>NC_092745.1:105688154-108259821 GCF_047496795.1 Chiloscyllium punctatum | reverse complement strand
TGCGGTTTCAGTTACCCGCGGTTTACTGCAACCCAAACATATTACAGGGAACTTTCTGGAACCAGGGATCGGGGGCTGTCAGGTAGGTAAATTTCCCTTTTAAGTGAATTGGTTTACTCCAACTGCAATTTCGGGCTTCCACAGTAGGTCTTGGAATGTATCCCCTGCAGTGAGTGGGGGGCGCGCGGGTGTCTACTGTACGTCCTTGCTATTGAATGCCAGAGTAGCCTGCTTCCATTTTCACTTCCTAAACTAGTGCTTGTATCTCTATTAGGACTTCTTCTGCCAACCTCTAACCCAGTGCCCCATCCTATTCGTCCCTGCTCATGAGTGCCAGCCTCCGGTCCAGGGATGAAAACTCTGTTACTGGTTGAATGGCTGATCATTAGTCTGTGTTGCTAAAGTTGTTAACCAGTATATCCATTATCGCTGATGGCTTATTGCTGTGTTCATGACAGCTGTGCCATGATGTGTCCCAGACACTGAGTTTGCCGTGTGGTTCCAAACTGAAAATTTAAAGCAGATCTTTTCAAACATTTTACTGAGCTCATCAACCAGCTCGCACAAACATTAATGGAGAGGTATATCACTCTATGTTCCTTGGATGACAGAATTGCTTGTGCTGGCCACCCTGACAATTAAAAATTTAAATCCAGATCTCCTGGGACTCTGGATTCCTAGCAGATAAAAAGCAAAAAGAGTTTCTGGAGCATTCTCCAGACAGGGTAAAGATTTTGACCATTTATGCTTAGTTTTTCCATCACTACGTTGAAAATCAATTTAACTGCTGTTCATTGCTATTTTATAGTCTATTTCATTCTTCATGATTTTCATTTTGACAAGAATATGGTGTGGGTTTCACTGAGCTCATGATACAATGAACATTATATTATGTATATTACTTAAAATGTTATCAAGTTGTTAAAAATGAGCTTGATTTTGTTCTCAGAAATGAACAAAATTAATTTAAACATGCTCACTGCCATATTTCTCTTCTATCATTCCATTATATTTTTCTTGTAGAATTCATTCATTTACAGTACATGACTCTGGGATTGCGTATCTCAATTCTATCAAAACTGCATTTTCCTGAATAGACACCTTTTTACTCTCTCTGTGTGTCGTAAGTGTGCGTGTGTGTGCGCGATGGTTTGTTAATGTAGGTATTGACACACACTTGGCATTCACTTCATTAATTAAATTTGGTTAACGTTGATCTTCTACATGACCTTGAAATTCCTTGGTAGCAAGCCTCATTTTATTTGACCTCCACAATGAAAAACCTTTAACTCCTAACATGAAAAACACAGAGATGCATTTCTACACTAGGTGATTCAGTATATGTTTCTCATGGAATTCAGTTTTTAGAGCCAAATAAAAAGACATAATATGAGCCCAATAATTTGAAGTGTCAGCTGAGCACCTAAGCTTCTAGTACTTGTCTGTGTATATTGATTTTTGCCTGCCTCTAGCATTCAAATTCTTTGGAATTTTTTAGATAAACTAGTACCAGATGTTTGAGAGGTCAAGATGGAGATATATATAAAGTGAACAAAGCTATAAGGTTTTGGTGAGAGTGGCGTAGGCAAGAGATTGGGTCAGCAAATCAAACTGTGTATAAATTTACGTAATTCACTTGCTTTCATGTCGCTTTATGAACTTCTCCAAATCCCACTATTAGTCCAATTCATTTTATTTGTTCTGTGTTTACTCCAGGCATTGCCTGTATTGCCTTATCTGTTGTGGATCAACATGGAAATCCCATACAGACAACACTGCAGCAAGAGCAAACAGACCCTTCCAGATTATGTTTTCCCACAGATCTCATTCAGGAAGCAGACTTCAACAAGCTGACCTGTGTCTCTAGATATGAGAGCAACTCTGAAGGAAAAATATCTGGTAAGTACCACTACATTTCAAACAGATATATATGATTGGGAATTAAATACGCCCTTGAGTATCACTGGCAAGCCCAAGAATGCACTTTTTTAATATTATGAGTTTAAATGTAGTTGTAGAGAAAGATCCACTCAATTGTGATGAAACCTTTATCATTGATGGTGAATGTAAGAATGAGACAGTGCAGTAAAACTATTTTTAAAATTCTGGTTCGGCTTTAAACATTACTTTAACTTGCTTGATTTCACCTTGGCCACGGTTTCTTTATAGCTGGAACTATTGGGAGATACTGAAGTGAATTTTAACTGTTGTTGAGAAGGTGGGCAAAATTGCTTGAGTGTCCATTTTGTTAGCTTTGAGAAGGTGGTGTTAATACTCATCCTTAGACTGTTGTAATTCTAGTGATGATGGTTCTCTTGGTAGCATTGATAGATGGGGTATTTGAAGATTTTTCCAGTGACAATAAAGGAAATGTGATATGACCAGGTCAGGATGGCATCTGATTTGGGGCACAACATTGCAGAGTTGCTACTGCCATGAATTTCAGCTATTGGTATGGAGATCACAGGTGTGAGAGGACTATTAAAGTAACCCTGGTGTGTTACTGTAATGGTTTTGTATATTGTACATACTGTATCCATACAAATTGTTGATGGAAGCAAGCAGAATGTGAATTATGAGTGATAGGGGCACCAGTCAAGCTAATGTGTTGAATGGTGTTAAGCGATATAAATGTTGTACCAATACCCAACAACATGTGGTAAATATTCCATCATAACCTGAAAGAAAGCTTGTAGATGGACAAGTTTGAGTGATTAGGAGTTGATGGTGAGGACTTTGACGATTTTATTTTTTCATGAGATGTGGACATAGAACATAGAAAAATACAGCGCAGTACAGGCCCTTCGGCCCTCGATGTTGCGCCGACCAAAGCCTACCTAACCTACACTAGCCCAATAACCTCCATATGCTTATCCAATGCCCGCTTGAATGACCATAAAGAGGGAGAGTCCACCACTGATACTGACAGGGCATTCCATGAACTCACAACCCGCTGAGTAAAGAATCTACCCCTAACATCTGTCCTATACCAACCTCCCCTTAATTTAAAACTGTGTCCCCTAGTAACAGCTGACTCCATACGCGGAAAAAGGTTCTCACTGTCAACCCTATCTAAACTCCTAATCATCTTGTACACCTCTATCAAATCGCCCCTAAACCTTCTTTTCTCCAATGAGAACAGCCCCAAGTGCCTCAGCCTCTCCTCATACGATCTTCCTACCATGCCAAGCAACATCCTGGTAAACCTCCTTTGCACCCGTTCCAGTGCCTCCACATCCTTCCTATAGTATGGCGACCAAAACTGTACACAATACTCCAGATAAGGCCGCACCAGAGTCTTATACAACTGCAACATGACCTCAGGACTCTGGAATTCAATAAGGTTTGTGAGGCACGACCTGCCCTTCACAAAACCATGCTGACTATCCTTGATCACATTATTCCTATCCAGATGTTCATAAATCCTATCCCTTACAATTCTCTTTAAGACTTTGCCCACAACAAAAGTGAGACTCACTGGCCTATAGTTACTAGGACTGTCCCTACTCCCCTTCTTGAACAAGGGGACCACATTCGCTATCCTCCAGTCCTCTAGCACTATTCCTGTAGACAATGACGACATAAAAATCAAGGCCAATGGCTCCGCTATCTCCTCCCTAGCTTCCCAGAGGATCCTAGGATAAATGCCATCAGGTCCAGGGGACTTATCTATCTTCACCCTTTCCAGTATTCCCCGGACCTCTTCCCTACATACCTCAAAGCCATCCATTCTAATCACTTGTGACTCAATATTCCCATCAGCAACAACGTCCTATTCCTGAGTGAATACTGACGAAAAGTATTAATGTAGTGTCTCTCCAATCTCCTCTGCCTCCAAGCACAACTTCCCACTACTATCCTTGACTGGATCGATACCTACCCTAGTCATCCTTTTTATTCCTGACATACCTATAGAAAGCCTTAGGGTTTTCCCTAATCCTACCAACCAAGGGCTTTTCATGTCCCCTTCTCGCTGCTCTTAGCTCTCTCTTCAGATCCTTCCTGGCTACCTTATAACTCTCAATCGCCCCAACTGAACCTTCACGCCTCATCTTTACATAGGCCGCCCTCTTCCCTTTTACAAGGGATTCCAATTCCTTATTAAACCACGGCTCCCTCCACCAAGACCCTTTCCTCCCTGCCTGACTGGTACATACTTATCAAGGACACCCAATAGCTGCTCCTTGAACAAGCTCCACATATCATTTGTGTCCTTCCCTTGAAGCCTATTTTTCCAATCCACACTTCCTAAGTCATGCCTCACCGCATCATAATTTCCCTGCCCCCAGCTATAACTGTTGCCCTGCAGTGCACACTTATCCCTCTCCATCACTAGAGTAAAAGTCACCGAGTTGTCACTGTCCCCGAAGTGCTTACCTACCTCCAAGTCTAACACCTGGCCTGGTTCATTACCTAGAACCAAATCCAGTATGGCCTCACCTCTTGTTGGCCTGTCTACATATTGTGTCAGGAAACCCTCCTGCACACATTGGACAAACTTGAGCTTGAAACTTGAGCTGTAGCTTTTCCAGTCAATATCTGGGAAGTTAAAGTCCCCCATAACAACCACCCTATTACTTTCACTCTTCTCCTGAATCATCCTTGCAATCCTTTCTTCTACGTCTCTCGGACTATTAGGAGGCCTGTAGAAAACTCCTAACAGGGTGACCTCACCTTTCCTATTTCTAACCTCAGCCCAAACTACCGCAGATGGCAAGTCTTCCTCCATCACCCTTTCTACTGCTGTAATACTATCCCTGACAAGCAATGCCACACCTCCCCCTCTTTTACCCCCACCTCTGACCCTACTAAAACATTTAAACCCTGGAACCTGCAATAGCCATTCCTGTCCCTGTTCTACCCACGTCTCTGTAATGGCCACAACATCGAAGTCCCAGGTACCAACCCACGCTGCAAGTTCACCGACCTCATTTCTTATACTTCTGGCATTGAAGTATACACACTTCAAGCCACCTTCCTGTTTACTGGCACCCTCCTTCGAAATCGATGCCTTGTTCCTAACCTCCCTACACTCAAGGTCCTGTACCCTAAAGCTACAGTCCAGGTTCCATGCCCCTGCAGAGCTAGTTTAAACCCTCCCAAAAAGCGCTAGCAAACCTCCCCCCAAGGATGCTGGTGCCCCTCAGGTTCAGGTGGAGACTATCCTGTTTTTAGAGGTCCCACCTTCCCCAGAAAGAACCCCAGTTGTCCAGAAACCGGAATCCCTCCCTCCTGCACCATCCCTGTAGCCACGCATTTAACTGTTCTCTCTCCCTATTCCTCGACTCTCTATCACGTGGCACGGGGTAACAGACCAGAGACAACAACTCTGTTCGTTCTAGCTCTGAGCTTCCAACCTAGCTCCCTGAAAGCCTGCCTAACATCCTCACCCCTCTTCCTCCCTATGTCATTGGTGCCAACATGGACATCACTAGCAAGACCAGCATTTGTTGCCCTTGAACTGAGTAGCTTGCTAGACCATGTCAGAAGGTAGTTAAGAGTCAACAATGTTGCTGAGAGTCTGGACTCAACATATAAACCAGACTGAGTAAGAGTGGCAGATTTCCTTCCCTGAAGGATGTTAGTGAGCTAGATGTGTCTTCACAAGAATCTGTGTTAGTTTTGTGGTTGCCTATTACTTTGACTAGCTCTCAATTCCAGATTTATTATTGTTTGAATTTAAAATCAACCAACGGATGTGGTTGAATTTGAATTCATGTCTTCCTTGTTTTCCTGGACTAGATTTACAAGGATTATGAATTCAGTGACAATTCTGCCTTGGCATTGTTTTCTCACACTACTGAAGTTTGTTCTTTGTTTTCTGAAGAATTTTTTTTATTCTTTAATAACGCCATCTTTCAATGGCCTCAAAACTGAAAAATCAAATTGTTCTGACATTTTGTAACATAGACCTCTGATAGTAGGGCAAATCTCATGGACGTTCTCTGCATTGCTTCCAGGATTTGGATGTTAATGTTTGTTTTTTTAAAAAAAAGTCTTTACTTTTTGCATTCACTAGTTGTTGTTGTCATTGGCAGTATGCTCATTTAATGGCCATTGCTGCTGACCTACAATGAGCTACCTTCAACACCGCTAAGGTCCATTTGCTGAAGGCACGTCCATAGTGCTTTAGGGAGAGTTCCAGGATGTTGATCCAGGGTTGATGAGGGAATAATGCTACATGTTAAAGTCATGATGGTGTGCAACTCAGAGAGGAATTTAAAGATGGTGTTTCTCCCATTTGTCTGCTTCCTTTGTTCGCCTAGGTGACAGAGTTATCTGGTTTGCGAGATGCTGTTGAAGAAAACTTGGAGAATTGATGCAATGCTCCTTGTAGATGGTGCACACAATAGCCATGGTGTGCTGATGATGGAGAGAGTGAATGTTTAAAATGAGTCGTTTTGACTGAATGATGTCAACCTTTTTGAGTTTGTTGGAACTGAGCCTGTCTCAACAAAAAACTCCAGTATAGACTTGTGCTTTAATAGCTGGTGGTAGAAAGGTTTTGGGTGTCAGGAGCTGCTTTCTTCTGGATATTCATTCCCAGACTAATCATGTAATTTCAATATCTATGTGGCCAGTCAGTCCTGTTGGAATTTTGTAGGGCTGATCCATAGGATAATGATGGTGAGGAAGTTAATAATAGTATTTTTCACTACATTAAAGGCACAGAATAAATACACATTATTGTTTTTAGTAACTCTATTGAAGATAGTAGACAATTTCTTGTTGAAAATGAGACTGGGAATAGAGGGTAAGAGGTGATATAGGCATCAAGGTACTTGTTTGATTGACCAGTACGTCTTTTTGGCCTCATCATTTTTATATGTTCACAACATGGTCTGCAGAGATTGCATAGTTTGACCTCAGCAAATCATTATATACTTTTAGTATGACAACTTCAGCTGTGCACTGCATTGTTCAACTCTGCAGCATGATTGCTACTCTAAAGTTAACATCACTCTTGGATCGATTTCAGTCTCTCTGACAGTATTTGTACAGTTCATGAAAATATTACTATTTTTTACTGATGTGTATTGTGTTTCATCTGCATCTGTCCACTTCAGTTTCTTTAAGTGTTCCCAAAAGTTAGTGTACCCTGTCATTTTAGGAATTTATATTCCACTTCTCAGTCCAGACACAGATTTAAATCAACCTTACAACACAGGGTTAGGCTGTTTGGCCCACAGGTTCATGTTCTCCATATTAGCAGTAAATCCTAATCCACTGTGCCTACCTTTTAATCTTATACCCATTGCTTTTGTCTTTTTCTCCTTCACTCATAAGCCACCGCAGACAGTTTGTTTCTATTTGGTCTGACCAGTCCGTTTTGTGATATTAATGCAAGTTTTGTTTTGATGTCAGCAAATCCACTTTGTATTCTATCCAATTACACTAATTCCTTTCCACTTGCAAAGATGGTCCAGAGATGAATAAGCTTGTCTTGTTAAGCGACTCGTCTAGGAGAATTTTATTGAAGGATTTGCCAGCTAGTCAGGTACCTTATATTGTGAGGTTTTCCAGTGTTCACTGGAAAGTCACTTCCACAAAAATGTCAGGACACTTATGGAAGGCAAATGTTTGAAACCATCCTGGTTACAGGTTTTTTAAAATTTGTTATTAGTTTTCAGTCCATTATTTTCTTCTTTACTGATTTAAGATGGTTCATAGTTAACTGATTTTGTCTTTTTCCTCTTTTCAAAAAGAGCTACTGCCTGGGCTTGTTTCCATCTCAGTGAAACCAACCCTTCACTTATCAATGCATGACAACAGTTGGCACTTTACAAATATCATGCCTCGTCTCTAATTCCGAGAGTGCAGTGTGGTATCTGAGCAGCATGTACTGAATACTGTAATAAACATGCCTCATTGAGCATTCAGATGTAACCAGTTCACCCAAGAGAGTGGTGAACAGCATATAAACATATAGGTGCACATCACAGAATGTGGGTAAAACTGACCATCCCTAGATTGATTGATTGTGCAGCTTATCCTCTTAACTGCACATTTTAATCACTGTATTATCTCTTCAGACCCCAACACCCTTGTACGTTTTGATATTTGGGAACAGGGAAACATCAGTCTATTGCAACTTACTGAAAAACTTCAGAATGGTCTTCGTCATGCTCTTTGTGATGTTGTTATGGAATTTCGAATGCTCCAGTGCCCACTTTGCGTGGAATCCTACTGCCCTGCCATGGTCACACCTGAGAGTGACACAAATGGTAAGCATTTAAAATTCACACATCAATGTTTTACAAAATAGTGGAAGAATATTGTGATAATCAGCTATGGTCATTTTTGCAGAGCAGTGCAAATACCTTTTGATATGAGAAAGATGTTTTCTGTAAAATTGTTGCAGGTTCATGTGAGTTAGATTGAGTTTCAATTCAGAGTTTTGTAGTTCCATGTAAAATCCTGTTTACCTTCCATTCCTCTTTATGCTGGTCTTCATTGGTTCCTGATCTGCTCATACTCTCAGTTTAAAAAAAAAATCATCCTTTGTCTTTCATGGTCTTGCATCTCCCTAACTCTGTAGCGTCCTCTCAATTCCTCAGACCTCTCTAATCTTGTAATTTAACTGAATACATCCCAGAACTCTCTTCAGAATTGGTGATCATCCACCTATTCCCCATGTTAAAAAAAGGCCTTCCCTCAACACTTTTAGAGTGATGTTTGGATGTCGAGACATAATACAAAATATTAAGATGTGAGGCCTAAAGCTTAGACCTCTGCAAATGATTATAGGTATCTCAAACATGGTTTCTAATTGAGCATGTTGTCGGTGATGAATCAATGTCCCTTTTGGACTGTTTCATGTGTCACCAATTTCCGTCAACTTCCACAGTGCCACTGTGAAGAGAGAAAACAGTCTTTATTTCTGAGTCTTTTTTAAACCTTTTTTTTATTAATTCATTTTATTTATGGGATGTTGGTGTTACTGGCTAGGGCAGTATTGTCCATGTGTAATTGCCCTGAGAGCAGGTAAAAGTCAATCTGATGTGGGTCTGGAGTAACATGTCAGTCAGACCAAGCAACGATGGCAATTCCCTTCCCTAAAGGACATTAATAAACGGATGGTTTATTCTGACAATTGACATCAGTTTCATGGTCATAATTAGATTCTTAATTCCAGATTTTTCTTACTAAATTGAAATTTTACCATAGTGGGATTTGAACCTGGGTCCCCAGAAACTTACCTGAGTCTCTGGCTTAATAGTTAAGCGATAAAACCGCAAGGAGAAAGTGAGGACTGCAGATGCTAGAGATCAGAGCTGAAAATGTGTTGCTGGAAAAGCGCAGCAGGTCAGGCAGCATCCAAGGAGCAGGAGAATCGACGTTTCGGGCATCAGCCCTTCTTCAGGAATCTTTTCGGTAGGGAGGAGGGACTTGGGGGAGGGGCGTTGGGAATGCAAGAGGTGGAGGGAGGTCAAGGTGAGGGTGATAGGTTGGAGTGGGGTGGGGGCGGAGAGGTCAGGAAGAAGATTGCAGGTTAGGAAGGCGGTGCTGAGTTTGAGGGATTTGACTGAGACAAGGTGGGGGGAGGGGAAATGAGGAAACTGGAGAAATCTGAGTTCATCCCTTGCGGTTGGAGGGTTCCCAGGCGGAAGATGAGGCGCTCTTCGTCCAACCGTTGTGTTGCCATGGTCTGGCGATGGAGGAGTCCAAGGACTTGCATGTCCTTGGTGGAGTGGGAGGGGGAGCTGAAGTGTTGGGCTACGGGGTGGTTGGGTTGGTTGGTCCGGGTGTCCCAGAGGTGTTCTCTGAAACGTTCCGCAAGTAGGCGGCCTGTCTCCCCAATATAGAGGAAGCCACATCGGGTGCAGAGGATGCAATAGATGATGTGTGTGGAGGTGCAGGTGAATTTGTGGCGGATATGGAAGTGTCCCTTGGGGCCTAGGGGGGAGGTGTGGGTGCAAGTTTTGCATTTCTTGTGGTTGCAGGGGAAGGTGCCGGGAGTGGAGGTTGGGTTGGTGGGGGGTGTGGACCTGACGAGGGAGTCATGGAAGGAGTGGTCTTTTCGGAACGCTGATAGGGGAGGGAAATATGTCTCTGGTGGTGGGGTCCTTTTGGAGGTGGCGGAAATGACGGCGGATGATACGCTGGACATGGAGGTTGGTGGGGTGGTAGGTGAGGACCAGTGGGGTTCTGTCCTGGTGGTGGTTGGAGGGGCGGGGCTCAAGGGTGGAGGAGCGGGAAGTGGAAGGGATGCGGTGGAGGGCATCATCGACTACGTCTGGGGGGACATTGCGGTCCTTGAAGAAGGAGGCCATCTGGGTGGTACGGTTTTGGAACTGGTCCTCCTGGGAGCAGATGCGGCGGAGACAAAGGAATTGGGAATATGGGATGGCATTTTTACAGGGGGCAGGGTGGGAGGAGTTGTAGTCTAGGTAGCTGTGGGAGTCGGTCGGTTTATAGTAAATGTCCGTGTCGATTCGGTCACCCGAGATGGAAATGGAAAGGTCTAGGAAGGGGAGGGAGGAGTCTGAGATGGTCCAGGTGAATTTGAGGTCGGGGGTGGAAAGTGTTGGTAAAGTGGATGAACTGTTCAACCTCCTCGTGGGAGCATGAGGCAACGCCGATACAGTCATCGATGTAGCGGAGGAAAAGGTGGGGGGTGGGGCCAATGAAGCTGTGGAAGATGGACTGTTCCACATATCCTACGAAGAGGCAGGCATAGCTGGGGTCCATGCGGGTGCCCATGGCTACTCCTTTGGTTTGGAGGAAGTGGGAGGATTGGAAAGAGAAGTTGTTCAAGGTGAGGACCAGTTCAGTCAGTCGAAGGAGGGTGTCAGTTGAAGGGTACTGGTTGGTAGGGCGGGAAAGGAAGAAGCGGAGGGCTTTAAGTCCTTTGTGATGGGGGATGGAGGTGTACAGGGACTGGATGTGCATGGTGAAGATAAGGCGTTGGGGACCGGGGAAGCGAAAATCATGGAGGAGGTGGAGGGTGTGGGTGGTGTCCCGAACATAGGTGGGGAGTTCTTGGACTAAGGGGGACAGGACCGTGTCGAGGTACGCAGAGATGAGTTCGGTGCGGCAGGAGCAGGCTGAGACAATGGGTCAGCCGGGGCAGTCAGGTTTGTGGATTTTGGGCAGGAGGTAGAAAGGGGCAGTGCGGGGTTGTGGAACTATGAGGTTGGAGGCGGTGGATGGGAGATCCCCTGAGGTGATGAGGTTATGGATGGTCTGGGAGATGATGGTTTGGTAGTGGGAGGTGGGGTCATGGTCAAGGGGGCAGTAGAAGGAGGTGTCTGCGAGCTGGCGTTTAGCCTCAGCGGTGTAAAAGTCAGTGCGCCAAACCACTACCGCGCCTCCCTTGTCTGCCGGTTTGATGTTGAGGTTGGGGTTGGAACGGAGGGAGTGGAGTGCTGCACGTTCCGAGGGTGAGAGGGGTGGAGAAGTTGAGGCAGTTAATGTCGCGGCGGCAGTTGGCTATGAAGAGATCGAGGGTGGGTAAGAGGCCAGCACGGGGTGTCCAGGTGGATGGGGTGTGTTGGAGGCGGGAGAAAGGGTCGTCAGAGGGTGGGCAAGAATCTTGGTTGGAGAAGTAGGCACAGAGGCGAAGGCGGCGGAAGAATTGTTCGATGTCACGCCGCATGTTGAACTCGTTAATCCGAGAGTGTAGGGGAATGAAAGTGAGGCGATAAAACCGCTAGGCCATCATCACACTTTTATGATTCGCTGTCTAGCAAAAGACAGGCTCAAAATGTTAACACTGTTTCTGACTCGGCAGTTGCTGCAGCATCTGCTAAGATAACATTTTCTGTCTTTATTTCAGATTTCCAGCATCTGCAGTTTTTGCTTTCCCTCCTACTGGTGCCAATGAAATATTAAAAGCCTTTCATATTGCAAGCATTTCTTAATGTTTCATTCTTTTTTGTGAATGGTTAGGTCGACTCAGCAGGTCAGGGTCAGAGATTAAAGAAGCAATTGCCCTTTCTAGCAGTTTGACTGGAAGTAAAAGCAGCCCTGTACCTGTTTCCATATCCACCCCTGGCAACTCGGAATCCACCACTCCAACAAGCAAGACAGGCCGACGCAGTTTCTGGGATATGCTGGTGAGTGTAGATATTTGGATGCCTGCAGTGTTTAAAGCCAGATCTTGAGTGAGGTTTCCCACTTTGTTACAGTTTCTAATGGGCTATCCAAAACTGTTAAGGTCCTAGATGAGGAGGGGTGACTAGACTCCAGTTCCTAATTACCTCACCCACTCAATGGTTGGTTGCAATAAGGTTAATTTAGAAAGGATTCCTGGACTCCCAACCAAATGGACTTGTGCCTTAGAAGGAACCGATATAATTAAACTCTACGGAACCAGAGGTGATTGATGGCAATAGTTGAGTGAGGGATATGCTGAGCCATAAGATTGCAGATTGTGTTGGAGTACATTCTGCTGTTAGTGGTGGCCTAGAGCGCCTCATGGATGCCCTGTCTTGAACTGATGGATCTATTCAAAGTCTGTCCTGTTTAGCATATTGATATGCCACTCAAGATGATGGAGGTCATTCTCAATGTGAAGGTGGGACTTAGTTTTTACAAGAACCGTGCAGTGATGATTCATCCCAAAACAGTCATGGACAGATACATCTTAAGCAGGCAGATTGGTAAGGGTGAGGTCAAGTATGGTTTCCTTTACCTGCTGCAGACCAAGTCTAGCAGCCAATTCCTTTAGGAGCCATGCAGCTTAATAAGTTGTGCTTCTGCCAAGCCACTCTTGGTCGTGGATATTGATAACTCCCATCAGGCTGCCTCATTACCTTAGCAGCCACAAGAGATCAAAGAGTCTATTAGACCTGTTTGTTTCCAGCCACTTTGAAGGCTTGTTGTTCGTATTCCCTTTGCATTCATAGGTGACAGTCCTTGGGTTACTCTTGCTTTCACGTGCGTTTTCTCTCTCTCTCTCTCTCTTCCTCCCTGTCTCTCTCTCTCTCCCGCCCTGTGTGTGTGTCTCTCTCTCTCTTTTTCTCTCTCTCTCTCTCTCTCTCTCTCTCTCTCTCTCTCTCTCTCTCTCTCTCATCTCTCCTAAGAGGCAACTTTTTCACGCAGAGGATGGTATGTGTATGAAATGAGCTGCCAGAAGAAGTGGTGAAAGCTGGTACAATTATAACATTTAAAAGACATCTGGATGGATATATGAATAGGAAGGGTTTAGAGGGATATGGGCCACTTGCTGACGAATGGGACTAGATTTATATGGGATAATTGATCAGCATGGATGAATTAGACCAAAGGGTCTATTTCTGTGCTGTACATTTGTATGCCTCTGCTTGCAGGTTAGGTGGATTGGCCATGCTAAATTGCCAATGATATCCATCATTATGCAGGCTAGGTGGATTAGCCATGGGAAATGCAAAGTTACAGGGATGGGGTAGGGGGCGTGTGTCTGGATGGGATACTCTTTGGAGGGACAGTGTGGATTTGATGGGCCGATTAGCCTGCTTACACACTGTAGGGATTCTGTGTTGCAGAGCCAGGTGGACAGTCTTCCTCCATTTGAAAAGTGACAAGGAATGTTTATATTTTTCAGAGTAAGACTGATTTCTCTGACACTGGCACCCCTAAGACCACAGATGACATTGTTCTGGAAAGGACCGATGACAGTCGTATTCGTCGTAGGCACAAAACGGAACATTTGAAGCAGTCTTCTAGTCACGACCGAGCATCCACAGTGGAACTGGAACAAACACAGAGACAGGCAGCTTCAAGAAGGTACAGCCTCTGCCAAATCAACAGTCCCTGTTTATCCTTGTTAGTTAGCTATATCAAACACACAGCACAAACAATCTACTCATACTACAAGGTGTCAATTACAAAGACAGCATTAAAACTGTTTCAGGTGGTCTGATTTCAGGTTGTTCAGCCAGACTGACTGCATTTGCTGTGATTACCCTCTGAAATTGAGTGTAATTTCAAGACATAAGACTCGTGCAGATGGATATTGAAATCCTGAGGAAATGATCTGTTGCTCAGGGCTTCAATAACAAGCTGTGCAGGACCGATTTAATATTTATATTTTAAGTGGGTCGACTGAGTGAAATTAAAACATGTAATCTGCGCAAGTGTAAATAATGCATGACTTGGAGTTACATCTTAATGAGGAAGCAGCAGTAACTCAATCTATAAGAACTTTGAGGATTTAACTTTTGAACAGTACGTTTTTAATGTTATTAATCCTGCCTCAAATAGCAACCATTGCATGTAATGTACGTATGAGTATGGCCAAACAGTGGAGACTATTTGTGACCCTGTGGTTTTTATTTACTGCTGTAGTCAGAGGCTAATGAGTAATATATCAACAAATTGAAACTTGTTTCCAGATCTGATTTGTTAACAGCTTGAGATGCTTAACTATACATGCAAATAAGGATTAGAAGGTCTACTTTAAAGGCCTGTATCCAAGCTGGACCCACTTCTGCCGATTGATAAGATAATGCATTTGCATTCTCAGTGAGCCTAACTGCATGTCTTTCTCCGAGTGAGGTAAATGGAAATTCATTCGGTCATGCCTATTTTTCTAGTTCAGCTTTTTTGAACAAGTAGAGGCTTTGAACTAACCTGTGAAAACTGCCAGAGATGGTCAGGAACCACCCTGTCCATGTCCTGTCTAATAGGTAGCCCTTCTGCTCGCATGGCAATATGTTTGGAAAGCCATATAATTATTGCTTGAATATATCCACCCATGTTGGCCTGTGTCTCCAGGTTGTTATATGCATTTGATTTTCAGTATTTTAATATCTGGTATGGGATTACTGATCAATCTGCTGTGTCTCACTAGGCCTTCCTCTGATAAGTATAACTGATGTAATCATTGTTTATAATTATCTCCAAGTATGTTGAGAAAGAGTGCTGTAAATCATCTGACATTTACTCTTCGGTACGTTCTATTCTATCTGACTTTTACTCTTAACATCGATGATTTTCATGTAACTGATTAGGAAATTTGATCGAGTTAAATGTATTTATTTCAATGAGGAGAGCAGAGTATTTAATAATGCTCAATTACAATGAAAATCAAATATCATTTCTTTCAACTTACATAGACAAGATGAAAATTAGTTTCGGTTGGACTATCCCAATGTGGGTGTGCATATAGGTTTGATAAATGCAGGTGAATACATTTTAATAAATAAAAATGAAACAAACTTCTATAGCCTGCTAACTTCCTGCAGGAAGCGGACTAGCCAGTTGGAGGAAGGAGACCTGGGATCTCTTCATCCTCTCTTTCACGTCACATGTCAGCAGTGGATGGCATTCATGGGTGTGCTGGGTGAGTACGTCTCAATTCCTTGTGCAATCCCAAAAAGTTGCGTTTCAATATGAAACTCTGTTTTCTTTTGTATATCCATTAATTAATTTGTCTGATAACTTAACAAGTTTTGTGTTCAGAGTTGTTTGTATTTTTAACCCATAAAATAAAACAGTAACTCTAGATGTTTGCCTTCATCAATGACAACACTCTTGCCTCTGAGTCAAAAGCCTGAACATGAGCTTGAGTAACCTAGGCTATCGCTTTTTGTGCAGTACTGAGGGAATGCTGTGCTGTCAGAGGCAGTGTCTTTTAGGTGTAATATTAAGGTGAAGCCCTGTATTTGCCCCTGCTCTTCAGGGAGAACTAGAAGATTCAATGGCAGTATTTCAAGAAAGAACAGGTGAGTTATTTCAGATCTCTTAACCGATGTTTATCTCTTCTTCAGTACCAAATCATTTAATTCATTAATGTTTGTGAGAGCTTGCTGTTTGCAAATTGGATGTGTCATTTTCCACATTTCTTCGATGATGAGCTACTTTGGGATGTCATGAGCATGTGATGAGGCATAGATGCGGATTTCCTCTTTCTGTCAAAGATTAAAGATGAACTAAGTCATTGTTTGTAAATGAGCTGAAATGCCAAACTGATTTATTTATTATTGCATGAAGTGTTGCGGGATGTATGAGTGTATAAAAATTGAAGTCGACATTTCTCCATCTGTGGTACACCCGGGACTGTGATGCATTTAGTTGGATAAAGATGGGCACTTAATTAATGTTTGTTGGGTCCTAGGTACTTGGCTTAATTGTACTCATCCATCTTTTTGTCCACTAACAGAACATGTTGGTGAAATTGTCGGCTTGAATTGACTAGGATCTATTCATCTCCCCATTAATTGCTTTAATTAAAATACAAATCTTTTCAAGTCCAGCTGTGCAAAGCTGCAGGCGCAATAATCTACAACAGCGATTTTTACGACTGGAATTATTGCACTAGCCTCTCTCCAGCAGATTACTGAGATTTAGCCAGGATGAACCTCCACAGACTCTCAATTGCACCAATATCTGTGAATCTAGATAATATTTAAGCAACAACCTAAAAGCCAGAGCTTTTCCTTTTGCCAGTATCACCTGTCCTGTAAGAATCGTTAAGATGCAAGAAGAGATGGTCAAGAGGTTAAGGTGACGAATTGCTAATTTATTGTGTTGTACTCATGTGCATTCTGAGCCCCACTCTTGTTGCTGCTTCAGTAAGTGCTTGATCCATGCAGGCTTATGCAATACCTGTATGAGCTTATCCTAATCAATGTACAAGGACCCTCTTGTGGCTCAGTGGTAGTCTCTCTACCCCTGGACTGAGAGGCCCGGGTTTAAGACCCACCTGCTCCAGAGGTCTGTACTAATATCTCAGAACAGGTTGATTAGAAAAATAGGTTAATTTTACAAAAACAAAAAATTAATTGATGTGAATCACATTTTTAAAAAAAGAGCCATTAAGCTATTATTCTGTTGTTTAATCGAAAAGAGATGAAATCTCTCTGTTTAGTGAGAGAAGCATATGTAAAAAGTTTAATGAAATTCTAAAATAATTTTCAATTAAATGACATGAGTAAACTTTCAACACTTGATGAGCAGTAGCCAAGATCTTTATCATCATACACTCCTTCATCTTGATTATCCATTGATGGATTTAATTTGTGTCACAGTTCAAGCATGTAATGCTTCTTGGGGAACGAATTTCTAATTGTGCGGCAGACTGCTTATTACAGCGAGACAACTATTCATGTAATTTGGTCTGTCAACTCATTCGATATTGGAACTTGATTCACTGGAAGTGGTTAACATGTAGACATGATGGCAAATGTCCCACAAGTTAGGAGCCTTTTAAAGTTCAAGGTACCATCTATTAGGAATGAGTAGAAACCTTTTAAGCTTATAAATATAACCTGTGAGGAGCTTAATAGGGAGGGTGATCCCTTCCAATATGTGTTATGATCCCAGGCAATGTTATTACTGGACAAGTCAGATCCCAGACTGAAATCTGGCGTGATAGATCATTGTTTATGTTTTGGTTTTTGTGAGGTGTCTTCTCACTGAGACAGGAGCATGTAGTGTTGCAGATTTTAACAATAAGATACAAATTTAAGTAAAAGAAGTAAAGAAATTAAGGTAAAATAGAATAAACTAATCTATTTAGTTATGACACACATTCAAAGAGTTTTAAGTGTAAACCCATTGATCCAAAAACACAAACTGATGAAGCTACCAAACAGGACTACTTGCATGCCAAATAGCATGAGCACCAAGTGGTAGAGAGAGCGTGGCAATCTAACCAACAGCTCAGATATAAGCTCTGCAGTCCTACCACATCAAGCCATGAATGGTGGTGAACACTTAAACAACTCACTGGAGGAGGAAGCTCCACAAATGTCCCCCTCCTAAATGATGGAAGAGCTCAACACATCAGTGCAAAAGATAAGGTTGAAGCATGCGCAGCAATCTTCAACTAAATGACTGATTCTCAGCCTCCTTCAGTGATCCCTCAAATCACAGTTAGCCAGTCTTCAGCCAATTTGATTCACTCCATGTGGTAGCAAGAAAAAAATTGTAGGAACTGGATACTGACAAGGCTATAAGTCCTGACAACATTTCGGCAATAGTACTGAAGAGCTGTGCTCCATCTGCCACACACCTACATTACAGTTATATCACTGACATCTACTTGATAATTGCCTAAGTATTCCCTCTACACACAAAGCAGGACAAATGCAACCTGTCCAATTATCGCCCCATCAGTCTACTCTCGATCATCAGTAATGGAAAGTGTCAACAGAAGTGTTACCAAGCTGCACCAACTCAGCAATAAATTGCTCACTGATGATCAGATTAAGGTCTGCCAGGGCTAATCAGCTCCTGACATCATTATAGCCTTAGTTCAAACATGGACATAGAGCTCAGCTCCAGAGATGAGGTTATACTGACAGTCTTTGATACCAAGGCTGTATTTGTGTGGCATCAAGGGCGGCACGGTGGTACAGTGGTTAGCACTGCTGCCTCACAGCGCCAGAGACCTGGGTTCAATTCCCGCCTCAGGCGACTGACTGTGTGGAGTTTGCACGTTCTCCCCGTGTCTGCGTGGGTTTCCTCCGGGTGCTCCGGTTTCCTCCCACAGTCCAAAGATGTGCAGGTCAGATGAATTGGCTATGCTAAATTGCCCGTAGTGTTAGGTAAGGGGTAGATGTAGATGTAGATGTGGGGGTATGGGTGGGTTACGCTTTGGCGGGGCGGTGTGGACCTGTTGGGCCGAAGGGCCTGTTTCCACACTGTAAGTAATCTAATCTAATCTAATCTAATCTAGTTAAGTAGCTTTCGGGGCAAAAACCCTGTTGATTGGAGTCATACCTGGAACATGGGAACATGGTTGTGGTTGTTGAGGTCCAGCGTATTGCTTCAGGAGTTTCTCAGGATCATGGCTTAAGCCCAACCATCTTCAGCTGCTTCGTTAATGACTTTCCCTCGATCATAAGGTCAGAAATGGGGGTGTTCGCTGATGATTGCACAGTGCTGAGCACCATCTGACTCCTCCGATCCTGAAGCAGTCCATGTTCAAGTGCAATAAGATCTAGACAATATTGAGGCTTGGCCGATAATTGGTAACTAACATTGGCACCACACAAAAATCAGCCTATGACTGTTTCCAATAAGACACAATGTAACCACTGCCCCTTGATACTCAATGGTATTATCATCACAGAAGCCTCCACTATCAACATCCTTGAGGTTACCATTCACCTGAAACTCAACTGGACTTGCCATATAAACACACTGGCTACAAGAGCAGTTCAGAGACTAGGAATACTGCAGTGAGTACTTCATCTCCTGACCCCCCCAAAGCCTGTCTGCCATCTACAAGTCAGGAGTGATGAAGGAAAACTCTATGCAGCTCCAGCAACCCTCAAGAAGCTTGACACCAGCCAAAATAAAGCATTCCACTTGATTGTCATCACATCTACCAACATTCACTCCCTCCACCACCAACAGTCAACAACAGGGTTTGTTTAAAGCTTATGGCGCACACTAAGTTGAGAACGTTCTCACAGAAACTTTGAAACACAACAGATTGCCTTGCTAAGTGATAAAATCCTCAAGTAAGTGCAAACTCATTAGGCTCAAAGTAACACTTACAAACTGGTTTAAAAGCAATAAACATAGCTACAGATATGTATACAGGTTAATAACTAACACGCAACCCGATATGTTACTAACGAATAATTCTAAACCTATCTTAAAATAAATGATATTACTGTATCACATGGTTTAATTCACAACTTTAAGAACAGAAAGATGTAATATTGCAATGGATAATTAATTACTGGAGCAGTGTGGAGCCAGGGCCTGGTGTGAACTGGAAGCAAGGTGCCAGCGTGGTCTGTTGTACTCAACTTCTTTTTCTGTAAAAGAAGTTTTCTTTCTCTACTGTCTTACAATTTTGTAACTGAAGAGGCTATGCCTAGGTACTTTTCTTGGCACTGTAATTGGAGACGTATACACTTTTCGGTATACACATTGAGTATATGTGAGAATAAAGGCAATTCTGTTCATTATGAGTGTTGGAGCATTCAGAGATGAGAGTGCTTGTAAAGCTCTCCAATATTGGCTTTAATAGAACTTGCCTCTTACAGAATCAGAATCATAGAATCAGTGTGAAAGCACGCCAGTCGCCCATCGAGCCCACAACAACCCTCCAAAGAGCATCCAACTCCGATCCACTCCCCCACCCTATCCCTGTCATCCTGCATTTCCCATAACTAATCTGGCTAGCCTGGACACTATGGGTCTGGCCAATCCATCTCACCTGCACATCTTTAGACTGTGGGAGGAAACTGGAGCACCCGGAGGAATAATGTGCAAATTCCACACAGATAATCGCCTGAAGCTGGAATTGAACCTGGGTCCTTGCCGCTGTGAGGTAGCAGTGCTACCCACTAAGCCATTCTTATATCTGCACAGTCATTAGGTCAACTACTGCACCATTTTATAATTTGTCAAGAATATGTCTAATGACTCATTGTGTTGGTTTGAATAATAGTTTTGTTGTATGATGACAGCACAACTGACTGATCCAAGTAGATAATGACATGTAAATGGATAGTTATTAGCTCTACTGAAAAATACAGCTTAGAACCGCTCACAAATAAATTAATAAACCAGCTTTTACGTTCTTTTTAATTCATTTTAAGTTGATTATTTATAGAAGTGCTTTAAAATCACCTAATATTGTGGTTTAAAGCTCTTAAGAGTACAACATTAATAAACATCTTATCCGCACAGGCTGTAATATTATTTATGAAGGATAGTATAGCTCCATCAAGCTTTTAAGGATATTTTTGTTGTGTCTTCAGTTCCTGGAGGGAAAGAGAGAGAGAGAGATGTAAGCTGCTGTTGCTCCAATGGGTGTTGGGATTGGCCTAAGCTTCCCAATTTTCTTCCGAGATACTTTACTTTCACTTAACATTTCCTTACATGATGTAGCAATGGTCTTGCAACTTGTTATAATGAGGAGTCTGGCTTGAATGTACATTTCCTTTTAATTCATTTGTGGGATGTATGCTGTGCTAGCAGTGCCAACATTGGTTACCTATCGTAATGTGCTCTAGAACTGAGTGACCAGGTTGTAAGTTTGCTCGCTGAGCTGGTAGGTTGTTTTCAGATGTTTCATCACAACACACTGCAGCACCCAGGAACTACAAGAAGCCAAGGAAAAACACCTATACAACGTTTTCAGGAACAGCAGGTACCTGATAACCGTATTCCGCCGATTCCTACACAACAGACCTAAACAAAAAGAAACAACACGCCCAGAGACTCTAGCCACACTGCCATACATTAAAGACATCTCAGAGATGATGACCAGACTACTCTGGCCCCTATGCATCATGGTAGCCCACAAACATACCACCATACTGAAACAGCTCCTGATGAATTTAAAGGACCACACATCAGCAACCAGCAGAACAAACATCATATACAAAATACCCTGCAAGGGCTGCAACAACATTACTTTGGACAGACGGGCTGGGAACTAGCCACCAGGATATATGAGCACTAACTAGCCACAAAAAGACATGACCAACTATCACTAGTATCCATACACACAGATGAAGAGGGACACCAGTTCAGTTGGGACAATACATCCATCCTGGGACAGGCTAAACAAAGAACTGCATGGGAATTCCTAAATGCTTGGCATTCAGACCAGAACTCCATTAACAAACATAGATTTGGAGCTCATTTGCCAACCTTTTGGAAAAGAACCAAAAGTGATATCACCCACCACAACAAACTGAGATAGATAAATAGCAAGCAGGACAGAACATTAATGCTTCACAGGAGGCTCACTGATGTTACCAAGCATGGTACTGAAACATATTGAGAACAAATCTTTCAGCTCAGCAAGCAAACTTACAACCTGATCCACAACCTGAGCTAAAATTCTTCTCCAAACTCGCAAACTGAGTGACCGGCTGAGTCATTTCAGAAATTTTTTACTATGGTTCTTTAGTTCCTCAGACATGCTCAGGCCAGCCTCTCAAGTACTTCTTAAAGTAGTTTTTATTAACAGTATATACTTGATGAGCCATTGCTGAAACAACCTTACAACAGACAAACTGACACATGACTGCAGTTCAGTTACATCACTTACCTTAGCTCAGCGCCTCACATTTGTAAAACCCGATCATTAGAGTCACATGTGATGAGGATGGCAGTTATCATTCTGTAAATGACTTTAGTGAACCAGATGGTTTAATGATAGTAGATAGTTATTAATAGCATGGTTAGCAATACAGAATCAAATTTTATATTTCAGATTGAAAAAAATTTCCTTTGGTTGTTGTGGTGGGATTTGAACCTGTGCCTCAGAACATTAGCCTAGATCTCTGGATTACCCGTGGTATTATCATTGGACCACTATCTCTGCAATCTTATTGTTCCCATATGCTGCACCACCATTATACTTTATTTTGTTACCCTTAATGATAACTGGATACTAGTGTTGACTTGCTTATGTACCTTATCTACTCACGCAGGATGTCCTTCCGTACAACAGTGTTCTGTTGATATTGGTTCCCGATTTTTACTCAGCTCCATTCTCACTGAGATTGTGAATTTGATCAGCAGTCTTGCCACTGACACAACTGTTAAAATCTTTGAAAAAATTAGGTAAGTTTCAATGCTTTTATGATATTTTGAAACTCTGCATCCATCTCTATTGTTTGAATTCCAGTTAAAGTAATATGAAGGTATTGCTGAGCCATTTTGCATCTCTGTATAGATAGATCACAGACAAGTTGCTTCTATTGCTCTTTGTGGCATGAGATTTTCTCTGCTTACTTGGTAATGGTTGTTTTTCACCTTCACTTGATGTGGGTCTATTGCTGTTACCAACTCAAGGCTTGTAGCACATAAGAAGGCACATCTTAGTTATGTATTGCAAATGAGTCCTGCTATGTTTGTTTCTCTCTTCTCCCTTTCCACATCCAGCGTACCCTGTACAGTTGTCTATGAAAAATAAATTATACCCATCCTCTCAGAATTCAGAACTGATATATGCAGCTAAGACATCACACACGTCTGATGAAAGTACTTTTCAAGTACTGCAACAATGAGAGTATGTTCTCTTACAGAAGGGTTAAGAATTTTGCAAGGGTTTTTTAGATTGGAATAGTGCTTGCTGTGATTTGCTACTTTCCTCTGGAATAGTAGAGCCTGATCATTGTGGCTTCAAATTAATCACCAGCTTCATAAAGTGGAGGTTTAGTATGGGAAACTCCATTGCTCAACCCCTATTCCACAAACAATTCCAAAGTTGGTGACTGCGCCTTCAGTCTTCTGGACTTGCTTTCTAGAATCTCCTTCCTTAAGGTCATACCTATAGTCCTAAAGCTTTTGCTCGCCTTCATTTTCATTGAACCACTGCTTCAGAAAGACTGTAGGACACTGCATCCACAAGAATGTTAATTTTTCAGATGTTAATACCCTTTTTGAATCAAAGTGTATTGCTGTATTCATTACTTTTTCGTATTTTAGTTCTCCGCATGGTTCCACTTTCCTGCCATATTCTCTCAGTCAACACTCCTCTACTCGGCCTGGTTCAGCCAGACAGTTCATTCTGATTGGACGTAATTTCCACCAGTGGCGTTACAGTACAGAACAAGGTATGGATGTGTTCTGACTTGTACTGGTTTGGTTTGCTACATCTCCTGGATAATACATTTATCTAGCTGAGTGCATAGTACGAATCCAAATTAATCCTTGCAATAGTTGGTTCAGCAGACAAAATTAATAGTGCCCAGATGTCAAATGAATCTAATCATTGCATATCTTTATATAGTGTAACATCAGTAATGGGAAAATATTAGAGTCTATTATAAAAGACATGAAAGCAAAACCCCTTGGAAAGCATTAATAGGATCAGACAAAGTAATCATGGGCATATGAAAGGGAAGTAATGTTTAACCAATGTACTGGAATTTTTTGAGCATGTAACTAGTAGAATAGATAAGGGTGAGCCGGTGGATATGGTGTATTTGGATTTCGAGAAGGCTTTAGAAAGGCTTCCACATAAGGGGCTATTGGGAAAAGTTAAAGCACACAAGATTGGGGTATTAAACTGGCATGGATTGAGAATTGATTGATGGATCAGAAACAGAAAGTGGACATAAATGGACCTCTTTTTCAGGTGGCAAATGTAACTAATGGCTTATCATAGGGAACAGTGCTTGGATCTGTATAAGTGACATGAATGAGGGAAGTAAATGTAATATTTGATGACAACACAAAACTAAGTGGGATTCTGAGTTTTGAGGATGCAAGGAAGCTTAAGGAAAACGTATACAAATTGTGTGCGGGCAAATGCAGTATAGCATGCATAAATGTGAAGTTATGCACTTTCGTGTGAAAATCAAAAAGGCAAAATATTATTTAAATAGTGATATTTTGGGAACATGTATGTACTAAGGGTTCTGGGTATCTTGTACACAAGTCAATAAAAGTAGACAGTCGGATACAGCAAACAATTCAAAAGGCATGCGGTACATTGGCCATTGTAAGAGGATTTGAGTTCAGAAGTAGGAGGCAGTTACTTGCTGCAGTTATACAGAGTCTTGATAAGATTGCATCTGTAATATAGTTTGCAGCTTTGGTCTCTATAGCTAAAAAATTATGTAGTTGCTATAGAGGGAGTGTAATGAAAGGTCACTAGGGTGCTGCTGTGGGTGACAGGAATGTCCTATGAGGAGAGATTGGTCAACTGGGCATGTATTCACTCAAGTTGAGAAGAATAAGAGGGAATCTGATTGAAACATATAAAGTTCTAAAAGGCCAAGCAGACTTGAAGGAAGTTTCCCCATGTTGGGAAGTCTAGAACCAGGGGTCAAAATCTTAGGATATAGATGGGCCATAGACTGAGATGAGGAAACGGGAGTCTAGATTAGAGTGGTGCTGGAAAAGCACAGCAGGCCAGGCAGCATCCGAGGAGCAGGAAAATCGACGTTTCGTGCAAAAGCCCTTCAGGAATTCCTGATGAAGGGCTTTTGCCCGAAACATTGATTTTCCCTCTCTTCGGCTGCTGCCTGACCTCCTGTGCTTTTCCAGCACCACTCTAATCTAGACTCTGGTTTCCAGCATTTGCAGTCCTCACTTTTGCCTGAGATGAGGAAATATTGCTTCATTCAGAATGTGGTCAGTTTGTGGAATTTGCGACCACAAGGCTATCGAAGCTGCGTTACTGAGTAGATTCTAGGAAGAGATTGCTAATTAGGGACATAGAGAGAAAGAGAGAAGATGTCATTGAGGTAGAGGATCAGCCATGGTCATGCTGAATGACAAAGCAGGCTCAAATAAAAAGAGTAAATGGCCTAGTTTTTATGTTTCTCAATTCACGCAGAGGTAAACTATAAGATTTGAATTTTAATGCTTAAGTACACATCAGAAATGTTGATCAGTTGTAATGCAGTCAATGTTATAGTAAAATTGGAATCTTTGTCAACTGTCATCAGTCTTTTTTTTACAATAAGAATATAATGTACATTAAGCATCGCCTTTGCACAACAGAAACCTGGATTCCTGGACGGGATTGATAATTTTACTCTGTGAAACGAGCTGTTTTGCATGTTGCTTTTGTTGCTGCAACAAGGTTTGAATCCAGAAACGAGGAGGTGAAAATCTTCTTGCATTGTCGTGACTGCTAATTGTGACATGTGGGAGAGAACGAAGGGGAAGAAAGCCATTTTAAATGTCTCAGCACATCCAATTTGAAATTTAAAATTCATTGCAGGAATTCTTGAAACATTTAAATTGAATAATTATGTTAGCTTTTCTTGCTGAGAAGTCAGAATTTTCCTTATGCATAATAAATTTACTTCCCAGTAAATGGCTTTTGAGAAATTGTCGGCACCCAGACTGTCTCCATGTTTCATTCTAGAATAAAGTTTAATAATCGATGTATCACAGACCATTTTGAAATGTGGTAATCATAAAAGTATACTATTTAAATACAGCAATCAATCAATTTGGCATGCATTGTTATACAATAAGGTTACTAAATTACAGATAAAATCTTTTTCAGCAAATTAAATAAAATAACTTACCTGTCCAATTGCTGAGTGAAATTTCTTCTTTAGTATTTAAATCATTGGGTGTCCTAGTGAATTCAAGTACTTAACTGCCATAACTGTTAGTTTTTTTTGTCATACTCTGCTATGTTGTTCCTGCTCATATTTTATGTGCCTACAGTTGACTGTGATGGTGGTGAAAACAGACCTTTGGTAAATAGTGTCAAACGTAAGTCTCACCAAATGATTT
Organism: Chiloscyllium punctatum; assembly: GCF_047496795.1. Taxonomy (NCBI): domain Eukaryota; kingdom Metazoa; phylum Chordata; class Chondrichthyes; order Orectolobiformes; family Hemiscylliidae; genus Chiloscyllium; species Chiloscyllium punctatum. Next base: position 108,233,709 of record NC_092745.1, on the reverse strand, counting down.
TATGGTGATTATGGTGGTGGGTTACGCTTGTTAAAGATATCAGAATGTTATGCTATTCAGCTTCTAATTTCTGTATTTCAATGAAACCACAGATATGAGTGTAACAAATAGCAAGATCATATTTGTGGTCATCTCTAAAGTTAAGATGATAAGAGCATAGAAATGGGAGGACACGCAGATGGTGCACTGCATCACTTAATGCTATCATGGCTGATCCTCTGTCCCAATTCTGTTCAAATTGCTTGGTTTCCTTAGAGACCAAAACACATCAAGCCAAATTTTAAATATGCTCAAGGTTGAAACATATGTAATAGCATCTGAATAGTTTGCTCATTTTCCCAATTGAAAATGCCATATGTGGATAGAGCTACAACAAAAATTGCCTCATGTTTTGATCTGTATTAACTGCCATACATTACCCCAAGCAGCTGCAATCATTTTGTACTGCTCCATTGTTTCTCTTGGTGGTGTTTTTGGCACCATGTTGTGCAGCACCTAGAAGCTGCAGTTTCATTTTGCAGTGACAACTTCATTAATGTTGGAATTGTCCAATATCTCTCCTCCTCTACACAATTTTTCTTTGCTAATTAATGTGAAAAGCTACGAGCTTGACAACAAGATAGCTAAATTGTAGAAGACTTCTTTTTACTAGCCGTGTAGCTAGCTAATCTGTTCCAGTAGAACTACAGTGCAGGAGTACCTGACAATACAAAAAATTGCCCAGCTCTACCCTGTCAGCAAAAAAGAACAAATCTAACCTTCTCCTATCAGCTCACTTCCAATCATTAACAAAGTGATGGAAGGAGTAGTCAACCATGGTATGAAGCAATTTTACTCACAAGTAACCTGTTCACTGTTTGGTTTGGGTTCTGTCAGATTTGTTCAACTTCAGACATTTTTACTTCCTTGATCCAAATATGGATATGGGCTAATCCCCAGAGGTGAGGTGTAATTGATTACCCTTGATGTGAAGATAGTAGTTAACTGATGGTCTAATGAGGAAACTAAATAATACTGAAGTCAGTGAGGATTGCGGAAAATTCTTCAGTTGCTAGATTCTTACCTAGCACAAGGAAAGAAATTGTACCTTTTGTTTTGGTCATTCATGGGATGTGGGTGTTGCTGGCTAGGCCAACATTTGTTGCGTATCCCTAATTGCGATTAAAATGGTGGTGGTTGCCCCCTTAAACCTTTGCAGTCTTTGGTATAACCACAGGTCTGTTAGGCAGTGAAGAAATGACAATTACAGTTTCAGGTTACAATTACGTGGTAGTGTTTCCTTGCATCTGTTGCCTTTCTAGATAGTAGGAGTCATGTTTCGGGCATATGCCCTTCTTCAGGAATGAGGAATGTGTGCCAAGCAGGCTAAGATAAAAGGTAGGGAGAGGGACTTGGGGGAGGGGCATTGGGAATGTGATAGGTGGAAGGAGGTTAAGGTGAGGGTGATGGGGCGGAGAGGTCGGGAAGAAGATTGCAGGTCAAGAAGGTGCTGAGTCCAAGGGTTGGGACGGAGATAAGGTGGGGGGAGGGGAAATGAGGAAGCTGGAGAAATCTGCATTCATCCCTTGTGGTTGTAAGTTTCCTAGGCGGAAGATGAGGCGCTGTTCCTCCAGGCGTCGTGTTGCCATGGTCTGGCGATGGAAGAGGCCAAGGACCTGCATGTCCTTGGCGGAGTGGGAGGGGGAGGTAAAGTGTTCAGCCACGGGGCGGTTGGGTTGGTTGGTGCGGGTGTCCCAGAGGTGTTCTCTGAAGCATTCTGCAAGTAGGCGGCCTGTCTCTCCAATGTCGCGGAGGCCACATCGGGTGCAGCGGATGCAGTAAATGATGTGTGTGTGAGGTGCAGGTGAATTTGTGATGGATATGGAAGGATCCCTTGGGGCATTGGAGGGAAGTGAGGGGGGAGGTGTGGGCGCAAGTTTTGCATTTCTTGCGGTTGCAGGCGAAGGTGCCGGGAGTGGAGGTTGGGTTGGTGGGGGGGTGTGGACCTGACGAGGGAGTCGCGGAGGGAGTGGTCTTTCCGGAACGCTGATAGACAATAGGTGCAAGAGTAGGCCATTCTGCCCTTCGAGCCTGCACCACCATTCAATATGATGATGGCTGATCATCCTGAATCAGTATCCTCTTCCTGCCTTATCTCCATAACCCTTGATTCCCCTATCCTTGAGAGCTCTATCCAATTCATTCTTAAATGAATCCAGAGACTGGGCCTCCACTGCCCTCTGGGGCAGAGCATTCCACACAGCCACCACTCTCTCTGGGTGCAGAAGTTTCTCTTCAGCTCTGTCCTAAATGGTCTACCCCGTATTTTTAAGCTGTGTCCTCTGGTTCGGCACTCACCCATCAGCGGAAACATGTTTCCTGCCTCCAGAGTGTCCAATCCTTTAATAATCTTATATGTCTCAATCACATCCCCTCTCAGTCTTCTAAACTCAAGGGTATACAAGCCCAGTCGCTCCAGTCTTTCAGTGTAAGGTAATCCTGCCATTCCAGGCATTGACCTCATGAACCTATGCTGCACTCCCTCAATAGCTAGAATGTCTTTCCTCAAATTTGGAGACCAGATGTGCACACACTACTCCAGGTGTGGTCTCACCAGGGCCCTGTACAGCTGCAGAAGAACCTCTTTGCTTCTATACTCAATCCCTCTTGTTATGAAGGCCAGCATGCTATTAGCCTTCTTCACTACCTGCTGTACCTGCATGCTTACCTTCATTGACTGGTGTACAAGAACACCCAGATCTCTCTCTACTGCCTCTTACCTAAATTGATTCCATTTAGGTAGTAATCTGCCTTCCTGTTCTTGTCACCAAAGTGGATAACCATACATTTATCCACATTAAACTGCATCTGTCATGCATCTGACCACTCACCTAACTTGTCCAGGTCACCCTGTAATCTCCTAACATCTTCATCACATTTCACCCTGCCACCCAGCTTAGTATCATCAGCAAATTTGCTAATGTTACTGCTAATACCATCTCGTATATCATTAACATATATTGTAAAAAGCTGCAGTCCCAGTACTGATCCCTGCGGTACCCCACTGGTTACTGCCTGCCATTCCGAAACGGAGCCGTTTATCACTAATCTTGGTTTCCTATCAGCCAACCAACTTCCAATCCAAGTTAGTACTTTGCCCCCATACGCGCCATAACTTTGCTCACTAACGTCCTCTGTGGGACTTTATCAAAAGCTTTCTGAAAGTCCAGGTACACTACATCTACTGGATCGCCCTCATCCATCTTCAGAGTTACATCCTCAAAAAATTCCAGAAGATTAGTCAAGCATGATTTCCCCTTCATAAATCAATGCTGACTCTGACCTATCCTGTTACTACTATCCAGATGTGTCGTAATTTCATCCTTTATAATAGACTCCAGCATCTTTCCCACCACTGAGGTCAGACTAACTAGTCTATAATTTCCTGCTTTCTCTCTCCCACCTTTCTTAAAAAGTGGTACAACATTAGCCACCCTCCAATCCGCAGGAACTGATCCCGAATCTATCGAACTCTGGAAAATAATCACCAACGCATCCACGATTTCTCGAGCCACCTCCTTCAGTACCCTGGGATGTAGACCATCAGGCCCCGGGGACTTATCAACCTTCAGACTTAACAGTCTCTCCAACACCAATTCCTGTCTAGGAAGGGGAGGGAGGTCATGTCCACACCCTCCACCAACCCAACCTACACTCCCGGCACCTTGCCCTGCACTCCCTCCCCTTCCAAGATCTCCCCACTTCTATCTCGGGCGACTGACTCAACACGGACATTTACTATAAGCTGACCGACTCCCACAGCTACCTAGATTACACCTCCTCCCACCCTGCCCCCTGTAAAAACGCCATCACATATTCCCAATTCCTTCGCCTCCACCGCATCTGCTCCCAGGAGGACCAATTCCAATACCAAACAACCCAGATGGCCGCCTTCTTCAAAAATCGCAATTTCCCCTCAGACATGGTTGACGATGCTCTCCACTGCATCTCCTCCACTTCCCGCTCCTCCGCCCTTGAACCCCACCCCTCCAATCGCCACCAGGACAGAACCCCACTGGTCCTCACCTACCACCCCACCAACCTCCAGATACATCATATCATCCTTCGCCATTTCTGCCACCTCCAAACAGACCCCACCACCAAGGATATATTTCCCTCCCCTCCCCTATCAGCGTTCCGGAAAGACCACTCCCTCCGCGACTCCCTCGTCAGGTCCACACCCCCCACCAACTCAACCTCCACTCCTGGCACCTTCCCCTGCAACCGCAAGAAATGCAAAACTTGCGCCCACACCTCCCTCCTCACTTCCCTCCAATGCCCCAAGGGATCCTTCCATATCCATCACAAATTCACCTGCACCTCACACACACATCATTTACTGCATCCGCTGCACCTGATGTGGCCTTCTCTACGTTGGGGAGACAGGCTGCCTACTTGAGGAACGTTTCAGAGAACACCTCTGGGACACCCGCACCAACCAACCCAACTGCCCCGTGGCTGAACACTTTAACTCCCCCTCCCACTCCGCCAAGGACATGCAGATCCTTGGCCTCCTCCATCGCCAGATCATGGCAACATGATGCCTGGAGGAACAGCGCCTCATCTTCCGCCTGGGAACCCTCCAACCACAAGGGATGAATGCAGATTTCTCCAGCTTCCTCATTTCCCCTCCCCCCACCTTATCTCAGTCCCAACCCTTGGTCTCAGCACCACCTTGTTGACCTGCAATCTTCCTCCCGACCTCTCCGCCCCCAGCCCCTCTCTGGCCTATCACCCTCATCTTAACCTCCTTCCACCTATCACATTCCGAACGCCCCTCCGCCAAGTCCCTCCTCCCTACCTTTTATCTTAGCCTGCTTGGCACACCTTCCTCATTCCTGAAGAAGGGCTTATGCCCAAAACGTCGATTCTCCTGCTCCTTGGATGCTGCCTGACCTGCTGCGCTTTTCCAGCAACACATTTTTCAGCTCTGATCTCCAGCATCTGCAGTCCTCACTTTCTTCTGGTAGGAGTCATGTGTTTGAGTGGTGCTGTCTCAGGTTTCTTGATGAGTTGTTGCAGTGGATTTTGTGGGTAGTACACACTGCCATCACTGTGGATGTTGAAGGTATTACATGAGTTCCCAATCAGGCAGGCTGCTTTGTTCTGGATGATGTCAAGCTTCTTGATTATTTCTGGAGTTGCACCTGTCCAAGTAAGTGGTGAGTATTCCATGATGCTCCTGATTTGAACCTTGTAGATGGTGGACAGGGTTTGAGGAGTCAAGAAGTTACTTGCCACAGAATTATGAGCCTCTTACCCTTTCTTGTAGTCACAGAATTTACTTGGTTTGTCCAGTTCAGTTTTATATCTATGGTAATCACCAGGATATTGTTAGTGGGAGAACTCAGTGATAGTCATTGCATTGAATATCAAGGAGTGATGATTAGGTTCCCTCTTTTGAAAGATTCCATGTGTACACCTTTGTGTCACAGGTGTTTTTCACCATTTCAGACCAAGCCTGAGTATTATTCCAGTCTTGCTGCATTTGGACATGGACAGCTTTAGTATTTGAAGTCATGAGTGATGCTAAACATTGTTGCAACATCAGTTAACATTCCTATCTCTGATCTTGTGATGGATGGAAGGTCATTGATGAAGCAGCTGAAGCTGGATGTACCTCGGACACTGGGAACTACTGCAGAGGTGAAATGATTAACCTCCAACAATTACTAGTGTCTTTCTTTGTGTTAAGTATTACTGCATTCAGCAGAGAGCTTTTTCCCCTCTGATTTTCATTTACTCTCCAGTTTTTCTAGGCGTCCTTGATGACAAACGTAAAGTCAAGCGTCGTCAGCCAATTTATCGTCTTGAGTTCAGCTCTTTTGCACATATTTGTACTGAGGCTGTGATAAAGTCAAGAGCCAAGTGGCGCTAAACTGAGCATTATTACTAAGCATGTGCTGCTTGATAGTGCTGTTCGTGATCCCTTCTGTCATTTTGATGATGATGGGACATTATCTGGTCAGAATGGATTTGTCCTGCATTTAGTGGACAGGGCATACCTGGAAATTTTCCACATTGCTTGGTAGATAGCAATGTTATAACTATATTGCAACAGCTTGGCTAGGGACATAGCTACTTCTGAAAGACAAGTCTTCAGTATTGTTGCCAAAATGTTGTCAAGGCCCATAGCCTTTGTATTATCCAGTGTCTATAGCCATTTATATTATGTGGAGTGAACTGATTTAGCTGAAGACTGACATTTGTGATATGGAGGCTATACGCTTTGGTGGAGGGAATAGAGACATTGACCATTTTCTAAAGGGGGAAAGGCTTCAGAAATCTGAAGCAAGAATGGATCCAGGAGTCCAGTTCAGGATTCTTTTAGGTTAATGTGCAGGTTCAGTTGGCAGTTAGGAAGGCAAATGCAATGTTAGTATTCATTTCAAGAGAACTAGAGTGCAAGTGTAACGATGCACTGCTGTATAGGCTCTAGTTAGATAGAACTTGGAATATTGTTAGCAGTTTTAGCCTCCATATCTAAGGAAGGATGTGTTGGCTATAGAGGAAGTCTAGAGGAGGTTTACAAGAGTGATCCTGGGGATGACGAACTTGTCTTATGAAGAGCGATTGAGGACTTTGAGCCTGTACTCAATGGAGTTAGAATGATGAGGTGGGGGAGGTCATTAAAACTTGTAGAATACTGAGAGGCCTGGATAGAGTGGATGTGGAGAAGATGTTTCCACTAGCAGGAGAGACTAGGACTCAACTAGCACAGCCTCCATGAAGGGACAACCATTTAGACCTGCATTGAGGAGGAATTTATTCAGCCAGACGGTGGTTAAACTGTGGGACTTATTGTCACAGAAGGTTGTGGAGGCCAAGTCATCGAGCGTATTTAAGACAAAGATTCTTGATTGGTACGGAGAACAAGGGTAATGAGGAAAAGGTAGGAGAATGGGGTTGAAAATCCTATCAGCCATGATCGAATGGTGGAGCAGGCTTAATAGGCCAAATGGTCTAATTCTGCTCCTATACCTTATGGTCTTATGCACCAATTATCACTCTAATTTTCTTTTGTGGCTGCATGCCCTCCAAGATCAATGCATGGCAGCAACCTCCAGAACCATCCTTCTGAGTGGAAACATTGCTGGGGACTAGTGGAGGAGGCTGAGATGGATTATCCATGAGGAACTACTGACTGAAGATATGTTTCAGCCTTGTTTTTCTTTGGAGGCTAATTACCTCAGATTCAAGATATCAGTGCAGGAGTTTCTCAGGGCAACAGCTGAGAAAACAGTTTATCTTCAGCTAATCATCAATTCTTCCTTCATTCACAAGGTCAGAATTAGGACGGTTTTGATGTGTGCACATTATTCAGCTTCTGTCATAATGGTTCAAATAACAAAGCGGTTCATGAATCATGACCTAGCTGTTGCCCAGATTTGGCCTAGTAAGTGCTAGCTAACATTTGTACCATACAAATGCCACACAATTTCTATTATTAACAAAAGCAAAACAATGAGTTTCTGTTCAAAAGCATAAAATCACCCCATCATCATATGCATCACAACATCAAATAAGGCTATTTAAGGCGTTTATTCTTTATTTACCTTTGTCAATTGATTGCTTATATTGCGTACTATTTCAAGGTAAGTGTTCTGTACCTTTGGCCCTCCTTTAGTCATCTTTTTTCTTGAAATGAACAGTGATGTCCATATGATTTTGTCATTAAAACATTTCTTGCAGTAAATTTAGACTTCATACTGATGCTTTCCCATGATGGAATAGCTAAAGTAGGTAACTATCCTTTGGGAAATCAAAAATTCAATCCACAGTTTATCACTGTAGAGCAACATGAAAGAACTCCAATATCCTGTGATGCCTGAATTGCTTTCTTTTTAATTTGAAGGATGTGAAAGTGTTATTTCTAAAATGAATTGTTCTTTTTGTTAATTATTTGAAAATCCAGTATGAAAAAGTTAGGTGCGCTTTGCACATTTTGTCACGTGCTAATATATTACTTTTCTGTCTCTCACAATAAAATGAAAAGCCCACAAGGGATTTCAGAAGTTTGAAGCAGTAGAGTTCATTACTGCTGAGAAATCAGGTGATTCCTCAAGTCCGGGCATGAGTGGAAAGAGTACGATCCCCCGGCAGCGATTCCTCATAATTGACATCATTGATAAAAAGGTATCCAAATAAGAACCTCATTAAGTTTCTTTTGCTATTATGATATGATTATGTTGAGGGAATTCCTTCTGTTGATTAAATTTCCTAAAAATACAACTGCAAGTATGAAGTAGGATTTCTTGTTTGATACTTGCACCAATATTTTTCATTAAATTATTGACAATAGGAATTTTATTCTGCAGTTCTAAATATGGGAAGTATTACCTTTGTACTGAAAACAACAAATACTAAAGATCACAATAGGCCAGGCAGCATCCGTGGAGAGAAGAAAGCTAAACGTTAGCTTGCTCTCTCTCCATAGATGTTGCCGAACCCACTATGATCTCCAGCTTTTGATGTTTTCAGTACAGATCGCAGCATCTGCAATAATTTGCTCCTACATTACCCTTTGTAATTTGCATTAAAGCTAACATACTTTTCAGTTTAATTATCATGAAAATAACAACTGCATGGACATACTAATTTCATCAATATATGTAAAAAGAAAAGACAATTTTATATTTTAGGCAGAAGCCTTTACCTAGAAAGAAAATTTTTCTTTTACCTCTTACCATGCAAGTAGGTCCAGTCTTTTTCTCTGAATGTTTTTATTCATCTGCTTGCTCCTCTTTTGAAAATCTACTCCCTTTATTCAGTATGCACTGTTTTTCTTTTTGTGTGCTGATATACTCTCATTTTTTCCAGCTGACACTTTATACCTATAACTGGTCAGTGGATCTGGGAGTTTCATTGAATCGAGGATTGATTCGTCTTATTCAGTGGCAAAATGCACGCTCTCATGTGGTACACTGCCTCCTCAGTCAAAAGATGGGTCTCTTCCATCATTACTGTTTTGCTGATACACCTGTATATGATGACTCTAAACAGGTAAGGGACTTCACTATCATTGTATCCCAATACAAAATGTCAGTTATCAAATTAGGAAATCATGTTCATCATGTGTAAACATGCTGCCATCATCTATAAAGATGAGTTACGCTTTCTGTATTGAAAATAAGGGAAATAATTCTGTTGAGTTATAACGGCAGAACGAGGTATGAATGCCTTATGAGTGAATGTCAGGAATGTAAAAATGTTGTGTTTGATGAGCACTTAAATAAAAGGTGTTTAAGTGAACACCTGGAATCAATGTAAGATGAAAAACAATAAAATACAAAAAAGGATGCCAAAGCATGACTTCTGGTTTGATTGCTATGGGACCCGGAATTGTTTGTTCAAAACGTTTTTCGCAGCAAATTTGAACGAACTGAATAGTGCCCTGTTTTCTCAAGACTGTATCACTTGAGTAGTAGAAATAGCGCAAAAAAAGTCAATAAAATTAAAAGACTCCAAAATGTAGCAGGAATTAAAGCTAAGATTTTTTTGTGGCATGACTAAAGCTGAGAGTAAAAAGGAACTGTTATCAGGATGTCCTAAAGTTACATGACAGCCAATTATTTAGTTTTGAACAGCAGTCACTGTTACTTTGTGGGCAATACCAGCAGACAATGTGCAAAAAGCAAAATCCCATAAGCTGTAAATGATCATTTAATTGGTTCTAATGATGTTGCCTAAGGGAAGAATGTTAGCCAGAAGAATTACCAGTGCAATGGAATTGCATCTAATTCTAAGTCAAATGAATAAATCAATCTCAGCACTGCATAGAAGCCTAAGTTCCAATTATACATTCAGATCCTTGATAGAACATGACTGAGACTCAGTAACGAGATTACAATCAACTGCAACATGAAAATGCCTATTTGTTTAAATGTTTGACTGTTTTTTCAGCTGAATGCCTCAGTTTCAGCATGAACTGGCATTAATTTTACACACTGACCTATGGATATGGAAGGAATAAGTTTGGATATGTTAGGTGCCATAATTGCACCATTTGGAAGTAGATGATGCACAGATGGGTACCAGTGAAGTGCTTGGATTACTGTTATTAAGATGCATTTGGTCTTTGGAATGTTCATTACTAAAAAGTTGCAGTTTTATAACCTTGCCATTCCTGTGTTTTAGCACAGGTAAATGATGTACTTTAAAATAGCACTTTGTATAAATCTCAGATCTGTTATGTGTTCTACTTTTCATTTAGTTTCTGCCTTACCTTTGGAAAATAAATGAAATCATGAAATAGTCCCTGTTGGGGAACGGAATTTGTTTTTCTTTATTCATTCATGGGATGAAGGCATCACTGGCTAGGCCAGTATTTATTGCCCATCCCTAATTGCTCAGAGAGCATTTAACAGTCAACCACATTGCTATGTGTCGGGAGTCACATGTCGGCCAGACCAGGTATGGGCAGCAGTTTCCTTCCCTAAAGGACATTAGGTGGGAAAATTGAAACATGATCATGAGTTAATTTGCATGATTTAATTCTATTAAGTTATTCATATCTCTCAAGTTACAGTAAACTCCTATGAACTGAGTCTGTAACAAAGTGCTGGAACAGATGGCATGCCTTTTGAAGCATGTAACTTTGATATTAATTTAATAATATGTTGTACAAAGGAACAGTGTTGCTTTATGAAATTGTTCAGAATTCTGCAGGTATTTGCCCTGAAGGAGATGGCAGGGCAACTGAGCGTGCTGATAACTGACGTTGCTGTGCATAGGAACTTCGTGTTTTGAGCAATGTGACATTAACTTGTCATGGCAACCAGCTGTTGGGTGCTGTCAGCATACATTAGGGACGGTCTCTGATCGTTGACAGGTAAACAGAAAGAATGCTTGCCATAGTGACCACCTGTTGAGAAATGGTGCATATTGGGGCACAGTGTACAGTAACAAGGCCCACTAACAGTATCTTGCCAGTCTGCAACAGATCATAAATGCAGTAACTTTTTGTGAGACTTTTATAATTTTTATTGTGCATGGAGTAAACATCTTTTTTTCACCTCAAATTCGTAACACCTTTATTCTGTAGTGCTAGCCAGTCTATTACTGACATATAATTAACTTAACATTATTTGAGTGAACTGGCCGTTTATCTGTCAAGAATTCAGACAACTCATGTTTCTTGTATTTTTGGTACAAAGTTGTCCTGTATCCATCACAATCAAAGGAGGAGGATGTTTATAATTCCTTGATTACTACTGAATTGTAACTAGGCTGAGTTAACAGGTGAGAACCAGATTTTCAGATTCTGATGCCAGAATCAATATGCGATTTTATTTTTTGCTTAAGGATAATTCCTTGGATGTTTTTTGTTTCCCTCACTGGGGTAGTGGGCTTCACAAAAGTTTTTTTTTAAATTATCAAAGAATGCGAAATTCAATACGCCTGACTGACAGACTTAGGCTTAAACATGGACCAGGTTTCTGTATTTAAAAAAAACTAATATTTAGTCCAAGTAAATAGATTCTAACCACAGTAAACTGACATGAACTATTGACATCTAACTCTACTACTGTACTTTAAACCCACCCTCCCTACACACACACACACACACACACACACACAAACACACACCAACCCTCCCCTCCCCCACAAAAAACACATTGTTGTTATGGATGGAGATGAAACAAAGAACCAGGGAAACAGTTCAATGGCTCCAGTCTTCAAGATTTGATGGAGAGCTTTCTTTTGTTTCCCCAAGTCCTTTAGTTCTCCTAGCTTTGTGTTTGAATTCTTTTACTACTTCACAGGAGGTACAGTGGTTCACAGATTACAAAGTCGCTGACTTACTGATTAAAATCTTCAGCCTACAGCAATTAAAACCAGAAAACAAATCTGGAAATCTGAAACAAAAGAAGAAATAGCTGGAGAAACTCAGGAAGCCTGGTAGTATCTGTGGAGACAAAGCATGGTTAATGCTTTGAGTAAAGTGACCCTCCTTCATAAGTGCAACTACAACTCCAATTGTGAAGAAGAGTCACTGAACTCAAAACATTAATGCTGCTTTCTCTCCACAGATGCTGCCAGACCTCCTGAGTTTCTCATGCACTTTGTTTTTGTAGATTGAAACTTTGAAAGATAAACTTACCCAAAAGTACTTTCTTAAAATAGAAGCTCACTATGACTAACAGTCACTCAAACAATGCATCTCACAAGTTACACCAAACCTATGTAATTGTCAGTGCTAACTATTTGTATTATGCTGTCAGTATCTGCACATGAACCTTAACATTTTTGAAGTAACATAGTTGCTAGATTATGTGTGGGACTGTTCAATGGCTAACTATCCCTTAATCTGCCTGGGCTCTAAGTTCTGGAATTTCTACAGTAAACCTTTCTACTTTTTCTTTTCTCTTTTGGAAGACTCCTCAAAATCCTCCTAATTGACTAAGCTTTTGGTTACCTTCTTCAATGTCTCCTTTTCTTGCTCCATGTCAAATTTTATTTGATAACTCCTATTCGGAGTAGTGTACCAGCTGTCTAGCTTTAGTCATATGACCTCTATGCTTGTAAATATTTGCACTCCAATCTATGGCAGTCATTAAATACATTGTAAGGTACAGGGTGTAAGGAGTGCCCAGGTGAAATTGTGTGCATTTTCTGAGCTGTAAGAGAGCCGGCTATTGTAACAAAGCAGCAAAGAAGATTTAAGCAGTGGCGTACATTTTTGAAGTGTTGGGTGAGTCAGAATGTCTATAAATTTTCTACTCCCTTCTGCTGTTGAAAAAGATGCAAGATAAAATTGGATTCATGTGCAAAACTCTGAAATAACTACACAATTAAAGAAAAGATTGACAAAATAAGAGCATATAGCTCTATTAGTAGGGTTCTTTATGCATAGTGGTAATGTCCCTACATCAGAAGCAGGAGGTCTAGGTTCAATTCCCACCTGCTCCAGAGATATGTAATAACACGTCTGAACAGTTTGTTCAATATTATCTATATCTCTATCAGTAGCTGTCCTGTAGTCGGTGCTGGAGAAAGAATGCTGTACACTATGTTGCAGTCTAGACCTAACTGATGAGAGACAGTGATGGGATGGGAGAATTTGAAGGTTGTGAAGACACAATTCATGTGCTCTATCAGAATGCCTTATGAACACGTGTTCAACATCAGAGCACAGAGAGATTGACCAATATATGATAACACTGACACATCTAGTTGAATCATGAGAGTTTGGAGAACTGAAAGGTGACCTGAGCAGACATGGGATTGTCTGTGGCATGAGAGATCCACCATGACAGCACATCTGCTCCGATGAGAAAGCTACCTCAAGAAAGCTATCAATATGTGCAGAAACCTTGAGGTTGTCTGTAGTGGCGAGAGTGTATTACTGGGGTGATAGGTGAGGCTTGAATTATACTGCATCTGGCCAAACAAAAACAAATGTAGAAAAAAGGAAGAAATGTTCACAGACGTGGAGTAAAAAGGTGAAAGGTATGAGGCAGATTGTAAACATTGAAGAGGAAATTGTACAAAAGATAAAAAAAACACATCCAAGTGGAGAAAAAGTGCTCAAACTGGAAGAAGCTAAATCGCTTTGTCAGTGTTTAACTTGAAAGAAACAAAGTAAGCTGATAAGGATAGCTGCTGGAGAGATGTCAGCTGAATCATTCAGCACAACACAGCAGATTAGCATTGAGAAATGGTTTGTGACTATTGGAATGATAACTGCAGAAGAACAGTGTCAAGCCAATCTGAAGTGTCACAAATAGAGACTGATGATTTGTGCAACATCATGAACTTCGCAAACTTTTGCAAAGTGACTCAAGATGTTCACTAAACATTAAGCCTTGCAGGTAAGGTTAAAACTTTGATGGATCAAAATGCATACAAGAGAACAAATAAAGCTGAGACAACAATGTAATGAGGAAAATGAAGATACAGAGTTCTGGACAGTAGGTGTTAAGCTAAAAAGTACTCATCCCAGCTGATGCAAGGCTAAAGCTTAGACTAGTAAGCTTGCAGATACCAGTACAGATATGCAGCATTTGTTGCAAGGCACTAAACCTTTGATTGCTAAACAGATCTTAGAAAATCTGTACAGTTTAGAAGGTGCACTGCAGAAATTTACCAATACTCCCGAAACAAGACCTTTCAAACCCATGATGACCACCACCTGGAAGGATAAGAGCAGCAGACAAACAGGAACACGACCATCTCTAAGTTCATCTTAAAGCCACTTAACATGCTGACTGGGAAATATATTGTCATTCCTTCAAAATCCTGGAACTCCCTTTTCAATGACATTGTGCACCTATCTACAAAAAATGAACAACAGTATAAGGGGCAGCTCACCACCTTCTCGAGGACAACTGGAGATGGGCAATAAATGTTTTCTCAGCCGGTGGTGCTTACATCTCATGAATAAAGAAACATTGACAAAATCGAAGTGAAATGACAAAACCAGATCTCAGTTTGATTAGGATTGCCCAAACATTGCTGGAGGTGCTAGACTCGAAACGTCAGCTCTTTTCTCTCCTTACAGATGCTGCCAGACCTGCTGAGATTTTCCAGCGTTTTCTCTTTTGATTGCTGGAGGTGAGCTTTGGAAAACCAGTCGGAGTGCAGACATTCAATGATCTCAACAAGAGTTAGCCCAAATGACAGACTGGGACCTGTGTAAAGCTATTGTCACTTCAATCATATGTGATGAATTAAATGATCAGGGACAGGATTGGCTGTTGCAGGTTCCAGGGTTTAAATGTTTTAGTAGGGTCAGAGGTGGGGGCAAAAGAGGGGGGGGTGTGGCTTTGCTTGTCAAAGATAGTATTACAGCGGTGGAAAGGAAGATGGACGAAGATTTGCCATCTGAGGTAGTTTGGGTTGAGGTTAGGAATAGGAGAGGTGAGGTCACCCTGTTAGGAGTCTTTTACAGGCCTCCTAATAGTCCTAGAATCGTTGAAGAAAGGATTGCGAAGATGATTCAGGAGAAGAGTGACAGTAATAGGGTGATTGTTATGGGAGACTTTAACTTTCCTGATATTGATTGGGAAAGCTATAGCTCAAGTTCGTTAGATGGGTCAGTGTTTGTGCAATGTGTGCAGGAGAGTTTCCTGACACAATATGTAGATAAGCCAACAAGAGGTGAGGCCATACTGGATTTGGTTCTGGGTAACGAACCAGGCCAGGTATTAGAACTAGAGGTAGGTGAGCACTTTGGGGACAGTGACCACAATTCGGTGATTTTTACTCTCGTGATGGAGAGGGATAAGTGTGTACTACAGGGCAAGAGTTATAGCTGGGGGCAGGGAAATTATGATGCGTTGAGGCATGACTTAGGATGTGTGGATTGGAAAAGTAGATTCCAAGGCAAGAGCGTAATTGATATGTGGAACTTGTTCAAGGAGCAACTATTGAGTGTCCTTGATAAGTACGTACCTATCAGGCAGGGAGGAAAGGGTCGTGTGAGGGAGCCGTGGTTTAATAAGGAGTTGGAATCCCTTGTTAAATGGAAGAGGGCGGCCTTTGTAAAGATGAGGCGTGAAGGTTCAATAGGGGCAATTGAGAGTTATAAGGTAGCCCGGAAGGACCTGAAGAGAGAGCTAAGAGCAGCAAGGAGGGGACATGAAAGGTCCTTAGTTGGTAGGATTAGGGAAAACCCTAAGGCTTTCTATAGGTATGTTAGGAATAAAAGAATGACTAGGAAAGGAATAGGTCCAATCAAGGATAGTAATGGGAAGTTGCGTGTGGAGGCTGAAGAGATTGGGGAGGCGCTGAATGAATACTTTTCGTCAGAATTCACTCAGGAACAGGACATTGTTGTCGATATGAATACTGAGGCACGAATAAGTAGAATGGATGGCTTTGAGATATGTAGAGAAGAGGTGTTGGAAATTCTGGCAAGGGTGAAAATAGATAAGTCCCCTGGGCCTGATGGCATTTATCCTAGGATTCTCTGGGAAGCAAGGGAGGAGATTGCAGAGCCATTGGCCTTGATTTTTGTGTCCTCTTTGTCGACAGGAGTAGTGCCAGAGGACTGGAGGCTAGCAAACGTGGTTCCCTTGTTCAAGAAGGGGAGTAGGGATAATCCTAGTAACTATAGGCCAGTGAGTCTCACTTCTGTTGTGGGCAAAGTCTTAGAGAGAATTGTAAGGGATAGGATTTATGCACATCTGGATAAGAATGATGTGATCAAGGATAGTCAGCATGGTTTTGTGAAGGGCAGGTCGTGCCTCACAAACCTTATTGAATTCTTTGAGAAGGTGACTAAGGAGGTAGATGAGGGGAAAGCGGTAGATGTGGTATATATGGATTTTAGTAAGGCGTTTGATAAGGTCCCCCATGGTAGGCTACTGCAGAAAATACAGAGATATGGCATTGAGGGTGAGTTGGAGGTTTGGATTAGGAATTGGCTCTCTGGAAGAAGACGGAGGGTAGTAGTTGATGGCAAAGGTTCATCTTGGAGTGCCGTCACTAGCGGTGTTCCGCAAGGATCTGTTTTGGGACCATTGCTGTTTGTCATTTTTATAAATGACCTGGAGGAAGGGTTAGAAGGTTGGGTGAGCAAGTTTGCGGATGATACGAAAGTCGGAGGAGTTGTAGACAGTGAGGAAGGATATGGCAGGTTACAGCGGGATATAGAGAAGCTGCAGAGCTGGGCAGAAAGGTGGCAAATGGAGTTCAATGTTGCTAAGTGTGAAGTGATTCACTTTGGTAAGAGTAATAAAAAGATGGATTACTGGGCTAATGGTAGACTACTTGGTAGTGTGGAAGAGCAGAGGGATCTTGGTGTCCATGTACACAGATCTCTGAAAGTTGCCACCCAGGTAAATAGTGCAGTGAAGAAGGCATATGGCGTACTGGCTTTTATTGGTAGAGGAATTGAGTTCCGGAGTCCTGAGGTCATGCTGCAGTTGTATAAGACTCTGGTGCGGCCGCATCTGGAATATTGTGTGCAGTTTTGGTCGCCATACTATAGGAAGGATGTGGAGGCACTGGAACGGGTGCAGAGGAAGTTTACCAGGATGTTGCCTGGTATGGTAGGAAAATCCTATGAGGAAAGGCTGAGGCACTTGGGGTTGTTTTCATTGGAGAAAAGAAGGTTTAGGGGTGATTTGATAGAGGTGTACAAGATGATTAGGGGGTTAGATAGGGTTGACAGTGAGAACCTTTTTCCACGTATGGAGTCAGCTATTACAAGGGGGCATAGCTTTAAATTAAGGGTGGGTAGATATAGGACTGATGTTAGGGGTAGGTTCTTCACTCAGCGAGTCGTAAGTTCATGGAATGCCCTGCCAGTAGCAGTAGTGGACTCTCCCTCTTTATGGGTATTTAAGCGGGCATTGGATAGGTATATGGAGGATAGTGGGTTAGTGTAGGTTAGGTGGGCTTTGATCGGCGCAACATCGAGGGCTGAAGGGCCTGTACTGCGCTGTATTCTTCTATGTTCTATGTTCTATATGTCTTTGCCATGACAGACAAACACATACAACCAGAGAAGCTTCCTCTTCAATGTAGGGAGTTGACCAGGAAGATGTGATCTCACCCTTGACACTATATACACAACGACCATTAGTTCTGAGGTCCACCATTCTCCAATTAAGGGACCAGCAACAGTGTAGCATATTCATTGGGAAGGACGCTGCTTGGAAAGCAGACATGAGCAGATGCAAGATGATCAACCAACAACATGTTCTCCGCAGACCTGCATAGTGTATTATTTTGGTGTGCGTTTGCAGCAATGTATGAAAGTTGACTGGAATTTATACACATTTTTGTTAATGAATGAGAATTTTCTGTGTTAACCATGTGCACTTGGGGACTTGCAACTGCAAATAGTACAAGCTGTTTTTAATGAAAAAGGGAGAGATTTGGAGAAATGCGTTTAAAACCAGCTGGCTCGCCATAGTCATGTGATGTCTGTCTTTATTGTATGTGTTTTTGCTGTGTCTGTAGCAGCTGATAAATATGTTGCAAGAAACAATATATGTGAAATACCCTTAGATTGTATTACTATATTGAAGCTGCTGTTTAAATCTAGTTGTTGTTGGTGTGGATGAGGAAGGCAAGCAGTGAGATCTTGGTCTGAGAGGATGTTTGCAGTTCTTTTTTCATGTTTACACTTTGAATAGATTGTTGTTTGTTCGTATGACTTAGTGGTTCTTGGGTATGCAAAACCTGTATCAACATTGTATTCAAAGGTCTTTTAAGGAGTAATAAATGCACAGATGGTTGGCCATTTTCTGGTTCACCTGACTAAACGGTGTACACAAGTCATCAACAGATATTAAATTGGAGTCATTCCTATTAGGTGTTGTTGATAGAGGACATGTAATCATGGTGCATAATCTAGGTTATGAGTGGGAGGAATTGGTTACTATTGTAGTAACTTATATGTGCCACAGAGCAGATGCTCACCCAAAATCAGGAATATAGGCCTTAGGGTGGGGATCTGATTTCCAAAATTAAAGCTTCTGTCTTGCCTTAAGAGTCGGCTCTTTCATTGCCTATTGATCAATGACAGGCCACTGAGAGTCATAGAGATGTACGGCATGGAAACAGACCCTTCGGTCCAACCCGTCAATGCCGACTAGATATCTGGCAGCTCATTCCATACACATACCACCCTCTGTGTGAAAAAGTTGCCCCTTCGATCTCTTTTATATCTTTCCCCTCTCACCCTAAATCTATGCCCTGTAGTTCTGGACTCCCGACCTCTTGTTCACGGCATTTGGGTAAGTGCTGGGTGGAGGAGGATGGAAAACTGAAGAAAGCGACTGTGCCTTTCAGCTGTACAAAAAAAAATTTACGAATTTAAATATAATCTTTTGATGTCAATCTATTTCTATACTGTATCTATGCCACAAAACTTGAGTGCGGCTGAGAGATGCCCTAATTTGCCTGAAAGTAACTGATGCAAGGGTCTAATAAATATTGTTCATAGAATAGTTCATATTGCATCACTAGACTCCACGAGAGACAATTATGCTTTCAATTTTCGGCAACCATATCATTCATGAAGTGAAATATAGGTGTTAAAAAGGCATTCTTTTGGCTTTAATGTTCAGACTGCCATTCAGTAGAAGCCATGAATATTACTGCTTATCCATTTAATTATTTTTAATTTACACAACTTGTATATAATTGGAACAGGAGAAGGAATGCCAAAAGGAATAGTATGATATCATAATGCAATTTGAATTTTCAAACATAGAGCCAGTGACCCAAGTTCAAATACAGCCTGGAGTGACTCCCTGTGTAGAGTTTGCATGTTAGAATCCTATAATCCCTATAGTGTGGAAACAGGTCCTTCGGCCCAACAAGTACACACTGACACTCCGAACAGTAACCCGCCCAGAATCATTCCCCCAACCTATCTTTACCCCTGACTAATGCACCTAACCTACACACACCTGAATACTATGGGAAATTTATCATGGCCAATTCACTTAACCTGCACATCTTTGTACTGTGGGAGGAAACCCACACTGACACAGGGAGAATGTGCAAACTCCACACAGTCGCCCAAGGTTGGAATTGAACCCAGGTCCCTGCTGCTGTGAGGCAGCAATGCTAACCACTGTGCCTCCCCTATTCTCGCTGTACCTGTATGGGTTCCTCCCACAGTCCAAAGATGTGCAAGTTCCCTGAATTGGCCATACTAAATTATCCTGTCATGTCCAGGGATATGTCGGTTAGGTGAATTAGCCATGGTAAATTCAGGGTGGGGTGGGGGGGTGTGGGTCTGGGTGGGATGCTCTTCAGAGTGTCATTGCAGACACAATGGGCCAAATGGCCTGTATCCGCACTGAAGGGATTCTGTGATTCTAGGTTATGTTCTAACATTTGTATTTGCATTAATGTTCAGGTGCAGGCTTTTCTGTAAGAGCCATTTTCTTTTGAAGATGACCAATCAAGCCTTTCTTACTTTCACTATGAAAGGTTACCGAAGATCCGTAACATTTGTCACAGATTATAATCTGTGAAGAATCAAGTTTCAATTATTATGTATGAAAGTTTGAAAAATGTCTCAGCTAGTCTACCTGTAAAAGACAAATGAATAATAGTACTGATTTTATGATGGTTTATCTTTTTTTTAACATTTGTGTATCTCGTCAGATTTGCAGTGCTCATTCACGCTGACAACTGGAAGGCATGCTATGTTACCAATCTGTAATCAATTGGTCTGTAATCTTTGGTTTAGTTGCTGTTTTCCTTTTCAATAAAATGGAAGAGGTTTGCTGTCTTGAAATGATCCATCCAGGGCATTAGCTAAATATCTCTCCCAGAAATCAGATCCTGGCACATGAGTCATAATATTAATTCTAATGAAGTTTGTGACCAAATTAAAATAACTTTTGCTCATCTGTTATTGGCTTTATAATTCGAGCTGAACAAAAATTGCATACGCACTTTGTAAAAGGTGAACTGGATTAGTAATTTCCAATGAAACCGTGTACAACTGGAGTCATTTTTCTCCCTCATTCCTGATCTCCCCTCTCTCACACAGGAACCAAATCCTTTCCTTCAGTCCACATTGGAAGCTGATGCACTGATCAAGAGCCCAACCCCGCCACCAAGTAAAGAACAGGGGCGGCTGAGTTCGACAAACCGGAGTCTTCCAGTTCTCCACTTTCCACCAGAGATTGTTCCATTTGATGAGGCCCTGCGTGATGTCACTGTGCCTAAAGTGATGCGACAGTTGCACGATGTGGGGCTGAATGACCCAGTCTCACGTCATGGCACACAGTTCCTAGAAATCAAAAACTTGGAGCGGAAAGGTGAGAGAGATATACATATTTTGTGCAGTATTATTCTTTAAATAACCTGAATGTTCCATACGATGTATGCTTACAATTGGTCCACAATCAGTTAAGCATCTTGCATAAACTGCACTGCTGTCTTTAAATATGAGAACTAGTGAGACTGATCTGAAAATTTGCAGCCAAGATGTGCTTTCTCTTCTAAATAAAAATGTGTTCATCTGCTTAAATTTTCAAAAAATGAATCATCATTGAACTCCAGAAGGTAATGGAGTTCACTGAAGCAATATTCTTTTACAGGTTTTGTATCATTCGGGTGCATGACTGTCACTCCTGTTTGTTACTGTGGTGTATATTGTGTGTGTTTAAATAATACAACATTTCATTCTGAATGCTTGTCACTTCATTCACAATCATTTCATTGTTGTCTGTCAGCATACAAGAAAAGAAATTGCTGAAATATTGTTTAAAATAGCTGTTACCCGAGTCATTTGACTCTTGTAAGGTTTTTTTTGTAATTTTTTTCTGCAAGTCTCAAACTGTGCATTGTTTGTGGCACCATGTTGAGGTCCTGAAATATACTTGCCATTTGCTCAGATCTACCGGTAGCCCATGTTACATTGACTTCACACTAGGTGTTTTAATTAGATGATGCACTTTCATATTTGGCTACATATTTAGCTCTGTAGAGGTTTTTACACAAAGCAATGTTCGCAAGCAGATATTTTAGTTGTAGCTAGGGCTTCTCATAAGGTGAAGTCCACACATAGAATATATAATCTTATTCTGACTATGCTATCCTCACTTGGTTAGTTTTATAAACTTATTTTAATGAAACTGTCAGTGCCCACGAAGGTGCACAATATGCTATTACTTTGAGGTACTGCTGAGCTGAGTAGTGCATGAGTGAGCTTTATGGATAGGTTTGCTGGTGCTATACTATTCAACTGAGCTGAGAAACGTGAGTGAGTTCTCCACTGGGTGCTGCACATAGTGCAGGATTCTTGAACTAAATCAAAAATCTGTTCCGATTATTTATTTTTCAGAGATGGAGAAGCAGATGAAAATTGAGAACCTATTTGTGACATGGCAGCAACGTTCTGCGCAGTCCAACATGCCTATTACAGTAAGTAATATCCTGACTTACTTAGGGAATTGTCTTGTATTGAACTGTTTATTGCACTTCAAAGTAAATCATTGCCATTCAAAGTAAATTTAAAACTTACCTTTGATAAGATTCAATGCAGAAGTTTTAGTTGAGTATATATTCAGAAGAATTGTGACTCGTAATTTTACAGGTCCACTTGACTGTGATAGAACAGTTGAACAGATACATCTACATTATTCATAGCTGGAAAAGGTCAACAGGTCTGGCAACATCTGTGGAGAGAAATCAGAAGTTAACATTTTGGGTCCAGTTGCCTTTCCTCAGACCCTTCTGAGGAAGGGTCACTAGATCTGAAATGTTAACACTGATTTCTCTCCACAGATGCTGCCAGACCCTCTGAGCTTTTGTAGTAATTTCTGTTTTTGTTTCTGATTTACAGCATCTGCAGTTCTTTTGGTTTTTATATTATTCATAGTATGGTGTTTCCCTGTACAAATATTGGGCCATAAGCAACTAACTTTGAACTAGGAAATAGATTAACCTTTCAGTGTTTTCTCTGATTCAGCTTGGTGACTTGGATACCCTGAAACAGTCTTCACGTCTTGTTCATTACTGTGCCACCCCACTGCTGTTTGATCCCGTTTTTAGGCAACAGATCCAAGCAGAGCAGCAGATTGGATCTGAGGGAAAGGTAAGTTCATGAAGTAAATTATTTAAACAGCAGCAGCCATTTTTTGCCAGTTGGAATCTGAGCTGGTGACCATTTCAAATTTGGTCTGAAATGAATGGAAAGTGGGCAAGAGGAGTCTACACCAGTAAAAGTGGAAAGGAAGTTGAAAAGGAATTTGAGATGGAGAGGTAAACAAATTAACGAACAATGTGGAATAAGGTCAAATCTGAAGGATTGGGCGGGAAGTCCTAAGAATAAATTAGGAATGTTGTAAAGCAGAAGTGACTGTTGGGGTGCTGGAACAACTATGTGCTCATACCATCTTCAAAAATTGACCTTGTCACGGTAAAAGCATTAATTGTGCACAAGAGGTCAGTCATGTCATTTCTGAGAACAAGTCACCATCTGTTGGAAATCAGGAGTTTGTTGAAGCAAAATATGAGCCTTGAGCTCTGCAGAGTGGGAGTGAGCATCTGCCAGTGCATAGGTTCCAACTGAAAATAATCAGATACAGGCATTCTTCAGCTAAGAGAATCCTATTAATTTAACCCATCCTATATCATAAATTCTTATTGAGGACTATAGGAGCAATCTGAACCTTAACTCAAATTGAGCATAACTTGCTGTGAGTTTAGAAATGCCTGTAATTTTGAATGTTATTTTCATTATTTGATTTTTGTCCCATCTTTACAACAAACAAAACTAATGCCCCTGAGAAATTTATTGAAATAAATATTTTGTAATTTGTAGATGACCATTGTTTTCAGTGTTAAGTAATAATCCTCTTTAAACTCATCATAACCTTTGGATCTTGTTTTGTATGTGTCCAAATGAAGGAGACAAAGACTTCCCCAAATACTTATTTAAATGCCATTCTCAATAAGGCCACAAGCATATTTGGTATGGCAATGGAACATGCAATGTATTGAATAAATTAAGAAATGAACCAAAACAGAACTTGCTGGAGAAACTCAACTGTGTCTTCTCTCCACAGATGATGCCAGACTCCTGATTTTCTTCAGCAATTTCTGTTTCTGTTTGTTTTAGATCTCCAGCATCCACAGTTCTTTGTTTTATTTTTGAGTAACTTAAGATTTATTTTTCTAAGTTTCTACTTGCTGCTGAGATAAAGTGATAGGGATTAACTCTGCAGGTGGCTTTGCAATAAACTTGCTTTAGATGTGTCCAATGTTGAATCTGGAGTACCTGGAATGTAAAATGTTCTACTCTCCTTGATAAACTTGGCTCACCACCTTTAACATATGTTGCTTTAACCCATGCTTTTAGATTTGGCAAGCATTATTCTTTGGTGTCCAAAAGTGAGGGATGCAATAAAACTGTAGGTTAACATCTGTCCTTGAAAGACTTTAGAGTATATTGTATAATATGTTATATATATTATATATTAATATGTTATGTAATATTACATATTATATATGTAAAGCATGGCTTTTAGAAACACATAATATAGGCAAGCTGAGTTCATGAAGCGGAAATCCTACCTGAAAATGTTGTTAGAGTTCTTTGAGGAATAAATGAGATGGTTCAATAAAGGAGAACTAGTGATTGTAATGTATTTGGAATTATAAAAGGTGTTTGATAATGTACCACTTAAAAGGCTAGTGAGAAACATAAGACCTCTTGTTGTTGGCAACAGTATACTAGCATGGACAGAAGGTTGGCTAACTAATAGAAGACAGAGTTGAAATTTTCAGAAAGGCAACTTGTAACTAGTGGAGTACATGGGATCAACGCCAGGGCCACAGTTATTTACATTATAACTTGAATGATGGAAGTGCATGCACTATTGCCAAGTTAGCGGATACGCTAAGAAAAGGTGAGAAGGCAAGTAGTAAGGATGACACATAGAGTTTACAGGCAGATATAGAGATCTTAAGCAAGTGGGTAAAAACTTGGCACATGGAATGTGATTTGGGGATGCCTGAGGTAGTGTACTTTGGTGAGAAGAATAAGAGAGCTAAATAATACTTAGAGTGAAATAAACTGCAGAGAACTGCAGCACAGGGTGATTTGCTGCTCTGGTACATGAATGACTAGCATCCATGTTCAGGAAGGCAAATATAATGTTGCCCTTTATTTCAAAGGGAATGTTGTATAAAAATAAGGACCTCATGCTAAAACCATACAAGGCACTAATAAGACTACGCCTTGAATATTGTGGACTGTTTTGGTTCCCTTATCTAAAGGAAGATGTTCTGAGATTGGAGGTAATCCACAGGCAATCATGAGGTTGATTCTGGATATGGGGGGGGTATTCTCTTGGGCAGAAAGGTTTGAGTAGATTGTGCTGTAATCATTGAAGTTTAGAAGAGTGAGCGACATGAGTATCTCAGGGGGCTTGATAGGGTAAATACAGAGAGCTTATTTGCCCTTGTGGGAGAGTCTAAGGCCAGAGGACATAATCTCAGAGTTTGTAAAATGGATGAACAAATGAGAAACAGGAATAGGCAGAAGTGGGTACTGCAGATGCTGGAGATTAGAGTCAAGATTAGAGTGGTGTTGGAAAAGCACAGCAGGTCAGGTAGCATCGAGGAGCAGGAAAATTGATGTTTCGGGCAAAAACCCTTCATCAGGAAAGATCCCTTATCCTGATGTAGAGCTTTTGCATGAAATGTCGATTTTCCTGCTCCGAGGAACAGGAGTAAGCCACTCAGCCCTTCGAACTTGTTCTCCCGTTCAATAAGATCATGGCTGATTTGGTTTTAACCTCGTGTTTACATTGCTGCATTTCACTGATAATCCTTCATCCCTGTGGTAATCAAGAGCCTATCTATCTCTGCCTTAGTATTTAAAGATTCTGCATCCATTGTGTTTTGAGGAAAGGATGCCATAGACACACTATCATCTGAGAGAAAAAAGTGTTTCCTCATTTTTGTTTTAAATAGGACCTTACTTATTTTAAACTATGACCCCCTATTTTAGATCCTCCCACAAGAGGAAGCATCCTTTCAACATCCAACTGATCAAGTCCCCCTGCATCTTATATGTTTTAATTAATTCACTTCTGGCTCCTCTAAACTCCAGAAACACAGGCCTAGCTTATCTAACCTTTCCTCACAAGGCAATCCACTTATTCCAAGTATCAGTCTTGTAAAACCTCCTCTGTACTGTTCCAATTAATTAGCATCCTTCCATAAGTACAAAGATCATAACTGTTCACAGTACGCTAATGTGATCTCATCATTGTCCTGAAGCATAATTGTCCAACTTTTGCATTAAAATCCCCTCACCATGACATTTTCTTACATTTTCTGATCACTTGCTGTACCTATATACTAACCTTCTGCAATTCATGCACCAGGACACCCCAGATCTCTCTCCAGCTCAGAGCTCTACAATCTCTACAACCATTTCGATAATATAACATGTAATTTAGAAATGGGTCACCTACTTAAGATGTGGAGGAGCCGGTGTTGGACTGGCATGGATAAAATTTTAAAAATCACACAACAACAGGTTAAAGTCCAAGACTATATAACCTGGTGTTGTGAGATTTATTAAACGTTGTTCACCTACTTAACAGAGATGAAGATTTGTTTTGAGGGTAGTAAATCTTTGGAATTTTTTACCATCAAAGGCTGTAGAGGCTGTGTTGTTTAGGATATTCAAGACTGAGATACGGCAGGAAATGGAATTGAGGATTATCAGATCAGCCATAATCTCATTGAATGGTGGAGCAGACTCAATGGGCCAAATAGCCTACTCTATTCCCAGATCTTGTGGTCTTAACTGTGGTTGTCTTTTTAGCTGCATTTTTTTTTTTGTTTTGTAATAGTATCCTAATTTGTTATTGACTTGATGTGAAAGGTGCAAAAAATATTTGCTGCTGCATCTTTTGTTGTAAATTAGCTTCATAATTTGTCATTTTGTCTTATGCAATTTTGCTGTGAATTAATTTGTTTGTAAAGATTCATTCTTCTCAGCTTTTCTATTTTGACCTCTTCTTCCCATGTGGCTTAATCTTTACTGTTGAATTCCTTGCAACTTGCCTGAAATTGCATTTTTGTCTTTCCTGGCACCTTTTCATTGTGCATTCTGATATAAAAATCAGACAGACTGTCTGTCCATCGACTACAGAAAAAGTAAAATGCAATACGGATTGAGATTTCATAAATTGCATGGGAAGTGACAGAAACAATATTTGGTACTGTAAGGCAATATTTCTTCTGAGAAATTCTGTCTACTGTTTTCCTTCCAATGCTTGTTCAATTTAGTTGTCAGTTTGAACTAATTTTAACTTAATTCCAAACCAAACAATGTATCTAGTGTTTTATCAGTAATACATCGTAAGCACAGAAAAACTGACAAGTATTTATGTTCTGACAGAAACACCGTATAAGTACTTTACACATATAATACTGCTGAAGAATTACACCACAGGAAGGGTGTGATAGCACTAGAGGGGGTATAGGGGAGGGTCACCAGGATGTTACCCGCAATGGAGTAATTGAGCTATAAGGAGAGACTTGATAGCTTGCATTGATTTCTCTAGAGCAGAGAAGACTGAGATGGGACATGATTGAGGGATATGAGATTATGACAGGTATAGACAGGGTGAATAGCGAACCTTAGTTGAGGGGCCAATCACAAGAGGGCATAGTTTTAGGGTAGGAGGGCATGAGATTCAAGTGGGAATTAGGGAAATAAATGTTTTCACTCAGCAGGTGGAGGGATTCTGAAATGCACCGCCTGGGAAGGTAGTGGAGACCAGAAACCTTTAAAAAATATTTGGATTTAGGACAAGTACAGGAAATTGGGATTAGCGCGCCTTTAGTGGTAGTTATGTCAGTGCAGACTTGATGGGTGGAAAGGCCCTTTTCATGCAGTATGACTGTATGAATCATTTTAAAAATCCTCTCCCTCCCCCATATTCTCCATTAGCAAATATCAGTGAAATTGAGACCATCTGCTCTGCTACTTTCCCCCTTACATTTTTGCCTGGATTTTCCTTTGCTGGTCACATCTCGGGATGTAAAGGGGATTTAAGCAATGCTGAATATTTGGAAGGGGTGCAGATTGATGAGCAGTTGATTTTGATTGGGTTCTGGGGGTTGGGATGTTGAGCATGTGTGGTTCCTGGAACAGTGGTGGGCGGGATGGAGGTGGTGGGAGAAAGGATAGATGCCTGACAATTAGAAATAGATACGATAGGTTTAAAAAAACCTGAAAGTTGCTGAATTGAAGAGACCTTCCTTCATTTGTCACATTACAGAGGGAGTTGTATTACTTTAACTATGACACACCACTAGGACAAACTACTTAGATCACCAATAGCTCCAAGCGACAGCCTATGAAAATGATAAGAACATAATCTAAAATAGAGTAATTGGCATAAGCCTTATCTTTGCCACGGAGGGGAAGATTTGGGGCAATATTTCTGAGTCCTCTGTAGCCTCAAATTTATTACCTCTGTTCCATTTCTGTAACACTCTCCTGCAACATCTGCTACATGAGCCTTCTGCTGCCCACCTGTGACTTCTAGTATATCCCTGGCAGTCATCTTCCCATCATTGAAAGCTATGTCTTCAGCCAGTTAGGCCCTATGGATTTTTATTACCCAATATAAACCCTACAATCTATTTGCCCAGATGAGTGCAAGACAAAAAGCTTCGACAAAATGTATCTTTTTTCAACACTGCTCCAATTCAGTAGTAGCGAGTGACTCATCTTGTGTAATTTTTAAAAAAATAGTTCAGCTTCTATATGAATTTTAGTCTAATTAGTGGTCCTTTCAATGAAGCCTTTGTGCTAAAATTCCATCATCCAGTTTATTTGTAGCATCCTCAAAAATAATCGATGGAGTTTAATGAGTACAACCATCTCTCTAAACTGTTCCTTCATTAAATTATTGCCATTAGTGTATCTCCCACCTTTGATTTTGATTACTTAATCTACCATTGGACCTGCAACTTATGGGTCAAGTTCTCATTCAGTAATGTGCAGACTAATGATACAACTTCAGTAGTTGTATAGCAAGCATCATACTCCTGGCTCAACTGCATTTACCTTCGCACTGAATACTACTTATATTTTAAAAAAATTATCTGTGCTCAAAAGTTCAATGCAAATCAGGGTTTTCATCTAGATTTCTGGATGAATCCAAAGAAATAGGCTCATATTGCCATCAAATGAATTGTCTGCATTTGATTTGGATTTGTGAGGTCAATCATTCTCAATGTAAAGGTTTCAAATCAGGATTAGCATTTTTTTGTATGTTTGGATCGAAGTATTGTGCCATTAGAAAGTGGGGTAAAGTTCAAACTGGGGCAATGGATTATATAGGAAGTTGTAACTTAGTTGATTTGTGCTTTGAATTAAATAATGTTAGGAGGAATGAACTATCATTTATAAAGCTACATTGGTTAAAATTTCTATTGGTTTATAAAGGCAGGTTGGGATTGCTTGTTTTCTTTTGGGCAAGTTCAGTGTATGTCGTTAAAGAAAGTAAGTCAACAGCTTCAATTTATATTAACCTTTGCACATCTTTAGAGATTTCCAAAGCGCTTTAGAAACAATTAAAATATTTGAAATGCAGGCCGGTGATAATGAAGTAGTGTGGACTTAGAGAGAATTTGTGGCAGGTTGCCTTACCAAATAAGTAACTCGAAAAAATTAAAATTATTTAAACACTCATGTATGGGATATTGAAACCAATTTGGCTCCAAAGAAAGCAAAATTGTTTAGAGAGTGCAAAGCACTAATTAGAGATAAATATATTATTTTTGGTTAGTGTTATGAACCCAGCTGATGATATTACTGGACAAGTCCGATCTGAGATTGAAACCTGGCTTGTTAGATTGTGTTTTGTTTCAATCTTGGTATTATCAAAGTTGTCTGTAAACAAAACTTAAGGATGCAATTCTGCAGATTTTGTTTTAGCAATAAAAATGAAAGTTTATGAACAAATGAAATGAAGATGAAGTAGAATAAATCAAACTCTCTACTTATGACACAGATTCAAAGATTTCTAAACATGCGGTGAAAGTACAATCTGTTGGTCAAAAAGCACTCCTTGCAAATTGAAAAGAAGAATGACAGCTTTTGTGCAGTACTCAAAACGCACCTACTATAGTAAACAAAAATGACTTTCATTTAGTACTTTCACCAGACTCCCATCTGTAATATACTTTGATAGGTTTAAGTCACATGTGACTTTAATTTACAGACTGGAACTGCAGGTAAGTACCTTCTGGAGAGTTAATATACTCAACTTCAAGTAAGCTCTTTATGGTTTAGATTAGATTAGATTATATTGGATTACATACAGTGTGGAAACAGGCCCTTCGGCCCAACAAGTCCACACCGCCCCGCCGAAGCGCAACCCACCCATACCCCTACATCTACCCCTTACCTAACACTACGGGCAATTTAGCATGGCCAATTCACCTGACCTGCACATCTTTGGACTGTGGGAGGAAACCGGAGCACCCGGAGGAAACCCACGCAGACACAGGGAGAATGTGCAAACTCCACACAGTCAGTCGCCTGAGGCGGGAATTGAACCCGGGTCTCTGGTGCTGTGAGGCAGCAGTGCTAACCACTGTGCCACCATGCCAAAAACTTCTGGTATGAGACTAACACTAATTATTTACTCCAAAGTAATATAGTTTCACTATATCCTTCACTAAACTCCTGTCAGGAGCATGAGTTTACATTGTCAACTTCATCCAAGGATTTCACAGGGCTATTCAAAATGCAAAGCAACATTAAAAGAAAAGTCTCTCTAGGCAGTGGGTGTTTTCCTTAAGCTTAAAAGACTAGTTACAGAAATATTCAACAATATTTACTTATTTACCCATTATTTACCTTCCTGAAGCATAAAACAGTCTTAAGGTCAACAAAAATCCATTGGAGCTGCACAAAGCCCAGTAATTCTAAAGCTATTCCTCAAAAACTGTTTGAAAAGAAATCAACGTGACTATAGAAATATTTATATATTAATAAGTAACTTCAGACACATAAAATTCACATATTACTAACTCAAAAAGCAAAGCCCTAAACTTGGTAAACCTAAATTTAGATGACATTAGATTAGATTCCTTACAGTATGGAAACAGGCCCTTCAGCCCCAACAACTCCACACCAACCCTCCGAAGAGTAACCCACCCAGACCCATTTTCCTCTGACTAATGCACCTAACGCTATGGGCAATTTAGCATGGCCAATTCACCTGAACTGCGCATCTTTGGACTGTGGGAGGAAACCGGAGCACCAAGAGGAAACCCATGCAGACACGGGGACAATGTGCAAACTCCACTCAGGCAGTCACCTGAGGCTGGAATCTAACCTGAGACCCTGGTGTTGTGAGGCAGCAGTGCTAACCACTGAGCCACCATGCACCTAAATGTACATAAATTACACCGTTTAGAACACCGTAAGTGTTTATTTCCATTTTAGTGCAGTAATGAACTGCAATAATCTTTTCGTCATAACATTTTCTGATTTCCTCTTACTTTTTTTTCCCCTAGAAGCGTCATCGTTCTAATGACTCAAATGCATCCGGAAGAGACCGGAGTCATAGCTGTGATTCTGTGGAAACAATGCCTTTTAAACTAAAGGAGGAACAGTGGCTGGGAGAAATCTCCAACGCATTCATGCAGCAGTACATCCAGTACTTACAAAGCATGGGCTTTATCCTTGTGCAGGTTCGCCCACCATCTCCTACGAGGAGGTAAGAACAACAACAGTTTAGAGCAAGGTTGCGAAATAGCCGCCTGTGCTTTCTCTATGCAAGTCCTACAATTGCAATAGTAGAATTACTACTCAGTCATATTACTCAATAACAGCCCTATAAAATTTAAACTTTTATATTTTAATTTTCTCATGCTGCTAATACATTCTTTAAATTGAAGGAAGCGTTCATAATTCCTTACAGTATAGTACACTGATACTGAGAAGTAACGTAATGAATAGTGTTTCTTCACAATATATGGATTTTAGTGTGCATCCTCACGCTGTATTGCAACAAAATAACTCTAGTAATCTATTGAAAACCATATTTTGGGCAGTTGAGTAAACAAACTGGCATGGCAAATAATCTCAGAACAAATAAGGAATAGATGATGGCCTAGTGGTATAATCACTAGACTATTAATCCACAGAGGCAGATAATGTTCTGAGGATATGTGTTTGAATCCCACCATTACAATGGGTAGAATTTGAATTCAATAATAATCTGGAAGCAAAATTGGAATATAACTCTTTTTTCACTGTCCCTCAAGTTTCTTAATGATGGAAATGCAAGCTCAATGTTAAATGGTTTTCTTATGCTTTCAATTTAAAACAAGACACTTAGGAGTGAAATGTGGAGGATCTGAATGGGAAGACAGATAAGTGTATGAGCAAATTAACTGACTGATGCTTTGAAAACTATATTTTGACCATCTATGAACAAAATAATAACTCGATTGGAATTCTACTAGGTTCAAAGAATGATAAAATTGAATGTCTGAAAGCTTAGAGAGCTCATTTTACTTATGGAATTGTAAGAGTTGGTTTTAGGTTGCAACACAATCTGAAAATAATTCAGCTCCAAAATTCTTTTGTCATCATTAACTGTTTCCAAAATACAGCACTTACTGACAAATCCAAAATGTGTAACTAATATTGCTTAATCTATCAAATATGGTAATATCTTCAAACTATATGGAGAGGTTTCTATAAATACTCGTATCTCTGGGTGTTTGAATTGAAATAACTACTGTAAAATAGAAAGGAAGATTTTTATGCATTACCATATATGTTTCCAACCTAACCTTTTAAGGTGTAAATGAGTTCACTGTAGTTTCTTAGCAAAGGTGAATCTGATAATAGTTCCATTGGTATTCTGTTATGTGGTTTGCAAATAACCTGATTGATTCTGAAATTTCAGATCAGGAGACGCATTAAATATTCAATATTTAACAGATGGTTCTGTTGCCTCATTGTAGGAACCTGATTGACATAATGACCTGCCTCCCTACTGTGGCAATTCGAAACATCAAACAAGACTCCTACTTAGTGCATTTCTTAATACTTTCCTTTGGCCCCTTTTCACCAACATTAGGCTGTGTGCTATGAGGAACTATGCTGCATAGTTGTCAATAGACCAAACAATCTTATTGCAGAAGTCCGACAGCCCTAAAAGTGTTCTAAGCTATTGACTTTTCTTTATAACTAACATTTACAAAATCTGACTGTTGGACTGCAGCATCCATTGATCACTTTATTTCAACATTCATAACCAGTCCATGATTATGGGCTTGTTTCTTTCAGTTTGGGGCGGACTCGGCCACTGGACTCACGACCTGTTTCCATTCACAAGCAGAAAAGTGATGACAGTCCAAAGGTGAGTAGTCAAGAGCTTTTAGAGAGTAGTCCGTGGTGGGAAGTTGAGTCCTTGTCCGTGCAGTCCAAAAATTATTTCAAGATTAGTTAACAAGTATCCTAAGAGCTTGTATGGCGTTCAAGGTTTGCCTAAAGATTTGTAGCTCAGGTGTCAGCTCATCTAACATACAAACAGAAGAAGAGGAAGACCTATACAGAGTCTTTGCTAAGAACAGATATCCCCGCAACTTCATCCGCAGGTGCCTAACACTCAGGTCATGCCATGTCCTCAAAGCGTTCCTCTAACTCAGTAGCCATGCTACCTTATATAAAAAATGTCTTAGAACTGACAGCTCGACTTCTCCAACCACTCAGATTCATGACAGCTCATAAACTGACAGCCAGGGTCAGACAACTCATCAGAACAAAAGAGCCTATACCCATCATCTGCAAGACAAACATAATTTACAAGCAAAGACTGCTAGAAACCCTATATAGGACAAACAGACAAACAACTAGAATCCACAGCCACTAAATGCCATGACCAGATATCCCTAGTAGCTATACACACAGATGACAAGGACCACAAATTCGCCTGGGACAACACAACGATCATTGGACAAGCTAAACAGAGGACAGCCAGAGAATTTCTAGAAGCATAGCCCTCGTCCATGGACTCCAACAACAAAAACATCAACCTAAACCCATCGGCCACTACAGCAAGCAACCTGAAGCTGCAGGAACGGAATTAAATAAATTCCAGTAGTGACATACAGCAGCGCTTCACTGGAGGCTCCAAAGCCCTGAAGGTGTCACCTGGACAGGGACCAAAACATCTGCAAATCAACTTCCCAGCTCGGTGAACATACCCACAAGTGTGACAGCTTATATGGCATTGTCATCAATATTTAAAAGTAGGTGTTCAACTTTTCTGACATATGGGTGAACAAATCAAATGAAATATCCAACAAAGTTACTTAACAACTCTTAAAATGTTAATTTGCTCACAGTCAGTTGTTTCAGGCATCAATGCAATCTTTAAAATAACTTTGTTCCTGTAGTTGATTCCAAGATATTTTGTGAATCATTAGTTTCGTTCTTACATTTGGATTTCTTAAATCACAATTTAGTGACCTAAATGTTTCCATATTATTAAGATTCCATGGCACAGGATATACATAAAAGGCTGGAAATTCTTTTGCCACTTTTCACCAGTGCCTGGTGCTTGGGTTCGGGATATCTCATCTGTGCTGCAGAGGAACTTGGTGTAGGAGGGTAAAGATCTAGTGGTTGTGGTCCACATAGGTCCCAATGATATAATAAAACTAGGGCAGAGGTTCTGCTAAGGGAGCATGAACAGCTAGGAGCTAAATTTAAAAGCAAAACCAAAAAGGTAATAATCTCTAGATTACTACCTGATACATGAGGTAATTGGCACAGCTTCAATAAGCTTAAGCAGATAAATGCGTAGCTCACAGATTGGTGAGGGAGAAATGTGGTTGAACTCATGGAAAATTGGCACCAGTACTGGGGAAGAAAGGACCTGTTCCGATGGGACAGTCTTCAGCTGAATCGTGCTGGGACCAGGATTCACCTAATTAGGGCCTGCAGACAGAGCTTTAAACTAAATTGTCGGAGTGAGAGCGGGGTTGTGGGGTGGGTGTTCAGTTAGAGAGGAAATTAGGAGAGGTTATTAGAGTGGCCAGAGAGTGACAGATGGAGTATGCTGCCAGGAAGTGTGAGTCATGCGCTTTGATCGGAACAAACAGAGGCCTGGACTATTTTCTAAATGGGGAGAAAATTCAGAGTCTGAAGTACAAAGAGACTTGGAAGTTCTAGTCCAGGATTCTCTCAAGTTAAACTTGCAGATGGAGTCATTAGTTAGGAAGACACATGCAATGATGGCATTTATTTTGAGAGGACTTGATTATTTAAAAAAAATGTACATCTGAGGCACTACAAGGCTCTGGTCAAACCACATTTGGAGTATTGTGCAAGGTTTTGGTCCCCATATCTCAGGAAGGATGTACTGGGCCTAGAGCAGGTTCACGAAAATGGTTCCTGGAACCAAAAGCTTAACATGTGAGGAACGTTTGAGGACTCTGGGTCTATACTCCATAGCATTTAGAAGGATGAGCAGGGATCTGATTGCAACTTACAGAATACTGAATGGCCTGGATAGAATGGATGTTGGGAAGATGTTTCCATTGGTAGCAGAGGCTATGACCCAAAGGCATAGCCTTAGAGTAAAGAAAAGACTTTTTAGAACAGACATAAGGGAAAACTGTTTCAGCCAGAGAGTGGTGAAACTATGGAATTCACCGCCACAGAAGACTGTGGAGGCCAGGTCATTGAGATAGGTAGGTTCTTGAGTATCAAGGGAGTGAGGAGTTGAGGGGAGAAAGTGGGAGAATTGGGTTGAGAAATTTATCAGCCATGATTGAATGCTAGAGCAGGCCTGATGGGTTGAATGACACAATTTCTGTTCCTATGTCTTATGATAATGTTCTGGCACTAATAATCGAGAGGCCTGGCCTAATAATCCAGGGACAAGAGTTCAAATACTGTCATGGCAGCTGGGAAACTTGAATTCCATGAAATAAATTAATATCTCTACTGGTGACTGTGAAGTTATTTGATTATCATAACATTTGAATCGCTAATGTTGTTTAAGACAGGAAATCTACAGCTTTGCCATGTGCAAGATGTTAGACCCTTAGCTTATGGCTGGCTTTTAACTGCTCTCTGAAATGACTTAAGAAGCCTAACAGCGATGTTCAAGCAGGTAGCTTATTTGTCCTGAAAAAGGCAGGCATAAGATGGGCAATAAAAATGCTGGCCTTGCCAGAACAGCCCATATTTCCATTATGAATTTACAATAAATATGCAGATTAATGGGAAAACTGACTCTAATTGAGGCATTTGCAACATTTCGGTAGAACACAATCACTTAAAAATGAAATGGAATGAAAATAGATTCTTGTGAGACTAACTTTTATTATAACTCAGGTAATAAGACATTGTTACATGTCATATTACATGGCATGTTCATTGTTAAATTTAGTGACAGTTGGTTTCAGTTTTTATTTCTAATTGAAGAATGCCAAAGAAATGAGCAAGTCTCAGAGATGCACTGCCTGAAACAGTTATGCACCAACTATATTTGCAGGCTCCCTGTCAGTGGAGTGTCATTTGCTAAAATATGCCACCTGCTGCATGGGCATCAATAGTTAACCTGCACTGTAGGGATTGCACTGCCAATGACAATCTGGATCTTATTTTTACTTTTTCAAGCTACCGCGGGTGTCTCTGTCTAGGCTAGCATTTATTTCCCACCTATAATACTAATGCTGGTAAATGTCAAGGGAATGGTTAGGTTTTTTTCTTGATGGAGATTGTCATTCCCTGGCACTTGTGTGGCACCAGTGTTACTTATCAATTATCAGCACAAGCCTAGATATTATCCATGTCTTGCTATCAAGGAGAATGAAGGGTTGATGAGGATTGTTTTGATATTTGTAGAGTTGTGAATAGTGCTGGTTCTCTCTTCCCTTCAGCTTCTAAGTTAGCCGAAGTTGGACCGTAGTATTATAATGTGTGCTGCCAGGATATGCATCCTATAGTTGTCCAAAACAGCAGAAAACAAATCAGTGTTCATCTCCTTTCTTGGTGTATAGCTGGTATCCTCAAGTGCTGCACAATGTGTCGTGTAACAAACCTTAGGCGACTTTAGCCAGCATGTTCTAGGATGTTGCTGGTGGCTCGACTATTTTCAAACTTTGTTGAAAGAGGTGTGGGGTGCTATGAAGTACATCGTGTTTGAGCTTGTGCCTTATCCAACTAATAACTTAAGAAAATCATTTTCTACACTCAATTGTTCTCAACTTCAGCTTCTTTAAAAGATGCTTGCCTTGGAACGTAGTGCATGTAATATTTATATCGGTCTATGGATGCCAGTGTGTTGATGTGTGACACCATAGAGAGACGTTGGAATTAAATAGCATTCAAGTGAGTTTGAGGAGCCTGTGTTCTTGCCCTTAAATATAGGTAATTATTAAGTATTCAGTATGGTCGCTTCAAAAAACTTAAGTGCTGAGAAGCTCTGAGCTTTTCTTGAATTCCTATCTGCTCCCCAGATTATGTAATGTCGTCATAAAATTATCATGAAAGCAAAAGTCTTGACTGATGCAAATATTATTTACCTTATGTAAATTCGTCTTATGTACATTTGCGTCTAAAACTTTGACGTTTGGTATGAGTGAAAGAGAGTAAAATGATCCCATATAACATGGAGATTTCATAGTTTTTAATGTGTTAATGAGACCTTGAGTAAAATTCAGCTGAAAGTTTGCCTTGCTTAGAAAAACCATGCAGCTGTTTTCTTGTCCCCAAGTGACCAAAAAAATGTGTTTTGGTTTTAAAGTATACTTCAATTTATTTTTGCATTGTTGTGTGGGTATTTATTACTACTGACAAATCTTTGATTTTGATAATGAGCATGTGATCGTTTATCACTTAACACTAATAGGGTTAAAAGCCCATCTTCTAGATACCCTCCAAAATAAGCCTCAAGGTAGTACAACTGAGACACACAAACAGCAACAAAACCATTTTTAATGGTTAATGTTAGTATAGATTTGGTATTGTCTTCATAAGTTACTGTGTGAATTGTGCTTCGCAGTATCTTCATTTGACATAGGTTTTTGAGCTACTTGAATCTTCAGATATATTTATGATCATATCCCATCTTAGTTGCTGAACTAAATGATCCATTTTGCAAGTGGAGAAAAATGCACTTTTTGTGGAAGGACAGAACTGTGTCTGTCACCAAAAAGCACTTTGCAATATTATCTCTGTAATTTTTATCTGTACCTTGTAAAAGTGGTCCCCCACTGGTACCAAGCCTTAGGCACGGGGTGAAAGGTTATAATATTCACAGTAACTGAATTATTTGATGTGTGTGTGAAAATCTGTTTTAGAGCACGGATGGCTCCTGTGTAATGATCTACCATCTTCAAAGGGCTCTGCCAGGTGGAATTGTACTTATGGAGCTTGCTTTCCAGGTAAGGACAAGATACAGTATTTGTAAAGATATGAGATATCTTTATTAAAGCTGGCAAAAGTTTATTTTGTGCAGGAGAAATGTAATTACATTGTTACAGAAGCAAAACTTAAATATTAGTGAATGAGAATGTACAAGTAAAAACAAAAAAAACTATGAAAAATTCTTAGCCTGTTTGTTGAATAAAACCTGACCATGCGACTTGTGAGTGAGTACAAAGTCAAATATATAACCTCGGAACAAATGGATCATTTTCCATATTCAGTCAATCTGAGATAATTCATTACTTTTCCTTGGCTGTGGGACAAGGCTGCTTAGAAGTCTCTCATGTTGATTATGTAGACAGCTTGCATTACGGTTCAGTTTGTGAACACCACTTTGCCTTGTACTTGGTGACATTTTGATGCAAATTTTAATTGTGCTGAAACAGTTGTCAGAGTCAGAAATGTTCCCCTAAGACACTAGACCATTTCTATTTCAATGACTGTACCAGAATTAATTGTCAGACTGTGGTTGTGGTGTTGATTTGTTTTTTCAACATCCAGTCATCAATGAATGGTAATGTCCTAGAATCAAAGACAGGAAAACCAAAGGCTTTGGTGCCTGCCACATTCTCTCTTCCCTGATCCATTAATAGAGTCATAGAGGTTTACAACACAGAAAAAGGCCCTTTGACACATTCAGTCAGCACTAAACAAAACAACGACCTGACTATTCCAATCCCATTTTCCAGCACCTGACCTGCAGCCTTATATGCCTTGACATCGCAAATGTACATAATGTGAGTATTTCTTTCTCCATCAACCTTACAGACACCTTCTGGATGAAAAACTCTTTCCTCACATTCCTGTTCTATCTCCTGCCCCTTACCTTAAGTCCATGAATTGCATTCAGGTCCCAGAATAAATTAGACTGTTCACAACATCTGTTTAAAATTCTTTGTTTTTTAAACCATACAAACCATTACTTCCACCTTGTCAACAACACCTGTTTCTGATCCTATTTTTGCCTACTATTGAAACTTTTATACATTCTTTTCAGGCTTAACTACTCCAAAGCTCCTCTTGTTTAATTTTCTGTACCTTTCATAAATTTTCATTGATGTAAAACTCAACCATTCACCCGTGTTTCCTATTCTCTCTGAGCTATTGCATTTTTGATTCCATTCTGGTGGATTAATTTGAAATGCTTGGTCGCAATCTCTGGTGATCCCCTGCAACATTCCTACTATAAATCTGAAAGAAAGTATAGGAGAATGCCCAGAAATTAGCCCAAGATGCAGGCATGCTACTGGCCTACTCTGCCAATTTCAGTAAAACTTCATTTTGAGATCAAACACCTATCTGCTGCTTGCTGGTATCCTTAAATAAAGGGTGTATCTAGCTTTATCAGCGGCAGACATAGGATCCCTAAAATAGAATGGGTTTTATGGACTCATCCATTCTCTGTACCATTGGATCAACGATGGCCTATCAAGAAAAGTTTAAATGTTAGCCATATGACTCCCAAGTTGTTGTAAGTTTCATTGCAAAATACAGAACAATGTCAGTTATCTGAATTTCGGATTATCCGAACAAGATCTCAAGGTCCCGTAAAAACGTTATCCATTATCTGAACAAAATATTCCCCGTCCATTTTGTTTGAATTATCGAAGTTATTCTGCACACTCTAGGCATACTTCCAGATCTCTGAAATTGACATCGAAATAATATTGCTTAATGTGAGTCTTTTTCATTGAATCGTGAGCAAAAAAAAAAGTTGTAAAGCTGGTTCTCTATCTTCCAGTCTCTTTTGTGAACAGAAAGGTGAAAAGTATCTGTATAGCCATAAAGAAGTTAATTCAGTATAAGTTGATGTCACCCAGGTTATAAACTCTAGAGCTTATTTGTATGAAAGTTAATGTTGTTATGTAAGTGTTATTTGCAAACAAATGAATTCTGTGAAGAAAACCCTTGTTGCTGTGATACAATGATTCTCTGCAATCTCAATACAGCAGTCTGTGTGACACAGTACACATTCTGGAATATCAATGCCGCAGTTAATATGAAGCTGTGACCTTCTGGAATTACAATACTGCAGTCAGCATGTTACATGACATTCAGATCTCTGGGCATCAATTTGTATTCCCTGATAAGATAGCATATTTCGCTGGTATTTGAAACAATGTATTGGTATCAGATATATCTGAAACGTTTTGTGTAAATTATCTGTTTGCTTGTTGCCCTGTACAAAAAGGTATAATTGTGTGATTAACTGTCGTCACTAGATGGCATTAATGCCATTCTTTATTCAATTGCCTACTAGAGTATTGGTTATTAAGAAACTAGAATATCTGCAGCAAGGTGTGCATTGAATATTTTGTAATTGACAATTGGAATCATGCTACAGCCCGAGAAACTATTTTCCATAAGCTGAGAGAACTCACTCACTTTTAGGGTTACGATGACTTCTTTTATGAAAGACTCAGATGGTAATTGAGAATATTTTGTAGTTTTGTGAAACAGTTATACATGTATACTTTGGCTGAATTGGTTAGCTTTTCATTGAATTGTAGGATTTTATTCATTATAAGGAGTCAAAGGAGCTTTTTGTATCAGGTTAAATGTGGTTTTCTGGCTTCCATTCGTTGCCACTGTCTAAAACACGAAAGAGTGACTTGCAACAAAATAGCATGTATCTGCAATTTCGATTCCACTCCGTTAAATTTCAGGGAATGAAGTAGAATTTCATTCACAACAAAAGAGGAAAACATACACATTAATTTATCTCTTTTCTTTTACCCCAATCCAGGGCTGTTACTTCTGTGTGAAACAATATGCCCTTGAATGCTCCCGGATTCCAATGGGACAGTCTGTCAATTCTCAGGTAACTTTAAGTATGTTAGAGAAATATGAGATATTTACACATTGGGCATGCTTGGTATTAAAGACAGATGACTGACCCTAAAATAACAAAATTTTACAAATCAATGCTACACAGCATAACTCTGAACAAATGACCGCCTTAAAACCAAAGCACAAATTAATTTTTTTTGTGAAAAATGTAAAGGCTGCAACTCCTTAGTTCATTCATTTTAACAGAACAATGTAACAAGACATTGCTTAATTCAAAGATATTAATGTTACTGAACTAAATGAATGGAAGTGGGCAGGTTCATGAGTGGGCTCCTTTCATTTTAAAGGATTCAAACTAAATTATGGAGTGGCCTACCCTAGGAATGAATATGATATAGGTATGATTAAAACTGGAACAACCAGTTAGAACAATACTTCAGAAACGGGAAGAGGCCATTCATCCTGCTCACTATTCCTTCTTCCCTAGCCAAGGAACTAAATAATATTTTAAATAATAAATTGCAAACAAGTAGGCATCAGTTTTACTGTCCCTTCCTTTCTATATTATAGATCATTCCAGACTCGAGTAGGATTTATATGAAACATTTTTTCCATAGCATTTTTGACACCTTAATACTTCACAGTGAATTTTGCCACTTAGTGTCAGCAGCTCCCTTCATAAAGCCAGAAGTCACAAGACACCAACAGCTTTATTTAAAACGTCTTGGACTATAATCTGGTGTCGTGTGATTTCTAACTTTATTCACCCCAGTCCAACACTGGCACCTCCATATCCCTTCATAAAGTTATGTATCTAGATCAGTCTCATTAGATCCCTTAGTTCGTATCTCAACAGATGTTGAGAATATGTTGTGTAGATTCGATTTTTCTGATGGTTCTGAATAATTCATTTTTAAATTTGTGTTGTGCAGTATCTGTTTAAAATGACACTTGTGTTATTTGCTTGATTTTTAAGAATGTCTCAAGTGATCTTTCTGTATATTTGTAAATAATTTGTAATCTCTTCTCAGTCTTTATGTTTATTTGTTCACAACATTTGGTTAAGGCATTGCCACTTAATGAATTAGATTCAACACAACACTGTCCTTGGATAATCAAATTTTAATTTTGCACAATCAATAAACACTGAAACAGTAAAACAAAAACTGAATCTCCTTCAATCCTTAAGTTGTCGAAATGGAAAGTCTGAAGCATTATGACAGATCTGGCCCATGACCTCTGTCAAGCAACCATGCCTCTCGGGGAATTGACTTAATGGCTTTCTATATACTGAACTGAAATAGCTTCAAATTCATGTTGTAGGGAGTTAGTTGGATTACCGTCATGTCTCCTGTGTAACTGTCCTTGTGTATGAGAAAAATGGAATGGCGTACCAAATTCTCCCATTTAACAACTTGGCTCCCTCTTCAAAACCCAATCAACCTCTTATTTTCTGGAAGTTGCCTTGATATTCATTCCTAGGGCAGGCCACACCATAATTTAATTTGAATCCTTTAAAATGAAAGGAACCCTTGTGCAACTGGGCCTTGCCCCTGATAAGGTGTGCCTTTCATATTACATACCTTATAGGCTGTTAGAACAGAAACTGTAATGATTTCTGATGACATTAGTGCTAGCACAAAACCTCTTTGAACTTGCCATTGGTTTAATTTGGTTTTGGTTTGTAACAATCTTCTGCAGTTTGTTGTTTCCCTTTATTAACAAAATTATTTGAAACTGTATATTGTAAATTGCTAATTGATTTGTAGCTGAAATTATGGAACAAAACTATCTGGAGAAAGCAATTCATCTTTATAAAGGAAACATTTGTCATCAGGCAGATGAATTGAGATTTCACTACAAATACTTTACAACATGTTTCCGAAACTTTACACTAATTAGCTTGTTCTCAACATCAGGGACAACCAAGATTGATCCATAAAGCAATTAATTAGGCAATAAGTTCCCACTACCTCAAGAGTCTTTTATTCAAAATCATTGTAATGCCATCCAATGTTAGGCTAGGATCCGAGATGGTTTTGATTTAATGACAGATTTAATTCCCTGTTTCCAGAAACAAAGGATGCTGTTGAGTGGAAAAGCATGGGGTTTAGAGCCCATCATCCTCTTGACTCTTTCACAACCCCCCCGATAAGGGTGGGCTGGGCCAAAATTCACAAATGGCCTGACTCCTACACACAGGCTCGGTTATTGTCCTTTTCTAAGTGAGTATCGTTGTGTTGCTCGATGAACTATAGCAGCAGTAGGGACTTCCTTATCACCATAAACCCCAACCAAACCTTTCCTCACCACACTGACCAACTTTCCCCACCCACCCTCACTGCAGCCTGCCAAGCGACTGCACCAACATCTCACTTAAGTTAATGTTTTTGAATGGTTCACTCAGGCTAACTTGCAATTAATTTCCAGTAGCATTTCCTACAGGGTGTCTGATATCCTATCTTGGTATTCTGGCAATTGAAGGAAAAGGAAGTCCCATAGATACAAACTGTCTCTGAAATAAAGCCAGCCTTTCATGTACATAAACAAATCTAAGTGGGAAGACCTTTTTTAAACAAAAGAGATACCATTTCTTCGTTTGACTTTTTCTAAAGCAGCTGCTATTGATGTTTTCAGTATTGGAAAATGTGATTTGAAAAGAAACAGTGCTGTGTTAATTTAAAGTCTGGATGAAAATCAAGTTTGGTGACCCTTCAATTACTAGACTGCTCTCATGATGTTGTATGATTAATTCTGGCCTGTGGCAATGCCTCACTTAAATGTACTGTACCTAGAATAGAAACTGCATGTGTGTCTGTTTAGTGCCATATCCATCTCCATTCCTGTCTCCCATTAGGGCTCTCTAGTGTCCAAAGCTCGCATCAAGTGCCTTGCCGAAGTGAGTTCGGTCTCAGAGTCAGCGGTATGTCCCAAGCTCCAGAGGCCTTACTCTCATACACTTCTCCTTCCCGACTGCACACTGACTCACTTTCTGCTAATTTTGCTGGTTCTCTTATTTTTTTTTGCCTTCACTCTGTGGCTCAGAGTATTAGTCATTCTGAAGGAACGGTTTAGGTGTTGCTTATACTGTGCTCTTTTCAATTCCTGGACATTCACTTTGTGTTGCACTGTTAAGCTATTACTTGCAGCTGTGATTTGATTAAGTATTGAAAAAATGGGAAGTATCCTTGCCCATTATTGCCTCCCTCTTTCATTTATTCAGCCTACAAACATCAAATTAAAATTGCTGTCCTCCCATTTAAGGGCCAAACAATAACCCTTTGAGAAATGGTAGCTGCAGTGCCTTTCAATTAAGTGATCATCCTTTTTCTACTGTTCATTAAAGGCCATATTATACCTTGAGACTTTTACTAACCACAATTTTGACTGACTTTTCTACACAACTTGCATAGACATAGTGCTTTTAATGTCAAGAAACTGTACAGAATTACTTCACAAATTCATGGCTATTGGAGGGTGAAATAGGTGGGTTAAAAGAGAAAGCGGTTAGATGATTTATGTAGAAAATTCAAGAGAAAAGGGCCTAAAAGACTGAAAGCAGTTTTGCCAATGTTGGGACAAGCAGAGGGAAGGATGTGTAAGAGGCTCGAGTCAGAGAAATGTGGAGATATATCATGATGGAAGGTTAGAAACATGGTGAGGGGAATGATTATGATGGATTTAAATAGGAGGGGTGAGAAGAAATATATTGATGGATGACAAGTGGGTGAGGTTAGAATAGCAAAACTAGTGTTTTATAATACCTGAATTTTATTGAGCATGTAAGATAGAAGCTGCAGAGAGCATTGGGCTTATCAAGGGAAATGGTAAGATATTGGTAATATCACTGGACTAATAATCTAGAGGTTCAGGGTAGTGTTTTGAGTGCATGAATTCAAATCCCACCACAACAATTGGGTATCACTAGCTAGCCCA
The DNA here is from genome assembly GCF_047496795.1 of Chiloscyllium punctatum. Classification (NCBI taxonomy): domain Eukaryota; kingdom Metazoa; phylum Chordata; class Chondrichthyes; order Orectolobiformes; family Hemiscylliidae; genus Chiloscyllium; species Chiloscyllium punctatum. Next base: position 108,189,014 of record NC_092745.1, on the reverse strand, counting down.
GCATTTGTTACTCATCTCGGGTTGCCTTTAGAAAGTGGTAGTGAGCTGCTGCCTTGAACAGCTGTAGTCCACGTTGTGTATGTAAACCGTCAGTGCTGTTGCTAAGAGAGATCCAAGATTTCAGCAACCCAGTAATGAACATTCCAAGGAAGAATTGTTTGGAACGGAACTTGCAGGTGGTAGAGTTTCCATGCATCTGTTGCACTTTCCCTTCTGCATGCTAAGGGTTGTGGATTCAAAAGGTGTTGTCGGAGGATTCTTGGTGACTTATTGCATTGCATCTTCTGGATAGTACACACTGTTGTTCACTGTGTCAATTCAGCAGCTACTTTGTCCTGAATGCTGTCAAACTTGAAATATAGAGAGCAGGAGCTGGCCCTTTGAGTCTGCCCATTCGGCCCTTTGAGTCTGCTCTTCCAAGTATTGTTATCATGGCCAAATGTCCAAATCAATAGCCTGTTCCCCTTTTTCTCCCATACCTTATGATCCCTCGAGCCCCAAGTGCTATATCCATCTCCTCTTTGTATGATTTCAATGTTTTGGCCTTGGCTGCTTTGAATGTTGTCTGAGCGTCCCGCATCCAGGCAAGCGGAGAATATGCCCTCACACTCCTGACTCATGCCCTGTAGATGGTAGACAGGCTTTGGGAAAATCAGGAGATATGTTACATTATGGATGGCTCAGTGATTAGCACTGCTGCCTCACAGTGCCAGGGGACCTAAGTTTGATTCCAGCCTCAGGCGACTTTGCAAACTCCACACAGACATTCTCCCCATGTCTGTGTGGGTTTCCTCTGGCTGCCTGGTTTCCTCCAAAAGTCTAAAGATGTGCAGGTTCGGTGAATTGGCCATGCTAAATTGCCCATAGTATTAAGGGTGTGTAGGTTAAGTGCATTTCTCAGAGGAAATGTAAAGTAAGTAGAGAAGGGGAATGGGTCTGAATGGGTCGGTGTGGACTTGTTGGGCCAAATGGCCTGTTTCCACACTGTAGGGATTCCATGATTCTATGGTTCATTATAGAATCCACTGACATGCTCTTATAGCCATGGTATGTAAATACTGGCCTAGTGCCATTTCTGCTTAATGGTAACTTCCAGGATTTTGATGGTGGAGATTGTGATACCAAGGGGGTCATGTCAATGAGGAAAAGGGTAGGGCAAGGATAAATGGTGAGGGGATGAGCGCAGAGTTAATTGCTGATGTTGTATTTATGAAAACTTAATAAAGACTAAATGGGGATAGAAGAATCATGCAGGAGAAAGTTGACGCAGTTAACTGGTTCTTGGAAATGGAGTTGAGGACCAAAGTTGGGAGTGACACTAGGAGGAACAACCAGGATGGAAATTAGCACAGTTTATGTTCTGTTTATTCAGTCATGGTTATTCCTATGCTAATCAGTATCTAAATGTAACTCCAAGAGTAGTGGTAACTGCAGATTTTTTTGTAACAACTTCAAAGTTTGTCAGGAGACTATTACACCTGCATAACTTTTCATGATGGTCACTTACAAATTGCCTCTTATTCAGAGAAGCCACTCTTGGCTAAGACACCTTTATTTCTCTAATATGGTGGTCTCAAGAAATGAGCATTCTATTGCATTCTTACTGTAATTTCTCACCTCATATGGCCCTGCAGACTGGTGTCTTTTTAGATGATCTGAACTGCAAAAGAGTTCCAGGGACAAAATCTCTTCATCCTCCATAAAGTCAAGCTGCTGTGTTATTTCACTAACTTACCTGTTCAGACAAGAAATTGATGAAACAGTATATATAGAAACAAAGAAGTATAAAATTCCACTTGTTTTTCCTTCCTGTTATGGAAACCTGGCGTTGTTACTATGCACCATAGTTGTGTCATGCCAGACTTCCTGCACCGGAATCAAAAGTGCACTGTTATCAAAGGGTTACTCACAGATACATCCCAACACAGTCTTCCAGACCAGAGATGCAGTAAACTGCCTGAAACAAAGTAGGCTTGTTGATCTCTGGGGGTGGAAAGCCCCACATTCAAAGTGAGGACAGCAATTCTATTTGAATCTGGAATTATTATCAACCCTTATCCAAGAAATAAATATCACAAAACAGTTTTGAAAAAGGCTTGTTGTAGACACTGACAGTGCAACCAGATGGACATCTCTGGAAATGCTAGTAGAGTTTAATGGTGCTTCTATGTGAATTACTTCACTCTGACGGAATGCTTCTATGGACATTCGGGCACTATGAATGCTCAATGGGAATTCTTGGGAATTTAGACTTTTCAATTCAATTTTGATGCTTTTACTAGCTTTTCTTAAATCAGCTGGCTTCCCATTATGGTGAGTAGACTGTACAATTGCTCAAACCAGTTCAATTCCATTGTGTTATCCAAAATCAGCATTTCTGAAACTGCGGAATCATATTCTCAAAATGTAGGATCCTGTAAAAAGACATGTGATTGCTGCAAGACGACAACATTTAAAGAATTGATTCTGAATTCCCTAGAACACAGGAAAAAAATTCTTGTTTAATTAGTATAACTATATTATATGATAGAAGTTGAATAAGGCAATTAATTTTGGTTTAAGCTTAACATCATCAAACCTCAAACTTAGTTTGCAACTTGGAAATCTCCTTCTAAGATCTAAAATAAAAGCAGTTTAAATAAAGCTGCGTATTATTGATGTGAACTTGCAAACTGTAGGACAGACTTGTTCAGAACTCATTTTTCCATGATCTCTGATTTTCCAATAATCTCTGATTATTGCTAGACATGCTCAGCTAGCAACAGTGAATGGATGTGACAGGAACTAAATAAACACAAAGTGAACTGTTTCAGCCTGGTTTCATTTGGCTCAGCTGTTTTTGGAGTATCTTACCTTTTGTTCCCTCCTATACGCATCTTCACCCATTATCCCAGAATATTCAGTCGAGCTTTTACTTGTCCACCACTAACACAGCCTTGATCTGTGTTTTTTTTCCCTTTCACTGTAGTGATGAAGGGGTAAATCATACAAAATTATTTTGTCTTCACTTCCATTTTCATTTTCCAAGTGAGTCTAAATAGATATCTCAAGTTAGACTTAATCTCAGCGGTTCCAGTTACGTCAGGTCATAGCTGGATATTTTAAGCTACCATGCTGAGGTGAAGAACTCTCAGAATATCCTATCAGCTGTAGCTTAAGGACATCAAGATCCAAAGTCTTTTCAGTCAAATGGTAGATTGTGTTCAATAGTGAGTTCAGATTGCACATGTTCACTTAAGGTTTATAGAAAACCTAATCTGTTTTGACTGAGAAAAATGTTCTTGGGTTGAGGGAGAAGGAACTATCAAGTGTTTTAAAATCGTAATGTGGATTGGTTGAACTAGATGTAAAGAAGTGTTTAGATACTGAAGGTGGGAATTTGAATTTGATGATGTGCAGTTGGATTTCTGTTAAAAGTAGAATGCCACTTTCACCACTTAAAAATTGTTAACATTTTGATTGGCTGCCATCTGGTGGAAGAAGTCTTGGCTTAATTTTAAGGTTCAGGGCAAAGAAGGAACAGAATTTATTTTTAGTATTGGCAACTGAATGCAATTTCTACTCCACCTAGAAAGTTAAATGTCTCATGATGACTGTACACCATTGTTGATTATTGTAAAAACCTATTTGGTTCATTAATACTCTTTGTGGAAGGGAGCTGCCATCCTTACCTGATCTGGCAAATATGGGACTGTAGACACACAGCATGTGTGGTTGAATCTTAACTACCCAATGAAACAGCCGAGCAAGCCATTAAGTTGTACCAACCACAAGAAAAGTAAAAAAGAATGAAACTGGACAGACCACTTGGCATCAACTAAAGTACCTAAAACGACAATGGCAGAGACAGCCCTGTCAATCCTGCAAAGTTCTCCTCCTTAACATCTGAGGTCTAGTGCCAACATTTGGAGACCCATTCATGGATATGTCCTGTCTCACGGGCAGGAGAAACCCTGCATTGCTGTTGGGCCGGTGGTATCGCCCAGAAATTTGATAGCAAGGCATTTGATAAGATTCCCCATGGTAGGCTCATTCAGAAGGTCAGGAGGAATGGGATACAGGGAAATTTAGCTATCTGGATACAGAATTGGCTGGTCGACAGAAGACAGCGAGTCATAGTGGAAGGAAAGTATTCTGCCTGGAAGTCAGTGGTGAGTGGTGTTCCACTGGGCTCTGTTTCTGGGCCTCTACTGTTTGTAATTTTTATTAATGACTTGGATGAGGAGATTGAAGGATGGGTTAGCAAGTTTGCAGACGACACAAAGGTTGGAGGTGTCGTTGACAGTATAGAGGACTGTTGTAGGCTGCAGCGTGACATTGACAGGATGCAGAGATGGGCTGAGAGATGGCAGATGGAGTTCAACCTGGATAAATGTGAAGTGATGCACTTTGGAAGGTCGAACTTGAAAGTTGAGTACAGGATTAAAGGCAGGATTCTTGGCAGTGTGGAGGAACAGCGGGATCTTGCTGTGTAGGTACATAGATCCCTTAAAATTGCCACCCAAGTGGACAGGGTTGTTAAGAAAGCATATGGTGTTTTGGCTTTCATTAACAGGGGGATTGAGTTTAAGAACCGTAAGATCTTGTTGCAGCTCTATAAAACTTTGGTTAGACCACACTTGGAATACTGTGTCCAGTTCTGGTCGCCCTATTATAGGAAAGATGTGGATGCTTTGGAGAGGGTTCAGAGGAAGTTTACCAGGATGCTGCCTGGAATGGAGGGCTTATCTTACGAAGAGAGGTTGACTGAGCTCAGACCTTTTTCATTGGAAAAAAGAACGAAGAAAGGGGACCTAATTGAGGTATACAAGATAATGAGAGGCATAGAGAGAGTTGATAGCCAAGAGACTTTTTCCCAGGGCAGAAATTGTTAACACGAGAGGTCATAGTTTTAAGCTCATTTCCCCTTCCCCCACCTCACCCTAGTTCTAAACTTCCAGCTCAGCAACTGTCCCCATAACTTGTCCTACCTGCCTATTTTCTTTTCCACTTATCCACTCCACCCTCTCCTCCTTGACCTATCACCTTCATCCCCTCCCCCACTCACCCATTGTACTCTATGCTACTTTCGCCCCACCCCCACCCTCCTCTAGCTTATCTCTCCACGCTTCAGGCTCACTGCCTTTATTTCTGATGAAGGGCTTTTGCCCGAAACGTCAAAAGATTTCGAAGCTACTTGGATGCTGCCTGAACTGCTGTGCTCTTCCAGCACCACTAATCCAGAATCTGGTTTCCAGCATCTGCAGTCATTGTTTTAACCTCGATAGTTTTAAGCTGTTTGGCAGAAAGTATAGAGGGGATGTCAGAGGCAGGTTCTTTATGCAGAGAGTTGTGAGAGCATGGAATGCGTTGCTAGCAGCAGTTGTGGAAGCTAGGTCACTGGGGATATTTAAGAGACTGCTGGCCATGCATATGGTCACAGAATTTTGAGGTTTCATACATTAGGTTTACCTTGCATGAGGACCAATGGTTGGCACAACATCGTGGGTTGAAGGGCCTGTTCTGTGCTGTACTGTTCTATGTTCTAAATCCTTAACATTGACTCTGGACCCTTTGAGGTCTTGTGGCATCAGACTAAGCTTAGGCAAGGAAACCTGTTAATTACCTCATGCCCTCCCCAAACCACCTAATGAATCAGTGCTCCTCAATATTGAACAGCACTTGGAAGAAGCACTATGCGTGGCAAGAGTGCAGAATGGACTCTGATTGGACAGCACTCTCCACCACCAAGAGCGTCATGGCAGCACGAGTCTTTACTGAACTGGTCAAGTCCTCAAGGACATTGCTGCTAGACTGGGTCCGCAGCAGGTGGTGATGGAACCAACAAAAGGCAAAAACAAACTTGACCTAATCTTCAACAATTTGTCTGCAAAAGTTGCATATAGCCATGACAGTATTGTTAAAAATGACTTTGCACAGTCCTTGTGGAGATGAAGTCCCATTGAGAATGCCCTCCATGCTAAATGGGGCAGTCTTCAAACAGATCTAGCAACTCAACTGGGCATTCATGAGACAATCAAAGTGATAAGCAGCAATTAACTTGTACTCCAACATAGTCTGCAGCATCATGGCCTGGCATATCAATCATCCATCAGGGGATCAACTCTGGTTCAATAAGGTGTGAAGGATGGCATGTCAGGAGCAGCACCAGGCCTTCCTGAAAAAGAGATGTCAAATCTGGTGAAACTACAAAACAGAGCAGCTCGCTTGCCAAACGGCATAAGCAGCAAATGATGGACAGAGCTAAGCAATTTCACACCCAACAGATCAGATCCAAGCTCTACAGTCCTGCTCCATTTTGTTGTGAAAAGTAGTGGACCATTTCAAAACTCGCTGAAGTGGGAGAAGGTTTCACAAATATTCCCAAGCTCAGCGATGGCAGAGTCCTATATATCAGTGCAAAAGATAAGACTGAAGCATTTGCAGCAATCTTCAGCCAGAACAGTTAAGTGGATGATCCATCTTGGACTCCTCCAGAAGTCCCCAGCACCACAGATGCCTGTGTTCAACAAATTTGAATCATTCCCCATTATTTCAGAAAACTGCTGCAGGCACTGAATACTGAAAAGGCCTCTTGCCCAGACCACATTCCAGCAAAAGTACTGTACACATGTGCTCCAGAACTTGCCATGCACTTGGCGAAGCTGTTCCAGTACAACTACAACACTGGCAACTACCCAGCAGTCTGGAAAATTTCTCAGGTATGACCTGTGCACCAAATTCAGGACAAATCCAACTCCGATAGTTACTGCTCCCATCAGTCTAGCCTCAATCATCAGTAAAGTGATGGAAGATGCTGTCAACAGTAGTGTCAGGCAACAATAACCTTCTCACTTACACTGTTTGGGCTCTACCAGAACCACTCCTATCCTGATCTCATTGCAGTCTTAGCTCAAAACATTGACAAAAGAGCTCAAGTCCAGATGTGCGGTGAGAATGACTGCCCTTGACATCACGGACAGATTTGATCAAGTGTGACAAGGACTAATTGCAAAACTGGACTCTCTGGGATTGGGAGTAAATTCTTTCCTAGTTGGAGTCATGCCTGGCACATAAGATGGTTATGGTTGCTGGAGGTTAGTCATCTCAGCTCTTGGACATCTCCGCAGTTGCTCTTCAGGGTAGTATCCTTGGCCCAACCAACTTCAGCTGTTTCATCAGTGACCTTCCCTCCATCGTAAGGTCAGAAGTGGGAATGTTCGCCAATCATTACACAATGTTGAGCCCCATTTATGACTTCTTTGACACTGAAGCAGTCCATATCTAAATGCAGGTTTTTCATGGCTTGCGTAGCAAGTAACATGTCCGCCAGACAAAAGAGAATCTAACCATCACACTTTGACACTCAGTGGTGTTACTATCACCAAATACCCCATTATCAACATCTAGTGGGTTATGTTGACCAAAACCTGAACTGGACAAACCACTTAGGACTGTGGCTACAAGAATAGGTCAGAGACTAGGAATCCTGCAATGACTGACTCATCTCCTGACTACCCAAAACTTGTCCACTAATTGCAAGATGCAAATCAGGATTGTCATGGAATGTCCACCACTTGCCTGACCATTGCTCCAACAGCACTGAAGAAGATTGACACCATCCAAGACAAAGCAACCTGTTTGATTGACACCACATCCACATTCATTCCCTCTGCCACCAATGCTCAGCAGTAGTGTGTCATCATCTATAAATGCACTGTGGAAATTCACCAAGGCTCCTTGAACAGTGCCTTCCAAACATACAACCTCTACCATTTAGAAGCAAAAGGGCAACAGATGCATGGAATCATCACCACCTGCAAGTTCCCCTCCAAGCTATTCACTGTCCTGACCTGGAAATTTGACACCACTCCATCAGTGTTGATGGGTAAAAATCCTGGAACTGCCTCCCTCATGGCATTTTGGTCTACCTACTAATGGAGTCCAGTTGTTCAAAAAGGCAGCTCATCACCACCTTCTCAAGGGCAACTAGTGTTAAGCAGTTAGTACTAGTGTAATGATGCCCACACCCCATGTACCAATAAACAAAAATGGCAGCTGAATAAGTGAAAGGCCACCTTAGTTTTCAAGTCTGATTTGAGGATTGTCATTTTTGCCTGATGCATTAATAGTCTTGAATTGAGGGAAGTAAATTTCTCCCGATCTCAGGTGGTACAAATAGAACTGCTAAACATTTAGCAGCCTTTTGGGAGACTAATACAGATCACAGCTTTTAGAGGTGGATATGTTTTCTCAACAGTCCCAAATTGGAAATTGTCTGCTTTTCTAAGAACATAGAACATAGAACAATACAGCACAGAACAGGCCCTTCGGCCCACGATGTTGTGCCGAACTTCTATCCTAGATTAAGCACCCATCCATGTACCTATCCAAATGCCGCTTAAAGGTCGCCAATGAATCTGACTCTACCACTCCCTCGGGCAGCGCATTCCATGCCCCCACCACTCTCTGGGTAAAGAACCCACCCCTGACATCTCCCCTATACCTTCCACCCTTCACCTTAAATTTATGTCCCCTTGTAACACTCTGTTGTACCCGGGGAAAAAGTTTCTGACTGTCTACTCTATCTATTCCTCTGATCATCTTATAAACCTCTATCAAGTCACCCCTCATCCTTCGCCGTTCCAACGAGAAAAGGCCGAGAACTCTCAACCTATCCTCGTACGACCTACTCTCCATTCCAGGCAACATCCTGGTAAATCTTCTCTGCACCCTCTCCAAAGCTTCCACATCTTTCCTAAAGTGAGGCGACCAGAACTGCACACAGTACTCCAAATGTGGCCTAACCAAAGTCCTGTACAGCTGCAACATCACCTCACGACTCTTGAATTCAATCCCTCTGCTAATGAACGATAATACTCCATAGGCCTTCTTACAAACTCTATCCACCTGAGTGGCAACCTTCAAAGAACTATGTACATAGACCCCAAGATCCCTCTGTTCCTCCACCTGACCAAGAACCCTACCATTAACCCTGTATTCCGCATTCTTATTTGTTCTTCCAAAATGGACAACCTCACACTTGGCAGGGTTGAACTCCATCTGCCACTCCTCAGCCCAGCTCTGCATCATATCTAAGTCCCTCTGCAGCCGACAACAGCCCTCCTCACTGTCCACAACTCCCCCTATCTTTGTATCATCTGCAAATTTACTGACCCACCCTTCGACTCCCTCCTCTAAGTCATTAATAAAAATTACAAACAGCAGAGGACCCAGAACTGATCCCTGCGGACCTCCACTTGTAACTGGACTCCATGCTGAATATCTACCATCTACCACCACTCTCTGACTTCGACCGGTTAGCCAGTTTTCTATCCAATTGGCCAAATTTCCCTCTATCCCATGCCTCCTGACTTTCCGCATAAGCCTACCATGGGGAACCTTATCAAATGCCTTACTAAAATCCATGTACACGACATCCACTGCTCTACCCTCATCCACATGCTTCGTCACCTCCTCGAAGAATTCAATAAGACTTGTAAGGCAAGACCTACCCTTCACAAATCCGTGCTGGCTGTCCCTAATCAAGCAGTGTCTTTCCAGATACTCATAAATCCTATCCCTCAGTACCCTTTCCATTACTTTGCCTACCACAGAAGTAAGACTAACTGGCCTGTAATTCCCGGGGTTATCCCTATTCCCTTTTTTGAACAGGGGCACAACATTCGCTACTCTCCAGTCCCCTGGTACCACCCCAGTTGCCAGTGAAGACGAGAAGATCATTGCCAACGGTACTGCAACTTCCTCTCTTGCTTCCCACATAATCCTAGGATATATCCCGTCAGGCCCGGGGGACTTGTCTATCCTCAAGTTGTTCAAAATGTCCAACACATCTTCCTTCCTAACAGGTATCTCTTCTAGCTTATCAGTCCGTTTCACACTCTCCTCTTCAACAATACGGTCCCTCTCGTTCGTAAATACTTAAGAGAAGTACTTGTTCAAGACCTCTCCTATCTCTTCCGACTCAATACACAGTCTCCCACCACTGTCCTTGATCGGACCTACCCTCGTTCTTGTCATTCTCAGGTTTCTCACATACGCATAGAATGCCTTGGGGTTATCCTTGATCCTATCCGCCAGGGATTTTTCATGCCCTCTCTTAGCTCTCCTAATCCCTTTCTTCAGGTCCCTTCTGGCTATCCTGTATCCCTCCACTGCTCTGTCTGAACCTTGTTTCCTCAACCTTATGTAAGCCTCCTTCTTCCTCTTTACTAGACATTCAACCTCCCTCGTCAACCAAGGCTCCCTCACACGACCATTTCTTTCCTGCCTGATCGGTACATACATATCAAGGACACGTCGTATCTGCTCCTTGAAAAAGTCCCACATTTCCACCACATCCTTCCCTGACAGCCTATGCTCCCAACGTATGCTCCTCAAATCCTGTCTTACAGCATCGTAATTTCCCTTCCCCCAATTGTAAAATCTTCCTTGTTGTGCGCACCTATCTCTCTCCATAACCAAGGTGAAAGTCACAGAATTGTGGTCGCCATCACCAAAATGTTCACCCACTAACAAGCCCACCACTTGTCCCGGTTCGTTACCGAGTACCAAATCCAATATGGCCTCCCCTCTGGTTGGACAATCTACATACTGCGTTAGAAAAGCTTCCTGGACACACTGCACAAACACCGCCCCATCCAATCTACTTGATCTAAAGAGCTTCCAATCAATATTTGGGAAGTTGAAGTCGCCCATGACTACGACCCTGTGGCTTCTGCACCTTTCCAAAATCTGTTTCCCAATCTGTTTCTCCACATCTCTGCTGCTATTGGGGGGCCTATAATAAACACCCAACAAGGTGACTGCATCTTTCCTATTTCTGACTTCAGCCCATACTACCTCCAGAGGCAGATCCCCCTCAAACTTCCTTTCTGCAGCCGTTATACCATTTCTAATTAGCAATGCCACCCCCCCCTCCTTTTTTACCACCCTCCCTAATCTTACTGAAACATCTGTAACCAGGAACCTCCAACAGCCATTCCTGTCCCTCATCTATCCATGTTTCCGTGATGGCCACAACATCGTAGTCCCAGGTACCGATCCACGCCTTAAGTTTACCCACCTTATTTCTGATACTCCTTGCATTGAAGTATACACACTTGAGCCCATCTCTGTGTCCGCAAGTAGTCCCTGTCAGTGCTACCTTCTCCACAGCCTCCCTACAGTCTTGGACATCCTGACACACAGCTAGCTTACTTGCTGGACTACAAGTCCAGATCCCATCCCCCTGCCAAATTAGTTTAAACCCCCCCGAAGAGTGCTAGCAAACCTACCCCCCAGGATATTGGTGCCCTTCTGGTTCAGGTGCAACCCGTCCTGTTTATACAGGTCCCACCTTCCCCAGAATGCAGTCCAATTGTCCAAATATCTGAAGCCCTCCCTCCTACACCATCCTTGCAGCCACGTGTTCAACTGCACTCTCTCCCTATTCTTTGCCTCTCTGTCACGTGGCACCGGCAACAACCCAGAGATGACGACTCTGTCTGTCCTAGCTTTTAGCTTCCAGCCTAACTCCTTGAGCTCTTGAATGACCTCCCCACCCCTCTTCCTACCTATGTCGTTGGTGCCAATGTGTACCACGACTTCTGGCTGCACACCCTCCCCCTTAAGGATTCTGAAGACACGGTCCGAGACATCTCGGACCCTAGCACCTGGGAGGCAACAAACCATCCGAGAGTCTCGCCCATGTCCACAGAACCGCCTGTCCGTCCCTCTCACTAGAGAGTCCCCTATAACTAGCGCTCTCCTCTTCTCCCCCTTTCCCTTCTGAATCTCAGAGCCACAGACCCCTTCACTGCAGCTTACACCTGCAAGGCTGTCCCCCCCAACAGTTTCCAAAGCTGCATACTTATTTTTTAGGGGAACGACCACAGGGGAACCCTGCACTGCCTGTTTCTTCCCCTTCCCACCTCTAACTGTTACCCAGCTACCTCTGTTCTCTGGCGTAACTATGTCCCTGTAGCTTCTATCGATCACCCTCTCAGCCTCTCGAATAATCCTCAGCTCATCCAGCTCCAGTTCCAGTTCCCTAACTCGTTCGGTGAGGATCAGGATCTGACTGCATTTCCTGCACACGAAGTCGGCAGGAGTATCGGTGGTCACCCCTACCTCAAACATCCTGCAGGAGGAACATTCCACCGCCTGCGCTGCCATGACTGTACACTGTCTCCAAAAACAAGAACACTGAGTCAATAACCTGTGGACTTTAAAGTTAGGTTAGAGGAGGAGGGTGGGAGGGAGGCCCTACTCTTCTGCCTTCTTCAAATAGATCAGCTTTCTTTTCAGTTGTTCTCTCATTCACTAATTTCAATAATAATAATGTTCAGAATTTGACAAACACTTGAACTATAAGGAGATCAAAATGAGAGCAGCATTAAATATGTCATCAATAGAATAAAATGACTAATCATGACTCTAAAGACATCCTTTTATCTTCGATCATTATAGTCATTCTCTCTGGCTCTAATCATGAAACACACATTAAACCACAATAATTATAGTGCAATGTGGTGTACTCTATTAAGAACTTAAAATGTAAAATGTAAACTGTACGATTTGGTGGCTTCTTGATTAAGATTCAGTGCTCAGATTCCTGAATTTGTTATCTCTACTTTTAATACCAGAATTAATATTATCTCATCTTTTCTCTCATTGGATATTGCCATGCATTGCGATGTTAATATTTAGTCCAAGATTTAATCAATGATATTAGTAGAACAATAGGCTTGAGAATAGCACAAGGCATGCCCATTTTACAATGATCCATTTTTTAAAAAATTAGAATTAAAAGGAGTGCATTGCAAAAGGAAAATAAATCAATTTGTTGCAACTTAAGTAAATAAAAATTTCCTTTAAGGTCGGAGTAACAAGCCATAATCCCCACGAATAGGATGAATGTAATCCAAAGTTATGTGTTGTCTCTATCCTGGCAGCTGTCAATGTTGTTTACAGAGGAGTGTGACAAGGTTCGGGACCTGATGCATGTTCACTCCTTTAGTTATGATTTCCACCTTCGTATCATTCATCAATACTTGGTCGGCCGTCAGATGACTCTGAGGCAGGGCTACCATTTGACTAGCTTCCTCGAAGATTTTATCTGTCACCATCCAGATATTCCAAAATATGGAAGGAACCACATCTTTGAAGGTAAGAGAACTATAATTTTTTTGAAAAAAACATTTGGAACAGCAAGATATGTTTAGCATCACTTAGTGGAAAAACTGAAGGAACCCAAATCACAATCTGAGCTTTGATTTTTAAGTTTATATCATGCTTCAAACGTAACAGAATGTCCCAGTCACCTCAAAGGGATATTCTGAAGCAGACTTGGACTCCCAGCCACCTTGGTAATATTTGGCAGATTTTTTAAAGAGGTAGGTTTTTTTAAGGAACATCTTAAAGAAGGGAGGAGGGAGAGAGAAGTTTAGCAGGGAGTTCCAGAGCTCAGGTCTAGACAGAAGACATGTCCACCAATGGCAGGGCAACTAAAATCTAGGAAGATCAAGCCCAGAATTAGATGAGATGTGCAGGTAAATTGGAAGGTTATAGAGCTGCAGGAGATTACAGATTTGGAAGGAATGAGGCCAAGGAGAGATTTCAAAACAGTGATTGCACAGTCAATATTTACTAAAGCAAATCTCTCAATACATTTATTAGTTAAATCTGCAATATTTTTATACTTCACTACAATGGAATGCCAATTGTACTTAAATGTTAAAGGCTGTGTTAAATGAACTACAGCTAACCTATGAGTGAAGAAAGTGACACAGTGCATAGATAGTCTTTACAGTGCTTATTAAAATTTCATTTGTAGGGTGAGGTTGAGAAAATAAGTTAATATTCTCTGTACCTACATTGTTTTGTTAACTGTAAAATATCCTAATCAACAATAAACGTAATTTATGATTTTTCAGCATCTTGGCATTTCCAACTGATATACCACAATGTGATAGGGTGCTATTCCATGTGATCACCAGCTGAATTGCATGAATAGAATAATGAGTTACCCTAGGCTACCTTCGTTATTGCAGCTAGTTACATGTTACAGAAAAAAAATTATAGTTGCTAGCTTTTCTGCCAAAATTGTACTATAGAAGTTGAACCAAAGAGGAAAACATGTAGAAGGTTCTTTAAATGAAAAGCTATGGTACAATGCCACATTATGGATCACTCAATTAGTGTTCCTGAGTTGAAACTGGAAAAGCAGTTCAAGAAGGCAGCTCACTACCACCATTAGAGATGGACAGCAAATATTGACCCAGACAGGATATTCACAACATGTAAATGAATAAATAAGTAAAACTAGCAGAGTTGCTTTAACTGTTTACTTGTCAGTGATCTCAAGTAGAAGGTGCTGAGATTAGGAGAGGGCAGCGATGGCCTCAGCAATGACTTTGACTTTCCATTTAAATATAAGGGAGCACTCAATAGCTAGTCTTATAACAAGATTTATGTGATTGATATTGATAAGTTTGAACAACATACTAGCTGTAAGATACAACAATTCTTTTTTAAGCATGCAAGTAAAAGCCTTCTACCATGATGAGTTTTGGAAATTCGATCTTTTTCTCCAGGGACGATAGCTTTGTCCACAAACATGACAACTGCTCATCAACTGTACAACTATATCACTGACCATGCCAGTATATATGGAATGAAACCACTGCGTATGTCAAGAACAGCAATGGGTATGGAGGGAAGAAAGGGGACCCAGAACACAGAAATGCATGAGTATGCATTAGTGGCCCTTTGGAATCGGTGAGTGCAAAGCAATGTGTGTATGTGCCATAGTGTTGATATCTTCCCATCTTTCCATTTAGGCAATTTGATTGCCAACGGAAATTTAACTGTACTATCAAGGAGCATTCACCCTTTAGAACATAGAACAATACAGCACAGAACAGGCCCTTCGGCCCACGATGTTGTGCTGAACATTTGTCCTAGATTAAGCACCTATCCATGTACCTATCCAATTGCCGCTTATAGGTCACCAATGATTCTGACTCTGCCACTCCCACAGGCAGCGCATTCCATGCCCCCACCACTCTCTGGGTAAAGAACCTACCCCTGACATCCCCCTATACCTTCCACCCTTCACCTTAAATTTATGTCCCCTTGTAACACTCTGTTGTACCTGGGGAAAAAGTCTCTGACTGTCTACTCTATTTATTCCCCTGATCATCTTTATAAACCTCTATCAAGTCACCCCTCATCCTTTGCCGTTCCAATGAGAAAAGGCCTAGCACTCTCAACCTATCCTCGTACGACCTATTCTCCATTCCTGGCAACATTCTGGTAAATCTCCTCTGCACCCTCTCCAAAGCTTCCACATGTTTCCTAAAATGAGGTGACCAGAACTGCACACAGTACTCCAAATGTGGCCTGACCAAGGTCCTGTACAGCTGCAACATCACCTCACGACTCTTGAATTCAATCCCTCTGCTAATGAACGCTAATACACCATAGGCCTTCTTAAAAGCTCTATCCAGGAGAAAGTGAGGACTGCAGATGCTGGAGATCAGAGCTGAAAATGTGTTGCTGGAAAAGCACAGCAGGTCAGGCAGCATCCAAGGAACAGGAGAATCGATGTTTCGGGCATAAGCCCTTCTTCCTGAAGAAGGGCTTATGCCCGAAACGTCGATTCTCCTGTTCCTTGGATGCTGCCTGACCTGCTGCGCTACAAGCTCTATTCACCTGAGTGGCAACTTTCAAAGATCTATGAACATAGACCCCAAGATCCCTCTGCTCCTCCACCTTACTAAGAACCCTACCGTTAACCTTGTATTCCGCATTCTTATTTGTCCTTCCAAAATGGACAGCCTCACACTTGACAGGGTTGAACTCCATCTGCCACTCCTCAGCCCAGCTCTGCATCATATCTAAGTCCCTCTGCAGCCGACAACAGCCCTCCTCACTATCCACAACTCCACCAATATTCGTATTGTCTGCAAATTTACTGACCCACCCTTCGACTCCCTCTTCCAAGTCATTAATAAAAATTACAAACAGCAGAGGACCCAGAACTGATCCCTGCGGAACTCCACTTGTAACCGGGCTCCAGGCTGAATATTTACCATCTACCACCACACTCTGACTTTGACCGGTTAGCCAGTTCTCTATCCAACTGGCCAAACTTCCCACTATCCCATGCCTCCTGACTTTCCGCATAAGCCTACCATGGGAACCTTATCAAATGCCTTACTAAAATCCATGTACACTACATCCACTGCTCTACCCTCATCCACATGCTTGGTCACCTCCTCAAAGAATTCAATAAGACTTATAAGGCAAGACCTACCCCTCACAAATCCGTGCTGGCTGTCCCTAATCAAGCAGTGTCTTTCCAGATACTCATAAATCCTATCCCTCAGTACCCTTTCCATTACTTTGCCTACCACCGAAGTAAGACTAACTGGCCTGTAATTCCCGGGGTTATCCCTGTTCCCTTTTTTGAACAGGGCACAACATTCGCCACTCTCCAGTCCCCTGACACCACCCCCATTGGCAGTGAAGACGAAAAGATCATTGCCAACGGTTCTGCAATTTCCTCTCTTGCTTCCCACACAATCCTTGGATATATCCCGTCAGGCCCAGGGGACTTGTCTATCCTCAAGTTTTTCAAAATGCCCAACACATCTTCCTTCCTACCAAGTATCTCCTCCAGCTTACCAGTCCGTTTCATACTCTCCTCTTCAACAGTGCGGTCCCTCTCATTTGTAAATACTGAAGAAAAGTAAATACTTTCAGGAGAGGCAATGGTGTAGTGGTACTATTGTTGAACTTGTCATTCAGAGACCCAGATAGCCTGGGGATCAGAGTTAAAATCTCACCACTTGAATGTGAAAATCTGGAACTAAAAGTCGAATAATCACTGTGAAACCAATGTCAGTTGTTGTGCAAACTCTTCTGTTTCACTAATGTCCGTTGAGAAGGAAAACTGCCGTGCTTTTCTAGTCCGGCCTAATTGTGACTCCAGACGATCAGTAATATCATAGTGTTTTTAAACGTGGAAAGAAGTATTTTGGCCCATCATGTCCATACTGATCATCAAGATCCTATCTACTCTCATCCCATTTTCCAGCCTACAGCCTTGTATGCTGTGGCATTTCAATTGATCATTTAAAAGCGTATTAAATGTTGTGATGATTTCCATCTTTACCTTTCAGGCCATGAGTTCCAGATAGCCACTAACCTCTGGATGAAAAAATTATTTCTTAAATCCCCTCTAAAATTCCTGTTATAAACCAGGGAGCAGAGATTTAAGGTCGTTGACCCCACTATGAGGAGAAAGGTTTATTTCTACCTACCCAATTTATATTTCTCATATGTGGTTGACTCTTCACTGCCTTCTGAAATGGCCTAGCAAGCCATTTAGTTCCATCGACCACAAGAATGTCTCAAAGAAGGAAAGAAACCAGACAGAACAGTTTGCATCACCTGGGCACTGCAAATAACAATGGCAAACACAGTTCTGTCAACCCTGCAAAGTTCTCCTTACTAACATCTGGGGCTAGTGCCAAAATTGAGAGAACTGTCTCAGATTAGTCAAACAATAGCCTAACATAGTCACATTCATGGAATCATGCCTTGCACAAGCATCACCATCCATGGCTATGTCCTGTCTCATTGGCAGGTCAGGCTCAGCAGTGGTGGCGGCTCAGTGTTATACTGTCAGGAGGGAGTTACTATGGAATTCTCAACAATGACATTGCATCCACTGAAGTCTAATTGCATCAGGTCAAATATGCTGCTGATTATTGTAAACTACCCTTCACTCAGCTGATGAATGCATACTCATTTAGTTGAACAGCATTTTGAGGAAGCACTGTGACAAGAGGACAGGATGTTCTCTGGTTGGGGGACTTCACTGTCCATCATCAAGAATGGCTCAGCAGCACCACCACTGACCAAACTGATCAGATTCTAAAGGGTATGGCTGCTAGACTGGGTCTACCACAGGTGGTGAGGGAATTAAAAGAGAGACTATCACCGTGCTAAATGATACAGACTTATGAACAGGTCTAGCAACTCAAGAGTGGGCATACATGGGGCGCTGTGGGCCATCAACAGCAGCGGTATTGTATTCCAACACAATCTCCAACTTCAGTATCTCCCACTATACCATTACTATCAAACCAAGAGATCAGTCTTTAGTTCAATGAAGAAGGGAAGGAGGCATGCCAGGAGCAGCACTAGGCACACTAAAACTGAAGTGTCAACCTCGTGAAGCCGAAAAACTATTTGCATGCTAAACAACATAAGCAACCAGTGTAGACAGGGCAAAGTGAGTCCACAGCTGAAGTATCAGATCTAAGCTGTATAGTCCTGATACATCCAGTAGTAGATAATTAAACACAATGGTGGAGGTGACTCCACAACACTCCATTCTCATGGGGGAATATATCACATCAGCAAATGTTAAAGTTGAGGCATTTGCACCAGTCTTCAGCCAGAAGTGGATGATCTATCTTGGCCTCTGCCAGAGGGCCCCAGCATCACAGATACCAGTTTTCAGCCAATTTAGTTCAATCCATGAGGCAAAACACTGGGCCCTGACAACATTTTATCAATCATTACTAAAGACCTGACAAAACTTACCATTCCCTTATCCAGGCTGTTCCAGTATAATAAGAATTGCATCAACTCAACAAGATGGAAAATTGCCCAAATAAGTCATGGATATGGAAAGCAGAACAAATCTAACCCAGCCAGTTACTGCTCTATCAGTCTTCTCTCAATCATCAGTAATGTGATGTAAAGTGTCATCAACAGTGCTCTGAAGCAGCACTTCCTTAGCAATAACCTGCTTACTGACAGTTTATTTGGGTTCTATCAGCACCACTCAGCTCCTGACCTTATTACGACCTTGGTTCAATCATGGGGCAGAAATGAAATGAAAGTGACTGTCTTTGGCATAAAGGAGCTTAGCAGAATTGGAGTCTATGAGAAATAGGGGTGAAACTTTTGGCTATGTGGTCAGGAGTGCGATGGAACACCCCTGACTTTCCTGAAGGAGTGCAGCTCCAACAACATTTGAGAAGCTTGACACCATCCAGGACACAGTAGCCTACTTAAATAACACCACATCCACAAACATTGACCCCCCCCACCTCTCCCACCAATGTTCAGTAGTGGCAGGGTGTACTATTTAGAAGATGCTCTGAAAAAATTACTAGGGCTCCATAGACAGCACCTTACAAACCCACAATCGCTTCCATCTAACAGAACAGATACATGGGAACACTGTGACCTGTAATTTCTCTCCAAGCCACCCACCTCCAGACTTGGAAATATATCATGGTCCCTTCAGTATCAATGAGTAAATCCAGGAGCTCCCTCTCTTGTGGCATTTTCGATCTACCTACAGTATATAGATTGCACTGGTTCAAGAAGGCAGCTCACCACCTCCTTCTTAAGGGGAACTAGTGCTCACCCAGCTAGTAATGCTCACATCTTGTGAATGGATATATAAAATGAAACTGCTTTACTGGCTTCTGCAACAAAAAGGCATCTGGATGGGTATATGAATAGGAAGGGTTTAGAGGGATATGGGTCAAGTGCTGGTAAATGGGACTAGATTAGGTTAGGATATCTGGTCAGCACAGGTGAGTTGGACTGAAGGGTCTGGTTCCGTGCAGTACATTTCTATGACTGTTGCAATTTTTACAGAAGAACCCAAAGGCACCTCACAGGAATGTTATCAAACAAAATCTGACACTGGCCACGTGTGAGATGTAGTAAGGTGCACAACAGTTTGCTTGAAGTTGTAGATTTAAGAAGCATCTACAGGAGGAAGTAAGTAGCGAGGCTGAGGAGCCTGGTCTAAGAAGTTGAAGATATGATTTCAATAATCAGTCTATAGAAATGACATGTACATAGAGGCCCAATATGGGAGCAGAGATCTTGGGATCTTTAAAGACTTGGATGCAAGAAAGACAATGTCAGAAAATGGTTTGAAAACAAGCAGAAGCCTTCTAAAATGGAGAAACAGTGTAGGGTAGCTGGCATGAATGATGGGTGAATCAACTTGGTGTGAGGTAGGACAGCAGAATTTTGGATAAAAATGGAATATAACAGGCTTGCCAGGGAACATTGGAATAGCTAAGGTAGTCTACAGACATCAAAGGTATGGTTTCAGAATGTGGTGATCTAAAGTAGGGTGGAGATAGATAAGGTTAGAATTCATCCTAATAACTTTATGACCTACATCCTAGAATCATCCTTATTGCACTTCTCTGAATGCATTTAACATGATCAATGTCCTTTTGATGCTTCCTAATCTCGAATTCCACAAACTATTCCCAGTGTACTTTCAGTAACCAGCTGGTCAAGTTTAGAAGTACTGTGGTTTTTTAAAGCTTGTATAGATTTTAAATCTAATCAGAGCATAGTATGAGCAGTGATCAATTGTGTTTGTTGTTTACTCATACTACAACCCATATGCAAGAGCAAGTTTTCTATACTAAAAATATTGAACGGTCAACTTGTTTTTGGCGATTACAATCTTAAATGTCACGATTGGTTTAGAAAAGTGATGTGTTGCATTCATTTTTTGGTGTTTATGAAAAGGCTGACAGGATTTTTTTTTGACATCCAGATCTGGATCATACAAAGATTCTGAAGGAATCAGACATCATGATGAGTTTGATGTATCCTTATTGGTGTGTCATAGTGCGGGTCCTTTTGAAGAGCTACCAGAAACAGAACGCAACATGCTACGGTAGGTCTATGTCTTTGTATAGAGTCAGAGTCGTAGAGATGCACAGCATGGAAACAGACCCTTCAGTCCAATTCATGCATGCCAATCAGATATTCTAAACTAATCTAGTTCCATTTGCCTGCACTTGGTCCATATCTCTTTAAACACTTCTTATTCATATACCCATTCAGATGCCTTTTTAATGCTGTAATTGTACCAGCCTCCACCACTCCCTCTGGCAACTAATTCCATCCATGCACCACTCTCTGCATGAAAAACTTGACCCTTAGGTCACTCTTAAATTTTTCCTCTCTCGCCCTTAATCTATGCCTACTTTGCCTCTTTGGTGCATTATTTTGTTATCTGTTTTAAATCTTAGAAGCATATAGTTTCCAATTCATCCCCTATTTATTTCTATTCCTAGATTCAAAGTTCTCTCCTTCATTGTGAAGATTAGTAATCTGTACATCTTTTAGTGTCACTGTAATGAGAATATTTACCAAACCAGTACAACATTGATGTGCCTGAGATGTCTGTTTAAAATCGCAAAGCTGGAATATTGTGGATCCTTGATAAATGTTGCTACTGGATTTGAAAGAGTGTCTATTATGTGAGAGGATTCAAAGCTTCTAGTTACTTTGTATCATACATTTGAATGCTAATCATTTGTGTCCAAGTTATGGTTTTGTGCCTTGAAGTTACCAGGGATATTCCTTGAGCAAGTATACTTTTGAATACTGAGTAACTATTATTCCGACTTAATGCCACATACCACTTTCAGTCTAACAGTCTGTAACAAATCTTACGCCTTGCCTATAAATATTTGTTAACCTTTCAGAAGTTGTGGAGTTCATTATATATTTTCAATTGAGGGGACCAAATAGTTCTTGAAACTGCTTTGTAATGTGCTGCTGTTAAAATGCAAGACAATAAAGTATCCGTGTTCTGTTCTGGATATTGTTATCTGATGGCTTTTGATTCATCCAATGCTCAGTTAAAATTACAGATTACCTTCAAATATGATTTGGGTAGCTAATGAAGAGTTTGTGTTTGTCTATGTAAACAGTGATTCCAATTATTTTAGCAATTTTCACTGTAAAGTGAGAATCAGTTAATAGATTATCTATTCAAAGTTTAACCTGGCTTTCCAACATAAGTCTTCCCTGATGTATTGTTTCTACATTAATGTAATTACCAAGTATAGATCTATTTGACATAAACCTCAAATACAAGAAGCACTAATTGTTAATTATCCTTTAGGTCGATTTGTCTATAAATTGTAATTTGAAGTCACTTCTGAAGGCTTTCTTCTTCATCAGCTATGGAGCAATGGCTGAATCTGATCACTGTTATTATACTCTATTAACTACCTTGTGCTACAATCAATATCAGAACTATAGCTGAGGGATGTTTGAAGCATTGATGCACAGTGAAAACTGATTTTTATTTTGCATACAATACTACAGGTATAGGTAGTTCCGGTATAATGTGCATTTCGGCAGCATGATTTGGCTATAACTTTGCTGAAGAATTAGGGAACGGTAATTTGGAGAATGTTTCCCTCCGTTGGCAATAGCGCGATTTCAGCAGGGATTGGTTTGCGTCCAAATCTGCACGCCTGCGCATGCGTATGCTTGCTGATCTGCGCATGCTCCGGTATCCGTGTATGCGCCATGTTGGTACTACTCTTTGTGTCGTGCTGTGCATGCAATGAAATCTCTGTGCCGTTCTGCACATGCGCAAGATGAGCTCATGGCTTCATGACGTTCTGCGCATGTGCCGAAGCCAGGTGCCGGGATAGAGCAGCTCTCTGTAAGAGGTAATGTACAGAGAGTGGCTTTCTTACATTTTTAAAATTTATTATTAAATTTGCTTTTGTTCTCTGAATAAATATGATTTCAACCTTCATTCAGGCTGTGCCATTCTGTGCGTTAGACTTTTGGGTGATTTTTGAGCAATCCTGAGTGACATTTTTTGCTGGTCTGCCCTTAACCTCACCTTTCCCATAGGCTCCATTATTTCTATGAAGTGATTTTCTGTTAAGTGAGATTTCACTAGAAAGCAACTACAGCGTTATAGGAGAACTACATGTACAGGTGTAGCTAATAAGGTCTTAGCGTTTTGGGTAGGGTTAAGAAAATTTAAGGAAACATACTTTAGCCTGTTAGCAAGCTACAATCCAGAGTTTTATATTCTGCAATTACTAAGCTGTGCCCCTTAAAAATTGCAAGGCTTTCTCGTTTATTTGTGTTTCACTTAAAAAAAAGTTTCATATTTGCTAGAAGACTTAAAATATCTTCAGTCAAATGGAAATTAATAGTACTTATAAGTACAATTAGTCTACATTTTACACCATGTATTCATCTGTGTTAGAGACCCTTAGAGACTTGTGATTTTTGCCCATAAAATGTGTACCAGCATTCAAAATTGGATGCTGCAAAGAGAACAAAACTCGGAACTAAATGATCTGTATCTGAATGGACAGAGCATTCACAACAAAGTAAATCAATTGATAACATATGTTGAAGTGAATAAATACGATCCGATAATACATTGGCTGCAGAATGACCAGGATTGAGTTCTGAATATTCTGAGGTATGTGACACTCAAGAAGAATAGGAGGCTAGGCAAAGGGGTAGCTTTTATAATGAAAAATGGTATAAACATTAGATATAATCTTCATTGAGGAGAACGCGTTGAGGAATTTGTTTGGATAGAGATGAAGATAGTAGGGAAAAGATTGTGAGTGTGATCCACAGCACCCCCACCCCATTCACGAACAGGTTGACACAATATAGAAATTATACAAGAGGACGAATTAGGTGTTTGTAATAAAGGGACTGCAATAATCATGGGTGATTTTAATCCACATGTAAACCAATAAAATCATACTGGTAGTAGTAGCTTGAACAAAAAATTCATAGAATGCTTTTGTGAGAATTTTTTACAGTAATGGTTATACTCGTCTTGGTATTGTACACAGTTACAGGATTAATTAGTGACCTCAAAGTGTAGACTGTTGGTGGCAGCAATTATGATAATAATACGATTGAACTTTACATCCAATTTGAAAGGGAGTAGAGTGGATCTAAGACTGGATCGAAGGCTGGTATTCTAAAGTAAATAAGGCCACTATTGGAAGATTGCGTGCAATTCTGGTCCCTTCCTATCGGAAAGGTGTTGTGATACTTGAAAGGGTTCAGAAAATATTTACAAGGATGTGCCAAGGTTGGAGGATTTGAGCTATAGGGAGAGACTGAACAGGCTGGGGCTGTTTTCCCTGGAGTGTCGGAAGCTGTGGGGTTACCTTATAGAGGTTTACAAAATTATGAGGTGCATAGATAGGATAAATAGACAAAGTCTTTTCCCTGGGGTCGGGGAGTCCAGAACTAGAGGGCATAGGTTCAGGGTGAGAGGGGAAAGATATGAAAGAGGCCTAAGGAGCAACTTTTTCATGCAGAAGGTGGTACGTATATGGAATGAGCTGCCACAGGATGTGGTAGAGGTTGCTACAATTGCAACATTTAAGAGTCATTTGGAAGGGATATATGAATAGGAATGGTTTGGAGGGATATGGGCCGGGTGCTGGCAGGTGGGACTAGATTGGTTTGGGATATCTGGTCGGTTGGACTGAAGGGTCTGTTTCCGTACTGTACATCTTTATGACTATGACTCTGTGTGGGTGTGAAACCAGAGCTAGTTACTATGAATTGGGATAGTAGGCGAGGACATGCATCAGGAGAGAAGCAATGGCAGATATTTAAAGAATGCCCATATTGCCAGTGTAAAAAATCCAAGGGGAGGACCAACCAAGGTATTAAAATTGATCATTTAGGAAGTTATAACTGAGCTCTTAGACTGCAAGTAATCTGATGAAGGGCTTTTGCCCGAAACATCGATTTTCCTGCTCCTTGGCTGCTGCCTGACCTGCTGTGCTTTTCCAACACCACTCTGATCTAAAAACTGCAAGTAATCTGGACAAGTCAGCATGGTTTGCTGAAAGATCAGTCATACGAGGTCAATTCCCAGAATGGCGGGACTATATTATGCTGAAAGATTGGAGTGACTGTGCTTGTATACCCTTGAGTTTAGAAGGCTGAGAGGGGATCTGATTGAGATGTATAAGATTATTAAAGGATTGGACACTCTGGAGGCAGAAGCATGTTTCCACTGATGGGTGAGTGCCGAACCAGAGGACACAGTTTAAAAATAAGGGGTAGGCCACTTAGAACAGAGTTGAGGAGAAACTTCTTCACCCAGAGAGTGGTGGGTGTATGGAATGCTCTGCCCCAGAAGGCTGTAGAGCCCAAGTCTCTGGATACTTTCAAGAAAGAGTTGGATAGAGCTCTTAAGGATAGTGGAATCAAGGGTTATGGGGATAAGGCAGGAACAGGATACTGATTGAGGATGATCAGCCATGATAAAAATGAATGGTGGTGCTGGCTCGAAGGGCAGAATGGCCTACTCCTGCATCTATTGTCTATACTTAACAAATTCATTGAAGTTCTATGAAGGAGTTACACGAGCTCTGGATAAATTTGAGCCTGAAGATGTACTATACATGTATTCCCAGAAGGCATTTGACAAGGTGCCACATAAAAGATTATTGTTTAAAATAGAAGCTGTTTAAAATAGAAGTGTAAGGGGTAACATTCTAGCATGGATAGAAGACAGATAATCAGATAGAAATAAAGAGCGGCTTCCGCAGGGTTCTATGCTAGGGCCACGACGTTTTATAAATTTGTGACCATGCAGGGTGAGGTAAGCAAAAGCGTGATAGCTAAATTCATAGCTCATACTAAGGTAGGCAGGAAAGTGAGAAGATATAAGGAGTTTTCAGACAGATTGAATAATAGACATGGGTTGAGCAAGTGGAGAAAAATCTGGCAGACGAAGAATAATGTGAGAAAATATGAAGTTTGCCTTAAGAATAGAAGTCAGTAGTATTTTCACGAAGAACAACCATGGAATTCCACAGTGCAAAGGGATCTAGACGTCCTCGTACGGGATCACAAGTTGGTCTGGAGGTAATGATTAAGAAGGTTATTTACAAGAGGAAATAAATTAGGAATCTTGGGTAGGGGATGGCCTTGTGGTGTTATCAAAGTTATCACTGAGATGTACAGCATGGAAACAGACTGTTTGGTCCAACTTGTCCATGCTGATCAGATATCCTAAATTAATCTAGTCCCACTTGTGAGCATTTGGCCTTTATCCCTCTAAACCTTTCCTATTCATACACCTATCCAGATGCCTTTTAAATGTTGTCATTGTACCAACCTCCACCACTTCATCTGACCGCTCATTCCATACACATGCCACCACCTTCGTAAAAAAGTTGTCTCTCAAGTCCCTTTTTAAATCTTTCCCCCCTCACCCTAAATCTATGCCGTCTAGAATTAGATTCCCCTACCCTGGAGAAAATGAATTCAGAAACCTCGGTAAGTATTCTGTCTTTGATAACTGCCATGTCAAATAGAATTTGAATTGAATAATAATCTGTAAATTAGAGTATAATGATGAGACCGTTGTTGATTGTTGGAAAAACCAATCTGGCTCATTAATGACCTTTTACAGAAGGAAATCTGTCATCCTTACCTGGTCTGGTTATGTGTGCCTCCAGACCCATAGCAATGTGGTTGACTGTTAGCTACCTTTGGACAATTAGGGATGGCCAATAAATGCTGGTACAGCCAGTGATGCTCACATCCCATGAATAAATAAAGAAAAAACTTAACTTTTAGAGTATGGAAGTTAAGCTTCACTTGTACAGGGCGTTGGTGAGACCATATCTCTCATTGTGTGCAGTTTTGATCTGAAGTTTTGGGTAGCAGTTTTGGTAAGGAAATGCCCAGCGAAAGATGGTTCAGAGGAGGTTTATTAGATATCTAGAATGAGTGGGTTGTGCTGAAAGGAAAAATTGGTTAGCATGAGTGTGTTTCCCCTTGTGACTAGAAGAGTGAGGAATGATTTGATTCAAATTTGTAAAATCTTGAATGATCTTGACAAGGTGGTTGTGGAAAGGATGGTTTCTCATGTGAGTCAGCCCCTAATTAGTCTATTGCTTTAAAATGAGGGGTTGCTAGTAAGGCAGTTGTGAAGGGATTTTGGAACTCTGTTTCAGAATTTGGTGGAAGCATGGTTATAGCGAAGGTGGATAGATTCTTGTTAGGCAAGGGAATCAGCGGTTACTGGAATAGAAGGGAATGTGGAATTTGAAACTCAGTCATGACTTTATTGAACAACTTGGTTAGAGACCAAAAAAACTGCAGATGCTGGAATCCAAAGTAGACAGGCAGGAGGCTGGAAGAACACAGCAAGCCAGGCAGCATCAGGAGGTGGAGAAGTTGACGTTTTGGGTGTAACCCTTCTTCAGGACTGGGGGTGGGTGTGGAGGGAGCTGCACACCTGAGGGAGGCAGAGAACTTCTTCAAAGTGGCATTCTTTGAAGAGACTTTGCAGTGGAACAAACTTGGTTAGAGACAAAAAAAAACTTGTTAGAAATGTCGATTTCCGCACAACTGAAACATCCCGAAGAAGGGTTACACTCAAAGCTTCGGCTTGGAGTCATAGAGATGTACAGCATGGAAACAGACCCTTCGGTCCAACCCGTCCATGCCGACCAGATATCCCAACCCAATCTAGTCCCACCTGCCAGCACCCGGCCCATATTCCTCCAAACTCTTCCTATTCATATACCCATCCAAATGCCTCTTAAATGCAATTGTACTAGCCTCCAACACTTCCTCTGGCAGCTCATTCCATACACTTACCATCCTCTGCGTGAAAACGTTGCCCCTTAGGTCTCTTTTATTTCTTTCCCCTCTCACCCTAAACCTATGCCCTCTAGTTCTGGACTCCCCGACCCCAGGGAAAAGACTTTGTCTATTTATCCTATCCATGCCCCTCACAATTTTGTAAACCTCTATAAGGTCACCCCTCAGCCTCCGACGCTCCAGGGAAAACAGCCCCAGCCTGTTCAGCCTCTCCCTGTAGCTCAAATCCTCCAACTCTGGCAACATCCTTGTAAATGTTTTCTGAACCCTTTCAAGTTTCACAACATCTTTCCGATAGGAAGGAGACCAGAATTGCATGCAATATTCCAATAGTGGCCTAACCAATGTCCTGTACAGCCACAACATGACCTCCCAACTCCTGTACTCAATACTCTGACCAATAAAGGAAAGCATGCCAAATGCCTTGTTCATTATCCTATCTACCTGCGACTCCACTTTCAAGGAGCTACGAACCCGCACTCCAAGGTCTTTTTGTTCAGCAACACACCCTAGGACCTTACCATTAAGTGTATAAGTCCTGCTAAGATTTGCTTTCCCAAAATGCAGCACCTCGCATTTATCTGAATTAAACTCCATCTGCTACTTCTCAGTCCATTGGCCCATCTGGTCCAGATCCTGTTGTAATCTGAGGTAACCCTCTTTGCTGTCCACTACACCTTCAATTTTGGTGCCATCTGCAAACTTACTAACTGTACCTCTTATGCTCTGCACTTCCTGTTGCTGCCTGGCTTGTTGTGTTCTTCCAACCTCCTGCCTGTCTACTTTATTGATCAACAAGCAAGCTCCAAGGTCCATGTGGCCTACTTCTACCTCTTCTTCTGCTCCTGATTAGTATGTTCATTTTTATGCTTGTCAAATGAACATGTTAACCCTTTAAAATGGTAGGGAAAGGCATTTCATTACTAATTCACCTTTCAGTCTGCTTCTTGAAGTGGTTTTAATCTGCATCTGCATAACGTATCAAAGCTGGTTGCAATATGGATGTCAAAAATGCCAAAGCTCTATTGTTCATTTAAAAAACTAAATACATCAGAGAAATACAGTAACCTGCAAGACTGCGCTTATAGGAAAAGCTGGACCCTTGTTTAAAACTCTCCCTTAATAACAAATTCCTAATGAAATAGAATTTCAAATTGTAGTTTTTCTGCCTGTGAATTCTTATCCCTGTAGTAACAGTTAGCAGTCCATTAAATTTGTAGTTTTTGCAGCTTTGAGTGTCACTCAAGCCCATCTTTTACTATATTACAAATAACTACAGATGCAAAGTTCCATCTATCATATCGTAAAATATGCCTATCCTTCTCCCTCTGCCTCTTGATCCAAAAGGGGAATGTATTAATGTAAAGCACATGAAAAAACATGAAGCTTTCATTTGCATTGAGAATGGATGTATTTTGTTTGAGAGGTCCTGGACCAAACCATATCTGCCTGAAAAGTTTGCTGATTTCATTTTTCAAAACTTTTTTTTTTAAGATTACGTTTCTATGTGATCATGACAAGCTGCCGGGAGTTGTTCCCAAGACTAACTGCTGATATGAGACGCTTTAAGAAATTACCACACACTCGTAAGGACTCTTTTGATTTCACAAGAGATTCCTCATTGTCAGAAAAATATGAACCTGAACAGAGGGAGACTGACCCAGATGGCTGGGATGAGACTAGCGATTCCAGTGAGTTTTACTTGCACAGGAAACCATCGAAGATGGCTCCAGAACTATTCTATTCCTCTCCACTCTTCCCTTTGTTGGCATCTGAGGTAACAACAGCCCAAGAACAGATTACAATGATGGTTCAGCAAGCAAAGTCCCACTGTCGGCGTGATGTCCTCTGGCAACGCCTCTTTTTGGGAGAGCATCTCTCTTCAGATAAACACAAAATGAGCAAGCTGTCCTTTGCAGAGCTGGAAGAGTTACTTGGAGCTGTGCATAGTAAATCAATTTCTGAAATTGACCCACAACTGGTGAGTGACAAACAATTCTGCATTATAGTAAAATTAAATGATTATTTTCATTGACGGCTGTATTGTGATAAAAACTTAATTCTATGAACATTTATTGACTAGAGACTTAGGTACTTTCTCCAGATATCCTGACTTATTTATTGATACAGCAACTTTCTTTTAACTGGCACTCTCAATAAATTGGCAAAAATTATGTACTTGAACAGATGTTTACTGTCAGTTGGTTCTGATATAATGCGATAGTTTGGTTCTCGTGTGACCTCACGTTACAAGAAAATTATGCAGTAGCTGCACTATTTAAACTAATGGGGCTGGAATTATGTTATGGCCAATACAGGTAAGGAAAGTTCTCGCTCTACAAATAATGGTCTAAATTCTTCAATCGTGTTATAGCCAATTCGCTTTGAAGAAACACACGTTACAACAGAACTGACTGTATTATCATGATCTCCATTATGCCCAAGTAGTCTGTTTGAGGGTGGGAGTGAGAAGGCTCTCTGTCAGAAAGTTTTATTTACAGCAACATTTCATTATTATTTAAGTGATTGATGTTACAAATAAAGTATAACAGTGATGTGTATATCCCTGCATTATATTTCTATTAATTAGTATATATGTTTGTATTGATTGTGTGAACCTCTAGATCAACTGGAATATTTGATCAACCAATACATTCCTGGTCCCATAGGTGCCAGTTAATAAGTTTTCTGTACGCAGTTCGTTCCACTATAACACGCGGTTCATTAATGTGAAATTTGCTGTAACACAATTAACGAATTGGGGACACCATTTCAAAAGTGCAAATTTTTAAAGCATGTATTGCCCCGTTAGTTTAAATGGTGCTGCTATTATGCGATTTTCTTATAACATGGGATTGCACGAGAATGGAGCTACCACATTAGAGCAGAACTGATTGCATGTATTTGGTGGAACTCTATTGAATCAAATCTTAGCATTTCCAAAACTGAAGTCAATGCACTTGTACAATGGACATCTGTTTCATAGGAAATACTATAGGAATCCAGGACTCGCCTCTATATCACTGGAGATACAGCTGAGTAAACAAAGGCAGATGGTGATTGTGTATTTCATAACCTCTCCACTGTATCCCTGACTAACATGAGTAGTGAAATTCCTGCTATTATTGAGAATGAAACTGCAATGTACAAAATAAAACTTTGGTTGTTCAGCCTAAACAATGTGCTTTACTTCCAGAAATAGCACCAGTTCCAACTGCAGACAGGCATCTGTGTAAATGTATTACATAGATTCAATCCTGATCATTTCACTGATTTCATTGATATGACTATTACACTTGTTTCTAATTGGACCTTTTGTAGATTTGTTTCTCATGACTTCATTCACCTTTGCCTAATGTTATGACTGTTCTTGTTATCCTGATACCTCTTGTCATTTGTCATTATTGTGTTTTCTCTTGCTCCAGGATTGCTTTCTATCAATGAGTACCAGCTGGTATCAGAGTCTGATCAAGGTTTTACTCAACCGATTCTCTCAGAGTTGTCGACTGTTTGTAGATTCAGATAGAGGAACTCAGTACTTGGTAAGTTAATAGCATATGTCTTTACAAATAAATATCCACAGCCTGTTTTAGATTAAGGATGGTTCCATTTCCAGACATGTCAACAGTCTCGTTATTAAAACCTGAAGATCTCCTATGGCTTATCAATGTAATTTTCTTCTTTCTAGCATTTATCATTGGGAAAGCTGAGACATAAACTGCAGTTTTATTGGAGAGCTGAT
This sequence comes from Chiloscyllium punctatum, assembly GCF_047496795.1. NCBI lineage: Eukaryota > Metazoa > Chordata > Chondrichthyes > Orectolobiformes > Hemiscylliidae > Chiloscyllium > Chiloscyllium punctatum. Next base: position 108,157,795 of record NC_092745.1, on the reverse strand, counting down.
GTTGATATTTTTCAGGTTGAAAGCCGCATTTTTGAGTGTACCTTTGAGGGCAGTCAGAGTCATTGGCCTTCGTGATAAATATATATCTACCAATATCTATAACTAAAGATGTTTCAAGAAGGTTGTAATTAGGAGATGGCTTCACATAGTGCATGGGGAAGAGGGCCTGGTTAAGTCTTGTAAAAATGTAGTTTTGGTGTGTGGAATAAGGAGGAATGAAATAATCAGCTCTGCATATCTAAATGTATAGATGGGTACTGGGTGTGGGAGTGGTTGGAGCTAATTCTGATCTGTTTGTTAGTTTTAGCTTGTGGCAGGTGGAGTTTGGATTTGGGAATTTCACTTAGGGCAGCATTGGTGGGAATAAAAACAGAAAGTGCTCTAGAAACTCAGCAGGTCTGGCAGTATTTGTAAAGAGATCATAAGAAATAGGAATTGGAGTAGACCATTCAGCCCTACCAGCTTACTCCATCATTCGATGGGTTCATGGCTGATCCATCATGCACAGTCATAGAGATATAAAGCACAGAAACAGCCTCTTCAGTCCAACTCGTCCATACTGACCAGCTATCCTAACCTAATCTAGTCCCATTTGGCAGCATTTGGCCCATATCCCTCTAAACCCTTCCTAATCATATACCCATCCATATGTCTTTTAAATGTTGTAATTGTGCCAGCCTCCATCACAACCTCTGGCAGCTTGTTCCGTATACACACATCCATTCCTTGGGTCTGCTGTCCTGTATTTATCTTGCAATCCTTCAATCCCTGACTGATCAAGAATCTATCTACCTCAGCCTTAAATATATACAAGGACTCTGTCTCCACAGTTGTCTATGTCAAGAAATTCCAAAGACTGATAACCCTCTGAGAAAAGAAATTCCTTCTCATCTCAGCCTTAAATTGGTGCCCCTTTATTCTAAGACTATGCTGTCTAGCCCCTCCCATGAGGGGAAACATCCTCTCAGCATTTACCCTGTCAAACCTTTAAGAATCCTATATATTTCAATGTGATCAGCTCTCATTCTTCTCTACTTCAAAACTCTATTATATGAGTAGAGTTGTGATCTGTTTAGCCATTGTTCTTAAGACAATCCCTCAATGCCAGCGATCATCCGAGTGAGCTTTCTCTGAACTGCCTCCAATTAAGTGATATCTTTCCTTAAATAAGGGGACCAAAACTGCTCTCACTACTGCAATTGTGGTCTCACCAGCACCTTGTACAGTTGCTGTAAGGCTTCCCTACTCATACTCCAATCCGTTGAAATAAGGAGCAACATTCCATTAGCTTTTCTGATTACTTGCTGCTCCTGTGTGCTAGCTGTCTGTGTTTTGTGCACATGTACACATGCACACTACCCCCCCTTCTTATTGCAGCAATAGAAAGAGGGAATCAGAGTACAGTGACCCTTCATCAGACCCTTTGTTTCAGGTTTCCAGAATCTATAGTTTTTTTTATGTTCTAGTATTGTAGGGAAGTTGGGAAATGACAGATGTATTTTGCCACATAGATTATTTGCAAAGTTTGTCCAATCGTTTTGATGTGGAATCATGAAATGTGAGCCAATTGACTGTGGAAGTTCAGACAAAAGGGAGTAACAGTTTTATTCCAATTATACACTATGCAATCATACTGTCATACAGCAGTGAAACAGACCCTTCGGTCCATATAGCCCATGCTGATCATGTGCCTAAACTAAATTAGTCCCACTTGCCTGTATTTGGCCAATCCAAATCTTTCCTATTCATGTACTTATCCAAGTGTCTTTTAAATGTTGTAAATGTATCTGCGTCCACCACTTCCTCTGGCAGTTTTTTGCACCACTCTATATGTTAAAAAAAATGTTGCCTCTCCAGTTCTTTTTAAAACATTCTCCTCACCTTAAAGATATGTCCCCTAGTTCTGAACTCCCTTACCCTAGGGAAAAGACCCTTTACATTCACCTTACCTATGCCCCTCATGTTTATAAACCTTTATAAGGTCACCCCTCAATCTCCTGTGCTCAAAACCCCAGCTGATCCAGCCTGCTTTTACAACTCAAACTCTCAAACATATAGGGGGAATTCATGAGTCAAGGAGGAAGCACTATTTATCTCATTCTAATACTGAGGTACTACAAAGAATTGAAGGAGTGGATAATTTCTAATCTGAACAGATAAATATACATTTCTAGAAGGAACATTTCAATACTGATCATGTTTCGGTCATATAACAAGTAACAATGTGCTCAAGGTTCAGTGTAGAAGAGCAGTCGCTACCAAAATATGGTTAAACTATTGGCATTGTGTCACCTTCCAAAATTCAGCAACTTGTCTTCTCCCACTTAAGATAACCGATTCCGATTAAATCAAGGAAAATGCTATATCTTCATTAATGCAACAGGAAACGTTTTGGAAACACTGTGGAATTTCCATCCTCCATTGTAAAGTCATAACCAAAAGAAAATAAAACCAAAACTAGGCCTTTGTATCTTTCACACCCTATCTTGGAATAATTCAAAACTATTTCCCAGCTGTGTTAGTTGTCCTTTATGTTTCCTGGTCTCTGTATCAGCCACTTCCTATGACAAAGCATTCAATGCTTGCAGCTCTGTCCTCATAGTGAAAATTCTAAATACTTGACACTCTCCATGAGTTATTCCCTTATAGACAGAAATAGTCTTACCCAATGCATTGTATCAGCAATCTCCATATTTTAAAAAGCCTTCTCTGCTGTAATGGGAATATTATTCACGAGTTATATGGACTCTTCTTTTATTGATAATTTCCCATTCCCGATAAATCCACACTAAATGTTTTTTTGACTTTACTGTCTTTTTTTTTGTATAATAGGTTCCCAAAATTGCATGTGGTACTCCCAAAACTGAAACTAACCACTGTTTATACAATTCATTGAACTCAAAATGTATTTGCTTTTTTTATGACTTTTCTGGATAATGTAATTTTTATATGGATAGATAATTGTTTAAATCTTTCAGTCTCTCTTCGCCTGCACTCATTCATCATATAAGTTTATATAAGCACTAATTTTATACTCCCATTTCTATTTCCTTTGAAAATTATTATTACCTCACATGTGTCTACTGAATCTGTCACCTGTCTAAATATGCCACATCTCTGTCTTCCTTTAGTATTTTACGGTCTTCCTCGCTGTTTGTCAGGTGCCCTCAATTTTGAGTCATCAGCAAACTTCAAAATTGTGTTCTTAAACTCATTCACAGGTATCTATGTATACCGAGTGCTATCTTCAGTGGTACAGTCCTTCCAAATATACATAAATCCAAATAATGCCCTTTAACATGACATTTCCTGTCCATCAGCAAGCTTTCTATTTGTATTACTAAATGTTCTCTTATCATATGCCACCAGAAAGAGGTTGCATCTTGATTCAGGGGAGAAAAAAGTCTTTTTCAAAATACTGAGACTGATGGCTGAACATGTCATGGTTCTCAATGCATAGTATTTCATCTAAACCTTTCAGCACTTAAGTCTCCAGGTATTATAACTTCGTGCAACATACTGATTAATATAGCCTCCATTTATTTGACAGTGCTTAGGTCAAAGCATTTAATAGGTCTAATAATTTCTTCTCCTTTTGATAGAGAATACATAGGTAATACATGTTTGTAATTTACATACATTTGAAGCATTGAGATATGTTTTGCAGTAGTCATATTTGTTCTTGTGTATCATTGTATGCCTATCATGTGATGGTCATCTTCAGCTTGTTTGTAATACAGTGATGTAATTCCTTCACAGGCAGTGCTGAACCAGAAGTTTATTGATTGTTTTGTTCTCATCTTCCTTGATTCACAGTCTGCAAAGACGGTAAGTTCTCAAAAGAGCCTTTGACATATGCAATCGCAAAGGGTCTGAGAAACCCATGTACGCAATAGACAAGGCATAATAGTGCTTGTACAGAACTGAGAATCTCACAACAGGGAGCTCCCCAGAACAGCTGTATAACTAAAGGCTTAAGAGCATTTTCCTCGACACAATGAGGAAGGTGAGTGACAGCATTGTGTAAAGAGAATAAGTAGTGAATGTATGGCACTGCAACAGTTGCAAAATGTTAGTGTTAGAATTAACTGAGCGATTTTCTGTTGACTTGCAACTTTGATCTGGTAATCACTGAGCTTTGATTTTAATGATGCCAGGAAAGAGCAGACATTTCATAAGGGAGGTTACAGGTGGAACAGTCAATATTACCCTGGATTGTTCTTGTATTTCCTTTGGTGACTTTATCAGTTGATATAAGGAGGAATGGATCAGTCGTCTAATGGATGCTTATTGTAGCTGGCTATATCAGACAATGAGTCGTCCAGAAGCCACATTTATCCTGATGGAGGCTCAGAGCAATGGAATTTTCTAAGAAGCTTTTGCCTTTTGCATCATTGTACATTTACATAGATCAACAGAACTAGCAATTTAGACTATTTCTATATGACGAGGCTATGGACTTCCATCACCCCATTACAAGATTAGAAGCCCTTTTCTTTTCTTTTTCAGAATCTGAAGGTTGTATTCAGAGAGCCACTTCCTGCACAACCACAGAACAGTGACAGCCCACTACCTCAGCTCGTATCTATGTACTACCACCTGGAGTCTGTCATCAACACAGCATGCTTTAACTTGTGGACTGGCATGCTACAGTAGCAGACATCAAACCTACCTGCTTTTGGCCTAATTTGCTTTATTACATTGACTTTCATATTCACAAAGTTACTGTTCAATTGCTCACCGCAAGAAAATGTGTTGTAGTGTAATCCCACACAGAAGTATTGATTTTAATATGATTCAAACTTCTTCTCCCTGTATGTTCACATACTTTGAATACAGAAGCTGTTGGGACATCCATTGCTGCCTTCCAAAAGTTAGACAGTCCAACATTGTTGGATGTTTGCACTGCTTAATTTATTTTCTTTTTCTGAATTTAAAGCTTAATATACTAATATGTCATTATATTTTCTTTGTTTTTCCTTTAAACCTCTTTTTTTTCTTTTCCTTCTTTCATCTGATTGTTTCATCCCTGTATGAGACAAGTCAACTCAGGAAGGTGGAAGGGTTTTGTGTAGTTTCAACTAAAATGTTTATCCTGTTGCAAAATAGCCCTGTGGCTGTTCGATAAGCTCCATGGTAGGATAGCCTTTCCCTTTTTGCCACTTCCTCCTGGTCCCAATCAAATTGATGAACTGACAAAACTCATCTTAGTATTGTGGATAGATTGAGCAATGAGACCCAGTGGGGATGAGAATTTGAGACAGTCCAGCTGTGTACATGTTTTTGAATCTGAACCATTTACTTTCATTAGGTATTGTCACAATTTTACGTGCACTGGAAAACAATCAGATATAATTTACTGTGAGATTCACAGGTACCATCTTTCTAAATTGCAGGTTGTTTTCATTTTAAAAGATATAAAACAAAATCCTAATTCCTGCATTTCATTCACATTGTTCCTGCATCAGTGAAATTGTTTCCATTCGTAGCCTGATAGAGGTGTTGCTTTAAGCATGGCTTCTTCACCACTCCTACAGTGGAATAAAGGTGACGCTGCACTTGGGAATGAATGCTCGAAGTGCATAAGAAGTACCTTTGGTTTTAAAGCACATTCCTTTATAGAATTTTTGACCGTCAACTATATACTTAGTTGCAGCTGCACAATGTCCCCTTGTTTGGGGAGAATTAATTATAAATAAATATATTTGATGTATATTTTGTATATAGTGAAAATGGCTGAATTATCATTGTAAAATAATAAAGTTCTATTAATCACTTCTGTGTGAACAAAATATTTCTCTGTAATTTTTTGGTCTAGTAAGCTTTATTTCCTTTTCAGTATTATAATTTGTTTTGCTAATCCATTAATATTTTTATTTTCCTCATCTTCATGGGTTGAAGCTTTTGGATAAGTCTGAGAAGTAGACGGAATTCAGAATATAATTGTGAGAAATCCAGGGAATTCTGCGTCCTAAAAAAGAATTTTACTTAGGTCATTAAGTCATCATATTATAATAATAATTCTAATTCTAAAGACAATGAACCACAGAATGTAGTTGATAAATACGGATAAACTCATAGAAGCTGCTGCAGTCGAATTTGATTGATTCAGTCATTGAACAGCATTAGGCCCTAGTGATATTCGTAAATGTTGGTGGTTAATCTGGGAAAATTGTTTATAACATTAAATGTCTCATCCTATCAAAGGTCAGCTCAAGCTGCAAAATTGGACACAAAATCTATCTTTTTCTGCTGCTGTTCAATTCCCTTTTCTCTCATTCTCGTAATTGGAACATTACTCCTGGTGCTGAAATGAAACAGAATGAATCATTAATATAAAATCTTAACAAAACATCACAACCTGCAAACTAATTCAGGGAGTTAAAAGAACCATAATGTGATTTTGAATATCTTCCGTAATTCTCCATTTGGTGGGGCATTACTTCAGGAGACAGATGAAGTACACAACTTTAAGTTGCACCTCTTTGGAGCTGGTTCAGGAGCAAGTTTGCAAAGGAATGGTGCTAGTTTATCTAAACTTGGTATTTCCTTCAAGATGTGAAAAGATATCCTGGTAAAATATCTTGCAGGTTTTTTTTACCTCTGTATGTGACTATGCTTGATCAGTGTTTTCATTTTGTTGAGTGGTTTGCCTGGAGAAGTTAAGAAGTATTTGTGCAAAAAATGCAGGTAATGAGTTTCAGAACAGAAGAACCTTTACATACAGGTAGAGCCTATTCAATTTGATGCAGAACTTTCCTCAATTCATGTAGACTGTCCCATATATCTAACGAGCAGTTTCTTTTGCACCCAAGGAATGGCTTTTAATAACTCAAGTTCCAAAGATTTCTCCACAGGCATGCTTTGTTACTGGTCAATAATATGAAGATTGATGGCTATTAGGCATTTCTCTGTTAAAATGAAGTCAATATTCCAGTCATCTGGCTGGAACTTAAAGGAGGGCTTATGCCCGAAACATCGATTCTCCTGCTTCTTTGATGCTGCCTGACCTGCTGCGCTTTTCCAGCGACACATTTTTAAGCTCTGATCTCCAGCATCTGCCATCCTCACTTTCTCCTGGAACTTAAAGCCACTCAGTTACATGAGCAATGGGATTGTGTTATCAACTGATGCCAAATTGCAAACCTGCCACTGAATTAGGCAGTTTCTGAAATATATATCGAGCTCAATAGCTGATCCAACCATGTCATACAATTTTTTTGTATATTTGATTAGATTACTTACAGTGTGGAAACAGGCCCTTCGGCCCAACAAGTCCACACCGACCCGCCAAAGCGCAACCCACCCAGACCCATTCCCCTACATTTACCCCTTCACCTAACACTACGGGCAATTTAGCATGGCCAATTCACCTAACCTGCACATTTTTGGACTGTGGGAGGAAACCGGAGCACCCGGAGGAAACCCACGCAGACACAGGGAGAATGTGCAAACTCCACACAGTCAGTCGCCTAAAAAAAGCCTCCAGGTTAGCCTTAACAGATAGGATGGTCAAAATTCAACGAATGCATAAAGAACATTTACGACATTAACAATCCTATACGTAGGTACCACTAAGTAGTAAAAAGAAAGGAAACTTCCAGTAAATGGCTGAATGGATCGTGTAACCACATTTAAAGTTGTAATCTTGCACACAAACTAAAAGCAATATTGATTAGATAGTATTTTGTAACTCTAAATTACAGAAAAAAATACCCTATTTAACATTTGGCAAAAACTGAAAAATTTGCAACTAGTTTTACGTTACTCTGTCCCTTAAGTAGGACAATTTATTCTCTAGGAAGCAATCTGTCCTCACTCCCTTTTTACCTTCCAATCTCTGAACTGATTGCCACACTATGTGCTACATTAGAGGTCTCTTTATTTAGTCAAAGCTGGGAATATTTTCCAACTTCATTTAAACCTTCGTGATCTTGGTCTGTTTAATCTGATTGTGCTTAAAGAACAGAAACTTGCTACCTCTATCTCTCTGTTGACTCGCAGATGTCTGCAGATAGGGTCAGTCTATGAAGACTACTGATACTTGGGAAAATCTGTAACCTGATCCAACAATGGATTCCCATGGACTTTTGCTCTCTGACAACCCAAAGTCATGGTAATGTAAACCCAAATTGGCCTTATCTTCAGGTAGAACCGCTAATTAGTTATCCTCTAAAGCCGAGGAGAAAGTGAGGACTGCAGATGCTGGAGATCAGAGCTGAAAATGTGTTGCTGGAAAAGTGCAGCAGGTCAGGCAGCATCCAAGGAACAGGAGAATCGACGTTTCGGGCATAAGCCCTTCCTGAAGAAGGGCTTATGCCTGAAACGTCGATTCTTTTGTTCCTTGGATGCTGCCTGACCTGCTGCGCTTTTCCAGCAACACATTTTCAGCTATCCTCTAAAGCCGTCCAACTCCATTCTTGGAATTAAATAGGTTAAAGTATAACCATTTCCAAACGTGCTATTCCACACCTCCCTGGGATTTAGAGATAAATAAAATCTGTTCACTTTCAAAACAGTATGTCAAGGCATTGTTTACAGATGTGAATACTTAGCACTTTCTTCCCAGCTGAACAACCTGGGAGCCCCTCTAATCCTTAACTACAACAGCATGTTGACGGCAGAATTTAGAACAGGTCATGTGATCCCCTTCATTCGTCAATTTTAACCTAAATGAAAGACATTGTGCCAAAACACTACAATGTTATAAACATTGTAACAACTGTTTGCAAAGCTAACTTCAACATTAATTATTTTCATATTAATAGTCAAGAGAACAAGAACGAACAGTGACACTATATCGTGTATCTGTGAAATCAATTCTATTTTGTTAATTAGTAGAAAAAACATTTTCAGTTTTCTTGTTTCTGTCCTTCACTGAAGCTATCTGTGCTGTTCTCTTCATTCTGAGCATGTTGACATTGACCAAAGAACAAATTTGAGGCCACCTTTGTCGATACAATAATGATTCTCCAGCACAAATAGTTCAGTCTTCTGAGAAGGATAGACAGGTTCTTGTGAAAGTTAAGGACGGAAAGATTCGAAAACCTTTGATGACGAGGAAAATTGTGAGCTTAGAATGAAACAGAAAGTATATACAAGGTTTCGGAAACTTAAGACCGACAGAGCCCTCGAAGAATATAAAGAAAATAGGAAAAAACTTAAGATTTTGGAGCACTTAAAGGGGCCTTGATATGATATTTGGAATTAGAATTAGGGAAAATCCAAAAGTTTTTTACACATATATAATGAGCAAGAGGAAAGGGTGGGTCTGCCCAAGGACAAAGGAGGAAATTTGTGTGGAGTTGGAGGATGTGGGTGAGGTCCTCAGTGAATACTTTATATTGGAATTTACAAAAGAGAAGGACATGCTAGATGGTGAGTCTAGAGAGGGGTATGTTGATATTCTAGGGCATATCAATATAAAAAAAGGAGGTGGTGTGTGTTTTGAAAAGCATTAGACAACTCCCTAGGACCTAATGGGATCTATCCAAAAATGCTAAGGGAGACAGGTGAGGACATGGGTGCAGCTTGTACAAAATCTTTGTATCCTCTTTAGACACAGAAGAAGCCTCAGAGGACTGGAGAATAGCCAGTATTGTTCCTTTGATTTAGGAGAATCACATTTAGAATATTGCATACAGGTCTGGTTGCCAATTAACCAGGAGGATATGGAGACTTTGGAGAGGGATCAGTAAAGTTTACTAGGATGTTGCCTGGTTTGAAGAGTATGAGCTATGGGACAAATTCAGTTCATTTTCACTTGAATATTGGAGGCTGAAGGATGACTTAATAGATGACAAAATTATGACAGGCATAGATAGAAGTGACAGTCCGAAGCTTTCTCCCAGGGTAGAAATGTCAGTTACGAGGGGATATAGGTTTAAAGTAAAAGGGGGAAAGTTTAAATGAGATGAGGGAGGCAGGTTTTTTTTTACACAGAGGGTGGTAAATGCCTGGAATGCGCTGCCAGAGGAGGTGACGGAGGTCGATGCAATAGCAATGAGGCATCTTGACAGACATATGAATGGGAAGGAACTAGAGATACGGATTGCATAGTGGCAAAAGGCTTTAGTTTAGGAAGGCATCATTTGTTGGCACAGGTGTGGTATGCTGAAGGGCCTTTTCCTATGCTGTACTGTTCTTTGTTCTTTCTGGGTTTTATCTTTCATGGGTGTTTTGAGTGTACCTGGAAAGTGTATAGCTGTTACCTTTGCAATACTGTGGCTGTTACCTAAGCCCTTTAGAAGGTGATAGTAAACCAGAGTTTTGAATCAGGACAGTGTATCTGCTCAGGAGTGTGCTCCAGTGTTCTGACAGTGAAGGAGCAGTGATGTGGTTCCAAGATTAAAATGCTGTGAGACTTCAAGGGTACTCTCAAGTGTTGATGTTCCCACACATCTGTTTCCCTTTTCTAGGCTGTGTTTGGAAGGTGTCATTGAAGGAGGCTGGGTGAGCTGTAGCAGTGCACCTTGTAGATGCTACTGTGCCAGTGGTAGAGGGAGTGACTGTTTAAGGTGGTGTTGAGGTGCAGGCCACTTTACCCTAGATACTGTCGAGCTTATTGAGTGTTGCTGAGGCTACATTCATCGAGAAGGATAGCACTATGTTCCTGGATTGTGCCTTGTGGGCAGATTTTTAGGAGTGTTTAGGAATTCTAGAATACCCAGCCACTGATCTGCTCTTGTCATCACAGTATTTATTTGGCTGATCCAGTTCAGTTTTTAGTCAGAGATAATCCCCCAAGATGATTACTGTGGAGTACTCGGTGGTGGTAATGCATCAGGTGTCAAAGGGAAATGGTTGGATTTTCTTCTGTTGGAAGTGGTCATTGCCTGGTATTTATTCAAACCATGCAAATGAAATGGGCTACTTATCAACCCAATGTTGTCTTGGTTTGCCACATGCAATAGAGATTGCTTCAGTACCTGAGGATTACTGAATGGTACAGAATACTGGCAATCATCAGCAAACATCCATGTCACTGGCCTGATATGGTAGGAATGATTGATTGAAGTAACTGGAGACAGTTAAACCTAAAACATTGCTCTGAGAAACTCCAGCAAAGCCTGGAGCTGAAAGGACAACAATCACAGCCTCTCTGCTAGGTATGACTCTAACCAGTGGAGCTTTTTCCCCCAATTTCTATATTCCTCAATTTTGTATGGCTTATCGATGCCACTCTTAATCAAATATGACTATTATGTCACTGTCACACTACCTCTGGAGTTATACTCTTTGGCTAATGTTTGGACCAAGGCTGCAATGAGCTCAAAGCGCTCCTGGTAGAACCCAAATTGAGTATTCATGAGCAGGTTATTGTTGCTTAAGCAAATTTTGATATTACTTAGAGTGATCCCTTTCCATCACTTTGGAGATGGTTAAGAGTAGACTGATGGTGCAGTTATTGGCTTGGTTTCTTGTACAGGACACACCTGGGCCATTTTTCATCTATAGCTGCACTGGAGCAGATTGACTAGAGGAACCACAATTTTAATCACAAGTCTTCAGAACTGCTTTGTCAGGGCCCAGAGATTCCGCTGTGTCCGGTACCTCAGCCTTTCCTCATATCACGTGGAATAAATCTGTTTTTTTTTCAAAAACACACTGGTATCTGTAGCATCTATGATGCTGGAGACCTTGGGAGCAGGCCAAACTGAATCGCAACAGAAGACACTGAAACATGTTCGTTCACATTTGCAAAACATCCAGCTCCTGAGATTTACAGTACCAAGCAGAATGATTCATGGGAATTTTCACATAATTGTTTCCACCTAATGCTATGTAATTACCTTTTACAGTATGACTGGGCAGGCAATTTTGTCCAAACAGTAACAGAGTTTGAAAGTCTGGCTGCATCTCTGCAGAGAGAAACTGACTTAACATTTCAAGTCCAGAGACCCTCAATAATTGGTCACTGGATTTGAAAGTTTACTCTGTTGCGTTTCTTTTTTTAACTCTATTGCTTAAGTAATGATACTAAAGTTAATGACGTCCAGGATGTTGTTATGTTTGTTATTTGCATGTACTGTGTGGGTAGGGGGTAGTGACTTCAGTCAAGTTTGGTGAGCACTAATTTGGACAGGACTAGAACAAAAATTGTTTAGATTAGATTAGATTACTTACAGTGTGGAAACAGGCCCTTCGGCCCAACAAGTCCACACCGCCCCGCCGAAGCGTAACCCACCCTTACCCCCTACATCTACATCTACCCCTTACCTAACACTACGGGCAATTTAGCATAGCCAATTCACCTGACCTGCACATCTTTGGAGTGTGGGAGGAAACCGGAGCACCCGGAGGAAACCCACGCAGACACGGGGAGAACGTGCAAACTCCACACAGTCAGTCGCCTGAGGCGGGAATTGAACCCGGGTCTCTGGCGCTGTGAGGCAGCAGTGCTAACCACTGTGCCACCGTGCCGCCAACAATTAAATTGTTGTTGGGCACCATGCTGTCATCAGACCTTGATTTGTATTTTGACCAGAAAGTACTGTCCTGTTTGGGCAGTTTGTTGTTTCCTCAAAGGAGGAGGTTAAAAGACCACTGGATGGATTTTAACTACCCACTTGCTCAGTTTGCACTGTAATGATATAGTTCAACTATCTTTAAACCTGAACTGAATGTCTTTGAAAACAGAGAGTGCAAAATGTTGGTGAAGAATTACGAACAGCAGGTGTGCCATTAAAGGCCAACAGGAACTTTACTCGTCACAGCTACTCAATTATCTTGCTGAACGTCTTATCATCCATAATGACACAGATTCCTATTATCTAACTAATTAATAATTTAATTTGCCACATTCTTCAAGATCCCTGTGCATTACTTTTTATCAAAATATCCCTAATGAGAGACCTGAATAAATCCTTTTTGAATTCAAGAATGAATGCATTACAGCTCTCTATTCTGACTTCCTTAGCCAGTTGCAATATCACTGAAATCTGCAAAAGTTTATTGTTCTCAGTCATAGAGATGTACAGCATAGAAACAGATCCTTCAGTCCAACTCGTCCATGCCGAACAGATATCCTAACCTTTATGCATTTGCCAGCACTTGCTGCTCTGGCTTTTGTCAACCAGTATTGATGGGAATAATCTTTTCTTCATGTTAAATGTTCATTGCTTTCAGAAGTTTATGATACCAGTGCCATATGTATTTTATTGTGATATTTTATGCTGTGTTTCCTTGCTTGAAGGTGGGGATGGGAGGGAATAGCAGATTGTCACTTGTTATGAACATTAATTCTATATAAACATGCAGGCATGGACCAGGAGTAGGACATTCAGTCCCTTGAGCCTACTCCATTATTTAAGGTCATGGCTAATCTGATTGTAACCTCACATCCACTTTGCTATCTACCCTGATAACCTTGCTCACTATTAATCTATCGCCTCTTCCTTAAAAATATTTACAGACTCAGTTTCCACCACCCTTTCAGGAACATAATTCCAAAGATTCGCAACCCTCAAGAGAAAAGAAATATAATCACCCATCTTTGTTTTAAATGGATGGCCCCTAATTGTTCATTTTCCCAGAAGAGGAAATATCCACCCTGTCAAGTTTATTTAGTTAAAAATCAAACAACACCAGGTTATAGTCTTAACAGGTTTAATTGGAAGCACACTAGCTTTCGGGGTGATACTCCTTCATCAGGTGATAGTGGAGGGCTCAATCCTAACACAGAATTTATACCAAAAATTTACAGTGTGATGTAACTGAAATTATACATTGAAAAATTGATTGTCTGTTAAGCCTTTCATCTGTTAGAATACAGTGATAGTTTCACTTCTTTCATGTGTAAATCACAAAACCTTTTTTTAAAAAGTTGCATTCTCGTGTTAGCTGTTAACAATAGTGATAGCTAGACAATATGTTGAAGGTGTTGGCCCTTCAGGAAAGATGTACTGGCCCTGGACAGGGTCCAGAGGAGGTCCACGAGAATGATCCTAAGAATGAAAGGCTTAGCATATGGCGAATGTTTGAGGACTCTGGGACTATACTTGATGGAATTTAGAAGGAAGTTGGGGGGGGATCCAGTTGAAACTTTCAGAGTACGGAATGCCTCGGATAGAGTGGGTGTTGGGAAGATGTTTCCATTGGTAGGCGAGACAAGCACTCGAGGCCACAACCTTAGAATAAAGGGAAGGCCCTTTAGAACAGAGTGTGGTGAATCTCTGGAATTCATTGCCACAGAGAACGTGGAGGCCGGGTCATTGAGTATATTTTTTTTAAAAAATAGATAAGTTCTTGTTTGCTAAGGGGATCAAAGATTACAGGGAGAAAGCGGGAAAATGAGTTTGAGAAACCTATCAGTCATATTGAATGGTGGACCACACTCGATGGGCTGACTGACCTAATTTCTGCTTCTATGGTCTTATGGTCCTATGATGTTATAAGAGTCCAAGTTTGTTGTGTGTTTACTTGGAAATGCTTTCAACAAGACACATTCAATTCTTGCAGAAGCCAAAGATTAGCAGATCAAGGGCATTTTAATTCTGTTGATCTAGGTTGTATTTCAATGTAAATTTGGAAGTTAATGGACCTCGTGCTAATCCAAGTAGCACAGTTTATTTGTATTTACCCTGAATCATGTTAATTACCTTCTACGGCTCAATTATACACTTTCTACAAACTATTTTGTAAAGGGTCGGTGACTAATGTCCTTTTCACTAATTTTCTGCCACAAAACACATCTTGGATGCATTTCAAATATATCAAGTATTTTAAAATAGAATTCCTACAGTGTGGAAACAGGCCCTTTGGTCCTACAAGTGTACACTGACCCTCCAAAGGATATCCCACCCAAACCCATTCCTCTACATTTACCCCTAACCTATACATCCCTGAACACAATGGGCAACTTAGCATGGCCAATTCACCTAACCTGCACATCTTTGGACTGTGGAAGGATACCCACGCAGACACTGGGAGGATGTGCAAACTCCACACAGACAGTCACCCAAGGTGGACATGATCTATATGGACTTCAGTAAGGCATTCAACAAAGTAGATTGATTAGAAAGGTTAGATCTCATGGAGTACAGAGAGAACTAGCCATTTGGATACAGAACTGGCTTGAAGGTAGAAGACAAAGGGTGGTGGTGGAGGGTGACCTTTCAGACTGGAGGCCAATGAGCAGTGATGTGCCACAAGGTTCAGTGTTGGGTTCACTGCCTTTTATCATTTATATAAATGATGTGGATGTGAAAGTAGGAAGTTTAATGGACAGTGAAGGTTACCTCAGAGTACAACAAGATCTTGATTGGATGGGCCAATAGGCTGGGGGGGGTGGCAGATGGAGTTTAATTCAGATAAATGTGAGGTGCCACATTTTGGAAAGGCAAATCAGAGCAGGACTTATTCAATTAATGGTAAGGTCCTGGGGAGTGTTGCTGAACAAAGACACATTGGAGTGCAGGTTCATAATTCCTTGAAAGTGGAGTTGCAGGTAGATAGGATGGTGAAGAAGGTTTTTGGTATGCTTTCCTTTATTGGTCAGAGTATTGAGTATAGGAGTTGGGTGGTCATGTTGCGGCTGTTCAGGACATTGTATTCCAAAAGTGGTCTAACCAATGTGCAATTCTGGTTTCCCTCCTGTCGGAAGGATGTTGTGAAAGTTGAAAGGGTTCAGAGAAGATTTACAAGGATGGTGCCAGGGTTGGGGGATTTGAGCTATAGGGAGAGGTTGAACAGGCTTGGGCTGTTTTCCCTGGAGTGTCGGAGGCTGAGGGGTGACCTTATTGAGGTTTATAAAATCATGAGGGGATGGCTAGGATAAATAGACAAGGTCTTTTCCCTGGGGTGGGGGAGTCCAGAACTAGAGGGCATATATTTAGGGTAATAGGGGGAAAAGTTAAATGGGATGTAAGGGGCAACCTTTTCACACTGAGGGTGGTGTGTGTATGGAATGAGAGGAAGTGGTGGAGGCTGGTACAATTGCAACATTTAAAAGGCATCTGGATGGGTATATGAATAGGAAGGGTTTAGAGGGATGTGGGCCAATTGCTGGCAAATGGCACTAGATTAGGTTAGGTTATCTGGTCGACATGGATGAGTTGGACTGAAGGGTCTGTTTCTGTGCTGTACATCTCTAGGACTCTATAGTGGGCGGCACGGTGGCACAGTGGTTAGCACTGCTGCCTCACAGCGCCAGAGACCTGGGTTCAATTCCCGTCTCGGGCAACTGACTGTGTGGAGTTTGCACATTCTCCCCGTGTCTGCGTGGGTTTCCTCCGGGTGCTCCGGTTTCCTCCCACAGTCCAAAGATGTGCAGGTCAGGTGAATTGGCCATGCTAAATTGCCCGTAGTGTTAGGTAAGGGGTAGATGTAGGGGTATGGGTGGGTTGCGCTTCGGCGGGGCGGTGTGGACTTGTTGGGCCGAAGGGCCTGTTTCCACACTGTAAGTAATCTAATCTATAACTATCACTGCACCCTAAGAGCCCCAGTACACCTGACTGTGGGGAGTTAGGAGGTGAGTTACTCACTGCAGCTTTCCCAGCCTCTGACCTGATCTTAGAGTCAGAGAGATGTACAGCATGGAAACAGACCCTTCGGTTCAACCTGTCCATGCCGACCAGATAGAACATAGAACAATACAGCGCAGAACAGGGGCCCTTTGGCCCTCAATGTTGTGCTGACTTGTGAACTATTCTCAGCTCATCCCCCTACACTATCCCAAAATATTCCATGTGCTTATCTCAGGATAGTTTAAATCTCCCTAATGTGGCTGAGTTGACTACATTAGCAGGTAGGACATTCCATGCCCTTACCACTCTCTGAGTAAAGAACCTGCCTCTGACATCTGTCTTAAATCTATCACCCCTCAATTAGTAGTTATGCCCTCTCGTACAAGCTGATGTCATCATCCTAGGAAAAAGTCTTTCACTCTCTACCCTTTCTAATCCTCTGATCATCTTGTATATCTCTATCAAATCCCCCCTTAACCTTCTTCTTTCCAATGAGAACAGACCCAAGTCTCTCAGCCTTTCCTCAGAAGATGTTCCCTCCAGACCAGGCAACATCCTGATAAACAGATATCCCAACCCAATCCAGTCCCACCTGCCAGCACTTGGCCCATATCCTTCTAAACCCTTCCTATTCATATACCCGTCCAAATGCCTCTTAAAAGTTGCAATTGTACCAGCCTCCACCACTTCTCTGGCAGCTCATTCCATATATGTACCACCCTCTGCGTGAAAGAGTTACCCTTTAGGTCCCTTTTATATATTTCCCCTCTCACCCTAAACCTATGCCCTCTAGTTCTGGACTCTCCCACCCCAAGGAAAAGTCCTTGTCTATTTATCCTATCCATGCCCCTTATAATTTTGTAAACCTTTATAAGGTCAGCCCTCAGCCTCCGACGCTCCAGGGAAAACAGCCCCACCTTGTCCAGCCTCTCCCTACAGCTCAAATCTTCCAACCCTGGCAACATCCTTGTAAATCTTTTCTGAACCCTTTCAAGTTTCACAACATCTTTCCAATATGCAGGAGACCAGAATTGCACGCAATATTCCAAAAGTGGCCTAACCGATGTCCTGTACGGCTGCAACATGACCTCCCCAACTCTGCAACATGACCTCAATACTCTGACTGATAAAGGAAAGCATACCAAACTCCTTCTTCACTATCCTATCTACCTGCGACTCCACTTTCAAGGAGCTATGAACCTGCACTCCAAGGTCTCTTTGTTCAACAACATTCCCTAGGGCCTTACCATTAAGTGTATAAGTCCAGCTAAGATTTGCTTTCCCAAAATGCAGCGCTTCACATTTATCTGAATTAAACTCCATCTGCCACTTCTCAGCCCATAGGCCCATCTGATCAAGACCCTGTTGTAATCTAAGGTAACCTTCTTCGCTGTCCACTACACCTCCAATTTTGGTGTCATCTGCAAACTTACTAACTGTACCTCTTATGTTCACATCCGAATCATTTATGTAAATGACAAAAAGTAGAGGACCCAGCACCGATCCTTGTGGCACTCCACTGGTCACAGGTCTCCAGTCTGAAAAACAACCCTCCACCACCACCCTCTGTCTTCTACCTTTGAGCCAGTTCTATATCAAAATGGCTAGTTCTCTCTGTATTCTGTGACATCTAACCTTGCTAAGCAGTCTCCCATGGGGAACATTGTCAAGCGCCTTACTGAAGTCCATATAGATCACATCTACTGCTCTGCCCTCATCAATCCTCTTTGTTACTTCTCCAAAAAACTCCAAGTTTGTGAGACATAATCTTCCATGCACAAAGCCATGTTGACTATCCTTAATCAGTCCTTGCCTTTCCAAATACACGTACATCCTGTCCCTCAGGGTTCCCTCCAACAACTTGCCCACCACTGTCGTTAGGCTTACTGGTCTATAGTTCCCTGGCTTGTCCTTACCACCCTTCTTGAAGAGTGGCACCACGTTAGCCAACCTCCGGTCTTCCAGCACCTCATCTGTGACTATCTTGTAGTCACTGTATTTGTATGGCTAGTACAGTTTGCCTTCTGGTCAATGGTTTATCCGTTCATCTCCAGCCAATTCTTCAAAACTTACATTATTTTCCCTGACTAACCAACCCTGCCCAAGACTTGCTTCTACTAAAGTTCTTTTCTCAGTGATTTGCATTTTACACTCAAGATAAAGCTAATTGTCATAGTTACACATGAACCCTCCACACAAGAAAAATATTGTTGCTTTTCATTCTTTAATAAATGCCAGTGAAATGAATGGGCTATACTCCCCAGAGTTCAATGTGAACAGTTCCTGCAGCTACTCTTCCAGTTCAAGAAAACTCCCCATTTTTCCAATTAAGTTTTGGGTGATTAAAATCTCTCCTAATCAACACTTTCTCCATTTTTTAAAACTTGAATAATTCTATTTCAATTTAAGCTCCTTGCTCTGCTAATCTATAATGATCCCAAATTATTAACTTCTTTCTCTTGATATTACACGCTTCAACCAACTGACAGTCTGCCTCCTGTCATCTGCAGCCCATATGTCCCTCTCGATTAGTGTCAAGTCCTCTTAGCAACATTGTTCTTTTTAAAAATTTTTTTCAGTCTTTTATGAATCCTACCGTATAAAGCTCATCCTCATCCTTGGACTTTAACTCTATTTTTGGTAAGCCAATTGCATTTACCTCCTTTTGTCTATAGCTTTCAATTATATCTTGTACGTTACTGTAGCATGATCTTGCATAAGGAGTTGAAAGGTGAGTAGCTGGGTCAGGGAGAGAGATGGCAGAAAGCAGCAGGATTGGGGATCTAATTTTACAAAACGGTTTCGTTGCCAGAAATCAAACTTTCTTTGATGGGGTGCTTGGAAGTACGGCTACTTACATGTTTTAATGACCGTCCGGTTTTGTAGGACATAGGGACTGAAGTCAAGTTTCAGCCCAATGCTGTTCTCATATCCTGTTACTACACATACAAGCCAGTAAAACCAGAAAATGAAGTGGAAAGTGAAATGAGCTTCTATTTCACATGGCCTCAAGAGCACAAGGCAGACATCCAAGTGCAAAAGTGCAGAAAGAAATTGGCAGTAAACTTTGTGTCTGGGCTCCCTCTTTCCTTCAACTGGCAGAATCCAAGAAGGAATCTCATTCAAGCAAACCATCTTATTTTCTGCCCACGCCCCCCACCTTCCTCTACAGTGGGGTGACTCTTTGAATGGGGAACTGTTTGCTGGGAGTTATAGAGTCATAGTGTTGTACAGCACGAAAACAGACCCTTCAGTCCAACTCATCCAGGCCGATCAGATATCCTAATCTAATCTAGTCCCATTTGCCAGCACTTGGCTCATGTCCCCCTAAACCCTTCCTAATCATATACCCATCCAGATTGTATAATTGGAGATGTAGTGGACAGTGAAGAAGGTTACTTCACAGTACAATGGGATCTTGATCAGATGGACCAATGAGTGGCAGATGGAGTTTAATTTAAATAAATATGAGATGCTACATTTTGGAACGGGAAATCAGGGCAGGACTTACTTATACACTTGACGATAAGGTGGGCATGTTGCTGAACATAGAGACCTTGGAGTGCAGGCTCATAGTTCCTTGAAAGTAGAATCGCAGGTTGATAGGGTAATGAAGACGGTGTTTGGTATGCTTGCCTTTATTGGTCAGTGCATTGAGTACAGGAGTTGCAAGGTCATGTTGCAGCTGTACAGGACATCAGTTAGGCTACTTTTGGAATACTGTGTGCAATTCTGGTCTCCCTGCTAGAAGAAGGATTCAAAGTCTGTGAGAAGATTTGTAGCTCGGGTGCTCGTTGTTGTGGTTCTGTTCGCCGAGCTGGGAATTTATGTTGCAGACATTTCGTCCCCTGTCTAGGTGACATCCTCAGTGCTTGGGAGCCTCCTGTGAAGCGCTTCTGTGATCTTTCCACTACAAATGCCGGAGGAAAGGTCACAGAAGTGCTTCACAGGAGGCTCCCAAGCACTGAGGATGTCCCCTAGACAGGGGACGAAACGTCTGCAACACAAATTCCCAGCTCAGCGAACAGAACCACAACATAGAGAAAGGATATTGTGAAGCTTGAAAGGGTTCAGAAAAAATTTACAAGGATGTTGCCAGGGTTAGAGTGTTTGAGCTATTGGGAGTCTATAGCTGGATAGGCTGGGGTGGTTTTCCCTAGAGTGTCAGAGGCTGAGGGGTGATCTTATAGCGGTTTATAAAATCATGAGGGACATGGATAGGATAAATAGACAAGGTATTTTCCCTTGTTTTAAGATGAGGAGTTGTGTTAATGCAGTTGATTCTGAAGTTGGGGGTCACAGCAGCAAAACTCTGTTTAATCTGAGCACAAGCAATATTGTGGGAGGAAGCTTGTGTAAGACGGTACATTATTACTGTCCTGTATAGGCACAATGCTTAATACTCTTACACTCAGCAGCTTTTCTCTCAAAGGACCAAATATTATCAACTCCTGACACATTTGGTAACCCACAGAGTGATGTGTCTTGTGAGCTGTCATTGAATTAGGGAGGTAACAATTGCGACTGCAGATGCTGGAAATCAGATTCTGGATTAGTGGTGCTGGAAGAGCACAGCAGTTCAGGCAGCATCCAAGGAGCTTTGAAATCAACGTTTCGGGCAAAGGCCCTTCATCAGGAATAAAGGCAGTGAGCCTGAAGCATGGAGAAATAAGCTAGAAGAGGGTGGGGGTGGGGAGAAAGTAGCATAGAGTACAATGGGTGAGTGGTGGAGTGGATAGTTGGAAAAGGAGATAGGCAGGTAGGACAAGTCCGGACAAGTCATGGGGACAGTGCTAAGCTGGAAGTTTAGAACTAGGGTGAGGTGGGGGAAGGGGAAATGAGGAAACTGTTGAAGTCCACATTGATGCCCTGGGGTTGAAGTGTTCCGAGGCAGAAGATGAGGCGTTCTTCCTCCAGGCATCTGGTGGTGAGGGAGCGGCGGTGAAGGAGACCCAGGACCTCCATGTCCTCAGCAGAGTGGGAGGGGGAGTTGAAATGTTGGGCCACGGGGCGGTTTGGTTGATTGGTGCGGGTGTCTCGGAGATGTTCCCTAAAGCGCTCTGCTAGGAGGCGCCCAGTCTCCCCAATGTAGAGGAGACCGCATCGGGAGCAACGGATACAATAACTGATCTCCTGGGAGCAGATCTTGCAAAAATGCTATCCCGTATTCCCAATTCCTCCACCTCTGCCGTATCTGCTCCCAGGAGGACCAGTTCCACCACAGAACACACCAGATGGCCTCCTTCTTTAGAGACCACAATTTCCCTTCCCACGTGGTTAAAGATGTCCTCCAAAGCATCTCATCCACATCCTGCACCTCCACCCTCAGACCCCACCCCTCCAACCGTAACAAGGACAGAACTCCCCTGGTGCTCACCTACCAACCTTTGCATAAACCAAATAATCCACCGACATTTCCGCCACCTCCAAACAGACCCCACCACCAGGGATATATTTCCCTCCCCACCCCTTTCCGCCTTCCGCAAAGACCGTTCCCTCTGTGACTACCTGGTTAGGTCCACAGCCCCCTACAACCCACCCTCCCATCCTGGCACCTTCCCCTGTCACCGCAGGAACTGTAAAACCTGTGCCCACACCTCCTCCCTCACCTCTATCCAAGGCCCTAAAGGAGCCTTCCACATCCATCAAAGTTTTACTTGCACATTCACTAATATCATTTATTGTATCCGTTGCTCCCGATGCAGTCTCCTCTACATTGGGGAAACTGGGTGCCTCCTAGCAGAGCGCTTTAGGGAACATCTCCGGGATACTCGCACCAATCAACCACACCGCCCCGTGGCCCAACATTTCAACTCCCACTCCCACTCTGCTGAGGACATGGAGGTCCTGGGCCTCCTTCACCGCCGCTCCCTCACCACCAGACGCCTGGAGGAAGAACGCCTCATCTTCTGCCTCAGAACACTTCAACCCCAGGGCATCAATGTGGACTCCAACAGTTTCCTCATTTCCCCTTCCCCACCTCACCCTAGTTCTAAACTTCCAGCTCAGTAACTGTCCCCATGACTTGTTTGGACTTGTCCTACCTGCCTATCTCCTTTTCCACCTATCCACTCCACCCTCTCCTCCCTGACCTATCACCTTCATCCCCTCCCCCACTCACCCATTGTACTCTATGCTACTTTCTCCCCACCCCCACCCTCTTCTAGCTTATTTCTCCATGCTTCAGGCTCACTGCCTTTATTCCTGATGAAGGGCTTTTGCCCAAAACATTGATTTCAAAGCTCATTGGATGCTGCTTGAACTGCTGTGCTCTTCCAGCACCACTAATCCAGAATTGAATTAGGGATTTCTTATATTTAGCTGCCAGTTGTGTGGATTTAGTTCCGTGTATCTGTTGGTACTTGCTTTTTAATGAATTTCACTGATTATTTTTCACTGACTGTCATCTTGTTTTTAATCTGTAGATTCCCTTTCTCACAGCACTGTGGGTTAAATTAAACCTACGCTATGATCTGTAATCCCAGTAGCAATGTCATGATCTGAGCAAATAGATTCACAGGACAATAATATTGAGGTTGGGTTCACCTGAAAGGGTTTCAAAAATAGACCAGAAACATTGACTTAAAATAGCTTCAGGTATCACCTGATCATGCTAGTGATGAAGTTTCATAAAATAGATGTAGATTAGACAAGACCCATCTGAGAACCACCTAAAGGAGCGATGCTCCAAAAGCTAGTGCTTCCAATTAAACCTGTTGGACTATAACCTGGTGCTGTGTGATTTTTAACTTAATCTGAGGTAAAATTAACATTTTATACAAAGGCAATTAAAATTGTTAACACAGCCCTGGTATGAGAACATGCCCACCTCCTATACACCATCATAAAAATCACCACTCAGAATTGTGAAGACCGAGAAACACAACGACACCAACAGACAGAATATACAACTTTTATTTCAATAGAGCAAGACAGATGCTTCTTTTCACTGCAAAAAGTGAAATGTCTGCAAAAGTCTTCCTGTCTCCAAAAGAAAAAAGCACCTGGGGACAATATTGATTGGAAATAAACATCAGACCAGTAAAGCCTGAAGGAGTAACAGCAATATTCATTACTGTCGATAGTGCAAGACAATACCCAACTGTGGTCTCAGGCTAACACCTCAAGGACACCCTAAGGTCTGTAATTTACATATCTCCTTACGTTATACTGAATATAATCCCCTTTTCAACTTTGCACTCTGTTTATGTGAGAGTTAACATGATTTTGCAGAGGTTGTATGCTTATTTTTCAAGAGGTTAGCAGGATAATAAAATTGCTCATTTTTTCACTCAAGATCTTGTCATTGGCTCAATATTGTATTTGGTTGGAACAGTTAAGTAAATTTTAACTGGGGAAAGATATAACCATGTGCTAAAAAGAACTTCAGTTTTTGTTGTGATCAACCAAGGAAGTTGTGAAGAGCTGATTCACCCCTCCTTATCTCATCATAACCCCGCCCTGGAATCCTCTGGTTCTCTTCCCAGCTGATTCATTAAGGGAGGGGGGGGGGACCGGAAAAGCTCCGGTCTTATCAAAATGATAATGTTCAATTTATTCAGTTTGCTCTTTACAAAGAATGGAACGTTGTTGTTGGAATGCCTTTCTGTGTTTGAATCCCTGTCACCATTCATTCAGTACACCCTCAAGTAATAAATAATCACAAAGTAAGTTCCATGCAAATAACCTCCACAACATGTTGTAGCCCTAATGTAAAAGGAGTAACTAATACTATATCAGGGAGCACTTCGATTTTTCATAGCAGCCTGTTTGTTTGGGTAAAACTGATGATTGCTAGAAAGTGGCAAACAGCATGGGAGTAGGCTTGAGTTACATTTTGCTTCCTGAGTTGTATTGGAATGATGACCCACTATACAGAAGATGTATACAGTCATCATTGTACCCTTTCACCGTGAACTTAATGCTCTCCCTCAGTGTTGGTTGAACCATCCTTGTATATTAGACCATACACTGCTATCATAGCAAGGACCTCAACTTAAATTCTGTAAAATATTCCAACAAACACCAAAAAAAGATGCCAAATCAAAGAATTTGATATAATCAAAGATAATCAGATCTTCCCACTGTTTAGTCTTAAAGTCAATTTAAACAATGTTTACATGTTTTAAACAATGTGACAATCCTCTAAGTCATTGGATAATGATTGCTTTCAGGAGCAGATTTTCTCAGCTCAAAGGAAATCACCCTAGTTTTAACTTGATACGTACACAGGACAGCAGAGATGGTGCAAAACAAAGAGAAAATACTTTAAATTATTCCATTCAGTAAACAGAAATATTCCCTCAGACGAATGACTACAAATTTGGACGAGCCTGTCATTGTGTTTATTTTATAATGAGGCTCATAGAACTGGTGACAGTGAAGCCAGCTGGATTGAAAAGTGACTTGGCAACGAGAAGGCACAGGCGGTAATAAACAAAAATAAAAATCACTGCCTCAATGTCAGTGAGCAACAGCATGGCACACAAATCTGTGTCAGCTCCCTACTGTTTACAGGATTCATAAATAACCTGCAGCAATATACTTACGTCAAATGTGATGATGATTTCAAGCTAAGTGGATAGGTAATAAACCTAAGATAGATAAACAACATTCAGAGGCCCAAACCAATTAAGCATACTAGGTCCAAGATGTGTAGATGGATTTCAGTGCAGTGAAACATTATTGTTAAAGAAACTGCGCAGATAGATAATGAAGAATTGCTATTTGCAGAATAAACCCGGACCAAAGACAGCAAGACTTTGGGCCACTCAAAAGAAACAGTTTTTGTCTTGCGATAAAAATTGGATAGGAAATGTTTCTGGGTGTGTTTACCAATCATTTTGTTCTCACTATGAAGTTGTTGAAAGTTGTTTTTAAATTGAGATTGTCACGAATAAGACCAGCATTTATTGCTTATCCCTAATTGTGCTTGGGACAAAACTAATCAAATCCTGAATCCTGCCTGGTGACAATTAGAATTTATTCTAAACTTGTAGCAGCCAGTCTCGTTGATGAGATTCTTGTTATGGTCAGACTTTCCAAAGCGTTGTTGTTATTTTAGAAGTGTCAGAGTACAGCAACATGGACTGATTCTGAGATTGAGGGTTCTAAATTACGAAGAAAGATATCTCAAACTTACAGGAGGAAAGGGAGATGGGGAACAGGAATGATTTACATCTTTAAAATGTTGAGACATGTCAGTCACGCAGAGAAAGCAAGTTGTTGGAAAGAAACTGGAACATGCACAGCTTTAAAGATTAAGTAAACCTTGTGTAAGTGCAGGTATCAGTCGGAATGTCTTGATGATTATTCAGCAGTGGCAATATGAAACAGACTACCAACAACAAGAATTAAGGTTGAAAATATACATTCCTCTAAAACAGAATTGGGAAGCAGCCGGTTGGGAATGTTGGTGTAATGATTAACTTGTCAGGTATAGATTTGTCGTGCTGTTGGGATGGGCATGGACAGCTAAGGTGTTTCGACAATGATAAAAAATGTACCATTGCGTCTAAGTAGACAGGGTGGTAAAGAAGGTGTTTGGAACACTTGCCTTCGTTGCTCAGACTATTGAGTATAGGAGTTGGGATGTCATGTGTAGTTGCACAGGACGTTGGTGAGGCCATTTTTGGAGTACTGATTATAATTATGGTCACCCTTCTATAAAAAGGAAATTATTAAATAGGAGAGAGTGCAGAGAAGATTTACAAGGATGTTCTCAGGACTGGATTTGGAGATGCCGGTGTTGGACTGGGGTGTACAAAGTTAAAAATCACACAACACCAGGTTATAGTCCAGCAGGTTTAATTGGAAGCACTAGCTTTCAGAGCACCGCTCCTTCATCAGGTGGTTGTGGAGAATTGTAAGACACAGAATTTATTGCAAAAGTTGACAGTGTGATGTAACTGAAATTATACATTGAAAAAGTACCTTGATTGTTTGTTGAGTCTTTCATCTGTTCGAATACCATAATAGTTTCACTTCTTTCATATGTAAATCACAAAACTTTTTTTTTAAGTTACATTCTCAGGTTAATTGTAACATTTGGTATGAGCCAGATAATATGTTGAAGGTGTTAGCCCCCTGTGTTCTCTGTCTGTGCCATAAAGTTTAGACTGATTCTAATCTAACCTACGCGTACACCGGATCTGTTCAGATGAGGAGGAACGTGACGGACACCTGGAAGTACTCAGGGATGCCCTCATAAGAACGGGGTACGATGCTCAACTCATCGACCGCCAGTTCCGACGTGCCACAGCAAGGAACCGTAATGACCTCCTCAGGAGACAGACACGTGCTGCAACCGACAGGGTACTCTTCATTGTTCAGTATTTCCCAGGAGCTGAAAACCTACACCATGTTCTTCGCAGCCTGCAACACATTATCAATGAGGATGAGCACCTCGCCAAGACCTTCCCCACACCTCCACTGCTCACCTTTAAACAACTGCTAAACCTCATACGGATCATTGTTCGTAGCAAGCTGCCCGGCTCTCAGGACAACTCCATACAACCCTGTCACGGTGGACGCTGCAAGACGTGTCAGAGTATGGACATGGATACCACCATTACACGTGGGGACTCCTCCCACCTTGTACGTGGCAAGGACTCCAGTGACTCAGCCAACATTGTCTATCTTATACGTTGCAGGCAAGGATGCCCTGAGGCCTGGTACATTGGGGAAACTGAGCAAAGGCTACGACAACGGATGAATGGGCACCGCACAACAATCAACAGACAGGAGGGTTCCCTCCCAGTTGGGGAACACTTCAGTGGTCCAGCACATTCGACCTCGGACCTTCGGGTGACCATCCTCCAAGGCGGACTTTGGGACAGGCAGCAGCGAAAAGTGGCCGAGCAGAGGCCGAGCTAAGTTCGGTACCCACAGGGAGGGCCTCAACCGGGACCTTGGGTTCATGTCACATTACAGGTGATCACCATTACACTATACACACACACACACACACACACACATATGGATACACATATACACAGACATGTACACAGCCACTCACACACACCCCTACAGACACACACTCCCACACTCACACATGCATCCTCTCACAGACTTACACCACTCTACACTCTCACACATACATACCCTCTCTCTCACAGACACTCACAACCCCTAACCCAGACACACACACACACCCCTACAGATGCACACACTCCCACACTCTCACATGCACCCCCTCACAGACTTAAGACACTACACTCACATACACACACATATACACTCTCTCACACACTCACAACCCCCAACCCAGACAGAAAAACATACAGACACACACACACAAACCCACATGCACACATATACATATACGTTTGTGGAGTGAATTTGTACTTGCAGAGTTACATTGTACTTTGCTCAAAAACTGCATGAATCCATGTAAGACTCTGTTAACTTACCTTTTAGATTAGAATCAGTCTAAACATTACGGTACAGACAGAGAACACGGGGCCTAACACCTTCAGCATATTATCTGGCTAGCACCAATTGTTAAAGTTAACCTGAGAACGTAACTTAAAAAAAAGTTTTGTGATTTACATTTGAAAGAAGTGAAACTATTATGGTATTCGAACAGATGAAAGACTCAACAAACAATCAAGGTACTTTTTCAATGTATAATTTCAGTTACATCACACTGTCAACTTTTGCAATAAATTCTGTGTCTTACAACTGTGTTCTCCACAACCACCTGATGAAGGAGCGGCGCTCCAAAAGCTAGTGCTTCCAATTAAACCTGTTGGACTATAACCTGGTGTTGTGTGATTTTTAACTCAGGACCGGAGGGTTTGAATTATATGAAGAGGCTGGGATTTTGACTGGAGCGAAATGAAGTTAAGGGTGACCTTTATGGAGATTTATAAAACCATGAGGAGCATGGATAATGAGAGTAGCATAGGTCTCTTCTCTAGGGTAGGGGAGTTCAAAACTAGAAGGCAGAATTTTAGGGGGAGAGGAGAAAGATTTAAAAGGGACCTGAGGGGCAACCTGTTCACGCAGGGTAGTTGTATATGTGGAATGGACTGCCGGAGGAAGTGATAAATACAGATAGTTATAACATTTTAGACATTTGGACAGGTACATAAATAAGGAAGATTTAGAGGGATATTGGCCAAATGCAGATAAGTGAGATTAATTTTGTTTGGGAAACTTGGTCAGCATGGATGAGTTGGACAGAAGTATCTTTTCTGTGTTGCTTGATTCTATGAGATGAGGAGGCCAACTGACTAGTTCAGACTTTGGTTTTATTTTCTTTAGCGATCGAGCAATCTTTCTGAGGAAACCTTACTGAGGAGGCTGAGTAACTGAGTTGGATTGTACATGATTTGAGTTTGACATGTTCAGTTCCACACTTCCAAGCTCTGAAAATTGCTTCATGAATAGTTACTCAAAGGATCATCCTGTTATCAGTCATACACTTAGTGTGAATTACAATCTGATTTCATAGAAATTAAACTGTTGTTACTCAAGGGAAAGATTTGGCAGAATACACTTCCTCTCCAGTGTTAACATTCAGTTGGAAGAGGCAGCTTGTTGGTGTCCTGGCTGGTCCAATAGCTCTTCAACCATCCAAGACCATTGAAGGTGCTGCCTGTTTAATTACAAAAAGAGAAACCAATTAAACTGAGACTTTAAGAAATGATTATTGTCATTCGAGCTCATGCTGTTTTACCTCTGGAGCTGCCTGCATGATTTTATTGTTATGGGGTTATTCATCTCATACTTTAAAAGATGCACAAAAGTAAATAACTCAGAAATGAGCTTTCCTTTTAATAGATTGTTAAGTTGTTCCAGAACAAGCTTTTTTTTCCTTTTCTGCTAACATACACACTGCAACAGATTTTTTAGTATCTTGCAAATTCTTCAAACTGTTGAAAAACATGGATTTATTATAAAAAGACAGATTCAACAGTGTAATGAGGTCAGAAACTCAGTGGTCCCAGAGGAACTCCAAAAACAGCATCAGTGAGAAGGTTATTACTTTCCAAGGGCCACTTGATAACACTTCAATCACTGTACTGATGATCAAGAGTAACTGGGCTAATTTGGACGTCTGAGACAGGCCTGGGTGATTTTCCACATGATCAGGTAGATGCTAATTTTGTAGTTGTACTGGAACAGCTTGGCTGGGGATTCCAGAGCACTGGGATTGCTGGAAGGTGGGCTTTGCAGTATCTAGTGCTTTGAGCCATTTCTTGATTCATGTGGCATGAATAGATGCTGTGAATATAAGACAAGGGTATCAAGGAGGAATTCCGAAAAAGAAATGGTCAAAAGGTGGAATTTGTTTCCAAAGGCAGTAGCTGAATAGAATAGAACATGAGGACAGAAGGAAGAAGCTGTGATTGTTAATCTGGCTGGAGGTGAATGCAAATGCTTCAGCCTTGCGTTCTTCACTTAAGGTGCTGGTTCTCTCATCATTCGGGATGGGGATATGTGTGGAGTCGTCACTTCCTGTTGGGTCTGCCTAATATATATGATTAAATATGGCAGGACTGCAGAGCTTAGATCTTGTTTAGTGATTGTGGGATTGCTTAGACCTCTCTATCACAAGCTGCTTCCACACACATATAGTCATATTTTATCACGTAACCAGGGTGACATGTCATTGTCAGATATGCCTGGTGCTGCTCCCAGCATGCCCCCCTACACTCTCCATTGATCTCTGGGTTTGATGAAATGGTAGAGTGGGGATATGCTGGACCATGAGGTTGCAGATTGTCATCAAATACAATTCTGTTGCTGATAATGACCCACACCACCTCCAAGATGCCCAGTCTGTGTTGTTACATCTGTCCCATCTGGCATATTTGTCATGCCACACAACCCAATGCAAGGTATTTCTAAGGTAAAAGCAGAACATTGTCACCATATTTTGAACAGAGAGGCGAGGAGAGAGGGCGGAGAGAAGCCAGGGCTGCCGGGTAAGTCAGTTTTTTCCCACTTAAAAAGGGACTTTCCTTGAGAGTTGGGCGTCCATTTTGAACAGAGTGGCGAGGAGAGAGGGTGGAGAGAAATGAGGGCTGCTGGGAAATTTTTCAGTTGGTGAGAGCTAAAGTGAGATTGGTTCAAGACAAAAGAAAGCCTAACCTCGGTTGTGGGTAAAATTCTAGAATCCATCATTAAGGATGAGGTTTCTAAATTCTTAGAAGAGCAGAGTCTGATTAGAACAAGTCAACATGGATTTAGTAAGGGGAGGTCATGCCTGACAAACCTGTTGGTATTCTTTGAAGAGGTGACAAGTAGGTTAGACCAGGGAGACCCAGTGGATGTGATCTATCTAGACTTCCAAAAGGCCTTTGATAAGGTGCCACACGGGAGGCTGCTGAGCAAGGTGAGGGCCCATGGTGTTTGAGGTGAGCTACTGGGATGGATTGAGGATTGGCTGTCTGACAGAAGGCAGAGAGTTGGGATAAAAGGTTCTTTTTCAGAATGGCAGCCGGTGACGAGTGGTGTCCCGCAGGGTTCAGTTTTGGGGCCACAGCTGTTCGCATTATATATTAATGATCTGGATGAAGGGACTGGGGGCATTCTAGCGAAGTTTGCCGATGATACGAAGATAGGTGGACAGGCAGGTAGTACGGAGGAAGTGGGGAGGCTGCAGAAGGATCTAGACAGTTTGGGAGAGTGGTCCAGGAAATGGCTGATGGAATTCAACGTGAACAAATGCGAGGTCTTGCACTTTGGCAAAAAGAATAAAAGCACAGACTACTTTCTAAATGGTGAGAGAATTCGTAAAGCCAAAGTACAAAGGGATCTGGGAGTGCTAGTCGAGGATTCTCTAAAGGTCAACATGCAGGTTGAGTCTGTGATTAAGAAAGCGAATGCGATGTTGTCACTTATCTCAAGAGGGTTGGAATATAAAAACACCATTGTGCTACTGAGACTTTATAAAGCTCTGGTTAGGCCCCATTTGGAGTACTGTGTCCAGTTTTGGTCCCCACGCCTCAGGAAGGACATACTGGCACTGGAACGTGTCCAGCGGAGATTCACACGGATGATCCCTGGAATGGTAGGCCTAACATATGACGAACGGCTGAGGATCTTGGGATTGTATTCATTGGAGTTTAGAAGATTAAGGGGAGACTTAATAGAGACGTACAAGATAATACATGGCTTGGAAAGGGTGGATGCTAGGAAATTGTTTCCGTTAGGTGAGGAGACTAGGACCCGTGGACACAGTCTTAGAATTAGAGGGGGTAAATTCAGAACAGAAATGCAGAGACATTTCTTCAGCCAGAGAGTGGTGGGCCTGTGGAATTCATTGCCGCAGAGTGCAGTGGAGGCCGGGACGCTAAATGTCTTCAAGGCAGAGATTGATAGATTCTTGTTGTCTCGGGGAATTAAGGGCTATGGGGAAAATGCAGATAAGTGGAGTTGAAGTGCCCAGCAGCCATGATTGAATGGCGGAATGGACTCGATGGGCCGAATGGCCTTGCTTCCACTCCTATGTCTTATGGTCTTATGGTTAAAATGAGTCAGTTTTAATGCAAGGAGTGTCAGAAATAAGAATGATGAACTTAGAGCATGGATCAATACTTGGGACTATCATGTATTGGTTTCGGAGACATGGGTTTCAGAGGGGCAGGAACGGTTGCAAGATGTTCCAGGGTTTTCAACGTTTAAAAAGAACAGGGAGGTGGAAAAAGAGGAGGGGATGTAGCATTGTTAATCAGAAAGTGCATCACAGCTACAGAAACGAAGGTTATTGAGGAAGGTTTGTCCACTGAGTCAGTTTGGGTGGAAGTTAGGAACAGCAAGGGAGCAGCCACCTCACTGGGGGTTTCTACAGATCCCCTAATAGCAGTAGGAAGATTGAAGAACTCATAGGCCGGCAGATTTTGGAAAAATGCAGATGTAGCAGGATTGTTGTTATGGGTGACTTCAACTTTCCCAATATTGACTGGAATCTCCTAAGTGCAGATGGTTTGGATGGAGCTGTTTTTGCCAGGTGTGTTCAGGAGGGTTTCCTTACTCAGTATGTAGACAAACCGATAAGGGGAGAGACCATTTTGGATTTGGTGCTCAGCAATGAGCCAGGACAGGTGTCAGATCTCGCCGTGGGAGAGCATTTTGGTAAAAGTGATCACAACTGCCTCACATTTACCATAGTCATGGAGAGAGAAAGGAGCAGTTACCAAGGGAAGGTATTTAACTGGGGAAAAGGAAACTATGACGCTATCAGACAGGAGTTGGGAAGTACAGATTGGGAGCAATTGTTCCACAGAAAGGGCACAACAGACATGTGGAGGCTGCTTAAGGAGCAGTTGGTGCGAGTGATGCACAAATTTGCTCCTCTGAGCCTGATAAGAAGGGGTAAAATTAAGGAGCCTTGGATGACGAGAACAGAGAAGCTTCTCGTCAAAAGGAAGAAGGCAGCTTACATAAGGTGGAGGAAGCAAAGATTTAGCACAGCTTTAGAGGATTCCTGGCTTGCTAGAAAGGAGCTCAGAAATGGACTGAGGAGAGCCCAGACAGGACACAAGTAAAAGGCTTGGCAAGAAGGATTAGGAAGCACCCAAAGGCATTTTACTCATACGTGAGGAATAAAAGAATGATCAGGGAGAAGATAGGGTCAATCGGGGATAGCTTAGGGAACTTGTGCGTGGAGTCTGAGCAGATAGGGGAAGCCCTAAATGAGTTTTTGCTTCAGTTTTCACTAAGGAAAGGAACTTATTGTGAATGAGAACTTTGAGGAGCTGGGATACAGACTTGAACAGATCATGATTGGTGAAGTTGATGTACTGTAAGTCTTGGCAAACATTAAGATTGATAAGTCCCCAGGGCTACACCAGATTTATCCCAGGCTGCTCCAGGAAGCGAGAAATGAGGTTGCTAAGCAGCTGGAGAAGATCTTTGCTTCCTCACCTCTCTATGGGAGTCGTACCAGAGGATTGGAAGGAGGAGAATGTTCCTCTTTTCAAGAAGGGGAATGGGGAAATCCCTGGCAATTACAAACCAGTCAGTCTTACGTCTGTGGTCAGCAAGGTTTTGGAAAGAACTCTGAGGGATAGGATTTATGAGTATTTGGAAAAGCATAGCATGATTAAAAGCAGTCAGCATGGCTTTGTGAGGGGGCAGGTCATGTCTAACTAATCTTATTGAGTTCTTTGAGGAGGTGACAAGACAGGTCGACGAAGGTTGAGCAGTGGATGTGGGGTGTATGGACTTCAGTAAAGCATTTGATAAGGTTCCCCATGGTAGGCTCATTCATAAAGTCAGGCCGTAGGGGATACAGGGAGATTTGTCTCTCTGGATTCAGAATTGGCTGGCTGACAGAAGGCAGAGAGTGGTTGTAGATGGAAAGTATTCTGTCTGGAGGTCAGTGGTGAGTGGGGTCCTGCAGGACTCTGTTCTTGGGCCTCTGCTCGTTGTAGGTTTTATAAATGACTTGGATGAGGAGCTTGAGGGGTGGGTTAATAAATTTGTCGATGACACAAGGTTGGAGGTGCCATTGATAGTATCGAGGGCTATTGCAGGCTGCAGCGTGACATAGACAGAATGCAGAGCTGGGCTGAGAAATGGCAGATGGAGTTCGACCAGGGTAAATGCAAAGTGATGCATTTTGGAAGGTCGAACTTGAATGCTGAATATAGGATTAAAGACAGGGTTTTTGGCAGTGTGGAGGAACAGAAGAATCTTGGTGTTCAAGTACATAGATCTCTCAAAGTTGCCATCTAAGTAGATAGGTTTGTTAAGAAAGCATATAACGTTCTGGCTTTCATTAACAGGGGATTGAATTTAAGAGCAGCGAGGTTTTGCTACAGCTCTACAAGTCCCTGGTGAGACCACACTTGGAATATTGTGTCCAGTTCTGGTTGGCCTACTATAAGAAAGATACAGAGGCTTTGAGAGGGTGAAAAGAAGGTTTACCAGGA
The DNA here is from genome assembly GCF_047496795.1 of Chiloscyllium punctatum. NCBI lineage: Eukaryota > Metazoa > Chordata > Chondrichthyes > Orectolobiformes > Hemiscylliidae > Chiloscyllium > Chiloscyllium punctatum. The sequence goes on along the minus strand of NC_092745.1, from coordinate 108,123,441 downwards.
TGCTGCTTGGACCGGAGGGCTTGCCTGATGAAGAGAGGTTGACTAAGTTCGAACTTTTCTCTCTGGAGTGAAGGAGGAAGAGAGATGACTTAATCGAGGTATACAAGGTAATGAGAGCATGGATAGAGTCAATAGCCAGAGACCTTTCCCCAGGGCAGGACTGACTGGCACAAGGGGTCATAATTGTAAGATATTAGGAGGAAGGCATAGAGGAGACGTTAGAGGCAGGTTCTTTACGCAGAGAGTTGTGAATACATGGAATGCGTTGCCAGCGATGCTGGTGGAAGCAGAGTCATTAGGGACATTTCAGCGACTGCTGGACATGCACATTGAGGGGTGAATTGAGGGGTGCGTAGGTTAGGTTATTTTACTTTAGATTAGGAATAATCCTCGGCTCAACATCGTGGGCCAAGGGGCCTGTCCCGTGATGTACTTTTCTATGCTCTATGCTCTACAAGAACTTTGAGCAGTCACTCTGACAGATACTGTCATAGACGAAGGCATCTTTTAACAGGTGGATTGGTGAAAATAAGGTCAAATATATTTCCCTCTAGTTGGTTCCCGCACCATTTCCCTCAGACCCAGTTAAGTAGCAATGTCCTTTAGTATTTGGAGAACTCAGTTGGTAATGGGCTACCAAGCCTCTCTTTGTGACGGAATTGAAGTCCCCCAAAGAGGGCACATTCTGTGCCCTGTCCATCTTGACTGTTTCATTAGCTGAGGTAGGGGCAATATGTGATGGTCAGTAACAGGCTTCCTTGCCAATGTTTGACATGATGCCATGAGACTTTATGAGGTCCAGAGTCAAGGTTGAGGACTCCCAGGGTGACCATTAACCAATGCCACCACCTGGATCTGCTAGGACTGGGCGTGTCAGGCCTTTGCTTGATTACTCTATGGGACAGCTTTCCCAATCTTGGCATCAGGTGCCAAATCTTGGTAAGGGCTTCCCCAGAATGCAGTGGACACCAGATCAATGGACTTACTCAAGTCTGAGTTAGACCTTTGGTGGACAATGTGAAAAGGGTCGTAATGAGAATACAGGAAAGTGAAACCGAGATCAGATGTAATCTTACTGATTAGTAGAACAGGCTTTGAGGGGCTGAATGGCGTACGCTTTCTCTGAATCCTACGGTTTCAGGAGTTGAAGTGTTCAGCAGTGTCCCCTCCGATATAATGTTCAATATATAAAAATTACCTGGACATCACTGCTCAGGGCACAAGTTTCCAAATGACATGAAACTCAGAAATGTAGTGAGCAATGAGGAGGACAGGAACAGACTTCAGGAAGACTTAGACAGACCAGCGAAATGGAAAGATACATAGTGCTTAAGGTCTGATATAGGTAAGTGTGACGTATAAATGAGGAGAACCAACATAAACTAAACCATAAAGTATTAGGGCTTTAGAAACAGGTTGGACTGGTGAGGTGAGGTAGTTCACTTCGGAAGAAGTAACAGGAATGCAGAGTACTGGGCTAATGGTAAAATTCTCGGCAGTGTAGATGAACAGAGAAATCTTGGTGTCCTGGTACATAAATCCTGGAAGTTGCCACCCAGGTTGATAGGGTTGTTAAAAAGGCATATGGTGTGTTGGCATTTATTGGTAGGGGGAATTGAGTTTCAGAGCCATGAGGAGAAAGTGAGGACTGCAGATGCTGGAGATCAGAGCTGAAAATGTGTTGCTGGAAAAGCGCAGCAGGTCAGGCAGCATCCAAGGAGCAGGAGAATCATGAGGTCATGCTTCAGCTGTCCATGACACTGGCAAGGCCTCAGGTGGAGTATTACGTACAGTTCTGGTCACCGCATTACAGGAAGGATGTGGAAGCTTTGGAAAAGGTTCAGCGGTGATTTACTAGGATGTTGCCTGGTATAGAAGGAAGTCTTATGAGGAAAGGCTGAGGGAACTAAGGCTGTTTTCGTTGGAGAGAAGAAGGTTGAGAGGTGAATTAAATGAGACGTATAAGATAATCAGAGGGTTTGATCGGGTGGACAGTGAGAGCCTTTTTCCTCGGAAGGTGAAGGCTAGCATGAGGGGACATAGCTTTAAATTGAGGGGTGATAGATTTAGGACAGATATCAGGGATAGATTTTTTATTCAGAGAGTAGTTGGGGCATGGAATGGCCTGCCTGCAACAGTAGTAGACTCGCTGACGTAATGGGCATTGGACATACATATGGGTAATAACAGAACGATGTAGGTTAGATGGGCATCAGATTAATTTCACAGGTCAGCGCAATATAGAGGACCAAAGGGCCTGTACTGCGCTGAAACGTTCTATGTTCTATGGTGGTGTACTTTACCAACTCTTTAAATGTGGCAGAACCAGTTGAGAAACTTATGATGAGTTCTTTGACTTTACAAATGGAAACATGGGATATACTGGTTAGACCTCAGCTATTGGTGTTGTGTCCAATTCTGGGCAGTACACTTCAGAAAAGATGTTAAAGCCATGGAGGAGATGCAGAGGAGCTTTACCAGAATGGTGCTAGGGATCAAAGACATCAGTTAAGTGGATCGACTATCAAAACTGACCTTTTCCTTAGAGCAGAGAAGAATAAGGAAGGACAAATTCAGTAAAAGTGTTCAAAATTCTTGGAAGATTTTAATAGAATAAACAAATACAAACTGTTTCCAGTGGCAGAAGAATTGGTAACCAAGGGACACGGATTTAAGATGATTGGCAGTAGAACCAACAGTGACACAAGGCAACATTATATCACAGCAAGATGTTATGATCTGGAATGTACAGCCGACTGGAAGTAGATTCAATAATAACTTTCAGTTGAAAGTTGGGTAAATACTTGAAAATGGGCAAATGCTCCACTGTGGGGCAAAAACAGGGGAGTGGGATTTTATTGGATAGGTCTGCGAAACAGCTAGCTCAGGTAGAATGGACACAAAAGGTCTCCTTCTATTCTCCATTTGACAACATAAGTACTGTCTATAAATAATGACAAATGTGAGGACAATACACGTACCTTTTGGAGAATATTCACAGCCTATATAACCTTGATATCCCAACTTCTCCAGTAAGCTGAATATATAGCTGTAGTTGATCTCTCCTGGACTGTCTGGTTCATTCCGGTTAGGAGCTTGGGCAATTTGGACATGACCTGATGGTGGAAGCCATATCACATCAGAACAGCAGTATATTCTTCAAGACTTGGGATTAAAAGCGCAATTATCTCTGACAGGAGATCTCTGCACGGAATTCACTGACAGCATGTATGTCATCAAACTTGGTGAACTGAATATATTCTAATGAAAAACACAGTTCTTAATTATGTTTCTGGGAATGACAGCTTTAGCAGCGTATTCATGACGGCTGGTTTGCTCAATGTAATATCTCATCAGCCTGGGCAAAACTTCAGTGTCTTTCTGCAAATTAACTGACTTTAATGATGTACCAGTCTCAAATATAATGCCCTTTCTACAGATCTGCACTGCACAATTCCACAATGGGAACTGCTTAGTGTGATTGAACCATTGGGGAATTCAGCTACCCAAGACAATCAGCAGCTGAACTTCATGCAGGGACAATTCATTCTATACTGGACAAATGAGCACTGAAATTTCACTTCAACATTTCACTCACAAGCCTACTGTAATATGCCTGAGGACTCCACTTACATTCTGTACCTTGATTACGAGACGTTAAGTCAAGGGAATAAAAGACTTGCAGCTTTTAGTCATTCTTAGGGTGTTTTTAACCTTGAGAGAAATGCAATCCTTAAAATTTAATTTTAATTCAAATTTCAGAAATTGGGTTGCTGAACTACTCCAATTAGCTCTATAAAATTGAACATTCTTTCTCATGAGCCGCAATACTTTGTCAGGCAGTGAATTTTTATCAGTAGCTGCAGAATGCTAGAGTACCTAAATAACACATTGTGGGTTAGCTCCGTAATGGGCATTTTCATAAAGGTCATTAGAGCAAAAACGGATGAGAGGTAACTTGATAGAGGTGTACAAGATATTGAGAGGCAGAGATAGAGCGGATAGACAGAAGATTCTTTCCCAAGGTGGAAATTTCTATCACAAGGGGACATAATTCTAAGGAAATTGGAGGAAGGTTTAGGGGAGATGTCAGAGGTAGGTTCTTTACACAGGGAGTGGTGGGTGTGTGGAATGCACTGCCAGCAATGGTAGTAGAGTTAGATGTATCAGGGACATTTAAGTGACTCTTGGATAGGCACATGGAAGTTAGTACAATGAAAGGTATGTAGGTTAGTCTGCTCTTAGAGTAGGATAGAAGGCTGGCAAACATTGAGGGCTGAAGGGCCTGTACTATGCTATACTGCTGTTGAGAGTTGGGAGCATTCTCGCCTCTAAATCAAATCAACACCCAGAATATCTGATGTGAAAAAAAGGCAAGTGAGCCCAATCCAGTCCTTGTGTTCCATTTGAATCCCTTCCTTATCTAATGATTTGGAGATGCTGGTGTTGGACTGGGGTGCACAAAATTAAAAATCACACTACACCAAGTTATAGTCCAACAGGTTTATTTGGAAGCACTATAAATTTGCTATAAATTCTGTGTCTTACAATCTTATTCTCCACAATCAACTGATGAAGGAGCAGCGCTCCAAAAGCTAGTGCTTCCAAATAAACTTGTTGGATTATAACCTGGTGTTGTGTGATTTTTAAAACTTCCTTATCTAACTCCAGCAGCACACTTTCTATTCACTTCTCCTTCATATGCCAAGCCAGCTTCCCCCTAAATGCATCATTTCAATTGTTCTTTCCACTCCCTCTACTCCTTCTGGAAGTGAATTCTACCTATTAACCAATTTTCTCTGAATTTCCTACTTGATTCCTTTGGGAATATCTTACTGGTCCCTCCTTTTGCTCCACTCATGAATACAAATGCTCTTGTTATGTTAACTCTGTCAAACCCTTTCATAATTCTGATGATCTTCATTAGGAGAAAGGTTAACATTTCAGATCAATGACCTTCCAATTATGCTACTTCCAAAATAACACTTCCTTTTTCCTCAACTGAAGATAACTCTCCAGCATGGGTGATAGGGACATTAACTGCATCTGCTCAATTTCCTCCACCTGTGCTCTCACCCCTTACCTGTTCTCCCAGAACTGGGATTGAGTTGCTTTCCTTTCCCCTTTTCTGACTCTGTAACTGCTACATTTCCAACGTTCTTCCATTTTATTCAAACACTGGGTTGGATTTTCCGAGGAGGGGCAAACATTGCTGCTTTTTCATTTTCTCGGAGGGTGTGGGAAGACTGATTTTGGACCCCAGTTGGTGGGGGTGGGTGGGTGAGGCTGTTATCAGTCTCAATCGGGGTGGGGGTCCCAAAAAGGGAGGGGCTGCTGGGTCCTAGGACTACAGGGTATGTCAGGTTCAACAATGTGATGTAGAGGGGCGTCTCGGGGAAGTATAGTTGGGCAGATGTTCAGCTTAATAGTTATCAAGAGCTTGACTGGGTTTTTAATTGTCTAACGTTTCCCAGTTAACTTAAATGCCGAGGAACCCTCCAAATTCTCAAACTACATGGATATTTTCCGAGGGCTCCAGCCATTGGAGAATGTCCAGCAGAATCTTAATTGCCCTGGGTAATTCCCTTAGAATCTGCTCCTTCAGGAATTCTCCAGGGTCCTGATGCACAAATACCATCCGTGCTGCACAAACAGCTATTTAGTTATTGGAAAATTCAGGCAAGCAATTTTGCTTCACTCGACAGACGCTGCCTGTATTTCCAGCATTGTGTGCTTTGATTCATTATTTATAATGGTTTTGAGTTCTCTGAACGTCATTTCTGAAGAACAGAAGACAAGCAGTGCTCACTCTCTAAGCAACAGAGCTCACAGACACAACCCTACCCCACAACAGAAACACCAACACCGCAAAAATGCTGGAAGATCAGCTTGAGCCACACTTAATGACTTTCTTAGTATACGGGCAGATCACTGGTTACAATCCACCTGAAACATAAACATGTAAACAGAACGCAAGTACTTGCCTATTCGGGAGAAGTAGGTGGATATATTCTGAGTGAGATTCCCATCCATTATCTGGCAGTGAAACAAGTCCTGCAGTGAAACACAATTCAGTTAATCCGGAAACAGCCAGTCTCTGCACAGAAAGTTGCACTATGTTACCTCAGTTTGAGGCACCAAATTTACAAGGAACAACCTTGTACAGAAAGAATGTCTGATCATGATAGAAATCGAGTGAGACTGAGGATTGCATTCCCTCAGAGGATAGGGGTTTATCATGCTGTTACAGCAGAGTTGAAACAGGAGTCCATGCCTCACATTAGCTGCCTCCCGCCTTACTTCACACATCCTTCTATACCTTTTCCCTTCTGTATGTGTCTAACTTCCTCTTCAATGTGTATAGGCTAATCTAATGGGTCGCAAATTTCACATTGTAAGAACACTAAGTAAATTCCCTTGAATTCCCTATTAAATTACTTAGTGCCTCTTTGGAGAAATATCATCATTCAAACAATTCAATTCCCAATGAAAAGATGCACGCCCCAATATTAAATATCAATAGAGGAATTTTTCGGAATGTCCAAAAATTTGTGATGCCTGGTGTCACAACAGAAGAGTCAATGGTAGCCATGATGTGGAGGAACTGGTGTTGGACTGGGGTGGACAAAGTTAAAAATCACACAACACCAGGTTATAGTCCAACAGGTTTATTTAGAAACACTAGCTTTCAGAGTACTCCTCCTTCATCATGTGATTGTGGAGTATAAGATCATAAGTTAACTGAGAAGGTGATTAAAATAAGTTCTGAGATTTACATATTAATGAACTGAAACCTGCAACCCATTCTAAAAGATGAAAGACTTAACAATTCAGGTTTGCTCAATATATCATTTCACTTGCATGACACTGTGTTCTTTTGCTATAAATTCTGTGTCTTATGGTTGTATACTGTACAAACACCTGATGAAGGAGCAGCACTCCAATTAAACCTGTTGATTTTTAACATTTACAACATAAGAGCTTATGGAGATTCATACGATCATGAGGGATATCGATAAGGTGAACGGCAGGTGTCTTTTCCCTGGGCTGGGGAATTTCAAGACTAGGTGAGAAGAGAAAGATTCAAAAAAGACACGAGGGGCAATTCTTTTTACACAGAGAGTGGTGGGTGCGATTACAGTTACAACATTTAAAATACATTTGGGTAAATACACGAATAAGAAATGTTGGAAGGTATATGAGCTAATTGCAGGCAGATGGGACTAGTTTATTTTGCGATTATGGTTGACATGGACTGGTTGGACCGAAGGGTCTGTTCCGTGCTGTCTGACTCTATGACTGGATTACTGCCCACAATGCTTTCTTTACATCTTTTCAGACAGTGAATTTCTGATTTTGGGAGAGGCTGCTTACTGTCTAAGGGCTAGATTAGAGTGGTGCTGGAAAAGCACAACAGGTCAGGTAGCATCCAAGGAGCAGGAAAATCGACGTTTCGAGCAAATGCCCTTCACTATCATTCCTGATGAAGGGCTTTTGCCTACAATGTCAATTTTCCTGTTCCTTGGATGCTGCCTGACCTGCTGTGCTTTTCCAGCACCACTCTAATCTAGACTCTGATCTCCAGCCCTCGCTTTTGCCTTGCTGTCTGAGGGCTGACTAGTGGCATGAGATCTCACAAATCCTGCCATGCGACTGTACAAATTGCTGATGGTGATAGCAGCACACAGATGCTCCATGTGTTGGCACTTTACATGACAGGTAAGGCATTACTTCATTCATTGCCAAAAAGAGAGCAGAACCCTCAATATTCAAAGTAAATCTCTAACTATGTTCATCAGTAAATAACTGGAGTGAGTGGAAGGGAATTTCCACTGACCACATGTAAAGTTTCTCAAATCTGGCTACACCAAAGGAGCTGTGCTAGTGACCAGTGCCAGCGTTAAGTGGAACACCTTGTGCATATATGTAAGGTTGGAGACATTGTTTTAAACTTAGTCCAGCATCAAACAGATCACCTTTCCTGGTGTTCAGATAAATACTAAACCTTTCAAAGACTTAGGGGCCCTAGTCAATATGAACAACTGTTTATTATGGATGGATATGTAAAGTCTTCATGTAGTTTAGCTGGATTGGCCATGCTAAATTGCCCATAATATTCAGGGAGGGTAAGTATGGACTTGATGGGCTGAATGGCCTGCTTTCACACTGTAGAAATTCTATGGTTCTACATAGCTCATGCTACTGACAGGGGAAATAACAGAGTACCATGAAATACCAGCCATTCCTGAGCATCCAGAAAAAGTTTAGTATTTGCAAATCCAAATATTTTGTTTTAATTCATCACTTATCACGCTGTGGCCTTCTGATCATGGTGGCTATTTAGTCAGTGTGTATCAAAAAGGGTTGGGTACTAAAACACACGTGCAACAGATCATGCAGGACATTTTCAATGGTGACACCCTATCTCCTGTGTGGGGAACACAGTTTGATCCAAAAACTGTATTTGTCCAAAAACCCAGACACTTAATTTCCAGGCAGCATCAGTATGGGAGTGGAGAGGCTGTTCGCTGACTGGACCAAAAGCACAAGATCACCAAGAGCCACATACTCAGATGATCCGAGTCCTTTACGGTGCTTTCAGACTTACAGCCAACCTCTAGCCCTCCTTATTCTCCGGATACAGCAGCAGGAATGTCGCAATGTCAATATTCCTGGCTACTTTTGGGGCAGAGGATCAGAAATCAGCCAATTCTCTCTGTTCCCATTATTGCAGGACTTTCCCCGCAAGAGTCATGTCAATGTAAGATGAATAGATCTCTTGCCTAATCAAACCTTAAAATCTTTTTTGCCCAAAGCAGTTACAAGGTCTTGAGGCACCCCCAGCACTCCCTAACAGTGATCTATAACCTAGTTAACTTTAGCACTCTGATGATCAGTACAAAGTGTGGCATAAAGAGGGATTTGGTTCCAAAATTTGGAAAAAAAACCCCCAAATCCATCAAAGTCTCAATCCTGATGGTGCCAGACGTGAAACACCGAACCTGCACAGGAGGGAGTATCCCACACTATTGCCAATTAGTCCCCTCTTGATCACTTCCACTCACTTTTATCAATTATTAATAATATTTAAAGCAGCATTAATATTAATAAGGTAATTAACTGTGAGCTGATGTGATGGCCGCTGAATGGGTATCTGGAGGCAGGATGATTTGGAATGAGGCACTCACTGAAGGGTCAAGAATTTTGATGCAATAATGACGAGTTCAGTAGAAATTTACCCAAGCTGGATTGCTGAGAAGCATTTCTGTCAACATCAAAAACCAGCATTCGGACAGGGATGTTATATTAATATTCCAAGTGAACATGAATATGCTGACTGCTGTCCTCATCAAAAGAGGATGTGATTACTGATTCATCAGACTTTCTGTCATCCATTATTCTTACAGATTGTAAATCGCTGACGACTCGGGAATTTAGGAAATTATTTTCTATTTATGGTGTCACTCACCAGCTGGAGTTTCAGGTTCGGCCTATCCACTTGCTGCAGAACCTTCTCAGCTGAAACAAACAGCACAGCCCGTATTAAATGGGTACAGAGGGAAACGGTTACGAACCTGCAGATTAAGCCACTTGAATTTCATCTCAACTTTAAACCACTTCAGGACTAATCTTTAAAGGCTGGGTTAAGCTAGCGGTTTTATTCCAAGGGGGTTTACTATAATGGCATACTGCTGCAATCAGAGGTGCTGTAACTGTGATTGTGAAAACAGGCAGGCTGGTGTTTACATTGTTGTCAGCTGTCCCTCAATTCCAGGATGATGTCTACGCAGGGTTATGAGGTTCTGCAAGGGGGCCTTCTGTTGACTGAACAGGTCAACTCTCGACCCAGAGATCTTTGTGGTCAGGCAGCTGCTTGATGTAGTGGGATCCAGAGTGTAGGGTTGACTTGTTCTTTATTACTGCTGTTTTCCCTCATCAATGAGGCATTTGGACTCAACGCTTGATGCAGCTCAATGGGCAAACTGTTTTGAACGATTGGTATCAAGCTCCACCCAGTCATTCATGTGACTGAAAACAGCAATAGATACAATCTCCAAAAGAGATGCTCATTTAAACAAAACTAATAATGATTCAGAATCATAGAGGACAGAAGATGGACACTCAGCCCATCATGTTCATGGAACTCTTTGGAAGATCTAGTTATTCCCATCCGTTGTTCTCTATCCATAACCCTGCGAACGTTTCATTTAACAGTGTAGATCTTACTCCATTTGGAATGTTAAGAGGCTTCCAACATTCCTTCAAGCAGCACATTTCAGATCACAATAGCTCATCACATTAATAAGCTCTTCCCCTCCATCTGATTCCTCCAGCTCTTTTGCCAATTAACTGAAACCAATATCCTCTAAATTACTGAGTCTCCTGGATTCATCTCAGCTCAATGTGGTATCCTCTTGGCCCGGTGTGGTATCCTCTCGGCCCTGGTGTGGTACCCTCTCGGCCACGGTGTGGTACCCTCTCGGCCACGGTGTGGTACCCTCTCGGCCCGGGGTGGTATCCTCTCGGCCCGGGGTGGTACCCTCTCGGCCCGGGGTGGTATCCTCTTATCCCAGTGTGGTACCCTCTCTCCCTGGTGTGGTACAGAACATAGAACAATACTGCACAGAACAAACCCTTCGCCCCATGATGTTGTGCCGAACACTTGTCCTAGCTTAAGCACCCATCCATGTACCTATCCAATTGCCGCTTAAAGGTCGCCAATGATTCTGACTCTGCCACGACCACAGACAGTGCATTCCATGCCCCCACCACTCTCTGGGTAAAGAACCCACCCCTGACATCTCCCCTATACCTTCCACCCTTCACCTTAAATTTATGTCCTCTTGTAACACTCTGTTGTACCCGGGGAAAAAGTTTCTGACTGTCTACTCTATCTATTCCCCGATCATCTTATAAACCTCTATCAAGTCACCCCTCATCCTTCGCCGTTCCAATGAGAAAAGGCCTAGCACTCTCAACCTATCCTCGTACAACCTATTCTCCATTCCAGGCAACATCCTGGTAAATCTCCTCTGCACCCTCTCCAAAGCTTCCACATCTTTCCTAAAGTGAGGCGACCAGAACTGCACACAGTACTCCAAATGTGGCCTAACCAAAGTCCTGTACAGCTGCAACATCACTTCACGACTCTTGAATTCAACCCCTCTGCTAATGAACGCTAATACACCATAGGCCTTCTTACAAGCTCTATCCACCTGAGTGGCAACTTTCAAAGATCTATGAACATAGACCCCAAGATCCCTCTGCTCCTCCACCTGACTAAGAACCCTACCATTAACCCTGTATTCCGCATTCTTATTTGTCCTTCCAAAATGGACAACCTCACACTTGGCAGACTTGAACTCCATCTGCCACTCCTCAGCCCAGCTCTGCATCATATCTAAGTCTCTTTGCAGCCGACAACAGCCCTCCTCACGATCCACAACTCCACCAATCTTCGTATCATCTGCAAATTTACTGACCCACCCTTCGACTCCCTCTTCCAAGTCATTAATAAAAATTACAAACAGCAGGGGACGCAGAACTGATCCCTGTGGAACTCCACTTGTAACTGGGCTCCAGGCTGAATATTTACCATCTACCACCACACTCTGACTTCGACCGGTTAGCCAGTTCTCTATCCAACTGGCCAAACCTCCCACTATCCCATGCCTCCTGACTTTCCGCATAAGCCTACCATGGGGAATCTTATCAAATGCCTTACTAAAATCCATGTACACTACATCTACTACTCTGTCCTCATCCACATGCTTGGTCACCTCCTCAAAGAATTCAATAAGACTTGTAAGGCAAGACCTACCCCTCACAAATCTGTGCTGGCTGTCCCTCGTCAAGCAGTGTCTTTCCAGATACTCATAAATCCTATCCCTCAATACCCTTTCCATTACTTTGCCTACCACCGAAGTAAGACTAACTGGCCTGTAATTCCTGGGGTTATCCCTATTCCCTTTTTGGAACAGGGCACAACATTCGCCAATCTCCAGTCCCCTGCTACCACCCCCATTGACAGTGAAGACGAAAAGATCCTCTCGGCCCTGCTGTGGTATCCTCTCGGCACAGTGCGGTACCCTCTCGGCCCGGTGCGGTACCCTCTCGGCCCGGTGCGGTATCCTCTCTTCCTCGGTGTGGTATCCTCTCGGCCCCGGTGTGGTATCCTCTCTTCCTCGGTGTGGTATCCTCACAGCCCGGTGTGGTATCCTCTCTTCCTCGGTGTGGTATCCTCTCGGCCCCGGTGTGGTATCCTCTCGGCCTGTTGTGGTAGCTTCTTGACCCGATGTGGTATCCTCTCAGCCCCGGTGTGGTACCCTGTCGGCCCGTTGTGGTAGCCTCTTGACCCGATGTGGTATCCTCTCAGCCCCGGTGTGGTACCCTCTCGGCCCGTTGTGGTACCCTCTCGGCCCGATGTGGTATCCTCTCGGCCCCGGTGTGGTACCCTCTCGGCCCCGGTGTGGTACCCTCTCGGCCCCGGTGTGGTATCCTCTCGGCCCCGGTGTGGTATCCTCTCGGCCCCGGTGTGGTATCCTCTCGGCCCCGGTGTGGTATCCTCTCGGCCCCGGTGTGGTATCCTCTCGGCCCCGGTGTGGTATCCTCTCGGCCCCGGTGTGGTATCCTCTCGGCCCCGGTGTGGTATCCCCTCAGTCCGGTGTGGTACCCTCTCGGCATGGTGTGGTATCCTCTCGGCCCCGGTGTGGTATCCCCTCAGTCCGGTGTGGTACCCTCTCGGCCCTGGTGTGGTACCCTCTCGGCCCCGGTGTGGTATCCTCTCGGCCCCGGTGTGGTATCCTCTCGGCCCCGGTGTGGTATCCTCTCAACCCCGGTGTGGTATCCTCTCAACCCCGGTGTGGTATCCTCTCAACCCCGGTGTGGTATCCTCTCGGCCCCGATGTGGTATCCTCTCGGCCCCGGTGTGGTATCCTCTCAACCCCGGTGTGGTATCCTCTCGGCCCCGGTGTGGTATCCTCTCAACCCCGGTGTGGTATCCTCTCAACCCCGGTGTGGTATCCTCTCAACCCCGGTGTGGTATCCTCTCGGCCCCAGTGTGGTATCCTCTCGGCCCCGGTGTGGTATCCTCTCGGCCCCAGTGTGGTATCCTCTCGGCCCCGATGTGGTATCCTCTCGGCCCCGATGTGGTATCCTCTCGGCCCCGATGTGGTCTCCTCTCGGCCCCGGTGTGGTATCCTCTCAACCCCGGTGTGGTATCCTCTCGGCCCGGTGTGGTATCCTCTTGGCCCCAGTGTGGTACCCTCTCGGCCCCGATGTGGTATCCTCTCGGCCCGGTGTGGTACGCTCTCGGCCCGGTGTGGGGTCCTCTCGGCCCGGTGTGGTACCCCCTCGGCCCGGTGTGGTACCCCCTCGGCCCGGTGTGGTACCCCCTCGGCCCGGTGTGGTATCCACTCGGCCCGGTGTGGTATCCACTCGGCCCGGTGTGGTATCCACTCGGCCCGGTGTGGTATCCACTCGGCCCGGTGTGGTGTCCTCTCGGCCCGGTGTGGGGTCCTCTCGGCCCGGTGTGGGGTCCTCTCGGCCCGGTGTGGGGTCCTCTCGGCCCGGTGTGGGGTCCTCTCGGCCCCGGTGTGGGGTCCTCTCGGCCCCGGTGTGGGGTCCTCTCGGCCCCGGTGTGGGGTCCTCTCGGCCCCGGTGTGGGGTCCTCTCGGCCCCGGTGTGGGGTCCTCTCGGCCCCGGTGTGGTATCCTCTCAACCCCGGTGTGGTGTCCTTGCCGCCCGGCATGGTGGTCTGAGCAATCCCTCAGCCTCATGATCCTCAAGGTGAAGTCTGGTGCGGTCTGGGGTTAGGGCCCGGTGAAAAGCTTAGGCCCTAAAAATGGGCCCTCCTGCTCCTCGAGTCCGGTCTGACCTTCTGTACTGTTCCAACGTCACACCTTTTGTCACTGACCCTCCAACATCGGCAGTCACTGCTTTCTCACAGGAGCCAGCTTTTTTTTTTAAGATCTTGTAATTGAACCTGTACCTAGTTACCTTTGTACCTAAGATGATGCTGTAAGTGGCAACATATTCACCTTTTATCGCACTCATTAAATATACGCGACAACAAAGCTTATTCATGCATTCATTCAAAGGAATGTCTTCCCATTTACTCAAATCAACATCCCTCATAATTTTGAAGGCTTCTAGCCAACTTCCTAAAGCCTTCTGTGTTCTAAAGTGACCACTTCTGGGTAGAAGGGTTTGAAAGGGTTAATGTCTAGGACAGAGGGACTATCACGTCCTACACTGATCCTGTAAGAGATGAGACAGAAGCATCATTGCTACAGTGGAGTTGGTCAGAGTTCTGTAAAGCTGCACTTTCTTAATATGTAATAAAGTCGTTATTATTCAAACCTAATGGGGATTCAGTAATCTCTCCTAGCCAGACTGTCAAACATGCAGCAAATCACACACACACACGCGCACACACACACACGCGCACACACACACACGCGCACACACACATGAACTGGTTTGTATCCTTTGTAAATAAAGGAGCAGCTGTAAAGGAGTGCTGCTTTGAAAAGCTAATGGCACTGCATGCCCTCTCTGTCATGACTTCAGGAGATAAGACTGCAGTTTTCACAAATAATCCACAGTAAATACAACGCAGAGCTGTCTCCACATGATATTAAAAACCCAGGTAAACACAATTCCTCAAGGGGCATTCTCACAGGCCTCTCAAACCCAGTTACTCTCCTATGGTTGAGTATTAGCACAGCATAGAGTTCTTACAGTATTAAAAGAGGGTGTTTGGCTCATCCTAGACATGCTGAAATATCACTTTGGTGCTAAAGTGACTTGTAAATAGTATTAAAATCTAGAAAAAAATACCTAAATGCCAATTTTTATAAAGCAGATTCTGACAGAAGTTACACTTGTATGGCATTTGTATCTCAAGAGTATTTCATATGAACTACCCCTGAGAGACTGGTGACGTTTACACGTCTGAAGTGCGCATCATTATTTGTTTGCAAGGCTTTGGTGCCACTAGTACAGCCAGCATCTGACGCCTATCTCTAATTGTCTCCAAGGAGGTGGTGGTGAGCCACCTTCTCGAAACATTGCAGCCTTGTAAAGGAGGAAAGTATAGTTTAGATTAGAGTGGTGCTGGAAAAGCACAGCAGGTCAGGCAGCATCCGAGGAGCAGGAAAATCGATGTTTCGGGCAAAAGCCCTCCATCAGGAATAGAGGCAGGGAGCCTCCAGGGTGGAGAGATAAATGGGGGCGGGGGGCTGGGGGGCTGAGGGGAAGGTAGGAAAGAGTACAACAGGTGAATGGGGGTGGGGATGGAGGTGATAGTCAGAGGGGAGAGTGGAGCTGATGGATGGGAAGGGAGATTGGCAGGTAGGACAGATCATGAGCTGGAAGGTTGGGGAAGGGGAAATGAGGAAACTGGTGAAGTCCACATTGATGCCCTGGGGTTGAAGTGTTCTGAGGTGGAAGATGAGGCATTCTTCCTCCAGGCGTCGGGTGGTGAGGGAGCGGCAGTGAAGGAGGCCCAGGACCTCCATGTCTTTGGCAGAGTGGGAGGGGGAGTTGAAATGTTGGGCCACAGGGCGGTTTGGTTGATTGGTGCGGGTGTCCCGGAGATATTCCCTACGGTGCTCTGTGAGGAGGTGTCCAGTCTCCCAATGTAGAGGAGACCGCATCGGGAGCTAAGGATACAATAAATGATATTGGTGGATGTGCAGGTGAAACTTTGATGGATGTGGAAGGCTCCTTTAGGGCCTTGGATGGAGGGAGGTGAGGGAGGAGGTGTGGGCGCAGGTTTTGCAATTCCTGCGGTGGTAGGGGAGGGTGCCAGGACAGGAGGGTGGGTTGTTGTGGGGGGGGGGGGGTGGGCGTGGAACTGACCAGGTAGTCACGGAGGGAAAAGTCTTTGTGGAAGGCGGAAAGGGGTGGGGAGGGAAATATATCCCTGGTGGTGGGGTCCATTTGGAGGTGGCGGAAATGTCGGCGGATGATTTGGTTAATGCGAAGGTTGGTAGGGTGGAAAGTGAGGACCGGGCGGGGGTTCTGTCCTTGTTATGGTTGGAGGGGTGGGGTTTGAGGGTGGAGGTGCAGGATGTGGATGAGATGCGTTGGAGGGCATCTTCAACCACATGGGAAAGGAAATTGCGATCTCTAAAGAAGGAGGCCATCTGGTGTGTTCTGTGGTGGAACTGGTCCTCCTGGGAGCAGATACGGTGGAGGCGGAGGAATTGGGAATACGGGATGGCATTTTTGCAGGAAGTAGGGTGGGAAGAGGTGTAATCCAGGTAGCTGAGGAAAGTATGCCTGCAGTGCGGTTAGTGAGGGAGTTCCAGGATTTTGATTCAAGGCAGTGAGTTACAGTGACAGATCTTTAGGTCAAGAGAACAGGTGACTTGGACAGAGGCGTTCGGGTGGTGGAGGCATATTGAGGTCACAGATTTGTAAGATGCTGTTGATGAAACCTTGGAGAGTGTATCTTGCAAATGGTACATACTGCTCTCACTGCCATTGGTGGAGGAAGTGATGAACAGGGTGCACATAATTGGGTTGCTTTGTCTCGGAGAGTGCTAAGTTTCTTGAGTCTGATTGGGGCTGCCTTTATACAAAAACGTGGAGACTATTCATCAGACTCCTGAATTGTGTCTTGGAGAGTCAGGAGGGAAGTTACTCACGGCATGATCATCAGCTTCTGGACTGTTCTGTAGTACTTACGTGGTGGGTTTAATTCAGTTGCTGGTCAATGGTCATCCACAGGATGTTGGTTGTGGAACATCCAGAGGAGGCAATGCCATTTGGGGAATCAGCCATAGTGAAATGGTTGAACACCATGGGACAATGATCAGGTTCTCACTTAGAATCATACTCCCTCCCTAACCGCACTGCAGGCATACTTTCCTCCATTTCAAGGCTGCAGTGTTTAATTTCCCACGGCTAATTCAGCTAGCCTATCTGTTGGAGACAGTCCCTGCTGGGCACTTGTATGACATGGAAGTTAATGCATGGATCAGTATGAGAAATATATTAAAAACTTAATATATGTGCTTCACTTCCCAGATGGTAAAACCATGCTGGTCAGTACAGAGATGAGTGTGCAGAAATCTAGATCGCAGATGAACAAATATTGTGGAGGTTGTATCTGTCATACTCTAGAACCTTCATTCCAGAAGAACATTCCCAATTTACGTTTACTTTGTACGACACTTAGATTTTACATCTTCATATATCTTTACAAAAACGTACTGCAATTTGGGAAGTGGTGAACAAGTTTTGTTAAAGTCGAAGAGGTTGTTTTGACGAGATGACAGGCTGGGGACCAGGAAGACACAAAGAAAACTCAATCGACAGTGCTGTCACTGGCAAGATGATATAACTACAGAATGACAAATTTACATGGTCATTGTAACTGTCAACAAAAGTGCACACAGACTCTTAATATGTTAGTTGATGCCCAATATATTTCCCAATTCATGTACTGCTCCCTAATAAATAATATGAAAAATAGCAAGAGGTGATCATAGTGTGTGACACGTATTTCTCTATCCAAACTCTTTATCAGCTGAGCAAATTTAAACTCAATTGCTTTTTAAATTTTATGAATAACCTGCCTGCCCGAGGATTTTACAGACCTTGAATGGAACTGCCTAAAGATCAATATTCACACTTACCTTGATGTGGAGTATTCAGGAAGTAACGGGGATCTGTGATTCGAGAGTTAATAGGTTCAATCAAACCTTGCATCTCTTCCTGAATAAAAGTAATAAGTTTAACGTTACGCTCAGGTGGTTAAGTTTGGCAAATAATAAAAAAAAGACAAATCTTTGCAAGGTTGAAAAATTATAGTATCAGCCAGTCTTCCAGTGCATCAATGGATCAGTAGACTGTAACCCACAGTAAAAGGGCTATGGACAGGCAAAAGGTCTATGCACTCCAGGTACAATTGAGTAGGGAGGGACAAAAGAGGGGAAAACAATAACATCTGGTTCAAAGAACAAAAAATTCTATGTCAGTCATACCATGTCTCAACTCATTAATGACTCAACTCAACAGTGCTATGGTCTTTCCAGCAAACCCAATCTCACAAACCACATAGATGCTGCCTGATCTCGAGTGTTTCAGCATTTACTGCTTTTATTTCAATTGTACTCAGAACATTACCACTGTCTAATCTCACCAGCAACAATAACAATCCCAAGTCAATTGCTTTTACCCATAACTACAAGGGCCGGCTCTTAAATGTGAACTTTATTCCAGAAACTGCAGAGCTGAGATGTACTCTCGGTTTAAGGCTCTTTCTGAAACAGATTTATAGTGAAGAGGATGGAGGAGGAAGATCCATTAACAGTCATTGTGCACAACAGATATCACCACATTCCTCCTGAATCATTAGTCTTTGACATTTTACTGTTCTATTAGAAAGTTACCTTTGAAAGGATGTCTGCAGCATACTTCAGATTTTCTATAAATGTGGTCTCCATTGCCTTGGCAACAGATGTTCTGTCTAGGTCCACTGGAACACGTCCTGCCATCAAATGGATCCTTCAGCAGAAAGAATAGCAATACTGCGTAAAACATACTCATTACTTTAGAATGTATCTTATAGACTATTCTAACATTTTGCATTCATTCTCTGGCAAGGTTGGTATTTACTGTCCAACTCTAGTAACCTTGGTTTCCTATAACTGAGTGGCTTTGTGGTCCATCATAAAGATCAGATAAGATTATCAGATTTGCTTCTCTAAGGAACCACATGGGTTAATACCATGATCACTTTTTTCCTTGTCATTCATAGGATGTAGGTGTCACTTGGTTGGGAGTCATAGGCAGTTAAGAGTCAACAAATTGCTGTGGTCTGGAGTTACATGTAGTCCAGATCAGGTAAGGAGAGCAAATTTCCTTCCCTAAAAGGACACTAATGAACCAGGTGGATATTTATAACAATCGACAGTGGTTACATAGCCACCATTAGGCTTGCTGTTTATTCCAGATTTTTATTGAATTCAAATGGTGTGATTTCAACTCATGCTGCCAAGACATTAGCCTGGGTTCTAGATTATTATTCCAGTGACTACTTTGTCAATATATAATTATAACATTATCATTGCCGCCCCATTCATTACCACTATGGGCTTGGTGAGCCAAGTGGCTGCCTTTGCCCAATTTATTTATGGATGTACTGAAGGCAAGGTTAGATAGATTAGATTCAGTTTCCTACAGTGTGGAAACAGGTCCTTCGGCCCAAGAAGTCCACACCGACTCCTCCGAAGAGTAACCCACCCAGCCCCATTCCCCTACTCCCAACTAATGCACCTATCACTATGGACAATTTAGCGTGGCCAATTCACCTGACCTGCACATCTTTGGAGAGTGGGAGGAAACCGGAGTACCCATAGAAAACCCACGCAGACACAGGGAGAATGTGCAAACTCCACATGTTGCAGACAGTCGCCCTAGGCTGGGATTGAACCCAGGCCCCTGGCGCTGCGAGGCAGTAGTGTTAACCACTGAGCTACCATGCCACCCGGTGCTGCAAGTTTTAAGTCCCAAGTTGGACTTCAGATATATAGGCAGATTTCATTACTTTTGTCCTCTGTTATTGTCTGGCTTAAGTATTTCTAATTTTCTTCTGATATTTGCTTCAAGAATTTATTTATACATTTGATCATTAATCTGTGGTTATTGAGCTAAAGGTTCAAGGAGCAGCACTCCAAAGGCTATGGGCTTTTGCCCGAAACGTCGATTTCGCTGCTCGTTGGATTTATGATGAAGGGCTTTTGCCTGAAACGTCGATTTTGCTGCTCGTTGGATGCTGCCTGAACTCCTGTGCTCTTCTAGCACCACTAATCCAGTATATGATTTCAAATAAACCTGTCAAACTATAACTGGTGTCATGTGACTTCTGACATTCTACAGTCTTACAGCAGGTCTCTCCCTTTCTTGCCTCTTGCTTTATCTTCTATTGCCAGTGCACTTCTCCCCCTCTCCCTGACCTTGTTTTAGTTTCTCTTGCTCTCTTCTCTGAACAGTTCTACATTCTCCTGCTCTCACTTTACCCGAAATCCAGCTGAGCTAATCAGTTTTAGAGGTATCAGTTGCCAAAGTATCGGTTCTACATGGGATGGCTGATGCTGCAACAGCCTGAACCTCAGCATTTGCGCTGTCACACCCTGCAGCACTGCACTGTGTACCTGTCTGTCAATACACACATCTCACTGACACTCAGTTGAATACATCAATGAGTATTATAATTGGAAGCTTCCAATCAATAACCTCTAGCTTCTTGTCTTCTTAAGCAGCACTCTGCTACACACATGTTGACTGACAAAACCCACAAGCTGACTGGAACCATTCATGCTACTTCTCACGTTCCAGTTTTGGATGACATGTTCAAACCACCTACTGTCTGTCTTCCATCTCATCACCCCATATGAATCAACTTTCCTGAATAAGATTCACCAGCAGACACATATTGAATCAAAGATTGGAAACAGGGGAAGTCACTAACAAAGCCTTGTCCAAAACCTTATTTGTCAAAAGGCAGGCTTTGATTTACCACAGTGACAGTGGTCATTCTTCAACAGACCTAGAAAAAGTTGGGGGTCCCTGCACGGCTAACTTCTACTTCTGAGACCTCACCACAAATCTCTAAGTGGGGAGATGCAATCAATGCTGCATATTACCGAGAAGTGTTCCCTCTATAGACTACATAACAGACTGATCATCTCAAAACTTAACCAATCAGCAGGCTATTGTTTGGCTTAAGGGGTTTGCATTCACTATGTAACTACAATATAAATGGCAAAAGTCCTAAACTAGCACCTGAATGATACTCACTGTTTGCACCCTACAGTTTTAGCATACTTCACTGCCAATTCCAGTCCTGTTCGGAATTCCACTTGCTGCATAGGAAGTGCTCCAAGCCCCAGTTCTCCTTTTGCTTTGTTTCCTGGAAAGGAGAAAGCCAACACAGAAAAAATCCAGCAAGAGATCTAATGAGTTGTGGGGTGGAAGGATGTGAGAGATAATTGGGAGGGGGGGGGGGTGCTGGGGGACGGTAGCTGCGAATGTGATGGGTGGATGAAGGTGAGGGAGAAGGTGATAGGTTGGAGAGGAGGATGGAGCAGATAAGTGGGAAGGAAGATGAACAGGTCAAGAGGGCAGTGCCAAGTTGGAAGGTTGGATTTGGGATAAGGTGGGGCATGGGAAATGAGGAAACTGGTGAAATCCACATTGATCCCATGTGGTTGGAGGGTCCCAAGGTGGAAGATGAGGTGTTCTTCCTCCAGGTGGCAGGTGATAAGGATTTGGCGATGGAGGAGGCCCAGGACCTAGATTGAAAACCTGGTCAGCATGAATGAGTTGGACCAAATGGTCTGTTTCCGTGCTGTGTGACTCTATGACTCTAGGGGATGCACGACTGAAGTATTTATGATTGAATCTAAACTTTACATAGTGGTTGATTATTTATCCCTCACATTTTCATCCTTTAGACATACATTTTGGATTTGGAATTAATGGATATATATTTACCAGGTGGGGTATTAATCAGTACAATCTCCATTCCATTCCTCTCCAAAACTTTCTTTAGCTCTGTTGCTTCAGTACCATACGGCCATGCCACCTCCATTGCTTTGAATCCTGCCCGGGCAGCTGCTTCCACCCGTTCGCACAAGTTATCCAACTCCAGGAAAAGCCAGGAGAGATTGGCAGCGAAACGCAGGGGATACGACATTGGGACTGCAAGTGAAATGGAAGGAAAAGTATCAGTGAAAAGCTTTGAAAGGTCCAAAGGTGAAATCTCATTCTCTAAAGGTCAGAGCACAGATTGATTGAAATGCCAAAATTACTCTGTGCATTATCATTAGCACACAGTTATTACACATATTGAAGGGCATGACTGAATTACTACAATTCACTACTGCCACACACAATTTGTATTCATCTTTAGTGACTCATTCCTTATTGCTTTAAACACAAAGAAGCAGGTATGATGAAGCTACATTAGACTGCTATTTTTCAATGGCCTATTAAGCAAATTTAACAGACACTAAAACCTTCTCTTTTTGGATGATATTCATTAAACAACAAATATTCTACAACATTTCTGCTAAATATAGATTCATTTGAGAAGTTAATTATTGAACTTTATTATCCTTCAATGTAATGTCACAGTGGGTGATCCATGCAATGTGTGATCATTTTAAACCACCAGCTGTGATTACATCATTTTGTCACATATTTCAAAGGGTACTAATAATTTAACATTTACCAGGAGAGAAACCTTCTGCATTTTTTTTTGTTCATTACAAAACTTTTGCTCAGTCCTTGGGTTCAGATTCTTTAGCATAAAAGGTGAACAAATTATCAGAATTGCCAACAGATATTCCTTCAGCACTAAAACATCAATTTAAAGCTATGTAGATTTATTGTTAAACTGTTCTTTATTCATTCATGGGACATAGGCATTGCTGGTAGGCCAGTATTTGTTGCCCGAGAGAAGGTGCTGGTAAGTTGCCTTCTTGAGTCACAGAAGGCCTTGGAGTGCAGAGACACCTGGTCCTGTAAGGAAGAGAACACTATGATTTTGACTCGGTGAGAGAGTGAAGGAACAATGATATCGTACCAAGTCAGGATGGTGTGTGATTACCTTCAGGTGGTGGTGTTCCCATGCATCTACTGCTTTGTCTTTCTGGATGGTAGAGACTGGGGTTTGGAAAATGCTGTCGAAGGAGCTTTCTTGAGATACTTCAAGTGCATTTTGTAGCCAGTACACAGTGTTGTTACTGAAGGTCTTGGATGGGATGCCAATCAAGCACATAACTTTGTCCCAAACAGTGTCAATCTTCTTTAATGTTATTGGTGCTGCACCCAATAAGTGGAGAATATTCCATCACACTTCTGACTTGTGCCTTGGAGATGGTGGACAGACTTTGTATTGACTCCATGCTGAAGAATTCCTAGTCCCTGATCCGAGCTTGTAGTCACAGCATTTAAGTGAGTGATCCAGTTCAGTTCTTGATCAACGGTAACTCCTAGGCTGTTGATAGTGGGTAATCTGGTGTTGCTAATGCCAATTATCACTGGAGGAGTTCCTCAGGGTTTTAAAAAATATTTTCTAATTAACCTGTTTAGAGATATTATTACATTCCTCTGGGCTTGATGGGACTTGAACCTGGAATGTCGAGGGCTGACAAATTCGATCTTCCCTCATTGGAGATAGTCATTGCCTGGTACTTCCATGACATTAATGTTATTAACCACTTATTAGCCCAAGCTTGCACATTGTCCAGAACCTCTGCATTTGAACATGGACTGTTTCAGTATCTGAGAAATCGTAAATGGTGCTGAATACAGTGCAATCACTGGTGAACATTCCTACTTCTGACTTTAAGATGGAAGAAAGGTCATTGATGAAGCATCCGAAGATGGGTTGGCCTATGACAACCTTGAGGAACTAGGGTTCTTGTGGCACCGTGGTAGTAGCCCTAGCTTTAAGCCTGGAGGTCCGGGTTTAAGTCCCGGACAGGTTAATTAGAAAATATAAAAAAAAGAGACCCTGAGGAACTCCTCCAGTGATGACCTGATAATGGATCATCTTTAAGAATCACAACCATCTTCTTTTGTGGCAGTTTTGACTCTAACCAGGAGTGTGTTTTCCCTGATTTCCATGGACTCCAGATTTGCTAGTGTTCCTTGTTGCCACACTCAAATGCAGGCTTAATTTTGAGGGTAGTCCCTCTCATCTCACTCCTGGATCTCAGCTCGTGCCCACATTTGAATAAGGCTATAACGAGGCCAGGAGCTGAATGGCCCTGGCAGAGCCAGGACTGAGTGCCAGTGAGCGGGTTATTCCTTTGCATGTTTTATATTGATAGCAGTGTCGATGATGTATTGCATCACTTTGTTGTAGTTAGCCAGTTTGAATTCATCTTGCTTTTTGTGGACAAGGTATACCTGGGCATAAACTGTCAGGGAGGTGCCAGTGCTGTAGTTGTATTGGAAACATTCAGCTAGGGGTGTGACTAATTCTGGAGCTCAAGCCTCGAGAATTATTCCCTTCAGCTGTTTCTTGATATCACAGGGAGTGACTTGAATTAGCATCTGCGATGTTGAGATCCTTGATTAGTCCGTGAGACAGTCTCCCAAATTTTTAATGGTCCTCAAATGTTAGTCAGGAAGACAGTGCAGGGTGGACAGGGCTGGGTTCATTTCTCTCTCCACCCCAGAGGCTCCCAACCTCATTCCTGATGAAGGGCTCCTGCCCAAAACGTCGATTTTCCTGCTCCTCAGATGCTGCCTAAGCTGCTGTGCTTTTCCAGCACCACTGTAATCTTGACTTCATTATTAGCATGCCTGGTGTCTAGCGCAATATCAGGTGGTCCTTCCAGTTTCATTTCTTCCTTTAGACTTTTCTAGTGTTTGATACTTTGGAGCACCTTGATAGACCATTTCAGAGTCAAGCACTTTCCTGTCAGTCTGGAGTTGCATTTAGGTCAGACCAGGGAGGGACAGCAGATTTACTTCCTTAAAAGGCATTAGTGAACTAAATGGGATTTATTTTATCCATTCACAGGACGTGGGTGTCACTGGTTGCTCATCCCTTATTGCCCAGAGGCCAGTTAAGACACAACACATTGCTGTGGGAGTGGAGTCACATGTAGGCCAGACCAGGTTTTTTTTTGAACAACGATGGTTACAGTGTCACGACTAGCTCCTTTTGGAATTGCAGCTACCTTTTCCAGAAAACAATCCAAGTTGCACTGGCGGCTGCGGCATAGGCTGCAGCAGAGCAGGCCCAGCATAGATTCTGTCACAAACAAGGCCTACACCAGGTAGATGGTCCCCATTATTCACATTAAATATGACAGGGTAATACCTGTTGAAGGCAGACTTCAGGCATACCTGAAAGGTGTCCCAGCTCAATTTAATTCAGACGCCTTTAAGCTGTCTTTGGACACCACTCCCCAAAATGGGAGCTCTCCTGATGTTCACTTAACACCTACAAGGACAAATGTCTACCTCAGCCAATCAGCTGCCCACATGCGAGGGAGAAAATTGTAGCAAATCAATGTAAAGTGACAGTGTGCAGACAGAATTACCAATTACAATAGCAGAGAGGAAGTATGAGATCAAACACAACATTACTAACCCAGCACTAATCACAGACAGGGCCTGGAAGATAATTAATTCTACAATCATTAACTTTTATAGTTAATTATTAAATTTTATTCCATCAATGAGGATTAAAATACTAGAGTTCTGGAACTTGGCAGTTGATTTATTATTGATATTTTTGCTCTCCTTATTGCATATAAATTAACTTAAATGAATCAACCCCATACTGGTTTTAAATTAAGTCATTCTAGTAAAAGACCTCAGGGCGAATGATCCTGTTGCATAAAAACGAACCTGCATGGGTTTCCATAACAACAAAACACTTAGGAAAAGAAATCCGGAGGCCTTGGGAGCTGCAGAGA
This sequence comes from Chiloscyllium punctatum, assembly GCF_047496795.1. NCBI lineage: Eukaryota > Metazoa > Chordata > Chondrichthyes > Orectolobiformes > Hemiscylliidae > Chiloscyllium > Chiloscyllium punctatum. The sequence goes on along the minus strand of NC_092745.1, from coordinate 108,097,984 downwards.
AATGGTGAGAAAACACTAATGATAACGCTTAATGATATTTACAATTAGATTTTTAAAAAGCCTAAATTTAGAAAACTGTTATCTGTAACACACCAATTAAATTTACCAATATGATTGCAGGGCTCCAGTAAGGTACAATTAAGGAGCTGGAGTGTAAGACTCGGGAGAAAGAGTATGTTAAATTGATGGGTGTTGTACTCATATTCCCTGTGGAGGATGGGAACACAAGAGTCCAGCAAAACGTCACACTGGACAATGACAATCAGTGAACTTAAACTGTTCAGGTTACAATTCACACAACACCAGGTTATAGTCCAACAGGTTTATTTGGAAGCACTAGCTTTCGAAGTGGTGCAAAAGCTCACTGTTAGTGAGTCCAACTACTACTGTTAGTAGTCCAAAACCTGTTGGACTATAACCTGGTGTTGTGCGATTTTTAACTTTGTCCACCTCAGTCCAACACTGGTTCCTCCACATCAGATTACAATCGTAAGAATGAAGGCAAGGAAGGAAGACTTGCATATGTATCGTATTTTCCATAAGCACTGGACATCTCGAGGCACTTTAGTCATAGAGTCCCTACAGTGTGGAAACAGGCTATTTGCCCGTTGAGTCCACACCAACCCTCTGAAGAGCATCCCATCCAGACCCACCCCCCCAACCCATCCCTGTAACCCTGCATTTCCCATGGCTAAACCCACTAGCCTGCACATCCTTGGACAATTTAGCATGGGCAATCCACCCAACCTGCACATCTTTGGACTGTGGGAGGAAAGGACAAAGTGTGGACTGCAGATACTGGAGATCAGAGTCAAAAGGTGTGATGCTGGAAAAGCACAGCAGGTTGAGCAGGATCCGAGGAGCAGGAAAGTGAACGTTTCAAGCATAAGCTCTTCATTACTAATGAAGAGCTTATGCTCAAAACGTCGACTCTCCCGCTCCTCAGATGATGCCTGACCAGCTGTGCTTTTCCAGTATCACACCTTTTGATTGTGGGATGAAACCAGAACACCCAGAGGAAACCCACACAGATATGGAGAGAATGTGCAAACTCCACACAGACCGTCGCCCAAGGCTGGAATCAAACCTGTGTCCCTGGTGCTGTGAGGCAAGAGGGCTAACCACTGAGCCACCGTGCCATTTAGTCACGGAAGTGTAGTTGCTGTGGTGATATAGGAAATGTAAGATCAACAAGAAGTGAACATTTCCCCAGTGAGACTTGGGAGCAGTAGCTTGGGCAGGCATCCCATTCTGTGGGGTGACCTACCCTTCTCCAACCGCCGTGGAAGATTAGGGAAGGTTACTTGAGTGTAGGTGATTCCTTCACCCGAGCAATGGTTACTGTAGGAGGCAAAAAGGATGGAATGACACCATAACCAGCTATCCCACAGCAGCGTGTCAGGCCAAAATGCAAACTTCTCAGCCTGACTGACTGCCATTAGAAAGATCAAAAGGATGATTTCTTCTGTCTTGGGCCTCAATCGACTCACCTCCAATGGATCAGAATGATACTGCTAACCAAAGCTGCCTCCCAGTGAGATGATACCCACCAGATATCACAGTAGGAAATCTTGCATTTATATGGGAACTCAGTTAGGATCTGGGCTGGGGAGGAGCTGATAGCTCTAATCACCAGATCCATCGCCTGAGCTGATTGGCTGAGTAGCTTGTCAGTCAGAATATACAGTATCCAATGTAACTAATGAAGTCAGGACACCACATTGATTTACAGTCTCGTTGACTAATGATTTCTGATGTTCTGACGAACAGTGTACATTGGTTGAGTAGGGCACACCAAACTCCCCCATCCTTCCTTTCTTACCTTGTGTGGTGACTCACGGGCTATTCTGATGGCCCTGGGTGGAGGCTGTTGCAGTGCAAGATGAGGTAAAGAACCTTGTCGTGCTCACCTTTAGACTCGAAGGTCCTTCTTGACCTCCTTCCTCAATGGTGTATGTGGCCCTCCCATGGACTGAACAATGCCACCCCGATATCCTGACCTCCTTCTTCCCAGTGTCTGACGCTGGCTCATTACCTGTGTCTAGACCTGACCTTATCCCTCCCTCTGCAATAGAGAATGGATGGCATGCTGGCTCAGTGGTTAGCTCTGCTACCTCACAGTGCCAGGGACCCAGGTTCAATCCCAACCTTGGGTGACTGTCTGTGTGTAGTTTGCACATTCTCCCCATGTCTGCATGGGTTTCCTCTGGGTGTTCCAGTTTCCTCCCACAGTCCAAAGATGTGCAGGTTAGGTGCATGCGAAATTGTGCATAGTGTCCAGGGATGTGCAGGCTAGGGGGTTAGTCAGGGCTGAAAATGTGTTGCTGGAAAAGCGCAGCAGGTCAGGCAGCATCCAAGGAGCAGGAGAATCAATGTTTCAGGCATGAGCCCTTCTTCAGGGTTAGTCAGGGTTAAAGTAGAGGAATGGGTCTAGGCAAGATAGCCTTCAGAGGTTTAATACGAACTTGTTGGGCCAAATGGTCTGTTTCTGCAGGGATTCTATGGGAGTGTGTGTGTCTGTAAGACAGAGAGAAAAGAAAGACAGGAAAAAAAAGGTGCACACGTGTGTGAGAGAGAGAGAGAGAGTGTGAGAGAATGAAAAAGACTGAGAGTGTGTGAGAGAGACTAGGAGTGAGCTGGACATACACAAATAAACAGAAGCTGATTGGTATGGGGGAGGATGGGGGTCACAAAAAAGCCCACCCCTTCCCAATATCCATCCACAAACTCATTTAGGAAAGGAGGAATATGTAGGCTGAAAGGCAACCCACTTCCAATTTCTAGTTTCATCTCAATTCCACAGTGACCAACTTGGAGTGTGCACCATCAGAGACAAATACAACCTACAACCAACACCTTCACTCTGCTGCAGTCCCCTCCCCTTCCCTGGTGACCTGGACTTGAGGTCCACTCTCTCTGTCTCTAGATGTATTTCTTAATCAAAAAAGCAGAAAAAGGTTTTGTTAGCTTTGCTGTTGGAAACCAACACTTATATTTTTAAATGATCAATTATTTCTCAAACATTGATTTCTCTTTCGCTCAGCAGGTTCTTTCCATTTTCTTCATACCATTACCAATTTTTTTCAAGTTGATGTTTAATATTTTGCCGAACCACATCTCAGGCAGCCAGTGCTGGTTTCCTGCTGAAAGGGAGTTCTGAAGAAGGGTCACTGGACTTGAGACGTTAACTCTGCTTTCTCTGCGTAAATGTTACCAGTCTTGCTGAGTTTTTCCAGCAATTTCTGATTTTGTTTCTGATTTGCAGAATCTACAGTATTTGAGAAAAGGGGTCATGTCCAAAAGAAATGGAATGTATTGGAAATGCTCAGCAAGTCTGGAAGTATCTACGCAGAGACACAGAAAGAGATAGACAGATAGACAGAGAGAGAGAGAGAGAGAGAGGCAGGGCTCTATGACTTTTCATCAGAACTAACACAGATTGTGAACCGGATGAGTTGAGTTTGTTTTTCCCTCCGCAGATGCTGCCTGGTCTGTGACTATTTCCATCATTTTCTCGTCACAGTTCAGATTTCCACTATTTTGCTTTCCCACTTTGTGCTCCGAGGTAAGCATTTCTAAGATTGGCTAATTTCAATTTAAAATGAGAAAATACTGATCAATCAGTGAAAAAGTTTAATTCTACTATTGATGAAACTAAAGTCTTTTGGATAATGGGATCTGGATATTGTAGGGCCAGTTTCAAAGAGATGACTGCATTCAATGAATGACCAAGTTGTGTGTCATTGTCTAACAAAGCCATAGTGGTATTAGGGTTGGAGGATTTGAATTACAAGGGGAGGCTGAATAGGCTGGGATTGTTTTCCCTGGAGCGTCTAGGCTGAGAGGCAACCTTGTAGAGATTTATAAAATCATGAGGGGCATGGATAGGGTAAATATACAAGGTCTTTTCCCTGAGGTGGGCGAGTTGAGAACTGGAAGGCACAGCTTTACAGTGAGGGGAAAAATTTAAAAGGGACCGAAGGGGACACTTTTTCACACAAAGGGGGGAGGGGTGCACATATGGAATGAGCTGCCAGAGGAAGTGGTGGAGGCTGGTAAAATTACAACATTTAAAAGGATGGGTATATGAATAGGAAGGGATCAGACGGATATGGGCCAGGTGCTGGCAGGTGGGACTAGATTGGGTTGGGATCTCTGGTCGGCATGGACAGGTTGGACCGAAGGGTCTGTTTCTATGCTGTACATCTCTACGACTCTATGGATCACTCTGAGACCTGAGCTTTTGATCATCTTTATAAATAGAGGAACAGAGCACAAAGACCTGCAAAATTGCTAAGTCTATGTAAAACGATTTGACCCCACAGTGACTACAGTTCTCAATTCTGTCACCAGAAGGATAACAGCAGAAAGTTAACTTCTCACCCTGGCCCAGCCTTTAATGTAGAAACCATTCCAAACTGCTTCACAGGAACATGACTAATTAAAATTTGACAACTAACCTATTAAGGAAATATTAACACTGGTGCCCCAAAGCTAGGTCAAAGGTAGGTTTTAAGGAATATTTGTAAGGAGGAGAAGGGAGTGCGGGTGAGAGAGCTAAGCGGTTTGTGGAGGGATTAAAGAAGTTTAGGGCCTTGGAAGCTGAAGATATAATCACCAGTGTTGAAGAAATGAAAATAAAACACTTATGAGACCAGAATCAAGGTTGTCCAGAGATCTCGGAGGCTTCTAATGCTACAAGAGATTGCAAAGACAGAGGAAGAAAGTTATGAAGATAGTGAAAGATAAGGCTGTGGAAGGATTGGAACACGGATGAAAAGATTAAATCGGAGGTATTTCTGAACTGGGCATCAGCAAACACATCTCATGCTGATGCAGAAATTGATGAGAAGGTACCATGTCATCTGCTACATTTCAAATAGGGAAGTGGGCAGTCAGGATTTTCTGAATTATGGATTTCTTTTACTGCGCGATGATCATCAGCCATTGAAAACGTCCGGTGGGAAAAGAAAATTTTGCATCGATATAGCACATTTCATGGTCACTTGATACTTCAAAATATTTTACAATCCATTATATACTTTTGAAGTGCAGATACTGTTGTAATGTATTTGATGGGCAGACACTATATACCAGCACCTAAAACCGACATTGCTGGAGAAACTGAGCAGGTCTGGCAGCATCTGTGGAGAGAAAGCACTTCTTGGATTACCCACCGCTTTCCATCATGTTCACAAAGAGAGTATGTGAGCTAGAATGAATTTCATGAGATTTTTAAATGTATCTAAGTGGAGCTTACATCGTATTGCTCACGACTAGGCTGAATATAGTTGCTCAGGCATTAAGATATACTTGGTTTGTCTCTTTGTGGTTATCTTCTGTGATGAAGCAACATAATTAGGCAGATGCTGAACTGCATTACAGGCTAATTGATGGAGGTTATAGTACATTACTTGTAAATTCCACCCCTTAACTAGGGAGAAAGGCCACAAGAGTAAGATTAGAAATGCTAGCAGGAACTGAGAAGCTTGCTACTGTGCTTAAAAAGAATGGATATTTTTCAGTTGAATTCTGAAATGTGACAGGTGCGTGTTTTATACAGTGCCCTATCTCTCCTGATACTGTAAGTGAGTAATTAAGGAAGTCAGTGCATACTGTGTAATGCATGATATATTATTCAGATGCAGCAGTTGCTCTTTAAGGCTGCAATGTGTAATTGTCAAGCCAACAGAGACAGAGAACAATCAAATTAATTGTTTGATCAGGGAACTTGGCAGATTGGAAGCTTGTCTGTTTCAGACTGCAGTGCACTTCTGGCAACCTTGTTTCTGAAAAGTGTAACTTCTGTGCACATTCGGTGAACCATTCCAAACTTCAAAAAATACACACAGGGAGATTTTTGAGCAGCGCTGAGCAATCTTAAATCTCATTAAATTTGATCCTTTTCCCTGAACTGTAATCTGTATAAGACACAGGCTGGTTAAAGGCGTTTCTCCATACACCATGTATTTCCTACAATGGTGCTATATTTTCCTGTTTGCTTAAGTAGCATCTGAAAGGTGGTGTTTAAGGAAGGAACCCCAAGTGAGGCCTGAGGCAGCTGACAACATGGCTGCCAATCTTTAATGTGAAGTAGTGGACGGAATGTCAGCAGCTCAGAGATCCTAGAGGGTAGGAGCGATGGAGAAGATTAGACAATTAGTAACGGACAAAGTAGCGATAGCCAATTCTCCTTCCCCAGCACACTAATGTTCCGGTTAAAATTTTCAAACTGTCCATCTGACAATAACTGTTGGATAAATGAAAATGTCCTTCAGATCGATGTCACGAAAAGAAAAGGACCTATATATCTCTGCCTCTGTCAAACGCGTTCAAGATGCCAGTGGGGATATATGGCCTGAGTTCAGATTTTTACTCCACATAAATAAAGGTGGACAGTAAAGGTCTTTACCCTAGGTTGGGGGAGTTCAAAAGCAGGGGGCATATTTTTAAGGTGAGAAGAGGAAGATTTAAAAGGGACCTGAGGGGCAACCTTTCCACACAGAGGGTGAAATGAACTAATAGAGAAAATGGCAGATGCAGGTACACTTACAACATTTAAAGGACGTTTGGACAGGTACATAAATAGGAAAGGCTGAGAGGGATTATGAGCCAAATGCGACTTGTTTAGTTTGGGAAACTTGGTCAGCATGGACGGGTTGGACCAAAGGGTCTGTTTCTGTGCTGTACGGCTCTATCTACATCATCTAGAATGCTATCACCCAGCCCAACATTCGAGTCCACAACTTGTGTTTATCTGCCTTGAGTCTACCACTGGTTTCCCCATTCCCTCACGTTACAGCAAAAGGGCGCTACGTCATATTACAGGGGCCAAATGGTCTATTTGTATTCCTATTTTGTAAGTTTTTATGTTCCCTGAAATGCTTGCCCCAGACCTGATACGCTTCCCAATCCTTTAAATGTCACCTGAAAACTAGCTCTTTCACCAAAGCCTCTGATCAAGCCTCCACATTTCCTGCTTCAAGCCTGCCCAAAAGCATTTGGAGACCTTTCTTATGCTGGGAGTGCAACTCTTGGCCAGTCTGGATTGAAATCCCAAACGCAGTTGACAAAAACTCATTACAGGAACAGCTTTCAACAGTCCCCTAATGAATCCATAATCCTGCAGTCACTCACTGATTCCCCTCCAGCCACCTCAGAAACACATCTGCAAATCAGGCCCCAAAAACAGACTTCCAATAACCATTAAATGTTTTTTTTAAAAATAATTTACAAAGTACTGCATAAAATTCTACATAGAATATATCCATTCACTGTAAATATTAATTGCCACAACCCTAATCCAGCAAACCCGCAGATTTGCAAGTTGTAAAACAGGCCTTGGTTTCCAGCAGCCTCAATTTGCAAACCACCCAAATCACAGCACTTTGTGAACAGGGCAGTTTCTAAATAAAGCTGTAAGCAATACTGAGGCCTACAATACATACTGTCAGCATGCAGAATTGTGTTCAACCACAGATATGTTTTGTTTTAAAAAACATAAACTCCTGCAAAAGAAGACGATTTTTAAAGGATATTTTTTATCTGCAAAATACCTTTTAAAAGGGTAATATTAATTCACTCCACCTAAACTGCTGCTCTTTCACCTTCCACTGAATGCACACTTTGCCCTATTAAAAAAATCCGCTCCATAGCACCACACAGTGGCTTGTATTGAACTAGACTAGTCCTTTATACTGCTCATGGGAATTGGGATAGAGCCAGAGTGGTTTGGAGGGAACCAATTTGGCAGGGAACCAGTGCGGCAAATAAAAATTCCTTATCCGGATGATGGGATGAACCTTTGCAATTTAGGAAATGGAAATTAAAGGGCAGGTCCAACAGGCCCTTTTTAAAATCTTTTTGTCATTCATGAATGCTTAATAATAGGCCAACTCACCAGAATTCAGTTCCTCTTACCAGTCAAGGCAAGCAATTCTAGCCTTGATGTTCCTAACTGTACATTAGAGGCATGTGCCAGCAAGGTTTGTACTTCCTAGATTTTGGAGCTGTTGGTTTTGAGGAATGTTCATCCGTGGCAGGCTACAATTGAGATCGGACGGTGGCAATCTAAGTTGCGCGGGGCTTGGAGGATGACTGAGAGAGAGAGTTGGATAGTCAAGGACACAAGTAAAGAAATGTGGCCAAGGGTGGAAGTCTGTCTGGACAAGCAGAACAGGCTGACCATGGAAAGGGGGTCCAACTGTGGAAAGGACAAAATGAAGCTGTGGATATCCTGTCCGACAGACAGAGTTTTGAGAGAAAAGTCTATTGGGGACTTTCCTCAACTCAACCAATACTTAAGGGCCTTAAATGGCCAATTACTGGCTATTTGACATGTGACATGTGAAGAGAGACTGGATTGTTTAGGATCATATTCACTAGAGTTGAGAAGAATTCACAGAGACCCATAAAAACCTAACAGGATTGGACTGGGTAAATGCAGGAAGGATTTACCTGATGACCAGGGAGCACAGAACAGGGGGTTACAGTCTAAAGATACGAGGTAGGCCACTTCGGACTGAGCTGAGGTGAAATATCTTCACTCAGAGAGTGATGAGCTTGTGAAATTCTTTGTCACAGAAAATGGTTGAGACCAAACCATTCAAGAAGGAAATAGTAATAATTCTTAAGGGAAAAAGGAATCAAAGGATATAAGGAGAAAGTGGATACTGATCAACCATGATCATATGTTATTAAGGAGCAAGCTCAAAGGGCTAAACAGCCTACTCCTGCTCCTATTTTCTATATTTCTATGTGAAGTGGATGACAGAAGTTTCTAACTGGGAAACTCTGATGACTAAAGTTTCTAACTTGGATACTAAAGTTGGGGAGAAGTTTCCAATTGCCCCAGTCTCCGGGAAATTGGAGACATGGATAAGGAGTAAGGATTGGCTTCTGAAAAGCCACCCAGTTCACTTGATTCTGATTCCTTGTACGCCGTCTCTGTCTGTGACACTCATCTTCCCCCTGTCCCCCAGGCAGTTCTTAAGAGACCTGTGCCTTTGAGGCCTGTGATCAAGTGAAATCCTGTCCTTGCTTGCCTGTCTTCTTAGTGAGTCATAAAATGTGGTGCTGGAAAAGCACAGCCAGTCAGGCAGCATCTGAGGAGCAGGGGAGTCGACATTTTAAGCATAAGCTTTTAATCAGGAATGTCTTCTTAGTGAGTTGACTGGTGACTGATTGGGTGAGTTATTTCGTGACAGTGGGAGTTGGATCACATATTTGTCATACTTAACATGCTCATCTACACACCTTTTCAAAAACGTTCTTTACAAATCCCATGATAAGATACATTTGTTACTTGTACTGAAAATTGGAATTCTTAACATGGTTATATCCTTATGCATTTTTAAAATTTGTTCATGGGATGTGAACATCACTGTCCTTCCCTAATCACCTTCTTGAACTGCTGTGGTCATAGACTCATGCAGTATGGAAGCAGACCTTTTGGTCCAACTTATTTGTGCTGACCAGTTATCCTAAACTGATTTAGTCTCATTTTTTTCATTCATGGGATGAGGGCATCACCAGCCAGGCAAGTATTTATTGCCCAACCCCAGAGGGCAGTTAAGAGTCCACCACATTGCTGTGAGTCTGGAGTCACATGTAGGCCAGACCAGGTAAGGATGGCAGCTTCCTTCCCTAATGGATATTAGTGAACAAATGCCATTTTTCCTGACAATCAACAATGGATTCCAAGTCATCATCAGACCTTAATTACAGATTTTCTCTGCAATTGAATTCAAATTCCACCACATGCCATAGCAGGATTCGAACTCAGGTTCGCGGAGCGTCACAGAGGTCTCTGGATTAACAGCCCAGTGATAACACCTCTAGGCCATCACCTCCCCCGCACTGTGTCCATATCCCTCTAAACCCTTCCTATTCATGTAACCATCCAGATGTTATAATTAAATGTTGAATTGTACCCTTCTCCAGCACTTCCTCTGGCAGCTCATTCTGGCTGGTACAATTACAACATTTAAGTATAACATCTGGTTGGTTACATGAGTAGAAAGAGTTTAGAAGGATATGGTTCATTGGTGTTGACTAATGGGACCAAATGGTGTATTTCCTCACTGTAATCTAATTGGCCATTCGTTACTGGACACAGAATGGGTATTCCAGGGACACTGGCATAAAGAATGCCAGCAATGGGACAGGGCATCTGTCCTGAACCGTGATGCTAAACTGAAACACATATTTGTTTTTTGCTTTTTCTTTTTTGTGTTGCCTTCACCAGTTGTTTTAAAGACCACTTTTTAGTTTACTAAAGAGCTGATTGGTGGAGCGTATATGGTGTTACACCCATACGTACCTAAATTCTGTACATATAATTCATACACTGAGGTAAAACTGGTTTTTGTACTGAAGAAGCTCAAGTTCTCAAACCCCCTACTGAGTGTCCATTTTCTACCTAGCTTCCAGTAGTCTTCAGGAGAACAGAGATTCCATCTTGTATAAAGGCCTCACACAGTTTAGTTAGGAGTTGTTCTACTCTCAGGAATATTAAATGCAAAGTTGCGTCTCCATCCGCAGTTTGAATGTTCATCATATCTAGAACAGTCCGATGCAGTAAACTTGCATTGCAGCATATAAATTAACAATCAAAGTCTCCAAAAATCCTTCCAAAAGCAAACCTTGAATTATGTTGAGTTTAAAGACTGGTGCTATTTTGAAATGGGGAAAAAAGTGAAGAATACTAGTAGGTCATATTAAATTATTAGATTATTAAATGACATATTTGTACAAAGATTCCTTTAATCATAATCAGAACATTCTTAAAATAAATGAAATTTATTGTCTTTGTTAATCAACACACAGTTCACTGTGTTCATTTTGAGTCAGTTTACTAGTGGTAACATTGTAATGTTCCCACACCAGATCAGATCCAACACTTTATTCAGAATTGCCCCTCTGCAGCAAATCATCTTCATCTTCATCCATTGAATTGGCTATTCTGTACTCTTTGAAAGCTGGGATGATGCTTGTTACACAAATAGCAGCCCACAATATATAACTGAATCAGAGGAAACATTTTGTGGGGAACATACACAATTCTGCTCCTTGTGAAGATTTTCTTTTTCTCTATCAACTAACCATCTATTCCATTCGGTTTGTGAACATGATCATGGAATGGCTTATTGAGGCACACATCCAGATGATTTTTCTTTTCACAAGCAAGACTTAATCAACTGCACCGAAATACCACATACAAGATTCTTAGATGATTCGACAGGGGAGATGCAGAGAGATTATGGAAGAGTCTAGGGCCAGAGGCACAGATGAGGAGGAATATTTTCTCCCAGAGAGTTGTGAATCTGTGGAATTCTTTACTACAGAGGGCTGTTGAGGCTGGGTCATTAGATCAATCAGCCCATTGAATAGTGAAGGCTGAGATAGACAGATTTTAATCAGTAGGAGCTAAGGTTTCTGGGGAACAGGCAGGAAAATGAAATTGGAGTTTATCAGCCATGATTTCATTGAATGGCAAAGCTGGACTGTATTGGCCTACTTCTGTGCCAACCTTAAATACATCAATAAATACTTATCAAAGTTGCTTTTTAAAAAGTAATGTTTTAAGATGTTGCGCAATATTGTGGCAAGTTTTGCTTTCTGTGATCTGTAAATAAATTTTGAGTGAAAGTTCAAAAGAAAGGAAAACATTTCTCAAAAACAGGCTCAGTTTGTGCCTTTTTCACAGAATGAGTTCAAAGCAGTAACTCTGACCCAAAGTGGTTGTCACTAAAAAGAAAGAGAAAAAATAATTAAAGGGAAAGAAAGTAAATATGAAATAGCATTCAACTGTACAGTACCAAAATACCATTCACATTAGGCAACTTGAAAAAAGAAACCACAGCAAAATGAAACACTATACTGTGAAATAAACCCCAACTTTGCCAGTCTATAAGAGATATAGTGAACAACACAATGGGAAGGCCAAGGACTGGGAGATTACAAAGTTGGAGAATGTAAGAGGAGACATTCGTGAGAGCCAAGATCAATATCAGGGACAGAAAAGGCATGAATAGGCACATGAATCCTTTACACAGATTTTAGAATTACTTTTAATTTCTGAGGTTAAAAAAATCTAGAATAAGATTTACAAAAGAAATTCAACTTTCAATACCAGTCAGCTGTTGAAACTTCTCTTTATTTCTTCCTCTGCAGATTTTCCATTATTGTCTTTTCAATGTTCTGCTGCTCAAATATCTTATAGACAGGTACCTTTCAGGGAGCTGTTCTGCTGGCAGTCTGCACTTGTTGGCGGCTTGGCAGTTCTCTCTCTAGCTGTTCAAAATGTCCAGTTTTATACCCCAAAATATCGGATCATGGGCCGAAGGGCTTGTTTCCACACTGTAAGTAATCTAATCTAATCTAATTTCATTGGTTTTAATATTATCAAAATACTATATTTAAATTTGATTGGATTCTGGTATCTTGGGGCATAATTTAAATGGATTGGCCGAATTTGAATTTTCTTTTTGTTTCATGGCAACCCAGATGTTGCTAGCTGTTTTGACCAAGTGTTACATTGTTACCTTGTTCTGGAATCTCTGTGCTTTGTTCTTGCTAGTTTTTCAACTCTCTTAAAGGTATAATACCGCTACACCTTCATAACATTATATACATATACAGCCACTGAATCAATTTGGTCCCATACAGTAACATATGAAGAAGCAAGCAAACACTGAATAAACCTGAAAAAAATTCAGAAACAAAAGCAGAACTTGCTGGAAAAGCTCAGTAGGTCTGGCATCATCTGTGGAGAGAAATTAAAGTTAATGTTTTGGGTTGAGTGACCCTTCCTTAGAACTCCTGAGGAATGTTCTGAGGAAAGGTCATTCAACCTGAAACATTAACTCTGATTTCACTCCACAGATGCTGCCAGACCTGCTGAGTTTTTCCAGCAACTTCTGTTTTTGAAGCAAACTTTGGAGTTTGACTGTGATCAACAAACAAACCGAAGGCATCTCTTATTTGTACAACACTATATTTGCATGCATTTGAGGCACTGGGAATGACTTAACTGACCCCCATTAACTTCGGCTGAAGGATCTCAGATGGTGCTCTTTCCCCACTGCACTTTGGCAGCAGCTGCCCCAAGCTTTAGTGCGTTCCTCAGCACATAGTCCTGGACTTCAGAATGTGTTAGTCTGCATCAATCATTGAAGTCAACTCCTTGCTTTGGAAGATCAATAGGTTTCAGGCAGACCAAAAAGCATCTCTCACCAGGTTGATAGTCTTACTGGAACGTGTCCAGCGGAGATTCACACGGATGATCCCTGGAATGACAGGTCTAGCATATGAGGAACGGCTGAGGATACTGGGATTGTATTCGTTGGAGTTTAGAAGATTAAGGGGAGATCTAATAGAGACGTACAAAATAATACATGGCTTTGAAAAGGTGGATGCTAGAAAATTGTTTCTGTTAGGCGAGGAGACTAGGACCCGTGGACACAGCCTTAGAATTAGAGGGGGTCATTTCAGAACGGAAATGCGGAGACATTTCTTCAGCCAGAGAGTGGTGGGCCTGTGGAATTCATTGCCACGGAGTGCAGTGGAAGCCGGGACGCTAAATGTCTTCAAGGCCGAGATTGATAGGTTCTTGTTGTCTAGAGGAATTAAGGGCTACGGGGAGAACGCTGGCAAGTGGAGCTGAAATGCGCATCAGCCATGATTGAATGGCGGAGTGGACTCGATGGGCCGAATGGCCTTACTTCCACTCCTATGTCTTATGGTCTTATGGTCTTATGGTCTTACACATGCCGTTGATATTTGTCTTGGTGTCTATCCCTGGGAACAGATTGTAAAGCACAGAATCCTGCTTCATGGAGCTACTTGGGATGAAATTTGAAGTATGTTAGAGGCATATTGGCAGACAGAAAGATTGGAAAGAGGGAGAAAACTGAAATCAAATCAGTAAGTACTGGAAAACATTCATTAGGTCAGTCGCAGAAAGAAAGATAGAGTTAAAAGGTTAATGATCTTCTAGCAGAGGAAGAGAGCTCTGGAGTTCTACTGAAAAACAGAATAATAGCAACTAATGAGAGATAGAAGTGAAAATGATCACAGCTGAGACTTGAGGAGGTGCCAAGAACCTTACAGAAGTACAGGTTAAGATGAGATAAATTGATGTACGTGGGTGTTGCAGTGCAGACGATCCATAATTTAATTAAATGTTAGAACAGGCTTATTAGATTTAATGGCCTGTTCTAGTTCCTCTGCTCTTCTGTCTGCTATGTATGTCTTCAAGGGTGTGACAAGTTGCAAATTTTTAGACTGTACATTTCTGTTATTCATGACTGATATAAGGAGATGCAAATAATTTGAATAAGGGATGATCTGGGATATGCGATCAATTCCATTTTGTTCTGAAGACATATCCTTAAAATTTTGGAACCATTCAGCAGGCTCTGGCTGTCAAAGAAACCCAAAGGCAAAATACTACAGCCTGAATATCAACCCAAGCCTATCGGATTGTCACACCACAGAATGTGGCTGATTCTAGAATTCTGCAATTGAATTAACCTGTGACATTTGAAAAAAAAGTAATGAAACTTCAAAAGCTTAGTTATAAAACTGAGATGGAAAAAGCAGACATAGTTATAAAAAGAGAGTTTTGTGACCCTAGCCTACAGGAACACGTAATATCAGAGTATGTGATTGGAATGCGGCCAGCCAAGTGGACCTTATAGAATATGAGTTCCCTGATTAGGGCTGCTCACCTGGTCCCATCAGGAGTTCTGGCTGACAGATATAAACAGGAGTGTCAGGGGATCTGTTCGGGCTAGGAGTGGGCTGTAAGCTGCTGGGTCAATGTCATATGCAATGCATGTGTAAATAAAGGATTACTTGGTGATGGGATACTGGCCTTCATGCAATTACTTCAGGGGCAATGAGAGAAAAGCACACCTCTGTAGACATTCACTCGCAATAGTTATCTTTGAGTGGGGTAAGCATTTCTGGCATCATGTCGCTTTTTGGGAAGCTCGACTCATTGATCCTGCCATCAAAGACTGGGCTCAGTATGTGGAAGGCAACAGGTAATTCTCTGAACAGCTTGTGGAGCCACCGCTTTTACAATTATTAGATGCCTAACTTTCCCTGAGGCACCAGATACTAAAGATTTGACAAGTTGGTGGATTTAGCTAAGGAATATGTAGACCCCAAGCTTCCTGTAATTCAAAGATGTTATTGGTTTTACTCAGCAGTTTGAGAACCAGGGAATCCATTTCTGGATTTTTTGACAACTTAAGGTAACTGGCAGAGGCATGTGATTTTGGTTTAATCCTAACTGAGATGCTGAGACACCATTTGGTATGTAGGATTAATGATGTGACTATGCAAAAGCACCTATTGGCTGAAGCTTAACTGGTCTTCAAACAGGCACTACAACTGACTGCGGCAGTTGTGTAAAATGTGGCAAATGGAGCTTCTGAGTTACAGGCTATTCCAAGTGGACACGCTCACCAGACTGACTGAGCTTGGGAAACATCATTCAAATGAAGGCAATTGCATCGCCTCACTCAGGACATATCCTGAATAGAAGGTCTCTAGATCAGCCCACAGCAAAACCCCAAAACAAAGCCAAGCCTTAGCTAAATACTTAAAATTTTGCCGAGGTTCTGGACAGATAAGCCCTTGTAGCTGCTCCCGGTATGTGGACTCAAGACAACTAAAGAGTCCCACTGGGCCTGCACTGAATAAGAGAACTCATAGGCCAGTATCCAGGAGAATGCACAGCCTGGAAAGTCCAGGAGAATGCACACTCTGGAAAGTCCACCTCCAGGTGGTTTGGAGCAGTTAGATACTTAGCAACATTGAATCAGAACTAACTAAAATAAATGTCTGGTTAAATGGTAACCCAATTCTGATGGAGGTTGATACCGGTGTGGTTGTATCAGTGATTGTGGAGCCAGTTTTCACTAAAATTCACTCTGGGCTCTAACACTTCAGTTTGCATAAGACATCAGTCAGGCTGAGAACCTATACTGGGGAACCTCAACAGATTAAGGGAACAGCTTCAGTTCCGGTCTCTTATGAGAAGCAGCTGGTTCAGTTACCACTGATTGTAGTAAAAACCCTGGGCCTGAGCTTGATGGGGCAAAATTGATTGAGAAAGATTCAACTTGATTGGCTCAACATTTTTTGATTAGAAAATGGCTGCCTGAGTGAAGTCCTGATTAAATTCCCAGAGGCTTTTCAGGAAGGTCTAGGGACTATCAAAGGAGCCAAGGCCACCTTACATGTAAACCAAGAAGCAATTCCATGATTCTGTAAGGCCACCAAGTGCCATTTGACTGATCTGCAAAAGTAGAGGCAGAAATTAGGAAGATAGAGTGCGAAGGAATCATCAAACTGGTACGAGAAGTTACAGGAAGAAGATTGGACCTATGTCTGAGGACTTGGAAGATGAGGGATGTAGTGATTGTTGTAAAAACCCTGGGCCTGAGCTTGATGGGGCAAAATTGATTGAGAAAGATTCAACTTGATTGGCTCAACATTTTTTGATTAGAAAATGGCTGCCTGAGTGAAGTCCTGATTAAATTCCCAGAGGAATTTCTACTAGCCATTGTCCACCAGTCAATGAAGGCAAGCATGCAGGTACAGCAGGTCGTGAAGAAGGCTAATAGCATGCTGGCCTTCATAACAAGAGGAATTGAGTATAGAAGCAAAGAGGTGCTTCTGCAGCTGTACAGGGTCCTGGTGAGACCACACCTGGAGTACTGTGTACAGTTCTGGTCTCCAAATTTGAGGAAAGACATTCTGGCTTTGAGGGAGTGCAGCGTAGGTTCACGAGGTCAATTCCTGGAATGGCAGGATTGCCTTACACGGAAAGACTGAAGCGACTGGGCTTGTATACCCTTGAGTTTAGAAGACTGAGAGGGGATCTGATTGAAACGTATAGGATTATGAAAGGATTGGACACTCTGGCAGGAGGAAACATATTTCCGCTGATGGGGGAGTGCCGAACCAGAGGACACAACTTAAAAATACGGGGTAGACCATTTAGGACAGAGATGAGGAGAAACTACTTCACCCAGAGAGTGGTGGCTGTGTGGAATGCTCTGGCCCAGAGGGCAGTGGAGGCCCAGTCTCTGGATTCATTTAAGAAAGAATTGGATAGAGCTCTTAAAGATAGTGGAGTCAAGGGTTATGGAGATAAGGCTGGAACAGGATACTAATTGGGAATGATCAGCCATGATCATATTGAATGGCAGTGCAGGCTCGAAGGGCTGAATGGCCTACTCCTGCATCTATTGTCTATTGTCTATTGTCTATTGTCTACAGTGATTGGAATGAAGCCAGCCTGATGGACCTCATAGAATATGAGTTTCCTGATTGAGGCTGTTAAACTGGTTCAATCAGGGAACCCTGGCTGACAGAAATAAATAGGCGTGTCAGAGATTCTGTTCACTCTCGGAGCTGGTTCTGAGCTGGCTGGGTCAGTATCATGTAATATGGACATGTAAATAAAGGATGACTTGGTGATAGGATACCATCCTTTGTGGAGGTGTTTCATGGAGAAGCAGGAATAGTAGCAAACCAGGGATCTGAGAAGATTTACTATGTGAAAATGCTGCTAATCAAAATAACTGAACTAACAAGTGGGAAGATTGATATAACTGTATTACATCACATATTTTTGTATTATAACTGCTAACATTAAAGAAACGGCTGACATTAATCCTCCTCTCAATGTATTTGCACACATTACAGTGTTAATGCCTGGTATACATCTTGAAGTGGTAAAGGATTTTCTTAAAACAAATCTCTGGTAAGGTAGAGGAAGTTTGATTTGTGGGGCAGAGTGGATGTGCCAAAAATTACTCTTATCACTGTGAACTTGATCTGACAGTGACTTCAACTGCTTGAAAGATTGAATCACATTTGCGTTATAAAATGAAATTTATTATGAGCCTTTGGACGGTATACTCATTGTAGCATGTCTTGCTGGATTATAGCCTATCTTGTGTTTATTTTCATGTCATGCACTTCTGGATTTTGCTGACAATCTTTTTCCCATTTATTGGATCTATTTAAATGTTTGTTGTGACCTTTGTTATTTGTTTTGCACCTCCAGGCTTCACGTAAGTGAGTAATGTTCTGGCAATTGGGAAAACCGCAAAGAACCTTTAACTTCTGTTCCTCCCCCAAACTTTACAGTATTCACCGAATCAAAAGGACATTGAGTTAAATGTAAATAAAGCTGACAATGTACTGCTCACTGCTGTACCACTGTTATTTTGAAACTCAAACTATTAAAAACAAGCCAAAACAATAATACTGCTAGGCTGAATATTAACCCTCTCTCTACAGATGTTGCTGAGTGTTTGCAGCATTTTATGTTTTTATAATAATGAAGGATGTGTCTTCAGAACAGATGGGATCGATAAAATATCCTGCAGGAAGGATTAACAGCACTTTGCACATTCATTGAGAGTCAAAATGTTGAGAAGCTTGAGGTTTACAGCCCAGAGGGAATGCAGTTGAACAGGATTACATCATGTTTAATGAAATACTAAATGGCGTCAATAAGGTAAACTTAGATGACAACCTCAAAGTCCAGAAAATAGAAGCAGGGGTCCTGGAGGGAAATTAATGCCAGGTACACTTAAGTTATATAGCAGAAAGAACTTAGCACTAGATGATAAATGTTTGGAAAAAGCTGTCAAACTGGGCAAAAGAATTCTCAATTGTTGGATTAAATGATGTGGGGATAATGAGTTTGAAATCTCCTTTTTGCTTTTGATTTGGTACAAGCAGAGTCTTTCTTTCCTCCTTGCATTATATCAGTTTTTTTTGTTCCAGGCTTTGTGTAACGCTGGTTGTTGTGGCTCTACAGAAAGATTTGCATTTATATAGCACTTCTCCAAACCCCAGGGCCTCTCAAATCACTTTACAGCCAATGAAATACTGTAAACCATATTCTTTCTTGCTATGAAGGAATTTCAGTGGCTGATTTTATAAATTGCAAATGCCCACCCTCATCAATGTACTAATGATCACATAAACTGTTTTACTCCAACATTGATTGAGTGAAAACTATTGGTCTTGACACGAGGGATTGAAAGATCCTGAGAATGTAAACAATGCCAACCTCACTGCATCCTTGACCTTTCCCTATCATTGTTCAGTATTAGTGGTGCTGGAAAAGCACAGCAGTTCAGACAGCATCCGAGGAGCAGTACTGCTCCTCGGATGCTGTCTGAACTGCTGTGCTTTTCCAGCACCATTAATCCAGAATCTGGTTTCCAGCATCTGCAGTCATTGTTTTTACCTATCATTGTTCAGCAAGCCTTGCTATAGCAGCGGGTTCCTGTCTAGATACATACCACACAGATAAACAAACCCTCCTTTGCTGATAGATTACTGCAGGGCTCCGTATCTAATTGAAGTGACAGTGGGATGGAGCAGGTTGCAGGTTGAACAGACGATGAGACTTATTGAGGTTGTCAGTCAACTCCTCTATAGGGACCAGAACTGTCAAAAAGACTTGCTGGAATATTCAAAGAATGTTGATTCGATGTGTGTTTTGCTGTTAGCGGAACCAATCATACAAAGCTCTGCATAAACTCCCTTAGATGCTTTAAGGTTGCACCCAGGGGTTAAAAAACTGCCAGTAGAGTTAAACTGAGCTGTATGTTCCTCTGGGGGAAAAGTGGTATTAGCTTACCTGAATTTCAGAATTTCTTGCGCTGAAGCATTAGCGTAGCCTGTAGATGTGTTGAAGCTGAAATCCCGATGGCATTACTGCATTGGAGTAGTTTAATAAAATATCAATGAGACGTGACCAGTAACCCTTTGAGGTTGACAATAAGCCTCCCTCTATTTGTACTCCAACATGTATCCTGCACTGAATCTATATTGGGAATTCCACTCCTCAGTGACCCTCCACCGATTCTGAGTATATATCAAACATTCCTTCAGGTTAAACTGCTGCCTTGACAGATTAAGAAGAAAATTTACATTTTTGCTCATTATAGCTTGGCTCTGACAAGCTCCTTGTAAAATTGCACTCAATATTTCTCACTGGATTAGTAATATATATCAGGAGTTGTCTTCGTAGAATAAATCTTTGAATAAAATGGGGATAACATGTCATAGAGCAAAGTTTTATTTTATATGCAAGGGGATTATAGTTTTCCCAGATTGACTCATTGGTGATATTAGCTGAAGTTGCCTAAAGAGGGTGCTGTTTTACTTTATCAAGAGCAGCACCGAGTAAATGCAGTCACCAGCACTGCAGTAAGATTTACCGTCAACATCTCTGCAGACACTTGACTTAGAAATACCTTGTAAGAGGAATATGTGAAAGATCTGAAAGATTAACATACGTAGGAATAAAAATACCACAGCAAAACAGAGGGCAATGACAAATAAGCTGAAAGCATTTGATTTTCACTTATTAACTAGTATCATTAACAATTTTGATCAGCCATGATGAGATTGAATGGGTGGCTAGAGTAAACAGATTACTCTGTTCCTCGGTTTCTAATTCTGAAGTAGAGAAGGAATGGAGACAGTCTCACCACCCTCAGGTTCAGTCAGTGTAAGTAGTTTGTTAGAACATTATTACTTTTTTCCAAAAAAAAATTCTATCAAATTTGAACAGGTGTGATGTATAATACTTCAAATTTGAGATTCCATAAATTGCAATGTTGTTCATTTACTTTCAATGTACAGCATGCAATACCCTGAGGTGGTTACCACACTTACTATTACAGGTTGTATTTGCAATGTACTTTAACGTTCCAGACATTCTCTGCTGCAAAGATGGGTGCCAGTCCTTGGCAATGATGGAACAGCCTTCGACACAAAGTTTTCACCACTGACCTTGCCTCAGTGGTTTAATGCATCCTTTGGTAAGTAGTCATGAACCTCGGAGTGTGTCCATCTGCAACACTTGATTATGGGGCTTTTGCCCGAAACGTTGATTTTCCTGCTCCTTGGATGCTGTCTGACCTGCTGTGCTTTTCCACCACCACTCTAACCTTAACTCTTGGTTGTAGGCAGTTCTTATACTGGAATGCCATCATATTTTAGCCACTTGAGTTAATGGTCCTTCAAAAATAGTTGTTTGCCTTGATGCACATCTTTTGGAAAAGTCTATCATGCAGACAGCATTGGATTTATTTGAATCATTGCTATGTAACATGTGCTCTAAATATTGTGCTATGGAATGAGTCTGCAGCGTGGATTTCCAAGATTAGTTTTCCCAATTTAATCTAACACCTCCAAGTGGATGACTGTAGTGAAGAAAGCAAAAAAAAACAGGCCTGAGAACCATCAACGATGATGTTGTGTAGAGGGAGCTGAAGAAGCAAAGGGAGGACATTGAGATTATACAATTTATTAAATTTACCTCATCCTATTCCAGATAGTAGCTCACTTGGCAAATGGATCACCCACCTTAAAACATTCCGGGTTGAGTGATTGGTTAGCTGGCCTCATTTAGAGTAACATTAGATTGCAATTCGTCTTAACACTCCAATGGGCTGGGAAGAGGACACCGGCACCACTCTCCACCTCTTCCTCCGCTACATTAAAACTCCGTGACTACCTGGTCAGGTCCACGTCCCCCTACAACCCACCCTCCAATCCTGGCACTTTCCCCTGCCACCGCAGGAACTGTAAAACCTGTGCCCACACCTCCTCCCTCACCTCTATCCAAGGAGCCTTCCACATCCATCAAAGTTTTACTTGCACATTCACTAATATCATTTATTGTATCCATTGCTCCCGATGCGGTGTCCTCTACATTGGGGAGACTGGGCGCCTCCTAGCAGAGCGCTTTAGGGAACATCTCCGGGACACCCGCACCAATCAACCACACCGCCCCGTGGCCCAACATTTCAACTCCCCCTCCCACTCTGCCGAGGACATGGAGGTCCTGGGCCTCCTTCACCGCTGCTCCCTCACCACCAGACGCCTGGAGGAAGAACGCCTCATCTTCCGCCTCAGAACACTTCAACCCCAGGGCATCAATGTGGACTTCAACAGTTTCCTCATTTCCCCTTCCCCCACCTCACCCTAGTTCTAAACTTCCAGCTCAGTAACTGTCCTCTTGACTTGCCCGGACTTGTCCTACCTGCCTATCTTCTTTTCCACCTATCCACTCCACCCTCTCCTCCCTGACCTATCACCTTCATCCTCTCCCCCACTCACCCATTGTACTCTATGCTACTTTCTCCCCACCCCCACCCTCCTCTAGCTTATCTCTCCATGCTTCAGGCTCACTGCCTTTATTCCTGATGAAGGGCTTTTGCCCGAAATGTCAATTTCGAAGCTACTTGAATGCTGCCTGAACTGCTGTGCTCTTCCAGCACCACTAATCCAGAATCTGGTTTCCAGCATCTGCAGTCATTGTTTTTACCAAGAGGTCAAGTCAGTCAAGATTCTTGAGCTGATTGCCATCTGGTGATTTCTTTTGGTTTCCGGATGAGGACAGGATTGGGTTTTTATTAAATAACATGTTTGCGTTTAATGTTCAGTCTCATACTTTTGTAAGATAGAGAAGGGTAAGTGGCAGTTGAAGAATTGTTATTTAGCAGCTGTTCATGTGAAAGAGGAAAAAAATGAGAAAGAAAAATAGAACAAAAATTGAATGACCTACCCAAAAAGATCAATCTACGAGCCACAGCAAGATTAGATGTTGCACTTCTGTAATCAGAGTAAACCTGTCAGCTAAATCCAATTATTAGAATGCATGGTTCTTTTATACCATTGCGTTAAAACTGTTCTAGAACTCCAAATTCCCCAGATTTGGTTGGTAGGCCAGGAATACCTTTTCCATGTTGATAATGGATTCAGTTTGCTCTATATCGCAAACATCCTGTGGTCACAATTCCACAGCAGTTTCCACTTCACTAAGACCATCTTGAGCTTTCTTTTCCTTAGTCAGAGATAATAGGAAACTGTCTTATTTTCATGGCTGACATTGATAGTTGAACTGTTTGATGTCGTCATTGAAGCAGCCTACTTTTTTTTAAAGAAAGCAACTTCCATGTAAGAAATCCTTAAAATCTATTCTTTCCACAATCGTGATGAAGGGTCTTCGATCTGAAATGTTTACTTTGATTGTCTCCATAGCTGCCTAATGACCTGCTGAGTATTTCTAGCATTTTCTGATTTTGTATCTAAAATGTTCTAGCTTCCTTTAAATGAGTTGTAACCTTTCATATCAGCCCTCAGGAGGATGTGAACAACTTATCTGAAATCCTGATATTATGTCAACATCCTTCCCCACCACCCCCCCACCACCCCCCGCCCACTCCCACCCACCCCCCCCACCCCCCCAACCCCCCCCACCCCACCCCACCCCACCATCGGTACAAAGAGACCATGATTATTGCCCTTTTCACACCAGCAGCCTCTGTTGACTACACCTGCAGATTGGTCTGACTGGGAATGTCCAATATAATTCCTGCTTGACTCAGCATTGACCAGGATAGTACAATTGCTCATCTCAATTCATTCATTCACAGGGAGAGTGTACTGACTGTAGTGACACTGATTGCTCACAAGAGGTCTTAGAGTTCGAATAACATATACTGCACAAAAGATGGAACCAGTGCCAGAATCCTCAGCTGGGATTCACACGATAACATCCATCTTCATAGCCCTGAACCAACATGCCAGAATCGGAGCTTTCATATTTTTCTAATACTTAATCTCCTGTGGCTAATTAAATTGAAAGATTTTCCTACAGTTCATAGTACCTGCTGGAAATCTTCAATATATTATTGTAACCTTTTTTATTGGTGGCATCAGCTGATTAGAAAATGGCTCGGGACAAAACTGTAAAATGTTCTGTGAGTGATATTTAGTTACTTTGGAATGCCAGAAGCAGATCAATTTTTAAAAAGCCTAATTTTGTTTTTACAGATGTTAAAACTCCTACTGTTTAGAGAGCTCTGAAAGAATGAGCTGCTCTTACCTATTTGTTCATTTTTTGACACTGTGCATGAAATAGTCAACTGCCTCTTTGTACCAGCTGCCTCACTGTACAATAATATTTAAGCTGCATAAGTATTCGTGTGAGGTTTTGTAGAAGTGTTTCTGTCTCTGAGGCAGAAGATACACTCTAGCACTTGGGAAAGGTGCAAACAGAATTGCCAAACAGGCTGAGTATCAACTTGTAAATCCTTCCCGTCCAGGTCAATGATAAGCATTCAGAGCAGGAGATATTCCTGGCCATCCATGAGATGGAAGAATCTGGAGACCCTATCCATAATGCCAGGACTGCAACACAAATGTAAACGTGTATATTGTCACACCAACCTGGATACTTTGGAGGGACCAGTTGGCTCAGTTGGTTTGATTGGAAGCACCCAGTGTTACTGATGGCTGTCTGGATTACATGATGTGCAGGGTTCAGAAGCATAGAGTTCGATCCTTATTTCAGTTGGGGTGGACATGCCTTCTTGCCAGAAACATGGTGGAGGCTGTTGGTGCTCTGGGTCAGACTATCTTTGGACAGAGAACTGAAGAAGGAACATTTTCAACCAGTGGGGAGAATAAGGTGAGCAACATTTAACAGAATTCAATTCTTAAATAGCAATACAGATATATTGCCTGTTAGGGCTTCAGTATATGGATACATAGACTGGCAGAAGATTTTTGCAGTCCTTATCTGCTTTCATCTCTGCTGCATGAAACATTTCTCCAAAGAAATTAGGAAGAATGCATCGATCCCACCAGGCTGCTCTGGATGAGACAATTGGTAGGTGCAGCATTAATAATGGCTTGGGAGCGCGTTAGAATTTCCACTCAGTTGGTTGCAGATTATATGAAGACTTGGCAACTTGCAAATTGGCTAAACATGAAGGAAGAAAATCTCTTTAGGAGATTCCAAGAAACATTTAGAATGTTCTAAAAGCAAAGAAAACTCCTCTCATTTTCAAGGAACATTGAAAAAAATTAGGAGCAGATGTAAATATTTAGCTTGACAAGCCCTGTCTCTTTAAACTTTTAAAAATTCATTTACAGGATGTGGGCGTCACTGGTTAGGCCATAAGGCAATTAAGTGTCAACTTCATTGTTTTGGGTCTGGAGTCACATGTCGCCCAGCAATTACTTTCCCTAAAGGACATTAGTGAACCAAACGGGTTTTTCCCTTGACAATGATTTCGCAGTCATTCAGAGTTTCCTAATTCCAGATATTTATTGAATTCACATTCTACATCTGCCATGACAGGATTCAACCCCAGGTCCTTTGAACATTATCACGGTCTCTGGATTATTTGTCCAGTGATAATGCCACTAGGCCGTCATCTCCCCTTGCTGATCTCACTGTTGATCTCAATCCCATCTTCTTGTCAACATTATCTGCCAACATTCATTTCCTTCTGAACCCTGCACATCATGCTAAGATGTTTTGATGGTTTTGTGGAACACACTACAGTACCTTGTTAATCAATGACCCTATTGATTAGCAGAAGTGAGCTATCTGGTTTCTAATTTGTATTTGCCACCAGGCATATTTTGCAGTTACTCAGCAGGCATGATTACCACAAGTATGTAGGCCCCAAGTGATTCTCTTGGTTGCCATGGGAACTTGACAATTCCCTACTAGGGGACTTGCTTGTGTCCGACATACAGGATTTAAATAAAAATTATGTGAGAAATTGAGGTACTTGAATGCGAGATTATTTCAGCCTGAAGATATAGTTTTATATGTTACTCCATTACCACAAGTTATTGTCAATATTGTCAATGCCTTCCCAAAGTACAATGCAGGATTATATTTAAAATATTTTGGTTTTCACAGGAGACAAACAGTTTCAAGCCAACTCGTTCAAATGAAATCGTAAACAGTTTCTTTTAAAGCGTACTTCTAGTGGTGATATCATAGTGGCCAAAGGAAGTTTTCATCCCCGGTTTCAGACCTTAGACTGGGACATAGCTCCTGTTGAAATTCCACCCCAGAAACAGAAGCAATTTAGTTATGCTTTTTGTCTTGATCAAAACATCTATTAGGAAACTTCCTTCCAATGAAATCCCTAGAAAGAAAAGACAATGATACTTGTGAATTCAGGGTGAACTATTTAGGGTGGAAATAAGAAGACATTTCTTCACCCAAAGAGTGGTGAGCCTGTGGAATTCTTTACCACAGGAAGTAGTTGATGCCAAAACATTGACTATATTCAAGAGGTGGCTAGGTATAGCACTTGGGGCAAATGGAATCAAAGGTTATGGGGTGAAAGCAGGATTAGGTGTTTGAGTTGGACGATCGGCCATGATCACGATGAATGGCGGAGCAGGTTTGAAGGGCTGAATGGCCTCCTCCTGCTCCTATCTTCTATGTTTCTATACTGGACTGATCTGTCTTGTATATTTTAAAATGGAGCTTTAGCACAACCAGTACATCAATATCCATATATTACTGGTTTGTAGAAGCTTGTTCTGGTACTTCCAGTGTTTTTTTTTAATCATGGTTAATGTGTTACAGTAAATGCAACTTTTCTCAATCAGACAGACCCTCAGGATCTTGGCCTCCTCAGTATTTTATTTTTCTAATATATTTCATTGGCATAGAGTAAAAATCAATCAAGCACAAAGAATCCTGGAGCCAAGCATCTAGTTAAACTATGTGCTTTAGCATTGAAGTCAATGAAATTTGATCACTATAATAAGGAATGTCAACTCTCAAAAAGGAATTTTTTGTGCTATTGGAGCCAAAATACTTCAAGAACTAGTGTCCCACAATCAATACATCTTACACTGTACTTTAAAATCAATCTTTCAATAGCTTCATCTGTTAGTTGCATTTATTTTAGATAACATGATTCAAGACTGGTTTCTCGATAAAGTACTCGTAAGCTTTTTGTTTTACAGTGATTACGTCACCTGATTTATAAGCTAATTTAAAAAAAAATGCTTATCAAAGTAATTAAATCTTCAGTATGAAACCTGCCCAAAGTTTTGTGAAAATCAAATGGATAATAACCACTGAGTTTCCTTCATTTGCTGTATCAGTAATACCTTCAATCACAATTCAAGTTTGTTAGCTATCATTTCCCTTTTTGAAATTCATTTTTACCAAGCTGTTCTTTATCTTACAACAAATGTCAAGTTGACTAGTCTGAAGTTACAAGATATTGTCTTCTGGTGATTTTTTTTCAAATATTCAAGTAATAATTGGCATTACCAGCCCTTCAATCAGTACCACCGTATTTAATGAACATTTAAAAATGCTAATTAAGATCTCATTAACTATTATATTCTTTTCCTTTAAAACACATTCATTTTTACTTGTCTGAGGGCAGTCAAACTCCATATGAGCAGTTCTATCGTTATCTTTGCACTACCAGCTCCACCTCCACAGGTGTCCGTAAAAATCCGATTCGTGACTTAGGCAAATCTGGAGAGGAAGGAAATCTGTGTTTATATTTCAGACATCACGAAGAGAATTGCTTGTTCTTGCAAATAAATTAAAAATACTCCACACTCCTTTCCTTGTGTGAATGGTTGGTCTGCCTCAATCATAGAACTGCAGAGTTTTAAGGATAGATGGAGGCCATTCAGCACACTCCTGAAAGAGCTAATCAGCTAGTACCATTCTCCAGCATTATCCCTCTATATTCATCGCTTTCAAATATATACCTAGTTCTCTTATGATACCTTCTATGTTATCTGCCTCCACCTGTCTCCCAGGCAACACATTCCAAATCCTAACAACTTTCTGAGTTAAGACGTTTCTCTGCACCTCACTCCAAGTTCTCTTGTTGACAATTGTGGAATTGTGATTCAGAAGTTAATGGCATATCAATAAGTGGAAACAGAACATCATTCTTGACCGTATAAAAACTGTTTATAATTTTGAACACCTCAATAAAGTCACCTCTTAATGTTTTCTGCTCCAAGAGGAATACGCCCAATTTCTCAAATCTTTCTTGTATCTAAAATTCCTCATTCCTGGTATCATTCTCGTGAATCACCTTTGCACGCCCTCCAAGGCTTTAACATTCCTCCTTAAATAAGATGCTAGAACTGAACACAATATTTAAAATGTAGTCTGGCCAATGATTTTACACTTGTATACTCCATGCATACAACCAAGGATCCTATAAGCCTTTTAACAACTGTTTCAACTTGCCTGGCCACTTTCAGGAAATTCTACACTTGAACTCCGAGGTCCCTCTGCTTCTGTACTCCCCTCATAGTTGTACCATTGAGCCTGTATTATCTCTCTACGTTTTTTCTACCAAAACATTTCTCTACATTGAAATTCATTTGCCAGGTGTCTGTCCATTTGGCCAACTTGTCAATGTCTCTCTGAAGTTACTCAGCATCATTCTCATAATTCACTATTCTCTCTAGCTTCACAGCATTTGCAGATTTAGAGATTACACCCTCAACATCTATCTCCAAATCATTTATACAAACCAGAAAAAGCAAGTATCTCTACACCAATCCCTGGGGATCTCCATTTTTATCTCATCTCTAGCCTGAGAAATGCCCATCTCTACCTACCCCTCTGTTTCTTTTCTTTTAACCAACTTCTAATCCATGCTGCCAAGCATATTTAATCCCGAACATTTCTAATTTGCTAACCAACCTACCAGGTGGTAATGTATCAAATGTTTTCTGAAAGTCCTAATAGACAATATCCATTATCATCTTGACTGTCTAGTAGTAACTTATTTTTCTCCAAAAATAAACTTATCTGATCCTTTCTTTTATTCATTCACGGGATGTTGGAGTCACAGGCTAGGCCAGCATTTATTGTCCATCCCCAATCACACAGAGAGAGAGGTTAAGAGTCAACCACATTGGGCCAGAGCAGGGTTTTTTTTAGATTACTTACAGTGTGGAAACAGGCCTTGCAGCCCAACAAGTCCACACTGCCCCACCGAAGCGCAACCCACCCATATCCCTACATTTACCCCTTACCTAACACTACGGGCAATTTAGCATGGCCAATTCACCTGAACTGCACATCTTTGGACTGTGGGAGGAAACCAGAGCACCTGGAGGAAACCCACGCAGACACGGGGAGAACGTACAAACTCCACACAGTCAGTCGCCTGAGGCGGGAATTGAACCCAGGTCTCTGGAGCTGTGAGGCAGCAGTGCTAACCACTGTGCCACCGTGCCGCCCACCGGTAAGGATGACAGTTTTCTTCCCTCAAAGCCAACAAATGATTCATGGTCATTTAGACCCTTAATTCCAGATTTTTATTGAATTCAAATTCTACCATCTGCCACAGCAGCATTCGAATATGGGTCGCTAGAATATTCCCTAGGTCTCTGGATCAACAGTATAGTGATAATACCATTAGGCCATCAGCTCTCCAGATATATTATAACCTCCTTCAGTTCTCCAACTATTGATGTCAAGCTGACAAGTCTGTAGTTTCTTGGGTTATCCCTTATCTTTTCTTAAACAGTGGCATCACATTTGCAATCCTCCAATCCCCGAGCACTTACCCTGAGTTCAAAAAGGCCTAGAAAATTTCTGTCAGCAGATCCACGATTTGCTCCCTTACATCTCTCAGCAAACTAGGATGCATCCAGGCCTGCCAATTTCTCTACCTGGACTGCTGCCAACCTTTTTAGCACCTCGTCTTTATCTATCGCTACACTGCTGAGTTGCTCAATGCCATCTTTTATAGGTTGGCATGGTGGCACAGTGGTTAGCACTGCTACTTCATAGTGCCAGAGACTCGGGTTCAATTCCCGCCTCAGGCAACTCTCTGTGTGGAGTTTGCACATTCTCCCCGTGTCTGTGTGGGTTTCCTCTGGGTGCTCCGGTTTCCTCCCACAGTCCAAAAATGTGCAGTTTAGGTGAATTGGCTATGCTAAATTGCCCCTAGTGTTAGGTGAAGGGGTTAAATGTAGGGGAATGGGTCGGCGTGGACTTGTTGGGGAAGCGCGTAGGAGTGGACTTGTTGGTTTGAAGGGCCTGTTTCCACACTGTAAGTAATCTAATCTTGTAATTTGGTAAAAACAGAAGCAAAGCATTTATTTAATGTCTCGGGCATACCATTTGCTTCAGTGAGCAGTTTACCCTGCTTTTTCTTTAGAGGCCCCACTCTATCCTTTTACTATTAAAATGTTTGAGGAACTTTATATTATGATTGCTATTTCCCAACTGGGGTGTCTCAATCTGATTTTCTCCATTTGGCCTGCCTCAGTTCCTTGGACCACATAGTTTCCTCTCTGGTAGGACCAGAAATGCTCTGTTCCAGAAAATTCTCCTGTACATGTTGTGGTATTTTCTCTCTTTCTGTGCCCCACGTTCTACCTTTTCTAGTCTACCCTCGGGTAATTGAAATCACCAGCTATCACAACACTACTTGTTCTGCCAATTTCCATAATCTGCCTACAACTGGTCTCTTCTACTTCCTCCCCACTATTTGGAAGTCTATAATAAATAGGAGAAAGTGAGGACTGCAGATGCTGGAGATCAGAGTCAAAAAGTGTGGTGTTGGAAAAGCACAGCCAGTCAGGCAGCATCCGAGGAGTAGGACAGTTGATGTTTCAGGCATAAGCCCTTCATCAGGAATGTGTCTATAATAAATACCCAACAAGATCACCACTCCCTTAATTTAAGGATGGCATGGTGGCTCAGTGGTTAGCACTGCTGCCTCACAGCACTGGGGACCTGGATTCGATTCCTGCCTTGGATGACTGTCTTCGTGGAGTTTGCACATTCTCCCTGTGTTTATGTGGGTTTCCTCCCACTGTCCAAAAGATGTGCAGGTCAGGTGAATTGGTCATGCTAAATTGCCCATAGTGTTAGGGCATTAATTACAGGGAAATGGGTCTGGGTGAGTTACTCTTCAGAGGGTCAGTGTGGACTTGTTGGGCCTGTTTCCACACTGTAGGGAATCTAATCCGTTTCTGTTTCTCACCTCCATCCATCTAGATTCTGATTCAGGGACAGCATCTCATTCAGAGGCTATGATACTATCTTTCACCAATCTTTTGACATCGAGTCCTTTGTAATCCCCTTTTAAGTTGTGGTGAGTGAGCCGACTTCTTCCAGACCTTTCCTCAGTCACTTCTCAATTACTGCTGTCTATTCAAAGAGATATCTCTGACAAATAGAGATCAAATGGTGAATCAAGTAGAGATCTCTATCAAGCTAAAGTATGTGAGGTTATTTTCTGAGATATTTGGATTTAATTTAATTAAATCAGTATAATTTAATTGAATTTCATCTAACAACTAAGGGTTTTTGTAGGGTTTGCACTGGTGGGCTTGGAGAATGCAAGCTTTTTCTGATTTCTATTTATATCATGGCAAAAGTCATGCTATTTCACACTTCAGCACAAAGAAAGGGCCATTCAACTCAACAAGTCCATGCCAGCAACATATACTCAACTAAATGTGTTCATAAGGAAACGATTCGCAAAAGAAAAAGGTCACGGGCAAAGTTGCAAAAGTAATGGTATGTGACAAAACTGAAAATCAGTCCTCAAAAGGTGAACTTCTGTTTTTCAGCAAGTTATCTGTTTAAAGATTCTGGAAATGTAACAGTTCCTTAGGATAAATCTTTTGAAGTTTTCCTTTGCTTCATACACAATTTGCAGTTACTAAGTGTATCTTTTGAGAAATACAATACATGAACTTCCATTACACATGCCAGTCTTCACTAAGAATATGGTCAGAGCCCCAGATAATGATACTTATCCAGATTCTCCTTGATTTAATCTCTTTTAGCAATTAAAAATATCCATAGACTTCATACCATATCTAACAAAGTTCACAATTTTCTCCTGGACTGTATTTTTAACAGTACCTTAACTACAGCAACAATAAAAGCAAAAATACTGCAGATGCTGGAAATCTGAGACTAGCACAGTGAATGCTGGGGTAACTCTGCAGGTCTGGCAGCACCTGTGGAGAGAGAAACAGAGTTTGCATTTCAGAACTGAAGGAGAATCATACCAGACTTGAAACAAATAAGTCAGAATTGAGGATGTCCTCTGATGATTGCCTTCAAGAATTGACCAGAGATTAGGTGTTCTGTGGTGAATAACACATCTCCTGACTTCCCAAAGGTTGCTACCCCCTGCTAGAATCAGCAGTAATTGAGAAGTGACTGAGGAAGACTCTGGAAGAAGTTGGCTCACTCACCACAACTGAAAAGGGAATTACAAAGGATCTGATGTCAAAGGTTGCTGATAGAATACTCTCCACTTCCCTGTCTGATATGCAGCTCAACAACACTCACAAAACTTAGCATCATCCAGAATAAAGCAACATGTTTGATCAGCACCCCACACACACTAGCATAATGCTACCAAGCCATATACCATTCTTACTTCTTGGAACTATATTGATACTGCATCAAAGTCCATGAACTCTTCCCAACAGGATTAAATGACCTAAACTGAAATGGTTTGAGAAGGTGGCTCACCATCATATTCTCAAGGTTAATTAGTAATTGGCAATAATTGTTGGCCTTGCCAGTGATACTGACATCATGAGCAAATATTGAAAAAGAGAATTTGTTGTCATTAGTATCCTTCAGACTGCAAAAGGTCAGTTGGTTATTTTGGTGATGTTGACTGGAGCACCTTGAACTTTGAATAGTTCTATGGAATGTTTTACTTCTACTCATAGAGACTTCAGTTTAGCGATTTGTTCAAAAGGCAATAAATCGTCTTTCAACAGTACTGCACTCCTTCAGTGCTGCACTGATGTGCCAACCTAGATTGTGCTGTTGAAGTCCTGTGGTCACATTTTAACTCATGACCTTGTGGCTATGAACATGCTACTACTCAGCTAGGCTGACACAGAATACTGAAGTTCTTATGCATGTCACATTTTCTTCAATTTAGCCCATTCTTTCACCTCATGCAACACATTCTCTTATGTTTTTGCACAAATGATACCTACAACTTTAGCATACAGTGAAAATAAACTGAACTCACTGTAATGATTTCCACAACAAGATGTATTTGTAGGAGGACAGCATCAAACTGGTGTCTGGGGCAAGTGTAGCATCATGTTTGGGGGAGGTGGTGTTAGGGGAGGCGAAGGCTCTGTGCTGGGATCCTTGTTATTTTTAAATCTCACAAATGTCCTTGGAAACAGAAATTAACTGTGTATTTGCAGTGGATTTTTAAGAAGTGTGCAGTAGGAATGGATGATGCAATTAATGTCTTGCAGAAGGATTTAAATCTGTTTTCAATTGATTAGATAAATGGCAAAACAGAATGAATACTGACAAATACAAAATGCTACTCTTTGGAAGAAAGATGGAACAACATAGATAGAGAACAGGGGAATAGAATTAGCACAAGGAGACTTTGAAAGGGGTATGGAAGTGCCTTCAATGTCAAGACAATGTGGAAAAGCAATTTAAGAGACAAATAGAATTTTGGAACAAATAGCCAGACGGAGGAGTTTTGCTGACACTTTATAAAGCACAGGTTAGACCTCAGTTACATACTGTATGGAACTCTGGTTGCTACACTTCAAAGGGAACATACAGGCATTGAGCAGGGTGCAGAAAACTGAACTGTAAAGATGATAAGCTGGGAGAAAAGATTAAAAAAAAGCTTAAGCTCAGCAGTCTGGAGAGAAGGTTAGGATAACTTCATTGAAGGTACATAAAGTATTAAATGGCATAGATAAGGTAAACTCAGAATATTACTTTAAGTTCATGCTGCAGACAACAGATTATAAATTTAAATTTGCAAAAAGCACATTTTAAATAGAATGCATTTAAGAATGACACACCAGCTGGAGTCTTACTAAGAAGGTTTTAGAGAATTACATACAGCCAAGTCTTAATTGTGGTTCATTTACATCCAGAATGGATAATTGAGTAGAGGGATTTGCTTTGATTAATGAATTTTTTGATATGGTTCTGGCAGAAATCATTCAATGTCAGAGTCTCTATTCAACAGTTTAATTTAACATGATTCTATACCGTTCAATCTTCATAGCTAAATTATAGAATCTTAGAGACCACTCAGCCCATTGTATTCTATGAAAGAGCTATCTAATTAATACAACTCTGTTGCTTTTTTACTACAGCAGTTCTGTTCCTTTCATGTAGTTGTCTAGCTCTCTTTTAAAATTTGGTTATTGAATATACTTCAATATGCTTTCAGGAGGTGTAATCCAGATCATAGCATCTTACTGTTAAATTTATTTTTCCTCATCTCAATTCTTTTACCAATTACAATTACTGTAACTCCTTTCTACTGACTGGAAATGCATGAGGAATTGTTGCATCCTAGTTGCTTGCCCATACTGTGGCCACAGCACATGTACAACTGATGCTTTTGTGGTCATGTCAGCAGTTTGGATCAGCTTTAGATTTCACTGTAAATCATCATTTGTCAGCACCAAGTCATTACAGTTTTCAATTTGTGATTGGATCACAATCATAATGGGATTTTTTGCAGTGCTGCTTTCTGAGGGCAGATTCAATGTGTTAAGGGTTTGCAGGGAGTGTCTACAAAGCTCAGTGGTAGATAATGGGATTCTTAATCCCAGAACAGAAAGTGAGGACTGACAATACTGGAGATCAGAGTTGAACAGTGTGGCGCTGGAAAAGTACAACAGGTCAGGCAGCATCTGAGGAGCAGGAGAGTAAATGTTTTGGGCATAAGGCCTTCAACAGGAATGTGAGGGTGGAAGGGAACTGAGACATAAATAGGAGAGGCAGTGGGACTGAGGGGAATGTAGTTAGGAAGGTGATAGATAGAGGTAGATGGGGGTGTGATGGTGATAGGTCAGAGCAGGGGATGGAGTGGATAGGTGGGAAGGAAGATGGACAGGTGGGACAGTTCAAGAGGGCGGTGCTGAGTTGGAGGGTTGTATCTGGGATGAGGTGGGGAGAGGGAAGATGAGGAAACTGGTGAAATCAACATTGATGCCATGTGGTGGGAGGCTTCCAAGGCAGAAGATGAGGCATTCTTCCTCCACATGTTGGGTGGCTAGGAATTGGTGTGGAGGAGGCCCAGGACTTGCATGTCCTTGGCAGAGTGGGAGGGAGAGTTGAAGTGATCGGCCACAGGGCGGTGGGGTTGTTTGGTTCATGTGTCCCCGAGATGTTCTCTAAAACGATCTGACGCCTGGAGGAAAAACAACTCATCTTTTACCTTGGGACCCTCCAACCACACGGCATCAACATCAATTTCACCAGTTTCCCCATCTCCTCTCCCCCCACTGCCTTCCAGTCCAACCTTTCAATTCAGCGTCGCCCTCTTGAACTGGTGGGTTAGTGTACCATTCTCAGAAAATGGCAGCTACTGCACTAAACAGGAGGTAAGGCTTTGGCACAGATGTCACGCCATTTGAAATTTGGTTTAAAAAAAAATTGGAGGAAGCTAATCGCTAGTTGTTTCTTGCCTGATCAGGGTCAAAAAGATGGGTTCCAGTCCAGATCAGAATACTTGGCCCAATAAATTGTCCACATTGGAAGGTGAGGATCTCATTCATTGAAATGATCTGTTTATATATCTGTAATTTTCACTGAAACTTCAGAAGTATGTTTTATAGAAGAAATTGTTAATTGGGTAGACTTGATAAAACATCATTGAATTAGCTCAGAATCTCAATTACCTAAAAGTGGATATCTTGACCTTTACAATTAGTCAGTGTAAAGTCAGCTTATTTGTTTTAATGCAGTGATACAATACAAGAAGTGTTTCCCCTGTGCTGTGGCCCAAATAAACAGCATCTTTTTGTAATTGTAATTATGTGTTCTTTGCCTCAAATTTCTGTCTGAAAAACTAGGGATTTCTGTGATGTCATCTATTGTACAAGAATCTGTATGGAAATAGCTTAATTGTGGATTTTTTTTAAAAAGAAAACATTTTATCTCTTTTTTTTCTGAAGTGCATATTTTCTTTAAACAATATTGTACAATCTTTCTTCATTAGATGGTCAATCTCCTACTGGATAGAATCCACTTAATCCAAGTGACCTGAGGTGCTGGTCAGTGTTAGTTTCTTTGGCCGATTCTCCCAGTCTCAGAAAGAGATTGCCATTGCTATTTATTTTGAAAACCGAAAACATGTTTGTTTTCCAGGTCATTCGAAAGCAAAATATAAGAAGGAAATATCACCTGCGTAAGCAGCAACTTCACTGAAAGGCAATTGCACTTTAATGTGTCAGCACACTTTACCATATGCTAGTCACTACAAATTTTTCTCTCTTGGAATGATCTGCTACAAGATACAGCTCCTCATGACTGGAGAGCACCTTTCTGTACATATATCGGCAGTTGGCAGCCTGTTAGTAAAACTCTGCCTACTTTATTTCTGTGCTCTGTCAGATATATTCTGCATTACAACCAAGATCTGCATGTTATATTGAAACTGTACTGGCTTCAAAATAAATGATACTGAATTCAATATCCTTTAACTTATGAATACATTTATCTCTCTGTACCTAAAAGACATACTTTACAGGAACTGACATCTATTCGTTAAAGACACAAATCATTGTGAATGAGTACTTAGAAACAAAAGAGAAAGATTGTAATTTCTTGCTGGATTTTTGACCTTCAGAAAGAGATAGGAATTTATAAAGCATTCATCAATTTACAAAGAATCAATGATATGCTTTTTTCCCTAATCCTATATATCCTCTAACTGCTTGTTCACAACAAGTAAACTTCATGATTTAGCATTCAGTTCCATGGTTGTAGGTAGAACAATGTGTTATTTATTAGACATTGTAGTGCTCTAGTCCTTATAAAACAGAGTGTCCTCCAAGTTACCATGGGCAAACTCTTCAAGCTAATCTTCGAATATATAATTGTGTGGTCTGTGCTGAATTTATCACAAAGGAATTAAAGGAGAATACATTGACAGTAAAATGGTTTGTTTGTGTATCTAGTGGAAACAGCATATTAATAAGGATCAACATAATTTATGGCAATACCTCATGATAAACTGGGTCAGGTTTAAAAAGTTATATTATAGGGATGTGATGACCGAGTGCTAATGTATTTGGACTAGTAATCCAGAGAGGCAGGCTAATGTTTTGGGAGCATGGGTTTGAATCCCATCATGGCTGATAGTGAAATTTGAATCCAATAAAATCCAGAATTAAATGTTATTTTTTTAAAAATTCATTTGCAGAATGTGGTCATTGCTGGCTGACCATCATTTATTGCCCACCCTGAGTTGCCCTATTGAAGATGGTGCTGAGTTGCTTCCTTGAACTGCTGCAGTCCACCTGCTGTGGGTTGACCCACAATGCCATTAGGGAGGGAATTCCACGATTTTGGCCCAGTGACAGTGAAGGAATGGAGATATATTTCCAAATCAGGATGATGAGGGGGAATTGAAGGTTGTGGTGTTCCCATGTATCTACTGTATAACCATTGTCACTTAAAAAAAATGTTTCGCTAATGACTTTTAGGGAAGGAAATCTGCTTTCCTTAAGTGATCTGGCCTACTTGTGACTTCAGATCTTGTGAAATGTGCTTGACTTATAATTAGCCCCTGAAATAGCCTGATAGACCTCTCAGTTCAAGTACAATTGGGTCACAAATTTGGCCAGAACAGCAATGCTTAAATCCTACACAAAAATAAAAAAAAAGTATATAATGAAAGGCCATTGTTGGGTTGTGTTCTTGCACTTTGTAGGCTATTAACATGTAATCCATTCAGACTTTGTTGCTAGTTGAACCAGGTGTGCGAGATTTCTCGATCAAATAGGTTTGCAGCAAAGAGCTCCAAATTAGCTACACACTGGCAATAATTAAGAAAGCATATGGTTAAATGCTATTTAATACACACAAGCAGAGTTATTTTGTGGTTCTCAATTGTGGATGTAATCATGTAACTGGAGGATCAAGAACACATCAATCTTATTTTTTAAAAACTCTGTGCTGTTTGTGGTTGAAGTTATTATTAATTAAGTTCTTCCTGAAACAAGTAACACAATTAAAATGGGGATTTTAACTGGCTATTTTATAGAACACAGAACATTATAGTACAGTTCAGGCCCTTCAGCCCTTGATGTTGCACCACCCTGTGAAACCAATCTGAAGCCCATCTAACTACACTATTCTATTCTCATCCATATGCCTTTCCAATGACCATTTAAATACCTGTAAAGGTGAGTCTACAACTGTCACAGGCAGTGCATTCAACGCCCCTACTACACTTTGAGTAAAGAAACTACCTCTGACATCTGTCCTATATCTATCAGCCCTCAATGTGAAGTTATGCCCCCTTGCCCTAGCCATCATCATCCTCAGAAAAAGGCTCTCAATGTCCATCTGATCTAACCCTCTGATTATCTTATATGTCTCAATTAAGTCATCTTTCAACCTTTTTCTCTGTAACAAAAACAGCCTCAAGTCCCTCAGCCTTTCCTCTTAAGACCTTCCCTCCATACCAGGCAACACCCTAGTAAATCTCCTCTGAACCCTTTCCAAAGCTTCCACATCCTTCCTATAATGTGGTGACCAGAACTACATGCAGTCCTCCAAATGCAGCCACACCAGAGGTTTGTACAGCTGTAACATGACCTCATGGTTCCGAAACAATAAAAGCCAACACACCGTATGCCTTCTTAACAGCCCTATCAACCTGGGTGGCAACTTGGAGGGATTTAGGTACATGGACACCGAGATCTCTCTGCTTATCTACACTGCCAAGAATCTTACCATTTGCCCAGTACTCTGCATTCCTGTTACTCCTTCCAAAGTGAATCACCTCACACTTTTCTGCATTAAACTTCATTTGCATTCCTGATTAAGGGCTTTTGCCCGAAACGTCAATTTTCCTGCTCCACGGATACTGCCTGACCTGCTGTGCTTTTCCAGCACCACTCTAATCTAGACTCTGATTTCCAGCATCTGCAGTCCTCACTTTTGCCTAGTCCATTTGCCAACTGTCTGCCCAGCTCTGCAACTTATTTATGTCCCTCTATAACCTATAACATCCTTTGGCATTATCCACAACTGTACTGACCTTAGTGTCGTCCACAAATTTACTAATCCAGAAATGTTAGCAAAATTTATGTGTGTGCCAGGAGCTGGTGAAGCGTTCATTTGCGTGAGTTCTCATTTCCCACATTGTACCTCAGCAAAATAACATTGAAAAGCAACTGAACATACCTGATACAACAAAAACCGGCTGTAGTGCTGAAGACCCTGAAGACCATAGGCAGGTGCTCGTAATTCAAC
The DNA here is from genome assembly GCF_047496795.1 of Chiloscyllium punctatum. NCBI lineage: Eukaryota > Metazoa > Chordata > Chondrichthyes > Orectolobiformes > Hemiscylliidae > Chiloscyllium > Chiloscyllium punctatum. The sequence goes on along the minus strand of NC_092745.1, from coordinate 108,058,854 downwards.
AATTGCACTATAGCTATGACATTGACATCAGCCTAACAATTTGGAAGATCAGAAGATTATCCTATCCTCGGAGGCAGGATAATTCTAATCCAGTATTGATCTATCACCAGTCACCAACAGTGCAAAACGCAGATCTACTCAACAATTAACTGTTCACTGGGCTCCCACTGCAGGTTTTTCTGAGGAAGGGTCACTGGTCCTGAAACATTAACTCTGATTTCTCTGCATTAATGCTGTCAGACCTGCTGAGCTTCTCCAGCAATTTCTTTTTTTTTTCTGATTTCCAGCATTCTCAGTTGTTTTGGTTTTTTTTCACCTCAGATCCATTCAGGTCCAGAGTTTTAGTTGACTTTCATTCATACTTGGACTGAAAAGCCAAGAGAAGGAGGGAGATTGGCACTCATTGACATAAAAGCTGCATTGAATCAAACAGACCATTAAGAATGAGGACGCTGTTGCCTTACTAAAAAATAAGTCAGTGAGGGTTCTCTATTGATTGTAGTCACACAGTCAATGTTGGAAGCAAACTGTAATGGCTCCTCTGTATCGCTGTTGAGTTCCTCAGAGCAAAGCTCAGCTTAACATTCTTCCACAGCATTACCTCTTTGGGCTAGGTGTGGAGCTTTTCCTCCTGAAGTGGACAAAGGCTCTGATTCCACAATATTATCTCAGAAATGTCATTAATTTAGAACCTTCCATATCTAAATCAGACCCGGACTGAAATGTCATAGTAGAACCTTGAGTTATTTTGAGGCACTATGTGTTGCTTATCGTTTCAAAATGTAATACACTTCCATTCTGTGACATAGGAACTACCTCCTCCTCCATCAAACTCTTGTCCCCAATTTCTTGTTTTCACAGACTGAGGAGCATTTTTGGCAAGTCTGATTTTAGTACAAATCAGGTTCCCTCACACGTTTTCTCAAGAGTCAAACCGATATCATATTAAATTCAGTGCAGATAGGATGACTGGAAAGCGAACAGGTTGGTGATGTGAAATGGCTTATTAAGTGTATTTGGCTTGTGACTACATCCGTCACAATAAGATGGATACTAGACAGCGTAAATATATTGAGAAATGAGCCCGCCTTGGCTGGTTTTGTTAAACATAACATATCTTTTAGAAATAGTTTCTTCTTTTGAGGCTCTGCTTATCGAACCGGGAAATTGAAAAAGGCTGCAACATTTATTGTGTGTTGTTCCTAATAAGCTCTGTCATACAATGACAGAAACATACATAGTTATTGATTTCTACTTGACATGTACCTTGTAGAGAGCCTTTCATCCAATGATTATGAACAGTTAGTAACAAAGGCACGGAAGAATCCTCTAAAAATGGCTGAACATCCTGTGATCCAAATGATTGAGTATTATTGTATAATAACTAAGTGCAGTAAACTTGTCTGATCACTTTGGGATCAGGCAAATGTGAATGGTTTGCCTCCCTCTACCCCACTGTAATGATTCCAAAATATTTGCGGGTGTGGTTGGTATATACTGTAGTTGGGTGTGGGAGAGAGGTTGGCAAATATTGCAGGAATCTTTTTGTGGGAGAACCAAACCTTTCCATTTTTATTTAAGCCAAACATAGGCAAACTATATACAAGTCAAGACTTCATCTCTGCCATGAGGACGCTAGAGACAGCCATCTTCCATGCAACCTTGCATCACTTCCCAATGATGAAATAACCCATCATATTTACACATTCACACTAACCATTTACAGGGTTGGAGGCACCAATATACATTGGCCAGTGCTCACAGCATGCAAAGCAAAGATTTGTATAGCTCCTGATCTCAGGTATCAGAAACATTTCATGAATTACTTTGAAAGGTAACATCTATTATAATGGAGGGAGATGCTTCACAGTTTTGTGTCCAATAGCATCCAAACGTATAACAACGTGTTTAAAGACAATACATTTTCTTTAATGAAGGAAGAATAATGAACCTCCTATAGTGTGAATTATTTTTCAATTTCTACCATCAGCTACAAACCACTGCATAAGGAAAGAGGTCCTTCATTTAATGTCACATTCAAAGAACAATGGGGTGAATTGGGCTTGCTGAGTAGACACTTGGTCACCAGGGTGGGAGATCTGATCAATTAGGAGAACCAGACCTCCAGCGAGCTGCAGTCAGAGATTGAGTGGCAGTGTGCTGGCTCCTGAGTCACTGTTTATTATTGGGAACCCTCGTGATCTCTGACCCTAAACAAGTGGGAGGAGAAAAGAAGGCCTGAAGTCTGGTAGGTGGGTTAGTCAGACCAGTACTGGCCTCAACCAGTTCTTTGTTGCAACATTCCTACTAACTGTAGGGAGTGCAGATGCTGGAAGTCAAAGTCAATAGATGTGAGGCTGGAAAAGCACTGCAGGTCAGACAGTCTCTGAGGACCAGGAGAGTCAGCGTTTTGGGTCATAATCCAAACCTAAGCAGCCCCAACCCCCATTCCTACTTCCTGTCATTTGGTAAATAAAGGGAACATATTGAGATCCTCTTGAGCTAGTTATTGGTTGGAGTCTTGGAGGTGCATGCTTCACCAAATTCAATGAAGAAATGACACTTAAGATCCTATGTTTATTATTTTAAGTGGACATGCTGCTATTTCAAAGGGTACTTGAAGTGCAGCACAAGGCCTGGGGTGAGTAGGGACCATTGTTATTGGCCATCAGTTTAATGCCTTTTCCCTCATGGAAACTTAGCCCAATGCTCCCCGTAATAGCCAAAATTCTTGTACAAGTGTAATAGAACAAAGAACTGTGGATGCTGAAGATCTGCAAGAAGCTTAAACAGAAATTGCTGGAGAAACTCAGCAGGTCGAGCAGCATCCTTGGAGAGAAAACAGAAAACTGTTTTGACGAAGGGTCACAGGACTCAAAATGGTAATGCTGTTTTCCCTCTACAGATGCTACAAGAACTGCTGAATTTCTCATAGAATCATTGAATCCCTACAGTGTAGAAAGAAGCCATTTGACCCATTGAGTTAGCACTGACCCTCTGTTATTTATAAAAGAGAACGCCTTTCCACAATATCAGGGAGTTCTGAAAAATCAGGCAAAAAGTCAAGTTGAGTCCATGAGTATCTCACCCATACCTGGCTCCCTACCCTACCCCTGTAACCCCGTATTACCCATGGCTAATCCACCTAGCCTGCACACTCCAGCCAATTTAGCATTGCCAATCTGCCTATCCTGCACATCTTTGAACTGAGGGAGGAACCTGGAGCAAACAGCAGAAACCAAAGCAGACACGGGGAGAATGTGCAAACTCCACACAGACAGTCGCCTGAGGTTAGAATTGAACCTAACACTGTGAGTCACTCTGCTGCCCATTCTCCAACAATGTCTGTTTTAGTTTGCTTTTGAATCTACAACTACCCTATTCAGAAACAGAGTATGTTATTAACTGAGCTCTGCTAACGTTTCAAAGCTCAGTACTTGGAGTCATGAATTTACAGGGAACCAATAGCTCAACACCCGAGTATTCCCTGCAGAATAAAGTTGTAGGTCTGCTAACAGACTCCAAACAAAACTGCCCAAGCCCATAACGTTTGGGTTGGTTAAAATACTGCAGAGTGGGACTTTTGCCTGTCAGTATCAGTATGTCCCAGCCTTTTGGAGATGCAGGGTTAGACCAGGTTGGCAGCTCCAACGGTCCTGGCAATACCAGACCTCGGTAATAAGCACTGTTGGGATTACAATCAGTCCCAAGAAGAAGGCCCAATGGAATCCTGGACTTGGCTAAGTCCAGGGAATCAGGCAGAGGGGGGATTGCCCTTTTGAGTGGGTTTGTAGTGTGCATTTTAAAGCTCATGCAGGGATTGGGGGTGGGATACTATTCCCTGAAGACACTGATATAGCAATAAGGTGAGAATTTTAAAATTAAAGTGTTGTTGGACTAGAAATCTATGTGATCTAAGTTAATGAAAGCTGAAGTGATGAGCGAGCAGGACTTGGTGACTGATAGATCCCTGTCCATTGAAGGTACTAAGGGGTAGAGGCAGGAGTCAGACTACAGATTGAGTTGTGATCCCACTAGATTGAGGGACTGAATGGCCTTCTCCTGTTTCTGGTGGAAGGTGACATTGATGACTTGTTATTTATAAAATAAATCACCTTTCCACAATAGCAGGAGGCCCCCCAAAAAATCAGCTAAAAATGTCAAGGGGAGTTTGGCTGTAGGCAAGAGAGTTTCAGATGAGCTCAAGATTTGGCTGGTTGGCGGGGAGAAGTGGAAATGGCATGGCAGGGGTGGGGTGGGCTTGCTGGGAAAGCCGATGAGATGGAAGATGGGAAGCTGATCAGGACAGCAGTGGAATGACCAAGTCCAGAGATAACACCAGTATGAATAATAGTTTCACCAGTAGTTGAATGCACACTTATCTCTATGTTTGCACATGGAGTCGGAAGCGATGTTTTTGATACAGCCATAACAATTTGAAATGCAAGTTAGTGATTAGAAGTTGTGTCCTCTGTGTCCTAATCTTATCACTGAGCTGGGTGTCAATGCTATAGCAGACAGCCTCAATGTGTGAGAAGTGATTTGGGAGCAGTTGTGGAAACCATTATGAATCAAACAGAAAATGTTGGATACATGCAGCCTATCCAGCAGCATCTGTAAAGAGAGAAACAGAGCTACCATTCAGGATCATGCCTTTTTTGTCAGGTTTCCAGCATTTTTAGGATTTTGTTTTGCCTTAGCGTGGGATCCATTCGTCTATTGTGCACTGAGGTTGACTTTGAAATGCAGGAGAGAAGAAAAACACTGAAGTTTCACAAGCGAAAGTGACTGGAAAGCTTTACAATAACATGCATAATAGATGTGGCTGTGAGGGAAGTGAGAACTCTCACTGCAGCTTTTCTAACAAATGTGCGTTTTGCTTTGCTTTATTGAAAGATGAAGCTGAAATACATCTGATTTGCTTCAATGTTCACCTAAAGACAAATTCCAAAATAGATTTTGAGCATTTTGAGCTAAAGAGCAGATGCTGTAAGTTGGTTTAGAAATCTATCACCATTATGGCTGTGAGGATTTAGTAGCCTTTGGGGGGCAATGGCATTTCAGTGTAAAACAGCTGGAGGTTGCAATTTAATTGCTTTGATCTGCCTGTACTGCATCTTCCACTTGCAGTTTCTAATGTTAAAGGATCCTGCTGTGGCAAGAATTTCAAATCCTTTCCAGATATGCTGACGTGGTTTTTGCCATATTCAACACAATTTCTCTGCAGATAGTAAGCTGCTCAAGCACAAACTGATGCTCTACTTTCCACTTCCCCCTGACTCTGGGGCCAGTCCCCTTGGTATGGCCTTCATCCCTAATCCCTGAAGTCCAAGTGCTGCAGATCTGAATGTGTGTGGTGGTCTATCGGTTTGACCATCCGTAGCCGGATTTGGCTGGCCATCATAAAGTTTTACCGATTTGATCTGCTCGCAATCCTAGAATTGTGCTGGAATGTGAAAGCAACAGGACCTCCAGCAGCACATGGCAATGGTAATGGAGGGCACTAAGCAGCTTGAACAGTTGTGCCAGGACCTTTGGCTGATATGGGCATTCCCTGGAAATAATAGTGTATCTCTGGGGGAAGGAAGCCTGATGGAAAGAAGGGGCAGACAGTCAAAGTATTCCTTAATTCATTGGATATCACAGGCTTTGTTTCATGTGAATGTTTCCTTATTTAATCTTAATTTTTCTTCATGATCGTAATGGCCAGTCCAGAATCTGATTTACACTATCGCCAAGGCCACAATGAACCCCCCCCCTCTGTTTTGCACAAGTTATTTACAAAGTGACAAGAGATGTGATGAGGAGCAATATGCAGCAAGTTTTTAGCTTTCTCTCCAATGCAACCTCGATAATAGGCTTTGTTCCAAGTCCTAAAATAATCAGTAAAGATCTTTCTTATATTTATATGCATGCACAGTGTGAAATGTAGGGTATGATTATTATGGACCTGACTAAACCTCCTCAAGGTATGTTGAGAAAATAGCCTTGATGCTAATTTTTTCTTATTTTAAAGTCAAGTGTTGGATTGGTCAAGCTACCAGATTTGAAGTGTAACAAACTTTAATGATACTTTCAGTTAAAATACACCAAAAGAAAGAAGAAATTGGAATAACTTAACTCTATTGGAAAATCTAACAGAATAATAGATTATTTTACTATTAAGCAGTAACTGTTCTAATGTAGTAACATCCCATAAACACACCCCTGGCAAAAGGCAAGCTCAGAAAAATAGATTGTCTCCCAGGCAATCCTCCAGTCCAGGAGAGAAACAAAATATCGAGAGAAAACTCTGAGAGAGAGAGAGAGAGTAGCGAGGAGAGGTGTACTGCAGCTTCCAAACACTGTTTTAAGCTCCCAGCAACCGTGACTGAAAATTAAAACAAAAATCCTGGTTCTGTGGGAGCTTGCCCCACTCATTCAGGCTGCTGCTGCTGTTCCTACATTTAAAGAGCTGCAAGGTCTCACAAGCTGTTTACTTTATGGGCTTTCAATAGACAGCTCATCAGCTCTACCTTAAAACCTCTCTTCAAAAAAAAACTAGGACAAAATATACCTCCTAAAGCCAGAGTATCATGAAACACATGTCTTGTGAGTCACAGCTGTATTCAGTAAAACAACATGTCCACACTCTGCTGCACCCATCTCTATTGATTCATTGATACATTTACAGTTGAATGTGAAAGGATACTGGAGGAGGAGGTGAACATGTAGCTGAAGGAATGTTATAGGAAGGGTTCCACTAATATTGGGATAGGAATTCCATTGGGATGAGCTTTACTTGAAACCAGGGTCCAAGCAGAAATGATAAGGAGGGCAGTCAGGGCAATTTTATTAAATTGGAAAATAGTTACATAAATAATAGTTCTAAAACAAATCAATGGAGGAGAGATTGAAACATTCAGAGATTGAAAGATTGAAACTTATGATCTGGTGAGATTAGTGGGAAGCCAAAGGATTGGAAAACCTTTCAAAATCAACAGAGGGCAACAAAAAATACAATAAGTGGAGAAAAGATGAAGTATGAGAGGAAGCAAGCTTGTAATATAAAAGAAAATTGCAAGAGTTTTTATATGTAGAAAGCTAAGAGACAGGCAAGAATGGACATTGGACCACTGGAAAATGAGGCTGCCAAAGTAGTAATGGGGGAGTAAAGAAACAGCAGAGGAACTGAATTGATATGTTATATCTGTCTTCATGGTAGAAGACACAAGTAGCATATCAGGACATCAAGAGAATCAGGAGGCAGAGACAAGTGCAATTGCTGTGACTAAGGATCACGTGCTGGTAAAGCTGAAAGGTCTGAAGGTAGGTAAACCATCCAAACTAGATGGACTACACCCCAGAGTTCTGAAGGAAACACCTGAGGTGATTGTATAGGCACTGGTGGTGATCTTTCAGGAATCAGTGGAGTCAGGGAGAGTCCCAGAAGACTGGAAAATGGCAATTGTAACATCTCTTTTTAAGAAAGGAGGGAGACAGAAGACAGAAAACTATACACTGGTCAGTCTGACCATTGTTGTTGGTGGGATTTTAGAATACATTATTAAATCGAGTTTGCAGAGTAGTTGGAAGTGCATGGTAAAATAGGGCTGAGTCAGTATGACTTCGTTAAAGGGAGGTCATGCCTGACAAATCTGTTAGAGTTCTTTGAGGAGGTAATGAGCAAATTAGACAAAGGAGAGCCAATGAACATGATCTGTTTGGATTTCCAGAAGGCCTTTAACAAGATGCTGCAAAGGAGGCTGCAAAATAAGATAAGTGTTAGGGACAAGGTATTGGCTTAGATAGAGGATTTGTTCACTGGCAGAAGGCAGAGAGTGGTAATAAAGGGGTCTTTTTCAGGATGGCAACAGGTGGTTAGTGAATTCCCTCAAAGATCAGTGTTGGGTTCATAACTATTCAGGTTATACATTAAAAATCTGGACAAAGGAACTGAGGGCATTGTTGTTAAGTTTGCAAATGATACCAAGATAGGTGGAGGAAGTGTTGAGGAAGCAGGGAGTCTGCAGAAGGAACTTGGACAGGCTAGGAAAGTGGGCAAAGAAGTAGCAGATAGAATATAATGTGAAAAAGTGTGAAGTTATGCACTTTGGTTGGAAGAATCCTAATTCAGTATTCTAGTTCAGGTGGACTGCAGAGATCTTACAATCTTATACTCCACAACCACCTGATGAAGGAGCCGGGCTCCGAAACCTAGTACTTCCAATTAAACCTGTTGGACTATAACCTGGTATTGCGTGATTTTTAACTTTGTACACCCCAGTCCAAGACCAGCATCGCCAAATCTTGAGGTTCAAGAAGGCAGCTCACCACTACCTTCTCAAGGGCAACTAGGGATGGGCAATAAACACTGGCCAGCTGGCAATGCCCACATCTCAGAAATAGATAAAAAAAATTCTCTTAGGTAAACATGCATGTTCAGTATTCCTGATGAAGGGCTTTTGCCCGAAACGTCGATTTCGAAGCTCCTTGGATGCTGCCTGAACTGCTGTGCTCTTCCAGCACCACTAATCCAGAGTTAGGAAGCAAGTGCAATGTTAGCATTCATTTCAAGAAGGCTAGTAAACAACAGATATATACTGGTATTGGTAAGTAGCTTTGGATCCCATATCTAAGAAAGGATGCTGTTGGAGTGGGTCTAGAGGACATTTACAAGAATGATCCTGAGGATGAAAGGCATGTCATATAAGGAGTGGTTGAGGGTTTTGGATGTGTACAGGATGGAGCTTTAGAATCACCCCTTTGAAGTGAATGGGGTGATTTGATTGAAATTTATAGAATACTGAGAGGCCTAGATAGAGTGAATGTGGAGAAGGTGTTTTCACTCGTAGGAGAGACTAGGACCTGAGGGCACAGCCTCAGAATGAAAGGACAACCCTTTAGAACTGAGATGAGGAGGGATTTCTTCAGCCAGAGGGTGATTAATCTGTGAAACTCATTGCTGCAGAAGACTGAGTGTATTTAAGTTAGAGATAGTAGGTTCTTGATTAGGAAGTGGATCAAGGATCTTGGGAAGAAGGCAGGAGAATGGGATTGAGAAACATTTCAGCCATGATTGATTGGTGGAGCAGATAAGTCCCCAACTCTTGATGGGATCTAACCCAGAATATTGAGAGAGGCAAGGAACAATTTGCTGGAGCATTGGCAGATAACTTTGGCCACAAGTGATATCCCAGAGGACTGGAGAATAGCCAATGTTATCCCATTGTTAGGAAGGGTAGATGGGATAACCCTGGAAATGATAGGCCTGTGATCCCCATGTTGGAGGTAGGGAAATTATTGGAAAAGATTTTCAGGGGCAAGATCTATATACATTTCAAAGCAAATGGACTAATTATTGATAGCATGGTTTTGAACAGGGGAGGTTGTGCCTCATTAGCTTGATTGGGATATTTGAGGAGGTGATGAAGATGATTGATGAGGGAAAAGCTTTTAATGTTCTACACGGACTTCAGTAAAAACTTTGACAAGATCCCTCAGATCAGACTAGTACAAAAGGTGAAGTTCTTGGTATCAGGGTGAGCTGGCAAGCTCGATACAAAACTGGCTTAGTCATAGGAGACAGAAGGTAGCGATGGAAAGATGCTTTTTGGAATAGAGGGCTGTGACTAGTGGTGTTCCACAGGGATCAATGCTGGGACCTTTGCTGTCCATGGTTGACATAAATGATTTGGAGGAAAATGTGGCTGATAAGTTTGCGCACCATACAAAGATTGGTGGACTTGTGAATAGTGAGAAGGATTGTCAGAGGATACAGCAGGATATAGTTCAGTTGGATGCATGGGCAGAAAAATAGCAGATGGAGTTTAATCTGGACAAATGTGAGGTGATGCATTTTGGAAGGTTAAATACAGGTGGAAATTGCAGAATCTTTAGGAGTATTGATATGCAGTGGGACCTGGGTGTGTCAGTCCACAGATCATTGAAGGTGGCACCACAGGTAGATTAAGTAGTAAAAAGCCCTATGGCATGCTTGCTTTCATTGGAAGGGGCATTGAGTATAAGGATAGGTATGTTATGCTGCAGCTTTATAGAACTTTAGTTAGGCCATACTTGGAATATTGAGTACAGTTCTGGTCACCACACGACCAGAAGGATGTGGATACTTTGGAGAGAGTGCAAAAAAGGTTCACCAGGATGTTACCTAGTATAGAAGAGTTTAGCTATGAAGAAAGGTTGGATAGACTGGGTTTGTTTTCACTGGAATGCAGGAGGTTGAGGGGGCAACCTGATAGACATTTATAAGGTTGTAAATGGCATGAATGGAGTGGTAAGTATGAGGCTTTTCTCCAGGGTGGGTGGGTCAATTACTAGGGGACACGGGTTCAAGGTGTGGGGGGGAAAAGTTTAAAAGAGATGTGCAAAGCAAGTTTTTCACAGAAAGGATGGTGAATGCCAGGAATGTGCTGCCAGAGGAGGTGGTGGAAGCATTCAAAATGAACCTGGACAAGTACATAAATAGGAAGGGCACTGAGGCATACAGATCCTATAAGTGATGGCAATTTTAGTATGGAAGGGCAAAATGTGTTAGTGCAGGCTTAGAGGGTCAAAGGGCTAGTTCCTATGCTGTATTGTTCTTTGTTCTTTGACACAATAGACCGAATGACCATAATACACTCCAATGTCTTATGGTCTTGTGGAAACAAGTTCAAAGGACGAGAGTGAAACAATAGTTAAAGGTTGTACTTAAACATTGCAGGTAAAATGTAACTAAACATCAGAAAGAGAACTAAGACACATAAGTACATCATTAAAGCATATAGACAGGTTTGACTGTATGGCTTAGCTAAGTGATCTTTATAAAAATATATAAGATAAAACCTTGAAGACTATAACACAGTAGCATCTAGTGGGACATTGGTTGTGAGATGGTCAGGACTGGGACCAAAATATTCCAGGCTTAATAATCTAGTAGTCTACAGGAAAATATGGAAACTGATGGAATGGGAGGAGGCTTTCCACTCTTTATTTCCTTGAACCAACAAGTGTGACATTCCATTTGTGCCAGATTTAGTTAACACTCTAAACATGGGTGAACTTTTATCAAATACTGATCATTATAATGATCAAATTTGACATAATTTCCAAAGGAGGACAAATGAGAAACAGATATTGAGATTCTGGATTATGATGAGACAGATTGTCCATGGAAACTAAGAAAATCTGATAATATAGAATAAAAGCAGAAATTGCTGGAGAAACTCAGCAGGTCTGGCAGCATCTGTGATAAAGCATCACTGGACACTAATTGTTAACTCCTTTCTCTCCATAGATGCTGCCAGACCTGCTGAATTTATCCAGCAATTTCTGTTTTTGTTTCAGATTTCCAGCATCCAACAGTTCTTGGACTAGTTTATTAAGGCACAATAGCTCTAGTTGCCAAATGAAGAGCTATGATTTTCTAAACAGGTAAGAGGCAGCACAAAGCTAAAAAAAAGCACAAACAATAATCTAAAACAGTAAAATATTACAGATTCAAAGCCATGGGGAAGATACAGCAAAAGCAAAAAAATAATATAACAGAAAGTAAAAGCTACAAAACAGAACAAAACAAAATTTGCAATGGATATCAAAATTGACCCAAGAGTCTGTTTCAATTGCATTCAAGAAAAGAAGTTGATCTGGAACTATGTGGCTATTTTGAAAATTGATAGTGGTGTTATTGTCATGACAATAAGAAACTAATGGGTTAATGTTTATAGTGGATGTGGTGGTGAGCATGCTACACATCCCAAGGAGACTGACATTTACTCAGGAGCAGTGACTGATCCAAATTAATGTAAGCAGAATAACAATAATAACAAAAAGGAAGGGCACTAAAGTGCAACAACTCCCCAAGACCAGATGGTCTCACCCCAGGATTTCAAATGAAATAGTTGATAACATTGCAAATAGCCTATTTATAATTGAACAAAGTTCTATCAATTTAGAAACCATTCCTTTAGATTGGAAAATTGTGATATGGGACAAGCAGCAATTGGCAGTCTCTAACTAGTGGTGCCCTGTAAGGATTTGTGTTGGCATTCTGATATTCACAGTACATATGACTAACTCATATAATTGGATAGCAAACATATCTACAAATTTTCTTATGATATGATTTCATTGTAAGTAGCAATGTAAGCAATACAGATGAAAGCATAAAATTTAAGAGATATTGATAAGCTAAATGAACGAACAAAATTATAATAGTTGAGTTTCAATGTAGGTGAGTGTGAGCTCATCCATTTTGGATCTTAACAGAATAAAATTAATTGTTTTCTAAATGTGCAAAGGTTGAAATGGTGGATGTGCATAGAGACATGGGTGTCCAGGTATGTGGATCATCAAACAGTAGTGAATAGGTATAGAAAATAATTTCAAAAAGCTAATAATTGTGGGAAATCATGTCTCACAAACTTGATTGAGTTTTTTGAAGAGGTAACAAAGAAGATTGATGAGGGCAGAGCAGTAGATGTGATCTATATGGACTTCAGTAAGGCGTTCGACAAGGTTCCCCACGGGAGACTGATTAGCAAGGCTAGATCTCATGGAATACAGGGAGAAATAGCCATTTGGATACAGAACTGGCTCAAAAGTAGAAGACAGAGGGTGGTGGTGGAGGGTTGTTTTTCAGCTTGGAGGCCTGTGACCATTGGAGTGCCACAAGGATCAATGCTGGGCCCTCTACTTTTTGTCATTTGCATAAATGATTTGGACGTGAGCATAAGAGGTACTGTTAGTAAGTTTGCAGATGACACCAAAATTGGAGGTGTAGTGGACAGCGAAGAGGGTTACCTCAGATTACAACAGGATCTGGACCAGATGGGCCAATGGGCCGAGAAGTGGCAGATGGAGTTTAATTCAGATAATTGCGAGGTGCTGCATTTTGGGAAAGCAAATCTTAGCAGGACTTATACACTTAATGGTAAAGTCCTAGGGAGTGTTGCTAAACAAAGAAATCTTGGAGTACAGGTTCATAGCTCCTTGAAAGTGGAGTCGCAGGTAGATAGGATAGTGAAGAAGGCGTTTGATATGCTTTCCTTTATTGGTCAGAGTATTGAGTACAGGAGTTGGGAGGTCAAATTGCGGCTGTACAGGACAGTGGTTAGGCCACTGTTGGAATATTGCATGCAATGCTGGTCACCTTCCTGTTGGAAAGATGTTGTGAAACTTGAAAGGGTTCAGAAAAGATTTACAAGGATGTTGCCAGGGTTGGAGGATTTGAGCAATAAGGAGAGGCTGAACAGGCTGGAGCATTTTTCCTGGAGCGTCGGAGGCTGAGGGGTGACCTTATAGAGGATTATAAAATTATGAGGGGCATGGATAGGCTAAATAGACAAAGTATTTTCCCTGGGGTGGGGGAGTCCAGAACTAGAGGGCATAGGTTTAGGGTGAGAGGGGAAAGATATAAAAGAGACCTAAGGGGCAACTTTTTCACTCAGAGGGTGGTACGTGTATGGAATGAGCTGCCAGAGGAAGTGGTGGAGGCTGGTACAATTGCAACATTTAAGAGGCATTTGGATGGGTATATGAATAGGAAGAGTTTAGAGGGATATGGGCCAAGTGCTGGCAGGTGGGACTAGATTGGGTTGGGATATCTGGGTGGCATGGACCGAAGGGTCTATTTCCATACTGTACATCTCTATGACTCTATGGTGGCCTTTATATCTAAAATATAAGGGGGGTATAGATTATGCTTCCACTGTCTCAACCATGCATGCAGCAGTTTGAGCAGTTCTGGACACCAAACTTTAGGAAGAATATAATAACCTTGGAGAGAATTCAGTGTTAATCTATCGACCAGTATTTACACAGTTACATAAACTGGGATTTCTCAGGAATTTTGAAAGTTTTGGGGTTATTTGTTCCAAATGTTCAATATATTAGAACAAGTAGAGCAAAATAATTTCAGCTGTGTGGGGATCCAGGGCTGAATAAAGAGTCTAAAAATTAGTACCACATCTTTCAGGAGTCAAATTCAAAAATATTTCTTTGCAAAACCAATGGCAGACATTTGGGACTTTATTCTGCAAATGATAATTCTGCAAGATCTATTATTTATTTTAAATCTGTTATTGATATATTTTTATCAACCAACAGTACTAAGGGATGTGTGGGAAAGGAAGGAGTAGCGAGTTAATTATAGAGCAGCCATGGTCTATTTGAATTATTGAACATGCTCAGGTTGAGGGGAGCTAAATGGTGTACCATTGCTCCAAGGCAGTGAGATACACACACATTTATGCACACATATAATGAGGCAAACATATATCATGAGATGCACATAGACAGGCATTAAGATAATTTGGAATATGCTCACATTGTCAGTTACAGACCCAATGGTTAGAACTCTTTTATATACAATCAGGCATGCACCACATCAAACTGAAATTAAAATGCTGCAAATCATTTGTTTGTAATAGGATTAGAGCTCCAGCCTGACTCAGTTTCCTGAAGAAGCATGAAATACTGAATTTAATTATAGCTAAATAACCAAAGGAAGTCAATCATGAAACAAAATGGAAACACCTTTGAGAGGTGTTGAGTAGCTCACCATTCTCTAGAGGCCAATGGAGAGTTAATAAGCAAAGAAATTAATCCCTACATTTTCCACCAATCACTATAAATCAGCTTGTCCGTAAATCCATAAATGTGGTATGCAAAAAACACTGCCAAGACTCTCTAGTTATTTAAAAATTATATGCCCTCAACAGCTCTAAGTAGGTCCCCGTTTACCAATGAAATTTACTGATATTTTAGGACCAAGCCCAAAAGCTGTTCTTGGAAACAATGTTGCTTTATTAAAAGAAAAGCTGGAGATATTCAACTTTATTGGTTCCCCCAGCATATCCCATGTCACTTTTTAAAATGACTTGTGTCAAACAGAGTGAGTGGTTCACTCAGTGAAAGCAATTCTGGCATTTTTCATTTGCTTCTCTAAAAATTGTTTTTTTTCTTCAAAGTTCGCATAAAAATATACAAAGGAGTGAAATCCCTTCTCTGTTCAAAGCACGGATTAAAAGAGGCAATGGCAATTTCAGATGGGCTTTGAGAAAACTAATGTATCCCCAGGGACAACCTTTGTTCCAATTTTCTACAGTGTCATTTGTCAAGCACACAGATAACATAGCTAAGGTTAACCATAAGATCAGAAGAAATAGGAACAAAAGTAGGCCATTCGATTCATATAGTCTGTTTCCCCGTTCAGTGAGATCATGGATAATCTGTTAATCCTCAATTTCCTGCCTTGTTCCACAACCCTTCATTCCCTTACTGATTAAAAATCTGTCTATCACAGCCTTGAATATATTTAATGACCCAGCCTCAACAGCCTTCTGAGGTAAAGAATTCCACAGATTCACAACTCTATGAGAAATAAACTTTGTCTTAAATGTGTGACTCCTTACTCTTCTGATATTACACTCTCCCGTAAGAGGAAATAACCTTTCTGCACCTAACATGTCGAGTCCTCTAAGAATCCTGTACGTTTCAATAAGGTCACCTCTCATTCTTCTATATTCCAGCAAGTACAGGACCAAACTACTTAATCTCTCCTCATGAGACAGTTGCCCTATACCTGGTATCAACCCAGTAAACCGTCTCTGGACTGCCTCCAATGTTAGTTTATAGTTCATTAGATATAGGACCAAAACTGTTCACTATATTCCAACTGTGGTCTCACTAGTGTCTTGTCTCGCTTTAGCAAAACCTCAAGCTGTTTGAACTCAAAATTCCACAGAATCATAAAACACAGAAAGAAACCATTTGGCCAATTGCACTTGCATGTACTGTTTGATTGAAAGAGCTATCCAGTTTCATTTCATTGTGAATTTTCCTTTTCTGGGTATATATACAATACTCTTTTGTGATCAGAATAAGTAAATGGATTATTTTAACTTTATTTAACTCCTTCTTAAAAACATTCAATGTTATAGCTTCAATCACTTTATGTGGCAGAGAATTCCACAGGCTCACCAGTGTCTGGGTGAGGAAATTTCTCCTTGTTTCGTGTATGATAAGTGCAATATGCAACCTTTTATTTTGCAATCCTCAGATTTTGACTTCAAGACAGATTCTATGGATTTCAGCAAAGTCTTAGACAAGGTCTCGTAAGGTAGACTGAGAAATAAGATAAAAGCACATGAGATCCAGGGTAACTTGACAAGTTAGATCAAACATTGACTAGAGGTAGGAGATGGAGAGTGATGGTAGACGGCTGTGTGTGTGACTGGAACCAGGTGTCTTGTGGCATATTACAGAGGTCAGTGCTGGATTCCAGAGAAGCAATGTTGAAGAAAATGTGGGGCATGATAAGAAAGTTGGTGGATGATATGAAGATTAGCTGGGTGTTTGATCGTGAGGAAGAAGACCTTAGATTACAGAAGGATAAAGACAGATTGGACAGTTAAGCAGATCAGTGGCAGATGGAATTTAACCCTGAAAAGTCTGTGGCAATGCACTTTGGAAGAAGAAACAAGGCAAAAGAGCACTCAATGAATGGCTGGATACCAGGAAGGTCAGAGAAATAGAGGGACCTTCTGATGCTTGTCCACAGATCCCCGAAGGTGGCAGGACAGACTAGTAAAGTGGTTAAGAAGGCATATGGACAGCTTATCTTTATCATCATGGCATACTTATAAGAGCTTATGTTGGGGCTGTACAAAACTTTGATTAGGCCACAGTTGGATTTACTCTGTGCAATTCTAGTCACCATATTACGCGAAGGATGAGATTATACAGGAGGGGGTACAGAAAAGATTTTTTTCATTCATGGGAATCATTGGCTAAGTTAATTGAAGGTCAACCATATTGCTGTGGGCCTGGAGTTATATTTAGGCCAGACCAGGTAAAGATGGCAGTTTCCTTCCCTAAAGGGGATTAGCAAACCAGATGGGTTCTTACCAACAATCGGCAGTCATCATTAGACTGTTAATTCCAGATTTTTACTCCACAACGCTAGGATTTGAACCTGGGCTCCCAGAACATTACCTAAATTGTTGGATTAACAGTCTAGTGGTAATACTAGGCCATTGCCTTTCCCTGATCAGGATGTTACCTGGAATGGAGCATTTTAGCTATGAAGAGGGGCTTGATAAACTCAGGTTGTTTACTTTAGAGCATAGAGGCTGAGGAGGGACCTGATGTCTAAGATTATGAGGGGCATGGACAGGTTGGATAGAAAGTAACTGTCTCCCATAGTTGAAGGATCAATAATGAGGAGGCATAATTTAAGATGAAAGCCAGGAGGTTTAGAAGGGACTTGAGGAAAACCTTTTCTCATCCAGCGGGTGGGAATCTGGAATACACTACATGGGAAGGTATATGAGGCAGGAAATCTCACAACCTTTGAAAAGTACATGAATTAGCACTTGCAATGTCATAATATTCAAGGCTATGGGCCAAATGTTGGAAAGTAAGATTAGTGTAGATATAGTTTCTGTTCAGTGCAGACTTGATGGGCCAAAGAGCATCTTCTGTCCCATATGATTCTATGATTCTAAGATTCTAAGGCTAGCATCCTTCTTTTAAATGCAACACATCCATTTTCATGTTGCTTTTCAGAAAAGGAAAGGTGCCACTGACACTCTTAATGGTTACGACTCTTTCTCTCAATACTCTGCTATTCTCCTTACCACTTGCTGTCCTCATCTCAGTCAGTGATGTATGTTCACTAAATGCAGCAAGGTGGCTCTGTGGTTAGCAGTGCTGCCTCACAGCATCAGGGACCTTGGTTCAATTCCACCCTCGGGCAGCTGATGTGTGTGAAATTTGTGCATTCTCTCTGTGTCTGTGTAAGCTTCCACCAGATGGTCCAGTTTCTTCTCACAGTCTGAAGATGTGCAGGGGAGGTGGATTAGCCATTCCAATTTCCCATTGTGTGCAGGCTACGTGGATAAGCCATAGGGTAAAAGTCTGGGTGGGATGCCTTTTGGAGGGTTTGCATAGACTCAATGGGCCAAATGGCCTCAGTCTACATTGTAGGGAGTCTATGATTCTATGACATCTCTGTGATGAGCGTGATTGAACAGATACTTGGGAAGAGAATGCCACACTGGGTGAGCTGAACCTGGTAGAGAGGGAAGCTGAAAGCTGTCTTTCTTATGGGATCTGGTACTTTTCAGGTGAGTTGTTCCATAAACTGAGACTATTGGGTGGCACGGTGGCACAGTGGTTAGCATTACTGCCTCACAGCGCCAGAGACCTGGGTTCAATTCCTGCCTCAGGCGACTGACTGTGTGGAGTTTGCACATTCTCCCCGTGTCTGCGTGGGTTTCCTCCGGGTGCTCCGGTTTCCTCCCACAGTCCAAAGATGTGCAGGTCAGGTGAATTGGCCATGCTAAATTGCCTGTAGTGTTAGGTAAGGGGTAGATGTGGGGGTATGGGTGGGTTGCGCTTCGGCGGGGCGGTGTGGACTTGTTGGGCTGAAGGGCCTGTTTCCACACTGTAAGTAATCTAATCTAATCTAATCTATTGGAAGTGTCTTCCAAACCATTTGAAGAGTTCCAATTTGACAGTTATTCATGAACGTGATCACAGTTCAGTAGCAGGGTGATAACAAAGATGCTGCTGGCCATTCCCTAACAACTTTTCCATTTTGCAACAGGTTTCCCCATCTACTATCCCAACAATTCAAGAGATTCATAGAACCACAGAATGATACAGTGCTAAGCAAAGTCATTTGGCTCATCTTGTCTGTGCTGATAAGTTTTGTGGCAGCTAAATCAGAGTGTCCTCCCCAAGGTTCTACAGGTGTTGTATTGAGTTTTCACCTTCAAGAGAATGGTGTAGAATGTGAATGTGTTTGTGCCTGTTGTTCAATAAAGGCATAATTCAACATCTTTAGTCAGTAAGGATTCCTGAACAAGGTGCTGAATTAACGGTGAGACATCCCTTGGAAGCAGCAGCAATTGGCTCAGAAGCATGGATGTGCAAGTGCAGCCTGGATTGTGCAATTTCTTGGCTCCAAAAAGACTGAGATTTTCCTGACCACAATATTTTTTAATCAGTACAATTCTAATTTGAAGAACAGGTCCCTGGCACTCCTATGGTGAAAATTATAATCACGTTTGCAAACTGAGCATATCATTGTTTATAGACTTGTTAAGGGTTTCAGGCATGTGGTTAGCCTGTGTGAAGGCCTGAAAGGAAAGCAGATTAAACTACAGTACATGTTTGCTTTGTGCCTGTCTCTCTCTGCACTGAGTAAGTCTGTTTATCTCGGCTTTATCAGACTGTATCTCTCATCTCCTGGGCTCACCGCTAATTGTTTCAGAGGCTGATCTTGGTGCTTCCTTTCGTTTTGTGGGTCTGTCATTTCACATCAGCTCTGTCTTCTCTCTGAGCATGTGAGGTTCTTGTGAGCCAGTTCTGTACGTGTCTTTATAAACCTGTCAGGTCTTGTCTCTCTGCCTTGTCGAACATGGAACACGCCAGACCTGCCTCTCTCTGCCATCTGGCCACAACCTTGTGCCTTCCTCTGGGGTGAGTTTGATTGTTGAAAGGGGGAATAGAGACGAGCCTGCAGATTCCACCAATTGGGGCCAGCCATGGGCAATCAATGCCCACTTATGTGTATTGATGTGTATTCACCCAACAGAGGGAGGGGCAGCTCACTATGCTGGGGACACAGCAAACCAGCCTGTGTAGAGTTTCTTGTGGGGGCTCTAAGGGACTTCACGTTCATTCGCCCTGATCAAGGGGATAACAAGAATATGGTGTGCTTGCTGAGAGTTATCCCCTGCACTGCTGCCCATCCCCATCCTGTGAATTCCCCTTCCATCGCCATCACTCTCAAGGTTTGTGGGATCCAGCACCAATCCCAAGGCCTTGAAAGGGTGTGGGTAATGTGCCAATGCCAATTAGTGGAGCTGTAGGTGGGTGTGAATTCCTTGCACATGGTCCTTGATTGGGGCTGGGAGATGCTGTTCATTCCCAACCTGTTAATCACCTGAGTTGAACAGGAAGGTACATCTGGAACGATGGCAAAACATCCTGCGTGGGGTTCCCACCAACTCATCAGCCAGGAATTCCAACCCAAGGTTCACCTGCTATGTCAGGATAGGAACGCTGGAATTGATTTGGAAATTGGTTCTGACCTATTTTCAAGCACGTAGGTAGTATTGCTCAGGGCTGCCCAAAATAGTAGGTCTAAAGCAAACTGAAAATAAACTTGCATTCTTGGGATAAGCTACTTTTCTGTTTTCCATTGTTGTTTCTGAGTTCTCAGGTCATGCCAACATTCCTGATGAAGGGCTTTTGCTTGAAACGTCGATTTTCCTGCTCCTCAGATGCTGCCTGACTTGCTGTGCTTTTCCAGCACCACTCTAATCTTGACTCTGATCTCCAGTGTCTGCAGTCCTCACTTTCGCCTCATGTCAACATGGCCTTGTGGTGTGTCCTTGATGAAAATTGTGGAGTGTCAACAGTGAAGAAGTGAGGACTGCAAATGCTGGAGTCAAAAAGTGCGGTGCTGGAACAGCACAGCTGGTCAGGCAGCATCCAAGGAGCAGGAGAATTGATGTTCTGAGCATAAGCCCTTCATCAGGAACAGTGAGGAGAGGGACATGGTCGTGAGTACAGTGGAGTAGGGGAGTAATGGAGGTGGTGTTACTCCTGCTCCTTTGTGGCTCCAAAACAAGCTTCGAGATTTAAAGTGATCTACAAAAAAAAGCAAAGGTGAAATCAGGAAAAACTTTTTCATGCAGCAGGTAAATCGGGTCTGGAATGTCTTGCCAGGAAGTGTGGTGTAGAGACATTCACAAGGGTCATTCACAATGATTATTTGGATTAAAAATAACATGTACGTGTATGGAGCAAAGCAGGAGTTTGGCACGAGGTAATCTTGCTCATTTAGTGAACTAGTCTAGCTGTGATGGACTGAATGGCCTCGTTCTGTATCAGAATGCTTCTGTGACTGTGTGATTCTGTAATTCTTTTGTGCTTTCTTTGTTAATTCATTTCAGAGTATATTTCTTACATATAATGAACATAATATAACAAAACCTGTATATGTCGCAGAGTGCTTTCTAAACAATGGATCAATTCTGAAGTCCATTACATATTATTATCTCGGCAAATGTGATGAATGATTTATGCATAAGGTTCCATAAACATGAAATAATTGAATTATCAGAAAATCAATGCCTTTATTATTTTGGCTGCAATAATGTGGCAATGAATAACTCAGCAGTAAAATTATAGATAGATAAATATTTACCTCAACTCCTTTAGGAAGCAGCCCTAAAGTCTGTCACTCACTACTTTTTCTCTACATTGGTATGAATTTTTATCTGATCATGCCACCTGTACGTAATTTAACATTGAAACCAAATCATTTTAGTATCTTTTACTTTATTGTTTTGAAGAGGTTAATGTTTGCTTTAAAACTCAGTTCTAAATGTTTAAGACTCTGGGCATTGTTCTTCTTTACCTTTATAATGTCAGTGTTACAAAGAACATTCAATCTCTGTTTCATATCATTTTATTTATCAGAAAGCTCCTTGCCAAAAAATCAAGTGTGTTTTTAACCTACCCAGTCCCATGTCTATTGCTGTTTTGAAATTAATTCACCTTCCTAAAGCAGGGATTTTCACATTAGAAATCTGTGCCTTTGAAATTTTGAAATGCTCCCTTCATTTTGTAGAGCAGATCCCTTCATCAAAAGCTTTTGTGTTGTTTACTTACTTCCTTATTCAAGTTACATGTTGCCTCATAAATTCAGGATGATTTCTAATTTAAATTGAAATTGCCTGCTTGAATTGGAATGGCGATGGTTCGATATTCTTTTCTTTTTCCTCTACACAGGTTTGGCTATTCTGAGAGAAAAATATTAAATGCAGACATGGTCTTGCAGTCATTGTACTCAGCTCTCACCTCTGTGTGTGACTGAAGCTTCAGTGAAATAATTATTAGTATACAGCTGCAGCCAATGGGATAGCATGGCAAGATGAAGGGTTATTAAGTTCTGCAGTGTGTTAATGGTCTTTCTCATTTACAGTTTGACCCTGAATTGTGCTGTGCAATTTTCTCTGGCACTGGGAGGGTAGCATAAATCATATGGGAAGAGCGTCTAATGGAAGGAACTTTCTGACCCGCGTTTTCACTTGAGTGTTCTTTTCAGCTGATGTAATTAGAGTCGTGTTATCTGCAATCCCAGTAGAGAGCCACAAGTGCTATTATTGTAATGATGAAAGAAATATTAGCCTATTCGAGAAATACAAAAAAGCGAATGAATTGTAAATCGTCTCAGGAGGGCGGTCTATGCTGGTATTTTTTTTGAGAAGTGATTTGGGGTTTGGCAATGTCAAATACAGATGTAAACTCCTGTAGGAAATGAATTTGCAACAGCAATTTAAATAATGGTCCTTTCCCCATTCTCATTTCCAATGCTGACTCAATCACAGGAGCTCCATTGCACGACTCTCAAGAACTACACACCGTGCCATTTAATCACTGGGGTAAGGTTTCCAGCAGATCAGACACAGTTGATTTCAGCTGTTCATTAGATTTGGTTTATTGATATAAGGCTGTATCTCACCAGAGGCTGAGTTGACCAAGTGTTATTTTTGGCGAGTTTTATAGTGGTTTCTTCCTGTGAACATTATGTTCCCAAATGTGGCCCATTAATGATGCATCACACTGCTATGGCATCCCACTTGTCATTTTCTCCCACTCGCCACAGTTGGAACTATGCCATCTTTAAAGTACAGCTGTGTAATTGGCACTCTACGTTGCTGATGGTGACCTGGAGATCTTGCTGGATGGGGACAGGGGTGGTTGTGTGCTGTCACTGCCCATGTAGTATGCCCCGAGGTGTTGGTGACAGAAGCAAATCTGGAGGATTAAGCAGCAATCTGGAGTCTGTTGGTTACTGTTCTGATTTTCATGTTGGGAATTGTTACTGACTCATTTCTTTGTGGTGGGTGGGATAATGGGAAACTGCATATCAGCAAGGAAGAATAATACATGATGAGGAATACATGTTACTGTAAGCAAATAGGTCTCTTGCTGCTCACTAGCAAAAATCTCATCTTGTTGTTCAACATTTGATTGGCAAATAGGACTTTTTAGTCTTGACAGTGGGATTTGATTTGATTTGATTTATTGTAGCCACATGTACCTAAGTACAGTGAAAAGCTTTGTTTTGCAAGCAGTACAGATTGATCATAATAAACAAGGACATAGAGATCAAAGTTAAAAATCACACAACACCAGGTTATAGTCCAAAAGGTTTATTTGGAAGCACTAGTTTTTGGAGTGCTGCTCCTTTATCAGTTGGTTGTCACCTGGTGAACCACCTGATGAAGGAGCAGTGCTCTGAAAGCTAGAGCTTCCAAGTAAACCTGTTGGACTGTAACCTGGTGTGTGATTTGTACCTTTGTACACCGCAGTCCAACACTGGTATCTCTAAATCATAGAGATCAAAGGATTTTTAGACAGAGCAAGAAATACAAGGTTGCGGCTGCACAGGGGGTGCACAAAGCAAGATCACCATTAGCAAGATCAACATTATTTGAAGTTAGAGAGGTCCATTCATCAGCCTAATAACAACAGGGAAGAAACTATTCTTGAATCTGTTGGTGCATGTGTTCAAGCTTCTGTATCTTCTGCCTGATGGAAGAGAGCATTACCAAGATGGGAAGGGTCTTTGATGATGTGGGCAATCTTTCCATAGCAATGATAGGTGTAAATGGCCAATATCATGTTAGCTTCCTAACTTTCTTAGCAACACCCATATATTTCAGGGTTGGTAAAGTTCTGCATGTAATTTAAAGAGAGAATTGTGTCTGTTTATTTTGCCAAGACTGATTTATATAAATATGTGTTCAACTTGCTAATGACTAGTCATTTGGAAACAGAACTGGCTCAAAGGCTGAGGGTGGTGATGGAGGGTTGTTTTTCAGACTGGAGGCTTATGACGAGTGGAATGCCACAAGGATCAGTGCTGGGTCCACTACTTTTCATCATTTATATAAATGACTTGGATGTGAGCATAAGAGATACAGTTAGTAAGCTTGCAGATGACACCAAAATTGGAGGTGTAGTGGACAGCGAAGAAGGTTACCTCAGAATACAACAGGATCTTGACCAGATGGGCCAATGTGCTAAGAAGTGGAAGATGGAGTTTAATTTATATAAATGCGAGGTGCTGCATTTTGGGAAAGCAAATCTTAGCAGGACTCATACACTTAATGGTAAGGTCCTGCGGAGTGTTGCTGAACAAAGAGACCGTGGAGTGCAGGTTCATAGCTCCTTGAAAGTGGAGTTGCAGGCAGATTGGATAGCAAAGAAGGTGTTTGGTATCCTTTCCTTTATTGGTCTGAGTACTGAGTACAGGAGTTGGGAGGTCATGTTGCGGCTGTACAGGACATTGCTTAGGTCACTTTTGGAATATTGCGTGCAATTCTGATCTCCTTCCTATTGGAAGGATGTTATGAAACTTGAAAGGGTTCAGAAAAGATTTACAAGGATACTGCCAGGGTTAGAGCATTTGAGCTATGGGAGAGGTTGAATAGGCTGGGGCTGTTTTCACTGGAGTGTCAGAGGCTGAGGGGTGACCTTATAGACATTTATAAAATCATGAGGGCCATGGATAGGATAAATAGACAAAGTCTCTTGCCTGGTGTGGGGGAGTCCAGAACCAGAGGGCATAGGTTTAGGGTGAAAGGGGAAAGATATAAAAGAGACCTAAGGGGCAACCTTTTCACACAGAGGGTGGTGTGTTTATGGAATGAGTTGCCAGAGGAAGTGGTGGAGTCTAGTACAATTGGAATATTTAAAGGGCATTTGGAGGGGTAAATGAATAGAAAGGGTTTGGAGGGATATGGGCCGGGTACTGGCAGGTGGGACTAGTTTGGGTTGGGATATCTGGTTAGCATGGACGGGTTGGACCGAATGGTCTGTTTCCGTGATGTACATTTCTATGACTCTATGACTGTCAAGAAGTGTATTAATACAGGGATCCCCAACAGTAGCTTGTGGAATTTAATCTGGTCCTTAAACAGTGCCATTCTAATATTGTGGAGCTAAAAGAGGTCGTGATGGGAAGCTGTTTATGGTGGTATTTTTCTGGTGATACGAAGGCTCATATTTAATACGTTTTGAGGATTTCAGGCTGTAAGGGACATACTGGACCTTTTAAATTAAAGATACTCTGAGAAATCACACAACTTCAGGTAATTCTTTGGATTGACATCCTGGAAAACACTTGTCTGGGTTTTATAACTGGGAGAAAACTAGCTTCTGTTTGAGCAGTATTTTACTTGCAGCTGCTTGTTGTTTAGATTTCTTTGGGGAAAAGCCTATGGACGAAAATGCTGCCCAGCTCATCTCTTTCTGAAACACCGTTGTTGTGTGTTGAATGTGAAACCAAATTATCCTCGTGAAACATCAGATTGTTTGTTTAGAATATTTCACAATCCTTTGTTTCTCAGCCAGCTGCATCTCCCAAGATACTAGAGACAACTCTATGTGTCTAATGACCTACCCATGTGTGTCATAGACGGCTATCTGAACACTCCTTACTAATTTTTCCTTAAATAACTAACCATGGTGGCCCCCAATTTTTTTTTCTCTAAAGTAAATGCAGGGCAATCGTTGTCGCTGCTGAATTGTTTTCCATGGTTTCAATTACCCGCGGTTTATCGCTGCTCCAACATAGTACAGGGAACATTCCAGAACCAGGCTCCAGGGGGCTGCTGGGAAGGTAAATTTCCCATTTAAATGAATGGGTTTGTTCCTATCCCTGGTTTCAGGCTTCTGCGGTAGGTCTTGGAACGTATCCCCTGTGGGTGCAAGCGCGACTACTGAATCTGCAGAAACAAATTTGCATGTATCTGTTTTGGGTTTAGTTTTATTAATTTTTCAAATTCCAAATTGTGTGTTAACCAGTTTTACATCTTTGAATAAGCTTTGATTTCTAATGAGTGAATAGTTTTTCTATTCAGGAAACATGGTTGGTGGATCATTTATTGAAAGTCTAATGTTGAGAAAGCGTATGATTGACCCTTTTGGAAGTTAGATAGAACAATTACATTGGAATTGAGACCCAGGATACATGAAACTAGAGAGAGAGAGAGAGAGAGACAGCACACTCCATGCATCTCAGTTGTAACACTGGTAATGGGACAATTTGATTTCGATTTCATTAAACTTCTGGAAAATATGCTGTCATCATTCTCTAAATCTCAGTTTGAAGGTATCACCCTGCAGTTTTGAAAGGGCAGTGACACAGAAACACAAAAACTTCAAAATGATTTTAATGATTTGTTTCTGAAGTTGTATAATTCATTATGTTTACCCTTTGAATTGCATTATGCTGCTTCTTCTCACAATCTTTCTCAAGATGTGGAGGTGCCGGTGTTGGACTGGGGTGGACAAAGTTAAAAATCACACAACGCCAGGTTATAGTCCAACAGGTTTATTTGGAAGCACTAGCTTTTGGAGCTCTGCTCCTTCTTGGGTAGCTGTGGAGCAGGATCATAAGACTCAGAATTTATAGCAAGAGATTACAATGTCATGCAACTGAAATGCTATATTGTACAAACCTTTCAATATATAATTTCAGTTGCATGACACTAAAATCTTTGGCTATAAATTCTGTGTTTTATGATCCTGCTTCACAGCTACCTGGGAAGGAACAGAGCTCCAAAAGCTAGTGCTTCCAAATAAACATGCTAAACTGTAATCTGGTGTTGTGTGATTTTTAAAATCGTTTTCAAGGTGTAGATATTGTGTGTATGCTCATTGTGTGATGATGTGATTAATGTTGTCTTTCAGCTGCTTTGGTGTTTGCTTGTCTTTGTAGTTCCTCACATTATGTAACAAATTCTCTTGATGAAGAGGCAATCACAGTGCAAAAGTATTTGCATCAACTGACAGTGAATTATGATGAGTAAAATAATCTAAGGCTGAATCTTATTGTTTTTTGGCTAATTGGGAGCTCCATTGGACTTTCTGGAGTGTTTCTTGCCTTGCAGACCAAAGAGATTTCTCACTGTATCTTATCAAACTTACTTTTTTAAACTACCTACCCTACCCCTATGGTTCCTGTCACATTTGATTCAATGCCCATCTTCCCGGATACTTTTCTTGGAACAACTCGCCACACAACATCCGTTGTGCCCGTTCCATCTTTAAAAACCTACTTTGCACTCAGACAAGTGCTGTCAGTCCAGCGCTAACTTGCATGGCTCATGACTTTTGCCCCAGACATGGCAGACAAGGGAAAATTGGCACACCACTTTGTACGCTAGGATCTGGAGGTCCTGCTGGACTGGATGGTGCGGACACGGGATTTTCTTCAGGACCAGCAGGGGAGGCCACAGCACCAGACAATGCCAGTCTGCTCCGAGTGTGCCACCCAAATTGGAGGAGTTCCCAGCAAAGTAGGAAGTAAGTCAATGACCTTCTCCACACTGCCAGTGTAAAGACTGTCAGCTTCTCTTTGCTACTGCACTTATGTCTCACCATGGCTCATGCCCTATCACTCCCAAATTGTCCATACCATCTTCCCTCACTTACACACACCAATCCCCAGCACCACTAACCCTGCATGCCTTCTACGTTATCTATTTACTTGTTCGGAAAACCTCCCCACATCTATAGAAAGTAAGAGCTGTGCCACCCACCTATAATATGGACCTCTCTCTCATTCTTGGAGAAAAGCGGTCCGCAGTAGAGCAGGAAGAGTTGAACCCAACTATTCAACCCCTCACCCTTGATGTGGAAAGCAACTTAACTCTGATCGCAGCATGCTGCTGATAGACCATGTCCAATTCCCAGGCTGGTTTCAGAGGCTGGCCTTGACTTACCGTACTTGGAACCCCAAAGTGAAGGCTATCTCCCTTGACTTGATAGAGGTCAGCTGACAACCATGACAAACTTGGTGGCTATGTACCTGCACTAAATGACAAGACAAGACAAAAGCAAGATTAACCTGGTATCCTTGACTGATGGGGCAAAACACAAGAATGCAGTGCAAAGCAGGGACACTGTGAGCATCCAGGTAAGCTCGGAGTGAGTGGACACTATGACAGCAAGGTTGGAGAGACAGCCTGGTCGAGTGCATGAGCTGGGTATGTGTCCCTGAGCACACAGTGTCCTTGCTGCAGCATTACA
Organism: Chiloscyllium punctatum; assembly: GCF_047496795.1. NCBI lineage: Eukaryota > Metazoa > Chordata > Chondrichthyes > Orectolobiformes > Hemiscylliidae > Chiloscyllium > Chiloscyllium punctatum. The sequence continues at coordinate 108,030,750 of NC_092745.1, read as the reverse complement.
TTGATAGTTGCTAGTGCAGCCCATGGTGTAGTGTTGAAGTTCAGAAGCATCCTGTAAGTGGATCGGACATGTGCATGCAGGTTCATAGAGGCTGACACATGGTGATATTCTTGGCCATGGGGTGTATGCTGTCGGTGCCAAAGGAATGTGCCCTGGGCTGTTGGTGTCCAACATGGAAGTTCTGCAGCGAAAGCGCCAGGTACCTGCTGTAACTGCTATATCGAGAATTCTTGACGTCTAGCTTGTTGAGTGTCTTTGGTAAGTTAGGAAGCTGAATATTAATGAGGTGAGTTGTGGTGTTAATGAGGCATTTGACAAGCAATTATTCCCATTAATTGGCAACTCACTGTTGTCTCGTAAGAAGTTTGCCTCGCTGCTTAGTAAGTGCACAAAGATGCATCAAGTCATTCCCAATGTCGAAATTGGCCTTGCTGGATTTGTTGCTTGACTCTGCTGCAAATCTAGCCATTGTTTACGTTGTTCAGGCCCCTAAAAGATTCCACCCCTAGTTTCCAGTGATTTAGTTGTTAAAATGGCAAGGTTTTGCCTAGATCACGTGAGTCTTGGGTTTCAAACCATCTCCTCAAGGAATGGAATGCATGCTGCTCGTTGGATGCTGCCTGAACTGCTGTGCTCTTCCAGCACCACTAATCCAGTGCATGGTCTTAATGCCTATCTGATTCAACTAAATGATGAGAATGACTCTGACTAAAATAGCATTTTAGTGGGCGGCACGGTGGGCGGCACGGTGGCACAGTGGTTAGCACTGCTGCCTCACAGCGCCAGAGACCCGGGTTCAATTCCCGCCTCAGGCGACTGACTGTGTGGAGTTTGCACATTCTCCCCGTGTCTGCGTGGGTTTCCTCCGGGTGCTCCGGTTTCCTCCCACAGTCCAAAGATGTGCAGTGCAGGTGAATTGGCCATGCTAAATTGTCTGTAGCGTTTGGTAAGGGGTAGATGTAGGGGTATGGGTGGGTTGCGCTTCGGCGGGGCGGTGTGGACTTGTTGGGCCGAAGGGCCTGTTTCCACACTGTAAGTAATCTAATCTAATCTAAACATCCAACTGTTCTAATCCATTTTCTAGCCCTTGGCCTCTAGTCTTGTACACTGTAGCATTTTGAATGCTCATCTAAAAACTCTTTGAATATCTTGAGGAATCCCACTTCTACCATACTCTTAGGCAGTGAGTTACAGTTACCCACATCCCTCTTGTAAAGAAAATCCTCCAATCCCCTTGAAATATCCTGCTCATTAACTTCAAACTGTGCCCCCTATCCCAGCCTATCTCATCGCTCTTCATACCTGAACCATTCCAACCCTGGCAACATCCTGGTGAATAACTTCTCTACCTTCTTCAGTGCACTTATATCTTTCATCTAGTGTGGTACCGAAAGCTGTACTCAGTACTCCTAACAAATGCTCCATCATAACCTACTTACTCTTGTATTCTTAACCTTCTTATCTACCTTAAGATACAGAGTTTTCTGCACTTGTTGGTCCCATCTTTCACCTTTACTGAAATGTGTTGCCCCTGCACTCTCAGTATTATCCTTTCGAATGTCTCTGACTGCTCAGATGTGGATTTTCCTGCAAGTATCTGCTCCCAGCACACTTTAGCAAATGTATCATAATATGATAAATTGGGCAGGTCCCATGATGATACTAGTGTTTGGCTGATGCCAACCTCTGAGAATGGAGGATGCAGTTGGATTGGGTCCTGACATGTTGACAAATGCGAGCCAAGGTTGCATTATCCAAGTCTGGATAAACAAGCAGCAAGCTGCGGCCAGCAGATAACCACTCTGCTCTTCATGTTGAGAATTGATGCTAATTGCTCTTCAAGGCTTGGGAAAATAGGAAACTACACATAAATGAGACAAGGCAAAAGTGAGGACTGCAGATGCTGGAGATTAGAGTCTAGGTTAGAGTGGTGCTGGAAACGCACAGCAGGTCAGGAAGCATCAAAGAGCAGGAAAATCAACATTTCAGGCAAAAGCCCTTCATCAGAAAGACCTGGTGAGGGGCTTTTGCCTGAAACGTCGCTTTTCCTGCTCCATAAATGAGACAATTCTAAGTAACAACGAGCTATTAATGCATGTAAATAAACCCTGTGGTACTTACTGTCGAGACTCTTATCTAGCTGTTAAAACTTTCAGTGCAAAATCAGAACTTATTTTTCTTAATATCAGGAATCTCTTCCCATTCTTTTCAACTGACTCATTATTACCCATGTTGTTCAGCATTCAGAAAAAAATTCTCCTGTGGCCTTTTAGATTCAATCTTCACTCCAGTTTTGATTTTGCTCTATATAAAGCTTTGAAAACAAAGATTTTATTCATGCTATTTTACATTTTCTGACTGACGATGAGAGTTCTTTAATCTGTTTGCCTGTTTGGACAATTTGATGGCACCAGTGCACCTCTACATTGGGAATCCACAGTATACAGTAACTACAATCCAACTTCACAGTGAGTTACAGATTGTTGTATTTGCAGCAAGGCTGTCTTCAAGGTCAGCTCCAGGAAAATTATTATGCCATGATGATTATGTTGTATGGGAAAGACCAAATGGTAATAAAAATAATCTATATTTAGATAAGTTGTGTAAAACATCATGCATTAAATTTGTAAACGGCCACAGTTAATTGACTTGTGAATTACCATGCTGATTTTCTGAGGCATTCAACAAGGGTCTACACAGTAGACTGGTTAGCAAGGTTAGATTGCATGGAAGTCAGGGAGAGCTAGTCATTTGGATACAAAACTGGGTTGCAGCTAGGAGATAGTGGGCGGTTTTGCAGGAGGGCTCATTTTCAGACTGGAGACCTGTGACCAATGGTATGGTGCAAGGATTGATGCTGGATCCATTGTTTTTTTTGTCATTTATATAAATGTTTTGGATGTAAATATAGGAGGAATGCTCAATAAGTTTGCAGATGACACCAAAATTGGTGGTGTAATGGACAGTGAAGAAAGTTATTTCAGAGTACAACTGGATCCTGATCAGATGGCTGATGGGCTGAGGAGCAGCAGATAGAAGTTAATTTAGATAATGTGAGGTGTTGCATTTTGGTAAGGCAAACTAGGCCATGGCTTATATACTTAATGGTAGGATTCTGGGGAGTGTTGCTGAACAATGAGATCTGTGGAGTCACAGGCAGGGTAATGAAGAAGGTGTTTTGTACGCATTCAGTATAGGAGTTGGGATGTCATGTTGTGGCTGTACAGGACATTGGTTAGGCTACTTTTGAAATACTGTGTGCAGTTCTGGTCTCCCTGCTATAGGGAGATGTTGTGGAACTTGAAAGAGTTCAGAAAAGGTTTCCAAGGATGTTGCCACAGTTGGAGGGTTTGAGCTAAAGGGAGAGGCTGAATAGGCTGGGGCTGTTTTCCCTGGAGCGTCGGAGACTAAGGGGTTACCTTATAGAGGTTTATAACATCATGAGGGGCATGGATAAAGTAAATAGACAAAGTATTTTTCCCAAGGTAGGGGAGTTCAAAGCTAGAGGGCAGAGGTTTAAGGTCAGAGGGGAAAGATATAAAGAAACAAAGGGGCAACTTTTTCACACAGAGGGAGTGCATGTATGGAATGAGATGCCAAAAAAAAAGTGCTGGAGGCTAGTACAATTACAACATTTAAAAGACACCTGAATGGGTAAATGAATTGGAAGGGAACTATGACATGCATTATTGTATGAGTTGAAATATATCTGTCTGCCCTCTTACATATACCCAATTTCCTTCAATCCACTGTTAGGAAGGTTATGCCATTTATGTTGTCCTCAACAAAATTCGGTTCTTGATTAACTCCGTTGACCCCCCCACCCCCCCAACCACCCGGTGCATGCAGCTTTCAACCTCAGTATCCCATTGACATCCTCTCCATGACTAAGACTGCTAACTTCTACCTCTGTAACATTGCCTGCATCAGCCCATCTGCTTCAAGAATTTTCATTCATGCCTTTGTTTTCTCCATCCTGGATTATTCCAATGCTCTCCTGGCTAGACTATACTGTTGATATGAGCTCATCCAAAACTTGTCATGCAGTAGGAGTGTACTTAAGAGGGAAGTCGGGAGGGCAAAAAGGGGACATGTGGTAGCTTTGGCAAATAGGGTTAAGGAGAACCCAAAGGGATTTTACAAATACATTAAGGACAAGAAGGATAGAATAAGATATATACACTTTGTCCATTTCTTCTAAAACCTTCCAATAGAATAGGGTCCCTCAAACATCAGGCAATAGTGAGGACTGCAGATGCTGGAGATTAGAGTCAAGTTTAGAGTGGTGCTGGAAATGCATAGCAGATCAGGCAGCATCCAAGGAACAGGAAAATCGACGTTTCGGGCAGGAGTCCTTCATCATGTTCCTGACGAAGGGCTCCTGATCGACACGTCAATTTTCCTGTTCCTTGGATGCTGCCTGATTTGCTATACATTTCCAGCACCACTCCAATCTTGCCTTTCAAAGATCAGCAAAGCAGCCTATTTGTGGAGCTGCAGGAGATGGGGGAGATACTAAACATCAGTGTTTTGCATTAGTGTTTACTGTGGAGAAGGACGTGGCAGGTATAGAATGTGGGAAATGGTTGGTGACATCTTGAAATATGTTCATATTATAGAGGAGGAGGTGCTGGATGTCTTGAAACGCATAAAAGTGGATAAATCCCCAGGACCTGATCAGGTGTACCCCTCGAATTCTGTGGGAAGCTAGGGAAGTGATATTGGGCCTCTTGCTCAGGTAGTTGTGTCATTGATAGTCACAGGTGAGGTGCTGGAAGATTGGAGGTTTGCAAATATGGTGCCACTATTTAAGACATGTGGTAAGGAAAAGCCAGGGAACTGTAAACCAGTGAGCCTGATATTGGTGGTGGGCAAATTATTGGACGGTATCCTAAGGGACAGGATTTACATGTATTTGGAAAGGCAAGGACTGATTAGGGATAGTCAACATGGCTTTGTGCTTGGGAAATCATGTCTCACAAATTTGATTGAGTTTTATGAAGGAGTGACGAAGAATATTGATGAGGGCAGAGCCGTAGATGTGATCTATATGACTTCAGTAAGGCGTTCGACAATGTTCCCCATGGGAGACTGATTAGCAAGGTTAGATCTCATGGAGTAGACGGAGAGCGAGCCACTTGGATACAGAACTATCTCAAAGGTAGAAGACAGAGGGTGGTGGTGTCGGGTTGCTTTTCAGATTGGAGGCCTGTGACCAATGGTGTGCCACAAGGATCAGTTGTGGGTCCACTGCTTTTTGTCATTTATATAAATGATTTGGATGTGAACATAGGAGGTATAGTTAGTAGGCTTGCAGATGACACCAAAATTGGAGGTGTAGTGGACAGTGAAGAAGTGAGTATGGGAGTTGAGAGGTCATGTTGCAGTTGTGTAGGACATTGATTAGGCAACTTTTGGAATATTGTGTGCAATTCTGGTCTACCTCCTATCAGAAGGATGTTGTAAAACTTGAAAGGGTTCATAAAAGATTTATAAGGATGTTGCCAAGGTTGGAGGATTTGAGCTACAAGAAGAGGCTGATTAGGCTGGGGCTGTTTTCCCTGGAGCTTTGGAGGCTGAGGGGTGACCTTATAGAGGTTTATAAAATCATGAGGGCCAGGGATAGGATAAATAGACAAAGTCTTCTCCCTGGGGTGGTGGAATCCAGAACTAGAGGGAATAGATTTAGGGTGAGAAGGGAAAGATATAAAAGAGACCTAAGGGGCAACTTTTTCATACATAGGGTGGTGCATGTATGGAATGAGCTGTCAGAGGAAGTGGTGGAGGTGGTACAATTACAATATTTAAAATGCATCTGAATGGGTAAATGAAAAGGAAGAGTAATATAGGCTAAGTGCTGACAAATGTGACTAGATTAGGTTCAGATATCTGGTTGGCATGGATGAGTTGAACCAAAGGATTTGTTTCCATGTTGAACATGTCTATAACTCTATGAGTCTATGTCCAACATATATATATCACTCCTGTGTTTACTGATCTGCAATTACTCCAGATCTGGCAACATCTTAATTTTAAATATTTCATCTCGTTTTTAAATCGCTTCATGGCTTTCCATTCCCTATGTCTCTAAGCTCCTTCAGACATGCAACCCTGAAGGATCTCTGTTCTCCTCCTATTCTGCCTCTCACACATACCCAGTTTGCTGCATGGTGATTGTGCTTTCAGTTACCCAGGTCATAAACTTTGGAAATTCTTAGTTCTCTCCATGTTTCTTCTCAGTTAAGGTCATTCCATAAAATCTACCAAACATTTGATCATCAGACCTCATATTTCCTTTTGTGGTTTACATAAAATCTGGTCATGAAGTCTCTGTAATGTAAAAACTTGCCATGTTGATGCAATTTATTTCTATTGTCTGAGCGTGGGCACAAAGTCAAGTGCTTTTCTCATTTGCTCGAATTGGCGACCTAACCATATTGATTCACTGAAGTATAATTTAACAATGACCACAGATTTCTAAATGTTTCTATTTTAGTCTGTTTTACAACTTCATTATGTTTACTCTTTATCTCTCTCCATGTGCTCTAATCAAAATTTCTTCATTCCACTGTTCCCACATTTCAAAACTGGTGTTAATTCTCTGTAAAGTTTAATCCTACCAGGTACCAATCTGGCATCCTGATACACAAGACAAGATTCACTTTCTGATTGCAGATATTTTCAGTTTAAACGTGTTTGCAGTTTCACTACATTAAGCACACAGAGAAAACCTTCCTGATCTCTCCCACAGCAGTGATCTTACTGCAATTTAATGCAGAAACAGGACTAAACCAGCTATAATACCTCATTGCATACACCTCATAAGTATGGTGTCAAGACACACGCATTTCTTGGGCATCCCAGCTCTGCTGCAGATGAAGATCATGGAAAAATGCGGACACTTTAATTAGAAAATAGTTTATCATTGTTGGCACCACATTTCTAATGTAATTGCACTTGCAGCCCAGAGTTCAGTCTGTGTTAGCTGTTTAAGTGCTGGGGCAGTTTCTGTACGAACATAGAAGGAGATTGAAGCATGGCTCTATAGCTCAAACAGTTAGCATCTTGTCACACTACACACTACTGTTGCAAATTCCTCAATAGCTTTTAACAAGCTGCTTACCATTCAGTTAATAAAATTGAATTGCATTCTTTATTGCTGCTCATGAAAAATGCTGGCTTCAGGAAAAATATTTGATTTAATCCACAATGCAGCAAAGCAGAAAAAAAGTGATAAGTTATCAGAGATGAACAAAACACATAAATTAGTGGAATTAATACATTAAAATTGTGCTATGTGATCCGAGAATTAATGCTTTGTCAGAAAGTGCTTAGTACACTACTTTAACAAAAACTTGAACCCATTCTTTCTAAATAGGATATGGGGCCCTGGGATTAGATTAAAAAATACAATCTTTCTGAAGAATACAAAGCTGCAATCACATCAGTCTTTTTTTGGGCTGTATAACTGAAACAGTAGAACAGAAAATTAAAGTGTAGTGCTGGATCTGATCAGACTGCTCCTTAAATATTGCCACTAGTTTACCAAGAAACAACAGCAGTAGATGTTTAAGTCCTGAAGGAAATGCAGAGGAAATAAGTCCAAAGGCTGATCACTTAATGTAAAATGCCATAAGTTAAGAAACAAGACTGAAAAGGCCTGAGCTCTTGACCCTGGAACTGAGGCATCTTAAAGAAAACCTACAACTTGGAGTATTTACTTAAATGAAAAGTGTCTTTAAAAAGACAGGTTATTGCTGAGATATACAAGATAGAAAGGGGCTATTTTTAATATTACTTGAAATTGCAAAAAAAGAGAACAATTAGCTAGGTCAACTGAAGATTTCAAAATTGAGATTGATAGCCTTTTCTTAGGCAAGACGTTTAAGGAATATTGTACCAAGATGGATGCAGATGGAATTAAGATACAAATTGGCCAAAGTTTGATTGAATGGATTAACAAACTGGAGAGACTGAATGCCACATTCCCGATCCTATGTTCCTCCAAGAAAACACACACACAAACGAACAAAAGGTCATTGTAAGACTGATATTAAGAAATTTATTCTACACAAGGGACAAGTTTAACATGTCGGATTGGAATCTGGTCGGCTATGAGTTAAATATAGAAGAATCCCGATTGTGTTGGGAAAGTAGTTGCAGGTTATCAGCTTCTGCTTCCCAGGTGGTGAATTTAGAGGTAGATAGGACAGATAATGAGTGGGGAAGTGGCACTCCCAGACTGCATTGCCATCTCCCGAATTAAGTTCTGGTTGGGAAAGCCCACAGCCGATCTTCCAGCCCCACTATCAATTGAAACCAATTAAGGATTATTTAACGGCCTCAGAGCCTGCGGCTGGTGTGTGAGTGTGGGTGTGGGTGTGTGTCTGGGTGGGTGTGAGTGGGTGATGTGCCCCACACATTAATTGCTGCAGGCAGCTCCTCTCCTCAGTCGGTGTCCCTGAACCAAAGCTAATCAGGGTCAGCTCGAGGGTATTGATATAGGTACCAATAGTGAGTCAAGCTCTGCCTTTGCTGCAGGGCTTCCCCTTTGAGAAACCCCAGCCCCAATATCACTCAGCTTTGTTCTGGGCCCAATCCACAACATCCAGCAGCTTTTCTGGCCAAAATCGTTGGCTTGAAATCCTGGAATTTCCTCCCTAAGGGTGTTGTGGGTCTACCGCAGCACATGGACTGCAATGGTTCAAGGAGGCAACTCACCACCAACTTCTCAAAGGCAACTAGGGACCGACAATAAATGCTGGCTTAGCCGGTAATGCTCGCATCCCATCACTTAATAAAAAAAATGTCATGACCTCCTCAGTGGGCACAGGAGCCACTGGTTTTTGATTGGCCAACAGTTCTCATTCAACATCACACACAGTCACACTCATATACACATCCATTTCTGCATACACATCCACATGCACACACCCATTCCCCCCCCCACACACATACGCTACCCTCACGTCTACATACACACCTTTACACACATTCAGACGCACGCGCACACACAGCTACATACGTACCCATATTCACCCACACTCCCACACACCTACCCATTCTCAGACACACCAAAAGATACACACACACACCCACTCACACCCACAAAGACACACACACCCACACAGGCATACCCACACACCCAGACACGCACCCCTACAGATGTACAGGCACACACCCATCACTCACACCCACCCAGACACAGGCCCACTCACTCACACCCACCCAGACACACACCCACACTCACACACACAGACACACACAGAGACACACACACACAGGCACGCCCACATACTCACACCTACCCACTCACAACCACACTGATACACCCACATAGACACACCCACACCCACACAGACACAGCCACATAGACACACCCACACAGACACATACACATGAACACACTCACATTTACATAGACAAAGACAACCTGATTCCGTGGGAAAGCTAATTGACTTCCCTATGATGTAATTGGTCTGTGATTTGATGGACCTTTTCAGGAACAGACTCTCCTGCCAATTGATAAGCGCCTGCCATCTGAACAAGTTCCCACCACAAGATTGGTTTGGGGTTTTGTTAGGAGGCAGGATGACTGAGATACAGCCAACTGATCACCAGGGGTAGCTTGCCATTGTCAATATATTAACTCAGAAATGGCCTGATTTAACAGGCGACATGTGAGCAGCTGTGCTTTCCAGGCCTCATGAAACCTTCAATAATGGGTAAGGCAGCAGCTCAATATCTTTTACTGCATATCTCTACTAGACCAGGAGAAGCAGGAGTGTTCCTTCCAGTCTGCAAAGCCCTCTTCTTATCACCCCACTCAGATAAACAACCCCAGGTCAATAATGGATCATCACCACAATAAAACTGGGAATCTGAATACCTCCCCAATCAGATTGGACATTTCAAGCTGGGGACCACATCCCAAATATCCTGCTGACATCCTGCACTGTAGATCTCCTCTCCATAGCTCATGGATCTATCTAGTATGATGGCCTCCTGTATAGTGATCCCTGACCAACTAGAAATCAGGCCAGTTCATCAGTTCCATCCCCAGCTGGGAAATGTGTTGGGATCAAATAAATTCACTGTGGAGTTAAAGTTCCTCCCCTGTCTGTGAGGATGTCCTGACTGCCAAGTGTCCAAAGGAGACTGTCCCATTCCCATTGATTTCTTTGCTTTCACAGTAAACATTCAGGGCTCCAAATGATCAACTATTGAAATGGGCTTTTCAAAAGATAAGAATCCCTACATTGTGGAATTCAACTCATTGAGTTCACACCGACACTCTGAAGAACATCCCACCCAGACCCACCCCCTACCCTATAACCTTGCATTTACCACAGTTATTCCACTTAGCCTGCACATTCTTGGATACCATGGCCATGTTAAATTGTCCAGTGCACCTAACTTGCACATCTTTGGGCCATAGGAAGAAACCTGCACAGACACGGGGAGACTGTGCAAACCACACAGACAGTCACCCAAGGTTGGAGTCAAACCTGGGTCCCTGGCGCTGTGTGGCAGTGGTGCTAACCACTCAGCCACTGTGCCATCCCTCAATGACAGGTTAAAACCCGGAATCATTTAAAGAGAAATGTTTGTTGCACCATTGAGGGAAACCCAGAAACATTCTGATTAAATTCACATTTATCAGGTGGCCACCTTTAGTTTTAACTGTGTGAATGACATTTTTTGGTCCTTTTAGCAGCCTTTAGTGCTTCCAGGAAGGATGTAAATGTGTCCTTACTCTGTCTTACCAATCAACCTTAACTCAAGCAATATTTGCCTCACCATCAAGGTCACTTCCTTCTCCATCGTTTGTTTAAAATCATGGCAAGTTCTAACATTCAGCTAGAGGCCATTCAGCTCATTGGGTTTGCCCTGGCTGGGGAAAGAGCAATCCAGCCTAATCACAACTGTCATTCCATCACTGAAGTTCAGTCGCTCTTCAAAGGTAATTTTAAATGAGAAGCCATCATCTTAGCTCGATTGATATCGAACTCTTTATCAATACAATTGTTATCTTCTCTGATACTACTTTTAGCTAGCCTTCCAACCTTCAGTACATACTCACTCTGAGTTATCCAAAACAAGACATTCATATCCTGTCCCTTACTAAGTGCTGTTCATTCATTATTCCTAATCTACAATGATTCTTTTTTCCCCAACAATTATATTCAAAGTTCTTTTCCTTGTTTAAAAGCTCTCTGTGACATTGTTCCATTTAACATTGCAATCTTCCCCATTTCTAGATCCTATGCTATTGGGTGCTTTGCTTTCACTGGCTTCTTTTCTCTACACTCCTCTATGAGAAGCAGAACCCTCAGCTACCAGAGCCATAACTCCCTAAATCTTATCATATTGCTATTTTAGCCCCTCCCATCCTCTAGTTCTTCTACCTCTCTATCATATGCCATTGGACAATGCAAGTTTTGTTGTAACGTTTGCCTTCACTCTAGTTTCATTGACATAGTTTTAAAGGTAAAAAGAGCAGGAGAGATCTGCACAATCAAGTTGGAACATAACCATTTAGCAACGTGCCAAATCTCCAACTTCAGAAGAGTATTCACTCAAACATTAATTTCTTGTTTCTAACTGCAAACAAAATGCATTCCCAGCTTTGATTGCTATAGCCCACAGCAATGCTTTTGCTGCAATTTGTTTGCTGTGTTGTCAAAGTGGCATTTGTTGTCTGTAGCATTTTATGAGTGAGGTTGCAAATTTATTATCAGTATAATTTTGACAAGCTGAAGCGATTGTGACATGAGTTGTTTGTCATTATATTGAACTGCGCTGGACAGCTGACAGTACCAAGGTCGTACACACTGTAGCCTCACAAATCGGGAATATTTGAAACCAAATGATTTCAGGATATTGCAATTTTCTGGATTATAGAATGATGTTAGAATGCTTGACCAAATGGTGCGTGAAATGACAAACACTGTGGACAGAAATATTTACATGAAACAGTGAAAAAACATTACCGAACAGCAATTAAAATTGTTTTACTGACACAAATACTGTGCCTTCTGTGTTTCTGCTCCCAAAATGATATTAATGATGTACATGTCTGTTCATGAAAATACTAGACAACTGTATTTTTTTTTGAACAATCCCCTTTTAGAGTGGTGAAATTACAGTGTAGTACTTACAACCTTCCTTGCTTGAATTAGCTGGTACTGAAATTCTGTACTGGGAACTGGAGGTCTTGAATTAGCTTGTTATAGGGCAATGTGTTTTTAAATCTTACTTTGTAACCTTAAATTATTTAATAGCAAAAAAAATTGTAGCAAAAATGTTGCTGTGGGTTGGAGCAATCAAAGCTGGAAATGCATTTTGCTTGCAGTTAGAAACAAGAAGTTAATATTTAAGTGAATACAAAATTGAACAGCTTCTTTAGATTTCATATAGAGAACATTTTTTGAAAGGGGTAGGTCACCCTAAATTTGAAAGGATTCAAATTAGATAAAGGCGACATTTTAAAAAGCAAACCAAGCCAGATGTTACAAATTCTTGGCTTTGGTTCAAGCCTATACTGAATTAAGATTTCAATGCAGAATTAGGTGCATAAAACATTTCCTTAATTGCATTGACCCTGAAATTCTTGTCGTTTGAATTCTCAAGTTTCTCTCTCAGCTATTTTATCTTTGCATTGAGGTTCTTTGGAGTGTTGTCTGAGGGACCACTGATAGTGCTGATCTTGGCACTTTCTCATGGCAGAGAGGATTCTAATATAACGCTCCTGAACGAGGTGTTTCATTGCCTACCAGGGTGTCTTTAGAAGAAAGCTCTGTGTGTCTCACTAATTAATGGATCAATAGCAGTCATTACTCCTATTAAGCTAAATAGAGCAGATGTTATAGTTCTGTTCCACAACCATGTGATGAAGAGGCAGTGCCTCGAAAGCTAGTGCTTTCAAATAAACCTGTTGGACTACAACCTGGTGTTGTGTGATTTTTAACTAAATAGAGAAAGAAGCTGTGGTTGGGAGACCCCCATGTGGTGCAGAGATAGTGTCCCTATCTCTGAACCAAGAGACCTCGGTTCAGGTCCTACCTGCTCCAGAGGAGTGTAATAACATCCCTGAAGAGTTTGATTAGGGAAATGGAGATGGTGCCGAAGAGTTTTACCAGGATGTTGCCTGGAATAGAGCTTATGAACTGTAAGGACAGGATAGAAAAACTAGGGTTGTTTTCCCTGAAATGGTGGAGGCAGAGGGGAGACTTAATAGAAGTCTATAAAATTATGAGATTCATAGATAGAGTTGACAGTCAGATCTTTTTCCCAGAGTTGAAATGTCTAGTACTAGGGAACATGCATTTAAGGTGAGAAAGGGACAGTTCAAAGGAGACGTTAGGGCAAGTATTTTACACAGAGGTGGTGGTGGAAGCAGAAACAATAGAAGCATTAAAGGGGCTTTCAGATAAATACCGGAATATGTGAGAAATGGAGGGATATGGACCAAGGGCAGACAGAAGAGGTTACTTTAGTTTGACATAATGTTTGGCACAACATCGTGGGCTGAAGGGCCTGTTCCTGTTCTATGTTCTCTTGGCTGTAGTGGCACAGTGGTAGTGTCCCGATCCCTGAATCAGAAAGCTTGGGTTCAAGTCCCACCTGCTCCAGAGCTATTTAATAACATTGTTGATAAGAAAAAAAAGGTTCAGATGATTGTCCTAAAGAGTCATATATTAGAATCACAGTATAATTAAAGTCATTATTTCTTAAATCTATCAAGTTGTTCTACATCTTATTTACATGCACCTTTGTATATTCTGGCAATCACAGGTTAAATTTTTCAGCTGAACAAACTCAGGACAAGTCTTATCTTTCCCATAAATATAGGTGCTACAGGAATTGCAGCCTTTTAATTTATTTTTCCATGTTCCTTTTACTGTCTGTCTCACCCCCACTCTTTGGCAGAAACCAATTAAAGGCTTCTTAAGCTGTGCTCAGCAATAAAGGAAAAGGTAGTTGATAAGAGTCTGAACTCTTTCAAAGTAAGACTCTGAATCTGCAACGTGTAACGTGTAACTGTCTTTATCTACATCCCTGTAAAATGTCAGAAGGTGAATTCAAGAGTGTATTTGTTGGAAATGTGCATTATCCTGCATTTTACATTTAAAGAAACAAATAATTAGAGTTTCCAGACACAAGCACTGACAAGGCTGTGAACAAAAGCTGCAGCCTCCATCTTGTTCCCATGGCGATGGTCACGAATCGTTATTTTATGTGTGAATAAAATCATGACCCTGGGTATTAGCTTTATTTCTCATAATCTTTTTTCCCTTTTCAATTCCCTCCCATTCTTTTCTTCACATCATCTCTATTGGATTGATTTTGTTGTACCATTTATTCATCACAATCTTTTTCTCACGTTGTTATCCCTCTCACTATCTCATTATGTTGCCCCCCCTCTTCCTCATTCATTTCAATTCTTTGGATTCATCCTTCTGTCACTATTCTACACCCTGCTTTCTTTCCTATACTCCTCTGTCCATTCTACATTTCCTACGATTATCCTGATTTGGAGACACTGGTATTGGACTGGGGTGTACAAAATTAAAAATCACACAGCACCAGGTTATAACCCAACAGGCTTATTTGGAAACACTACCTTTCAGAGCGCTGCTCCTTCATCAGGTGATTGTGGAGAAAAGATTGTAAGACACAGAATTTATACCAAAAGTTTACAGTGTGACGTAACTGAAATTATATATTGAAAAAGACCCGAATTGTCTGTTAAGTCTCTCACCTTTTAGGATGACCATGTAGGTTTCAGTTCTTTTGTATGGGATTTACGTATGAAATAACTGAAACCAGCATGTTCATTATAAAAGATGAGAGACTTACAAACAATCCAGGTCTTTTTAAGTATATAATTTAAGTGACATCACACTGTAAACTTTTGCTCTAAATTCTGTGTCTTACAATCTTTTCTCCACAACCACCTGATGAAGTAGCAGCGCTCCAAAACCAAGTGCTTCCAAATAATTCTGTTGGACGATAACCTGTGTTGTGTGATTTTTAACTATGATTATCCTGTGAGCAAGATTGAACGAAGACCAGCTAGAGTCCAGTGCAGGCAAGCATCGAGAGCACAGCAGGGAGAGACAGACAGAGAGTACGGTAGGGAGAGAGAGAGAGAGACAGACAGAAAGACAGAGAGCACAGCAGGGACAGAGAGAGACAGACAGACAGAGGGCACAGCAGGGAGAGAGGGAGAGACAGGCAGATAGAGAGCACAGCAGGGAGAGAGGGAGAGACAGGTAGACAGAGAGCACAGCAGGGAGAGAGAGAGAGACAGACAGACAGAGAGTACAGCAGGGAGAGAGAGACAGACAGACAGAGAGCACAGCACGGTGAGAGAGAGAGAGACAGACAGACAGAGAGCATGGCAGGGAGAGACAGACAGACAGTCAGAGAGCACAACAGGGAGAGAGAGAGAGACAGACAGACAGAAAGCACAGCGGGGAGAGAGAGACAGACAGACAGAGAGCACAACAGGGAGAGAGAGACAGACAGACAGACAGAAAGCACAGCAGGGAGAGAGAGACAGACAGAGAGCACAGCAGGGAGAGAGAGACAGACAGAGAGCACAGCAGGGGGAGAGGAAGAGACAGACAAACAGACAGAGAGCACAGCAGGGAGCGAGTGAGAGAGAGACAGACAGAGAGCACAGCAGGGAGAGAGACAGGCAGACAGACACAGAGCACAGCAGGGACAGATACAGACAGACAGAGATCACAGCACGGAGAGAGACAGACAGTCAGAGAGCACAGCAGGGAGAGAGGGAGAGAGACAGACAGACAGAGAGCACAGCAGGGAGAGAGACAGACAGAGAGCACAGCAGGGAGAGAGGGAGAGACTGACAGTGTGAACATAGCAGGGAGAGAGACATACAGACAGACAGACAGAGAGCACAGCACGGAGAGAGAGACAGAGAGAGAGACAGACAGACAGAGAGCACAGCACGGAGAGAGGGAGAGAGACAGACAGACAGACAGAGAGCACAGCATGGAGAGAGACAGACAGACAGAGAGCACAGCAGGGAGAGAGGGAGAGAGAGACAGACAGAGAGCACAGCAGGGAGAGAGACAGACAGACAGAGAGCACAGCATGGAGAGAGACAGACAGATAGAGAGCACAGCAGGGAGAGAGGGAGAGAGACAGACAGACAGAGAGCACAGCAGGGAGAGAGACAGACAGACAGAGAGCACAGCAGGGAGAGAGAGAGACAGACAGAGAGCACAGCAGGGAGAGAGACAGACTGACAGAGGGCACAGCAGGGAGAGAGACAGACAGACAGAGAGCACAGCAGGGAGAGAGAGACAGACAGAGAGCACAGCATGGAGAGAGACAGGCAGACAGACAGAGAACACAGCAGGGAGAGAGACAGACAGACAGAGATCACAGCAGGGAGAGAGACAGATAGACAGAGAGCATAGCAGGGAGAGAGAGACAGACAAAGAGCACAGCACGGAGAGAGACAGACAGACAGAGAGCACATTAGGGAGAGAGACAGGCAGAGAGCACAGCAGGGAGAGAGGGAGAGAGACAGACAGACAGAGAGCACAGCACGGAGAGAGATAGACAGAGACCACAGCAGGGAGAGAGGGAGAGACTGACAGACAGTGAACATAGCAGGGAGAGAGGCATACAGACAGACAGACAGAGAGCACAGCAGGGAGAGAGACAGACAGACAGACAGACAGAGAGCACAGCACGGAGAGAGACAGACAGACAGAGAGCACAGCAGGGAGAGAGAGACAGACAGAGAGCACAGCATGGAGAGAGACAGATAGACAGAGAGCACAGCAGGGAGAGAGAGACAGACAGAGAGCACAGCATGCAGAGAGACAGGCAGACAGACAGAGAACACAGCAGGGAGAGAGACAGACAGACAGAGATCACAGCAGGGAGAGAGACAGATAGACAGAGAGCTGAGCAGGGAGAGAGACAGACAGACAGAGGGCACAGCACGGAGAGAGGGAGAGAGACAGACAGACAGACAGAGAGCACAGCAGGGAGAGAGACAGACAGACAGAGAACACAGCAGGGAGAGAGGGAGAGAGAGACAGACAGAGAGCACAGCAGGGAGAGAGACAGACAGACAGAGAGCACAGCAGGAGACATGCAGACAGACAGAGAGCACAGCAGGGAGAGAGAGAGAGACAGATAGACAGAGAGCACAGCAGCGAGAGAGACAGACAGACAGAGAGCACAGCAGGGAGAGAGAGACAGACAGAGAGCACAGCAGGGAGAGAGACAGGCAGACAGACACAGAGCACAGCAGGGACAGATACAGACAGACAGAGATCACAGCACGGAGAGAGACAGACAGTCAGAGAGCACAGCAGGGAGAGAGGGAGAGAGACAGACAGACAGAGAGCACAGCAGGGAGAGAGACAGACAGAGAGCACAGCAAGGAGAGACGGAGAGACTGACAGACAGTGAACATAGCAGGGAGAGAGACATACAGACAGACAGACAGAGAGCACAGCACGGAGAGAGAGACAGAGAGAGAGAGACAGACAGACAGAGAGCTGAGCAGGGAGAGAGACAGACAGACAGAGAGCACAGCACGGAGAGAGGGAGAGAGACAGACAGACAGACAGAGAGCACAGCAGGGAGAGAGACAGACAGACAGAGAGCACAGCAGGGAGAGAGGGAGAGAGAGACAGACAGAGAGCACAGCAGGGAGAGAGACAGACAGACAGAGAGCACAGCATGGAGAGAGACAGACAGACAGAGAGCACAGCAGGGAGAGAGGGAGAGACACAGACAGACAGAGAGCACAGCAGGGAGAGAGACAGACAGACAGAGAGCACAGCAGGGAGAGAGGGAGAGAGAGACAGACAGTGAACACAGCAGGGAGAGAGACATACAGACAGAGGGCACAGCAGGGAGAGAGAGAGACAGACAGAGAGCACAGCAGGGAGAGAGAGAGACTGACAGAGGGCACAGCAGGGAGAGAGACAGACAGACAGAGAGCACAGCAGGGAGAGAGAGACAGACAGAGAGCACAGCATGGAGAGAGACAGGCAGACAGACAGAGAACACAGCAGGGAGAGAGACAGACAGACAGAGATCACAGCAGGGAGAGAGACAGATAGACAGAGAGCATAGCAGGGAGAGAGAGACAGACAAAGAGCACAGCACGGAGAGAGACAGACAGACAGAGAGCACATTAGGGAGAGAGACAGGCAGAGAGCACAGCAGGGAGAGAGGGAGAGAGACAGACAGACAGAGAGCACAGCACGGAGAGAGATAGACAGAGAGCACAGCAGGGAGAGAGGGAGAGACTGACAGACAGTGAACATAGCAGGGAGAGAGGCATACAGACAGACAGACAGAGAGCACAGCAGGGAGAGAGGCATACAGACAGACAGACAGAGAGCACAGCAGGGAGAGAGACAGACAGGCAGACAGACAGAGAGCACAGCAGGGAGAGAGACAGGCAGACAGAGAGCACAGCACGGAGAGAGACAGACAGACAGAGAGCACTGCAGGGAGAGAGACAGACAAGACAGACAGAGAGCACAGCAGGGAGAGAGAGACAGACAGAGAGAGAGCACAGCAGGGTCAGAGCGAGAGAGTGAGACAGACAGTCAGAGAGCACAGCAGGGAGAGACTAAGAAAGAGAGACAGACAGAGAGCACAGCAGGGAGAGAGAGAGAGAGACAGACAGACAGAGAGCACAACAGGGAGAGAGAGAGGGACAGACAGACAGAGAGCACAGCAGGGACAGAGAGAGAGAGAGACAGGCAGACAGCACAGCAGGGAGAGAGGGAGAAACAGACAGACAGAGATCACCGCAGGGAGAGAGAGAGAGAGAGAGGGAGAGACAGACAGAGAGAACAGCATGGGAAGAGACAGACAGACAGAGAGTGCAGCAAGGAGAGAGAGAGAGAGACAGGCACAGAGCACAGCAGGGAGAGAGAGAGAGACAGACAGAGAGCACAGCAGGGAGAGAGACAGACAGAGAGCACAGCAGGGAGAGAGGGAGAGACTGACAGACAGTGAACATAGCAGGGAGAGAGACATACAGACAGACAGACAGAGAGCACAGCAGGGAGAGAGACAGACAGACAGACAGACAGAGAGCACAGCACGGAGAGAAACAGACAGACAGAGAGCATAGCAGGGAGAGAGAGACAGACAGAGAGCACAGCACGGAGAGAGACAGACAGACAGAGAGCACAGCAGGGAGAGAGACAGACAAGACAGACAGAGAGCACAGCAGGGAGAGAGAGACAGACAGAGAGAGAGCACAGCAGGGTCAGAGTGAGAGAGTGAGACACAGTCAGAGAGCACAGCAGGGAGAGACTAAGAAAGAGAGACAGACAGAGAGCACAGCAGGGAGAGAGAGGGAGACAGACAGAGAGCACAGCAGGGAGAGAGAGAGAGAGACAGACAGACAGAGAGCACAGCAGGGAGAGAGAGAGAGAGACAGACAGACAGAGAGCACAACAGGGAGAGAGAGAGGGACAGATAGACAGAGAGCACAGCAGGGACAGAGAGAGAGAGAGACAGGCAGACAGCACAGCAGGGAGAGAGAGAGAGAGACAGACAGACAGAGAGCACAACAGGGAGAGAGAGAGAGAGAGAGAGAGAGAGAGGGAGGGAGAGACAGACAGAGAGAACAGCATGGAAAGAGACAGACAGACAGAGAGCAGAGCAGGGAGAGAGACAAACAGAGAGCACAGCAGGGAGAGAGGGAGAGACTGACAGACAGTGAACATAGCAGGGAGAGAGACATACAGACAGACAGACAGAGAGCACAGCAGGGAGAGAGACAGACAGACAGACAGACAGACAGAGAGCACAGCATGGAGAGAGACAGACAGACAGAGAGCACAGCAGGGAGAGAGACAGACAGACAGACTGACAGAGAGCACAGCACGGAGAGAGACAGACAGACAGAGAGCACAGCAGGGAGAGATAGACATACAGGGAGCACAGCAGGGAGACAGGCAGACAGACAGAGAGTACAGCAGGGAGAGAGACAGGCAGACAGATAGCACAGCACGGAGAGAGACAGATAGACAGAGAGCACAGCAGGGAGAGAGAGACAGACAGACAGACAGAGAGTACAGCAGGGAGAGAGAGACAGACAGACAGAGAGCACAGCATGGTGAGAGAGAGGGAGACAGACAGACAGAGAGCATGGCAGGGAGAGACAGACAGACAGACAGTCAGAGAGCACAACAGGGAGAGAGAGAGAGACAGACAGACAGAAAGCACAGCGGGGAGAGAGAGAGAGACAGACTGAGAGCACAGCATGGAGAGAGACAGACAGACAGAGAGCACAGCAGGGAGAGAGACAGACATACAGAGAGCACAGCAGGAGACATGCAGACAGACAGAGAGCACAGCAGGGAGAGAGAGAGAGACAGACAGACAGAGAGCACAGCAGCGAGAGAGACAGACAGACAGAGAGCACAGCAGGGAGAGAGAGAGACAGAGAGCACAGCAGGGAGAGAGGGAGAGACTGACAGACAGTGAACATAGCAGGGAGAGAGGCATACAGACAGACAGACAGAGAGCACAGCAGGGAGAGAGACAGACAGACAGACAGACAGAGAGCACAGCACGGAGAGAGACAGACAGACAGAGAGCACATTAGGGAGAGAGACAGACAGAGAGCACAGCAGGGAGAGAGGGAGAGAGACAGACAGACAGAGAGCACAGCATGGAGAGAGACAGACAGAGAACATATCAGGGAGAGAGGGAGAGACTGACAGACAGTGAACATAGCAGGGAGAGAGGCATACAGACAGACAGACAGAGAGCACAGCAGGGAGAGAGACAGACAGACAGACAGAGAGCACAGCACGGAGAGAGACAGACAGACAGAGAGCACAGCAGGGAGAGAGAGACAGACAGAGAGCACAGCATGGAGAGAGACAGACAGACAGAGAGCACAGCAGGGAGAGATAGGCATGCAGGGAGCACAGCAGGGAGAGAGGGAGAGACACAGACAGACAGAGAGCACAGCACGGAGAGAGACAGACAGTGAACACAGCAGGGAGAGAGACATACAGACAGACAGAGAGCACAGCAGGGAGAGAGACAGACAGACAGAGGGCACAGCAGGGAGAGAGAGACAGACAGAGAGCACAGCAGTGAGAGAGACAGACAGACAGAGGGCACAGCAGGGAGAGAGAGAGACATACAGAGAGCACAGCAGGGAGAGAGAGACAGACAGAGAGCACAGCATGGAGAGAGACAGGCAGACAGACAGAGAACATAGCAGGGAGAGAGACAGACAGATAGAGATCACAGCAGGGAGAGAGACAGGCAGACAGAGAGCATAGCAGGGAGAGAGAGACAGACAAAGAGCACAGTACGGAGAGAGACAGACAGACAGACAGCACATTAGGGAGAGAGACAGGCAGAGAGCACAGCAGGGAGAGAGGGAGAGAGACAGACAGTGAACATAGCAGGGAGAGAGACATACAGACAGACAGACAGAGAGCACAGCAGGGAGAGAGACAGACAGACAGACAGACAGAGAGCACAGCACGGAGAGAGACAGACAGAGAGCACAGCAGGGAGAGAGAGACAGACAGAGAACACAGCAGGGAGAGAGACAGACAGATAGAGATCACAGCAGGGAGAGAGACAGGCAGACAGAGAGCATAGCAGGGAGAGAGAGACAGACAAAGAGCACAGTACGGAGAGAGACAGACAGACAGACAGCACATTAGGGAGAGAGACAGGCAGAGAGCACAGCATGGAGAGAGGGAGAGAGACAGACAGTGAACATAGCAGGGAGAGAGACATACAGACAGACAGACAGAGAGCACAGCAGGGAGAGAGAGAGACAGACAGACAGACAGAGAGCACAGCACGGAGAGAGACAGACAGAGAGCACAGCAGGGAGAGAGAGACAGACAGAGAGCACAGCATGGAGAGAGACAGACAGACAGAGAGCACAGCAGGGAGAGATAGACATACAGGGAGCACAGCAGGGAGACAGGCAGACAGACAGAGAGCACAGCAGGGAGAGAGACAGGCAGACAGATAGCACAGCACGGAGAGAGACAGATAGACAGAGAGCACAGCAGGGAGAGAGAGACAGACAGACAGACAGAGAGTACAGCAGGGAGAGAGAGACAGACAGACAGAGAGCATGGCAGGGAGAGACAGACAGACAGACAGTCAGAGAGCACAACAGGGAGAGAGAGAGAGAGAGACAGACAGACAGAAAGCACAGCGGAGAGAGAGACAGACAGACAGAGAGCACAGCAGGGAGAGAGACAGACAAGACAGACAGAGAGCACAGCAGGGAGAGAGAGACAGACAGAGAGAGAGCACAGCAGCGTCAGAGTGAGAGAGTGAGACAGACAGTCAGAGAGCGTAGCAGGGAGAGACTAAGAAAGAGAGACAGACAGAGAGCACAGCAGGGAGAGAGAGGGAGACAGACAGAGAGCACAGCAGGGAGAGAGAGAGAGAGACAGACAGAGAGCACAACAGGGAGAGAGAGAAGGACAGATAGACAGAGAGCACAGCAGGGACAGAGAGAGAGAGAGACAGGCAGACAGCACAGCAGGGAGAGAGAGAGAGAGAGACAGACAGACAGAGAGCACAACAGGGAGAGAGAGAGAGAGAGAGAGGGAGGGAGAGACAGACAGAGAGAACAGCATGGAAAGAGACAGACAGACAGAGAGCAGAGCAGGGAGAGAGACAAACAGAGAGCACAGCAGGGAGAGAGGGAGAGACTGACAGACAGTGAACATAGCAGGGAGAGAGACATACAGACAGACAGACAGAGAGCACAGCAGGGAGAGAGACAGACAGACAGACAGACAGACAGAGAGCACAGCATGGAGAGAGACAGACAGACAGAGAGCACAGCAGGGAGAGAGACAGACAGACAGACAGAGAGCACAGCACGGAGAGAGACAGACAGACAGAGAGCACAGCAGGGAGAGAGAGACAGACAGAGAGCACAGCATGGAGAGAGACAGATAGACAGAGAGCACAGCAGGGAGAGATAGACATACAGGGAGCACAGCAGGGAGACAGGCAGACAGACAGAGAGTACAGCAGGGAGAGAGACAGCCACACAGATACCACAGCACGGAGAGAGACAGATAGACAGAGAGCACAGCAGGGAGAGAGAGAGAGACAGACAGACAGAGAGTACAGCAGGGAGAGAGAGACAGACAGACAGAGAGCACAGCATGGTGAGAGAGAGGGAGAC
Organism: Chiloscyllium punctatum; assembly: GCF_047496795.1. Taxonomy (NCBI): domain Eukaryota; kingdom Metazoa; phylum Chordata; class Chondrichthyes; order Orectolobiformes; family Hemiscylliidae; genus Chiloscyllium; species Chiloscyllium punctatum. The sequence continues at coordinate 108,007,529 of NC_092745.1, read as the reverse complement.
AGACAGACAGAGAGCATGGCAGGGAGAGACAGACAGACAGACAGTCAGAGAGCACAACAGGGAGAGAGAGAGAGACAGACAGACAGAAAGCACAGCGGGGAGAGAGAGACAGACAGACAGAGAGCACAACAGGGAGAGAGAGAGAGACAGACAGACAGAAAGTACAGCAGGGAGAGAGAGACAGACAGAGAGCACAGCAGGGAGAGAGAGACAGACAGAGAGTACAGCACGGAGAGAGAGAGAGAGAGACAAACAGAGAGCACAGCAGGGAGAGAGACAGACATACAGAGAGCACAGCAGGAGACATGCAGACAGAGAGAGCACAGCAGGGAGAGAGAGAGAGACAGACAGACAGAGAGCACAGCAGCGAGAGAGACAGACAGACAGAGAGCACAGCAGGGAGAGAGACAGACAGAGAGCACAGCAGGGAGAGAGGGAGAGACTGACAGACAGTGAACATAGCAGGGAGAGAGACATACAGACAGACAGACAGAGAGCACAGCACGGAGAGAGAGAGAGAGAGAGAGACAGACAGACAGAGAGCACAGCAGGGAGAGAGACAGACAGACAGAGGGCACAGCACGGAGAGAGGGAGAGAGACAGACAGACAGAGAGCACAGCAGGGAGAGAGACAGACAGACAGAGAGCACAGCATGGAGAGAGGGAGAGAGAGACAGACAGAGAGCACAGCAGGGAGAGAGACAGACAGACAGAGAGCACAGCACGGAGAGAGACAGACAGAGAGCACAGCAGGGAGAGAGGGAGAGACTGACAGACAGTGAACACAGCAGGGAGAGAGACATACAGACAGACAGAGAGCACAGCAGGGAGAGAGACAGACAGACAGAGGGCACAGCAGGGAGAGAGAGACAGACAGAGAGCACAGCAGGGAGAGAGACAGACAGACAGAGGGCACAGCAGGGAGAGAGACAGACAGACAGAGAGCATAGCAGGGAGAGAGAGACAGACAGAGAGCACAGCATGGAGAGAGACAGGCAGGCAGACAGAGAACACAGCAGGGAGAGAGACAGATTGACAGAGAGCATAGCAGGGAGAGAGGGGCAGACAAAGAGCACAGCACGGAGAGAGACAGACAGACAGAGAGCACATTAGGGAGAGAGACAGACAGAGAGCACAGCAGGGAGAGAGGGAGAGAGACAGACAGACAGAGAGCACAGCATGGAGAGAGACAGACAGAGAGCACAGCAGGGAGAGAGGGAGAGACTGACAGACAGTGAACATAGCAGGGAGAGAGGCATACAGACAGACAGACAGAGAGCACAGCAGGGAGAGAGACAGACAGACAGACAGACAGAGAGCACAGCACGGAGAGAGACAGACAGACAGAGAGCACAGCAGGGAGAGAGAGACAGACAGAGAGCACAGCATGGAGAGAGACAGACAGACAGAGAGCACAGCAGGGAGAGATAGGCATGCAGGGAGCACAGCAGGGAGACAGGCAGACAGACAGAGAGCACAGCAGGGAGAGAGACAGACAGAGAGCACAGCAGGGAGAGAAGGAGAGACTGACAGATAGTGAACACAGCAGGGAGAGAGACATACAGACAGACAGACAGAGAGCACAGCAGGGAGAGAGATAGACAGACAGACAGACAGAGAGCACAGCACGGAGAGAGACAGACAGAGAGCACAGCAAGGAGAGAGAGAGAGAGACAGGCACAGAGCACAGCAGGGAGAGAGGGAGAGAGAGAGAGACAGACAGACAAACAGCACAGCAGGGAGAGAGGGAGAGACAGACAGACAGTGAACACAGCGGGGAGACAGAGACAGACAGAGAGCACAGCAGGGAGAGAGGGAGAGAGACAGACAGACAGAGAGCACAGCACGGAGAGAGACAGACAGAGAGCACAGCAGGGAGAGAGGGAGAGACTGACAGACAGTGAACATAGCAGGGAGAGAGACATACAGACAGACAGACAGAGAGCACAGCAGGGAGAGAGATAGACAGACAGACAGACAGAGAGCACAGCACGGAGAGAGACAGACAGAGAGCACAGCAGGGAGAGAGAGACAGACAGAGAGCACAGCATGGAGAGAGACAGACAGACAGAGAGCACAGCAGGGAGAGATAGACATACAGGGAGCACAGCAGGGAGACAGGCAGACAGACAGAGAGCACAGCAGGGAGAGAGACAGGCAGAGAGAGAGCACAGCACGGAGAGAGACAGACAGACAGAGAGCACTGCAGGGAGAGAGACAGACAAGACAGACAGAGAGCACAGCAGGGAGAGAGAGACAGACAGAGAGAGAGCACAGCAGGTTCAGAGCGAGAGAGTGAGACAGACAGTCAGAGAGCACAGCAGGGAGAGACTAAGAAAGAGAGACAGACAGAGAGCACAGCAGGGAGAGAGAGGGAGACAGACAGAGAGCACAACAGGGAGAGAGAGAGACAGACAGACAGACAGAGAGCACAACAGGGAGAGAGAGAGGGACAGATAGACAGAGAGCACAGCAGGGACAGAGAGAGAGAGAGACAGGCAGACAGCACAGCAGGGAGAGAGGGAGAAACAGACAGACAGAGATCACCGCAGGGAGAGAGAGAGAGAGAGAGAGAGAGAGAGGGAGAGACAGACAGAGAGAACAGCATGGAAAGAGACAGACAGACAGAGAGTGCAGCAAGGAGAAAGAGAGAGAGACAGGCACAGAGCACAGCAGGGAGAGAGAGAGAGACAGACAGAGAGCACAGCAGGGAGAAAGGGAGAGAGAGACAGACAGACAGACAGACAGCACAGCAGGGAGAGAGGGAGAGACAGACAGACAGCGAACACAGCGGGGAGACAGAGACAGACAGAGAGCACAGCAGGGAGAGAGGGAGAGAGACAGACAGACAGAGAGCACAGCAGGGAGAGAGACAGACAGAGAGCACAGCAGGGAGAGAGGGAGAGACTGACAGACAGCGAACACAGCGGGGAGACAGAGACAGACAGAGAGCACAGCAGGGAGAGAGGGAGAGACACAGACAGACAGAGAGCACAGCACGGAGAGAGACAGACAGTGAACACAGCAGGGAGAGAGACATACAGACATACAGGGAGCACAGCAGGGAGACAGGCAGACAGACAGAGAGCACCGCAGGGAGAGAGACAGGCAGACAGAGAGCACAGCATGGAGAGAGACAGATAGACAGAGAGCACAGCAGGGAGAGAGAGAGAGACAGACAGACAGAGAGTACAGCAGGGAGAGAGAGACAGACAGACAGAGAGCACAGCAGGGTGAGAGAGAGAGAGACAGACAGACAGAGAGCATGGCAGGGAGAGACAGACAGACAGTCAGAGAGCACAACAGGGAGAGAGAGAGAGACAGACAGACAGACAGAAAGCACAGCGGGGAGAGAGAGACAGACAGACAGAGAGCACAGCAGGGAGAGAGACAGACAAGACAGACAGAGAGCACAGCAGGGAGAGAGACAAACAGAGAGCACAGCAGGGAGAGAGGGAGAGACTGACAGACAGTGAACATAGCAGGGAGAGAGACATACAGACAGACAGACAGAGAGCACAGCAGGGAGAGAGACAGACAGACAGACAGACAGACAGAGAGCACAGCATGGAGAGAGACAGACAGACAGAGAGCACAGCAGGGAGAGAGACAGACAGACAGACTGACAGAGAGCACAGCACGGAGAGAGACAGACAGACAGAGAGCACAGCAGGGAGAGAGAGAGACAGACAGAGAGCACAGCATGGAGAGAGACAGATAGACAGAGAGCACAGCAGGGAGAGAGAGAGACAGACAGAGAGCACAGCATGGAGAGAGACAGATAGACAGAGAGCACAGCAGGGAGACAGGCAGACAGACAGAGAGTACAGCAGGGAGAGAGACAGCCACACAGATACCACAGCACGGAGAGAGACAGATAGACAGAGAGCACAGCAGGGAGAGAGAGAGAGACAGACAGACAGAGAGTACAGCAGGGAGAGAGAGACAGACAGACAGAGAGCACAGCATGGTGAGAGAGAGGGAGACAGACAGACAGAGAGCATGGCAGGGAGAGACAGACAGACAGACAGTCAGAGAGCACAACAGGGAGAGAGAGAGAGACAGACAGACAGAAAGCACAGCGGGGAGAGAGAGACAGACAGACAGAGAGCACAACAGGGAGAGAGAGAGAGACAGACAGACAGAAAGCACAGCAGGGAGAGAGAGACAGACAGAGAGCACAGCAGGGAGAGAGAGACAGACAGAGAGTACAGCACGGAGAGAGAGAGAGAGAGACAAACAGAGAGCACAGCAGGGAGAGAGACAGACATACAGAGAGCACAGCAGGAGACATGCAGACAGACAGAGAGCACAGCAGGGAGAGAGAGAGAGACAGACAGACAGAGAGCACAGCAGCGAGAGAGACAGACAGACAGAGAGCACAGCAGGGAGAGAGACAGACAGAGAGCACAGCAGGGAGAGAGGGAGAGACTGACAGACAGTGAACATAGCAGGGAGAGAGACATACAGACAGACAGACAGAGAGCACAGCACGGAGAGAGAGAGAGAGAGAGAGACAGACAGACAGAGAGCACAGCAGGGAGAGAGACAGACAGACAGAGGGCACAGCACGGAGAGAGGGAGAGAGACAGACAGACAGAGAGCACAGCAGGGAGAGAGACAGACAGACAGAGAGCACAGCATGGAGAGAGGGAGAGAGAGACAGACAGAGAGCACAGCAGGGAGAGAGACAGACAGACAGAGAGCACAGCACGGAGAGAGACAGACAGAGAGCACAGCAGGGAGAGAGGGAGAGACTGACAGACAGTGAACACAGCAGGGAGAGAGACATACAGACAGACAGAGAGCACAGCAGGGAGAGAGACAGACAGACAGAGGGCACAGCAGGGAGAGAGAGACAGACAGAGAGCACAGCAGGGAGAGAGACAGACAGACAGAGGGCACAGCAGGGAGAGAGACAGACAGACAGAGAGCATAGCAGGGAGAGAGAGACAGACAGAGAGCACAGCATGGAGAGAGACAGGCAGGCAGACAGAGAACACAGCAGGGAGAGAGACAGATTGACAGAGAGCATAGCAGGGAGAGAGGGGCAGACAAAGAGCACAGCACGGAGAGAGACAGACAGACAGAGAGCACATTAGGGAGAGAGACAGACAGAGAGCACAGCAGGGAGAGAGGGAGAGAGACAGACAGACAGAGAGCACAGCATGGAGAGAGACAGACAGAGAGCACAGCAGGGAGAGAGGGAGAGACTGACAGACAGTGAACATAGCAGGGAGAGAGGCATACAGACAGACAGACAGAGAGCACAGCAGGGAGAGAGACAGACAGACAGACAGACAGAGAGCACAGCACGGAGAGAGACAGACAGACAGAGAGCACAGCAGGGAGAGAGAGACAGACAGAGAGCACAGCATGGAGAGAGACAGACAGACAGAGAGCACAGCAGGGAGAGATAGGCATGCAGGGAGCACAGCAGGGAGACAGGCAGACAGACAGAGAGCACAGCAGGGAGAGAGACAGACAGAGAGCACAGCAGGGAGAGAAGGAGAGACTGACAGATAGTGAACACAGCAGGGAGAGAGACATACAGACAGACAGACAGAGAGCACAGCAGGGAGAGAGATAGACAGACAGACAGACAGAGAGCACAGCACGGAGAGAGACAGACAGAGAGCACAGCAAGGAGAGAGAGAGAGAGACAGGCACAGAGCACAGCAGGGAGAGAGAGAGAGACAGACAGAGAGCACAGCAGGGAGAGAGGGAGAGAGAGAGAGACAGACAGACAAACAGCACAGCAGGGAGAGAGGGAGAGACAGACAGACAGTGAACACAGCGGGGAGACAGAGACAGACAGAGAGCACAGCAGGGAGAGAGGGAGAGAGACAGACAGACAGAGAGCACAGCACGGAGAGAGACAGACAGAGAGCACAGCAGGGAGAGAGGGAGAGACTGACAGACAGTGAACATAGCAGGGAGAGAGACATACAGACAGACAGACAGAGAGCACAGCAGGGAGAGAGATAGACAGACAGACAGACAGAGAGCACAGCACGGAGAGAGACAGACAGAGAGCACAGCAGGGAGAGAGAGACAGACAGAGAGCACAGCATGGAGAGAGACAGACAGACAGAGAGCACAGCAGGGAGAGATAGACATACAGGGAGCACAGCAGGGAGACAGGCAGACAGACAGAGAGCACAGCAGGGAGAGAGACAGGCAGAGAGAGAGCACAGCACGGAGAGAGACAGACAGACAGAGAGCACTGCAGGGAGAGAGACAGACAAGACAGACAGAGAGCACAGCAGGGAGAGAGAGACAGACAGAGAGCACAGCATGGAGAGAGACAGACAGACAGAGAGCACAGCAGGGAGAGATAGACATACAGGGAGCACAGCAGGGAGACAGGCAGACAGACAGAGAGCACAGCAGGGAGAGAGACAGGCAGAGAGAGAGCACAGCACGGAGAGAGACAGACAGACAGAGAGCACTGCAGGGAGAGAGACAGACAAGACAGACAGAGAGCACAGCAGGGAGAGAGAGACAGACAGAGAGAGAGCACAGCAGGGTCAGAGCGAGAGAGTGAGACAGACAGTCAGAGAGCACAGCAGGGAGAGACTAAGAAAGAGAGACAGACAGAGAGCACAGCAGGGAGAGAGAGGGAGACAGACAGAGAGCACAACAGGGAGAGAGAGAGACAGACAGACAGACAGAGAGCACAACAGGGAGAGAGAGAGGGACAGATAGACAGAGAGCACAGCAGGGACAGAGAGAGAGAGAGACAGGCAGACAGCACAGCAGGGAGAGAGGGAGAAACAGACAGACAGAGATCACCGCAGGGAGAGAGAGAGAGAGAGAGAGAGAGAGGGAGAGACAGACAGAGAGAACAGCATGGAAAGAGACAGACAGACAGAGAGTGCAGCAAGGAGAAAGAGAGAGAGACAGGCACAGAGCACAGCAGGGAGAGAGAGAGAGACAGACAGAGAGCACAGCAGGGAGAAAGGGAGAGAGAGACAGACAGACAGACAGACAGCACAGCAGGGAGAGAGGGAGAGACAGACAGACAGCGAACACAGCGGGGAGACAGAGACAGACAGAGAGCACAGCAGGGAGAGAGGGAGAGAGACAGACAGACAGAGAGCACAGCAGGGAGAGAGACAGACAGAGAGCACAGCAGGGAGAGAGGGAGAGACTGACAGACAGCGAACACAGTGGGGAGACAGAGACAGACAGAGAGCACAGCAGGGAGAGAGGGAGAGACACAGACAGACAGAGAGCACAGCACGGAGAGAGACAGACAGTGAACACAGCAGGGAGAGAGACATACAGACAGACAGAGAGCACAGCAGGGAGAGAGACAGACAGACAGAGGGCACAGCAGGGAGAGAGAGACAGACAGAGAGCACAGCAGTGAGAGAGACAGACAGACAGACGGCACAGCAGGGAGAGAGAGAGACAGACAGAGAGCACAGCAGGGAGAGAGAGACAGACAGAGAGCACAGCATGGAGAGAGACAGGCAGACAGACAGAGAACATAGCAGGGAGAGAGACAGACAGATAGAGATCACAGCAGGGAGAGAGACAGGCAGACAGAGAGCATAGCAGGGAGAGAGAGACAGACAAAGAGCACAGTACGGAGAGAGACAGACAGACAGACAGCACATTAGGGAGAGAGACAGGCAGAGAGCACAGCAGGGAGAGAGGGAGAGAGACAGACAGTGAACATAGCAGGGAGAGAGACATACAGACAGACAGACAGAGAGCACAGCAGGGAGAGAGACAGACAGACAGACAGACAGAGAGCACAGCACGGAGAGAGACAGACAGAGAGCACAGCAGGGAGAGAGAGACAGACAGAGAACACAGCAGGGAGAGAGACAGACAGATAGAGATCACAGCAGGGAGAGAGACAGGCAGACAGAGAGCATAGCAGGGAGAGAGAGACAGACAAAGAGCACAGTACGGAGAGAGACAGACAGACAGACAGCACATTAGGGAGAGAGACAGGCAGAGAGCACAGCAGGGAGAGAGGGAGAGAGACAGACAGTGAACATAGCAGGGAGAGAGACATACAGACAGACAGACAGAGAGCACAGCAGGGAGAGAGAGTGACAGACAGACAGACAGAGAGCACAGCACGGAGAGAGACAGACAGAGAGCACAGCAGGGAGAGAGAGACAGACAGAGAGCACAGCATGGAGAGAGACAGACAGACAGAGAGCACAGCAGGGAGAGATAGACATACAGGGAGCACAGCAGGGAGACAGGCAGACAGACAGAGAGCACAGCAGGGAGAGAGACAGGCAGACAGAGAGCACAGCACGGAGAGAGACAGACAGAGAGCACAGCAGGGAGAGAGGGAGAGACTGACAGACAGTGAACATAGCAGGGAGAGAGACATACAGACAGACAGACAGAGAGCACAGCAGGGAGAGAGACAGACAGACAGACAGACAGAGAGCACAGCACGGAGAGAGACAGACAGAGAGCACAGCAGGGAGAGAGAGACAGACAGAGAGCACAGCATGGAGAGAGACAGACAGACAGAGAGCACAGCAGGGAGAGATAGACATACAGGGAGCACAGCAGGGAGACAGGCAGACAGACAGAGAGCACAGCAGGGAGAGAGTCAGGCAGACAGAGAGCACAGCACGGAGAGAGACAGACAGACAGAGAGCACTGCAGGGAGAGAGACAGACAAGACAGACAGAGAGCACAGCAGGGAGAGAGAGACAGACAGAGAGAGAGCACAGCAGGGTCAGAGCGAGAGAGTGAGACAGACAGTCAGAGAACACAGCAGGGAGAGAGAGAGGGACAGATAGACAGAGAGCACAGCAGGGACAGAGAGAGAGAGAGAGAGGCAGACAGCACAGCAGGGAGAGAGGGAGAAACAGACAGACAGAGATCACCGCAGGGAGAGAGAGAGAGAGAGAGAGAGAGAGAGAGGGAGAGACAGACAGAGAGAACAGCATGGAAAGAGACAGACAGACAGAGAGTGCAGCAAGGAGAGAGAGAGAGAGAGACAGGCACAGAGCACAGCAGGGAGAGAGAGAGAGACAGACAGAGAGCACAGCAGGGAGAGAGGGAGAGAGAGAGAGACAGACAGACAGACAGCACAGCAGGGAGAGAGGGAGAGACAGACAGACAGCGAACACAGCGGGGAGACAGAGACAGAGAGAGAGCACAGCAGGGAGAGAGGGAGAGACACAGACAGACAGAGAGCACAGCACGGAGAGAGACAGACAGAGAGCACAGCAGGGAGAGAGGGAGAGACTGACAGACAGTGAACATAGCAGGGAGAGAGACATACAGACAGACAGACAGAGAGCACAGCAGGGAGACAGACAGACAGACAGACAGACAGAGAGCACAGCACGGAGAGAGACAGACAGACAGAGAGCACAGCAGGGAGAGAGAGACAGACAGAGAGCACAGCATGGAGAGAGACAGATAGACAGAGAGCACAGCAGGGAGAGATAGACATACAGGGAGCACAGCAGGGAGACAGGCAGACAGATAGAGAGCACCGCAGGGAGAGAGACAGGCAGACAGAGAGCACAGCACGGAGAGAGACAGATAGACAGAGAGCACAGCAGGGAGAGAGAGAGAGACAGACAGACAGAGAGTACAGCAGGGAGAGAGAGACAGACAGACAGAGAGCACAGCATGGTGAGAGAGAGGGAGACAGACAGACAGAGAGCATGGCAGGGAGAGACAGACAGACAGACAGTCAGAGAGCACAACAGGGAGAGAGAGAGAGACAGACAGACAGAAAGCACAGCGGGGAGAGAGAGACAGACAGACAGAGAGCACAACAGGGAGAGAGAGAGAGACAGACAGACAGAAAGCACAGCAGGGAGAGAGAGACAGACAGAGAGCACAGCAGGGAGAGAGAGACAGACAGAGAGTACAGCACAGAGAGAGAGAGAGAGAGACAAACAGAGAGCACAGCAGGGAGAGAGACAGACATACAGAGAGCACAGCAGGAGACATGCAAACAGACAGAGAGCACAGCAGGGAGAGAGAGAGACAGACAGACAGAGAGCACAGCAGCGAGAGAGACAGACAGACAGAGAGCACAGCAGGGAGAGAGAGACAGACAGAGAGCACAGCAGGGGGAGAGGAAGAGACAGACAAACAGACAGAGAGCACAGCAGGGAGCGAGTGAGAGAGAGACAGACAGAGAGCACAGCAGGGAGAGAGACAGGCAGACAGACACAGAGCACAGCAGGGACAGAGACAGACAGACAGAGATCACAGCACGGAGAGAGACAGACAGTCAGAGAGCACAGCAGGGAGAGAGAGAGAGAGACAGACAGACAGAGAGCACAGCAGGGAGAGAGACAGACAGAGAGCACAGCAGGGAGAGAGGGAGAGACTGACAGACAGTGAACATAGCAGGGAGAGAGACATACAGACAGACAGACAGAGAGCACAGCAGGGAGAGAGACAGACAGACAGACAGACAGAGAGCACAGCACGGAGAGAGACAGACAGACAGAGAGCACAGCAGGGAGAGAGAGACAGACAGAGAGCACAGCACGGAGAGAGACAGACAGATAGAGAGCACAGCAGGGAGAGATAGACATACAGGGAGCACAGCAGGGAGACAGGCAGACAGACAGAGAGCACAGCAGGGAGAGAGACAGGCAGACAGATAGCACAGCACGGAGAGAGACAGATAGACAGAGAGCACAGCACGGAGAGAGACAGACAGACAGAGAGCACTGCAGGGAGAGAGACAGACAAGACAGAGAGCACAGCAGGGAGATAGAGACAGACAGACAGAGAGCACAGCAGGGGGAGAGAGACAGACAGAGAGAGAGCACAGCAGGGACAGAGCGAGAGAGTGAGACAGACAGTCAGAGAGCACAGCAGGGAGAGACTAAGAAAGAGAGATAGACAGGGAGCACAGCAGGGAGAGAGAGGGAGACAGACAGAGAGCATAGCAGGGAGAGAGAGAGAGAGACAGACAGACAGAGAGCACAACAGGGAGAGAGAGAGGGACAGATAGACAGAGAGCACAGCAGGGACAGAGAGAGAGAGAGACAGGCAGACAGCACAGCAGGGAGAGAGGGAGAAACAGACAGACAGAGATCACCGCAGGGAGAGAGAGAGAGAGGGAGAGACAGACAGAGAGAACAGCATGGAAAGAGACAGACAGAGAGTGCAGCAAGAAGAGAGAGAGAGAGACAGGCACAGAGCACAGCAGGGAGAGAGAAAGAGACAGACAGAGAGCACAGCGGGGAGAGAGGGAGAGAGAGAGAGACAGACAGACAGACAGCACAGCAGGGAGAGAGGGAGAGACAGACAGACAGTGAACACAGCAGGGAGACAGAGACAGACAGAGAGCACAGCACGGAGAGAGAGAGAGAGAGAGACAGACAGACAGAGAGCACAGCAGGGACAGAGAGAGAGAGAGAGAGAGAGACAGACAGCACAACAGGGAGAGAGAGAGAGACAGACAGACAGAGAGCACAGCAGGGAGAGAGACAGACAGACAGAGAGCACAGCAGGGAGCGAGGGAGAGACAGACAGACACAGAGCACAGCAGGGAGAGACAGACAGACAGAGAGCACAGCAGGGAGAGACAGACAGACAGAGAGCACAGCAGGGAGAGAGAGGGAGACAGACAGACAGAGAGCACAGCACGGTGTGTGAGAGAGAGAGAGAGAGACAGACAGAGAGCACAGCAGGGAGAGAGAGAGAGAGAGAGACAGGCAGACAGCACAGCAGGGAGAGAGGGAGAAACAGACAGAATTAGAGCACCGCAGGGAGAGAGAGAGAGAGCGAGAGACAGACAGAGAGAACAGCATGGAAAGAGACAGACAGACAGAGAGTGCAGCAAGGAGAGAGAGAGAGAGAGAGAGACAGGCACAGAGCACAGCAGGGAGAGATACAGACTGAGAGCACAACACGGAGAGAGAGAGAGACAGAGAGAGACAGACATACAGAGAGCACTGCAGGAGACATGCAGACAGACAGAGAGCACAACAGGGAGAGAGAGAGAGGGACAGACAGACAGAGAGCACAGCACGGAGAGAGACAGACAGACAGACAGAGAGCACAGCAGGGACAGAGAGAGAGAGAGACAGACAGACAGCACAACAGGGAGAGAGAGAGAGAGACAGACAGACAGAGAGCACAGCAGGGAGAGAGAGAGACAGACAGACAGAGAGCACAGCAGGGAGAGAGACAGGCAGACAGACAGAGAGCACAGCAGGGAGATAGAGACAGACAGAGAGCATAGCAGGGATAGAGAGACAGACAGAACACTGCAGGGAGAGATAGAAAGGCAGCCAGACAGACAGAGAGCACAGCAGGGAGAGAGAGAGAGACAGACAGAGAATACAGCACGGAAAGAGACAGACAGACAGAGAGCACAGCAGGGAGAGAGAGAGACAGACAGACAGAGAGCACAGCAGGGAGAGAGAGGGAGACAGACAGACAGACAGAGAGCACAGCAGGGAGAGAGACAGACAGACAGACAGAGAGCACAGCAGGGAGATAGAGACAGACAGAGAGCACAGCAGGGATAGAGAGACAGACAGAGAACACAGCAGGGAGAGATAGAAAGGCAGCCAGACAGACAGAGAGCACAGCAGGGAGAGAGAGACAGACATACAGACAGAGAACATAACAGGGAGAGATAGACAGACAGACAGACAAAGAGCACAGCAGGGAGACAGAGACAGACAGACAGACAGAAAGCACAGCAGGAAGAGACAGACAGACAGACATAGAACACAGCAGGGAGAGACAGACAGACAGATAGGCAGACAGACAGAGAGCACAGCACGGAGAGAGACAGACAGACAGAGAGCATAGCAGGGAGAGATAGACAGATGGACAGACAGAGAAGGCAGCAGGGAGAATTAGACAGACAGACAGAGGGCACAGCATGGAGAGAGACAGACAGACAGAGTGCATAGCAGGGAGAGATAGACAGACAGACAGACAGAGAGCACAGCAGAGAGAGAGAAAGACAGACAGAGAGCATAGCAGGGAGAGATAGACAGACAGACAGAGAGTACAGCAGGGAGAGAGAGAGAGAGAGACAGACAGACAGAGAACACAGCGGGGAGAGATAGACTGACAGACAGAGAGCACAGCAGGGAGAGAGAGTGAGAGAGACAGACAGACAAAGAACACAGTAGGGAGAGATAGACAGACAGACAGACAGAGAGCACAGCAGGGAGAGAGAGAGAGACAGACAGACAGAGAACACAGCAGGGAGAGATAGACAGACAGACAAGGGTCATAATCTCCGGATTACTGCCCGAGCCATGTGCCAATTGGCATAAGGATAAGAAAATTAGGGAAGTAAACACGTGGCTAAGGGATTGGTGTGGGAAAGAGGGATTCCACTTCATGGGGCATTGGCATCACTTTTGGAACCGGGGGGGGAATCTGTGCCGTTGGGATGGTCTCCACCTGAACCGATCAGGTACCAATGTTCTAGCAAAGAGGATAAATAGGGTGGTCAGTAGGACTTTAAACTTCTGAGTTGGGGGGAAGGGAAAGTGAAAGCGACAGGGAGTATGGCATTAAATGGAAAGATAAGCAGCAGGATAGCATATGTCCAGGCGGATTTAAACTCGAGGCAGACTGGGAATGCAGCAAAAAGGAAGGATAACTTAGGACATCTTATGACTTCCAATATCTCTAATGATAAGAAAGTTAGAATTAAGGCACTTTACCTGAATGCTTGTAGCATTCGTAACAAAGCAGATGAACTAATGGCACAGATCATAGTGAATGATTATGATGTGGTAGGCATCACAGAGACGTGGTTACAGGGGGGTCAGGACTGGCAGTTAAACCTCCAAGGATTTTCAACTTATCGAAAAAACAGGGAGGTGGGCAGAGGGGGTGGGGTTGCCTTGTTAGTTAAGAACAAAATTAAATCTATGGCACTGAATGACATAGCGTCGGATGATGTGGAGTCTGTGTGGGTAGAATTGAGGAACCACAAAGGCAAAAAACCATAATTGGAGTTGTGTACAGACCTCCTAACAGTGGTCAGGACCAGGAGCGCAACATGTACCGGGAAATAGAGAAGGCATGTTCAGAAAGGCAAGGTCACAGTGTTCATGGGAGACTTCAATATGCAGGTGGACTGGGTAAATAATGTTGCCAGTGGATCCAAAGAGAGGGAATTCATGGAATGCTTACAGGATGGCTTTTTGGAACAGCTCGTCATGGAGCCCACAAGGGAGCAGGCTATTCTGGACCCAGTGCTATGTAATGAACCAGACTTTATAAAAGATCTTAAAGTAAGGGAACCCTTAGGAAGCAGCGATCATAATATGGTTGAGTTCAGTCTGCAGTTTGAAAGAGAGAAGGCAAAATTGGATGTAATGGTGTTACAGTTAAATAAAGGTAATTATGAGGGCATGAGAGAGGAACTGACGAGAATAGACTGGAAGCAGAGCCTAGCAGGGAAGACAGTAGAGCAAAAATGGCAGGAGTTTGTGGGTATAAATGAGGACACTGTACACAGGTTCATTCCCAAGAAAAGAAAGATTATCCGGGGAGGGATTAGACAGCCATGGCAGACAAAGGAAGTCAGGAACTGTCTTAAAGAAAAAGAGAGATCCTATAAAGTGGCCAAGAGCACTGGGAAATCAGAAGATTGGGAAGGCTACAAAAACAAACAGAGGATAACAAAGAGAGAAATAAGGAAGGAGAGGATCAAATATGAAGGTAGGCGAGCCAGTAATATTAGAAATGATAGTAAAAGTTTCTTTCAAAACATTAGAAACAAACGACAGGCAAAAGTAGACATTGGGCCACTTCAAACTGATGCTGGAAGCCTAGTGATGAGAGATAAGGGAATAGCAGGAGAACTTAACAAGTACTTTGTGTCAGTCTTCACAGTGGAAGACAGGAGTAATATCCCAACAATTAAAGGGTGTCACGGGGCTGAGTTGAGTATGGTTGCCATTACAAAAGAGAAAGTGCTAGAAAAGCTAAAAGGTCTTAAAATTGATAAATCTCCTGGCCCCGATGGGATACATCCTAGAGTTCTGAGGGAGGTGGCTGAGGAAATAGCAGAGGCATTGGTTGAGATCTTTCAAAAGTCACTGGAGTCACGGAAAGTCCCGGATGATTGGAAGATCATGGTTGTAACCCTCTTGTTCAAGAAAGGATCAAGACAAAAGATGGAAAATTATAGCCCAATTAGCCTAACTTTGGTTGTTGGTAAAATTCTAGAATCCATCATTAAGGAAGAGCAGGGTCAGATTAGAACAAGTCAACGTGGATTTAGTAAGGGGAGGTCGTGCCTGACGAACCTGTTGGAATTCTTTGAAGAGGTGACAAGTAGGTTACACCAGGGAAACCCAGTGGATGTAGTCTATCTAGACTTCCAAAAGGCCTTTGATAAGATGCCACACAGGAGGCTGCTGAGTAAGGTGAGGGCCCATGGTGTTCGAGGTGAGCAACTGGTATGGATTGAGAATTGGCTGTCTGACAGAAGGCAGAGAGTTGGGATAAAAGGTTATTTTTCGGAATGGCAGCCGGTGACAAGTGGTGTCCCGCAGGGTTCAGTTTTGGGGCCGCAGCTGTTCACGTTATATATTAATGATCTGGATGAAGGGACTGGGGACATTCTAGCGAAGTTTGCCGATGATACAAAGTTAGGTGGACAGGCAGGTAGTACTGAGGAGGTGGGGAGGCTGCAGAAGGATCTAGACAGTTTGGGAGAGTGGTCCAGGAAATGGCTGATGGAATTCAATGTGAGCAAATGCGAGGTCTTGCACTTCGGAAAAAAGAATACAAGCATGGACTACTTTCTAAACGGTGAGAAAATTCGTAAAGCCAAAGTACAAAAGGATCTGGGAGTGCTAGTCCAGGATTCTCTAAAGGTAAACATGCAGGTTGAGTCCGTGATTAAGAAAGCAATATGTAATGTTGTCATTTATCTCAAGAGGGTTGGAATATAAAAGCAGCGATGTGCTACTGAGACTTTATAAAGCTCTGGTCAGGCCCCATTTGGAGTACTGTGTCCAGTTTTGGACCCCACACCTCAGGAAGGACATATTGGCACTGGAGCGTGTCCAGCGGAGATTCACACGGATGATCCCTGGAATGGTAGGTCTAACATATGAGGAACGGCTGAGGATCCTGGGATTGTATTCATTGGAGTTGAGAAGATTAAGGGGAGATCTAATAGAAACTTACAAGATAATACATGGCTTGGAAAGGGTGGACGCTAGGAAATTGTTTCCATTAGGTGAGGAGACTAGGACCCGTGGACACAGCCTTAGAATTAGAGGGGGTAAATTCAGAACAGAAATGCGGAGACAGTTCTTCAGCCAGAGAGTGGTGGGCCTGTGGAATTCATTGCCGCAGAGTGCAGTGGAGGCTGAGACGCTAAATGTCTTCAAGGCAGAGATTGATAAATTCTTGATGTCACCAGGAATTAAGGGCTACGGGGAGAATGCGGGTAAGTGGAGTTGAAATGCCCATCAGCCATGATTGAATGGCGGAGTGGACTCGATGGGCTGAATGGCCTTACTTCCGCTCCTATGTCTTATGGTCTTATGGACAGACAGACAGAGAGCACAGCAGGGAGAGAGAGAGAGAGAGAGAGAGAGAGAGACAGACAGACAGAGAGCACAGCAGGGAGAGAGAGAGAGAGAGAGAGAGAGACAGACAGACAGACAGAGAACACAGCAGGGAGAGAGAGAGACAGACAGAGAGCACAGCAGGGAGAGAGAGAGAGACAGACAGACAGACAGAGAACACAGCAGGGAGAGAGACAGAGAGACAGACAGAGAGCACAGCAGGGAGAGAGAGAGACAGACAGACAGAGAACACAACAGGGAGAGAGAGACAGACAGACAGGCAGAGAGCACAGCACAGAGAGAGACAGACAGAGAACACAGCAGGGAGAGAGGGAGAGAGACAGACAGACAGAGAGCACAGCAGGGAGAGAGAGACAGACAGACAGAACACTCAGCAGGGAGAGAGAGACAGACAGAGAACACGGACAGAGAACACAGCAGGGAGAGAGAGAGAGAGAGACAGACTGACAGAGAGCACAGCACTGAGAGAGAGAGACAGACAGACAGAGAGCACAGCAGGGAGAGAGAGAGAGACAGACAGACAGAGAACACAGCAGGGAGAGATAGACAGACAGACAGAGAACACAGCAGGGAGAGAGACAGAGAGACAGACAGACAGCACAGCAGGGAGAGAGACAGACAGACAGAGAGCACAGCAGGGAGAGAAAGAGAGAGAGACAGACAGACAGAGAGCACAGCACAGAGAGAGACAGACAGAGAGCACAGCAGGGAGAGAGAGACAGACAGACAGAGAGCACAGCAGGGAGAGAGACAGATAGACAGACAGACAGAGAGCACAGCAGGGAGAGAGACAGACAGACAGAGAGCACAGCAGGGAGAGAGAGAGACAGACAGAAAGCACAGCACGGAGAGAGGGAGAGACAGACAGACAGAGAGCAAGGCACGGAGAGAGGGAGAGACAGACAGACAGAGAGCACAGCAGGGAGAGAGTGAGAGACAGACAGAGAGCACAGCAGAGAGAGACAGACAGACAGACAGGGAGCACAGCACGGAGAGAGGGAGAGACAGACAGACAGAGAGCACAGCAGGGAGAGAGACAGACAGACAGAGAACACAGCAGGGAGAGAGACAGACAGACAGAGAGCACAGCAGAGAGAGAGAAATAGACTGAGACCACAGGGAGAGAGAGAGAGAGACAGACAGACAGACAGAGAGCACAGCAGGAAGAGAGAGAGACAGACAAACAGAGAACACAGCAGGGAGGTGAGAGGCAGACAGAGAACACAGCAGGGAGAGAGAGAGAGAGAGAGAGACAGAGAGACAGACAGACAGAGAACACAGCAGGGAGACAGAGACAGACAGCGAACACAGCAGGGAGAGAGAGACAGACAGACAACACAGCACAGAGAGAGACAGACAGACAGAGAACACAGCAGGGAGAGAGAGAGACAGACCGAGAGCACAGCAGGGAGGGAAAGAGAGAGAGACAGACAGACAGAGAGCACAGCAGGGAGAGAGAGACAGACAGACAGACAGAGAGCACAGCAGGGAGAGACACAGACAGACAGACAGATAGACAGGCAGAGAGCACAGCACGGAGAGAGAGAGAGAGAGAGACAGTGAGCACAAGAGGGGAAAAGTCCAAAAATATGTTCGGAATAAAGAAGTGATAGAGGGAGAGAGAGATAGCAATGTGAGAACAAGTCAACAAGAATTCAGCAGACATTTCGGTCAAAGGACAGCAGGTAGACGTCATTGGGTTTTTTTTGCTGTCGTGTGTATAAAGGGTGTCCCTGCCATTCTTCTGATCCTCTGCAGTGGGTTAAAATTGGACCAGCATGTTCTTGGAAATTATGAGGTTCTATATTAAATTTATGGTTTAACCTGGCTGAAGGAATTGATGAAACTAGAAATAAAACACTCCGGTTAACTCGCTATAAAAATGCGATTTCAGCACAAGGGGTGAAACTGGTGTGTCTGTACTTTTCAAGTCTCAGGTTTACTCCAGTTAAGTCAGCTCACAGCCTAATAAACAGAGGCTTCTCTGTCTCATGGGGGACACATCACCTTCCCTAGGCGGCCTTGATAACTGACATTTCAGCTGAAGCAGCTCATGCTTCACGATAGGGTTGCCAATGCTGAGAATTTCTCTTCAGCAACACCTGAACACTTGCATCCTGCAAGGCTATGTACTCAACCCCTTACTTTACTCCCTGTACACTCATTACTGTGTGGCCAAATTTCATCCTAGTTCTGTCTACAAGTTCACTAATAACACCACTGTTGTAGGCCGGATCTCAAACAATGATGAGACAGAATACAGGAAAGAGACAGAGTGCTTAGTATCGCGGTATAAAGATAACAATCTTCCCCTCAACATCATCAAAACAAAAGAGCTGGTCACTGACTTCAGGAAGTAAAGTGGAGGGCACGCCGTGATCTACATCAGTGGAGCTGAGGTAGAGATGGTCGATGGCAACAAGTTCCTAGGAGTGTTGACCACTTGCAATCTGTCTTGTCCACCTACTTTGATGTGACACTCAAGAAAGCACAACAACACTTCTTCCTCCTCAGGAGGCTAAGGAAATTGGGCATATCCTTAAAGACTTTTTCCCATTTTTATAGATGCAAGCATTCTGTCTGGATGCATCGCGGCTTGGTATGGCGACCGCTGTGCCCAGGACCGTAAGAAACAAAACAGAGTTGAGAACACGGTTGTCTGTCTCACAAGCCAACCTCCCATCCATGGACTCCATCTATACTTCTCACTGCCTCAGGAAGGCAGCCAACATAATCAAAGACCCCTCCCACCCCAGTTATAATCTCTTCCAAGTTCTTCCGTCAAGCAGAAGATGCAAAAGCTTGAACACACGTACCAACAGATTTAGAGCATAGAACATTACAGCACAGTACAGGCCCTTCAGCCCTCGATGTTACACCAACCTGTGAAGCAAATCTGAAGTCCATCTAACCTACACTGTTCCATTTTCATCTATGTGTTTATCCAGTGAGAACAACTTCTTCCCTGCTGTTATTAGACACATGAATAGACCTCACAAATTTTAATTTTAATGTTGAACTTGCTCTTTGTGTACCCTATCTGCAGCTGTAACATTGTATTCCTTGCTCCGTTCCATTACACTTATGCACTTTGTATGGTCTGATCTGTCTGCACTGCACACAAAACAAAACTTTTCACTGTACCCAGGTACATTTGACAATAATAAATCAAATCATATCTCCTCTTTTGCCCTGCCTGTTAAACAGCTTTTAATTCCTCATATTTAATGCTTGATCATTGATAAACAGAGCTGAAACAAAAGGGGGTAGATTTTCTCCTGCATTTTACTGACCACAACATCCATTTTAATTCTTGGAGATGCCAGGGCAATCCTGGAAGATTGGCATCCTTAGTCTTGGAGTTTGAGTACCAGCAGTTGGCATCACTGTAGAACAACTATGAGGTTAAGAGTAAAGTACATGCCCTGAAATGGAGCAGGAAGCTTAGAATGAAAATTGGGAAAGCAATAGTGAATGAGACATCTATAGCTGGGAGAACAGGGAGGTATTTCTGTGGTTGCAAACCTGAATCCAAAGTGATGTGTTTCTTCTCTGGTACGAAGGTCCAAGATGTCACTGAGAGTCTGCAGAGCATCCTGAAGGACAAAGGTGAACAGCCAGAGGGTGTGTTCTATATTAATATCAATGACACTGATGGAAAATTAGATATCCTACAGGCAGAACTTAGGGAGCTAAGAAAGAAACCGGAAACAAGGATCTTGGAGTTGTGTTTGTAGGATAAAGGATTAAGTACACCTTTACACTAAGATTAGATCTTATGTGCTCAGTACCTGTGTCACAGTGGCATCAGATCACATGAAACTGAAGCCTAAGTCTGTAAGGTTCCAGCTGGTTGTTCTCTCTTACCACACTATGGTTATTTATGTTGAATAATACCTGTTAATTTTCACTCACAAGTGTACATACCTTGTAATACAGTATGGTTGCAGCACTGACCAGACCCACTAAATTAGAGGCAAGTAGGCAATATGGACCTGCAATGAACTCTGGCAATGTTACAGGTGAACTATAGGAGCTCAAAGTTAAAAATCACACAACACCAGGTTATAGTCCAACAGGTTTAATTGGAAGCACACTAGCTTTCGGAGCGACGCTCCTTCATCAGGTGGTAGTGGAGGGCTCAATCCTAACACACAGAATTTATAGCAAAAATTTACAGTCTGATGTAACTGAAATTATACATTGAAAAATTGATTGTCAAGCCTTTCATCTGTTAGAATACAATGATAGTTTCACTTCTTTCATGTGTAAGTCACAAAACCATTTTTTTAAAAAGTTGCATTCTCGGGTTTGCTGTTGACAATGGTGATAGCTAGACAATATGTGGAAGGTGTTGGCTAGGCATTTCGAGCCCCAAAACTGTGAATTATCTGAAAAAATCTCCAGTGATGACAGGAACCAGTGAGCAACAGAGTTTAAGACTCATCTATACATCGAAATGCAAAGAGATGAAACCCGTGCACAAGCTGAAACAGCACGGGAGACAGCCACAGCAGAGATCATGGCAAGCAATAATAAAAAAATCAATTGACCACAGTGCACTGAACCGTTACAGTAAATCAAATGTGCTCACCAGAACAAGCACTCA
The DNA here is from genome assembly GCF_047496795.1 of Chiloscyllium punctatum. Taxonomy (NCBI): domain Eukaryota; kingdom Metazoa; phylum Chordata; class Chondrichthyes; order Orectolobiformes; family Hemiscylliidae; genus Chiloscyllium; species Chiloscyllium punctatum. The sequence continues at coordinate 107,986,367 of NC_092745.1, read as the reverse complement.
GAAATTTCAACTAATGGCAAATGCGCAAAGGAACAAGGTGTAGTTGATGCTATTAAAGAACCCCATAAATGGGAACTCAGTCCCTCCAGTTTTACAGTGGGTTGCAAGCTTCAAGAGAGAGACTAGGTCACAGCTCCAGCAGTAGCATAAAAAAATTAAACCCAGAGCACGACGTTCTGCAGGTGTCTGAGCTGTAAAGGAAACCAAGATGCAGAGTGAAGTCTGCCTTGAGCTCCCGGCAGGCTGACTAGGAGTTTGACTTCCTGATTTGATTTGATTTACTATTGTCACGTGTATCTAAGTACAGTGCAAATTTTATTTTGCATGTAGCACAGACAGGTTATGACATACAAAGACCACAGAGTGATTGAACAGAGCAAGGAATTCAAAATTTCTACTGCAAAGAAGGTGTACGAAAGGCAAGATCAACATTAGGTTTGAAATTTGAGAGGTCCATTCAGAAGTCTAAAAACAGCAGGGAAAAATTAAAATTCACACAGTATCAGGTTATTGTCCAAAAGTTTTTTATTGAAGCACTAGCTTTTAGAGCGCTGCTCCTTCATCAGGTTGTGAAGCAGGACCATAAGAGACAGAATTTACAGCAAAAGATTACGGTATCATGTAGCTAGATTGTTAAGTCTTTCATCTTTTAGAATGGGTTGCAGGTTTCAGTTCATTAATATGTCAATTCTAGAACTTCTTTTAAGTCACGTTGTCAAGATAACTTAAGGTTTTGTAACAAAAGGTGACATCCCAGCTCAGACAATGCACTGAAGGTGTGAGGTTAGAGTCTGTTTGTATCCCAATCTTGAGTCAGATTGGTTCTATTCCCAAAGTGGTTTCTGATGATGTTGGCTGCAAGATGAATTCTGGCATGCAGGTGGAAAATGATAAAGTAACCAGGTTTAATTTGTGCACAGAGGAAGATGTATTTATTCTTTCAGAAACTCATCATGGTTAAGGCAAAACGTTCTCAGACTACTCTCCAATCAACTTTGGGATACAAGATAAATTGAAATCAGATATCTTATACAACAAATATTTTATTATTCAGAGTGAAAGAGCAGATGCATGCTACAAATGAAGAGATATTATATAAACTCTGTATATCATTATTAACCACAGTGAGGTATTGATTCATGCAGTGCACCACAAAATCACGCTGTACTATTGACACTCCAGTTCCACCTCTACACAAAGGTGATACAGACACTCCGTTTTTTTCAGTAGAGACATTACAAAAGGTAAGAGGAACTGAGATGAGAGCAGAACTCTGGGGATAGGGTAATCCGAACAGGCAAACCATTGAACATGAAATCTGGTAAATGATGTTAAAGTGAAACTCTGAAGTTGTGTCAATCCTACTTTATTGACAACATTAAAATGTAATATTAGGTGAAACAACTTTAAGTAGGGGTTTATTGTAGTGTAAAAGAACTTGGGAGAGGGGATGATAGTGGAGGGGAAATGTTAAATATACCTTTACTCCAGTTACTGAGCATGTGCAGAAGGTGCTATGTCAGTAGTTTCAGAGCTTGAGTCCATAAACTTCCAGCTGGATGGCTTCTCCAACCATGTTTAGTAAAAGCTTAGGAGTAATAAAGCCTGTTCATGGTCCCTCACAATAATGTAGACCCCACATTACTACCAGTAATCTTTGCATTACTGCCAGGGTCATGTTTGTGAGCACAGATGCATGGATAGCTGGAGAAATGGTGCATGAGGGTTTTTTTTTTAAGATTCCAGGGATACTGGGGCTGGTTCTGGGGGAGTGTGGTGTTACAACCCCTTTAACAAGGTTATGTTGTCCTTGGTGATTTTCAAGCAGGGTTATAAAGGTGGAGGTGCTGATATGTCTGGAAGTGGCATTTTTCAATAATGGCAGGGGAAGGGCCAGTTTTCCCAGTTCAGGTTTTTTTTTCCAATTTGGTTCAGTTTTAGAAGAGGGTCAGAAAACTGCTAGCAACATGAAGCAGCTCCTGGGAAACAAGGTTCCAAGCTTCAGCAGAGGTTTTGCCTGAACTTTCTCTTTGAAATCTCTCCTGCCTGTAAGAACCTGAGTTTGAATTTACCTTTTGCCAAGGGGTGTGGTTATGGGATTTTGCAGAGATTGGAACAGCTTCATTCAGTTGCGATATCATGTTGGTTGGGTTTTCAATTACGTTAAGTTATTCTAATTTCTGTTTTCTTTTGTTCTTATTTCATCCATAGTGTTTAAATAAATTCTGTTTTGTTTCAGGCCGAGTCGTTTGACCAGCTGCTTCACTCCTGGAATATCCATCTGCCTAGACAACAAATAAAAAGTTAGGGCCTCCGCTACCTCCTTCAGATATTTTGAGGGGGTTTGCCTTGGTCCATAACAGAAGTTAGGACTGAAATAGATTGGATGTGTTGTACCTGAATAGAGGTTGGGGTGATACTCAATGGCCTTCCTGAATACCAGGAATGTGAGGTTCATACTGGCTATCCAGAACCAGTGTGTGATAACCTTATCACCTCCAATAACTACTGCCCATGAAGTTAAAATCTGGTGAAACCAATGAGGAAACTAGGCAGAAGTGGGTACTGCAGATGCTGGAGATTAGAGTCAAGATTAGAGTGGTGCTGAAAAAGCACAGCAGGTCAGGCAGCATCCAAGGAGCAGGAAAATTGGCATTGATTTTCCTGGTTCTAAGATGCTGCCTGACCTGCTGTGCTTTTCCAGCACCACTCTAATCCCAATGAGGAAACTGTCTACTTAGGTTAAGTGTAATTGCTCTGTTGTTGTCAGCAATTCCATGGTATTCTGTAAATTATTTTCATTCGTATTTATGTAATAGGATGATGACGCATTCTGATACTCACACTGCAATGCCCCGTTTGCAAGCAGCTTCCTTAGCTAATGGATTTACCCTTTGTTCTCTCGATGTGCTCTTTGACAATTGATGACAGAACTCTGACATCTTCCATTTGATCATTTGTATTTTTAGGCTAACAGCCACTTTTAATTTTGAACTTGGTCACAAAAATGTCTGGCACAATATCCAGACGAACCTCTAGCTGCCATGAATGTGAATAGTTCTTTTTGCTAACCTGTGTGAGATTGGTGCTTTTTGCAGGGTTGTGTGCCTTAGCTTGAACACTAGTGCATGTCAAGAATATGGTGAAGTACCAGCCAAACCATTTCTTTCAGCAGCACTAATGATAAATATGTGATTCTCACTCCACCTAAAATAACCAATTTCATTTGTCATTGAAAGAGATGGTATTTCTACACATGCCAACACACAGTTTCCATTGTTAAATAGTATAAATGTTATCAATGTTCCTTTGGTTAGGTTCTTTTCATCTGATGCAAAGACTTTTATCAACTCTTCCTCTCAAGGTGCTCAAGGATGTAAAAATAATGATAGATTGAATTCAGCAGACTATAGTGAGTACCATGTAGCTGCTATAACCATTGCTTGGGATTATCTTCTCGTTAATATCTCAAAATGAATTGTTGAAACATGTTGCCTCCACTATATCATGAGAGAGAATGTGAAGTGCTTAATACTTCAGGACTTATCTTTCCAGTCTTTTTGTATCCTTCTGAAGATGACTTCCACATTACTGTTCTCTTTCTTTGTGAAGCCCTTGTTTTCAAATTCCTCCAGGATTATCTCCCTCTTCGTCTGTGATCTTCTCCAGGTCCACAACATTAAGATATTTTTGCTCCCCTAATTCAGACCTCTGGAGCATTCACAATTGTAATTATTGTGATCAATTAATGAGTGATTTGCTTTCTGACCCCAGCTCTGGAATTCATTCCCCACATTTTTCCACTTCTCTCTCTCTCTCCTCTTTTAAGGCATTGCATAAAATCTAGCCCTCTGACAAAACCTCTGCTTGTCAGTCCCCTAAAGTTACCTTATGCAACTCTGAACAGTTTACTGTTTGATGCGATTCTGTGATTTGGCAGCACTTGCCGAACAATCCTCAATTGTGCTAATAATTAAACAAAGAATCAATTGAAGTGAATCAGCCAAGCTAATAACATGGCTTATTTACATTTGCTAGAAATGCATACATAAGGACTTCTTATGTATGCATCCCCCTCCTCCCCAATCCCCAAGGTCATCCCACCAAATGTCCATGGTCACTGGGTCCCAGAACAGAGCAAGGTCCTTCCAATTGATCTGAGGAAGCAGGGAATACAACAATACTTAGTGAGAGGGAGAGGAAGGAAATAGTCTACTGAGGGCAAGTTGATGACATGGGTTTTTTATGTGAACATCAGTTTTCACATAAATGTACATGGTGTTAACTTTCACCCATGTGTATTTGGGAGTCTTTGTGTAGGGCAGAATGTACTTGCCCACCGATCAGCGTCAGTCCATGGTCACACACGCATGAAGCTCAATGGATGGAGGTCTGAGCTGACAGCCACCAGCACCAGCTGTAAGCAGGATGGGCAATGTGTACACATGACTCTGGGTCCTGCTGACACCTTTGTCCTCCTTATTCAACATCTCTAATGTTGAGCTCCCTCTGTGTGCAAGGATATAGTTGTCAAAGAGTTGTCCAGCAGTTACTGCGTTAGGGATGTGCAACATACAGAGAGGGTCAATGCTGAAAGTTTGTCAGGGATAAGGCTTATCCAGGGAGATTACCAGGTCTTGTGGTCAAATCACCGGACTATCAATCCAAAGACCCGAATAATGTTCCAGGGATCCAGATTCAAATCCCACCATGGCAGATGGGTGGAATTTTAATCCAATAAAAATTTGGATTTAAGAGTTTAAAAAGCCTACCGGGTTCACTATTGTCCTTTAGGGGAGGAAACTGCCATATTTACTTGGTCTGGATTACATGTGACTCCAAATCCAGAGCAATATGGTTAACTTTTATCTGTCCTGTAGGTTGGGCAGTAAATACTGGCCTAGCCAACAATGCCCTCATCCCATGAATGAATTAAAAAGATAAGCCTGCATAAGTTGTGTGCTGCACCTTCCATGGGCCTGTCACTGATGGTCTCTCCCTTTAAAACCTCTGAGTGGTGAGTGCTGTATGTGTATAGCTGTAACATTACTTTTTTTTCTTCATTTCTGTATTCTGTAATGGAGGATTGTACGTCGATATGTTTGTACCTAAGATGCTGTGGTGCTGTAAGTGGCGATGAATGAACTTTCACTGTACTTGTTTGCATACATGTGACAATAAAGCTACTTCAATTCAATACAATTCAGCAGCCACTCTCACAGGTTGAGCCACTGACCCCATCCATTCTGAATGTGCTCCTAGTCATTTTCTTCCCCGCTCACAATAGTCAGTATGATGGAAGGTGGTAGTGTGCGTTCCTCCTCCAGTGGCTGAACGTACCAGTGAGCAGCCCAAATATCCATATCCACTTACTTGTGTTAGCCCACCATGTCAACCCATTTTCCAAAGTGCTTGCCCATCTTACCTCGATGGGTCTACACCTGCCTACCCTTCCCACCTAGACCCTGGAAATAAAATATAGATTGGTAACCCCTTGAAGCCAAGGTGTTCCTGACTGAAGACAAATCCCACACCCTCACCCCAGCATGTTATCTCTTTCCCAGCCATGCATTCCCCTCTGCATATCCTGTCCCCCCCCAACCCCTCCAACTCACAATTGTTAATACCGTTGGCTAGAGCTCGCAGCCCCCCGGTCCTGAAGATGAAATTGATGAGGCTCAGTACTGGGGCCATACACGCATTGACCCCTCTCCTCCTAGCTGTTCCCACTCCCCTCCTCTCATTTTCTTTGGACAGTCCTGACTGACATGACCAGACACCCCCAGGTCAAGTCCCTCCCAGACCCCTGACTAGTCACTACCATGTGAGCCTTACCCCCTAAACTGGTCACTTTGGAACACAATTTGAGAGGCAAAGGCTCCCTTCCCAAGATCCTTTCACCCAGATGCCTGGACACGGCCAATCCCCTGGAATGGTATGGAAAGCTGCCTTTGACCTATTGGGCTGGAACTCTTGACTGATGGGTGTCTCTGTAGATCTTGGTTAGGACTACTTCCCTAGCATTGAGACCCAGCTGCTTACTTACCTCACATGCAGTGTGTTTGCTGTATACCCTGCTGGCACATGTTGCAGTTGTGAGATTCATATGTGCACCCCCTAGACTGAGAACTGTCTAACAGCAAAGTGAACTAAGGGTCTATGACTGTGTTAATTGGAAAGGCAGCATTGGAGATTGGTGCTAAGTGGGTGAGCACTAAGAAAACAAGTGACTTTTCTGGAGATGCAGCTTAGTCCAGTCTGCGAGCTGGGTACCTGCCACTGTGCACAAACCATCCCTAATGAAACCTTTCAATACAAATTGCTGCAATGTAAATGTGTGATTCCAGAACTTTTTACCAGTCCATAGTTATAGTGCCAGGGTGGTCGTGATGGGTTGACAGATGCCAGATGCCAGTGCCTGTGGAGGAGGAGTGTATTTGGCTGATGGCCATTGACTGTGCCCAGGGCTGCAGTTTGTTTGGAGCAGAGATGAGCTGAATCCACCATGTACAGAAAGTATGGTGTGTACATCTTTCCTGATGTAGCTTGTTTGGTGGGTTTAGTAAAATGGGAGTCTGAATATTAATAAGGCACTTTGTGACATCTCGCCCATAGCCTACATCATTCAAACCCTGATAAGATTCCACCCTCTGTGTCTAAATTTCAAACTGCTGCAGATCCTTGTACAATTTAATGAGATCACCTCTTATTATGCTCAACTTCAGAGAGTATGGGCCCAATTTACATAGATTCTCATCAACTCTGTTACTTTGATATGATACCTTGGCTAGTGTCGTAGGCCTAACCATCTTCAGCTCCTTTATCGATGACCTCTCCGTCACAAAGTCAGAAGTGGGGATTCTTTTTTATGATCGCACAACGTTCAGCACCATCTGTGACTGCTCAGATACTAAAACAGTCCATATTGAAATGACCTGGACAATGGACTTGAACAAGTGGCATATCATACTTGCGACACAAAAATACCTGAGAATGATGACCTTCAGCAAGATAAAATCTAACCATTGTGCCTTGACATTCAATGATATTGCCATCACTGGACCAGCTACATAAACACTATGTATAAAAGATCAAGTCAGAGCTAGGGATGCTGCACTGAATAACTCATCTCCTCTCTCCCCAAGCTTATCCACCACCTATAAGGCACAAGTCAGCAAAATAATGAAATACTTCCCATTTATTGGATGAGTGTAGGTTACACTACAAGAATCCTGACACCATCCAGAACAAAACAGCCCAACTGACTGGCACCACATCCACAAACATTAGCTCCCTCCACCATTGAAGCATGGTAGCACAACCTCATGACATGTGACCTTATGGGTGCACTATTACAAGACACAATACAGAAATTCACCAAGACTCCTTTGACAGTATCTTTCAAACCTATGATTACAATCTGGAAGGACAAAGACGACAGATATATGAGGTCACCTGCAAGTTCCTCTCTAAACCTTTTCACTGGGAATGATAGCTGTTCCTCCACTGTTGATGGGTTACAGTCTTGGAATTCCTCAAAACCTTGAATGAATTTCTCAAAAACAATCTTCCTTCTGTAACTTGCATTGACTTTGCCTGATGATTTTCAGAGCGCTGCTTACAACCACCTGATGAAGGAGCAGCGCTCTGAAAGTTAGTGCTTCCAAATAAACCTGTTGGACTATAACCTGGTGTTGTGTGATTTTTAACAGTGCTATATTTGTTAACTTCCACTCTGGAACCATGATAGAATCTGTGGGATTTAGGAAAATTGGATCTAGTGCATCTACTTCCTTTTGAAACTTTGGATGTAGGCCATCAGATCCTGGGACTTGGTTGGTTTTCAGTCTCTTAAGTTTATCGTGCCTTGGTTTAAATTCCTTAGATTTTTTTTCTTCCTTGGACAGAATATCTTTCAAAATATACAATAACAATAAAGACACAGCCAAATGACACATCATACAACCTGCAGTGGAGTTGATCAAGATTGTGGCCACTTTAAATTTGACATTGCATTAAACATAGAATTCCCCAAGTAGGCATGCTGAAGAATAAGAATGACTTGTTCTGCAATAACATTAGGTTCTATTTACCATGATTTTTCGCCATCAGGACTGACTGCAGCAGGGATCTCGTCCATGGTGAAACTTGTCATTAAAATGCCACCGTACAGGAATGGTGCCAGCATGTAACCCTGGTCATTTTAACCCCTTGCTGACCCTCGTCCCTGCCCAGCAGCAGTGGTTGAAATCAGGCTTATCATTCCTTTCCTCTCATTCTCTTCATATTTTGCTTTCCTCAAAACCAGAGGTTTGTTTTGGAAGAGCAAATGAAAAGAGGCAGGAAGAGAAACAACAAGCCCCAGATAATCAGGAAATGTAATCCATCAAGACAAAGATAGAAGTGATGCAGGACATGAAATGAATTTCAAACTGAAACAACAGATGCAGATCTCATGTGATTCTCTGCTGAAAACGATTGACTCCTCTACAGGAAACATTTCTTTTTCTCGTGTGTTTCATTCTTCATGTCTTTTCTCCCAGGCTCAACAGAAATAAATTCCAAACTTGTCAGACTCAAGTGAAAGCTGGACATCTTAATTCTGCCTGACTCTTTCATTCTTACCTGCTCATAACTTGGACTGCTCTGAAGCATGACCTTTGCACTCTCGGCTGCCTGTTGATAGCACTGTGTTAATACAAATCCACTAACTTGATGCGCTGTCAAACCCAATATTTTGGGAACCTGAACTGACTTAAGCAAATGAGGCAGAATATTTAACGGCAATAGATAGTGTAGACATATTGAAATGAATTGTGAATTTTCAATGTGAAGAACTCCAGCACTTGTGTGCTATTTGAGATGTATAGATTCTGATGATGAATATCCACTACAATGATAATTACACTTACCTTCTTTCAACTAACGGGTAAAACTATGCAGTATTATTGAGTATCACATGCTGACTATATTCCTTTCAGTCCAGTTAACATTCCTGTTTAAAAACTTCATTGCCACTGGGTTTCTGAGGTCAACATTAATAAGACCATTCCAATAGCAAAGGTTCTGCTAAATGTTAGTGACTCATTATTTCTAACCTTCATTAAGAATTCAGCAAAAGTAATTGCTGCAGTACTAGTTTATATCATTACTGTTTGGCTGCATCCATTTCAAATCATCAGATTAATCAATAAAACTAATTGAAACAAACACCTCTTGTACCAACATATTGATTAGAGTTTAACTTCTAATACATTTATAATTCCCATAAGGGACTTTTCACATAATAGGGGAAGGATATTGCACTAGAAACTGTGATGAACGCTTAAAGCCAACAACAGTTTTTTGAGTGGCATTTCACACAGAAACTGAGAAATGCAATTCACAACACTTGTGTTTTCTCTCATTTTTAAAAATTTATTCATGGAATGTGACAATCTCTGCCTAGGATAGCATTTATTTCTCAGACTTAATTGTCGAGGGGAAGGTGGGGATGAGTTGTTGTGGTCCCTGGGATGTACGGACATCCACAGTGCTTTGAGGAAGGGAATTCCAGGATTTTTGAACAGCAGCAATGAAAGATTGGCGACATAGTACCATGTCAGGAAAGGTGTGCCTTTTGGAGGGGAGTCTGCAGCTGGTGGTATTCCTTTGTCCTTCATGGTGGTAAAGTTTGGAAGGTGCTTTCGGAGGAGCTTGGGTGAATTATTCCAGTGCATTTTGCAGATGGTACAGACCGCTGCCACTGTGCATCGGTGGTGAAGTTGGTGGATAGGGTGCCAGTCAAGCAGGCTGCTTTCTCCTGCATGGTATCAAGCTTCCTGGGTGTTGTTGGAGCTGAACCCATCCAGGTGACAGATGCATATTCCATCCCATTCTTGACTGGTGCCCTGTAGATGGTAGATGTTCTTTGGGGAATCAGGAAGTGAATTACTTGCTGAAATTCCAAGCTTTTGACACATTCTTTTAACCACAGTAATTATATGGTTAGACCAGTTCAATTCTCTGTCAATGTTAATCCCCAGAACATTAATAGTTGGATGATTCAGCACTGGTAATGCATTTGAATTTATTCTAAGCTGTAGCTAAGAAGAAAAGACATAGAAATCGAATTTGGCCATTCGCCCCCTTAAGTCTGAACAAAGAACAAGAACAAAGAACCTTACAGCACAGGAACAGACTCTTCACCTCTCCAAGCCTGCGCCAATCCAGATCCTCTGTCTAAACCTGTCGCCTATTTTCTAAGGATCTGTATCCCTTTGCTCCCTGCCCATTCATGTATGTAGATACATCTTAAATGATGCTATCATTCCCACCCCTACCACCTCCACTGGCAACGTGTTCCAGGGCCCCACCACTCTTTGCATAAAGAACTTTTCACGCATATCTTCCCTAAACCTTTCCCCTCTCATGTTGAACTTGTGACCCCTAGTAATTAAGTTCCACACTCTGGGATAAAGCTTCTTGCGATCCACCCTGTTAATACCTCTCATGATTTTGTCGGCCTCAATCATGTCCCCCCCCACACCTCCCCCCCCCAACCTCGGTCTTTCTAATGAAAATAATCCTAATCTATCCAACCTCTCTTCATAGCCTGCGTCCTCCATACCAGGCAACATCCTGGTGAACCTCCGCTGTACCCTCTCCAAAGCATCCATATCCTTTTGGTAATGTGGTGACCAGAACTGTACACAGTACTCCAAATGCAGCCGAACCAAAGTCCTATACAACTGTAATGTGAACTAACAACTCTTGTACTCAAAACCCCATCTGATGAAGGAAAGCATGCTGTATACCTTCTTGACCACTTTACTGACCTGGGGGTCTCTCTTTCCCCAGGACTTTTCCATTTCCTGTATAAATTGCTCTTGAATTGGATCTTCCAACTGCATCACCTCACATTTTTCCGAATTGAACTCCATCTACCATTTCTCTGCCCAACTCTCCAATCAATTTATATTCTTCTGTCTTCTCTGACACTATCTGCTACTCCACCATCCTTGGTGTCATCTGCAAACTTGCTAGTCAAGCAACCGATATTTTCCTCCAAAAAATTTACGTATATCACAAACAGCAGTGGTCCCAGCACAGATGTCTGTGGAATACCACTGGTCACAGGTCTCCATTTTGAGAAACTCCTTTCCACTACTACTCTCTGTCTCCTGTTACCAGCCAGTTCTCTATCCATCTAGCTAGAACACCCTGGATGGTAGGCAACTTCACATCCATCAGCCTGCTATAGGGAAACTTAACAAACGCCTGACTAAAGTCCATGTATATGATGTTTACAGCCCTTCCCCCATCAATCAATGTTATCATCTCCTCAAAGAATTCTATTAGGTTTGTAAGACATGACCTTCCCCTCACAAAACCATGCTGCCCATTACTGATAGCATATTTTCTTCAAAATGGGAATAGTTCCTATCCCTCAGTATCTTCTGCAGGTTTGTTCCACTGTTCAATCATATCTTGTATGTTTCTCAAACCCATATCTCTGCCTTTCTCTCCTTGAGCTCCTTACCAGTCAAGAACTTATTTACCTCTGTGTTAAATTCACTGAATGACTTGGCCTCCACAACCCTCTGCAAGAACGAGGTCCGCAGATTCACCATCCTCTGGTTGTAGCAATTATTTTTCATCTCAGTTCTAAAGGGTCTTTCCTTCACTCTGAGGCTGTGCCTTCAGCCCCTAGTCTCTTCTACTAGTGGAAACATCTTCTCCACATCCACTCTGTGCAGGTCTCTCAGTATTCTGTAAGTTTCAATCAGATTCCCCTGCATCCTTTTAAACACTGTCGAATGTAGACCAAGAGTCCTCAACTGCTCCTCATATGATGAGCCTTTCATCCCCAGGATCATTCCTGTCAGCCTCCTCTCAACCCCTTCCTATGCCAGTACATCCTTCCTTCAATGCTGGGCCCAAAATTAGTCACAATATTCCAAGCGTGTTCTGATCAGAGCCTTATACAACCTCAGCATTACATCTCTGACCTTGTACTTTAACTCATTTTAAATTAATGCTAACATTGCATTTGTCTTCCTAACTGCCAAATGAACCTGCATGCAAACCTTAACAGACTCCTGGACTAGGACTCCTAAGTTCCTTGTGCTTCAGATTTTTGAAGCCTTTCCCCATTTAGAAAATAGTCTCTGCCTCTATTCTTCCTCCCAAAGTACATGACCTCACACTTCCCCACATTGCATTCCATCTGTAACTTCTTCTCACACTCTCCTACTCTGTCCAAGTCCTTCTGCAGCCTCTTCCCTTCCTCAACGCTACCTGTCCTTCCACCTACTTTGTCATCTGCAAGCTTAGCAACAATGCCCTTAGTTCTTTCGTCCAGATCGTTCATGTACACCATGAATAAGTGTGGTGTCTAACACAGACCCTGCAGCACTCCACTAGTCATGGGCTGCCATCCTCTGTATCCCCATTCTCTTCCTTCTGCCGGTCAGTCAATCCTCTATTCATGCCAGTGTCTTGCCTCTAACATCAGGGGCTCTTATCTTATTTAGCAACCTCTTGTATGGCACCTTGTCAAAGCCTTCTGGAAATCCAAGAGACTGCTGACACTTCTTGTCTTGCCTCCTTGTCCAATATAGTGTTTTGGGTCTATCTTGGTTAAACACCGTTTCTGAGGGGTAAACATATACACCTTACTGATATTGCAAGACCAGGTCAAATAACATACATAGTGCTACCTGTGTACCTCTGTAGAAAATTTCTTTGACTTTGATTCTTTGCATTTACAATAAGTATTAACTTTCAGGAAGACAAAATTTTGTGAATTATACTGAGATTGTCGTCATGTTGTCAACCAAGCTGAAATTCTCAGACTTAAGGGGTCATTGTCTGGAGAAGTGGGGCATTAATAGTGTGTGGACCAATTGGCATTATACTCCTGCCGAAGGTGTCAGGACCATCTGCTTTTGCTGCCCAACCAAAATGAAGGGGCAGAGTTAGTGGGGGCAGGGTGATGAAGCCTGGCCCAATGATCCCTCGGAAAACAAGTTTGGAGTCCATAGAAAAGAAGGACGCACAATACTCCCCTTAAAATTGCTTAACAATTAGGATGGAGTCCTCATATTCACTTAGATAAAATTGTGCAGGCAGTAGCTAACCTCTGATTGACCCGAGTCAAGAAGTAGTGCATTGTGATTCATTATTCAGAACACTGCATTGCGTCTGTTGATAACTTCTCATTTGACTTGCCTTGAGCAATATCATGGGAAATCTGCTAATCTGTAACTAATTCAAAAACTTTTCTGTGGGTGAACATTGCATTGAAAGCTTTTCTGCAACGATTTTCTGTGGAAATTGCAATATCAAGGTGCCAGTACCCCTGTCATGGATATTTAATGATCAACCTGTTCAGGGAGATTACACCTCTGAAGCAGGTAGGACTTGAATCCAACCATCCTAGTGCAGAGATAAGGACATTATGGGTACACCACAAGAGCCCACACCCCTGGTGTGAATACAAAGTGGCATGTTAATTCAAATTGTAATGTTCAGTAATCACACTGATCTGCATTAATTCATCCATGACACCACTAGATGGGGCTCTCATAGGAGTTCCAGAATTAAAGGACAGAACAGATCTCTAAACAATTTTAATCACATTATATCAATAAATCACTCCAATGCCATGTAAAATATACTAATACAGCTTTTTATATCATATAAAAGTCACCATAGTCCCAGAGGATCACAGGACTGCTCTTCCATTAGAGAGAAACAACTGGTGATGGTTTAACCGAGCTGTTACCATACAATATAAGCAGTGATATGAAAGCTGTTTATACAGGAGTTGAAGCTTTAACAATAACATGGTAATATTATGATGTGGAGGTGCCAGTGTTGGACTGGAATTCTCTGCCTAGTTTGGCGGTTGAAGCAGAAGTCTTCAACTCATTTAAAAGGAACCTGGATCCATTCCTGAAGAATTATAGACCAGGCACTGTGAAGTGGGATTAGAGTGGGCGGCCAGTTTATTCAGCCAGTGCAGACATCATAGATTGATGTTCAAAGTCAGAAGTCACACGACACCAGGTTATAGTGCAACAGATTTATTTGAAATCACAAGCTTTCGGAATGCAGCGCCTTCATCAGGTGACGTGGAGGGAAGCACACAAGCACAGGATTTATAAGCGGAGAGATAAACGCTAGATAATTCCAGAAATGATTGAGAAATTTTGAAACTCTGAATTACCTGGAATTATCCCACTTCAATGATGAAGGAGCAGTGATCTGAAAGCTGCCCCTTAGGTCCCTTTTGAACTATAAACCTTTTGAACCATAACCTGATGTTGTGTGACTTCTGACTATGGCAATATTAGTAGGCATGATAAATGTAAAGGGATTGGATTGTGCCCAAACAGGGTGTGAATCGAGGAAAGCACAGTGACAGTGTGCCAGATGGAGAGGCTTGAGAACTGTATTAAATTCATCTTTGTGATTTGTTCCATTATCTCTTAATAAATTAATATAGATGTAGTTGAAGGACAGGCATAGAGTTAGCATTAGTGGAGACTGGTTGGTGCTTCAGCTTTCAAGTGCTAACAGAACCAGAGAACCAGAGAAGAGTTACAGCATAGAGAGAGGCCATTCAATCTATGATGTCTGCACTGGCTGAATAAACTGGCCCCAGCCACAATAATCCCACTTCACAGTGCCTGGTCTCGAATTCTTCAGGTAAGGATCCAGGTTCCTTTTGAATGAGTTGAAGGCTTCTGCTTCAACCGCCAAACTGGGCAGTGAATTCCAGTCATCCACTACCCTCTAGGTGAAAAAGGTTTTACTTCATGTCCCCTCTAATGGGCGGCATGGTGGCACAGTGGTTAGCACTGCTGCCTCACAGCGTCAGATACCTGGGTTCAATTCCTGCCTCAGGCAACTGACTGTGTGGAATTTGCACATTCTCCCCGTGTCTGCATGGGTTTCCTCCGGGTGCTCCGGTTTCCTCCCATAGTCTAAAGATTAGATTAGATTACTTACAGTATGGAAACAGGCCCTTCGGCCCAACAAGTCCACACCGCCCTGCCGGAGCGCAACCCACCCATACCCCTACATCTACCCCTTACCTAACACTATTTGCAATTTAGCATGGCCAATTCACCTAACCTGCACATCTTTGGACTGTGGGAGGAAACCAGAGCACCCGGAGAAAACCCACGCAGACACGGGGAGAATGTGCAAACTCCACACAGTCAGTTGCCCGAGGCAGGAATTGAACCCGGGTCTCTGGCGCTGTGAGGCAGCAGTGCTAACCACTGTGTCACCGTGCCGCCCATAGATGTGCAGGTTAGGTGAATTGGCCATGCTAAAATTGCCCGTAGTATTAGGTGAAGGGGTAAATGTAGGGGAATGGGTCTGAGTGGGTTGCGCTTCGGCGGGTCGGTGTGGACTTGTTGGGCTGAAGGGCCTGTTTCCATACTGTAGGGAATCTAATCTAAACTCTGAGGAGATTGATTACAAAACAAACGATACATTTGTTTCATATTATCACCATCTATGTCCTATCTGTAAACTCTATATCCAGGGATGTTAAACTGTCATCCTTGCACCTCATTAAGCCAGTTTTCCATTATATGAATTGTATCATGCTACCATGTGTCTAACTATGCCCTGAGCTCATCAGCTTTAATCGCTATGTGCTTCGCGTTCTTATTTATACAGTTTAAGGCTGCCACATTCTTGTGCCGTACACCTTTTAATCTCTGCTTCTTCTGTCTCTCAGAGCCATTTGCTAAATTTCTTCCATCCATTTCCCAGCTCTGAATTTGCCAACATGTTCCATCGCCTTGTCAACTTAGATTAAACCTTCCCCAACGGCATTTGCAAATTTCTCTGCTCGAATATTTATTCTGATCGTGCTCAGGTGCAGACTGGCTTATCGAAGTCCCATTTTCCCCAAGAGTGGTGCCAGTGCCTCAGAAATCAGAAGAGGGGGTAGACTGGGGACTCCTTTAATGCCCACCTGGTTCTCTTGGATTGTCTGGTGTTGATGCATCCTCTCTCTTCCTTCATACTTCTAATATGTCGTATGACCAGCTCCCTATAGATGTGGTCATCTGGGACATGTGGTGCAGCTGTATCTTCATACATACTGCAGGATACACACTGCACTTGGCTGAGCTGACTTGCAATCTCATAACTTTGAAAACTATTCATTACAATTGGAATAGTAGAATTACTTACCCATACTCACCAATCAGCCTGTCTTTGTATTCACAATAAGTTCCAACTACTGGAGGCTGAAAATGTTTGAAGATAAAAGGAGTACCTCTTTCCCCTTTCATTGAACTCCTTCTATCTCACTAATCTCCCATTTCACACTCTGTGTAGCTCACACAGCATTCAGGATAGACAATGCAGTACTCAGCAAGGTCTCTATGCTTCCTGAAAGCAACTGATTCAATATTTCAAAAAACTATTTTAAATCAGCCTGATAAGTTGCAATAAAATGTAACTTCTCTTAATTTGAAGATTGATGTTTAAGTGCAAAATTAAAGAAAAAGAGATAAAACTTGAGATAAACTTGCCCATTAAGAATCTCATACATCAAATCGTAGTGCAGACTGCGCAAGAGATCTAAATGACGTGGAATTGCATTACTGCCTGCAATGCCATGCATCTTAATATTAATGTCTGTTTAAATGATAATATCAAAGTTGCCAATAATGCATTTCACATTAGCTTTAAGCCTTATGATTTAGGTGAGTTCAAACGATCAACTGGTGCACTCAGTGGAGACTGTGGTGTAGTGAAATGTTACTAGACTAGTGGTTCAGAAGCCCAGGTTAATGTTCCAGGGACATGATTCAAATCCTATCACAGTAGCTGGTGGAATTTCAATTCGTTACTTGGATAATAGATGTTGACCTTGTCACTGGCGCCTACATAGAATCAATATAATGTCTAGGCAGGCCATTCAGCACATCAGGTCTACAGCCACCCGCTGGAGAGCATCCCACCTAGACCCACCCTCCCCCCCCAGCCTACCCCTGCAACCCTGCAATTTCCCATGACTAATTCACCTATAATCCATGAAAGAATAAAGAAAGTCAGAAATAACTTCATCAAGCTCTGTCATCTGGGATTGGTGTTGGGTGATCCCAGGGGTGTTGAACAGGACAAGAGAATCTTTCTGATTACACCAATCTATGACTTTTGTAGCATTTGGGCTCTTCTTTTTGAGTGTGGCCCAGCAGTGCCTTCACAGGCCATTCTTCAGGCATCTCAAAACCTGGAAATATGACTGACAATTTCTGATCGCCATTGCAGGCAGTAATGCAATTCCACGTCATTTAGATCTCTTGCACAGTCTGCACTATGAGCTGTTGTATGAGATTCTTAATGGGCAAGTTTTATCTCAAGTCTAGATTTTTCTTTGATTTTGCTCTTAAACATTCGTCTTCAAATTAGTCAGATTGAATTTAAGAACCGGGATCTGAAATGCGCATTTCTTTTCAAAATTGAAATGAGATCTGCATTTGCTCAAGGTAGTTGTCAGGATCAACTTAACTAAGGACTCAGCTCGTGTGGAGCAGTGCAAGTGTCTCCACCTAGAGTTTAGAATTATAATTAGGCATGTTGTCTCGTCTACTCAAGTACATGAGGACAGTGAAAAGTGTACAAAGTCATCATTTACAGTGTATCACAACATGCCTCAACAGGTCTTTTTTTAAAAAAAAGGGGTCCTGAACCTACTTATCACTGACTTGATTGCTCGTTCACATCTCAGTCCAGCTGGACAGATTGTTGTTGCGTATGTTTCACTACATTGAACTTAAGCCGCTCCATGGGACCACGCCTTACCTTTGAAGACATTATAGTTTAAAGCCAGAAGAATTGGTATGCTGTTTGCTTGTATACAGGTCACTGGATAGCAATCAGCATCAAAGTTGGGCCCTGGTCAATTCTCCTCAGGCTACTGAGGGTAATGGCAACAGTCCTGCTGTTATTTCAAATCCCACAGAACATGCTGAAGTCCAAAAACAAGACTTTTTAAAATCTGTTTGGCACAATCTCTGGCTGGGTAAACTTGGTGAGCCGCCAGGGAGTCTCATAACTGCTGCAGGCACATTCTGCAGCTGAAACAATCAAAATTCCATTACATTCTGATAAGGTCAGCTCTCGATGTTTGCTGCAGATTTAGAGAGTTGACTAAAGTGGAAGGTTTCTCACTATAATGGGAATGCAAGCCACGGTTAAGGAGTTCAGTGATCACCAGCTTCCCTCAGCTGCAGCTCAGGTCTGGAAAAGGGCCGACAACAACGTGACATTCTGCTGCGGCTAAGTGCCGTGTCTTGATTCTGATTATAGAGAACGAGGTGGGTCTTCTCACGAACCTGATGAGCTAATGGACAGAGAAATGAAAGGACTGATTAGAAGTGAATTTTGTACTCAGTTTGAGTTTGATTTTAAATTACTACCTCTTTCACTTCTGTGACTGATTTCATGTAAACGACAGTGCAGTTCAGACATGCTAAATGTTTTCTTTTATGGAAAAGTTAGATTAACTGTTCAAAGTCCTGACCATCCATGACAGTGGCAAACTAATGGAACGCATACCACATCTTTAAAAGATTGAAAGCAATTTGAGGAAATAATAAACAAATATCATTACAAATTTTATTCTTGGACTAAGTAAGGACACCTTATGGTGGGATCCTTAAAACACAATGTTATTTAAGGTTGTGATGTCTGTAAAGAGCCAGGAATTAATTAACCAGGAACCACAAGTATGAATAACTATTCCAGCGGGGAACATTCATGGCTAGGCTGAGAGTCAGATCTTTTGTGGAACATGGCCACAGCCCAGGAAGCCTTCCACCAAACTACATGGCAAGTTAGAAGTAAACAAAAGAACTTTAATCTTTCCAAACTTATAGTGTGGTTATTTTAAATGCCAGGGAAACAAAAGAAAATAAGAACACATTACACATAGCTGTCACATTGGGCTGCTTAACTCATAAGAACACTGCTGGCCCAAAAGCAGATATGTGTAGATTCCATTGAAACACGAATCAAATTGCTTTCAATGGCTTATTCTACAGACAGTACAGATTTCAATATGAAATATAACTTCCATCTACAACATATTTGTCACATTGGTCTTTTTACACAAAATGTTAATGGACATGAGGAAGAAAATGAAGACAGTTTAGAGGGGGAGACCACTAGCATGATTCGATGTTAGGAAGCTTTTGCAAATTTTCATAAATTGGCTACATAATTATGCTGCAAAAATACTTGACAGCGACTATAATGTGCTTCTGTGCATCCCAAGGCCATGAAAAGTGTTATATCGGTGCAAACCTTTTCTTTATTCTTTCTTCGTGAAGTGAGGGAGTGATAAAGTATCCATGTTATTCACTTAATATTTATTTTGTTTCAGTCATAAGGATTTCATAAATATTCCCTACATGAACACATGCATTGGCTTGAACGTGAAGCCAATTGATGGTGATTGCAATCATTAAAATCACAGTTCTGGAAACCAAGTTGAATATTATTGGTCACCAAAAATACCAACTAATTAGTTTGGATGTTTGCCATGGAAGATGTTTTATTTTGTTGGTTCTGTAATTAATAACAAGAATGAAGAAATAGCCTTACAATTAACCAATGTTATAAGTCACCATAACGGAGCGCTGTTTACAGGTAAAAGAACTTAATTGTTCTTTGGGTGTAGAGGCAGTTTGTTTATAGATATTGTGAGGAATTAATGTCAACTTGATTTCATGAAAAAACATCATTAGTGTTCTTTGAGAATGTTCCATGCAGGTTAAAAGGAAGCCAATATATATGGATTGAAATACAACTATGGACAAATGTCCTCCTAGTCTGCCAGATTCATGTGACAGGGCAAAGATGAGGACTGCAGATGCTGGAGATCAGAATCTAGATTAGAGTGATGCATTCCTGATGAAGGGCTTTTGCCCGAAACTTTGATTTTTCTGCTCCTCGGATGCTTCCTGACCTGCTGTGCTTTTCCAGATCACTCGAATCTAGACCATATTCGTGTGAGATTAGACATGAGGTGCATATTCCAAACAGCTATCTTAGGAAACATTTCAATAAAGATCAGGGGCGGCACGGTGGCACAGTGGTTAGCACTGCTACTTCACAACCACAGGGCCCCAGGTTTGATTCTGGCCTTGAGCGACTGTCTGTGTGGAATTTGCACATTCTCCCTGTGTCTGCGTGCCTGGGTTTCCTCCGGGTGCTCCGGTTTCCTCCCACAGTCCAAAAGATGTGCAGGTCAGGTGAATTGGCCATGCTAAATTGCCCATAGTGGTAGGTGCATTAGTCAGAGGGAACTGAGTCTGGGTGGGTTACTCTTCAGAGGATGAGTGTGGACTTATTGGGCCGAAGGGCCTGTTTCCACACTGTAGGGAATAATCATTACTAAGTACAGAACATGGTGCCAAAAGTGAAATTGGGATTGAGTGTTGTAAAGGTGTAAAAAAGCATAGCTATGGCATGGAGACACAAGGGCATTCACACGTATGACTACTGCTAACAGGCAACTGAATAAAAAACAGAGGAGCAGTCCACAGCTGCAACATTCAGCAAGTAAGGATGGCTCCAACATTTCTTCTCCAGTTCCAGTCAAAATGAAAGTTGATATGAAGCAAAAGTAGCAGTCTTTCACACTCAATGGCAAAATTACAAAATAACAATAGGTCTTTGTTATGCACTACCACTTTTATCTCTGTTGGGAAGGCATTCGTTCCAAGTGTATTTCAACTTGAATCTCTATAACAACAAAAACAAAGACCTCAGATATGTTGGATGCCTTGAAGAGACATTTTGAATTCCAAATGCATGTAAGTTATAAATAGTAGGTGTTTGAAATTAGGGGAAAGTGAGGACTGCAGATGCTGGAGATCAAGGTTGAAAAGTGTAGTGCTAGAAAAGCACAGCAGGTCAGGCAGCATCTGAGGAGCAGGGGAGTCAGCGTTTCGGGCATAAGCACTTCATCAGAAGTGGCTTGTTCAAAATTAGGGCCCAAGGTGAAAGAGTCCATTAATGAATGTGTGATTTGAAATACAGTTGGCAAAACTCAGAGAATCTGTACAACTCAAGAGTAATCTAATTAAAGATAAGATTTTAAAGAGATCCTGCAGTGAGACCACCTCTACTGAGAGAGGAGAAGCTCATTTTCAGGGAAGCAATTGAAGTGTTAAAATGCTGAGATTGTAGATTAGCAGCTGGAACATATTCATAACAGAACCAACCAGGTCTTGCTTTATGTGAATTAATACTCCCCACCCCAAATAACAATCATGGAGAAAGGCAGGGTATATATACTTGGAGGGCATCATGCAAAGGAGGAGAACATTGGGAACATTGGGAAAGAAGTGCCCTCACTGCAAGAAACTGAATGATTTTGCACACAAGCACATGCTTAGAAAGAAAGACAAGGAAGTACAGATGACCACTGGAGACAGTTCAGCTGAAGGTTTTGATAAATAATGCAATGAAGCAATAAATTGAATCAGAGTGGATGACTTCACCAGTTATCTCATTTCCCCTCCCCCCATCTTACCCCAGTTCCAACCTTCCAGCTCAGCACCATCCTCATGACCTGTCCTATCTCCCAATCTTCCCTCCCACCTATCCGCTCCACTCTCCTCTCTGACCTATCACCTTCATCCCCATCCCCATCCCCATCCACCTATTGTACCTTTTGCTACCTTCTCCCCACCCCCAACCTCCCCTCCCATTTATCCCTCCACCCTGGAGGCTCCCTGCCTTCATTCCTGATGAAGGGCTTTTGCCCAATACATTGATTTTCCTGCTCCTTGGATGCTGCCTGACCTGCTGAGCTTTTCTAGCACCACTCTAATGTAGACTCTGATTTCCAGCATCTGCAGTCCTCATTTTTGCCTAATAAGTCAGGTTGATAAGTGATATATGAAAGGTGACAATGGGTGACTGCTGGAATGATGACTGTAGAAAGGAATACCAAATCAATGTAAAAATGGACACAAGTGCATCATGTTATGTCATGATCTGTATGAAGCGGCACAACATGATATCATATAAATTAGGTCCTTGAAAGTAAGTTTGAGACAAACAATGGCAATATTTGTGCCATGGAGATAGATTATACTGGTACCCCAGTGCCCTAACATGAGTGAAGATCTGGAGTTCCAGATCACAACAGCAAGTAAAACCCACTTATTTCAGTTGCATCAAGCATAAAGATTGAACTAGAATCATAGAAACCAGGTCCTTTGAGCCTGCTCTGCCGTTAATATGATCATGTTTAGATTCCCTACAGTGTGGAAACAGGCCCTTCGGCCCAACAGGTTCAAACCGACCCTCTGAAGAGTAACCCACCCAGACCCATTTTCCTCTGACTAATGCACTTAACACCATGGACAATTTAGCATGGCCAATTCGTCTAACTTGCACATATTTGGACTGTGGGAGGAAACCAGAGCACCCGGAGGAAACCCACGCAGACACGGGGAGAATGTGCAAACTCCACACAGTTGCCCGAAGCTGGAATCGAACCCGGGTCCCTGGTGCTGTGAGGCAGCAGTGCTAACTCTGAGTGCCAAGTTCTCGCATTTTCCCCATACTTCTTGATGCCTTTAAAATCCCAACAATTGAGGGCAATTGGTCTGTTGGCCCACACCCTTCTTTGCTAGAGAATCACAGTTCACTACATTTTTTCCTCAACTCAGACCTAAATGGCCTACCCTGAGACTGTCCCCGATGCTAAACTCCCCAACCAAAGAAAACATCAATCCTGCATCTCGTCTGTCCAACCCTGTTAGAATTTTAGATGTTTCAATCAGATTCCCCCTCATTCTTCTAAATTTGTGTGAGTATGAGCCCAGTATCTGCCGAGAAATGTTTCAACTGCCCTCAACTCCAGCCTGAAAGATAAGATAGAAGTGCTGGAAAAGAAGAAAGAAGGCATTTTCTGACCATAATAAAAATCTATTGCAACTGCTAGGCAGAGTTATGCAGATGATTTTAAGGCTGAACAAGTATGGTTGCAATTAAAGATGTCCATTCTCAAGTACATAGGCTACATACTGACAGTTAAAAAGTCTTTATCCAGATCCTGAATAGATGAAACCTGTAGCAGAGATGCAATAGATATAAAAGCAGTGCAATGATTTGATAGATTTGTCAACTGTTTAGCAAAATTTTCACTCAATTTGTTGTTGGCATGTGAACCTTTATGTCAACTCACGACCAAGGATGTGCAGTATTACCAGGGCACAGAACGCATAGCAACATTCACTTAAATGTAAGAAGGAACGAAAGCAACACCAGTGCTGAAGTCTTAAGATGTAACTCATGAAGACACTTTTCACTGTGACATCAGTGAGACTTGGAGCAATCAAGCCTCTGACGCTAGGATCCTTTACTGAGAGCACATAATGTACAAGGGAAGTGTTGAGGCAGAAGGATTTGGAAGATGGATAAGACAAGTCTTAAGACACACTGAGGACAGGTATGTTGTCATTGATTTCAACATCTCCTGTCTCCTCCTGCTGGAGCTCTGCTGCTGACTCTGCTACTCAGGATACCTCTGAATCCTGTCATTTCCTTTCTGCCCTTCTGCTATTTTAAAGACATTCCTGAGAATCGCAATGCAAATCCATTCACAATCCCTTTTATCGTTATTCAACCTGCCATAATTACTTCAAAATCCCAGTAACACCAATCTGTCAACAACATATTTACTGCACGCTTGTTTCTGTCAACTTAATTTTTTCCATGACTGTGTTTTTTCTTTTTAACAGAGTCTTTCTTTTGTGTGGGGTATGTGTGTGTTTCGGCTAAACAGTTCTCCTGAGACAGGAAAGGGAAAAGGAAGATGATAGCTACATATCCCAAGGTGGATCTTGTACTCATACAACAGATGATGTAGCTTTGGGCTGAATCCCATCTGCTGTTGAGAGTTCAGTCTGGCCTTACCTGCCTACAGGCTCCTGTGATACCAATACAGTGTTCGGTAGCGATGGGGCTGGGGGAGTTGGGTGCATGGATAGAGATGGAAATGAAGCCATTTGGGACTGAACATTATACCTTCAAGGACTTAGGCACAT
This sequence comes from Chiloscyllium punctatum, assembly GCF_047496795.1. Taxonomy (NCBI): domain Eukaryota; kingdom Metazoa; phylum Chordata; class Chondrichthyes; order Orectolobiformes; family Hemiscylliidae; genus Chiloscyllium; species Chiloscyllium punctatum. The sequence goes on along the minus strand of NC_092745.1, from coordinate 107,962,281 downwards.
AATTTAAGCTGACAGGTCAATGCCATACTGTGTGAGCAGAGGTGATGCCTTTTTGATGAGGTATTTAATCAATGACTTGTCTTCTCAGATGGACGTAATAGATCTCATGACATGATACAAACAAGAGCAGGGGAGTTCTCCCCAGAGATGTAGCCAATATTTGCCTTCAACAAATATCACTAAAGCAGAGTTACTTGAAATAAATTGGCTGCTGCATTTCCTAAATTATGTCAGTGGCTACACTTTGGAAGTATTTCGTTGGCTCTGAAGTGCTTTGAGATACCTTGAGATTGTGAAAGTCATTATATAAACTCAAGCCTCTCTCTCTTGACCAGGAAAGAGCCACAAGGTCAATGGTATAATGCTGGAGGGTGTATATAATTAGATTTTCTTTGTGTCACCTTTTCTCAGTTGGCAGCATTCATTGTGTGTTCAAGAATTCCTCCAGACCTTCAGGAGCAAATCAAGGCTGACAATTTTGTGCAGCATTGATGGCATTATTGCTACATTACTTGTGGTGATGAGTACGTATTATTTGCGGTGGTGAGTAAAACTCGATTATTGAAGGATTCAAAAGGATTGGGGGTTAAGTGCATCTTGGCAGTAATGTGTACCATATGCAGAATGCACTCAGCATTCTTTGATACATTTGTCCCCGCTATCATCCAAAGGATAAGGGTGGTTGATGTATCAGAGCACCACTACTTCCTGTCAAACTCCTGCCAAAGCTGCATAGCTTCCTGACATGGACCAACATTACTGTCTGCACCATTATTTGTCAGCATCTTGGAAATCCCTACTCAATGACATTGGGGTTACCTTCACTACATGTGCCACAGTTCTTCAAGAGGCAGCTGATGGCACTGTTTCTTGAGGGTAACTAAGGATGGATAATACATGCTGACATCTCTTAAGTGGCCATTTTCCTATGAATGATAAAGTTAAGAAATGATCCCAGAGCACAACTGACAAGATTTGAATTTTATTGACATTCTAACCAGCACTGTTTTCTCAACCAATATCAGCAAAAACAAATTGATTTTTTCCCCCATCATTTGTGGAATTTTGCTGCATGCAAAATTACATTTGTTATAAAACTATGACAGTTATATTGCCTTGTCTGGGAAGGATCTTGAACCATTGTTGAGTCCCCTAAATCTTTCTTTATTTCATTTACACAGTTTTCATAATTCTTTGAGTACATGTAGTTCCATCAGCTACATGTTGATGTACAGTTATTTCATTCAGAAACTTATATTAAAATTTCCAATCTTTTCTGTTGAATATTCAGTCTGCATGAGTTGCCTACAGGATGCACCCAGTATTTGTACAGACTTTTAGATTCTCAACCTTCACCCTCAGTTGTCCAGCCTCCCAAGGGCAAGGCTGGTCATCTTGAAACAGAAATGGGAGAGACAACCATAACAGCAGCAGCAGAGCAAAGGATGTTCTGAAAAACGGCAAATGCTGCTTACTGATTGTGCATCTCCCTTGTGCAAGCCAGCAGCAGTTAGTGCAGCAGGCAATAATCAGAAGTATTGGCGCTAACTTTTCTCGACATAAAGCTCTCTTTAAATCGCACATAAATGATGTCCTGAATTGGATCGTCCTTGAGTGGTTAGGTTCAGTGAGATATCAGTCATTGATTGAAAAATGCCTACACTGAGAAAGTAAAAGTCTTATTGCAGCTGTGATCAGTCATAATTTTGGCTGGCAAATTTTGCAGACTCAGCAGTTGCCTGTTGGGAATAGACAGCAATTCATAATCAGAATTGAATGATACAGACCTGTCCCACTGTAAGTGACTGAGCAGCAAAGTGACCGTGTTTTAGCTCATAACTCAAACATAATGAGGACTGTTGCAGCAAACAGTTGATATTGGGGTCAATTTTCACTCAGTGTTAGTGGGATGGTAAAGGGTCCACTGGATGGGGTAGGCATCCTTTATACTGCCAGAGTGCCTAGCTCCAGATGACCGATGTGTTTCAGGTGATGTACCTCTTTGAATGTGCAATTTGGGTTTGATAATATAAGCAGAACAGCCACTGTCATTTTAAGTACAAATTATCTGCATCCTACGCCACACTGGCTTTGTCCAGTTCCATGTACGAAAGAAGGGAAACAGCCCAACAAAGGTAAGTATTTGAATTATTTTCATGATCATTTGCAAAAATGGACTGTTTCTCTGGGAACATGAAAGAGAAATGTGGGCCATTGCTTCAATCACAAGTCCAGCTTTTTTGCTCACTTTCTGATTCCAGAAAATGGGCGGGAAATTTTATCTGAAACTTAAGATTGGATCCCAAAGATTTATGTGATGTTTTTAAAAATTATATATATATATGTGTATAAATCCCACATATGTTTTCCTTCTGTATCAAATTCAGTCTGATAGTCATCCTAACCCCAGTGCATTTCTTGGTAATCTATGATAATGCCAGTATCATTCTGACTGTAGTATCTGCAATGCATGGCTCTCCTTTCTCAGTTATGACAATGAATATAATCAGTCCCCCACAGGTTAGATTCTTGTCTTTCAGTTCACATATATTTATGGTAATATATTTCTGTCTATCAGGTGTGCACCCAATTTTGATAAAATAGGGTGTTGTACAACACAGTTGCCTTTTGAATGAAGCTCAAAAACATATGCTCCTAATTTGTTGAATGTCACCATTTCTGACCTTGCTGTTGAGAGACAGTGTTCCATCATGGAGAAATCAACCTGAATCAGCCTCAAACTGTAGAGACAGACTGAATATGCTGAAGATGCATAATTCAACACAGTGACAGATGCACCAGGTTAGCCAGCATTCAATCAGGGCAGCATTCTCCTGCAGTGCTGCTTGTCATTGAATTTGTGTTTCTGCTGTGAAACTAATAACAAAGCTCAGCCATTTTTTGCAGTGTTTCTGTTGTGAGTGGAAGCAGAACTTGCTGGAAACAGCCCACCTTGTTGTGAAAGCTGAGCATAGTGGAAAGAAATAGAATAAGTTGGAGCAAAAACTTGAATGGGTTTGATTTCATTGCTTGTGATGTGAAATACAACAGTTATGTGTAAGAGGTATGATAAATCCCTCCTTAGTTAAGCGCTCCCAATTCTCGACTTGTCACAAGAAGCTCACTGATCTGCCTAAATCAAGAACGTCTTACAGTTTGGAAAACCCATGGGGAATTTTAGCATAAGGGAACACATGGTTTTAATATTGATTGGGTGGTAGTGTTGGCAAAAACCCCAGTCCGTGTGAAAACTTGTTCCAATTATTCACATTGAACTTGAGTGTTTGCAGCTGGTTGCACTCAATCTCACCAGGAGGAAGAGAATTACTTCTAAAATATACTTTTAAAATATTCTTATTTGGAGTGATAGATCATTAGACTCTTAAAGTTAATGGTGAATTCATAGGTGTCTTGGCTTTCTGGAATGTGCCATTAAAAGCAAGATGAGAATTATTGCAAACTCATTGTCATGATTGATTAGATTCTTTACAGTATGGAAACAGGCCCTTGGTCCGCAAGTCCACACCAACCCTCCAAAGAGTAACCCACCCAGACCCATTTGCCCCTGACTAATGCACCTAACACTATGAGCAATTTATCATGGCCAATTCATCTGACCTGCACATGTTTGGATTGTGGGAGGGAACCTGAGCACCTAGAGGAACCCATGCAGACATCGGGAGAATATGCAAACTCCACACAGACAGTTATCTGAGGCTGGAATCAAACCCAGGTCCCTGGTGCTGCGAGGCAGCAGTGCTAACCACTGAGCCACCGTGCCACCCATGGATTGTGTAGAAGGTATTTCCTCAATGTGTTTCTGACCTGATAACATATATGTTTACATGTGTGTGTCAGTGCATGTCTGTGTTTGTGTTGTCAACCCTATTTTATTTAGTCAGTGACTCAATTTAAAAATAACCAGCAGCAAAGTTTTCATTTTCTGCCCTGTGTGACTCTATGAAAAGTTTCTGAAGTAGAAGTGATAAAGTTATTCATTATAATGCATGTACAAGGATTAAAAGTAGGTAAGGATAGAATACATTTATAAAGACAAAGAAAGCTCAGCCTCAAAGATAAGCCTTTGATATGGTGTGTGAAGAAGTTGAAACAAGTTCAGCAGCTATGATAGCTTATGCAGTTGTATGATTAGTGATTGCCTTTTAGGTGGACTCAGCAGGTCAAACAGAGTTTGGTAGAAGTAGAAGTTTCTTTTCTCTCCTATTTCTGCAGTTACGGCACTGACAGATTGCCCAGATGCTTTTAGCAGAGGAACAGTTGATAGCTGGCAATATTGCTTCCTGCCACCCTTGGGCAAGAATCCTTTCTGATGATGTCTCTTTCTTGGTTTCTGCACCCAATAGCCATTCTCATCCAAGCTTTTTATCATTCAAGAGTCAAAATGATTGCTTTGCAACTGCAATGAGTCAGTGTTCGGAAGAAAAGCAAGGAATTCAATCATTCTGGAATGCCTTTGAAATATCTTCCTGATTTTATTTTTGCCATTATTGCAGGAGCTACATTTTAGAAGATTAAATGGAACCCTTGCAGAAGTCTTGCATTTTAATGACTATGTGATCAGTTCTCGAGATGATAGTCTGACAAGTTTGAGCAAACACAGAATGGTATCATGCTGTCTGTCCATACTGCTGTTTTGAAAAAGGTCTTTAAACTCATTTGTATGTTTGACAGCAAAGACCCACCTTGTAAGACAGTCGACCTGAAAAATTATCATTTTATAATTGCCCATTAGAGTTTCTGTTGTTAGAATACTGAACGAATTCACAAACTCTTAGCATTCTCCTGTACCTGTGTTTTTGTTTTTCTGCTGTTTACCTACTATTTACTTATCTATGCTATTTAACTCTGTGATCTGCCCGTATTCTCGCAAGAGGAAGCTTTTCACTGTACCTCAGTACACATGACAATAAATTCAATTCAATTCAATTCAACCTTGGCCCAAAAAGGAGGAATGTAGTGAATCGGTTATGGAGAGGTCTACAGAATGGGGAACAATTTTCAGGAGACACTAAACATACATGAGTTATACAGAGCAAAATTGAGCTTCCTTAGCTTTATCTGCAATGCCGTGCTTCTCTGAAGGCTCAGGATGTCACGCCCATTGCTGAAATACACCGGCAGCCTATGATTAGAAGAAGACCTTCTGCCAATGTCTGGCAAAGTGACCAATCCTCACACGCAGCCTTTTTTTCCCCTTTGGTTACCAAGTGGGGAGTGTTTCAAGTGAGGATCAGCTATTATTGTCCATCTTAAACCCATCGCTAAAGACCTTCTTCCCTTGTTCCCAATTGCCAACTTCTCTAAAATTCAATTTTGGATTAGGGCTTGAGATCATGTCATGCTGATCCTCATTGTTGAGAGTGTGGAGCAGGGAAAGCGCAGCGGGGCAGGCAGCATCTGAGGAGCAGGAGAATCGACATTTCAGGCATAAGCCCTGATGAAGGGCTTGGGCCCAAAATGTCAATTCTCCTGCTCCTCGGATGCTGCCTGACCTGCTGTGCTTTCCCAGCAATGCACTCTTGACTCTGATCGCCAGCATCTGCAGTCCTCAATTTCTCCATGCTGATCCTCATGTTCAGTTATCAATGCCAAAACTTGAAGTAAGATGATATTGAGGTGACTGTGTTAAAACTTTACAGACGGACATACTGAAATTACTTCTGGAGTTTCCATGTGATTTTGAACTCTCCTCCCACTCACGCCTAACCTGCCCAATCACAGTCCATCTATTTCTGTGAAGAACAGGTGACAAAGACAATCTGGCCGGATTTTGCGATGGAAATAGAAAAGTCAGGAGTTTGCAAAAGATGCAACGTAAACATGGAATTGATCATCCTATTGATTTACTTCAAGAAGAAAGAGATGGTCAAAAGCAAAAGTCTAAAAGAGAAAGCCTAAAGTGAATCGCAAGTTGAAATAAATACTAACTTCACTTTCTGTGACTAGAATTCTCTCCCTTCCCAAGTATCCAATTGAAAAATGAATTCGGTGCTGATGCTGAATGTTAACCGGTGTCAGTTAAAACTCAGAAGTTCAGAGTTTGATCAAAATTTGATTTGCCATATTGCCACCTCTATAACTTTCGAATTTGTGACATAACCTTCAGTTGCTGGCAGTGAGTGAAAGACAAACCCCACCAAGGTCAAGTGTGAAACTAGTTCTTTGAGATTAGATGTGTCTGTGGATATTGATGTTTCTGTGGTGTTTTATAGTCGAGGACAGGCACCATCTGTCCTGCTCCTCTCACAAACTGTATACTGCTGCAAGGCTGCATTATCATGCATAAAGCTTCGCCAAAAAAAAGCAGCTCTTTACAAAGGCTGACTTTTAATCGGCATTTACATTATCTAGTGTGATGGGAGTGAAGTATGAAAGGGAACCAACATTCATCAGACAGTGACTGAAGGTATGAATTATTACAGAGCTTCCACTATTCTGCTGTCCTCGACTTCATTTGTTAAAATGTCATTACAAAACCCCGAAAAGCTGCATTGATTTTTATGTTATTGCATCCCAATATTAGAGGTAGTTTGGCTTAGCATTATTTAACCTGCAACTTTTTCTCCCCAGTTGTAAGTAGCACTTTTGAAATTTCCAAGGATTAATGATTTGCTACTCTATGGTGAATCAGTAGTAAATAATATATTTAGAATTCTGAACATGTAATTACATTAATGTTCCCATAATCAACTTTGAGTTTCCTTTGTAATTTGTACTTATTTAATTGGCTATTATGTGTAATACCCTGTACTTTACTGTATCATTTTAGTTGTTCTTAGTTGTTTCCCAAGAATTGAAGCTGGGCTGAAGCCCATTAATTGTGTGAATTTGTATGAATGCATAATTTGGATGAATTTCAATTAATATTTAAAGGGTCTTAATTGTTGTCATTAAATTGTTATCTATGTGCTGCTTTGTCCATGTTTCGTCCCCCAGTCCATGAAGCTAAAAAACTTCTGCATAGTCACATGAACAACTTAACTCTATAATGACACTCTGAGACCACAGTGGTTTAAAAGAGTGATTCTGTGATTCTCAGGGGACCGACAAAGGAAAATAGGAAATGAGAACATTAATCACAAGTTCACTGTTGCGAACCTTATTTGGCATTGTTGTAGAAAATAGGTTTACCCCTTGTTCTATTTATTTAGCTGTTTTTGTTGAGCCAATTATAGTAAGGATAGAAAAAAAATTGATATTAAGCAAGAAATTGAAGTCCTTTCAACTATGAGCTGGTTCGCTTCCTATGTGATGGATGTTCACTAAGTCAAATATTTGATCTCTTCTGTTCTAATAAAAAGGGGAAAATAATGAGTGATGCATGACAGCCATCAAATGTAAGCCAATTTTATATATTTAACAACTAGTTGTTTTTGATGTAGAATAATAAACAGCAGAAACACAAGCTATTCATCTCAAACAGTACAAGGAGATATTTATGGTTCAGTGTGATAGCCTCTTGTACTTCCTAATTGAACCTTACCATCACTTTTAGTTCCTTTTTAGTTTTTAATTGACCCTTTTAAACTTTTAATTCCCTTCTTCCTTTCCCCCTTTGTCTGGATGATTTTGGGGTGGGGGTTGCATAGTGGTTTTGGTTTGCAAGATTCAATGATATACTTGACTTTGGCAAGGGAGTACACAGCAAATGGTAAGACACTAGGAAGTACAGAGGATCAGACCGACCTTGGTGTGCATGTCCTCAGATCACAGGATGTTCGGCCCATCGAGTCTGCACCAACCCTCCAAGGTGCAACCCACCCAGATCCCGACCCTTCCAACGTAACCCTACATTAACCATGGCTAACCTACCTAGCCTGCACATCCCTGGATACAATGGGCAATTTAGCATGGTCGATCTATTTAACCTTTGGACTGTGTGAGGAAACCGGAGCACCTGGAGGAAACCTAAGCAGAATCGGGGAGAATGTGCAAACTCCAATCAGACAGCCATCTGAGGCTGGAATTGAACCTGGGTCACTGGCACAGTGAGGCAGCTGTGCTAACCACTGAGCCGCTGTGCTACCCTGGAACGAAGCCTGAAGGAGGTTCAGAAGGCGTAGGGGACACTTGCCTTTATTGAATACAAAAACACAGCAGTTATGGGGGAGATGTATCTGATGTAAATTAGGCCACAGCTGGAACACTGCAAATTCTGGTCACCCCATTGTAGGAAGGATGCAGTCGCACTGGGGAAGATACAGAAGTGATTCACCAGGATGTTCACTGGTCTGGAACAATTCAGCAATGAAGAAAGGATAGGCTCAGGTTGTTTTGTTTTAGAGCAGAATAGTGTACAAATTATGAGGGGTATAGATAGGAAAGGTATGAATTAATGTTTCCCTTAGTGGGGGGATAGATATAAGGCAAGAGGCAAGAGGGTTAGAGGGGAGTCAAGCAAGAATTGTTTCACCTGAACCCACTACCTGGAAGGCTGATAGAGGCAGAACCACCATACCATTTAGCAAGTAGTTAGATGAGCATGTAAAATACCATCACACTCTAGGCTAAGGAGTAAATGCTAGAATATGGGACTAGACTAGATAGTTGTTTGATGATCAGTGCAGACACAATGGGACAAGGATCCTCTTCCTGTAAAAACTCCATGATTTAATCTTCCTCTGATTTTCAATAGCTTTAATTTTCACTGCAGATCTGTATTTCAACACTGAAGTCATGAACTCAGCAGAAATGAAGAAGGGCTTATGCCCGAAACGTTGATTCTCCTCCTCCTTTGATGCTGCCTGACCTGCTGCGCTTTTCCAGCAACACATTTTTAAGCTCTGATCTCCAGCATCTGCGGTCCTCACTTACTCCTTGAAATGAAGACAGCCAAACTCATCACTGACCGTCTTCTTGGGTGGAATCCAAATCAGAATACTCTTTATTTGCACTATTTAATGAATGAACATCTGCTTTCAGTAGCTGCTAGGCTCATGTGGAAAGAAAAACGTTTTCTGAGAAGTGTTTAGAAACAGGGAGATGTACAGCTGTCGGTCTGGGTTCTCAGTGTTTCTTGGCCTGGGTTGCCTGCTTCCCCCACAAAAGGGGATGGATCCCAGTCAGCTTGTCAGGTCTGTCCACAGAAACTAAGGGGAAGGACAACAAGTAGCCCACTGCCCAAGGGAGAGAGACTTGGGGACCTGTTTGTCAAGATTTGGGGCTGCAGGCTAGGGGTGAAAGGGGTATGAGAATTTGGAAATGGGTGGCTGTATTTGAAAGGGGATACAGGACAGCATGGATAAGAATGGGGTAATGCAAGAGGGAAGTTCAATCAGGAGCATCCTGGCTTCAGAAGTGAGTACAAGTTATCCTCATACCTGACATGGTCACTTCCTATGTCAGGGATTGGGAAGGTGGAAAATTGGATAGACACAGGCTCATGTTGAATGGGTTGGGTGGGGATTGAGGGAAGTGTGAGCCCTTGGAAGTCAATGGCTGAAGAGTGCTCACGGTCAGCCTTCCATTGTGCTGGAAGTTGAAAATACACAGGGGGGGGAGGAAAATGGCTGTGACCACATCTGCAGTGGGTGAAGTAAGAAAGGGAGACCCAATGAAGTGAGGGCTTTTAAAGGAAAAGATTGCACAAAGTTCCATCCCTGGCCATTCCAATATATTAATCCTTTCTTATTAGATTAGATTACTTACAGTGTGGAAACAGGCCCTTCGGCCCAACAAGTCCACACCGCCCCGCCGAAGCGTAACCCACCCATACCCCTACATTTACATTTACATTTACCCCTTACCTAACACTATGGGCAATTTAGCATGGCCAATTCACCTGGCCTGCACATCTTTGGACTGTGGGAGGAAACCAGAGCACCCGGAGGAAACCCACGCAGACACGGGGAGAACATGCAAACTCCACACAGTCAGTCGCCTGAGGCGGGAATTGAACCCAGGTCTCAGGCGCTGTAATCCTCTGTTTAGTGCACAACTCTCTGTCTCAGACATCCCTAACCACTCTGCTCACACCAACACTTTTGGGCACAGAGGTTGGGGAAAGAATATGGATAAGAATGTTGTAGGATGAGGGCAATGGTGTTGGCAGAACCCATTACCCTGTCTATGCCTTGTTTATCTTTCTTCCAGATGCTGCAGCTAGTCTGAGCACAAACGTCTCTTCATAACTCACCCCATACGGACACTGAGTTAGGAATTGTGCTGGCACAGTTACATTCTTGGCTACACAGAAAGACCAAGAACAGTATTACAGAAACAAGAAACTTAGCAGAAACGTGATGCTTCAAAAATGCTGCAAAGCCACCTGGGCCATTAAAGTGTCCTCAATAGGTTTTTCTCTTTCTCTTCCTCCAACTACATCTCAGTGTTCTCCATGGTTCTACAGTCAGAGGCAAGTGGACCTTCCTCAGCTTGCATTTGCAAGATTTGAATCGAGGCAGACAAGATGGAGATCTAAGACCCCTCAAGAGGGGTCTCATGGTTCGAGATCGGTCAAAAGAATCAACAATTGCGGTCTGTTCAAAAAGCAAGGGTCATTAGTTTGCTGAATTAAGGTACCTTGACGCAATTCTATTCAGCAACACAGACGTTAGAACTTCTGTGTCCCATGGTGAAGTTGTGCAATTACATTTGAAAATTTCACACTATTTATATGTTTTTTAAGAGATAGTACAGCTTTAATTACAAGAAAGACCAATCACATATAATAAGGTGATATGATTTACATCAAGTTAATCCAATGATATTTCCTGGGAAAGGGTTCTTAATTACAAGAAAAATCCAATCAACTGTAATATGATTGACAACAGGCTAATCCAATGGTATTCCTTGGAAAAGAAATCTTATGTACGCAAATTGTCATGCCATCGTAGCAGTTCAAGGTTAGTTCGAATGGTTAATTAATCTGTCAGTATTTATTTTATGAAAACTCTATTGTCCTCTTATCTATGAATTACAGCTTAATTCTGCAAATCAGCAGTACAAGTTCACAGGATTCAATCACTATTTTCAGCCATCTTATAGTATTCTTTTAAATGGAAAAACCATTTTGTGGTTAGCAAAAATCTACATATACTTGTTGCCTAAATTCAAATTTTAATCCTCAAAAGTAGAGGTAGACAAAAGTGCTACCTCTGGAGAGGCCTAAGAGGCTCTGAGGGGCTTTAGTATGGTTTATTGCATTGCCGTCTCCCATTAGAATACGCAGCTGGAGTCAATATCAAATTTCCTGCTCCCATATTACCACACCTTCAATTCTGAGGACCAATGACTCGGCTTTTATGTGTCCTTCAGTCCAGGAGACACTGAGGGTCCTGGACCTGCTCATTAAGGCAAGCTGACAATGGGGAAGCCAGATGGTTGTGCCAGCTGGGGTCCCTATAATATTAACTGCATTCCAGCAGCCTCTGGGCAATGAGGACCTTGTGTCTCACATACCTGTTTTCACTCCTTATCCTTCCTGTGTATGTGTCCCCAAGTCACTGACTGATGACATCACAGGCCCCCTCCCCCCCAGCCTGGGACTGACCAGTGGTGTCACTGTGAGGTCCTCACCAACCTATTCTCCCACAGTCTCCAGGGCAAATATTCCCAATGAGTTGTCGGTATCTAAGCTGGTGGGGATGAAGGAAACAGACTTGCTGATACTCCCTTAGAGACCTCAGTACTCTCATCCTCAGAGATCGAGGGGGTGGCTTCTAATGGAGCAGGCTGTTTCTTTGAAAATGTTTTGGCCATCCCAGGGGCACCTGCTCAACATAACAGAGAGAGAAGGTGTTGCAGCCAGTAGTTAGAAGTGCTATGCAATGAATGAGACTGACTGTGGGGGTGGGGTAACTGTGAGAGTTGCAGTGGAATGAGGAGTGATACTTATACAGTTAGTGGGACATGGATGTGTTAGCATCCCTGTTGGAGTGGTCCCAGTCTTCTCCTGCTAGGAGTAAGATCCTATCTTCGTAGGAGGTGAAGAGTTTGATGTCAGACTCCACTCCACCTGAATGAGCCCTATCTGCTCTGATAGGATTTCCCTTCTCCTGAAATGAGAGAAAAGGAGCTGAAAGTAGGTGGCTTGGCTGGCAGTGCTTTTGAGCTGGTGCAGGTGGTGGACATGTGATGGACTAATCAGAGGTAGTGAGTGGGTAGAGCAGAGACCATGGAAGGTTTGTGATGTGGGAGATCAGTGTGAGTGTGTGTGTGTGCGCGCATCTGTGCATGTGTGTGTGTATGTGTGTTTGTTTGTGTGTCTGTGCGTGTATGTGTGTGCGCGTGAGAGAGAGAGGGATGGCGGCGAGTGAGGAAAGAAGTTGTAGGCAACAGTTAGAATGGCAGTGAATGAGCTTTATGGAGGTTAGGTGAAGTGGCAGAGATACAGTGTGTATAAGGTGGCAAAGAGAAGAGTATGACCTTTCCCTTGGCAGCACAGGTAAGGTAATTGACCTTCCTGCTGCATAACTAGCGACCCCTCTGCACTGCACTGACCTGGGTGGTTACCTCAGAACAGGCCACTGGGCTCTCCTGTCATGGCCTCCTCTGCCAGTGCACTGGGAAGAGGACACATCGCTTCTGTGGTGCCCCCCTCCCCCCCCACCTTCACCAGGACTTCCTGTCAGAGAAGAGGAGTGGCCATCTTCCCATTCTCTGACATCTTCCCACTGTGTCCAACCCCAAGCAGATCATCTTCAGAATGCCAGTGCCCATTTTGGCCTTTGAAATATGACATCAGTCATAGAGTCATACAGCATGGAAACAGACCCTTCGATCTAAGCAGTTCATGCTGAATGAAATCCCAAACTAAACTAGTCCCACCTTCCTGCTCCTGGCTCATATCCCACCAAACTTTTCCTATTCATGTACTTATCCAGATGTCTTTTAAACATTATAATTGCAGCCACATCCATCACTTCCTCAGGAAGTTCATTCCACACGTGAACTACTTGGGTTTCCAGTGAACATTCAGTGAGCGGTGAGGTGTTTTGGAACAGCATGTGGTAAAATAGGGATAGAATTCGACACAAAACACAACATATGGGTAGGGTGGGTACTTAATGAGATGAGTTGAGTAAGATATGGTGAGAAATCTTGCTTGGCCTCACAGCAAAAAAAAATGTGAAAAATGAAAAAGAAGATAAGATTGAGCCTATACTTACTAACAGTAGAATTTTGTCAGAAGACTTGGCAACCAATTGTTCTTGTGAAGATAATTATCTCAAGGCCAACATCAAAGGAAAGTAGAATGTGAAAGGATACAGAATGTTCCAGAGATAGGCTGGGACTAGAAAGCATGCAGAATCTTCATTTAGGAGCAAATGATATCACACCCAAGTGTCTGTCCTTGGCATGCTGCAGTATTCCAGTGAATCACAGCATTAACCGGAGGAACAACATCTCATCGTCAGACTAGGCACTTTACTGCCTTTTGAGCCTAAGATTGAGTTCAACACCTTCAAATTGTGAACCAACTCTCACTTCTTCTCTCTTTTAGCTTTATGTGTTACATTCTCCATCACCATATTCTCTCTGTCCTCCAGTGGAACTGTCTATCCTTTCCAGTCAGACAGTTAGACACACCATTGTTCTGCCATTCTCACATTCTGATCGCTTAATTTGAGCTATCAACAACTTTTCTCCCCCAGCACTCGACACCCACCACCTTCACTCCTTCTAAAACTATCGCATAAATGCTGTCCCCTTCACACTTTACTTCAGCTCTGATGAAAGGTCACCTAGACACGAAACGTTAGCTTGCTGTCTCTCCATGGATGCTGTCTGACCTGCTGGGATGTCCAGCACTCGTTGTTTACAGTTCAGATTCTTAATTTAATGTGTTGGGGAACCGGGGCACAATCAGTGAGAATGGGGAATGTTAGTCTGCATGCTTAGATCCCAAATGAACTTTGATTATTAAGCACATATAGAATAAATGCTACACAGGAGTACATTTTAAAATCCAAACCCCAATTGAGAAAAGAAAAGCGAGTGAGGGTTTCAGCAGCAGATCTGAGGTAGGGGTAGAAATGGTGACTGAGGGAAAGCTCTTCATTCCCGATGAAGAGCCTATGCTCAAAATGTCGACTCTCCTGCTCCTCGGATGCTACCTGACCAGCTGTGCTTTTCCAGCACCACACTCTTCCACTCTAAGGGAAAGGTGAGTGATTCTGGAAATGGAAAGGATTTGGGATTTGAAATTCAGTTCATGTGTTTCATATTTTTACAACATTTTTAAATAGGTGCAAAACATTTCTGATTCACTGAGAAACTCAAAAAAAAGCTGTGAATGAGTTTTCGTCACAAAAAATTTAGCTGAGGAATGAAATGTCACCATTTACCCTGATAATATTTTTCTACAGATTCTGCCTCATTATATGTAGGATAAATAAATGGCCACAAATTCTTTCATCTCATTGGTCATTCAGCAAATAAACTGCCATTGTGTTGTTTATGTGGAAATTATTCATTAATATAAGGAAATCAGTCGACAAATTGGCAAACAAGTGTAAGTCGAATCATAATCATTTGTGGAAAGGTGTTCTGTTATATATGCTATCAACACACTGCAGTAGCCACAGGTCCCCTTTACGAAGCAGGGAATTTGTCACTATAACATATGAACCTCAGTACTTCCTATCAATCACCAACATGGAGTCCATTGCTAGTCAATCACAAACTGCTTATGTTTTCCCATTCTCCCTTAGGGAAACCTTCATTACCATTTGAGAGAGGCAGAAATAAATGTGGAGCAAGTTGGAAAATGCAATTACTCAATTCCGGTTTATTTCACAAGCAGGAAATTTTCTGAAGTTCACGATTATCCTTGAATTCTCTCTGACATACTACATCAGGGTAATATACAGTGCATCATTTGCTTGCCTATAAAATCTGATACTGAATGTGTAAGAAGCTAGTATAGGCACTCAGTATTCAAGGAAAATGCTAACATTCTTTCACCTTCCCCAATACCAGATTGACTATCGCTGAATCGTATTATAATGGATCATTCTCTCCAGCTGCTACAGATAGGTGTTATTCTCTAGACAGTAGAACAACACATTAGCCAGTCTGAATTCACACAAAAATATATTTAAGGTGAAGTGTGTGAAGGTGTTTAGAAACCCACCTATCACAGAACATACGCTATGCGAGATGGTGCATGAGACTCCTAAGATATAATTATTTCCTTTCAATTCAACCACAGCATAGGTAGGTGAGGTGGGCATGAAGGGAGTTGCACTAATAAGGAGCCTCTTTTGAGGCTACCTCCAACATTGCTGATTTAATGGAGAGATTAGTGCTAGGAGATATCTGATACAGCACTGCTATAAGCAGAAACAGGGTTACAAGATATCTTTTTACTTTATTAGTCTTAGAACTACATCTATTTAAATAAAGAAAAAACAAGCGCTATTTTCAGCTCATGTAAAGAGAAAAAAACTTTTCAAACAGATGTTATAAAATAAAAAAAAGTGCATTGATATAGTGTCTATAAAGTAACAAAGTGTCCAAGGTGCTTCACGGGGCTGGGGGGTAACAAACAAAATTTGATGCCAAATCACATGAAGAAAGTTTAGGTCAGATGTCCAAAATTTTGAGGGAAGAGGTAATTTAAGCAGTGATTTAAAGACAGAAAGAGAGGAACAGCAGCAGACTGATATAAGGGATTAATTTCAGAACTTGTAAGTACTTGGTTGTTGAAGGCAGCACCAATGATGCTCACTTGGGAACTATTCTAGGTCATTGAGTACAGGGATGATACTTCAATATGACTTGGTATATGCTAGGACACAAGGTGCAGAGGTTCGATGATTCACTCAGACTGTTAGTCAGCCAGTCGACTTTATATATTAATTTAGTTAAGCATACACCCCAGATTATAAGTCTGAGATGTTTTATTAGTGTACATGGTTAGTTGTTAATAAACTTCCAGATATTTGTCTCAGTACTGACTCTCTGTGATATATACTACTGGCGCTAACAAATAGAATAAAGAATAATCAAAGGCTAATGGCTATAGATTGATGGGCAATGGGGTTGGGGAGGATGTTCAAGAATATAGAAGTGACATAAATGGTTCTGCTTCATGGGTCAATGGTGATGGGGAAGCATGTGGAGGACAGGCACAGGGTAGAAAGTAGAGGAGCAAGTCTGAAATATAACGCACACCATTTGTTTCAGATCTGCTTACAAGTGCAGTTGCGTTGAAACTGCAATTTTTCATGGGAGGATGGTCAATTATGGTGTGCAAAATTGATTAATGAAAGGACTTCCTCATAATTAGTTAAATAGATGAGAACCATGGACAAGCATGTATTCACTCACACATTCACCTGCTTAACATTATATCTTTGTTGCATTACCCAAGGGTCTCATCTCCTTGTGATTCCTGCAGGGGAAGGAGAGGCAGTTACAAGGGAGAGTTTCTGCTGCTGAAGGGAATGAGGGACAGAGTTTGCACCCCTATGATATCACATGGGGTACAGGTGGCCATTCACAAATGCATCACAGGGATCACCAATGCCATGTCTAAAAGAGACAATAAATTTGTTAAGACTCAATACAGACCTTGAGCTGGGCTGTGGATTCACCATAATGCCTGGATTTCCGAGGCATAAGATGCTGAGATCTCCCTTGAGTCAGCTGACAGCATTCATTAACTGAAAGGACTTTCACTTTCTGCATGTGCGGCTGGTAACATAGTCTTCAGACAGACGTATGCTATCCAAAGGAGCTCCCAGAATTTCTATTCCTCACTCACTCTAAGGTGACCATAATGTTTTGCCCTCTGAATCGCTGCAGGCCTGTGTCCTGGGTGAGGGAGGGATTGTTGTGGGATACCCATAGAAGAGGTGGCTGGTGCTGGGAAGCTCTGCACCTATCAATTGGCGTGCAAGTGAAGCTGCTCCCTTGTATAGATCTTCAAGGTCCTCACATACAGCCACCTAATTACAGGAACCTCTACTGAGGACACCTATGCGGAACCCAAAAAGACCAGTTAAGGAGAGGTGAGAAGACACCTTGTCTCATTAAGGACAACAAAAGTGCAAATCACTGGATTGCTAATGACGAGGATCTGCTGCTTGCACCACTCAGCTGGAACACCGCAGTACGTACCAGACAGAGGTCAGCATCATTGTGGCAGAGTAACAGAGTAACAGGATGCTTCCTATGACAAGGAGGAAGGGTAGAAGCTGTGGGTCATGAGGGAGTGAATGCTGTGGATGCAGCAGTGAGGGTGATGAATGGACAGGCTCACAACATCCTCATTGCAACCTGGTTCTGGCTGAAAGAGTCCCTGCAGTATCTTTCAATGTCTTTCTCAGTCAAATTGGCAGTTCGAGCAAAAAACACTGCCTGGATTATATTTACATTTCTGCCATCGCTGGTATCTAAAAGGGAAAAGTTAGGCTTTGGTATGACCTAACTTGGAGGTCACGTGCAGTTGTGACTTTGATTGGAGTTGTATCTGACCCACTGATACATTCTCCAGCTGCTGGCAATGTCTTATAAGAGCTCCATTATGTGGACACCTGGATTAAATGGAACGCCTCAGATACAAGTTCTGTTCAGAAAGCAGCCTCTGAAGGATTCGATGTGGGTGAGATCGTATACAATGGCTTGCTAGCTGGTTCCAAACCTTTGACTTTGCAAATAATCCCCAAGTTTTAAACCTGTAAATATCAGAAGACTCAGAGATATTGTGACTGATGGTTTGACACAATAAATGGTGTATCCATTAGTCCACAAAGCAACCCTGGGTGACCATGAAGTGTAATGTCCTTTAACTCAGCAGTGAGTAACATACTGACCATACAAGTATGTTCAGCCATGTCAAAGTTTACTGCCCCAGAGAGGGGGTGGGGGGGAAGTGGGGGGGAGGGGGTGGGGGTGGGAGTGGTGGGTAGTGGAAGAGGAAGGATATTATTTTTGCCACAGTCATATCTGATTTAATGAAACATTTGATTTTTGAAGCATTAAAACATTAAAGGTTTTATGAGAAGAGCATCCTTACCAACCAGAATTTTAAAACTCAAAACAATTTAAAAAGTTCTAGCACTTTACACCTTCCCCCTCCTCTGAACGTGCAAAGCTCCACTCCCTCCGCACCAATCCCTGCATCACCTTCAAACCCACTGACAAAGGCGGGGCAGTGGTATTCTGGAGGACAGACTCTATTCACAGAGGCTGAACGTCAGCTTTCTGACACCACATCCTACCTCTCTCTTGACCATGACCTCACCATGGCCATCTGGCCACCATCACTCACACTTTGGTGATTTACCCTCCATTGCCCCCAACCACATAGTTCTGATCCCCACATTGCTTCGTTCTACCTGCTCCCCAATATCCACAAACCCAACTACCCTGGCCGACCCATTGTCTCGGTGTGCTCCTGCTCCACCAAACTCAATTCTTCCTATCTCGACTCCATCCTCTCGCTCTTGGTCCAGACACTTACCATCTATATCTGGGACACAAACCATGCCCTTCACCTCTTCAGTAACTTCCAGTTTCCCTGTCCCCAGTGCTTTATCTTCACGATAGAAGTGCAGTCCTTATACACATCAATACCCCACAAGAATGGCCTCCAGGCCCTCAGCCTCTTACTCTCCCATAGACCTATCCAACCCTCTTCCACCAATACCTTCCTCTGCCTCACCAAGCTAGTCCTCACCCTCAATAATTCAGAATTTACAAAGTCTGGTAAATAATAGAAATGTTGTAAAGACATTGGCAAGCTCAACAGCAATTTAAAATAAAACTGTATTTCTGAATACAAGAAGACTGGCTTGTGGAGTATCAGATGTCAACAATATTGAAATTATATTGATTTAAAATCCTCTTTGACTTATATTTTTAATCGACACACGAAGAACAAATGGGAAAATACCTATTGCTTCCCAGCAGACTTAAGATTAGAACTGGTCCTAACAGAAACTACCTTCAGAGTTCCCTATGCGCTCTCATCCCATGTACTTCTCGCATAGGCAACTTCTACTGCCCTCTGAAGATACACAAAACCAAATCACCAGGACAGCCCATCATATCAGGCAATGGGACCCTGTGTGAGAACCTTCCTGGCTATGTCAAAGGTATCTTGAAACCCATTGTGCAGGGGAACCCAGCTTCTGTTGTGACACTATGGATTTCTTACAGAAACATGGACCAATCAAAAGGGGAACATTCCTTGTCACAATGGACATTTCAGCACTCTGCACCAGCATCCCCCACATTGATGGCATTGTGGCAACAGCCTCAGTACTCAACACCAACAACTGCAATCTCCAAGCATCGTCATACAACTCATCCGCTTTATCCTCGATCACAATGTCTTCATCTTTGACAACCAGTTCTTCATCCAGACACATGGAACAGCTATGGGGACCAGATTTGCACCCCAATATGCCAACATCTTCAGACACAGGTTTGAACAAGACTTCTCCTCTACGCAGGACCACCAACCAACACTATACATCAGGTACATTGACGACATTTTCTTCCTCTGGACCCATGATGAGGAGTCACTGATAAAACTACACAGTGACATCAACAAGTTTCACCCCACCATCAACTCACTATGGACTACTCTCGACTATCTGTCTCATTCTTGGACATGTGCATCTCCATCAAGGATGGGCACCTCAGCACCACACTCTACCGCAAACCCACAGATAACCTCACAATGCTACACTTCTCCAGCTTTCACTCAAAACATATTTAAAAAACCATCCCTTATTGATAAGTCCTATGCATGCACTGGATCTGTTCAGATTAGGAGGAATGTGATGGGCACCTGGAAGTACTCAGGGATGCCCTCAGAAGAATGGGGTATGATGCTTAACTCATCTAACGCCAGTTTTGACATGCCACAGCAAGGAACCATAATGACCTCCTCAGGAGACAGACACGTGCTGCAACCTACAGGGTACCCTTCGTTGTCCAGTACTTCCCAGGAGCTGAAAAACTATGTCATGTTCTTCATGGCCTGCAACACATTATCAATGAGGATGAGCACTTTGCCAAGACCTTCCCCACATCTCCACTGTTCACCTTTAAACAACCACCAAACCTCAAACAGATTATTGTTCATAGCAAACTTCCTGGCTTTCAAGACAACTCCATACAACCCTGTCACGATGGACGCTGCAAGACGTGTCAGAGTATGGACATGGATACCACCATTACACGTGGGGACACCTCCCATCATGTATGTGGCAAGGACTCAAGTGACTCAGCCAATGTTGTCTATCTCATAGGCTGCAGGTAAGGATGCCCTGAGGCATGATACATTGATGAAACCGAGCAGAGGCTACGGCTGCGGATTAATGGGCACCGCACAACAATCAACAGACAGGAGTGTTCCCTCCCAGTTGGAGAACACTTCAGCAGTCCAGGACATTCAACCTCGGACCTTTGGGTGACCATCCTCCAAGGCTTACTTCGGGGCAGGCAACAGCCAAAAGTGGCCGAGTAGAGGCTGATAGCTAAGTTTGGTACTCCTGCACACAAACACACACAGACACTCCTACACACAGACACTCACACACACTCCTACAGACACACACATTCCCACACTCACACATGCACCCTCTCACAGACTTAGACCCCATTACACTCACATACACACATATACACTCTCTCTCACAGACACTCACAACCCCCCCAACACACACACACACACAAACCCACATGCACACATACACATATACGTTTGTGAGGTGAATTTGTACTTGCAGAGTTACATTGTACTTTGCTCAAAACTGCATGAATCAATGTAAGATTCTGTTAATTCATTTTTTTAGATTAGAATCAGTCTAAACATTACGGCATAGACAGCAGCACATGGGGGTTAACACATTATCTGGGCGGACACCAATTGTTAAAGTTAACCTGAGAATGTAACTTTTAAAAAAAGTTTTGTGATCTACATGTGAAAGAAGTGAAACTAACATGGTCATTCTAACAGATGAGAGACTTAAGGTATCAGGCATTTTTCAATGTATAATTTCAGTTACATCACACCGTAAACTTTTGCTATAAATTCTCTTACAATTGTGTACTCCACAACCCCCGATGAAGGAGCAATACTCTGAAAGCTAGTACTTCCAATTAAACCTGTTGGACTATAACCTGGTGTTGTGTGATTTTTAACTACATTAAACTTCATAGTGAAAACAGTTCTTGAAATACAGAAATGTGTCAAAGCTGAATACCAAATCAAAAACAGAACAAGTTAATGATATATTTAATAGATTCCATAGCTGATGTTGTTATAAATCACTAGGAATTCAAAGGAATTAAAGACAATTTTGATGATGTTTCTAAAAGCTTTCAACAATTACTTTGACTTAAGGGTAATTAGAATTCTTAAATGGACAGGAAGTCTAGTATCCAGGAGAATCATAGACAATTCCCTGACTGACTTCTATAGATTAATTGAAATCTGTGAATGTAGCCCTTTGCAATCAGAATTCACGAGAGACAGAATTGTAAGATTTTTTGATCAGTATTTTGTCAGGTCCATTATAGTCCAAAGAAGATTTACATCTGGAGAAAGATATTCAAAGCAGATGAGAAGCAGAGACCAGGAAAAATCACAGACAAGTCCTGAAAGGAGATGAACAAACTTGTTCCTGTTGTGTAACAGGACCTATTAACTTCATGAGGTCCAAACATTGTAGACAGGTACATTGTAAGCCAACACATAAGGTAGGCAAACTTCATATAGTAAGTGTCTGTGTCAGCATTTTTGAACACAAAAGCCTCACAGGCAAAAGCATTGTCCAGCTGTGATAAAAGAGTGTTAAAAAAAAGGTCACTTCCAAAGTCTGACTTCACTGTGAAGAAGTGTGAAGCAGTTTTCTGAATAAGAAGTACAAATGGATACACTGATAAAGAGTTCTGTACAATAGATCACCCTCCTCCTTTGGAAGAGATAGCGCATTTGAAGATATATATTAATTGTAGGAAACGTTTGCGGTATTCATGAGGAGATAGGATATCTATCACACTCAAATATGACTGAACTTATTTACATCAATGGATAACTTACCCAATTTAAACTTGATATAAAGTGAGTGTCATTGCTTATCTCACTCAAACACATGATGTTATAGCTGGAGATAGGCAGGTGCTGGTGGAATAGTCTCCACGATTAATGGAATATTATGGATGTCAAAATAAAGAATCCTGGACATTTGAGAATGTATACTTCATCCAGAATGAACAAAGCTCACTCTTGAATAAACAATGTGTTTTGCCCTCAATGTTCTGAAATTCATTGGTGTAAGTCAACCACTTCATAAAACAAACTACCATTGACCAACCCAAGAAAACACAATCAATGGAAAACTTTATAAGCCTTCCAAGATTAATAGTTTAACCTGAGAAGATATTTTGGCCAGTGGGGAAATCAATTAAATAGATTTAAATCATAGGATCAGTATGGAAGAAACTGTAGGTTTCACTGGGCGACAAGACATGTTTTCCATTCCTATTACCATTCAAGAAACCTCAGAGGATAACTATCAGCAAGACCTGAGACAACAGCCAAATACTGCAATTGAATTTAAGTGATATAATTAATCTGAAATCAATGGTGAACTTTTAATTGAACAAATGCTGACAGCACAGCAGATTGCTACACGTTGTTGGTGGGGGAGTGTGGTGACACGGAACAGTCAATAACACTGGCAACGTTGCTGCAAAAACAATCCACGACACTAGGCAAAAGAACACAAGAACATTGAACAACATGTGCAACCAAATATGTATACCTTACATCAATGGATACCTTACCTATTTTAAACTTTTCCAACATTTACAATCTCTTGGTAGAGATCAGAAATGTGTCCAGTACACTTACAAAACATGAAATTACTTCTTTCATCAGCAGAATTATTTTCCATTATGGAGCATTGATGGAAACTATTTTCATGAAGATATGGTAATGAACCACTAACAATGTCAGCATCAATGGTCAACTAAGTACTCAACGTAAGCTATTTGTGAGATAAAGGATCTTCCAGAAGAGATATAAATGAATGATCAACATCAAGCTAAACTATCCACAAGCTAAAGACCAACTGATCTCCCAAGTCTAAACAAATGTGCCTTTAAAAGAACTATGAAACGTCCACACTGTTTGAATTTTCCTCCAGACTGTCTGATTTTGTGAGTTGGAGATGCCGGTGTTGGACTGGGGTGTACAAAGTTAAAAATCACACAACACCAGGTTATAGTCCAACAGATTTAATTGGAAGTACTAGCTTTCGGAGCCCTGCTCCTTCATCAGGTGGTTGTGGCTCCGAAAGTTAGTGCTTCCAATTAAACCTGTTGGACTATAACCTGGTGTTGTGTTATTTTTGAATTTGTGAAGTCAGAGACTTGGAAGGACGAAGGGTAGGTGTGAACTAATTATATATATGATTGCAAAGTTTGATAACTAAGAGTAATAAAAACCTTGGGGAGTATGAATGTTGTATAAAGTAATAAAAAGAGTTACAATTTGAGCTGTTTTCCACACAGTGTGACCATTTCTCAAGAATGGGGAAACCATGAAATGGGGAAACCATGAAATATGTATCTCCCCTGTACTTTGTTAGATCTATCAACAGGTTAATGCAACCTATATAGCAAATCCTCTGTATCCAAGTTCATGACTGGCAAATTTGCATATCTGTGCCAAAAAGTAAGTAGCAAAAAAATTTAATATCTGAGGGAAAAGTTATGTATCTATGATTTTTATTGTATTTTTAGCCTGTATTTTTAATGGGCTCTGCACGTGCAAATTTCATCATTTGTGGGTGTTCTCAGGAACAGAACCCTCATGCATATGGAGGAATAACTGTATCTAGTTAATAGCTATTTTATTATAATTCCACCCGGGCCTCTGACCTTATTGTAGCCTTGGTTCAAACATGGACAAAAGAGCTGAATTCCTGGCGGCTTCTGGTGGGTCCTGGCCTGGTCTCTCGACAGGTCCCGGCCTGCTCTCTCGGTGGTGTGTGGGCTGGTTTCTCAGTGACTCATTGTGGTGTCTCAGCTTGACATGTGAGTGGATCCCACCTGGAAATGTTCCTGAGGCACTGGGAAGATAGGAGAGACGGCAGTTTCAGCAGCAATAACGGTATCTGCAGCATCGTCGTTGAGAACAAACAGCAGAGTGAGGTTAACAGAAGACTCTTCAAAGACTGTTGAACTTTTAACATATTCCTTTATTTTCCTAGTTTAAACTACAAAATACTTTAATGTAATCTATTACTTATGTCTGTACTTTTCTACTATTCTATGAAGTAATACAGGTGCACAATCCTTTAGCCGAAATCCTTGAGACCAGTTGTTTTTCAGAATTCAGAATTTTTCGGATATTGGAATAAGTGACATTTTCACAGTGAAATGAAAAGAATTGCCTAACAGTAGACATACATGTGAATAGAATGAGCAATGAGACACAATTGATGCCTGCCAGTGCGGGGTCACGCCACCACATCACATCTGAGTGACGTGGTTCGAGTTGGTGTGGAGTTGGGTCACCTGTTCGCACGCTAAGATGACACTCCACAGCCCACAGAAAAATATTTGGCTTTCAGAATTTCAGATAAAGGATTGTGTACCTGTACTTAACTTTTTAACTCTTGACTCTCTCACCACCTTATATCTAAACTTTTTATACCTGGGTACCTCTCAATACTTAAAGTGGCATAATGTGTGGTGACATTATACACTTTTCACTGCACTCCTGCACTTCTGTACTTGAGTACATGTGACAATAAAATCTAAAAATCGAAATCTAAATCTGAATTCCAGAGGCAGGATGAGAATGACAGCCCTTGACATCAATAGACAATAGACAATAGACAATAGGTGCAGGAGTAGGCCATTCAGCCCTTCGAGCCTGCACCGCCATTCAGTATGATCATGGCTGATCAAGGTCACATTCGACCAAGTGTGGCATCAAGGAACCCTTGCAATCTCTCAGTAGGTTGGAGTCATACCTGGCACATAGGCAGATGGCTGTGGTTGTTGGAGATCAGTCATCAAAGCTCCAGAATATTACTGCAGGAGTGCCTCAGGGTAGTGTCCTCGGCCTAACCATCTTCAGCTGCTTAATCAGTGATCTTCCTTCCATCATAATGTCACAAGTGGGGATGTTTGCCAATGATTACACCATGTTCAGCACCATTCACAAGACTTAGTTACTGAAGCAGTTCATGCTCAAATGCAACAAGATCTAGGGGATATCTAGGTTTGGACTGACAAATGACCAATAATATTTGCATCACAAAATTCCCAGGCAATTACAATCTCCAATGAGAGACAATCTAACTGCCGCCTCTTGACTTTCAATGGTGCTGCCATCACTGAATACCCCCACTCTCAAAATCTTGGAGGTTACCATTGACCGGAAACTCAACTGGACTCGCCATATAAATAGAGTGGTTACAAGAGCAGGTCAGAGGTTAGGAATACTGTGGCAAGCAACTCACTCCCTTACTCCCCAAAGCCTGTCTACCATCTACAAGTCACAAGTCAGGAGTGTGATGGAATACTCCCCACTTGCCTAGATGGTGCAGCTGCAACAACACTTTAGATGCTTGAAGCCATCCAGGAAAAAGCAACTGCTTGATTGGTCCCACATCCACAAGTGTCCACTTCCACCACCGCTGATGTTCAGTTGCAGCATTTACAAGTTGCACTGTAAAAATTCACCAAAGATCCTTAAGCAGCACTTGTCCAAACACACCATTAGACCATAAGACATAGGAGCAGAAATTAGGCTATTCAGCCCATCGAGTTTGCTCCACATTCAATCATGGCTGATAGGTTTCTCAACCCCATTCTCCTGCTTTCTCCCTACATCTATTGATCCCCTTGATACTCAAGAACCTATCTATCTCGGTTCTTAAATATACTCAATGACCTGGCCTCTACAGCCTTCTGTGGCAATGAATTCCACAGATTCCCCACTCTCTGGCTGAAGAAGTTTCTCCTTATCTCCGTTCTAAAAGGTCTTTCTTTTACTTTAATACTGTGCCCTCGGGTCCTAGTCTCTCCTAATGGAAACATCTTCCCAATATCTACTCTGTCCAGGCCAGTCAGTATTCTGTATGTTTCACTTAGATTCCCCCCTCATCCTTCTAAACTCCAGTGAGCATAGACCCAGAATTCTCAAACATTCCTCATATGTTAAGCTTTTCATTCCTATGAGCATTCTCAACCATCACTTTTACCCAGAAAGACAGGGAAGCACCACCAACTGTAAGTTCCCTGTCAAGCCACTCAACATCCTGACTTAGAAATACGTCACTGTTCCTATATTGTCACTGGGTCGATCTCCTGGAATTCCATCCATAATAACATTGTCGGTCTATTTACAGCACATGGACAGCAGTGGTTCAAGAAGGCAGGCCAACACTCCCTTCATAAGGGCAACTAGGGATGGGCAATAAATGCTGGCCAGCCAGCAATGCCTATGTCCCACAAGTGAATGAAAAAAAAGGCAAAATAAACTATATTTTGTTGTGAAAAATAAGTGCCTCTTTTGCTGGGATTTATTTGTGGTCCACCTGATTCAAAGACTACTGAAACAGCTCCTGAGACTAGCATTGAAGGAGGAGGGGTGTCAGCACGCTACCACAGCCCACGGTCACTAATAGTTTGTCTCCACATATTATCGCATAATATAACAAGGAGGGGAAGTTGGATTGTCAACATACGAGTGGGAATAGGACCAAAGAGCATGCTGTTAGTCTCGTGAATAAACTGAGCTCAGATGGGACCTCAAGGGAGCTAGAAAGAAAATGGAGAAAGATAGGGTGAATAGTCAAGGTCATTATCCCAGGGTAAGGGAGTCCAAAACTAGAGGGCATAGGTTTAAGATGAAAGGGACAAGATATAAAAGGGACCTTGATGGGCAAAATGTTCACACAGACAGTGGTGGATGTATGGAATTAGGAAGTAATGGAGATGGGTACAATTACAAGATTTAAAAGGCATCTGGGTGGATACATGAGTAGGAAGTGTTTAAAGACTCTGGGCCAAATGCTGGCAAATGTGACTAGGTCAGTTTTGGATATCTGATGGGTGCGGATGAGTTGGACTGAAAGGTCTGTTTCTGTGTTGTACAACTCTATGATTCAATAACTTTAAGATATGAGGGCAGGGCAGGGCCTTAGAAGAAGTTAGATGTCTAGTTTCCAGGCAAAGGGAGGATACTAGTAGAGTTAGCTAACTAGATGGTCTCAGTCTCAGTGGAATAAAAAGTTCATGAGCTCTTTGATCCTGTTGGAAGTGAAATATATCACACATCTGGTTGCTGTGCTCATGTGCATATTTCTCTCCTTCAGTTCTTGCAGTAAAATGAAGGGACTGAGAGGGAGGTTTGTCAGTTGTCTGTGTGCTGATGAGCTGGAAGTCAAATCAGCATGCAGCAGAATATCTAACAGGCTGGGTTAATGGAGCACAGAGCATCAGGAACCTGAAACATTTAATAATGCTTCCTCTCATCTGTAGAATTCAGCCATGCAAAAATACAAAACAGTCAAGCAGAAAATGAAGCTAATCACAGACAGTACAATGGAGATTGGTGAACTGTGACTAACGTAATAAGTGGTGTTGGATGAAATGTACTATACATTTTGAGCATTTCTGTCCCATTTTATGTTCTGACAGGGGAAAATGATAACTACCAGATCACATTTACCTTTTTTCTAAGTGTCTTCCCTTTCTCCATGTTTCCCGCTCCTGCACCATACCAAAAAGAGAGGACAGGTAAGCTACCTATCAGTTACTGACACTATGGACCAGATCTAGTCAGCTTCAAATTTTCTCCTCATTCTTTGGGGCCATGTATTACCTCTATGTGGCATTTCCCTTGACAACCCAATGAAGAATGAAGAATAGTCTTTTATTCTGCACTGCATCAGCACACTATACTTAATGACCAGTTTACTGATCTCAAAGGAATTGAATCATAATATCTTACAGCTCAGGGACAGAACATTCAGCCCTTCATTTCCATGTTGCTGTTTATCACACCATGCACTGCCTACTTTAATTGCAGTTCTCATTTTCTTGAATTGTGTTCTTTTTTCAATCAACTGCAGATTCCTGTTTGATGCTGTTTATGCGTTTGCATATGTTAGATCACAAAACATGTCACAAATAATCATTTTCAGATATCTTGAAGTTTATTTATGATACTAATTATTTACAAGACTGTTACTGTACACATGTTGTGATGCTATGTAACTGGCTTAGATGGTCTAGGCAAAAGTGAGGACTGCAGATGCTGGAGATCAGAGTCGAGATTAGAGTGGTGCTGGAAAAGCACAGCAGGTCAGGCAGCATCTGAGGAGCAGGAAAGTCGATGTTTCGGGCAAAAGCCCTTCATCAGGAATCTAGATGTATAGGTCTGTCTGGTCTGGAATCTATGGACTAATGTAACACCCTTTAAACAAGTTTATCAATTCTGTTATAGCAATAAGTTGTGAGAGAATTCCACATTTTAATGACACTTTATGTAAGTATCTTGTTCTAAATTCCCCTTTAGGTTGTTTGCTAATTATCTAAAATATGTAGCACTTTGTATCACCAACTGCAGCAGTAGAAATTATTATTTATCTTGACTTTTCATAAAGTTGAGAACCCCTTAACATTCTTTATATTTTAGCTCTGATCTAAAAAGTCCTATACTCTTGAGCTTAAAGTGTGTTGTTTCCAGTGGAAGAGTGAGTTACTCAGCATTTATACACTTCCTGCAGCTATGTATATTTGCTCTGATTTACAAATAAATTCCATTAAAGCTGGAACAATTACTGGGCACCAAAACTCATTATTGTGTGCTTTTGCACGGCAAATAATAACCGGGCTGTGTTCAGCTAATATCCCACAAATGTGGATTTTATTCTAGTGATGCTTCTAGATTGTGGCTTAGCACCAGAAATATAAGAAAAGATTACTTTAACTATTCAAAAATAAATGTTTCTATAATGTTAGGTCACGTACATCCAATGAATCAACTCAGCATGACTCATGAACTACGCACACAGCCTCTTCTTTCAAGGAGATGAGTAAGTGGTTCAGGATGAAATTAAAGATTGCAGTATAAGCACAGATCAAGTATGTGCTGTGGGTCACTGGAACTAGAGAATTCTCATTCTTGAAATTTAACTGGTCAAAGTCAAATAACCTGCCTTGGAGTATTGGATAGACGTCCAGGAGTTTTGCTCCTGGATGCTTTTGGAATGCTTTGTAGAAAATTACCATGCTGAACTTTAATGGTCATTTCTCATTCAAATGCATCAGGATCCTCACATACAACTCCAGCAGTGACAGAATTAAACATTGCTTTGTCATCATTGCCCAGGAACTCTGCTGCTATGACATTGACATTGTTGCTCTGAGTGAGACACAATGAGCTAGTGAAGATCAGCTCAAAGAACAAGGTTGCACTTCCTTCTGGAAAGGTAAATCTGAGACAGAATGCTGACTCCTTTGGCTTTTCCCATAATGAATAAACTAGTTGGCCATTTCACTGAGATAACTGCATCATGATCTTCAGCTTAACTGAACCTGGGGAAGCAGTACACCACAGTTATCAATGCGTGTGCCCCAATCCGAGAAACAATGGATGAGGCCAAAGAAATATTCTATTTGGGCCTTGTTCCGTTGCTGTTATAGATTCTGTTAGATTCCCTAAAGTGTGGAAGCAGGCTACTCAGCCCATTGAGTCCACACAGATGCTCAGCAGAGCATCCCACTAAGACCCTTCCCCACTACTCCATTCCTGTAGCCCTTCATTTCCCATGACTAATCCATCTAGCCTGTACATCCCTGGGTACTATGGGCAATTTCCCATGGCCAATCCACCTAACCTAAAAGCTGGAGTTCTCTCTGTTGCCAGAATTGCATGTGATACAATCTGCTTTACTGAATTTACCTTTGTCAAGATTGTGGTTATGGGATGTTACTATATTAGAATAATTACTGCTTAGTAGTTAAATAATTTATTATTCTGTAAAGTTTTCAAGTGGAGTTAAAGTTATTCCAATTGATATTTTTTACATTTGAGTTTTAACTTTAGGGTGAGAATGAAGTGTGTTTTGCTCAAAGCCGAGTAGTATAACCAATCGAATTACATCTGGAACACAGTGCCTTTAAATAAGTTAAAAGCTGGAGTCTAGGCTATCTCCTTGATATATTTGAGGAGGTTTTGGTCTGGTCCATAACACTAACCACTTCTTTTAAGAACTGTTATGAAGTTCATTATGTCCCGAAGACCTGAAAGTCTGCAACACCAACATTTCCTAAGTACCACTTCCCTTGTGGTTGATTTCCTAGTGTTTGTCCAGTCATAGAACATAGAACATAGAACATAGAACATAGAACAATATAGCACAGAACAGGCCCTTCGGCCCACGATGTTGTGCCGAACTTCTAACCTAGATTAAGCACCCATCCATGTACCTATCCAAATGCCGCTTAAAGGTCGCCAATGATTCTGACTCTACCACTCCCACGGGCAGCGCATTCCATGCCCCCACCACTCTCTGGGTAAAGAACCCACCCCTGACATCTCCCCTATACCTTCCACCCTTCACCTTAAATTTATGTCCCCTTGTAACACTCTGTTGTACCCGGGGAAAAAGTTTCTGACTGTCTACTCTATCTATTCCTCTGATCATCTTATAAACCTCTATCAAGTCACCCCTCATCCTTCGCCGTTCCAACGAGAAAAGGCCGAGAACTCTCAACCTATCCTCGTACGACCTACTCTCCATTCCAGGCAACATCCTGGTAAATCTTCTCTGCACCCTCTCCAAAGCTTCCACATCTTTCCTAAAGTGAGGCGACCAGAACTGCACACAGTACTCCAAATGTGGCCTAACCAAAGTCCTGTACAGCTGCAACATCACCTCACGACTCTTGAATTCAATCCCTCTGCTAATGAACGATAATACTCCATAGGCCTTCTTACAAACTCTATCCACCTGAGTGGCAACCTTCAAAGAACTATGTACATAGACCCTAAGATCCCTCTGTTCCTCCACCTGACTAAGAACCCTACCATTAACCCTGTATTCCGCATTCTTATTTGTTCTTCCAAAATGGACAACCTCACACTTGGCAGGGTTGAACTCCATCTGCCACTCCTCAGCCCAGCTCTGCATCATATCTAAGTCCCTCTGCAGCCGACAACAGCCCTCCTCACTGTCCACAACTCCACCTATCTTCGTATCATCTGCAAATTTACTGACCCACCCTTCGACTCCCTCATCTAAGTCATTAATAAAAATTACAAACAGCAGAGGACCCAGAACTGATCCCTGTGGAACTCCACTTGTAACTGGGCTCCAGGCTGAATATTTACCATCTACCACCACTCTCTGCCTTCGACCGGTTAGCCAGTTTTCTATCCAATTGGCTAAATTTCCCTCTATCCCATGCCTCCTGACTTTCTGCATAAGCCTACCATGGGGAACCTTATCAAATGCCTTACTAAAATCCATGTACACTACATCCACTGCTCTACCCTCATCCACATGCTTGGTCACCTCCTCGAAGAATTCAATAAGACTTGGAAGGCAAGACCTACCCTTCACAAATCCGTGCTGGCTGTCCCTAATCAAGCAGTGTCTTTCCAGATACTCGTAAATCCTATCCCTCAGTACCCTTTCCATTACTTTGCCGACCACAGAAGTAAGACTAACTGGCCTGTAATTCCCGGGGTTATCCCTATTCCCTTTTTTGAACAGGGGCACAACATTCGCTACTCTCCAGTCCCCTGGTACCACCCCCGTTGCCAGTGAAGACGAGAAGATCATTGCCAACGGTACTGCAATTTCCTCTCTTGCTTCCCACATAATCCTAGGATATATCCCGTCAGGCCCGGGGGACTTGTGTATCCTCAAGTTGTTCAAAATGTCCAACACATCTTCCTTCCTAACAGGTATCTCTTCTAGCTTATCAGTCCGTTTCACACTCTCGTCTTCAACAATACGGTCCCTCTCGTTCGTAAATACTGAAGAGAAGTACTTGTTCAAGACCTCTCCTATCTCTTCCGACTCAATACACAGTCTCCCACTACTGTCCTTGATCGGACCTACCCTCGTTCTCGTCATTCTCAGGTTTCTCACATACGCATAGAATGCCTTGGGGTTATCCTTGATCCTATCCGCCAAGGATTTTTCTTGCCCTCTCTTAGCTCTCCTAATCCCTTTCTTCAGGTCCCTTCTGGCTATCCTGTATCCCTCCACTGCTCTGTCTGAACCCTGTTTCCTCAACCTTATGTAAGCCTCCTTCTTCCTCTTTACTAGACATTCAACCTCCCTCGTCAACCAAGGCTCCCTCACACGACCATTTCTTTCCTGCCTGATCGGTACATACATATCAAGGACACGTCGTATCTGCTCCTTGAAAAAGTTCCACATTTCCACCACATCCTTCCCTGACAGCCTATGCTCCCAACGTATGCTCCTCAAATCCTGTCTTACAGCATCGTAATTTCCCTTCCCCCAATTGTAAAATCTTCCTTGTTGTGCGCACCTATCTCTCTCCATAACCAAGGTGAAAGTCACAGAATTGTGGTCACCATCACCAAAATGTTCACCCACTAACAAGCCCACCACTTGTTCCGGTTCATTACCGAGTACCAAATCTAATATGGCCTCCCCTCTGGTTGGACACTCTACATACTGCGTTAGTAAAGCTTCCTGGACACACTGCACAAACACCGCCCCATCCAATCTACTTGATCTAAAGAGCTTCCAATCAATATTTGGGAAGTTGAAGTCGCCCATGACTACGACCCTGTGGCTTCTGCACCTTTCCAAAATCTGTTTCCCAATCTGTTTCTCCACATCTCTGCTGCTACTGGGGGGCCTATAATAAACACCCAACAAGGTGACTGCACCTTTCCTATTTCTGACTTCTGCCCATACTACCTCCAGAGGCAGATCCCCCTCAAACTTCCTTTCTGCAGCCGTTATACCATTTCTAATTAGTCCTTCTATTTCCTGATTAAAACATGTTATTTTCATCCTCTACGTGAAGGCGAATGCAGACTGCCAGTTCAGTTCATCTGTCATTTCCTTATTTTCGATGATTAATTTCTAAGACTCACCTTATATGGACTAAGGCTTATGTTGTCAAATCTTAGTTGTTAAATATTTATAGAAACTCTTAGTAGCTGTTTTATACATCTAGCTAGCTTAACTATTATATACTTTTTTTATTCTTTGCTAATTCTTTGATTTTTAAAAATATATTCTGTCCAATCTTCTGATCTGCATTCTAGCTTTGCATAATTATATGCTTTTTCTTTAAACTTGATACCATCTTGAACTGGTGGGTCCTCCATTTGGAAATTTTCTTTCTCATTGGAATGAGTCTGTTCTGGGTGATTTGAGATCTCTCCATAATGTTTCCCAATGCATGCATGCTCAATGCCTATCGCTTAGCCTAGTTTGCCAGTTCACTTTGGCTAGCTCTGCTTCCTTGCCTTCATAATCATTCTTATTTAAGTTTAAAATACTGGATCAACATCAGAGAGCAGGCAGGAACACAGGTTAATATCTCATTTGAAACGTGTTGCTTCAATGCTGCTGCACTGTCTCTATCTTACATTAAAGGGTTCTTTAATTTATATTCTTAATTCTTTGACTGGGGAGCTTTATATAAGCAACAAGAGTGTGATCACAGAGTCAAAACTGACATTGTGGTTATTTTCTTACAACATGTGCTTAAGTTTTTTAATATAAATTTACTTACCACACTTGCACTTAAAGTGTTTTTTTTTGTACTCTATCCCTTTGCTTGACATTTCATATTTGCTTTCTGCAGCAATTTGATAGTCCTGGGGTGCTCTTTGCCTGTTAGGATGCCACTCATCATTTTTTGTTGGGTTCTTTTGGGGAGATCAGTTAAGGCAATGTTCGATGCCTTCAGTCAAAATTATCCTGAAGCACATAGTCAGTTTCATAATTGAGGAATATCATTTGGGGAGTGCTCTTGGAGTCTCCCACATCATGGAGGTGCTGGGTTCTTTTCGTTACTTGGCGATGGACAGCTTAACTATCAGAAATGTTAATCTATAATGGACGGGTGTAAGAGGATAATCAAATCAAATCAAATCAGTATTATATTTGTGGAAATGATCTAAATTATTCAGGTTTCATTTTTCAACTTCTAAGTATTTTGCATTATTTTGTGTCTTATTCATCTTTGCAATTTAATTGATTTGATATCGGCTGTTTGACGAATTACTTGTTGGTCACTTGTAACTTAGATAAATGTACAATCGACTGTCGGTGGATCCTTTTGGACAAAGGCGTGCATTCGACCTACAAATTGCACTGATTTGATGGACTAGCCTGACGAGATTGTTAGCCTGTCTGGATGAATGTTCTTTAATTCCAAGTTTGCAGTTTCAATTAGCACTCTGTCTTTTTCTTGGAGCTGTCTTCCAAAGTAGCACTTGTGGTAACATCTTATAGATATTTAATTAGAAATAGGTTTTATTGTCACGTGTACTCAATTACAAGGATACAGGAGTACAGTAAAAATTCTACAAAGTCGCCATCCAGGTACCATCTTAGTTAGGTACAAATTCTTAGGTTTAGATCAGAGTGGTGCTGGAAAAGCACAGCAGGTCAGGCAACATCCGAGGAGCAGGAACATCAATGTTTCGGGCAAAAGCCCTTCTCTGTAATGATGTCCCCAACAGTATCCTTCCACTGACACTCTCATTCGTTTGGCTGAACTGGTCCTCACCCTTAACAATTTCTCCTTCGAATCCTCCCACTTCCTCCAGACTAAAGGGGTAGCCATGAGCACCCGTATGGGCCCCAGCTATACCTGTCTCTTTGTCGGCTATGTAGAACAGTCCACCTTCCGTAGTTACACTGGCACCACTCGCCACCTCTTCCTCCGCTACTTTGATGACTGCATCGGCGCCACCTTGTGCTCCCGCGAGGAGGTTGAGCAGTTCATCAACTTCACCAACACATTCCACCCCGACCTTAAATTCACCTGGACCATCTCTGACAAGTCCCTCCCCTTCCTGGACCTCTTCATCTCCATTAATGACGACCGACTTAACACTGACATTTTTTACAAACCCATTGATTCCCACAATTACCTGGACTACACCTCTTCCCACCCTACCTCCTGTAAAAATACCATTCCGTATTCCCAATTCCTCTGTCTCCGTCGTATCTGCTCCTAGGAGGACCAGTTCCAACACAGAACACACCAGATGGCCTCCTTCTTTAGATACCGCAATTTCCCTTCTTATATGGTTGAAGAGTCCCTCCAATGCATCTCATCAACGTTCCACCCCTCCGCTCTCAAACCCCATCCCTCCAACAGTGACAAGGACAGAACCCCCCCCCCCCCCCCCCCGCCCCGGTCCTCACTTTCCACCCCACCAACCTTCGCTTAAACCGCATCATCTGCCGACATTTCCGCCACCTCCAAACAGGCCCCACTACCAGGGATATATTTCCCTCCCCATCCCTATTTGCAAATACCGTTCCCTCCGTGACTATCTGGTCAGGTCCATGCCCCCCAACAAACCACCCTCCCGCCTTGGCACCTTCCCCTGCCACCGCAGGAATTGCAAAACCTGCGCCCACACCTCCTCCCTCACGTCCCTAAAGGAGCCTTCCATATCTAGCAAAGTTTCACCTGCACATCCACCAATGTCATTTATTATATCCGTGGCTCCCGATACATTGGGGAGACTGGACGCCTTCTCGCAGAGCGCTTCAGGGAACACCTCCGGGACACTCGCACCAATCAACCCATCACCCTGTGGCCTAACATTTCAACTCCCCCTCCCACTCTGCTGAGGACATGCAGGTCCTGGGCCTCCTCCATCGTCGCTCCCTCACCACCTGATGCCTGGAGGAAGAATGCTTCATCTTCCGCCTCGGAACACTTCAACCCCATGGCATCAATGTGGACTTCACCAGTTTCCTCACTTCCTCATCCCCCACCTTACCCCAGTTCCAATCTTCCAGCTCAGCACTGTCCCCATGACCTGTCCTATCTGCCAATCTTCCTTCCCACCTATCCACTCCACCCTCCTCTCTGACCTATCACCTCCATCCCCATCCCCATTCAACTATTGTACTCTTCTCCCCAGTCCCCGCTTCCCCCCCCCCCCCCCTCCCACCCCACCATTGATCTCTTCACCCTGTAGGCTTCCTGCCTCCATTCCTGATGAAGGGCTTTTGCCCGAAACATTGATTTCCTGCTCCTCGGATGCTGCCTGACCTGCTGTGCTTTTCCAGCACCACTCTGATCTAAACTCTGGTTTCTAGCATCTGCAGTCCTCACTTTTGACTACTAATTCTTAGGTACAAAGCAGGAACAAAGAAATAAATTTACAAGTTCAACATTACAGTCTTTATAAAGTTGAAAAAAAACAAATAAAGTTACAAGTTCCACATTACAGTTCTTCCTAAGTACTTAGCCATGCCGGCCTCGCAATCTCCACAAGGGCTCAATCTCCTCCATGCTGCAAAGGACTCCCCCTCCCCACGCTGGTTCAATCGCCCATCATTGGCTTGATCTCTCATGTGCTCTATGAGGCTGTAGATGCTGGGAGACCTTGGGCAGTATGCTCATGCCACTGCTGCCAGGGACCTCTTTCACTGCCACACAATCCCCCCATCTCCTCCATGGTGTATAAGCTCGCTCTCCACAGAAGGTAAATAGATAAAAGTAAGTATAAAAGGACAGTGAAAGAAGGAATAAAAATCCATGTAGATGGAGCAGATGACCTCCAAACAGGAGCCTGCACGCTGTTACTCTGCCACCATTTTTGAATTAGAAATTTGAATTAGAATATTGATACATTTAATGACTGTCTGAGCTTTAGATACCCTGAAGGTAAATTTCCTAAAATATTATGTAATTTGTTATCAATGAAATATAGATTTTATTATGTAATTGGTGGTTATTATTGAGTTTGTGACCTTGCAACTTGAGTTGTAATCAATTAAAATAAAAAACAGAGTATAACATTGGTCTGATCAACATTCTAACAAACCTATTTTTTTCAGAATTCATTCACAGGATGTGGACACTCACTGCCCAGAGGGCAGTTAGGAGTTAACAACATTGCTGTGGGTCTGGAAGCACTTGTAGGCCAGACCAGGTAAGGATAGCAGTTTTCTTCCCCAAAGGACTTGGGTGAACCAGATGGGTTTTTCCACTAATTGATAATGGTTTAATGGACATTAATGAACTGTTAATTCCAGATTTATAATTGAATTCAAATTCTACCATCTGCCATGGCGGAATTCAAACCCGGTCCCCTGTCTTTGGATTAATAGTCCAGCAAGAATAACACAAAGTCAAAATGTCCCATTGTTAAATGCTGTTACTGATGAGAGCCTGGAATCAGGGACCTCACCCATTGCTCAGTAATAGAGGAAATACTGGAAAGTCCTGAAGGACAGGAATTAATTTAAAATTGGTTGAAATAAATCTCTTCCTAGTTAACTCACACAATTATTTCAGTAAACAGAAACCAAAACACCATTTATGCTAAAATGCCACTCCTTCTCTGATGAACTAGTTTATGGGTTTGTCCCATTTCCAGACTTGATGAGATGGCATGAAGACTAAAGTTGCTTTATGGAACAAATGGCACTCTCTATCAGATGAGTCTTTAGACTCCATCCAATAAACGCAAAGATCCCGAAGCTCGATTTAAATATTTTCTGATGTCTTCCTAAAGATCCTTGTAGGGAGATTTGGACATTAGAGGGAAAATGAAGTGTAGGAATATATGTGAATAAAGTATCAAGTAGGCCTGGACAGGCGTAGTTGAGAGTGCCAGTGTCAAAAAGCATGAACCTCAGGATGTGGAATTGAGACGAGAAATGGTCTGACAAGACTAGCAATGGGAATTACACCTCTTCATCTCTCTCAGGATTAACATTCCACCTCCTCAAACACATTCAAGAATTCCTCCTCCTCCACTCCATCCTGTAATATCCAATCACAATAGTAGACTACACCATTGCTCTTTAATACGGGAAAACAGCAAAAAAAAGAGATGACTGATGTTTTCTATGTTACACAATCTAACAAGAATGCTAAAGGAGCCCAGCAACACAACTGCTATACAATTACACAGTTGCTAATTGTGTTCTCAATTCACCATAAGAACACAGGTGCACCACACTCCATGGTCCAGTGTGATTATAACATATCGTATTCAAGGAGTTAAAACAACATTTGGGTTTGCTAAACAGAAGTACTTTGTAAAACAAACCTAAGGAAAATATAAAAAATGGAAAGCCTGTGTAAATAAAATTCATCGATATCTTGAAGATCCAGGGAGAAGTTAGTCTGGTCACTGAGTGCTTAATTGGGGGCTCAACCAGCGACTGAATAATTGGGGGAGCAATAAAATCATTTGAGTAGCAATGCACAGGCTAGCAAATGCTTTAGGGACAAATCCCACTATGCTGCTAGTGGAATTACAACTCTGTTAACTGCCTGGGGAGGCATTGGCCCAGTAGTATTATCACTAAACCATCAAACCAGAATCACATGTCATGTTCTGGGGACTTGAGTTCACATTCCGTCATGGCAGATGGTGGAATTTGAAATCCAACTAAAGATCTGGAATTAAGAATCTACAGATGACCATAAAACCATTGTCAATTGTTGGGGAAAAGCCCAACTGACTCACTAATGTCCTTCCTGGAAGGAAATCTGCCTTCCTCATCTTATCTGGTCTACATGTGACTCCAAACCCACAGCAATGTGGTTGACTCTCAATTGCCCTTTGAAATGCCCCAGCAAGCCACTCTGTTCATGAGCAATTAGTTTGGGGAACAAATGCTGGCTATGCCAATGCTGGCGATGTCATAAGTATGGAAGATTAGAGGTTGAAACAGGCTAAATGTTTCTTATTTGGTTCCATGTTGATACGTTCAACATCAGAATGTTTGTCTTTTGATTTATTGCGATTTAGTATGCTTGCAATGTAGAGGCAGAAATGTTATGAGTCTTGAGTGAACACCTGTATGTTGTAATCACACTGGACCGTGGAGTATGATGCACCTGACTTCTTATGGTAAATTGAGAACTCAATTAGGAACTGTGTAATTATATTGCAGTTGTGTAGGCTGAGTTCCCTGAGTAGTCTTGTTAGACTGTGTAACATAGACTCGTTAAAGAGCAGATTCTGTAATTGTTACAACGGATGCCTGTGTATACTGGGGTTTAGAGTAATGAAACAAATTAAAAGCAGAAAATAGTCTCAACAAACAACAGCAGGTACTTCCAGCAGGCATAGTTCCAAAGACAGCTCACAGGAGAATGAAATTCTCTCCAGGTCCCTGATACGAGAAACCTTCCATTTCTTGTCAGTACAGTTCTACCCAAATGAATGTATATTCGCCTTTCAAATCTGGCCCTATCATTCCAGAACAGCATGTTTGAATTACTCAAATCACTCAAATTACTCAAATCTATTCTTGTTAAAATACTCAAGGGTTCATATTAAAGACACAAATGATAAACTGTGCGAGTGTGACAAAGGTAAACTATTCTTTCTTGTTCATCTCAACTTGTCTGATGCCTTTGATACAGCTGACCATACTATTCTCCTCCAGACCATCTTTGCTAGAGCAGATATTGTCCTTATCACCCAGTTCAGAGATTTTGCTGCACAACTCAAGAAGAGATGGGACATATACGTAGGGCTCCTTGGTCAGAGGTAGAGACTCTACCACTGCACCACAGGAGCCCCTCCACCTTTGCTGTCAGCCACCTACACTCATTTAATTCTATTCTTATCTATTTAATTTTGGCTAGAGAATCAAGGAGAGGTAGTGGCCTAGTGGTGTTATCGCCAGCCTATTAGTCCAGAAATTTAGCTAATGTCCTGGGGACCTGGGTTCAAATCCTACCATGGCAGATGGTGAAATTTGAATTCAATAAAGAATCTGGAATTAAGAGTCCCATGATGGTTATGAAACTGTTATTGGTTGTCAGAAAAGCTCACCTGGTTCACTAATGTCCTTTTGACAAGGAAATCTGTCATCCTTACCTGGTCTGGCCTACATGTGATCCCAGACCTACAGCAATGTGGTTGACTCTTAACTGCCCTATGGCAAAAATTGCAGGCCTACCCAGAGATGCCCTCATTCTGTGAGTGAATAAAAGAATCGTTTGCTACAATTTCTCTTACTTCTCTCCACTATCACTTCTGGAGTGGCCTCTTGCTTATGCATTTGTTTTCTCTTGGTGATTTCACTCAGAAACAAGGGCCACAGACGGTGGGGTAATTCAGATCAAGGATGCTCAGTGGACTATAATTACTGGAGCACAGATACCTCAGATTGTTTAAGGTTTGGGAATGCTTATAGGCATATATACATCTTTATGTTGAGTTGCAGTATCTGCAAAAACCCTGTCTTGATTCTTAAATTTGTCTCTTTTTTGTAAGTCTCAAACACAGTGAGATTTGCAAAAAAGGAGACAAATTTTAGAATAAAGACATGTTTTTTGCAGATGCTACAACTCAGCATAGAGATGTATTATAACCACAAGGAGCTCTACTTGATCATGCTTCTTACATTGTGCAGACAAATTAGTCTTTCCTAGCATCTGTCATGATGATTTTATTCCGCAACAATATGTTATACTGCCACCATGTCAAACCAGAAGGGTTGCTGCTCTAGAATTATCCATGGACCGTCAGCAGTCTGCCTCCAGTGCTCAATCTAAACCTTGCATGGCTAGCATGCTGGGTGAGAGCAATGCTCCCACACAAAACATCAAGCTGGCTATTAGGTTGTTCCATTGAAATCTTCATTCAAGTCCATTACAACAGAGCCTGTAGATGAACTTGGCCTCCTTCCCTTCCCTCATAAAGGGATAAAGGGCACTGATTTGTCGGCAACATTAGTCAGGGCCATGGTATAGCCGTGGGAACGTTTATGGGTGTCCGTGGAGCCCCGGGAGGAGGAGACTGCAAAGAAAAGAAAATGGGTACTGTAGGGGGTACTCCCAGGGATGGGAGCCTCAGTGGAGTGATGAGTAAGACAGAATAAAGTAGTAAAACACTATCTAATTTAAGTAACTTGAATGTAATTGAAGCTAGTATTTATTTAATATATTTGTAGTTTAGTTTTAGTTATGTAGATAGGTTTATTTTGGAAGAATAGTGGGTTGTTTAGTAACAATGGTACTATGTTATGACCTTGTTCTTTGTTTTTTTTCTGTTTGGATGGGTTTTTTTCTTTATATATAAATGCTTTGCAAAAGATTTAAAAAAGCTTTTCGATAAAAATACTTTTTAAAAAAAGGATAAAGGGATTATTTCCTTTCTAACATCCAAGTCTAATTTTCAGTAACCTCCAACACCTCATCCCCTTCCCAGAACACCCTCTTATGCAATCAAAGGAGGTGTACCATCTACATGTTTACCTCCTGTCTCCTCAGAGTTCAAACCTCCAAAATCTTTCTTTCATGAGAAGCAGCGATGTACTTGTATTTAATTCAATTCAGTCTATTTATTTGCTGCTCACAATGTGGTCTGCTGTACATCTGGAAGATCAAGCAATGTTTCAGTAAAGGTTAAAGAAGTTTGAATGAAAACACCTCATCGAATTAACCACTCCACGTCGCCTTCTGGACTCAACATTGAGTTAAACCAATTCAAACTATGAACTCTGTCCCCTATTTTGATTCAGATATTTTTCCATCTGCTTGTCTGATTCTTGTTTATCATATTTTTGCTTTTTAACAGAGCTATTCATTATTCTGCTATTCACGCTCATTCTGGACAAACTCCACCTTGTTCTCTATGAAAACCATTGCCATTCCCTTTACCTATTATTCCCAGAACATATTTTCATTTGTAACCTTTCCTGTCTTTCATCCAATCCCAAGCTTTCCCTTTTGTTCATCTTCCCCATCCCTCTTTTCAAGGTCAAATAACTCAACACATGTCTACCCTCCTTCTACTTGAAAAGGTTTGTCTCAACATGTTACCTCTGGTTTGTAGTGTTCAATGGTTTTATCTAAGTTTGCTTAGTTAATCTTTGTTCATTGCTTGATTGCTTTCGACTGTGGTGTAACGAGAGAATTTAGTGTGTAACTCCACAGAGAATCTCAGAGAAATGGTAAGACTCTAGAAAAGGTCTAAGACTCTGGTCCTGCAAACTCCGCATGGATAATGAAACCTCAATAAGTTCTACATTGTTTAACGCTCTATAATGAAAAAAAATAAACTGATTGGATTTTGGACAAGATCGTCTCTGTTTTCTCTGAGATAATTCAGATTAATAAGATATACAACAACTCAATCCAAACATAGCACAAGGTGATAAGCAAATAAGATATTTTTCTTTTTACAGATGCTACCAGAGCTGCTGAGTATTTCCAGCACTTTCTATTTTCATAACAGATTTCCAGCATTTTGTTCACATATTACATTGGGTGCCCTCTGCTTCCATGGACCTGGCATTCATGACCCTTTCCATCTTGCCTTGGTTACAGATCACCCATACCTAGTGACCCACTTTTGAAAATTTACAATGAAGCTACTCTCTAAAGTATATGCAGTGCCAAAATCTGAACTGCTGGTTGTGAGTGTGAGATGGAGTGAGAAAGGTTCAACATCATTAGGCTCCCACTCCTCTTGAACTTCACCTGTCTGGTCAGATGGCAGTTCTTGGGACTTTGTAAGGATAAAGGATCAAGGCTAGTTGGAGTGAAGGAAATTGGGGAAGAAATCATGAGGTAAGTGTAAATCAGAAGAGTTTGTGGGATCAAGGGAAATGAATGTAAGAAGGTGAAGTAGGTGGATTCAGACATTACCTTCAACATTTTCAACCCACAGCCTCAGTTGTGGCTGCATCAGTGATTTGCCAACACTGTTTCTTCCTTGCATGTGAGGACCTGCAGATATACTTGTCCCCTGCTAGCTAGGTTTTGATGGTTCTGATTATATGGTCAGAGTATTGAGTACAGGAGTTGGGAGGTCATGTTGCGGCTGTACAGGACATTGGTTCGGCCACTGTTAGAATATTACATGCAATTCCGTTCTCCTGCCTATCGGAAAGATGTTGTGAAACTTAAAAGGGTTCAGAAAAGATTTACAAGGATGTTGCCAGGGTTGGAGGATTTGAGCTTTGAGGAAAGGCTGAACAGGCTGGGGCTGTTTTCCCTGGAGCGCTGGAGCTTGAGGGGTGACCTTCTAGAGGTCTACAAAATCATGACGGTTAGGATAAATAGACAAAGTCTTTTCTCTGGTGTCAGGGAGTCCAGAACTAGAGGGTATAGGTTTAGGGTGAGAGGGGAAATATATAAAAGAGACCTAAGGGGCAACTTTTTCCACACGGAGGGTGGTGCGTGTATGGAATGAGCTACCAGAGGAAGTGGTGGAGGCTGGTACAATTGCAACATTTAAAAGGCATTTGGATGGGTATATGAATAGGAAGGGTTTGGAGGGATATGGGCTGAATGCTGGTTGATGGGACTAGATTGGGTTGGGATATCTGGTTGGCATGGATGGGTTTGACCGAAGGGTCTGTTTCCATGCTGTACATCTCTATGACTCTACACTGTGGATACAGGCTATCCAGCCCAACAAGTCCACACCACCCCTC
This sequence comes from Chiloscyllium punctatum, assembly GCF_047496795.1. NCBI lineage: Eukaryota > Metazoa > Chordata > Chondrichthyes > Orectolobiformes > Hemiscylliidae > Chiloscyllium > Chiloscyllium punctatum. Next base: position 107,918,659 of record NC_092745.1, on the reverse strand, counting down.
CAAAGAGTAGCCCACCCTACCCTATTACTTTACATTTACCCCAAATGTACTCATCCCTGAACACTACGGGCAATTTAGCATGTCCAATTCACCTAACCTGCACATCTTTGGACTGTGGGAGGAAACTGGATCACCGGGATGAAACCCACACAGACATGGGGAGAATGTGCAAACTCTACACAGACAGTTGCCCAAAGCTGGAATTGAGCCCAGGTCTCTGGTGCTGTAAGGCAGCAGTGCTAACCACAGAGCCACTGCCCTTTCTTATCCCAAAAGCACTGGGAATTGTGTGTCAGTGAGTGTACAGAAATCTGTTTATGTGAGATGCCTGTAATTGCCAAATAATTGGAGATAATGTGAAAATTGAGAAATGTGGGTGTGAGTTTGTGAGGGTGAGGTGAAACTAGGAAGGTGTGATGTGAGTCAGGTTTGATAGAGAGTGTTAGTCAGTAAGTGAACAGACTGGTGATGAATGGAGCAGAGTGTGAGGTTAGTATTTCATTTGTAAGGATATGACATTTAAAGATGTATTCACTGGTCTTGATCGCTCATGAAAGGTCATTAATTGTCACTGCATCCAGTTCCTCAGCTGGAATGTTGACATTGATGGTGATGGCTGTCTGCTCTCTTTGCTTTCTCAGAGCCTGACTGGATATCCTCCTTGTTACCTATAGATAGAAGAGCTCTCTTGTTTATAAGCTGGTGATTATATGCTATTTGCATCAAAATAAATGAGTGAGAGTTAATCATGCATTGTTATCTCTATCCTTATTTTTGAGCTTTATCCTTATTCTAAGAAAGGCAATATGTTGATGTGAGCATTAGAAAGGAATACAAGACAATTATTTTGTTAAATTAATCATTTTATTCATCAGGCATGATTCTAATAAGCCACAAGCCCTGGTAATCTTGCCACTGTATTCAGCTAGGTGAGGTAAATAATTCTAACAGAACACACCATTGACTACAATGGAAGATGCAGGCACGGATGTGGATGTGGACGTGACATTGATGCTAATCATGTTTATCAGGGCTTTGGTCATCGAGTCATACAGCACAGAAACAGACCCTTCAGTCCAAAGAGTCCATGCCGAACATAATCCTGAATTAAACTAGTCAGAGAGGTTTTGGTGCATCAAGAAACTTTGATATTTATATTTGTTACTTGGTATTTGTTGTTGAAGCCAATGTCTGAGTTTAAATTGTCAGTTTCCCATTACTGTAGATGCTGACAACTGGTTTCAATATTCTTTAATACAGGAGTAAGGAAATGGTGAAGGGTATAACAATGTCTGTAAATGCTGAGGGGTTCTGTGTACGTTTGCAGGTGAATGGAACGTGGAACTGAGTGAATTCACCTCGTAATCTTCCTTGGATGTAAAGCCTTGACAAGCTTTTTCATGTTTGGCTGCTTCTTCCTTTTCACCCTCTTATTCCTTGCCCAATGAACACTGTTGCTCTTCCTCCTGTAAGTGTTGCTCCTACGGTGGAAATTCAATAACAATATGGTTAAAAATATAACAGCAATTCCACTCTGTTCCACTGCTTTCCCAGCATCTCAAGTGTTGGTGCGTAGGGAGTGCACTGCACTGCTGCAATGTTACATTTTATTACATGCCATCAGCCCATATCTGAAACAGTTTTGGAATTGTTCAATTTTTAGACTGGATGATATTTTTGAATCTCTTGGCAGTTCTCTGTGGTTGGTATGTATGAGGATGCCAGCCTTCCAGAAATATAGTACAAAAACAAGATTCAGTACTGTTAACTAGTCACCCTCGTTCCCACTTTAAAGAAACAAATAGCTACAGGCTGAACTTTTTCAATACTGTAGGATGCAGATGAAAAAATCAGAATTGTACACGCAGGAAAGCTATTTTGAGATTTCTTTACATTTATTTCTGTTCAATTTATTGTGTCTTTAATAATTCTGATGGTACCAGTCCAGATTTCTGAGACAAGCCAGTGGCTTAGTTCCAGTACACAGACAGTAACCAGGATTGTAGTACTCTGTGTCAGAACAGTTACTGGGAAACAGACTGACTACAAGACACTGGTTATTTCTGATGCTGTATTCTCAAATCACTGTCTGTTTTCATATGGATGCACAGACACTGAGTTTGTAAAGCAAAGTCAGGTTCACCTAAACTGGGATTGAGCAGTCTCACAGACTCAGAAGGTTACAACACAAAAGGAGGCCATTTGGTCCATCATGACTATGTGACACATTAGTTCAAATGGCATATAATCTTCTAACTTTCAAGGTAAATAACATTATGTATAAAACTTTACCTCTCTCCTGAACCTGCTCCAGGTGTGCGAGAGTGAGAGGGCTCAGGGTTTGATGTTGGACAGGTTAGACTTTGCACAGGTAGCCTTGTGATACAGTCAAAAAGAAAATGTGGTTACAAGTCTCATATCCCTTACTTGTTCTGTCATGCATAACATTCTGATGGGGAGTCTGTTTTCTGATATGCCCCCTCTCGTTCCCTAATTTTCACAGGCATTTTCCACAACTTTCTCCAGCAGAGAGATCAAAGGATGAAGCAAAGATTAGCATTGGAATGATATCTTCCACGTGACATTAGAACACTAATGGGATGGAGCTGCTGGTATCGATCATTCTTTTCAAGTGGAAAAAGGGGTTGCAAAGGCTTTACTATTGGAAGGGAGATGGTAAATCATCACGTAAAATGTTCAGTTAATGACCTGTCTCTAAACTATAGAGCATATAAATAATAACTTCTGCAGCTTTCTTTTTTGGAAATCAGACAGTGGATTTGATGCCCATTATACCCGAGGAAGAAAAGGGAAAACAGTGTAGTGTTACCTTGTCTGGCCTAGTTAAGCTGTTGGACATTTTCCAGCACTGGTCTGACATTCAGAGGTAAGAAAAGTAAGTCTCAGGATCACTGTCAATTTCTTTAATACTGCAGGTGAGATATGTTTTGCTACTTTCTACCCTCTGACCCTTTTCTGTGGATGGCGAAAGTGAAGACTGCAGATGCTGGAGATCAGAGTCAAGATTAGAGTGGTGCTGGAAAAGCACAGCAGGTCAGGCAGCATCCGAGGAACAGGAAAATCAACATTTTGAGCAGGAGCCTTTCATCAGGAAGGGCTCCATCTGTGGATGGCTACCTTGACATAGTGGAAAGACTTCTGTAACTTGAGGCCAAAGAAGACTTTAATGACAGAACTTCGAAAAGGAAGACTGTCTTTTTCATACTGTCTACTGTCAAGGTATTCCCAAACATGGACACCTCACTGAAATCTGACCATCAGCACATTGTGGGGACAGTGGTAGTGACTCAATTTTCCTCAAGTTGAACTAAATCATATGCATAGGTTTCCACTAGAGTTTTCAATGGGGTTCTTGTAATAGTATCCCTACCTCTGAGCCAGGATGCCCGGGTTTAAGTCCCACCTGATCGAGAGGTGTGTGATGACATTGCTGAGTGGGTTGTTTGAAAATATCCAGCAGAGGTTTTGGCACTTCCCTTTTCCCGAATGCCAGCCAGGAGGACCAGATGTTTGGTGTCACTGAGGTTACCGCTCTACCTCTGTGGCTGATTCCAAATACTGAGTCCATCTTCGAGTACCTCTTCAGCAGGATGTTCTTTAATGTGTCAATCACCTTCTTTCTCCCCTGCTACTTTCCCAACCTGCTGCTACTGAAATGCTTGTTTTAGAGAGGTTTTGAAATGAAGAGAGGCAGCTGGGGAGGCATTGAGGATTATGGAGGGAATTCTGGAGCTCTGGAGAGCTTTGCAGCTGAAAGCATTGAGCAATGAATATTAGAGTTGCTGAATTGGGGAAGCTTAGCCACCTTGGAGAAGGTTACAGAAATTGGAAGTGATAGTAAAATGAAAGATTTGGGAATGATAAGAATTTTAAAATCAAGGAATTGCCAGACTGGATGTCAATATAGGAGAGTCAATATAGGAGAATGAAAATGAAGGCGGGGGAGGTGGGTGATATGAAAAAAAACTTTATTGCAAGATCGAATAATGGCATATGACAGCCAAATCTGTACTCATGCACAACGTTTGACAGAGAAGGTTAACCAATGGGTTCGGTCAACATTTCCGAATATCACGAGGGTCAGGGCACGTTTTGTTCCCACACCAAATTTGAATTCAAATTGTCCACACACTGTACCACATGGACTCATTCACTCATTGCAGCTAAGGTTGTCATGCTTTTGACTTCTGTATACCAACTGAATTTCATGCTGTCAGTGAGGACATCTGCCACGTATGGTGAGCGCTCGTGAATCAAGCGAGTCGTAGATTTATTGTTCTATAAAAGAAGCAATTACACCTGCTTTCCCCATGGACAGTGGATGCCATCATGACAAAGCACTGCAATTTCACTGAGTGACAGAATTTGCCAGGTAGCTCTGTGACAACACATGCTTCCTTCACTATTGGCCAGATGTACATCAACAAGAAACATTACTCTCGCATTTGTAATCAGCAGAACACTAACATGCAGATGAATCTCGACTTCACTGGCACAGTGTCATCATTTTTAAGATTCTACAGTGCCAGCATTTTTAACACAGAAAGCTCTCTTAGAGGTAAAGGCTTCATTCAACCAGTTTTCTAAGAGCATACCTTGACAGTCCATTCATTCTGTAAAGACATCAGATCACCATTGGACTATATCATAGTGTTATGAAGGTGTAGAGATGTATTGTACCTTTGAGAGAGTTGAAGGAGTTAGCAAGCACACAGAGTGCTGGAGAATTTATAATGTAACATTTGATCCTGCACTTAGAGACAAAAACACCCTCAAGTTTGGCCAATCAGTTTAAATTATGCCCCAAAATACTAAACTCCAATCAAGTTTGAATTTGGTATTTTGACAATGTGAAGACCAATGAAATGATCCAATGCTTTGGTGTATAAACATTAAACAAGTTGAATGGTTGGAGGAGAACTGCCAAGCCACCAACATCTGCAGACTGCCAGTAGAATAGCTCTTTTAGAGGTACCTTTATCCATCAATGACCAGTGAAACAAAATCCCTAAGAAGAAGAAAAGAAGACAGAGGAAGATACAAAGAGAAGATTTGACAGGTGGCTGGTTTTGAAATTTGAATTCTTTGGTAAATCTTAATTGAGTGTTTTATCAGACTAGTATTGTAGAAGGGGTGGTAAAAGATAGGTTAGGGAAAGAATTTGTAATTAATTGTTAATTCATTATTCTCTGTTAGACTTTAAAAAATAAAGTAGTTAATTTTTACTTTAAATAGTGACTTGCGGGAATAGCTCATTGTCTCTGGAATTTCACAGATTACAGCACTGGATGAATATTTTCTGTGTGTTGGGTTTAAAATACAGGGGGTTTACCTTTCGTCATAACAGTTTGGGGGCTTTTGTCTGAGATTTGAACTGGTTTAGACAGACTTGAATAGATCTGGGGTACAAAAAGTCCCAGCAGATTTAAACACTTGCAGGTTAGTGTCCTAGATGTTTAAATAAAACATAGCTGAGACAATTGGTTTAGGTTTGGTGACTTGTGGTTGTTTAAATTAAAAGTGAGGGAAATAGCTCTTAAAATTGCTAAAGAGGTTCTGGGATTCTCAAATTTGCCAAGCAAGTTTAGAAGGAAAGAAAAATGCCATTCTTTTACAATTAGCAAATAAGTTAGATTTGGGTTTAAACAAGGTCAAAAGAAAAGCTGAAATTGTAAGGGAGTTACTCAAACCGTTAGATGTGTCAGAGAAACAGGCAAGTGCAGCAGAGGTAGAAAAACTTAAATTACAATTGAGGAAAATGAAGTTACAAGATTAACAAAGGGAGGGAGAAGAAAGAGAGAGGGAGAGAGAAAGAAAGAGAGAGAGAGAGAGAGAGAGAGAGAGAAGGTTCTTAGTGGAGCAAAAAAGAGAATTTGAACTTGAGAAGTTGTGACTTAGTCAGCAAAGTCAAGTGAACAGGGTGGAGATTAAAAGAGAAGGTAGTGATATGTACAAGCATATCAAAACTGTGCCACATTTTGATGAGAAAGATGTTGAAGCCTTCTTTGTTTCATTTGGCTAGGCAGATGGACCGGTCTGAGTATTTATGGGTAATGCTGGTAGGCAGAGCAAGTAAGGTATTTGCCGTGCTGTCAGCTGAGGGGTCAAGAGATTGTGAAGAGGTGAAACAGGCTATTTTATGTGCTTATGTATTGGTACCAGAAGCATACAGACAGTGGTTCAGAAGCAAAAAGAAAGAACCAGGTCAGACTTATGTTGCGTATGAAAGAATTAAACATAGTCATTTTGATAGATGGGTGTGTGTTTTAAAAATAGATAAGGCCTTTGAAGCTCTATGAGAGATTATTCTGCTGGAGGAGTTTAAAAACTCACTTCCGGAGATGGTAAGAATTCATGCGGAGGAACAGAAAGTTCAGGAAGTGAGAAGGGCAGAGAATTAGCAGATGAATACACGTTGCTGCATAAGACAAGCTTCTGGCCAGAATTTTATCCTGTGAGGGTCAGAAGTGGGGAGAAGGGGAGATCCTAAATTATGAAAAGAAATATAGAGAATACTGGTAAGCGTTTACGACAGGTTAAAAAAGAAGAGTGGAAAGGATGTGAAAGGTATCAGGTGTTTCCACTGTGGTAAAGTGGGACATGTAAAGTCACAGTGCTGGACATTAAAGAAAGGCATTGTGGGAAAAGATGTGGTAAAAGAAGCTAAGCCAGTGGTATTAGTGAAGGTAGTAAAGGAGACCCCAAGAAGAGCCGAGGAGCTGCAGGAGAGTGCACAGCCTACGCAGGGGATGGGTATGGAGTTAGTAACTGACCTCTACAAAGAATTTGCCTCCATGGGAAAAGTTTACTCCGAAAGAACAGGGAGAGAAGGACAAGAGATTATAATTTTGAGTGATACAGGATCTAACCAGTCGCTGATAGTGAGAGATGAGTGAATATGCGCTCTTTCTGATCTGTTACCTGAGAGTGTGGTCATTTTGGGATAGATGGACAGAAATTTAGCGTTCCCCTACATAAGATCAGGTTGGAGTGCCAACTGAAGACTGGGGAAGTTACAGTGGGAATGATTGACAGTGTCAGTTCCAGGAATTCAGTTTGTTCTTGGGAATGATTTGGCAGGATCCAAAGCAGGAGTGACACCCCTTGTTGTGGAGAAGCCCAAGGAAGACCAAGAAACTGAGGAGTTAAAACAGAAATATCCTGGTACTTTCTCAGACTGTGTGGTAACCAGATCCCACTATCATAAGTCATGGCACGAAGCGAAAAATAAAGAGAAAGATGAAGGAGTTGATGTTCAGTTAGTGGATACACTGTTTGACATAATGGTGCAGGAAAAACCTGAACAGGCAGGGGGTCAGACAGAAGTATTTAGTCCTGAAAAGCTAAGGGACTTGCAAAAGCAAGACAAGACAATAAAAGATATATATGTGGATGTGTACTCCAAAAAGGAGGCAGAGAATATTCCATAGGGTTATTATCTGAAAGATAGAATCCTAAAATGGAAATGGAGGCCATGGAAGGTTAGTGCAGAGGAGAAATGGGTAGTATACAGACAGGAGGCATTATGGGTAGCACATGAACTATCTGTAGGAGGTCCCGTTGGAATATGAAAGACTCAGGCTAAGGTACAAAACCAATTTTATTGGCCTGGAATACATAAGGATGTGGTTAACTTTTGCCGTTGGTCCATACGTGCCAAATGGTAGGTAAGCCACAGGCAGTAATAAAACCAACACCTTTGTTGCCAATTCTGCATTTGAAGAACCTTTCACATGGGTTATAAATGAGTGTGTAAGTCCCCTCCAGAGAACTAGGAGAGAGAAAGAACTGGAGAAGCAGGTGTTAGTTACTGCCCCTCAGAGTAAGGAATCAAATCCAGATGATGTGGATTTTGATGTGCCTCAAAATAGATTTAAAAATGAAGAAGTCCTTGAGGTGTGGGAATTGGTGAGTAAGCTATCTATCTCAGGAGCATAGAACGCAGTTGAAAGATTTGTTACTACAGTATAAGGACATATGTAAGAATCAGATAGGGAAGACAAATGCTATTGTATGTGAAGTAAACGTCGGGAATACTGCTCCGATAAAACAACACCCCTATTCAAAGCCAGACAGGTCCAGAAGAAGGTGAAGGTCATGCTCAACGAAGATATCATCGAACCAAGCCAGAGCGAGTGGAGTTCACAGATTGTCTTAGTTCCCAAACTGGATGGGACCCAATGATTCTGTGTGAATTATTGGAAGGTCAATGCCATTATGAGATAGGACTCATATCCAATTCTGAGAAAATTGGACAAGCCAGTTACATCACCAAGCTGGAATTACTGCGTGGTTACTGGCAGGTACCTTTATCAGAGACGGCGAACGAAATTTCTGCGTTTGTTACCCCAAATAGACTATATCAGTTTAAAGTGATGCCTTTGGAATGAAGAACGCACCCGCCACATTCCATAGACTCAAGAACAGAGTTGTTTCTGGGTTAACAAACTGTACAGTCTATTTGGATGATGTAGTGATCTTTATTAAGTCCTGGAAAGATCACATGGTACAGTCGGCAGAGCTCTTTGAACAACTATGAGAAACAAAACTGGTGATAAATAAAACTGAATTTGCGAAAGCAGAGGTGATATTCTTGGGATATAACTTTGATCATGGAAGGTTGACTCCACGGAACGCAAAGATGAAGGCCATCGAGGAATTTCCATGATCAACCTCGAAGAAAGAAGTGCTTTGATTCTTAGGACTTAACGGATTCTATTGGAAGTTTGTTCCAAACTTCAGCGGTGTAATGGCACCGTCAACCGATTTGCTGAAGGAGGACCCAAAGTTTCAGTGGACAGAACAATACCAGGAAGCATTTGACCATTTGAAAGCAATATTAGCCACCAAACAAGTTTTAGCTGCACCAAACTTTTCAAAACCTTTTAAGGTCACCATCGATGCTAGTGACATAGGGGTTGGAGCTGTGCTGCTACAGGAAAATGAGGATGGGATTGAACTGCCAGTGGATTACTTCTCGAAGAAACTCAACCTCCACCAGAGGAAATACTCCACAATCAAAAAAAAACTATAGAGTTTGGTACTGGCCTTACAACATTTTAATGTGTGTGTCATGAACAATGTGTCAGAGACAGTTGTGTCCATGGATTGCAATCCTCTTGCATTCTTAGAACGCTTTAAAGGCAGGAAAATGAAACTAATTCTTTGGAGTCTTATGTTACAGACTTGTAATTTAAAAATCATACATATAATGATTCATAAGAATGTAATCGCAGGTGCGTTATCGTTGATTTAACTGATAAAGTTTGGATGAGATTTGTATTTATTTAATGCTTTTATATATATATGTATATGCACACACACACAGGTATATGGGAAGAAGTTAAGGTGAACTTATATTAAAGTTGTCTGTATGTTAAGGTAATGTGTTTAAAGAATAGGACAAAAAAAAGCCATCTTTTCATTATGATGATTTATTTGTTTTCTTAAGGGGCAAGCGTTATGAAGGTGTAGAGGTGTACTGTACCTTTTAGAGAGTTGAAGGACTTAGCAAGCACACAGAGTGCTGGAGAATTTACAATGTAACACTTGATCCACCAGCTAGAGTACCTGGATTTCTTAATGAGACAAAAGCACATTTAACTTTGGCCAGTCACTTCAAATTATGCCCCAAAATACAAAACTCCAATCAAGTTTGAACTTGATATTTTGACAATATTAAGACCAATGAAACAACCTGATGCTTTAGTGTATAAATATTAAACAAATTGAGCGATTGGAGGAGAACTGCCAAGCCACCAACATCTGCAGACTGCCAGTTGAATATCTCTCTTAAAGGTATTTTTATCCATCAATGACCTGTGATACAAAATCCCTAAGAAGAAGAAAAGAAGGCAGATGAAGATACAAAGAGAAGATTTGACAGCTGGCTGGTTTGGAAATTTGAATTTTTTGTTAAAACTTAATTGGGGGTTTTATCAGACATTGTAGAGGGGTGGTAAAAAGATAGGTTTGAGAAAGAAGTTGTAAATAATTGTTAATTATTCTTTGTTAGACTTTAATAAATAAAGTTGTTAATTTTTACTTTACACAGTGACTTTTGGGGATAGCTCCCTGCCTCTTGAATTTCACAGACTACAGCATGAGGCGAATCTTTTCTGTGTGTCGGGTTTAAATTAGTGAGGGGGGTGGTGGGGAGGTTTACCTCATGTCATAACAACAAAACATTAAAGGTCTAAAGGTGCCCACTGGAATTCACCCACTCTGTCATATTGTGAAGTGTGGATCAATGTAAGTGAAAAGCATGGTTTATGTGATGCCTTACCTTGATTGTAACAGTAGTGTTGTTAATTGTTAGCTTTCTGGCACCAAATTGTGCCATGTTTGAGGTGGGCGTGTTCATACTGACTGACCTGGGCATTTCCTGTCACTTGTGGTGGCTTTAATAATATCGTAAGATCTTAAGAGATAGGAGGAACTGGGCATGTGGCCCATCAAGACGTTAAATGAGTTTACAACTGATTTGATTGTGGCTTTAATATCACTTTTTTGCCTGCTCCCCATACTCCTTGGCTACACTTGCAGATCAAAGATCTGTCTATCTCAGCTTCGAATATATTTCAATGGCCTAATCTCCCCTGTTCTCTGTGGAAGTGAATTGCAAAGAATAATGACCCTTTGAGATAAGTGAATCCTTAAGTGAGTGGCCCCTTATTTGAAATGTACCTCTTGTTCTAGACTCCCCGTAACAACATTTAAAAGGCATCTGGTTGGGTATATGAATAAGAAAGGTTGGATATGGGCCAAATGCTGTCAAATGTGACGACCTTAATTTAGGATAGCTGGTTGGCGTAGGTGAGTTGGACCAAAGAGTCTGTTTCCATGCTGTACAGCTCTGTGACTCTATAACAAGAAATATTCTCTCAGCATTGTCTATGTTTCAGTGCGGAGATCCATCTAAATGCCAATGAGTGTAGTCTCAACATGCCCAAGCTTTCCTAATAAAACAAGCACTTCAATCAGGAATCAGTCCAGTGACACTTCTCTGAACCGCTTCCAATGCAAGTATATCCCTCCCTAAGTAAGAGACAAAACTAGACTCAGTAGCTGGTTCTGTTTTTTCAAAACTTCTCTACTTTTATACTCCAGCTTCCTTGTATCGAAGGCAAAGATTCCTTTTTCCATTCTAATCCCTTGCTATATTCCTTCTTGTGACTCATGTAGCAAGGACATCCAGGTCCCTCTGTACCAAAGCATTCTTCAGGCTCTCTCAATTTAAATAATATTCTGCTTTTTGATTCTTTCTACCAAAGTGAACAACCTCAAAATTTTCCCATATTGTACTCTTTCTGCCAATTTTTTGCCAGTTGACTCAACGCATCAATGTCCCATTTGCAGGCACTTTGGGTTGAATCTTACCAGAAAACAGATAAGTATCATTTTTGATGAGTTTCATGGATGGTTCTCTCGTGTTATCATCCCAAACTTGCCTCATTACCTTTGCGTTGCCCCTTTGGTCCCCCAATCATCATAATCACACACTCACTGCAAAAAGAAGTAGTTGTCACTGCAAGGAAATCCTGGGTTCCCTAGCACCAATGCCGTCTTGAAGCCATCAGTCAGCATTGGCAATTCAAAGTTGCCCTTCACCCTGCAGGTTGTGGGAGAGCAACCACAAGCCAATACGTCCCAGAGCACGTAGGGGGCATACCTGACAGTTCATTACACAGATGGTTAGTGGTTAGCACTGCTGCCTCACAGCGCCAGGGATCTGGGTTCAATTCCCGCCTTAGGCAATTGCCTGTGTGGAGTTTGCACATTCTCCCTGTGTCTGTGTGGGTTTCCTCCGGGTGCTCCGGTTTCCTCCCACAGTCCAAAGATGTGCAGGTCAGGTGAATTTGCCATGCTAAATTGTCCGTAGTGTTGGGTGAAAGGGTAAATTTAGGGGAATGGGTCTGGGTGGGTTGCTCTTCCGACAGTCAGTGTGGACTTGTTGGGCTGAAGGGTCTGTTTCCACATTGTAAGTAATCTAATCTAATCTAATCATATCAGTGCCCAGTTTCACAGCTGCAGCTGCTTAAGACCCAAGCCATTCGATTTACATGCCCTTCGCTTCATTTCATCTTTGAAGCCCTCTCAAAGTCAGTGCTACCCTTTTCCCAGTGCCCAGGGTGGCCTATCACTGTTCAATGTCAGATCATCACATACTGCTAAAGCTTCAAATGGTCCAAAACATTCCCTTTTATTCAGTAATAGTAGAAGCAAACAGTAGACAAATGGAATCTGCATCTGCCTCTCAGATCAGAAATGGACTGCTTGCCTTTCAAGCTGCAACAATTCACAGTAACTGAGTGATAAGTGCACCCAGCTTATGTCAACTGGAACCAAGTGTCAGTCAAGTTCTGTATGGCTTGTCACACCTGACACTGCATTGCTTTATCATGCTGAAGATGATATGCCACCTGCTCATAGGGGAGACAACGACCTAATGATATTATTGCTGGACTGTTAACCCAGGTAATGTTCTGGGTTCAAATCCCTGTCATAGCCGATGGTGGAATTTGAATTCAATTAAAAAGAAATCTGGAATTAAGAGTCTAATGCTAACCATAAATTGATTTTTGGAAAAACACATTTTGTTTACCAATGTCCTTTAAGGAAGGAAACTGCCATCTTTACTTGGTCTGGCCGAAGTATGACTCCAGACCCACACCAGTGTGGTTTACTCTTAACCTCCGGGCAATTAGGGATGGGCTGGCCAAGCCAGTGTTGCCCTTATCTTGTGAATGAGTAAAATGAGCTCACCTTCCACATCAGAAGACGACTCCAGCTCTCCCATCTCTTCTGCCTCCATCCTAAGAACATAAGAACTGGGAAGCATGGTAAGGCAAGTCAGCCCCTCCAGCTTGTTCTGCTAATTAACACAATCATGGCTGATTCCATTTCAGCCTCAACTGCAATTTCTTGCCCATTCTCCACAACTCTTTAACACATTACTAATTTTAAAAACCTGTGTGTTTCTTCCTTAAATTTACGCAACGTTCATGCATTAACCAATCTGTAATGATATGGTCGAGATTGCTTGTGAGCAGGATTTGTACCTGACACAGGTGGTCACTGCATGTGTTTCACATGCAGGATGTTATGAATGCAGATTACAGTTGTACGTGCCTGATAAATACAATTGAAGGGCCTTGCATCATTCACATGGAAAGCTCGTGTGCTCATAAGAAAAGAAATTAACTTTACTAACTCAAGTGTGGTCACAGCCATTTTCCACATGTTGTTTGTATTTTCAAATTGATTAAATGCAGAAGGCATTTCAGGTGCTTTAGCATAATGAGGGTCATGCTCAGTCTGGCAATGAAGGCCCTCATTCTCTGAATGTCAATGCCTATTTCGTCCCATCGCTCCCTGGGTAGCCCTTCAGCACTGCACCTCTATCCGCTCCCACATAACCTGGAATTAATTCTGTATCACTCAACTTTATCCCTGGAGCCCCAGCTCTATAGCTTATGTCGCTCACCACCATGCTGCATAGTCCTTCTGTGGAGGCCATGGTAGTGATGACTGCTGATTAACAGCCTTCCCCTCTCACACCTCCCTCTCCCCGGCCTCCACACCTTCCCCCCCAAAAACTCCCAAGGCACGGTGGCTCAGTAGTTAGCACTGCTGTCTCACTGCACCAGAGTCCCGGGTTCAATTCAAGCCTGTATGTATGGAGTTTGCACATGCTCACTGTGTCTGCCTGGATATCCACTGGGTGCTGCAGTTTCCTCCCACAGTCCAATGATGTGCAGGTTAGTGGATTGGCCATGATAAAATTGTCTATAGTGTCCAGGAATGTGTAGGCTAGGTGAGTTAGCCGTGGCAAATATGGGGATAGAGTGGGATGGTCGTCAGAGAGTTGGTGCTGACTTGATGGGCTGAATAGCCTCTTTCCACACTGTAGGAATTCTATGATTCTGCCTGTGTGGAGTATCCTATGTCCTCCTAGACAATCTTGTTTCCACCCTTGCCAACCCTCCTTTATATGTCAGGTTTCCTCTTTGCCCTCTCAGATTGCTGCCTTTGAATCCTAGCATTGATGTCCTTTGATTAGCTCCCTCATTTGACATGCATTCAGATGACTAGTGCCCTGATTGATTTGGATGAACAGCCCCAGCTGAGAAGCAACCAAGCCTTTTGATCTAGCTGCAGCTTCCTGACAGACTTAACGCATATCCCCTGACAGGTCTTGAACACCGACATGTGGAGCTCTCCCCTGGATACATACCTGCTGACCCTGACTCCCTCAATGTTTACTGTGTACACTGAAGGGGTGCAGTTGTTCCATACGACAACCTGTCCATCCTCTTGATTGACTGTGGCTGACAATTGGACAAGCTGCCTGAATCTAGTTCCTATCTGACAGGTGGGAAATTGCATATTAGTGAGGTGAGATTAGGTAATAATGAGGTGCTAATTCCTGCACATAAGCCTCTCGCCACTCATGAGAAAGAACCTTGTCTCACTGTTGTAAGAATGGAACCTTTTGGTTCCGATCCTGGTAAACTTCTAGCTGGCCATCCCACATAATTTCCCAAACTTTCCAGCCATGGTCCACATTGTATAGAGTCTGGGAAGATTAGATCTGGCCCACAGTATTCTTCCCACAGCTTGCCTCTGACCTTTCTTTCCCTCATACATGGAAGATGCCATTGTTCTCCTCTCTCCTTTGTCAGTTTTCATTCAATGCTAATAAATTAGGAGGCTTTGTGCTTGGCTGCAAAATAACACAGACCTTGGACATATTCTTTAATTGGGATAGAGATCAGTTTTGCTTCAGAAACTATCTTGACTAAGATTGCTCTGTTGCAGGCATTAAAACATGTGGCAGCACTCTTGTTCCCACCTTCTAACTGATGAGCCATCAATGATTGGAATCAAAAACATCAGGAAGCTTTTGTCATGGTTTCAAACAGCCTTGCCGGGATACAGTGCAGTCAGCACACTTCTGGTACAATGGGCATAAATCGTAACCCTGCCATTTTTCCATTCAGCATTTCATTTAGGCCTCTCTCCTGAGCGATTTCCCAGATTGCGGAAAGAAAAGAGGACATTCTGCAGACAATACTTTACTATTACTGGAACCTAACTCAGTGAACGACCTGCAACTCAGAGTTTCACAGTCTTGTGTAGAATAGCTGCAATATGTTGGAGTCCTCCCTGACACGAGTCTAGCTGTTTTGGATAATCATTCTTGTGTGCTTTTTTAAAAACATTGCAAAGCAAGTGGATTACTCTGAAGTGCAGTGGCCCGTGTTAAAGCACAGTCGATTAGCAGTTAGCATTGCTGTCTCACAGCACCGGGGACCTAGGTTCGATTCCACCCTCAGGCGACTGTGCATCTGGAGTTTGCACGTTCTCCCTGTGTCAACATGGGTTTCCTCTGGGTGCACTGGTTTCCTCCCACAGACCAAAGCTGTATAGGTTACATGGATTAGACTTTCTAAATTGCCCAGTGTCCAGGACGTGCAGGCTAGATGGATTAGCTATGGGAAATGCAGGGTTACAGGGAAAATGTAGTGGGGTGGGTCTGAATGGGATACTCTTCAGACACTTGGAGGGGACCCGATTGGCTGACTGGCCTGTGTCACACTGTAGGGATTCTACGAAATCTGGCAGCCACTTTACATGTGGAAAATGTGTGGAAGAATGTTGGTCAAGACACTCAGCCAATTCTTCAAGTCATGCTATAAAAGTGGTAGTGTCACCATCTCTGGGCCAAGTCCCATCTACTCTGGATGTGTATCTGAACATGTCTAGGAGAAAGAGAGGACTGCAGATGCTGGAGGTCAGAGTCGAAAAGTGTGGCGCTGGAGAGACACAGCTGGTCAGGCAGTACCCAAGGAGCAGGAGAGTCGACCATTTAAGCATAAGCTCTTCATAAGGAATGTTAGGTGGGGATGGGAGGGGGCTGAGAGATAATTACAAGGGTAGGGGGTGGGGGGAAGTAGCTGGGAAGATGATAGATGCAGATGGGAAGTGATGGTGATAGGTTGGGGGGAATGGAGTAGATAGGTGGGAAGGATATGATGCAGAGCTGGGCTGAGGAGTGGCAGATGGAGTTCAACCCTGCCAAGTGTGAGGTTGTCCATTTTGGAAGAACAAATAAGAATGCGGAATACAGGGTTAATGGTAGGGTTCTTGGTCAGGTGGAGGAACAGAGGGATCTTGGGGTCTATGTACATAGATCTTTGAAGGTTGCCACTCAGGTGGATAGAGTTTGTAAGAAGGCCTATGGAGTATTATCGTTTGTTAGCAGAGGGATTGAATTCAAGAGTCGTGAGGTGATGTTGCAGCTGTACAGGACTTTGGTTAGGCCACATTTGGAGTACTGTGTGCAGTTCTGGTCGCCTCACTTTAGGAAAGATGTGGAAGCTTTGGAGAGGGTGCAGAGAAGATTTACCAGGATGTTGCCTGGAATGGAGAGTAGGTCGTACGAGGATAGGTTGAGAGTTCTCGGCCTTTTCTCGTTGGAACGGCGAAGGATGAGGGGTGACTTGATAGAGGTTTATAAGATGATCAGAGGAATAGATAGAGTAGACAGTCAGAAACTTTTTCCCCGGGTACAACAGAGTGTTACAAGGGGACATAAATTTAAGGTGAAGGGTGGAAGGTATAGGGGAGATGTCAGGGGTGGGTTCTTTACCCAGAGAGTGGTGGGGGCATGGAATGCGCTGCCCGAGGGAGTGGTAGAGTCAGATTCATTGGCGACCTTTAAGCGGCATTTGGATAGGTACATGGATGGGTGCTTAATCTAGGATAGAAGTTCGGCACAACATCGTGGGCCGAAGGGCCTGTTCTGTGCTGTATTGTTCTATGTTCTATGTTCTATGTTCTATGAAGATCTGGGATGAGGATCCAACCCTCCAACTTGACACCGTCATCTTGAATTGTCTTAACTGACCATCTTCCTTCCCACCTATCCGCTCCACCCTCCCCACCGACCTATCACCATCACCCCCAACTACACCTACTTGTTGCTTTCCCAGATACCTTCCTCCCACCCCCATCCTCTTGTTTATCTCTCAGCCCCCTTCTCCATCCCCACATTCCAGGTGAAGAACCTATGCCCGAAACATCGACTCTCGTGCTCCTCGGGTGCTGTCTGACCTGCTGTGCTTTTCCAGCGCCACACTTTTCATGTCAGCACATGTTGTTTCAAAGACCTATAAATCCCCCTCCTATCCTGGAGTTCTCCGGTCTCTGTCCATTGGCTACAATATCAGATAGTGCCTCGGGCACCTTCTTTACTGCTCAGGGATCCAGGGCGGGCACTGACCAATTACTGGGCCCATGACTGGTTTATTCTTTGAGGTGGCTGTTTTACTACAGTTTCATAAGAAGTTACATTAAATCAAATCTCATTCAGACAGAGGACCCATCCATCACCATGAAATTACAAAAGTAGCAATAAACTTTTTTCAAGCAGCATGAAGCGTTGGTGCAGAAATCATTTTAAATTTAACAGGGCTGGGAAATCCCTGCGCCTGCATTTCACCGTCAGTGGCAGGAAGCTTGATACTCTCCCAAGATTTGTGATTGTACTCATTGTTTGGAGGTTACTTGCTATCAGAGTACTTTTTCAGTCCTGATTAATGACACAAATTTCCCTTTGCCTCCTCACTGGACGGTGAAACAGTCTGTCACTCAGTTACAAAGCAGCACGATCTATCCACGGTGGCAGCTCAATAATCAATGGCTCTGTAAAACTAAGCAGCCCTGTATGACACATTATTATCTGCGTTATTCAGATAAAGGCAGTGCCTTTTTAGGCTCATGGTGTCTTTGGCAATGAATTATGATATGGATATTGATGTTGGGTTCTAGCTACAAATGATTTTACTTGGCTTTTCCACTGTCAGAGAGAAATTGATGGAGCTGAAATCATGACTTCAAATTAAGTGGCAGCAAAAGTAGGAGAATTCATGGTAGCATTGGTGTCTGATAGCATACTGATGCAAGTGAAAGTAGGCTTAAAAGGTAGGGGGTAGGGGGGTGGTGGCGCGGGGGCAATGGCCGAGTGGTGTTATTGCTAAACCATGAATTTGGTAAACTGGCAACAGAGCATGGCTGCCGAGGCCAGGTCGCATCCACTTTTCTTTTCATTACATTTTTCCCCCCCTCTCTTTTCTTGTTGTTTCTTCTTCTTTTATCTTTGAATTATCTCTCGGTGAAGAACTCAATGGTGGTGAGTCCGCCCGGCGCTTCTGTATCGACGAGGCGGTCCTAACACTAGCTCATGACAGCTGCATCGGAGGCGAATTTGGGCCCAGAATGAGATCCGGCAGCATCAGCAGTGGCTGCATGTCGAGGTTTGGCCCAAAGCAGTCTCACCATGGAAGAAGAGTTGGGTTTGGGCTGCTGTGGTACCCGGCACATTGGTGGTGGCTGCATTGGTGAGGTCCAATGAAGATTCATAGTGGCGAGGACATCAGTGGAGGCAAGATGACGCAGATGAGTGGCAACTCTTGTTCCAGTGGCTGTGGTGTGGCAAAGAGCACTTGTGCCTGGCCGCCAAGCCCATGGTGGAGCACTTAACAAGAAGGATTGTGAAGTTGAACATACTTTTTTTCTGCCCTCGTGTTCCATGTTACTTTTCTGAGTTTTAAGATGGCGCTGGAGTGTGGCAACACTGTACAACACGTTTCACTGCATTTTGTGAGAAAATTCATGTGACATTAGATGAAATAATAATAATAGCCACAATAATAAATCCAGAAACTCAGCTAATGTTCTGAAGACCTGGGTTTGAATCCCAACACAGCCGATGGTGGAATTTGAATTCAATTTTTAAAAATCTGGAATTAAGAATCTATGGAAGACCATGCAGCCACTGTCGATGGTCCGAAAAGCCCATTTGGTTCACCAACTGCCTTCAGGAAGGAAACTGCCATTGTCATCTGGTCTGGCCTACACATGACCACAGACCCACAGCAATGACCTCTGAAATGACTGAGGAAGCCACTCAGTTCAAAGGTAGCTAGGGAGGGGCAATAAATGATGGCCAGCCAGCAATGCCTACATCTCACGAGCGAATAAAAAATATCAAGTGGAACAAAGCTTCAAAACTATTTCAGAAAAAAATCAGATTCAGTATCAGGAGTAGGCCATTCAGCCCGTTGAGCCTGCTCTGTCATTCAGATCCTGGATGATTTGAATGCCAAATTCATTTGCCTCTTATACCCCTTGACACCTCCATTAAATACAGCTGTCTAAGTCTCAGTCCCAAAAGCTCCAATTGTCTGAGCCTTCAGGGGAGAGAGTTTCAGATTTCTATGACCTTTATTATGAAGCGATGTTTCGTGATTTTACAACTGAACATCTGAACTCTGATTTTCAAAAGATGTTCCCTTGGTCATGTTTCGCCCTTTTGACAGTATCTGTCTTTGCAGCATTTAAACACCTCAATCATATCACCCCTTCACCTTCCAAATTTTACAAAGATGCAAAGCAGAAACATGACATTCACTTAGTGATCAAATGTAGTTTTATTTCAAAAGGACCAAACAGACCTCCAATATATTACTGAAGCAAACTTGGGGTTTAGCACTGACTCTCGTGAGGGGCTTTGGAATTTAGCACTGATTCCAGTAAGGACATTTGGGGTTTAGTACTGATTCCAATGAGGGGATTTGGGGTTTAGTACTCATGCTAGTGAGGGCATTGGGGTTTAGTACTGATTTTAGTGAGGGGATTTGGGGTTTAGTACTGATTTTAGTGAGGGGATTTGGGATTTAGTACTCAGTCTAGTGAGGAGATCTGGGGTTTAGTAATCATTCTAATGAGGGGTTTTGTGTTTAGTACTGATTCCAGTGAGGGGATTTGAGGTTTAGTACTGATTCCAGTGAAAGAATTTGGGGTTTAGTACTGGCTCAAGTGAGGGCATTTGGGGTTTAATACTCACTCCAATGAGGGGATTTGGGGCTTAATACTGACACCAGTGAGGGGATTTGGGGTTTGGTATGAATCCAGTGAGGGGATTTGGGGTTTAATACTCATTCCAATGAGGGGATTTGGGGTTTAGTACTCACGCTAGTGAGGGCGTTGGGGTTTAGTACTGATTTTAGTGAGGAGATTTGGGATTTAGTATTAACTCTAGTGAGGGGATCTGGGGTTTAGTAATCACTCTAATGAAGGGTTTTGTGTTTAGTACTGATTCCAGTGAGGGGATTTGAGGTTTAGTACTGATTCCAGTGAAAGAATTTGGGGTTTAGTACTGGCTCCAGTGAGGGCATTTGGGGTTATATACTCATTCCAATGAGGGGATTTGGGGTTTAATACTCATGCTAGTGAGGGGATTTGGGGTTTAGTACTGAATCCAGTGAGGGGATTTGGAGTTTAGTACTGAATCCAGTGAGGGGATTTGGGGTTTAATACTCATTCCAATGAGGGGATTTGGGGTTTAGTACTGAATCCAGTGAGGGGATTTGGGGTTTAATACTCACTTCAATGAGGGGATTTGGGGTTTAATACTCACTCCAATGAGGGGCTTTGATGATTCGTGCTGACTCCAGTGAGCTTCTTCTATCCTCTTATGTCTTTCTGAAATTGATTACAGAAAGAAAATAATTTCTCTTAACCTGTAGGAAAGATTGATTAATTCTTTAACTTGATGAAAGTAGCTGGTGTTTTGGGAAGCATCTTACTGGATGTTTAATGTGGTACAAGGTTGCAGTCACATGGGGACCACTGGGATCTCTGATCTACACAATCCAGTCACTTGAATTTACTTGCTGCAAATGAGATTTGCAAGGTTAAATATTCGATTATATAGGGAGATTGGAAACACTGCAGTCCGTAAATTACTTATTGCTTGTTGAAAACGTTACCCAAAATGAAAATAAAATAGCAGAACTCACTGAACGAAAATTGTTGGCAGGCATGAAAGTAAAAATAAACTTTGCACAGTGGGCACTCTAGATGCCCTGTACAGACACCCCATCATTGAATGATATTTTTCCCTGCAAGCCTGTTGCCAAAGTTAGCTGATGGTGATATTTCCTGGCGTGGACATAATTGGAATAGGCAGCTTGCTTGATTGTAACTGTGTCTCAGTATTCAAAGGGTAACTGTGTTCATGTGAATTTCCACATAATCTACTGTCATTGCTGTAACATGAAATATAAATAGCATCTGCCCTTGAAAATTATTGACTTGATACATTCATTGAAAAATTTCACTTCTGTTGGGAAAATATTTCAGCCTTGTCCTATATTGTAGGAACATACACAGGGCTTGATTTGGCCAGCACTGAAAAGGTTTCATCTACTTGAGAGAAATTGGCAATTACCTGTCAGTTTTGTGGGGATAGTCCAAAAGAATCAAGTGCCCTTCGGGCAATAAACTGGTCACCATCAGGAGTCATCCAAGAAGACCCCATCTGTCCACTGACCAATTGGAGACCGGCAGTTACCTAAGCTGTCTAGTGCCAGTGGGAGAAATGGCTGCTGATGGCACTGCAGCTATCAGGGATCCAGGAATGTTACAATCACAGAGATGTACAGCATCTACTCATCCATGTCAACCAGATATCCCAGTCTGACCAAGTCCTATTTGCCAGTATTTGGCTCATAACCCTCTGAACTCTTCTTATTTATGTACTCATCCAGATGCCTTTCAAATGTTGTAATTTAGATCCAACTCCATCACCTCCTTTGGCAGCTCATTCCATACATACACCATCCTCTGCATGAAAACGATGTCCCTTGGGTCCCTTTGAAATCTTTCCCCTCTCACCTTAAACATATACCCTCTAGATTTGGACTCACTTACCCTGGGGAAGAAAATACCTTGGCTATTCACCTTACCCATGACCGTTATGGTTTTGTAGACGTCTACATAACCCCTGCTTGAGAGCAGGAAGGAATTGGTTTTACAGGTGATGAGGGTCGATGCCAAGGGAAAGAGGTTGACTATAAGAGTGCCTAACAATGGAGTACCCTTGAAAGGTCACTTACAAAGCCAACATGGTTTGCTGAGAGGCCTTTGGGCAACAAGGGAAAGGTGGGCCTGTGGAATTCATTGCCACGGAGTGCAGTGGAAGCCGGGACGCTAAATGTCTTCAAGGCCGAGATTGATAGGTTCTTGTTGTCTAGAGGAATTAAGGGCTACGGGGAGAATGCTGGTAAGTGGAGCTGAAATGCGCATCAGCCATGATTGAATGGCGGAGTGGACTCGATGGGCCGAATGGCCTTACTTCCACTCCTATGTCTTATGGTCTTATGGTCTTATTTTCAATCCCAGATTGCAAGTGGGCATAGAGATAATGTCTGTTAATCACTCATGATATGATTGAGCATATTTGACATTCCACCAGCTTTGACTGGGGATTCTACATTAGCTCCTTTAACACTCTGACTTTTCCACAATGCTTTCAGGGGATGCGTCTTTATTGACCATTCTTAATTTCCCTTGAACTGAATGTTTGCTCACCATTTGAGACGGCAGTTAAGAGTCAACCACGTTGCTGTGCATCAGAGTTACATGTCAGCCAGACTGGATAAGGACAGCAGATTTCCTCCACTAAATGAAATCAAGTGGGGTTTACAACAGCAATAGTTTTATGGTTACCATCATGGAGACTAGCTTTCAGTTCCAGATTTATTAACTGAATATTTCATCAGTTGCCTTTGAACTCATATTCTCCAGATCATTAGCCTGAGCTTTTGGACTACAAGTCCAATGACATTCTCACTATGTCAGTATCTCTCGGTGGATTGGGTGGAAAAGAGCTTGTGATCTTTTGCAACCAGGAGACTGAAACAGGGCCTATCATGTGACTAAGCTGGCCTGGCCATCATGGTTCCTAACAAAGCAAACTTGATTAAATCCAACATATAGAATTAAGTTTTTTTTTCTGTTTATTTTGATTGTTGTATCAAGAGAACTTTAGTACGGGCAACAAACTCACTGTTAAAAACAATAAATGCTGGAGATCACGGCGGGTCAAAAACCATCCATGGAGAGAGAGCAAACGAATGTTTCGAGTATAGATGACTCTCCATCAGTGTTAAGTGAAATGTGGGGGCGGACAGCATTTATGCAATTGTTTGAGGGTGCTAGTGGGTACAGGATGCTGATGAAGAAAAGGTGTTGATAGTTCAGGTTAAGTAATCAGAATGCGAGAATGGCAGAACAGTGGTGTGTCTCCTACCAGACTTGAATAGACACTTACAACTCCAATGGGGGGAGGGGAGAGAGGATATGATAACAAGCTGAAAGAAAGGGAACAAATGGGAGCTGGTTCACAATTTATATTGGGTGTGGAGGCTGGAAACCTTACAATCTTTAAAACATATTTAGATGAGTACTTCAAATACTAGAACATTCAAAGATATGGGACAAGTGCAGAAAATTGGGATTAATACACTTTTAATGATAGTTATGTTGTTGCGATCTGATGTGCTGTGAGAATCACTGAATACTGATGGGTCTCAGGGATTCCAAATGCCAACATTTACTTATTGGAAACAATAACTTTTTTTCTCTCTCTCTGTAGATGCATCCAGACCTGCTGAACTTCTCCAGTACTTTCTGTTTTCATTTCAGATCTCCAGTGTAAGCAACATTTTGCTTTTAGTTAATTGGGGGCCAAATGCCTTTTGACTGATGCCTCAGTTTCCAATCAGTGAAGTGAGTTTTGGAGCTGACCCACCCTTCTGCAGGCTGGGACAAATGTAACTAATAAGAAAAAAAAAATTATTCTTAAATCACGTTATTTAAAAAAAGAACCTGCATTTCAGAATTGCTCCCAAATGGAATAAGTCATCATGATTGACTCCTTCCGTTGATAGTGGCTGCTCCATATTCCTCTTGCAGAGGTTACCTTTTGCTTGAAGGCATGAAATTTGCACCATCGTTTCTTAAATTCATCCATGCAGATGGGCATCACTGGCTAGGCCAGCATTTATTACCCAACCCTAATTGCTCAGAGGACAATTTAGGGTCAGTCCCATTGCTGTCGGTCTGGAGTCACACGTAGGCCATTCTAGGTAAAGACAGCAGATTTCCTTTGTGAAAAGGCATAATTGAACTACATGAATTCTTCCCGACAATCATGTTTGTATTTGACTCTTACTTGCAGATTTTTGTTGAACTTAACTTCCACCCATGATGGGATTCAACCCTGGGTCCCCAGAAAATTACCCAGAAAATTAATGCAGGTACACAATCCTTTATCCGAAATTCTTGGGGCCAGTTGTTTTTTGGAATTTGGAATTTTTCGGCTTTTGGAATAAGTGACATCGTCACAGTTAAATAAAACAAATTACCTAACAGCAGATGCATGTGTGAATAGGTAAAAACAATGACTGCAGATGCTGGAAACCAGATTAGTGGTGTGTGAATAGTCCGAGCGCTGAGACACAGTTGGTGCCTGCCAGTGCTGAGCCAGGCCTGTCACATCTGAGTGATGTGGTTAGAGTGAGTGTGGAGTTGGGTCACCTGCTCACACGTCAACTGATGCTCCACACTCCACAAAAACATTTTGCATTTCAAAGCTTTTCAGATTTCAGAATTTCAGATAAAGGACTGTGTACCTGTAGTCTCGTTATAATACCACCAGGCCATCGCCTCTACTCAGTGTGATCATTGAAGTTCTGTTTCAGGTTGGTCTTCTTGAATAAAAATGAGCAAGCAAGTACTGGCTTTTGTTATCGTGTTGTAAGACCCAAGTTCCAATACTTAACCCATTAAGGATGGGCTCAAGGCTACGGGACAAGTTAGCCATGGTATATTTATGGCAGTCCTAAGATTCACACAGAGGGTAGTACGTGTATGGATTAAGCTGCCAGATGAAGTGGTGGAGGCTAGTACAATTGCAACATTTAAAAGGCATCTGGATGGGTATATGAATAGGAAGAGTTTGGAAGGATATGCGCCAGGTGCTGGCAGGTGGGATTAGATTGGGTTGGGAAACTGGTCGGCATGGACAGTTTGGATCAAAGGGTCTCTTTCTGTGCTGTACATCTCTATGACTCTATGACTCTATGTGCAGGTTAGGTGAATTAGCCATGGTAAATTGTCAATAATGTTAATGGATGTGTAGGCTAGGGGCATTAGTCAGAGGAAATGTAGAGTAATGGGGGAGGGAAATGAGTCTGGGTCAGTGTGGACATGTTGGGCCCAATGGCCTGTTTCCACACTAGGGATTCTATGATGATTTTATTAACATTTACAACAAGCAATTCTATTACATTCAAGACTTTTGCAGGGGAAATGAATAAATGCTTTCAGGGGAAGATCATGTGTTAAGGGTGTGGTGCACCCTAGCTTGTATTGATGCTCAGTAATTCAAATAGCTTGGCACAATGTGAGGGGAGGAGGGGGGCCTCTAGATTATGGAGTCGCGGAGATCTACAGTACAGAAAAAGGCCCTTTGGTTCATTATATCCACAGCAATTAAAACAACCACTTAACTCCTCTAATTTGAATATGGTGAACATACTTACATAATCTTGGTCTTTATGGAGCTCTGCTGACTGAGTAAGCTTCTTCTGCCACAGCCTGACTGACCAAAACATCTGGGTAGTCAAAAAGTATTCTCTCTTAGCAAATAATTTATAATTTAACTTTCTTTAGCTGAACACAAACGACAGGGTTGGTATGTCAGCCCCTCTCACACATTTGTAGACATTTAAATCCTTCCCCTTCTGTTATTTGCCACCTCTGAATTGATAAACTCCCCAACTGAAGGCAGCTTTCATTGGAATTTGCCAAAAATCTAATGATGATGCTGACCTTTAAAGTAAGCACTCTTCAAGTATGCACTATTATTGAGCTAAATGCAAATCGCCTTGACCTTTTGCAATGCAATAGTGGCATTATAATAGCTTAACTCCTGCGATCTGGGCAGAGTCAACTATGCGACTCACAACCAAGTCTTACAACAGATCTCTAAATATTTCACTTCTTGGTAGATATCCGATTGAGTGCCTAATCTGTGTTTAATGTTACTTGTTATGGGTGGGAACACCTGTCAGCCAGAACATTTAATGCCATTTAGAATGCACAGCAGAATAGTTATTTAGACATTAAACTACTTTTGTATAATCACCATAAATTTGAATTTGGAGTAGTTAATTAATCACAGACATAACACATTAACAGATCAGTGATAAATCACTGTTTAAACTTTATTAGATGGTGATGATGATGAAGGATTATCTTCCTGAAACATTTAATCAAGATGATGAGGGTCTCACCCACTATGTCTCCAGAAGGCAGTGGCCCTCTGTCATACCCTTTGGGAAATGTCTGTGGGAATGACCTTCCAAGTAGGCACTTGAGTGGCCAATGGAGGCTCTTCTCTGGTATCAAGAACTCTGCAGTTGAAAATCCTGTCCCCACCCCAAGAACTGCTGACTAGTTAGCTATTTCAGGCACCACTGGTGGCAGCTACTACAAATTCACCCAGGAGAGGGGCAGGATGGTCTAGTGACCCAGGCGATACATGATTAAAGATGGGATGGGTAGGTATCAGTAGCAAGGGTGAATAGGTGGCTTTCAGTGAGATTCCACCTTGTCCATACTGGGTTCCTCATTCAGGCTGTGGGCATCTTTGAATGAGGGAACCCGCACTGTGAGAGCTTGCAGGGTGACCAATGTCCTGCCTGTCATTAGTTGAATGCCAGTGGTGGTATTATTGATTGTTTAAGTGATATAATGGATGAGCACCCTGGTGAGAAAGTAGTAGGCTCTTTACTTACCACCTTCCCTCCTGATTAATTGACCCCTGCTTCCAATTTCTTTAAAAAAATAATCTTGGGTTCTTGAACAAGCAAAATACATCTAGATAGCTACAATTTCTAGTAGAATTCAATATTCACTGAGTATTGATCTGAGTTGAAGAAATTGAAAGAATTTACATTTAGATAACACTTTTCAAAATCTCAAGATGTTTGAAAATGCTCTACAGTTGATTGAGGATTTCTGAAATGTAATCACTATGGCAATGCAGAAAACGCAGCAGACAATTTGCATGCAGAAAAGACCATCGATGTGATAGGTGGCTAGAAACATCTCCATTTGAGTGACTAAGGGATAAATATTGATTAGGGTTCCCTCGTTCTTGTCACAAATCACTCAGGCAGTGCATTGGAAATCAAGCCTAGCTATTCCTGAAATTGTCACAAATATTAAAACTTTTTAAAGAAATATGCAAAGTTTCCAAATTGCTTAATTTTCAGATAAAATTGACAGAAAGCACCGATCAGTTTGCTGTTCTTAACACAAAATTGTTATTTATTATAGGTCATCAGATTCTAGCTACAAGTTAACAATTAAGCTAAATTGAATGAATTCAACAAATTAAAACTCTAAATCCCTTATAACCTCCACCCCCCCACCCCCCACCCTTCATGCACAAAAGTGAAAACCAACAGGTGAGTGGAGAGAAAACTAGGAAAACTAGAACCAAGAGCAGTTGGTTGGTTCTTACTGATCTGAAGGCTTCTCTTCAACCATCTTTTTCCTGAATGTTTTTTCACTGGTTTGCAAGAGGCATGAGGTTTCTGGTGAAAGGCTTTTCACTTATCCAATTCAAAATTACAATTTCTCTTAACCACTGAAGAAAGCTAAGATGGGTTTTCATCTCGTTTAAGGTGTCTTACTGCAGACAACTGACAGAGAAAGTTTTTATCTGCTGTAGATCTGTTGGTTTCTCTTTTGCTCTGACAAAGCTGTTCTCTATCTTGCTTACAGTCAAGTTGTTCAGCTACTTGACAACCAATCACACAATTGTTGGCAGGCAGAGAACCTTTGTCATCACTAACTGGTTTGTAGACTAGGGGCCAATCAGTTTCACTTGTAAGCAATCCTTGGCTCTTGTATGTGTGCAAATTGTTGGAATCCACAGCTACACAAGCAGTGTTCACAAAAGTTATAAAACTTCTTATTTTAAAAACTATTTCCTCTCTAAAGATACAAGTAAATAAGTTTCCACCAACCTTTTGCTGCACAAAAAAAATTTGTCCCTCTCTCTTTTTTGTCGATAAGCTTAAATTTGTGCCTTCTGGTTGCTAAGCCAGTTGCTCCTTATTTCCAAATCAAAATCCTTTATGATTTTGAATGCATCAATAAAATCTTTATTTGTTTTTGCCCGCTTTAAGGAGAGTAAATCCACTATCCGGATGCTCCGGTTTCCTCCCACAGTCCAAATATGTGCTGGTCAGGTAAATTGGCCATGCTAAGTTCCCCATTGTGCTAGGTGCATTAGTCTGAGGGAAATGGGTCTGGGTGGGATACTCTTCGGCGGGTCAGTGTGGACTGGTTGGGCCGAAGGGCCTGTTTCCACACTGTAGGGAATCTAATCTAATCTCTGCTTCTTTGCAATATTTGCTTTTTAGCATGTCCAGCACAGAAACAATGTTACGGAGTCCTAACAAATGTGCACAGCTTAGATATACTAGAATGACAGCAGAAGGAATATGTTATAACTATAAAAAGGGACTTCAAATACTACAGTTGTATTCAATGGATCAGAAGATAAAACAGGTTCTCTGACATGTTTAGTGTTAGAAAAGGACGTGAGGAAATGCATTGTGAAATATTACTTCCACTGGTTGATGTATTATCAAAATACAACATTCAATTAGGATAAACAGGAAGTAAGTAGATTTAAGAACAAAACAAAATTCACACTGAGTCACCAGAATAGAATTCAAAAATAATATTATAAATAGCTGCTGAGGTTAAGCCGGGGAGAGATCGAACCCAGCACAGGGGAGAGATCAAGCCCAGCACATGGGAGATCAAGCCCAGCAAAGAGGAGAGACTTCGCCCAGCACAGGAGAGAGATCGAGCCCAGCATATGGGAGAGATCAAGCTCAGTACAGGGGAGAGATCGAGCCAAGCAGAGGGGAGATTGAGCCCAACATATGGGAGAGATCGAGCCCAGTACAGGGGAGAGATCGAGCCAAGCACAGGGGAGATGTTTGAGGTAGGGGTGACCACCGATGCTCCTGCTGACTTCACCTGCAGGAAGTGCAGCCAGCTCCAGCTCCTCACAGACTGCGTTAGGGAACTGGAGCTGGAGTTGGATGAACTGAGGATTATTCGAGAGGCTGAGAGGGTGATAGATAGAAGCTACAGGGACATAGTTACTCCAGAGAACAGAGGTAGCTGGGTAACAGTTAGAGGTAGGAAGGGGAGGAAGCAGGCAGTGCAGGGATCCCCTGTGGTCATTCCCCTCAACAATAAGTATACCGCTTTGGATACTGCTGGGGGGGACAGCCTAGGAGGGATAAGCTGCAGTGACCGGGTCTCTGGCACGAGGTCCAACTCTGAGGCCCAAAAGGGAAAGGGGGAGAGGTGGAGAGCGCTAGTTATAGGAGACTCTATAGTTAGGGGGACAGACAGGTGGTTCTGTGGACATGGGCGAGAATCTCGGATGGTTTGTTGCCTCCCGGGTGCCAGGGTCCGAGATGTCTCGGACTGTGTCTTCAGAATCCTTAACGGTGTGGGATATAGGTAAATTAATGTTACTTCTGCAACTCTGCAATTCCATTTTACAAAGTAAAATGAACTCACACCAGTGTGTAATTGTTTTAGCCAAGAGCTGAGTCAACAAGAATGGAAACGATGTGGAGGAAATATATAATTGTTTTTGTATTAGCTAAAACTGTATGTCAGAAGGTAGACATTATGGGCAAGTAGATAAGATGTTGTGAGGGGATGAAGTTAAGCTAGATACGCCTGTACAAACAGTAGGTATAAACATCTGCTTCCCACTTTTACAAAAACACAGGAACAAACCCCAATTAAAAGGGTCATAGGGATCAGAATGGCCTCGGGAAAGGCACAGATGAAGAGGGTAGATAATGATGAAGAAAGAATATGCCTAACAATGACCTACAGCGGGATGAGGTCAAACAGCCTTGTGAGGCCAGGAATAAGCATTTTGTCACAGACAAGGCCGGATAAGGCAAGAGATAAACGGGAGTAATGGGGGCCGGTCTTAGGGAAGTGGAGGATGTAAACAGGGGAGGGAGCAGTGTAAAACAATAGACATCAAATCATATAAATGTTGTGTATGAATTGAATTTGGTGTGTGTATGTCCTCTACCTTATAGGCACTGGACATCACACCCACTTGCAAGTGTAAAATAAATGACACTACTGATTCAGATCTTGTCTCGGACTGAAATGATTGAAGTGAGTGGGCTTTGTTTCTCACAACGGGGAGGGTGTGCAGCCAGAAGTCGTGGTGCACATTAGCACCAACGACATAGGTAGGAAGAGGGGTGGGGAGGTCATTCAGGAGCTCAGGGAGTTAGGCTGGAAGCTAAAAGCTAGGACGGACAGAGTCGTCATCTCTGGGTTGTTGCCGGTGCCATGTGACAGTGAGGCAAGAAATAGGGAGAGAGTGCAGTTGAACACGTGGCTGCAAGGATAGTGTAGGAGGGAGGGCTTCAAGTATTTGGACAACTGGACTGCATTCTGGGGAAGGTGGAACCTGTACAAGCAGGACGGGTTGCACCTGAACCAGAAGGGCACTAATATCCTGGGAGGTAGGTTTGCTAGCACTCTTCGGGGGGTGTTTAATCTAATTTGGCAGGGGGATGGGATCCAGACTTGTAGTCCAGCAAGTAGGTTAGCTGTTTTTCAGGATGTCCAAGAATGTAGGGAGGCTGTGGAGAAGGTAGCACTGACAGGGAATGCTTGCAGACACAGAGATGGGCTCAAGTGTGTATACTTCAACGCAAGGAGTATCAGAAATAAGGTGGGTGAACTTAAGGCGTGGATCAGTACTTGGGACTACGATGTTGTGGCCATCATGGAAACATGGATAGAAGAGGGACAGGAATGGTTGTTGGAGGTTCCTGGTTACAGATGTTTCAGTAAGATTAGGGGGGGTTGGTAAAAAAGGAAGGGGGGGTAGCTTGGCTAATTAGAAATGGTATAACAGCTGCAGAAAGGCAGTTCGAGGGGGATCTGCCTTTGGAGGTAGTATGGGCTGAAGTCAGAAATAGGAAAGGAACAGTCACCTTGTTGGGTGTTTACTATAGGCCCCCCGATAGCAGCAGAGATGTGGAGAAACAGATTGGGAAACAGATTTTGGAAAGGTGCAGAAGCCACAGGGTAGTAGTCATGGGCGATTTCAACTTCCCAAATATTGATTGGAAGCTCTTTAGATCAAGTAGATTGGATGGGGTGGTGTTTGTGCAGTGTGTCCAGGAAGCCTTTCTAACTCAATATGTAGATTGTCCGACCAGAGGGGAGGCCATATTGGGTTTGGCACTTGGTAATGAACTTGGTAACAAGTGATGGGCTTGTTAGTGGGTGAGCATTTTGGTGATGGTGACCACACTTCTGTGACTTTCACCTTGGTTATGGAGAGAGATAGGTGTGTGCAACAGGGCAGGTTTTACAATTGGGGGAAGGGTAAATACGATGCTGCAAGACAGGATCTGAGGAGCATAAATTGGGAGCACAGGCTGTCAGGGAAGGATGTCGTTGAAATGTGGAACTCTTTCAAGGAACAGATACGACGTGTCCTTGATATGTATGTACCTGTCAGGCAGGAAATAGATGGTCGTGTGAGGGAACCTTGGTTGATGAGGGAGGTTGAATGTCTTGTAAGGAGGAAGGAGGCTTACATAAGGTTGAGGAAACAAGGTTCAGACAGAGCGTTGGAGGGATACAGGATAGCCAGGAGGGAGCTGAAGAAAGGGATTAGGAGAGCTAAGAGAGGGCATGAAAAATCTTTGGCGGGTAGGATCAAGGATAACCCCAAGGCCTTTTATGCATATGTGAGAAACATGAGAATGACGAGAACGAGGGTAGGTCCGATCAAGGACAGTAGTGGGAGACTGTGTATTGAGTCGGAAGAGATAGGAGAGGTCTTGAATGAGTACTTTTCTTCAGTATTTACAAATGAGAGGGACGGTATTGTTGAAGAGGAGAGTATTAAATGGACTGGTAAGCTAAAGGAGATACTTGTTAGGAAGGAAGATGTGTTGCGCATTTTGAAAAACTTGAGGACAGACAAGTCCCCCGGGCCTAACGGGATATATCCTAGGATTATATGGGAAGCAAGAGAGGAAATTGCAGAACCGTTGGCAATGATCTTTCCGTCTTCACTGTCAATGGGGGTGGTGCCAGGGGACTGGAGAGTGGCGAATGTTGTGCCCCTGTTCAAAAAAGGGAATAGGGATAACCCCGGGAATTACAGGCCAGTTAGCCTTACTTCGGTGGTAGGCAAAGTAATGTAAAGGGTACTGAGGGATAGGATTTATGAGTATCTGGAAAGACACTGCTTGATTAGGGACAGCCAGCACGGATTTGTGAGGGGTAGGTCTTTCCTTACAAGTCTTACTGAATTCTTTGAGGAGGTAACCAAGCATGTGGATGAGGGTAGAGCAGTGGATGTAGTGTACATGGATTTTAGTAAGGCATTTGATAAGGTTTCCCATGGTAGGCTTATGCGGAAAGTCAGGAGGCATGTGATAGAGGGAAGTTTGGCCAGTTGGATAGAGAACTGGCTAACCGGTCAAAGTCAGAGAGTGGTGGTAGATGGTAAATATTCAGCCTGGAGCCCAGTTACAAATGGAGTTCCACAGGGATCAGTTCTGGGTCCTCTGCTGTTTGTAATTTTTAATTAATGACTTGGAAGAGGGAGTCGAAGGGTGGGTCAGTAAATTTGCAGACGATACGAAGATTGGTGGAGTTTTGGATAGTGAGGAGGGCTGTTGTCAGCTGCAAAGAGACTTAGATATGATGCAGAGCTGTGCTGAGGAGTGGCAGATGGAGTTCAACCCTGTCAAGTGTGAGGCTGTCCATTTTGGAAGGACAAATAAGAATGTGGAATACAGGGTTAATGGTAGGGTTCTTAGTAAGGTGGAGGAGCAGAGGGATCTTGGGGTCTATGTTCATAGATCTTTGAAAGTTGCCACTCAGGTGGATAGAACTTGTAAGGCGGCCTATGGTGTATTAGAGTTCATTAGCAGAGGGATTGAATTCAAGAGTCGTGAGGTGATGTTGCAGCTGTACAGGACCTTGGTAAGGCCACATTTGGAGTACTGTGTGCAGTTCTGGTCGCCTCATTTTATGAAAGATGTGGAAGCTTTGGAGAGGGTGCAGAGGAGATTTACCAGGATGTTGCCTGGAATGGAGAATAGGTCGTACGAGGATAGGTTGAGAGTGCTAGGCCTTTTCTGATTGGAACGGTGAAGGATGAGGGGTGACTTGATAGAGGTTTATAAGATGATCAGGGGAATAGATAGAGTAGACAGTCATAGACTTTTTCCCCGGGTACAACAGAGTGTTACAAGGGGACATAAATTTAAAGTGAAGGGTGGAAGGTATAGGGGGGATGTCAGGGGTAGGTTCTTTACCCAGAGAGTGGTGGGGGCATGGAATGCGCTGCCTGTGGGAGTGGCAGAGTCAGAATCATTGGTGACCTTTAAGCGGCAATTGGATAGGTACATGGATAGGTGCTTAAGCCTATCGTGAGCCGAAGGGCCTGTTCTGTGCTGTATTGTTCTATGTTCAACGCATGGGAGATCGAGCCCAGCATGGGGGAGAGATCAAGCCCAGTCCATAGGAGATATTGAACCCAGCACAGGAGAGATATCAACCCAGTGCATGGGAGAGATTGAGCCCAGCAGGTGGGAGATTGAGCCCAGCACAGGGGAGAGATCAAGCCCAGTGCATGGGAGAGATTGAGCCCAGCAGGTGGGAGATTGAGCCCAGCACAGGGGAGAGATCAGGCCCAGTGCATGGGAGAGATTGAGCCCAGCACTGGAGTACACGTGATGATAAACTTAATTCTAATTCTAATTCCACTTTCAATAGGCCACCTAAGAGTCTTTTCCCAGCACTTCTAACCTAAGGGCCTCTTCTGATGCGTAGGGAAGGCCTCCCCCATTACCTCCTCCTCCACTCCTAGCCCCAACCCTTTCACTGGTAAAGGCCATCCTCATAAAAACATTCAGGGTATAGAGGGACATGGACTATGTAAGAAGCAAAAGGTTTTACCTTAGAAAGACATCATGTGTTGGCACAATCTTAGTGGGCTGAAGGGCCTGTTCCTGTGCTGTACTGCTCTTCGTTCACATCAATAATCCCTCCCCCTTTTGTTGGATCATAGCCAACATGACTAGGTGTTCTTGACTTCACTTACCTCAGTTCCAGGATGATGTCCATGATACTGTTCTGAATTGCATGCATTGCCAGTTGTGATCCAGTTAGCTACTGACTCTGGAAGGCAGCATCTCTGCTCAGAAAGGGTCATGAACCTGGCAGTTCATTGCTTGATGGTCATAGAATTGTGTTAGAACTCCTGGAACTAGTTGAGGCAGGATTGGTCCTGGCTTTTTGGCCTAACTTTGGGCCATAACTATCCTGACAAAAATCAGTTAGTTGTAACAATTAAGAGCAAATGAGATAACTCAATTAAAAGAAATATTGAGGAATATATGCAGAAAGCACAGGGAAGTTGAATAAATTAGATAACACCAAATGTCAGTGTTCTATGTTCTAAATTACCTCCATCCACGCCATCTCTATGGCTATAGACAGAATATTAATCATTATAAACAGTCCCTGCTGGGACACTTTAATTAAAACAACATTTAACAGACATTGGAAACTAGGATGGAAACTTCCAAGAATCATTCTGTTACTGAGGGTGATGATGAGCCCCAGACCCTGCAGTGGTTTTTACACGTGTTTACAGTGGGGCTTTAAATGTTTTACTACCTGCAAATAGTTAGTCCTTGGTCGGTCCTGGGAGGGCTCCAATGATCTCAAAACTCTTAATTTAAAACAATCACAGTTGATAATTAAATTAATATATTAATCCTATTGAGTCAATAAATAGACCAGTTTGTAAAATCATTTTATAATGAAGTTATAGCGTTGAGAAAAATCATTGGGTCATAGAGTTATACAGCACAGAAACAGAACTTCGGTCTAACTCATCCATACCAACCAGACATCCCAATCTGACTTAGTCCTCTTTGCCAACATTTGGCCTATCTCCCTCTAAACCCTTCCTATTCAAATACACATCGAGATGCCTGTTAAATGTTGTAATTATATCTCCCTCCACCACCTCCTCTGGCAGCTTGTTCGACACATGCAAGTGAAAGATTTGCCCCTCAGTTCTCTCTTAAATCTTTCCAATGTCACCTTAAACCTATGTCGTCTAGTTTTGGACTTTTCTACTTTGAGGAAAAGACTTTGGCTATTCACCCTGTTATACCCCTCATGATTTTATAAACTTCTATAAGGTCACCCCTTAGCCTTTGACACTCCAGGGAAAAAAGTCTCAGCCTCTTCAGCCTCTCCCTGTAGCTCAAACCCTCCAGTTTTGGCAACGTCCTTGTACATCTCTTCTGAACCCTTTCAAGTTTCACAATATCTTTTCTCCAGCATGGAGAACTGAATGCAGTTTTCTAAAGGCACAGCTGCTGCATGACCTTCCAACTGCTGTACTTAATGCTGCTGTTTATATTCCATTCTTTAAAGAAAGTCATTTGCAGGTTGTGGATATTATTAGCCGAGTCAGCATTTATTGCCAATCCTGAATTGTCCTTGAGAAAGTGATGGTGTGCTGCCTTCTTGAACTGGCACAATTCACAGATGTTAACTACACCCAAAGTGTTATTAGAGAGGATTTTGACCCAGCAACAGTGAAGGATTGGCAATATAGTTCCAAGTCAGGAAGACATGTAGTTGCAGTTGCAATTTGAGACATGAATTTGTAGTTCATGTTATTCTCATGGATTTGCTGCCTTATTCCAGGCAGTAGAGGTCACATCTTTGGAACGTGCTGTTTTAGGAGCCATGGTGAGTTGGTACAATACATCTTGTAGATGGTACACATTGCAGTCCCAATGCTTTGCTGGTGGAGGTGAAAGTGAAGGTAAAGGGACAAGACAAGGTGCCAATTAAGTGAGCAGCAATGTCTTGGGTAACATTGTGCTTCTTAAGTGTGGTTGGAGCTTCCCACATCCAGGCTGTTCAGATGGTTGATAGAGTCGATTGGTGAGTTGCCTGCTGGAAGATTCCTAGCCTCTGGCCTGCTCACATAGTCACAGTATTTATACTGCTAGCCCAGTTCAAATATCTTCACCATGTGGTGACCTTCAAAATGTGTCTATAGGGGTATCAGTGATAATAATACCATTGAATGTTATGGTGGATGATTGAATGTTGTCCAGGTCTTGCTGCAAATACTTTACTTTAGCTTCAGAGAAATTGCTGTTAGTGCTGAAAATTATGCAATCATCAGTGAACATGCCTACCTTTTATCTGAGATTGAAGAGAATATACTTTATGAAGCAGCTGAAGATTGTTGAACCCAGGACTTTATCTTGAGGAACTTCTGTTGTGATGTCCTTTGGTTGCGATTATTGACCTCCAACAAGCACAAGCACCTACTTTTGTACCAGGAATGACTCTAACCAACAACGATCTTTCTCCTTGATTCTCATTGACTCTAGAGTTCATTGCTAGAGCTCATTGATGTCTGACTCAGTCAAATGCTGCCTTGATTTCAAGGGCAGTCATCCTTACAGCCCAAGTTCAATTCAACTCTTTTGTCAGTGCATGAATCAAATCTGTAGAAATATAGAGCAGAAATGGACCAATTGACCCATTAAGCTGGCTCTGCCATTTAATATGATCACGATCTTGATTAATAGAAGATCAAGGATTATGAGGAGAAGGCAGGAGAATGGGATTGAGAAACATATCAGTCATGAGCGAATGGTGGAGCAGACTCAATGGGCTGAATGACCTAATTCTGCTCCTATATCTTATGGTGTTAGGTCATAGCTATCTCAATTCCATACTCCCACTGTCTCCCCCTCATACCAAACATCTTTAGCCTGTAGAAATCTCTTTCCTAAATATATTTAGTGACTTGGCTTCCATAGCCTCTGCAGTAGAGAGTTTTATTGTTTTTCACTCAGAGGGTGTGAACCTTTCTCCTCATCCCATTCCAAAATGGCTTACTGTTTATCCTGACACCATGACCCTTTGTTCTGAAAGTGCCTGGTCTGGGAAACATTATTCCCGCATCTAATCTTTTCAGGTCTGTGAGAATTTTTAATGTTTCAATGATATCCTATTTCCATCTTCTACATGTCAGTGAATATTGGCCAAGTCAACTCAATTGCTCCTCGTTCAACAAATCTGCCATCACAGGAATCGGCCCTTTGCTGTACTCCATCAATGATAAATATATCTATTGTTAGATAAAACTGCACACAGTACTCCAGGTATGGTCTCACTAAGGCCCTGTATATAAAACTTAATCCAGTAATAAAATCCTCTTGCAGTGATGTTCAGCATAGCATTTGCTTTCCAAAGTGTTGGCCACATTTGTAAGCTTACCTTCAATTACTGATATACAAGTACATCTATGCCCCTTTTTCCATCAACATTTCCCAATCTATCATAATTTAATAATGCTGTGTTATTTTCTAACTATGGTGGAGAATGTCACACTTATCCATGTTATACTGCAACTGCCTTGCTTTACCCACACACTCAACTCATCTAAGTCAGCCTGAAGTATCCTTACATCTGCCTCACCTAGTTTTGCATTGTAAAAACTGAAATATTATCAAGTTCTGAAGAAAGGGCACTGGTCTCAAAACATTGACTCTGCTTTCTCTCTACAGATGCTGCCGGAATTGCTGAGTTTCTGCAGCAATTTCAGTTTTTCTTCAGGTCTTCAGTATCCACAGTCATTTGTTTTATTTTGAAAATACAATACTTGATTTTCTCATCCATATCATTGATATATAACATGAATACCTGCAGGCTAACATTGATCCTTGTGATACCTCATTTGACATTGCCTTTCATTCTGAAAATGACCTACTTATTCTTCCAGGGGAAAGTGAGGACTGCAGTTGCTGGAGATCAGAGTCGAGAATGTAGTGCTGGAAAAGCACAGCAGGTCAGGCAGCATCCATGGAGCAGGCGAATCGATGAAGGGCTTATGCCCGAAACGTCGGTTCTCCTGTTCCTCGGCTGCTGCCTGACCTGCTGTCCTCTTCCAGCACTACACTCTCGACCCATTTATTCCTCCAGTCTGTTTACTGTCTATTAACTGATTCTTAATCCATGCCTGTATCTTATCAACAACTGCATGTTTTGATTTTTCACATTATTGTTTTATGTGGAACTTTTTACAAAAGCTTTCTGAAAATCCAAATGCACCACATCCACTGGTTCACCTTCATCTATTCTAAGTTACATTCACAAAAAAAAAGTCCAGTAAGTTTATTAAACGCAATTTCTTTTTTTTTTCTACATCTATACTGATTCTGTGTGATACAGTTGATACTTTCTAAGTGTTGTGTCACCATATAGCAGAAAAACTCCAGCATTTTTGTTACATTGTTATTAGATAAGTGGTCTCTAATTCCTGGTTTTCTCCCTCCATACCTCTTTCCCTGCCACCTTTTTTTAAACAGTGAGGTTATATTTGCCATAGCTCTAATCAGCTGGAACAGTTCCAGAATCTTGAAAGATGACAACCAGCGCACCCATTATTTCCATGGTCACCTCCTTTATTTCCCCAGGATGTAAATGATCAGGTACAGGGGATTTTAGTCTCTTTAACTTCACAATACTTTTTTAAAAACCGAATTCTAATCTCCTTCAATTGCAGTTACCCAAAAGAACCTTGCTTCCATATTATGTGCAGGAAATATTTTTGTTTCTTTTTCTATGAACTAAAGTAGATGTTTGATTGCTGTGCTATTTTGTCAGTATCCATTATCAATTCTCCTGTTTTAGTCTGTGTTTATCTGCACTGAATTTTTTCCCTTTTCAGATATTTATTAAAGCTCTCACAATCTGCTTTTATGTCCCTTGCAAGTTCAATCTCAATCTATTTCCATCCTTTAATCAATTCCTTGGTTTTCTTTTCCTGAATTCCAAGTTGATCCCAGTCCTCAGGCTTGCTATTTTTTCTACAATTTTATGTGACTCCTCTTTAGATCTATTACTCGACTTAATTTATTTCGCTAGCCATAGTGGGCCACCTTTACATGTTGCATTCTGTCATTGTGTAGTATATAGAGTCATAGAGATGTACAGCATGGAAACAGACCCTTCGGTCCAACCTGTCCATGCTGACCAGATATCCCAACCCAATCTAGTCCCACCTGCCAGCACCCGGCCCATATCCCTCCAAACCCTTCCTATTCATATACCCATCCAAATGCCTCTTAAATGTTGCAATTGTACCAGCCTACACCACTTCATCTGGCAGCTCATTCCATACACATTCCACCCTCTACGTGAAAATGTTGCTCCTTAGGTCTCTTTTATATCTTTCCCCTCTCACCCTAAACCTGTGCCCTCTAGTTCTGGACTCCCCGACCCCAGGGAAAAGACTTTGCATATTTACCCTATCCATGGCCCTCATAATTTTATAAACCTCAATAAGATCACCCCTCAGTCTCCGACCTCCAGGGAAAAAAGCTCCAGCCTGTCCAGCCTCTCCCTATAGCTCAAATCCTCCAACCCTGGCAACATCCTTGTAAATCTTTTCTGAACCCTTTCAAGTTTCACAACATCTTTACGATAGGAAGGAGACCAGAATTGCATGCAATATTCCAACAGTGGCCTAGCCAATGTCCTGTACAGCCGCAACATGACCTCCCAAATCCTGCACTCAACACTCTGACCAATAAAGGAAAGCATGCCAAACGCCTTACAGATAGTTGCTTGTGGTAGCTTCACAGGTTGACACGCCAAGGTGGATTTCCCTCTGCATCAAGCATCATATTCATAGTATTGTAGAATCTGTACAGTGCAGAAAGTAACCATTTGGCCCATTACGTCTGCACCAACCCTCCGAAGAGCATCCCACACAGACCAACCCTCCATCCAGTTTATCCCCATAACTCCACATTCAGCATAGCTAACCGTCTCGCCTGCATATCTTTGGAACTTGCGAGGAAACTGGAGAACCAGGTGGAAACACACACAAACACAAGAAGAACATGCAAACTCCACACAACCAGTCACCCAAGGCTGCAATCGAATCTGGGACCCTGACGCTGTGAGGCAGCTGTGCTAACCACTAAACCACATTATCAAAGTGCTGATTTATGATACACATTGGTATTTGTGGAAGTGCTTGCATAAGCCCAGTTAAAGGGTCCATACGATACTTTTAAACATCTGCACAGGGATTTATGATCTTTGACCAGCTATAGTGATTTAAAGGTCTGCCAGTTAAATTAATATAGAATCAATAGAGTTCTCTGAAGATATAAATTTGATTTGCTGATTGGTTTAGAACTTCTATTTTACGGTCTAAGCAAAAGCTGGACAATCATATTTATAAGTTGAGCTGCAGAGCTGGGCTGAGGAGTGGCAGATGGAGTTCAACCCTGTCAAGTGTGAGGTTGTCCATTTTGGAAGGACAAATAAGAATGCAGAATACAGGGTTAACGGTAGGGTTCTTAGTAAGGTGGAGGAGCAGAGGGATCTTGGGGGCTATGTTCATAGATCTTTGAAAGTTGCCACTCTGGTGGATAGAGCTTGTAAGAAGGCCTATGGTGTATTTGCGTTCATTAGCAGAGGGATTGAATTCAAGAGTCATGAGGTGATGTTGCAGCTGTATAGGACCTTGGTAAGGCCACATTTGGAGTACTATGTGCAGTTCTGGTCGCCTCACTTTAGGAAAGTTGTGGAAGCTTTGGAGAGGGTGCAGAGGAGATTTACCAGGATGTTGCCTGGAATGGAGAATAGGTCGTACAAGGATAGATTGAAAGTGATAGGCCTTTGCTCATTGGAACGGCGAAGGATGAGGGGTGACTTGATAGAGGTTTATAAGATGATCAGGGGAATAGATAGAGTAGACAGTCAGAAGCCTTTTCCCCGGGTACAACAAAGTGTTACAAGGGGACATAA
This sequence comes from Chiloscyllium punctatum, assembly GCF_047496795.1. NCBI lineage: Eukaryota > Metazoa > Chordata > Chondrichthyes > Orectolobiformes > Hemiscylliidae > Chiloscyllium > Chiloscyllium punctatum. The sequence continues at coordinate 107,877,742 of NC_092745.1, read as the reverse complement.
ATTTAAGGTGAAGGGTGGAAGGTATAGGGGGGATGTCAGGGGTAGGTTCTTTACCCAGAGAGTGGTGGGGGCATGGAATGCGCTGCCTGTGGGAGTGGCAGAGTCAGAATCATTGGCTACCTTTAAGCGGCAATTGGATAGGTACATGGATGGGTGCTTAAACTAGGACAAATGCTCGGCACAACATCGTGGGCCGAAGGGCCTGTTCTGTGCTGTATTGTTCTATGTTCTATGTTCTATGTTCTATAAGTGTTTCTTTTGAAGATCAGTTTAACAGAAAAGTGTAAAGTTATTTAAATGGTCTGAAGTGTGGTTGAACAGTGAAATGTTGGGAAATTGGGAACATTTTTAGAAAATAATGTTAATCTTGCCCTTAAAAGACTTTCAGCTGTTATAGGCAGCATGGTGTGAATTTTTAGTACATCACTTTGAATAGTTTGTATCAAAGACGTGGTGATGAGAGATTTGAGTTGAAAGTTTCAAAGGTATGGAAAGAGGTCTGAAGCCTATGGTAGGTATACTTTTAAGTACTGAGATAAACCTTCAATGTAATATTACCTCTCACTTGGAACAGGTCATTAAAATCATCTTAAGCGTAACTCCCATCATCTGCAGGTGTGTATGACATCTTCCTCTGTACCAGTGAAGCTTCAATGCTTGACAAGAGATCACTTTTCTTAATAGAATAACACAGACAGAGGGGTCATCAAAGCAGAGTCTGACAATATCGATCGTGAGAGCAGAAGATCAGTCGGTCAATTGGAGGAGCCAGTTTATGATTCTGTGCTTGGGCAGGTCAGGCAGCACCTTACAGTGCTTACCTTGTGATGATGTCCTAGACTGTGACTGCATGTTGTGCACTGCAAAACTTTGCTGTCCACCAAGGACTCACCTTTAACCCTGGAGAGAGCAAGATGTCAATGGAGCTCAATGCAGGTATGCATCTTGGAGAACATACAGTGGCAGAAGCATCTGCTGAGGCTAGGACAGTGAGAGATTGGCTGTCTGGTACAGTGTTTACTCCTTCAATCTGCCAGACTGTTGTATCTCCATCATTCTGTAATTCCCTCCTGTCTATGTCCCTGCCTCCCTGTGTATCTCCCTGTGAATGTCCCTCCTTCCCTCCTGGAATGATAAGGAGACTGCTGGCAAATATGTAAACAAATGGTTTTCATTTAGAAATGGAAACATTTTTCAGAGGTAGGCATGCAGGTAATACCTCACCAATACTGTGTAGTTGTGATTCTTTGACAGTATTGATGTTAAATAAAAATGTTCGCTAGACTATACAAAGCCGTTCAAAGTGTGTGTCATTAACATTTGAACTGTCATAACTTAAATAACAGCGCAAAATCACTGTATAGTAACAGCTATTAAAACATAACCAGCAGAAATTATATTACACAATGCAAATAATGAATAGTGCCTTCAGAAAAGTCAACGATGAGATGGCAAAGTACAATACTGCATGTGGAGTTAAAAGTGGGTTTCAACCTATGTGGCAGAATTTCCTTCATGTATTGATAATGAAACAGGGAATTGGTTGCAGCAGCATTATGAGGTGAGATCTATTACTAAAAGGGTTCCTTAAACCTCCTACATCTTCCCCTTCTTCGTGAAGGGACCTCCTTAGTCCTGAATGAGAGATCAGGCTCTGGGCTGCATCTGATCAGAGGTTACAAGGGGTTGTTCTTGATCGGATGGTACAGATGCTACAGTTGTGGCTGGAGACTGTTGTTGGACAAGCTACAGAAACTGCCTCTGACATTCAGACTACTGCAGAAATTATGTAGTCTTGTCAGGTTCTGGATAGACTACACCGGAATGGTTCACAGACGGGAGGAATGAAGTAGAATGGTCTCCAACCTTTTGCGAACTCTAACTGTGATGCATACATGTCTTGAGGGAGCTCTGAGGACCTTCATAACATGTCTCATGGTGATGCTGTCATTGTGGGGATGCTCTTGTCATGGGCTGCTGTTGTCATGGGGATGGTTGATTTTGTGCTGACAATGTCGCAGATCCGACACCTACCTGGGCGGCACAGTGGCACAGTGGCACAGTGGTTAGCACTGCTGCCTCACAGCGCCAGAGACCTGGGTTCAATTCCTGCCTCAGGCGACTGACTATGTGAAGTTTGCATATTCTCCCCGTGTCTGTGTGGGTTTCCTCTGGGTGCTCTGGTTTCCTCCCACAGTCCAAAAATGTGCAGGTTAGGTGAATTGGCCATGCTAAATTGCCCGTAGTGTAAGGTGCAGGGGTAAATGTAGGGCAATGGGTCTGGGTGGATTGCGCTTCGGTGTGTCGGTGTGGACTTGTTGGGCCGAAGGGCCTGTTTCCACACTGTAAGTAATCTAATCTCTAATCTAATCTAAACCTCTAGTATAAGGGAACCTTCCACTACAGCAATTTCAGTCTCACTTGCTGCACTCTCATGTATTGCAGATAAATTGAAAGTGAGGAAATCACTATCCACATCTTTGACGCAAAGACAGGAGGAGGAACAAGTATGGCTGAAGATGCGGGGGTGGGGGGTCTGCAGAAGGATTTTGAGAGGCTGGAAGAGTGGGCAAAGATGTGGTAAATGGAATGCATTGTGGGAACGTGAGAGATTATGCACTTCAGTAGGAAGAAAAGAAGTTTAGACTATTTTCTAAATGGGAAAAGGCTTTGGAAGTGTGAAGCAAAAGGGGCTTAGGAATTCTAATTCACGATTCTCATAAGGTTAACGTACAGGTTCAGTTTGCAGCTAGGAAGGCAAATGCAATGTTAGCATTCCTTTTGAGAAAGCTGGAACACTAGAGCGGAGATCTACCACAGAGGCTACATAATGCTTTAGTCAGACCACATCTGGAATATTTTGAGCAGTTTTGGGCCCCTATTTTTAAGGAAGGATGTGCTGGAGTTGGAAGGGGCTCAGAGAAAGTTTACAAGAATGATCCTGGGGATGAAAGTCTTGTCATTAGAGGAATGATTGAGTTCTGTGCTGAATGGAGTTTAGAAGGATGAGGGGGGAACCTGATTGAAACTTACACAGAATACAGAGATGCCTGGTTTGAGCGGATGTGGAGAAGATATTTCCCTAGTAGGACAGACTAGGTACCGAAGGCACATTCTCAGACTGAAGGAACTGAGATGTCTTCAGCCAGAGGGTCATGAATCTGTGGAACTCAATGTCACAGAGGGCTGTGAAGGACAAGTCATTGAGTGTGTGAAAGAGAAAGATAGATGGGTTTTAGATTAGTAAATAAGTCAAAGTTATGGGGAGAAGGCAGGAGAGTGTGGTTCAGAAACATATCAGCTATGATTGAAAGGTGGAACAGACCTTTGCCTAATTTGCTTCAATATCTTACAGTCTTATGGTCAGAGACAGGTGTGCTCTCAGAGCGTTATCTTTCTTCCTCCACTGCAGGTAAAACATCACATTGTATGACATGTTCCCCTCTGTTTGATCCACAACCAATTTCTGATCTGTCAAGACATGAAGACATTGCCAGCACAGGTCCCCATGGTTATGTGTCAGAGAATAGAAAGAAAGCACTCTTCATTTATCACAAAATAAGTCCAAAACAAATGGTGCAAATGTTACTTAACTTATGGACTCACCTCTGATGCCAACGTCCAAAGCTCCGTTAAAACAGTGGGATTCACCAGGCTAAGCATGTGCAACATGTACTCCTCCTGTTCCATCAGCTCCTTGATGTAGGTAGTTCATGGATACTGTACATATGAAGTACAAACCAGTTTTCCCTGCCTTGATAGAAATACAATTGAAGTAAAATGCACTGAATTAAAAATAAATAGTACCGTCTCTGAGACAGTCATTCTGTAACATTTCATACAATCTGTAAGCAACATTGACATTTCAGCATCTAGCACTTTAACTGAGCGGATCACGTGAAGTTACAGCCATCTCGAAAACAATTGCCACACCCAACTCACAAAGGAGGACATTAGGTTTTGAAAAAAAAGGAATGCACATTTTAAATGTTGAAATACCATTACTTCTTTTGCCTCTTCTGGTATATATTTCACTTTTTGCAGCACTGGTTGACTTTCCTAGCAACTACGCTATTCATGGAGACAATGTCAGATATTTCTTTCCGTGTTGCACTTTGTACTTTGTTGTTTAATTGCCAAAGTATCAAAAATTCAACTCTATTTTGATTCCACTTCAGCCAAAAATAGATTGAGATCAGCCAAATGTTGGTACAGCCTCTTCACTATGATCTCTTCACCGACTATGTTCTACCATTGGAATACCTGATTTCAGAGGATTACCAGCTGAATCATTTAAAAGCATTTTAAAAATACGCATGAAGAGCTAATTAAAGTAAATGACACTTAGTCGCATTTAAAAACCTTGCTTTTTGCATGTTAACATCAAAAGCTAATTAGGAACATCATGACATTTGTATTTAATCATTAGAATATAGTTACTTGCTCAGTAAATGCAAAGTGACATTAGGAGTTAAACTCATTTCAGACTGATTGTATTTAATCTTTGAGATGAAATTTAAAATAAACAGCTCATCTGAGATGAGCTGCCCCTGATGCTTTTACTCTGGTCTGGCTGGTGAGGAAAATGGATCTTAAGGGGTGGTCCTTGCCAGCAGTGGCACCATCTGTGGATGGGACCTTCTCTTTCTACAGCCTGACAATTGTTGCTCCAATGATGACGCCAGAGACCAGGTTTCTACCTTTTTGGCAGCTTCCATTTTGGGAACAGAAAATCCAGGTAATTGTTTCGCCTGGGCAGCCTGGTGCTGCCCCATGGTATGCCCTCATGCTCTCTTGATTGGCCCAGAGTTGATCCCTTGGCTTGATGGTCATGGTCGAGTGGGCGAAATGCCAGGCCAAAAATATTTAAAATAGCTGCAGGAGTAGGCCATTCAGTCCATTGAGCTTGCACCACTTTTCAATATGATCATGGCTGATCAAGCAATTTCAGTATCCCACTCCCACTTTCTCTCCAATATCTGTTGATCCTCTTAGTTTCAAGGCATGTCCAGCTCCCTCTTGAATGTATCTAATCATCCAGCCCCAACAGCTTCCTGTGGGAGAGAATTCCACAGGTTCACAACTCTCTGAATGAAGAAAGTCTTCCTCATCTCAGTCCTGAATGGCTCACCCCTTATTCTTAGACTGTGACCTCTAGTTCTGGACTTCCTCAACATTGGGAACATTCTTCCCGCTTCTAGTCTGTACAGTCCCATAAGGATTTTATATGTTTCTATGAGACTTCACCCCTCATTCATCTAAATTCTAGTAAATACAAACCCAGTCGATCCAATCTTTCTTCATATGTCAGTCCTGGAGTCCCTCAACAGCAAGAATGTCCTTCCTCAGACTAGGGGACCAAAACTGTACTCAATACTCAAGGTGTGGCCTCATCAAGTCCCTATATAACTGCAGCAAGATGAAGTTGCAGATTGAGGTTGGACACAATTCTATTTCTTCAGAAGGATCATTGGACTGGTAACTTTAATGCTACTTTCTCTCTGTAGATGCTGCCATACCTGGTGAATTTCTCCAACAATTTCTTTATTTTTGTTTCAGATTTTCAGAATCTGCAATTGCTTTATTCTAGGGTTATCAGCAACAATTGGCAATGGCTACATGGTCTCTATTAGACTAGCTTTTAATTTGATAATTATTCATTTAATTCATTTTCCAAATTGCCATGGCAGGTTCTAACTCATCATTTCGGGCAATAAGCCCTTCATCAGGATTCATTCCGAAATGTCGATTGTCTTGCTCCTTGGATGCTGCCTGACCTGCTGTGCTTTTCCAGCACCACTCTAATTTAGACTCTGATTTCCAGCACCTGCAGTCCCCACTTTTGCCTAGGTTCTAACTCACGTCCCCACAGCGTAAACCTGTGTCTCTGGATTATTATGCTACTGCCTTCCCTCGTCCTACTTCATTCAATTCTAATAACAGAACCCAATCAATTTTCACTGAACTCATATATTTCTTAGTAAAGGCCCTACCAAATATATCATAAGATCTCAAGGTAGATAACACTTAACAACTTTACTCTTATCCATTTAGTCCATTATTTCCTGTTAGATTTCTATTAGATCTGTTACAAGTGGCATTCTTCTAATAAACCCTCACAAAAGTGGTTTTATAGTATTAATCCTCACTGAATGCTTTTGAGTTGCTTCCTTTCAAAAAGACTTCAATATTTTTTCCATTGCAGCCATAAAACTAGCAGTTACAATTCCCAGGATCATGCCTACAGCCTTTGAGGATTGAAATTACATTTCCTATTTTGCAAACTCTGTGAGCATCTCTCTCCAATAACCTTTGCAAAATTCAACTCCAGTTATTTAGTATCACAGGTACGTCGGATCGGCATTGGTGTTTTACGGACCTCCAAGTTCATTGCTTTCCTAATGACCATTTCAGTATTGAGCAGGGTTTTTGCCATAAACATAGTTTATTTAGTTGTCTGGAAGGAATACAAAGGCTTTGGCATATTGTTCACCACCTCAATTTCCCATCCTCCCCATCTTTAATTTCCCCCACATGTTTTCTTAATATGTTGTCACTGCATTGATTTAGGAAAAATGGGAACTCAGGGACTTTTCAAATATTGACATCGTTTGCCAGAGCAACACTAATTGAAAGTGACTCAATAAAATAAGAAATTTCTGAACATTAGCTTGTCTTCTTTGTGCTCTGCAGTAGCAAAGAATTTATTGTAATACTTGTTTTTGGCACTGAGCAAACGTAATTTAATGTTGTAGTAGATAATCAGATAACACAAGCCGCCCTGTTAGGTTGAATGAGATTTGTGCAATCGAGTATAAAGGTAAATTACGAGTCTACTGAGGCAGATAGCTTTTCGGAAACTTCCAACCTTGACATAAATGGTATGATCCTTACTTTGCTCTGTAGCAGTGCAGGGTGTTGGGAGTGGTGTAGGTACATGGGAGGGAGCTATGGGGTCAAGCTGTACCTGCCGCCCCTGAAAATGGAGTCTCAGGGGTGACCAGGTATCAAGATGCAGGCTGGTTAACATGTCCACCTCGGTTCTGTAGGATTTTGCCCTTGGAATGACACTCTGGCCCCTTGAGCCTTCACACCCCACCCACTCTCCATGCTATCTTATAGCCTCCACTCACCCTCTTTACAGCTGCTTCAGCCAGAAGGGTAGTGGATGTATGGAACTCACAGAGGGCTGCGGACACCAAGTCATTGAGCATATTTAAGACAGAGATAGAAATGTTTTTGATTAGTAAGGTGATCAATGGAGAAGACAAGAGCATGGGGGTGAGAAACATATTGCAGTCTTAATGGGCTGAGTGGCCGATATCGTGTATCAGCATAGGCCTTTCCGTGCCTATTTTTCCACCCCACAATCCCTTATAAGTCTCATGCCAAATCATACTATTTAATGGTCCTTCCATTGGCTGTTCCTGCAACCCCCTATAAAAGTTTCAACCAATCAGCTAATAGAAGTACAGGGCTCAACCATTTCACAACATTTATTTGCATAAGATTAAGCTTTGAGACAATGACAAGAAAGGTCCCAGAAAAAAAATTGCAATCACATAAAGGTATCAATCAGGTAAAGTCTACAGTTGTCTGCTTGACAGTCCAGCTTCTCAAAATGATTAGCTAGAGGGTGTCTGTTTTGACAGTGGAAGAAAACAGTTTATTTTGCTTGGTTAAATGATTCCAGTGTCATTTCATCTGTTGGATTTGGACTCTGTACTGAACCCCAAGGTAACAAAATACTTTGTGGAGAGTAACAAAATTGATAAAAAGGACAATCAATGGATTAGAAGGCAAATTAAAATTGGTTTTTGGACAACAATGATTAATATTTCAAAATTTCACCAGATGAGGTATGGCGTGATATACAAGTTTGAAATGTGTTAGTCTATCTTTCTCATAGATTCCTATAGATTCTGAGCTCTTCTTTTCTTGGTTTCTGGGGCCTAGTGTTTTGATTCATTAGGTTCAATATATTACATTAGCCAATTTCACTTTAACATACATACAATCCACTTTGCAGATTTAAGACTTCAGCTTTAGTTTCTTAGTCTGCCCTAACTTCTATTCCTTCAGATCCACCTTCACTGCTGGAACTACACAATGTACAACTGCCTGAAGCTGTGCCTCCTTCTCTCTTCCTACCTCCTCTCACTGCCAAGATTGGCTTTCCTGAAATGGCAAAGAGGTGAAATGTACAATGGGGCGGTCTGCTTGCCTAGTCTGAAGGAAAGTTGGTGGCTCCGCATCGATAATACACTGTGGACTAGACAAACTGGTGCAGGTGGGAGGAACTCCCACCAAAGGAGGTTGCTAGACTATTTGGTTGACCAGCTATAGCCTTCAGAGCCCTGCAATGTCACAAATTACTGAATGGGTACTGCACAGATGAAGGCCACAATGAATCTCAGATCTAGGTAGGTTTGCAGCATTGGTGGGGAAGGTCTGTGCATCTTTGGAAGCAGAATAGGGTGGGGATGGAGGGTTGGATTTCAAAGTGTTGGGAGGAGGAAGGAAGGAAGAGGAGGTACTGTCCTCTGCCATCCATCTGCAGATGCCTAAAGGAGACACTAATGAAGGAGTTCCTTCCCACTCTTTTAAAAGCTTACAAAATGCTGCTCCTCCCATATTATGGCATGGAAATAATAATAATGGTGTCAATTGAGTTTTTATCAAGCTCAAGGGTGGCACGTGGCACAGCTGCCTCACAGCACCAAGGACCCGGGTTCGATTCCACCCTCAGGCACCTGCCTGTGTGGAGTTTGCACGTTCTCCCTGTTTTTGTCAGGCAGTCTGATTTCGTCTCACAGTCCAAAGATGTACAGGTTAGGTGGTTTGGTCATGCTAAATTGCCCTTGGTTCAGGGATGTTTAAATTAGGTGTGCTAGCCATGGGAAATGTAAGGTTACAAGGAAAGGAAGGTGGATTGCTGTTCAGAGGGTCACTGTGGACTTGATGGGTCAAATGGCCTGTTTCCACACTGTAGGGATTCTATGGCTTTGATTCCTTATTTGTTTAAATATGGATGGTGTGCTATGAAATTCCATACTTCCCCCTCCCCCATGTTATAAGAGTCAGCTAGGGATTGGGAATGAAGGGGGTGGCCTGGTCACCCATCCTATTTTACCAACCAAAACATATACAGCAGGGCATATAACATCCAGCTTTAAGACTATACATTACTGATCCCTGCAACTGGAGGTTTATAACAACCAGAAAAATGCTGTAGTCTTTATTGCATTTTAATAACATCCCCTCAATCTGTAAAAATTACTTTAGTCACTACTTAGTTTCTCTGGCAACTCATAACCCAGAACAAATATTCATCATCGGTCAATCACCTTTGCACAAACTTATTCATTTATTAACTTTATTAATTAGATTTCTTAATTTATCTAATTCATTGGTACCACTATGTAGATAGGCCGACCAGAGAGAAGGCATTATTGGATTTGGTACTTGGCAACAAACCAGATCAGGTGTCAGATCTCTCAGTGGGAGAGCATTTCGATGATAATGATCACAATTCCCTGACCTTTACTATAGTCATTGAGAGAGCTAGGAGCAGACGGTATAGGAAAGTATTTAATTGGGGGAGGGAATTACAATGCTATTAGGCAGGAACTGTGGAGAATAAATTGGGAACAGATATTCTCAGGGAAATCAATGACAGAAATATGGAATTTATTGAGGGAGCACTTGTCCCACTGAGGCAAGGAAGGGATGGTAGGGTGAAGGAACCTTGGATGACAAGGGATGTAAAACATCTAGTCAAAAGGGAAGAAGGAAGCTTACTTAAGGTTGTGGAGGCAAGGATCAGACAGGGCTCTAGAGGGTTACAAGATAGCCAAGAAAGAACTGAAGAATGGACTTAGGAGAGCTAAAAGGGGGCATGAAAAAGCCTTGGCGGGTTGGATTAAGGGAACCCCCAAGGCACTCTACACCTATGTGAGGAACAAGAGGATGGCCAGAGTGAGGGTAGAGCTGATCAGAGATAGTAGAGGGAACTTGTGCCTGGAGTCTGAGGAGGTAGGGGAGGTCCTTAAGTAATAATTTGCTTCAGTGTTCACTAGTGAGAGGGACCTTGTCATTAGTGAGGACAGTGTAAAACAGGCTGATGCACTCGAACAGGTTGATTTTAAGAGGGAGAATGTGGGTTCAGGAGTGCATAAAATCACACTCTATGCAGATGATGTTCTCTTTTTCCTATCAAACCTGGCAGTGCCAGTGCCTCATTTAATACAATGTATCAATTAATTTGGCTCTTTATTGCGATATAAGATTAATTTTATGAAGTTGGAGGCCTTGCCCGTGGTGGGGTCTTGGGGGAATACCCGATCTCGAAGGTGAAATCCGATTCTCTTTCAGGTGTTCACAGGGAGGTTTTCTGTATCTCCCCATTTTCATTATTCCCACCTTTGACCAGTTATATAAGGCTATCTTTGTGCACTTGCATGATGGGGTAAGCTAGGATCTTCAGCATTAGGAGGTTCTTCCAATATCTTGGTTAAGTCGAATAGCTCTTATTAAAATGAATGTTCTTCCTTGTTTATTATATCCCATGTGAATGTTCCCTCTGATGTTGCCTAGGCAAACATTGCAGAGACTCAACGCTTCACTTGGTTCTTTTATTTAGCATCACAGGCAGCCTCTCATTAAGCTTGTCATATTGCAACTTCCCCAGGGAATGGTGGGAGGGGTGGGGGGTGGACTTTCCAGATATTAAGAGATATCAAATAAGCTCCCTACTATCCTTTGTGAAAGATTGAGCTTGTGAAGACCTGAGGTCAACATGGCTGGATATTGAGGCGTCCCAGGCAAAGTGCCCCTTTATTAATCTTTTATTCATGGATAAGATGAGGACAGTGACAGAGTATTGTCAGAACCCAATTGTCATCAATACGGTGATTGCATGCAGAGTGAGGCGACAAAGAGAGGGCAGTTTATCTAAAACCTCCTTTCGCACTTCTATAGAAGGAATGCCAGGATTTCGGCCAGGGATGATGGACTCTGGTTTTAAGTTATAGGCTCCAGGGGAGTCTCTTGTCTTGGAGACTTATTTGAGGGGGAGGTCATGATGTCCTTTGATCATTTGAGTCGCGAATATGAACTGCCTGGCAGGGACCTCTTTTGTTACCTTCAGGTCGGGGACTTGAACAAGACTACACTTCCAATTGATCTTCATAGGTCTGATGTAGAGAGGGGAGTACTTCAGACTACAGGTACTCTCCCGATTAGCACCCTTTACCATTTACTGGAAGGTGGTGTCTCAAAAGATATTGAGCAGCTCCGTGGGGTCTGGGAGCAAGAGTTGGGAATGGAGATTTTGTCAGATCTGAGAGGACATTTGGGAGAACATGAGAAAGATATCAATCTGCAACAGGATGCATGCTATGTACCTGAAGGTCCTTCATAGATTTTATCTGGCCCCAAAGCAGCTTGCGAAATTCAAAAAGGGAGCATCTTCACTGTGTCCCAAATGTAAATTAGGTATTGGCACTCTTACCCATTGTTTGTGGTCATGACACAAGCTTTGCAAGTATTGGGGCGCTATAGTAACTGTCAATGAGGGGGTCCTGGGGACTGAGGTCAAGATAGATCCTGTGTCTCTTCTCCTGGGCCTGCCAAATTAGCCTTCCTTCGATGAGCATGGGAAAAAGCTGTTTAATATTCTTATATATCGTGCAAAGAAAAACATTATGATGGGTATGGTCTCAGAAAGTCCTCCGGCTCTACTGGGATGGCGTAGATTAGTCATGGCAGATATCCCACTGGACCTCCTTACAAGTATGGTGCACCGGAAAACAGAACTTTTCTACATGTCATGGCGGCCCTTTCTGAACCATTGAGAAGCAGCTTTGTCAGCCATTTTAACTAGGGCTTTTGTTTAGCCATGAGACCTGGGCTTGATGAGCTGGGTGCCCTGAGAGGAAAAATCTCAAATAAATATGGGTATGCTAACTGATGGTCCCGGTGATGGTGAGCTTTGGGGGGGTGGGGGTTGTGCTGAGTGAAGTAATTTATTTTAATTTAATTTAATTTATTTTCAATTATTTATTGAGTTGTAGTATGGGTAGCTTTTTTATTATTTGCTTTGTAGAGTAGAATAGTAGTGAGTTTATTGTAATTGTTGTTATACTCTCAGATGGTTATATTTTTGTAATTATATAATTTTGTGAAGAGTAAAAATCTTTTCAACAAAAATAACGATAAAAGGAGGATGTGCTGGAACATTTGAAACGCATGAGGATAGATAAGTCCCCTGGACCTGACAGGATGTACCCTAGGTTACTACAGGAAGGGAGGGAAGAGATTGCTGAACCTTTGGTGGTAATCTTTGTGTCCTCACTGTTCACTGGAGTGATGCCAGATGATTGGAGGGTGGCAAATGCTATTCCCTTGTTCAAGAAAAGTTATAGGGATAACCCTGGGAATTATAGTCTAGGTAACCTTTTGTTGGTGGTGGGCAAATTATTGCAGAGGATTCTGAGAGATAGGATATATGATTACTTGAAAAATCATAGTTTGATTAGAGATAGTGAGCATGGCTTTGAGAGGGGCAGATCATGCCTCACAAGCCGTATTAAATTCTTTGAAGATGTGACAAAACACATTGATGAAGGTAAAACAGTGGATGTGGTGTACAAGGATTTAGCAAGGCATTTGATAAGGTTCCCTATGGTAGATTCATTTGGAAAGTAAGGAGGCATGTGTTACAGGGAAACCTGTCTGCCTGGATACAGAATTGGTTTGCCCATAGAAGACGGAAGGTGGTAGGAGATGGAAAGTTTTCAGCCTGGAGCTCGATGTCCAGTGATGTTCCTCAGGGGTCTGTTCTGGAATCTCTGCTCTTTGTGATTTTTATAAATGACTTGGATGAGGAAGTGAAAAGGTGGAATTGGAGCTGGATGAACTTAGAATCTTTCGGGATGCTGAGGGTGTAATTGAGAGGAATTACAGGGAGGTAGTCACCTCAGATACAGAAAAATGATAGATGGGTTACAGTCAGGGGATGGAAGGGATTCCTTGTGGCCATTCCCCTCAATAACAAGTATACTGTTTTGGATACTGTTGGAGGGGTAAGCAATGGGGTACAGGTCTCTGGCACAGAGTCTATCCCTGTTGCTCAGAAGGGAAAGGGAAGAGGAGGAGAACATTATTCATTGGGGACTCTGTAGTTAGGGGAACAGATAGGAGATTCTGTGGGAACAAGAGAGACTTGCGATTGGTGTCTTGCCTCCCAGGTGCCAGGGTTCATGATGTCTCAGATCATGTTCTTGGGATCCTTAAGGGGAAGAGGGAGCAGCCCCAACTCTTGGTTCACATAGGTTCCAATGATAAGGGTAAGAAAAAAGCATAGGGTGTAAGACAGAAATTCAAGGAGCTAGGGTGGAAGCTTAGAGTTAGAACAAACTGAGTTGTTATCTCTGGTTTGTTACCCATGCCACGTGGTAGTGAGGTGAGGAATAGGGGAATAGAGCAGTTGAACACTTGGCTACAGGGATGGTGCAGGAGGGAGTGTTTCAGATACCTGCATAAATGGGGCTCACTCTGGGGTAGGTGGGATCTCTACAAACAGGATGGTCTTCACCTGAACCATAGGGGTACTAATATCCTGGGTGGGGGAATTTGCTAATGATTTTCGGGTGGGTTTAAACTAATTCAGCAGGGGGTTAGGAAGCTGAATTGGAACCCCAGTGTATAGGAGGTTCAGAGTAGTGAGGTCAGGAATAAGGTTTCAAGGTCGCAGAACAATACCAGCAGGTAGGAAGTTGGTTTGAAGTGTGTCTTCTTCAACGCCAGGAGCATCCAAAATAAGGTGGGTGAACTTGCAGCATGGGTTGATGCCTGGAACTTTGATGTTGTGGCAATTTCAGAGACATGGACAGAGCAGGGACAGGAATGGTTGTTGCAGGTTCCAAGGTTTAGATGGTGCAGCATGAATAGGGAAGGTTGTAAAAGAGGGGGAGGTGTGTCATTGTTAGTCAAGGACAGTATTACGGTGGCAGAAAGGACGTTTGATATGGACTTGTCTACTGAGGTAGTATGGGCTGAGGTTGAAACAGGAAAGAAGAGGCCACCCTGTTGAGAGTTTTATATGCCTCTGAAAAGTTCCAGCAATGTAGAGGAAAGGATTGTAAAGATGATTCCAGATAGGAGTGAAAGTCATAGGGTAGTTGTTATGGGGTGTTTAACTTTCCAAGTAATGATTGGAAATGCTATAGTTCAAGAACCTTAGATGAGACAGTTTTTGTCCAATGTGTGCAGGAGAGTTTCCTGACACAGTATGTAGATGGGCCAGAGCTAGAACAAACAGAGGTGCTAGCGAGGTGAGGAATAGGGAGAGAGAGCAGTTGAACATGTGGCTACAGGGATGGTGCAGGAGGGAGGGTTTTGGATTCCTGGATAAATGGGGTTCATTCTGGCAAAGGTCACATTGGATTTGGTACTGGGTAATGAAACAGGCCAGGTGTTAGATTTGGAGGAAGGTGAGCAATTTGATGAGAGTGACGATTCAGTTACATTTACTTTAGCAATGGAAAGGGATCGGTATATACCACAGGGTATGAGTATAGCTGAGGGAAAGGCAATTATGATGTGATTAGGCAAGATTTAAGATGCGTAGGATGAGGAAGAAAACTGCAGAGAATGGGCACAACTGAAATGTGGAGCATGTTCAGGGAATATCTACGGCGTGTCCTTGATAAATATATACCTGTCAGGCAGGGAGGAAGTGGTCAAGTCAGGGAACCGTGGTTTACTAAAGAAATGTAATCTCTTGTCAAAAGGAAGAAGGAGGCTTATGTAAAGATGAGACATGCAGGCTCAGTTAGGGCACTTGAGAGTTCCAAGTTAGTCAGGAAGGACCTAAAGAGAGAGCTAAGAAGAGCCAGGAAGGGACATGAGAAGTCTTTGGCAGATAGGATCAAGGAAAACCCAAAAGCTTTCTCTCAGTATGTCAGGAATAAAAGAATGACGTGAGTAAGATTCGGGCCAGTCAAGGACATTAGTGGGAAGTTGTGCATAGAGTCCGAAGACATAGGACAGGCACTAAATGAATATTTTTCGTCAGGATTGACATAGAAAAAAGACAATATTGTTGAGGAGAATACTAAGATACAGGCTATTAGACTAGATGGGATTGAGGTTCATAAGGAGGAGGTGTTAGCAATTCTGGAAAGTGAGAAAATGGATATATCCGCTGGGCCAGATGGGATTTATCCTAGGATTCTCTGGAAAGCTAGAGAAGAGATTGCAGAGCCTTTGGCTTTGATCTTTATGTTGTCATTGTCTACAGAAATAGTGCCAGAAGACTGGAGGATAGCATTTGTCATCCCCTTGTTTAAGAAGAGGAGTAGAGACAACTCTGGTAATTATAGACCAGTGAGCCTTACTTCGGTTGTGGGTAAACTGTTGGAAAGAATTATAAGAGGCAGGATATAATATCATCTAGAAAGGAATAATTTGCTTAGGCATAGTCAACACGATTTTGTGAAGGGTAGGTTGTGCCTCACAAACCTTATTGAGTTCTTTGAGAAGGTGGATGAGGGTAAAGCAGTTGATATGGTGTATACAGATTTCAGTAAAGTGTTTGATAAGGCTCTCATGGTAGGCTATTACAGAAAGTATGGAGGCATGGTACTGAGGGTGATTTAGCAGTCTGGATCAGAAATTGGCTAGTTGTAAGAAGACAGAGGGCGGTGGTTGATGGGAAATGTTCGTCCTGGTATTCAGTTGCTTGTGGTATACCACAAGGATTTGTTTTGGGGCCACTGTTGTTTGTCATTTTTATTAATGATCTGGATGAGGGCACAGAAGGATTTGCGGATGATACTAAAGTCGGTGGAGCTGTGGACAGTGTGGAAGCATGTTGCAGTTTACAGAGGGACATGGATAAGCTGCAGAACTGCGCTGAGAGGTAGCAAATTGAGTTTAATGCAGAAAAGTGTGAGATGATTCACTTTGGAAGGAGTAACAGGAATACAGAGTACTGGGCTAATGCTAAGATTCTTGGTAGTGTGGATGAACAGAGAGATCTCGGTGTCCAGGTACATAGATGACTGAAAATTGCCACTCGGGTTGATAAGGTTGTTAAGAAGGCATATGATGTGTTAGCTTTTATTGGTAGAGGGATTGAGTTTCGGAGCCATGAGGTCATGTTGCAGCTGTACAAAACTCTAATGCGGCCACACTTGGAGTATTGCATACAGTTTTGGTCGCTGCATTATAAGAAGGATGTGGAAACATTGGAAAGGCTGCAGAGGAGATTTACCAGGATGTTGCCTGGTATGGAGAGAAGGTCTTATGAGGAAAAGCTGAGAGACTTGAGGCTGCTTTCATTAGAGAGAAGATTAAGAGGTAATTTAATAGAGACATACAAGATTGTCAAAGGATTAGATAGAGTAAACAATGACGGCCTTTTTCCTTGGATAGCACAAGGGGACATAGCTTTAAATTGAGGGGTGATAGATATAGGACAGGTGTCAGAGGTAGATTCTTTATTCAGAGAGTAGTAAGGACATGGAATACCCTGCCTGCAACAGTTTTAGACTCGCCAACTTTAAGGGCATTTAAACGGTCATTTATAGATATATGGATGATAATGGAATAGTGTAGGTTAGATGGGCTTCAGATTATTTTCACAGGTCGGCGCAACAGTGAGGGCAGAAGGGCTTGTACTGCACTGTAATGTTCCATGTTCTATGCAACAGGACATTGACAGGATGCAGAACTGGGCTGAGAAGTGGCAGATGGAGTTCAACTTGGAAAAGTGTGAAGTGATTCATTTTGGAAGGTTGAATTTGAATGCAGATTACAGGGTTAAAGGCAGGATCCTTGGCAGTGTGGAGGAACAAAGGGATCTTGAAGTCCATGGCCATAGATCCATCAAAATTTTCCCCAGGGCGGAAAAATGGCTATCACAAGGGGGCATAATTTTCAGATGATTGGAGGAAGGTTTAGGGGAGATGTCAGAGGTATGTTCTTTACACAGAGAGAGGTGGGAGCGTGGAATGCACTGTCAACAGTGATAGTAGAGTCAGATGCATTAGGGACATTTAACTGACTCTTGGAGAGGCACATGGATGATAGTAAGATGAAGGGTACGTAGGTTGTTAAATCCTAGAGTAGGATAAAAGGTTGGCACAACATCGAGGGCTGAAAGGCTTGTACTGTGCTGTACTGTTCAAATTTCTATGTTCTATTGGAATTATTCAAGGAGGATCTAGGGGTAGCACAGTGGCTTAGTGGTTAGCATAACAGTGCCTGGCACCCGGGTTCGATTCCAGTCTTACGCGACTGTCTATCTGGAGTTTGCCCATTCTCCCTGTGTCACCTCCCACAATGCACAGATGTGCAGTTTAGGTGGCTTGGTCAGGGGAAATGCAGGGCTTCAGGGATTGGGGTGTGGGTGTGGATGAGATGTTGTTTGAAGGGTTAGTGTGGACTTGATAAGCCAAATGGCCTGCTTTCACACTGTTGGGATTCTATGAGTCTCAACCAAAGTGGATAGAGGGGAACCAGTAGATAGGTAGTTTGCTCTCACCTATGAATATTAGAGGATGGAGTTGAAATGGAAGAGGCACTTGCCGTATGTAACAATGTAAGACAAGTTGTTACTACATGCTAGTAGTAGATACAGTTCACACCACTAGTCATGCATAATTACTCAAGACTCTTGGGAGTTGTACCTGTATAGATCTCAAGTGTCTCCGCACGAAGACAATGACATCATCAGGATGAGTGCAGCTCAATGTACATGTTTATGAACACGGTCAGAACCATTAGAACAGCCCTCTTGCAAATATTTGCACATTCATAGGTTCCCTGAATGTGTATACAAAATATGGGAAATATTCCTTTGTAAACCCTTGGACTAATTTGGTCAAAGCAGAGTCAGTTATCCAGAAGAAACGTACAAAATTGTCGAAGAAGATGTTTGTTACTTGTGTACAGCAACAGAATTGGCATTCACATAAGTCAACAAGTTAATGAAATCTGATAACAGATGGAGAGAAATCTGATGGCCTTTACTGTCCCCGGTTTAATAGCAAATGTTATACACTAATACGATAGGGTTTAGCAAGATTGTCATGGCATCCCAGCCCTTCAAATTTGGTACTGGAACGAAACATAAATTGACTTTTCAATGTACTGATGGATAAGAATTAGTCATGGGGATCTGAACTATCTGATTTGTTGGTCAAGCCTGAGGTCTGACAAAATAATAAACAGGGAGATTGACCTAATACTGTGCACTATCTAATACAGGATACCTTAACCTGTGAATAAAACTGATCCTGTTCACCATCATACCCAAAAGCACACAAATTCTTCTCTTTTAGATAACAGGATTTAGCCATGTGTCACCTTGACCTGAAAATGCTTGCTTATAAGAAATGATATATCACAATTAATGTCAATGCCCAAACCACAGTAGTGAAGCTCTTATTTAGAATGTAATTTTTATCAATAAATAACTCTACATTTGCTTTTATTTCAAGGGCATTTGTTAAAAAAAAAACAAAATAAGAGTCCAAAAGATTGTCCTTGAGATAAATAAAGCAACACTATATGAGCAATGTTTTACTGGACTTATTATCCAATGGAGTTCCGAGAGAGGACTCTTCGTTTCTCGAAGAATACCTTGTGTGTTTCCTAATGATGCCTTCCATCTTTTGTGAAGTTGAGAAAAATCAATATACCATCAAAAAAGTGGCACTTTACTTTCATGTAAGTAAAAGAATGTTCTTAAAACTCCATAACATGAGTTGTCTCCTACTTCACTAATTAACTCCTAGAATCCCTGCTGTATATGTATCTATGGACTGCACACCCCAATATTGCACTTATTACTGATGCAAGCCTTCGTTAGAAAAGAAAGGAATTGAAGCTTTGATCCTGCACTCTGAAATTTACAAGCAGTTATGATCGCCCTTTGAATAGTTGCAATTGTAGAAGCAGACGTAATTACTTCGATTTATCTGGACAACTCCCCAAAATATTTTCCTGATTGTAGGAAATCTGTCCTATGTACAGAGCTACAATCATTCTTTCAACTCTCCAGTCGACTTCAATTGCTCCCAGCACTTTTAACAGCTTTTGCTAGTTTATCTGGTCTAAAGCTTACTCATCATCCATAAAACAAATGTATACTTCTTGCTGGTGTTCCATGCTTCTATTCCTTAATGCTTTCATCATTGCCACAGCCTACTTAGCTCCAAGACCCTATACTCATGTAATTCCTCATTTTGTCTTCCTATCCAATTGCTAGATCTTTAACATTATCTTGGATATATGTGTAATTAAAATTACATTTTAATGTTTATTACAATTCATTGCTTTTGGTAAATCTGAACCTGGTGTAATGAAGCAGGCTACGAAATAAATCTATCGGCTGTCATGGTTGCTCTTTAATGCCTATGTTAATGGAATCCATAGAAACACTAAATGAGATCCATTGCAGAAAATAATGAAATTTCCAGATGACTAGGCCCAATGGTTAGTATAGCAGAGGATCTACTGATCTTAATGGATCAAAATAAAAACAAACTTATGGAATGAAAATTAATGTAAAGAAGGTGAGAGTTATGAAGATTGGAAGCAATAACAGCGGTCAAGACAAATGACCAATTGCTGGAACAGGTTTCAAAATTTAGGTACTTAGGAAACCTTTTGCAGAAGATGGATATTGCTATAAAGGAATCAGAACAAGATTACCAATGTCAAAGATTTCATTCTCCAAACGTGAATAATTGCTCAATACAGGGATGAGTAGAAATCTTAAGAAAACAGTAAACCAGACAATGATTTGCAATGTCTTATTGTACAAATCTGAAATATGGACCTTGAGAAATGCGAATGTTAGAAGACTGGAAAGTTGTGAATCATGGTTTTGGAGAAGAATAGACTGGGTCAATTGGTGTGGGAGGTGATGGCACTTTAGCAGTGAGCATGCTAATAAACAACATAACCAGGGCATGAATAATAGCCCTTGTGTAGACTTGTAGTGTGACCGTAGCTTCAGGAGTTTCCCTGTAGCAAAATTTGCTGAACCTAATTAACCAAACTGTCTGCTGAACAATCCTTAAATAAACAGAAGCCACAGCCATTCGAGCAGTCCTAGAATGAGATTGGTACATTTGTGAAAACAGATAGAGAAACACAATATGGTGATCAGTAATAATTTCTTATAGACAATGTGAAAACAGCGATATGAGTTTAATGACTGCAGGAAGAGTCTCAGGCAAGAACTGAAAAACTATTGAAGATATACATTGAAATCCCAGCAGGCAGAATTCCTTATACCATCATCTATCCAGATTCCTATAATTGGAGAGACTTCTCAAAAGAAAACGGGAAAATGAACACGGCCCACAGCAACATGTGGTGGCAGAACTGCCTAGTCTGCGCAAAAGAATTGAGTCAGATATCCTATCCACAGGAACCTGGGCATTAACAGAAGAATCTAGAAAGTTCAATGAATCTCAATCCTATGAGATCACAATGCTTAATGGGGCAATATTAAGAGGAACAAGAAGCCAAATCTGAGAATGAAACAATGGTATAACACTGAGTAATTCCTTTGCTCAGTGAACACATCTAAAGATAGATTTGGAGAGTAAATTTGTGGAGATCACAGTGAAAACAATCAGAGTTCTAACAATACACAAGATACCTTCACACCTACATGTCAAGAACACAAAACGATAAATATCGACATCAGAAAAATTGTATCGTTGCCAGAGGGTAGCATGGTGGCTCAGTGGTTAGCACTGCTGCCTCACAGCACCAGGGTCCTGTTTGGAACCCCACCCTCGGGTAACTGTCTGTGTGGAGTTTGCACATTCTTCCCGTGTCTGTGTTGGTTTCCTCCAGGTGCTTCCATTTCGTCCTACAGCATAAAGACGTGCAGGTTAGGTGGATTGGGCATGCTAAATTGCCCATAGTGTCCAGGGATTTGCAGGTTAGGTGGATTAGCCATGGGAAATGCAGGGTTACAGAGTAGGTCTTTGTGGGTTGCTGTTTGGAAAGTTGGTGTAGACTCGATAGGCCGAATGGCCTGTTTCCACACTGGAGGGATTCCATGAAAAAAATCCAGGGGAATTGTTAAACCACCAATCTGTAATATAGTCTTGTAAATACTTAAAACCTCAAATCCGTAAACTCTTAAACAGAGGCTCCTTTTTCTGTGTGTTTTGGAACTGCGGTATACACATACATTCATTCTATTGCACATACTGTTATCTTTGATAAAAAAGTGGATGTTGTGATATCACTTTAAGAGGGAACTTGCTCAAGAGCAAATAATCAGGACATTACATGTGACTAGCAACAACTGAGCAATCTAATTTGCTGCCTGTAGTATGATAGAGTGGAGCTGTACTCTCCCTGAAACAATAGTTGCTGAATATCTGGAACAAGCCTGTCTGCTGAGTTATCCTGAACCAGCCTTCAAATAAATAAAACCTACATCCAGTCCTGTGGTGAGATTGGCAGGATTATCAGAGCAAACTCAGAACCATGACAGAGAGAAAGCAGAATTATTTTTTAGCTGGAGGAGGAAAGGATGCTAGTAAATTATGTCAAGAAAAGGCTACAAAACTAGATTAATCTATATTGTAAAGCATGAGGATTTGCTGAAGGGAGTGATTGAAGGAAAAGTAAAGCGATGTAAAACAAAAGAAAGAATGAAACAATTTAAAATGGAAGTGGGCAGTCCCATAAGCAATCAAAGAGGAAAGTTCAAAACCATGAGGCAGATGAGCTTAGGCAGTTCAGGACTAATATACAATCAGCTAGAATTGAATATTTGAGAAGACACCTTAAAAGGCCAGATTACATATATGTCTGAGGCTCTCTACAAAATGCCAAAGGGATAATAATAATACTACGTGCAACTTTAATATTATGTAAGGATGTTAACAGTAATTTATATTTTAAAAAATTCAAATTACCGAAATGTAAGTATTACCAAAAGAAAGGACATTGTACCTACGTTTAGATTCACTACACTTTTAAAGGCATAGGCACATAAATTGTTTTCAGTTTGTTTTGAATTCAAGTTTTTATAACATGGTTATATCTTAGACTGTCTCTTTTAATTTAAAGTGTTAAGATGAACTGAAAAGGAACATGGACCTCCTTCTATCTTTTAACTTTGCCCAGCAATGACTCAAGTGATGATTACCGTGGGAAGAGGCACTCCAGGTCAAGACTTACTAAAACATCACATGCCATATTTCACATCTGAACAGAGAGAGAGAGAGAGAACAAGATAAAGAGAGAGAGAAAGAGAGGTGTTGTTCTTGCTTTGAGTAGACTTACAGAGCTTTACTGGATGAGTGGTGCTGGAAGAGCACAGCAGTTCAGGCAGCATCCAATGAACAGCGAAATCAATGTTTCGGGCAAAAGCCCTTCATCAGGAATAAAGGCAGTGAGCCTGAAGCGTGGAGAGATAAGCTAGAGGAGGGTGGGGGTGGGGAGAGAGTAGCATAGAGTACAATGGGTGAGTGGGGGAGGAGATGAAGGTGATAGGTCAAGGAGGAGAGGGTGGAGTGGATAGGTGGAAAAGGAGATAGGCAGGTCGGAACAAGTCCGGACAAGTCAAGGAGACAGTGCTGAGCTGGAAGTTTGAAACTAGGATGAGGTGGGGGAAGGGGAAATGACTTCACGACATGGTTGAAGAGCTTCAGAGCAGAGGAAATGACTTCACGTATTTGCTTTCCAGCATCTGCAGTCATTGTTTTTACCTTACAGAGCTTTATGCAGGTGCAATAAAAGCCCTAGACACAGTGTTACGACACAAGGTAAACCCCACCCCACCCCCCACTAATTTAAACCAGAAACTCCTGCAGTAATCTGTGAAAATTCAAGAGGCCAAGAACTATCCCAAAGGTCACTATTTAAAGTAAAAATTAACAACGTTATTTTTTTTAAAAGTCTAACAGAGAATTATCAACTAACAACTCTTTCTCAAACCTATCTCTTACTTTCCCTTCTATAATAATAGTCCAATAAAACCCTCCGACTAAGATTTACCAAAAAATTCAAACTTCAAAACCAGCCAGCTGTTGAATCTTCTCTTTGTATCTTCCTCTGTAGATTTGCTCTCCAGGTCGGTGTCGATGTTTTTTCTCCCTAAAAACTCCTTCTCTAAACAGGTACCTCTCACAGAATTCTGGCTAGCAGCCTACCTCTGTTGGTCTTTTGGTAGGTCTCTGCAAACTGTTCAAATTGTTTTCAGTTTTATACCCCCAAAGCGTCGGATCATTTCATTGGTATTAATATTGTCAAAATACTAAATTTAAATTTGATTGGAGTTTGGTATTTTCGGGTAGATTTTAGACTGATTGGCCGAATTTGAATTTGTTTTTCTTTGTCTCCGGGCAACCCAGCTATTCGAGCTGTTTGACCAAATGTTACATTGTTACCTTGTTCAGAACACTTAGTGCTGTGTCAGGTAGTTCTGTGAGCTTTTAACTCTCTTAAAGGTACAGTACACCTTTCACCTTTGTAACACGTCCCCCCTTAAGAAAAAAGATGAACCATCATAATAAACAGATGGCTTAATTTCTTTTCAATTCTTTGAACACTGTAACATACAGATAACCTCAAACTTAGTTCACCTTAACTTCTTCCCATATACCTATATATGTATAAAACATTAAATAAATACAAATTTCATCTAAACTTTATCTGTTAAGTCAGCGATAAAGTATCTATGATTACACTCTTATGACGCGCAACATGTATATTTTTAAATTAAAAGTCTGTAAATTAAGACTCCAATGAAATAATCTCATATTTTTGTCTTTAAAGCTTTCAAATAATGTAATAGGATTGTGATCTGGGTCCACAACCCCAAGAACGTCACCTCTGCTTTTGTGAATTCCATTTTGTTTAAGTTTATTACCGGTTTTGCTTCTCGTAGCCATTCAAAGAGCTCTGCCAACTGTTCCAGGTGATCTTTCCAGGACTTACTAAAGATCACTACATCATCCAAATAGACTGCACAGTTTGTTAACCCAGCCACAACTCTGTTCATGAGTCTTTGGAATGTGGCGGGTACTTTCTTAATTCCAAAGGGCATCACTTTAAATTGATACAGCCCATTTGAGGTTACAAATGCAGAAATTTCTTTTGTCGCATTTGATAAAGGTATCTGCCAGTAACCACGCAGTAAGTTCAACTTGGTGGTGTAACTGGCATGTCTGACTTTCTTGATACAGTCCTCCAAACTTGGAATTGGATATGAGTCCAATTTCATAATGGCTTTGACCTTGCGGTAATCCACACAGAATTGTTGAGTCCCATCCAATTTAGGAACAAAGACGATCGGCGAACTCCACTGGCTCTGCTCGGTTCGATGATATACTCGTTGAGCATGGCCTCCACTTTCTTCTGGACTTGTTTGAGTTTGAAAGGGTGAAGCTGATAGAGGTGTAGTTTTATCGGAGCAGTATTCCCTACGTCTACTTCACGGACAATAGCATTAGTCCTCCCCATCTGATTCTTACATATGTCCTTATGCTGCAGTAACAAATCTTTCAACTGCGTTCTATGCTCCTGAGACAGAAAGTTTTCTAACCTATCCCACTCCTCAAGGACTTCTTCATTTTTAAATCTATTTTGAGGCACATCAAAATCCACATCTGGATTTGATTCCTCACTCTGTGGGGCAATAACTGACACCTGCTTCTCCAGTTCTTTCTCCCTCGTATAATACGGTTTCAACATGTTCACATGACATACCCAAACCTTTTTTTTCTATCTGGCATC
The DNA here is from genome assembly GCF_047496795.1 of Chiloscyllium punctatum. Lineage (NCBI taxonomy): Eukaryota > Metazoa > Chordata > Chondrichthyes > Orectolobiformes > Hemiscylliidae > Chiloscyllium > Chiloscyllium punctatum. The sequence goes on along the minus strand of NC_092745.1, from coordinate 107,852,956 downwards.
TTTATTAGATAGTTTACCTGACTCAACTTTTTCTCAATTTCATAGGGATTTTAAACTTGACTTTGAAGGGATCTCCTATCACTTGGTAACAGTTCTGACATGTCATCCCCTCGGGAAAACGTCCAAGTCTCAGAGCTTTTATCTGCCATCTGCTTCATTTTATACTCTTCCCCTCTTGAGGTGTCGTTTAGTTAACTCACCTACTCGATTTGGTCTCTCCCTCACCTCCGATACAGAATCTAAATGTAAGATCTCTGACATTGGTTCTGTCAATTTTTCTTTAACTAATTTCAAAGGGCCTCACACTTCATGCCCAAATATTAGCTCGAAGGGAGTAAACTGAGTGGATTCATTTGGGGCATCTCTAATGGCAAACAATATGAATGGGATACCTTTATCCCAATCATTCGGATAATCCTGACAGTATGCTGGCAACATGGTCTTCAAGGTCTGATGCCACCTTTCTAAAGCTCCCCGGGATTCAGGATGATACGCACGGGATTTGAGGTGCTGTGTACCTAAGTTATTAATGAACCGCCATAAACAGCCTAGCAGTAAAATTTGACCCTTGGTCCAACTGAATCTCTCTGGGTAGCCCATACTGTGTGAAGAAAGCTACTAACTCCACCACTACACCTTTTGCCCTGATACTGCATAATGGAATTGCCTCCAGAAATCTGGTAGACTCATCCATTATGGTTAACACGTACTGTTTCTCACTTTTAGTTCTCTGGAGTGCACCTACGCAACCAATTATAACTTGCATGAAAGGTTCTTCAAGTGCAGGAATTGGCAACAAAGGTGATGATTTTATTACCGTCTGTGGCTTACCTACCATTTGACATGTATGACACATACGGTAAATGTTAACCATATCCTTGTGCATTCCAGGCCAATAAAAATGTTTTTGTACCTTAGCCTGAGTCTCTTGTACCCCTAGGTGACCTCCTACAGGTAATTCATGTGCTACCTGTAACACCTCCTCTCTGTTTGCTACCGGCAACACAATCTGGTGCACTTCAGCCCATTTCTCCTCTGCACTAACCTGGCGTGGTCTCCATTTCCATCTTAAGATTCTATCTTTCAGATAATAACTGTCCGGAATATTTCTGCCTCCCTTTCAGAGTACTCATCCACACATATATCGTTAATCGTCTTGTTTTGCTGTTGCAAGTCCCTTAGCCTTTCAGGACTAAACACTTCTATCTGACCCTCTGCTTCTTCAGGTTTTTCCTGCACCATTCCATCAAACAGTGTATCCGCTAACTGAACATCAACTCCTTCATCTATCTCTTTACTTTTTGCTTCATGCTATGACTTATGATAGTGAGATCTGGTTACCACACAGTCTGGAAAAATATTTCTGTTTTAACTCCTCAGTTTTCTGGTCTTCCTTGGGCTTCTCCACAACAAGGGGTGTCACTCCCGCTTTGGATCCTGCCAAATCATTCCCAAGAACAAACTGAATTCCTGGAACTGACACTCTGTCAATTATTCCCACTGTAACTTCCCCAGTCTTCAGTTGGCACTCCAATTTGATCTTACATAGGGGAACGCTACATTTCTGTCCATCTATCTCACAAATTATGACACTCTGGGGTAACAGATCAGAAAGAGTGCATACTTGCTCATCCCTTACTATCATTGACTGGTTAGATCCTGTATCACTCAAAATTATAACTTCTTGTCCTTCTTATCCTGTTTTTTCTGAGTAAACTTTACCCATAGAGGTAAATTCTTTGTAGAGGTCAGGTACTAACTTCATACCCAGTCCCTGCCTCGGCTGTACATTCTCTTGCAGCTCCTTGGCTCTTCTTGGGGTTTCCTGAACTACCTTCACTTATGCCACTGGCTTACCTTCTTTTCCCACATCGTTTCCCACAGTGCCCTTTTTTAACGACTAGTACTGTGACTTTACGTGTCCCATTTTCTGGCAGTGAAAATATCAGAGTTGGGAATCTAAAAAAAACCTTTTCCCAGTGCTTTTCTGAAACTGTCAGCACTGTAACTTTCTGTGTCCCACTCCATTGCAGTGAAAACACCTGAGGCCTTTTACCTCCTGTCCACCCTTTGGGCTTCTTTTTATCCTGTGGTAAATTATTACCAGTGTTCTCTACTCTTGCTTTTGTAGTGTAGGGTATCCCCTTCTAACAGCTTCTATCCCTCACAGAATGAAATTCAAACCTGAAGGTTCTCTTATGCACCAACATGTATTCATCTCTAATTCTGCTGCCTTTCTGAACTTTCTGAACTTTCTGTTCCTCCACGTGAATTCTTATCATCCCTGGAAGTGAGTTTTTGAACTCCTCCAGCAGAATAATCCCTTGCAGATCCTCAAAGGTGTTATCTATTTTTAAAACATGCACCCATCTATCAAAATGATTATGATTAATTCTTTCGAACTCAACATAAGTCTGACCTGATTCCTTCTTCATGTTTCTGAACCACTGTCTGTATGCTTCTGGTACCAATACATAAGTACTTAAAACAGCCTGTTTCACCTCTTCATAATCTCTTGACCCCTCATCTGACAGCGCTGCAAATACCTCACTAGCTCTGACTATCACTTTAGTTCTGAACTAGCATTACCCATAAATCCTCAGACCACTCCATCTGCCTAGCCAATTTTTCAAATGAAACAAAGAAGGCTTCAACACCTTTCTCATCAAAATATGGCAGTTTGACATATTTATATATCACTACCATCTCTTTTAATCTGCACCCTGTTAACTTAACTTTGCTAAGTCACAATTGCTCAAGTTCAAATTCTCTCTTTTTTGCTCAGTCAGGAACCTTCTCTCTCTTTCTTTTACCTCTCTCTCTCTCTACTCTCTCTTTCTCTCTTTCTTTCTTCTCTCTCTCTACTCTCTCTCTTTCTCTCTTCCTTTCTTCTCTCTCTCTCTCCCTTTCTTCTATCTCCCTTTGCTCAGCTAAGAACCTTCGCCCTCTCTCTTTCCTCTCTATCTCTGTTTATCTTCTAATTCCATTTTCTTCAATTGTACTTTAAATTTTTCTACCTCTACTGCACTTGTTTGTTTCTCTGACACACCTAAGTGTTTGAGTAACTTAGGTATAATTGCAGCTTTACTTTTATCCTTGGTTAAACCCAAATCTAACTTAATTGCTAATTCTAAAGGTGTGGCTTTTTTCTTTCCTTCGAATCTTTCTTGGAGAAAGTGAGGACTGCAGATGCTGGAGACCAGAGTTGAAAAATGTGGTGCTGGAAAAACACAGCAGGCCAGGCAGCATCCGAGGAGCAGGAGAATTGACATTTCGGGCATAAGCCCTTCTTCAGGAATGATTCCTGAAGAAGGGCTTATGCCCGAAACGTCGATTCTCCTGCTCCTCGGATGCTGCCTGGCCTGCTGTGTTTTTCCAACACCACATTTTTCATCTTCGAATCTTTCTTGTCAAATTTGAGAATCATCTTCAAATCCCAGAACCTCTTCAGCAAGTTTAAGAGCCATTTCTCTCACTTTTAATTTAATCAACCACAAGTCACCAAAACTAAACCAATTGTCTCACCTATGTCCAAGAAGATCTAGGACACTAACCTGCATGTGTTTAAATCTGCTAGGATTTTTTGTACCTCCAAATCTATTCAAATTCGTCTAAACCAGTTCAAATCCCAATGACGAGCCCCCAGACTGTTATGGCACAGGGTAAACAGTCCCTGTTAATTTAAACGAGCAACACAGAACCCCTGTGCTGTAATCTGTGAGAATCGAGAGGCCAAGAACCATCCCAAAGGTCTCTATTTAAAGTAAAAATTAGCAACATTTTTTAAAAAGTCTAACAGAGAATAACGAACAACTATTTATGACTCCTTTTTCAAACCTACCTTTCACTTTCCCTTCTATGATACTAGTCTGATAAAACCCCCAATTAAAATTTACCAAAAAATTCAAATTTCAAAACCAGCCAGCTGTTGAATCTTCTCTTTGTATCTTCCTATGTAGATTTGCTCTCCAGGTTGGTGTCGATGTTTTTCCTCTGTACAAACTCCTTCTCTAGACAGATACCTCCCAGAGAGTTCTGATTAGAAGCTTACGTCTGTTGGTCTTTTGGCAGATCTCCTCCCATTGTTCATATTTCTTTTTCGGTTTTATTCCCCAAAGAATATTTTTGTCCTGAGGCAACCCAGCTACTCGAGCTGTTTGACCAAATGTTACATAGTTACCCTGTTCAGAACACTTGGTACTGTGTCAGGTAGTTTTGCGAGCTTTTAACTCTCTTAAAGGTACAGTACCCCTTACATCCTCATAACAACAGAGTGAGTGAGACAGAGAAGGAAGCAGCAGGGAAAAAAAAGGTTTTCTAGCTACCAGGTTGAATGTTAGTAAAAGCTTGTTCCCTTGTGTAAAGAAAAGGATTCTGTAAAGTTTAAGGTCATTGGAAGATTCATCTTGGAAAGGCCATGAGAAGGGAATGACTTTTCACCTGTTTCCTGTAAATATGCAATTTTGTGGACAATATGAAGTATACACAAGCAGGCTGGGAGATATCCGTGATGTTAAAACATTGATAAGCACTTTTATCCTGTAGTTTAGAGTATTGTTTGCTGACAAAATTATATTTGTTTCAGACTAAAAAATTCTTAAAACCTGTAATCCCGCCATGTGGTTCCTTTCATGATGTCAAGGTGCAGGTGTTGGACTGGAGTGGACAAAGTTAAAATTCATACAACACCAGGTTACAGTCCAACTGGTTTATTTGAAAGTACGAGCTTGTACTTTCAAATAAACCTGTTGAAATATAATCTGGTGTTGTGTCCTTTAAGTCAGTTATTCTGAGTTTAATTTTGTTTTAAAAGTTATCTGAAATAACTCCAAAGAGACCTTGGAGTGCAGGTTCATAGTTCCTTGAAAGTGGAATCACAGGTAGATAGGATAGTGAAGAAGGTGTTTGGTATGCTTTCCTTTATTGGTCAGAGCATTGAGTATCGGAATTGGGAGGTAACGTTGCAGCTGTACAAGATATTGGTTAGGCCACTTTTGGAATATTGTGTGCAACTTTGGTTTCCCTCCTATTGGAAGGATGTTGTACAACTTGGCAGGGTTCAGAAAAGATTTACAAGGATATTGCCAGGGTTGAAGAGTTTGAGCTATAGGGAGAGGCAGTACAGGCTGGGGATGTTTTCCCTGGAGCATTAGAGGCTGAAAGGTGACCTTATAGAGATTTATAAAATCATGAGGGACATGGATAGGGTAAATAGACAAGATCTTTTCCCTGGGGTGGGGGAGTCCAGAACTAGAGGGCATAGGTTTACAGTGAGAGGGGAAAGACATAAAAGAGACATAAGGGGCAACTTTTTCATGGTGCATGTATGGAATGAGCTGCGAGAAGAAGTAGTGGAGGTTGGTATAATTACAACATTTAAAAGGCATCTGAATGGGTATATGAATATGAAGGATTTAGAGAGATATGGGCTAAATGATGGCAAATGGGACTAAATTAATTTAGGATATCTGGTTGGCATGGACAATTTAGACTGAAAGGTCTGGTTCCATGCTGTAATCTTTATGACTCTAAGAACTCCATGGAGGCCAGTATCCCATCACCAATGAGATCCACCTGGCACACCTTGTTCCAATCACTACATTATCAGCCTCTTTCAGAAAAACTGAGGCAGGACAGGTGACTGAGGTGTCAGTGGAGGAGCACTTTGGGGCCAGCGACCATAATTCTAATAGTTGTAAAGAGTGATGGAAAAGGATCGACCAGATCTAAAAGTTGAAGTTCTAAATTGGAGGAAGGCCAATTTTGATGGTATTAGGCAACTTTCAAAAGCTGGTAAAGGGACGGCTGGAAAATGGGAAGCCTTCATAAATGAGATAACAAGAGTCCAGAGAAAGTAAATTCCTGTTAGGATGAAAAGAAAGGCTGGTAGAAATAGGGAATGCTGGATGACTAAAGAAATTGAGGGTTCGGTTAAGAAAAAGAATGAAGCATATGTCAAGTATAGACAGGATAGATTGAGTGGATCCTTAGAAGAGTAAAGGCAGTAGGAGTATACATAAGAAAGAAATCAGGAGGGCAAAAAGGGGACATGAGAATGCTTTGGCAAATAGAGTTAAGGAGAACCCAAATGGTTTTCATAAATACATGAAAGACAAAAGGGTAACTATGGAAAGAATAGGGGCCCCTCAAAGATCAGCAAGGCAGCATTTGCATGGAGCAGCAGGAGATGGGGGATATACTAAACAAATATTTTGCATCAGTATTTACTGTGGAAAAGGACATGGAAGATATAGAATGTAAGGATGGTGACATCTTGAAAAATGTACATATTACAGAGGAGGAAGTGCTGGATGCCTTGAAACGCAGAACAGTGCATAAATCCACAGGATCTGATTAGGTGTACCCTAGAACTCTGTGGGAAGCTAGGGAAATGATTGCTGGGCCTCTAACTGAGATATTTGTATCATCGATAGTCATAGGTGAGTTGCTGGATGACTGGAGGTTGGCTAATGTGATGCCACTGTTTAAGAAAGGTGGTAAGGACAAGTCAGGGAACAATGGACCAGTGAGCCTGACATCGGTGGTGGGCAAGTTGTTGGAGGGAATCCTGAGGGACAGGATTTACATTTATTTTGTAAGGCAAGGACTGATTAGGGATAGTCAACATGGTCTTGCGTGTGGGAAATCATGTCTCACTAACTTGATTGAGATTTTTGAAAAAGTAACAAAGAGGATTGATGAGTGCAGAGTGGTAGATGTGATCTAATTGGACTTCAATAAGACGTTTGACAAAGTTTCCCACGGGAGGCTGATGAGCATGGCCAGATGTTATGGAATACAGAGAGAACTAGCCATTTGGATACAGAACTGGCTCAAAGGTAGAAGACAGAGGGTGGTGGTGTAGGGTTGTTTTTCAGACTGGAGGCCTGTGACGCGTGGAGTGCCACAAGGATTGGTGCTGGGTCCTCTACTTTTCATCATTTGTATAAATGATTTGGATGTGAGCATAAGAGGTATAGTTAGTAAGTTTGCTGGTGACACCAAAATTGGAGGTGTAGTGGACAGTGAAGAAGATTACCTCAGATTACAACGGGATATTGATCAGATGGACCAATGGGCTGAGAAGTGGCAAATAGAGTTTAATTTAGATAAATGTGAGATGCTGCATTTTGGGAAAGCAAATCTTAGCAGGACTTATACACTTAATGGTAATGTCCTAGGGAGTGTTGTTGAACAAAGTGACCTTGGAGTGCAGGTTCATAGCTCCTTGAAAGTGGAGTCATAGGTAGATAGGATAGTGAAGAAGGCATTTTGTATGCTTTCGTTTATTGGTCAGAATATTGAATACAGGAGTTGGGAGATCAAGTTGCGGATGTACAGGACTTTGGTTAGGTCACTGTTGGAATATTGCATGTAATTCTGGTCTCCTTCCAATCGGAAAGATGTTGTTAAGTTTGAAAGGGTTCGGAAAAGATTTACAAGGATGTTGCCTGAGTTGGAGGCTTTGAGCTATAGGGAGAGATTGAAGAGGCTAGGGTTGTTTTCTCTGGAGCTTTGGAGGCTGAGGGGTGACCTTATAGAGGTTTATAAAATCATGAGGGGCATGGATAGAATAAATAGACAAAGTCTTTTCCCTGGGATGGGGGACATCAGAACGAGAGGGCATAGGTTTAGGGTGAGAGGGAAAGACATAAAATACACCTAAAGGGCAACTTTTTCACTCAGAGGATGGTACGTGTTTGGAATGAGCTACCAGAGGAAGTGTTGGAAGCTAGTACATTTGCAACATTTAAAAGGCATTTGGATAGGTATATGAATAGGAAGGGTTTGGAGTGATATGGACCGGGTGCTGTCAGGTGGGACTAGATTAGGTTGGGATATCTGGTCAGCATGGACAAGTTGGGTTGAAGGATCTGTTTTCATGTTGTATGTCTCTATGACTCTATGACTCTAATTGTATCAAGTTATTGCTATTGTGCTCCCACTCCAAGGTCTGACTGATTTCACATTAATGTTCAGCTGATGGTATGTTATTTCATTGGATATCAACAATATTTTTAGAATGGACTGTAAAAAATGTAGTCATTACTGAGGCAAACAATACATAATAAACATGCCATTTCACCCTCTTCTATACATTTTCTGAATGCTAATTGTCTTACACTTTGTCCCTTGAAGGATCAGATAATCTGTAGTAGAAGCTTCGTAAAATAAATACCCCGCTGGAAATCATGTATTAAAATTAGATTATAGTTACTAACATAAAATTACTAAAATAGTTCATTGAAAATATATTTTTATTTTGATCATTTTTAAGGTGGCTTGACATTTTCCATTTTCTCCAGAATTATCTACGGCCAATTGGACTTTAAGAACTTTAGTTCTATCTATGTATTATAACAACTCTCAAGATCTGTCAAGGGTAAAATAGATAGAGACCTTGTGAGAACATATTCAAGACACGAATGATGTTTTGTTGATAAGATAATGTTGAGAATCACACAACACCAGGTTATAGTTCAACAGGTTTATTTAAAAGTACAAACTTTCGGTGTGCTGCTCCTTTGTCAGATAGTTAGTGCAGCCGGATCATAGGACACATGATCCTACTCCACTAGCTACATGATGAAGGATCAGCGCTCCAAAAGTTTATGCTTTCAAATAAACCTGTTGGACTATAGGTAAAAACAATGACTGCAGATGCTGGAAACCAGATTCTGGATTAGTGGTGCTGGAAGAGCACAGCAGTTCAGGCAGCATCCAAGTAGCTTCGAAATCGACGATTCGGGCAAAAGCCCTTCGTCAGGAAGGACTATAACCTGGTGTTGTGTGATTCTCAAGTTTGTCAAACCCAGTCCAACACCGGCACCCCACATCACTAAGAGAAAAAGAATAGTGCTTAACAGAAGTATGTTAACCTAGTTCTAATGTGATAAACTGAACATAAACTGCACTCTCTAAGATTCATGGAATTTAGAACCATAGCTTGGCTCCAGTCAATTCTACTAAATTAAGGGGCTATACCAATCAATACTTGGCTAAGGAGACTCCTACTTTGACTGTCTTATCAAAGCACACCTTGTACGGAATATGGCTCACCCCATTCTAGAACTTGTATCATTTCCCCAGCCTAATGCCATTCCAAATGTTGGTGTCCTGCTGGTAAATTGTGTGGCCCTGATTTGAGTAAGTCATGAAGAACTTTGTTCTGATAATTAGTGGTATTGCAGTGGAAGACCAAAGATGCCAAAACTTGGTTAAAATGGTTATTAGAAATTTAATGATGTACATAGTATTTGTCGTGCATCCAAAGGAGGAGAAGAAACATGAAAGCTCATGTGTGCTACGGCTATAATTAAGAGTAAAATTGACATCAGTTCAGTGAGTAACTTTGACTTTAGACAAACCCAGGCCTATTGGGACAGTGTAGGTCAGCCACACACAGTTTTCATTAATTAGATCAATGCAGGAGCACAACAAAATGCCCAATTAACTGGTCAAGCCAAATTTTACTCCAAGATACTATCCTAATTAACTTTCTGAGGCCTAACAAATGTCCAGTTACTATCACAGCTTGACAACAGGCACAGTTTCTCCATTTCCAATTTATCTTAATTTCAAAAGTGAGTATTTATCTCTCCTGCTCAAATTAAGGCTTCAGTTACATTGTCACTATTAATTAATCCATGTCTACTATAGCAAGACTGAATTAAAAGTTTATTGAACAGTAGGCCAAAGCAATTATAGCCTGGATTTGGGGGTTGTAATGTGATAGTAAGAGTTCCAATATTCACTGTCATTACTCAACTGATGCTGACAGCAACTTCTGGAGTGTGCAAAGGATGAACATGGACACCAAGAGGTTCCCATGATTCTCCACTGGGTGTGCTGTTGAGGCATCCTCCAATAGCATGCAGTGGAAATCAATTTAATGAGAATTTGTACTCTTCCACTGTTAGTTTCACTGCAAAACCCTTGAAAAACGACACCTTTTTCATAGGAAGTGAAACTGTGTTTTCAACAGTGAACTAACTTTACAGTTATTCTTCAGCATTCTCAGAGTCTGAAAATCTCTGTTTATGTTTGTGAAATGTCAACTTTTCTTTCCACAATGACAAAAAAAATCACGTAAAAAGACAAAATGTTTTTTGAAGAGAAGTATGAATTTAAAAAAAATTAAACCTCTATCATAATCATTTACTTCGCCTTAAAAAAATCAAGTGATGAACCTTAATGGTCTTTAACTTCCTGATTTTCTGTACAAGTATAGTTCAATGAGATTAACCCTATTTGTTAATGTCAAAAATCACATGACACTGGTTTATGGTCCAACAGGTTTATTTGAAACTGCAAGCATTTGGAGTCCCTCCTCCTTCAGTAGGCAGTGGGGCTACGAAGGTTTGAGGTTTCACATAAAGCTGTTGGACTATATCCTGATGCTGTGTAATTTTTGACATTGTCCACTCAGTCCAACACTGGCACCTCCACATCATGACTGTTCATTAATGCCGTTACTGCTGCATGACAAGATGTACCCTTGACTTGGGGTAAGCTTTAAACTGTTGTCAGAAAATGGGAAATTCAAGAGACTATTACACTGAAATTGTGGGAGCAGGTTTCTTTAAATTCAGTGGAGAGTTCCCCTGCTTTGCTGCTAACTGCAAAATCGGAGCCAACAGTTATTTTCTATTTATGCACTTACCTTTGACCCAAGAGCTGAAAGCAATAACATTTGATATCAACAATTCTTATATTTTGGACTTGTCTGGCTTATAAATACCTCATTAAATTTTCATAACTTGGGGATGACCATTGGTGATAACATACAGACACTTAAAGGAGTTGGACCATGTGGTCTGTATACTAAGATAAAGGAGAAAATTGTGATTAATTATAATGAAGGAGAGAGGAATTTGACATCTACTTGCTCTTTGTGTTGCCCGTGCTGTTCCTCTCATTCCATATGAGAGATCCAGGTAAAGCTCCATAAGCTGCTTTGATAATGCTGCGATGGCTAATAGCCAAAGTGTAAGTCAAGAGCAATAAATGATAACAGAAATGACCTCCAAAAAATTGTCATCCGTGTAAAGCAGTGAAAGAACACTACCAGAACAATTTCAGTGAACAAAATATGGTCACATAGGCAGAGAAGCTGATGTGATTTGGCTTTCTATATGTTAGTCCACTTAACATGTACTGCAGAGATTCAGATTCTTATTGAAACAGAGATTTTGAAAATTATAGACAACTATGTTTGTTCACATGACATTTCAGACTTACACAAGCAGATTTGGTTATGCTTACCTAGTATTGTTATTACTTTACATACACGTCTGTGCAAATGCCTGGTTTAAAGAAAACTGGATACTTGCTTAACTGTAGAGAAAACAAGATGGAGACTTTTTTATTTTAGAGTGTCACATGTCGTGGCATCTTTTAGCTTACTTAAAGATATAGTGATTTTCTCAGGCCTGTGCAAATAATGTGACCGAAGCAATGGTCTTAGTTCCACGTTTAAATACTTGAATCAGTGTTAGGATTTCACAGGCCCACCAATGCTTGCTAATCCCTTGCCATCTTGACCATGGCATATTACAGGCGGCTGCAGAAATCTCTGCAGGTGAAGAATACAATGTTACCGTAGAGAAGAAGGTGGCATAGTGAGAGTGCTACTGGACTAAGAATCTAGAACCCTGCACTCATGTTCTAGGACCATAGCTTTGAATTATATCATGATAGATGACATGATGAAATTTGAATTCAATAAAAAGCAGGTCAATGTAACTACTATTGTACAAAACACATCTGGTTTATTAATGTCCTTTAGGAAAGGAAATCTGCCATCTTTACCTGATGGCCTACATGTGACTCCAGACCCACAATGATGTCGATGAGGAAAGTGAATATACTGTTACCAGGTTTACTGAAAACACACAAATAGTGGGAAGGCAAATTGTAAGGACAACAGAAAGAGTCTGCAGAGGGATATAGACAGGTTTAGCAAATGGACAAAAACTTGGCCGATGGAATCTAATGTTGCAAAATGTGGGATTTTGCACTTTGACAGAAAGAATAGAGCAGGGCAATGTTATTTAAACAGAGAAATACTGCAGAAAGTTACAGAACAAGAAAGATTTGGGAGTTCTCCTACATGAATCATAAAAAGCTAGCATCTAAGTTCAAAGGGTAATAGAGAAGACAAATGGAATATTGGCATTTATTTCAAAGGAAATGGAATATAAAAGTAGGCAGGTTTTGCTATAAGTATACAAGCCACTAGTCAGACAGTAATTTGGGGCTTCCTTGAGGTAAAGATACACTGGCACTGGAAACTGTCCATAGAAGGTTCACTCAGCTGATCTCAAGTATGGGAAAAAGTGAGGACTGCAGATGCTGGAGATCAGAGTCGAGAGTGTGGTGCTGGAAAAGCACAGCAGGTCATGCAGTATCCAAGGAGCACGACAATCAACATTTCAGGCATAAGACTGAATTCCTGATCAAGGGCTTATTCTCGAAACGTTGATTCTCCTGATCCTCATATGCTGCCTGACCTGCTGTGCTTTTCCAGTGCCACACTCTTGACTCTGATTTCAAGCATAAAGTGACTGTCTTATGAGGCGATATTGAGTAGATTGGTCCTACACTCATTGGTGTTTAGAAGAATGACAGCTGACCTTATTGAACCAAATGAGATTCTTAGGAGACTTGACAGGGTAGATGTAGAAAGGTTGTTTCCCTTATGGGAGAGTCTAGGACTAGCAGGCATAATCTCAGAGTAAGATAGTTGTCCACTTAAGACAGAGACGGAGAGGAATTTCTTCTCTTAGAAGATGGAGATTCTGTGGAATTCTTTATTCCGGAAGACTCTCAACTTGGGAATGCGATAGGTGGAGGGAGGTCAAGGTGAGGGTGATAGGCTGGAGTGGGGTGGGGGTGGAGAGGTCAGGAAGAAGATTGCAGGTTAGGAAGGCGGTGCTGAGTTCGAGGGATTTGACTGAGACAAGGTGGGGGGAGGGGAAATGAAAAAACTGGAGAAATCTGAGTTCATCCCTTGTGGTTGGAGGGTTCCCAGGCGGAAGATGAGGCGCTCTTCCTCCAACCGTCGTGTTGCCATGGTCTGGCGATGGAGGAGTCCAAGGACCTGCATGTCCTTGGTGGAGTGGGAGGGGGAGCTGAAGTGTTGGGCTACGGGGTGGTTGGGTTGGTTGGTCCGGGTGTCCCAGAGGTGTTCTCTGAAACGTTCCGCAAGTAGGCAGCCTGTCTCCCCAATATAGAGGAGGCCACATCGGGTGCAGCGGATGCAATAGATGATGTGTGTGGAGGTGCAGGTGAATTTGTGGCGGATATGGAAGTGTCCCTTGGGGCCTTGGAGGGAGGTAAGGGGGAGAGGTGTGGGCGCAAGTTTTGCATTTCTTGCGGTTGCAGGGGAAGGTGCTGGGAGTGGAGGTTGGGTTGGTGGGGGGTGTGGACCTGACGAGGGAATCACGGAGGGAGTGGTCTTTTCGGAACGCTGATAGGGGAGGGGAGGGAAATATGTCCCTAGTGGTGGGGTCCGTTTGGAGGTGGCGGAAATGACGGCGGATGATACGTTGGACATGGAGGTTGGTGGGGTGGTAGGTGAGGACCAGTGGGGTTCTGTCCTGGTGGCGGTTGGAGGGGCAGGGCTCAAGGACGGAGGAGCGGGAAGTGGAAGAGATGCGGTGGAGGGCATTGTCGACTACGTCTGGGGGGAAATTGCGGTCCTTGAAGAAGGAGGCCATCTGGGTGATACGGATTTGGAACTGGTCCTCCTGGGAGCAGATGCGGCGGAGACGAAGGAACTGGGAATATGGGATGGCGTTTTTACAGGGAGGAGGTGTAGGCTAGGTAGCTGTGGGAGTCAGTTGGTTTAGAATAAATGTCCGTGTAGATTCGGTCAGCCGAGATGGAAATGGAAAGGTTTAGGAAGGGGAGGGAGGAGTCTGAGATGGTCCAGGTGAATTTGAGGTCGGGGTGGAAAGTGTTGGTAAAGTGGATGAACTGTTCAACCTCCTCATGGGAGCACGAGGCAGCGCCGATACAGTCATCGATGTAGCGGAGGAAAAGGTGGGGGATGGGACCAGTGTAGCTGCGGAAGATGGACTGTTCCACATATCCTATGAAGAGGCAGTCATAGCTAGGGTCCATGTGGGTGCCCATGGCTACTCCTTTGGTTTGGAGGAAGTGGGAGGATTGGAAAGAGAAGTTGTTCAAGGTGAGGACCAGTTCAGTCAGTCGAAGGAGGGTGTCGGTGGAAGGGTACTGGTTGGTACGGCGGGAAAGGAAGAAGTGGAGGGCTTTAAGTCCTTCATGATGGGGGGTGGAGGTGTACAGGGACTGGATCCACCCCGACCTCAAATTCACCTGGAACGTCTCAGACTCCTCCATCCCCTTCCTAGACCATCTGGGTGATACGGATTTGGAACTGGTCCTTCTGGGAGCAGATGCGGCGGAGATGAAGGAACTGGGAATATGGGATGGCGTTTTTACATTGACCAAAAATGCCATGCAGGTCCTTGGACTCCTCCATCGCCAGACCATAGCAACACGACGGTTGGAGGAAGAGCGCCTCATCTTCCGCCTGGGAACCCTCCAACCACAAGGGATGAACTCAGATTTCTCCAGTTTCCTCATTCCCCCCCCCCCACCTTGTCTCAGTCAAATCCCTCAAACTCAGCACCGCCTTCCTAACCTGCAATCTTCTTCCTGACCTCTCCGCCCCCACCCCACTCCAACCTATCACCCTCACCTTGAACTCCCTCCACCTATCGCATTCCCAATGCCCCTCCCCCAAGTCCCTCCTCCCTACCTTTTATCTTAGCCTGCTGGACACACTTTCCTCATTCCTAAAGAAGGGCTGATGCCTGAAACGTCGATTCTCCTGTTCCTTGGATGCTGCCTGACCTGCTGCGCTTTTCCAGCAACACATTTTCAGCTCTGATCTCCAGCATCTGCAGTTCTCACTTTCTCCCCGGAGCAGACTCAATGGCCTGAATAGCCTATTTCTGCTTCTATGCCTTATAGTCTTATGGTATTCTTTGTGTAGACTCTCCAGTAGCATTGGCTTTTTCGAGAGACTTGTATACTGTGCTTGGGCATGTGTGTATGCATATCAGTGATCATGCAGTTTTAATTTGAAACCAACCACCCCACAATGTAAATCAGATTATTTTTGCAACAACAGGTAGATAATTCTACAATATAAGGATAACATTAAATTGGCTGTTTCACATTTACCGGGCCAATTGTTTATGAATTGATGCTGACTGGAATATCATATAAAGCTGGCAAGTAATTTTCTTCAGCATTGCCTGATAGCTGCATTAACCCATTAAAAAAACATTGTCTATTTAATAAGAAGAGATAGATTGCTTTTCTGAAGTCTCGCTCTCCCACGAAGTTGACATTTATAGTTTCCCTTATGAATTTTACTTGAAGGAACAATCAATGTGAAATAATCCAATGACAATGGTTTGTTAATAATTTCTAAAGAGCAGTCAATGGATTCTCTCAGTAAGTAGAAAATAGTCATTTTCTAAATTTGTTTTCATATATAAAATGAATCCTTAAAATAAATCCCTGCCAGGAACCAAATATTGAAAGGTCATCTGTGCATAAGTTGTTTAAGAGGTTGACATTTTCCCTTTATATGGTAAACATAGTTGGATTTTCCAACTGCTTTTGGCGATCAAATGAAAAATATGAAGTGCTTATGAAGACCTGAATAATGTGAAAGATAATTTAAGAGCTTGGAAAGTAATTAATCTTTTGTTCATTGCCTTTTATTTCATCACCTCTTTCAATGGAATCTGAATATTGTTAGTTGTTCAGGTCGTGAGCAGTATCCGGTGATGGTGCCCGAAGATCTTCGAAGTTTGATAAAGTTGTCTGCCTGGTGGTTTCATCAAAGCATGTTCTACCTTCAACAGCCCCACCCGAACAGTCTTTTTCTGTCAGCAATTTTTTTTTGAGTGACTAAACTATGGTGTTCAAAAACTGAAGAAAATATAGATATTTTAATATCTTTCAATCTTTCCCCTGGATTATGCACAACAGTGTTTAACAAATTATTGGATTTTGCATTCAACAATGAAGGGTTTGAGCTCACTGTTAATCTTGAAGATAGCTCCTCAAAAGGGTCTAGCAAGCTCTGTGATGTGAAGTTCCCCTTTCCCACTGTAAATTTTATTCTGGCTTCAGCAACAATGATGTTATCAAATTGTCTCCAAAACCAGTCACGTTCAAACATTCTCACAGATGGCAAATCAGGATGTAATTAATACATTTTATACTTCAGACGTTATAATATTGGAGAAGCAAAATAGAGTCTGTGGCATATTCATGAAATTAACATAGAAACAGAAACATCATCCAAAAACTTTAAAATAAAAGGAAATATTTTTAAAATCTGTGGAATATTAAGATATTTCTTGTTCCACTAATAAAATTTAGCTTTTCAGGGCTAGAGGTTTTTCATCAAAAACTATGATTTTGTACACTGTTTTAAATAAATACAGATCACAGCTCATTCAACAGAGTATAACTGATTCAAGAATATTTGAGAGAATAGAGTAAAATGTGAATGTTCATGTTAATTTGGTAATGTCTAATTGTCTTTTTTATCTACAAGAATGTTAACAGCATATGCAATGGAGAAGTGAGAGCAAGTTCTTATTTGTATCTAACAGTGTGTATAAGAATGTGAGAAATTACTGTCAGCCTCCCAGAGCAATGGCTTAGAATGTCAATGGTGTTGCCATCATTAAAGCTACAAAACTCCATGAAAATATTTAATTTGAGGAAATTGTGGGGCAATCCTGAAAGGCTTGCTAACCAATTTTGAAAGGGCTAGATGTGGGGATGGTGGGGGAAAAATATTTCCTTTTATTTTAAAGTTTTTGGATGATGTTTCTGTTTCTATGTTAATTTCATGAATATGCCACAGACTCTATTTTGCTTCTCCAATATTATAACGTCTGAAGTATAAAATGTATTAATTACATCCTGTGTGGAGTTTGCACATTCTCCCTGTGTCTGCGTGGGTTTCCTCCGGGTGCTCCGGTTTCCTCCCACAGTCCAAAGATGTGCAGGTCAGGTGAATTGGCCATGCTAAATTGCCCGTAGTGTTAGGTAAGGGGTAGATGTGGATGTAGGGGTATGGGTGGGTTGCGCTTCGGCGGGGCGGTGTGGACTTGTTGGGTCGAAGGGCCTGTTTCCACACTGTAAGTAATCTAAACAGTAAGCTTAATGAAGTGGTAATAAAGAGACCCAGGTTAAAGTTTTGGAAGGACAAATACCAATTCCTACCATGGAAACTGTTGAAATTAAACTCAATGAATGATTACATCTGCAAGTAAAAGCTAGTTTCAGTAGTGATGACAACAACACTGAAATTCCTATCTGTAATAGAAACATTTGCTTCATTACATCCTTTTAGAGAAGAAATCTGCATTTCTTATCTGAGCTGATCTACATGTGATGTTATAAGGTTGATAGAGAGGGCCAAGCAAGCTACTCAGACCCAAAATTACTGCAGAAATCTGAAAAAATGAATTGAAACATCAAAAAAAGGGGCAGGAGTCGGCTATTTGGCCCTTTGAGCCTGCTCTACTATTCAACACATCCTGGGAGATCTTTGAATTCAATGTCCAGTTCTTGCTTTCTCCCCATACCATTTGATCCCTTTAGCTCTAAGACCTATATTCACACCTTTTTGCAAGCAACTGGATGGACCACCTGGCATTGACCTAGTCAAGTACTTAGTGTGGTAAAGAACATGGGAGATATAGAATGTAGGGAAATAGATAGTAATATCTCAAAAAATTTCCATATTACAGAGAAGGACATGCTGGATGTCTTGAAATACATAAAAGTGCACAAGTCCCCAGGACCTGATCGGTGTACCCTAGAACTTGTGGGAAGCTTGGGAAGTGATTGCTGGGCTTCTTACTGAGATATTTGTATCATCAGTAGTCACAGATGAGGTGCCAGAAGGATGGGGGTTGGCTAACGTGGCGCCACTGTTTAAAAAGGTTGGTAAGGACAAGCCAGGGAACTATAGACCTGTGAGCCTGATGTCAGTGGTGGACAAATTATTGGAGGGAATCCTGAGGGACACGATGCACATTCAGACTTGCACCAAACATAGGAGAATTGTTCCACAGGTCTATCAAACTATATCTGACATACTCATACCCACCGAATTACACCACATAGGCAAAGTCTCTAACAGTAATAATACCATTCTTGAATGGTATCCTAAGTAGGTGATGTCTGCCCTTGGAGTCTTCAACATTAACTCCAAACCTCATGAAATCTCCCAGTGCCTTCTACCGCTCTCCCCAACACTGATTGAACTAGTACTCCTCCATTTTGAACACCAATTGGAAGAATCATGGAGCATGCCAAAGACATAAAGTGGTCTGCATTTTGAATGGGGTTTTCAATGCTTTTCATGAAGACAACTACTGATGAGGCTGCTTAAGTCCAGAAGACATCTATGCCAGATTGGTTCCATCACTGTCTTGCACAGAGAGAGGGAAAAGTTTACTTGACCCTGTCCTCACCACTGTACCTGTCATAGATGTATCTTTCCATAAATGTATTTGTAGGAGTGACCACCTCATAAATAGGCAGAGACAAAGTACCATCTTCTCACTGAGGTAACCACCTATCTACATTCTTGTAGTTTTTCTTCCTGCTGTGTGGACCTCTTAAGTCTCTGCCTGCTAGTAGTTTCTGGAAACAACTATATGGTTATGCAGCTTAGAAAGAATGTTGCCACCCATTGTGTTCAGTTGCACAATCTACATTCAACAGCTCCAAGCCAGGCTGCTGTGAAGTGTAGAGGACCATCAGCAGTAACAGAACTGTATTCGACATCAACTGAGAAGCTCAAGGTTCAACATGAGCATCCCCCAATCTGGCACTGTCATCAAACCATGGTTCAATGAGGAATACTGGAAAATATTCCAAAAGCAGTACTAAATAGACCTAAAAATGAGTAGCCAACAACACAAGATTACATTTGTGCTAAACTGCAGGAGCATTATATCTATACCATGTGGATGGCAGCGGTTCGAGAAAACAGCCCACCACTATCTTCTCAAGGACAATTAGTGATGGTGCGTAAATTCCATCAATCCTCACATTCCATGAAAGAATAGAAAAACAGTAGCAACCATTTTAGATCTTAACAGCTTAGGACAAATCACAAATAAAAGCATTTTGATTCCACTATAAAAACATCAATAAGATGACTAAATTAGGCTAAGCAGTTTAATAAGCTGTAGTGGTCATTAGGTATGGTTTTGTCATTGGTATTGGTTTTGTTCTGTACTCAAATAAATGAGATGCTGCACACATGATTTTGGAAAGAGAGATACACCTTTAGCCACATTCACAAAGGAATCAGGGTCACCCTATTAATTAAGGACCAATTACTTTATTTACCAACTGTAATTAAACTTCACTTAATTATCCTACTTAAAATATTTATGTGATTAACTCTGATGGTGGATTGAGGTATTTACATTACACGTGTCATTTCCTAAAGCAGTTGAAGACTCGCAGTCACCAGTTAATTAAGATAATCTGCCTCTAATCAGTAACTAATTATTCCTGCAGCGCAAACAGCCCTGATCGGTTAAACAGTTGGAGGAAGCCAATGCTTTTTTGCATTATATTGGTACCTATTTTACCAAAGGTTTCTCTTATCAGGTCACAATGCATGAACTGTAAGAGTTGAATAAGTCATTCTGTCTTTTAGAAATTAGACTGTGTGCAGAAATCAGTGTACAGGAGTGGGAACACACTGTAACTCATTGTTAAGTTTGACTTATGAGAAATGTCATATTTGTGTTGTCTGCTGATTATGATCATTCCGATTTGCAGCCATTATTAACTGTGTTACTTATTGGCCATCTACTTCACGGAGATGGTTTTAGGGTATTAGTCATGCATGATACATCAACATCTTTTTAAGAGGCAAAATCAGAAATTGCTGGAAAAACTCAGGAGTTCTGACAGCAACTGTGGAGAGAAAGTGGAGTTAACATTTCGGGTCCAGTGACTCTTCTTTAGAATCTCTTTAAGCAAGTCTGCATTCTTGCTGAAGGCTGTACAGATTTGAGATGATGATTTCCAGTACAGTCGGTTCTGCTATAACGCGCGTTTCTTCAATGCAAATTGGCTATAACATGATTGAAGAATTTAGACCATTATTTGTAGAAAGTGAACTTTGCTTACCTGCATTGTCTATAATGCAATTCCAGTCCCATTGGTTTAAATGGCACTTCTATTGCGCAATTTCTTATAATGCAGGATCACACAGGGACAGAGCTATCACATTATATCAGAACCGACTTTTAATTCAGTTGGAGTGTTTGATTTTCTTATGGTATTTTGGAAATGCTAGTCCAGGCAGTGACCAGAAAGAGGGAAATACACGCCTGTCCAACAATGGTTAGCAAGCTCTATGGAAATCATCTCTGTAGACTGTTGGAGGGAATTGCAGAGTGTGTAAATGCAGAGTTTTGTATCTTGGACATGGCTACACTTCTGAGAAAACATCAATGGACCCACTAGAGTTGTTAAGATAAGATTACCACACATCACTTTCTGCTTATGCCTCAGGTTTCACTGATAGTTTCCAGCTACTTAAATTCAAGACCCTGCTGGGTATGAGTAAGCGCAGATATGGAAACAAAATATCCTGGAGCCTTTGATTATGCTAAAACTTTCAATTATCAATTGCTCCTCGAGATCCTTTGTTGATTTGAAAGTACATCATAGATTTGTTAAATGCAGGTGGTAAAAATGGAACAGTTATGGTTCATCGTCCTAGTTTATGATACAAATCACTTTTTGGTAGCAGAGAACCTGAACATTACTGAAAAAAGAAAAAGTTGATACTTTTTGACTTGCACTCATCAGAATTGTGCTGCTAAGTATCACAGTTTGATCATGTCATTACAATAGGGGAAAAAACCATCCCCAAAGGTTCTTTCTCAATCAGAATCAAGGAGCTTAGTCCTGCAGACCTTGAGAGAAAGTCTCAGAACTGGCCATGACCAGGAAAATGAAGCTTCTTGGCTATAAACCAGCTAGGTGAAAAGCTTCAGCAAAATCAATCAATCAGTCAATGAATTTCAATCTTTCTAATTCCATCAGAGTTGGACTGGATTCCGTACTTTCTGACTTGCCTGATTTATGCTTCAACCTATTATTTCAGCATTCAATCCATTTTTACAACCAAATCAATCAAATATTTGTCCAGGTGCTGTTAAATAAATTAAATACTAAAGCATTAAATGTTTGAAATGGACTATATTCCAATATCTATTGTGGAAAGTCCTTTATTCTTATCCTTGACGCTGATCAATTTTGTCCCTTAGTCCTGCAGTTTACATTAAACAATCAGCTTCTGTTTACATTATCCATGCCTTTCAGTCTTTTAAACTCCCATATCATGTCCCTTCTCAATCTTCCTTTCTGCAATGTAAGCTGTATAATTCTGACAAGCTGTCTCGGAATCATTTTTCAGCTCTCCCCAATGTGTCAATGCTAGTTTGAAGATAAAGAACAAAAGAATAATGGATGCAATTTATATAGAACCTTATCATTGCAACAGGACATCCCAAAGCACTTTACACGCAACAAAGTATTGTTTTAAGTTGTGAAATAGAAAACATTTCCCATGTATATTATCCACAAAAGCACTTTTCTGCTGCCAGTAGTTGGTGAAGTAATTCAGTGGCAAGACAGATGCAATTATTCTGGTTCAAAACTTCAACAACGAGAAATGAACCAAATGACCTTTGTTAATGAGTTTGGTTTAGTCTGTTTCTACTTGAGTTAAGGAAAAATTGCAAGCCCAATTAAGTTGACAAAGAAATCATACTTCAGGAAAACCAAATTAAAGGTTCAGTCAGAGATTTAAAAAGAAGTCAATATCCCTTTTGAGAAGCCTGAACATAAATAACAAAAAAAGGTCAACAAGATATTCTAAGCAATCAGCTCTATTTGGAACACTGTCAAGTCCATTTCATTGACTGGTGGTTGAATTGAGGAGATGAATCAACGGTACTCAAAAACATCTCCAGGATTGAACTATGCTTCCTCCAAAGGCAACCAGTCAGCTATTAGCCCTTCTTGTATTAAATTGGTGTGAAATAGTGATACATTCCCTTGTATTATCTCAGTGTCATCTGAGGTAATTTCTTGCAAATGCAAACACAATGTCTTCTCGTATCTGCAGTGTTTAGATAGCAGTTAATGTATTTGTCCTAAAAACACAGACAATGACCTTCATCTCTTCAGTGATGATTTATCTATTTCTAAAAGCAAAATAATGCTCTAAAATCAGTGACCTGATAAGGGTGAGAAAAAGAGAAAACTCTAAGAAGCAAATGTTACTGTTTACCAAGAGAAGCCAGCAGCCCAGAGGTTATGTCAGGCAGTTGACTAGGCCAAGTTTGCAATGAAAATGCATGAGAAATCATCTAACCACATCAACACTTTTCATTAGCTCGGTAGATGAAAGCTATGGAATAGACAGATTATGTGAAGTATAATTAGCCACGCAAATTGACTGGGGACAAAGATCTGTTCTTGCTGCCAAATGTGATCCTGGTGTAAAGTATCACCATAAGTTGATAGGGTTGAATGAAGTCAGGTGCAAGTAAGCTATGTAGGGCTTAATGGCTTATTTCTCTGCGGTAGATTCTATATGATGGTGATGTGTTAGTGTTCACTCAGAATCTGAGTTACTGCAGCAAAATTCACTTTCTACATTTGTGTTGTAGTTTTGGACAATAATGGCAGTTTTGGACAGTGATTTCTTTCCATGACTTGGCTGACCAGGAATTCCCCTCACTCTTAACTCCTGCCACTGCCATGTGTTCAAGGACTTGTAGATAAACCTGTTTGGGTACATTGTGAACTGTGCCTTTTTTGACTATCAAGTCCTTGAGTGGGACTTGAACCCAGAGTTTCTGTTCAGGTATCTGGTTATTGAGTCACAATACTTCTTAAATTCCGTGCATTGTAAAATTACTCTTTTGTGGAGACAATAGAGAAGGTGTGAGCATTTTGCTTGGAGCAGAGTAAGTTAGGGGGAAATTTAACGTAAGTGCTAAAAATTGAGAGATTTTGATAGACA
The DNA here is from genome assembly GCF_047496795.1 of Chiloscyllium punctatum. Classification (NCBI taxonomy): domain Eukaryota; kingdom Metazoa; phylum Chordata; class Chondrichthyes; order Orectolobiformes; family Hemiscylliidae; genus Chiloscyllium; species Chiloscyllium punctatum. Next base: position 107,829,816 of record NC_092745.1, on the reverse strand, counting down.
GTACATAGGGAGAAATTCATTCCACCTGCAAGTAAGTGAGTAACCAGAAGACTCCAATTCAAGCTAATTGGCATCAGAACCAGAATGCAGAGTGGGAGCAAAGTGTTAGGATCTGAAAGGTGAAAACTGGTTGATGGAGTGGTGAAAGGAGTTTCAGTAATAACTTTCTGAAGGACAATGGACAAAAACTTGTATAAGAAAATATTGCAGGACTATGGAGAAAGAGCAATAATCCACACATGCACACCAGACTTATTGGCTCTCAACTGTGCTGTAAGGTTTCAAGGGAGAAGCTGACCAGTCAACATTTCTAAACTACCCATATTTGTACTCAGATGGTGATGGTCTTTTCTCTTGAACTGCTGAAGTCCCAGAGCTGATGGTACTCCCAACATAGTTTTGGATAGGAATTCCAGGCTTTTGATCCTGAAGTTATATTTTTTATATTTACGTCAGAATGTTCTATAAAATAGAGTCAGAATGTTCTATAAAATAGAGTCTTAGAGATGTATAACACGGAATTAGACCCTTTGGCCCAATTTGTCGATGCCGACCAGATATCCTAAACTAATCTAGTTCCATCTGGTCCACATCCCTCTAAACCCTCCAATTCATATACCCACCCAGATGCCTTTTATGTGTTATTATTGTATCAGCCTCCACCACTTCGTCTGGCAGCTCGTTCCAAACATGCACCACCCTCTGCATGAAAATGTTGCCCCTTAGGTCTATTTTAAATGTTTCCCCCTCACCTTAAACCTAGTTCTAGACATCCCTACCCCAGGGAAAAGACCTTATCTGTTTACCCTATCCGTGCCCCTCATGATTTTATAAACCTCTATAAGGCCACCTGTTAGCATCCGATGCTCCAGGTAAACTAGCCCCAGTCTATTCAGCCTCTCCCTCCAGCACAAACCCTCCAAACCTGGCAATATCCCTGTAAATCTTGGTTGTCTAATTCTCAGAGATTTCTTGCACCTCCCTCAGTGAAAACAGACACAAAGTAATCACTTAGTTTCTCTGCCATTGTGAAACTTGAAAGGGTTCAGAAAAGATTTACAAGGATGTTGCCAGGTTTGGAGGATTTGAGCTATAGGGAGAGGCTGAATAGACTGAGGCTGTTTTCCTTGGAAAGTCAGAGGCTGAGGGGTGACCTTATAAAATCACGAAGGACATGGATAGAATAATTAGACAAAGTCTTCTCCCTGGCATGTGGAAGTCCAGAACTAGAGGGCATAGGTTTAGGGTGAAAGGGGAAAGATATAAAAGAGACCTAAGGGGCAACTTTTTCACACAGAGGGTGGTACATGTATGGAATGAGCTGCCAGAGGAAATGGTGGAGGCTGCTACAATTGCAACATTTAAGATGTGTTTGGATGGTTATATGATTAGGAAGGGTTTGGAGGGGTATGGGCTGGGTGCTGGCACATGGGACTAGATTGGGTTGGGATATCTGGTCAGGATGGACGGGTTGGACCGAAGGGTCTGTTTCTGTGCTGTACATCTCTATGACTCTATATTACAAATTATCCCGACTCTGCTCTTAATTTGTCTCAGCAAAACATTCCTTTATGCATCAGCATAAGCTTTAGAGTCCCTTATTATGTTTCCAGCTGGATAGTATTCATCATTCTATTCTTCTTTAACAGTTTCTTGGTAGTTGTTAGTGCATTTTTAAAAACTTCTCAATCCTCAGATTTACTACTATTTCCAGTCACTTTATAAGTCTGTTCTTTTATTGTTACACGATCCTTCACTTTCTTTGTTAGCTCCAGTTGACTGACATTTTCTTTTGTGTTTTTGCAACGTGAAGGAATTTATGGTTGATGCAAGACATGTTATAGCTCTTGAAATACTTTATCTATTGACTGCATACAGTCAAGACTTTTAATGTGTTTTCTCAATCCAGCTCAGCCAACTTATGTCTCATGCTTTTTTAAAAATTTCCCGTATTCAAATTTATCAACCTTGATTTGAATTGAACTACTATTTTCAAACATTATGTAAAATTTTGTTATATTATATTCAATCCTCTCTGCAGGTTCTTTTACAAAACAAGCTTATGAATGGGACCTATATAATTACATAGTACTAGCTCCAAAATAGCTTGTTCTCCAGTCGCTCTTCAAAATGCTGCCCTAAAAAACGTCCCCAAAACTTCGCAGCAAATTCTCCTTCACAACTTTAGTGCTTGATTTCTTTAGCCAGTCTAAATGAAGATTGAAATAATTGATTAATACTATGTTGCACATGCTGCACATTTCTTTCATCTCCTAACTCATGCCCTACCCCATATCACTATTATCACTATTTGGTGGCCTATGTATAACTTCAAACAATGCCCACTGCCCATTGCTGTTTCTTAATGTTGTTTTGAACAGAAATCTTCCCTTCCTAATATACTGATCCCATATTTGCACAAGTGCTTTGCGCTTCCTGCTTCTCTGCCCTTCCTAAATGTTGAATGACCTTAAATATTCAGTTTGAAGTCCTTGCCAGCATGCAGCCATGTTTCTCCATCAGCAATGCTATCATAATCATTTACCTCTATTTGTGTTTTTGTTAGATAATCTACGACATGCATACAGATAGCATGCTCTTAAATTTGACCTCGCCCTGCATTTGAGGCATATTCAGTGCTCATCTTTGTTTCTGCTGGCTTCTAGTCTCTCTAGTACCTTTTTGACCTTATGTTACCAGCTTAACTCATTTCTAATTTGGTTTGCCGCTTCAGTTTCCATTACTACCTAGTTTGTATACTTCCAAAGCAAACACACATTTGCATGAGTGCCTTGTCCTGTGTGACAGACAGTATCGGCTGCACTAGAAACAATTTGAAGTACCTATTTGGAGGGTCTGTGGTTTCTTCAGAGCCAGCCCAAACAATGTTATGATATCAATTTTTTTGCCATCCTATCATAACCATATACCAATCATTTCTTTAGAATTGTCTGTGAACTATGGATTTGCAGAAGATTGTTTATGATTCCGTTTTACTTTTCAAGTGTTTTAGCTTAGAAATAATCAGCAGCAAGATAAAGGGTTCAGTTCCTACATGTGAGAGAAAGCTAGTTAGGTAAAAGATAAGAAAATTATTAGCTCAAACACATAGAGATTTAAAATAAGTGTTAAATTTTCAGTACGAAAATGAGATCAGAATCTATTTTCACTGTAGAGCTCACTTCCTTTAAAATTCTCTTTAAGAGGTGAAGGAATTGAAGTTTAACGTCAGAATGTAGCAGTTGTGATGGCTTTGGCAGTTAAGTAGTTGGAGGTTGCGCCATGGGGAGACTGGGAAGAACAGGTCCTGGGAGCGAGAGAAACTCCAATGTCTTGCTTTTATAGCTCTCGGTCACATAGTTCAGGACAGAGAATGATGCTGCATGAATGGAGGAAGCCAATTATAGAACTTCAGGTTTTTATAGGTTGACTTTTTCGTTGGTTTCCAGACAGCTTCGAGACCCCTGAAGCAATATTCAGCTTAAGAAACTAATATTGGATTGGTTGTTATTCACTCCGGTGGGTTGGGTCCAGGAGAATGTTAGAATAATTTTATTCAAGCGATGGGGAGGCATCAAATCATCCAGCTGCATTTCAGTATGTCTATGAGGAGCTAGGGTGATCACTGTTCTTGTGCATTAGGTGCCCTCCTCTCAACCCTTCAAAGTATGGCAATGTCAACACTGCAGGGCATTGGTGATTTGGCCAGGATTGCAGTATGGGACGCTCAGGCTTTCAAGACCATAGTGTATAATACTTTAGAGTTCCACTCTACCGATTATGATAAATGATTTACTTTTATTACTGAGAAAAGCAGGCAATAGGCAAGGCACCAAGTTCAGGGCATAGTCAAGGTTGAAAAGAGTAGGGCAAAATTTTAAATAAATTATTAAGCAGCGTCCCACTGACAACAAAATCAGGTGCTAAAATCCTTCACGATTGAATTTAACACAACTATGAAAATTAAATTTTGCTTTGACCATTTTTACATGAATACTTATTAATTAAAACAATGGGTCATCAACATCTTCATCTTTTTCTTCACCATAGATAATTGGTTATCATTTCATATTAAAAGAACAAAAGTTAGCAAGATGATACAATATAATTTTCTTTCTCATATTATGTACAGCTCATCAGGTTTCTTTGATTCAATGTATTCATATTCTTTTAATGCTGCAGTCCTTCATGTTCTGGGTTAAGTGCACAATAGCCTGTGGTAATACCTGCCAGTTTGCAAAAGCTTGTACTCTATTCAGTTACAATAATTTTAATCAAACTTTAGAAGAAGCATGTCATTGCAATTTAATTAAAAGTGATTACTTTCTGGTCCAAATTACTGATATTTAAATAATTTCAGAGATTGTTAAATATCAAAAAGGTAATAGAATTAGCTAATTCAAGGAATATACCTGGTGTGACAAGAAAGGAAACATTTTTGCCACATGGCGTAAAAAAAGTATTGGTTTCTTTTTGGGTCTGTGATAACACTTTCATCTCTGATTTACAGGATCATGGGTTCAAGCCCCATTCCAGCACTTAAGTGCATATTCTAAACTGATATTTTTATGCAACGTGGAGAGATAGTTGGACTATTGGAAGTGTGGTCTTTCACCAGAGTGTTGAATAAGTGGTTAATGTAACTTTACTCTTATAATAGTTACTGAGCATCTATGTAAAGAACTATATCAGTGATATCAGGTCATGTGGAACTATAGCCTGAATCTGAAGGTTTGCAGAAGATGTTCTGTCTTACCATCCCTTGTATACAGTTTTGTTTAATAGAAGCAAGGATGTTCACCCAGGTGAGTGTAGACTAGTTCTTACTACATGGTAAAAATGGGTATCAAATTCATAGAACCGGAGGCGAGCACCAAGGAGCATCTGATGGTGAAACCCTTTGACAATATAGCCCTATGAATGAGGGATGAGGCCAACCCAATGACACAACTCTAGAGGGACTCTCTGAAGAGCAGCTCAGCAGTGACAGAAAGCAATGTGTGATAGACATCAGTAGCACTGGATTGTGTAGAGGGGAAGCATTCATTTAAAAAAAACTCAGTTGAATATAGTGCAGATCTAGAAGACAATACAATTCTTAATTTCTTGGAAATGAGAGAATGCAAATGGGAGTGAAGAAAAATGCCAAAGATGAAGGTGATAAGTCACAAGAGGACATTCCATACGTTTATTTGATCTTGCAGGGCTGAGAGATAGAGAAGAAACCTACTACTCACATTGTTAATTCAGTGGAGATAGAGGAGCTAAACTTTGCATTCTAGTGGTACTCTGTTAGATCTCTGCTGCCTCTTTCGAGGTAAGTAATTTGTTTAAGGAGTTAGTGAAGTTCTTTACTGATTTCTCAGAGCCTGCCAATGACATACAACAATAACAACAGAAACAGCAACCTCATATTGTCTGTGTTTTGGACACTTTGACGGTTGATGTATTAAAAACACTTTGCCCAAGTGCTGTTGTCAGTGAAGCAAACAGAAGGACACAGAATTTGGCTTGAATTCCAACTGGACTTTCTAACAAAATATTCCTTATTAACAACACCATGTGTGCATTTTTCCAAATTCCTCCAATATCAATATCTAACTGTCTGTCTAAGAAAGGATCCTTTGAGCTGGGCTATTGGAATCTTCTTCTTTGACATTGGGCTAGCTCTGTTCCATGAAGGTGAACCTCACAGACCAGGGTGGATCCTTTCACTCTCTTTTGCTCATTGTCTCGTGCCCGCTGTCTTGCTCTTTCCAGATAATCAGACCTGCGCAGCTGGGTCAGATCAAGTCTTTGCTGAGGGGGTGGATTCCAGGACTGTGCTTTACACCCCTTTGCCCCAGACTTTTCTGAATGTTCTGTCACCTCTGAGTAATGGGATAATAAGTGTGTTCAAGGCATCCTCCAATGGGGTCATGCAAACACCCTCACTGTTGCCATTCTGGGGAGGTGTAAAGCGCATGGCCTCAGGTACCGGCTAGGAGTCGAAGTGTTAGAAAATCTTATTGATACTCCTCCAATACACAAATCTCAGGCTAATTCTAACTGGTTCCCCTGAACCTTAGTGACCTTATTGACCTTAGTTTGCACTGTTCTCTGTAGCCAATAGCTGTTGGCTGCTGTTTAATTTTGTTTGGTCAATTTTCTGTCAGGGCATGGATGAGTTGGACCGAAGGGTCTGTTTCCGTGCTGTGACTCTATGACGCTGTGACTGATTTTGATGGCTATGTATCCTTGACAAAGTTGCAGACAATTCTACTCAAGGTAAAGGAACTGTCAGTGTTCCAGGCTAAGTGCAAAATGCAGGCACAAGTTGTAGATTCTCTGAACCTTAAAGGAACAGTAGTTGAAGAAGATATTATATTAGTTCAATCTCTAATGAACACATTAAAATTTCTACAGTGAGCAAAGTAACAACACCTGACGTATCTTGGATAGTGGAATTAGAAAGGGAAGGAGGTTCATAGGATCAATACAGATTCATGGACAATTAATTATCTGGTAGGATGGATAATACACCACTTTTATTAACAAAAGTTAATTTTATGCAATCCATCCTTAAAATGATGAACAGGAGACATCATTTAGAGGGAAATATCAAACTTCAGAATTGAGTCAACACGTGATAGTTCTATAACTGCAAACAGCTAATAGAAGACTATGCAGAGAAAAGGAGATACTTTAGTCTGAGTTGCATTACAACAATATTCAATGGTCAGAATTTTTTAAACTGCATAAGAGGTAGCTGAAGTCTACAATACATTCATCAACAAGTCAGGGATATTCTTGAGGTTTCTTCTCAGCCAAAGTTTAGGGGACAGAGTACAGAGTTTGTAGTCTTGCTAAATGCATTGGAAAAGCTTCAAGTCAAACATTAAAAGGAGCTCTAACAGATCAAAAATGAAACAACAATTAGAGCTACTTCAAGAAACACAATGCTATCAAGCCTCAGACTGAAAAAATAAGCACAAGATTTCCAAAAATGTTCCAAAATGACAGTGTTATCACACAATTGACACAACAAAGAGCTACTTTGATGGAGGTAAACGTCTCTCTCTTTTACGGAAATATTCAGAGCTCCAAGATCATTGTGATTGATCATTGCTGAAGAAATGTTTCTGAGACAATCAACGAGTGATAATCTGCTATTTGAAAAATAAACTCTTAAAAGGGAGACAGAGAGAATCCAAATCTTGATTTAAATTTGCAAAAGGTTATTATGGAAAAGCAAAGTCTTATTATTGATGGAGAGCATCTGCAGAATGTGGATAATCTTTTGATAAATAACTTCAGAATAGATACAAACCACAGTGCGATGCAGGAGTCTTTTATAGATCTTGCTCCAGAAGCCTCTTTCCTTACTGATGATGATTCACTTTGTATTTCTACGCAAATATGTTTGACTGTAGATGACCAGCCCCATGCTGAAATACCTCTGAAACTGATAGCACTATTGAGATAACATGACACTCCTACTCTCTGAGTTAGGGGGAAAACCTCAATCCCCCATCTACAAACTGCTCTTCACCCTTCCTTTCATCCACCAATTTCATCCCTTTCTCAGAACTGGCCACAGATAGTATTGAAAGAGAGAATTACATTCTGTCATCATCCTTTTAAAGGATGGCAATGTTAAAGTGTTAGAGTTACCTCTACAGTCAGTTTTTCTCACAGCCTAAGCCAGAGTCTGTAGGATCCTAGAGGATGCTCTCTCTGCCCATCCTTTGTATATAGTTATGTTTAATGAACCTTGTTAATGTTCACTCAGACAAATGCAAGCTCAATCTTTAAAATAAAGCCATGTTAATTTAAGACACTGTTTTCCCAGTAAGGTGGATGCAAAGTTTGACAGTTCTATTTAAAGAATAGTAGGCAGGATATTTTCCCAAGGTCATGGGCAACATTTTTCCACATCAAGAGAATCAAAAGAAGATTAACTAGTGGCTGGGTAGAATACTGTGTATCTGAGTTGATGAGGCTGAGGTGGGAATGATGGCATGATTGAAATGCATACCCTTCTGATCATAACTAAGTTCATGGTTGGAAAGTTGGTGGTTCAGCTTCCTTCCCCACTGTGAACTGGGGCCATTAATTGAATGGTTAAGGACTATTTTATGGCCTCATCCCACCACCACAAAGGATTAACCCTGCTGCAATACGACTCGTTCAATAAGTAAACCTGTGCTGGCAGCTTGTCAGCTGGGAAGGAATGGCAATCTGTGGTTGACTGAGAAACTGGACAAATGGCAGAGGAGTGTTAGCTGAAAGTTTGCCCCTTGCTCTTACTTCTGACTTTGTGCTGTTCTTTCCCTGTGTCAGCCAACTCCAGAATCACTTCTCTTTCTCACACATCACTTCTGTTTGACCTTGGTTGTCTGTCATCCTGGGTATCCTTAAGGAAACAGCTCCTCCCAAGCAATGCTGATTGTGAAAACTGCCAGCTTCTGATTGGCCAGCAGCGCTCGCTGTGGGGATGGGGGAGGTTCAGACTTCTATCCCCAGGTGTTAATTCCGGGTGAAGGCTTGTCACTGACTGCGTTCATGAGGTAAAAACAATGACTGCAGATGCTGGAAAGCAAATACTGGATTAGTGGTGCTGGAAGAGCACAGCAGTTCAGGCAGCATCCAACGAGCAACGAAATCGACGTTTCGGGCAAAAGCCCTTCATCAGGAATAAAAAACTTCCTGATGAAGGGCTTTTGCCCGAAACGTCGATTTCGTTGCTCGTTGGATGCTGCCTGAACTGCTGTGCTCTTCCAGCACCACTAATCCAGTACTGACTGCGTTCATGACATGTTGGCCTTATGTCTATTCAGATTGCAGATTTGTAATTGCAGATACATTCTATTTTGTTCCAAAAGCAATCAATCTGTAGACTATCAGTCAATGTGACATTCTATAAATTCCTACTTTGGAAATAGAGCTGGTCTGACTCAAGTTTGGGATACAGACAGACTCTAACCCCAACTTTTAATGCATTGTCTGAGCTGAAATGTCACCTTTTTAATATATAGATAAAGTCTTAATTTATCTCAGGACTATGACTTGAAAGAAGTTCTGGGATTTACATATTAATGGATCGACATCTGCATCCTCATTCTAAGTGATTAAAGACTTAACATCAATCTCGGTTTGTTCAATACACAGCATCAGTTATATGACACTTCGATCTTTTACTATAAATTCTGTGTCCTATAATACTATTCCAGCAGCTACCCAATGAAGGAGCAGTGCTCTGAGAGCTAGTAATTTCAAATAACCTGTTGGAATATAATCTGGTGTTGTGTGATTTTTAACCAAATGAGAAAAGACATTCTACTTACGTGTAGATGAATTAATGTGGTATATGAAGTTTAGTTCTAGTACAATGCCAGATGTGCAGGCCTTGTGTTCTAACAACAAACAGATCATATCAAACAGCATATCCATTTGACCATTCGCAATAAGCAGAGTATTGAGCATACTGAATGAGCTTGTGCTTGCAAAGCGGAATTTAATATCTACTGCTAAATGCATTTCTGCAGTTCGACTGCACTTATTGAATCATACTGAGAGCACTAAAATTATCAGTTGGACCCACAGTGCCTCACTTACACTTGCTAGAAGCCACGTGTAGCTATACCAAAGCACCTGTCCTCTGCATAAAAAAGGAACAACTTCAGGCATTGTACATTTTTGAATTAAAATAAAATCTGGATAACAGTAGTTCCTGGATGCATTCTCAAGTAGCAACACTTTGACCAATCAGAATTAACTTGGCAACCAATCACAACCCTCTTCTCATGCATAACTTGGATGCTCCCTTTGAAATTTGGCATTCTTGCGTCATTCCTGATGAACACAAGACAAAACACTTCAACAGCATGTCCTTCTTTTTCCTGGTTAGCTCAGATGATTATAGCATGATGCTAATAATGCACACATCTTGGGTTTAGTCCTTTTCCAGGCCAGCACTTCTGGCTTTCAATTCAGACTTTAATTCTTAGCTTTTGTAGTACAGTGGGAGCATCTGTTCCACCTCTGAAGAGGCCTGGGTTCAAGTCCCACCTGCTCCAGAGTTGTGTAATAACATCTGTGAACAACTTGGTTTGAACATATTTATATTTCTTGCTGAAATATTGAAGTTCTGTGCTGCCAAGTAGATAGTTAATTCTGTCAAGACATATGTAGAATTAAAAGCCAACTTCCCTCAAGTTTAATGCACCTTAACACAATTAGTATTTTAGTGATGAGATCTGAGTAGCATTTCAAACTGATCAATTTAGAAAGTGTTGGATTCATTCATGAATATATTTCATGATATGGAAAATGATGTACCTAAGGGCACATCTCATTTTTTTTTTAACATGCCCTTGTGATCTTATACTTTCCTCTTGAGTTACTCACAGGAACATTATCACTTACAAATTGTCTAATATAATCATTCTCTTCCTTCAATCACCTCCTTCAGCAAGTTGTCTTGCCTTAGAATAAAAACCCATTCACTCTTGCTGCCTTTTCTTGCTGATATTGACCAACTATCTTTCCTCCTCTATATCCTGAGATCATTTTCATTGTTATTGATTCATGGGGCGTGGATATTCTTGGCTCATTTATTGCTCATCCCTAATTGTTAAGAGTGCCATTGCTATGGATCTGGAGTCACATGTAGGCCAGAGCAGGTAAGGATGGCAGATTTCCTTCCCTAAAGGGTTTTTCCTGACAATTGACAATGGTTTAATGGTCACCATTAGACTCTTATTCCCAGATTTGCCATGGTGGGATTTGAACCCGGGTCCCCAGGACGTTATCAAGCACTTTGGATTAACAGTTTAGTGATAATACCACCAGTCCATGTCCTTAACTCTTGTCTTCTTTACAACTGATTCACTCAACATTCTGTAAAACAACATTTCACTACTTTCTAGTATTTAGACATCCATTCTTCTCAGTGTCTACATTTCAGCCCCGTACATTGAAACATAGACCTCTGTCACTGTACAGCACAGGAAAAGGACCTTTGGCTCATCAAATCTGTACTGGTCAAGTAAAAGCACCTAACTGTTCTACCCCAGTTTTAGCACTTGGCCCAAGTACATACTTAAATACTTCATAGAATCCCTACAGTGCGAAAGTAGGCCATTCAGCCCATTGAGTCCATACTGACCCTCCAAAGCGAATCCCACTCAGATCCACTTTCCTGTATTTCCCCTGGCTAATCCACTGAACCTTCAAATCCCTGGACACTATGGGACATTTAGCATGGCCAATCCACCTCCCTCCATATCTTTGGACTGTGGGAAGAAACCAGGGCACCAAGAGACATAACAAGAACATACAAACTCCACACAGACAGTTGCCTGAGGTTGGAATCAAACCTGGGTCCGTGGTGCTGTGAGGCAGCAGTACTAACCACTGAGCCACACTGCTGCCTGATTGTGTTGAGGGTGTCTGCTTTCACCATCCCTACAGGCAGTGAGTTCCAGATTCATATTGCCGTCTGGGTGATAAAGAAATCCTCACATCCCTTCTAAGCCTCCTGTCCCATTAATTAAATAAATACACCCTGGACATTGGTTGCTCTGTCAAGAGGATGAGTGTCTTCCTGTCTCTACAATCTATGCCCCTCAGAATGTTATACATCCCAAACATGTCCTCCTTTGGGTCTCCATTGCTCCTCAATCTTCATAATGAAAACATTCCAGCTCATGCAAAATCCTGGCAAATCTCCTCTGCCCCTTTTTCTGGAATCTGGATTCCAGAACTACACATAGTATTCCAGTTATGACCTAAACAATGTTTAATACAGTTCCAGCATCACCTCCTTGCTCTGAAATTCTCCAGCTCAGCTAACACAGGTAACTTTCCCATATGCCTTTTCAACTACTTCATCTACTAATCGTGGTACTTTAAAGAGTCAGAGAGTCATAGAATGATAGAGGTTTCTAGCACGGATTCAGACCCTTTGGTCCAACTTGTCCATGCCGACCAGATATCCCAACCCAATCTAGTCCCATTGCCAGCAGCCAGCCCATATCCCTCCAAACCCTTCCTATTCATTTACCCATCAAATGTTGCAATTGTACTAGCCTCCACCACTTCCTCTGCCAGCTCATTCCATATACGCACCACTCTCTGCGTGAAAAAGTTGTCCCTAACGTCTCTTTTATATCTCTCCCATTTCACCCTAAACCTATGTCCTCTATTTCTGGACTCCCCCACCACAGGGAAAAGACTTTGTCTATTTATCCTATCCATGCTCCTCATAATTTTATAAACCTTTATAAGGTCACCGACGTTCCAGGGAAAACAGCCCCAGCCTGCTAAGCCTCTCCCTATAGCTCAAATCTTCCAACCCTGGCAACATCTTTGTTAATTTTTTCTGAACCGTTTCAAGTTTCACAACATCTTTCTGATAGGAAGGAGACCAGAATTGCATGCAATATTCCAAAAGTGGCCTAACCAATGACTTGTACAGCCACAACATGACCTCCCAATTCCTGTACTCAATACTCTGACCAATAAAGGAAAGCATAATAAACACCTTCTTCACTATCCTATCTACCTGTGACTCCACCTTCAAGGAGCTATGAACCTGCACTCCAAGGTCTCTTTGATCAGCAACACTCCCTCGGGCCTTACCATTAAGTGTATAAGTCCTGCTAAGATTTGCTTTCCCAAAGTGCAACACTTCACATTTATTTAAATTAAACTCCATCTGCCACTCCTCAGCCCATTGGCCCATCTGATCAAGATCCCATTGTAATCTGAGGTTACCTTATTTGTTGTCCACTACACCTCCAATTTTGGTGTCAACTGCAAACTAACTAACTATACCTGTTCTGCTCACATCCACATAATTTATATAAATGATGAAAAGTGGTGGGTCCAGTACCGATCCTTGTGGCACTCCAGTCTGAAAAACAACCCTCCACCAGCACCCTCTGTTTTCTATCTTGGAGCCAGTTCTGTATCCAAATGGCGAGTTCTCCCTGTATTCCATGAGATCTAACCTTACCAACCAATCTCCCACATGGAACCTTGTCGACTGCGTTACTGAAGTCCATATAGATCATGTCTACCACTCTGCCCTCATTGTGACTTCTTCAAAAAACTCAATCAAGTTCGTGGACAATAGCACAAAAGTCCCTCTGATCCTCTGGGCTTCCCAGCATCCTATCATTCATCATGTATTCCCTTATCTGGTTTGTCCTCCCCAAGTGCATCAGCTCCCACTTATCCAGATTGAATTTCATTTGCCACCTATTAACCCACCTCACCAGCCCATTTATATCCTTTTGTAATCTAAGGTTATAATCCTCGGTATTTACTATTGCACCAATTTTGCTATATCTGTAAACTTACTGATCAACCCTTCTAGGTTCAAGCCTAAATCATTGTTAAATACCACAAATAGCAGGGATCCCAACATTGATGCCTGCAGAAACTTATTGGTCACAGGCTTCCAGTCACACAAACACCTTTCGATGATTACATTCTGTTTCCTGCCATTCAGTCAATTGTTTCCAATGTGCTCAATTACATTGAATCCCCTTGGCTCTTACATTTGCTATCAGTTTCCCATAAGGGTCCTTATCAGAAGCGGAAACAATTCAGATAATATTCTTGAGAACTCTTTTAAGATCACTGCTCATTCTTATGTTCACCAGTTCCTAATTTTTGGAAGAATACATTGTTTGCCATTACTATTCTAGCCTTGTTTTCTTCATGAAAATAAACTTCTGACAAAATGTTCTCAAGCATTTAATTTATTATGTCTATTCCTCACACTTGAATTTTTAAAAAAATCAAGTTGTTAAATCTGGCTAGGTCAGAACACTATTTTTGCAAGTATTTATCAATCTGTGATGTTCAAATTAGAGACTCTGTCTTAAACTATTGAGCAAGGATCAGATAGCTTTCTTAAATCTTGAGACAGGTGAAAGAACTGCTCTGTAAATTTATTACTAATGTCCTAGTTTTATACAACAGTTGTAAGCAAATTGTTATTTTCTATGATAGGACAAGGGAGCTTAAGTGATACAAAATATGTATTTTGTTTACTCTGATAAAGGGTTTATGCCCAAAACATCAATTCTCCTGCTCCTCGGGTGCTGCCTGACCTGCTGTGCTTTTCCAGCACCACACTCTTGAGGGAGAACTAGCTATTTGGATACATAACTGGCTCGAAGGTAGAAGGCAGAGAATGGTGGTGAAGGGTTGCTTTTTGGACTGGGGGACCATGACCAATGGTGTGCCTCAAGGACCAGAGCTGAGTCCATTGCTTTTCATCATTTATATAAATGTTTTGGATGTAAATATGGGAGATATAGTTAGTATGTTTGCAGATGACACTAAAATTGATGGTGCATCAAGCCAATCAAGAAGGTTACGTCAGAGTACTATGGACCTTGCTTCAATGGGTTGGTGGGCTGAGGAGCGGCAGATGGAGTTTGATTTAAATAAATGTACTGCAGTATGTTGGTAGGAAAAATGGGACAGGACGTATACAGTTAATGGCAAGGTCCTGGGGAGTGTTTCCGAACAAAGAAATCTTAGAGTACAGGATCATAGCTCCTTAAAAGTGAAGTCGCAGGCAGATAGGATAGTGAAGAAGGCATTTGGTACGCTTGTCTTTATTGGTCAGTGGTTTGAGTATAGGAGTCAGGAGGTCATGTTGCAGCTGTACAGGATATTGGTTAGGCTAGGGCACTTTTAGAATGCTGCATTCGGTTCTGGTCTCGCTGCTTTAGGTTAGAGGTTGTGAAACTTGAAAGGGTTCAGAAAAGATTTACAAGGATGTTCCCAGGGTTGGAGGGTTTAAGCTGTCAGGAGAGGCTGAATAGACTGGAGTTATTTTCCCTGGACCATCAAAGGCTGAGGGGCAACTTGACAGAAGGGACATGGAGCAGGTGAATGGCCAAGGTCCTTTCCCCAGGATTGGGGGTCCAAATCTAGTTGTCATAAGTTTCTGGCGAATGGGGAAAGATTTTTAAAATGGACCTAAGGGGCAACTTTTTAACACAGAGGATGGTATGTGTATGGAATGAACTGTGAGAGGAAGTGCTGGAGGCTGATACAATTGCAACATTTAAAAGGCAACTGGATGGGTTTTTGAATAAAAAAGGTTTAGAGGGATATGGGCCAAATGCTGATAAATAGGACTAGATTAATTTATGACATCTGGTTGGCAAAGACAAGTTGGACTGGAGAGCTCGTTTCCATGCTGTACATCTCTATGACTCATGACTATGAAGTTTAAGAACACGATCTTCTTTTCTATGGCCAAGTAGCTATCAAATTGAAAAACTGGCTGTGATCAGACAAACTCCTCTTGAATTGTGGGGACAAAGATGTGAAATCATGTGGTAAAATTGGAAACTCAACCTGCACCCGAGTGATTCTTTATTGGTACCTTGGTAAGATATTGATCTTTTGAATTTTAAATACTTTTGAATTTTGTTCAGTTTCTGACCTAACTATAGCACAAGGCCAAAGAGATAGAGTTTAGTGATCATATATTCTGAATTATACTAAAAATATTTAGATTTGAAGAAAGTAAAGAAACCCAAAAATGAGATTTTCCTTGACTATTTGGCTCAGCACTGTAGGATAAAATAAGCCTTATTTGTCCTGGAATCCCACTGCTTAGTAAAATAGCATTTCAAATCTGTGTGGCGAAAGTGAGGACTGCAGATGCTGGAGATCAGAGTCAAGATCAGAGTGGTGCTGAAAAAGCACAGCAGGTCAAGCAGCATCCGAGGAGCAGGAAAATTGACATTTCGGGCAAAAGCCCTTCATCAGGAATCTCAAACTTACTCTCTGCAACTTCCTCTACCTTTCAAAGCTTTCTCAAAATCACGAAGTTTATCGACCATCACTCCTTACTCTACCACAATGATTTTCGTGTTAATTCCTTTTGTTCCTAAATAGCACTTTGGGATATTTTCCTAAATTATGGAAAGCATATAAATCCAATAGTTCATGTCATGTGTAGGCTAAAGAAATAGCGTTGCTGCCATATGTTTTGGAGTTTACATTCTCTCTTGATCAACATTTATGGAAGCAATGATTCCATAATTGGGGAAATGCCCGAACTGAAATTCATTACAATTGAGGGTCACACAGGTAATGAATATATTGTTATGTAGAAATTCTAGAACTGAAACAAGACCATTTAGTTCACTAGGTCCATGTTGTTCACATAGGTCTCCTTCCACATTACTTCAGCTCATCGTGTCAACATAACCTTTCTTATTGGGCTTCATTAATTTCTAAGTTTGGTGTGCTTTGAAACAGATCAAACTGCACATCTGAGATTATCATTCCAAATAATAACACTTTGAAACCTTGAAGATGGTAGGTAGAAGTCCCAGTGCCGTAATATCAGTATCCACCAGAGGGCAATTTAGCTGCACTAGCAGAATTTCTCAACTGCTTTAGTTCCCCAGTGGGTTTTTTCTCCATGAGGCAAAGTGATTGTTTTCCTTGCTTCATCAGTTTCTACTCTTCTGCTGTGCAACTACAGTGGGAACAGTTTTTACCAATGGCCTTGACGTTTCCAAAACAGAATTCTCCTCACCTCTTTGTTGACAGCTGGTCGATGTTTCTCCAAGGGAGCAAAATGGAGTCCAGCTGAACCCACATGAATTGTCATGTTCAGCTCATAAGCGCGACCTAAGTTTCAGCTCGAAAGACAAACATCCGTGTCAGTGGACAGGCTCTTCTCATCAGCAGCAGTGAACTTGGGTGTTGCTGCAGGTTTGAAACCTCAAGGTGATCTTGAAGTCTTCTGCCTGTTTTAAAATTGGCATCTTACCTTGTTATTTTCCTTTTTGCTGATGGCAGTTTTCTTGTTGCTGCTCTGTGGGTATGGGAAGGTTTCCGATGGTGGCTTTTCAGATTTCAAACTGAGCTGCACTCTCTAAGGTCCATTTTTACTTTTCTCTGTGCCACTCCCTGATGAATGTTGGGGACATTTTATACATAAAAGTACTTCAATATTGTTTTGGAAATGCAAAAAGAATGGGGAGTGGGAAGGAGGAAAGGGAGGAACTGATAAGAGACAAAATAGAGATAGAATAGAGAAATGAAGTGGGAATGATAATCTCAGATGTACAATTTGGTCTGTTTCAAAACACACCAAACTTAGAAATTAATGAGACCCAATAAGAAAAGATATGTTGACAAGATGAGCTGAAGAGAACAGTAAGAGAATAAAAGTAAACCAATTAATTCTATTAATTAACTTGAGCATCTTTCACACAGCAAAAGAAAAGGTAGACTGTTGTTGATACATGTTGAAAACAGTGATTGAGGTAATTGAGATGTTTGATGTCAATAGCAAGATGTTTACGTGGTTCTGACGCTCACATCTCATTTAAATCTCATCAACAATCTATCTGGTTGTCCAGCATTCTGGAGCTGGGATTTCTTGTGGGTGTGGGGTGTAGGGGACGCGCCTCCTATTTAAACTGAGCTGACATGAGTGGCACAGTGCTTAGAACTGCTGCCTCATATCACCAGGGTCCCTGGTTTGATTCCAGTTTCAGGGGACTGTGTGTGTGGAGTTTGCACATTCTCCACATGTTTGTGTGGGTTTCTACTGTGTGTTATGGTTTCCTCCCACAATCAAAAAATGTGCAGGTTAGGTGGATTGGCCATTCTAAATTTCCCCATAGTGTCCAGGGATGTGCAGGTCAGTTGGATTAACAATGGCAAATGTGAGTTTATGAGGATGGGCTGGGTTTGGGTGGGGTGCTCTTCAGAGTGTTGGTGCCGACTTAGCAGGCTGAATGACCTATTTCCTCACTGTAAGGAAGTCTATGACACTCATCCTGAAAATAGACTTTACATTAAATTTAATTTTAAGAAAATAGCAGCTCATCTTTCTAACTTTCTGTGAGGTCTTCTGATGCCAGCTTCTGGATGTACTGGGTGCAGGCCTTTGTGGGATCGTAAACTTAGGGAAGGGTCCACCATGCCTTGCAGCTAGGCCTGCAGGGCCCAGTCACCGCCCATTTTAATTCCCCCAACCATCCCTTTCCAACATGACCATCCTTGGCCTCCTCCATTACCAAAACAAACCACTGCGCCAATGGGACAAACAGAACCTTAGCTTCTGCCTGGGCACACTCCAGCCCAGAGGACTCAACACTGAGTGCTCCAATTTCAAATAACCTCCTTCCCCATCCCCTGACTCCCTTCCCAGCCCCTCCCCCTCCCTGCCACTGCTCCCTGCCACCAACGGGATTCCTTCCACCCTTTGACCAACAAGGTCATCCCCTCTACCTGTCTTCACCTATCCCCGCTTCCAGTCTGCCCCCACCACCCCCTTTATCTGCAACTCCCACCACACCCATCCCCAGTCCTGAAGAAGGGTTACACCTGAAAAATTGACTTTTGCACTTCCTGATGTTGCCTGGCTTGCTGTCCACTTTGGATTCCAGCACCTGCAGTTTCTTTTTGTCTCCAACACTATCAGAAGGCAGTCCAAGAAAATGCAACACCAAGTCTACAAGGAGGTTTTTGAGAATGTCAGTACTGGAAGCAACACTTCCAGGACAGTCTGAGATGTCCGGTAACCTTACCCAGTAATAATGTTGTTGCTTTGTAATCGCCTCATCATTGGGTAAAACCTTGATGCGACATTTCTCTCTGCATACTTTTTCAAATACAATGGGGCAATGGATCAGCAGTTCTCATTCAGATCATGATTTGGTGATGTCAGTGTTGGACTGTGGTTTACAAAGTTAAAAATCACACAGCACCAGGTTATAGTCCAACAGGTTTAATTGGAAGCACTAGCTTTTGGAGCGCTGCTCCTTCATCAGATGGTTATGTCACAACCACCTGATGAAGGAGCGTCGCTCTGAAAGCTAGTGCTTCCAATTAAACCTGTTGGACTATAACCTGGTGTTGTGTGATTTTTAACTTCATTCAGACCATTCATCCTTCTTATGTTTCGAGAACAAACAGCATTCTGTTTTTTTCCCAGTAACAGCCAGGAAACACTTCACTCTTCTGCTAACCTTCTCAAGTTTCACCCTGCAGATACACATCAATCCCTCAAGTGCAATCCTCCTTGCAAATTGCTGCTTTTTCATCATTAGCTCACACATCTGCACAGCTTTTATAGAAACTGCAAAGCAACCCACCTGCCATAGGACAGGCTGGCAGAAAGACACTGCCAGTATCTGGACAGGGCTTATCTGCAGGCAAGCACTCATTTGAATTGAAGAAGAAGCAATCTTGGAAATTACTGAGACAGGCAGAAGAGAGAGAAAAAGGAATGGGGAGATTGGAGGCCACACAGAGTGTCTACCTATTTTTTTATTGAAGAAATCACACCATGAGACAAACAGACATTAAAACAGAGCTACTCCAGATTCTGCAGCTGTAATTTCTTGCAAAGAAAGGGAATGTACCCTGTCATTCACTTCAAAGTTGTGGGGCATCTTAGTTAGAAGTATTGATGAATCCAGGGATTTCTGTTTAGGCAATATTTAATCATGCCTACCCCTTTACTAGATCAGGCCTGGTTGTTCCAAAGGACAACCATGACCTTGACCTTTTAAGTCAATCATGTCCATTTCGATGTCCATTTAGATGCCTTTCTTCTCAACATGCATTTCTGCAGATTTCCTTCTAAACACAGAAATGTCAACAGCATCTTTTTTTTTATTGTGACATTTACAGCAACATAGATAAGGAGTACGACTTAATTGGTGGAGAAGTTTGATCCGCCACCATCTTAAGGCAATAATTCAATCTCTCAAAATGTTACCTTGATAGGAAAAGATGAAAGATTACGAGTACTGACAAGATGCAGATCATACTACCTTTTCGAAAAAAAATTGAATGTTACTTTCATTCCGATTTCTTTTCCCACTGAATGCTTTCCTCCCACTATAGTCTGGGCAAGGTAAAGTCATTGAGTGAAGTGAGCACTGTTATCATCAGTGCTCTCAATATTCTCTAATCCTCCAATGCAAAGCACAAACTGGGATTATGGATTTACTTGGTCACAGTCATAGTATGAAACTGAACTCTTCTGCCCACATTTCACTTTTAATAATATGCCATACTGTACAAATTGTGTTTACAGTTACTTTTTAGTCAGCCATGAACGGTTATTATATTACAAAAGATTAATTGTTCCATTGTACTAAACCTTTTGTTGACTTTCCAAAAGATATTTCAGAAGCAGCTAACAGAACAATATTTGCAATAGCACATTATTGTCACTATGTGCTCGCTGTAGCACTCTGTAATAAATGTAATGCCTTGTTATTCTGAAGGATGACTTATGAGCTATGCCGATAATTGCACTACGTGCAGCTCTACCCATTCACTGGGCTTTGTGCCAATTCAGGTCAGCAATGTCAGCAGTTTACAGGTCAGCAGCTCTGAGTTACTTAGTTACAGAGTCTTTTGTTACACAAAGAACCTTCTAAAAGACAATTAATAAATAGCTGCCATTTCATGGGTATTTCAAATCTAAACTTTCCAGTCACAAGTTCAACAACTGTTTCATTACCTGCCTAATCATATGTACACAATCTCTTAGGACAACCATTTGGTTTAAACTAAAATGATGCAAGATACAAAATTAAAGCGGTTGTATTGAAGTAGTACCTTCTCAGAATTACAAACATAACAAATCACCTCATAGTCAACAAGTTGTATTTGAAGTGTGCTCAGTCTTATACAGTGAAAGGTAAGACTGGTAGGCTTAGAGAATAATAAATGAAGAAAGATAATGAGCATCTAGTCATAGAGACATAGAGATGTTCAGCACGGAAACAGACCCTTCAGTCCAACTCGTCCATGCCGACCAGATATCTCAATCTAATCTAGTCCCATTTGCTAGCACTTGGCCCATATCTCTCTAAACCCTTCCTATTCCTATACCCATCCAAATGCCTTTTAAATGTTATAATTGTATCAGCCTCCACCACTTCCTCTGGCAGCTTATTCCATACACACACCACTCTCTGTGTGAAAAAGTTGTCCCTTAGCTTCCTTTCATACATTTTCCCTCTCACCCTAAGCCTATGCCTTCTAATTCTGGATTCGCCCACCCCCAGAGAAAAGACTTTGTCTATTTATCCTATCCATGCCTCTCATGATTTTGTAAACTTCTATAAGGTCACTCCTCAGCCTCCGATGCACAAGGGAATATGTCAAGAATGGAAAAGTATCATAAATTAGGTATGGGCAACTGCGTTCAAATGAATCTCTTGAAGAATATAAAGACGGTAAGGGCATTCTTAACAGGAGATCAGGATGGCTAAGAGGGGATATGAGATTGTCTTGGCAGATAGTAGTAAGGGCATGGAATGCACTACCTGCAACAGTTGTAGAACTGCACTACCAACTTTACAACATTTAACTGGTCATTGGACAGACATATGGATGAGAATGGAATATGTAAGTTAGATGGACTTCGGATTGGTTTCACAGGGCAATGCAACAGTGAGGGCTGAAGGGACTATACTGCAGTGTAATGTTCTATGTTGTATAAGGTTAAGGAAAATCCAAAGAGATTCTACAAATATATTAAGAGCAAAACAGCAACTAGAGAGAGAGAGAGTTGGACCCCTTAAAGATCAAAGAGGTCATCTTTGTGTTGAACCTCAGGAGATGGAAGAGAATTAAATAAAGATTTCATGTCAGTTTTTATTGTGCAGAAAGAAATGGAGGCCAGAGTACTCAGGGAAATAAAGATTGAAGTTTTGAAAACAGTTCACATTATGGAAGAGGAAGTGCTGGAAGTATTAGAAAATAAAAAAAAGTTGATAAACTTCTGGGACCTGATCTACTCTATTTCAGGGCACTGTGAGAAATTAGGGAGGAATTTGCTGGGATCTTTTCAGAAATATTTATGTCATCTATAACTACGGGTGAGCTGCTGGGTGATTGGAATACGGCTAATGTAGTGCATTTGTTTAAGAAGGGATGTAAGGAGAAGCCCTTGAGTCTGACCCTACTGCTGGGTAAGTTGTTCAAGGTAACTCTGATAGAAAGGATTTATGTGCACTTGCAGAGGCAAGGAATAATTAGGGATATTCAGCATGGTTTAATGCGAGGGAAATCGTGTCTCACAAACTTGTTTAATTTCTTTGAGGATGCAATGAATATTGTTTTCTTGGACTTTAGTAAATCCTTTGATAAGGTTCTGCAAGGTAGCCTCATTAGTAACGTTAGATCAGAGTGAGCTTGCTAATTGGATACAAAATTGACTTAACCACAGGAGACAGAGAATGATGCTGGAGGGTTGCTTTTTGGACTGGAGGCCTGTGACCAGTGGTGTTCAACAGGGATTGGTGCTGGGTCTTCTTTTCTTGTCATTTTTATGAATGATTTGGATGAGAATATGGGAGGCATGGTTAGCAAGTTTGTGGATGACACTAAAGTTGTTGGTATAGTTGACAATGAAGAAAGATATCTAAGATTACAAAGAGATCTTGACCAGTTTGACAACGGGCTGAGGAGTGGCAAGTAGAGTTTAATTTAGGGAAATACGTGGTATTGCATTTTGATAAAACAAACAAGGACAGGACTTATTAAATTAAAAATAGGATCTTGGTTAGTGTTGTAGAACAGAGACACCTAGGAGTTTATGTACTTAATTCTTTGATGTCTGCATTACATGGAGACAGGGTGGTTAAGAAGGCGTTTAACATACTTGCATTCATTGCTCAGACCTTTGAATATAAGGAGTTGTGACATCATGTTGAGATTGTACAGAATGTTGGTGAGGCCTCTTTTGGAGTACTGTGTGCAGTTCTGGTCATCCTGTTACAGGACGGATATTATTAAGCCATAAAGGGTTCAGAAAAGATTTGCCAGGATTTTGCTAGGACTAGAGGGTTTGAGTTATATGGAGAGGCTGGAAAGGCTGAGACTTGTTTCACTGGAACATATGAAGTTGAGAGGTGACCTTATAGAGACTTATAAAATCATGAGGGGTATAGATAAGGTGAATGGTAGGTGTCTTTTTCCTCGGGTTGGGGGATTTCAAAACTGTGGGGCATATTTTTAAGGTGTGAGGAGAAAGATTAAAAAAAAATGAGGGGCAACTTTTTTATGGAGAACGGTTTGTATTGGAATGAACTGTCAGAGGAAGTGATGGATACGGATGCAGTCAAAATATTTAAAAGACAGTTGGATAAGTACATGAATGTTTGGAGGGATATGGGACAAGCACAAGCAGTAGGACTAGTTTAGGTTGGATTATGGTCAACATGGACTGGTTGGACTGAAGCGTGTGTTTCAGTGCTGTATGAATCTCTGACTTTCCTAGAAACTTGTTCACAAAGATATTGTCACATACCTTTGGAGCAGCTGGGACTTGAGTCTGGATCTACTGTCATAATGTTGGACCAATTTGCACTTCACGAGGTCCTTGTTATGGACCACACCAGACCCCCTCAAAATGTATTAGGAAAATAGAATAGACCCTAACTTTTTCTTAATTTAATGGTAAGTGCCAGGTGTTTTGTTCCAGATGCAGTTCAATTAGTTCGACTACCAGTTCTGCAGCAAAACTCACTTCATTCATATACTATAGGTAAAATACAACAAAAGAAAGAATTGGAACAATGCTATTGGAAAACTTAACAGAGTATTTTACTACTAAACAGTAATTGTTACAATATAGTAACATCCCATAAACACACCTGTGGCAAAGGCAAAGTCATCAAAATAGATTGTCTCACATACAATTCTAGCAGCCCAGGGAGACAAGCATCTAGAGAAAACTCTGACAGAGTGTAGCAGGGAGAGTTGTATTACAGCTTCCAAACACAGTTGAGGCCCAGCAACAACTGCTGCGATTGAAAAACTAAAAAAAAAACCCTAAAAATCCTGGTTCTGTGAGAGCTTAACAACACTCATTCAGGCTGCTTCTATTATTCCTACTTTAAAAAATCTGAAGGCTTCATAAAGTGCTTACTGTAATAGCTGTGCATAGACTGCTCTGTACGTCCTCCTTAAAACTTCTCTTCAGAAAAAAGGACAAATTACACCTTTTTTTAAAGACTAAATTCCCTACAATATGGAAACAGGCCCTTTGGCCCAACAAGTCCCCACCAAGCCTCTGAAGAGTAACCCATCCAGACCCATTACCCTATCCTATATTTACCCCTAACTAATGCAGCGAACACCATGGGCAATTTAGCATGGCCAATTTACCTGATCTGCACATCTTTGGATTGTGGGAGAAACCGAAGCACCCAGAGGAAACCCAAACAGACACGGGGAGAATGTGCAAACTCCACACAGACAGTCATCAGAGGCGGGTATTGAACATGGGTCCCTGGTGTTGTGAGGCAGCAGTGCCAACCACTGAGTCACCATGCCACCCTTAAGGTCATAGTATCATCACCTTTTAAGGTCATAGTATTGTCACAGTCACATAAACAAAAAAAGATGAACTGATTGATCATTTACCTTACTTTTGATGGCATTTGTTGAGAAAAATATATGGCTATATAACAGTTCCTCCATGCTAAACACTGACTAATTGAACAGTCAGGCAGGAATCTTTTGAAGTTGGTGGAACTACTAAATAAGAAAGTTAAGATGCATACTGAATAAATGCCTCACAGCGCCAGAGACCCGGGTTCAATTCCCGCCTCAGGCAACTGTTTGTGTGGAGCTTGCACATTCTTCCCGTGTCTGCGTGGGTTTCCTCCCACAGTCCAAAAATGTGCAGGTTAGGTGAATTGGCCATGCTAAATTGCCCATAGTGTTAGGTGAAGGGGTAAATGTAGGGGAATGGGTCTGGGTGGGTTGCTCTTCAGAGGGTCGGTGTGGACTTGTTGGGCCAAAGGGCCTGTTTCCACACTGTAACTAATCTAATCTAATCTAATCTAAATACAGACTGAAGAACACAAAAGCAAGAAAACAATGCTAAATCTTTATAAACCACTGATATGTTCTCGGATGAAGCATTGTTTTTAGGTTTGGGAATCACTGTTTAGGAAAAATATTGAGGCATTGGATATGGAGGCAATGGAGGTTTGCAACAGTATCAGAAGTAAGGAGCTTCGGTCATATGGAGAGACAAGGAAGTTGTGAATGCTCCTCTCAGAGAAGAAAAGGCTAAGGAAAAATTTATTAAATATGTTCATATTCATTTAATAACTTTGATGGAGTGATTAAATAGAGAAGATCACAGGGAGGTCAATAACCAGGGGAGATAGATTTGAGATAATTAGCAAAAGACCTGGAGGGGTGAAAAGGTGAAATTGTTCTTCACTGTGAGTTCTGATTTGGAATGTGCAACCTGAAAGGAGGGTGGAATTGATAACTTTTAAAAAGGAATTGGATATATCCTTGAAAGGAAAAATTGTGGACTTCAGGGGACTAATTGGATCGTTCCTTCAAAGAGTGGAGACAAACTGGATGGAGTGAATACTTGTAACTTTCTGTGCTGTAAGATTCTTTGACTTTACGATTTGATGACTCAATTTAATTTCACCACAGTTTACTTGAATGTCAAAATGCTGCCCATGAACTGAAGGCTATATTTGTATCTCTGACTTGCTATGCATTGATATTTATAGTCTGACTGTGCTGTTGAGGAAGTCAGTTGCTTTCCATACAAAGTTCAGAAAAAAATCATTATCTGGCTCTTCTCACAAGGAACTGTACAGTGAAGGAATATGAATTAGAGATACAGCCACAAGATTGAAATGTTTATTTGAGCATGGATCCTCACCAGGATGAAGTTATCAGAGAAAGACATGCAAGCAAATCACATACATTGCTTGTGAACTAAAGTTTCAGTTTCTTGAAAAAGGATGGCATAGATCACCAAAAAAAAGGCAGAAGACAATTGGAAAGCAGAGAGTTGGATGAAGTCAGTTCTGTTAGTTCTGTAAGCCAGGCTGATAAGGATTTGTCAACTTGTTTTATACAGCATGCTAGCTTTTATTCTTCAGTGAAGACAATGGGCTGTCAAGAAGCTTACAATAATTTCTTTACAGTGCAGCACAGTGACTATAGCGATATCAGGTCGGTGTTATAAAGTATATGGGCAAATATAGCAGATTTAGACATCTGATTGTTGCCATGCAAGTGATGTTGTTTGCCACGCTGTTATGCTTTCTTTAAAAGAACAAACGTACATTTGGCAAAAGTGAGAACTGCAGATGCTGGAGATCAGAGTTGAGAGTGTGGTGCTGGGAAAGCACAGCAGGTCAGGCAGCATCCGAGGAGCAGGAGAATCAATGTTTGAGGCTTAAGACCTTGATCAGGAATGAAAATTTGGAGGAAATATGCGCACAGTGCACGAATGGATGACTTAATGCCATGGAGCATTTTGACGTGTAGCTATGATATGCAAATGTTAAAGTGACATTGGAATTATTGTGGAATACTAGCTGTAAAGCTCAACCACCAACATCATGAACATGGAAATATCAGTGTCAGCTATGAAAGTGCTGGTTATGTTCTGTTACTGAGAGAGTATTATGTTTAGAACACAATTCATATATTTGCATAGATACCACTTGAGATGGCAGTGAAAGTGCAGTTTTGTCTTGGCATTATTTCAGAGTCCTGACCATTTCTTTCTCATCTGTTTCATGATCTAAAAACATAAAAGATTAAATTTATTAGCCCTCTCTGCAGTGCTTTTTGTAGCAAAGGGAAGGAATAGTGTACACACAAATATAAATACTCTCATCATTTTCAGCTTTTGCTGCAAAATATTAAAAACAGGCATCATTAATGATAACAATTTTTCTAATGTTGCCTTGATAAAGTTTCATAACTGGTCCTCAATCGAGCCTAAGCAGTGAAATATTGTCAAATGAAGCAAACATCCTTTTGTAAGCTGATGCAGTCCGAAATGCTTTCTTGATCCATTCCCTGAGAATGGGGGATTGATGGTAAATGTGCAGAGGGTACTCTTCACTCCTTACTTCCTGGCTTCACTGATGTTTCTCCTATATTGTTTTCATATATGTTTAAAGATAGGCAGACGTACAAATTTTATTAAAAGTCCTGATAATAACACTGACTCATTTATTTTTGAATTAAAACTCTTTTTAATGTCTTCCTCATGTCTTCCAATCCCCCATCTTCCCTATGGTCAATACTGAACACAACCATAAGACATTTACTTCTTTGAAATGTCAGTGCCAACTGTGTAAATGAGTGTATTCATCAGAGATCTAAGCAGATCACCTTATTTGTTCCACCAGACAGTAAAATGCTAACTCAAGCAGGTTTACCACTAGGGTAATAATATATGTAATTGAATTTTGTGATTACAATGATTTTTAAAATGGTGTGATGTTGGATGGAAATTTTAACCCTTTGACTCAAACCGGCTAGTAAGTAACATGAGAAAGAGTGCCCACACGACTCGAAATATCCATTTCAATTGCTGTCTGATCGGGGAAAGAATTGAGAAACTATTCAAAATAATAACTTTGATTTTGGACAACAAACTCTTCATGAAGTTTAACTGTGCGTTGTTATCCCTCTTCTGCAGTTCCATCATTTTAATTGTCCATGTCATGACTTTCTAAACATCTGGAAAGGTGTTTAACATTTTAAACACTTTTTTTTTGGTTCTAGAAACTGCTTAGAATGGTCCTCAAATTTAACTTTTTGCAGTGAATGTTCTGCTGTTTCCTACTTATCTCTGTGTAATCAAATTTCAGACTTTTGATGAATTTTAGACTTTTAAATACAACAGCAGAGACTCCAGACAAAAGAAATTAGGAGGTAAAAGAATGAAACAATATTTGTAATATTCATTTTCACCAGCTGCTGGTAAGGTTTGATTCAGGGGAAGGTGCTAATGAACATCAGTTTAACAGAATACATTTTTTTACCAGACAAGTGTAACCCAAATTCAATTAACAGCAAACGTGCTGTGTATATAAAATGATGCACAACATTTCATGAAAATTATGAATTGAAAGTTCTGAGTCGCCAAAGTTTTTTTTTCCTTCAAGCTAGACTGAGAAGATTGTAAATTACCTGTTTATGGTTTCCTTACTGGGATTTGGGATTTAATTGTACATTACTTCTATGTTCTACTTATGGTGATTATTGTCCAACACATGCAGTTAGACATGTCTTGAGGACTGGATGGTTAAATTTCCTATGGTATAGTCAGAACACAATTGGGCAGAATGGGGGAAATTTTAACTGCACCAAAAACAGCTGGTTGGGGTGAGGTTTGGGGATGTTACTTGATTAAAAGTCTAAATCTAATCCTAATCCACCTACATACTGCTCACTTTTGCTTTTAATGATTTTAAATGGACATGGAGCATGGGCAGCTAATCTGCTCCAACTTCATGGGTTGGTATTTTAAATATTATAATCAGGTTGCATACCTCCATTTTGGCTGGGTTGGCTGGGTATCCTGTAGTCTGGAAAGTGTGGAATGGTTGGGAGACAGGAACAGTCTAAAAATTAAGAAAAAGAAATGATGACTATACCCCTCATATATGGCTTTTATACACGAGTGCACCAAAAGACACAAAGAGATACTATGAGTTTGAGGGCAGAGTAATCTGAGTCCATGCTGAAAATTTATGAAAACAATTGATGCTAGATTTCAGACCGATGGAATAATCAGGATCATTGTCATCTCCAGTATGAATCCAGATCAAAACCAGTATATTTCAATAGAACTCGTACTGGTCCATATAGGTTTCCCGTCTGGGGACTCAGCAACTAAACCAAGATAAGGGTCTGCTGGATCAGTCAGTAACGCTTTTCCATGGGTCCAGAGTGCCTGCTTGGTAACCAGATTCGACCTCAAGTTTTTTTTTCCAATTTCCCTATAGTCTCCTGTCACTGAGGCCTCTGATTTTCTTCCTGCTCCATTTCACCCCCAGCCTCTGAGCTGTCTCACCCCTCTACTTTAATGGTCAATACTAGGCTTCCCATTGCTTATCTGAGCCTCTGACCATGCTCCTGGATCCCAGGGTTGAACTTTCTCCAGCCTGTTAGAGTTCTGGCCTACCTAGTTCTGCAGCCTCTATTGGACACCTCTCCATCAGATTGGAAGCCAAGCCAGTCAATTAAGCTGTCTTCCACGAGAGGAATGAAAGGCGCGTGCAGGAGTGTTAGAACTCCAAAGCCTGAGCAGAGAGCTCCAAACTTTCTGTTTTCTTCCATCCCGCACTGCTCCATCAACCCATTGGATCCAGTAAGTGAAAACTCCTTCAAATAACCTTTGATTTTGCAGTGGACAATAAAGGAACAGCGTTCATCACACATTCAGCTGACTAAGTGGCCAATATTAACAGGTTTTGAGAAGACTTGTAGCTCAGGTTGAGGTTCTGGATGTAGGTTTGCTCACTGAGCAAGAAAGTTCACTTTCAGATGCTTCATCACCATACTAGGTAACATCTTCAGTGAGCCTCCGGATGAAGCACTGCTGATGTTTCCTGCTTTCTATTTATATGTTTGGGTTTTTTTGGGTTGGTGATGTCATTTTCTATGGTGATGTCATTTCCTGTTCTTTTTCTCAGGGGGTGGTAAATGGTGTCCAAGTCAACATATTTGTTGATAGAGTTCCAGTTAGAATCCCATGCTTCTAGGAATTCTCGTGCATGTCTCTGTTTGGCTTTTCCTAGGATGGATGTGTTGTCCCAGTCAAAGTGGTGTCCTTCCTTATCTGTATGTAAGGATACTAGTGAGAGAGGGTCATGTTCTTTTGTGGCTAGTTGATGTTCATGTATCCTGGTGGCTAGTTTTCTGACTGTTTGTCCAATGTAACGTTTGTTACAGTTCTTGCAAGGTATTTTGTAAATGGCATTAGTTTTGCTTGCTGTCTGTATAGGGATCTCTGTGCATAGCTCTTTAGGCAAACACAATTTTCATGAAGACCCACAGGACATGGGACTGGACATAAAGCACTGTTGGACATTTTAGATGCCATTCCAGGGTCAAGATCATATTGTGTGCATGTGTGAGAGTTCATACCTTGCACTCTGTAGTGAAGTTATTAAGCATAAACAGATACTTCCCACTGACTACATGCAAAGTAAGCAGATGTGTAACACTGATTTGATGGGAATGGTGCTGCTTTGGAACTCCGTATTGTAGCCAATGATCTCATTTAACCTCACATAACTGAGCATGCAATCATTTGAGTGAATAATTCATATTGGTGCATCTCATTGCTGCACTGTTTCCTGCCCCACCCTGTGACCCAACCCATTGTCCACCAATGCTATTTAAAAGGACCATCAATTACTTACAATTTAGTTGCTGGTCAATATCTTCCGACTGTTTGTATAATTCTGCAAGTGCATGGTGCTTTCTGTAGCTTTTCCATGTTACAAAATTGACAGGGAGCGGTGTGGCACAAGCTGGAGGCATTAATAGCTCTAACTTCAATGCTTCTAAACAAACTATTTGCTCCTAGACTTGAGGCGTATTAATAAGATTTGTCCTTGTGTATGGCTAGACTGGGAACAGAGGCTCTACAGTATTTAAAAGAAAAGTCTGGAAGAGAGAGAGAGAGAAAGAGAAAGGATTTCAGCAGGAGGCCAGATCTTCCAAGGTTGTTCAGATACCAATTTTCCTTCCTGAATTTAATGGAAGTACAATACAGGAGATGCTTGCACTCCATGAATGATGTCCTTTGCTCCTTGCTGCAGTCACAACTATATCTTCAGGCTGGGAAAATACCACGTTATTAATGGCTGGAAGGATGACAGTGATGATGAACTTTTATGTATCTGGCCCTTTTAGGTTGGAGCTGGATATATTTGCCAGACTTTGAAGGTTACTGTACCTTGATGTTTAAGGGAGGTCACTGAGACTGCTAGTTAAAAATTGTATTCATACCAGAGACATTCATCATCAAAGACAAGGTGAGCAGAATGGTTTGCTGGCTGCCCTGTGGTGCAGAGGTCATTAACCGCACACACAACACTTTCAGGTCCATCATCTCAATTCTGTTGTGTGCCAGAACGGAAATGATTCCATTCGAGTCGCGCCTGACCACAGGCATGCCGGTCAATGCCCGGTATCGTGTTGGTATTCATGATAGCTTAATTTTCTGGCAATCTGTAGTGCCTGCTGCTTTTGTGCCAACTGAGTTCTGAGTACTATGTGGTGATCACATGGTTGATAGCGCTAGTTTGCAAGTTATGTATACATTCTCCACATGGATACGCTAAGAATCTTGATGCCACAATGAATGTGACGGATAAGTTAGCAGTCATACTTCTGCGTGACTGCTGACTTTGTCCACTCCAGTCCAACACTGGCATTTCCACATCACGTGAATGGATAATGCACTGGGGTACAACTCTCCCACTGCCTGGATTGCGCTGTGTGAGCCCGGCAGAGAACAGGCAAAGACTTGCTGATCCACTATGTGTTATACAGTGTTGCCACCATAACAGAACTGTTCATATTCTCAGGTAAACAGTGAGCAACTGAGGAATAGGAGTATGGAATAGGTGGATTAGGGCAACACGGTGGCTGAGTGGTTAACACTGTTGCCTCATTGCACCAGGTTCAATTCTGTGTGGAGTTTGCACATTCTCCCTGTTTCTGCCTGGGTTTCCTCTGGGTGCTCCGGTTTCCTCACACAATTCAAAGATATGCATTGGCACCATGCTAAATGGCCCACAGTGTTCAGGGATGTGTAGGTTAGTTGCATTAGTCAAGGGAAATGTAGAGCAATAGGGTAGGGGAATGGGGTCTGGGTGGGATACTGTTTGGAGGGTCGGTTTGGACTTGTTAGGCCAGATGGCCTGTTTCCACATTGTAGGGATTCTATGAATGAGGAGGAAGAGGAATCAGTGACAGCATCAATCATCCTGTTCTGTCTGGTAAACAACAAATTTGTATGTGACACCAGCTACTTCAATCTTGATTCTCCATCAGTCAATAGGTTTCTGGCACTGAGCATCGCATTATTATATGGTAGGTGCACAGCAAAACTGAAAACCAACAGACAATAAATAATACAAACCAAGTTTAGATATCAAATCTAAACAAATCATTCTTCCCCATCTCTGGTTGCCTTTCACTGATGTTTTGGTCCCAAGACGTGGGAAGAGGAGGATTTGCTATATGAGGCAAAGGATAAGGTATGATATTAGTCATTGTTGGGCTGATTTCATTCTGCTGTTGCACACGGAATCAGGAATGGCTGTTCCAGTAATGGCCAGCACCACCTCATGAGAGCCTTTTTACCCTTCAGTTTGCTCCTGCTTCCTCCAGTTATGATGAAATTTCTGAAGACAGAGGAGAT
Organism: Chiloscyllium punctatum; assembly: GCF_047496795.1. NCBI lineage: Eukaryota > Metazoa > Chordata > Chondrichthyes > Orectolobiformes > Hemiscylliidae > Chiloscyllium > Chiloscyllium punctatum. Next base: position 107,797,577 of record NC_092745.1, on the reverse strand, counting down.
TGTGTGATGTGATTGTCATGATAGAACAGCCTGGCAGTATTTACCTCCTGTGAGATGCGATATGTCGGTGTGAGTTTTGCAGCAGTGCTAATTTAGTAAGGGATGGTGCTGTGATGCTTCATGTCAGTAGTCAATCTGAGTTATGTTGGATACAGGTTGTTTGTCAGTGAATGCTGATGAAATGACTTAAGCAGTATTTGAGGCTGGTAATGAAGTTGGTCCAATATAGTATTTTGAAGATGCATTACTGACTTTGTGCACTCCTGTGGGATCACTGAACTTCCTGTGACACTTCTTGAGGTTAGGTGCTTGACATTGAATTCTACTAAATTGCATTATTTTTTGGATGTGTATTGGAGGACTTCCTGGCCCGTTGTGGAGTCAGAATAACTTGCCTACTGTCTATCTCCCCAATACCTTGAGTGCAGTGCGTAAGATCGTGAGAAATTGTTTACTCCCACATTGTGCCATTCTTCCCTGTTTTTCCAGGATTGAGTCACTACCAGGATGACTCACAACATGCTCTCCAGCCAGAACGCATCTTTCATCTTTAAGGGTTGCAAGCTGGTTTAAAGTAGTGCCAGGAATTGATGATTGTGGGCTCCCTGCTGATGAGTGAGTGCAGACCGTGAACAACACAGTTAGTGATGACAACAATCATGCACCTTGGCAGGCAATACAAAGGTTAAGAAGTACCTGGATTTCCATCAACAGACATGGATTAATTGGGCAATACCATCCAAATGCCTGATTCTAGGGCTAGCCAATTAGCCCAGACACCATCTAAAGCAGGAATTATGATGTACAACATTGCATTAGCTAGACAATCATGGATAGAAATCAAAGTAAAGAATGGGAGGGAGAGAAACGGGACGAAGGAGACAGAGAACAAAGTTCAAAGAAAATGCTTTTTCTTTTTTATTAACTTTATTAAACAGTACAGTTTACAAAACAATGAACATTAACAGCCGTATACAGAGAAACAGCAACTTACAAGGGAGAGGAGTGGCAACGCCAGGCCCCAAACCCTGACGTTCAACCAGTTTTCAAGGAAATGAGGACAACCCTTGAATCCCACTTTCAGTTATTACAAAACAGTAACAGTAACAAAGACATATAAGACAGTCCAATTAGATAAAAAAAGCGAGGAAATGCTTTTTCAAATGTTATACAAGAATTAAACTCTGCAGGAATGTAACTGCCCACTTGATGAATTAAGTTTTCAATGCTGCAACGATTCATTGGCAATAATTGAGTATTTGCATGTTCACTATCACCTGAATGCACTAATCTGAAATTACTCTGGCATCTTTAACTAATGAGTAAGTACACCAATTCCAAGCCCTTACATGGATTTCAGCGCTGAATCTATTAGTAATTTCCAAGTGCAGTGAAGTCTGTAGAACAGCAGGATAGTTCCAAAAATGATTTCATCACTTCCAAGTTTAACTGTACATGAATGGAATCTTGAAGTTACACTGATCAAAATTAAACAAAGGAAGTGTGCATGCTGGAGGTCTGAAACAAATAAAAACAAAAATTGCTGGAGAAACTCAGCAGATCTGACAGCATCTGTGGAGAGAAGGAGAGTTAACCTTTCGAGTCCAGTGACCCTTCTTTACAGCTAGAACTTCTTTAAAATACTTGATGGAGAGGAATTTGTTAAGTGTGTACTAGAAAATATTCTGATAAAGTATGTGGATATACCTACTGGAGAAGGTGCAAGATTTGACCTACATTTGGGAAATAAGGCAGGGCAGGTGACTGAGGTGCCAGTTGGGGGAGCACTTTGGGGTCAGTAACCATAATTCTACTTGGTTTAAAATAGTGATGGGAAAGGATAGACCAGATCTAAAAGTTGAAGTTCTAAATTGGAGGAAGGCTAATTTTGATGGTATTAGGCAAGAACTTTCAAAAGCAGATTGGACGCAGATGTTCGCGGGTAAGGAAAATGGGAATCCTTCATAAATTAGATTACAAGAGTCCAGAGACAATATATTTCTATCAGGGTGAAAGGAAAGGCTGGTAGGTATAGGGAATGCTGAGAGAAAGTGATGGTTTGGTTAAGAAAAAGAATGAAGCCCGTTAGGTACAGACAAGATAGATCGAGTGAATCCTTAGAAGAATATAAAGGCAGTAGGAGTATACCTAAGAGGGAAATCAGAAGGGTAAAAAGGGGACATGAGATCGCTTTGGCAGATAGGGTGAAGGAGAATCCAAAGGGTTTTTACAAATACATTAAGGACTAAAGGGTAACTAGGGAGAGAATAGGGCCCCTCAAAGATCAGCAAGGTAGCCTTTGTGTGGAGCTATAGGAAATAGGAGAGATACTAAACGAGTATTTTTCATCAGTGTTTTTGCATCAGTGGAGAAGGACATGAAAGATATAGAATGTAGGGAGATAGATGAGGACATCTTGAAAAATGTCCATATTGCAGTGGAGAAGGTGCGGTTTGTCTTGAAATGCATAAAAGTGGATAAATCCCTGGGACTTGATCAGGTGTACACTAGAACTCTGTGGGAAGCTAGGGAATTGATTGCTGGGCCCCTTACTGAGATAATAAAAATGTGTTGCTGGAAAAGCGCAGCAGGTCAGGCAGCATCCAAGGAGCAGGAGAACTGACGTTTCGGGCATGAGCCCTTCTTCAGGAATTCTCCACGCTCATGCCTGAAACGTCGATTCTCCTGCTCCTTGAATGCTGCCTGACCTGCTGCGCCTTTCCAGCAACACATTTTCAGCTCTGATCTCCAGCATCTACTGTCCTCACTTTCTCCCTTACTGAGATATTTGTGTCATCAGTAGTCACAGGTGAGGTGCCGGAAGACTGGAGGTTGGCTAACGTGGTGCCACTGTTTAAGAAGGGTGGTAAGGACAAGCCAGGGAATTATAGACGAGTGAGCCTGACATTGATGGTGGGCAAGTTGGAGGGAATCCTGAGGGACAGGATTTACATGTATTTGGAAAGGCAAGGATTAGGGATAGTCAACATGGCTTTGTGCGTGAGAAATCATGTCTCACAACCTTGATTGAGTGGTTTGAAGAAGTAACAAAGAGGATTGATGAGGGCAGAGTAGTAGACGTGATCAATATGGACTTCAGTACGGCGTTCAACAAGGTTCCTCATGGAAGACTTGCGAGCAAGGTTAGATCTCATGGAATACAAGGAGAACTTGCCATTGGGATACAGAACTGGCTCGAAGGTAGAAGACAGAGGGTGGTGGTGGAGTGTTATTTGTCAGACTGGAGGCCTGTGACCAGTGGAGTGCCACAAGGATCAGTGCTGGGTCCACTACTTTTCATCATTTATATAAATGATTTGGATGTGAGCATAAAAGTGTAGTTAGTGAGTTTGCAGATGACACCAAAATTGGAGATGTAGTGGACAGCGAAGAAGGTTATCTCAAATTACAATGGGATCTTGATCAGATGGGCCAATGGACTGAGGAGTGGCAGATGGAGTTTTATTTAGATAATAGCGAGGTGCTGCATTTTGGGAAAGTAAATCAGAGCAGAAATTATACACTTAATGGTAAGGTCTTTGGGAATGTTTCTGAACAAAGAGATCTTGGAGTGCAGGTTCAGAGCTCCTTGAAGGTAGAGTCGCAGGTAGATAGGATAGTGAAGAAGGTGTTTGGTATGCTTTCCTTTACTGGTCAGAGTATTGAGTACAGGAGTCGGGAGGTCTTGTTGTGGCTGTACAGGACATTGGTTGGGCCACTTTTGGAATACTGCATGCAATTCTGGTCTCCTTCCTATCAGAAGGATGTTGTGAAACTTGAAAGGGTTCAGAAAGGAGTTACAAGGATATTGCCAGGATTGGAGGATTTGAGCTATAGGGAGAGGCTGAACAAGCTGGGGCTGTTTTCCCTGGAGCGTTGGAGGCTGAGGGGTGACCTTATAGAAGTTTATAAAATCATGAGGGGCATGGATAGGATAAATAGATGAAGTCTTTTCACTGGGATGGGGGAGTCCAGAACTAGAGGGCATAGGTTTAGGGTGAGAGGGGAAAGATATAAAAGAGACCTAAAGGGCAACTTTTTCATGCAGTGGGTAATACATGTATGGAATGAGCTGCCAGAGGAAGTGGTGGAGGCTGGTACAATTACAACATTTAAGAGGCATCTGGATAGGTATATGAACAGGAAGGTTTTGGAGGGATATGGGCTAGATGCTGTCAGGTGGGACTAGATTAGGTTGAGATAGCTGTTTGACATGAATGAGGGTCTGTTTCCATACCGGACATCTCTATGACTCTATTTTAGGTCACGAACTAATGTTCTGCTGGGATAATAAAACTGCACTCAATATTGTCTGAAAATGCCATCTGATACTTCTGGTCCATGAGGATTTTACATTAAGCAATATATAAGCATGTTTCTGCAGCAAGTTTTAAAAGGTTATCTAGAGCATTTTGCATTCAGTTTAAGGACTGCACCTGAAGAAAAGTTTTTTACTGGTTTTATATCCTTTCAAAAATAAGGCCTGTCCATATTCGATTGTCCAAAGATTAAAAACAAAGACCTAGAGTTACCCCTCTGGCTCTTAAAATGCAAGATGAACCCTAATACAGCTTCTGTAATGCATTATCAAGTCACTGCTGACCTTGCCTTGGAGTTTCTTTTCTCTTCCATGCAAATGGTGACTTCCATGCGCAATTGTATGGGAGAAGAGGTAAGCTGGCTAGAATATCCAACTCAGTCCTCAAAGATAGCAGCACAGAACTCAGTATCATTTAAATTGCCATAAATGATATCCTCTTCACCAAGCCCCATGCTTCTTCTCTCCCATCCATACTTCCATGCACCCACATGTCCCCATGCTATGCTATCCCATGTGTACTCTACCTGCTGACTATAGTCCTCAAGAACCATACAACAACAATGTGTGCTGGTGAGAACAAAACATTAAATCTACAAGCAATTCAATAAAATTCTCATTTCCAACTTTTTAGATTAAATTGCTTATAGTGTGCAAACAGGCCCTTCAGCCCAACATGTCCATACTGACCCGCCAAAGTGCAACCTACCCAGACACATTCCCCTACACCTAACACTATGGGCAATTTAGCATGGCCAATTCACCTAACCTGCACATTTTTGGACTGTGGGAGGAAACCACAGCACCCAAAGGAAACCTACGCAGACACAGGGAGAATGTTCAAACTCCACACAGACAGTCGCCTGAGGTGGGAATTGAACCCAGGTCTCTAGCGCTGTGAGGCAACAGTGCTAACCACTGTGCCACCGTGCCGCCCACTATTTATTCCATTTGTTCACAGGATGTGGACATCATTGGCTAGGCTGAGCATTTATTGCCCATCCCAAACGGCGATTAAGAGTCAACCACATTGCTGTGAGCCTGGAACCAGGCCCGGTAAGGAGGGTGTTTCTTTTTTCCTAAAAGTGTGATGATTCTGCTCCTTTCACAAGATTATGTTGTCCTTGGTTTTTGTTCAGACTGGTCATAAATGCATAGATTCTGAAATGTCTGGGTTTACCTACTCGAAGAAGCTTTTAAGTTTTTAAATAAACACTCGTACAATGAAAGTGGAGTGGTCAGTTCTCCAAGCTCAGCTTTTCTCTGGTTTGGTTTGGTTTTAGCAAGCAGTCTGTTTGTCTTTTGTTAGACTGCTGGTCCAACAAGCAGCTACATGGAAGAAGGTGTTCCATACTGAATCCCTCTGCCATCTCTCTCTCTCTCTCCTGTAAGACCCTCTGTATGATTTTGACCTTTTCTGCCAAGGGGTGTTTATGAGGATTATTGCAGGGATTTAGAAGAGCATCATTAAGCTAGGATAGTCTGTTGGATTTTTGGATAGGTTGCTATTTTATATTCTGTTCTCTTTTGACTCTGTTTCATTCGATAATCTTGCAAATAAATTCTGTTTTGTTTAAACAGAATGGTTGGGCCAGCTGCATCCCTCCTGGAATATCCTGCTTAAAACAACCAGCAAAGTTAGGGTCTGGGATACCGTCTTGAAATGTTTTCAGGGGGTCTGGCCTCATCCATTACAAAGGACATTAGTGAACCGGTTGGGTTTTTCTCCAATAATTGATAATGCTAGTTATCATTAGACTCCTAATTCCAGATTTTTATTGAATTCAAATTCCATCATCTCCCAAGGCAGGATTCATCCAGTCCAGAATTTTAACTGGGTCCCTAGATTAAAAATCCAACAATAATGCCACTTGACCATTGCCTCCCCACAATGGTACTGAGTCAAAGTGACCACAGGCCAAACATTGGATATTCTAAATTAACCAACAGCCAGAAAGATCAAGCCTGATAGAAAATTGGCCAGACTAAATTAAACAGCAGCCAGCAGTTATCATCTACAGAAAACAGTGGAAAACAAGATCAAAGGTAAAATGGTTATAACCAGCCTGAGGGTTGTAATTAGAAGAGTACCAATCAGACATTCTGGCATCTTGACTGCCTGAGTATGTGCACTCTACATCGCCTGACATGGCAACAGTGAATTGTGTTGGTGCGCCCCCATTGGGTGATTCGAAAGCAGCTCATGGTACCATTGGCCAAAGGCTGCAGAATATTCTGGAAGGACTAGTGCATGTATGGAATAAAAACACAAACAGCTGGAATCCAGCCTCTTAGAGAAGGCTCAGAAAACACTCAAGGGGAATATTCCCTGCAAAACTCATGGCAAAAGTCTGTGAGCAAATATATCCCCCTTCCTCTGGTTTTCCATTGTGCTCTGTAGCCAACAGCTTATGTGCACAAACCCAAGAAGACCTAAGAGTAGATTTAGGCTTACTTGTGGGACCCACTTTCATTGAAGACAGCCATCCTTATGCCAAAAAGGAAGGAGATTACAGCAGCCCAGCTTAAAGATGTGCTAATATCCATTCTCACACATACAGAGCTAGATAAAAAGAAATGCTGTGGAACTTTGGAAAATACTTAATTTAATAAAAATAAGGGATTTTCTGTCAATAAAATTGAGTTGAATCAGAAACCAAATTCTGTGTCCTTTTGGCCAAATCACTGACAAGAGTGGTGGTGGAGTGTTGAAAGCATGGACAATAGTGCTGCAAAGACAGTCCCATAGATAAAGTTTTAACCTCTTCAGTGGCTATTGAATTGAGTAGAAAATAATCATATATTCAGGAACCACATCAAAGACAGGTTAATTTATTACAAGCTTTTCAAACCATCAATCAGCCAACCAAACATGCTTCATAACTTTTGAAAAGCAGCCAAGCATTCATCACGGTCACATGAATTAAAGCATTACCTGTTAGCTCCTCTGAAACTAAAAGAAATTGTGTTACATTTCCATTTCAAAGCAGATTACCTGTTAATCTGTGGAGTAGAGTGTATGGATTTTCACTGTCGGCAGAAAGGCCTTGATCTCAAGGTTAAAAGGCATGTGCACATTTATAACAGTCAAAGACAACTGCTTCCCATCACTGTTTCTGACTATTTTAAAGTTGCCAAGGTACTTTATCGGGGGAAAAAACAGCAATGCATCTCAATACTTTCACAATGCTGTTGAATGTAATGGTGAACTTAACATTGTATAATAGAATACTATGATCAATTATGTAATTACAAAAAAAAACACACCATTCCAAAGTAATATTTTTTGAAATTTTCGGAAGGTTTAACACTTACCAGCCAGAATGTTTACAGTTGTTCAACAGGCTTCCCCAAGTAGTCAGGTACTCTCCAAAGTAGTGGTTTTCTAGTCTTTCAAACTCCACACCAGCAGATGAAAATAGCATAGGGAAGGACATTCAGATCTTCTATCGTTTTCATAATGATGACTCTGAACTCAAAGGAGGCATATTTATAATTGACACCCAAGGCTTTCACAACCCATGAAAACACCACACAAAAGTACCGCAGGGTCAGGAAGGCAGGGGATACTTGATGTTGCAGTTAAAACAAAAATCACACCTTTAGTTTTCTTGAGACAGTAATCTAGCCCAAGGTTGTAGCTTCTTCCAATAAAGTCAGTGTGATATGAAAAATCCAAATAACCCCTTCGGTATAAGGTACAACATTTCTTAACTTAAATGTGCTCATTTAATAAAACAGAAAAAATGCAGTTGAAATGTAATTCCTCCTTCTGTAATTTATTTGCTTTAGGTAACTGTTTGAAATCCATGGTATTGGGTATTGATTGTGTTTCCATTGCCTTCCCCCATGCAAGCCATTCTTGTTACCAAAATACACATTTACTGACACTAAATTCCATTTATTGCCAATTATACCATTTTACCAATTATCTCCTTCCAACTCCTTTGTGTCCCTGAATTATTTACCAGGCCTCAACTTTTAGTGTTGCCCAAAGATTTCTCAAGTCCTGTACCCAACCCATTTTTGAAAAAATATAAACTCGTGGCCAGGTAAAAAACTAAAATCAGTGAAAGAAAGAAATTGTGTTAGGATGAAGGCAATGTTGATAATATAAATATTGTAATAGTCCAGCTTAACAAGGACAAACCTTTCTTATATGACAGCATTCAGGTATAGAGTGCATAGTTTAGGCCATTGCATTGGTTCCTAAGTCAATCTCCTCAAGATATCAGTTTATTGCTAGTGGCCCTTCATTACACCCCCTCTCAGGCAAGTATGTCCTTTCTCAAGTAAGGACATCAAAACCGCTCAAAGTACAAACTCTACTGATCTCTCAATCCCTTTCATATATTTATGCTGATTCTGTTTAATCACATCATGATTTTCTAAGAACCCAGCTACCACATCTCTCATAATAGACCATCTCCTTCCAATGTTAGGCTAACTGATTAACATAACAAAAAAAAATCAAAATAGAAATAGGGCCACTGAGCAATACATTGACTTTCCTGCTTCTCAGATGCCATCTGACCTGCTGCGCTTTTCAAGCTTCACATCTTTTGACTCTGACTTCCTGCATCTGCAGTCCTTACTGTCTGAAAGAGAAGGCTAGTGGGTGAAGGTATAGAGTGACAGGTGTGTGTGAGAAAGGGGAGGTTGCCAGGTGGAAATGTGGGCAGGTATCGAGGAACTAGGTTAGTAAGAGGGAAGGGTAGCTGAGGGTGGGGGTGTTGGGTCATATGTTGGGGGAAATGGGTGATATTATCAGGTGTTGAATATGGATCTGGGAATCAGGAATGCATGGAGGTGTGGGGGTTGGTCAGGTATTCGGGAGTTTAGTTTCAATGACTGAGAGGTTGGTGTGAATAATTAACAGGTCAGTTTTATAATTATCCAGAAGTTAGAGCAGATTTTTCATTCCTTTAATATTGATAATGTTTACTTAACCCCAGTGAGTAAGTCAGAATCCTTCAAAGTCTCCAGCTCTACCTCAGATTTAGGGACTTTTACAGAGGTTGCCAGGAGCTAAATGATTGCTGATTGAAATTCAAACTTGCCAGGCAATGCATTGGGACTTTGTGGGGTCCCAATGTGTAGCTTTCAGAGTACATCCAGTCTCTGACTATCCAGAGAACAGAGGATCCTCAGAGTGCAATGGTAGAAATATTTCTTTTTATTTGTTAATGGGACGTGGGTGACATTGGCTAGGCTAGCATTTATTGCCCATCCCTAATTGTCCAGATGAGCTTTTAAGAGTCAACTGTATTAATTTGGGTCTGGAGTCACACATATCCCAAAACAGATAAGAACTGCAGATTTCCTTCCCTGAAAGGTATGAGATAATTACTTAGTCTTTGTATTTGCCAAAGAAGCTAATGCAATGGATAATAGAAGATGGCATATTCAGTAGAATGGCCTCTTTCTGCTCTGTAAGATTCTAAGATTCTCTAATACATTAGGTACTAAACTAGAAGTACAATTATATATAAATGATGCTTTTACTCTGGAACTTATGAACATTGTGTAGTTTTTGCACATACTGAGTATGGACAATACAGGTACAGATGAATACATTTCCCGAGCACTGCAAGTGACCAATGCGTCCTATGGCTGACAGATAAAAGTTTCAGAAAATGCCAAATAAAAGGACTGGGAAAGCTGGAGATACTGCTGCTTAAGGAAAGTAGACAATTACCTTTAGTGTGTGAGATGGATACAAGGCTAATTGCTTAAAAGGGTCCATCTGCTGTCAGAATATTACTGAGGACTGTGTTAAATATATTAGCTGCAGGCATCAAGCGATCCATATGGCTAACAGACCCCTGTCACAGGCATCATTAAGCAAACCTCATGACTAACAGATTTCTGTCTGTTGTCTTGTAAGATTCACTGATCTATATATCTGCAGAAGAGAGATATCTTCAGTCAGAATCCACATCTCTAGGGCATGACATTGGTAAATGTAAATTGGAAATGGAGGAAGCAGTTTATTTGGAGTTTACCAAGTTTTCTTACCTCAAATTCAAATGAACACTTTGAGTCATATCTTGGAGGAGAAATCCACAGACAAGTCAGCTATCTTGGCTTAATGTATATGGCGAATTTTAAAATATATATATTTGGTCATGGGCTGTGGATGGTTCTGGCTATGTCAGCCTTTATAGCTGATTCTTATTTGGCTAGACAGCAGGTAAGAGTCAACAAAATTGCTGTGGGTAGGAACAAAGGACCACAAGTAGACCATTCCATCAATCGAGACTGCTCCACTATTTAATATGATCATGGCTGATTGAATATGCTAATGTCTTTTATCCATATTATCCCCAAAACCCTTTATTCCATTTGTAATCAGAAATCTATTGATCTCTGCTTTAAATGTACTCAAAGACTTGGATAAGTACATGAATAGGGAAGATTAGGAGGAATATGGGCCAGGAGCAGGCAGGTGGGACTAGTTTAGTTTGGAATTATATTTGGCATGGGCTAGTTTGACCAGAGGGTCTGTTTCTGTGCTGTATGACTTTATGATTTTGACTCTATGAATGAGTTTCCACAGCCTTCCCTGATAGAAAATTCCAAACATTCACAACGTTCTGAGTGAAAAAAAAACTTCATCTTAGTCCCTAATGGCATCCCCTTTATTTTTTATCAAAACAGAAATTGGTGGAGTAACTCAACAGGTTCCGGTAATACCTGTGGAGAGAAAGCAGAGTTAACGTTTTGGGTCCAGTGACTCTTCTTCAGAACTGATGGTAGCGAAAAAAAATGTGGTATATATGCTAAAGATGGGAGTGGGTAGAGGAGTGAGTGATAGGTGGAGACAGAGCTCAGCAGGAGAAAAATACAGTTAGGCAGAAAAAGGGATAGATAATGGTGAGCTAGGAAGGAGAAGTGCTGATAATGGGAAAGTAAGTGGTTGAAAATGGGTTGGCTGTGTTGACAGCAGCCTATGTGATGACAGGTCTGGTGTGCGGTAAAGGGTGTGGAATTGTTGAACTTGATACTGAAACCTGTAGACTTCAAGTTCCCGAAGAAGAAAGTGAGATGCTGTTCTTCCAGTTTGAGCTGAGCTTCACTGGAGCACTACAACAAGTCTGAGACAGAGATGTTGGCCAGGGAACAAGATAGAAGTTAGAAGTGGCAGGTAGCTGGAAGCTGGAGGTCATTTTTATGGATGATAGGTGTACCACAAAGCAGTCACCAAGTCTGCCTTTCAGCTCCTCTGTGTGTAGAAGATGACATTGTGATCAGCGAATTGTGAGTAGATTAGGTTGAGTGAAGTGCAGGTAAAGTGCTGCATCACCTGGAAGGTGTGTATGGGGCCGAGGTTACTGAGGAGGGAGGAAGTAAACGGGCAGATGTTACACCTTCTGTGATGGTATGGGAAAGTTCCATGGGGCTGTGGAGAGGAATTGGGAATGGAGGAGGAGTCGACAAAGTGTCCCGGAAGGGATGGTCCTTGTGGAAGGCTGAGAAGGGAATATGTGTTTGGTGGTGGCATCCTGCCAGAGATGGCAGAAATGGCAGCTTATGATCCTTTGGATGCAGATGCTGCTGGGATGGTAAGTGAGGAACAGGGGGACCCTGTCGCTGTGTGGGAGGGAAGAGAAGGAATGAGGGCAGAAGTGCAGGAGATGGGCCAGACTAGGCTGAGGGCTCTGTCAACTACAGTGCTGGGGAATCCTTAGTTGAGGAGAAAGGTGGACATTCTGAGGCTCTCTGCAGAAGGTAGCTCAATTTGAATAGATGCAACAGAAATAGAGAAAATAAGAGAATAGAATAGAGCCACTACAGGAAGCAGGATGTGAGGATATAGAGTCTGTGGGAGTCAGTGGGTTTGTGTGGATATCAGTGACCAGTTTAACACCAGAAGTGGAAACAGAAATGTCAAGAAAGACAAGGGAGGAGTTGGAGATGGACCAGGTGAAGGTGACAACAGGGTAGAAAGTGGAAGTGAAGTTAATAATAATTTCCAATTCCAAATGACAGGGAAGCAGCACCAATTATGTCATCAATATATTTGGAAAAGAGTAATGGGGAGTAGCATCTGAATTAGACTGGAATAATGATCTATGTACACACCAAAGAGATAGTCAAACCAATGAAACATCCCCTGGCCATATTTTTGATCCTTATTTTTAAATTGTGCACCCTGGTTCTAGAATCTGCAGTCAGTGTGGACATCTTACCTGCATCAGTCCTGTCTATCCCTTCAACTATTTTGTATATCTTTAATGATATTACTTCTCATTTTTCAATTTGCTAGAGAATACAGACTCAGCTTGCCCAATCTCCCTTCATAGGACAGTCCCACCAACCTAGGAATAAGTCTGGTGAATCTTTATTGGATTCCCTTATCCGAAGTTGCCCAGAGTATGCCACGTACGGTCTAACCAAGTTTGTTTGCAGATGAAACAAGACTCCTATCAAATCCTTTTGTGATGAAGGTTAGCATTCTAATAGCCTTCCAATAGCTTGCTGCACTGACATGCTTATTCTTTCATTGCTTATTGACAAGGACACCCCTAAGTTCCTTTGAATGTTTACACTTTCCAACTTCTTACCAATTAAATATCATTTTGCACATATTTTCTGCCTCCAAAAATGGATAAGCTCACATTTTTACACATTAAGCAAAACATGGCGTATGGAATATAATGATTAAACCTGTCAAAATCCTCCTGAAGTTGCTTTATATCTTCCTCACAACACATATTCTCGCTATGCATCGTTTGCAAATTTGAAAATATTACATTTTGCCTCCACATCTAAATCATTGATATATATTATGAACAGTTGTGTCCCAAGCATTAATCCTTGTTTTACCTGCCAATGTGAGAATAATGCGTTTATTCCAACTCTGTTTTCTGCTTGTTGGACTTTTATTAATATATGCCCATAATTATCTTCTATCTTATATGCTTATATTTTGCTAATATGCCTCTTGTGGGGTCCTTATCAAAATCCTCCTGAAAATCCAAGGATACCATGTCCATCAACTCCCCGTTATCAATTTTTATTTATAGAAATAAACACTGTTAACTACTGGGCCATTATCTGTGTCTGTTCATAGTCCATGACATTTGTAAATGGCTAAGATTCTTCTATTTTTGCTTTGTCTTGAAGGTCTGTGAATTGTTTCATATAGGATTCTATTTTGCTGCCCTTGAATTTGATAAAGTTTGAATTTAATTTATTTTGATTAAGTTAAAAAGACATTTTTATCTTCATTGTGAACCAGCTTGATGAGTGATCCAAATTCCTAACAATTTTGTGTTCCCTACTGTTCTACTTTGCAACCAAAAACTAATTTAATTCTCTGAGTAAAAGATTTTTCTCAGAGATGTGAGAAACAATATATGAGAATTAATGCACCTTGGAACTTTTGTTTTCGAACAAATACTGTAAATAATGAAAGAGTGTTGTCTATTTTAATCTGCTCAATTTGCTCTTGCTTTTGCTTAATGGTATTTAAGAAACTTGTGTTTCTTTCTGACAGCGTGATACTGGCCGGGCATTTACCATCAATGGGGAGGTGATAACGTGTGGTAAAGTCACTAGATTAACAAATCCAGAAGGTCTGGCTACAGCTGCAGGAACTTGGATTCAAATCCCATAGGAAAAGTTGGTTTCAATTCAAATTCAAAATCAAATAATAAAATCTGGAATTCAAATCTAGAGTAAAATCTTCCCAGCCCCTGAACGTTGTGGGTCATGATGAGTCAGTTCAGAAGATATGGTGAGATTAAAAAATGAAGATTCTTGCTGGTAAGAAAAAAAGTCTGACTTTCCACTAAAGTTTTAGTGGCAAGCTGAGAATCGCAGGAGTATGTGGTAAGAAGCCTATTTGTGTGCATTGATATCTCATTATGATCTCATCTTGCCTCATTTATATGTAGTTTTATGTGGTAAAATGTCCCAGCATGAAAGTCTAAGTGGATAACCGATAACTCCAGTTCTTCTAGACCTCCATCTTGTCCAGACTTCTCCAACAACTCAGGGCACATTCCATGGTCAGTGACTGCCTGGAACCTTCATCCTAGGACGTTGGCATCAGACATGCACCAATCTCACCATATCAACATATCTGATTCACTTGTATTAAAGTGAGACATAAGCCAAATGCAGGCAAGTGGATCTAGTTTTGTTTAGGAAACTTGGCTGGCATGGATGAGTTGGACCAAAGGGTCTGTTTCCGTGCTGCACGACTCTCTGACTCTAATGCACCATTCATTATGACACTTTGCACTTCACTAATGCCTTATGTTTCAATGTACTTTGTGCACAGCTCCGGGACGCATCTTCTACATCAGATTAGGGTGCATCTCAGGGGTTGTAGCTTTCTCTATCCAGCACTCACTCACTTTGTGGCTACTGGAATGCTCACAGCGTCTCTGCCTTGCCTTGTCTTTTTGAACATTGACATCTCATTCAAAGCAGACTCACAGTACTTCTGTCTTGCCTTCACTTTTCACGCAGGCACAAAGCCCTGTCATGTATTTCCGCAATGATTAGTGAAGGGGGTGGACATCTTGCTGTATGGCACTGTGGGCCATCAATTTTCACTAGTACAGTGAGCCAGCAGTTTATGTGGCAAAAATAGACTGCATGTCTTTCAACCAAATGACTAGATTTGCAAGTTTAAGGAGTGATTCTCCATCAAATCCACACTGTGCTGATAATACAAGACAGAAAGGAACATTACGGTTTGAGTGGGGTCACCTAGATTGAGAGGCTGAGCCTGCGATTCACTCACTCCATGAAGCTCGTTTCATCCTGATTAAAATCTCAAAGGCACAATGAAAATTAAAAATGGCTGCCACTATTTTCAAAGCAGATTGAATAAGTTATTTTTATCTCTAAGGAATGGTGCTCAATTTGTGAGCAATGTGAGGGTCTTTAGGTGAAATAGCATTAAATAGACACTCATATCCAAAAACATTAGGCTGTGAACTGAATGCATTTGTGTGAACTTTATGCATTGACCAACTACCTTGAATAAAAGTCCTGACCACAAGCAATCTTGATTAACTCATTCAATATTGCAACTCAATCCAATATCAGCCGTGAAGTGCAAGTAACTTCAAGCAAGCCATAAGGTTTCACCTAAGTCGCACAATTCACAACCATATTCTAAAATCTTGTAGCCTGCATGCAATCCAAGAACTGTTCCCTTCACACCTTGGACTATGAAATGTCCACGCAATTTGGGTGTTATGGGTATTAGGGTTGTTGAGGAGAGGTCATCACTCTTGGTACTTTACTTATGGTCTCCTACTGTATATCGGTGATTTGTGCAGCATACATCTGAATCAGGTCTATGTACAGGTGTCCAATTGGCTGCCTTATAAGAGACCATCATGTGCCAATGACTATGAGGAGAAAAGGAGTTGAAAAGGTTGGCACAGCATATCAGGCAGCAGCCGAGGAGCAGGAGAGTTGAAGGTTCGGGCATAAGCCCTTCATTAGGAATCTGGAGGGAGCCGGGGGCCAAGAGATGAATAGGAGGGTGGGGCTTGGACTGGGGGGGAAAGTGGATG
Organism: Chiloscyllium punctatum; assembly: GCF_047496795.1. Lineage (NCBI taxonomy): Eukaryota > Metazoa > Chordata > Chondrichthyes > Orectolobiformes > Hemiscylliidae > Chiloscyllium > Chiloscyllium punctatum. Next base: position 107,781,716 of record NC_092745.1, on the reverse strand, counting down.
GGAAAGTGATAGGTGGATGCAGATGGGGGGGGGTAACGGTGATAGATCAGTGGGGAGGGTGGAACAGATACGTGGGAATAAAGATGGACAGGTAGGACAGTTCAAGAGGGCGGTGCCGAGTTGGAGGGTTGGATTTGGGATGAGGTGACAGAGGGGAGAGTTGGGAATGAGGAAAACCAATGTTGATGCCATATAGTTGCAGGATCCCAAGATGGAAGATAAGGCGTTCCTCCTCCAGTTGGTGGGTGGCTTTGACTTGGTGGTGGAGGAGACCCAGGACTTGCTTGTTCTCGGGGGAGTGGGAAGAGGGGTTGAAGTGGTCACAGGACGGTGGGGTTGTTTGGTGCGTGCATCCCAGAAATGTTCTGCGAGTTGGCATCCTGTTTCCCCAATGTAGGGGATACCAAATTAAGAGCAATAGATACAGTAGACAATGTTGGTAGATGTGCAGGAAAATCTCTGCCAGATGTGAAAATATCCTTTCGGGAGTTGGATGGAGGTTAAGGGGGGGTTTTGAGCGCTGGTTTGCACCTTTTGCGGAAACAAGGGAAGATGCTGGGTGTGGAGAATTGGTTGGTGAGGGGCATGGACCTAACAAGGGACTCACAGTGGGTATGGTCTCTGCAGAACATAGATAAGGGTAGTGAGGGAAATATATCTTTGGTAGTGGGGTCTGACTGTAGGTGGCAGACATGGTGGAGGATAATGCTCTGTATCCAGAGATTCATGGAGTAGAAGGTGAGGACTGGGGTGGGGTTTCCATCCTTGTTGGGGTTGGAGAGGTGACGTTCGAGGATGGTAGTGCAGGAAGTGGAAGAGATGTGCTGGAGGGCATTGTTGACCAGGTGGGAGGGGAAATTGCAGTCCCCAAAATACGAGGGCATCTGGAATGGTCTGGAGTGAGATTGCTCCTCCTAGGAACAGAAATGGCAGAGGCAGAGGTGAACGCAGAGGAATTGCATCTAAGTGATCATGTTTTTACAGGAGGAGTGTAGGAGGAGATGTAGTCAAGGTAGATGTGGGAGTTGGTTGGTTTGAAATAGATGCCCGTGTTGAGTCGGTTGTCAGAGATGGAGATGGAGATGTCCAGGAAGGGGAGGGCGATGTCAAAGATGGTCCATGTGAATTTCTGGTCAGGGTGGAAGGCATTGGTGAAGCTGATGAACTGCTCAACCTCCTTGTGGGAGCATGAGGCAACACAGGTCATAGGCGTAATGGAGGAAAATGTGGGGGATGGTGCCAGTATAACTGCAGAAAATTGACTGTTCCACATATTATTCTAAGAGGTAGGCATAGCTGGGGCCCTTATGGGTGCCCATGACTACCCCTTTGGTCTGGAGGAAGTAGAAGGATTTGAAGGAGAAGTTATTGAGGGTGAGGACCAATTCAGCCAATTGAATGCGTATGCCAGTGGAGGGGTACTGGTTGAGTTGGCAGGAGAGGCGTCTACGGAGGGTTTACAGGCCTTCACCATGGGGGATGGGTATGTATAGGGACTGGATGCCCATTGGTGAAAATGAGGTATTGGGGGCCAGGGAAATGAAAGTCATGGAGGAGATAGAAGGCATAGTAGTGTCCTAAATGTATGTGGGGATATCCTTGATCAAGGGGAGCAGGATGGTGTTGAGATATGAGGAGATAGGTTTGGTGGGGCAGGAGGAGGCAGAGTCAATGGATCGAGTGGGGCAGTCAGATTTGTGGATTTTGTGTAAGAAGTGGAACCAGGCAGTGTGGGGTTGTGGAGCCATGAGATTAGAGACTGTGGGTAGGAGATCCCCTGAGGTGAGGAGTTGTGGATGGTCTGGGAGATGATGGTTTGGTGATGGGAGGTGAGGTCATGGTCAAGGGGGCAGTAGGAGGAGGTGTCAGCTAGTTGGCATCTGGCTTTGGTGAGGTAGATGCCAATACGCCAAACTATCACTGAACCCTGCTTGTCTGCTGGTTTGATGATGAGGTTACGGTTGGAGCAGAGGGAGTGGAGGGCTGCATTTTGCGAGGGTGAGAGGTTGGAATGGATGAGAGGGGTGGACAGGTTCAGGTGGTCAATGTCATGATGGCAGTTAGAGATGAAGAGGTTGAAAGTTGATAAGAAGCCCGCACACAGGGTGCACAAGAGAATGGAGTATGTTGGAGGCAGGGTAGGGGGTCTTCAGAGGGTGGGTGGGAATCACAATTGAAAAGGTAATCACAGAGGCAGAGGCAGCGATGTATCTGCCACAGAAGCTGCTGGGAGAAAGTGCGCACTGCAATGCCGGAGATCAGAGTCGAGAGTGTGGTGCTGGAAAAGCACAGCCAGTCAGGCAGCATCCGAGGAGCAGGAAAATCAACGTGTCAGGCATATGCCCTTCAACAAACCATTTCTAATTAAGGGCTTACACCCAAAATGTCAATTCACCTGCTCCTTGGATGCTGCCTGACTGGTGGTGTTTTTCCAGCGCCACACAGAAGCTGCTATTATCTCTGCATTCATTGTACTGTATCTGCAAGAATGGATGAGAAACACAGGCCTCTGGAAAGCAGCATCAAACTCTAGTGATGGTGGTGAAGCCCCCTGTTGTGGAGTTTCCAACTAAAAATTTCCCCATGATGCAACAAAACCGCTGAAGAACCATGGAATGCTGTGAAGGTGAACGAGGGGCTGGTGCTGTACTCTGTTTAGAGGTGGCAGTCAGAATGTCACATCATGATGTCCAGCCTTTCTGTAATGCAACTTCTTTTTCATCAAATTCAATTTCCTGTGCTGGTCCATTTTGAGGGCTCATTGCAGTACAGCACCGTACAGACAGAGGACGCTGCAACATTCTTTGGTGCTTTGTTACGGGCAACTGGAAAACACAACGAGAAAAGATGGTGGAAAATGAGGATCTGTGAGAGCTGCAGCATTGCAATGAGCTGGAAAATGAAAATGTTTGTCAAAATGTACAGCACCTTCAGTGCAGAAAAGTTGGCCAAAAAAAGCCAGGCAGGACTTATCTGACAACTTCTTTCAATGGAACTAAGTTTTTGAAGTAATCTTTCACTGATCATAAAGGTGTAGGTGCTGCAGAGGCCAGTATCCCCTGCTTAATCCCAACTGCAAGTCTAACGTATCAGTTTGACTTTTGTACACTCTTCTTGTCCAATAAAACATAAGGTCACAAACTGATGGAAGCCTTCACAACAACTGATACTCCCTGATTCAATTATAACAAAGTTTCATTCTCAAATGGATGCTATGGAAAGGACAGCCATTGTTCAAACAGGATTAAAACATTATGGCACTAAGGATGGCTAGCCTCTCTAGCTTCACTCTTGTACCTGCTGTTAAAGTGATGGTTGATGCTGCGTGCATTGAAAAATGTGAGATTATGTTTAAAATGAAGTTACAACCAAGCCACTTTTGTGGCATCAGACAGTCGCAGAAGGTGCTGGAAAAGCACAGCCAGCCAGGCAGCATCTTTTTCCTTTCACTCCAGTTACTTCCAGATGCAGTCCTGCAGAGCCTTTCCTATAATGGAGCCTGTTGATCCTGGAGTTTTGGATGGGTAGCTCTGGTGCTGGATGAGGCTAGAGAGCTCAGGCAGACTGAGATGGTCCTGGTCAGATGCAGGTTTATTCTCCTTGGTGTGAATATTTTGCTGACATAGTGATTGTAATGAGATCAGCCAGATGGCCCTCATAGGATATGAGTTCCCTCATTGGTGCTGTTAGTCTGGTCCAATCAGAGAGCCCTGGCTGACAGATAAGGACAGGTGCCTGGCCAAACTGGCCATCAACAGGTCCAGGCAGCGGGCCGTGGAGGGGGTCGTTAGGGCCGACTGCCTGCCCCTCTTCCGGGGTTACGTTAGAGCCCGGGTGTCCTTGGAGAAGGAGCACGCGGTGTCCACCAACACCCTGGAGTCGTTCAGGGAGAGGTGGGCGCCGCAGGGAGTGGAGTGTATTATTTCCCCGTCCAACTCTATTTTGATTTAGTCCCTACCCTCCCCTCCACTGTTTTGATCACACAGCATTGCCCTTTGATGAGAAGGGCAGTGCTTGTCACTGGCCACTCGGGTGTTTTTCCTGGTGGTGGCAACTGAATAAAGATTCGTGCACTTTGTGTCTTTCACTGTGTCTCATACCTGCACACACACACCATGGGTGCTGGGGAAAAAATAAGCACTACCGCACTTAGGCGGTAGTGTGGGGGTTAAACTTAAATAAGAAAAAAAAAAGGACAGGTGTTGCCCCATTTGCCACCGGGCAGTGGGGATCCCCAGTGGAGGGCTTTCTACGTGGGAGTCCTCCCCCTTTCTCTCAAGGATCTGGGTGGAGGGTGCTGCACGCAGCGGTCTCCTGTAACTGCAGATTGCGGTGGTTCATGGACTCCCAACCCAACTGCTTGTTCTGTGGCGCTGTGGAGTCCGTGGACCATGTATATATTGGGCGTGGGCGTTTGCACTCCCTTTTTGATTTTCTTAAAAACCTCCTCCTCTGCTTTTGGTTGCACTTCAGTCCCACGCTCCTGATCTTCGGGCACCCGGTACGGAGGAGGGAGGGCAGATCCGAAGACCTCCTCGTGGGTCTGCTCCTGGGCCTGGCCAAACTGGCCATCAACAGGTCCAGGCATCGGGCCTTGGAGAAGGAGCACGCGGTCTCAACCAACACCCTGGAGTTGTTCAGGGAGGTGAGTGCTGCAGGGAGTGGAGTGCATTATTTCCCCCTCCAACTCTATTTTGATTTAATCCCTACCCTCCCCTTCACTGTTTGATCACACAGCATTGCCCTTTGATGTGAAGGGCAGTGCTTGTCACAGGCCACTCGGGTGTTTTCCTATCTTCCTGGTGGTGGAAACTGAATAACAATTCGTGCACCTTGTGTCTCTCACTGTGCCTCACACCTGCACACACACAACATGGGTACGGGGCTAAAATAAGCACTACCGCAGTTAGGCAGTAGTGTGGGGGTAATGTGAAAAAAAGGGACGGGTGTGTCAGACATCCCGTTCACTCTGAGAGATGGCTGTGAGGGAGCTGGATCAGTGGCATGGACACTCCATGCGTAAATAAAGGGTGACTCAGTAATGGAATACTGACCTCTATGGAGTTATTTCAGCTTGTTTAGTGAGTTTTGCAAAATAAGAAGTTGAATATTAATGGCTTGATTTGGTCTGACACCAAGCTGTTTTACCAGCGATAATTTACTGCTGCCTTGTGAGAAATTGGTCTCGCTGCTTGAGAAGGCATAAAATATGATGTGAGATGCTCCTGATGTTGAGTTCACCATCACCAGACTTCTTGCTCAATTCTGCTGCAAATCTTACCATAACCCACGTGGCTCAGACCCCCTGTAAGACTCCGCCTCATATGTCCATGGCGATATAGATATCAGGGTTGTACCTGACTGAAATCCAGTTAACCGTTTTGCATGGATATTGGCATGCGTCAAAATCTTCTTTGTTCACTGTAGCAGCCAGAAGACAGATGTGTACAGCAGATTGATCTCATTTTGAAACAAGAATGGAGCAGATAATATAACACATTACAGACAATAATGTTTCTTTTTTTTGGCATCTGGGACAGTTAAAGATGGAAGCATTGTAACTGCATCACTGATCCATGATGGCGTCATTTACTAGCTATAGACTATTGAAGTGGAATCTCCATCTGCTCAAGTAGATCCCAGAATACACTTAGGGATCTCTGATGACTATGTGACAGGCATCAATGGCTCACTTTACTTTGGCAAAGCCATCTATGCAGTGAAATTGCCCATGTATTTTGTTGCTGTTCAGTGAGGATGGAGATGGAGCTATTGGTGCCACTATAAAGGTAAAGGTGCATTTTAATCACCTTAAATAACAAATGTGGTGGGTTCGCAGATGTGTCATGTGCTGGCTTCAAAGTGTCAGAGGTATCAAATCTCTGGGTCATATTAATTCCAACTACCACAAACAATCGCATTGCTCAGTTGGAGGTTAGCTCCAGGCTATAACTTTATAATCGCTTGCTGGTGAGCTGGGACTGCAGAGGCAATATTCCTACATCATTGATGGGTAACTTTGTCAGAACCTACAGATAGAGTAGATGGCATTCTGTTGGAAATGTCTGAATCCACCTTTGTGACATTTGATGCCCTTATTCTTCTTCTACTAAGTCGAGGAAGGAAAGCATTCCTTACATTTGTGACATCAAATATACATGAAAGCTACAATTTCATGGGATCTGGGTTCAACAAGCAGGCTTTCAATATGTATTGGAAATGGCTGAAATGAATACATGGTATGTGCAGTACAAGGTACTAGATTACTGACGCCCTGCATAAGGAGCAGATTTGCATTGATGAGTTAGTTGCCAATTTTGCGCAAGAATGCGTACTTCAAGAGAAGTAGCATTGGAATCTATTTTGATGTCTGTGTATTCAAGCCTTAATGCAACTCCAAGTTGCACAACATCTGCTGCTGCAACCAGAAAGATCACAGCAATTTCTAGCCTTTTGATTTAAAAGCAAATATTTCAGCCAAAGCAAATGAACTGAAATTCAAAAAGACTAAGCTGTGCAACCATTAAATGTGAATATGGAATATTTCATTTCGAAGTTACTCAATCAGATAATGTACCCTGACCACCTTCACTCTAACTGCCTGTGCCTTTTTATAGTTGGATAAGGAAAGTGAATGTATTAGAGCCCAGTTTGCAGATAACACAAAAATAAGTGGAGGTGCCGGCAGGCAAGTAGCAAGGATACCACAAAGTGTCTGCAGAGGGATACAGACAGGCGTTAAGTAAGTGGGCTAGAACTTGGCAGATGTAATATGATGTGAGAAAATGTGAGGTTATGCACTTTGCGAAGAAGCATGGAGGAGCTGAATGTTAGTTAAATTGAGAGAAACTGCAGAAAGTTGCAGCACAGAGGGATTTAGAGTTCCTCATGCATGCATCACAAGCAATTAGCAAATAAATTCAGTGTGTATTAAGGAAGGCAAATGGAATCTTGACCTTTCTTCAAAAGTAATTTTGTTTAAAAATGGAGAGGACTTTCTAAAACTATACATGGTAAAAATCAGACCACACCTGGGATTGTGAGAATAATTTTAGCCCTCATATTTAAGGGAATATAGATTGGCATTGGAGCCAGTCCAGAGAAAGTTCTCTACGTTTGCGAGATTTTCTTGTGAGGAGAAGTTGAACAGGTTGGGCTTGTATTCGTTGGAGTTTAGAAGGTTGAAACAAAACTTCCCTGAAACATAATATATTCACAGGGGGCTTAGCAAGTAATTCCCAAGTGTTTGTTTCTCCATAAGAAAGAGTCTAAGGTCAGAGGGCATGATCCCAAAGTAAGGGGTCATCCAACTAAAGCAGAGGTGAAAAGGAATTTCTTCTTTCACAGGGTATTGAATCTGCAGCATTCTTTTTGGTAGCGGGCTTTTGAGGCTAGGTCATTGGTTATATTCAAAATTGAGAGAGACAGATTTTGAATCTGTAAAGAAATCAATGGTTATGAGAAAAAGGCAAGAAATTGGAATTGAGGATTATCATGTCAACCACTATCTCTTTGAATAGGAGAGTAGATGGGCTCAATGGTCTATTTCTGCTTCTACATTTTACAGTAATGCTTTCCAGATTTCTGCCTCTCCTCCAGAAGCAAGCTAAACCGCATGGTGTTTAGTTTCCACCATATGTTAAAGATTGTGTTTGTGACGCATAACTATAGGAGGAAATTGAAAAGAGGGGATATGCTTGAAATTATGTGTCCAACTGGTATTATATAGGAAAAGAGGCAATCCACCTAGTCTAGGCATAAGTGCTTTACTGATGAAGGGCTTTTGCCCGAAATGTCGACTCTCCTGCTCCTCTGATGCTGCCTGACCTGCTGTGCTTTTCCAGCTCTCGAATATCCATCTGGTCTGCCAATTTACCTTTTCATGAAAATAATTCCCCCACTGATGTTAGTCTAATTGATTTTTTAATAATGTTATCATCAAAGTGAGTAGTAAAGTAAGCCAATCTGAGACCAGTGTCAAATAAACCCCTCTCAGCCTCCAATCCCTTTTATTTCCAAACACTACCTTCTTGACATCACTGTGGGTGTTTCTGCATCCCAAGGACTGCAGTGGTTCAAGAAGGTGCTGTATATGGTAATGGTTCTGAAAGAGTTAATGTTTGAGTTATGCTGAGATCTGAGCAGTCTGTTGATATCACACATCCACTGGGTGGAGAATGATTTGTTCTCTGGCATGGTCTCCTGTGGAAGACACATATGCCACTTGTTAGTGATAGTGAATGTATCCAAGAGTAAGGTAACCTATATATAGATATTGAGATGTAATGAACTATAGCATATTATCTAAAGCAAATGTTGCTTCTGTTGAGATTTATTTATCATCACCCTTTCACCAAGGACTACCGAACAGCTCCTTAATCTGGTATAGGAAGGAACATTGATGGCAACACTGCATCACAGCCTTTGTGACAAGCCACTTGTCCTTGATGACCAGAGTATGACATGGAGTCATTGCTGGATATCACATCACATTATATCTCACCACCACCTTCTTAAGACAGTTAGAGATAGGCAACACATTCTGGCATAGCCAGTAACCCCAAATTCCTGAACAAGTTAAAAAGATCCTTTTTTAAGTTAATTCATCATTTAACTATTTAATGATGTCATTAGAGTTCGTTTTACTTGGAACAGAGGAGGCATCTGCTTGAAGTATACATAATTTTGAGGGGTGTAGACAGAGTAGATTAGGATAATCTTTTTCCCATGGCAAATGTGTTTAAAACTAGAGGCACAAGTTTAAGATGAGGAATCAATAGTTTAGAGGAGTTCTGAGAAAAAAAAATGTTTTCTTCCAGAAGGTGATAGAAATATGGAATGTGCTGCCCAAGATGGGAGTGGAGGTACTTTCACAACAATTAAAAACCATCTTGATCAGAACTTAAAATGCCAGGGTATAATAGGCGACAAACCAAGTGCAGATAAATGGGATTAATGTGGTTTGGTGTTTGCTGGTCAGCATAGATATGATGGGCTGAAAGGCTTTTTTATATGCTGCTTGACTCTATGACTCTAGACAATTTCTGTACAACTTGGATGGACAAGGGCAACAAATGGTTAGCATGGATTTGTTCGAGGGAGATCCTATCTGACTGAGTTAATTGAGTCTGAACCTTCTTAGTGGGATCCAAAATTTTGTCATTAAACTATTTTTTGGTGTGCTCCCATTATCATGGGGAACATTTGGAAGGTCCTAAATTTATATATGCTAATGGAGAGGAATGAAAACACTGCCTTCAATGGCTTTCCAGCCCTTCCAATATGGAAGTTGCTGCAGATGAAAAATCTTGTGGTATTAGAGAGAACAAAATGAAAATAAAAAAACAGTTTGCGCAGGTCTTGATGAGGAGGAAATTAGATACATGTTACAAATATTGCTTGATGGGCATATAGATTCAGGTTTTTTAGTTACAATATGTATAACTAATGGCGTAATCCAGTACTGGAGCATTTTATTTGCAATGCCATATCTGCTTATTTTACTACCATGCATCAAATGCATGAATTATTTGTGTCTTTGAAGAATGCCTGTGCAATATATATTAATATGTTATTTCAAAGCAATTAGTGTTCAACTTCAAGGCAAATTAGATGTGTTCACAATCATTTAAATATTGCAACAACTAAAGAGGACTCCAGTAGTTATTACTTTATTGTAAGTCTTGTACCATGTTTGAGTCTCCAGTGCACTGTGAGGGGCCTATGGCCTGTTGGATTTTATTGTTCCTTTGAGTGATAAGACAGACTTAAACAATTCCTATAAAACATTGCTCTTCATGCAGAAAACACATTGAATCTCATCTTGCAATAAAATTTATCTGAACCAGTGAATAAGGGAAAATTTGTCAACTGTAGGCTTTATAAGGAAAATATATTGGAAGCAATTTACTTTCAATATTACAGAACACAAACAAGCTCTTGGAAAGGCAAGTATATTCACTGGAGATTTTTTAAGGAAAGTGAATATGAGATTGATAAGAACTCATTTTATTATGATGCTTGGGCAATAATTCAAACGCAATCTAGCCAGAGTGATATGGCCACATTATTTTAAAAGTCTCCAGTTTTATTCATGCTGTTAAAATCCTACAGAGTGTGATCATTTTGATCAGAATGATAAAGAATATAGGGAGATTTCTACGGTCACGTTTTTGTTTCATTTCAATTATGCTGTTTTGGAAATAATTAAAATATATGTGATAGTATTAATTTGCTCTTCACAACAACTTACTAACTGATGCCTCTTCTTCCACAATTGTAAACCAGGATCAGTGAAAGGTTCAGATTCAGTAACATGAGAAAGATAATTAGTTCAGCATGCATACAGCACTGAAAGGTGCAGGTCTGCTCAGGATGTTAAAATGGCATATGATGAAGAACAGGCAATAACAAACGTGGAGATGTGCTGTCAACTAGTGCGTTACCATCGCACTCCACCCCAATTCCTCAATATAACCTCATGGTATATTTTTATAAGGTAACTATAATATTTTTAAAATCTCTTTGTGTGCCAAAATTTGCTATTTCTTCTTCTATAGGGGCATAGACAGTGGGAAGCGTTCAACCTGCAGGAAGGCATTTACTTACATCTGACTATAATGTGAAAATGTCCTCATCCTGCCAATGTACATTGAGATCCAACAACAGTGACAAGATATGCCTGGAATCATGTTATCTCGATAGGAAGGTAAATATTAAAAATTATTCATATGCAACATTTTTTTTCCATTGTCTTCTGAAAAAGCTTTAAATTCTTTAAAGTTGTGCAATCATTGTCAGGGAACAGGTTCGAACTAATCGAAATGGTGAACTTGAGACCTGTAGCATCCTGTTAGCTATCATAAATCCCAAGAGAAAGTAAAAGGGAACCACTATTGTCACTAGTCGGCCAACAAGGCCTGTAGCACCTAATTCACTCCACTGAGGATGTGAAGCAACATACTTCTACTGAAGTCTGCAGGGTTCCAACATGAACTCCATCCCAATATCTGAATTAGATTTACTTAGCAAGTTTTGAGAACACTTTTTGTGGCTCAGTTTGAGGTCTAGATGTAAGTTTGCTCGCTGAGCTGAAAGGTTTGTTTTCAGATGTTTCGTCACCATGCTAGGTAACATCATCAGTGAGCCCCCAGTGAAGCGCTGGTGTTATGTCCCATTTTCTATTTAAGTGTTTAGGTTTCCTTGGGTTGGTGATGTCATTTCCTGTGCTATGTCATTACTTTACTTTCAATAACAAACCCACAGACAAACCAACAGAACACCCATGGGCTCTCTGCTAACACGGTTCTTAGGAGAGGCAGTACTGCAGAGACTTGAACAAACAGCTCTGCCAATCATCCAACCCAAACTTTGGGTCTGCTACATGGATGACACCTTTGTCATCACTAAACAAAACAAATTAGAGGAAACCTTCAAGACCATCAATAATACACTTACTGGCATAAAATTCACTAAAGAGGAGGAAAACAACAACAAACAGTCATTCCTAAATGTCACAGTAGAGCGAACAGCCAATGGGAAACGTCAAACCAGCATCTACAGGAAAACAACATATACAGACCAAATACTGAACTACAGAAACAATCATCTGAGCACCCAAAAATGAAGCTGCATTAGAACATTACTTCAATGAGCCACCACACACTGCAGCACAGAGGGATTACAAAAAGCAGAGGAAAATCACCTATGCAGCGTATTCAGAAAGGACGGGTACCCAATGAACACACTCCACCGATTTCTCAGTGACAAACCCAAAAAAGCAGGCAAACCACATCCAAAAACCCTGGCCACTCTCCCCAACATCAAAGATATCTCGGAAATGACTACCAGAGTACTCAGACCTCTTGGCATCATGGCAGCCCACAAACTCACCAACACACTAAAACAGGAGCGAATGAACTTAAAAGATCCTATACAGACAACGAGCAAAACAAACATCATTTACAAAATACCTTGCAAGAACTACAACAAACACTATACTGGACAAACAGGCAGAAAACTAGCTACCAGGATACATGATCATTAACTAGCCACAAAAAGACATGACCCTCTCTCACTAGTATCCTTACGTACAGATGAGGAAGGACACCACTATGAATGGGACAGCACGTCCATCCTAGGACAAGCCAAACAGAAACATGTATGAGAATTACTATAAGCGTGGCATTCCAACCAGAACTCTATCAACAAACACATTGATTTAGCCTCCATCAATCACTCTCTGAGAAAAACAACCAGAAATGACATCATCACAGGAAATGACATCACCACAGGAATGATATCACCAACCCAAGGAAACCTAAACACATAAATAGAAAACAGGACATAACACCAGTGCTTCAATGGAGGCTCACTGATGATGTTACCTAGATTTACTTTTCATGAAAAGGGGCTCCCTGGATATAACCCCAATATGCACCTGAAATGCACATTATTCTTTTTCAAGTAAATAGTTAGTTCCATTTACAATGCCTCAATTGAATCCGCCTCCACCATACTACCAGGCAGTTCATTCCAGACCCTGAGCACTCACTGCAGGAAAATATTTTCCTCATGTCACTTTTGTTTCTTTACTTTAAATCTACGCTCTCTCATTCTCAATCCTTTTATCGGTGGGAGCAATTCATTGAAATGTTCATTAGAGACTGCAAAATAATGGTTTCCTGTCAAAATCAAATGCCTACAGCTGCTACTTAATAAGATAGTGAAAAGACAGACCTTGAGGTCTTGCATTTTAACAAAGATGAAAAACAGACACAAATTCAGCAACGCACAGCAAGACATCAGAATATGAACAAACAATTGTACTTCAAAAATGGGAGTTGCAATGATTGGTCCATGGGAAATTGATTAGAAGATATCTGTAATTTGTGAAAAAGAAAGAAAATATTATAGAAACATATCATAAATTCTGCACAGACAAAAATTAACAAAGAAAAAGGTGCCCTGATGGAGGAAATAGATTTCCTCTTACTAAAATATTCAGAATTTGAATATCATGATGGCTTATTAGCAAACAAAAATCCTCTACTATAATCCATACATCTTTTGTCTAAAAAAGAAACTCCGGAGCGAGAGAGATCTTGTTTGCAGAGGACTATCGTGGCTTCATTAATGAAAGAGATAAAATCCAGAGTGATTATGTTCTTTTGAAGAAGATATTAAAAACATGTGAAGGAAATGCAGAACTCAAACTGTACATGCTTTGGTCCTTGTATTTAAGAAATGACATATTACTATTGGGAAGCTAAAAACAATGACTGCAGATGCTGGAAACCAGATTTTGGATTAGTGGTGCTGGAGGAGCACAGCAGTTCAGGCAGCATCCGAGGAGCAGCAAAATCGGATGCTGCCTGAACTGCTGTGCTCTTCCAGCACCACTAATCCAAAATAAATATTACTATTGGGAGACAGTTCAAATGCGGTTCACTCGGCTGATTCTTGAGTTGAGGGGGCTAACTAATCAAGAATGGCGATCCTGATTAAGCCTCTTTTTTCATCAGAGTTTAGAAAAATGGAGGGTGATATTATTGAAATCTACAGATTCTGAGAGGGCTTCACAGCATAGATGTTGAGAAGATATTTCCATCTGGTGGGCAAATCTCAAACTAATGGACGTTGTTGGATTCATACCCAATATGTAAGAAGATGATTTGTTGGAGGTCAGTCATCTCAACTCCAGGACATTTCTGCAAGAGTTCCTCAGCTTAGTATTCTTGGCCCAAACATATTCACCTGCTACATCAATGATTTTCTCTCCATCGTAAGGTGTGTTTGCCTATAATTGCACAATGTTCAGCATTATTTGCAACTCCTCAGATACAGAAGCAGCCACAAGATTTGGACAATATCCAGGCTAGGCTGACAAGTGGCAAGTAACATTCATACCATAAAAATACTAGGCAATGACCGTTTCCAGTAAGAGACAATCTAATCACCACCTCTTGACATCAGTAGTGTGAGAAACAAAGCTCACACACCTCAATAATTGCAGTCCGAGACAAAATCTGAATCAGCAGTGTCCTTTATTTTACACTGCCAAGTGGGTGAGATGTCCAGTGCCTATAAGGTAGAGGACATACACACACCAAGTTCAATTCATACATAATATTTATATGATTTGATGTCTTTTGTTTTATATTGCTCCTCCCCTGTTTACATCCTCCACTTCCCTAAGACCGGCCCCCATTACCCCTGTTTATCTCATGCCTTATCCGGCCTTGTCTGTGACAAAATGCTTATTCCTGGCCTCACAAGGCTGTTTGACCTCATCCTGCTGTAGGTCATTGTTAGGCATATTCTTTCTTCATCATTATCTACCCCCTTCATCTGTGCCTTTCCCGAGGCAGTTCTGATCCCTATGACCCTTTTAATTGGGGTTTGTTCCTGTGTTTTTGTAAAAGTGGGAAGCAGATGTTTATACCTACCGTTTGTACAGGCGTATCTAGCTTAACTTCATCCCCTCACAACATCTTATCTATGTGCCCATAATGTCTACCATTGTTTTACTGGCACATCTCATTCTGACATACAATTTTAGCTAATACAAAAACAATTATATATTTCGTCCACATCGTTTCCATTCTTGTTGACTCAGCTCATGGCTAAAACAATTACACACTGGTGTGAGTTCATTTTACTTTGTAAAATGGAATTGCAGAATTGCAGAAGTAACATTAATTTACCTATATCCCACAGTAGTATTACCATCACAGGAAGCTCCATTATCGACAGCCTGGGGGTTACCATTGACCAGAAACTCAAATGGACTCACCATATAAATACAATGGCTACATGAGCAGGTCGGAGGCTAGGAATACTACAGCAAGTAATTCACCTCCTGACTCCCCAAAGCCTGTCCACTATCCACACGGCACAAGACTTGTCAGGAGTGTAAAGGAATACTCCCCACTTACCTGGATAATTGTAGCTCCAACAACACTCATGAAGCTTAACACCATCCAGGAGAAAGCAGCAACTACTTGATTGGCACCACATCCGCAAAATCCACTTCCTCCACCACCGATGCTCAATAGCAGTGGTGTGTACTATCTTCAAGGTGCACTGTAGAAACTCACCAAAGATCCTTAGGCAGTACATTCCAAACCCATGACCACTTCCATCTGGAATGACAATAGCAACAGATACATGGGAAAACCATCACTTGCAAGTTCCCCTCCAAGCCATTCAACGTCCTGACTTGGAAATATATCACCATTCCTTCACTATCACTGGGTCAAAATTCCAGAATTCCTTTCCTTAGGGCATTGTGAGTCTCCTTACAGCACATGGACAAGAAGGCAGCTCACCACCTTCTCACGGACAAATAGGGTGGGCGATAAATGCTGGCCAGTCAGCAGTTCCCACATCTCACAAGTGAATGAAATGGAGGTACAAAATAAGGGAGGGCATCTAAAACTGAGATGCAAAGGAATTTTGGAAGGTTTTAAAAATACATTGTAGAGAAGTATTTTGTAGACTAATAGACACAAAGAAAGATTGGGAAACCTACCGAGAAACAAGACATGGAGAAAGAGATTCACACAAGTGAAAGATGTATCATGTACTGAGCTGGGCACAAACAGAGACATTGCAATGAAAAAAAAAGTGCAACTTCAAAAGAAGAGTTCACTCTGTTAGAAAACTAAAGGTTCCTTCACTTCCTGCTGAACTGTCTCTTTAAATAGATGGCTGCCCAATTCTTCTGGGCGGTATGTCACAGCTATTCAGTGAAATTTGATCCCATTGTTCCCACAATGTGGCTTGGCAAATCTATAGTTACTTATGGGTGGCACAGTGGTTAGCACTGCTACCTCAGCTCCAGAGACCCGGGTTCAATTCCAGCATCAGACAACTGTCTGTGTGGAGTTTGCACATTCTCCCCGCATCTGCATGGGTTTCCTACGGGTGCTTCGGTTTCCTCCCACAGTCCAAAAATGTGCAGGCTAGGTGGAATGGCAATGCTAAATTGCCCATGGTGTTAGGTGAAGGGGTAAATGTAGGGGAATGGGTCTGGGAGTGTTGCTATTTGGAGGGTTGGTGTGGACCTGTGGGGCCTGTTTCCACACTGTAAGTAATCTAATCTTAATTGTTTTAATTAAATAAATAAATGGTTGTGCAATTCATTAAAGTTATGCACAATATACAGCTACACTGGTATACTTTTTCACCGTCAATGGGTCAGCCTATGCAACTGAGCTACCTTACTGCAGCAAAATCTTTGGCCCTAATTTATAGTGGAAGTCCAAGGCTGTTTCACAACTATACTTTAAAGATTTCCCTATAAGGTTTTGTAATACTTGGAAACAAAGAAGTTTTCTGAAAAGTCAGCCAATTAGGGTTTCTACTATCTCAATTCCCTGTGGAATAATTGAATACTTTGCAATCAATTTATTGACATCAGAATGGTGGGTAGATTTCTTCCCTAGTGCAAGCAAGAAAATGACAATCTCGTGCCAAAATAATGGGGCTTGTTGGTTTTGCTAATTGCCTATTCTGAGCTTTAATGCATTTCTTCCATTTCATCCCCATTTGCTGCTAATTGGCTCATTATATCCATTGACAATCTCTTTTGAAAAGCTATTACTTCCTTTTTCCCATAGAGTAAATTTGACAGCTTTAAATTTACTCTTTCAAAATTCACAAACCACCTCAGGCCGTTATGGTCACAAAGTATAAGTTCCATAAAGAAACTAACAGAAGGAATAAGGGAGAACAGTGAGCGCTTCAAATTTACTCAATTAAGACTTTTTCTAATTGTAAGCCCAGGGCATTACTGGATGGATCCTATCATCTACACACTTTGTGTGAACCTGCAAGATTATACAGCAGCTACTCAATATAATGCTTCCTATTTTATTGTTTTTAAGACTCAACAGTGAGCTTCACACTATTCAATCACAAAGTTCAGCCACTGTTACCTTCTAAGATTATTATTTAAAAAAAATTATTGATTTTTGGGAATGCCCATCCCTAGTTGAGAAGGTGGTGGAGAGCGGCCTTCTTTAACCCAGCTGCTGTAGGTTGACCCCCGATGTTATTAGGGAGGGATAACAAAAAAAAGACAAGGATGCCTGCATTTACATCATGCTTTACATGGCCATTGATGTCCCAAAGCACCATCCAGCCAAGGAAGTGCTTTAGTAGCATAGTCACTACTGTAATCTAAAAATATGGCAGCCATTGTGCACACAGCAACTTCCCCTAAATAGCAATGTGATACTGATTCAAAGATTGTATTTGTGTTGTTGACCATGGGATTAATATTAGCTCGGACACTAGGGATAACTCTTGTTGGAAATACAGGCATGAAATACTTCATGTTACCCAGGTAGGGTCTCTGATTAATGTCTCATCCAGAAGATAGTTGGAAGAATGAAACCTTGGGTTACATTAAGGTCATGAAAGTATAGTCTAAATAACGTCAGTGGATTTTCCTGTTGAGAGGTCAACTCCCCCTTCTCCACCCTCTTTTAGCATTTTGTCCTGTTCTACTTGACCTCTCATTATGCTCCCAACTATTGTTAATTCCAGAAGGAAAGTTAACAAGGTCACGTATGTCTAGGGGGGAGCTTGTTTCACTATAAACCTTTAAACTGAGGAAAAATGATTCAGTAGCAGCCAAGTCATTGTCTGTAAGTGCTTTAAAACTTGGGAAAATTTAGAAAAGCTCCAAAAGTCATACTCTTGCAATAGCAGTCTGACAAAGAATCCAGAAATTTTTACCTGTACAGGTAGTTCTGGGATAGTGTGCATTTCGGCAGTGCGATTGGGCTACAACATTGCTGAAGAATTAGGGAATGGTAATTTGGAGAACGCTTACCTTCGTTTGCAGTAGCGCAATTCCAGCAGGGTTCAGTTTACACACTTCATTCTACGCATGCGCCAGTGTATACACCAAAATCTCCACACTGTTCTGCGCATGCGCCTGTGTATACACCAAAATCTCCACGCTGTTCTGCGCATGCACCTGTGTGTACATGAAAATCTCTGCGCCGTTCTGTGCATGTGCCAGTGTGTGCAGCAAAATCTCCGTGCCATTCTCCACATGCGTTGGTGTGCGTGCCAAAACTCTGTGCCATTCTGCGCGTGCACTAGTGTGTGCACCAAAATCTCTGTGCCATTCTGCACGTGCACCGGTGTGCGCATCCAAATCTCTGTGCCATTCTGCGCATGGGTTAGACATCTGGGTGATGTTTGAGCAATTGTGAGTGAGACGTTTTGCTGGTCTGCCCTAACCCCACTTTCCCATAGGCCCTATTATTTCTATTTAGCGATTTTTTGTTAAACAAGGTTTCACTGGAACACAACTACGGCGTTATAGGAGAACTACCTGAAATTAGGTTAAGGAGTTTAATGCTGCCCATGCTGTGTTCAGTTGTGTGAGGTTAAGGGCCGATTGCAATGTGGGGTTAGAAATAGCACTTCTGTTGGCATTCCACACTAATTTGTAATATAAACAATTGGTATCTTTCACACATAAACAGGAGGCAGGATTAGGTCATTCAGCCTCTGGAGCCTGTACCACCATTAAATAGATCATGACTGATTTGATTGTAATCCTTGAATCCACATTCTTGCCTACACCAGATAACCTTCCACCCCATTGTTTAACAACAATTTATTCACCTCAACCAAGGACGGTGCTTCCACCATCTTTTTATAAAGACAGTTCCAAAGATTGTTGGTGCCCTGAGAGAAAAAGAACATTCCCCTCATTTCTGTTTTAAATGTGCAACCCCTCATCTTTAAATAATGACTCTTGGATCTTGGTTTTCCCATAAGAGGAAACATTCACTCCATATCCACCACCCTGTAAGTCCTCTCAATCATTTTCATATCTTTCAATCATTTCACATCTTCACAAAGTTCGCGACACCAGTGGAGATAAAGTGTCTGGTTGTATGGTGAGTTGCATTACCAAATGTTAGGATAATGCATAATGATTACACCCAGCTTGTCCAAATTCATCTTGGCTATGCTACAGCATGGCCATTTGAACACTAGTTTTAATTGCAAGTTAATAACCATGTGTAGCTTCAGATCACGAGCATTCTCCAGTAATGGCTTCAGTTTGGCTGGTGTCACCACTCAATAGCTGCTCATCATAGACACTCTATCAGAAAACCTTCCTCTGAATCAAACTAATCTGAAATTAGCTGCCCTTGCATCAGGACATTGTTTTGAATAGAGGTTATTCTTTCATTAACATGGCACAAACCCCCTTTCTAAATTTTACACCCAAATGTCCTTCTAAATTGCCAAGTCTTGCAGCTTGAAGCTCATCAGTGATAGTTACAGTTTTTTATACATTTGTACCATGGCACTGGACCTCACAGAGCAGAATGATCCTTGACTTGATTTCTCAACTGTGCCAAATTAGCCAAGTTAAGACTGCTTTGGGAATTTTTATTATGCTGCTGCTTTAAACATTTAATTTTTCAGTAAGTTTTGAAAGAAACGAGCTTGCATTGTATACAGCTCCTTCCATGATCTCCAGACACCTTTAAGTATATCATAATCAATTAAGCATGACAATAATATATGAAACATGGCCATGAAAGGGCCCACAAACATCAATGTAATGATGAAAATTTGTTCTTAAAGGAGGTACTTGAAGACCAGATTGGAGACCACCCCCACTTGTTATTAATGTCCCAAACACATTTACTGGCAAACCTCCTCAGAGACACAATGAACTGTAGGCTCCAGTTAACCAGCGCTGCATGCTGTATACAGAACAACCTCGTTTATCCGAACATCAATTATCAAAACTTTGGATTATCCGAACAAGAGCTCAAGGTCCTGTAAAAACGCTATCCATCATCCGAACAATCTGCTATCCGAACTCTCAGTTACTCGAGCAAAATACTCCCCACCTGTCTTGTTCGGATAATCAAGGTTGTTCTGTACTGACCTTGAGTTGGTATCTGCCCTAGACACAGAAATGCAAACAATTGTGAACATCTAGTATGTTCAATCAGAGACTCCCTCTGTGTTATTGGGCCTTCTCCGCTCAAGATACTTCAGTGGCCATCTTTCTTTTTTAAAGACTATCTCTACTGACAGCTCCACAGTTATTGCAATCACCTCTGCCATTCCAGGACATCAGTCAGCTGCACCAATGATGCAAACTGCCCAACCTTTTAACATGAATGTGCTGCTTGTGAAATGCAAAGATCCCAGTAAAGCACACATAAGATGTTAACAGGTCTAAAAGCTCAATTGGTGGCAGGGTTTAGACCTCTTAATTGGGATGCATTTTTAGTCAGATTTTGAAACTGCAATCAATATTCCAGATGTGATCTCACCGGGGTCAGATAGAGGAGTGAATTTTATAAAATATCAGCTGCGTGTCAATTTCAGAAAGTTTCACGAGTGTTGCTCTCTGGGAGCTCTCGCAAATTGTCTTTTGCAATTTTATGCTGCTGTCTTTATTAAGTGTGCTCATATAGTCCTTCACTCACCAGGCGCAGAGGTACCTGCTGCTATCGGGACCTTGTAGGATTTGCACTGCCAGCAAAATATTTAAAACCCAGCCGTGCATTAAATCAGTTCCTGCCAGATACGAATAGCCCTTCACAATACATCTGAAGGGAGGAAAGTAAAAGATTCTGTGGACAGCTATGTGGCATAGGTGACTCTGTTAGAAATATATACTCACATTGATAGACACACTGCTATTTTACATCATTCCCTGTATGATTGACTGTCACAGTAATTGCAGCTACCAGAATCGAGCTACACAGTTTACACATTCTTAGTGCTATACCATGTTAAAACCCCTGCCTAAGGGAGTACTACCCTTACCCTAATGTGCAGCCTGGCTTAATGGCCTCTTATTGCTCAACGAGGGAGCGTCATATGTTTGGAAAGCCTCAAACAGTTGACAACATTCACTTTTTGTGAATGCCAGAAAAGGGAAAGAGAAAAAATAAAGAGCTGCATTTGCTCCAGGAACAAGTATGGGCTGCTTTCCCTATAATCAACAACAAATTTACTGTCACTGAATGATCAGTCACCCAACTCACATCTATTGGAACCCGAGGTCAGTCAAGTCTTGTCTGTTTTTTTTGTGCCTGATGCTGCGCTGTCATGGTGAACATGATGTCCCTCCTGCTCAATGTCATCACCTTTCTCCTCGAAGATTGCTGCTGGTCTTTCAGCTCTTCAGCATCCATCACATCCCCATTTTGCTTGCTTCAGTGTGTAGGAGACAGCATGCAGGGACGATGCTACATACACTGATTGCAATGTACCATACCAGATCGAAGCAAGCCTCTGAGCCCCATGCTCAGGAGACTGATTTGTCTGCTTCATAATGACCTGGGTGGAAGAATGAGCTGCATTATAACTGCAGGGGCTTCAGCTATGGTTGTAGATTATAGCCCTTGCCCTTCAGTAACCATTCTTGTAAGGCATACAGACCTTGAAACAAAGCAGGAACATATGAGTTCTCAAAGGTATTGCATCACTACAACTTTCCAGGGTATGTGCCACAGAATTCTAAAATATAGTGTCGATGATCACTGATGACTTGCTCATCGATAGAGTGGTTGTCTTTTCTGTTGATGAAGCCAACCAAGCTATGATGTGAAGGTCTTAATGTACTGTGTGTCCTGTCTATCACATCCTGCACCTGAGGATACTCACTGTGTCGGCAAAACCTACTTGCCCAAGCTGTAGCACTGAACCTGCTGTAGAAAATGAGGTGAAATCAATTACAACAGTAACAGCTATAGATTGTTTGTCTGTTGAGGGTTGTCCAACAAAGGGTCCCAATGGTTCCTTGGAAGCAGCCAGTTGCGTTAAAAATTTACTGTAGCTGGCACCTTGATCGGCATCAGAATGGGAAGACCATGAACCCTTTCAGGTTGCAGGTCCTCCATCAGATGGTGCAGCTATGTGGCAGTGTCCCAGGATACTGTCCTGTCTGTCTGTAACAGCAATGCACCTCCCTCAACTGCAGGAAATGGCACTGATAATGGTTGATTCTGGGCTTCCTGTACCTCTGTTATATATTGAAAGGAGCTTCAGCTGTGACCTGTTCATGTGGAGGCTGCTCAGCAGCTGCTTATGTTTACTGTAGGTCCTGGGTTTGCTGGTGCACCTGTTCCTCATCAATTGCTCTACACCTTCGTTGCACAGTGATGATAATCTTTGCAGTATGTGGATCCATTGATCAGGCAACCAAGTGAAGTTACGTAATGAATATCAGAAACAGGATAGGCTTTTAGCAATGTGAACAGTCAGCATCGCATCGTATACAAATCCTAGTTTAGCATAGTCTTCTATACATTAGGCCAAGGGGAACTCCAATATGGAGGGCCATGGAATTCTTGTGCATGGGCCATTGACATGAGGGACCTTATTCTGAAACACGCAGCACAAACCCTGTCACACATGATTGAAAACTGTAAGTAAAACAGGGTGGTGGAAACCTTGCACTCCCATCTACACACCTCTCCAAATCACCCAAGAAAGGCAACATTGCAAATAAGAGGACAACCATAAGTCATTTGTAAAAATAAGTGGAGTAAAAGTAGGCCATTTGGCCCATTAAATCCACGCTGCTATTCAATGAGATGATGGCCGATCTGATGATCCTCAAATTTTCCTGCCTTACCAAATTATCCTTGATTCCCTACTGATTAAAGCTCTGTCTATCTCAGTCTTGAATATAATGAAAAACGGAAAAAAAAAGAGAACTCTGGCTGCTGAAAATCAGAAACAAAATCAGAAACTGCTGGAAAACCTCAGCAGGTCTGGAAGCATCTGTGGAGATTGAGCAGAATTAATGTTTCAGGTTAAGTGACCCTTCTTCAAAATTCAGATTATTTCATTGTCTGATTGGATAATGAAATTGGAGAAACTGCTGTTATAACATTGACATGATTTGACTGTATAGCTGTTGGCAAATTCCGACAGTTCAAGGTGAGAGGAAATCACCCAGACTGCTCCATACCACTGAGCAGTCAATGAGATCTTGGATTACATTTTGAATCATAACCTGCACAATTGGGGCCTGCAGGCGACAATTGAAGATTGATTATAATTATTTCTGTTTCACAGGGATGGCTACTTTTAATTGATAATGGCCACTGACATAGTCAAGATTGCTTGTGACCAGGACTTGTACCCCACACAGTTGGACACTTCTTATGTTTCACATACAGTGTGCTATGGTGACATCTCGACTCAAAATGTTAGCTTGCTTTCTCTACATGGATGCTGCCTGACTAGCTGTGATCTCCAGCATTTTCTTTATTTTCAGTGCTATGATTATAGATGTCTTCAAACAGTGAAATAAATGCAATGGTATGTTCCTGAGGGGGCTGCTTGGTGATCCCATCCCAGTGCGCATCAAGATGGCAGCATTTCCCATGCCTATATTTGGAATTTGGTGAAGTGAGCCATAGGCTCAGCCTAGTATTCAACTTGGATAGCAACTTGTTTTGGATAGTAGCAATTTGTTTGAGTATTATGACTTCATTAATCCAGATGACTATCTCACTGCTGACTTTTGTTTGGGGTGACAAAGCTTTGGAAGGACAGGAAATATGTCAGTCATCAAAGTGTACCCAATTCCTGCCCTGATCTTACAGCCTTTTGTGTTGTTATAAAGCAGGAATAGTGCTTCTGATGGATCTCAGCAATGCTACTTCATCAGAAGTTGATGGATGGAAGATTTTCTTGTCTTCGGTGGACAGTGCATGGCATTCTCAATACTGAGTGAAATCCAGCTGCTGCTGGTGGCTGGAATGGGTTGCTTCATTCTTGAAAGATTTGTAGATTGAGCTGAACACTAAAATATCATCAAATAAAAATGAATAGATGTTAGGCTTTCTTAGTTTGTTTTCTCCTTTTACCCTTGCTGAATCTTTGGCCTTTTGCACATGAAGTATAGAAAACCATGTTCTCACATTTCTAGGCTGGGTTTGCCGTTTACCTGGTGATGGGGTTGCTGCAGCTATGCAGGACATTGGTTAGGCCACTTTTGGAATATTGTGTGCAAATCTAGCCTCCCTTCTATTGGAAGGATGTTGTGAAACTTGAAAGGGTTCAGAAAAGATTTACAAGGATGTTGCCAGGGCTGGAGGGTTTGAGCTGGAGGGAGAGGCTGAATAGGCCGGGGCTGTTTTCCCTGGACTATCGGATGCTGAGGGGTGACTTTATAGAGGTTTATAAAATCATGGATAGAGTAAATAGACAAAGTCTTTTCCTGGAGTTGGGGGAGTCCAAAAACCAGAGGTCATAGATTCCGGGTGAGAGCAGAAAGAGTTAAAAGGGACCTAAGGGGCAACTTTTTCACACAGAGGATGGTGCACGTATGAGCTGCCAGAGGAAGTGTGGAGGCTCATGCAATTACAACATTTAAAAGGGACCTGGATGGGTATATGATTAGGAAGGATTTGCAGGGATATGGGCCAACTGCTGGCAAATGGGACTAGATTATTTTAGGATATCTGGTCAGCGTGAATGAGTTGGACCAATGGATCTGTTTTCTTGCTGTAAATCTCTCTGACTCTACAGTCCGGTTCAGGTGTTGAACAGACCTGTTGGCCTGCTCATGTGCAGATCGCACTCCTCATCAACACTAAAGCTATGTGACTGCAAACTGAATGCTCTCAACAAACCTCAACCGGCTCTTAGTTTATTGAGTGAAAAATAGAGTTCTGCGTCAGCCTTTGGCAATGTTTGAGCTTCTTATTAGCAGAAGATGATGTATTTCAAAAGCAAAATTCATCTGAAATACTTAATTAGTTAATCTAAATTAGGTCAAGAGATTAAAATTCAGTTTATTACTCAAGTTGTATAATCAGAGCAACTTTAGCAAAAATAATTTTACAGGTTTATATTAATAAGAAGAAAAACCACTCAAACTCCATTTTACTGATTCATTTCTGTTGTCCTTAGGCTGAATAGACTCCATCGTATAAGAATCCCTAAAGGTTCAGACTAATTGTAGGCTCCAAATTTGACAAGAGTGGAAATGGTCACATAGCTTAGCAACCACGCACAGGGGCAGAGGGAAAAGTGAGGAATGGTTAATGTAAATCTCTTTGAAGACTGGGCTCTTTAGCTGTGTAAGATGATTTAACAACAGCCTGTCAGTAGGCCTTTCTGGTCCTGTAGTTTGCTTATAGAGTGGGAAATGATTAATGTGTCTGCAGTAGCTCGCTCTCTGGAGCAAATCCATTTCTAGGATTGTGTATTTAGATTTTCAATTTAGGTACAATAATCAAATGGATACAACTATTCTTTATCGATATACACGAGTGCTCCAAACACCATTCAATTGCTGTACAATAGACAGTGGAATGTGTTACTGAGGCACATGACAGATATTCAGCTCCTCACGGATTGTTTAGACCCTTGAAAACTACTGTCTATTTAATTTTCACATAGTTCTGCAACCATTATCAACGATCCTATGTCTCATTTATTTTAGGGAAAAATTAGCTATTTGTGCCAAGTGAGACAACATTTTGTGAACATTTGATCGCAGAGGAGGAGAATTTCTGTTTGGCAGGATGTAATTATCTCAGAATTGGTACATTGAAAGGACCCCAGCCCGTGGACACCAGAAAATTATCTCTAAGTTCACCAGGGCACTCCTGAGCGGACAGATTGGTGACAAAAACCCCCAAACAACATATTCAAGGACAACGGGTACCCAATAAGCACAGTCGCCTATTCTTACACAACAAACCTAACAAGAAGACACAAAATACCCAGAGACCCTAGCCACATTAAAGACATATCAGAGATGACGACCAGACTACTCTGACCCATTTGCATCATGGCAGCCCACAAACCTACCATCACACTGAAACAGCTCTTGATGAACCTAAAAGACCTTGTACCAACAACCAGCAAAACTAACGTCATACAAAATACCCTGCAAGGACTGCAACAAACATTACATCAGACAGATGGGCAGATAACTAGCCACCAGAGACACAAGTACCAACCAGCCACCAAAAGACATGACCAACTATCACTAGTATCCTTACATGCAGAGAACTAGGGACACCAGTTCTGTCCTGGGACAGGCTAAACAAAGATATGCACGGGAATTCCTAGAGGCCTGGCATTCAAACCGGAACTCCATCAACAAACAGATCGATTTGGACCCCATTTACTAACCACTCAGAAAAAGAACCAGAAGTGATATCACCCACCTCAACGGACCAAGACGCATAATTAGAAAGCAGACAGTACACCAGTGCTTCAACAGAGGCTCACTGATGATGTTACTGAGCGTGATGATGAAACGTCAGAGAACAAACCTATTAGCTCAGCGAACAAGCTTACAACCTGAAGCACAACCTGAGCTACAAATCTTTACAAAAATCACAGCATGGTGATATGCTCAGTGGTAGTATTCCTGTTCCAGAGTTTTAAAGTATGGTTCTGTCTTTCTTTAACACCTGGTCAGTGAGGTTCAGGGCTCAGAATGCCCTGACATCCTTGAAGTGTGTTTACCTTTAATGAGGATGTTAACCTCCAGGTAAAAGGCAAGTGGGGCTCTGTAGCCTTGATTGCAGCCCAGGAGATGGATCTCTAAAGATGGAAATTGCAAAGCAACAAGAAAACAGTTCAGCTGCCTTCTGCCCTGGTCAGTTGTTTAAGAATCTCATATTGAGATTTGAGCTAGGACCTGCTCTAATGGACAAATATAGATGCACAAAGCATACAAATGGGCTGCTTTTTACAGGCCCTCCCTGGTGGTGGTTTGTCGGCTGGGTGAGTCTATGAAATGCCACGATGGACATGACTGCTGTCTTCTCATCTATCTTGCCACTGCTGCAATTTACCAATAACAGATGGCCCACCAACTGTGGGCAATTGAGATGGTGTAATTGATGGGTTCCCACCAAACTAGCAATTTTCTTTTATTCGTTGATGTGATGTGGGCAGATCTGGCTGGGCCAGCATACATTGTTAGTTTCGCTTGAGAAGGCGATAGGGAGCTGAGTTATTGAACCAATGCAGTCAATTTGTCATAGGCATACTCTCAACACCATTAGGAAGGGCTAATGCCCAAAATGTTGATTCTCCTGCTCCTCGGATGCTGCCTGACCTGCAGTGCTTTCCCAGCACCACACTCTCGACCATTAGGAAGGAACCTTAGACAACTCTTTCCAAGTCCAAGACCACGTCCATCTAGAAGGGCAGGTGGGGCAGCAAATGCACAGGAGCATCAGCACCTGCATGCCGCCATCCAAGCCAGACTTGGAAATGTATTGGTTCTTCATGAGAATTTAGATGCTTTTACTTCTTTCATTTCTTATGAATTCAGGGTCAAGTATCTAACTGCTATTGTCAATATAAGACCATAAGAACAGAAATTAGGCCATTCAGCCCATTGAGTCTGCTCTGCCATTCAATCATGGCTAATAGGGTTTTCAACCCCATTATCCCACTTTCTACCTGTGACCTTTGATCCCCTTGGCAATCAAGAAATTACCTATCTCTGTCTTAAATATACTCAATGACCTGGCCTGTGCAACCCTCTGTAGCAATGAATTCCACAGATTTATCATTCACTGGCTCAAGAACTTTTAAAAATCTCCATTCTAAATGGTCTTCCCTCTACTTTAAGACTGTGCCCTTGGGTCCTCCTCTCCTGCCAATGGAAATATCTTCCCAATGTCCACTCTGACCAGGCCATTCAGCATTCTGTAAGTTTCAATCAGATCCCTCCCCCATACTTCTAAACTCCATCGAGTATAGTCCAAGAGTCCTCAAACATTCCCCATATGCTAAGCCTTTTATTCCTGGGACCATCCTTGAGGACCTCCTCTGGACCCACTCCAGGGCCAGTATATCTTTGATGAGGTATGGGGCCCAAAATTGCTCACAATACTCTAAATGTGGTCTGGCCAGAGCCTTAAAAAACCTTAGAAGTACATCCCTCCTTTTATATTCTAGTCCTTTCGAGATGAATGACAACATTGTATTTGCCTTCCTAATTATTGAATCAACTTGCAAGTTTACCTTAAGAGAATCCTACACTAGGACTCCTAATTCCCTTTGTAATCCAGATTTCTGAATTTTTCTTCCCATTTAGGAAATAGTCCATGTCTCTATTCTTCCTCCTAAAGTGCATGACCTCACACTTTCCCACATTGTATTTCAGCTTTGCCCACTCTCCTAAAACTGTCTAAATCTATCTGCAGCCTCCCTGCCTCTTCAGTTCTACCTGCCCCTCCACCTATCTTTATATCATTTGCAAACTTAGCCAGAATGCCCTCGGTTCCTTCATCCAGATAGTTAATATATAAAATGAAAAGTTGTGGTCCCGACACTGACCCTTGTGGAACACCACTAGTTACTGTCTTCCATCCTGAGAAATACCCTTTTATCCCTACTCCCTTCCTTCTGGTTGACAGCTAATCTTGTCTCCACGCTAGTACCTTGCCTCCAACACCATGGGCCCTTATCTCACTCAGCAGCATCCTGTACAGCACCTTATCAAAGGCCTTCTGGAATTCCAGATAGACAGCATCCATTGGCTCTCACCTGTCTAACCTGCTCTTTACCTCCTCAAAGAATTCCAGCAGATTTGTCAGGCATGACCTCTCCTTGATGAAACCATGCTGACTTTGTCCTATTTCACCATGCACTTCCAAGTATCCAGAAATCTCATTCTTCACAATGGACTCCAAAATCTTATCAATGACTGATGTCAGGCTAATTGGCCTGTAATTTCCCATCTTCTGCCTTCTCCCTTCTTAAACGGGAATTACATTAGAAATTTTCCAGTCCTCTGGGGCCCTCCCCAACTCCAGTGTTACCAGAAAGATCACTACTAAAGGGTCCACTATCTCTTCAGTTATCTCCTTCAGAACTCTAGGGTGTAGCCCATCTGGCCCAGGTGATTTGTCCACTTTCAGCCCTTTCAGTTTTTCTAGCAACTTCTCTTTGATGATGGCCACCATACTCACCTCTGCCCCCAACTCTCTAGAATTTTTGGAATATTAGTCATGTCTTCCACCATGAAGACTGACGCAAAGTACTTATTCAGTTTCTCATCAAATTTTAGTTCCCCATTACCGGTTTCCAGCATAATTTTCTAGTTGCTCAATGTCCACCTTTGCTTCTCTTTTGCCCTTTATGTTTCTAAAAAAAAGACTCTTGCAATCTTCCTTCATATTACTGGCTAGTTTAGCATCTTCTCCTTCCTTATTTCTTTCTTCATTGCCCTTTGTTGGTCTTTGTAGGCTTCCCAATCCTCTAGCTTCCCACTTCCCTTTGCCACATTATATGCTTTCCCTGACTTCCCTGGTCAGCCATGGTTGCCTCATTTTCCCTTTAGTATGTTTCTTCTTCCTTGGGATGTATTTTTTGCTGTGTTTCTCAAATTACTCCCAAAAACTCCTGCCATTGCTGTTCCACTGTCTTTCGTGCTAGGCTCCTCTCCCAGTCAATTCTACCCAGTTCCTCCCTCATGTCTCTGCAGTTGCCTTTATTCAACTGTAATACCATACATTTGATTCCACTTTCTCCCTTCAAACTGCAGAGTAAATTCTATTGTATTATGCTTACTGCCTCCTAAGGGTTCCTTTACCTTAAGCTCCCTTATTACGTCTGCCTCATCGCACAACACTACGTCCAGAATCACCCGTTCCTTAGTGGGCTCCACCACAAGCTGCTCCAAAAAGCCACCTCATTGAAATTCTACAAATTCCTTTTCTTGTGATCCACTATCAACCTGACTTTCCCAGTCCATCTTCACATTGAAATCCCCCACGATTACTGTAATCTTGCTTTTCTTATAAGCTTTTCCTATCTCTTGGTGTATCTTATGTCCCAATTCCTGACTACTGTTTGGAGGCCTGTAGATAACTCCCATTATGGATTTTTTTAGCCTTTGCAGTTCCTCAATTCTACCCTCACAGATTCTACATCATCTGACCCTACTTTGTTTATTGCTATTAATTTAATTACGTTCAAGAGCAATATAAAGAGCATAATCATGATTTCAATGGCCCAGATATTTTGACTGGGGAGAGAATTGTTGGAAAGTATAGATTAGAGCTGCATGTAGGGACCACTCAGAATCCCTGACACTGCTGACTCTGTGGGAATGCCCAGAAAAATGAAGTTTACAATGGGCAATTTTCCTGTTTCTGGAAACCTAAGAAAGAGTCCATTTGAGCTGGAGAATTTGGAGAGTTCTGACTCATTTAGGCTTGATAGTTACCCAGGAGGCATTAGTGGATGAAAATTTGACTCTAATTCCTGGCATCTTATTAAACTAACCCACTGTTTCATATCATCATTGATCGTTCCCAAAAGTATACCTAACCCAAACATTCAGACCTCCACAAACATTACATCCTCTAGACCTCTGATGACAACCTACTAAGCAGAGGGAATTTAAAGTGGGACAGTGGGAAATTTTTTACTTGGGCCAAAAAGAAAAGCAATATTTTATTTAAATGTAGAAAGATAGCAAATTCTGCTGTAATGAGGGTTGTCTTTGTGCCTACATCGTAATTAAAATGTAGGTACAACGAGTGTTTAGGAATTCAAGGGGAATGAAATATATAAGTAGAGATGATTTGCTATGTTTGTGCAGAGATCACATCTGAAGTACTGCGTACAGTTTTTGTCTTCTTCTTGTGAATTGTGAATAGCATTAGAAGCAGTTCAGAGAAGATGCATAGCACTGATTCATGGAATGCTGGAGGCTAACTTATGAGGAAAGGTTGAGCCTGTAATCTTTAGAGTTTAGAAGAATGAAAGGGGATCTTATTAAAACACAAATGTTCTGCAGTGGAATTGCCAGTGCGGATTCGAAAAAGATCACCCTGATGGGAAAGACTAAAACCAGGACGTAGTTCAAATTTTTTAACTCACTAGTGGGATGTGTATGACTGGCCCTGATGGCATTTATTGCCTACCTGTCCCTAATTGCCCCTTAGAAGGTGGTGACGAGCTGCCTGCTTGAGCTGCAATCCACAATGCCATGAGGGAGGGAATTCCATGATTGCACCCAGCGACAGTGAAGGAATGGTACTATACTTCCGAGTCAGGATGGTGAGTGGCTTGGAGGGCAACTTGCAAGCAGTGGTGTTCGCATGCATTTGCTGCCCTTGTCCTTCTAGATGGAAGTTTTGGGTTTGGAAGGTGCTGTCTGAGGATCTTTGGTGAACAACGTTTCCATGTTCACTTTTGCCTGTTGTTTTTCCAGTGACCTTCTCACTTGGTGATAAATGATAAGATAAATGTTGAACGTAAGCAATAGGTATGTGCGTGAAAGGGATAGGAACATTGAACTGGGTGTGGGCCAGTCAGCCCATTGAACCTGCTCTGCTCATTAATATGAACATGGTTGATAGTACATTCCGATGCCCTTTACCCAGACTTTGATCTCTTCCTGAGAAGGTCGTGAAAGCAGAATTTTTGAATATTTTTAATACAGACGTCGCTTCTTGGTGAACAAGGGTGAAGGACTATTATTGAATTGTGGAGCAGGCCCGAGGGATTGGATAGCCTATCCTGCTCCATGTTTATATGTTCCTTTTCTTCCCTCTCCATCAACCATTTATGAGCATTGATGTAATTTAAACACAATCTCAAAACCCCGTGCCTACACAACATAATATTGCATTGTGTAATAAATCTCCAATCTCTACATCCTTTGGTTCTACATCCCTGAATCTAAAAATAGAAGTGCATAAACAGAAAGGTATACACACATTTCGCAGGCAACACACAGAGACAGATGCATATACAGATGTGTACAGATGCACAGGAGGAAATATGTAAGTGTAACTTTAAACTTACAGATATTCAGATGCACATTGCCAGAACATACATACTGACCTCTAATATTACATGCAGAGAGAAGCAAGTGTGCAAACACATGAATGATTAAAGGCATTTCAAAGTTAAAAATGGTTTGTTTGGTTGCCTGGGAGAATTTTTTTCTCATTTGCCTTCCTAAGGTGCTTCAGTTTATTGCTTAATTACATTCTTTCCCTTTTCTATTCAGTACATGGCAGCTGTACCACCCATAGCATTCTCTCCAGCGTTAGTCACTGGGGATGTGCAATCTTTAGCTGGCTGCTGCTATATTTAAACTCATTACACTTTCCACATCCCAGTCCGTTCACCCTGCAAGTGCTGCAGCAACGAATCAACCAAAATGTGACCCTTAATATTAATGCTTCATTTATGGATGGAGAGAGAGAGAGAGAGAGAACTGAATCCGAGAACATTCCTGAACTTGGCTTCATTTATTTTTAATTTCCTTTCCCTGAAGTATGTAACACTTTTCAGCTTTTCAGGACCGTTATCCTACTGGAAATACTCCCCTATGTTTGGTTGAATATTCTATAACTGTTACATTAATAGGGTGGCGGTGGATCATATGTGGTAATTGCTGCCAACTCCTTGGTTAAAATCTGGTGTAATATCAAGGGATGGGAAAGTAGTCCTTACCATTACATTACCCCCGACTGAAATAATTTATTGTGTTAATGAAAGTCTATTGTATGAACTGGCTGGAATCTGACCTGTCTCATTCCTGATGAAGTGCTTATGCCTGAAATGTCAATTCCCCTGCTCCTTGGATGGTGCCTGACCTGCTGTGCTTTTCCAGCACTATACTCTTGACTGGAATCTGACCTTGCCTAGGTCATTTTCTTAATGGGTTGAGAAGTCATTGATGATGTCACACTTCCTTTAAATTGCATCCAGCCACATACTGTTGTTGGATTGAGTGGAAAAGTTATCATAGACATAAAAATAGGAAATGCTTGAAAAACTCAGCAGGTCAGGCAGCATCAGTGGAGAGAAATCAGAGATAACATTTCAGGTCCAGTGAATAAAAACTGAACTAACTGTGGACGCTGGACCTGAAACGAAAATGCTGATTTCTCTACACAGACACACCCACTGAGCTTTTCCAGCAATTTCTGTTTATGTTTCAGATCCAGTGACCCTGCTGTCAAAATGATTGTAGCTAGGGAAAGGTTGGTATATGCTGAAGCTGGAGTAGGGGTAGGGAGAAAGAGCTGGAGATATAGTTGGAGCTGCAGCTCAGAGAGAGAGACAACAACAGTTATACAGATAAAGACAGGGTAACGTTCCCCCTGGGAAAATTAATATCTGCGAATGGGGACCGTGAATGGCTGGCGATGGTTTGTTTGCAATATGAAGAAATTATACTCAAAATAATCGACTCTCCTGCTCCTTAGATGCTGCCTGACTGGCTGTGCCTTTCTAGCACCACGCTTTTTGATTCTGAACTTTACCTCCTGCCGTCCTCAATTTAACGTGTTAGTAATAGCAGCCCATGTGATGTCAAGTCTTGGTGTCTGGGGATTAGGGTAAATTAAGGCCTACTATCACTATCCAAAGCCTCGAACACACTTTTCATGTGAAGCAGTGATATACCTGCACTGCACTCAATCTAGTCTACTGTATTCGCTGCTCATAATGTCGTCCCCCATACATTGAGGAAACAAAATGCAGACCGGGTGACTGGATCGCAGAACACCTGTATTCTGTCTGCAAAACTGACTCTGAGCTTCCAGTTGCCTGCCATTTCAACACAACACCTAGTTCCCTGGCCAACCCCTCTGTCTCAGGCCTGCTGGAGTGCTCCAGCGCGAACTGGAAGAACAACACCTCATTTTCTGCTTAGGGACACTGCAGACTTCAGGACTCACTATCGAGTTCATTAATTTTAGGATCTGAGCACCTTCTCCCATGTCCCTATCCCATCCCTCACACACCAAGGCCATGTCATCACACGGACTGCTACCACAACCATCCCATTGTCACTGACTAATAGTTCCCACTGCAACTATCATGCCTCCAGGCTGATCTTTACCTGTTCCTTTGTCTGTCCAAGTGTTCTCTCCTTCTGGGCTCCATCTCCACCTATCACTTACTCCCCCACCCACACGCTAAAGTATATAGCATACATACCAACCTTTTGTTAGCTACAATCAATTCTGAAGGAGAGTCATTGGACCTGAAATATCAACTCTGCTCTCTCTCCACAGATACTGCCAGATCTTCTGATATTTTCCAGCAATTTCTGTCTTAGTTTCTGATTTCTAACAAGTGCTGTTCTTTGGGTTTTTTTCATTATAGGAAACTTGTGTCCCACTTTCTGCTGCTAATATTCTTCCCTTTAATGTTCTTCCAGGTGTCAGTTAGTACCACTTTGTCACAATCTGGTAGAAACTGCATACGTGAAGGCTGGTTTAGTTGATCTTTCAAATTTTCTTTCTCACATCACAATGCAGCCCCAAATAGGATATTTCCACCCACATCCTTAATGAATAGAATAGAATCCCCACAGTATTGAAGCAGATCATTTGGCCCAATGGCCACACCGACACTCCAAGTAGCATCCCAACCAGACTGAACCCTTGCTACCCTTTCCATGTAACTTTGCATTTTCTACGTTAGGCAAAGGTGAGGACTGCAAATGCTGGAGATGAGAGTGGAGTGTGGTGCTGGAAAAGCACAGCAGGTCAGACAGCATCCGAGGAGCAGGAGAAACGATGTTTGGGGCAAAAGCCCTTCAGACATTCTCTATGGCTCACTCACCTTGCCTATACATCCCTGGACACTTTGGGCAATTTAGCATGGCCAATCCACCTAACCTGATCTTTGGACTTTGTGACAAAGCAAGAGCACTTGGAGCAAACCCACGCAGACACAGTTTAGCCCAATTGATACTTGTTGGCATCATGGCAAGCATAAGTTAAAGGAGTGTTGAGGGTGTTGGTATTCTGTCAATCTGAAGAGGTAAATAGGAGCCCTTTCATTATGCATGGTTCCATATGATCGGTGAGTGATTAGACTATAAGACAGCAGAGACATGATTACATGTCTGTAATCTCCTAGCCTTTTAAACGT
The DNA here is from genome assembly GCF_047496795.1 of Chiloscyllium punctatum. Classification (NCBI taxonomy): domain Eukaryota; kingdom Metazoa; phylum Chordata; class Chondrichthyes; order Orectolobiformes; family Hemiscylliidae; genus Chiloscyllium; species Chiloscyllium punctatum. Next base: position 107,746,802 of record NC_092745.1, on the reverse strand, counting down.
AATGGAGATGGTAGTGATCAGAGCTGCAGCACTAGTCTGAGCTTCATTTAATGCTGGAAGAGCAGACGTCACAGTTTTCTGGTTTAAAAGCCTGGCTGAAGCAGAAATAGAGATGCAAATTCCAAATGTAGATGCGGAATGCTGAGTCATGCTGAGACTGAATAATACACAAGCTACCCCACACTCTCAGACATTGGGAGACAGATCAGAGTAGATTTTTCAATTCTCACACAATTGTGTAAGTGTAGTGTGTTAAAGAGTTAAAAATCACACAACACCAGGTTATAGTCCAACAGGTTTAATTGGAAGCACACTAGCTTTCGGAGCGATGCTCCTTCATCAGGTGATAGTGGAGGGCTCGATTGTAACACAGAATTTATAGCAAAGATTTACAGTGTGATGGAACTGAAATTATACATTGAAATTATACATATACAATGTATAATTTCAGTTACATCACACTGCAAATTTTTGCTATAAATTCTGTGTTACGATCGAGCCCTCCACTATCACCTGATGAAGGAGCATCACTCCGAAAGCTAGTGTGATTCCAATTAAACCTGTTGGACTATAACCTGGTGTTGTGTGATTTTTAACTTTGTACACCCCAGTCCAACACCGGCAGCTCCAAATCATGATTGTTAAAGAGTGGTTCCCATAGGTGAGTGTCCTTGTCTTTCTAACAGATCTGGGAGCTAAGATTCTTCTGGTGAATCTTATAAATCAGAAAATAATGTTATCCACTGCTTCTCCAGTTTACATTGTGCTTGTTTCTATTGGAAATGTCTGGGATGACTTGGATCAATTTCACCTTCCTATGCATATCAGTCTGTGTTGCTGATACCCAATGGGAAAGGATGCTCACAAAACCTTGTGGGTAAAATTTAGGTTCAATCTTAGTTAGTCAACATACATTTATTACGTATTACTTCATGGCTAGTTACATTACATCTGAGCTACATGATGGCCTCTTATGAGACATCAAACCCAATTTAATAATAAGTTGGCATTATTGTCACTCAAACATTCTGATGTTCATAACAGTCTACTGAAGGAGCAGAGCTCTGAAAGCTAATGCTTTCAAATAAACCTGTTGGACTAAAGCCTGGTGTTGTGAGATTTTCAAATTTTGTACACCCCAGTCCAACACCGGCTCCTCCAAATAATTTCTTTTGTTGAGAGCAGTTACATTGTTCACTCGCGATTGGATTCCGAGCTTGCTGAAGTTCTTCACTAGACTGTAGAATTTTAAGGCCGATGTGCATGTTTCTGCTCAGACGTTAGAAGTATTGGTTTCTGATAACACACCCTTTTCCACATAGTGTTGGTTGCTGTATTTTAAGCTTATCCTTAGCATTCCTTAGATGTTGAGAGGTATTCTGTCTGCTCTTGCAGTTCTCTGTCTGAGAGTTGTAATTTCATTCACTTCAATGAAGGGCTATTTTCCCCCCAGTTAATACAGTGATACTCACCCTAGTCATAGAATCATAGAGTCATAGAGATGTACAGCACAGAAACAGACCCTTCGGTCTAACTCGTCCATGTCGACCAGATATCCTAATGTAATCGAGTCATATTTGCCCATGTCTCTCTAAATCTTCCCTATTCATATACCCATCCAGACACCTTCTAAATGTTATAATTGTATTAGCCTCCACCACTTCCTCTGGCAGCTTATTCCATACATGGACTACTGTCTGCATGAAAAAGTTGCCCCTGAGGTCCCTTTTAAATCTTTCCCCTCGCACCTTAAACTTATGCCCTCTAGCTATGGACTCCCCCAGTTGGTTTGATGATTTAGATTTAGATTTTATTGTCAGGTGTACTTAAGTACAGAAGTACAGGAGCATAGTGAAAAGCATCTAATGTTGCCAAACATGGTGCCATTTTAGGTACTTTGTACCCTGGTACAAAACAAAACTTAGTTACAAAGTAGTAAGAGAAGCAATAGCTAAAAGGTTAACCATTACTTGATAGAATAGTAGCAACATAAAGAAATAGGTAATACTTTACATTAAAGGCTTTTCTAGTTTGTTCTAGGACACTAAAGGAATAAGTTAAAAGTTCAACAGTCTTTAATGAGTCCTCCGCTTATCTTGCTCTCCAGGGAGACCTCAGCTGTCTGTTCTTGACATCACCACTGCAGGTATTGTTGCTGCTGATGAAACTGCTGCCTGTCCAATCTCTCTCGATGACTTGAGAATATGCCTGGGTAGGATCAGCTCGCATGCCAAGCCGAGACACTGCCCTGGGCCACCAAGAGAGCAGGCCAGGATCTGCCTCGAGCCGCTGAGAGACCAGGCCGGGTCCCACCGTGAGCTGCTGAGAGACCAGGCCGGGTCCTATTGTGAGCTGCTGAGAGACCAGGCTGGGTCCCACCATGAGCTGTCGAGAGACCAGGCTGGGACCCAACACGAGCCGCTGAGCCACCAGGCTGGGACCCACCATGAGCTGCCAAGGGACCAGGCTGTGACCTATTGTGAGCCACTGAGAGACCAGGCTGGGACCCACTGAGAGACCAGGCTGGGACCCACCATGAACTGCCGAGAGACCAGGCTGGGACCCACCATGAGCCGCTGAGAGACCACGTTGGGACCCACCATGAGCCGCTGAGAGACCACGCTGTGACCCGCTGTGAGCTGTTGAGAGACCAGGCTGGGACCCACCATGAGCCACTGAGAGACCACGCTGGGACCCACCATGAGCCGCTGAGAGATCAGGCTGGGACACTAAGGGACCAAAAACACCAAAAGGGTGATAAACGAGTAAAAAGGGGGAGAAAAGAGCAGTAAATGGAAGGGGTGGAGGAGCTCTGGTTGGAGCGTACTACTCTGCTACCATCTTGCCTGGAATATTCAAACAAATTGCCGGTTATCCCTCAGAAGGTTTGATTGCTATCTTCTAAAGGTATTCTGTAATGATATGTTTTCTAACAAGGCTCTGCTTTGGCATGCTGGTTTCTTTCAAACGATTTTTGCTGAATGGTGTTTATCTTACTGTGTGTGTAAGGATTAGTCATGTTCTGGTTCAATGATTGTTTTTACACCTTTTCTGGAAATGTTCCACTTTCTTACAAAAGTTGAGTTTGCACGACAAAGCTGGACTTTATTTCTTCTTAAATGATCATTTTAACTCCTCATCTGGAACAGTGTCTTCTGGCATCAAAGGATTTAAAGGCACTTTGTATTAGTCTCTGACATGATGCTTTTGTGTCTTTTTATCCAAGGAAATCTGATGAGGAAGACTAAGGAGGAATTTCGTTCACCAGAAGGTGGCGAATCTGTGGAACTCATTGCTACAAAAGACCGCTAAGGCCAAGATATTGAATGAATTAAAGACAGAGACAGCTAGGTTGTTGATTAGTAAGAGGGTCAAAGGTTATGGGGTGAAGGCAGGAGAATGGGTTGAAAAATGTATCAGCAATGATTGAATGGTGGAATAGACTCAATGGATTGAATGGCCTACTTCTGTTCCTATATCTTGTGGTCTTATGATCTCTTTGAAACAGGTTGGCTTTCTGTCCCCATCTTTCAGTTCTGCTGTTTTTAGATTTCAGCTTCTACTACTATCTGGATCATTTGTTCCATGAAAGCCATTTTTGATTGTAACAAACCTGAAAGAAAAGGATCAGAAATTCTGGCAATGTTCTGTCTTGAATTAGCTTTTGTTGTAGATCACAAAATTCTGATAATGTGTAAACATTAATAGATGTATTAATAGATTCTCCAGGAAGCTGTCTTCTTCTGCCAAAGCTTGGTCTCTCCATTATACAATTGGTACTGATACAAAGTAATCATCAAATGTTCTTACAATATTATCAAAGGTATCCTGGACTCAATGGGGTGCATCAGAGGTTATTAAAGAAAATAGCTACACAGTGATAATGAATGCACTGGTAGTGCTTAGATTCTGGAAAAATTCCAGAAGATTGGAAAATTCCCAATTAATAAACTTTCTTAAAAAGGGGAAGGAGGCAGAAAACAGATAACTGTACATTAATTAGCTTAATGTTTATTGTAAAAACTGTATTAGCAGAGCATTTAGAAATATCAAAATATGATCATGTTGCAAAAGCAAGGGAAATCATGCCTGACAAATTTACTAGAAATCTTTGCGGAGATAACAGACAGAATAGATAAAGGAGGTACAATGGATATAATACATTTGGATTTTCAGAAGGCTTTTGGTAAGGTACCATACATTAGGCTACTTAATAAATGGATAGAGAGTTGGCTAACTAACACAAACCACAGAATTGTGAGAAGGAGGGCATTTTCAGAATAGCAACCTGTAACTAGTGGAGTGTCACAGGGATCAGTGCAGGGGCCACAATTATTTACAATATGTATAAATGACTTGGAGGAGAAAAGCGAATGTGCTACAACCAAGTGTGCGATGACAAAAACAGCTGGGGATACAAGTGGTGTGGGTGAAACAAAAAATCTGCCGAGGGATAATGACAGGTTAAGCAAATGGGCAAAACCTGGGCAGATGGAATATAAAGTGGGAAATTGTGAAGTTGCACAATTTATCAGGAAGAATAGAGGCACTAAATATTATCAAAATGGAGAAAGACTGCAGAAAGCTGCATAACAGGGATTTTGAAGTCCACATGCTTGAGTCCCAGATAATGAACATTTGAGTTCAACAAGTATTTAGAAAGGCAAATGGAATGCCAACCTTTATTTCAAAGGAAATGGAAGATAAAAGTAAGGAGGTTTTGCTAAACTGTACAAGGCACTGGTCAGACCACAGCTGGAATACTGTGGACGTAAGATGGGCACTGGAGGCAGCCCATAGAAGGTCCACTAGGCTAATACTGGGTATGGAGGGGCTACCTTATGAGGAGATGTTGAGTAGGTTGGGCCCGAATTTATTGCAATTTAGAAAAATGAGACGAGACCTTATTGAAATACAAGAGATTTTTCGGGGATTTGACATGTCTCACGAACTTGATTGAATTTTTTGAAGAAGGAACAAAGAAGATTGATGAGGGCAGAGCAGTAGATGTGATCTATATGGACTTCAGTAAGGCGTTCGACAAGATTCCCCATGGGAGACTGATTAGCAAGGTTAGATCTCATGGAATACAGGGAGAACTAGCCATTGGATACAGAACTGGCTCAAAGGTAGAAGACAGAGGGTGGTGGTAGAGGGTTGTTTTTCAGACTGGAGGCCTGTGACCAGTGGAGTGCCACAAAGATCGGTGCTGGGTCCTCTACTTTTTGTCATTTACACAAATGATTTGGATGCGAGCATAAGAGGTACAATTAGTAAGTTTGCAGATGACACCAAAATTGGAGGTGTAGTGGACAGCGAAGAGGGTTACTTCAGATTACAACAGGATCTGGACCAGATGGGCAAATGGGCTGACACGTGGCAGATGGAGTTTAATTCAGATAAATGCGAGGTGCTTCATTTTGGGAAAGCAAATCTTAGCAGGACTTATACACTTAATGATAAGGTCCTAGGGAGTGTTGCTAAACAAAGAGACCTTGGAGTGCAGGTTCATAGTTCCTTGAAAGTAGAGTCGCAGGATAGTGAAGAAGGCGTTTGATATGCTTTCCTTTATTGGTCAGAGTATTGAGTACAGGAGTTTGGAGGTTATGTTACGGCTGTACAGGACATTGGTTAGGCCACTGTTGGAATATTGCGTGCAATTCTGGTCTACTTCCTATCGGAAAGATGTTGTGAAACTTGAAAGGGTTCAGAAAAGATTGACAAGGATGTTGCCAGGGTTGGAGGATTTGAGCTACAGAGAGAGGCTGAACAGGCTGGGGCTGTTTTCCCTGGAGTGTCGGAGGCTGAGGGGTGACCTTATAGAGGTTTACAAAATTATGAGGGGCATGGATAGGATAAATAGACAAAGTCTTTTCCCTGCGGTCGGGGAGTCCAGAACTAGAGGGCATAGGTGTAGGGTGAGATGGGAAAGAATTAAAAGAGACCTAAGAGGCAACTTTTTCACGCAGAGGGTGGTACGTGTATGGAATGAGCTGCCAGAGGATGTGGTGGAGGCTGGTACAATTGCAACATTTAAGAGGCATTTGGATGGATATATGAATAGGAAGGGTTTGGAGGGATATGGGCCGGGTGCTGGCAGGTGGGACTAGATTGGGTTGGGATATCTGGTCAGCATGGACAGGTTGGACCGAAGGGTCTGTTTCCATGCTGTACATCTCTATGATTGTATGACAGGGAAGATGTGCAAAGGTTGTTTCCCCTTGTGAGAGAAGTCTGGACCAAACAGCACAATCTCAAAATAAACGGTTGCAGAGAGATGAAGGGGAATTTCTTCTCTCAGGGCACAATAAATCTGTAGAGCTCTTTACTGCAGAAGGCTGTTGAGGCTAGGTCATCAGTATATTCATGGTTGAGATAGGCAGCTTTTTAATCAGTAAGGGAACTAAGAGTTATGGTGAAAAGGCAAAAAGTGCAGTTGAGAGTTGTCAGACCAGCCATGATCTCATTTAATGGTGGGGCAGACTCAATGGGCTGAATGGCCTACCTCTAGTCCTACATCATATAGTCTTACCTTTTATTCTTGCAAACGTTGTTGATATAACCATTTCAAAACAACTTCTTTCCTTGTATTTTCCTTTTCAGATATTTTCTACAATATCTAAATTAAAGTTCAAATCATTCTAAATGTTTCAGAATTATCCTCACCTGTTTTGTTCTAAATGTTGTCTTAAAGTTTTTAAATGCTTGAAAATAAAAAAGAAGTACTGTGTTGAGTATTTTCTCCCAAGGTGGAGAACAGATAGTGGTTCTGCACATTTTTCTCTTCGACTCAGTGATTTTCATGGCTTTTCTTGCCTTAGATGAATTACACGCTTTCTGCTTCGTCTCTAAGCTTTTTGCAGTGTGTTACATTGATAAAAATGTTCACACTTCTTAGAGAAATATTCTTGGGTTGAGCAAAAAAATTTGTTTTTGCCTCGAAACGCTGCTTTATAATAAGGTCTTCTTCTGTCTTCAGGTTTTCCCATCCTCAATGGTAACATTGCACTGAGTTAATGAGTATCTCTTTTTACATGGATTTTAACAATGGGTTTTCTGCGGAATTTCTACAGAATCCATACAGTGTGGAAACAGGCCATCAGCCCAAAAGGTCCGCACCAACCCTTCGAAAAGTAACCCACCCAGACCCATTCACCTACATTTCCACCTGACTAATGCACCTAACCTACACATCCCTGAAAACTATGGGCAATTTAGCATGGCCAATTCACCTAACCTGCACATGTTTGGATTGTGGGAGGAAGCCAGAGCACCTGGAGGAAACCCATACAGACACAGGGAGAGTGTACAAACACCACACAGACAGTCGCCCGAGGTTGGATTTGAACCCGGGTCCCTGCTTGTTTGTTTCATATTGTGGTTTAAAATTTCAGTTAGCTTCTCAGCCCAGACTTTTCTTTTCAAATGTAACATTTTTCAACTTTCTTCCAGCGGGTGTAACTCACATGCAGTATCCAATATTGATGGATGTCTCGCAGGATGAAATTTGGATTTCCCTGCTTATGGATTTGGTATGACATTGCTTGATCTTCAACAGATTTTTAAATATTTTTCGCTTCTGTCAGTTTTTATAGGCTGCAATGATTGCATTCATTGGCTGCTTTGGCTCTCAGAGCCTTGTTTTTAATGACTTTGGTTAAGCCACACTTAGAGTATTGCACTCAGTTCTGGGCGCCACATTACAGGAAGGTTGTGGTGGCTTTGGAAAGGGTGCAGAAGAGATTTACCAGGATGCTGTCTGGATTAGAGCTATAAGGAGAGGCTAGAAAAACTTGAGTGTCTTTCTCTCGAGTAGTGGAGGCTGAGGGGAGACTTGATAGAAATCTATAAAATTATGAGATGCATAGTTGTTGGGAGTGAACGAGACTCACGGTTGGTGTGCTGCCTCCCAGGTGCCAGGGCCCATGATGTCTCGGATCGTATCTTTGGGGTTCTGAAGGGAAAGGGTGACCAGCCTCAAGTCGTTGTCCATGCAGGTATCAATGACATAGGTAGAAGGAGGGATAGTGATGTAAGACAGGATTTCAGGGAGCTAGGGTGAAAGCTGAGAGCTAGAACAAACAGAGTTGTTATCTCTGGTTTGTTACCTGTGCCACGTGATAACAAGGCACGAAATAGGGAGAGATATCAGCTGAACATGTGGCTGCAAGGATGGTGCAGGAGGGAGGGTTTCAGTTTCTTGGATAATTGGGGCTTATTCTGGGGAAGGTGGGACCTTTATAAACAGGACGGTCTTCACTTGAACCAGAGGGATACTAACTGGGAAAATTTGCTTGTGCTATTTGGGTGGGTTTAAACTAGCTCAGCAGGGGGGTTGGAACCATAGGTGTAGTTGCAGTGCACAGGAGGATGAGAATTGGAAGGACAGGAGCAGGATTTCAGGGTCACAGGAATGTGATGGCAGACGGCGAAGTGGTTTGAAGTGTGCTTACTTCAACGCCAGAAGTATCCGAAATAAGGTAGGTGAGCTTGCAGCATGGATAGGTATCTGGGACTTCGATGTTGTGGCCATTTCGGAGACAAGGATAAAGCAGGGTGAGGAATGGATGTTGCAGGTTCCAGGGTTTAGATCTTTCATTAAGAACAGGCAAGGCGGTAAAAGAGGGGGAGGTGTGGCCTTGTTAGTCAAGGATAGTATAATGGTGGCTGAGAGAACTTTTGATGAGGACTTGTCTATTGAGGTAGTGTGGTCTGAGGTTAGAAACAGGAAAGGAGAGGTCACACTGCTTGGAGATTTTTATAGGCCTCCGCAGAGTTCCAGGGAGGTGGAAGAGAGGATTAGCAAAATTATTCTGGGTAGGAGTGAAAGGAACAGGATGGTCATTATGTGGGTCTTTAACTTCCCCAACATTGACTGGAAATGCTATAACTCCAGTATGTCGTATGGATCAGTTTTTGTCCAATGTGTACAGGAGGGTTTCCTGACACAGTATGTCAAAGGGCCGACAAGAGGGGAGGCCAGATTAGATCTGGTGTTTGGTAATGAACCAGGCCAGTTGTTTTATTTAGTTGGAGGTGAGCACTTTGGAAAGAGTGACCATAATTCAGTTACGTTTAGTTTAGCGATGGAAAGGTATAGGTACATGCCTATGAAGGGAGAGGGTGACCAGCCTCAAGTCGTTGTCCATGCAGGTATCAATGACATAGGTAGAAGGAGGGATAGTGATGTAAGACAGGATTTCAGGGAGCTAGGGTGAAAGCTGAGAGCTAGAACAAACAGAGTTGTTATCTCTGGTTTGTTACCTGTGCCATGTGATAACAAGGCAAGAAATAGGGAGAGATATCAGCTGAACATGTGGCTGCAAGGATGGTGCAGGAGGGAGGGTTTCAGGTTCTTGGATAATTAGGGCTTATTCTGGGGAAGGTGGGACCTTTATAAACAGGACGGTCTTCACTTGAACCAGAGAGTTATTGATGGGGCAAGGGCAATTATAATGCAATTAGGCAAGAATTAGCATGCATAGAATGGGGTAGCAAAATGCAGGGGATGCAGACAATGGAAACGTGGAGCTGGTTTAAGGAACAGATATTGCATGTCCTTAATAGGTATGTCCCTGCCAGATGGGGAGGAAGTGATAAGGTAAGGGAACCATGGTTTACAATAGAAATTGCATCTCTTGTTATGAAGAAGAAGGAGGCTTATGTGCTGATGAGGTAAGATGGTTCAGATGAGGTGATGGAGAGTTACAGATCAGCTAGGAAGGATTTAAAGAGAGAGTAAAGAAGAGCAAAGAGAGGACATGAGCAGTCTTTAGCAAATAGAATAAAGGAGAACCCTAAAGCTTTCTATAGGTATTTGAGGAATAAAAGGATGATTAGGGCAGGAATAGGGCCAATCAAAGACAGAAATGGGAAGTTGAGTGTGGACCCTGTGGAGATTGGAGAGGTGCTAAAAGAACAGTTCTCATAGGTTTTCACTCAGGAAAAGGAGAATATTGTTGAGGAGAAGAATGAGGTACGAGATATTAGACTAGAAAGGATCGAGGTTAGTTACAAACAGATGTTATCAATTCTAGGAGTGAAAGTAGATAAGCCCCCTGGGCCGGATGGGATTTATCCGAGGATTCTCTGGGAAGCTAGGGACGAGATAACAGAGCCTTTGGCTTTGATATTTGAGTCTTCATTGTCTACAGGTTTGGTACCAGAGGACTGGAGGATTGCAAATATGCCCTTCTTCAAGAAGGGCAGTAGAGATGACCCAGGTAATTATAGACCAGTGAACCTTACTTCTGTTGTAGGAAAGGTTTTGGAAAGAATTTTAAGAGATAAGACTTATAATCATCTAGCAAGCAACAATTTGATTTCAGATAGTCAACATGGCTTTGTCAAGGGCAGATCGTGTTTCACAAACCTCATTGAGTTTTTTGAGAAGGTGACCAAGCATGTAGATGAGGGTAGGGCAGTTGACGTGGTATACATGGACATCAGTAAAGCCTTTGATAAGGTTCCACATGGTAGACTGTTGGAGAAAATGCAGAGGCATGGAATTGAGGGTGATTTAGCAGTTTGGATTAGAAACTAGCTTTCTGAAAGAAGGCAGCGAGTGGTGGTTGATGGAAAATATTCAGCCTGGAGTCCGGTTACCAGTGGTGTGCCACAAGGGTCTGTTTTGGGACTACTGCTGTTTGTCATTTTTATAAATGACTTAGACGCAGGCATAGGTGGATGGATTAGTAAATTTGCAGATGACACTAAGGTCGGTGGAGTAGTGGACAGTGTGGAAGAATGTTTCAGGTTGCAGGGGGACTTGGATAAACTGCAGAATTGGGCTGAGAGTTGGCAAATGGAGTTCAGTGCAACTAAATGTGAGGTGATGCACTTTGGGAAGAATAACAGGAAGGTAGAGTACTGGGTCAATGGAAAGATTCTTGGTAGTGTGGATGTGTAGAGGGATCTTGGAGTTCATGTACATAGATCCCTGAAAGTTGCCACCCAGGTTGATAGTGCTGTTAAGAAGTCATACGGTGTGTTAGGTTTCATTTGTAGTGGGATTGAGTTCCGGAGCCGCAATATCATACTGCAACTATACAAAACACTGGTGCGGCAACACTTGGAATATTGTGTACAGTTCTGGTCCTCATATTTCGGGAAGGATGTGGAAGCATTGGAAAAGATGCAGAGGAGATTTACCAGGATATTGTCTGGTCTGGAGGGAAGGTCTTATGAGGAAAGGCTGAGAGACTTGAACCTGTTTTCATTGACAAGAAGAAGGCTTAGAGGGGATTTGATAGAGACATACAAGATGATCAGAGGATTAGATAGGGTAGACAGTGAAAGTCTTTTTCCTAGGATGATTACATCAGCGTGTACGAGGGGGCATAACTACAAATTGAGGGATGATAGATTTTAGACAGATGTCAGAGGCAGGTTCTTTACGCAGAGAGTGGTAAGGGTGTGGAATGCCCTACCTGCTAATGTAGTCAACTCAGCCACATTAGGGAGATTTAAACAAGCCTTAGATAAGCACATGGATGATTTTGGGTTAGTGTAGGGGGACGAACTGAGAATAGTTCACAGGTTTGCGCAACTTCGAAGGCTGAAGGGCCTGTTCTGTGCTATATTGTTCTATGTTCTACGTTCTATGTTCTATAAGTTCGACAGTCAGAATCTTTTTCTCAGTTAAATGTCTAAAACTAGAGGGCGTGCATTTAAGGTAAGGAGAGGGGAAAGTTCAAAAGTGATGTAAGGGGCAAATTTTTTTACACAGAGAGTAGCAGGAGTCTGGGATATGCTGCCAGGGGTGGTGGTGGAGACAGATATGATAGGGGCATTTAAAGGAATTTTAGATAAACACAGGAATATGAGAAATGGAGGGATATGGACCAAGGGCAGGCAGAAGGGATTAGTTTAATTTGGTGTTCGGCGCAACATCACGGGCCAAAGGGCACATTCCTGTACTGTACTGTTCTGTGTTCTATGTTTTATTTTAATTAAGCAGAATGAGTTTATTACTGTTTTCTTAATAGCTCGTTACAGTATAACTGAGATACATAATGGTTTCCTTAGAGACTTCAGGCTCAATTTCAGTGTAAATTGGCATTATTTTTACTGAAATATTCTGGTATGCACAGAATTCCACACTGGAAACTGGTAGTCAGCTTTTAGAAACCCTCGCCCCCTCATTCCCTTCCATCAACAGTTCTTCATATCCTGATGGGAGGAGCTTATTATGTGGTGACAATTAACCCTTCTTCCTTATGAAACGAAAAGCTATCTTTTGAGATGTCCTTTCTATTGAGCCTGTGTTCTCAGTGACTTTGTGTTTGTGATTGACTGGAGCCCTGAAGAAGGGCTCATGCCCGAAACGTCGATTCTCCTGCTCCTCAGATGCTACCTGACCTACTGCGCTTTTCCAACAACACACTTTCAGCTCTGATCTCCAGCATCTGCAGTCCTCACTTTCTCCTGGAGCTGGACAAGCATGACCATGGCATTGGAAGGACAGACAGTAACATGCAATTGACCACACTGTATTGCAACAGCTGTTAGTGGCTGCTAAGGAAGGCAGCAGTAATGGGGGTATTTAGAGTTGCAATAAGAAAGTAAAGTAGTGCTATATTCCCTTAGATGGGTCAAATGCTGGAAAATGGGACTAGATTAATTTAGGATATTTGGTCAGCTTGGATGAGTTAGGCCAAAGGGTCTGTTTCTGTGCAGTCTAACTCTATGACTCTAGTTGATGGACACATATGGGTTATGAGGAAGTTAGGACTGCTGCTGTTGCTGGAGATCAGTGTTGAAAAGTGTGGCGCTGGAAAAGCACAGCAGGTCAGGCAGCATCCGAGGAGCAGGAGAGTCAATGTTTCGGGCATTAGTCCGTCACATTCCTGATGAAGGGCTTATGCTTGAAACATCGACTCTCCAGCTCCTCGGATGCTGCCTGACCTGCTGTGCTTTTCCAGTGCCACAGTTTTCTACTGAAATATGGGTATGGGATGGGGTGGGAGTTTTCTAGGACACTGCTGAGGAAAGAGGTTGCTGGTGTTAGCTGGGAATGCGAGTAAATGACACATAGCAAGGCCTTGCTTGCTGTCTGGGTCAGGCTGTTGAAACTCTTCCAGTACTTAACCCATGCCCCACAGTTACAATGCTGCAGACATTGCCATCCTACCTGGCTGAGTAATTACTGGAGAAAAGAGAGAGCGTACACATCTAAGGCAGACAACTTTTGCCTGGCACAATGCCAGCCTTGTCCTCAGTGGCACGCCCTGCTCTTCCTCTTCCTGACGGTACCCTATGACATCCTCCATCAATGGTGAAGAGAGAAGGGGGAGTCCTAGATAGCAGCAGCCTTTCTTCATCCAGCTGCCAGCACTCCCAAATCAGATCATTTCTTGGTTATTTCCCATAAGCTTGTCCTGAGGAAAACAGAGTGAAACAGTTAATGAGAGGCTGTTGGAAAAACTTGTCGACCTGTGGGTCAGCTTCATGTCAGATGCTTGCTGACAGGGAGAAGCACCAAGTGGCGAGCATGCTGGGAGGTTGTCATGTGCCAGAGGGTGGATCTATTGTGAAACGAGAAAGCAGTTTTCAGAGGATCAAATCGATCAGCAGCTGTCACAAGGTAAAAGCTGAAAGTTGTTGGTACCTGTTGTGAGGGGCAGCAGCTATCAGTGACTGTGTGATTGGAATGAGAAAGAGAATTGATTTGTGACTGAAGCCTCATGATCAATGGAAGTACATCTTGTGAGGTGCATACAGATGCATACATTTGGTGGGGAGAGATGCAGTAATGCTGTGACCAGGCATGCTGTTTGGGTTAAGTCATTGAAATTCTTTGAGCACTGAGTTTACCTCCTAGAGAGGAAAGCTGCAGAAAAACTATAGCATGCAGCAACAAAGTTTCAGCATTTTTAAGGCTTCACTTCAAAATCCTTTGAACTTATCCAGGCAGATAATTGGTTGTTTAACCTATCAATATGTGGCTTATTTGGCTGGTAGTAGAGACATGTGACTCATTGTATTTCCTTCCACCAGTTGTTCCCTGACTTTCAGTGCTGAGGTTAGCAATCAGAGACAGGAAAAGTGTCCCTGATCTGCAAGCATCTGGATTTATGGAAGAATGACCTTGAAACAATGGTGGGGCAGTACACGGGTGTACCATCCTTTAGACTACTTCCAAATACCCTTGCCAACTTTTATACATGTGCCATCGAGAGCATTCTGTATGGTTGTATCACTACCTGGTATGGCAACCATAACATTCAAGATCAGAGATGGTTGCAGAGAGTGGTGAACTCGGCCCGGACAATCACAAAGGTCAACCTCCCATCTATGGAATCCATCTACCAGGCTGCTGTCAGGGAAAGGCCACCAGCATTCTCAAAGATCCATCCCACCCTAGCAATGTTTTTCTGCAACCTCTGCCATCAGGGAGAAGGTACAGTAGCCTGAACATACGCATCAGCCAGTTTTGAAACAGTTTCTACCCTACTGCTGTTAGAATACTGAATGGACTCACAAACTCTTATGTTTTGGTTTTTGCCACTGTTTACCAATTATTTACTTATCTATGCTACTTAACTCTGTGATCTGCCTGTATTGCTCGCAAGACAAAGCTTTTCACTGTGCCTGGGTACATGTGACAATAAATTCATTTCAATTCAATTCAAATCAATTTTCTCCATCATGTCATTTTGATGATCACATATGACCGACACATCAATAGAACACCATCACTAGTTGTGCATCAGTGCCATGGTATTAATACAAGGTCCAGATATCACTTAGGTTCCACCTTGCACCTTGAGGTATCTAAACACTCTGAGAAAGCGAAGTGCTGTCTCCTGCAGTTATTCCTGATTCTTTGGAAAAGTGACGCTATTGGCATGTCAAACAATGATATGGCTACCAAATTGACACAATTTTTAAATTTATTCTTTCATGGGATGTGGGTGCTGCTGGTAAGGCCAGAATTTGTTGTCCGTCTCTAAACACCTTTGAATTGCAAGTCCATTTCAGAGTCGTGTGGTATTTAGGTGTCAATTACTTTGCCATAACTTTGGAGTCATATGTTAGTAAGATTGGGTAAGGATAGCAGATGTACTTCTCTAATGGACATTCATTAACCAGGCTTTATTACAGTCATAGAGATGTACAGTATGGAAACAGACCCTTCAGTCCAACCCGTCCGTGCTGACCAGATATCCTAAACCTATCTGGTCCCACCTGCCAGCACCGAGCCCATATCCCTTCCTATTCATATACCCATTCAAATGCCTTTTAAATGTTGAAATTCTACCAGCCTCCACCATTTCCTCTGGCAGCTCATTCCATATACGTATCACCCTCTACGTGACAACGTTGCCCCTTAGGTCTCTTTTATATCTTTCCCCTCTCAACCTAAACCTATGCCCTCTAGTTCTGGACTCCTCAACCCCAGGGAAAAGACTTTGCCTATTTACCCTATCCATGCCCCTCATAATTTTGTAAACCTCTATAAGGTCACCCCTCAGCCTCTGACACTCCAGGGAAAACAGCCCCAGCCTGTTCAGCCTCTCCCTATAGCTCAAATCCTCCAACCCTGGCAACATCCTTGTCAATCTCTTCTGAACCCTTTAAAGTTTCACAACATCTTTCCGATAGGAAAGAGACCAGAATTGCACACGATTCCACCACCTGCAATAATGGGATTTGAACTCATGTCTAAAGAGTATCAGCTTGGGATACTGGATTACTAAATTAATGACATCACCTTCTTCATTCCATTGTGTACCATCTTGACTTTTGCAGCTTTCAATAAAAATGGAAAGAACCGCAGATACTGTAAATCAGAAACAAAGACAGAAGTTACTGGAAAAGCTCAGCAGGTCTGGCAGCATTTATGGAAAGAAATCAGAGTTAACATTTCAGGTTGAGCGACAGTTCTGAAGAAAGGTCATTCAACCCAAAACGTTAGATGAAGTGGTGGAGGCTGGTACAGTTACAACATTTAAAAGGCATCTGGATAGGTACATGAATAAGGGTTTAGAGGGATATAGGCCAAGTGCTGACAAATGGGAGTAGATTAGTTTAGGATATCTGGTCAGTATGGACGAGTTGGACCAAAAGATCTGTTTCCTTGCTGTACACCTCTATGACTATGACTCTGACTCTAAACAGATGTTGCCAGACCTGCTGAGCTTTTTCAGTAGGTTTTGTTTTTTTTCTCAATGAAAATGTCTCAGTTATGAAGGTTAAAGTATGGAAATCTCACAAAAGATGCCACTGAGTACTAAATTTCACCATCTCATGCTAATTTCATATTGTAGTGATTGTAACAAGGTCAGTCAGGTGATCGTCATAGAATGAGTTCCCTGATTGGGGCTGTTAATCTGATCCAATTAGGGAGCCATGGCTGACAGATATAAATGGAGTGTCAGAGTTTCTGTTCACTCTGAGAGCTGGCTCTGAGGAAGCCACACCTTTGTGAAGTGCTATGCACATGTAAATGAAGAGTGACTTGGTGACAGAATATCAGCCTCTGTGGAGTTATTTCACATCCCCTGAATTAAAGTATGGGCTTAACTATTGATGTAATTGGTTAGGACCGTGGGAGGCTGAGGGGGGAACCTAATAGAGGTTTATAGAATCATGGGAGGTGTAGATAAGATGAATGACTGATATATTATCGCAAGGGTAGGGAATTTCAAGACTGAGGTGAGAGGAGAAAGATTTTAAAAAGGTATGAGGAGGAGGATTTTTGCAAAGAGTGGTTAGTGTGTGGAATGAACTTCCAGTGGATGGGGGTACAGTTACAAGGTTTAAAAGAGATTTGTATAAATACATGAATAGGGAATATTTCAAAGGATAAGAGCCGAGTGCAGGCAGGTGGGACTAGTTTAGTTTGGGATTATTGTCAGTATGGACTGGTTGGACAGAAGGGTCTGTTTCCATACTGTATGACTCTTTGACTCAACACACATGATTTTGCTCACACAAAGCTAAGAGGCCTATTTGTGGACCTTCGTAGATTTACCCAATAACAAATATGAGAATTGACCACATTTTCACAGTTCTGAATTTGAGGAATTTCTGAAACATGTCAAAATCACAGAAGTTCATTTGATTTTGGATCACAGTGATATATCAAACAGCAAAATTTAGTGATCTCATCTCTGCTTGTTCATAACTAGACTTTGTCTACAGCATTACATCCATAGAATGGATATAGCATAGAAGAAAGCCATTTGGCCCATCATGTCTGGGTTCTCTCTTTTATTCCTACTTCCATGTG
This sequence comes from Chiloscyllium punctatum, assembly GCF_047496795.1. Lineage (NCBI taxonomy): Eukaryota > Metazoa > Chordata > Chondrichthyes > Orectolobiformes > Hemiscylliidae > Chiloscyllium > Chiloscyllium punctatum. Next base: position 107,729,566 of record NC_092745.1, on the reverse strand, counting down.
CTTCTCCTATATTCTTGTAAAGGTTTCCCCTATAAATATTATACGCAATGTATCTCCACTCTTAAAATCAGTTGTTGTAGGTTTTATATTCCATTTTAATGTCTGCATTTTCTATCATAAATGTACATTGCTACAACTACAATACAAAACTGCTAATGTAAAATGGTCATGCTAGTTACACGCTCCCACGAGAAGGAGCATTGTAGTGCTCCCAATGAGGCTTCCTAACTCTAGTCTGCACTACAAAGACATTTCAACCAAATTTGTCTGCTTCCTAAATTGCTGTAAGCATTAGTGTTCAACTATCAACAATTATGTAAAATAAGCATTACAAAAAATAAGAATGCATGATATAACGTATTAACTGAATTAAGTCTTACACAATTATTCTCCACCCACTAATCCTGCTTTGGAGTTGGTCTCGAGTTACCATGCGGAATATCACAAGACATTGACCAGTAACAATTTACTAAAAATATTGGGGGAAGAATAATGGCATTCCTTTAAGAACAATGAGTCAATTTGGGAATGAAATAGAAATATTCTTCTTGATAATACAGAGTTGAATACTGGGAGTGGAAATCAGAGATTTTCATCATAGAATCCCTACAGTATGGAAGCAGGCCATTTAGCCCCTTGAGTCCGCACTAAAAGTGGAGTCGCAGGTAAATAGGATAGTGAAGAAGGCGTTTGGTATGCTTTCCTTTATTGGTCAGAGTATTGAGTACAGGAGCTGGGAGGTCATGTTGCGGCTTACAGGACATTGGTTAGGCCACTGTTGGAATATTGCGTGCAATTCAGGTCTCCTTCCTATCGGAAAGATGTTGTGAAACTTGATAGAGTTCAGAAAAGATTTACAAGGATGTTGCCAGGGTTGGAGGATCTGAGCTACAGGGAGAGGCTGAACAGGCTGGGGCTGTTTTCCCTGGAGCGTCGGAGGCTGAGGGGTGACCTTATAGAGGTTTACAAAATTATGAGGGGCATGGATAGGATAAATAGACAAAGTCTTTTCCCTGAGGTCGGGGAGCCCAGAACTAGAGGGCATAGGTGTAGGGTGAGATGGGAAAGATATAAAAGAGACCTAAGGGGCAACCTTTCAAGCAGAGGGTGGTACGTGTATGGAATGAGCTGCCAGAGGAAGTGGTGGAGTGGTACAATTGCAACATTTAAGAGGCGTTTGGATGGGTGTATGAATAGGAAGGGTTTGGAGGGATATGGGCCAGGTTCTGGCAGGTGGGACTAGATTGGGTTGGGATATCTGGTCAGCATGGACAGGTTGGACCAAAGGGTCTGTTTCCATGCTGTACACCTCTATGACTCTATGAATCTCTGAAGAGCATCCCACCCGCATCTCTGTAACCCTGTGTTTCCCATGGCTAATCCACCTAGCCTATACATCCTGAACACAGTGCACAATTTAATGTGACCAATCCATCTCACCTGCACCTCTTTGGACTGTGGGAGGAAACTAGAGCCCAGAGGAAACCCAAACAGACATGGGAGAATGTGCAAAGACACAAAGACAATCACCCAAGGCTGGAATCAAACCTGCATCTTTGGTGATGTGAGACAGCAATGCTAACCACTGAGCCACCATGCTGCCCTTACCTAGATTCTACTGATACATTTCCAATTTTCTTTGCGGCGAGGAGGAATGATACCGAGAGACTAGACATTTTCAAATGTTATATTCAGTTTGTAAAAGGTCGGAAAGATAAACTCAATAGTAGAGCACAGTCATGGGGTAATGTTTAGAGATGATAATCCAGGATAAATTAACCTGAAGTTCGAAAGACATAAACTGATATAGTCAGAATAGATTTGTTAGTTGATGCCCAGGGCAGAAAGCATACAAAATTGGCTCAGAGATAGGAAGTAGCTGGTATTAGGAACACTGCTCTTTTTAATACATGTATTAATATACTCAATGTAGTAACACAGAGCATGAGTTTTCAGATGAATGAGTTGAACAATGAGGGTGACAGTACCAGACCCCAGAAGGACATAGATAGATTGGTAGAATGAATAGAGAGATGTCAGATAAAATTTAATGCAGAAGAGGGTAAGAATGACAAATTATACAGTTTTAATGAGCTGCAGGAGAGACATAGAGGGACCTAGGGGTGTATGTAAAACAATCTGTGAAGGTGGATGGACAATTTGAAAAGGTTGTGAAGAAAACACTTGGGACTCTTGTCTTTATTAGGAGAGGAATAGAATACAAAGGAATAGAAGCTAGATTGAACATTTATGACACTCATCTCAAGTATTTTATTCAATTTCAGGCACTTGCCTTTAGAAAGGTTATCAAGGCCTTGGAGATGGTGAAGAAGAAAATTCCTCGAAAAAGAATGAAACCTTTCAATTATTGAGAATGTAGAGAAGCTACAGCTATTCTCTTAAGGGAAAGTTAACACATTTTATTGGCGCAAATAAAGAGAGACTGCTTCCAGGCAGAATATTCTGTAACTAGAGAAGACAGAGGCCATATACAGAATCCGTTTTTGGACCCAGTGAGTTGTGTGAACTCAAATACATTGCCCAAAACAATGGCAGAAGTAGATTAAATATTAATATTCAAAAGGAATTGATAAATATTGACAGGGATTACAGTGCTATAGAGAAAGAGAAGCTGAGAGGGACTAAAAGATATTTGGAGCAAAAAGCAGACACAAGGTATAATGTATGAATACCCTTCTGTTTTAAACTACTCCATGATAGTACTCACACTAATATTCTGTCACATTAAAAATAATGGCCATTCCACTGAAATAATGTAACACTTAATGCAGTTTTGTGCTAAGAAAGTAATGAGAAGTATATAGGGCCTGGCAGATTCTAAGTAAGCACAAAGTGAATGAGCAAAAACAAACCAGTAAAGCACCAAAAGTCAATTGCATTCTGTATAGATGCATTAAGTACCATGTATCTCTGCATTCAAAGTGATCTTACAGAAGTATGAAAGTCATAAGTATCCTGGAGCTCCAAAGTAAAGTATTAAAGAGCTTAAATTGTGTCTGAGTTTGTCTGAGAGCAGACATTATGTTGTAGTGAGGCTGGGGCTTTGCAAATGCTGACTGGAGTAGAGCTGAAAAAAGACACATTTGTCAAAATCTTGAACTCATCAGGACAACTCGCAAGAACACCAAGTCAAGGGGTGAAATCAACATTTATACTGTACGAAAGGAATGTACTGATTCATTAGCAAGTGAACGCTGATTGGTAGAGAGAATGTTGGTTGACAGTTAACTACCAGGCTTTGTTTTAATTTAAACCAGGTAATGAACTCTCCTACCAGTATCAACCCATCTGGTATAAACTTTTTCCAGAGTCAAACAAATTACATATATTTGCAGTTAAATATAAAATTGCTGTAATTTGTACAATAATGGGGATTGAAAAACAGTTTTTTTTGTCATCTGCAATATGTTTGCTTTTCAACATTTTAAACCTCTTCAGATTATTTTAAACTACGACATGTGAATACATTGACTTGATAGAGGATTAGCCAATGCAATTTACATGACAAAATCAATTGTTATTTGAGGTGTCACCTCCTACAAAAGAATCAAATTTCAGAAAATTCAGACTATGAACAGATTGACAAATTAATTTATGAACAAAACTCAAATTGTTAAAGCTTAGCATACTGTTAGGATACCAGCACTGGGGGGTATTTTGAGGGATTGCACATTTTAAGAAGTCCCCAAGATTTTATCCAGAGCTAATATTCTGCAAAATGACATTGTCAGCTGAATTCTGAAAACTGCAGTATCGCAAGGAGCAGAAGAGAGCTGAAAGACTCTTAAAGACATCTACAAATGAATTTCCAATCTCTTTCTTTATCTGTGGAAAAGTACAAACTGTTGGAAGATAATGAAATACAATCATATGTAATTCCTTTTTCTTTCTGTTTCTTGTCAATGCGCTTTGCTGGGTTGTAGCTCACCATCTTCTCAAGGGGAATTAAGGGGGAATGAGCAAAAAAGTGTTAGCCGTGCCAGAGATCCTCACATTTTAAACTTAGAAACAAAGTTAAATTAAGATTGCTAGATCTATACATTTGTGGTAATCTGTCAGAGTCAGGGTAAGGTATGTCAAATGTTGTTTCTATATATCATTAAAATGACTTTAAAATCATATTTTAAATTATTAACACAAAAATGTATATTAATATTAAATATCAGAAGGCCTAAGACCTGTGTCTGAACATCAAACTTTTTGTATCTGGATGATATTTTCCTCAAATTCACTTTTTTGAGATGGATGGTATTCTGGAAAGATTGGCTTCCTCTCAGTATAGAAGAGTCATGTTGGATACCAGGGATTTGTATCTACAGATTCAAAAACTACAGTCAAGACTACAGATTTCAAAGACTACAGATTCAAAAACACCAGCAACAGTTCTCCTTCAAGATCCTCCGCTCCACGCTTGCAGCAATGCGCCGGCACCTAACCTCTCTCTAGTCAGCCCTGCCTCAGCTGAGGGCCACACTCTCTCAGAATTGCAAAGGACCCACTCTGTACTACATCCTCAGGATAATTCATATTCTCAACAAACAGTATTTCAATTCCATCTCAAACATCAAAAACTGTAAGTACAACAAACTTTTATCTACCCAACTCCATAACCAGCGCTCCTCAAACATTCCAGAAGATTCCCCTGGCCTCGGAATCTTCTCAGACACCATTCGCCATGCAGCTGATGCAACTGCCACCCCACGCTGATTGATGATGTCACTTCCGCCCCCATCATGGCAACTCCCACTTCCACCCTTCACAATTCCTCATGCATCACACATGACATCACTTCCGCCCCTCACATCATCGCTGATGCCACATGCTCAGTGACTTCCGCCACCCCTACTGCCATGGTCACTACCACTTCCGCCCCCACCAGCGCCACTCACCTGCATTCTGCTGACATGCCCCCCACATACCCCACTGTCACTATCCCCACCCCCCAGAACCCCGAGGGGAACACTACCCCTGCTCATGACTCCACCCCCATTCCCCCACCATCACACCCGCTCCAGTTACAGTTTCCGCCCCCACTTCCAGCTCCACACCCACACCAGTTCCCAGCTCTCAGCCCTGCCGGGTTTTCACCATTCCCCCTGACCTCCCCCTCACTGAGGACGACGATCAGTCCTCAGAAAAGGACCTACCTTCATCCCCCTCTGCTCACGCATCAATGAATTTAATACACGCTGTGACATTGAACAATTCTTCCGTCGCCTCCGCCTCCGAGCTTACCTTCACAATCAGGATTCCCGTCCACCTTCCGAGGACCCCTTCGCCCACCTCCAACACACTGCATCCACCTGGACACCCTGCGCTGGCCTATTACCTGCCCTCGACCTCTTCATTTCCAACTGCCGCCGGGACATTAACCACCTCAACCTGTCTACCCCCCTCCCCCACTCCAACCTCTCACCCACATAGCGCACAGCCCTCCAATCCCTCTGCTCCAATCCCAACCTCACTATCAAGCCAGCGGATAAAAGGGGCGCAATGGTAGTCTGGCGCACTGACCTCTACACTGCTGAAGCCAAACGCCAACTCGAGGACACCTCTTCCTACTGCCCCCTCGACCATGACCCCACCCCCCCATCACCAAACCATCATCTCCCAGACCATACAGAACCTCATCACCTCAGGAGATCTCCCACCCACAGCTTCCAACCTCATAGTCCGGGAAACCCATACTGCCCGGTTCTACCTCCTTCCCAAGATCCACAAGCCTGACCACCCTGGTCGAGCCATTGTCTCAGCATGCACCTGCCCCACTGAACTCATCTCTACCTACCTCGACACTGTCCTATCCCCCCTAGTCCAGGACCTCCCCACATACGTTCGAGACACCACCCACGCCCTCCACCTCCTCCAAGACTTCCGTTTCCCCAGCCGCCAACGCCTCATCTTCACCATGGATATCCAATCCCTGTACACCTCCATCCGCCATGACCAGGGCCTCCAAGCCCTCCATTTTTTTTCCTCTCCAGACGTCCCCAGCAGTACCCTTCCACAGACACTCTCATTCGTTTGGCTGAACTGATCCTCACCCTTAACAATTTCTCCTTTGAATCCTCCCACATCCTCCAGACCCAAAGGGGTAGCCATGGGCACACGTATGGGCCCCAGCTATGCCTGTCTTTTTGTTGGCTACGTAGAGCAGTTGATCTTCTATAATTACACTGGCACCACTCCCCACCCCTTCCTCTGCTACATTGATGACTGCATTGGCGCCATCTCGTGCTCCCGCGAGGAGGTTGAGCAATTCATCAACTTCACCAACACATTCCACCCTGACCTTAAATTTACCTGGACCATTTCTGACACCTCCCTCCCCTTCCTGGACCTCTCCATCTCCATTAATGATGACCGACTTGACACTGACATTTTTTACAAACCCACCGACTCCCACAGCTACCTGGATTACATCTCTTCCCACCCTACCTCTTGCAAAAATGCCATCCCATATTCCCAATTCCTCCGCCTCCACCGGATCTGCTCCCAGGAGGACCAGTTCCACCACAGAACACACCAGATGGCCTCCTTCTTTAGAGACCGCAATTTCCCTTCCCACATGGTTAAAGATGCCCTCCAACACATCTCGTCCACATCCCGCACCTCCGCCCTCAGACCCCACCCTTCCAACCGTAACAAGGACAGAACGCCCCTGGTGCTCACCCTCCACTCTACCAACCTTCGGATAAACTAAATCATCCGCCGACATTTCCACCACCTCCAAAAAGACCCCACTACCAGGGATATATTTCCCTCCCCACCCCTTTCCGCTTTCCGCAAAGACCGTTCCCTCTGTGACTACCTGGTCAGATCCACACCCCCCTAAAACCCACCCTCCAATCCTGGCACTTTCCCCTGCCACCGCAGGAACTGTAAAACCTGCGCCCACACCTCCTACCTCACCTCTATCCAAGGCCCTAAAGGAGCCTTCCACATCCATCAAAGTTTTACTTGCACATCCACTAATATCATTTATTGTGTCCGTTGTTCCCAATGCGGTCTCCTCTACATTGGGGAGACTGGGCACCTCCTCGCAGAGCGCTTTAGGGAACATCTCCGAGACACCTGCACCAATCATCCACACCGCCTGTGACCCAACATTTCAACTCCCCCTCCCACTCTGCGGAGGACATGGAGGTCCTGGGCCTCCTTCACCGTCGCTCCCTCACCACCAGACGCCTGGAGGAAGAACGCCTCATCTTCTGCCTCGGAACACTTCAACCCCAGGGCATCAATGTGGACTTCAACAGTTTCCTCATTTCCCCTCCTCCCACCTCACCCTGGTTCCAAACTTCCAGCTCAGTAACTGTCCCCATGACTTGTCCAGACTTGTCCTACCTGCCTATCTCCTTTTCCACCTATCCACTCCACCCTCTCCTCCTTGACCTATCACCTTCATCCCCTCCCCACTCACCCATTGTACTCTCTGCTACTTTCTCCCCACCCCCACCCTCCTCTAGCTTATCTCTCCATGCTTCAGGCTCACTGCCTTTATTCGTAATGAAGGGCTTTTACCCGAAACATCGATTTTGCTGCTCCTTGGATGCTGCCTGAACTGCTGTGCTCTTCCAGCACCACTAATCCAGAATCTGATTTCCAGCATCTGCAGTAATTGTTTTTACCAGGGAATTGTATGAGAGCGACGCTACGAGGAATGAGCATACCTTTTAGCAAAAGGATAACAGCAGGTAATATAATTTTCAATTGTTCCTTGTAATCTTCCATTTGAATACTGCAGTGTGTTATGTCTCACATTTAAATGAAAGTACAAATGTTACCAATATACATTAAAGAGGTAGCTCAAAGAAAGTTAAAATGTTATTCTATTACTGTAGCTTCTTTCTGAATTTAAGGCATATTTCTTGAACTGTAGCTCGGAGTCATACCTTCTGATATGCAATCAGTTCATAGAGAGTTCAAATGCTCAACAGCTTACTTACATCCCATGAGTGAAAAGTCAGCTTTGATGAAGAAATTTACACATCCTATCAAAACTGTGTAGCTGCGTAAATAGATCTGATATTCACACATACTGATCAACAAGATGGCATGGGGTATAATTTTCACCAACATGACTTCAGAACGGGTTGACATAGTTAAGGGAATGATCAGGCTGCAGAAATTACTGCCCAATGACTGGTTTTATCATTATCAAAACGCTTTGAGCAGGAGGTGATGGGCAGCGACTGGGTAGTGATTGTAATGAGGGCAGTCAGGCGGACCTCACAGAATATGAGTTCCCTGATTAGGGCTGTTAATCTGGTTCAATCAGGGAGCCCTGGCTGACAGATATAAATGAGATCTCAGTTATCTCTCCACCCTGCAGGCACTCTGCCTCTATTCCAGATGAAGGACTTTTGTCCGAAACGTTGATTTTCCTGCTCCTCGGATGCTGCCTGAACTGCTGTGCTTTTCCAGCACCACACTAATCTAGAATCTGGTTTCCAGCATCTGCAGTCCTTGTTTTTACCCTGACAGATCTAAACAAGACTGTCAAGCATTCTGTTCACTCTCAAAGCTGGCTCTTAGGTAGCTGGACCTGTGTCAAGTACTATGCATGTTCAAATAAATCATAGAACCCTATAGTGTGGAAGCAGGCCATTCGGCCCATCGAGTCGACACCAACCCTCGAGACCCATCGCCACTACACTATCCCCATACTCCAGTATCGTCCATGGTTAATCAGCTCAGCCTGCACATCCCTGGACACTATGGGCAATTTAGCATGGTCAATCCATCCAACCTGCACACCTTTGGACTATGGGAGGAAACCAGAGCACCCAGAGGAAATCCACAAGTTAAACCTGATCTTCCCGGACCTGAATTGGAGGGTAAAACAAAATCAGGATTGCCAATGCTGGACACAAGACACATCTAGGCAAGAGATACGGTTTACTTCAGGGGGTGAAGTTTGGTGATGAAACTATGGAAATGGCCCTGCACGGATAAGAGGCCTGGTCAATGTGATGTCAGGTCCCGTGACATACAAAATATGGGCAAGTGAGGCAGTCCTGACCAAGCACGTGGACCACATGAAAACTGCAATTGTGCTAACGGGGCAGGAGCAAAACACACCCAGCCTCTCAGAACATCAGGAAAGGCTATCTGAATCCGTGGGTCCTTTTCTCAGTCTAGCATCGGAGAAACCTTGAGTCTGAAATGGGCATGGCAGATTTCATAGCCTCGATGCTTTTACTGCCTGAAGAAGAGCTTGAATTTCATCCGAGATGCTCCAAATGTAAGAGTTGGGTTATGGTCTGGTACACATTTCAGAGGCTGAGTTGAAGGTACTGGAGCCGGTGCAAAACTGCCCCCGGAGAGGCTACAAGAGAAAGAACAGGTCCCTGGATTTAGAGGGGAAGGCATGTAGACATTGTAATGAAGTCAGCCAGGTAGGCCTCATAGAATGTGAGTTCCCTGATTGGAGCTGTTAAGCTGGTCCAATCAGGCTGGCCTGTCTGACAGATATATTCAGGAGCATCCACTCTAGAAAAAAAGAAAAAAATGAACTGTGAGTAGACATGCAAAACAATAAAACTTTAGAATGGCGTGGCAGAGATTTTGTTCACTCTGAGAGCTGGCTCTGAGCAAGCTGGATCAGTATCGAGTACTATGCTCGTGTAAACAAAGGGTGACTTGGTGACATGATACCAGCCTCTGTGGAGTTGTTTCAGAGGCTCTGAGTTACTATTTTCCAATGTGGTGAGGTGATTGAGAAGTAATGTTCCAGACATAATGATCCCTACAATTTAAACAGAAGCAGACAGGAGAATAGAGGAAATTAACAGCTGTGTACTGAGAAAAGCAAGCAATAGTACTTTAGCATGTAACACAAAGGACCAAAAGGACCATTTCTGTACTATAATGTTCTTTGATTCCATAGCTCTAATGTTATTTGATTCGAGTCCACTTTAAAAGCACACAAATTTCTATTTGCTGTGCTATTGTTAAGCACCCTTGTGAGGCAATAGGTATAAAGTGCATATAGTAATGCAATCCGTGATAATAAAACCAATTCTTTAAACTAATGAACTGTGAGTAGACATGCAAAACAATAACACTTTAGAATGTCTAGATTTACTATCATTTTCCTGAACTTTTATCATGTATCTTAAGCACCACTATCTGAAAACAAATCCTCAGCTGAGATGCATTCTGCAGCTTGCCATTAAAATGGACAGAGACAAAAAATCTGCAGAAGCTGGAACCCAAAGTAGACAGGCAGGAGGCTGGAAGAACACAGCAAGCCAGGCAGCATCATGAGGTGGAGAAGTCGATGTTTCGAGTGTAACCCTTCTGGGGGTGGGTGCAGGGGGAGCTGCAGATAAAGGGCATGGTGGAGGCAGGGTGGTGAAGTCAGAATAGGTGAAGATAGGCAGAGAGTACAACCTGGTTGGTCAATGGATATTTCACAATCCCCTCAAATGATCCTCAACTTAGTCTGTAAAGATCTGAAGGGCAATTTTCTCTGATGATATGAGAATGACTGCTGCATTCATGGCATCAGGAAAAGGGGCAAGCTGCAATAACCAGGCTCTATGTTGTTACAAGACCGTTTATGTTGCACTTCTAATTTTGCTAGAATGAACATGTGACTATGGGCACATGTTGCCTTCCCTTGTCTTCTTGTAGGCTATGGCAGATGAGTCACTCTTATACACAATGGCTTTCCAGATGCCTCCATCAGACAAATTATTTACTATCGCATGACTTGGTGCTGAAGTGTGTCCTCTGTCCCTGTCCAAGGACTCTGTTCATACATTGTCTTTAAATGCACCTTTCTTGCCAAGTCTGTACTAGTCTGTTGTTCATCTGACTCACAGGAGATGAAGATTTAGCTGATACACTTGTAGAGATTTGAGAACATAATTTTCTCAACTCATTAATGAGAAACAAATTAAATGACTATACAAAAATAAACAATTGGAAAGAATAAAAATAACTGTAGAACTTGTGCAGATAATTCAACCATCAATGAAAATTGTTGTTTCCTTAAAACCAATTAATTAAGAAGCAATAAAGGGAGTGTTGCTGAACAAAGAGACCTTGGAGTGCAGGTTCATAGCTTCTTAAAAGTGGACTTGCAGGTAGATAGGATAGTGAAGAAGGTTAAAATCAACTAGGCAAAAGTGAGGACTGATGAAGGGCTTTTGCCCAAAATGCCGATTTTCCTGTTCCTTGGATGCTGCCTGACCTGCTGTGCTTTTCCAGCACCACTCTGATCTAAACCCTGGTGAAGAAGGTGTTTGGTATGCTTTCGTTCATTGGTCGGAGTATTGAGTACAGGAGTTGGGAGGTCATGTTGCGGCTGTATAGGACATTGGTTAGGCCACTGTTGGAATATTGCGTGCAATTCTGGTCTCCTTCCTATCGGAAAGATGTTGTGAAACTTGAAAGGAACACGGACAAGTTGGACCGAGGGGTCTGTTTCCGTGCTGTGCATCTCTATGACTCTATGACTCAAAATCTTGGAAATTTAGCACATTATTAAAGGTTATATTGTGTAGTGTGTGAATTAGTGTTTGAATTGAGTATAAATTAAGTGAGGTGGGATAGAATCCCACAAATCAATATCACTTTTCTTTCCCTTTGGCCAGTTTGAGTAATGGCTACTAAATCCTTGCTGCTGAGCTGCAGTTTTGGACTGACAGATAGACAATGTGCCAATGTCACTACCTTGGATGCTGCCAACTCTAATGATTTTCATGTTCTGTCCAACAATACAGCGACTGTTATACTGAATAGTTGGCAGTTGGAATTCCGTGAACAGAAATAAATCTTGTCGTGTAATATATAATCAACACTTGCTGCCAGGTAAGGAGCTTTTCAAAAGAAAGAAATGACTGAAAGAGTGAGTAGAGGCTGGATATGTTGTGGCAAGTGGTTAACCAAGAAATGCTACCTTCAAACCTCTCCAGTATATGCAATACTCAAGTAAAGAGTCTGGTGATATATTAACCACTTGGCTGGATGAGTGCAACAATAAGACAATCAAACAGTTTGCTTGATTGTTGATTCGGCCATTGGTGTTCTCTTCTCCATCTCCAGGCTGTTGTGTTCTCCATCTCCATCTACGTCATTCCCAGCAGCAACGTACTTAGAGTATTTTGGCACCATCTCTGTCACCCATGATCTTTTGCATGAAAAAAGGATGAAAATAGCAAAGTCTTCACCTCCACATTCCTCTCAAATCACACATCATCCTGTCTTCAGCATACATCACCATTCATAAGACCATAATAGAAAGGAGTAGAATTAGGCCATTCGGCCCATCAGGTCTGATCCAACATTTGATCATAGTTGACATGTTTCTCAACCCTATTTTCCTGCCTTCTCCCTGCAACCCTGATCCCTTCACCAATCAAAAACCATTCCTTCATTGTTTCCTTCTGGAATTCTTTGCCAATCGCAATTATAGGAATATGCTCACCTCACCGATGTTGTACAGAAAAGACCCTCTCTCTATCTTCTCAGGTTAACTAAGACAGAACAAAACCTTCCAGCATTGTCAAAATATCAAGGTTTAACAAAAAGCTAATTAATTTCAAAATGTCGTAAACTTTGGATTTTTCACTAGATGTTATTTTCTTTCCAATTTGCATAGGCCAAATAAGAACGTAAGGACAAAGTGTCAATCAGCCATTTGAGCCTGCTCCACCATTTAATGCAATCATCTTATTTCAGCCTCAACTCCAGTTTCCTGCTCGATCTCCGTAACCCATTAACACATTACCAGTTTAACATCGGTCTGTCTCTTTCTTAGCGTTATTCAATCTCTCAGCATCCAATTTGGTCTGGGGTAATGAATTCCACAGATTCATGACCTTTTGAGAGAAGTAACTTCTCCACGTCTCTGTTTTAAATTTGCCACCCCTTATTCTAAAACTGTGACCTCTTGTTTGAGATTGTTCCAAAAGAGGAAATATCTTTTCTCCATCTACTTTGTCGATCCCCTTTAGCATTTTATATCCCTCAGTTAGATCTCCTCTTATCTTCTAAACTCCAGTGAGTACAGATCTGAACTGCTCAATCTTTTTACATAAATTAAACTCCTCACCTCTGTAAATAATCGAGTGAAATTCCTCTGAACTGGACTCAAGACAGCTACAAGTAAAGGGAACAAAATTGTACACAGTTTTCCAAGTGCAGTTTCACTAATGCCTTGTACAGTTGGCAAACCTGTTAGATCTATTGGATCTGATTATTGCAAGTAAATTTGAATTAAATGTTGCCCCAGGATTGCACGCTGTCAAGCTTGACACTTATTGAAGAAAGGGTGTCAAGATATTGCCATCAACCAAAGTCCCATCATTTTAGTATCAGGGAGATAAGAGCATAAGCCTTTAGAAACAATGTCTGCTCATTGTCACTTCTGAACTGTGAGTTACCAAGTGAAAAATGAACTGGACCCAATGAAGTTTGAGTATCTACACTTGTGTGTGCTCATGCATTCTTTGACAGTGCATCCATAGAAGGATGATGTTCATGGAAGAATTGTCATTGGACATCACCAATAATTCTTGCTCCACATGTGAAAGCCTTTGGAAGATGTAATAAAAGGATATGATTTAATTGTGGCAAATTTATGACCCTGACAATTCACAGAGTCATGGAGTCATACAGCATGGAAACAGACCCTTCAGTCCAAGCTGACCACATTCCAAACTAATTCCACCGGTCCATGCTTGGCCCATATCTCTCCAACCTTTCCCAAGCATTATCCAATTTCTTTTAAATCTTTTAACTTGCATCTATCACTTTCACTGGCAGATCATTCCACACGAACCACACTTTGTGTGCAAAAGTTGCCCCTCATATCCTTTTTCAATCTTTCTCCTCTCACCTTAACAATATGCATCCTAGTTTTGAATTCCACAACCATCCCCAACCACCCCACCCACCCCCGCACTAGGAAAAAGATCCTTGTCATTCATCTTATCAATGCCCCTCTTGATTTTATAAACTTCTATAATGGCACCCTTCAACCTCCTACAATCCAGTGAATAAGTCCTCAGGCAATCATCTCTAGTTTGGTCATTGGTAAAGGAATATCAGCATGATTTGGAGATATTCTGGTGTTGGACTAGGGTGGACAAAGTTAAAAATCACACAACACCAGATTATAGGCCAACAGGTTTATTTGGAAGCACTAGCTTTCGGAGCGCTGGTTGTGACCACCTGATGAAGAAGTAGCAAGTAAACCTGTTGCACTATAACCTGGTGCTGCGTGATTTTTAACTAATGTCAGTATGTGTGTGTCAGTGCTATTTGTAATTCCCTCATTAAGTACTCGTGAGTACTCGTGATTTGGAGATGCAGGTATTGGACTGTGGTGTACAAAGTTAAAAATCACAAAACACCAGGTTGTAGTCCAACAGGTTTATTTGGAAGCACTAGCTTTCAGAGCACTGCTCCCAACCGCCTGATGAAGGAGCAGCGCTCTGAAGGCTAGTGCTTCCAAATAAACCTGCTGGACTATAACCTGGTGTGATTTTTAACTCTGTGAGTTCCCAACATTGAATGTGCAGGTGTACCATTGATCAACAGAACTACCTCCCCTGTTTTCAGGAGTTGAATTAGTCACTGTGGACCATCTTCTATCCTATCCCTAATCCTTCCCTTTTGCACTTTTTTCTCCTACAAAAGGCCAGACCTCTGAATCAGTGAAGATGCGTTTGCTCAGATAATGCAGGACTTTTGCTGTGAGTGTTACCACCGAATGAGGATGACTCTCCTCTTTTTAATACCATGTTGGTCGATTGCATGAAATATTTATCTTTTCTGTTCAGCTATCAAACTTCAATTAAAACATCACTCCTGAGAATTTGACGAAGTCGATTATCAAGATTTTCATGAATGAATGAAAGAGGAATTTTATTATTCACTAACCATGAGAAAAACGGTAAAACTACAATGTCAAATGCATTCCCAATCATAAGTAAAAAGTATTTTTTCAAAAAGCAGTGGTTCCGACAGAGTTAAACAAGTTACATAGTTTAAGAGTTCTGAGAGCTTTGAGGTGTTAGCTTTTTAACCTGAGGCCACAGTTGATAAATTGCTTGACGCTTATCTGTAGCAGAATCCGTAGATATTTTTGTGTCTCAGTGAATATTTGTTTTCCCAAGTTGCTTCTTCATTGGGAGTATTTCCCAAGTGATAGAAAGACAGAGGGAATGCCTTTCAGTTAATAGAAAAAGAGAACATAATGGAAAAACTCAATATGTCTGACAGTATCTGTGGAGAGATGAACAATATTATTCTTTTGAATCTAGTAAGCCTCTTCACTTCTTGTTTACCAAAAAAAAAGAAATTTTTCGGTCTCTCTGCTTTCCTGCTCAATGGCAGCTGTCGAAATATAGCTCAGTGTGTATTCTGGAGTCTAACTCCACTGTCTTTCCAAGCTGGCTAACTGTAGCAGGTGAGCCTTTCCTTTCAAAACATGTGAAGTTATTATTCCCCTTGTGAATTAAATAGGAGTTGTGAATTTCCTGATGCTGACTTGAATGACCTGGTTTGGATGCCTTTAGTTAAACATTGTAACATCATGGCAGATAGCTTTGTTTGTGCCATATGGGTGTGGTGAAGCTTGCTTCAATCTGTGGTCAGGTCACCACAGCAGGCACGTTTTATGTTTCATGGAGCATGTTTCTTCCTTTTTAATCATTTTCATCCCTTGAAGGTTTCAGATATGTCAATCAGATGATTGAATTCAAAATTAGATAGTCTATATACCTCAGTATCTTAACAGAGAGTGACTTTGACAAATGCATCATTTTGCTGAAGAGTTGGGGTTAATAGCAGAAACGGATGGATAATTGAGAAGGTAAGGAAATGCATAGAAATTGAAGGTTGGATGCTATCAAAGTCGAATATGTGTGAGGAATAATTGTTTTGTGGGTTTTGTAGCTAGGCCAATATTTAGTGCTTATCATTAATTAGCTTGGAGAAGTGCAGGTGCATAGTTGTGCAGGTTAGGTGAATTAGCCATAGTGTTCAGGGATGTGTAGGTTAGGTGCATTAGTCAGAGGTAAATGTAGGGGAATGGGTCTGGATGGATTACTCTTCGGAGGGTTAGTGTGGAGTTGTTGGGTCGAAGGGCCGGTTTCCACACTGTAGGGATTCTATTCTATGAAAGTACTCGGGATGTAATTTTACCCACAGTGGTTTTAGGAAGGAAGTTGCAGAATTTTAACCCAATGGTATTGAAGGAATTGCGATATCACTTTAGGATGATGTGTGACATGGAGGGAACTTGTAAGTGGTGGTACTCCAACTTATCAATTGTTTTTTTCATTCTAGGTGGTAGGGGCCATTGGTTTGGAATGTGCTGTAAAAGCAGCCTTTGTGAGTTTATACAGTGCATTTTGCAGAAGGTACACATTGCTACCACTGTGTGTCTGTGGTGAAAGGAGTAAAGACTGAAAGTGATACAGCTGCTTTGTCTTGGATGGTGACAAGATCTTGAGAGTTGTTAGAGCTGTATTCCTCCAGGCCCATTGGGAGTATTGTTTCACACTCCTGACTTGTGGTTTGTAGATGGTTGACAAACTTTGAGGACTCACAGCAGAACTCCTAGCCTTTACCCATCTCTTATAGCCACAGCACTTAAATGTCTAATGCAATTCAGTTTCTGATCA
This sequence comes from Chiloscyllium punctatum, assembly GCF_047496795.1. Classification (NCBI taxonomy): domain Eukaryota; kingdom Metazoa; phylum Chordata; class Chondrichthyes; order Orectolobiformes; family Hemiscylliidae; genus Chiloscyllium; species Chiloscyllium punctatum. The sequence goes on along the minus strand of NC_092745.1, from coordinate 107,712,899 downwards.
ATGCTAACCCAGCATGTTAAGAGTGTGGGATTCAGTGATGGTAATACCATTGAACACTAAGAGGCAATGGTTAAACTCACTTTTGTTAAAGCTTGACGTTTGCATGACATGAATTTTACTTGCCACTTATCAGTTGAGAGCATGGTGCTTGAAAAGCACAGCAGCTCAGGCAGCATCCAAGGAGCAGGAAAATCAACCTTACGGGTAGAAGCCCTTCATCAGGACTTTTGCCCGAAACATTGATTTTCCTTCTCCTTGGATGCTGCCTGACCTTGCCATGCTTTTCCTCTCAACTCTAATGTCCAGCATCTGCAGTCCTCACTTTTGCCACTTATCAGTCTAGCCCTGGATGCTTTCCAGGTTTTGCTGCATATTGTCATGGACAGTTCAGTGTCTGGGCTGTGATAATGTGATGGAGCATGTTTGATCAGACTGAGTGAGGGTAAATGGGCTGTGCACCATACAATGCAGATGAATCAGCAAATGTATTCATTTAACCTGAGCTGGTTAGGTAAGTAAATTGCCTCTCATACTCACCTCCTGAACTATCTCTGGCTGAAATTAAAAATCACAGACCAGGTTATACTTCAACAGGTTTATTTGGAAATACAAATTTTTGGGGCACTGCAGTTTCGTCAGGTAGCTAGTGGGGCAGGATCATAGGACACAGAATTTATAGTAAAAGATCAAGGTGTAATACAACTGATGCAATGTATTGAACAAAACTAGCCTGTAGTTAAACCAAGCACAACCTGCTTTCCCATTCTAGGTTAAAAATTACACAATACCAGGTTGAAGTCCAACAGGTTTATTTGGAAGCACTAGCTTTCGGAACGCTGCTCCTTCCTCATGTGGTATCACACAACCACCTGATGAAGGAGCAGCGCTTCAAAAGCTAGTGCTTCCAATTAAACCTGTTGGATTATAACCTGGTGTTGTGTGACTTTTAACTTTGTTCACCCCAGTCCAACACCAGCTCCTCCACAACACATCTCTGGCTACCATGTCTTGGTCAAAAATCAAATGATACCAAGTTATAGTCCAACAGGTTTATTTGAAATTACAAGCTTTCAGAGCGCTGCTCCTTCCTTGGGCATGGTATGATAGAAAAGTATAAGATACAGTATCTATAAAAACAAAAAGTTAGTAACTTTAAAACTGATTTGGAGATGCTGGTGTTGGACTGGGGTGTACAAAGTGAAAGATCACACAACACCAGGTTATAGTCCAACAGGTTTATTTGGAAGCACTAGCTTTCAGAGTGCTGCCCCTTCATCAGGTGGTTGTGTGACAACCACCTGATGAAGGTACAGTGCTCCGAAAGCTAGTGCTTCCAAATTAACTTGTTGGATGACAATCTGGTATTATGTGATTTTTAACTTTAAAACTAGCTGCCCTTGTTGACTTCTTTAATAAGTTAGGAGGTAGACTGCTGATTAAAATGCAAAATTCAGATTCTGCTCAAGTCTTTGTCCCTAAATAATTAAATCTTTATCAATGTACAAGATGTAACATCTCGGGTTAGACAATGCACTTTAAGTGTGAGGTCCCACTTTGAATCTCACACTTCATACTTAAAGTGCATTCTAGATTAGTGGTGCTGGAAGAGCACAGCAGTTCAGGCAGCATCCAAGTAGCTTCGAAATCGATGTTTTGGGCAAAAGCCCTTCATCAGGAAGGGCTTTTGCCCGAAACGTCGATTTCGAAGCTACTTGGATGCTGCCTGAACTGCTGTGCTCTTCCAGCACCACTAATCCAGAATCTGGTTTCCAGCATCTGCAGTCATTGTTTTTACCTCTTAAAGTGCATCGTCTAACCTGAGATGTCACCTCTTGTACATTGATAAACCCCTTATTTATGTAGGGACAAAGACTTGAAAAGAATGTGAATTTTGCATTTTAATCAGCAGTCTACCCCCTAACATATTAAAGGAGTCAACAAGGGCAGCTAGTTTTAAAGTTGTGATGTGTAGGCGTTGGTGTTGGACTGGGGTGGACAAAGTTAAAAATCACACAACACCAGATTATAGTCCAACAAGTTTATTTGGAAGTATTAGCTTTCAGAGCGCTGCTCCTTCATCAGGTAGCTGTGGAGCAGGATCTTCAGATGCAGAATTTATGGCACTTTATGAGCACTGATCCTTTGCTATAAATTTTGTGTCATAGAGTGTCTTATGATCCTGCTCTATAGATACCTGATGAAGGAGCAGTGCTCTGAAAGTGAATACTTTCAAATAAATCTGTTGGACTATAAACCTGGTGTTGTGTGATTTTTAACTTTAGTTTGAAAGTTGTTAACTTTTTACTTATAAATAATACATCTTATACTTCTCTATCATGCTAGGCCTGAGGAAGGAGCTGAGTCTGAAAGCTTGCAATTTCAAATAAAACTGTTGGACCATAACTTGGTATTGTTTGATTTTTGATCTTGTCCACCCCAGCTCGACTCCAGCATCTCTACATCATAGCTACAACTTCTTGGTCACAGCATCAGATTCCTTCCTTCTATTGTTGGGAACATATGTCTGTCCCGTTCCCAAAGGTACCCAGAAATAATTCCAAGAAAGTACCATTGAAACTGTTGTACCTACATCAGTGTGAAATACTTCTCAGTTCCTCCAAATTGTCTTTCTGAATTGGTTCTTTAAATGCTGGACTTGTGAATGGGTCATGCCAGTGTGGGCATGCCAGTGTACCTCATGCCAATGCACGTCAAGCTTGCTGGGCAGCTTTGAAACATGAAATCCAGAATGGATATTTTTATTAATTTGCGATTTTCTGGAACGCTCAGTGAACACAATCTCTCCTATCTCTCATCCAACCGAAGCACACCCACCCAGCTCAAAATTCCTCAGGCTTCATATTTAAATCATTCTAGTTTGGCTTCACAATGAGATTACTGGAGTTTTGAAATGGTGTGGCCCTGTGACTGAATGATCATGTCACCAATGTGATATAGTGAAGGATGTCTAGTCTGGCGCTGTAGTCTGATTATTTATACTGCTGGGGTGATTGGGAGAAGTTGTTTTAGATGGTCCTGTACTCTGACTGCCACTATGGTGGGAGAGAAGGCTGTCTGATATGGCCCTGTGGTGCAAATGGTTATGGCAATTGGAATGAGAGGGGAAATCGCTGTGTGTTGCCTTGTGCTCTGAATGTTTCTGGTGTAAGACCTATTGCAATGCAGTAGAGGTCAGCAGCAGTATAGCTGCACGTCACCCAATAGCAGCAGATGTTTATAACTGCAAATTAAAACATATTTGTGAGGTTATTCAGATTTCAAATATGTAACAGGAGCAATACTGTCAGCAGGATTACTAAGCATTCCATGCCTGTGTGTTCCTTTCATCTTGTTGACATCACGTTGTACATTAATCTACTTGGTAATTTTTGTTGTTGTTCCTCAAATTGCCTTTGGGACTAAACAGGGTTAGCGTGTGACAGCAGTAATGGGAATATTATAAATTAACTCACATTTTACTTGATTTGCACATAACATGGAATTGCATAAAATTTCATAGAATGCAGAGTACAGAAGGAGGCCATTCAAATCAACAGGCTGTATTGTTTTTAATGCTCTGCATGGGTCTTCCCATATTCATTATAGCCTGACAACGTATCGTTGTATGGTGAAATTGTGATGAGTCAAATTTGAATAACTCAAAATTAAATTTGTGCCAATGTTGTTAGCCATTCATGCAAGCAGAAAAGCAAATCCGATACACTGACAGGCCAAGGTTCCAGACTGTTAACTCCAGATTAGCTGAACTTGTGCAAACATATTATAAGACAGTACCAACCTACCTTGTGATTGGAGATTCCAAAGAAGCCACGTTGCTTTGTGAATGTCAAGATATTGCTCCCATAGTCTAAGGCTAACAAAACCACCAAGATGACATCCAGCTATTTTGAAGGGTGATTCCAAGAAGTGGACAAGGCATATCCATGCAAGAGAAGGAAGATTATCATCATAGCAGCCAACCTCCCTCTGCATTCTGGCATTGAATTAAAAGGGACCTGGGGGCGTCACTTTTCCACACAAAGGTTGGTGCATATATGGAACAAGCTGCCAGAGGAAGTGGTAATTATGGATATATTTACAAAATTTAAAAGATGTTTGGACAGGTACACAGATAGGAAAGGTTTGTTGTCTATGGGCCAAACACAGGCAAATGGGATTAGTTCAATTTAAGAAACCTGGTCAGCATGGATGAGTTGGGTTGAAGGGCCTGTTTCCATGCTGTATGATTCAATGATTTTGACACTAAATGAATTTTTACATGTTAAGAGTTACCACAATTGAATAAGGTAACAATTCTGAAAGGATTAATGTTTGAGATTACATTAAGCTCCACCCAATCTGATGATATCATACAGTTTTAGCATGGGAAGTCGGGAGAATAACTATGGATTTTGAAGGGGACGAGTGTGTCATTGTTGTCTCCAATAGTCTTAGTAATAATGTTTAATCACCTATACAACTTGTACCTGATTGCTTTCATGAAGTAAACCATACTTTGCTAAGACAACAACCTCTTCTTGTTATGACTCTGGTTGTTCCTCCACCACTGTAAGCTAAATAGGCCTCAAGACCCAGTCAATTAGGCAGGGATGGTACCAGTACACTTCTAACCACAAATACCACAACTTCTAACAAGCGATGAGACTTTGACCTGTGCAAGTTCTTGTAATTAAACCCAAGGCCAATTTTCTTTTTGAATTATGTGGTATCTCCTAGGTACAAAATACCAATCACAAAGATATATATATAGGGGAAGGAGACGTCTTGGATAATCTCACACAATCAGCTCCACAAACATACAGCTTCTCCAGCATAACATTTAAATTTATCTTGTATGAATTCAGATTTGCACTCACCAACTGACTGCTGGATTATTTTAGATATTAATTGTGCATTTATGTACAATGATACTTAGAATTGCTCTTGCAATCCAGTGGCTTGAATTAAAGTTATTGTTTTTTACTGTAAATTAAGCTTTTCTGCTATAAAGTTTCTCTTGGGTCAAAGTCACACATCATCCTGGGACAGCAGGTATCAGAATATTGGGAAATTGGAAAGATTAGAACATGTTCTGTAAGGACCTTTCATCATTCATTACATTCAGACCCGGTAAAACCTCCCTTCGTATCTCTATAATGTCACCTTTCATTTGCCTAGTTTCAAACTTGACAAGTTTGGGTTTTTGTAGCCTTCCTCAGACTCAGACCTTTGCCTGAATTCTGTGACTACCCGGTCAGGTCCACAACCCCCAACAACCTCCCCTCCCGTACTGGCACTTTCCCCTGCCACTATAGGAATCGCAAAACCTGTGCCCACACCTTCCCCCCTCACCTCCATCCAAGGCCCCAAAGGAGCCTTCCACATCCATCAATGCTTCACCTGCACATCCACCAATGTCATTTATTGTATCCGTTGCTCCCGATGCGGCCTCCTCTACAGTGGGAGACTGGATGCCTTCTCGCAGAACGTTTTAGGGAACATCTCCGGGACACCCGCACCAATCAACCCCACCACCCTGTGGCCCAACATTTCAACTCCCCCTCCCACTCTGCCAAGGAATGCAGGCCCTGGGCCTCCTCCACTGCCGCTCCCTCACCACCCGAGGCCTTGAGGAAGAATACCTCATCTTCCGCCTCGGAACACTTCAACCCAAGGGCATCAATGTGGACTTCGCCAGTTCCTAATTTCCCCTCCCCCCACCTTGGCCCAGTTCCAACCTTCCAGCTCAGCACCATCCACATGACCTGTCCTACCTGCCAATCTTCCTTCCCACCTATCTGCTCCACCCTCCTCTCTGACCTATTACCTTCATCCCCATCCCCTTCCACCCATTGTACTCTTTGCTACCTTCTTCCCAGCCCCACCCCCCTCCCATTTATCTCTCCACCCTCGAGGCTCCCTGCCTTCAGTCCTGATGAAGGGCTTTTGCCTGAAACGTCGACTTTCCTGCTCCTCGGATGCTGCCTGATTGGCTGTGCTTTTCCAACAACACTCTAATCTAGACTCTGATTTTCAGCATCTGCAGTCCTCACTTTTGGTCCGTCCTTTGATGCCATTTCCAGAGCTTAGTTGCTTCTCATCTGACTTAGCAACTAGAACTGCACACAGCGCAGCATGTCAGATGCAGATATATACTTTATTGACATGGTAACATTCAAGCTTTTTGTGGTGAGAGGTGTACACGTGATGCTTTGCAATCACTCGGCATAATATCCTTTCATCTTTACCATCTGTGGGCTTTGTGGGCAATATCCTGTCTCCTATTAGCAGAGTGAATTAATGTTCCATGAACACGCAGTTTGTAACAATGTGAATACTTGCTTTTTGGAGCTCATCCACAATGTGCTCAATTATTGATGCAATCAAATATCTCTAACTGCTGAAGAGGGGAGCAGAATGTATTGCTGCCAGATGAGACATGTTTTGTTCTGATCTGAGCATGTCTTATGCTGCCTGTGTAGGAAGAACATGACATTTGTCAGGAATAACCTTAACACAATGTGAGGCTTTGTCAGGTAGAGATAGAATGCAGTTAGGCTTTCATAGAACATAGAACAGTACAGAACAGGAACAAACCCTTCGCCCACCATGTCTGTGCTGACCATGATGCCATTCTGAAATAATCCTACCTGTCTGCACATGGTCTGTATCCTTCTGTTCTATGCCGCCTAATGTGTCTGCCTAAATGTCTCTTAAATTTTCTATCATATCCATTCTACCACCTCTCCTGGCACCTACTACCCTCTATGTAAAAAACATTTATCACACAGCCTCTGACACTGTAATGAAAATATTCCCAGTTTGTCCAACCTCTCCTTATAGTTAATACACTCCAATCCAAGCAACATCCTGGTAAATCTCTTCAGCACTCTCTCTGAACCCTCCACATCCTTTCTCTAGTATGGGGACCAGAACTGCTTACAGTACTCCAAATATGGCCTGAACAAAGTTTTATACAGTTAACCATGACTTGCCAACTTTTCTATTTAATGCCCTGACCAATGAAGGCAAACATACCGTATACGTTCTTTACCATCTTATCCACTTGTGTTGCTGTTTTCAAGGAGATGAGAACTTGGATCCAAGATGCTTCTGTATATCCATCCTCCTAAGGATCCAACCATTTACAGTCTAATTTTTTCTTACATTTGACCACCCAAAATGCATCACCTCGCACTTGTCTGAATTCAACTCCATCTACCATTTATCCAGCCAACATTCCAGCTTTTTAAATATTAATTTGTGATATGGGGCAGTCACTGCCTAGGCCAGCATTTATTCTCCACTTATTGTAGTTGTAAGCTGCATTCTTGAACCGCTGCAATCCATGTGCTGTAGGAAGGCCCACATTGTCCTTAATGAGGGAATTCCAGGATTTTGTCCCAGCGACATTATAAGAATGATGAAACATTTGCAAGTCAGGATGGTGACTGTCTTGGAGGGGAACTTGCAGGTGGTGGTATTCCCATGCATCTGCTGCCCTTATCCTTCTAGATGGAAGTTGTTGTGGGTTTGGAAATTGCTGTCTGAGGATCTTTAGTGAATTCCTGCAGTGCATCTTATGGATGGTACACACTGCTGCGACTGTGTGGAGGGAGTGGCTGCTTGTGGATGTAATGCCAATCAAGCGGACTTCATTGTCCTGGATAGTGTTAAGCTTCTTGAGTGTTGCTGGAGCTGCACCCATTCAGGCAAGTGGAATGTATTCCATCACACTGGTATCAGTCAATGGTAACTCTAAAGATGTTGATAGTGGGGGATTCAGTAATGGTAACACCACTGAATGTCAAAAGCCAGTGGTTAGATTCTTATTGGGACAGTCATTGCCTGGCATTTGTGTAGTGTGAATGTTCCTGGTGCTCACCTTCCACCCTACAAACCTTCGCAAAAACCAAATCATCCGCCGACATTTCCCCACCTCCAAAAAGACCCCACCACTAGGGATATATTTCCCTCCCCACCCCTTTCCGCAAAGACCGTTCCCTCCATGACTACCTGGTCAGGTCCACACCCCCCTACGACCCACCCTCCCATTCTGGCACTTTCCCCTGCCACCGCAGGAACTATAAAACCTGTGCCCACACCTCCTCCCTCACCTCTATACAAGGCCCTAAAGGAGCCTTCCACATCCATCAAAGTTTTACCTGCACATCCACTAATATCATTTATTGTATCCGTTGCTCCCAATGTGGTCTTCTCTACATTGGGGAGACTGGGCGCCTCCTAGCAGAGCGCTTTAGGGAACATCTCCGAGACACCCGCACCAATCAGCCAAACCACCCCGTGGCCCAACATTTCAACTCCCCCTCCCACTCTGCCGAGGACATGGAGGTCCTGGGCCTCCTTCACTGCCGCTCCCTCACCACCAGACGCCTGGAGGAAGAACGCCTCATCTTCCGCCTTGGAACACTTCAACCCCAGGGCATCAATGTGGACTTCAACAGCTTCCTCATTTCCCCTTCCCCCACCTCATCCTAGTTTCAAACTTGCAGCTCAGCACTGCATCCTTGACTTGTCTGGACTTGTCCGACCTGCCTATCTCCTTTTCCACCTATCCACTCCACCCTCTCCTCCTTGACCTATCACCTTCATCCCCTCCCCCACTCACCCATTGTACTCTGTGCTACTTTCTCCCCACCCCCACCCTCCTCTAGTTTATCTCTCCACGCTTCAGGCTCACTGCCTTTATTCCTGATGAAGGGCTTTTGCTGCTCGTTGGATGCTGCCTGAACTGCTGTGCTCTTCCAGCACCGCTAATCCAGTTCTTCGCTTTTTGTCAGCCCAAGCTTGGATATTGCCTAGACGTTGCTGCATTTGAACATGGACTGCTTCAGAATCTGAGGAGCCATGAATGCTGCTGAACATTGTGCAATCATCAGCGAACATCCCCATTTCTACCCTTATGATGGAGGGAAGTCATTGATGAAGCAGCTGAAGATGGTTGGGTCTAGGACACTACCCTACGGAATTCCTGCAGAGATGTTCCTCAGCTGAGATGACTGATCTGCAACAACTAAAACCATTTTCCTTGGGGCAAAGCCAGATTGGGAAGTCTAATTGGTGGGGAAGGTTGGACTGAAGAGTCTGTTTGCATGATGTGTGGCTCTATGACTCTTTTCTGCTTAGGTCTACATGTGATTCTGGACTGTTGCACTAGTGGTAGTTATGAGCTATCAAATATTATTTTACATCGCCTCACTGTTAAACCCAAGATGTTCTCTTGACCAAAATATTTTTAAAAAATAACAAATGCTGACCCAATATGGCTGCCATGATCACCTGACCATGCATTGATGCAAGTCGAGGAATTCTGTGGAATAAATGAAACTGTTTGCAATGACATTATCATTTTATGTAAAGACATTGAAACAAGACAATTGAGTCGGCATCAAGAAATCTGCATCGCCTGTTTTTCTCATCCCTATATGATCATTTCACACACTGAGCATGAAAACTTGTCTTTAGCGTATCCAGCTTGGAGAGACAATGGGGACAGACTCAAATGTGAATCGACAAATGAAGCTTATTTTAACAGCTGCTTTTGAGCAGCAGAGCTGAAAGTAAGAGCCAGCTCTGGGCGGCACGGTGGCACAGTGGTTAGTAATGCTGCCTCACAGTGCCAGAGACCTGGATTCAATTCCCACCTCAGGCAACTGTCTGCGTTGAGTTTGCACATTCTCCCCGTGTCTGCGTGGGTCCCTCTGGGTGCTCTGGTTTTCTCCCACAGTCCAAAAATGTTCAGGTTAGGTGAATTGGCCATGCTAAATTGCCCGTAATGTTAGGTGAAGGGGTAAATGTAGGGGAATGGGTCTGGGCGGGTTGCTCTTCGGAGGGTCGGTGTGGACTTGTTGGGCTGAAGGGCCTGTTTCCACACTGTAAGTAATCTAATCTGTAACAGATGATTATTGCAAGCAAGTTTCTTCAGGATCAAGCTTTACTCTTCTCTCCACTGAAATAACTACTAAGTCACCCTCTATTTACACATGAACAGTCCTTGACTTCAATACTGCTTCTTCAGAGTCAGCTATCAGAGTGTCAATATCTCTGAAGCTCCCCTTTTTAATCTGTCAGCTTGGGCTCCTTGATTGGACCAGATAAATAGCCCCAATCAGGGAACTCATATTCGATAATGTCCAGCTGGCTGACCTCATGGCAATCACTGCACACTGTTGCTGCTTTCTCCCCAAATCCTTTGATCCACTTAGCCCGAAGAACTGTATCCATGTCCACCTTGACAACTGAACATTATAAGAGCTCAGCAAAGATGCATCACAAAATTGATAGGTAAAGAGAAAGACAATATCACTTGTATAAACTAAGAAAGCAAATGTTGCAAATGTTTTTACAATTTACTTCAATTAAATAAGGTTACAAAGAGGAAGAGATTTCTGGTAATCATCATGGGCAGAGACAGGTGGAATTGTAATAGGGAATAGGAAAGTGACAGAGATGTTTAATAAATGCTTTGTAGTTATTTTCATGGTAGAAACTGTGCCGAGAAAAATAGGGAACAGGGATCCGTCGATAATGAAGAATTTAGAGAAATCAGCCTAAATAAAGAAACAGTCCCGGAGAAATGAATAGGATTAAATACTCATAAATCCAAAGATCCTATGGTTTTGATAGAGAAAATGCAAATATAATGACAATATTGGCTTCGATCTTTTTGAACTCCATAGATTTACAGTTACAAAATAATTTGAAAAAAGGAGAAAGAAAATACACAGAGGTCTTTGGGCCAGTTAACCTAACTTCAATAAAAGGTAAAGTGCTAGAATCCCTTATTAAGAATGTGATATGTTGGCACTTGGCAAATCAAGATGTGATGAAGGAAAGCCACCATGGATTTATGAAAGTGATATCCTATTTGAGGGTGTAACAAAATGGATGGAAAGGGGAAACCAGTGCAGGTAACGAATATAAATTTTCAAGAAACATTCAACAAAAGTTTACACACAAGCTGATAATGAGGACTCATGAAATTCAGGTTTAAATGTTTGGATGGATTGGCAACTGATTAATGGACAGAAAACTAGATTCAAACAGTGTACATTTGAGTTGTCAGGCTGTATTCAGTGGAGTGCGACAAGGATGTGTAGTCAGGTCTCAGCCACTTGCATTCTACATTGTAACTGACACGACGTTACTCATATATCCAAGCTTTCAGGCGATACTTAAATAGGTGAGTAGCTAAGAGGAGAAAGGGAAAACATAGAGACTGCATAGCATTATGGTCAGGTTTGGTAGATGGGTAAGAGCATGGCCAGTGGAACACAATAAATTGTGAACTTACCCGAATCAGTCAGAAAATTAAATAAAAGTTTTGATTGCAATGAGATTGGGAAATGTTTCTCTGGTGTCCTTGTACATGAATCATAGGAAGGTAATGTACAGAACAAGCAAACAATTAGACAGCAAAACAGCATGTTACATTTTTTTACAATGATACTAGACTATTAATGTAAGAAAATCTTACTACTATAATTAAGATATTAACACGGGAACTCCTGGAGTGCTGTGTACAATTTTGTTCTCATAATACATAAGGGTGAGAGGATTGAGTAGATTAAACATATATTCCCTAATGAATATTCCTGATGAAGGGCTTTTTGCCTGGAACATCGATTCCTGCTCCTCGGAGACTGCCTGACCTGCTGTGCTTTTCCAGCACCACACAATCGACTCTCATCTCCAGCATCTGCAGTCCTCACTTTCACCTAGTATATTCCCCAGATCTTAGGAGAATGAGAGGTGATCAAGTTGGAACATATAAAACCCTGAAAGGACCTTCTGAGATAAACGCTTCGAAAATGTGTCTTTTAGCTGGGGAACCTAGAAAAAAGGGTTACAAACTCAGATTAAATGCTGGGACTTTTACAGCAGAGGTGTCGATGAATTTCTTCACTCTCAAGATTATGAATGTTTAGAATTTTCTAACTTGGCTGAATGCTCAGCCATTGAATATATTTCAAAACAGAGGCCAATGTACTTTGTGTACTGGGCAGATTAAGGAATATGGAGATAACAGGTGCTATAACTGACTTTTTCACGAGAAAATGCAGCAAGTTGGGCACATGCATGGCAGGGTATTCCGATGGAAGCGAACATGCTCACCAGACTGACTGAGCTTGGAGAACATCACTTGAGCGAAGGAAATTGAATAGCCTCACTCAGGACATATCCTGATCAGAGGGACTCAAAGCCAACACACAGCAAAACCCCAAAACAAAGCCAATCCTCAGCCAAATGGTTAAAATCTTTTTCAGCATCCTGGTAAGCAAGCTATTGTAGTTGCTGCTGGTATGTGGACTCAAGACAGCAAAGCAATCCTTCTAGACCAAAATTGAGTAAGACAATTCATAGGCCAGTGTCCAGGATCCTGATCTCCTCTAAATTCATACCCTCCAGAGTTTATACTCTCGAAAGTCTACCTATATCTAGTTTGGAACAATTAAATTGTTTAGCAATATCAAAATCAGAACCAATCAAAATAAACACCTTATGAAATGGTTATTGATTCTAATAGAGGCCGATATTGCCATGGCCACACTATTGATAGCAGATCCAATTTTTAACAAAATTCATTCTGGACTCCAGTCCTTGTATTTTAGAAACAAAATGGCCGCCTGAGTGAAGTCCTAATTAAACACTCAGACGTTTTTCAGGAAGGTCTATGGACTAACAAAGGAGCTAAGGCCGCCTTGAATGTTGCCCAGGAAGAAATTCCATGATTCTGCAAGGCCTGCCTGGTGCCCTTTGCCTTACAGGCAAAACTACAGGCAGAAATTGGAAGGCTGGAAAGTGAAGGCATCATCAAACCAGCACCATTCGTTTGGATCGTGAAGTCCGAAGGATCAGTTCACCTTTGTAAGGATTTTAAACAAATGATAAACCACTTTTTGCAGCTGAATAAATACCCAATCCCTTGCGTAGTGGATTCATATGCAAAGCTAGTTGGGGGGGGGCTGTCCTTCAAGAGGCTGGACATGAGCCACACGTACCTGCAGTTGCGTTTAGACAAAGATTCCCAGACGTATGCTACAATTGATATCTATTAAGGCTTGCAGCAGAAATGAGACTGACATTTGGGATATTGAAAACCTGTTAAATATTCAGCGGATGATGGGGAAAATTCTGCAAGCTCAGGTCGCCAATTACCAAGATAACATTTTAATAAGAGATAAAACTAATAAGGAATACTTAGAGAACTTGGATATAGTCTTAAGGTACTTTTGCAATGCAGGAGTAAGCCTTAGAAGGAGAAAATGTGCATCCCAGCTACCCTCCATTAAACCCCCCAACCCCCCCCCACCACACACACACACATACACACACACACACAACCAAGTGACCTCTATGGACTACAGAGTCAACAAGATCGGGTTACACCCGTTGGAAGATAAAGTGAGGGTGATCACTGCTCCATCTCCCATGTCTGTCCTTGAGCTTAGCTCATTACTTGGGCTGGTGAATTATTATGGAAAGTTCATTATTAACCTGGCTTCCATCTGTCACCTTTGCATCAACTCCTAAAAAAAAGCTAACCTTGGAAAAGGACGCCCAAATAAGCCCTCGCTTTTATGGAAGTGAAGAAACAGCTATCAACCTGTAAGGCGTTGGCACACTATGAGCCCAAGAAAAACCTGGTATTGACATGTATTGCCTCCCTGCATGGTATCAGGATGGTATTATTGCATAGGTGGCCCAATGGAGAGGAATGCCCAATAATATAACCATTCAGGACTTCAGCTAATGCAGAGCATAAACATGCCCAGATAGAGAAAGAAGGATTGGTAGTCATATTTAGAGTCAGCAAGTTCCACCAATACCTTTATGGAAGAAGATTTGTGATAATCATAGCTCACAAACCACTACTTGGTCTACTTAAAGAGAACACAGCAGGGTCACCCATTGCTTTGAGTTGCATTCAGTGGTGGGCTTTAATACTAAGTGTTCATAATTATAAGTCAGAACACCAGGAGGCCAGGTAGCGATACATGGAGTGCATTAAGCCACCTCCCATTATCAGATACCATAGTGGTACCCCCTGTGCAAGAATCTGTAACAATATTAAATTTTCTGTGCATGCTCTCAGCCAAGACTGACAAAAACCCTGACCTTAAATTTACCTGGACCATCTCTGACACCTCCATCCCCTTCCTGGACCTCTCCATCTCCATTAATGACGACCGACTTGACACTGACATTTTTTACAAACCCACCGACTCCCACAGCTACCTGGATTACACCTCTTCCCACCCTAACTCTTGCAAAAATGCCATCCCATTATCCCAATTCCTCCGCCTCCGCCGGATCTGCTCCCAGGAGGACCAGTTCCACCACAGAACACACCAGATGGCCTCCTTCTTTAGAGACCGCAATTTCCCTTCCCATGTGGTTAAAGATGCCCTCCAATGCATCTCGTCTACATCCCGCAGCTCCGCCCTCAGACCCCACCCCTCAAACCGTAACAAGGACAGAACGCCCCTGGTGCTCACCTTCCACCCTACCAACCTTCGCATAAACCAAATCATCCGCCGACATTTCCGCCACCTCCAAACAGACCCCACTACCAGGGATATATTTCCCTCCCCACCCCTTTCCGCTTTCCGCAAAGACCGTTCCCTCTGTGACTACCTGGTCAGGTCCACTCCCCCAAACAACCCACCCTCCAATCCTGGCACTTTCCCCTGTCACCGCAGGAACTGTAAAACCTGCGCCCACACCTCCTCCCTCACCTCTATCCAAGGCCCTAAAGGAGCCTTCCACATCCATCAAAGTTTTACTTGCACATCCACTAATATCATTTATTGTATCCGTTGCTCCCGATGCGGTCTCCTCTACATTGGGGAGACTGGGCGCCTCTTAGCAGAGCGCTTTAGGGAACATCTCCGAGACACCCGCACCAATCAACCACACCACCCCGTGGCCCAACATTTCAACTCTCCCTCCCACTCTGCCGAGGACACGGAGGTCCTGGGCCTCCTTCACCGCCGCTCCCTCACCACCAGATGCCTGGAGGAAGAACGCCTTATCTTCCGCCTCGGAACACTTCAACCCCAGGGCATCAATGTGGACTTCAACAGTTTCCTCATTTCCCCTTCCCCCACCTCACCCTAGTTCTAAACTTCCAGCTTAGTAACTGTCCCCATAACTTGTCCGGACTTGTCCTACCTGCCTATCTTCTTTTCCACCTATCCACTCCACCCTCTCCTCCTTGACTTATCACCTTCATCCCCTCCCCCACTCACCCATTGTACTCTATGCTACTTTCTCCCCACCCCCACCCTCCTCTAGCTTATCTCTCCACGCTTCAGGCTCACTGCCTTTATTCCTGATGAAGGGCTTTTGCCCGAAACGTCGATTTCGAAGCTACTTGGATACTGCCTGAACTGCTGTGCTCTTCCAGCACCACTAATCCAGAATCTGGTTTCCAGCATCTGCAGTCATTGTTTTTACCAAGACTGACAATAACAGACTTTGGATGCAAAATGATCAAATCCTAAAACTGAAACAGTTGGTGGTGATGGGCAAAGACAAATGGCTATCACAACTAGAAATGAAACCTTTTTGGACCTGGAGAGACTAGATCACAGTAGAGGATGGTATATTGTTATGGAAAACAGGATGATTGTTCCAAGCAAAGGTCGCTGACAGTTACTGGCTGTACTGCATCAAGGCCATCCTGGAATTTGTAAAATGAAGATCTTGGTGAGAGGCTATGTCTGGTGGCCAAGATTGGATGCAAACATAGCCACATTGGTGGGCCAGTACTCAAAGTGCCAACAAGGACAAAAAGTACTGCCAGCAGCTCCCCTACATCTGTGGGTTGCCAGGTAAACCTTGCTCTTAGTTGCACGTCAACTATGCAAGACCTTTCATGGGCTCAATGTTCTTAGTCACTGTAGATGCCCACTCAAAATGGGCATAGAGGTCATTCAACAGACATGGGGATGACGTTAGAAAAACTGAATGCGTCTTTTTCAATATACTGTGTCGGTCACAGATAACGGGCCATCATTTACCAGCAGGGAATTTGGGTATTTCCTAAAGTCAAATGGGATTTCACATATAAGGACAGCTTCATACCATCCATCATCCGATGGCCTAGTGGTAAGAGCAGTTCAAACTTGAAGAAATAGCCTACAACCTTGCTTGATACTAAGCTGTAATGATTTTTGTTGGATTATAGGACCATACCACATAGTCAAGACACTGCATTGGGGGGGTGGTGGTGGTGGTGGAGGAGGGGGGTCAGAGTGGTGGGAAGGAAGAATTGGCACCATGAACACTAATGCTGGACACAAGAAATCACTGACAGAAAGCTGAATACAGGGGATGAATTTTGGTGTAAGACTTATGGAAATGGCCTTGCATTGGTAAGAGCCATTGGTCAACGCAAGGTTGAGATCAGCGATGTGTAATGTTAGTGAAGGTGCAACAGTTCCGAGCAAGCATGTGGACCATAAGAAAGCCAGGAATTTGCAAATGGTGCAGGATCAAAAGATGTCCTTCCTGTCAAAACAGTTGGAAAGGCTGCCAGAACCCATGGTTGCACCCCTTCCATCAAACATTGATGAGTCCGAAGAATCAGATGGACTGCCTTGACACCTTTATCGCCTGAAGAAGAGAGTGAAATTTTACCGAGGTGCTCTAGGTGCAAGACAGCCTCTTGTGTGTTACACAGTGCCCGTATTGGACACCGAGTCATAGGAACCTGCTTTTATGCTTCACGAGTCTCTCCGAGAGTTTCAGCGGAAAAGGGATGTAATGATTGTAACAGGTCAGCCAGCTGGACATCACAGGGTATGAGTTCCCTGATTGGGCTTGTTAAAATGATTCAATCAGAGAGCCCTGGCTAACAGATAAAAAGGGGGAGTGTTGGGGCAGCACGGTGGCTCAGTGGTTAGCACTGCTGCCTCACAGCACCAGGGTCCTAGGTTTGAATCCAGCCTTGGACGGCTGTCTGTGTGGAGTTTGCACATTCTCCCCGTGTCTGCGTGGGTTTCCTCTGGGAGCTCCAGTTTCCTCCCACACTCCAAACATGTGCAGGTTAGGTGAATTGGTCATGCTAAATTGCCCGTAGTGCTAGGTGCATTAGTCAGAGGGAGATGGGTCTGGATGTGTTACTCTTCTGAGAGTTGGTGTGGACTTGTTGGGCCGAAGGGTCTGTTTCCACACTGTAGGGAATCTAATCTAATTTGGAATAGGATTTATTCACTTGAGGCAAGCAATCTGAATTTACTAGTGATAGGCAGCATGGTTATTTGTGGAGGATGTCATGTCTCGCAAACTTCATTGAATATTTAAAAAAAGGGGAGTATCAGAGATTCTGAGACACTCTGAATAGCTAACTCTGAAAGAGGCAGTACTATAGTCAAGGACAGTTCATGTGTAAATAAAGGGTGACTTGGTGACACCAGCCTCTGTGAAGTTAGTTCACAGGGTATTTAGTTGGATGAACAGCTATGATTATGTTGAATGGCAGATTCAGGGCTGAATAGCCTATTCCTGCCCCTATTTTCTGGATAAAATCCTTCCCATTACCATCTTTTGACCCAATATTATTTTAAATTACTTTTGTTACCCACAATTGGACCATATTAGCTGCAGGGATTTAGTGCCTTAAAGGAATATATATTGCATGCAAATTATGCTTTACTTGTAAAATACCAGCCATTACTTATCTATTTGAATATGTTTCAATGTAATTTCTGAATCTGCCTTAACTAACTCATATCTTGCATGTATGAAGTCTGAATTATTTAAATTTAACAATTCAGTTGCTGTCTTAATAAATCATTTTCATACTCAATTTAAAATTATGATCACCCTTCCCAACACATCTATTTATTACAAGGTTGTTAACAAACTCTTTCTCATTGTACAATACTGGATTCAGAATAGCCGGCAGCTTCCTAGCGTTACTAATTTAGAAAATTATCATTGATAGGTTCCATGAATGCATCTTCCATACTATTGCTGCAAATTATGCTTGTTGCTTTTTGCTTTTTAACCATTTGTGTGCTGTAGGTATTGCTAGCTGGCCAGTATTTATTGTCCTTCCCTAGTTGCCCTTGAGGAGGTGGTGGTGAGCTACCTTCTTGTATAGCTGCCGTCCACCTGCTGTGGGTGGACCCACAATGCCAATAGGGAGGGAATTCCAGAATTTTGAACTAGTGAAAGTGAGGGATTGGCAATATATTTCCAACTCAGGATGGTGAGTGCCTTGGTGGTGAACTTGAAGGTGGTGGTGTTTCCTTGTCCTTCCAGATGGAAGTTGTTGTGGGTTTGGAAGGTGCTGTCTGAGGATCTTTGGTGAATTTCTGCAGTGGATCTATACACACTGCTGCTATTAAGGGTTGGTGGTAGAGAGAATGGATGCTTGCAGATGTAATGCCAATCAAGCGGGCTGCTTTGTCCTGGATGGTGTCAAGCTTCTTGAGTGTTGTAGGAGTTGCACTCACCCAGGCAAGTGGGGAATATTCCATCACACTCCTGACTTGTGCCTTGGAGATGGTGAACAGCTTTGGGGATTCATGGGATCTATAACGTTCAATAAGATCTACAAGATGATTAAATACCCTTTGAATATTGTATTATCTTTATTACATGTCTTGAATTTCCAGACTTAATGTTGAGTCTACACCATCACTATGTTTCAGGGCATACAAACATCTCCCATAAATGGGTCAAGACTGTGGTACTGGAAAAGCACAGCAGGTCAGGCAGCATCTGAGGAACAGGAGAATTGACGTTTTGGGCATAAGCCATTCATCAGGAATGAGGCTTGCAGGCCGGGGACTGAGAGATAAATGGGAGGGGGGGTGGAGCTGGGGGGGGAATGCAGCTGAAAATACAATAGGTGAAGGTGCAGGAGAAGGTGATAAGTCGGAGAGGAGGGTGGAGCAGATAGATGGGAAAAATGGTGGAAGGTCAAGAGGGTGGTGCTGGGTTGGAGGCTTGGGACTGAGGTAAGGTGGGGGGAGGGGAAATGAGGAAAATTGGTGAAATCCACATTATTCCTGTGTGGTTGCAGGGTCCCAGGGCGGAAGATGAGGCGTTCTTCCTTCAGACATCATGTGGTAAGGGTTTGGTGGAGAGGGAGGGGAAGTTGAAGTATTTAGCTGCAGGGCTGTGGGATTGGTCAGCATAGGTGTCCTAGAGATTTCTCCGAAACGATTCACAAGTTGGCATCCTGTCTCCCTGATGTAGAGGAAACCACATCGGATGCAACATATACAGAAGGTAACATTGGTGGACGTACAGGTAAATTTCTGTTGGATGTAGAAGGATCCTTTGGGGTCTTGGATGGATGTGAGGGGAAGGTGTGGGCACAGGTTTTGCACTTGCTGCAGTGGCAGGGGAAGATGCCAGGAATGGGGTGAGGGCTAGTGGGGTCATGGATCTGACAAGGGAGTCACGGAGGGAATGGTCTCTCCGAAACACTGATAGGAGTGGAGAGGGAAACATATCCCTAGTGATGGGGTCTGTTTGTAGATGGAGGAAATGGCAGAGGGTGATGCGATGTATACGGGGGTTGGTGGGGTGGAAGGTGAGGTCTAGGGGGTTCTGTCACTGTTGCATTTTGAGGGGTGGGGTTCAACATCGGAGGTGTGTGAAGTGGAGGAGATGTGCTGGAGGGCATTGTTGACCACATGGGAAGGGAAATTGTGAGCTTTTACAAAGGAGGCCATCTGAGATTTTCTGTGGTGGAATTGTTCATCCTGGGAATAGATGCAGTGGAGGTGGAGGAATTGGGAATAAAGGATGGTGTTTTTATAGGAGGCAGGGTCGAAGGAGGTGTAATCCAGGTAGCTGTGGGAATCAATGGGTTTGCAGTAGATGTCTGTAGTTAGTCGGTCACTGTAATGGAGATGGAGAGGTCTAGGAAGGGGAGGGAGGTGTCTGAAATGGTCCAGGTGAATTTGAGGTCGGGGTGAAAGGTGTTAGTGAAGTTGATGAACTGTTAAGCTGCCTCATGGGAGCACAAGGTAGCGCTGATACAGTCATTGACGTAGCAGAGAAACAGGTAGGGGGTGGTGCCGGTGTAGCTGTGGAAGATGGACTGTTTCACGTACCCAACAAAGAGGCAGGCATAGATGGGGCCCATGCAGGTGCCCATGCAGGTGCCCATGGCTACCCCTTTGGTTTGGAGGAAATGGGAGGTTTGGAAGGAGAAGTTGTTAAGAGTGAGGACCAGGAGGATGAGGGTGTCAGTAGAAGGGTACTGGCTGGGATGGTGTGAGAGGAAGAAATGGAGGGCTTGGAGACCTTCATTGTGGTGGATGGATGTGTACAGGGACTGGATATCCATGGTGAAGATGAGGCATTGGGAGCCGGGGAAAATAAAGTCTTGGAGGCGGTGAAGGGTGTGGGTGGGGTCCTGAACATAGGTGGGGAGTTCCTGGACCGGGGTGGACAGGACAGTGTCAAGGTAGACAAAGATGAGTTCAGTGGGACAGGAGCAGGCTGAGACAATGGGTCAACAGGAAAGTCGGGTTTGGACGGAGGTGGAATCGGGCGGTGTAGTCAATGAGGTTAGAGACAGTGGATAGGAGGTTGTTGATGGTTTGGGAGATGATGGCTTGATGGCAGGTGAGGTTGTGGTCAAGGGGCCAGTAGGAGGAGGAGGCTGTGAGCTGGCGCCTGGCTTCAGCAGTGTAGAGGTCGGTGCGCCAAGCTACCACCGCGCCCCCTTATCTGCTGGTTTGATGGTGAGGTTGGGATTGGAACAGAGGGAGTGGAGGGCTGCGCATTGCAAGGATGGGAGGTTTCAGTGGGTGAGGGGAGTGGACAGGTTGAGGTGGTCAATATCACAGCGGCAGTTAGAAATAAAGAAGTCAAGGGTGGGTAACAGGCAAACTCAAATTCACCTGGAAACCTTCGTCCCCTTCCTGGACCTCCCCATTTCCATCTCTGGTGACCAACTAACCACGGACATCGACTCCAAACCCACCGACTCCCAAAGATACCTGGACGACACCTCCTCCCCCTACCTGCCTTCTTCCCAATTCCTCTGCCTCCACTGCATCTATTCCCAGGATGACCAATCCCACTATAGAAAATCCCAGATGGCCTCCTTCTTCAAAGACCACAATTTCCCACGTGGTAGACAATGCCCTCCAACGCACCTCCTCCTCTTCCCACACCACCGCCCTTGAACCCCACCTCTCCCAACACAACAAGGACAGAACCCCGCCCCCCTCCCCCCCCCCCCCCCCCCGGCTCCTCACCTTCCACCCCACCAACCTATGTGTACATCACATTATCCTCTGCCACTTCCACCATCTACAAATGGACCCCACCACCAGAGATATATTTCCCTCCCCACCCCTATCAGCATTCCAGAGACACTATTCCCTCTGCAACTCCCTTGTCCGATACACAACCCCTACAAGCCCTCACCCCACTCCTGGCACCTTCCCCTGCCACTGCAGGAAGTACAAAACCTGCACCCACACCTCCTCCCTCACCTCCGTCCAAGGCCCCAAAGGATCCTTCCACATCTGACAGAAATTTACCTGTACCTCCACTGATGTTATCTCCTGTATCTGTTGCACTTGATGTGGTCTCCTCCACATTGGGGAGACAGGACGCCTCCTTGCGGATCATTTCAGGGAACACCTCTGGGACACCTGCACCCACCAATCACACCACCCTGTGGCTGAATACTTCAACTCCCTCTCCCACTCTGTTAAGGGCATGCAGGCCCTGCGTGTCCTCCATCGCCAAACCCGAACCACCCGACACCTGGAAGAAGAACGTCTCATCTTCCGCCATGGGACCCGGGATCAATGTGGAATTCACCAGTTTCTTTATTTCCCTTCCCCCCACATTATCCCAGTCCCAAGCCTCCAACTCGGCACCGCCCTCTTGACCTGTCCATAGTCTTTCCCATCTATCTGCCCCACCCTCCTCTCCGACCAATCACCTTCTCCCCCACCTTCATTTACCTATTACATTCTCAGCTACCTTTCCCCCAGCCCCATCCCCCTCCCATTTATCCCACAGCCCTCTGGCACACAAGTCTCACCCCTGATGAAAGGCATATGCCTGACACGTCAATTCTCCTGCTCCTCGGATGCTGCCTGACCTGCTGTCCTTTTCCAGCACCACACTCTCGACTCTGATCTCCAGCATCTGCAGGCCTCAGTTTCTCCTAACTCCTATAAATGGCAAATGCCATATCTCCTCTTTCATTGCTGCACTCTTCCATGATGTACTAACAGACAATCTTCACTCAAAGATAGTGTGACATCTAATACTATAAAATAATAAGCTTTAGGTGACTTACACCATAGTGCAATCATCCATACCAGTTAAAGTCTGAATAAACTAAAGATTTGATTCAATTTGGAACAAATGTCTTTGCATGCTTAGTCATACTCAGTTGGGAATTGTAGCCTTTTGCTGGTATTCAGAGTTATACTTCCATTGGCCACCATAGCTTCTCAAACATCTTGTAGTAACTTGTGATGATCAAATGAATGGGCCAGCTCAACTTATTCAAAAGGAGTGCTTTGTGCTTTAAGCTAGGCATTTAGCAGTTATGTGCAGGATCTTTTTCCAAATATAGCACTTATAAGTTGTGGAAATAAACATGGTCGCAGTTGATGTGTCGACTGACTGATGCATTTCTGTCTCTGCATGGGTACAAGTCCATTACTCTAGGTGTGAAAAACAATAGCATAAAGCTCTTTGCTGTGTGATAAATTGTTCATCTAGATTTTTGAATGAATGGACTTGTGCCAGCCTTCTGGAAAGAGCATTAGTCACCCGTTTGTGTAAGTGGATATGGTTCCCTTGCTAATAGCAACTTTGAAGGAACCGCTCCTTAACATTGGATACCAGCACTAACTAGGAATTGATTTCTGACCAACTGGTCTGAAGAGCCTTGTTTTCTCTCACCTCCTTTCTTCGATTTTGGTGTTACATATACAAAGTTCCAATTTGCTGGGACTGTTATGGAATCTAAGGAATTTTGGAATTACATCTGCAGTTATCTCTTTCCAACACTAAGATGTACATTCTGAAGAAGGGCTTATGCCCGAAACGTTGATTCTCCTGCTCCTTGGATGCTGCCTGACCTGCTGCGCTTTTCCAGCAACACATTTTTCAGCTAAGGTGTACATCGTCAGGTTTTAGAGATTTGTTGGATTTTAGTCTTTTGAATTTCTTCAGTACTTTTTTTTCCTGTTGATACTAATTACCCTCACTCTTCTTAACCTCAGACTGATTTCTGTTCCGTGTGTGTAATTTATATCAGCTACTGCCAAGACAGGCACAAAATATTTGTTCAATGTTTCTGCCATTTTCTTGTTCACCATGATAATTTCTCTTCTCTCTGTTTGTAAGGGACCAACAATCCTTAGTTACTTTTTTTTACATACATGTCAGTGCTCTGAACCTCTGTTTTGATATTCCTAGCTAGTTTACTCTCAAGTTCCATTTATTACTATTTATGAACTTTTTGCTGATCCTTTGGTTTCTAAACACTCTCAACCCTCAGTCTTACAACTGAGCTTTGCAATATTCTAAGCCTCTTGTTTTCATCAAATATTATTCTTAACTGTTAAAGTAAGCTACAGATTAATCCTTTTTAATGATTTTCTTGCATTGCATTAGAATATACTTAGAGTCACAGAGTCATAAAGAGGTACAGCATGGAAACAGATCCTTCAGTCCAACCCATCCATGCTGATCAGATATCCCAACCCTATCTAGTCCCACCTGCCAGCACCCAGCCATATCCCTCCAAACCCTTCCTATTCATATACCCATCCGAATGCCTTTTAAAAGTTGCAATGGTACCAGCCTCCACCACTTCCTCTGCCAGCTGATTCCATACACATACCAACCTCTGCATGAAAATGTTACCCCTTAGGTCCCATTTATATCTTTCCCCTCTCACCCTAAATCTGTGCCCTCTAGTTCTGGACTCCCTGACCCCAGGGAAAAGACTTTGTCTGTTTATCCTATCCATGCCCCTCATTATTTTGTAAACATCTATAAGGTCACCCCTCAGCCTCCAACGCTCCGGGGAAAACCGCCCCACCCTGTTCAGCCTCTCCTCAAAGCTCAAATCCTCCAACCCTTGCAACATCCTTGTAAATCTTTTCTGAACCCTTTCAAGTTTCACAACATCTTTCTGATAGGAAGGAAAACAGAACTGCATGCAATATTCCAACAGTGGCCTAACCAATGTCCTGTACAGAAGCAACATGACATCCCAATTCCTGTACTCAATACTCTGACCAATAAAAGAAAGCATACCAAATGCCTTCTTTACTATCCTATCTACCTGCAACTCCACTTTAAAGGAGCAATGAACCTGTACTCCAAGGTCTCTTTGTTCAGCTAAGATTTGCTATCCCAAAATGCAGCACCTTATATTTATCTAAATTAAACTCCATCTGCCACTTCTTGGCCCATTGGCCCATCTGATCAAGATCCTGTTGTAATCTGAGGTAACCCTCTTCGCTTTCAACTACACCTCCAATTTTGGTGTCATCAGCAAACTTACTAACTGTACCTCTTATGCTTGCATCCAAATCATTTATGTAAATGACAAAAAGTAGAGGACCCAGCACCGATCCTTGTGGCACTCCACTGGTCACAGGCCTCCAGTCTGAAAAACAACCCTCCACCACCACCCTCTGCCTTCTATCTTTGAGCCAGTTCTGTATCCAAAATGGCTAGTTCTCCCTGTATTCCCTGAGATCTAACCTTACTAATCAGTCTCCTATGGGGAACCTTGTCAAATGCCTTACTGAAGTCCATATAGATCAAATCTACCACTCTGCCTTCATCAATTCTCTTTGTTACTTCTTCAAAAAACTCAAGTTTGTGAGACAAGATTTCTCACGCACAAAGCCAAGTTGACTATCTCTAATCAGTCCTTGCCTTTCCAAATACATGTACATCCTGTCCCTCAGGATTCCCTCCAACAACCTGCCCACCACCAACCTCAGGCTCACTGGTCTTTAAGTCCCTTACCGCCCTTCTTAAACAGTGGCACCATGTTAGCCAACCTCCAGTCTTCCGGCACCTCACCTGTGACTATCGATGAAACAAATACCTCAGCAAGAGGTCCAGCAATCACCTCTCTAGCTTCCCACAGAATTCTCGGGTACACTTGATCAAGTCCTGGTGATTTATCCACCTTTATGCGTTTCAAGACATCCAGCACTTCCTCCTCTGTAATATGCTCCACAACCACCTGATGAAGGAGCGTCGCTCTGAAAGCTAGTGCTTCCAATTAAACCTGTTGGACTATAACCTGGTGTTGTGTGATTTTTAACTTTCTACACCCCAGTCCAACACCGGCATCTCCAAATTTCTGTAATATGGACATTTTGCAAGGTGTCACCATCTATTTCCCTACAGTCTATATCTTCCATATCCTTTTCCACAGTAAATACCACTGAATGTTTTTTTTTAATGTTTTCCACTGTTTATTGCAGCTATACTTTTTATTTACCTAATAAACCTTAGCCAACTTTCATCTGATATCTAAATAATTGGCTTTGTTGCATTTATGGTATTTCTTTGTGATTGGATAATGTCCTTTGCAAACTTATTTGGAAGTCACATCTTTTTTTTCCCTTGTTTTTCGTAGGTGCAAGACACAGTGAAGTAATTGTATTAATATTGCACCACCTGGAAATAAATACCCATGTGACAAAAGGAACTAGAGACAAGCAGAATTTGATCAGGCAATGCCAATATGAAAAAAACAAGTGACGGGGATGGTAGGGACTAAATCAAAACAGAGCAGAAGTCACTTATATTAAGATTACCAATTCCCACTGGATTTTTTTTGAGAGTCTAAATCTCCAGTTTTTTTTTAAACCCCCACATTATTGCTCCACAGGATCTTTTACTGGGCGGCACGGTGGCTCAGTGGTTAGCACTGCTGCCTCACAGCACCACTGTCCCACGTTTGATTCCAGCCTGGGACAACTGTCTGTGTGGAGTTTGCACATTCTCCCTGTGTCTATGTGGGTTTCCTCCGGGTGCTCTGGTTTCCTCCCACAGTCCAAAGATATGCAGGTTAGGTGAATTGGTTATGCCAAATTGCCCATAGTGTTAGGTGCATCATTCAGAGGGAAATGGGACTGGGTGGGTTACACTTCAGAGGGTCATATTTAACCCTGCTTTATTGCACAATATTTGACCTAAAATAGCTTAATCTCTAGTTGGTTCCATGACATATTGCTCCAGGGTACTTTCATGAGAGCATTCCACAAATACATCTTCCAGATCCTTATGCAAATTTGATTCATCTAGTTTATCTAAAGAATAAAGTTCTTTGCAACTACCATAAGGAAATAGTTTCTGATCTTCTGACTTTCCTTTCTCTTTACCTTTCCAGATCTTCCCTCAAGTGAATGCTGCTCTGCATTAATTAGCTTAAAACTCTCACTGCTGAACTAATTAAATGACTTGCCAGAAAATTGGCCCCAGCATGATTTAGAGAACCACCTAATTATAGACCTTCCCTTTTCCCAGATATCCCAACCTAATCTAGTTCCTCCTGCCAGCCCTTCCTCCTTCAAACCCTTCCTATTCATATACCCATCCAAATGGCTCTTAAATGTTGCAATTGTACCAGCCTCCACTACTTCCTCTGGCAGCTCATTCCATACACGTACCACCTTCTGTGTGAAAAAGTTGTCCCATAGGTCTCTTTTATATCTTTCCCCTCTATCCCTAAACCTATGCCCTCTAGTTCTGGACTCCCTGACCAGAAAAAAAAACTACATGCCCAGATGAAATCAATTTCTCCAACACCAGTCTATCAGCAATGCATTCAACTCTCAGATCTTACTTAATCCACACCAGTTTGCTTGTGGCTAAAGTAGTTGTGTGGAGTTTACTCCATTTATAGCTTTTTAAATTTTTTTCCCCAGCTGCTTCTTTTTTGGATGTTTTTCTTAGCCCTACCTATGTAATTGATATCCATGTCCACCACAACAATTCAACTTGTCTCCTCCCGTTCATTAGTAAAGGTGAAGCAATGAATGCTTGTTGTAAATATATGCACTACTGCAGTTAGGCGGTAGTGTGAGGGAAAGAGAGAGAAAAACAAAAAAAAAAGAAAGAAAAAAGAATGCTTGTTTTGTATTCATGAATTTGATGCAGCAAGGTCTGGACAATATTGAAGTTTGGACTGATTAGTGGCAAGTAACATTCACGTCTGACAAATGCCAAACAATGAACATCTCCGATAAGTGACAATCTAACAAGTGCCCCTTAATGTTCAATAGTCTTAGCATCACTGAATCTTCCACTAACAAATCCTGGGTGGTTATCATTGACCAGAAACTAACTGCACTTACCCCGTAAACACGATGGTAGAACAGCAGGTCAGAGTTTGGGAAGACTACGGCGAGTAACTCACCTCCTGATTCACCCAAGCCTGTCCACCATCTGCAAGACACAACTCAGGAGTGTGATGGAACACTTTCCATTTGCCTGGATGAGCGCAGTCCCAACAACACTCAAGAAGCTCGACACCAAACAGCCCACTCCTTCCAGCACCAATGTTCAGTAGCAGCAGTGTGTATTACCCACACAGAAATTCACCAAAAATCCTTAGGTAGCACCTTCCAAACCCACGACCACTTCCATTTCAAAGAACAAGGGCAGGAGGTACATGGGAATATCAATACCAGCAAGTTCCCCTCTAAGCCACTTACCGTCCTGACTTGGAAATATATCACATTCCCTAACTGTCACTGACTCAAAATTCTGGAATTCCTTCCCTGAGGGCATTGTGGACGGCAGCGGTTCAAAAAGGCAGCTAACTACAACCTTCTCAAGGGCGACGGATGGGCAACAAATAAACGCCAGCCAGTGATGCCCATATCCTATGAATGAATTTTTAAAAACTCAGATTCAGGCACAGAGATGTTTTTATGCCTGTACACAATTTTTTTCCCTTAGGGAATACTGGGGATGTTTTGAAAGGAAAGGAAGGCTTATTATGAATGAAATGAACAACACCAGGAACACTTCTTCCAAGGCCAACAAATCCTGGAGTGGGACGAACTCAGAGCATCTAGTTCCAAGGTAGGGAACACTACAACTGAGCAAGACTTCCTATTGTTGAGATTAATTGAGGCAGATTGATAGAGATTATTGATTATTGTTGTGAGCTGAGTGATGGGAATATGGTGATTAATGCCGTACCTGAAGCTTGGTAGGTAGTTGGTGTGATATGAAATTTTAAAATTTCACTGAACTTCTTGCAGAACTGTGTCCAGGTTTCTGAGCAAAATCTGCTTAATAATCATCAAGATGGTCTGCTCTGATTTTTATTTACAAATGTCTGAGGCTGGACCACAGGCCACCTCCCCCTGTGATACAGACTATCTGGGCCACAGGCCACCTCCCCCTGTGGATACAGACAATCTGGGCCACAGACCACCTCCCCCTGTGGATACAGACAATCTGGGCCACAGACCACCTCCCCCTGTGGATACAGACAATCTGGGCCACAGACCACCTCCCCCTGTGGATACAGACTATCTGGACCACAGGCCACCTCCCCCTGTGATACAGACTATCTGGGCCACAGGCCACCTCCCCCTGTGATACAGACTATCTGGGCCACAGACCACCTCCCCCTGTGGATACAGATAATCTGGGCCACAGACCACCTCCCACTGTGATACAGACAATCTGGGCCACAGACCACCTCCCCCTGTGGATACAGACAATCTGGGCCACAGGCCACCTCCCACTGTGGATACAGACTATCTGGGGTACAGGTACCTCCCCCTGTGGATACACACTCTCTGGGCTGCAGGTTACCTCCCCCTGTGGATACAGACTATCTGGGCCACAGGCCACCTTCTCCTGTGGATACACACTCTCTGGGCCACAGCCCTCCTCCCCCTGTGGTTATAGATCATCTCTCCTCCTTTCTACCTCCTTCACCAGGGCATTCAGTGTAGCACTCAGAACACATGGATCTTGTCTTCTCTCATGTTGTGCTATTTTTCATTGTTTCCCTGGACACACTGCACAATTGCCACAATGTTTTCCAGCCACAATCCACTTATTCTTTTTAAGGCAAAGGCTATGTTCAAAAGATGCATGACATTTACTCCCTGCTCAAGTGTGTAAACAGTACAGTTAACATTGGACTAATCAGTCAAATGAGCAGACAGTGCGAATCTTTGTGCCTGTTTTCACATACTACCTAATTCTCCCCAACCCCACGTCTGCCAGTTTTAAATTCAAAATATTTGGGCCCAAATATTTCCAATACCTACACTAAGCTTTTTATGCATTTCGGCATCCTGGTCATTAATTCAGCAGAATATGCATTCAGAAAGTTGTTTTACTTTGCCAATTAAATTTAGAACTGAATTTTATAATCTTATTTCCATTTATTTCCTATGTTATAACTGTCTCTATTAATAAATTATGTTAGAATAATTGTACTTACTCAAAAATGTCCAAACCTCATTTAACTTGACTAGAACTTCACTAAGATTGTGCTGTAGTCAATGATAATTAATGGTCAGAGATTATGAACCAGCAGTTGCATATGCAGGAGAGAGTAATGAAAGACTTTTAACTAAATTATATTTCTTGCAGCAAGAGGACCATAAAATGCATTGGCTTAACACACAAGAAAAAAGAATATTTCGAGGTGAATTATTTTCATTAGATCCACCTTTAAAAATTGATGATTAGCTTCTTTGAGGTTCACTCCTAACTGGGTTTTTAAATTTAAAGTATACAATGTGACATGACAGTAATTACTCAAGATCTAAAAGTTGCTGTATGATTCAATGTTCTAACAAGTGATAAATTGTAAGCTCCGTATGGAATTTGATTATGACCTTCTTTAGGACACATGGCCAAGGGTGCACCATTGGTACACACACAACTGAGAGGCCCATCACCAATCTGAAATTAGGCTCTCAGCCTCAATTATCATATTGATAGGAGCTGCTGGCTCTGGTTACAAGTCTACAGGCAGCTCAACATTTTAAGTACAGTAGCCTGCTGACATACTAGCCGTGACCCTAAATTAAATTTCACAGAGAGGTGAAGCAGTAATGAAGGGGTATGCTAAATGCTGTGGGGTGATTGATGACTGGTGCAGACATGATAGACTGAAAGGCTTTTTCCAAGCTATAATAACTCTATGATTCATTTTTAAAAAATTATTCATGAATGGGATGAATGTGTCGCTAGCTAGACCAGCATTTATTGTCCATTCCTAATAGCTCACAGAGCAGTTAAGAGTCAACCACATTGCTGTGGGTCTGGAGTCACATGTGGGCCAGACCAGGTAAGAATGGTAGATTCCTTCCCTAAAGGGGCTTAGACGGGGCAGAATTTCTTAAGTGCATTCAAGAGGGTTTATTGAAACAGGGTGTGGATAGTCTGACTACAGGAGGATCCATACTGGACCTTGTATTGGCTAATGAACCTGGCCAGGTGACTGACCTTTCAGTGGGAGAGCATTTTGGAAACAGTGATCATAACTCGAGTTTTAAGATAGCAATGAACAAGGATAAGTCGGGATCTTGCAGGAAGGTACTAAATTGGGGGAGGGCAAATTATATTAGTATTAGGCAGGAGCTAGGGAGTGTTAATTGGGAGGAACTGTTATCAGGCAAGTCCACGTTTGACATGTGGGAACTGTTTAAAGACCTGCAGAGGAGAGTTCAAGACCGGCACATTGCAGTAAGGAGGAAGGACAAGGATTGCAAGAAAAGGGACCCTGGGACAATGAGGGGGGTTGTGAGTTTAGTCAAAGGGCAAAATGGAGCATATGTAGAGTGTAGGAAGCTAAAATGGAAAAGGGCCCATGAGGAATATAAGGAAAACCCAGGCAAGTACTCAAGCAGGAATTAGGAGAGCAAGAAGGGGTGATGAAATAACCTTGACAAGTAGGGTTAAAGAGATTTTCAATTGAACAATTAAAAACAAGACGATAACTAGGGAGAGGGTAAGATCACTCAAGGATAAAGGAGGGAGGTGGTGCTTGAAGGCATAGGATGCGGGTGAAATCTTAAATGAGTACTTTGAATTGATATTCACCCAGAAAAGGGATATGGAGGATAGTGAGATTTGTCTAGAACATGCTAATATACTAGGGCACTTAGAGATCAAGAAAGAAGTGCTGTTGGATCTCTTGAAGGGCATTGAGGTGGTTAAGTCCCCAGGCCCCCATAGTATTTACCCCAGGTTACTGAGAAAGGCAAGAGGAGAGATTGCTGGGGCTTTGACCAAGATCTTTGTATTCTTGCTAGCTACTGGCGAGGTCCCAGAGGACTGGCGAGTCGCTAATGTTATCCCTTTTGTTCAAGAAGGGAAATAGAGATAATCTAGGAAACTACAGACTGGTGAGTCTCACATTGGTGGTTGGGAAGCTATTGGAGAGAATTCCTAGGGATAGGATTTACACATGTTTGGAGAAGCATGGTCTAATTAGAGACAGTCAGCATGTCTTTGTTCAGGGCTGGTCATGTTTTACTAACTTAATCGAATTTTTCGAGGAGGTGATTCATGAGGCTAGTGCAGTGGACGTTGTCTACATGGATTTTGGTAAGACTTTCAACAAGGTCCTTCATGATAAGCTCATCCCGAAGATAAAGATGCATCGGATGCATGGTGACTTGTCTGCGTGGATTCAGAATTGGCTTGCCCATAGAAGACAGAAGGTGACAGTGGTGGAAGGGTGTTTTTCAGGCTGGAGGTCCACGACTCGAGGTCTTCTGCAAGGATCTGTACTGGGACCTCGACTGTTTGTGATATGTATAAATGACTAAGATGACATTGTAGATGAGTTGCAGATGAAACAAAAATCGGTGGAGTTGTGGATAGGATAGAAGGTTGTCAAAGAATACGGTGGGATATAGATCAGTTGCAAATATGGGTAGAGGAATGGCTGATGGAATTCAATCCACATAGGTTTGGGGTGCTACACTTTCGGAGATGAAATGTTAAGGCAAAGAATAGTGTTAATGTCAGAACTCTGAACAGCATTGATGTACAGAAGGATCTTGGGGGTTCAAGTCCATAGCTCTCTAAAAGTGGCCACGCAAATAGGTAGGGTGATAAAGAAGGCATATGCCGTGCTTGCCTTTATTGGTCAGGGAGAAAGTGAGGACTGCAGATGCTTGAGATGAGAGCTGAAAATCTGTTGCTGGAAAAGCGCAGCAGGTCAAGCAGCATCCAAGGAACAGGAGAATCGACGTTTCGGGCATAAGCCCTTCTTCAGGAATGAGGAAAGTGTGTCCAGCAGGCTAAGATAAAAGGTAGGGAGGAGGGACTTGGGGGAGGGGCATTGGAAATGTGATAGGTGGAAGGAGGTTAAGGTGAAGGTGATAGGCCGGAGTGGGGTGGGGGCGGAGAGGTCAGGAAGAAGATTGCAGGTTAGGAAGGTGGTGCTGAGTTCGAGGGATTTGACTGAGACAAGTGGGGGGAGGGGAAATGAGGAAATTGGAGAAATCTGAGTTCATCCCTTGTGATTGGAGGGTTCCTAGGCGGAAGATGAGGCACTCTTCCTCCAACCGTTGTGTTGCTATGGTCTGGCGATGGAGGAGTCCAAAGACATGAAGAGGTTTACTAGGATGCTGAAGAGATCTATTAGGATGCTGCCTGGATTAGAGGATATGTGCTATAAGGAGAGGCTAGAAAAACTCAGGTTGTTTTCTCATGAGTGTTGGAGGCTGAGGGGAGACCTGATAGAAGTCTATAAAATTGTGAGATACAGAGATGGGGTTTAGAGTCAGAATCTTTTTCCCAGAGCTGAAATGTCTAATATTAGCGGTCATTCATTAAAGGTGAGGGGGGTAAGTTCAAAGGAGACGTGAGGGGTAGATGGTTATGCAAACAGTGGTAGGAGTCTGGAATGCACTGCCAGGGCTGGTGATGGAGGGAGATATGATAAGGGCATTTAAGGGACTTTTAGATAAGCACCTGAATATGCAAGGAATGGAAGGATATGGACCAAGGGCAGGTAGAAGGGATTAGTTTCAATTGACGTCATGTTCAGCACAACATTGCGGGCCGAAGGGCCATGTCCTGTGCTGTACAATTCTATATTCTGTGTTCTAAAGGACATCTGTGATACAAATGGGTTTTACCTGACAACTGATAATGAATCCATGGTCATCATTAGACACTTAATTCCAGATTTTCATTAGATTCACATTCCATGGTGGGATCTGCCATGGTGGGATTTGAACCCAGGTCCCTAAAATATGTGAGTGAGGCAGATCATTAGCTCCTGGCTCTCTTGACTCTGGAAGCTCATCAGACTCCAAGTGCAGCAAGGGAGATTCTAAACCAAGTGTTGAGCCACTCATGTTCACGTGTATGGGAAATTGTACCTCTTCAGGGTAGCTACTGGAAATGTTCCATCTGATTTTGATTGTCAAAATTATTTCACCTATTTAATGGCAGAAAAAGCTTCAGGATGTCTAATTTCTTTTCTGAAGTGTCTATCACATAGTATATATTCACTGAATTGTGGTGCTTGTTTTCCATTGGTCTGGACTGAATGTAGTGAGAAGTTGGATGTTTGGTGTGGGCTGGAGTAAGACGATTGTTGCAGCACTCCTTTCTTAATGACATTGAGTGGTTACTCAGCCAGTTCAGCACCTTTTCCCATTTACTGCACATGCTGAGCCTGAATGTGGCAGGATGATGCAAGCATGTCTCTCATTATCTCATTGTTTCACTATGTAGTCGTTCAGTGGTTAGCACTTCTACCTCACAGTGCCTCACAAGTTTGATTCCACCCCTGGGCGACTGTCTGTATGGAGTTTACACATTCTCCCTGTGTCTGTGTGGGTGTCCTCAGTCCAAGGATATGCAGGTTGGGTTGCTTGGTCATGCTAAATTGCCGTAGTGTCTGGGGAGGTACAGGCTAGGTGGATTAGCCATGGGAAAATACAGGGGTACAGGGATGGGGTGGGTCTGGATGGGATGCTGTTCAGAGGGTCGATGTGGGTTGAATGGCCTGTTTCCACACTGTGGGGGATTCTATGATTCTATGGTGAAGAGTGCTCAGCCTCCAGATGAAGGGCTTTTGCCCGAAACGTCGATTTCGAAGCTACTTGGATGCTGCCTGAACTGCTGTGCTCTTCCAGCACCACTAATCCAGAATCCATCAATGACCATTCTGCGATGCTCACTCCTCCTGTTTCCATGTGCAGATAATTTCCAGTGATGTGTTGCTGTGGCTGCCTAACTAAAAATGCCAAGAGGAACAGGATAAGGGGCAATGAGTTCAGGGAGAGGTCAGAGCCACATCACCCATCAGGATGTGAGGGGTCCACAGGAGGCCCAGATTTATCAGCCTCAACGCTGTTTCCTGGGTATGAACAGGGTACAGTGTCATGACAGGCTCCGCACATCGCGGGACATGGTAATGGAACTATGCTCGTTGCTGGAGTGAGATAGGAGAGCTGACGGTGGCTGGGTAGGCAACAGTCATTCTGAAACTCCATTTGACTGGCTGCTCCTAGAGAGTGGCAGGTGACCTGTGTAGAAGTCATCGGTTATGTACACACGAGTACATCAGGGCAGTGACTGATGCCATCTGTGCAAGGTCACACTGGTTCGCTCTATCTCTCCACATTGAGATCAGTGCTGCAGTCTGGCCAATAGGATGTAGGAACACAGCTGGGTTCCTCCAGCTGCAGGGTGACATCGACAGCACAATAGGAGAATGTTTGGAATTGTCCAACTGCTTCCATCAATGTGATGTTCTCCTACTGGACAGTCACAACCTGCAGATCTACAATGGACTCTGTGCAAGACTGACTTAGGGGGTATTGATATGGGTTGTAGATATGGACAGGTGGATTGTGGTAGCATTGTGGTTAAAGACTGATGAGACTGAGAGAATAGGGTCATATAGGGGAGACTATGTGTCATGAACAGCTTTTTTTTTGCTATTGAAGGGCAATGCCAGATTGCCAATGCCTTTCCAGGTGCATTGTGGTCTTTTAAAGATGACACAAGAGATGACAGTCTTTTGGTTGATATCCAGCAAGTGAAGAGTTGTTCTGGGAATGGCACATGGTAAGATGGGATTGGAATAAGACATGAAAGACTCCAGAGAGCAAGGTGAGCAGTTACTGAGATGAGTTTGGTAAGATACTTTGAGAATAGCCTCGAGGCCTCACACAGGAAATCTCTCCAAAGCAACCAATTCAGACTTGGTCAAAATAAATATCAGTTTCAGCTCTTTGTATCTGTTTTCACTCAGAAAAGTACAAGAAATTTCCCAGAATAAGAAATCGAAGGGACTGAGGAGAATGAGGAATTTGAAGAAGTTAGTATCAGTAGGCGGTTGTTCTGGAGATATTCTCTGGACAGATAAGTTTCTGGAATCTGATATTCTGGGCTGTAAAGTATTGAAAGTGGTAGCTATGGAGAGAGTAGATGGAGAGAGTGGTCATCATCTTCCAAAGTTCTATAGACTCTGAAATACTTTGCAAAATTGCAAGGTAGCAACTGTTACCTCATAGTTATGAAGTGAAGAAGAGAGAAAATAGTGAACTACAGATCTGTTAGCCTTACATCTGCAGTACAAAATGCTAAAGTCTACTAAAACAAACATGACAAATGGATGATTGGATAGTAATGATCTGATTGGGCACAGTTAGTAGGGATTTGCGAGTGGGGGGAGATCTTGTTTGCTGAACATGACAGAATTGTTTAAAGATGTGACTAACAGAAGTGGAACTATTGGTTAACAAAAGAAAGGTGTGAAGATGAATGACAACACCACCCCACTCTTAACCAACTGCGCCCAACATGACTTGATTGTGACAAACACTGTTCCCCATCAGAAGAACCAATACAAGACTATGCGGAGGCATCCAAGTCTGAACATGTGCACGATGTTGTTGACCAAGGCAGAGTGTTGAGGGATATGCTTGTTATAAGGATCACTTTGAAACATACAAAAGATATAATGAAATAAACAGGGTAGATGCAAGTAAGATGATTCTCATAGAAACTTAGGACTAAGTAACAGGAGTAGGCTATTCGGTCCCTCAAACTTGCATTGCTATTTTAGGTCATGGCTGATCATCTACCTCAATGCCATCTTGAAACGCTTCTGATGTACATTTGTGAGCACAATGTTGGTGGAATGGCTGTGTTCTGTTTTAGGGGCAGAATTCTGCAAACCCTTTGAATTTCAAGAGAGTGGTGCAAGATTTTTACAAGGAGATCAATGTGTCAGTTGGCTGATAACAAATGCCTCTTTCTATATCGGGGGCTCGAGTTGCAAAACCTAGTGAGTTATAGCATGATTTGGAATTGGAACATTGAAGGGAAATAAAATTAATTTCTTGTAGGATGTATGGAGTGAGGAGGTGTAGCCAAGGTAACTATGGGAACCGGAAGATTGTGGTGGATATTGATGGACAGCTTATTCTCAGAAATGGAAACGGTGAAGTCAAGGAAAGAAAGGGAAGAGTCAGAGATAAACCAGGTGAAGGTGCAAGAATGCTGGAAATTGGAATCAAAACTGATCAATTCTTTCAATTCTGACAAGAGCAGGAGGCAGTTCTAAAGATATCATCAATATATTGGAGAAAGAGTTATGGGTTATGAGCCTGGGTAAGGTTGGAACAAGAAGTCCAAGGGAGGGTCACTGGACCTGAAACATTAATGCTGATTTCTCTCCACAGATGCTGCCAGACTGGTGCAGCTGGCACCCATGTAGGTACCCAGAGTCACACTTTTAACTTGGCGAAAGTGAGGTGGGATAAAGGATAAGTTGTTCAATGTGAGAAATAAACTCTCAGCATAAGCTCAGTTTCTCTTGCTGCAGATGCTGCCTGTCCTGTTGAGTTTCTCCATTCTGCGTTTGTTTAGATTTCCAGCATTTGCAGTATTTTGTATCTATTTGGGGAGGGGAAAGAGTGGGAATTGCATGAAACACTATATAGGACAAACAGGCAGACAGCTAGTAAACTGCATTCACGAATACCAACTAGCCACTAAATGCCACAACAGCTGTCTCTAGTAGCCATACACACTGATGACAAGGATGACAGATGACTGGGGCAACACAATGATCATAAGACAAGCTAAACAGAGAATAAGTAGAGAATTTCTAGAAGCATGGCACTCATCCACGGACTCCATCAACAAACACGTTGACCTAGACTCAATATACCAGCCACTATAAAGAACAGCCAGAACTGGACACTGGAAGCAGCAGGAACAGAATTAAGTAAACTTCAGAAGAGACAGTACAGCAGCGCTTCACAGGAGGTCCAAAGCATTGAAGATGTCACCTAGACAGGGGACAAAAAACCTGCAAATCAACTTCCCAGCTCGGTGGACATACCCACAACAATGGGAGGGGGAGGGGATTGTTTGTAGTTGAAACGTAAGCTTGTGACAAGCAATAAACAGTCTTCACAAAGTTAAAGATCACACAACATCAGGTTATAGTCAAAAGATTTATTTGGAAGCACTAGCTTCCAAATTCTAGATCTTATGGTCCTGCTCCACAGCTACCTGATGAAGGAGCAGCGTTCTGAAAACTAATGCTTCCAAATAAACCTGTTGGACTATAACCTGATGTTGTGTGATTTTTAACTCTGCTCACCCCAGTCCAACACCAGCTCCTCTACATCAAGCCTCCACGAACCTATTCTACTCTCAGTGTATTCTTCTCAAATTGGATGTCCGAGTAACAGTAAACCCCAGCATAATGATAGTGGAGCACTTGCCAATTGTTCTAACTACTTGGCTGACTGGAATTCGTTTACAACTCAGAAACATAGCTTTTACAATGCAGCAGTCTTCATCTCACCAATTCATTCCATTTAATCATTATGAAGATGGATCATTGGACCCAAAACATTGACTCTGTTTTCACTCCACAAATGCTGCCAGACCTGCTGAGTTTCTCCAGAAATTTTGTTTTTTGTGTGCAATAAATATTGTATTAGTGAGGCAGATAGGGGGATTCTGAGTTCAGGAGTGCTGGAGCCCTAGCCCCTGATCTTGTCCAACAGATTTGAGACTCTTACTCCCTGTATGGATGAGGAAAAGGGCTGTGGGCAGGATGAGCCAGCTGACCATGGCACCATGGTGCAGAAGGCCATTCAAGAGGGGGGAGCAAAAAGACAAGTAGTTGTTAGAGGGGATTCTATAATTAGGGGGACAGATAATATCCTTGGCAAGCTGGATTGGGAGTCCCGCATGATGTGTTGCCTGCCCAGTGCCAGGGTGCAGGACATCTCTGACCGGCTTGAAAGGATAACGGAGTGGGACAGGGAGGATCCAGTTGTTGTGGTCCATGTTGGAGCTAACAACGTAGACAAAGCGAAGGTAGAGGACCTGTTTGGAGATTATCAAGCGCTAGGAAAGAAATTAAAGTACAGGTCCTCAAGGGTCATAATCCTTAGATTACTGCTCGGGCCATGTGCCAATTGGCAAAGGGATAAGAAAGTTAGGGAAGCAAACATGTGGCTAAGGAATTGGCAGGAAAGAGGGATTCCATTTCATAGGGAATTGATATCAGTTTTGGAACTGGAGGGATCTGTACCATTGAGCTGGAACCAGTGTTCTAGCATAAAGAATAAATAGGGTGGTCACTAGGCCTTTAAATCTCTGAGTCGGGGAAAGAGAAAGCAAAAGTGTCAGGGATTATGGAGTTAAATGAAAAGATAAACAGCAGGATAGCATGTGTGCAGGTGGGTTTATGCTCGGGGCAGACTAGGAATGCAGCAAGAAAGGATATCTTAGGACATCTTATGATTTCTAATATCTCTAATAATGATAAGAAAGTTAGCATTAAGGCACTTTACCTAAATGCTCATATTATTCATAACAAATTGAATGAATTAACGGCACAAATCATTGTGAATGATTATGATGTGGTGGGCATCACAGAGACGTGGTTGCAGGGGGTTCAGGACTGGCAGTTAAACATCCAAGGATTTACAACTTATCGAAAAGACAAAGAGGTGGACAGAGGGGGTGAGATTGCCTTGTTCGTTAAAAATGGAATTAAATCTGACACTGAATGATAGAGAGTCAGATGATGTGGAGTCTGTGTGGGAGGAATTGAGGAATCACAAAGGTAAAAATACCATAATGGGAGTTACATACAGACCTCCTAACAGTGGTCAGGACCAGGGGTGCAAAATATACTGGGAAATTGATGGGGCATGTCAGAAAGGCAAGGTCACGGTGACCATGGGGGTCTTCAATATGCAGGGGTTTGGGTGAATAATGTTGCCAGTGGATTCAAAGAAAGGGAATTCATGGGATGCTTACAGGATGGCTTTTTGGAACAGCTTGTGATGCAGCCCACAAGGGAGTAGGCTATTCTGGACTTAGTGCTATATAATGAGTCAGACTTTATAAAAGATCTTAAAGTAAGGGAACAGTCAGGAGGCAGCGATCATAATGTGGTAGAGTTCAGGTTGCAATTTAAAAGAGAGAAGGCAAAATCGGATGTAATGGTGTTACAATTAAATAAAAGTAATTACAGGGGCGTGAAAGAGGAACTGACGAAAATTGAGTGAAAGCAGAACCTAGAGCAACAATGGCAGGAGTTTCTGCATGTAGTTGAGGACACAGTATAGAGGTTCATCGCAAAGAAAAGAAAGATTATCTGGGGGGGATTAGACAGCCATGGCTGACAAAGAAAGTCACAAAATGTATCAAAGAAAAAGTGAGAGCCTGCAAAGTGGCCAAGAGCACTGGGAAATCAAAAGATTGGGAAGGCTACAAAATCAAACTGAGGATTACAAAGAGAAAAATAAGGAAGGAGAGGATCAAATAAGCTAGCAGTAATGATAGTGAAAGTTTCTTTCAATACATAAGAAACAAACGAGAAGCAAAAGTAGACATTGGGCCGCACTAAACTGATGCTGGAAGGCTAGTGATGGGAGATAAGGAAATAGTTGAAGAACTTAATAAGTACTTTGTATCAATCTTTACAGTGGAAGACATGAGTAATATCCCAACAATTAAGGGGGGGCCAGGGGACAAAGTTGGTAGCTATTACAAAAGGTGAAGTGCTGAAAAGTCAAAAGGTCTAAAAATTGATAAATCTCCTGGCCCAATGGGCTACATCCTCGAGTTCTGAGGGAGGTGGCTAACAAAATAACAGAGGCGTTTGTTGTGATCTTTCAAAAGTCATTAGAGTCAGGGAAAGTCCCAGATGATTGGAAAATCGCTGTCATAACCCCCTTGTTCAAGGAAGGATCAGGACAAAAGATGGAAAATTATAGGCTGACTAGCCTAACCTCAGTTGTTGGTAAAATTCGAGAATCCATCGTTAAGGATGAGATTTCTAAATTCTTGGAAGTGCAGGGTCAGATTAGAACAAGTCAGCATGAACTTAGTAATGGGAGATTGTGCCTGACAAACCCATTAAAATTCTTTGAAGGGGTAACAAGTAGGTTAGACCAGAGAAACCCAGTGGATGTGGTCTATCTAGACTTCCAAAAGGCCTTTGGTAAGGTGCCTCATGAGAGGCTACTGAGTAAGGTGAGGGCCCATGGTGTTTGAGGTGAGCTACTGGCATGGATTGAGGATTGGCTGTCTGACAGAAGGCAGAGAGTTTGGATAAAACGTTCTTTTTTGGAATGGCAGCTGGTGACAAGTGGGGTCCCACAGGGTTCAGTGTTGGGGCCGTAGCTGCTCATTTTATATATTAATGATTTGGATGAAGGGACTGAGGGCATTCTGGTGAAGTTTGTCGACGACACGAAGTTAGATGGATAGGCAAGTAGTTCTGAGGAAGTGGGGAGGCTGCAGAAAGATGTCGACAGTTTAGGAGAGTGGTCCAGGAAATGGCTGATGAAATTCAGTGTGAGCAAATGTGAGGTCGTGCACTTTGGGAAAAAGAATACAGGCATGGACTATTTTCTAAACAGTGATAAAATTCATAAAGCCAAAGTACAAAGGGATCTGGGAGTGCTAGTCCAGGATTCTCTCAAGGTTAACTTGCAGGTTGAGTCCATGATTAAGAAAACAAATGTAATGTTGTCATTTATCTCAAGACGGTTAAAGTATAAAAGCAACAATGTGCTTATGAGACTTCAAAAAGCTCTAGTTAGCCCCCATTTAGAATACTGTGTTCAATTTTGGGCCCCATACCTCAGGAAGGACATACTGGCACTGGAGCATTTCTAGTGGAGATTCACACGGATGATTCCCTGGAATGATAGGCCTAACATACGACGA
Organism: Chiloscyllium punctatum; assembly: GCF_047496795.1. Lineage (NCBI taxonomy): Eukaryota > Metazoa > Chordata > Chondrichthyes > Orectolobiformes > Hemiscylliidae > Chiloscyllium > Chiloscyllium punctatum. The sequence continues at coordinate 107,671,661 of NC_092745.1, read as the reverse complement.
ATGGCTGAGGATCCTGGGATTGTATTCATTCGAGTTTAGAAGGTTGAAGGGAGATCTAATAGAAACTTACAAGATAACGTAAGGCTTAGAAAGAGTGGACACTGGTAAGTTGTTTCGATGGCGGGGAGGCTAGGACCCGTGGGCACAGCCTTAGAATTAGAGGAGGTCAATTTAGAACAGGAATGAGGAGACATTTCTTCAGCTAGAGAGTGGTGGGCCTGTGGAATTCATTGCCATGAAGCGCAGTGGAGGCCGGAACATTAAGTGTCTTCAAGGCAGAAATTTATAAATTTTTGATCTCACAAGGAATTAAGGGCTACAGGGAGAGTGAGGGTAAGTGGAGTTGAAATGCCCATCAGCCATGATTAAATGGCAGAATGGACTCGATGGGCCAAATGGTCTTACTCCAATCCTAGACCTTATGGTCTTATGGTCTTCTCCTGATTAACCCTTTCAATAAATTATTCCACGTAATATTCCCAACACCTTAAATGCATTTACACAACAAAATATCCAGCCTGTTTGCCTGCAAGGTTTTTCTCTTTTTTTTTCTGAATGTGTTGAAAAAATTTCACTGTCGTTTTTGATATTCTGAGCTCTGAGAAGAAAAAAACTCTTCATGTGTCAGTAGTGAGTCAGTTGTAATAGGGTTGGAGCCGCTATTGAAATAGTAATACTTCAATAATTGAATCCTTAAACCTTCTGAGAACTGATTTCAATAGGTTTCCACTGTCATTCTGGACCGCTGAGACATAGGGATTTTGAAAATATCTACCGTCGCAACCAGATGCATACATGCTGCTGTCAAACCATTCTATAACACAATGTTCAGATCTTTTCACTGCTCCCCTCATTTCCATTCAGGCAAAAACACGTGAAAATATGCTTTCAGGCTCTCTTTTCATTGTTGGACATATTTACACAGTTATTGCATCACTGTCAGTCATTGAACATTTGAGCTACAAATGAGGTTTCTGTTTTCCTGTGTCCAGACCTGTCCCTAGGTAATTCTATAAGAAGACAACTTATGAATTTCAGACCCTGATGCAGTGACTAGTGAGTGCATTTCCATGTGAGTTGTGAGGGTTTGCCTTTACTAACTTCTATCTATATGTGTGTTGTGATTGAGATGAATCATATTTGTAATACCGTGCCTCAGCTGCATGGACAGCATTTACTGAAAGGTCAAGGCAATCAATCATTTCTGGAAAAAAAAAGCCTGCTTGAATTTCAAATACCTCTGATTTAAGAATATAATTTAAATATTGGATTGTTTTAAAAATATTTACATTTAGTGGTTGATGCACCCCTATCAAAGCAAAAAAAATTCATAATTCATCTCAGTCGTTTGTTGTGACAAGTGATGTGTGATTACTGAGAACACTTTAGAAACTGACACCTACATTGCCATCAGCACATTTTAATCCAAAACTCCAAATTGTGGTCTATCCATGTGTCAAAATATGAGTTTATGACGTACCACACATGAGTGGTCCCAGCTGGAACAAGTGAGCAGCTGTGTAACAATGTGTTAGCAGCTATAACTTTATAAAAAGAAACAATTGCAGTTTCAAGAAGATCAACACAAATTTGAGGAAAAACACCACTTCTTCCAATTATACACTTTTAACATTGAGTTCAACAACGTAAGACCGTGAATTGTGTCCTTCATTTTGATTCTGTTTCTCTTTGCCATATGCAGGTCTGAATCCTGGTTTCCCTGTTTTTGTTGTGGGATGGTTCTGTTTATTGTTCTGACATTTACACTCAATGTGGGCAAATGCTTTGTTTCTGTACTAGAACCATTTTCACCCTTGAATTGTCCTTCCCAGTTGCCTCTAGGACTTTTGTCTTTAAATTACCCACCTTTTACCCTACCCTAGGCCTTTGCTATTGTTCTTTCTGCCCCTTCTCTGGTTCAATGGCATAAAATTCATCCTCAGTTTGAAGGAATCATATTGGACCTGGAATGTTCACAGTTTTTCTTTCTGCACCGATGCTACCAGACCTGCTTGATGGAAAAAAAAGTAATACTTAGAAATTAATATACTTGGTATACTGAAGATTATTTTTAAGTACACAGGATAATTTTAATTAGTATTATTATTAGTATTAAATTAGTGTTATTTGCAAGTTTTGCAGATTTTTTCTTCTGGGCTGTTGATTATTTGTTACATTTATTTTGGATTTCCAGCATTATAATACTTTGCTTTTGTTCTATTCTGATTTCAATGTAAGTTCTTTGCAAGAGAATCTTTTGCTTTACTCTGTCCAGTAAAACTGGCAGCACTGAGCTGAAAATGCACATTTAATTGTCAACTCTAGCTTAGGTGAGGGCTCTCCTCTGAGTCAGGAGATGGTGTGTTCAAGTCCCACTCCAGAGATTTAATACAAAACTCTAGGCTGAACCTCCAGTGCAATTTTAAAGGAATGCTGAACTGCAGGCTACATCCTTTGGGTAAGTTAGTGACCCAAGGTTCTGTTCGCTGGTTGTAAAAATTCCCATGGCACCATTTCAAAACAGAGCTGGGGAATTATTCCCCAGCATCTGGTAACATTTATCCCTAAATCAACGTCACCGAATGCAGATTATTTAGTCATTATCATGTTGTTTGTTGAGGCTTGCTGTATGCGGTGTTTAGTCACTCCATTTCATATTTTATACTGATAATTACACTTCAAAAGGCTACCTGTAAAATACTTTGGAATGTCCTGATGTGGTGAAAAAATGCTGTTTAAGGGTTCTAAAAGGGGAGGCCGAACAGCCAGAAATCGTGTTACATATTGGCACTAATGATATAGTCAGGTAAAGGATCGAAGATATAAAAAGTGATTTCAGGGAGTTAGGATGGAAGCTGCAAAGCAGGACGAACAGAGTAGTGTTCTCTAGTTTACTACCGGTGCCACGAGATAGCGAGGCGAGGAACAGGGAGCGGGCGCAGCTTAATACGTGGCTGCGCAGCTGGTGTAGGAGGGAGGGCTTCAGATATGTAGATAATTGGGATGCCTTCTGGGGAAGGTGGGACCTGTACAAGAAGGACAGGTTACACCTGAACTGGAAGGGAACCAATGTCCTGGGTGGAAAGTTTGCTCGAGTAGTTCAAGAGGGTTTAAACTAGTACGGCAGGTGGGTGGGAACCTGAGCTGTATACCGGAGGTGAGAGTTGATGCAGATGAGGCAATAGCAGGAGGTAGACCAGCTAGTGGGAAGGATTTTCCTGGCAAGGAACCAAAGGATCAGTTAAAGTGTGTTTGCTTTAACGCAAGGTGTATCAGGAATAAAAGTGACGAACTTAGAGCATGGATCAGTACCTGGTGCTATGATGTTGTGGTCACAACAGAGACATGGGTTTCTCGGGGCAGGAATGATTGCTGGATGTTCCAGGGTTTAGAGCATTTAAAAAGAATAGGGAGGGGGGAAAAAGAGGAGGGGGTGTAGCACTATTAATCAGAGAGGGTATCACAGCTACAGAAGCTTCCATTGTCGAGGAAGATCTGCCTACCGAGTCAGTATGGGTGGAAATTAAGAACAGCAAGGGAGCAGTCACCTCTTTAGGGGTTTACTACAGGCCCCCCAATAGCAGCAGGGAGATGGAAGAAAGCATAGGTCGGCAGATTTTGTAAAAGTGTGGACATAGTAGGGTTGTTGTAATGGGTGACTTTAACTTTCCCAATATTGATTGGAACCTCCTTCGAGCAGAAGATTTGAATGGAGCTGTTTTTGTAAGGTGTGTTCAGGAGGGTTTCCTAACTCAGTACGTTGACAGGCCGACGAGGGGAGAGGCCATTCTAGACTTAGTGCTCGGAAACGATCTTGTGGTGGGAGAGCATTTTGGTGATAGTGACCACAACTGCCTCACATTCTACATAGCTATGGAGAAGGAGAGGATTAGGCAAAATAGGAGGATATTTAATTGGGGAAGAGGAAACTATGATGCGATTAGACATGAGTTAGGAAGCATGGATTGGGAGCAATTGTTCCATGGTAAAGGCACTATAGACACGTGGAGACTGTTTAAGGAACAGTTGTTGCAAGTGATGAATAAATATGTCCCTCTGAGACAGGCAAGAAGTGCTAAGGTAAAGGAACCTTGGATGACGAGAGCGGTGGAGCTTCTCGTCAAAAGGAAAAAGGTAGCTTACATAAGGTGGAGGAAGCTAGGGTCAAGCTCAGCTCTACAGGATTACAGGCAGGTGTGGAAGGAGCTTAAAAATGGTCTGAGGAGAGCCAGGAGGGGGCACGAGAAGGGCTCGGCAGAACGGATTAGGGAGAACACAAAGGCATTTTACACTTATGTAAGGAAGAAGAGAATGGTTAAAGAAAGAGTAGGACCGATCAGGGATAGCATAGGGAATTTGTGTGTGGAGTCTGAGGAGGTAGGGGAAGCCCGAAATGAGTTTTTTGCTTCTGTCTTTACGAAAGAAACGAACTTTGTAGTGAATGAAACCTTTGAAGAACAGTTGTGCATGCTGAAATGGATAGAGATAGAGGAAGCTGATGTGCTGAAAATTTTGTTAAACATTAAGATTGACAAGTCACCAGGCCCAGACCAGATTTGTCCTCGGCTGCTTTGGGAAACGAGAAATATAATTGCTTTGCCACTTGCGAAGATCTTTTCATCTTCGCTCTCCACTGGAGTCGTACCTGAGGACTGGAGAGAGGCAAATGTAATTCCTCTCTTCAAGAAACGAAATAGGGAAATCCCCAGCAATTACAGACCAGTAAGTCTCACGTCTATCATCTGCAAGGTGTTAGGATTCTAAGGGATAGGATTTATGACCATCTGGAAGAGCATGGCTTGATTAAATGCAGTCAACACGGCTTTGTGGGGGTAGGTCATGCCTCACAAACCTTATCGAATTCTTTGAGGATGTGACGAGAAACGTTGATGAGGGTCGAGCTGTGGATGTGGTGTATATGGACTTCAGCAAGGCATTTGATTAGGTTCCCCATGGTAGGCTCGTTCAGAAGGTCAGGAGGAATGGGATTCAGGGGAACCTAGCTGTCTGGATACAGAATTGGCTGGCCAACAGAAGACAGCGACTGGTAGTGGAAGGAAAATATTCTGCCTGGAAGTCTGTGGCGAGTGGTGTTCCACAGGGCTCTGTCCTTGGGCCTCTATTGTTTATAATTTTTATTAATGACTTGGATGAGGGGATTGAAGGATTGGCCAGCAAGTTTGCAGATGACATAAAGGTTGGAGGTGTCGTTGACAGTATAGAGGGCTGTTGTAGGCTGCAGCGGGACATTGACAGGATGCAGAGATGGGCTGAGAGGTGGCAGATGGAGTTCAACCTGGATAAATGCAAGATGATGCATGTTGGAAAGTCGAATTTGAAATCTGAGTACAGGATTAAGGATAGGATTCTTGGCAGTGTGGAGGAACAGAGGGATCTTGGTGTGCAGGTACATAGATCCCTTAAAATGGCCACCCAAAGTGGACAGGGTTATTAAGAAAGCATATGGTGTTTAGGCTTTCATTAACGGGGTATTGAGTTTAAGAGTTATGAGATCTTGTTGCAGCTCTATAAAACTTTGGTTAGACCGCACTTGGAATACTGCGTCCAGTTCTGGTCGCCCTAGTATAAGAAAGATGTGGATGCTTTGGGGAGGGTTCAGAGGAGGTTTACCAGGATGCTGCCTGGACTGGAGGGCTTATCTTATGAGGAGAGGTTGACTGAGCTCGGACTTTTTCTCATTGGAGAAAAGGAGGAGAAGAGGGGACCTAATTGAGGTATACAAGATAATGAGAGGCATAGATAGAGTCAATAGCCAGAGACTATTTCCCAGGGCAGAAATGACTAACACGAGGGGTCATAGTTTTAAGCTGGTTGGAGGAAAGTATAGAGGGGATGTCAGAGGCTGGTTCTTTACACAGAGAGTTGTGAGAGCATGGAATGCGTTGCCAGCAGCAGTTGTGGAGGCAGGGTCATTGGGGATATTTAAGAGACTCCTGGACATGCATATGGTCACAGAAATTTAAGGGTGCATACATAAGGATCAGTGGTCGGCACAACATCGTGGGCTGAAGGGCCTGTTCTGTGCTGTACTGTTCTATGTTCTATGTTCTAAATGCAACTCTTTTGTTTTCTTTAATTATCAATTTGCACACCCATTGCACTGGCATCTTGTTCAGACTGTTACATTTGTTTGCTTCAGCTAATTGATTTAATCTCCATCCCATAACACACAATAACACATGTACAGACAAGGATACTAACATTCTACCATGCTGAGGATATCATTTTGAGATCCCTGTCATAAAGTACTGAGCAGGGCAGCTTTATACAGCTAATTCATTTAGAGTTTGTTTGTGTTCGTTTAATATGGGCCAAAGGCAGGTACTGTGTATGGAGTTAGGCCACAGATCAGCCTTGATCTCCTTGAATGGAATAGGCTCGAGGGGCTAAATTGGCTACTGCTGTTCCTTGTTCCTAAAGAGTCAGCATTTAAAAATAAATATTGAATCAAGTCTTTCCCTCGGTTTTGAGTTCCTTTCACTCTGCAACTTCTTCTTTTGAATAATTTCTCCAAGAGAAACATTTCCTTCAATTAATAAACTATAGCAGTAAAAACATGGGAAGTGATGGAATTACGGGCAGCACTGAGTTGCAAAACAGAGTGTCGCCTAGTTTCGTTAAAGATGCAGTATTCCAGAGCAAACTCTATTGCTTGATGATGCAAAATCAGTTTTACTTTATGTTATTGTTTTATTTCTGTACATTTCAAAAAACTAAATGGAGAGTAAAACTACAGTTCACATTTTGTCAATTGTGCCATTCTTGTTGTAATATTTTTGCATTTTCAGTCTAAATTTTGGATAATCACTGGCTATACGTTAAATCGATATTGCAGTGAAATCAAGTGTCAAAATTATAAATGGACAACGTAATAGAACTACTAACGGTAAAGTAGGAAAAGGCTGATCGGGGATCATGATCAAAAATTGTTACAAAAATTGACAAAACTAGAAGTATGGAGAGGCATGGGAAGCACGGATTTGAAAAGACAGGGTTTGATTAGGAGTAGTCAGCATGGCTTTGTGAGTGGGAGATCATGCTTCACAAATTTGTTAAAGTGACCAGGAAAGGTTGATGACGGCATGGTGGTAAATGTATATGGATTTCAGTAAGGTTTTTGATAAGGTTCCACAAGATAGTCTGCTCTGGAAAGTTAGATCGCATGGAATCAGGGCAGGGGGTGGGGAGGAGGGGGCTGGCAAATTGGATACACAGTTGGCTTGATGGTGGGAAGCAGAGGGTAAAAGTGAAAGGATGCTTGTTGCACTGGAAACTTTAGGGGTCAGTGCTGGGCCCATTACAGTTATTTATATCAATGATTTGGATAAGAATCTCCAAGGCATGATTAGTAAGATTACAGATGACACTAAAATAGGCAGCATTGTGGACAGTGAGGAATGTTGTCAGAAATTGCAGCAGGATCTTCATTAGGTAAGGAAATAGACTGAGAAATGGCAAATGGAGTTTAATTTAGATAAGTGTGAGGTCTTGCACTAGGAGTTTTATGGTGAATAGCAGGGCTTTAAGGAGTGTCGTGGAACAGAGGGACCTTGGAGTTCAGATGCAAGGTTTCTGAAAGTGGAGTCAAGGGTTGACAGGGCAGTGAAAAAGGCTTTTGGCATTGAGTATAGAAGTTGGGAAGTTATGCTGCAGTTGTACTGACGTTGGTGAGGCTGCAGTTGGAGTATTGTGTTCAGTTTTGGTCACCTTGCTATAGGAAGGATGTTAATAAACTGGAAAGAGTCCATAAGAAATTTACAAGGTTGTTGCCGGGACTCAATGGCCTGAGTAATAGGGAGAGGTTGGACAAGCTAGGACCTTTTTTTAGAGAGTAGGAGACTGAGAGGGATCTTATAGAAGTGTTTAGATCATGAGAGGCATGGATAGGGTGAATGCATGCATTTCTTTATCCCAGGGTCAGACAACTGACGACTACAGGGCATTAGATTAAGGTTAAAAGGAAAAGAATAAAAGGGAGCCTGAGGAGCAACCATTTTACGCAGAGAGTGATACGCATATGGAATGAGCTGTCAGCTGAAGTGGATGAGGTGGGTACATTAAAAACATTTAAAAGGCTTTTGGACAAATACATGGATAGGTAAAGTTTAGAAGGATATGGGTAAAGTGCTGGGAAATAGGGTTAGCATTGGTGGACATTTTGGTTGGCATGGACCAGTTAGGACCAAAGAGCCTGTCTCCATGCTATCGGACTCTATGACTATGAGTTCTAAGTAGTTATCCAAAATTTAATTTTAAACCTGATAAAAATATAAAAAGAAAGTTAAAAGAGGATGAAATTAACATTAAGAGCAAAAATATTCAAAATTATTTAGTAATTTCAGACTTCAAAAACAGTTCCTTAAGGCTGAAAGATTGTGCTTGCCACATTGCTCTTTAAGAAAAGCAACAGAGGAAATCTAAGGAATCACAAATTAGTTAGACTAACTTCTGTTGTCTGTAATTATAGACAGGTTGAATGAACACCATGTTGATCAGTTGATCAGAGGCAGCCACAACTACAGAAAGTTGTGAACACAGCCCAGACCATCACACACTCCAACCTTCCATTCATTAACTCCATCCACACTTCTCGCTACCTCAGCAAAGCAGTGAAGATCATCAAAGATCACTCCCACCCCAGTTATAATCTCTTCCAACTCTTCCATAAGGGAGAAGATACAAAAGCTTAAACACATGTACCAACAGATTCAAGAACATCTCCTTCAGTGCTGTTATTAGACTGCTGAATGAACTTCTCAAATTTCAAATCTAACGATGATTTTAGAACATAGAACATAGAACATAGAACAATACAGCACAGAACAGGCCCTTCGGCCCACGATGTTGTGCCGAACTTCTAACCTAGATTAAGCACCCATCCATGTACCTATCCAAATGCCGCTTAAAGGTCGCCAATGATTCTGACTCTACCACTCCCACAGGCAGCACATTCCATGCCCCCACCACTCTCTGGGTAAAGAACCCACCCCTGACATCTCCCCTATACCTTCCACCCTTCACCTTAAATTTATGTCCCCTTGTAACACTCTGTTGTACCCGGGGAAAAAGTTTCTGACTGTCTACTCTATCTATTCCTCTGATCATCTTATAAACCTCTATCAAGTCACCCCTCATCCTTCGCCGTTCCAACGAGAAAAGGCCGAGAACTCTCAACCTATCCTCGTACGACCTACTCTCCATTCCAGACAACATCCTGGTAAATCTTCTCTGCACCCTCTCCAAAGCTTCCACATCTTTCCTAAAGTGAGGCGACCAGAACTGCACACAGTACTCCAACTGTGGCCTAACCAAAGTCCTGTACAGCTGCAACATCACTTCATGACTCTTGAATTCAATCCCTCTGCTAATGAACGATAATACTCCATAGGCCTCCTTATAAACTCTATCCACCTGAGTGGCAACCTTCAAAGATCTATGTACATAGACCCCAAGATCCCTCTGTTCCTCCACCTGACTAAGAACCCTACCATTAACCCTGTATTCCGCATTCTTATTTGTTCTTCCAAAATGGACAACCTCACACTTGGCAGGGTTGAACTCCATCTGCCACTCCTCAGCCCAGCTCTGCATCATATCTAAGTCCCTCTGCAGCCGACAACAGCCCTCCTCACTGTCCACAACTCCACCTATCTTCGTATCATCTGCAAATTTACTGACCCACCCTTCGACTCCCTCATCTAAGTCATTAATAAAAATTACAAACAGCAGAGGACCCAGAACTGATCCCTGTGGAACTCCACTTGTAACTGGGCTCCAGGCTGAATATTTACCATCTACCACCACTCTCTGCCTTCGACCGGTTAGCCAGTTTTCTATCCAATTGGCCAAATTTCCCTCTATCCCATGCCTCCTGACTTTCCGCATAAGCCTACCATGGGGAACCTTATCAAATGCCTTACTAAAATCCATATACACTACATCCACTGCTCTACCCTCATCCACATGCTTGGTCACCTCCTCGAAGAATTCAATAAGACTTGTAAGGCAAGACCTACCCTTCACAAATCCGTGCTGGCTGTCCCTAATCAAGCAGTGTCTTTCCAGATATTCGTAAATCCTATCCCTCAGTACCCTTTCCATTACTTTGCCTACCACAGAAGTAAGACTAACTGGCCTGTAATTCCTGGGGTTATCCCTATTCCCTTTTTTGAACAGGGGCACAACATTTGCTACTCTCCAGTCCCCTGGTACCACCCCCGTTGCCAGTGAAGATGAGAAGATCATTGCCAACAGTACTGCAATTTCCTCTCTTGCTTCCCACATAATCCTAGGATATATCCCGTCAGGCCCGGGGGACTTGTCTATCCTCAAGTTGTTCAAAATGTCCAACACATCTTCCTTCCTAACAGGTATCTCTTCTAGCTTAACAGTCTGTTTCACACTTCTTGTGCACCTTCTTTGCACCTGTAACTTTGTTTTCCTCGCTCTGTTCAATCACCCTATAATCTTGTATGTTATGATTTACCTGTACTGCATGAAAAATAAAACTTTTCACTGTATTTAGGTACATGTGAAAATAATAAATAGATCAGAATGCATTTATAAAGGTTAGTTCACGACTTATGAAGCTGATTGCATTTTATGAAGGCATGACTGAAGAAGTTCACCAGGAAGAATTATGGACGTTATTTATTCGATTAGATTACTTACTGTGTGGAAACAGGCCCTTCGGCCCAACAAGTCTACACTGACGCGCAACCCACCCAGACCCATTCCCCTACACCTAACATTACGGGCAATTTAGCATGGCCAATTCACCTAACCTACACATTTTTGGATTGTGGGAGGAAACCAGAGCACTCAGAGGAAACCCACACAGACACAGGGAGAATGTGCAAATTTCACAGACAGTTGCCTGAGGCGGGAATTGAACCCGGGTCTCTGGCACTGTAAGGCAGCAGTGCTAACCACTGAGCCACAGTGCCGCCTTCAAGAGGAATTTAATAAAGTCCCTCATGTAAGATTGATAGCTAAAGTCAAAGCTTTTGGAATTTAGTGAAAATTAACAATTTGGTTAAGAAATTGGCTGAGTGGTGGGTAGCAAAAGACCATAAGACAAAGGAACAGAATTAAGCATTTGGTCCATTTCTCCTAATTCAGAGTAACCACATCTTAGGAAATGAGTAATATTCTTGGAATGAAGGCTGTGTACGTTTATGAAAATTATCCTTGGACTCCAAGGGGAAAATTGAAAAGTGAGATTATACAAAATTGAGAATATATTCCCTGTAATTTAGAAGGTTAAGGGAATTTGAGTGAAGACCATAAAACCATAAAAAATAGAAACAGGAATGGGCCACATTCCTCATAGAGTCATAGAGATGTACAGCATGGAAACAGAACCTTCGGTCCAATCCACCCATGCCAACCAGATATCCCAACCCAATCTAGTCCAACCTGCCAGCAGCCGGCCCATACCCCTCCAAACCCTTCCTATTCATATACCCATCCAAATGCCTCTTAAATGTTGCAATTGTACCAGCCTCCAACACATCATCTGGCAGCTCATTCCATACATGTACCACCCTCTGTGTGAAAAAGTTGCCCCTTAGGTCTCTTTTATATCTTTCCCCTCTCACCCTAAACCTATGTCCTCTAGTTCTGGATTCCCCAACCCCAGGGAAAAGACGTTGTCTATTTATCCTATCCATGCCCCTCATAATTTTGTAAACCTCTATAAGGTCACCCGTCAGCCTCTGACGCTCCAGGGAAAACAGCCCCAACTTGTTCAGCCTCTCCCTGTAGCTCAAATCCTCCAACCCTGGAAACATCCTTGTCAATCTTTTCTGAACCCTTTCAAGTTTCACAACATCTTTCTGATAGAAAGGAGACCAGAATTGCATGCAACAGTGGCCTAACCAATGTCCTATACAGCCGCAACATGACCTCCCACCTCCTGTACTCAATACTCTGACCAATAAAGGAAAGCATACCAAACGCCTTCCTCACTATCTTATCTACCTGCGACTCCACTTTCAAGGAGCTATGAACCTGCACTTCAAGGTCTCTTTGTTCAGCAACACTCCCTAGGACCTTACCATTAAGTGTATAAGTCCTGCTCAGATTTGCTTTCCCAAAATACAGCAAATCGCATTTATCTGAATTAAGCTCCATCTGCCACTTCTCAGCCCATTGGCCCATCTGGTCCAGATCCTGTTGTAACCTAAGGTAACCCTCTTTGCTGTCCTCCAATTTTGGTGTCATCTGCAAACTTACTAATTGTACCTCTTTTGCTCGCATCCAAATCATTTATGTAAATGACAAAAAGTTGAGGGCCCAGCACCGATCCTTGTGGCACTCCACTGGTCACAGGCCTCCAGTCTGAAAAACAACCCTCCACCACCACCCTCTGTCTTCTACCTTTGAGCCAGTTCTGTATCCAAATGGCTAGCTCTCCCTGTATTCCATGAGATCTAACCTTGCTAATCAGTCTCCAATGGGGAGCCTTGTTGAACGCCTTACTAAAGTCTATATAGATCACATCTAATGCTCTGCCCTCATCAATCTTCTTTGTTACTTCTTCAAAAAACTCAATCAAATTTGTGAGATATGATCTCGCACGCACAAAGCCATGTTGACTATCCCGAATCAGTCCTTGCCTTTCGAAATGCATGTACATCCTGTCCCTCAGAATTCCCACCAACAAGTTGCCCACCACCGAGGTCAGGCTCAATGGTCTATAGTTCTCTGGCTTTCTTTACTGCCTTTCTTAAACAGTGGCACCATGTTTGCCAACCTCCAGTCTTCCGGCACCTCACCTGTGACTATTGATGATACAAATATCTCAGCAAGAGGCCCAGCAATCACTTCTCTAGCTTCCCACAGAGTTCTCAGGTACAACTGATCAGGTCCTGGGGACTTATCCACTTTTAACTGTTTCAAGACATCCAGCACTTCCTCCTCTGAAATCTGGACATTTTGCAAGGTGTCACCATCTATTTCCCTACAGTCTATATCTTCCATATCCTTTTTCCACAGTAAATACTGATGCAAAATATTCATTTAGTATCTCCCCTATTTTCTGTGGCTCCACACAAAGGCCTTTTGAAGCGCTTTTCCCCGAAACGTTGAGTCTCCTGCTCCTTGGATGCTGTTTGATCTACTGTGCTTTTCCAATACCACACTCTTGACTCTGATCTCCAGCATCTGCAGGGCTCACTTTCTCCACATGGCCCCTTGAGCCTTTTCCACCATTTAAAGGATCATGGCTGATTTGACGTTCCTCATTCCATTTTCCTGCCCTTTCCCCTATCCTTTGGTTTCACTGCTGATGAGGAATCTATCCATCTCTAACATAAATATACATAAAGACTCTCCCCCTAAAGTTCTCTGTTGCAAAGAGTTCCAAAGATTCACGATGCTCTGAGAGAAAAAATTCCTCCTTATCTCAGTTTGAGAATGGCATCTCTTTATTCTGAGACTATACTTTCTGGTCCTTGACTGTCACATGAAAGGATACGTCCTCAGTATTTACCCTGTCAAGCCTCTTTAGAATCCTATATCCTCAATGAGATCTCCTCTCATTCTTCCAAACTCCAGTAATCTTTGCTCGTAAGAGAATCCCTCCATACCAGGGGTCACTCTAGTGAAGGAGAAATTGAGGACTGCAGATGCTAGAGATCAGAGTTGAAAAGTGTGGCGCTAGTAAAGCACAGCAGGTCAGGCAGCATCGGAGGAGCAGGAGAGTCGATGTTTCGGGCGTAAGTCCTTCATCATTCTACTGAGCCATGTCTGAATTGCTTCCAATGAGATGCTATCTTTTCTTAAATATGGTGAGAAAACTGCTCATAGAATTCCAGATATAGTCACACCAGCATCTTGTACAGTTTCAGTAAAACCCCCATACTCATTCTTAACCCCTTGAAATAAAGGTCATCGTTCAATTAGCCTTCCTGATTACCTGCTGAACCTGTGTGCTAGCTTTCCAGCTTTCCTGCATAAGTACCACTAAGGCCTTGTAGTGACACAGAAAGTGGTTGAGTCCAAAACATTGCGTATTTTCAATGAGTTAGGTATAATTCTTTGGCGAAAGTTATAAAACATTATTGGGAGAAAGCAGGAAAAAGATACTGAGTTGAATGAATGGCTATGATCATTTTGAATGGTGGTGCAGGCTTGGAGGTTTGAATGATGTACTCCTGCTCCTATTTTCTATATTTCTAAGTTTTCAAGACAGTGAGTGGAGCAGAAAGGGATTTTTTTGAGAAAACTATTTCTGCTGATTAGGTAAAAACAATGACTGCAGATGCTGAAAACCAAATACTGGATTAGTGGTGCTGGAAGAGCACAGCAGTTCAGGCTGCTCGTTGGATGCTGCCTGAACTGCTGTGCTCTTCCAGCACCACTAATCCAGTATTTCTGCTGATTGGCAGGTCTCGGACTCGGGTAGTTTAAAGGTTAGAACCAGACTTCTAGGAGTGAAATTAGGAAACGCTCTTTTCCACAAGTGATAATTTAACTTAAATTAATTTTATGCAAAATTTAAATTAGACATTGTTGGGTTTTTCTCAATCAAATGTCTTTGAGGTTAGGCCAAGGGCTGATTTACACAGTTATATCACTAGTCAGCGTAATTTCATTAAATGGTGGAATAGGCCACTGAGCCGATGTTCCTGTATTTATATAGCTAATGTAAAGAGGGTGTTCATCTTTGCTTGATATAGCAGAATGTTTGAGCGAGAACAAAAGCTCTAAACTGGGTCAATTGCAATTAAGGATACTACAAAGGAGAAGTGTGGTTAATCGATTTGTGTCTCGGAGATGCTGAGTGAGGCATGGGCTGGCAGAGTTGCCGGTATAACCATAAATGAAAGGAGGGAGAAGTTGTGTCACTTAATAATGATGTTGACAGATGTAGGACATACATCTAGCAGTGATAAATATTGCAAATTGAGAGACTTTGCTAAATGCACAACTAGAAAACAAGAGGAAGCTATAATGGCAAAAGAAATGGTAACTTCCAGACAATCAGAAGAAGATGGAGTACTTATCCATGAAAACATGAATGAGATGTCAATGTTAGAAAAATGGATAGTCAAATGACTGTGCTATCTAGGCGTCATTACACAGAATCCAAATTGCACGTACCATGCAATATACACTCATACTTCTACATTTATTCACCTGCCTTTATAAAAGATGAACTGAGATGTATGCTAGGGAGACAACAGATGTTTCAACATAAGATATGTAAATTAAGAAATACAGTTTTCCATTTGAAATTCAAACACAAAATCTTACATTCATATGGCTCCTTAATGTCGAGAAAAATCCATCATATTTCATCAAGGTATAATCAACGTAAATGGATGCAAAGTTAAAGAGATACATATTGAGTGATGTGAAAAAGATGGTAATGGAGAGGTGAAACGAAGTTGAATGTCCAAGAGGCTTTTGTTGAAAGAATGTAGAGTTCTGGAGGGATTATAGGATTGCAGGAGATAGAGGACAGCAAGACAATAAAGTATTTTAAACAGAGAGATGAGCATTTTCAGTTCAATATGTGGGTAATGAAATGTCAATATTGATTACCAAGGTTTAGGGAAATGGTAAACTGCTAAAAGTAGAGTGGGATTGGACATTCACAATAGATGGATATGCTGAAGTCTCCAGAGTAGAGAATCGGAATCTGGCCAAATGAGCATTGAAATAGTCAAATCTGGAATTTTCAGAGGGTTTTAATAACTGAGGTAGTATTGAGAAAGGTAATGTGATAAAGTTGGAACTGGGCAGTCTTTGTGATAGAAGCAATATGGATTGGTGGTTCAGCAAGAAATTGAATTTGTAATAAGGGTATTGGACTTCTCAAGTTTATCCTTATGAGATTATAGTGCATCCAAGACTAAATATGAAATAGTGATTACCTTCTGGTTTGCATTCTGTGTAAAATGTAATGCAACCACCCCTCTGGTGTTGTTCCAAGTTAAAGCTAGTTGATTATGTTTAGCTAACTAATTATGTTTTCTGCTGTTGCAAGCAAAACATGTTTACATGTCTCGTTAGGTTTCTGTGAAAAAGAAAGTGAGAGAGCAGCATTATTTTCTGAACTCTGCCTTAACCCTGTGCATGTCAGTAAAAGTCTGTCAAGCTTTCGATTAAAGTTACGATTTCAACTAAAATTTATTTCCTTTTTTGAAAACTTCTATCAGTTGAGTGCCTCTGGGAAAATGCCATTCCTGGTTCAAATGATCAACAATGAACATTCCACTGATGTGGACAGAAAACAAAATTGTTGAATGCCATCAAGGTGATCTCAACTGACATGCTAATTTTAGCTATTGGTCTCCTTCCTGTTTCAAAGTTGCAGGAACATGCAAAACTTGTCGTGTGGTTTCCCTAGTTATCTTTGAGTATCTCAAAAAGGTCTTGCCAATGTCCAGTTACTACATAAGAAATACTAAAAGTCAACAAAATTCTGTCCTGGTAATGCTGCTTAAACCCCAAATGCAGCAAATTGAAAAACATCATATATGTTAAATTCAGTTAAAAATGGCATTTTAAGACTGTCTTTTTCCAGATTCACAAAACAGGGTAATATTCTCATTTTATCTTATTCTCTGACCCGAATTAACCTGGAGCCCCCTTCTTGAGCAAATGCACTCAGTGTGATGTAAATTTTCATAAAGACTTATGCTTATGTCAATATTGATTTCAATCCATTGGCTGAAAACAGGAATTGGACTTTTAAAAAGACAGATTTGTTAAAACAAACTGAGTTGATTTCATCCTACATTAAGATGGCTGATAATAATTTACATTAGTATATATTCCACCTATCAACACTTTGTCAGACGTTACAGGGCCACTGTGAACCTCACCAAAGACAATGAGCTGTCATGCTGCCTGGGGTTTTAGGACTTTCATCCAGTAACAATGAAGGAGCAGTGGTATTATTGCAAGACAGAATGGTCTTTGGTGTGGAAGGATAATACGGGCAGTGGTATTCCTTTGAGTCTACTTCTTTTGTTCTTTCAGATGAAAGACATTGCTATAGAAGGAGGTAAGTCAAGTTAATTGAGTTCATTTGTTAGATTTGGAGATGCCGGTGTTGGACAGGTGTGTACAAAGCTAAAACTCACACAACACCAGGCTATAGTCCAACAGGTTTATTTGGAAGCATTAGTTTTCAGAGCTAGTTCTTCCAAATAAATTGGACTATAACCTGGTTTTGTGTGATTTTTAACTTTGTTTTTTAGATGCTACACACTTCTGCCTCTGGGTACAGGTGGTGGGTCAAGGGAATATTAAATTAGTTGATGGGCTGCCAATCAAACAGGCTGTTTTTTGTCTGGCCGGTTTTGAGCTTCTTGGGTATTATTGGTACTGTATTTATCCAGACCTGTGGAATTCATTACCGCAAGGTAATTTTTGCCTCAAAGATTTTGATACAGTCTTTAGGGAAACAGGCTGCAGAATTTCATGTCTCTGGCCTTCTTGTCGTCACATATATTGTTGCTCCAATTAAATATGTTTTGAAAGACTGTAACCCCTGTGATTTCGAAGGTGGAGGTTCTTGTGTAGTGCAATATTGCTCAGCTTCTAACAGCCCAAGCCTGAATGTTGTTCAGGTCTTACTCCAGATGAGCATGGGCTGCTTCAACAGCTGAGGAGTCTTGAATCCACAAGGACTGTATGGTGATCATTCCTATTAACACTGTCACAGATAGAAGCACTTGTAACAGAGTAATGATGACAAGAAAAATCGCTTTTGCCCTCTTGTTGGTTCTGTCACCACTTGTCTCATGTCCAGTCTGGTTTCGATGTTCTTCAGGGTTTGGCTATTCCTACCTGTCGTGGTGCTACCTGAGCTGCTCTTAGTGGCTGAAACGATCCTTCAACCACTCTGTGCTCTTCCTACACTCAGTGCTTCTTCCAAATCATGCTCAACATGAAGGAGCACTAATCCATCAGTTGAAGGGGGGAGCAACCGAAGTAGGTAGAAGGAGGGTGTTTTCTTGATCTTTTGAAGGATGTGAGCATAACTGGTTATGCAAACACTTGAAGGAGTGAAAGATGGCCCTCTGTCTGTATCAATGGTGCTGAGGTAGAGATGGTCAAGAGCTTCAAGTTCATCATAATAAATAGCACCAATAATCTGTCCTGGTCAATCCACATCACGTGGCAGTCAAGAAAGCATGCCAATGTCTCTACTTCCTCAGAAGGCTAATGACATTTGGCATGTTCACAAGGAATCTTAGCAATGTTTGTATATGTACCATAGAAAGCATCCCATCAAGATGCATCACAGCTTAGTATGGCATCTGCTCTGCCCAAGATCTCAAGAAATTATGGAGAGTTGTGAATGCAGCCCAGTGCAACATGATAAATGGTCTTCCTCCTACTGACTCCTTCTGCACTTCCTGATGCCTTGGAAACCTGCCAACATAATCAAAGACCTCTCCCACCTTGGTTACGTGCTTTTCTACTTTCTTCCATTATGTTGAAGACACAAAGGTTTTAAAACACAAACCAATAGATTCAAGAACAGTTTCTTTGCTGATATCAGACTTACGAAAGGGTCTCTCATATATTGGTGTTGATCCTTCTCTTCACTTTCTCTGTGACTGTAACACTATGTTCTGCATTCTGTTCTATTACCCTACTGTATCTAGGTTGACATGCAAAGCAATATTTTTCACTGTATCTTGGCACATCTGACAATAAGAAATCAAATCAAATCAAAAACTCATTTCCTGTCTTTAACAGCCCTTGAAGAGTTGAAAGTAAGTTACCTTCTCATACAGTCATAGAGTCAGAGAGCTGTACAGCACGGAAACAGATCCTTCGGTCTAACCCGACCATGCTGACCAGATATCCCAACCCAATCTAGACTCACCTGCCAGGACCCGGCCCATATCCCTCCAAACCCTTCCTATTCATATACCCATCTAAATGCCTCTTAAATGTTACAATTGTACCAGCCTCTACCACTTCCTCTGGCAGCTCATTCCATACACATACCACCCTCTGTGTGAAAAAGTTGCCCCATAGGTCTCTTTTATATCTTTCCCCTCTCACCCTAAACCTATGCCCTCTAGTTCTGGACTCCCCCACCTCAGGGAAGAGACTTTGCCTATTTACCATTTCCATACCCCTCAAGATTTTGTAAACCTTTATAAGGTCACCCCTCAACCTCCGACGCTCCAGGGAGAATTGCCCCAGCCTGTTCAGCCTCTCCCTATAGTTCAAATCCTCCAACCCTGGTGACATCCTTGTAAATCTTTTCTGAACCCTTTCAAGTTTCAAAACATCTTTCCAATAGGAAGAAAACCAGAATCGCATGCAGTATTCCAACAGTGGCCTAACCAATGTCCTGTACAGCCGCAACATGACCTCCCAACTCCTGCACTCAATACTCTGACCAATAAAGGAAAGCATACCAAACGCCATCCTCACTATTCTATCTCCCTGTGATTCCACTTTCAAGGAGCTATGAACCTGCACTCCAAGGTCTCTTTGTTCAGCAACACTCCCTAGGACCTTACCATTAAGTGTATAAGTCCTGCTAAAATTTGCTTTCCCAAAATGCAGCACCTCGCATTTACCTGAATTAAACTCCATCTGCCACTTCTCAGCCCATTGGCCCATCTGGTCAAGATTCTGTTGTAATCTGAGTTAATCCTCTTTGCTGTCCACTATACCTCCAATTTTGGTGTCATCTGCATACTTACTAACTATACCTCTTATGCTCGCATCCAAATCATTTATGTAACTGACAAAAAGTAGAGGACCCAGCACCGATCCTTGTGGCACTCCACTGGTCACAGGACTCCAGTCTGGAAAACAACCCTCCACCACCACCCTCTGTCTTCCACCTTTGAGCCAGTTCTGTATCCAAATGGCTAGTTCTCCCTGTATTCCGTGAGATCTAACCTTGCTAATCAGTCTCCCATGGGAAACCTTGTCGAAAGCCGAACTGAAGTCCATATAGATACATCTACCACACTGCCTTCATCAATCCTCTTTGTTACTTCCTCAAAAGCTCAATCAAGTTTGTGAGACATGATTTCCCATGCACAAAGCCATGTTGACTATCCCTAATTCAAGTCCTTGCCTTTCGAAATACATGTACATCGTGTCCCTCAGGACTCCCTCCAACAACATGCCCACTCCCGACATCAGGTTCACTGGTCTATAGTTCCCTGGCTTGTCCCTTACCACCCTTCTTAAACAGTGGCACCACGTTAGCCAACCTCCAGTCTTCCGGCACCTCACCTGCAACTATCAATGATACAGATATCTCAGCAAGAGGCCCAGCAATCACTTCTCTGGCTTCCCACAGAGTTCTAGGGTACACCTGATCAGGTTCTGGGGATTTATCCACCTTTGAAAAATGTGTTGTTGGAAGAGCGCAGCAGGTCAGGCAGCATCCAAGGAGCCGGAGAATCGATGTTTCGGGCATAAGCCCTTCTTCAGGAATCTCTTGCTCGATTCTCCTGCTCCTTGGATGCTGCCTGACCTGCTGCACTTTTCCAGCAACACATTTTTCAGCTCTGATCTCCAGCATCTGCAGTCCTTACTTTCTCCTAATTTATCCGCCTTTACCCATTTCAAGACAACCAGCACTTCCTCCTCTGTAATATGGACATTTTGCAAGATGTCACCATCTATTTCCCTACAGTCTATATTTTCTATATCCTTTACAACAGTAAATACTGATGCAAAATATGCGTTTTGTATCTCCCCTATTTTCTGCAGCTCCACACAAAGGCCACCTTGTTGATCTTTGATGGGCCCTATTCTCTCCCTAGTTACCCTTTTGTCCTTAATGTATTTGTAAAGACTCTTTGGATTCTCCTTAATTCTATTTGCCAATGCTATCTCATGTCCCCTTTTTGCCCTCCTGATTTCCCTCTTAAGTATACTCCTACTTTCTTTATACTCTTCTAAGGATTCACTTGATCTCTCCTGTCTATACCTGACATATGCTTCCTTCTTTTTCTTAACCAAACCCTCAATTTCTTTAGTCATCCAACATTCCCTATACTACCAGCCTTTCCTTTCACCCTAACAGGTATATACTTTCTCTGGATTCTCATTATCTCATTTCTGAAGGCTTCCCATTTTCCAGTCGTCCCTTTACCTGTGAATATCTGCCCCCAATCAGCTTTCGAAAGTTCTTGCCTAATACTGTCAAAATTGGCCTGTTGTATTTTGTGTGGTGTAAGTACACCTACAATGCTGTTCAGGAGAGAGTCCAGGATTTTGATGCACTGACATTAAAGGAATAGCAATATGACTCTAAGTCATGATGTTGTGTGGCTTAGAGGAGAATTTAGAGGTCGTGGTGTTCCTATGCTTTTGCTCCTTTGTTCCTTCTAGGTAATATATGAACACAGGAAGGAGGAAGAGGAGAAAACCACTCAGACCTTTGAGTCTGCTTCACCATTCAATATGATCATGGCGAATCATCTACTTCAATGCCATAGATCGTACCAGTCACGGATTTAGAAGGATTCCTTGCCTCTTTTTGACCTAATGCCAGAGATGTGAGGAGGGTATTCATTCATGTTGAGAACTCTTAGGGCCATGACCTACCAACTCTATTCCTATTGTACAATTACCCCGGTGAGTCTGTCCACCCATAGGAAAGGACATATCTAGGGATGGTGATGGAAGAGTTTGCAACATGAGCTATATTATTTGAGACAGGCAGCATAGCTATGTCAGGATTTATATTTGACTTAATCTTTGGAACAGCAGTCCCAACTGTAACACAACCCCCACTTCAGTGGGCGGCACAGTGGTTAGCACTACTGCCTCACAGTGCCAGAGACCCAGGTTCAATTCCCGCCTCAGGCGACTGACTGTGTGGAGTTTGCACATTCTCCCCGTGTCTGCGTGGGTTTCCTCCAAGTGCTCCAGTTTCCTCCCATAGTCCAAAAATGTGCAGATTAGGTGAATTGGCCATGCTAAATTGCCTGTAGTGTTAGGAGAAGGGGTAAATGTAGAGGTATGGGTGGGTTGCGCTTTGGCGGGTCGGTGTGGACTTGTTGGGTTGAAGGGCCTGTTTCCACACTGTAAGTAATCTAATATAATCAAAACCCCCAGATGAAGAGGAATTTACAGAACAACTGGACAGGACATGTCTTTGCCATTTTCCTAAGGTTGGTGTTGGGTTGTCCAATATAATATTTATGCATGTCTCTTCTCTTTAGAGTTGTTTAGAGTTGGTATTATTATGCACTTCTTCAATTCTAACCATCCCCTTAGTCAGGGAGTCATAAGTCATACAACATGGAAACAGACCCTTTGGTCCAACCAGTCCCTGCTGAACATAATCCCAAACTAACTAAGTCCCACCTGCCTGCTCCTGGCCCATGTCCCTCCAAACCCTTCCTATTCATGTACTTATCCAAATGTCTTTCAAATGGTACAATTGTACCCATATTTACCACTTCTTCAGGAAGTGCATCCCACGTGTGAACCACCCTCTGTATAAAAACTTCGGCCCTCATGTCCTTTTTAAATATCTCATCTCTCACCTTAAACATGTAACCCCTGGTCTTGAAACCCTACATCCTATGGAAAAGCTACTGTTAACTCCATCTATACCCCTCATTATTTTGTAAAGTTCTATCAGGTCACCTCTCAACCTCCTACGCTCCAGTGAAAGAAGTCCCAGCTTATCCAGCCTTTCTCTATAACTCAAACCTTCCAGGGTGACCTGGACAGGTTAGGTGAGTGGTCAGATACATGGCAGCTGCAGTTTAATGTGGATAAATGTATGGTTATCCACTTTGGTGGCAAGAACAGGAAGGCAGATTACTACCTAAATGGAATCAATTTAGGAAAAGGGGCAGTACAAAGAGATCTGGGTGTTCTTGTACACCAGTCAATGAAGGTAAGCATGCAGGTACAGCAGGTAGTGAAGAAGGCTAATAGCGTGCTGGCCTTCATAACATGAGGGGTTGAGTATAGAAGCAAAGAGGTTCTTCTGCAGCTGTACAGGGCCCTGGTGAGACCACACCTGGAGTACTGTGTGCAGTTCTGGGCTCCAAATTTGAGGAAAGACATTCTGGCTATTGAAGGAGTGCAGCGTAGGTTGGTGAGGTCAATTCCTGGAATGGCGGGACTACCTTACGCTGAAAGACTGGAGTGACTGGACTTGTATACCCTTGAGTTTAGAAGACTGAGAGGGGATCTGATTGAGACATATAAGATTATTAAAGGATTGGACACTCTGGAGGCAGGAAACATGTTTCCGCTGATGGGTGAGTGCTGAACCAGAGGACACAGCTTAAAAATATGGGGTAGACCATTTAGGACAAAGATGAGGAGAAACTTCTTCACCCAGAGTGTGGTGGGTGTGTGGAATGCTCTGCCCCAGAGGGCAGTGGAGGCCCAGTCTCTGGATTCATTTAAGAAAGAGTTGGATAGAGCTCTCAAGGATTGTGGAATCAAGGGTTATAGAGATAAGGCAGGAACAGGATACTGATTAAGTATGATCAGCCATCATCATATTGTATGGTGGAGCAGGCTCGAAGGGCAGAATGGCCTACTCCTGCACCTATTGTCTATTGACTATACCTAACAACATCCTGGTAAATCTCTTCTGAATCCTCACCAGCTTAACAATATCCTTCCTATATTTGGACAACCAGAACTGGACACAGTATTCCAGATGAGGCCTCACCAATGTCCTGTACAACCTCAGCATGACTTCCCAACTCCTATCCTCAAAAGACTGAGCAATGAAAACGAGTGTGCTAAATGCCCTTTTACATTCCTCAAAGAATTGCTTTTCAAAAATTTATTCACCCCCTCACCATTACCATACAGTAAAAATTTGATTTGATGTTTTCAACCTTTTAAAACAAAATGGTAAACAAAATTCTTCACCTTATTGAAAGCAGATCACCTCTGTCACTTTATGTCTAAATTATGTAAATAAACCACAAAAATGCTGCCTGATGCATTATTTTCAGTCTGCACCTTCTGTTCAATGTTTAATCTTTGGCTAGAATTTATCCATCAAAAATATTTACATGAGAAAATTAGATCTAGTGTTGCAAAGTGTGTCTTGACACATTAGTTATCATCCAAGAGTCGTGGTTTTAATGAGAATAAATGAATATTAAGATTGTAGTCAACGTGTATTATTTAGAATTATTCTGTAGTTTGGTCTGCAGGAGAAAAGGCAAGCTGCTGCCTGTAACTTACATTTTCTGATGCTGCTTTAAAAGATCTTTTGCAAAATGATGCTGGCCTATGGTAGTCTGGAGGCACCCAGTATTGATACACAATCACTTTCTAGCATGATCACATGGATTGTAACTCCTTCCCAAAACAGTGCCCATGTGTGTTTACCCATGAATTTAACCAGAGCTCTCAAGGAGGCATTGAGAAAAACATATTTTAGTTAGCAAAGTTAAGCTGCTTTTGTACAGTTTTCATTCAAAAGCAGCTGGTTGCTTTGGCTACCTATGCATTTTGGAATGGTGCAGAGTAGGTGATTAAGGAGATTGTGGGATAGTGAAGAAAATATGGATATTTTGTACTTGGCATATTATCCAAGAGCAGAAAGTGCAGTTACTTAAAGAGGAACTTTAGAGCACAGAAAATAGATGCAAGAGTAGCCCTTTGAGCTTGGTCTGCCATTCAGTATGATCATTGCTAATCATCCTATTTAGTACTTTGTTCCTTATGTCACACCGTATCCTTTGATCCCTTTAGCCCCAAGGACTATATCCAGCTCTTTCTTGAAAGCATTTGATGCTTTGTCCTCAGCCACCTTCTGTGGCAGAAGATTAAACCACACACAGGCTCATCTCAGTCCTAAATGAGCCATCCTGTGCCTTGAGACTGTGACTCGTGATTCTGCACTCCCCGGCCATCTGATCACCTGATAAGGATGACACTTCCTTGGACATTAAGAATACTGAGACTATTTTATTCAGAAAAGCAAACCAACGAAAACAACCTAAATTATTATCTATCACTATAGACCATCATGTAATAGCTAAATCATTATGCACATTATCTTAAGCTCTCATAAGTTTATTATCATAGAATCATAGAAACCCTACAATGCAGAAAGAGGCCATTTGGCTCATCAGGTCCACACCGACCCTCTGAAGAGCACCCCCATCCAGACCCAGACCCAGGCCCAAACCCAGACCCCCATCCTGTCCCTGTAACCCTGCATTTCCCATGGATAATCCACCTAGCCTACACATCCCTGGATACTATGGGCAATTTAGCATGGCCAATCCACATAACCTGCACATCTTTGGACTGTGGGAGGACACTGGAGCACCCAGTCAAACTCACACAGACATGAAGAGAATGCACAAGCTCCACAAAGATCATCATTCGAGGTTGGAATTGAACCCACATCCTTGGTACTGTGAGGCCGCAGTGTTAACCACTGATTATGAGAATATTAATCACTAAAAATACAACCATGGCCAGAATAAACATACAATAATTCAATTTGATGCTCATTAGTGAATTCATGCAAAGTGAGGTATAACTAAAAGTAAGATGTCAACCTGGTGAAGGAACTACACAGAGCTACTTGCACACCAAACAAAGAGAACATAAGTCCAAGTGATTCCATACCCTACAGACCAGATCTAAGCTCTGTGGTCTTGCCACATTCAGTCATGAATGATGATGGACAATTAAATGATGAACAATGAGGTGGAGACTCAGTGTAGATGCTGTGTGGACTACCTAGCTCCTGAACCCATTAGCTTAGTTTGGCAATGGACAAAAGAGCAGAATCCAGAGGTGAAGTCAGAGTGACTGCCATTGACATCAAGGTAGCACTTGACCAATTATGACATCAAGGAGCCACCACCTTCTCCTGATGGGCAGTACATGTTGGCCTCACCAGCGATGCCTACATTCCAGGAATGATTGATAACAATGAAGGCTATTTTACAAATAAATACCCATTTGTAATGCAGTTACAAACATATGTGTTCACATAAATCTCTTCACTCCTATACTGTTCAGAGATCCCAGTGGACTGGATTTGCATGAACATCATTAGGTTCCATTGAGTTTCATGCAAGCTCATGAACTTCCCCAGAAACACACAAGGGCTTCTTCTTCTGCACTCATCGAATACCTACTTCCTTCTTTTTCTGGACTCAAAGCTGAACAAGCAGGACATTGACAGCAAGTGAGGCAGCATCTAAAACTAGTGTCCTAGCTGTGAGCCTTCATCAGAACTGACATTTAAATTTATTGTGAAAACATTTTCTATTTCCTCATAAATCACTGCTATTTCCTCACTGTCACTTTGACACCACTGGGGACTCAGATTTTTTTAAAAAAAGGTACATAAAGTGGACGGAAAGAGAATGAACTCAGAGGCTGATTCACATTAACCTATCATTTGAAACCTCTGTGCTGAACCATTTTGCAGACCATATCCGTCATCCATCCCCACCCCAGTCAGAATAGCCACAAATTAGCCAAGGGTACCCTGGTGTTGTAAGGTGGCTTCACACGGCAGTCACCTTGGGGAAAGTTACATTGGGTAGTGTAGCTAGCACCATCCTCCTTTTAGGTTGGGATCTCAAAGGCCTGACTCGTCTGTGGTGATGGAGGAAAACTACAAGGTAGTTTAACCAGAGAGGTTCTTATTTTAAACAAGATATCAAATATTGCACGATGGCAATCGGCTACAAATTCTGACAAATGTTATTCCAGATATTCCAAAGGCTCAATAGTCATTTGAAAAGCTTAGATGGGAGTGGTGCATTGGGAACATGTAGAATCCCTAATGCATCTGGCTCCGTGCGAATTATCCATGAAAATTAATTTTCTGAGGAGGTGGTTTCTCAGAGGATTCTGACTCACTTATGTTTTGAAGATATTCAGGAAAGGTTAAGCAATTAAAAACCTACTCTAACTCTTGGTAACTATTAAACTAAACTTAGCCAACCACACCTCCCTCATACTCCTGGCACTAGCTGGAGTCGACCACCCAGTCACTCCACCCTCCACCATGAACCTGATGAAATAACTTCACAGAGGCCGGTATCCTGTCACCAAATTACCCTTTATTCACACATAAACATTCCTTGACTTTAGTACTGACAGCTGTCAGAGTATCAGAGTCTCTGGTGCTCCCCTTTTTTTGTCAGCCATAGCTCCCTGATTGGGCCAGATTAACAGCCCCAATCAGGGAATTCATATTCTATAAGGTCCACCTGATTGACCTTGTTAGAATCTCTATATCCAACAACTACCATCCATCCCCCACCTCCTTCCCCAGACCTGTATATCTGACAGCCACCCCACAACCTCACTGACCTACCTTTGTCCAAAATGAATCCCACCCATTCCCTCCTGAATCGACCCAACAGGGCACAGTGCCCTCACTCCACTAAACCAACCTTATCAGATCTGATATCCACCACAGCACCCCATATCTGAAATCCTCCCAAACTGATCTGATGCTGATGCCAAGCCCTCGATATGACCTTGTTGAGCAAACTCCAATCCCCAACATGACCCTTCTGTATCTGACAACTTGCCCCTTGCACACAGCTCTCCCTCTATGCTTAAAACTGTTGGACTGAGCTACAAACCCCCATCCATGGCCACAACTCTACCATATCCTACTGCCAGTCAGGCCTTATCCTAATCCCAACCATCCTCAGCTGCTTCATCAGTGACCTTCCCTGCATCGTAAGGTCAGAAGCGGGAATGTTCACTCATGATTGTGCAACTTTCAGCACAATTGACAACTTCTCAGTTACTGAAGCTATCCATGTTCAAATGCAACAAGAATCCAGACAATATCGAGACTTGGGTTGACAAGCGGCAAGTAATATTTGCGCCACACAAATGCCAGGCTGTAAACATCTTCAATAAGAGACAATCTAACCAATGTCCTTTAACATTCAATAGTGTTACCATCACTGGATCCTGTACTACCAACATCCTGGGGGCTTACCATTGGCCAGAAATTCAACTGGACTTGCCACATTGACTACAACAGCGGGTCAGAGGCTAGGAATACTGCAGCGAGTAACTCACTTCCTGACTCCCCAAAGCCTGTCCACCATCTGCATTGCATGAGTCAGGAGTGTGATGCAATAATTCCCACTTGCCTGGAAGGGTGCAGCTCCAACAACACTCAAGAAGCTTGATACCATTCAGGACAAAGCAGCCCGCTTGATTGGCACCACATTTGCAAGCATCCATTCCCTCCACCATCGCCACTCAGTAACAGCAGTGTGTACTAGTACAAGATGCACTACATGAATTCACTCAAGTTCCTGAGGCAACATGTTCCACACCCACAATCTCTTCCATCTAGAAGGACAAGGGCAGCAGATACATTGGACATCACCACTTGCAAGTTCCCCTCCAAGCCATTCACCATCCTGATTTGGAAAAATGTCACTGTTCCTTCAGTATTGCTGGATCAAAATCTTGGAATTTCCTCCCTCAGGGCATTGTGGGTAAACCTACTACTTATGGACTGCAGCAGTTCAAGAAGGCAGCTGATCACCACCTCTCAAGGGCAACTAGGGACAGGCAATAAATGCTGGCCAGCCAGTGACGCCCATGTCCCATGAGTGAATTAAAAAAAGACATGTACTATCACAGCTGGAACCAATACCCCATCCACCCCTCCCTACCCAACCCTAAGAACAATGCTCTGATCTCATACCCTAGCCGACCTTAACCAGTCATCCACTTACCTGGCAACCTACCCACGTCTGCCACTTGTCACTAACACATTATCTACCCACCTGTCAGCCTCACTTTCCTGAAATGCTTACCTTTCCTCTGCCATTGTCAAAAGTACCTTCAGGACTTTGACCTCCTGAAATACAGTAGCAATTGTCTTAAAGAAGGCATGTGTCTTGTCTTGCAATATTTCTCCTTTGCTGACTGCATATTCTCCCAGTTTCCTTTAAAGGAAGTATTCAGGACAGGTCAGACTCAGAATCTTGTCTAGAAAAATTGCCAACAGCTAAATGGATCATTTTAATGATGATTATTGTCAGTCAAATCTATTCAGATGATAATAGAGATATCTGGGCTAATGTTATTCAGACTGTAAGGGGGCCCTCGAGAGGAGGTTTAACTCCTTTAAGAGCCTGAGCTATTAACCCATCCTGGTCCGTATGATGTTATCATCTTGAGTTGTGCTTAATGCACTGTTCAGCGTCAATCCTTGCAGAGCCTATAATAATATGCAGCTCCCCTGAAGGATTGGACCACTATACCAAGTACAGTTACTGTGCAATTGCTTTGGTATTGCAGTGTAAGCAACTGAGAAAAAGATGTTGCTGATTCTGAGGGCCAAGCAGACTTGAGTAAATCAACTTCCAACAGTAAATGATTCTCAATCCTGCTCCAAGAAGGAACCAGACAACCTTTTGAAAATGGCTATGAATCCATTCATCTTGCAGTAGCCTATTCCTTCATCTCCTTTGTCCACGTGGAAGTTTAGCAATGTCAAATCTCTTTTTCCAATGTCTACCTGTTTGAAAGCTTAGTGTTCAAGACAAATATGTCACATAGTTGGCCTTTTATGTGTCTCTCCAAATTATTTCCAATATGCAAGAGATTTATTATGACAAAGTTAAATATTAGTGACTTGTGACCAATCCTTGGGTAGGGAAGAATATGGGGGAAACAAAAAGAATGCTGGGAGATTTTCATGGAATGTAAGTTATGAAAAGGACAAGGGTTTGAGAATATCACAGATCATGGTAATAATGGAGAGGCGAGTATCAGAAAAGACAATTATGAATCCTCTGATTGACTTAAAACCCAATTCAATCTCCCTGTCCCGATAGGCAGGGAAATTCTGGCCTGCATGACCTGATCACACAACCTGAATGACCAAATGCCTTTTGAAAGTAGCCAGATATGACCATTAGTAAATTAAAAATAATCAGTAGAAAGATCACTACCAGCATCTTCTCAGGATAACAATGAATGGGATAATAATAAAACTTTTTACTGTTGTCCACATCCCAAGAATCAATATTTAAAGATCTAGGTTAGCATTAGGATGTGCTGTGCTGAAATTAAAGTATCAAATGTTGGGAAACATTACAAAGATACATTTCTGAAACTGCAACTATTACCCTTGGCTATTTCACTGCCATAATCACGATGCCACAATCAAAAGGATAGGCTGTAATAGAATCCCTAAAGTGGGGAAAGAGGCCATTCAGCCCATCTAGCCCGTATTAACTGTCCATAGAGCATTCCACCCAGACTCAGCCCACCATCTCATGACCACATTTATCATGACTAATCCACCTTATCTGCACATCCCTGAACAATTTAGAATGGCCAATCCACCTAATGTGCACATCTTTAGACTGTAGGAGGAAACCGGAGCACCCCGTGGAAACACACGAAGACACAGGGAGAATATGAAAACTCCACACAGATAGTTGTCTGAGGCTGGAATTGAACCTAGGTCTCTGGCGCTGTGAGGTAGCAGTGCTAACCATTGAACACTGTGCCACTCAGAATACCTGAGGCTTGATGCAGAAGAATCACCCACCATGCCGATGTAAAAGAGTTTGTTTCAGGTAAGTATCATTGTCATGTAGAAAGTAGTACAGGCTGACATTCAGACTGCTGATTACTTAGTGGCTTTCAGACTGTAAATAACCTGGGAGATCTTCACTGTTGATATTCTGATTTTGGCAGGATCAATAGGGTTAAGATTGACCACTTTGTCTTTTACCTCATTAATTTAAACATTGGTTCTACAACATAGCTAATTAAACTCTACTTTATAATGTAATCCTTGTGAATCATGATGATGTAACTAATCAATTGACTTCAATATCATTAAGAGAAAAGTCAACAGCTTAGAAAGAGCAAATGCAGAGAGAGGTCTGAGCCATTGCACTAGAGAGCTGTCGTTGAGGTTTATAGCACAGAAAAAGGCTCTTTCGGCCATCAAGTCCACAATAGTCCAAAATAAGAAACTAACTATTCTTGTAGCATTTTCCAGCACTTTGCCCATAGTCTTGTATGCCTTGGCATCATAAATATACACCTAAATATGTCTGCCTGTACCACCCTAACAGGCTGAGTTCCAATTCCTGTCACCCTCTGGGAAAAAGGAGTTTCCTCATACACCCTCTAAACCTCCTGAACCTTACCTTAAATCTATGCCCCTCGTTGTTAACCTCTCCATCAAGGGGAAAATCATCTTCCTATCCACCTTATAATATTACACATCTCAATCATATCCCCCCCATCAGTCTCCTCTGCTCCAAGGAAAACAATCACAGTTTGTCCAGCCTCTCTTCATAAACTCTCCAGCTCAAATAACAGCCAGATAAATCTTCTCTGCAGCCTCTCCATTGTAATAACATCCGTCTTACAATGTGGATTCCAGAATTGCACATAATACTCTCGCCCAACCAGTGTTTCATGCATTTCCAGCTCCCTGCTCTTCAACTCTCTGCCTCGGTTAACAAAGGCAAGCAACTTATACTCGTTCTTAACCTCTTAACCAGTCCTGCTACCTTAAGAGACCAATGGACATGCACACTAAGGTCCCTCTGATCCTCAGTAATCCACAGGGTCGTACTATTCCTCATGCATTTCCTTGCCTTGTTTGTTCTGCTCGATTTGATATTATCTACTAATGTAAATAAAGGACTATTGCAGTACATGAGGATTATTTAGAGATAAAGAACAAACAGCCTTAAGGACAGTGTATGTGCAGGCTATCACAGCCTGAGATGCTCTAGACTAGTAAATCAATATGTTGGTGGCAGTACTGGCTTAAAGTATGAGATAAAACGAACTTCTCCTTGCTTATCCAAACTCTGTATTGGAAGACAAGGCAATCTCTGTGCTGAGTCTTCGCGGCTGTGAGATCTCTCTTAATAGTAAACAGATTTGCTTGCTTTAATATATCCCCTCTTTTGCAGCTGTCAATATTTCCTTCATTTCTGGATTGGATTCAGTGCTTTTCAGGCAGGCATGCTGACAACTGATCATAAGGAGCAGTCTGGGGTCAAATGCATTTGTGTCAGTGATAACTCTTGGACTCTCTTCAGCTTTGCAGTGTTATTTGCTCAAAAAGTCCAACTCTCTCTGTACTTAATTACAGATGGATTGTGTGGGTAATCAGCTGTCACTTGGTGTTATGTGGGTGGTGCCTTAGCAAGTAAATATGAATGAGTTGAATGGAAACAAACTAACTAATCAGCACTTTTATGCAAATGTGAATTGTTTGGGATGTCTGAAATTTTTAAAGAAAGATATTTTGGAAGATGAAGGTCAAATACGATAGGCAGACTCAACTTTGATTACAGGAGGTGAGGACCTAGTGGTGTTATGGCTAGATTATTAATCCGGGGAATCTCCAGGTAATGTTCTGGGGACCCAGGTTTAAATCCCACTGTGACAGATGGTGGCACTTGAATTCGATAAAAGTCTGGAATTAAGAATGTAATAATGAACATGAATCCATTGTCGAAAAGAACCCATCTGGTTCACTAATGCTCTTTCGGGTAGGATACTGTATGTGGCTCCAGAACCGCAACAATGTGGTTGACTCTTAACTGCCCTCTGAACAATTAGGGATGGGCAATAAATGCTGAGCCAGTGACTGAAAGAAAGCTGGTATACAGTAATGGAGCTGTAGTGTTGGAGAAGCAAATGGGGGAGGGAGTCACCTTAAATCTTTGTGTTATGCATGATTTCATAAATCGCAATCATACATTATTTCATAAGTGCCCACCACTTAATGTTCCAAAGTGGAGCTAAAGAAATATGCCATGTATCTTTAATTGTAATAGTATCACATTGTGATATGTTACTGTTGTAGAGGACAGTCATTCACCCATGAATGCTTGCAAAAGTCTGTTAAATGGTCACAGTTTTGCAGAAATCAGAATGAAAAAGTCGAACACACTTACATTGGATAGCTGGAGTATGTTGTCTCACTGCCACGAGGTGGAAGTGACATACACGGCACTTCCTTATAAATATAATTAAAATAAAAGAATATAATCAATATAGAAAGAAGTTTTTAAAGAAATAATATGCACAAAATTCCCTTCCAACTATATTTTAAACCAGTGGAGAAACTTATACCTTAATGGTACATTACTGTCATCCTGAAAAGAAAGCATCAAATGACAAAGTGAACTATACAAATACAACTTGAAAATCAGACTAATTATCATTCATCATTACTTACTGTATCATCATCATCTGTGATAGTCACACATTTATATTTAGGCTGGGTTTGATAGACTCCATGGGAGACTTGGTTGTTTGTAAACATTAACTTTGATTGAATATTGTCTTCAAACAATTAATAGGACAGCACTTTACACACAGCCATTTCCCAATAGTTCTTAGTCATGTGCTCTTACATTGTTGATGATGTAGACTAAACAAAAAAAAAGAGCTGTGGATGCTGGAAATCAGAAACTGAAACGGAAATTGCTTCACACAACCTAGACTACCATGTCCTCTGCTCACAATGTGGTCTCCTCTACACCAGGGAGACGAAGGGTAGACTTGGTGACCTTTTTGCAGAAGACAAAAAATGATCCGGACCTTCTGGTTGCCTGCCATTTTGACACCCCACTGTGTTCCTTGACCAACATCTCTGTCTTGGGATTGCTGCAGTGCTCCAGCGAAGCTCAGCACAAGCTGAAAGAATAATGTTTCCTTTTCTGCTCGGGGATGCTACAGTCATCAGGACTCAATGTTAAATTCAATAATTTTAGGGCCTGAATACCTTCTCCATGGCCTCACATCAACTCCCACACACCAAGTCTTGTCATCATATAAGCTAATACTGTAAACAACCCATTGTCAGCTACAAACGGTCTCAGAAAGCAGCCATTCATTTTTCCAGGCTGATATTTACCCATTCCTGTGTCTGCCCAATTGCTTTTCTCCCTCTTTGAGTTCCATCTCCATCTATCATTTAGTCCTTCACCTTACCCCCATCTCTTCTCTAGCATATAGCTACCATGAATTCTGCAGAAGTGTCATAGAATCCCTGTAGTGTGGAAACAGGCCACTTGGCTCAACAAGTCCTCACTGACCCTGTGAAGAATTTCCCACCCAGACCCATTCCCCTACCCTTTTCCTCTACATTTCCCATGACTAATGCATCTGACCTGCACATCCCTGAACACAATGGCAATTTAAGCATGGCCAATTCACCAAACCTGCACATCTTTGGACTATGGGAGGAAATCGGAGTACCCGAAGGAAAGCCACACAAACATGGGGAGAATGTGCAAACTCCTCACAGTCACCCAAAGTTGGAATTGAACCTGGGTTACTGACTCTGTGAGGCAGCAGTGCTAACCACTGAGCCATCATGCTACCCATAGTCACTGGACCTGAAACATTAACTCTGCTTTCTCTGACACCTGATGTGCTGATTTCTTTCCAGTAATTTCTGATGCTATAGAATACCTTATTTACATATTTGATTTTAGCCCTTTCCATTGCACTCCTACTATATGAAAGGGAATAAGAAGACAAGTTTTTGTAGTTGGTGCCAGCTAATTGCACTGGGCTATGATGCCATCAAAGATTTGACCTTGGTCTCTGAGGAGCACCCACCATTAAATTGATTATCACCAAAGTTTGAGAGTGGCAAAAAAAGGTGCCACTAAAATACTGTCATAATGTGTAAAACTTGTGTTCCTATTCTGTCGCAATAAATCCAACATCCCAATATATTCTGTATTTTAAACAGTGACTACAACACAGTTCAAAAGTCCTGCAATGATTGTAAAGCAAGTTGGAAAACCTTGAGATTATGGAAAGCTCTGTAGAACTGCAAGTCTTTCTTTGTTTTCTTTCAAATTGGAATTGCATTTTTTTTGTGCAGGAGCACAACTTTTAGAATAATGCATCCTTTAGTTAATCCTATATCTACCTAAGATCATGATGAAATTAATGTCCTTACCACCAACATTGTATCAGCCACTGCTTAATTCAATAATTTTGCATTCTTACAGTGAATACCTGCACATTTTAACATGGAAACATGTGGCATTTGGGCTATGGAGAAGCAAAAGAAAGTTAATTGCATCTTACTAATTCTGTTTTCTGTTTACAATCTTCCCCCTCAATTTGTCTTCTCCGTCCACTCTCTCCCCCGTGCTTCATCAGATGAGGTACCATTTATGTTTGTTGACGATTTATCTTCACATGTACTTCCAGTAGTGACCATTAGAGAATCCTGGCCACGATTCCAGCCCACAACAGGAAACATTCAGATCGTATGTCATCACTCCAACTCTAAGTTGATCCTTTCCAATGATGTCAAAAGTTCTGTATTCACATTTTAGCATCTCATATCAAAATAATTTTAAATTCAAAACCTGTTACTGTCAAAGTTCCATTACAATGGCAACAAATTTTCAACAACAAATGATAAAACTGCTTTGGAATTTATGTTCTAACTCAGTTAATTCAATCACACACAGCATCATGCAATCTGCCAGAATACATTTCTGCTACCTCAAGCAGCAACTGGAATAATAATGAGTTAGATGGTCATTTAGAACATTGTGCTTTCACAAATGGAATTGTAGTCCTATTCTTGTTATAGAAAATGTGAAGATTTCTTCTCCCTAAAAGCACTCAAGTCCCAGACAATTGCCATCTCCGGCAAGAGAGAATCTAACAGCATTGCAACACTAAATACCCCCCAACAACATCCTGGGGATATGTTAACCAGAAACTGAACTGGACCAGCCAACTGGATGACACAGTGGCTCAATGATTAGCATTGCTGCCTCACGATGCCAAAGACTCAGGTTTGATTCCAGTTTCGGGTGACTGCCTTTCCTCCCATAGTCTGAAGATATTCAGGTTAGATGGATTGCATGGTAAATTGTCTGTAGCCCAGGGATGTGCAGGCTAGATGAATTAACTATGGTAAATACGGGCTTATGGGAATAGTGTAAGGTCTAGGTAGGATGTTCTTCAGAGGGTTGGTATGAATTCGGTGGACTGAATAGCCTCTTTCTGCATTATAGGGATTTTATATAAGACTGCAAGAGCAGATTGAAGAATGGGAATTCAATGATGAATGACTCACCTCCTAATTCCTCAAAATCTCATCCCAGCATTTGTAAGGCATAAGTGAGGAAGATGATGGAATACATTATGAGGTTTACAAAATCATGAAGGGTATAGACAGGATGGATAGAGACAAGCTTTTTCCCAGGATGAAGGATTCAATAACGAGAGGTCATGCTTTCAAGGTGAGAGGTGGAAAGTTTAAGGGGGATCCATGCGGCAAGTACTTCACACAGAGGGTAGTGGGTATT
The DNA here is from genome assembly GCF_047496795.1 of Chiloscyllium punctatum. Taxonomy (NCBI): domain Eukaryota; kingdom Metazoa; phylum Chordata; class Chondrichthyes; order Orectolobiformes; family Hemiscylliidae; genus Chiloscyllium; species Chiloscyllium punctatum. Next base: position 107,635,341 of record NC_092745.1, on the reverse strand, counting down.
TGGAACGCGTTGTGAGCAGAGGTGGTAGAGGCAAGCACGGTAGATTAATTTAAGATGCGTCTGGACAGATGCATGAGTAGGTGGGGAGCAGAGGGATACAGATGCTTAGGAGTTGACCGACAGGTTTAGACAATCCATTTGGAGGTTTGGAGGGCCGAAGGGCCTGTTCCTGGGCTGTAAATTTTCTTTATCCTTTGTTCTCTTTGCCTGGCTGAGTACAGTTTTAACAACACTCAAGAAAACTGACACCATCCAGAACAAAGCACCTCACTTGACTGACCATCATTCCAGAGTAACAATCTGCTTTATGTCTGTGTCTTTTTTCTACTAATATCATTGCTGTTGGACTGAATGAGTGTGTGGTTAGCACTTCAGAATGATCCAATTTGCAAAACTGATATGAACCAATGCCAGCCACAAGGTGCCTGCCATATTTCACCAAGGATCATTTGACAGTATCTTCTAACTCTGTGACCTATATCTCCCAGAAGGTCAAGGAGTAGGAGGTGCATAGGAACACGACCAATGTCAAAGAACAAAGAACAAAGAACAAAGAAAGTTTACATCCCAGGAACAGGCCCTTCGGCCCTCCAAGCTTGAGCCGATCCAAATATACTGCCTAAACCTGTCGGTCAATTCCTAAGCATTTGTATCCCTCTGCTCCCCACCTACTCATGCATCCGTCCAGACGCATCTTAAGTGAATATACCATGCCTGCCTCTACCACCTCTGCTGGCAACGCATTCCAACCGCCCACCACCCTCTGTGTGAAGCACTTGCTGCGTGTACTCCCCCTTAAACTTTCCACCTCTCACCTTGAAAGCATGCCCTCTTGTTATTGAATCCTTCACCCTGGGAAAAAGCTTGTCTCTATCTACCCTGTTTATACCCTTCATGATTTTGTAAACCTTGATCAGGTCCCCCCTCAATCTCCTTTCTTCTAGTGAAAATAAACCTAACCTACTCAACCTTTCTTCATAGCTAGCACCTTCCATACCAGGCAACATCCTCATAAACCTTCTCTGCACCCTCTCCAAAGCGTTCACATCCTTTTGGTAATGTAGCGACCAGAACTGTACACAGTATTGTAAATGCGGCCGAACCAATGTCTTGTACAATGTTAACATGACTTGCCAGCTCTTATACTCAATACCCCGTCCAATGAAGGCAAGCATACTATATGCCTTCTTGACCACTCTATCCACCTGTGCAGCAACCTTCAAGGTACAATGGACCTGCACTCCGAGATCTCTCTGCCCATCAACTTTTCCCAAGGCTCTTCCACTCATTGTATAATTCGCTCTAGACTTAGTCTTGCCTAAATGCGTCACCTCACATTTGTCTGGATAGAAAGCCATCTGGCACTTTTCCGCCCAATTCTCCAGTCTATCTATATCCCCCTGTATTCTCTGACAGTCCCTTATGCTTATCAAATGCCTTACTAAAGTCCATGTATCAACAGCCCTTCCTTCATCTATCAACTTGGTCCCTTCCTCGAAGAACTCGATTAATTGGTGAGGCACAATCTCCCCCCACAAAACCATGTTGTCTATCACCGATAAGCTCATTCTTTTCTAAATAGAAATAGATCCTATCTCTCAGTATCCTCTCCAGCAACTTCCTCACCACCGACGTCAGGCTCACTGGCCTGTAGTTACCCGAAATATCCCTACTACCCTTCTTGTACAGGGGGACAACATGAGCAACCCTCCAGTCCTCCAGTACCTGACCTGTATTTAAGGATGCCACAAAGATATCTGTCAGGGCTCCAGCTATTTCCTCTCACCTCCCTCAGCAACCTGGGATAGATCCCATCCGGTCCTGGGGATTTATCCACCTTAATGACCTCTAGAATACCCAACACATTTTCCCTACTTATGCCAACGTGATCCAGACTAATCAAACTTCTATCTCCAATCTCAACATTCATCATGTTCCTCTCCTCAGTAAACACTGATGCAAAGTAATCATTCAGAATCTCACCCATTCTCTCAGGTTCAGCACACAGCCTTCCTTCATTATCTTTTAGTGGACCAATCCTTTCTCTAGTTACCTGCTTGCTTCGTATATAAGAATAAAATGCTTTGGGATTTTCCTTAATTCTGCTTGCTAAAGTTATTTCATGACCCCTTTTAGCTCGCTTGATTCCTTGTTTAATACTTGTCCTACTCTTCCGATATTCCTCCAGGGCCTGTTCTATTCTTAGTTGCCTAGACCTTATGTAAGCTTCCCTTTTCCTTTTGGCTGGTCATACAATTTCTCCCGTCATCCATGGTTCACAAGTCTTGCCCTTCACATCCTTTACCTTCAACGGAACATGCCTATCCTGCACTGCCGTTAACTTCTCTTTGAAAGCCTCCCACATCTCAAATGTGTACTTCCCTTCAAATAGCTGTAACCAATCCACATTTCCCAGCTCCTGCCTAATTTTGATATAATTGGCCTTGGCCCAGTTTAGTACTCTTCCCTTAGGACCACTCTCTTCTTTATCTACAAGTATTCTAAAACTTACAGAATTGTGGTCACTGTTCCCAAAGAAATCCCCCACCGCAACTTCTACCACTTGCCCTGGCTCGTTCCCCAGTACCAGGTCCATTATGGCCCCTTCCCTCGTCGGACTATTGACATACTGCTCTAGAAAACTCTCCTGGATGCTTCTTACAAATTCTACCCCATCCAGACCTCTGATGCCAAGTGTATCCCAGTCAATGTTGAGAAAATTAAAATCTACCATCACCCTTACCCTATTGCCTCTACATCTATTCATAATTTGTTTACCTATTTGTTTTTCTACCTCACGTTCATTGTTGTAATACAGCCCTAACAATGTAACTGCACCATTCTTATTTCTCAGCTCCACCCATAATTCCTCACTACCCAAGACCTCCGTAGTGTCCTCCTTCAGCCCAGCCATGATATCGTCCCTGACCAGCAATGCAACTCCACCCCTCTTTTACTTCCCTCCCTGTCCTGTCTGAAGCATCTATATCTTGGAACATTTAATTGCCAATTATCATGTCCTTCCTTCAACCAAGTCTCTGTGATAGCAATAATGTTATACTTCCAGGTACCAATCCAAGCCCTAAGTTCATCTGCCTTACACACTATACTCCTTGCATTAAAGTAGATGCTTTCAGGCCACCAGTTCTTTTGTGCTCACCTGCTGGCTGCCTATTCTTCTTTTTATTAATGTTATCTTTATAATTCTTGCAGTCTCCAGTCTCCACCTCACTGCCTGCTTATTTTCTCTTCTGTTTCCCAGTCCCCTGCCACATTAGTTTAAAACCTCCCAACAGCAGTAGCAAAAACTCCCCCAAGGACATCGGTTCCGGTCTGGTTCAGGTGTAGACCGTCCATTTTATAATAGTCCCACCTTCCCCAGAACAGGTCCCAATGTCCAACAAATCTGAACCCCTCCCTCCTATACCATCTCTCAAGCCATATGTTCATCCTGCCGATTTTTCCATTTCTACGCTGGCTAGCACGTGGCAGTGGTAGTAATCCTGAGATCACTACCTTTGAGGTCCTTCCCTTTAATTCCTTTCCTAGCTCCCTGAATTCTTCTTTCAGGACCTCATCTCATTTTCTACTTATATTGTTGGTGCCTATATGCACCAAGACAACTGACTGTTCACTGTCCCCTTTTAGAATGCTTTGCAGCTGATCAGTGACATCCCAGACCCGAGCACCTGGGAGGCAACATACCATCCGGGAGTCCTGTATTTGGCCACAGAACCACCTATCTACTCCCCTCACAATAGTATCCTCTATGACTATGGCCCTATGAGTCTTTTTCCCGCCCTTCTGAACAGCAGTGCCCGCTACGGTGCCGTGATCTTGACAACTGCTGCCCTCCCCAGTGAGCCATCTCCTCCAACAGTATCCAAAACAGTATACCTGGTTTGGAGGGAGATGACCGCAGGGGACACCTTCACTGCCTTCCTACATTTCTTCTGTCTTTGGTCACCCATTCACAGCCTCCCTCAGCAATCCTAACCTGCGGTGTGACCAGTTCACTAAACATGCTATCCACGACCTCCTCAGCATCGAAGATGCTCCACAGTGAGTCCATCCGCAGCTCCAGAGCCGTCATACGGTCAAACAACAGCTGCAGCTGGACACACTTCTTGCAAATGAAAGAGTCAGGAACATCAGACACGTTCCTAAGCTCCCACATCAAGCAATAGTCACATGCCATGCGTCTGAGGTCTCCTGCCATTGTAAACTTAGCTTTATATGAACTAACTAAAACCAAACAATGCACTTAAATAAATGAAAAAGAAAGATAAGACATAAAAGCCTTACCTTACCTCTTTCTCTTCTGGTTAGGGAGATACTACACGCGTAGTATCTCGGGTTTAGTCACTGCCCAAATATAAATTAAGCCCTTACCTTCCCAGCAGCCCTCACTTCACTTCACCTTCACTCCTCACCACTCTGGCAAAATGGAGGCCCAACTCCCGAGGTAAGTCCCTATTTATGCGGGAAAACTTACCCTTCCCGGCAGCCCCCTTTTCACTCCTCCTTCTCTCCTCGCCCTCTGGCAAAATGTCCTTTCTGGGATATTCATCATCCTGACTTGGAGCTATTTTGCCATTCCTTCATTCCACTGGTGAAAAATTCCCTCCTTCTGTGGTCCACCTGCAGCAGTTCAAGAAATGTGCCCACCACACCTTCTCAAGGGCAGATAGGGCTGGTCAATAAGTCCTTAGTTAGAGATAAAAAAAAATGCAGGTGCTGGAATCAAAAGTAGACAGGCATGGGACTTGAAGAATACAGCAAGCCAGGCACCATCAGGAACTGGAGAAGTCAATGTTTCTGGTGTAACCCTTCTTCAGGACTGGGGGATGGGTGTAGGGGAGTTGCAGATAAAGGGGGTGGTGGGGGCAGGGTGTTGAAGTGGGGATAGGTGAAGACAGTTCGGGGGTACAACCTGGTTGGTCAATGAATCTGATTGTGGCAGGGAAGAGTAGAGGGGGTGGGGGGATGCTAGGAAGGGACTCAGGGGATTGGAAGGGAGGTTACTTGAAATTGGAGAACTCAACGTTCAGTCCTCTGGGCTGTAGGCTGCCCAGGTGGAAGATGAGGTGTTGCTCCTCCATCTTGTAGTTTGGTTCATTGTGGCAATGGAAGATGCAAAGGATGGTCATGTTGGAAACGGAATAGGAATGGGAATTAAAATGGGCGGGGACTGGGAGGTCTGGACGGCCCCTGAGCACCTGGCTGTGATGCTCAGTGAAATTTGCCCTATTTTTACATTTGGTCTCCCCTCTGTAGAGAAGACCACATCGGGAGGAAGGTGATGGATGGAGTGCCAATTAAGCGAACTGCTTCATCCTGGATGCTGTGGAGATTCTTGAGTGTTGTTGGACCTGCAATCATCTAAAATAGTGGAGAGCATTTCATCATTCTCTGACTTGTAACTTCTACACGGTGATCAGACTTTGTGGATCAGGAGTTACTTGCCACTGAATTTTGTAGTCATAATATTTACATCATTGGGATAATTCTGTTTCTGCTCCATATTAATGATTAGGATGTAGTTGGTGGAAATTTCAACAGGATTCAACGGCATTGGTCATCAACTGGAGATAGTTAGATTCTCTCTTGTTGGAGACTGTCATTTCCTGGCCCTTACATGGTGCAAGTCTTGCTTGCCACTTTTCAATCCGAATCTTCATGATTTGTAAGTGTTGCTAAATCTGATGTTTTGAGTATTTGAGGACTCATTGAATGGTACTGAACATTACGCAATCATCACTGAATATTATCAATTCTATACTTCTGATGGGAAAAGATCAGCATGACTGTGCACTAATTGGCATATTATACCTTCTTCTTATCTCAAGGCCTCCACTACATTTGCCCCTGACACTGAGAGTCAGTATTAACTATTGTATTAGCTTGACATCGAAAGCTGCAATCTATTATTAAGGTCATCCTAATCATGCACCTAGAAAATCATAGTGTTACCAGAAAGAAACAAAATTCTTTTTGAAAGGAAATTTGTACTAAATAAATTATTAAAGTTTTTTGAGGATAGAACTAGTAGGGAAGATAAAGAAGTGGCAGAAAATGTGCCACTATATCCAAAAGATATTCAATTATCTCTCACCAGCTGTTCCTCAGTTTGAGGATAACTATCTACGCAGGATTGCTTGTTTCTGCAAAGGGTGTTCATGTGCATGATCTGCAGATCTTTGGGCATATCAGGCAGTACGTCTCACAAAATGTAGGAACCAGAAATGCAGGATTCTCTTCCCTTTCTTGGTTCTCATTGCTATTCTGCCTCATCATTAAGACACTGGGGCTCAAAGCATGAGGCAGCTTGATGGACAATATGTCATCATTTTTACCTAATGGCGAGTTCCTCACAGTCGTGAAGAACAATGCTGCCATGACTCATTGTTGTCCCCTGGAATATAGCCATTTGAGAGTTGAGAGAACAAGATCTAGCTGGAGGACTCTGACTTTGCAGGAATTTTGTTTGTTGACTCGTGGACCGAGTTTCAAGAAGAACAATAGAATTTGTCCTCCCATTCAATCTGGGTATTACTGATGAAAGTTCTCTAGCACTCTAATATGTCATTGATACACAGCCTAAGTCACACACTGTGGTATCACAGCATGATGGCAGCAATTGCTGTGTATACCTTTGTGACCTGTGGAGATATTTGTTTTCCAACAGGCAGTTTCATAGTTTTTAGAAGTTCGAGTAGGTTGCTTTCTCCATGTCTGATCTTTTTCCCAATAGTGGCCTTTTGAGAGAGGTGGCTATCAAGGTATGGGAAATGTTTAACATATGCCAGATTCTCTCCTTCAAAATATACCAGACACATAATTTTTGGCTAACCAGTTAAATAGAAGCAAAATACCGTAAATGTTGGACTTCTGAAATAAAAGCTAAAGCACAGGAGAAATTCAAAAGGTTTCTGAAATATTGGACTTGAAATGTGACCTCAATTTCTCTCTCTACAGGTGCTGCGGACCTGCTGGATTTCTCCTGCTTTATTTGCCTGACCAGGTCTGGATTAATATATGAGTTTTGCTTTGACAACATTCAAGGACAGGCTCACTATCCTGTGTGTAGAATTGAAGAGATCAAAAATGACTTTCAAATTTAGTGTAGAGTGGGCAATAACATGGTGGAAGAATTAGTAAAGTTAGATCACATGGGATTCAGGGTGAGCTTGCCAACTCGATACAAAATTGGCTTTATGGTAGGATGCAGGAGGTGGTGGTGGAGGGTTGTTTTTCCAAGGCCTGTGATTATTGGTGTTCCATACGGATTGGTACTGCGTCCAGTTTTGTTTGTCATTTATATAAATGATTTGGATGAGCATCTAGTAGGCATGGCCAGTAGGTTTGTAGATGACACCAAAATTGGTGGTGTAGTGGATAGTGAAAAAGATTATCTAACTTTACAAAATGATCTTGATCAATTGGGTCAATGGGCTGGGGAATGGCAGATGGAGTTTAATTTAGATAAATGTGAGGTATTGCATTTTGGTAATACAAACAAGGACAGGACTTACATAGTTAATGATAAGGCCTGGGTAAGTGTTGTAGAACAGAGAGACCAAAGGATTCAGGTCTATAATTCTTCAAAGTTTGAGTCTCAGGTCGACAAGGTGGTTAAGAAGATGTTTAGAATGCTTAGGTCTTTGAGTATATGAGTTGGGACATCATCAATTTTTGAGAATATTTCTAGCTCAGGTTGATGATACGTATATAAGTTAGCTCACCAAGCTTGTAGGTTTGTTTTCAGACGTTTCATCACCAAACTAGGTAACATCATCAGTGGGAGCCTCCGGTGAAGTGCTGGTGGTATGTTTCACCTCTCTGAGATTGTTGATGAGGCCTCTTCTGGAGTACTATGTGCTGTTCTGGTTACCTTGTTAGAGGAAGGATATTATTAAAACTGGAGAAAATTCAGAAAAGATTTACCAAGATGTTGCAGGGAACATGGGGTGTGCGATATAAAAATAGACTGGATTGACCAGGATTTCTTCCACTGGAACGTAGGAGGTTGAGGATTACCTTATTGAGGTTTATAAAATCATGAGGGGCATAGATAAGATGAAAAGCAAGGGAAAGTACAAAACTAGGAGGGCATATTTTAAAGTGAGAGAAGAAGGAGTTAAAAAGGAAATGAGGCACCATTTCTTTACAGAGAGTGGTTCATGTGTGGAATGAACTGCGAGAGAAATTAATGGATGTGGGTACAGTTACAACATTTAAAAGTTCAAGATATGTTTATGAATAGGAGAGGTTTGGAGGTAAGTGGGCCAAATTACCTCAGAGTACAACAGGATCTTGATCAGATGGGCCAATGGGCCGAACAGTGGCAGATGGAGTTTAATTTAGATAAATGTGAGATCTTTCATTTTGGTAAGACAAATCAGAGCAGGACTTATACACTTAATGGTAAGGTACTCGAGAGTATTGCTGATCAAAGAGATCTTGGAGTGCAGATTCATAGTTACTTGAAAGTGGAATCACAGGTAGATAGGATAGTGAAGAAGACATTTGGTATGCCATCCTTTATTGGTCAGAGTATTGAGTATAGGAGTTTGGAGATCATGTTATGGCCGTACAAAACATTGGTTAGGTCACTATTGGATTACTGCATGCAATTCTGGTGTCCCTGTTTTAGGAAGGATGTTGTAAACTTGAAAGGGTTCAGAAAAGGTTTCTAAGGATATTGCCAGAGTTGGAGAGGCTAAATAGAGTGGGGCTGTTTTCCCTTGAACATTGGAGGCTGAGGGGCGACCTTATAGAGGTTTATAAAAGCTTGAGATGCATTGATAGCGTGAAGAGACAAGGTCTTTTTCCCGAGTTGAGGAGTCCAAAACTAGAGGGCATAGGTTTAAGGTGATAGAGGAACAGATTTAAAAGGGATCTAAGGGGCAATATATTCATGCAGAGGATCGTGCATGCATGGAATGAGCTTCCAGAGGAAGTGGTGGAGGTTGATACAATTACAACATTTAAAAGACATCTGGATGGATATATGAATAGGAAGGGCTTAGAGGGATATGGGCCAAATGGAACTATATTAATTAGGATATCTGGTTATCATATCGGGACGGGTTGGACCAAAGGATGTGTTTCTGCGCTGTATATCTCTTTGACTCTATGACTCAATGTGCAGGCAGGTGGAACTAGTTTAGTTTGGCAATATGGCCAGTGTGGACTAGTTGGACTGAAGAGTCTGTTTCCTTGTTTTATGACTCTATGATTCTATTACTCTAAAACTTTAGTAATCTACAAAATGTAGATGAATTACTGCAGATTAATAATACCCACAGTAGTCAGTTTTGGTTTGGCACCGAGATAACTGATGTTAAGTAGTTTTCACTTATTCATTACCTAATACTTACACCAGAGTGCAGTGTTCTTTGATGAGAGCCACTGTCATGTAGATTGAATATAGTTTAGAACCATCACATTGACTTGCTTGTCGACATTTTGATTGCCTTGTCGCAAATCTCATCCTGAAGACAGTGGCAGTAATATCATCACGAAACAACTGCAGGATTGTGATGAAGTTTCTCAACCAACCAAATTGTTGGAGAGTGATCTGCAGAGCTTTGTAATTTTCTATGTCATGTGCTTTGGTCAGGTTGATGAATAGAATGCAGTGTACTTGGTGCTGATTTATTTGAACTTAAGGGAAAATCTTACCTCTTGCTATTTTATACCGAAATTAAAGTTGTGTACAAAGAACATGTTGATGATTGCCCTGTAAATGATAAACAGAGAGAACCTCTTGTGTACCTCGAACTGATAACCAACTGGGTTCTTGGGCCCTGTGCAAAGATGAGAAGCCACAAACTATGAATATTGAGCATGCTAATCTGGTAGGCCTGCGGCACACTCATATGTAAGCTTTGTTCTAAAACAAACTTTTGAGCAAGTGAGAAAGCATTTCAGACTTTTATCAGTCTGGCACTGTCTTCGTGGATGAGCTGAACATAGATCCAATTTATTTGCAACTTGCTGAATTCTTAATAACATCACTACCCAGAGGGGAATCTACTTTGACATTATTGAAGAAAAGATTTATGCCCTGGCTATGGATGAAGAGAAACGTTGACAACCAGCGCCAAGGGTGATGCCCTGGAATTGGTAATAAAGGTTCATTGTAATGCGACTGCTTGCTACTCTAACTGATAACATTTCTAATGTGACCTCAGTTAGCCAGTTTTATTTAACTGTAGATCTGGAATCTCACCTCCTCTATGACAGACTGCTACCAATTAACTCACAATTAAACATTGATATATATTCATAAATATTGAAAGGAAGTAAAATAAAAATAAATTACAGGAGAACAAACAGGCAATTGGGACTAATGGGTTACTCTATCAAAGGCCAGCACCAGTATGATGAGCCAAATGGTTTACTTTCTGGTGTAAGATTTTGTATGTAGAGGTACAATCAGAAATTAAGTTTATATTCTCCTAAATACAGCACAAAATGAAATAAAACAACTAGATATCAATTGATAATGCACTTGAAAATGTGTATAGTGGTAGATGTATACCAAAGTGTGTGTTCTGTCAATGATCCCAACAAAATTTGCAAGGATAGGGGAAGAGCAATGAGAAAGGCATTGGCACCAGCCTAGGAACATCTATGGCACATGGTGTGACCCATGTGGCTATTGAGAAAGGAGGAGAAGGGGAGTAAATCTCCTTAGAAATGCCACAAATATAAATTGAGGAAGCCTCCTTTGTACAAGACAAAAATTCCTTTAAATGATAAATTGTAACCTTCAGGATCCTAGCATCCCAATCCTGCTTCAAGCTCAAATAATGGAGACCTCGTATTCCTTTGCATAGTATGATGAAAGATGTACAACATATATACAATTATATCATTTTTGTAATTTGGATTTCAAAATAGAGGCATATAGTTATTAACTGTTTTTGTGAAAAGATTTCTTTTAAAATAACCACAATTAGAGTTGTTCCTGAATTTTGACTAAATCTGGCATTTTGTCAGAAAGTAAATAACTGTAGATCCCTGCAGTATTAATGGAAGGATGTTTATACTGTTATGTTCACAAAACATGGAATCCCATTAGCTTTGTTTTCAGTTCAGAAGAATCCCTTTCTCCCATCATAAGGTTAAAATGGGGTTGGTCACCAATGTTTGCACAATGTTCAGCACATTTGTGACTCTTCAGACACTGAAGCAGGAATCCTACAGCAGGTAACTCACCATCTGACTCCCCAAAACCTGTTCACCATCTACAAGGCACAGGTCAAGAGTGTGATGGAATTTTCTTGTCTTGCTTGAATCATTGCAGCTCCAACAACATCCAAGAAACTTTAAACCAATCTGAAAAAGTTAGATTGGCACCATATCCACAAGCATTCATTCCCTCCACCAACAATACTTCATAACAACAGTGTATGACTACCTACAAGGTACACTGCAGAAACTCACCAGGGATTATTCGGCAATATCTTCTAAACCCATGATAATTAACATCTAGAAGGGCAAGAGCATCAAGTACATGGGAACACCATTACTGCAGGTTGCCCTCCAAACCACTCATTGTCCAAACTTGCAAATATATATTGCCATTCCTTCAGTGTCACTGTGTCAAAAGCCTGGAACTCCCTCCTAATTTAAATGTGGGTCTACCCACAGCACATGGACAGTGACAGTCTAAGGAAGGCAGCTCATCATCACCTTCCCAGACAGCAGCACCCACATCCCACCAATCAATTTTTAAAAAAAATCCAACATGAGCAAATTCTTTTAACTCCAGTTCAGAAGGCACTAGGGTTGGGTTTGGAAGCAAATTTAGCTTATGTCCAAGAAGGACCTTAAAGCAGTTCAGAGACCATTTACTTCAGCAGAAGGGCATATTTTGTGAAACTTCCAAGTCAGGAGACTTTGGTTAGAAGTATGCAGGGTATCAGGACTGAGAAAGTTTAAGTCACGGATTTGTCGAAACATTGGCAGATTCGGAAAGGACCTATTGAATTGGCTCCAAAGTCCACAACAAAGAAACTATCAGGAGTCAGTTAAGTGGAGTTGGGAAATGGATGAAATTTCTTTGGACCTGGATCTCTGAAATGGACACTGTTGGGAAATGAGTTGAAGATTTGTTTTTGCATGTGTTTTAGAGTTTGCTTAACTGCCCTTTTATGTTGAGATAGACTTTTTTTCACATTTCTTCCTTTTTGAAAGAAATTTCATTCTCTGGTAAAAGAAAATCTGCAGCCTCATATGAATATGTCTCAGTGACTAATCACTATGTTAATTAATTACGCAAAGAAAGATCAAACCAGATATCGCTCTGTGATCTGACTTCTCCAATATTATCATCAGTTGGGATCAGAACATCAGTGACTATTACCTCTCATGGTTGCAGTGATTTGGGCCTGACTGTCCCCTAAATGACCTTCCTGTAATCAATTTCCAGACACTGTTAAGACTCAATAAGAGTTCTATATAAGCACAGTATGCCCTTCACATGAGGTCACTCTTTAGCTTCCTTCTCGACATATGATGTTACATCACCATTATATCATGATCTTTTAACATCGCGCTGTGATTACTCCTTAGGCCATAGTTACCCATTTTTAAAAAAAACCAGTTTCTCTATAGCTCAGGTTTGAGAGCTTGCAGTTGTTGGAATTTCTACTCTTTTAATACAGGTTCTTCCTCATTTTAAGCATCAAAGAATTCACCGTATTACACTTATAAGACAGGAGGCACCTCTTTATTTAACACCTTTCACATTTCAGGACTTCAAAAAAGCTCACAGCCATTTATATTTCTCTTAAAAATGTGATCAAACACAGTACCCAATAAGTTCATTTTAAGTACTATGAGTTCAGTGGCTGGATTATGTATGAGTGCTGATGATGGAGGGACATTTTCATCACGGGAGCAGAAGATTTCCCACGTTCTCGATCAGAAAGGGCCATACATGAGATCATTTGAATTTATCTGAGAGTATGAAAGGGCTTCAGTTTAATGTCTGACCTGAAAGATGGCAGCAATGCAGCAGCCCTTCAGTACTACAATGAATTGCCAGAATTTACCCAGTTGGTGTAGGGTTTGGACTCTGCTCAGGTTACAGTTCAGCCATGATCACATTGGAAGGCTCAATGGAATGTGGTCTACTCGTGCGCCAATTGTTTCTAACCCAAACATTCTGATTCAGAGGTGGGATTACCAACACTGGCCAATGGGGACATACACTATAGTTTGCACATTTGCCAATTTTAGTTTCACTTGAATGTTTTTCATCGTTTAAAAGCTTCATTAAGGTGAGTGTGGACAAATCACTGGATTATTGGTGGTGGGATTGTAGAAAGACCTTGCTGATGGCATTTTAGTACCACATTTGATACATCAACTGTTAAAACTAACTGTAACTGTAAAAAAAGGTCCATGTTATTTGTGAAGGAATATAATCTGGTAAATACCAGTTTTTCAAAGGTTTTGTACAATGCAAATGGTGTCAAATGCTGTCTAGGGTCTGAATTCTAATCCAAACTTTAGAAAAAGGACATGAGGTTTCAGCTTCTTTGTTGCTATTTCAGTGAGTTAGACATTGGTCCTTAGCGGAAGCATTGGTTGAGATCTTTCAAAAGTCACTGGAGTCAGGGAAAGTCACGGATAATTTGAAGATTGCTGTTGTAATCCCCTTGTTCAAGAAAAGATCAAGACAAAAGATGGAAAATGATAGGCCAATTAGTCTAACCTCGGTTGTTGGTAAAATTCTAGAATCCATCATTAAGGATGAGGTTTCTAAATTCTTGGAAGAGCAGGGTCAGATTATAACAAGTCAACATGGATTTAGTGAAGGGAGGTCGTGCCTGACAAACCTGTTGGAATTCTTTGAAGAGGTGACAAGTAGGTTACACCAGGGAAACCCAGTGAATGTGGTCTATCTAGACTTCCAAAAGGCCTTTGATAAGGTGCCACACAGGAGGCTGCTGAGTAAGGTGAGAGCCCATGGTGTTCGAGGTGAGCTACTGGTATGGATTGAGGATTGGCTGTCTGACAGAAGGCAGAGAGTTGGGATAAAAGTTTCTTTTTCGGAACGACAGCTGGTGACAAGCGGTGTCCCGCAGGGTTCAGTGTTGGGGCCACAGCTGTTCGCATTATATATGAATGATCTGGATGAAGGGACTGAGGGATTCTAGCGAAGTTTGCCAATGATACGAAGTTAGGTGGACAGGCAGGTAATACTGAGGAAGTGGGGAGGCTGCAGAAGGATCTAGACAGGTTGGGAGAGTGGTCCAGGAAATGGCAGATGAAGTTCAATGTGAGCAAATGCGAGGTCTTGCACTTTGGAAAAAAGAATACAAGCGTGGACTACTTTCTAAACAGTGAGAAAATTCATAAAGCCAAAGTACAAAGGGATCTGGGAGTGCTAGTCGAGGATTCTCTAAAGGTAACATGCAGGTTGAGTCCGTGATTAAGAAAGCGAATGCGATGTTGTCATTTATCTCAAGAGAGTTGGAATATAAAAACACCATTGTGCTACTGAGACTTTATAAAGCTCTGGTTAGGGCCCATTTGGAGTACTGTGTCCAGTTTTGGTCCCCACACCTCAGGAAGGACATACTGGCACTGGAGCGTGTCCAGCGGAGATTCACATGGATGATCCCTGGAATGGTAGATCTAACATACGAGGAACAGCTGAGGATCCTGGGATTGTATTCATTGGAGTTTAGAAGATTAAGGGGAGATCTAATAGAAACTTACAAGATAATACATGGCTTGGAAAGGGTGGACGCTAGGAAATTGTTTCCGTTAAGTGAGGAGACTAGGACCTGTGGACACAGCCTTAGAATTAGAGGGGATAAATTCAGAACAGAAATGCGGAGACAGTTCTTCAGCCAGAGAGTGGTGGGCCTGTGGAATTCATTGCCGCAGAGTGCAGTGGAGGCCGGGACGCTAAATGTCTTCAAGGCAGAGATTGATAAATTCTTGATCTCGCAAGGAATTAAGGGTACGGGGAGAATGCGGGTAAGTGGAGTTGAAATGCCCATCAGCCATGATTGAATGGTGGAGTGGACTCGATGGGCCGAATGGCCTTACTTCCACTCCTATGTCTTATGGTCTTATGGTCTTTGCTGTCTGAGACCTGTGGCTTAATCCAATTCAGGCAGTGGGAGGAGAAATTTCCTTTTTCTGATGATAATGCAGTAGGTTCTGAAGCCCTGAACCCTCCTTTAGGGCTTCAGATTTCAATCGAGTTCAGACAAAGGGATGAAAGCCTCTATTCTCTGACTATTAACGATTTTAAGGAAGAATTTCTTTTCAGATCCTAGTGAGGAAGATTTCAAACTCAAAACTGCCTTCAAATATCATGCTGCTCAACTATCTTCAATAGGCTTTGTGTTCAAATAAGGGACAGCAGTATCCAATTTAATCTATTTGAAGTTCCCAATGCCACACATTAGCCTAACCTACTCGAGCATGAACTCTGGCTATTAGTAATGGTTCAAGTGATACAACCTTTACACTAATGTCCAGTAATCATTTTTATTCTGCTTTCCTTTCTGTTGACAGTTATAAATGCTGAATTTGTTTTAAAGGTGTCACTCTCCCTATTTCTCTGTATTACCCAGATTTGAACCTGTCATTATGCATGCCCCATTGATATTAATAGGTTCAATACCAGTTAGCTGGTAACTGAGGAAGAACTGTGTGCGAAACAGTAAGTCACTAAGTGGATAAATATGCAGCCTTTGTTTTCAAACAATTCATCACTGGGAAATTTTAGAATTTAATTATCTAAATGATTCTTGACCTAATTCAACATTCAAAGCACGCAGATAACAGGCGTACAACTAGCTTGTATCTAATTTTCATGTGATTTCAGGCCACCGCTAAATCGTGAAGGTCCTTTTTTATGATATCCTGGCAGCTGCCTGAATGCAATGCAGGCTTATTACACAACTGTAGCTGAATGTATACTAAGTTCTGCATGTCAAAACAGGCCTAATTAAATACACAGTGACGTTTAGTTTCTGCAGCTTACTCTATGAATTAAAAACCTAGCTTCTGTATATTATTTTCTTTCAACCACTTATTTCCTGCACTCCATTTAAGCTTGACATGAAAGCTTTAATGCTCCCTGAAAGGGGGAGATAATTAAGCCTGTGAATTTTTAAGATTGATAATAAGAAAGTGTTGATTTTGGATTATGTAATCTACCAAGGCATATGATCACAGATTATTTAACATTTTGTTTTATTTTTCATGCTATGTGGGTCTCATTGGCAAGGCCAGTATTTATTGCTCAACCATTTGTCCTTCAGGACGTGGTGATGAGTTGCCTTCTTTAGCAGTAGTTTTGTTGTAGGTACACCCACAGTGTTGTTTGGAATGGAGCACCAGGAGTTTGACCCAGCTACAATGAAGCAGTTATTGGTCCAAATCAGGCTGGTGCGTGCATTGGAGGGTAACTTGTCAATGGTGGTGTTACAGTGCCTTTGGTGACGTTGCCATTCTAAATGGTATCGTTCGTGGGTTTGGAAAGTGCTGTGGAAGCAAATTTGAGATGTTATTGCAGTGCATCTTGTATAGGATACACACTACTACAACTGTGTGCAGATAATGGATAAAGTCACTGATGGGTTGCTAATCAAGTGGGCTTTATTTGTCTTTACTGAAGAGTTGATTCCATGAAGTGTGGTGCATGCAGTAACCTCAGGTTTGGAGCATGAGGCAATATGATCCGCACAACATGGACCAAGTGCTGGAAAATGGGACAAGAATAGTTCGGTGGTGGCTTTTATCCGGCATCAACATGATGGGCCAATGGGCCTGTTCTGTGCTGTAGATCTCTCAACTCCCCTTTCTCTTCAAGCAAATCTGTTTGAATGTTCTGGGACACCATTTTGTATGTGCAGAAGCCTCACTGGCCTTTTAAAAAATATGTTAGTTGATGTAAAGTGATTGCACTGTGGAATTGCTGTGATGCAGTGTGGCATTGTAATTAATTATGCACAACTGAATGATGTGAATGTGGAAAATTCATCGTTGAAAAATTCTGTGACTTAAAGCTAGGCTGCCATATCTGTTTCTGAAACCTGAATTCTGTTGTTGGTGTAATGGTCTTAACTTTTTCCGTATTCTCTAGTGTTTTGTTTTGCCTGTCGCTTGCCGCTTAATTCAGCACAGGTCAAGAGCAGCAAATACTGCTCTGGACAGTGATGCCCTCATTCTGTTAATGTATTATTTGAAAAAATGCATGTCTGTCATGCTTTTTAGATATTAAAACATCACAAGGTGCTTTGAAGGAATTATATCAAGCAAAATTTGTGTAAAGAACTATTAGGACAACAAAGTAGATTTTAAGAAGGTTTTAAGGAGGATTACAAAGAAAAACAGGGAGACGGAGGCACAAAAAGGTTTAGTGAGAGAATTCCACAGCTTAAGCTATGCCTAAGCAGTTGAAAGTATGGTCACAGTGCTAGAGCAATTGAAATCAGGGATGTGCAAGAGATCAGAATTAGATAAGTGCAGGAGGTCGAAGAACAAAAGGTAATTGTGAAAGACAAGGCTATGGACAGAATTGAAACCAAGGGTAAATATCTGAGAATTTTAAAATTGCCAGGTTGAATCCCAATGCAGATTACCCAGCACAAGTGTGATGCGTGAAAATGATTCAGTGTGAGTTCATGTATGGACTGCAGTGTTTCAGATGAACTCAAATTAGTGGTCAGTATAAAATGTGACGTAGGCAGAAGAGTGTCAGCTAAATTAAGTCTAAAAAAAACGGTATAGGTGAAGATTTCTACAAAGAGCTGAACAGTGCTACGGAGATGGATGTCTCGGTGGTGGTACAGATAGGTGGCTGGAATATCAATTTGGGATCAAATCCGACAACAGGGGGATCTGAACAGCCTGAATCAGACAGTTATTAGAGACAAGGGTTTTTAAAAAGCAGTTTAAAATAGAGCAGCGAGATCATGTTCAGAAGTGAGAGGTTTGCAGAGGAATTTCCAAACCTTAAGACTTAGTCAACTAAAGATTTAGCTACCATGGGGAATGCAGAGGTGGTTAGAAATGGAGGAGATCAGCACTATATGGAGGTGTGATACCAAAGAAGGATTTGAAAATGAAAGGTCCTTGTTTCAACTGTCCTGCTAATGACTGAGGAAGGAAGAGAAAAAAGACAAATCTATTAAAAGACTAGATCATGCTATACAATGAAGGCAGCCAATGAATTTTGTTATAGGCTTTACTCTTTCTATATTCCCACACATTTCTCCCCACTAACAACTACCTTCACCATCCAAGAAATGTCATCTGTTAGCACACAGCCTTCAGTTGGCACACAATGAAATAGATCCCTGCCCGTATTCATTAAAGTCAATGTTATGTTGAAATTTAAGCTACTGACACACATCAAACCATTACTGGCGAGATATGCCAGAATATTCAGTGGTATCCGTGCTGCTGACTCAGTTGCCAGATGTGACAGGCTTGTGAATGTCCCAGTGGAAAACTGGGAAAAAAAAAGAGAAGGGCTCTCATTTCTCCCAAGTAATTCGGTGCCTAACAATGCAACATTTAATTGATAGAACCCATGTTACCATCGGGACACAATGCAACGCGGTTTAAATTAACTGTGCAGAATTTAGTTTGATCAGCAGGCAGATTAGACCTGATCATTGCCAATACAAATACAGTAGGAAACTGAAGGATACACTGGGATGATCGTGATGCTCCCATCTGCAGCTGTTGGCAATGTCACTACTGTTTGAGGAGCCGTTTGAAAAGATTGTGGCTTGCTGGAAACACTGGCTGGATACCAATCCACACTCCTACACCAGTGATGAAGGAATATATACCAAGGCTCTTGCCTTTGCCCAGGCTTTAATGAAATATACCATTAAGATGTTGAAGACAAATCAAAGCAGAAACATACTGTGTAACTTGTAAACATTAAATGGGTTTGCTGTGTTCGAGATAATGCCATTATTTGAAAAGGAAAATCCCCTCTAGCCAGAAAGACTGGGTTTTGAGGATGTGACGTTTGTATCTTCAGTGTGATTTGGACAAGTGGATGAATGCATGGCAGATGCAGTATAATCTAGATAAATGTGAGGTAATCCAACTTGGGAGCAAAGACAAGAAGGTAGACTATTTATTTCAATGGATAAAAATTGAGAGAGTGAGATGTGCTATCCTCATACACAAGTCTCCAAAGGTAACCATCCAGGTTCAGCACATAGAAAAGGAATCAAATGATATGTTGGCCTTCATAGTGAGAGG
Organism: Chiloscyllium punctatum; assembly: GCF_047496795.1. Lineage (NCBI taxonomy): Eukaryota > Metazoa > Chordata > Chondrichthyes > Orectolobiformes > Hemiscylliidae > Chiloscyllium > Chiloscyllium punctatum. The sequence continues at coordinate 107,616,069 of NC_092745.1, read as the reverse complement.
ATTCAAGCACAGGAGGAAGGATGTCTTACTGCAATTATGCAGGGCTTTGGTGAGGCGACACCAGGAATATTGCATGCAGTTTTGGTCTCCTTATTTAATAAGGAAGGATGTTATTGCTATAGAGGGAGTTTAGTGAATTTTGACCAGACTGATTCCTAGGATGAGAGAACTAACGTAAGAGGAGAGACTGAATCAATTAGGATTACATTTACTGCCGCTCTGAAGAATGAAGGGGGATCTCATAGAAACCCGCAAAGTTCGACCAGGACTAGACAGTGTAGATGGAGGAAGGATGTTCCCACTGGTGGAGGAATCCAGAAGTGGTGCTCCCAGTCAAGGAGATGGGGTAAATCATTTAGGACTGAGATGAGGAGAAATTTCTTCACCCAGAAAATGATGAGCCTATGGAATTTGTTACCACAGAAAGCACAGAACATTCTATGATTTCAAGAAGGAGTCAGGTATAATACTTGGGGCTAAAAGAATTCAATGAAGGACATGTGAGGTTGAGCTGAATGATCAGCCATGATCATGATGAATACCGGTGCAGTATCGAAGGGCTAAATGGCTTAGTCCTGCTTCTATTTTCTATGTTTCTATATTTCTATGTCTCCTTCTACAGTGCTTCAGAAACAGTCTGCACTTTGCAAATGACCAGGGTACAAGTTACTGTAAGCACCATGATCAAGCATGAAGCCTCCCAGCAAGATGTTCTCATCCATCCCTAAGCTGTCGAAATTAGTACCTAATGTCTTTATAGTCACAGACACCTGGGTAGACTTTCCAGCGGTTTCTCCCGATCCCCAACTTGAATGTCAGCAGAAAAACTCGAAAAGCAAAACTGATTGTCTGTTTATCTTTGTTTCCAGGATTTCTTTACTCCTCCAAAGAGTAAAGAGTTGGAAAAATGGTCTTTCCATTCTTGAGAGCTACTTGCAGTTTGCCCTGAATCTGCCACTTCAAACATTTGTGAATTCCTGTAGGTATTGCAACAATAGTGCTGTGTTTTCTATCATACTTCATGCAAGGAACGCAGAAAATCTCAACTAATCATTGGAAAGCTTCTGCTCAATAAACTGTCTAAATTTAAGACCCTATCATTGATGCTTGTGCAGACCAAACCCACGCTCCTCTTATGGTCAGGTACCTGTTACTATGTCCACTTGTTCCTACTCACTAGTGTTCAAGACATGACCTGGTTTCCCCTCCTACTCTTTCTACCTAGTGCCCATGGAGTTGTGTGCTTGATGATTGTTGAGGTGACAATGCCCTCAGTTCCTCCCCAGGTGAAAAAGATGAAGCATATTCCATCTATCCAATACTAGTACATTTTAGTTCATTATTTGCATTGACTGCAGAATCAAACTTTACAATATCTTTACAGCATATTTTAAATTTCAAACTGTTTTTGCAGAACTGATTGCTGCATTTTTCACAAATAACTTTACAACCATCAGACTTCATGTCAATGTTTTTCTTTTTCTATTCCATTAGATTTCAATTTTTTGGTTCTTTTATGCAGTCTCCACTCCAAATGCCAGTTCTGGTTGAGAAAGTGAGCAGAGAACATCCCCAACCACCTTTGCAGTGCCACTCTGAGCTGACTGCTCAGGAGTGAACCCAATCTTCACTTAACACCTGTATGGTAGGGAATGGCTTACTCTTGGAGTGCCATCGTAGAGATTAACAATTCACCCTTGTCCCGATAAATCTGCTCAATTCCACTTCAGTCTAAGTCATCACAGTAAGTCAGGTCTCCAGTGAGCATCCATGAGGCACCCTGGGTCATCAACAGCTGAACCCAATCATGGCATAGTATCTCTCCCACCCTACCATTATCATCAAGCCAGGAAATCAACCCTGGTTCAATGAAGAATGCAAGAGGGAATGCCAAGAGCAGCATTAGGCATCCCTAAAAGTTAGGTGTAAACCTGGTGAAACTACAACCCAGAACTACTTGCTTGCCAAACAGAGGAAGCAGTTTGCAGCAGATGTGACTGAGTGATCCCACAACCAATGGATCAGATCTAAGCTCTGTAGCACTGCTACATTTAACCATGAATGATGGTGGACTATTAAACATGCACTGGAGGACGAGGTTCAACAAATGCTCCCACAATCAAAAAGGGATAGCCCAGATGTACACATCTGTGCAAAAGGCAAGATTGAAGCATTTGTCTCTTTCTGAGGTCTTCAACATCACAGTTGCTTGGCTTTTCATTCACTCCATGAGATAACAAGAAAACATTGAATACTGCAAACACTATGTACTTTGATAAGATTCCCACAATAATAACTGAAGACCTGTGCTTCAGTACCAGCCATGCCCCTAGCTAAGCAGTTACAACGCTGCTATCTACCAAACAATGTGGAAATAGGTCCTGTCCACAATAAGCAGGGTACAGTTAATCTGCTTAATTACTATCCTATTGAGCTACTCTCAGCCATCAGCAAGGTAATGCAAGGGACCACCAACAGTGCAATGCAGCTGCACTTGCAAACAAATAATGTTGTCATCTAATTAGGCATCTGGTGGAGATTTCTCCCTTCCTGTTTTTTTGAATGCTTGTCCACCATCTACAAGTCAGAAGTGTGATGGAGTATTCTTCATTTGTTTCACTAGGTCCTCCAGCAACACTCACGAATGTTAGCACCATCCAGGACTGAGCTGCCTGCCTGATTGGCATGGCATCTACCACCTTCAACATTCACTCTGATCACCACCAATGTGCAATGACAGCAGTGTGGACCATCTGCAAGATGCATAGCTGTAACTCACCAAGGCTCCTCTGGCAGTAGCAGATACACGGGAGCACTACAACCTTCAGGGTCACCTCCAATCCACTCACCATCCTGATTTGGTATTATATCAACTCCCCAACACTGTCACTGTGTCAAAATCCTGGAACTCCCCTTTTTAACAGCATCGTTCATCTGCTTACACTCCCAGGACTGCAGCAGTTCAAGAAGGCAGCTCTCTACCACGGTCTCCATGCGGTTAGACAACACCAACAAATGCTGGTCCAACCAGCAGCACCTACATCCCATGAAAGACTAAAAAAAAAATCCAACTGCATACCATTCCATTCTGAGGAAGGGTCACTCGACCCAAAATATTAACTCTGATTTCTCTCCACAGATTGTGCAAGACCTGCTGAGCTTTTCCAGAAATTTCTGTTTTTGGGGACCATCCCTCTGCAGTGCTACCTTGCTCACAAACATCATCTGGATACCATACAGTCAAGTAAATGTTCATTGGCTGAAACCTATGGCTTTTTTGTTGCTGTTTTTGTATTGACATGTTAGATTAACATCTAATGGCAATGAAATCTGACATTTTCTGTTGCTGTGACATTTTATGTAGTGATAGAAAACAAGAATACGTTCAGAATGAAATGTGCTGCCTGAAGCCCAGAGGAAGGTTTTAAAAAGAGATTACTCAGCTGTCAGATCATAATGGCTCAACTAGCACATGGAGAGCATTGCGAAAAGATAAAATGGCTATTAATAAAAGTTTTTGGTGATGAAACTCTGCATACATTGCCACACACTGCTGCTGTAAGTGCATCAGAGGATATGCAACATTCCAGCCTCTCTCAAAGCACTCTTCAGTCTAGTTGAGGGAAGAATGTTCATCCATTTCAAACTTCAGAGCAAGAGGGCATAGGAGTGGAACTCTGCTGAGAGTTCCACACCTCCTAGTGAATATTTAATTGCATTCATGTGATGAATATTAACTGGGGGTTCTCTTGTGCTCTTATAGAACACTGAAGATTTAGAGGCCCTTGTATTGGTGGTAGTGTTGCTACCTCTAATGCAGGCAGACCCAGATTCAAGTCCTACCTGCTCCAGAGGTGTGTCATAAAATCTTTGAACATGTTGATTAGAAAGTCGTGGACTAAAGGTTGGGAGGTGAATGTGCATAATGTTATGTATGTTTAATTAAGCAGTTATAGTAAGATGAGACTCTAGTTCTAATCTTCATTGTCTGGCTACCTGGAATTGAACATATATAGTTCCTCAGTGGTTAAGGGAATTCTTCAGAGAAATATAGAATTCCGAGGAAGCCATTTGGCTTATAGTGCACAAGCTAGCTCTCTGCAAAAGCAGTTGACCAAGTCCAATTTGCCCGTGCTTTCCCATAGCTCTTCAAGTTTTTTTCTCCCAATGTTTTTCCAATTTCCTGTAAAAGCCATGATTGAATCTGCCTTCTCTGTAAGCAGTATATACTAGATTCTCATCATCCTCTGTGTTAAAAAAAAATCACTTTTTATTAATGTGACCTTTGCTACTTTTATCTATCACTAAAAACTACTTGCTCTGTTTCTCAACCCTTCTTTCAATGGGAACAGGTTTGCTCTATTTGCTCTGTCCACATTTTGAAAATCCCAATCAAAACTTCCTTCAATCTCAAGTTTGCCAAGACCAACAATTCCTACTTCCCCAATTTGTCTGTCTAATTCAAATTGCCTCACATCTAGAAGCATTCTTGAAAACTTTTACTACACCCAGTCCAAAGATTTCATTGGACGCAATATTCAAGTTGAGGCTGAATCTCTGTTCTATTAAGGTTTGCTATAATGTCCTTGCTTCTACACATTGTGAATAGGCGAATCACATTACCAATTTTTCAGTGGAGTTTAGAAGGTTAAGGATGACCTTATAGAGGTTTATAAAATCATGAGGGGCATAGATAAGGAGAGTAGCAAAGGTCTTTTCCCTAGGATAGGGGCGTTCAAAACTAGAAGACATAATATTAAGGTGAAAAACAAAGATTTAAAAGGGACTTAATGGGCAACCTTTTCACAAAAAGATGGGGTACATATGTGAAATGAAGAGAAAGTGGCAGATTCAGGTACAGTTACAACATTTAAAAGACATTTGGACAGATACATAAATAGTTAAGGTTTAGAAGTGCATGGGCCAAAAGCAGGCAAATGAGAATAGTTTAGTGTGGGAAACTTGGTCAGCATGGACGAGTTGTAATCTGTGGATCAAAGCTCGAAGAAAGTTGAAATTCTCACTTTTGGGAGTATTCATGTAAGAAGGCTTCATCATACAAGTGAAATAAATACCAGGAAAAATCAACTGAGTCAAACTTAGAAATTTGAGACATAGGGGCATTTACACTGAATGTGAAACTACAAAAAGATGTTATTGGGCAACAGATGATACATTGCTTTGCTGTGTTTTAAGAGCTTTCAAACTGTTCTACATTTAAATAGCTTTATATGTTATATTTTTTCATTTCTTCAATAAATATTGCTTCATCTTAAAGAAAATCGGCAGCCTCATTACTGTATGATGCTATGACTTTATGACTCGAGCTTATGCTTCACTGAGTGTTAAAATGAAAAAAAAAACTATCAATTCAGGTTTCATTCTGGGAACTATCCTATCTATCAATAAATTCAGCTGGGATTGTCACTAAGTGTTTTTTTTAAAAGAAAAACATTCAAGCCAAAAGATAATGGAAATGAAAATTCAGTGGCTATCTGGTATGCCCTGAGAGAAACCACAGAATGTCACATAGAAGAGAGCTGAAGGAACTTTAGACAGCAGCACTTTAAAGGGAGAGTCCATTTAAAAAAAAAACTGAACTTCCTGCAGATTATGCCCGAAACAATCCCAAGTTATAAATGGGAAGAAAGGCAATTCTGGAGGAAAGACCTGTTGGTATTTTACTCTTCAATGAATATACACAAAACATGCTTAAAAATCAAATGCCACCCAGGAAAAGGGCTCCAAGTGAAGGCTGAATACTGGAGGTGGGTAACAGGGTCATTGAAACGAGGACAGGATTGCTGCCTGAAGAATTGAGGGCGGAGACAGAGGCAGCAGAAAAACAGTTCAACATCATGACGAGCCCAAAATTCATTAAAGCAAGGGCGTAAGTATATGACTATCTTTGACCTGGGAAATGTTATCCTAAGAGGAGGAATTCTTTTTAAGTTGACCTGGTTGCAATCGATTGAAGGAGGCAATTCATCCCACCTGACCCGGAAGTGCATAGATCTTGGAGTGACCCATCTGGCATCATAATGAATTGGGACCCCTCACCCTGCAATCAATTGAATCAATATTGCTTAATGTAGTGACATATCTCAAGACATTTAACAGATACTATTTGCAAATAAATTTATCATTGAATCACACAGAGAAGTATTAGTGCAGGTGATCACAACCTTAGTCAAAGAGGTTGGTTTTAAGAGGCGTTTTGAAAGAACAGATAAAAGTTGAGAAGCAGAGAAGCTTAGTGAGGGAATTCTAGAGCTAGCAACTATGGAGTGAGGAAAACCAAGGTTGCACAAGGAATCAGTATTAGAGGAGTGTAAAGATCACTGTAGTTAGTATAAGCCAAACACATTCTTTACACTTATTTAAGTTCAGAAGCAAAGATTAAAATTTGCTCCCATTTTAGTGCTCAACTCTTGAGTTTAGATTTTTATTTCTGCTTTTGCTTTTGCAAGTATTTGAATTTCAAACATCCGAGACTCAATTTGAATTCACATGACGAACCGCAATTATCATCCAAAGTGCACAATCCAGTGCCAGATGGGAATTAAAAATCAGCTTTCAGTCTAATGCTCCATGGGGAGTTAGAATGGTGGTGTTGAGTAATTAGATTACGTGGTAGGATATTCGTCTAAATATCCTTTCCAGGACTTTGCTGAGTGTAGCAAATATACAGGAAAGTCTTCTTCCAGTTGAGCAGTAACAAAATCGCTCGAAGAAGGGTTTGTGCAAATTCAGTGGTGAGCGAGTTAATCAGTATTGCAATTCCATTTCAGTTTGGATTTATTGCTTTACAAAGTATGGCATCCAGCAACAGAGAATTATGTGTGACATTCAAGAGAAAAAAACATACAGAAATTAGCACGCAATCTAATTTTCTTTTATCTCAACTACTGCTTCAATCAGGACAGAGGATGAGTAACATCAACTGGGTCTTTGGAGATAGGAAATGATTGAAAAGTGATCTTTACTGAAGTTTCAGATTCCCAGTAACCTTGGCCAGTTTCACAGAGAAGCACAGCTATTCCTCCTTGCCACGTTTTCTTCTTGTAGGATTTGCTGATCAGCGGTGGAGCTCTCTCTGGGGACAGGATAATTGTGTGTCATTTATCTCTGAGAATGCACTGACAGCCTTTTCAGTCGGCATTAAATTACTAGCTAATATACCATGAATAAATGATAAGACAGCAGTCTGTGTTTAACTGCTACTACCACAGTGAGGTACTAATTTGCTTCTCCTAAATGCTCAATGCTATAATTTCACCCTCAACGTATCATCAGAAATGAGTCTCACCTCCAGCTGACAGAAAGGAAATTTCACAAGGTTTATGAAAATTTTCAGTGTTTTAAATTTTTTTTCATCCTTCCAAAACAACCAAAGCTCTGCGTGGCGTGAGAGAGATTGTCTTAACTATACACTGTAACTCATTAATCAAAGACTACCGTGACTTTGATTTGATTTTTCTGCCTTCACAGTTACCAATTATAAAGACTCGACGAGCAGGAGACCAAAACGCTTTCTAAAGCTTCTACCTTCCAGCTACATCCCACCTCAATCCTCACTGCGGTACCCCACGAGGGAATTTTTTTTAAATGGGTAATATGTAACAGAATTTGAAAGACATCAATAAAGACCACGTTTACAATTCATGAAAACACATCAAGGAAACGTTTTCCCTTGATACTGGTGGCTTCATTTGTCAAACGACTGCAAATCAAATATAGAACTGTGGATATAGCTGCACTATATGGACTGCAATGGCTCAAGGAAGGCAGCTCACCATCACCTTCTCAATGGGAATTAGGGATTGGTGACAAAGGTTAAGCTTATCACATCTGATAGCAGCTGGAAAGAAAAGGTTTTGAAATATGTAATATCTCGTGCCTTTTGAGCAGAAAGTATCACCCTCCTATTTGATCAATGATAGCTTATTTTACATTCATCCGAGAGGACTGATGGAGTTTCAGGGTAATGACTCATTGTTGGGAGAGCACCTCCAATTTCCTCTCTGTACTGCATTGAAGTGCCAGTCCAAACTTTTTGATAAAATCCCCTGCAGTTCGAAAGAACTTGGATCGGAGCCGGAGGGTTAGAGACTGAGCAGTTGGTGGAGGAGATGGATGAGTCAAAGTGTGTGCGTTTTTATGAATAAATGAAAGAATGACAATCTTGCACTCACTTAACATATTTCATAACATCAGGATGCCCAAAAGCACTTTGCAAATAATGATTAAACTGTTTCAAAAGTCAGTCTGATATGAAAGTGTCTGATGTGACTGTTATTAATCACTCTCTGAAGTAGAGTATATGTGGTGGGAACTTTACCAATGAATCCAAAGACAATAATCAGATCCAGATCCAGATCCAATCTTCATTATTTTTCTCTTGGGCTCCTTTATGCTTATGCAACCTAATGTTTATGCTCAATATTGAAACAAAATACATATCAAATCACAACAGGTGTTAGATAGGGAGAGGCACAAAAATCAATCTCTCTCTCTTTGTTTAAATGTATATGGCCCAGGAAGATGCTGGTGCCTTTTCTAAATGTATATAGAGCAAGGAGACCTTGACCTCCTTTCTCTTATCAAGTTTGAGCAAAATGCTGAATGTGGTCAGGTACAAACAACAGCAGTTTATTGAGGCAGAAGGCAAGCAGGCCATCATTCAGCAGAATATTGGCCATATTTTGCGCTACAGATCAGTTATTCTCTGACATTTCCACTGAGCTTGAGTTATGAACATACACATTTTATATTTTTCATCTTTCAAAGGTATTAGATTTAGAAGACACTTTTTAAACCCATGACAAAGTCTATATATACCATTGGCATACACCATAGAAGATGACCCCTAAAACACTAAAGTTCTTTTGAAACTGCTTCTTAAATTTTCTTCTTCTTCTTGAGTCTTCTGCCTTAAGGCAGGTCCTTGTTGATTATTTGCCAAACCAGGGGAAATGACATTTTTCTTTTACTGAGTGAATACTGTGTTGTTAGTGTTATTTACAATAACCATTTAAGCAACCGAGTGAACTGGCCACCCTCTTAAAAGTTGGAAATATAAAATGTGCACAGTGTAGAAAATATAATCATCAAGCAAAAAGAAAAATGCCCAGTCTGGGAAATTAAAAATTGTCATTTCATAAATCTTTAAGTTGAAACAATAATTGCAGTGTTTCTAAAACTGCCATTAATACTAGCAATAATAGGCACAAGAGGGGAGTGATGATTCCGAACTACATAAATCCATCATATCCCTTTGACAAATTGTAAGGGTTTAAACAGACTGCATGGAGAAACATAAATTCAACATGTAAACTAAATTTTAACTAAGTTTTAACCCATGCAGGTGGGAGGCGGAACTACTGGGAAACATCCTGATGTAGTAGATATCTTAACTTCCAGAATTCATGTGAATTAAGTAAATACCTTCTTGATAGTATCAACAAGAGGGAGAAAATAAATTCTATTCCGTGACTCAGTCGCTTTTCTTTAACCCCAGCTGCATTGTTCGATCTGTTTAAGCTGTGCTATTTGTAATTAAATGGAACTGTGGTAGTACAAGACATTCTGTTTTTTCCCTCCTTTCTCCATTACTTACCCTGTGAATATGGATGACTGTGATTCTGTCAGTTAATTCCCTTCCCTCCCAAGCTACTGAATGTCTACTTTCAGGGAAACACATCTTCAATTCATCTCTATCTTTTGTTCTCAAGAATTTCAATAAATATTGCATTTAAATTAAAAAGGGGACAGGTACCTTGAAAATTATGTGGTAGATAAGTGTAAAATAGCAAGGTTTGAACATCTTGAGCAAAGAATGTTTGGCAGTGTTATTCGTTTCATTTATTATCAGCCAATTCTCATACGTACTCTTGAGAAACATAACTTGAATTCCCAAGGCTGTACTTTTGAGAGACAAAACTTCTTCAATAGCTCAGGTTGCCTTCACAGAGGACACAATAATGAATGAAATTGGATTATTCCGGAAAATGGGCATGGATTGTGATGCATGATTCAATGAAATGCAAGAAATTTTACAACTTGTGTTGTCTGTTCATTTGATTAAATGCTATACATAGTTAGTGCTGACATCGAGAATGTGCCAACTGAAGTTTAGGTATTTCATATATCGTCCCCTGTCGACATTTAGTTGGGTTTTTTTTCCCTTGAACACCCCATTTCTAACCAGAAGCTAAACAATAAACAAATAATTCAGTGATGTAACTGAACAATGCTTCTTCATCATTGTATGAATAGGAGCCACATCAAACACAAGTAATTGCTTGTTGTAGTCTCCACAAATATCACCAATAATGGGGGAGCCCATCACATCAGTGCAAAAAGATAAGGCTGAAGCACTTACAACCATCTTCAGCCAGATGTCCTGAGTGGATGATCTATCTCAGCCTCCTTCAGAGGTCCCCATTATCACAGATGCCAATCTTCAGACAAATTGATTCATGCCACGTGAAATCAGGAAATGGATGGAAGCCCTCAACTCTGTAAAGACAATGACCCTGACAATGTCCCAGCAATAGAACTGAAAATCTGTGCTCCAGAACTTGCGGCACATCTAGCAAGTTGTTTCACTACAGCTACAATACTGGCACCTACCCTATAGTGTGAAAAATTACTCAGGTGTGCTTTGTACACAAAAAGTAAGACAAATCCAGCCAAGGCAGGCCAACTCGTTTCTGCTATAGTACAAAAACATGGACAAAATAACTTAATTCCAGAGGTGAGATGAGAGTGATTGTCCTTGATATCAAGGCCATACTTAACTGAGTGTGGCATCAAGGAGTCCTAACAAAACTTGAATCAAAGGGCATCAGGGGGCAAACCCCTCGCTAGTTGGAGTCATACATAACACAGAGGAAGATGGTTGCGGTTGTTAGAGGTCACTCATTTCATTCACTAGGAATCCCTGTAGGAGTTCTTCAGGTAATGTCCTAGGCACAGCTGTCTTCAGTTTTTTTCATCAATGTCATTCTCTCCATCGTCAAGTAAGAACTGGAATGTTTGTGATAACTAAATGATATTAAGCACCATTCGTGACTCTTCAGATACTGTCCAAATGCAGTAACTTCTAAACAATTTTCAGACTTGGACTGAAAAATGGCAAGTAATATTCATGTCATACAAATGCTAGGTAGTGACCATAATCAAGATAAAACCCATAAGAGACCCATAACCATCATCCCTTGACATTGAATGGTATAACTATCGCTGACTCCCCCATTAGTAACATCGTAGAAGTTACCATTGACCAGTTACTCAACTGGATTAGCACCATATATCAAAGTGGCTACAAGAGCAGGTCAGTGGCTTGGAATACTGCAGCAAGGAGTTTGTCTCCTGACTGCCCAAGACTGTCCAACATCTACATGGCACAAGTCAGGAGAGTGATGGAATACTCCTCAGTTGCCTGTATGAATGCAGCTCCATCCACACTCATGAAGCTTGATATTGTCCAGTACAAAGCAGCTTTGCTTAACTTGCACCAAATCCATATATATCCACTCTCTTCCCCCACTGGCAATTAGTAGGATCAATATGTACCATCTAGAAGATGCAGTGCAGAAATTTGCACAAGCTCCTTAGGCAGCATCTTCTAAACCCACAACCACTTCCATTTTGAAGAACAAGGGCAGTAGATTCATGGAACTACCACCACCTGCAAGTTCCCCTCCAAGCAACCTATCATCCTGATATGGAAATATATCACCATCCCTTCACTAACACTGGGTCAGAATCCTAGCAATCCCTCCCAAACGGCATTGTGGGTCAACCTGCAGCATATGGGCCTGCAGAGGTTCAAAAAGGCAGCTCACCACCATCTTCTCAAAGGCAACTTGGAATGGGCAATAAATGCTGGCCAGTCAGCAACACTCATGATCCATGAATGAATAAATATATCTGAAGAAAATGAAAGTTTAAAATGTAACAAGTCAGCTGCATAACAAAACACTACCGATGTTCTAAAATTCTTGCAATGTAGATTGGGAGGCATTGTGTCATGGTTAATACACTGTGGGTGTAGACAGATTGATCCATTATCATCACTTAGTTACTATGAGTAGTACACATGTAAGAGGATTGAGGGACCTCAGCTGAAGATTCATAATTTGATAAGAGTTTATATGAGATAATATTAGCTAATGTTAATGTTCATGAAATTGAAGGCTTATTATTGATGTGGTTAGGCAGGCTGAAATTCTACAAAACTAGTAGAAGTCCCAGAGCCAGGGTTGGGAGTGGAATTGACCACAATGTGTCGGCAAATTAAGCCAGGACTGCATTTTGTCCATTGCCAGGGTTGCCAACATGAATAAAGACAGAGGTTTAGCCCCAAGAGCTGTTGCACAATTCAGGGAGCTCAGTAACTTCACAGTGCCACCACCAGACCAATGTTGGCATTGCATCAAGAAGAAGTGGCACATCAGTGGTCATGTAATCTCAAAGTTGGTTACATAGGGTCGACGAAGCCTGGGAGTGTAGATGGTCAATGATGATACCAAATTTTGTTATGGGGATAATCTATTTACTTGGTGTCTCAGTAATCCAAAAAGTGTCTAAAAAGGAGGATCCACAGCAGCAGGACTGACTTGTTCTGGTCACCTCGCATATGGTCCCAGGCCTTTCAGATGATAACAAACTGCCCATGAAGACAGGAAGAAGTCTTTGATTGGTCACTTAATTGATTCCTTTTGGCTCTCACTGGGCATCATAACTGGCATCTTTCCCATTGCTGGCAGAAGGGCATGGTCAATGGAAAATATGTCTCCCAGCCTGTCCCCAAAAGGCAGATTAAATTCAACTCAGAGAGCAGGAAAATGGACATATATACATGGTGGAAGGACATGTCTACTGATACTTCACAAGGATCTGTGCTGTACACACTGTGTTTATTGATGCTTTAGATAATGAAATACAGAGTCATCTATTCAATCTTCTCGATGACACCAAGATTGGTGATATAGTAAATAGTGTGGATAGGACCATAAAGTTACAAAAAGGCATTGATAGATTAATTAGGTGGCAAAACTGCAGAAAATCGATTTCAACATAGAAAAATGTCAGATAAACTATGTTGAATCCAAAAGGATAGATCAGAATCCTTGCTTGATTTGGTGAAAAGCTATCAACTGTGGATGGGCAAAAGAATAGAGAGTCCTTGAACACAACTCATTAAAATGGAGTATTTGGGCAGAAAAAGGAATCAAGAAAAGTTAATAGAATATTAACCTTTAAAACTGGTGGCTCTAAAGGTTTTGGCCAAATGTTCACTCTTGAGATGGGAATGCAGATATGGAAAAATTCCCAACTCTGCAAACTCAACTGAGGAGAACATGATTTTTGATTGTTGGATTTTCATTTTGAGGGGTGAATGTTAACAGGAGTCAGGCCAACTGACCCTGGAAAGAGCTCAGATGCAGGCAGATTTGTTCAAAAACTCCGATGAACGGTTTATGAACGAAACGTCGATTCCCCTGCTCCTCGGATGCTGCCTGACTGACTATGCTTTTCCAGCACCACACTCTTCGATTCTGAGCTCCAGCATCTGCAGTCCTCACTTTCTCTTTGTTCAAATGGTCGCCTTGTCTCTCAGGGATTTTGACACAGCAGTTTTAAAAAAAGCAATAAAATTGAGAAGTCTTCTATAGCCCTTACCCCTCTCCTCTCATGTGTTCACAAAAGGCTGCAAACCTTTCCTTGATCACTGATGTTATGTATCTTCTTAATGTACTTAACAAGTTACCAGCTTTCTAGAAAATGGTGTGGGAGCAGTGATGGTGAAAAGCACACATGTCGTTCAGCTGCATGCCTGTACATTTCAGCTTCAAGTGATCTCCAAACATCCTGCCACCAGCCTTGATTCTTCGTCCACACAAACTAAAATGAATTATCATTAGCTGAAAAGAGCCAAGGAACTCCACTGGGTACCAATGTCCCTGAATTCAGAAGAAAAAAATGAACCAACACGTCAGGTTGATCCCCCTCCTTGACACTCCAACTGAGCAGCCTTTAAATGTCAGTAAGTCCTACAAATTGCACTAACCAGGGTTGTACACAACCAATTGTCATTTGAATAAATGCAGCACAGGTTTCCAACATCACTGGTAGCATATCATCACTCCAAGAATTACCCTCAAGATGGAGAAGGGGGGAAATAAAATGGAGTGAAAAATCAAAAGAAAAGGAAGTAAAATGGTTTTATGAAAGTGAAGCATTTTTACCCTTGTTTGTGAAGTAAATATGGATGAAATCAAGATTTCTTCCACTTAATATAAAATATAATCAGTTAAATTAATTTACATTTGTTTTTCTTTTCATATAATCTGAGGCAGCCAGTGGTTTAATTTCTATTGCCCACCAAATTCCAGTGCACATTCTTTATCTAAATATTATGTTAGATGTTTTGAACAATTTCTTTGTGTCCATGGAAATATTTCTATTGATATTTGTTTGTGGAAAAGCTCCTATTAAAATGTAAATTAACCAGAATACAGTCATTACCAACACATTGCTGCTGATGGTCTGTCAAAATATCAAAACTTATGAAAATCTTTTTAACATTTATCTTTTGTTGTGATGTTCTGGATTCCTCTTAAGGCCAGCTTTCCAAACCACATGTCAGAATTGGCTTGTTTTCATCACAACATACTTTCTGTAAGATGGAAATGTCTCTGCTGTCACACAGCAACTTTCCTCATAACTGAGATGGATGGAGGTTAATCACATTCAGAGATATGATCTCGAGTTTTAGAGTTTGTTGGAGAAAGATTATATTAAATCATCAGCTCTTTTTCCCCTTGATATATGAATAGAGGAAATGGGCTTTGACTGATGTACATTACAACAGTTACACCTCTTTAAAGGTAGTTCATCAGTTGAAAACCACTAAGCCCTTGAGAGACACAATAAAAATGCAAGTCTTTATTGTTTTTCGAATTAACACTGGCCTAGAAGGAAGATTTTGAATGTTGGGACAGGTTTGATCTCTGAAAGACCTTTACCATATTTTAAAGTTGGGACAAGGGAGGAGGAATTCTTGAGTCTATCAACATGAAGTCAGTCACTGTTATTGTTTTAGTCAAAAACAAGATATTGATGTTGCTGCCCAGGCCAGCAATGGTTGTCCACACTTACTTGCCCTGGAGAAGATGGTAGTGAACTGCCTTTTTGAGCCACTGCAGTCAATATGGTGTAGATACTCCCGCAGTACAGTTAGGAAGGAAGTTTCAGTATTTTGACCCAGCAACAATGAAGGAATGGTACTATAGTTCAAATTCAGGATTGTGAGTGCCTTGGAGTTGAACAAACAAGTACCTGCTGCCCTTGTCCTTCTGGATAACAGAGAAGATACTGCCCAAGGAGATACAACTAAGTGGGCTACTTTTTCCTGAGCAGTGTCAATTGTCTTCAGTGTTGGCAGAGCATTCGGTCAAGTTGTGAGTTTTCCACTAAATTCTTAATTTGTATTTTGTAGATGGTAGACAAATTTTAGCAAATCAGGAGGGGAGTGACTTGCTGCAGTATTCCTGGTCTCTGACCAGTTCTTATAGTCTGCATTTATACGGTCAATCCAGTTGAATTTCTGGTCAATAGTAATTCCATAATAGTGATAGTGGGGAATTCAGTGAAGGTAATGCCATAGAATGATTAGATTAGATTCCCTACAGCGTGGAAACAGGCCCTTCGGCCCAACAAGTCCACACCAACCCTCCGAAGAGCAACCCAACCAGACCCATTCCCTACACCAAACACTACGGGCAATTTAGCATAGCCAATTCACCTAACCTGCACATCTTTTGGACTGTGGGAGGAAACCGGAGCACCCAGAGGAAACCCACGCAGAGACGGGAAGAATGTGCAAACTCCACACAGACAGTCGCCCAAGGTGGGAATTGAGCCCAGGTCTCTGGTGCTGTGAGGCAGTAGTGTTAACCACTGTGCCGCCCACGGTGTCAAAGGGTAGTGGCTAGATTCTCTTGATTGGAGATTCACATTTGTATGATGTGAATATTACTTGCCACTTTGCATCCCAATCCTGGATATTTTCCAGGCATTGCTGTATTTAAACATGGACTGCTCCTGCACCTGAGGAGTTGTGCATGTGGTGAACATTGTACAATCATTGGTGATTATCCTCATTTCTGACCTTATAATGGAGGGAAGATAATTGATGAAGCAGCTGAAGATGGAGATCCAAGATGGCGGCGACTCAGCAAGTCTGAGTCTATAGTGCCCCTCCCAAGACCTAGGCAAAGTGGGCCACCCTCCTCCACCACACTCACCAAATCAATTAAAAATAGTTTTTACTTAATGTAATTAGTGGTTCAGTACTAAATTTAAACAGTTCAGTCTCCTGTAAAAATGACTAAGGGGAAAGGAGTCCGCAGTTCTCAGCAGGCAGGAGCCCCTCCCCCACCCTCCCCAGCTGCAGCAGAGGCGTCCGCAGCCGCCCCGGGGGACTTATCTACGGTGGCAAGCCTCGTGGAAATCATCTCCAAACTCGATGCGAAGATTGATGCTTTCATTGAAGAGTCCCGAAGTCGATGGAATTCATTGTCGGCTGCACTACAAAAGCACGTACGAGACATCGAAGAAATTGAATGTTGAGTCGGAGGGGCGGAGCTAAAGGCCACGACCTCCGAGGCCATTGGCCGTGGATCGGGTCCAGACTCTCGTGCAGCATGTCCGGACCTTAGAAAATCACATTGACGACCTTGAGAATCGAGGTCATCGAAAAAATATTTGTTTGTTGGGCCTTCCCGAACGGGAAGAAGATGGCCAGCTTACAAGGTTCCTTGTACAGTGGCTTCCGCAGTTATTGAATCTGGAGGCTGGATCAGGCCAGTAAGGGTGGAATGAGTCTACCGGGTTGAAATATGCGGGCCTGGCTCGAACCAGTGCCCCCCTCAACCTCCCCTCCACCCCCGAACCAGTGCCCCCCTCAAACCCCCCCCCACCCCCCCGGGTCCTGCTCCGGCTGCAGAGCTATAAAGGCAGATGCTCTTGGAAGCTTTCAGAAATCTTGGGAAAGATCCCCTAGCCATGACTTATAAAGGATCCAAGATTATGTTATTTCAGCTTTTTCCCCAGCTTTGGTCCGAAAGAGGAAGGCATTTGATGAAGCAAAGAGGCGGTTAAGGGATTTAAACATTCAATACACCTTGCGCTACCCAGCTATACTGCGGTTCAGCCATGAAGGGTCTGTGTATAACTTTGGATCACCGGAGAAGGCCGAGTAACTTTTGGACTCTCTTAGATAAATTATAAGAGTTAATTGATGTTGTTTTGCCCTACCCCACCCTGGTTTGCCCCCACTTTTTTTTCCTTTCATTACCTTACTGCTTACTATTATCTCCGGGGGGGGGAGGTGGGAAGAAGGGTTTATTTATTCATCCTTTACTTAGCGATTTTCTTTCCCCGCCTTTTTCTTTTTTAAAATTATATATATATAGGCCGGGGGGTCTAGTTAATGTAGATGGGGGGAAGGTAGCTATCTTATGTTATTTTATCTTTGTCCTTGAGAGTGGGGTTGTTTTCTTGTTATTTTGTATTAATATATTTAATTATTATTTGCTGAGACTGTAAATTTATAGTCATATATGTTCATATATGGTATTCACATTACCAAATATATCCAGGTGTTGGTGTGGGTGGGGTTGGGGGGGGGGGGGGTGGGGGGATGGGGGAATATGGTACTCACTGTTAGTTCTAGTTCAGAAGTATACTTGAATTTTCTTTATCCTATCGTGGGGTGCCTGGGTCAAGGGTGGGGCACTGGTTGGGAGAGGTTATGATGGGTTTTTTGGGAAGGAAGTGATGCCCCCTGGGAATAAGGGGGAAGATCTCCATTTAAATACATTTTATACCTTTTTTTTACTATTTAGAAATAGTTTTTTTTATTATATTGATCTGAATGTACGAAAGAGCTTTTATTTTTGTGAATTTTATATGCTCTATGCTCGGGATGTTTTGGATAAATACGGGTTTTGTTGTGATCTGTTATGTGTTATCCGTTGGGTTTTTTTTTCTCTTGAATAATGTAAGAATTTTAATGATACACTCTGGTTAGTTGTAAGTTAGATGAGAAGTTAGTTGAGTTTTGTCTTTTTTTTCTCTTGTTATTTCTGTTTTCTTGTTTGATAGATTTTGGTTATCATTTATTTAAGATTTAACTGTATATCAATGTCTACACTTGGGGTTTTTTTTAGTTTTCTTTTGTATACTTGTAAAAACATGTTAAATTTTCAAAAAAAAATCTATAAAAAAAGCAGCTGAAGATGGTTGAGCCTAGGGTACAACCCTGAGGTATTCATGATGGAGTGTCCTGAAGTAGAGATATCTAACCTCTGACAACCACAACCATCTTCTTATGTGACAGGTATGATTCCAATCAGAGGGGAGTCTTTCCCCTGATTGCCATTGACTCCAGTTTTGCAAGAACTCCTTGATGACACATTGGTCAAATCTGGACTTGATGTCAAGGACTGTCACTCTCACCTCACCTCTGGAATTCATGTTCTGTTATAGTAAGCCACAAAGATAAGAGATTAAGTACCGTCGGATGCAGGACATACTGCAACAAACTGTGCCTAATCAATGTAAGGAATGAGTAGCGTGAAGGAAATGTACCCAAATTTCCAGATAACAAATCTTGTTAGGAATTATCCTTCTTTGTCATAAAATCATAGAATCCGCTGGCCCATTGTGTTAGCACTGGCTCGAAACAAAATATCTAATTAGTCCCATTCCCTGCTTTCTCCCCATTGTCCAATAAATGCATTGGATCATAAAATTATATAGTATTTCAGCATTATTTCATAGATTCTATGTGTTTCCACTGCAATTACTACAGCTCATGGCAATTAATTGGCTAGTCATCTTAAATATGCTACGCTGTTAAGGTGCATTGGTTCATTATGGCATGAATTGAATCTCAATATGTTCTGTGACAGAAGAGTTTCTAACTGGGTCAGCGTGACAATGTAATTTTTTATACCATTCATCTTAACAGTGTCTCAGATTTTATTTACCAATTCAAGCCCAGTTTGTGTTGAATTGGTTTAAGTTTCAAAATAATTCCCTCGGTGTTGAAATTCTCTCTGTAAAATTCTTTCCTTATACACTCTGTTACTTTCACCTCCTTTAAGATGCTCCTTAAAAACCTAACTTTTTGACCAAACATTTGGCTGCCTCTCTCAATATCTCCTGAGGATATATCAAAGGATTTCATTTTAGGCTCTTGAAAAAGGTGGCAAAAGAGAATGTCAATCTGGTGGTGTTAGTTTTCCACTACTCCCTAGACTCAAGAAAGGCACTATCAGATTGAAAATTGACAGACAGAATCCTGTGACTCAAGTTGGGAAAGAGGCTGATAACAGGAAACTGTAGGCTGATTAGCTCAATGTATGTCATGGGGAAGTTGTTGGATTCGATCTTTAAGGAAGCAATGCCAGGACTCTGGTGGAATACTACCCACTTGCCTGGATGAGACCAGTCACAATACCACTCAAGAAGCTCGACACTATCCAGGACAAAGCAGATCGCTTGATTGGCACTACATCTACAAGCATCCACTTCCCCCACCACCGATGCTCAGTAGCAGCAGCGTATACTATATCCAAGATGCACTGCAGAAATTCACCAAAGATCCTCAGACAGATCCAAACACAAGACCACTTCCATCTAGAAGGACAAGGCAGATATATGGGAACACCACCACCTCCAAGCTCCGCTCCACTCACCACCCTGACTTGGAAATATATCATCATTTTGACAAGGGCAAAATCCTGGAATTCCCTCCCTAATGGCATTGTGGATCAAACCACAGCAGATGGACAGCTCACCACCACCTTCTCAAGGACAACTAGCTCAGGCAATAAATCTTTGCCAGCCAGAGACATCCACATCTCAGAGATGAACAAGTTCATAAAAATGCCAAGCACATAGAAAAACTCAAGGTCATCAGACCAGAAGACCATAAGACATAGGAGTGGAAGTAAGGCCATTCGGCCCATCGAGTCCACTCCGCCATTCAATCATGGCTGCTGGGCACGTCAACTCCACTTACCCGCATTCTCCCCGCAGCCCTTAATTCCCTGAGACAACAAGAATCTATCAATCTCTGCCTTGAAGACATTTAGCGTCCCGGCCTCCACTGCACTCTGCAGCAATGAATTCCACAGGCCCACCACTCTCTGGCTGAAGAAATGTCTCCACGTTTCTGTTCTGAATTTACCCCCTCTAATTCTAAGGCTGTGTCCACGGGTCCTAGTCTCCTCACCTAACGGAAACAATTTCCTAGCATCCACCCTTTCCAAGCCATGTATTATCTTGTACGTCTCTATTAGGTCTCCCCTTAATCTTCTAAACTCCAATGAATACTATTCCAAGAATCCTCAGCCGTTCCTCATATGTTAGACCTACCATTCCAGGGATCATCTGTGTGAATCTCTGCTGGACACGTTCCAATGCCAGTATGTCCTTCCTGAGGTGTGGGGACCAAAACTGGACACAGTACTCCAAACCAGGAAAAGTCAGTATGTTTTGTTTTGTGAAAGGGAAATCATGCTTAACTTATTAACTGCAGTGATTTGAAGAAGATGAATGTGTGACTGAGGAGCTGGTGCAGGGGGCAAAGATTCACACTTTTGGACCCGTGGGATCTCTTCAGGGGTATTAATGACCTGTTTACGAAGGATGGATTCCACCTGAATTGGAAGGGGACTAATATCCTTGGGGGTAAAGTTGCTAATGAAGCTTTAAGTTAGTAAAAGGTTGGTGGGCAGGGGTGGAAGGGGAAACCAAAGTGATAGTGAGAAAAGAGAAAAGGCTGAGGCCGGTAAAGTCGATAAGAGGAGCAAGTCAAATAGTCAAGGCAGACAAGAGCTCAGCAGAGAATGAGGTAAGACTGATAAATTAAACTGCATTTACTCCAAAGCAGAGTCCAGACAGGTAACGTTGATAAACTTAGAGCATGATTGGGAACATGGGACTGGGATTTCAAAGCTATTCCAGAAACATGGCCAGGGGATGGAAGGACTGGCAGCTTAATTTTCCAGAGTATAGATGCTATAGGAAGGGTAGAACGGGAGGCGAGAGGGGATGGGGAGTGGTGTTTTTGGTTAGGGAGAGCATTACAGCTATACTGAGGGAGGATATTCTGGGAGATCGTCCAAGTGAAGTTATATGGGTGGAACTTAAAAATAAGAAAGAGATGATTACCCTGTTGCATTTATGAAGCCCCTCCAGTAATCAGTGAGAAATGAGAAGCAAATATGTAACGAGATGTCAGCTATCTGTAAGAAAATTAGAGCTGTAATGGTAGGGGATTTTAAGTCAACTGGGACTGTCATGGTGTAATTGAAAAGGGAGGAATTTGTTAAGTGTGTACAAGAAAACTTTCATACTCAATATGTTGATGTACCTACTAGGGAAGGCACAATACTTAACCTTCTATTGGGAAATAAGGCAGGGCAAGTGAGTGAGATGTCAATGGGGCAAATGATCATAATTCTAACAGTTTTAAAATAGTTATGTAAAAGTATAAAATTAATCAAAAAGCTAAAGTTCTAAATTGGAGTAAGACCAATTTTAATGGTATTAGACAAGGAATTTCAGACGTTGATTGGGAGAAGCAATTCACAGATACAGGAATGGTTGGGGATTTGGAGGCCTTTAAAAATGAGATAATGGGAGTTCAGAGACACTATGTTCCTGTTAGTGCAAGGTGCAAGGCTGGTAGGGGTAGGGAATGTTGGATGACTATAGAAATTGAGACTCTGGCCAAGAAAAAGAAAGAGGCATATATCAGGTATAGGCAGCTGGGATCAAATGAAGCCTGAGAAGAGTATAAAGAGAAAAATCAGGGAAATCAGGAGGGCAAAAAGAGGTCATGAGATAGCTTTGGCAAATAGAGTTAAGGAGAATCAAAAGAAATTCTATCAATACTTCAAGGGCAGAAGAATAAACTAGGGAGAGAATTGAGCACCTTAACGATCAACGTAGCTGTCTATGTGTGGAATCACAGGAGATGGTTGAGATACTAAACAAATACTTTGTAACAATTTTCACTGTGGAGAAGGAGATGAAAGCTGGGGAACTTGGGGAAATAAACAATGATGTCTTGAAAAGGAGAAGGTGAGGTGTTGGAGGTCTTAAAACACAAAGGTAGATAAATCCCCAGGACCTGATCAGGTGTTTCCCAGAACTCTGTGGGAAACTAAGGAAGAGATTGCTGAGCCCTTTTCTGAGATGTTTTTATCATCGATAGCCATGGGTGAGGTGCAGGAAAGCTGGAGGTTGGCTGGTGCAGTGCCATTATTTAAGAAAGACTGCAAGGAGAAGCCAGAGAACTATAGATAAGTGAGCCTTATATCAGTGATGTTGGATGGGAACCTGAGGGACAGGATTTACATCTTTTGGAAAGGAAAGGACTGATTAGAGAGAGTCTGCATGGCTTTGTGTGTGGAAAATTGTGTCTCATTAACACAATTGAGCTTTTTGAAGAGGTGAAAAAGACGATTATGTGGATTTCAGCAAAGCATTCAACAAGGTTCCTTATGGTAGACTAGTTAGTAAAGTTAGATCACATAAGATCCAGGGGAAGCGAGCTAATTGGATACAAAATTAGCTTGAAGGTAGGAGACAGGAGGTGGTCGTGAAAGATTGTTTTTGGATTGGAGGCCTGGGACCAGTAATGTGTCACAAGGATCCGTGCTGGGTCCACTGGTTTTCATCATTTATATAAATGATTTGGATGTGAATATAGGAGGTATGGTTAGTAATTTTGAAGACAACACCAAAATAGATAGTGAAGTGGACAGTGAAGAAAGTTATCTCAGAATACAATGGGACCATGATCAGATGGGCTGAGGAGTGGCAGATGGAGTTTAATTTAGATAAATGTGAGGTGTTGCATTTTGGTAAGACAAATCAGGACAGGACTTATACAGTTAGTGGTGGTGCCCTGGGGCAATTGCACAAGAGGTGCATAGCTCTTTGAAAGTAGAATCGCATGTACACAGAGTAGTGAAGGAGGCATTTGGCACACTTGCCTTCATTGATGAACACATCGAGAATAGGAGTTGGGATGTCACATTGTGGCTGTACAGGACATTGGTGTCGCCACTTCTGGCATTGTGGTTGCTCTTTTATAGGAAGGATGTTGTTAACTTGACAGGGTGCAGAACTGATTTACAAAGATTTTGCCAGGACTGGAAGGTTTGAGCAATAGGGTGAGGCTGAATGAGCTGAGGCTTTTGTTTCCCTGGAGCATCGGAGACTGAGAGGTGACCTTATAGACGTTTACAAAATCATAATGGGTATGGATAGGGTAAATAGCCAAGTTTTTTTCCCCCAAGGTGGGTGAGTCAAAAACTACAGGTGAGAGGGGAAAGATTAGAAAAGGACCTGAGAGGTAATTTTTTTTTCATGCAGATGATGATGAGTATATGGAATGAGCTGCCAGAGGAAGTGGTGAAGGTGGGTATATTTACACAATTTAAAAGGCCTCTGGATGGGTAGACAAGTAGGAAGGGCTTAGAGGGATATGGGCTAAATGCTGGCAAACGCGACTAGGTCAGATTGGGATGTCTGGTGAACATGGACAAGTTGGACCGAAGGGTCTTTTTCTCATGCTGTATGAGTCTATGACTCTAAGTCACAAGCACTGAGGCTAAAGAAATTTCCAGAAGGCAGTTGTCAAGTTTTCACATAAAACATTATTGTGCCATGCAGGAATTCATGGAGAGAAATCTGTTGATTGGCAGGAAACATAAATGGGTCTTTTTCATTTTGGAATAATATGACAAAAGGAATCCTGTGGGAGTCTGCACTGGGGCCTCAATGTTTTACAATTTATATTCGTGATATAGGTACAGCGAGTGAAGGCTGGTTTCTAAATTTGTAGACGACTCAAGGATAGATAGGAAAGTATGTTCTTAAGAGAACATAAGATTGCAGACTAAATAGGTTAGGTGCGTGGGTAAAATTCTAGCATAACTTTGGAAAATGTGAAGTAATTACCTTTGGCAGGAAGAATAACAAAAGTAGGGCATTACTTAACTGGGGAACAACAGTAGAATTCCAAGGTGCAGAGGTATCTAGGTGTTACGGTGCATAAATCACAAAATATTAGTATGCAGGTACAACAAGTAACTAAGATAGCTAGTGGAATACTATCATTTATTATGAGATAAAATCAGAATGAAATTAAGGACTCGTATGCTTCAGCTATACAGGGCATTGGTGAGACCACATCTTGCAGTTTTGGTCTCCTTACTTAAGGAAGGTACGTGCAATTCAGGAAAGTTTTACGAGGCTGATAGCTGCAATGTGCACATTGTGTGACAACAACTTATTGGACAGACGTGGCTTAGTTCCACTAGACATAGAACAGTGAGTGGCAACCTCATTGTAGTACATGAGATCCTGAATTGTCTTGCTGTGGTGGACACAGAAAGAAGGTCCCTTTTCTGGGTGAGACCAGAACTGGGGGATGAGGTACGTTACTGTGTTAAAGTTTGGGTCACTTTTAGGATAGAAATGAGAAGAATATTTTTCTTTCTGTGTGGTTTCAGAACTCTGTCATAGAAAACCATAGAGGTGGGGTCATTGATTATTTTTAAGGCAGAGTGAGATGGATTTTTGTTAGGTAAGAGAATCAGAAATTATTGGGGGTAGATAGGGATGCAGTATTTGAAATAGAAACCATGATCAGCCATGATCTTATTGAATGGTGAAGCAGGCTTGGAGTCTAAATGGCTCGTTTCTGTTTCTAAATTGTACTTTCACAGGTTATGTGCCAATTTTCTCTGCAAAGCACCTTGGGAATTGGTTGACTTGACAAATGCAAGTTGTTATTGATAATTCGGAGGGTTAACAAAAATGGGCTAAAATTTGATAAATAATTGAAAGGATAGGGAAGCCAGCCTTGAGCAAACATAATGCTGTCAAACCAGCTTTAATTAAACAGCTCTGTTAGTAAGGCAGAGCACAGCTCAAAAAAACAGGAATTCATGAAGATGTAAAACCATGCCATGTATGTAATCTTTTACCTTCCCCCATAGAGACTATGGTAGTAGACAGGGTATTTAATCAGGTACCTACTGCATCTCGGTTTTGACTCTGATTGTTCATAGAATCCCAACAGTTTGGAAGCAGGCCATTCAGTCCATTGAATCTACACCCACCTTCCAAAGAGCATCCTACCGTATCCCTGTAACCCATGGCATTTCCCATGGCTAATCCATATAACCTGCACATCCCTGGACACTATGGGTGTCAAGGCCAATTCACCTTACGCGCACATTTTTGGACTGTGGAGGAAACCACAGGAAACACACACAGACAGGGGGAAAACATGCAAATTCCACACAGTCACCTGGGGTTGGAATTGAACCTGGGTCCCTGGCGCTGTGAGGCAGCAATGCTAACCACTGAGTTAACATGCAACCCCAATCATCATTGTTTCCATCTACCTGTTGCCCTTGACTTTGTAAAAGTCTTAGGTTTGGTAGATGCTAAGGAGACTTAATGGGTTGTGGCAAAGTATTTTGAAACTGTTACATGAGCAATTAATGCCCTCATCTCACTGCCACTGGTATTGCTCCAGTGATGGACAGGGGATTCACCATTAGGGAGCATGATATCGGTGCCTGGGATAGGTCTTTTCTTCAAAGACATATCTGCACCTGATGGAGGGACCCAGCATTGTGAAGGGGCTGCCCATTGAGCCCCACATCCACAACCATAGTTCGGAGTGTCCATTGACCCTCTCCTACCTTCTCTCACCTTTTCTGCCATCACTCATCTGTGCCTGGCTCACTCCTTATCCCTGGGCTCAGTCAGTGTAAAACCAGAAGAGGCTACCACCTTCCCAGAGACACTGCTGAGTACAGAATACTAGCTGATAACTCGCAGCTGGTGGGACTTCCATCCAGGGATTCTTAATTCACAGGATGCCTTGATTCTTCTCTGAAAGAGGTGAAGTGGGAGCCCAATGGCTCTCTGGCTAGATGCTGCAAGTCCTACAGCCTCCACAAGATTGTATTCTGGAAATTTTCTAATCAAGAAGTGATGATACACCTCAGGAGGAAATGAACCTCCTGGATCCAGACATAGGGGCACTACTGCAAGAACCCTCAATATTGTACATTTTTCCAATCAACCTGTTCAGAATTTTTATTACACATCTCTACAGCTCCTGAGAGTTGAGCCGACATATGGTGTTCCGGAGGTAGGGAACCAATGTATTCTTTACTCGTGGTTTTCTTATGCCTGACACCAATCGGAATCAATCTATCAGTGAGGCAAAATTGTTAAACAATCAGTTTAGCGGTGTAATTGTATGGTTTTCTCAAAGTATTAAAATTCAATTGACAAATTAACTAGTCTGCAAATACAGGATGAAAAGAGAAATAGTTCTAATTAGATCAGACAAATTCTCTATCTAGCCTCTTTAAATCAGTGTCTTACTTAAGTACACTCTTAAGTATTTAATCAATTTGTTGCTTATAATTATAATGAATGTAGATTTTCAAATCAGTAACTCTACTTAGAATTAACATTTAAGCACCGCAAAATATTTGCAAAAGTGCCTGCATTTTTAATAGGCCTTCACAGTACTATTCCTCTTTATTATGTATACTCATTCCGTTGGCAGCTCTTCTGAACTGTGAAGAGGATCAACAATCAAATCAGATGCAGTTTAAGGGCTCCAGTTAGTTGCTTGCCCTGAGTTTTGAGGACCAGATGTGATTTTCCTAATTCAACTACTCAAAGATTTGAATGTCTACAACATGAGTCTCAATCATTGACCTTACTGCAGGTGTGCTGCAGGCCTAGATGTTGTCAGCTGCTTCATGGATGATCTTCCTTTCTCTGTAAGACAGAAGCATTTTCACTGATGATTGCACAGTTCAGTTATACTTGCAACTCTTCAGCATGATGACCAGACTTTGCATAAAGTTTTCTAAATTATGATGGCTCCAGATTAGACACCCCAAGTTGTCTAGGAGAGCTGAACTGGCTCCCCTTATTTCGTAACCACTCCACTGGTTGGTCACAGCAAGATTAACTTCCAGAGTTCAAGTATTCCCCTTCGAATATGTTTCTCCCAGTCCAAATGAATTTCTGTTTTTAAAGGATACAATTTAACCTTGTTTCCTTGAGTTTACAAAGAGTGGATTTATTCTGAGAATATATACTGAAACACAAAAGCCTGCAGATTAGAAATGGTAAGTAAGTTTCAAAAGCTAAAAAAAAATGAATTAAACAATATATGTTTCACTCTCCAGGTACCTAGTGAAGAATTAATAGTTGAGCAGTCGATTTTGAGAAGTTTACCCTTGCATTTATTTTTTTTTTGTCCTGAGTCCTTTTGTTTGGTTTACTGGTTAGCTGGCTTCTCGCACTCAGAGCCAGACAATCATTTACTTACAACTCAGGGGTGACTAGTGGGTGGTTTTTGAAGGTGAAGGTGTCGGCATACCAGTGCTTGAACTAGGGCCAGTAGTAAACACAAACCTCAACCCACTGGTGCACACTAGCACTTAATTCATTTGGACAAAGTTAAAAATCACACAACACCAGGTTATAGTCCAACAGCTTTATTTGGAAGCACTAGCTTTCGGACCACTACTCCTTCAACAGATAGCTTAATTCATTAGCATACCTTCTTCCAAGAGCGTATACAGACCAGGATAGAATGAACTTTTTACCTCTGAGAGAAGCTTCTCAGCCCATTGGCCCATCTGGTCCAGATCCTGTTGTAATCTGAGGTAACCCTCTAGTTAGGATAGTGAAGAAGGCGTTTGGTATACTTTCCTTTATTGGTCAGAGTATTGAGTACAAGAGTTGGGAGGTCATGTTGTGACTGTACAGGACATTGGTTAGGCCACTGTTGGAATATTGCGTGCAAATTCTGGTCTCCTTCCTATCGGAAAGATGTTGTGAAACCTGAAAGGGTTCAGAAAGGATTTACAAGGATGTTGCCAGGGTTTGAGGATTTGAG
This sequence comes from Chiloscyllium punctatum, assembly GCF_047496795.1. Classification (NCBI taxonomy): domain Eukaryota; kingdom Metazoa; phylum Chordata; class Chondrichthyes; order Orectolobiformes; family Hemiscylliidae; genus Chiloscyllium; species Chiloscyllium punctatum. The sequence goes on along the minus strand of NC_092745.1, from coordinate 107,588,021 downwards.
CTATAGGAAAAGGCTGAACAGGCTGGGGCTGTTTTCCCTGGAGCATCAGAGGCTGAACGGTGAGCTTATAGAGGTTTGCAAAATTATGAGGGTCATGGATAGGGTAAATAGACAAGGTATTTTCCTTGGGGTGGGGGAATCCAGCACGAGAGGGTTTAGGGTTTAGGGTGAGAGGGGAAAGATATAAAAGGGACCTAAGGGGCAACTTATTCATGCAGAGGGTAGTGCGTGTATGGAATGAGCTGCCAGAGGATGTGGTGGAGGCTGGTACAATTGCGACATTTAAGAGGCATTTGCATGAGTATATGAATAGGAAGGGTTTGGAGGGATATGGGCTGGGTGCTGGCAGGTGGGACTAGATTGGGTTGGGATATCTGGTCAGCATGAACGGGTTAGACCGAAAGGTCTGTTTCCATGCTGTACATCTCTATGACTCTATGACACAAAATTTGTCTCTCGCGATTGTCTTTTCTCTCATCAGTCTGAGATCGTTCCAGAAGACTGTGATTCAGTTTTTAGAGTATCTTCTGCCTTATTAGTCCATCCCTTTGAAGATTCCTTGACACCTTACCAGGTGTAAGTGGCTACTGCAGATGCTGGAGATTAGAGTCAAGATTAGAGTGGTGTTTGAAAAGCACAGCAGGTCAGGTAGCATCTGAGGTGTAGGAAAATCAATGTTTCAGGCAAAAGCCCTTCATCATTCCTGATGAAGGGCTTTTGCCTGAAATGTGCAAATTTCCTGCTCCTCAGATGCTGCCTGACCTGCTGTGCTTTTCCAGCATCATTCTAAACTTGACCTTATCGGGTATCACATACCAGTGTCTTTTTGTCATACAATCACTAATTTTATATCAATTGTCATTTTGGCTGCATTAGTACACTTAAAAAAAACTTGAAATTAAAGTTTGATATGTTTTTGGGTGATCTGTGGTTCTGGTCATGGTCATGGTACTTACCCTGCATGATGGATGAAATGAGGTTAATTTTAATTTCATCAGAAGGGAGAAAAGCAAAAAGTACATAAGACAACACACACACACACACATATACACACACTCAGACACACATGTACATATATACACACACACACACTCAGGCACACACACTAAGGCACGCTTACACACACAGACACACATGTACATATATACACACACACACAAACAGACACACACACACACTCAGGCACACACACTAAGGCACGCTTACACACACAGACACACACTCATTCCTCTAGCTTTGATCAATTATACCTCTTCACTTTTAATCTAATCTCTAAATACTGGATAGAGTGCCTGATCTCCTGGTATGTGGGTATTTTTTAAGTTGTATGGTTGAAGGGACAAATTCCAACAATAACCCAGCATCCTGCTTCTTAAAGGTCTCCACAAAAGTTAATGAGTTGTGGTTAGTACAGACGACAATCTCCACGTACCCATTTCAGACATATATCAAAAAATTTCTCATAACCCAAAGATTTGATTTTCTAATGTGGAGTGCCATTTCTGACACTTGTTTATTTTAGGGCTTGTTCCCAATTACTTTATTTACTCTGAGGGCAGCCCCTACCTTGAAGCCAATTGCATTGATGGCTACTTCAAATACTTAGTTAAAGTTTGGGGCCACAAGGCTTGCTTATTGAAAAGACTTCCAGCTTTTCAAAATGCTGCTTGACATTTCTCAGCTGGTATTGTCTTTTTTTTGTTATAGTTTGTCAACGGCACAGTTACTTGGTGAAACTTGAGACTGATGTTCGAGAGAACCCACACATTCCAAAGAAGCTCATGATTTCCTGTTTTGTTCTGTGAGCATGGAGAACTGTGCTGATACTTTGCAGCTCCGGCCAGTACTCATGCTTGGTCTGTTATTATATTTGAGATAGGTCACATAGACCAAGGAAAACCTATTCTGTGTGAGATTAACTGCTGGGTCAGCTGACTGTGTTTTCTGGAAGACGACTTCCATTGCTCTCAGTGCCTTTCCCAGCTGTACATGGGAGGTCATCATGGTACACTATACAACTAAGTAAGCCTTCCACTGTTTGGTTCAACTGCCTTTAAAACCTGTCTGGGGCATTTCAGAGTCCAAATGCCATAACTTGATACTGGCATAATCCTTCTAGAGTGACAAAGGCAGAGATTTTCTTCACACGAGCAGTTAAGATAACCTAACATATCCATTGAGAAACTTTGTAATGTAAGCTGCTTTACTCCCTCTGTCTATGCAATCTACAAGCAAGGGCATTGGGTAGGAGTTGGCTTCCAGTCATTTTTTTGATGATGAATACAGAGCATTATGGAATCATCTGGATTGGACATGAGCATAACTTCAGTGCTCTCACTACAGCTGCTGGCCTTTATTTGTTTTGTTCCTGTGTGTAGTTAATCTGTTCCTGAGCGCGGGCCAGCTTTTCTGGGCCTAGGGAGGTTGCCTTCTGGGAGGGACCATTCCCACATCACTTAGAGTTAGAGTTCGAGCTCATAGAGTTATGCAGCCTAATTTGTCTCCCCATAAGGTCTTGGCAGCAGTTGTATTAAGGCTGCTTGCTTTTCTTCACCGAGGTGGATAAGTAAGGAACCTACGTTTGCTAGCATTTTGGTATTGGTTAGCCAGATATTAGGGGCTCAGTGTGGGCCTTGGCCATGTTTCCCTCCAACCCATGACCCCTGCTATCCCTGCCTCCAGACCAAAGGAAATAAATAGACCTTCTTGCTCCTTCTCATCAGTGGTATTGTATTATCAAAGGGACATGACACAGCCTTTCCTCCTTCCCTACAAGTGGATGATTTAAAGAAAATCAATATTCTTGAGCCTAAAATAGCTTTTGGAAAAAAAAAATCATCCTTAAGCGTTAACCCTACTGTGATCTTTTAACAGATGCTGCCTGACCTACTGAATGTTTCCAGCGTTTTTTGTTTTCTTAGCTAGTTGCGTGGCAAAACTTGTGTCATAGTTCAAGCCCTTAGCTAAGTTTGGAACATAATCTTTGCACTGTCTACAGGCTGTCTTGTGATCTTCACATCGTAATTGCTGAAAGATAGTCTTTCTCTAAAGCAGTTGAATCATGCAAAGCCCGAGCTATTGAAACAGATTAATTCTAGTAATGAAATAGATCATTCAAATTCACAACTTTGGAGTTTTACAGTGAAGTTTTTATAATCTCTTTCCAAGCGCAGGCTTGAATTAAGTGAATTTGTTTAAGCTTTTTAGTATGTGTACGTACTAGGTACAGCATAACACCATCACAATACTTTTGACTAAATGATTTGCATTTTTGACTGAGTTTAACACTTTTTCTAAAAGGATAGTGTGGTTCTGTAAATGGGTGTGGATATATGTTGTCTGTGTGCTTTGGTGGGGCCCGGCAGCATTGCCACACAAATAGAAGTAACTTGTTAGTGTTCTTTATTTAATTTAAATCATTGCACTGTTTCAAATGCTTGCCACATACCCAGTATGTTTGCTGAATCATTAACAATGGAGATAACTGATGTTTTTTTAGTCAAACATCTGAAGCAGAAATGAAAGGGCTTGCTCTTATTTACCACCTTTTACGTCCTGGAAACACTTCACTGTCAAGAGACAATCTTTGAAGAGCAGTGATGTTTGTCATATAAGTTAATGTGGCAGCTTGTGCTTGTGTAAGACAGTCCCTAAATAGCAAGTTAAATAAATGACCAGTTGATTTACTTTGGTCCATGGATGAATCTCCTAGTGCTCTTTTGAATACTGTGTGGCATGTTTGATATTCAATTAAACTGACAGAATTGGTTTACCATTTTAATCAGAGGCAATCACATCTGACAATGCAGTGTAGCCCCAAAGTGTTAGCCTGGATTATGGCTTGAATTTTTCCGAGCTGGGTTGGAATTCTTATCACCAGAGATCAGACTAAAAATTGCTCACTTTGTTATGGAGAATATTCTCTGGCAAGCAGGGGCCCAGGAAAATCCAGAAATCTACAAAGGTAGGAATGGAGAGAATCAGTGCTGACATCACCAATTCTATTTTTCATCAGCATCAGTCATATTCTACAATTTAAAAATAAAAAGCTAATATCCTGAGGGTGACCAGAAATTGAATTAAATTATCGTAACCATATAAATGATGCAGTTGCAAGAGCAGCTCAGAGGCCAGGCATCATGCAGTGAATAACTGATCTCCTGACTTTGCAAAACCTAACTCCGAGGCACAAGTCAGGAGTGTGAAGGAATACTTCATGGCTGATTGCAGCTCTGACAACACAGATAAATGGACACCACACAACAAAGGCCACACGGGGTGTTCCCTCCCAGTGGGGGAACAGTTCATTGTTCAAGGATATGCGGCCTTGGATGTTTGGGTGAATGTCCTCCAAGGCAGACATCGGGACATGCATCAACTTAGAGTGGTTGAGTAGAGGCTGATAGCCAAGTCCGGTATCCATGAGCACGGCGTCAACCGGGATCTTGGGTTCATGCCACACTACAGGTGACCACTGCATGATACTCTCTCTCTCTTTCTTTCTCTCTCTCTCTCTCACTCACACATACACACACACACCTCTATCATAGGCATATTCTCCCTGACACTCGCGCACACTCTCTCTCAAGCACACATACGCTTGCACACACTCATGCGCATACCCTCACACATAAATACTCCCACACACTTCCTCTCAAGAACACACACCCACCTACCCTCTCTCCCACACACACCCACCCACCCTCTCTCTCCCAAACATACCCACCCACCCTCTCTCTCATACACACCCACCCACCCTCTTTCTCCCAGACACACACCCACCCACCCTCTCTCCCACACACACCCACCCACCCTCTTTCTCCCAGACACACACCCACCCACCCTCTTTCTCCCAGACACACACCCACCCACCCTCTCTCCCACACACACCCATCCTCTCTCCCATACCCACCCTCTCTCCCAGACACACACCTACCCACCCTCTCTCCCACACACACACCCACTCACCCTCTCTCCCATACACACACCCACCCACCCACCTATACACACACCCACCCACCCTCTCTCCCACACACACACCCACCCACCCTCTCTCCCACACATACCCATCCTCTCTCCCATACCCACCCTCTCTCTCCCAGACACACACCTACCCACCCTCTCTCCCACACACACACCCACCCACCCTCTCTCCCACACACACACCCACCCACCCACCTATACACACACCCACCCACCCACCCTCTCTCCCACACACACCCACCCACCCTCTTTCTCCCAGACACACACCCACCCACTCTCTCTCCCACACAAACTCACCCACTCTCTCTCCCACACACACACCCACCCACTCTCTCTCCCACACACACACCCACCCACTCTCCCTCCCACACACACACACCCACCCACTCTCCCTCCCACACACACACACCCACCCTCTCTCCCACACACACACCCACCCACCCACCCACCCTCTTTCTCCCAGACACACACCCACCCACCCACTCTCTCTCCCACACCCACCCACCCTCTCTCTCTCCCACACACACCCACCCACCCTCTCTCCCACACACACACCCACCCACCCACCCACCCTCTTTCTCCCAGACACACACCCACCCACCCACTCTCTCTCCCACACCCACCCACCCTCTCTCTCTCCCACACACACCCACCCACTCTTTCTCCCACACACACACCCACCCACCCTCTCTCCCACACACACACCCACCCACCCAACCTCTTTCTCCGAGACACACACCCACCCACTCACTCTCTCTCCCACACCCACCCACCCTCTCTCTCTCTCCCACACGCACCCACCCTCTCTCTCCCAGACACACATTCACCCACACTCGCTCACACACACACACACACACACACACACACACACACACTCACCCTCTCTCTCTCCCACACACACACCCACCCACTCTACCCCCCACACATACACCCACCCAACCACCCTCTCTCCGACACAATACCCACCATCCACCCTCTCTCCCACACACACCCTCTCTCTCTCCCACACACACACACACCCACCCTCTCTCCCACACATACACCCACCCAACCACCCTCTCTCCCACACACACACACACCCACCCACCCTCCACCCCCCTCCCCCCCACACACCCCCACCCCCCTACCCCACACACACCCCCACCCCCTACCCCACACACACCCCCACCCCCTACCCCACACACACACACCCTCTCTCTCCCAGACACACCCACCCACCCTCTCTCCCACACACACACCCACCCACCCTCTCTCTCCCACACACACACCCTCTCTCTCCCACACACACAAATACACACCCTCTCTACCACACACACATACACCCACCCTATCTACCACACACACACACCCACCATCTCTACCTCACATACACACCTTCTCTACCACACACACACTGACGTACCCTCTCTCCCACACACACACCCACCCTCTCTCTCCCACACACACACAAACCCACCCTCTCTCCCACACTCCCTCACCCTCTCTCCCACACTCCCTCACCCTGTCTCCCACACACACACACACACGCACCCACACTCTCTATCCCACACACACCCACCTTCTCTAACCCACACACACCCACCCTCTCTACCACACACACACACCTACCCTCTCTCTCCCACACACACACACACCTTCTCTCTCCCACACACACACACCCTCTCTATCCCACACACACCCACCCTCTCGTCCACACACACCCACCCTCTCTCTCTCCCACACGCACCCACCCTCTCTCTCCCAGACACACATCCACCCACACTCGCTCACACACACACACACACTCATCCTCTCTCTCTCCCACACACACATTCACCCACTCTACCCCCCACACACACACCCACCCACCCTCTCTCCCACACATACACCCACCCAACCACCCTCTCTCCCACACACACACCCACTCAACCACCCTCTCTCCCACACACACACCCACCCACCCCCTCCCCCACACACACCCCCACCCCCCTACCCCACACACACCCCCACCCCCCTACCCCACACACACACACCCTCTCTCTCCCAGACACATCCACCCACCCTCTCTCCCACACACACACCCACCCACCCTCTCTCTCCCACACACACACCCTCTCTCTCCCACACACACACCCTCTCTCTCCCACACACACACAAATACACACCCTCTCTACCACACACACATACACCCACCCTATCTACCACACACACACACCCACCATCTCTACCTCACACACACACCTTCTCTACCACACACACACTGACGTACCCTCTCTCCCACACACACACAAACCCATCCTCTCTCCCACACTCCCTCACCCTCTCTCCCACACTCCCTCACCCTGTCTCCCACACACACACACGCACCCACACTCTCTATCCCACACACACCCTCCTTCTCTAACCCACACACACCCACCCTCTCTACCACACACACACACCTACCCTCTCTCTCCCACACACACACACACCTTCTCTCTCCCACACACACCCACCCTCTCTATCCCACACACACCCACCCTCTCTTCCACACACACCCACCCTCTCTCTCCCACACACACCCACCCTCTCTCTCCCACACACACCCACCCTCTCTCTCCCACACACCCACCCACCCTCTCTACCAAACACACATACACACCCACCCCCCCTACCACACACACCCACCCTCTCTCTCCCACACCCACCCACCCTCTCTTCCACACACACATCCACCCTCTCTCTCCCACACACCCACCCTCTCTCTACCACACACACCCACCCTCTCTCTCCCACACACACACTAACCCACCCTCTCTCCCACACTCCCTCACCCTCTCTACCACACACACTCCCTCACCCTCTCTACCACACACACACACTCACCCTCTCTACCACACACACAAACTACCCTCTCCCACACTCATGCACCCACCCTCTCTCTCCCACACACACACACCTTCTCTCTCCCACACATCCAACCACCCTCTCTCTCCCACATACACACACCCACCCTCTCTCTCCCACACACACATACACACCCTCACTCTCCCACACACACACACACACACACACCCTCACTCTCCCACACACACCCACCCACCCTCACTCTCCCACACACACCCACCCACCCTCTCTACTACACCCACCTACCCTCTCTACCACACCCACCCATCCACCCTTTCTCTCCCATACACGCACATCCACCCTCTCTCTCCCACACACGCACACCCACCCTCTCTCTCCCACACACGCACACCCACCCTCTCTACCACGCACACACCCACCCTCTCTACCATATACACACACACACACACACACCCACCCCCTCTATCCCACACACACCCACCCCCTCTATCCCACATACACCCACCCTCTCTACCACACACACACACACCCAACCTCTCTCTCCCACACCCACCCACCCACCCTCTCTACCACACACACACACACCTACTCTTTCTCTCCCACACACACACCCTCTCTCTCCCACACACACCCACCCACCCTCTCTCTCCCACACCCACCCACCCTCTCTATCCCACACACACCCACCCACCCTCTCTCTCCCACACACACCCACCCACCCTCTCTCTCCCACACACCCACCCACCCTCTCTCTCCCACACCCACCCACCCTCTCTATCCCACACACACCCACCCACCCTCTCTCTCCCACACACACCCACCCACCCTCTCTCTCCCACACACCCACCCACCCTCTCTACTACACCCACCTACCCTCTCTACCACACCCACCCGCCCACCCTCTCTCTCCCACACACCCACCCACCCTCTCTACTACACCCACCTACCCTCTCTACCACACCCACCCGCCCACCCTCTCTCTCCCACACACCCACCCACCCTCTCTACTACACCCACCCACCCTCACTCTCCCACACACACACCCACCCTCTCTACTACACCCACCTACCCTCTCTCTCCCACACACACACATCCACCCTTTCTCTCCCACACACGCACACCCACCCTCTCTCTCCCACACAAGCACACTCACCCTCTCTACCACGCACACACCCACCCTCTCTACCACGCACACACCCACCCTCTCTACCATATACACACACACACACCCACCCTCTCTACCACACACACACACCTACTCTTTCTCTCCCACACACACACATCTTCTCTCTCCCCACACACACACCCACCCTCTCTATCCCACACACACCCACCCTCTCTATCCCACACACGCACACTCACCGTCTCTACCACGCACACACCCACTCACCCTCTGTCTACCACTCAGACACCCACCAACCCTCTCTCTACCACACACACACACCCACCCTCTCTTCCAAACACACCCTCTCTCTCCCACACCCACCCGCTCTCCCACACACGCCCACCCACCCTCTCTCTCCCACACACGCCCACCCACCCTCTCTCTCCCACACACGCAAACCCACCCTCTCTCTCCCACACACGCAAACCCACCCTCTCTCTCCCACACACGCAAACCCACCCTCTCTACCATACACACATCCATCCAGCCCCTCTACCACACACACACACCCACCCACCCTCTCTCTCGCACACACCCACCCTCTCTCTCTCGCACACACCCACCCTCTCTCTCTCGCACACACCCACCCTCTCTCTCTCGCACACACCCACCCTCTCTCTCCCCCACACACCCACTCAACCTCTCTCCCACACACCCACCCACCCTCTTTACCACACACACCCACCCCCTCTCTACCACACACCCACCCCCTCTCTACCACACACACCCACCCCCTCTCTACCACACACACCCACCCCCTCTCTACCACACACACCCACCCTCTCTCTACCACACACACCCACCCTCTCTCTACCACACACACCCACCCTCTCTCTACCACACACACCCACCCTCTCTCTACCACACACACACACCCACCCTCTCTCTACCACACACACACACACCCACCCTCTCTCTACCACACACACACACACACCCACCCTCTCTCTACCACACACATACACACACCCACCCTCTCTCTACCACACACATACACACACCCACCCTCTGTCTACCACACACACGCACACCCACCCTCTCTACCACACACACGCACACCCACCCTCTCACTCCCATACACGCAAACCCACCCTCTCTACCATACACGCACCCATCCAGCCTCTCTCCCACACACACACACCCACCCTCTCTACCACACACACACACACACACATCCACCCTCTCTACCACATACACACACCCATCCTCTCTAACACACACACACACACACATACACCCACCCTCTCTCTCCCGCACATACACACCCGCTCTCCCGCACACACACACACCCTCTCTCCCGCGCACACACCCACCCTCTCTACCACACACACACACCCATCCTCTCTCTCCCACACACACCCACCTACCCTCTCTCTCTCCCCCACACACACTCACCCACCCTCTCTCTCCCCCACACACATCCCCACCCTCTCTCTCTCCCACATCCCCACCCTCTCTCTCCCCCACATCCCCACCCTCTCTCTCCCCCACATCCCCACCCTCTCTCTCCCCCACATCCCCACCCTCTCTCTCCCCCACATCCCCACCCTCTCTCTCCCCCACATCCCCACCCTCTCTCTCCCCCACATCCCCACCCTCTCTCTCCCCCACACCCCCACCCTCTCTCTCTCCCACATCCCCACCCCCTCTCTCTCCCACATCCCCACCCCCTCTCTCTCCCACATCCCCACCCCCTCTCTCTCCCACATCCCCACCCCCTCTCTCTCCCACATCCCCACCCCCTCTCTCTCCCACATCCCCACCCCCTCTCTCTCCCACATCCCCACCCCCTCTCTCTCCCACATCCCCACCCCCTCTCTCTCCCACATCCCCACCCCCTCTCTCTCCCACATCCCCACCCCCTCTCTCTCCCACACCCCCACCCCCTCTCTCTCCCACACCCCCACCCTCTCTCTCTCCCCCACCCCTACCCTCTCTCTCTCCCACACCCCTACCCTCTCTCTCTCTCCCACACCAACCCTCTCTCTCTCTCCCACACCCCTACCCTCTCTCTCTCTCTCCCACACCCACATCTCTCCCACACACCCACCCTCTCTCCCGCACACACATACCCACCCACCCTCTCTCCTGCACACACACACAGACACCCTCTCTTCCCACCACACAGTCCCTTTCTACCACGCACACACACACCCACCCTCTCTCTCCCACACCCACATATCCGATCACTCTCACTCTCTCTCCCCCACAAGCTCATACCCACCCTCTCTCCCATAAACACACACACACACACACACACAAACACACACACACCCTTTCACACATATGCACTCTTTCTTGCTCATCCACACAGTGGGGTTAATTTGCATTCGCAGATTTGAACTTGCAGATAAATTTTATTTGGTTCATGATGTGTAGACAGTCAGTCAATGTGGCATTTTATAAATTCCTACTTTGGAAATAAAACCAATCTGACTCCAAGTTGAGACACAAACAGACTCGAAACAAGGCCTCACACATAAAATGCATTGTCTGACTTCAGATGCGTGTGTGTGATGAGCTGCCAGAGGAAGTGGTGGAGGCTGGTACAGTTGCGACATTTAAAAGGCATCTGGATGGGTATATGAATAGGAAGGGTTTGGAGGGATATGGGCCGGGTGCTGGCACTAGATTGGGGTGGGATATCTGGTCAGCATTGCCGGGTTGGGCTGCGGTGTCTGTTTCGGTGCTGTATATCTCTATGACTTTGTGACTCTATGTCACCTTTATATGGATAGAACCAGAGATACCTTGGGGCAGTGACTTGAAAGAAATTCAATTCAAAAAATTCAAGAAAGGAATTTACATATTAACCAATCGAAACCTGCATCTTTATTCTAATTAATTAAAGACTTAATAGCTATTAAGGTTCAGAACATCGAGTATCGAATAATACAGCGCAGAACAGGCCCTTCAGCCCTAGATGTTGCACCGACCCATGGACTATTCTTAGCTCGACCCCCTACACCATCCCATCATCATCCATGTGCTTATCCAAGGATTGTTTAAATCTCCCTCATGTGGTTGAGTTAACTGCAATGGCAGGTAGGGTATTTCATGCCCTTACCACTCTCTGAGTAAAGAACTTGCCTCTGACATCGTCATCCTAGGAAAAGGACTTCCACTATCTACCCTATCTAATCCTCTAATTATCTTGTATGTCTCTATCATATCCCCTCTTAGCCTTCTTCTTTGTAATGAGAACAAACCCAAGTCTCTCAGCCTTTCCTCATAAGACCTTCCCTCCAGACCAGGCAACATCCTGGTAAATCTCCTCTGCACCTTTTCAATGCTTCCACATCTTTCCCGAAATATGGCGACCAGAACTGTATGCAATATTCCAAGTATGGCCGCACAAGTGTTTTGTATAGTTGCAGCATAATATTGCAGCTCTGGAACTCAATCCCACTACGAATGAATTCAGCCCTGTTAATTGAATGGAATCTTTTGTTGGAGATGGTCTTTGTAAGACATTAGTGTGGCACAGATACTACTTACTGCTTGTCAGCCCGAACCTGGAGAATATTTGAGCAAATTACTGTGGATACTGGAATCTGTACTGAAAACAAAACATGCTGGAGATACCAGTGAGTTAGGAAGCATCGCTGAAGAGAAAGCAAGCTAATGTTTTGAGTCTATATAGCTCTTCGTCAGAGGTGACGTGAAGTGTGGAAGGGAAAGCATTTATACAGTAGTGAGGGGGGTGGGGGGGGGAGGTGGGGAGGTGGAATGGGGTGAAGGATATTGATAGTTCAGATTAAGTGATCAGAATGTGAAAAGCACAAGACAATGGTGTGTCGAACTGCCAGACTGGAAATAACAGACAGTCCCACCTGAGTGGGGGGAGGGGAAAGAGGACATAGTAAGTAAAGCTAAACAAAAGGGAAGGAATGGGATTAGTGAATGTTCAGGTCTTTCTGCGGTGGGACATGGACTGCTTCAGTATCTAAGGAGCCATGAATGCTGCTGAATAGCGTGCAGTCATTTATGAATATCCCCACTTCTGACCTTAATGCATGAGGACTCTCATCCACTACGAGGACAGAATGGTCTTGCTCATAGGAATACACCAAAGCTGCTAATATGGAGAAGCTGAAACATCCATCTCCTGCCAACTGAGTAATTACCACTTCACATTCCTTCTCAACTCTCACAGTCACCTTGCTGTCAGTGTCATTCCTTGAGCATCGCACTTCTAACCACTGGCTGTGACCCCTTCTCTCCCATGTGTCTAACTGGTGCCAGCAGGATGGCCATGGTTCTGGTGGAGAAATGGCCACTCCACCAGGATCCACCTCCTGGATCTCAGTGGAAGCATTGGCAAGGCTGCCTTCTGCAGTGCAACCAGATCAGGTACGTATATCTCGGTGGGAATGTCAGGCTTAGAACATTTGAGAGCACAATCTGGTGAACCCTTCACCATGGCACCTCAACAGATAGTCGAGCACACAACATCCCAGACTGCTGGCATTTACAGGACTGCCAGAGACCCAGGCACCTGCTCGGCTCCAGGCAGCAGAGGACCCTGTGGTGTCAACAATCAGGAAATTCATCCACATACACAGACAGGAACAGGGGCAGCAGAGAGGGATGTAAGATGCGATGCCCCTCAGATCCGTGACTAACATCTGTACACCTCCATAACTGTGTTGGATTGACCCCAAGACAATGGAGCCACGGGCCACATTCTCCAGGCTGCAAAGGCATGGGACCCCCGAATGAGATCACCTTGACTTGATGTGTTGGGACCCCTGAATGAAGAGTTCCTCCTTGGTCTTCAGAGAGAATTAAAACCATGAGTCAAGGCTTCTTGCTTGCTGCAGATACAAGGTGTTTGCCGTATAAGCTGCTGGCACATGATGCAGGTGTGTAGCGTAGTACTGTGTAGCAGGATCTCCACCTCCACCACGCCCCCCACCACGCCCCCCACCCCACCCCACCCCACCCCACCCCACCACCACCTCTCCCCAGCTTTACTAAGGACTGCTGAGCAGCAAGGCAAGCTCTCTGGTTGCACTATGGCCAGGTAGTGGACGGAAGCTGTGGGCATACAGGTAAATGCCAAGCGAGCACTAAGCGAGTGACCCGAGATGCAACCTGTTCCACTCCATGAGCTGACTATCTGATTCTGTGCACAAAGGGTCCTTGCAGCAGCCTTTCAATGTTAGTTGACTGTATGCCCTGAAACTCAGGTCTGTACTTCATCAGAGTCCTGTAAGTGCATTGGAGAGGTGCCATGAAGATTCATTGAGTGCCAGTTTCTGTGGAAGAGGGCTGCACGTTACTAATGCCCATGGACCATGCCCTGAGATGCTGTAGTTGTTCACATCCAATGGTAAGATGAATTTGTCAGGTAACCGCTCTGACCTGCATGTTGAGAGTTGGAGACGGCTGGTTTGCAGGATAGAAAGCTGCATATTAATGACGCAAGATATTAAGGTTGTCAATAAGTAATAAAACCCTCCGTTAACAGGTAACTTGCCTCTGCCTAGCAAGAATCTTGCCTCAATATCTGGAACCTAGTTAAAAGAAGCAGCAAGGTTGTTCCTGGCTTTGGGATAGGCCTTACTGAATGTCTTGCACAATTCTGCCACATTGGTTACCATAGCGCAAATTGTTCAGCTCCAATAAGATTCAAGAGCTGTCAAAGTGACTGGTGGTTTTACTGGATATTTAAATCACTGAACACAGTGCACTGATTGGTGGAAAAGGAGAGCAGTTTCCACCAAGATTCTCTTTGCTACTGAATCCACGGATTCCTGGACTGGCTGATAGCAGGAGGTCCCTGTGCAGGAATTTCCAGTGCAGAAGACATTTAAAGTCTGGGTGTGTGGTTGCAGGTCTGGAGACCATCAAACTGCCAGGGGCAGGGTAAGCATCAGTTTCAAGGATTTCTGGCTCATGGGCCTGAAGGAGCATGTCCTTTATTAGGCTGGAGGGAGTCAGCTCCAGGATGGGTCTGGTCAGTGGGCAGAGATATTGGGTGTAACAAAGGAGTGTGAAGGGTGGTGTGTGGGTAGATGGGATGTAGGGTATGCAGTCAGGTTGAGTTGGCAGGGTGTCTGATTGGCGTGTGGTTGCCCAGGGTCCAGGATATGTCAGACATTGAGGGCTGTGTATTTAGGGTTAACAGTAACGGGTTGGGGTTCAGTTTAATGGTTCCCTTGGGGTTAGAGTAGTTTAACCCAGGATATTTCCCTGTTTAGTATTAATATAATTGTTGGAACTCTCCAAATTCTCCAATATTAATGGACTCTTTTGGAGGGTCCAAAACACAAAGGGAATTTCAAGTTCCTGTCAATTCCCTCAAAGTCAAGTGTGTTGGTGACTCCACGTGGTCCCGATGTGCAGTTCCAGTCTACCCAGCTCTGACTGCCTGCCTATTATCCAACTATCTGGGCCTTTATCTTTTCTCAGTTGCACAAACACTTCCTGTGTACCTCCCATTAGATATTGTCATGCAGTTGGCAGTTCAGTTGGGACATGGATAAGGACATGTTCATGAGATTTGGCAATAGGGTCGGGGGGGGGGGGGGGGGGCGGTGTGGTCTGAGAGGGTGGAATCTGGTGTCTGTGGTGGTGAGGGACAGTCAGCCTATGGGAGTGTTGGGTGGAAGATTGTGTGCCCATGTATTTTTGGGGTAATCATCAGGGGGCTTTGTATTTACTCAGTTGGGGGAACAGGGCCAGTTTTACAGTTAGCTGGGAATTAGAGCAGGTAAATTTTAACTTTTTTTGTTCATTCACAGGATGAGGGTGTCACTGGCTAGGTCAGATTTATTGCGCATTGCTGCAGGTCTGGAGTCACATGTAATCCAGACCAGGTAAGGATGAAAGCTTCCTTCCCTTACAGGTGAACTAGATGTGTTTTTCTAGCAACTGACAATGGCTTCATGGTAATTATTAGAATCTTAATTCCAGATTTTTATTGAATTCAAACTCCATTTGCCTTGGCAAGATTTGAATCCAGGTCCCCAGAGCATTATTTGGGTCTCTGGATTAACAGCCCAGTGATCATACCAATAGGCTGTGGCCTCCCCTCAATTCTTGGAATTTTTCCTGGCTGATTGTTGAGGTGACTGAGTTGGAATCATCTGCAGTCTCTGACTCTAACTCAGAGTAGAGGGCCTTTTCAGAGCACCATGTGTTGCCAAAAGGAAGTTTCAATTCCCAGTCAGTTCCGTAGAGTCAGTTCCAATGGGGATTCCATGTAGTCACAGAAACAACTACCTTCCCATCAGCAGATTTGCACCTGTGTTCATTTCATTCAGTGTGCTTTAAACTCACAACCTTTTCATTCCAAGTTGACAGTACAATGAGCTGAGCTACAGTGACAAAGGGGAACGATACTAAATACGGAAACCTAAAGTGATGTAGTCCCTGTTGATGTTCATTTGGTGCAGCAGTTACACGCCAGTGCTGCGAGCAGGGATCAGGGATGGGAGTGTGGTGCTAGAAAAGCACAGCAGGTCAGGCAGCATCCAGGGAGCAGGAAAATCAACATTTCAGGCCAAAGTCCTTCATCAGGAATGAAGCTGAGAGCCTCGGGAGTAGAGAGGTAAATGGAAGGGGGGTGGGCTGGGGGGAAGGTAGCTGAGAGTGCAATAGGTGGATGGAGGTGGGGGTAATGGTGATAGGAGCGTATAGGTAGGAAGGAAGATGGACAGGTAGGAGAGGTCATGAGGGCGGTGCTGAGCTGGAAGGTTGGAACTGGGATAAAGTGGGGAGAGGGGAAATTAGGAAACTGGTGAAATCCACATTGATGCCCTGGAGTTGGAGGGTCCCAAGGTAGAAGATGAGACATTCTTCCGCCAGGTGTCAGGTGGTAATGGAGTGGCGATGGAGGAGGCCCAGGACCTGCATGTCATCAATGCAGTAAGAGGGGGAGTTGAAGTGTTCGGCCACGGGGTAGTGGAGTAGATTGGTGCAGGTGTCACAGAGATGTTCTCTCAAACCCTCAGACCTTCTCCCATCCCCAATCCCCTCCCATTTTTCTCTCCATCCCCGACACTTCCAGCCTCATTCCTGATGAAGAGCTTTAGCCCAAAACATCAATTTTCCTGCTCCTTGGATGCTGCCTGACCTGCTGTGCTTTTCCAGCATCACACTGTCGAGTCTAATCTCCAGCATCTGCAGTCCTCACTTTCGCCTAAGGATCAGGGATGGTCTGCTTGATTCCTACTTGTTCCCAATAACCCAATCTTGCTGATCCCAACTCCATACTCACTTTCAAAGTACAGGCAGTGTCAGTATGTGAATTGGTGGGAGGAACATCAAATCAACCGAAGATCTCTTCTTAGCTTCGTGATTTTCACTCTGCTCTTGTGGGGTCGCTGTGACCAGGCAAACATATAACCCTGGGTTTCTGAAGTCAGAAAATCAAGGAAAGGGGTGTGGGATTGGAATGGGAGGTCAATGATGATTCATCACTGTGCCAGAGAGCAGGGTGAGGAGGAGCTTGGCATTGGAATAGGAACATATCATCATTCTTAATGATGCTGCATGTTACCATCTCCAACAGCTAGCCCATGATGCCGAGGACCACCTTTTCCATGGGACTCTGGAGATACAGGTGTCTTGGATTCCTCACCAGTTACGCTCTGCTCACTGAGAGACACAGCAGAGTGCAAGTCATTGACAGCTGATGTACCTGGGCAGGAGCTGTATTAGGTGATGCACCTTATATTGTTGAAAAGCTGGAGGAGTGTGGTGGCAGTGGCAGTGGAAGATAGCTGTGAGGCTGACAGCGTTGGTAGGCATGGAAGGATGAGGCATGCTATCTGGATGTCAGGGTGGTACCAAGTGCCTAGAAGTGTTGCTTAGGTGTGCATTGCGTTGACTAGCATAGAGACTGGGGAAAGCAATGGGTTGGAGATTCACTGACAATGTCTAACCAGGTGAGGCCATTACACTTCTTGAGGAGATGCTGCCAGATCTTTGGCACAAAATACAGGAGATTCACCCCACTGGGCACTTACTCACAATTCCTTACCCCTGTAGGATCATTGACATTCTCTTCTGTCACGAGGGTCCCCAGCACTGCATCCACGATGCAGAAATTATTTCTCTAGCATTTTCTTTGTATAGAAATACAATAATTAGGATTAGTAGCTCTTGGAATTTTTCAATTTTAGAGAGACAGACTGAACATAAAGCAGAGAATGTTACAAGGCAGGACAGACCCTTTGGCCCTCGATGTTGCAGCTACCTATAAAATTAATCTGATGGCCATCTAACCCACACTGTTCCATTATTATCCATATGTATATCATTTAAATACCCTTAACAGTCTACTATTGTTGCAAGCACTGGATTAGTGGTGCTGGAAGAGCACAGCAGTTCAGGCAGCATCCAACGAGCAGCTCTTCCAGTATCACTAATCCAGTATTTGGTTTTCAGCATCTGCAGTCATTGTTTTTACCTTATTGTTGCAAGTAGGCTGCTCCACGTCCCTACTACTCAGTGAAGAAACTATCCCTAATATCTGTCCTAAATCAATCACTCCTCAATTTAAACTATGTCCCCACATGCCTTCACCATCCGAGGAAAAAGTCTCTCACTGTCCACCCTATCCAACCCTCTAATAATCTGAGATGTCTCGATTAAGTCACCTCTCAACCTTCTTCTCTCTGATGAAAACAGCCTCCGTTCCCTCAGCCTTTCCTCATAAGACCTTCCCTCCATACCAGCCAACATCCTAGTAAATCTCCTCTGAACCCTTTCCAAAGCTTTCACATCCTTCCTATAATGCGGTGACCAGAACTGTACGCAATACTCCAGGTGCAGCCTTATCAGTGTCTTGTACAGCTGAAGCATGACCTCATGGCTCCATAATTCCCCTCCCAATAAATGCCAACACACCATATGTCTTTTTAACAACCATATCAACCTGGGTGGCAACTCTCAGGGGTTTATGCACCAGGGCACCAAGATTTCTCTGTTCATCCACACTGCTAAGAATTTTACCATTAGCCCAGTACTGTGAATTCTTGTTACTTCTTCCAAAATGAACTATCTCACACTTTTCCACATTAAACTTGTTTTGCTATATCTCAGCCCCGCTCTGCATCTTATCTATGCCCCTCTGTAACCCATAACATCCTTTGGCACTATCCACAACTCTGCCTACCTTAGTGTCATCTGCAAATTTACTAACCCATCCTTCTACACCCCCATCTAAATCTTTTACAATGACAAACAGTAGTGGTCCCAAAACAGATCTATGGGGCATACCATTGGTAACTGAGCTCAAAGATGAACATTTTCCATCAACCACCACCCTCTGTTTTCTTTCAGCTAGCCAATTTCTGATCCAAACTGCTAAATCACCTTCAGCCCTGAAACTCCGTATTTTGCGCAATAGCCTACCATGTGGAACCTTATCAAAGGCATTACTGAAGTCCATATATACCACTTCAACTGCTTTACCTTCATCTACCTGTTTTGTCACCTTCTTGAAAAACAACCTACCCTTCACAAAACCATGTTGACTATCGTTAATCAAATTATTCATTTCCAGATGTTTATAATTCCTAACTCTTATAACCTTTTCCAACACCTTTCCCACAAAGTAAGGCTCACTGGCCTATAATTACGAGGATTGTCCCAACGCCCCTTCTTAAACAAAGGAACAATACTTACTATCCTCCAGTCTTCTGGCACTATCCTGTCAACATTGATGACATAAAGATCAAAGCCAAAGGCTCTGCAATTTCCTCCCTGGCTTCCCAGAGAATCGGAGGACAAATGCCATCTGGCCCAGAGGTCTTATCTATTTTCAGATCTTCCAAAATTACTAAAAACCTCCTCTTTGTCAACTGCAATCCCATCTAATCTAGTAGCCTGTACCTCTGTACTCTCACCAACATTGCCCTTTTCCAATGTGAATACTGATGAAAGTATTCCTTAAGTACTTTCCCCTATGTCCTCAGATTCCCACACAACTTCCCACTACTATCTTTGATTAGCCCTCATCTTACTCTCGTCATTCTTTTATTCTTGATATACCTACAGAAGGCCTTAGGGTTTTCGATGATCTTATCCACCAACAATTTCTCATGCTCCCTCCTAGCTCATCTTAGCCCTCTCTTTCGATCTTTTCTGGCGAACATAATTCTCAAGCCCCCTACATGGGCCTTCACATCTCATCCTTGCATAAGCCTCCTTCTTTCTCTTGACAAGAACTTCAACTTCTTTAGTAAACCATGGCTTCGTCTCTCGACAACTACCTCCCTATCTGATAGGTACATACTAATCAAGGACCCGCAGTAGGTGTTCCTTGAATAAGCTCCACATTTCAACTGTGTCCATCCCCTGCAGTTTCCTTCCCCATCCTATACATCCTAAATCTTGCCTAATCACATCATAATTGCCTTTCCCCCAGCTATACTCTTTCCTTGCAGTATATCCTTGCCCGTTGCTATTGCAAATATAACCGAATTATGGTCACTATCACCAAAGTGCTCAACTAGCTCCAAATCTAACACCTGGCGGGGCTCATTCCCAGTACCAAATCCCCTATGGCATCTCCCCTTGTTGGGCTGTCTACATACTGTATCAGAAAACTGTCCTGCACACACTGAACAAAAACTGACCCATCTAAACTACTTGAACTATAGTATTCCCAGTCAATTTTGGGGAAGTTAAAGTCCCCATAAGAACTACCCTGTTACTCTCACTCCTATTGAGAATTATCTTTACTATCCTTTCCTCTACATCCCTGGAACAATTCAGAGGCCTATAGAAAACTCCCAACAAGGTAACCTCTCCTTTCCTGTTTCTAACCTCAGTCCAAACTACCTCAGTGGATGAGACCTCAAAATGTTGTCTCAGCTGCTGTAATACTAGCTGAAAATGTGTTGCTAGAAAAGCGCAGCAGGTCAGGCAGCATCCAAGGAGCAAGAGAATTGATGTTTCGGGCAGGAGCCCTTCTTCAGGAACTACCTACAGTTCCTGATCAGCTCTGATTTCCAGCATCTGCAGTCCTTACTTTCTCCTGCTGTAATCCTAGCCTTGATTAACAATGCCACACCCCTCCTCCCCCTTTACCAGCTTCTCTGTTCTTACTGAAACATCAAAATCCCGGAATCTGCAACAACCATTCCTGTCCCTCTTCTAGACATGACTCTGAGTTGGCCACAACATTGAAATCCCAGGTACCAACCCATGCTGTAAGTTCACCCAATGCTTTAAAGAACAGTAGAGTAGCTGTACGGTGTATAAATCTGAACTCCCTGCTGACAGCACAGGCAGCCATGCAGCCCTATGCTACATTTTGGTAGATGTAGTTACATCACCAAGTTTGCAAACTGCTTCCCTCCACTCAAGGACAAGTTATAAATTATGACCCAAAATATGAGAATTAATTTTTACCCTTTTCATAAAATCCCCACAGAATGGAAACAGGCCATTCCACCCACTGAGTCCACAGTGCCCCTCCAAACAGCATCTTACCCAGACCCACCAATTTACCCCAATCCCTGTAACCCAGCATTTCCCATGGTTAATCCACCTAATCTGCACATCTTTAGACCGTGGGAGGAAATCAGAGTACCCAGAGGAAATCCACACAGACACAGGGAGAACATACAAACTCCACACAGGTAGCCACCCAAGGGTAGAATTGAACCAGGGTCCCTGGTGCTATGAGGCAGCAATGCTAACCACTGAGCTATCATGCCACCTTTTGACTGGAGCATGTAATCTGTTTTATAGCACTATGCCATACCAAGAGATTTATGCTGTCTTTTTAACACCAGTGCTTCAGAATTCTTGGTGTGGATTCAATAAAATGTTGCATAAAGATAGTGAGAAATTGAAAAGCAGAAAAATCATCAGCATCAATTTTTACCTAAATGACACTGAGTAATCCAGCCAATTACACCTTCAAACAGTTTTATTTTGTGTTGTTTTGTTGCTTGATAGATCTATGCCTTGAAAGTATCGAATACAATTTATTCAGTAGCACATGGCTAGTCAGCACAATTCACACTTTGATGGTGTTTCCCTGTTTCATGTGATTTCATCTTCACAGTAACTCTGTTCATTTAAACTCAACTGTCCCCAGGATCAATTTCAGTATTCACTCATACAGTCTGTAGCCTGCAACACAATACTAGCATTTGGCAGCTGAACACTGTGTAGAAGCAAAAAGGAAGAAACTTACAAAATGCTGCAAAGTATAATGCTTGCTTTGAATGTGTGCAGGAAAGTGGGTGTGTAAGTTTAAAGTGTACATAAACATTCCATTTTCTCCTTGCTTCACCAACATAATATGTCCGCTTCTGGTCCTTCTTCACGAAGGACATAGTGACAAAAACCAATAATACAACTAACTAGAAGGTGCAGGGTGTAAGAATGTCTGAACTGCTCCCCAAGGTGGATTAATTTTCTGAGTGAATATGCAGTGGGTATTCTTGCAGGCAGGAGTGGAGTGGAATTTCAATATCCTGCCCCTGGTTGAAGCAGCTTTGCAAAATTGCACAGAGATGCAAAGAGAAAAACTAAAAACAAACTGGATTTTCACTTTATGTCATCAGTCTACCAAAGGAATCGATCAATGACACATTTTTCAATGCAGGTACATCAGAGAGAAAAATAATCACACAAGCATATTAAGAAACAGCAAACCTTCAGTGCTGGACTGAATAAAGAATGACTGAAGATAAAATAGTAGATTCCAGTACAATCTCAAACTCAGCTGTATGCATGTAGGGTTGAATTTGTACATGTCTTTACAAACAACAGATTCTCCATTGAAATGCCAGGGTGCTTCTCTGTCGATGACAGATAGGGTTAACAGTTGGGCAACTGTGAATAAATAACACCAGCTGTTCATTATACTTGCAATTGCTCAAAGATGCTTTATGACCTTTTCACTGGAACCAACTGTCCATCAACAACCCAAAAGGCACAGCATCCTCTACAGCAATCTGCACATGGAATCTGTGTGGACAGGGAAAGCAATCTTCTACCTCCTTAGCTGGAAAGCTTGAAGAATCCTTACTCAGACCTTTGATTGCAACACGATTCAGTATGAGCTCTGGTGGGGAGGGAGGGGCTACATGAAAGAAACGAGTCAATAGCTATGTGGCTGGAAAAGCACAGCAGGTCAGATAGCATCTGAGGAGCAGGACTGGGGAGGGGGAGAGGAACCCAGAAAACTGTAGAGGGAGGGGGTTGGGTGGGTGTGTGTGGGGGGGGGGCGGGGGGGAAAAAGGTGGAGGAGGAAAAGGCAGTGGTTTGGTGATAGGTAGATGAAGGTAGGGGATCATTGTGATTGGTCAGTGAGAAGGGTGGAGTGGATAGATGAGTAGCCAGATGGACAAGTCAGGTCAGAGAGGTGAGGGGAAGGAGGAGAGCTGGACATGGGATAAGGCTGGTGGAGGGATTTTGAAGCTGGAGAAATCAATATGGAGGCCATTGGTCTGTTAGCTCCCCAGGCAAAGTATCAGGTGTTGTTCCAGACATACAGTGGAGAAGGCCAAGGATAGACATGTTGCCGGGGGAGTGGGATGGGGTATTAAAATGGATGCAACTGGTAGGTCAAGTTTGTTAATGCGGGCAGAGTGCAGCTGCTCTGCATACCGGTCACCAAGTCTGCATTTGGTCTCCCTGATACAGAGGAGACCAGATCGGGAGCAACGGCTATCTGCAGATGCAGCCTTGGGGACTGGTTCACTGAGCAAGTGTGCTCTGCACACTCACCCAACCTGACCTTCTGGTTGCATCCATTTTAATTCTGCCTCTCACTCCCCCAGCGACATGTCCATCCTTGGCCGCCTCCACCATCAAACTGAGGCCAAACAGAAACTGGAGGAATAACCATGGCCTCAATATTGACTTCACCAGCTTCAAAATCCCTCCACCCTCTCACCTCCCTGACTTGACCTGGCATGGGCACCTCCTCCAAGTCTCTGCCTCTCCCCAATGATTTTCTGCTCTCTTTTCCTGGAAGGATAGAAAGCAGACAGAGGTTAGAGCATTAGAATTGGATTATGTTGACAGCAGGGAAGCTTTCTCACAATCACTCCCTATCTTCCCCCAACCCCAGCCCCATCCTCCTCCCTCCCTTTACTTCTGGGCTCTCTTCCCCAGTCCTGAGGAATGTGTTCAGCCTGAAACATTGACTGTCCTGCTCCTCGGATGCTGCCTGACCTGCTGTTTGTCCAGCCTCACATCTAGTTGACTCTGACTTCCAGCATCTGCAGTCCTTACTGTCTCCAAGTTTTGACAGAAGGGAGTATTGGTCTTGGGACTCTGATATTCTGTGATATTGTGGAATTTTGACTTTAGTGTGCACCTTTCACATAACGTTATCCTACATTTCATAGAGAAGCTTGGCAGGGAATGCTGTCAAGTAGGATGCAGCCATAGTTAAGGAGACTACAGCTATTAGTGGAAGTTTGGGATGGGCGTGTGATTCTGATCCATGATCCCAGGTTTCCAATCCTAGGAGGGGGTTCAGATCTCTGCCACTGTTCCAGGTGGAGTACTGATCCTCAGGTGTAGAAAGAGTCTTTGGATATGGCTGGGCTGGTTGGGGATGGGGAAAGCTTGGTGAGGAAGGCGAGTGTGAAACTAAGGGAGAAGTTAAACTTGAGGAGCAAAGTAAAACATTCCTGCTCCTTCTGGCCCACAGGCCATGTTATAAGTGCACTTAACATCCTCCTTAAAGCTTTCCTCACCTCTCTTGAATAGCAAAGGTTCTGAGGCCTGACAAACCAGGCCAGCTAGGGTTAAACATTTTAGATGATTAAATATGAGGCTACCAACCTCCTTTATAATATTTCAGGGACAGACCTGCATTCTGGAATCAGGCTTATTGTATGGCTCTGTAACTCCACTGTTAAATCCAGCTGTTGGTTAGAGAGGGCTGGCTGTAAAACCTTTAAGATGTAACATTTCACCTAAACTCACCTGGTTTAGGGATTTAAAATTAAACCCACACATTCTGAATGAGGAAATGTCAGTTGTCAATTGAATTCAACGTTAAATCACCGATAGAACTTGGGAATTAAGAGCGGAAAGATAGAGGAGATAGAAATAAAATAAATGGAAATATGGAGTCCAAAAGGAGCTGTATTTAGTTCTTAAGTGATTTAAAACTCTCCAACAGTAATTTACATCTGACAGATTGCAACTCCACAATTTTAAAAGTTAGCTTTTAGTGCCAGAGAGGTTACGGTGACATTCACTAAGACTTATTGTGCCATTTTAAGTGTACTTAGAGACAGAAATGAATACGTCTAACTGCTTCAGTGAGTTTAGTATCTCTGAGGTATGTACAGGTACCTCATCACATTCTTTGTTTTGAACAAGGAGTTTGACAGCAAGATGCTGATATAACATAGTAACTTCCAAATTTCTACATTTAACTGCACATGTGCAGGTTATACCTTTATATTGGATTTCAGCATGAATAATGATGAGCACTCTTAGCCTCCCCATTACTTTTACCACCAAATCTGATTAGTAAGCCATTGATAGAATGCACAGGAACAGACTTGAAAACATACCACCATTCCATCTCATTACTTGCCAAAAACACTGGGTCTCCTGACACAGCAGCACAGACCCATTGCAGTCCTTTCTGGTGCTGGGTACTGAACCAGGCCAGGTGTTGATTTAGTGGTAATTGAGCACTTTGGAGAGTGTGACCATAATTCGGTTATGTTTAGTTTAACTATGAAAAGGGATAGGTACATGACACAGGGCAAGAGTTATATATGGGGAAAAGGCAATTATAATGGGATTAGGCAAAACTTAGGATGCATAGAACGGGGTAGCAAAATGCAGGGGATGGGGACAATTGAAATGTGGACCTGGTTTAAGGAACCATATTGCATGTCCTTGATAGGTATGTCCTGTCAGGCAGGGAGGAAGTGATAAGTTAAGGGAACCAGTGGTTTACTAAAGAAATTGCATCGCTTATGAAGCAGAAGAAGGAGGCTTGTGTGATGTTGAGACAATAGAGAGTTACAGATTAGCTAGGAAGGATTTAAAGAGAGAGTTAGGAAGAGCAAGGAGAGGACATGAGCAGTCTTTAGCAAATAGACTAAAGGAGAACCCTAAAGCTTTCTATAGGTATGAGAGGAATAAAAGGATAACTAGGGCAGTCAAAGAATTGCGAAGTCATGTGTGGATTCTATGGAGATTGGAGAGTTGCTGAACAAATATTTCTCACCTGTTTTCATTCAGGAAAAGGAGAATATTGTAGAGGAGAAGAAGGAGATATAGGATATTAGACTAGAAAGGATCGAGGTTAGTAAGGAAGAGGTGTTATCAAGTCTAGAAGGAGTGAAAGTAGACAAGTCCCCTGGGTCAGATGGGATTTTTCCAAGGATTTTCTGGGAAGCCAGGGAGGAGATGTTGGAGCCTTTGGCCTTGATATTTGAGTCGTCATTGTCTACAAGTTTGGTACCAGAGTACTGGAGGATTGCAAATGTTGTGCTTTTGTTCAAGAATGGCAGTAGAGATGACCCAGGTAATTATAGTCCAGTGAGCCTTACATCTGTTGTAGTAAAGATTTTGGAAAGGATTATAAGGGATAGGATTTATAATCATCTAGCAAGCAACAACTTGATTGCAGATAGTTAACATGGTTTCGTCAAAGACAGGTCATGTCTCACAAACCTCTGAGTTTTTTGAGAAGGTGACTAAGCAGATGGATGAGGGTAGGGCTGTTGATGTGGTGTACATGGACTTCAGTAAAACCTTTGATAAGGCTCCACATGGTAGGCTATTGAAGAAATTGCAGAGGCAGAGGCATAGGGTTGAGGGTGATTGAGCAGTTTGGATAAGAAACTGGCTTTCTGTAAGAGGGCAGCGAGTGGTGCTTGATGAAAAATATTCATCCTGGAGTCCGGTTACTAGGGGTGTACCACAAGAATCTGTTTTGGGACCACTGCTGTTTGTCATTTTTATAAATGACTTGGATGCAGACATATTTGGATGGGCCAATAAATTTGCAGATGACACTAAAGTTGGTGGAGTAGTGGACAGTGTGGAAGAATGTTGCAGATTGCAGGGGGACTTGGATAAACTGCAGAATTGGGCTGAGAGGTGACAAATGGAGTTCAATGCAGATAAATGTGAGGTGATTCAATTTGGTAAGAATAACAGGAGGACAGAATACTGGGCCAATGGAAAGATTCTTGGTAGTGTGGATGGGCAGGGGGAATCTTGGTGTCCATGTACGTAAATCCCTGAAAGTTGCCACGCAGGTTGATTGTGTTGTTAAGAAGCCACATGGTGTGTTAAGTTTTACTGGTGGAGGGACTGAGTTCTGGAGCCATAATGTCATGCTGCAACCATACAAAATGCCAATATGGCCACACTTGGAATATTGTATACAGCTCTGGTCGCCCCATTACAGGAAGGATGTAGAAGCATTGGAAAAGATGCAGAGGAGATTTACCAGGATGTTATTCAACCCATCTCCTCTCTCCTGACCTTGAAAGAGTTGACCAATTAAATGTCATAGCCCAGTTTTTCTCCCATTAGATTGGGATATCTGGTCAGCATGGATGAGTTGGACTGAAGGGTCTGTTTCCATGCTGTACATCTATGACTCCATGACTATGATGTTACCTGGTCTGGAGGGCAGGTCTTGAGGAAAGGCTGAGAGACTTGGGTCTGTTGTCATTGGAGAGAAGGTGGCTAAGATGGGATTTGATAGAGACATACAAGATGATCAGAGGATTAGACAGGGTGAACAGTGAGAGAGTTTTTTTCCTAGGATGATGACGTCAGCTTCTACGAGGGGGCATAGCTATAAATTGAGGGTGATAGATTTAAAACAGGTGTTGGAGGCAGGTTCTTTACTCAGAGTGGCAAGGGCGTGGAATGCCCTGCCTGCCAATGTAGTTAACTCAGCCACATTAGGGAGATTTAAACAATCCTTGGAGAAGCACATGGATGATGTTGTGATTGTGTTGAGGGATGGACTTAGATTAGGTCACAGGTCAATACAACATCAAGGCCCAACAGGCCTGTCCTGCACTGTATTGTTCTATGTTCTTTCATGGGCAATTAATGATGGTCAATGAATACAGAGGAACCCCGGTTATCCAGCATTCAATTAACTGAATTTTGGTTTATCCAAACAAGGTGACAAGGTCCCAATGTGTGGCTAACTATGTTACCTGGCAGCAATTATCTGGCATTTGATTAACCAAACAAAGTACTCCTAGCTAGTGTCCTTTGGATAATAGAGGCTCCCCTGTATTACCATATCCAAAGAAAGAATTTCAAAAATACTTCAAATAACAGGAAGTGGTTTAGCATTCCAAGGAACTGAAATAAATAGGAATGGAAAACTGAAAGGAATAGAAAACTGAAAGGAATAGAACAGGAAAAGGTTTGGTACGTTTTAATTTTAAAAGATAGAATAAGTGGGGAGAGGAGTTATTAAATCAGAAATGAGAATATGGTACTAAGTAAGAATTTCAACTTCTGAACCTTTTGACCTAGTTTGACTTCTGAGCTTGTGATAGGAAACTCAGCTAACGTTCCTACTGCTGTCCATTTCTCAACAGCTACTGCTGGGAAAATATGAGTGGATGAGAATATGATTAGGTTGTGATGCCACCTTAGTAAACATCATGCCTGTTAAGTAAGTGATAGAAATTCAAACTTAGAGTCCACTATTTATAAGAAACAAAGGTCCAGCCACTGACATAGTGGAGGCATTTGTTCCACTCATACAAAAGAGACACATTTTTATTTCATTGTAAGTCTGCCATGGTGGATTTTAGATTAAATGGCTGATTCTGGTATAATGTGGGCAATGCATGTTGCCATTACAAAATTCAAGGTCTGACCCACTTCTCACGATGCCAAGAGCAGAGGCCGACCAGCTGATTTGTTAGTTACCCTTTGGGATATTGAGTTAAGTAGAATCTTATCATGTCCCTAAACAATTACAAAACACTTTATAACCTACCAGTTACTTTGTGAAATGTTTCACCATTGAGGTTGCTGCAAATTGGATAGCCGTATTTCGCGTGAAAAATCCTTTTAGAGTCATAGAGATATACAGCGCAGAAACAGTTTCTTTAGTCCAACTTGTTCATGCTGACCAGATACCCTAAATAAGTCCAGTCCCATTTGCCAGCACTTGGCCCATAACCCTCTAAACCCTTCCTATTCATATGCCCATTCGGATGCCTTTTAAAGGTTGTAATTGTATCAGCCTCCACCACTTCTTTAAAATCCTTCTCCATTGCCTTAAATCTATGCTGCTATCTAATGTTGGATTCCCCCACACTGGGGAAAATACTTTGGGTATTCACCCTATCTATGCCTCTCCTGATTTTATAAATTTCTGTAAGGTCACCCCTTCAACACTCTAGGGAAATTAGCCCTAGTCTATTTCGCCTCTCCCTACAGCTCAAATCCTCCAACCATGGCAAAATCCTTGTAAATATTTTCTGAACCCTTTCAAGTTTCACCACATCCTTCCTATAGTGGGAAGACCAGAATTGCACACAATATTCCAAAGGTGGCCTAACCAATGGCCTATACAGCTGTAACATGACCTCCCAACTCCTATACTTAATGCACTACGGTTAAGTAAAAATTTCCTAGCCTGATTTGCTCTACCAAAATGTGGCACCTCATACTTATCTAGATTAAACTCCATCTGCCACTCCCCAGCCCATTGGATCAGGGTCCCATTGTATTCTGAGCTAATCTCCTTTGCTGTCATTACACCACCAATTAATTAAATACATCCAATAAAAGAAACAATTAATTTTGCAGTGTGCATTGTTTTATCTTTCAACATGGACTAACATCATTAACTATCAGACTGTGGGGAACAGAAAGTGGAACTTATAATTTTAATTTCTTGCAGCTGTTCCAGTTGTTGAACCATTGCATTTAATTGTAATGGAATAAACAGTTGGGTTAAGTGCATGATTCAACAATGAAAACAACTATAAGAAATCAAAATTATGAGCTTATTTTTCAGATCTTAGATGTACGAATGAGACCCTCTCCCTGCACCTCCCCCACCCTGGTTATTATGGCCCTGAGAACTCCCACTTCCAGTTGCCAAAGCCCCGCACTCTGGAATGTTTTCCTGAACACTTCCTCCTTCACTATGTTCTTTAAAATCGATCCCTGATCAAGTTTTTGCCCATCTGCCCAAACAGCTCCTTACGTGGCTTGGTGTCAAAGTTTGTTTCATAACGGTCCCGTAAAGGGGGTGACAGGACCTTAACCCAATCATATTGAGAACAAAATGATGCAGATGCTGGAATTTTGTAATTAAATAAGAGCAGATACACACAAGCTTTGTTGCTGTGTTTTTAGCCAGTTACATAAGAACAGTAGAAGTAGGTCACTCTGGTTTGGATTGACTGACTCCAATCCTGTCAAACAAACAATCGGATCCTGGCCTCCCCCAAGAGCTGGGAGACCACTGTCCTTCTCCATGAACCCACTACAGGAGCAGGCCTTCCCTTACTCAGAGACAGAGAGTGAGTCAGTCCATCACAGGGCAGGCCTCCCCCTGCTCCCACTCCCCTTATCCAGAGACAGTGAGTGAGTGAGTCCACTACAGGACCAGGCCTCACCCTACTCCTGCTCCCCTTACCCAGAGACAGTGCCTGTTCACACTGACCCAGGGCAGTTGTGTAATCTACGTACTTAGCCAGGCCAGCCGCCTCCAACTCCAACCATTAGGTGCAGTACTCAGACGAAAATCACTTCACCAACAGGTTACACAGAATCATACTGAGCCAGCGATGTGGTCCAGGCATGGGTATGGAGAGGGAAGGGTAGGAGGAGGGAGCTGTCCCGGCTCCAGAGTGCATGGTCAGTGACAGCCAGCAGACTTTACACTCAATCCTGGTTGTACGGTAGTTTTAGCATTAGATTAATAACCTCAGGTAGAAACTTGGTGGAAAAGCGCAGCAGGTCAGGCAGCATCCAAGGAACAGGAGAATCGCAGTAGGTTAAAATCACTTTCTCCTCGAAGATTTTAACTTACTGCGATTCTCCTGTTCCTTGGATGCTGCCTGACCTGCTGCGCTTTTCCAGCAACACATTTTCAGCTCAGGTAGAAACTTCCCAAGCTCTGAATGATGTGGGCATTGGTGGGATGGGATGAGGTGGTTGGGGGGAAAGGTGGTCCTTTCACATTGGCAGTGAAAACAGGAAGGTTTTCAACAGGTAAAGATCCTCTTTTTCATAAGAATGTTAAATACCAAGATGAGATTCTCACTATTGAGTAGCAAGAGGAGTGTTTGCTTGTGTTAACATCCTCACTGTTAGGACTGCTCACTTCATTGATATTCAATTTCCCATCGTCCCACCTGCCAGATAAAACCTAGATGAGGACAATACCTGCCATGAAAATCAGAGTGGTAGCGTGGTAACTCCAGTGTGGCATCTGCTTCTGCAAACCTGCATCAGTCACTAACATCTCAGGGCACTCTCCATGGGCAGTGACTGCATGTAATATCCATCCAGTAGGTCAAATGTTATGATGGTAAGGCAGGTGAGTGGAATTGTGGGTCATCAGATCAGCCTTGATCTCAAATGAATTGTGGAGCAGATGTGATGGGCCAAATAGTTTACTTCTGGTCCAATGTTTTACGGACTTCTGGACCTCCAAGTCCCTGTCACCAAAGTAGGATGCCAATGGCCTTCTGTTTGGCATATCCAGGACAAATAAAACTAACAATACTGGGCAGCTGTGGACTGGACAAAATGCGCAGCTCAATTTTAAAGATCACCCCAGTTCCCGCAATCTTAGACATCTTGGTCATGGCCAATGTTTTCACCTCCAACGATGAGGAAAATACGGCAAGCTAAGTGCCATTGGAGTGTGCTGTATGATTTTGAGTTAAGTTTGGGAACATTGGATGAGAAAACACATTCGGGCTTACAGACAGAAATCCTCCATGAAATATGCAACAAAATGACACCCAGCCAATTTCTGGTGAGATCCAGCCCTCCAATGGTTGAGTTTAAAATTCACTGTATTATGCAGTGGACCTCATTAAGTTCATGACATTGCAATCCAGCAGCAAGAAAAGAAAAATGACTGGGCTGCATTTTTATTAAGAACCCAAGAAACTCACTGTTTCCTTCCAAAGGAGCTCAAACTGATCTGGTCTCAGCAAGAATCCACTTCCACACGAGGAGTTTGACTTTCATGCGGCAGGATCCAAAGAGAACCCTCCCTACTTCCACGTAGAATGATAGGAGATCTTTTGGAGATGAAATTGGCTGTTGGCAGTAGCCTAGATTTAAAATAAATCAGCAGTCTTTAGTGAAAAACTTTGAAGGCAAGTTGAGATGTTTCTGGAGACACAGGTCTCAGGGTGATATTTTTAAAAATTGGAGCGCAACATCTACAACAAATTGGGATCAACTCCCAAGAATCTTCTGGCCATTATCTCTTCCTTGTTGTAGCAATGAAATCTCCATGACGTTAAATTAATCAAAACATTTTTATCTGGTTATGAATTTCTTCTGCTCCCCCTAATATTTTAATGACATTTTCAAGGGAAATTAAGAATGCAAAAAGATATTGCAGTAAGTGCTGACCTCATTTGTGCTTATCTTAATGGCGTTTCTTCTCTTTCTCAGCCAGTCCCTCAGCATTGAAGGTGGCTTGCATCCAAGCCATTACAATGGATTCTGGGAGTGATGGTAAGCCCAACATGTGATCTACAGACCATGTGTGGCTCAGATGCTGCTTGAAGGTTTCACCAGTAAGTTATTGGTGGTTTGTATACCCTCTCCTGTGCTTTGACTATCCCTCTAGATGTTCCCAATGGAGTTTCTTGATGTGTTTTTTCATAAACATTCCCCATTTTGGTTGGTTAAAAGTCAAGGCCTCCCATGAATCAGCAGGATGTTTGAGCTCTTCAGTGATACTTTGAAGACATCCCTGAAGAGTGTTTTTTTCCTTCCTCAAAAGGAGTCCCACGCTGTGATCAAGCTTTGAATACAGCAGTTGTTTCAGGTTTGCTATTGTGTTACCCAAATGAGAAAAATTTAAAAATGAAAAAAAGAGCAGTCTGTGCACTTAGTATTATAGTCATACCAAGGAGCAAGTATAGGGGCATGTGAAAAAGTTAATCCCCACTCAATTCACATGCACCAGCTCTAACACATAATGCATGAAACAGCCTAGAAAATATGAGACAGTGAGAATAATAAAAGGTAGAGAAGGTTACACACCGAATAATGGAGACTTAGGAACGCTACAAGGCTTTAACATACTCAAGGGATTTGGATGGTTTTGTAAACACAAGATCAGTTACAGTTACATCATTCAAGCATCATTCCAGATATGTGCACATCAGGATTTTATTCCATTAGTGACATTTCATGTTGTTGCATTTTTATGAGAGCTGGTAGTTCCCATTACTGCTATTATTGTTACCCTTTACTGCTGTATTTTGGCAGACATATTTGTTGTGCAAAGAGCATATTTCACAAAATTTACCTCTTTTACATATAAAATGACAGACTTAAGACAGCCAAAAATCTTAAATGTAATTTAAATAATGTTTTTAATAAATCAGAACTTTGAATAGAAGCTATGTTGTCTCCTAAATTTTTTGAACTTATTTTTCAAATTTCAACTTTAAAATTCAGTCACTTTACTTTTGTATTCAAGCTTAGATGTTTCGATTCATAAGAATAGAAGTGACAGTTGGAGGAAACAATGAAAGTCAAGTTTGGGGCTTTATGGTGCTTCATAGAATTAATGTAGGCCCCATATTTTCCTGAGAGTTGTCGTCTAATTGTTTTTCTGTGTTACATTAGAATCTCATAACTGTACTCTTAAATGTAAAGATGATAATAAAGAAAATGGATTGTTGGAGTGGTATGGTGCTTGGCTTAAAATCCCAGCTTCAATGTAATAGCCTGGATACTCACTCAGCTCAATAGCTGACTATATTGTGCTCCAGAATTACACCGACAGTGTGGGTTCAACTCTTACATTGTATGTGATTGTTCATGGAGGCTTGCGAGTGAATGTCATGCTGTAGTGTAACAAGTTGTAGTATCCCATAATTCCTTGAAAGGGTGGAATTAGCAATTGCAGATGATGGGGGCATAGTGAATTCTTCAGAAGATCAAAGGAAACTAAGTGAATGCTGATAAATTGGGAGATTGAGCTCAATGTGGTGGAAGAAATTCAGTGATATTAAGTGTGTGATCATATATTTTAGAAAATAACAGAATAAATATAATTGCGTATAAAAGGAAGGGAGGGACTTTGAGGAACAGGTACATAGAAGATTAAAATCTACATTTCGGGTTGATAAGGTTGTAAAAAAAACTTAATAAAATTTTGCATTTATCTCAAGAGGTGTAGATCATGATCGTAAAAGTCAACAGATAATGATGAGCTACAACAAAGTCTTAATAAGAACACAGTTAGAATTCTGTGTGGAATATTGATCTCAACGCAGAAGGAAGGATATTAAGGTTCTAGAGAGAGGCAAAATGGATTCATTACCTTGCTGCCTGGTATGTGTAAATCCACAAATTGAAAGAAAATTTGTGATTTTGTTATGAAGATATGGATTTTGTGGTGATATAATAGAACATTTATAAATTATGGAAAGATGTGCTAATTTGGATAAAAGCAGAATGTTTACAATGGTAGTGTTAAAGAATGAGGGGACATAAATAAAATAATTTTTTAAAAAGAGATTTAGAACAAACAGCTAGTGAAACTTCTTCATAGAAACTTTTCCAAGGTGTTGAGGGGCTGTGGAAGGCACCTCCAGGATTAGTTGTCGACGCAGAAATTATCAATGTTGGATACAATTCTTTCCTATCATTTACAAAAAACTATATACTACAAATGTCTTACTATTAAACCATGCACTCTCGCAATGGTTTGCCAATCAGATGCCTGTCCATGCATCATTGTTACTTGTCAAACTAACCATTTGTAATGTATTCCCATTCATCCCATGGACATAGACCTCACATGATTGTCTATTATCTTTGAGGGTGTCATGTGCCTTCCTGAAAACCAGATAGTAAACATTCACTGTCTACAAAGTTATTGCCTCATAGAAATCCAATAAATTAGCAATCATGAACTCCCACTCCTAAAACATTATTCACTGCCTGGATAACTCATGCTCCAATATATGTTCTGTTATATCATACACTCTGTAATGTTTATTTGGAAGGAAAATGGAGGAGAGACAAAACAGAATGCTCCATATACATCTTCAGTGGAGGCAGTATCTGCCATATATGTGCAAAAGAGCAAGGCAAAGTATTTGGTACCAGCTTCAGCCAGAAGTGCCCTTCCTGAGATGTCCAACATCGCTGAAGTACATCTCTAACCAAGACAATTCAATTCGTCTGATCAGGAAATGGCTGAGAGAACCAAACAAAGCAAAGGTTGTGGGCTTGGGAACATCCCAGTACTAATGAAAAATTGTACTCCAGAACCAGCAGAACCTCCAGCCAAGCAGTTCCAGTGCAGTTACATCTGCCTGATAATTTCCATAGGCAGTTCTTGTTTCCAAAGGCCATGACAGCTCCATCAGCCTACTCCTAACCTTCAGCAAGTTGATGGAAAGTGCTGCTAACAGGGTCATCAAGTGACACAGCAAAAACCTACTCAACAATGCTCACTTTCAATTCCATCAGGATCAGCTGGTTCCTGATTATATTGCAGACTTAGTCTAAACATAGAGGTAAAAACAATGACTGCAGATGCTGGAAACCAGATTCTGGATTAGTGGTGCTGGAAGAGCACAGCAGTTCAGGCAGCATTGGAGGAGCAGCGAAATCGACGTTTCGGGCAAAAGCCCTCCATCAGGAATAAAGGCAGTGAGCCTGAAGCGTGGAGAGATAAGCTAGAGGAGGGTGGGGTGGGGAGAAAGTAGCATAGAGTACAATAGGAGAATGGGGGAGGGGATGAAGGTGATAGGTTGGGGGTCGGGGGCGGGGGGAGGGTGGAGTGGATAGGTGGAAATGAAGATAGGCAGGTAGGACAAGTCCGGACAAGTCATGGGGACAGTGCTGAGCTGGAAGTTTGGAACTAGGGGGAGTTGGGGGAAGGGGAAATGAGGAAACTGTTGAAGTCCACATTGATGCCCTGGGGTTGAAGTGTTCTGAGGTGGAAGATGAGGCGTTCTTCTTCCAGGCGTCTGGTGGTGAGGGACCGGCGGTGAAGGAGGCCCAGGTCCTCCATGTCCTTGGCAGAGTGGGAGGGGGAGTTGAAATGTTGGGCCACTGGGAGGTGTGGTTGATTGGTGCGAGTGTCCCAGAGATGTTCCCTAAAGCGCTCTGCTAGGAGGCGCCCAGTCTCACCAGTGTAGAGGAGACCGCATCGGGAGTAACGGATACAATAAATGATATTAGTCTAAACATAGACCAATTGAAAAACAATTCAAGCTGAGAGCAACTAATTGATATCAAGGCAGCATTTGACTGAATGTGCTATTGAAGACCAAGAATAACATTGAATCAGTGTGTATCAAAGGAAATATCTCCACTGATTGGAGTCCTAACTGGTACAAAGGTTGCAGTTGTTCAAGGCCCCATAATCTCTCTGCAGGAGTTCCTTCAGGTCAATATTTTCTGATCAACCTTTTCAGAGATGTTATTACACATTTCTGGAGCAGGTGGGCCATGAATACAAGTCTCCTAACCCAGAATTAGTGACACTGCCACTACACCACAATAACTCTGAGGAACTGAGTATCAATAGACAATAGGTGCAGGAGTAGGTCATTCAGCCCTTTGAGCCAGCACTACCATTCATTATGATCATGGCTGATCATCCTCAATCAGTATCCTGTTCCTGCCTTACCTCCATAACCTTTGATTCCACTAAGAGCTCTATCCATCCCTTTCTTGAAAGTATCCAGAGACTTGTCCTCCACTGCCTTCTGGGGCAGAGCATTCCACATATCTACCACTCTCTGGGTGAAGAAGTTTCTCCTCAACTCTGTTCTAAATGGCCTATCCCTTATTTTTAAACTGTGTCCTTTGGTTCTGGACTCACCCATCAGCAGAAACATGCTTCCTGCCTCCAGAGTGTCCAAACCATTAATAATTTTATACATCTCAATCAGATCCCCTCTCATCCTTCTAAACTCGAGTGTATACAAGCTCAGTTGCTCCAATCTTTCAACATATGATAGTCTCGCCATTCCGGGAATATTGTCCATTGATACTTCATCAATGACTTCTGTTCCATTATAAAGGTCTGAAGTAGGAATGTTCACTGGTACAGTGTTTGGTCCTGTTTACAAATCCTCAGTTAATTAAGTAATCCTGACTTGCTTCAGCAAGACCAGTATAACAATCAAGATTGAGCTGTTAAGTGGAAATACCAGGCTATGATCATCTCCAATAAAACAGAATTTAACAATCTCCCTTTGGACATAATGACGTTAACATGGTTACCATTGATCATTAACTTTAACTGGCTCAACCACATAAATACTGTGACTTCAAGGAAACTAGAGACTGAGAATTCTATAGTAGATATCTCCTCTCCTGATTCCACAGCACCCCATCCACCAACTTTAAAGCACTGGACAGGACCTGATGGAATACTTTCCACTTGCCTGGCTGGGTGTACCTGTGACAGTGCTCATGATACTTGGTATGAGGACAGGTTTGATCCACACCCCACCCACTCAATTAAATATTCACTCTGTCCACCATTAGTGCCCATCGACTGCAGTCTGTACCACCTACAACTTACAAAGGCTTTTTTGCCAGCATTTTTCAAACCCACAATATCACCTATAAACACAGGGCAGTAGATGTAGGGGAACACCACCAACCACAACTTCCTATCTAAGCCACACACTATCTTGGTTTGAAACCATATCACCGTTCCTTCAACATGACTAGATTAAAACCCAGCATTGTAGTTCACCACCTTCTCAAAAGCAATGAGGGATGGGTAGTAAATGATAGCCTTGTCAGTGATACCCACATCCCATGAAACAATAAAAGGGCAATAAAAAGCAAGGCAGTTTGGTAAAGATTTCTCAATCACTGGTTTTGAGCACAGCCAGATGTTGTGATCAATTTGGGCACTTTAGGAAGGATACCAGAGTCTTGGAAACAATGCAGAACTAGAATAGTATTGGGGAAATTACTAAAGAGACTAGAGTAACTGGAATTGTTCTCTTTGGAACACAAGCATTGAAGTGGGAGATTTGTGTTCGTTTGATATGAGGATTGATGAAAACATAGCAGTGAGAACCATTCTTCTGGCAGTAGTGCCTGTATCCAAGGGGACACAGATGATGATAATTGGCCAACAAATCCAGCAGGTTGATGAAGAGAAAATTTGTACCCAGTGAGTTGTGACCACATTACTTGACAGGGTGTTGGAAGCAGATTCATTAGCAATTATTCAGAGGGAATTAGATATCTAATTTAAAAGGAAGATTGCAGAAGGACAGAACTAATTCGTCACCCTTTTAGCAAACCAGTGCTTCTTCATTTCAAGGAGAAAAGATCATGGTCACGCTCATCAGAAATAGATGGACAGTGTGCCATAGGTTGTCCTTTGTCCACTAGTAGGCATTTGACTCAGGAACCAAACTTAAATGAACATTCAATTTAAATTAAATCTCATGTGCCAGTGGGGTGGGCTATATTGGTGTCCACAACATCCACAATTGTAGAATTTTACATGCTGCAGTTTGAGGTGCTAAATTTTGTCATTTTCCCCCAGTATCTGTACCATCAGTGCAGCTTCATCTGTATGTAGAACTTTTAACATAAAAAAGAGCGATACTTCCTGGATTCCAAATCACTGCTGAGAGATCTGTTTATAAATAATTCGAGGTTCAAAATGAAACATTGAGAAAATTATGTAAACGATTAAATGTGCGATATATTTTTGTGGTGTGAAAAATGATATCGTTCTCACATTCTGTACACCTACACGTGTTATATAAATATAGATTAGTGATCAGCTGGCACACCCACATGCTATACTGAATAAGATACTTGGATTTCATATTGTTGTATGAAAGTTGTAAATTAAAAATCATCTATCATTTTTCACTTTTTTCCCCAATTTAATATTTTATCCACAGCTATTACACATTTCCGGGATAGCTTGGAGTAATGAGATCATATAGTGGGTGATCCGAGTTGCACACAAATTATTTTGCTCAACGTCTGATTCAGCTAGAACATTTCATCATAAAACAAATAAACTTCAAACTTAATACCATTGCAGATCCCTCTGATGTCAAGGAGAGGAAGAAGCCTGTATCTATAAGCAACAACGATAATATAATCTCATGAAACATGCTGTGTGACCCCTTCAGTAGTGTGTCTGAATTGGAGGAGAAATGCAATACTGCTGAACGCTGTAGTCACAGGGGCAAGGCTCTGAGCATTTGTTCTCAGTGACATTTAAAATAAAATTGGTATATGAGGCAGTATCAGCCAGCATGATGTGTGTTTGAGGAGAGGCTGACACTTAAGTGAAAAACGTCTGGTAATGAGATATTTTCACAGGTCTTTCTGGACAGTGCTCATGTTGCAGCTTTCAGCGGTGATTATGTCAGCTTCAGATTAATGCAGTCTTGCTCTCATTTTAATTCAATCCAATATTCTAATAGCCTGCAAACCACTTATCATTCACCAACCTTCTGAAAATATCATGTGGTGTTTGTTAAAGAAGCAGGGATGCACACCAGAGGCAGAAAGAAAAAAAAATAAAATCAGTCTGTATCTGGACTGCAATGTCATAGAGATGTACAGCATTGAAACAGACCCTTCTGCCAAAGGAATGATCACAATACATTTCTTTTGTCATTCTAGGTATCGCCAAAGCTAATTAATCATCTAAATATAATTATTTAGAATTTTATACCATCATTAGCTTGCCTTGATGGGAACAATCTTAATCTGGAGGGAAAAACTAAGGGTTCATGCCTACCCTGTTGTTCTCTTTTGTGTTGACCGTACTCATGACATCAAGGCAAATTAGGATCAAAGATATATTTCTGCCCTGTATGTCCAGGCCAGAAATTAGGGCCACGTGCAGAAATTGCCATTTCTTTAGGGTCTTGTTTGGGCAACATTTATGGCCAGTCTAAAGCTGCTGTTCTGCATCAGAGGGTGCAGCCAAAAGCATAGACTGAAAGTGTCCAACCCTCTATATTCCTGACATGATAAATCCACTCCACCCTCTCCTCCTTGACCTATCACCTTCATCCCCTCCCCCACTCACCCATTGTACTCTATGCTACTTTCACCCCACCCCCACCCTCCTCTAGCTTATCTCTCCACGCTTCATCAGGAATAAAGGCAGTGAGCCTGAAGGGCTTTTGCCCGAAACGTCGATTTCGAAGCTACTTGGATGCTGCCTGAACTGCTGTGCTCTTCCAGCACCACTAATACAGAATCTGGTTTCCAGCATCTGCAGTCATTGTTTTTACCACCATGATTAAGCAATAGCCAGGCCAGTCAGTCAGGAGACCAATGTGCTAGACCACCACGCCTTAGACAGGGCCTCCAGCCCTGGTAAATCTGAAGGATTTTCCTCAGATCAATCAGCCCTGTGTGTGGTTTTCTATCTGACTCATTTTGGCATCCTTCTCTAAAGAGGGCGTGCTGTATTGAAATCAGGTGACCTACTTCTAACACCACAAACTTCAACATTGTTAGCTTGGAAATCATGGAAGGATATGCATAGAACCCCTACAGTGCGGAAACAGGCCCTTCTGCCCAACATGTCCACATTAACCCATTCCCCCAAACTATTACTGTACATTTGCCCGACTAATTCACCTAATCAGTATGTCTTTGGATTATGGGAGGAAACCAGAGCACCCAGAGGAAACCCACACAGACACAGGGAGAATATGCAAACTCCACACAGACCATCACCAGAGTCTGGAATCGAACCCGGGTCCCTGGCGCTGTGAGGCAGCAGTACCACCCCAAATACACCTCAACATTTACAAAGGGATAGACTGCCTTTGAGCTGATTATTTACTTAAAAGTTCTTTGTGGGATCCTGCACTTTATGTTAACAAAGTACAGAGCCATTTCATAGAAAACAGTGACTTTAGTTCAAATAGATCGAACTGGCTGTGGAGCAACTGGGCCATCCTGAAAGATACAATTAAAAAGAATTATTAATTTCAGTTTTAGAAGGAACTAATGGGTCATACACTTGAAGTTCAAATTGATATAGCACAGATGGTATAATTCTACTCAAATTGATTCTTAATTATACTTGAAAGCTACCAAATGAAGAAACATCAGCTTCATGTAACGTCAGCTCAAGTTGCTGCTTTTACATTACCCTCCAATGACAAGTTTCAAACAATTGAGTACAGTAGTAAAAACTGACGTTCCTTCAAATTTATTTGATGGGATGTGGGGGTTGCTGGCTGGGTCAGCATTTATGGGTCATTCCTACTTGCCTTTGAGAAGGTGATCATGAGCTGCTTTGTTGAAACACTGCTATCCATTTTATGTAGATAGACCCATAATGCAATTAGGGAGGGAGTTCCAGGATCTTGATATCGAAGGAACAACTATACATTTTCAAGTCAGGATATAGTGTGTGTCTTAGTGTAGAATGGCAACATTCATATGTATTTGCTGCCCTTGTCCCTCTATAGTCATGGGTTTGGAAGGTTTTATCTAAGGAGCCTTTGTGTGTACCTGCAGTATGTCTTGTAAATGGTACATACTGATACATTCACATCCTTCATCAGTACATTCAGTTAGTTTGTGGAGGTAACAATCAAGTGGATTATTTTGTCCTAGATGGTGTTGTTGGAATGGCACTCATCCAAGCAAGTAGGGGGTGCATTCCAGTGCACCCCTAACTTGTGTCTTGTAGCCAACAGAGAGACTTTGGGGAATCCAGGAAGTAAGTTACTCACTGCAAACTTCCTAGCCTCTGATCTGAAGAGTTAATAGTGATCCAAAGTTTCCACTATGGACACACTGGATGACCTTGGTAAAACCTAATTCACTTAAATAATTTCCTTGATATTCAGTAGTGTTACTATTCCTGACCATCCATATCCTGATGTAGGTTGCTGGGGGGGCTTGGTTCACCACTGACCAGATCTGCAGCCAATAAAGTCTCTCCACATCTACAAGGCACAAGTCA
Organism: Chiloscyllium punctatum; assembly: GCF_047496795.1. NCBI lineage: Eukaryota > Metazoa > Chordata > Chondrichthyes > Orectolobiformes > Hemiscylliidae > Chiloscyllium > Chiloscyllium punctatum. The sequence goes on along the minus strand of NC_092745.1, from coordinate 107,545,923 downwards.
GGAGAGTGATGCAATACTCCCCACTTGCCGGGATGAGTGCATTCCACTAACACTCAAGAATGCCAGCATAATCCAGGACAAAACAGCCTGAATGATTGGCACTCCATACACCATCTTAAACATTTACTCCTAACACATTGAGTGCATAACAGCATCAGTGAGTAGAAACTACAAGGTGCAATGTAACTCACCAAGGCTCCTTTGAGACAATATTCCAACTTTGTGACCTCAACCACCAAGAATAATGAGAATAAGTGATGTGTTCATACACTATTATCTGCAAGTTCCCCTTCAAGTCAAGCCCCATCTTGATTTGAACTATCAATATTGTTCCTTCAATGTCACTGGATCAAAATCCTGGAACGCCTTCTCTAGTGGCACTATGGACACGTACACACCTGATCAATTACAGCAATTCAAGAAGGCAGCTCATTGCAACCTTTTCAAGTAAAGATTGGCAAAAAATGTTGTCTGAGCCAGTTACACCGGAGTCATAAAAGATGGACAACACAGAAACAGACCCTTTGGTCCAACTCATCCATGCTGACCAGATATCCTAACTTAAGCTAGTCCTATTTGCCAGCATTTTGCCTATATCCTTCTAAACTATTCCTATACCAATCCAAATGCCTTTCAAATGCTATAATTGTATTAGCCTCCACCACTTCCTCTGGTAGCTCACTCCATACACGCACCATCTTCTGCGTGAAAAAGTTGCCTCTTATATTCCTTTTTAAATCCCCCCCCCCACCCTAAATCTATATCCTCTAGTTCTAGACTCCCCCACCCCAGGGAAATGACTTTGTCTATTTATCCTATCCATGTACCTCATGATTTTGTAAACCTCTATAAAAGTCACCCCTCTGCCTTCGATGTTCTTGGGAAGCTAGCTCTAATCTATTCAGTCTCTTCTTATAGTTCAAACCCTCCAACCCTGGCAACACCCTTGTAAAATGTTTCTAAACCCTTTCAAGTTGCACAACATCCTTCCTATTGCAGGGAGACCAGAATTGCACACAATATTCCAAAAATGATCTCACCAATGTCCTGAAGAGCTACTTCTTAGCCCATTGGCCCATCTGATCAAGATTCCATTGTACCTTCACTGTCCACTACACCTCCAATTTAAGTGTCATCTGCAAGCTTACTAACCATACCCACAATGTTCACACACAAATCATTTATATAAATGAAAAACAATGGACCCAGCATCGATCCTTGTGGTATGTTGCTTTTCAGTCTGGAGGCCTGTGAACAGCAAACCTCCATCACCAGCCTCTGTCTTGAACCTTAGAGCCAGTTCTGTATCCAAATCATTAGTCCTCTCTGTATTCTATGTGATCTAATCTTCCTAACCAGTCTACCACGAGTAGCCTTGTCGAATGCCTTACTGAAGTCCATATGGATCACATCCACTTCTCTTCCCTCATTAATCCTGTTACATCTTCAAGAAACTTAATCAACTTCATGAGATATGATTTCCCATGCACAAAGCCATGTTTACTATCCTTAATCAGTCCTTGCTTTTCCAAATACATGTTAATTCTGTCCTTCAGGATTCCCTCCAACAACCTGCCCACCACCAATATCAGGCTCACTGGTCTATAGTTTCCTGGCTTTTCCTTGTCACTTTTCTTAAATATAGTGTCACCATGGTAGCCAACCTTTAGTCTTCTGGCCCCTCACCTGTAGCTATCTATGATACAAATATCTCAGCAAGGGGCCCAGCAATCACTTCCCTAGCTTTGCAGAGTTCTAGGGTATATCTGAATAGGTTCCAGGAATTTATCGACCTTTTCGCATTTTAAACTATCCAGCATCATCCCCTTTGTAATATAAATATTTTTCAAGATGTTGCCATCCATTTCCCGATGTTCTATCTCTTCTATATCCTTTTCCACAGTGAACACTGATGCAAAATATTCTTCTAGTGTCTCCCCCACCTCCAGTAGTTCTACACATAGGCAGCCTTCCTGATCTTTAATAGGCCCTATTCTCTCCCTAGATACCTTTTTGTCTTTAATCTCTTTGGATTCTCCTTATTTGCCGAAAAAGGTGTTGCTGGAAAAGCGCAGGTCAGGCAGCATCCAAGGAGCAGGAGAATCGACGTTTCGGGCATAAGCCCTTCTTCAGGAATCATTCCTGAAGAAGGGCTTATGCCCGAAACGTTGATTCTCCTGCTCCTTGGATGCTGCCTGACCTGCTGCGTTTTTCCAGCAACACATTTACGGCTCTGATCTCCAGCATCTGCAATCCTCACTTTCTCCTCGAAGATTCTCCTTATTTGCCAAGCCTACCTCATGTCCCCTATTTGCCCTTCTGATTTTCCTTCTTCAGTGTAGTCTTTGGACTAGCACTGACATTCAGAATTAATTTTTTTGCTCTAGTTCCTCCTCAAGCTCATTTGCATATCATCCATGAAGCAGTGCAATTGAACACTAATTTAAAATGTAATTGTTTTTTAAAAAATTACATTAAAAATATCCCTTGCTGTAATTGAGAGTGATAGCTTAGTGTGATTTCACCAACATAGCTGGTAATGGGCTTATTGCAAAAATTAAGAATTTTTAATAGTCAGTCAACAAGCTAGTGCAGCATCAGTGACTAACCTGGTTGTTCAGGAAAAAAAATAAAAGGTGAAATAAAAATAATTCTACATAGCCTTTTGCTAGTTAGATTGCTGCACAATAATGAGATTCTCAGCACACAAAAAATAAAAGCTTATAGAACAAGACTTTTAGTGTCTTATAAATAAAGCTTAAATCTAACAGATTGCGAATGAGTTCAATAAACCAAAACCTCCAATGGTTAATAATTAACTTTAGTGGCACAATCAGATTTGCAGAAGGGATTGCCTTCAACCAGAGGACACTGGTGGAAAATGTTTTAAATCTGGAAAACCAGACTAAGGGGAGGCAATGGTTTTGTGGTAGTCCTGCTGGACTGTTGATCCAGCAATCTAGGTAACATCCTGGGGACCCAGGTTCAAATCCCATCTCAGCATTTGAATTTTTTTTTAAAATCTGGAATTAAGAGTCTAACGATGACCATGAATCCATTGTCAATTGTTGGGAAAAACCCAACTGGTTCACTAATGTCCTTCACCCTTACCCACTTTGGCCTACATGTGATTTCAGACTCAAGTATAGTGTTGTTAACTCTTAACTGTCCTCTGGGCAATTTGGAATGACCAATAAATACCAGTAATCTCCTCAGTTTAGAGCACTAACTAAAAATATACCCAGAGAAAAATAACCAAGGGATGCCCCTCTAAAGAAAAAATGCCAGCATAAACTCATCGTGTCAATTAATAAGGAAAGTTTGCATAACATATAATGTATAACTCTGCAAGATCAGTTCTAAGCAAATATTTCTTAAACCCATTATCGTTTCAATCTCTACCTATTTATAGGGCACACATGAATCCCCAGTTAACACCAAATACTTACCTATAACTAAACACAATCATTATACAATTAACAAAAAGGTTCTCCATTTGCCATAACTTGCATTTGTAATCATTCAATCTTTGGTGTGGGTTTGGCTGATTTCTGGATAATTGAAGTGAAGACACTAAACTAAATGTGCAGAAATTCCTTATAACCACTTAAACTACTTAAAACAAATCTAAACTGGTCTTTGATGGATGTTGAACTTTGAAGGGTTAATGTATTTGTGACAGTGGGGAAATGAACATTGCAGATAAGTAAAGCTTCTCTAAATATTTAACTTACAAGCTATAAGAAAAAGTCTCTAAAATATATATAGATTAGATTACATTACAGTGTGGAAACAGGCTCTTCGGCCTAACAAGTCCACACCGACCCACCGAAGCGCAACCCACCCATACCCCTACATTTGCCCCTTACCTAACACTACGGGCAATTTAGCATGGCCAATTCACCTTACCTGCACAACTTTGGACTGAGGGAGGAAACCGGAACACCCGGAGGAAACCCACGCAGACACGGGGAGAACGTGCAAACTCCACACAGTCAGTCGCCTGAGGCGGGAATTGAACCCGGGTCTCTGGCACTGAGGCAGCAGTGCTAACCACTGTGTCACCATGCCGCAAAATTTAGTCAATAGACGGTTACATTATTTGAAGCTGAGACACACGCCTTTTGGAGTACACAAGGTGTTTTCTATTCATTCTCCTGACTGGAAACCTCATTTGCATTTTTATGTCTAGTTTTGCTCTTGCCCTCTAACATATACAGGGTATTCATTGTAACCCACCATCAAAGGGCACTTCCTCTTGCCTGAAGCTTAATATAAATATGATTAGTGTCAACAGCATACCATGTTTTGCAAGTTAAGTTTTCTAGTAGTCATATTTTAGTCATTTTCCTTTTATTCTTATCACACGGATATCCATCATAAGATCTGAATCTTAAAGCAAGTGCAATTATTCCAAAATTTTGAACCTAGACCACTTAGCCAATCTTCATTCATCCCAAATTTTTAATATCAGCGTTTCTGAAGTAACCTACTCAAAATGAGGTTTGTCCTTTAGAAGGGTACATTCAGATATAAAAATTGGCCTCTAGTGCTGTGTCGAAATGAAAATGGCTAAATTTTAGTCAACTTGAGAATAGCAGCTCTGATATCAATAGTTTACAAAGCAAACAAGGTACTATCGCTGCCTCTAGGAGAAAGGAGGACTGCAGCTACTGGAGATCAGAGTCAAAAAGTATAGGCTGGAAAAGCACAGTTGGTCAGGCAGGATCCAAGGAGCAGGAGAGTCAATGTTTCAAACATAAGCTCTTCATCACATTTCTGAAGAAGGGCTTATGCTCGAAACTTCAACTCTCCTACTCCTCGGATGCTGCCTGACCGGATGGGATATTCCAGCACCACACAATTGCTGCCTCTGTTAGCACTGTGATGCATCTGGTGAGCTAATGTCATCAGCTAAACTTAGGTTTTTGCTGTAAGATTAAAAGTCATCACCCTTATGGCCACTAGTTACCTGGGAGGTTCACTGGTTTTGTTTTTGGTGATCACCAACATATGCATATCATAACAATTCGCAAAGAGATAGCAGACTGAATACAAAAATGGATAACAATTGGAAAACAACGTGGCAAAGACTGACTTTAAAACAGTGACAAATGTGCTGTAGTTTGTAGTTGAGTGCTCATTCATGTTGTTCAGATATTGGGACATCCAGCCCAGCAGCAATCTCACCAAAGAGACTGTGGCTTACTAGGACACACTCAGTGAGGTACCCAGCCATCTCTCTCAGTATATTCACACTACCTATTTAGAGCAGTGAAAAGTTGTTTTGAAAATACACTTTGAACGTGAGATGACATCTTGCATAAAAACTCATTGCTTTTCATTCAGTTGTCAGATTGCGCATTGTTGCTGAGCACAGGCTGGGTTTACAACACTATGGCCAAATCATCCAGGGACTTACATGCAGCAGGTAGCTGATGGGAAAGTTGTGGGCTGTTTATTTACAATTGTTCAGTCAGCTGCCTACTACATCCAAGGCCCTGCCTGTGGCACAAGATATCAAAACATTCCTGATATAATTACAAAGTGAGGCTGCTTGGCAGTGACATCAATATCATGAAATGAACCTTGTTAATGGCAGCCAATTTATTCAGCCATAGAAAATCTCTGAAAAGATTAATATCATTGATTAATAAAAAGATAAAAACAGCGTTGTATATGTGCAAACCACTAAAGACAGAATTTTTTTCAATTAACTTCTATAATACTCAATTTAGTGAAATTGCATTTAAATAAAATGGATTTTGGTCGCATTGAACCTTTAATCCGGAGATTAAATTGGTTTCTGGAAACTTCTTAACACCACAAATCGCAATAAGATAAACGATATCACAATATTTCCAGCTGACTTTGTCACTGATTTGTTTCAACTTGTTTCATAATTTCAGCAAAAGACTGCTGCTCTCCTCCAAAACATATTCTTCATGACTGCACAGTATAATGGGTTGTTTGTAAAAAATAAGAAACAAAAATTATTTTAGAAGCCTTATAATACTGGATGTGTGTGTTTTCTATGGGTGCAGACTGATAAAAATATATTTATATTCATAAACATTACAGGAACTTAAGGTTTGTGATTGCAAAGACTGCTCTTAGTGAGCATGTCTGCACAACATCACTCAATGACAAGCAGTAATTCATTTCATACTGAAGCTTGGGGATTAATATTTTTGTTTATTTTGTTGTTATCTCAATGAAACCTCAAAATAACAAGTACAGGACAGGTAAAAAAATCTAATATTGACAAATGAGGAATGTACCTCAATGCACATATTACTTAATTTCTAAGCATTTTTTTTTTACAATCATAATATATAATCACAATAATTTGAGACTTAAAGGGCAGGCAATGGCACAACCAACTTTTAGATGAGAAGCTAAATCAAGGACATATCTGCCTTTTCAAGTAAGCATGAAAGATTCCACTGTACTAATTCCAAAAACAGGGCTGTTATTCCCAATGATCTGGCTAATATTTATCCTTCAACCAACATCATTAAGGCAACCTTATTTTATTGTTACTTGCTCTGAGCATGTTGGCTGCTGTGTTTCTGACATTTCAACACAAGCCACACTTTGAGAGGTATGATGCCTGTAAAACAATCTGGGGCATCCGGAATTGGAAAAAAGCTATATAAATTCAAATCTTCCTTTGCTTTGCAAGCCTCCAACAATTTATTGACTGGATGATCTGTATATTTGCCTGCATACACATGGATGAATAGTATCTCTCAAAATACCAAGATGGAATCATTCACCAGATTGGAATCTATTCCATTGAGCTGAACTACAGCAACATGGCAAATTAACAATACGTGGATATTGTAGAAGACTACGTTTTCAAAAAGTTTTACTTTTCAACCTCAAATCATAAAATAAAAACGTTGCGTAAGGGAGATTGAATCAAACTGCCATGTTTGTTTTTGCACTGGATCTTTCTTTCGATTAGTCCTTGCAATATTCAAGTACTGGGAGTGAATTCCATTCATTCATACTATTAAATGCATGGTGCCACAATCTGCCCATACAGGGAAGGAGCACCTATTTAAGCTAAATAAAAATCTAAAAGTTGACCTTCATGACATTACCTGAATAACACAACACTATATCAGTCATTGTATTTCCAGTTCAATGATAATTATAGTGAGAGGGAAAAGATTTAAAAGGGACAAAGGGGTAATGTTTTCTCACAGAGGATGCTGAGTATGTGAAATAATCTGCCAGAGGATGCAGGTACAATTACAACATTTAAAAGACATTTAGACAGGTACATGAATAGGAAAGGATGAGAAGGAAGTGGGCAGAAGCAAGCAAATGGAACTAGCTAGCTTAGGAAACTTGGCTGACATGGACAAGTTGGACTGAAGGGTCTGTTTATACACTGTAAGACTCCAACTTCCCATTCACCAAAGGAAACTATGCATTTTTCAGAGGTCAATGAATTGAATGAGCATTTTATACAGTTTAACACAAGTTCTTACAATTACATTTTTTAAAAAAAATTGGTTGCAAAAACCTTAAGGTTTTGATGAACAATTTAAAAAATTAAAAACTCTTTAACTAATTATAATTCAAATTCAATGTAAATTATTAATGTGGGCACTAGAAACATGGATATAAACAAAATCATTGCACTTATAGTGGGTAATCTGAAGAGGAAAAAGACACACGAGATGAATTTGAACAATGCCAGATCTGGAATGTTCGTTTTATAAATAGGCATGTGAAAAATCAATAAACTTCTGTGCCTTGGATATCCTTTGTTGAACATGTTGTTGATCATAATATTATACGCTCTTAAGCCTTCCCAATCTAATAATCTGTCTCCTTATAAATCACTGAAAAAAAGGCATCTGGGTTTGAATATGACTGAAGCAGCAGCATAGTCACTTAAATTAATAACCTGCTTCTTGGAAAACGTTATTTGCTGTCAAGGAACTGACATTAAATTCAGAGAATATTTTTACCATGTGATTTCTTCCACTACTTAACTCTTTCCAAGCTTTTGGAGACCTTACTTGTCAAATAACATGGAGAAATCCCTAACATGTAAAAGGATTAAACCAATGATTAAAACATAGAAACATTAAATGAAAAAGACAGGAGTAGTCTTGACAGAAAAGACAGAAGAAGACACCATTTTTATTTTCAATGGTATATGCAACTTTATGTTTATTTGATGCCTCCATTATCCAGTCATCTCCTGGATCATAACGGATACTTGCAGCCTGCCAATAGTTGTCAATTTTGTGCAAGATTTTTAAAAGTCTCGCTTCATTGTTCATTCACAGGTTGTAGGTATCAATGGCTAGGTGAGAACTAATCATATTCCTGTGGGTCTGGAGTTATAGGAGAAAGTGAGAAGTGCAAATACTGGAGTATCAGAGTCGAGTGTGGGGTGCTGGAAAAGCACAGCAGGTCGGGCAGTATTCGAAGAGCAGGAGAATCGACATTTCGGGCATATTGCTTCTCCTGCTCCTCGGATGCTGCATGACCTGCTGTGCTTTTCCAGCACTACACATTCGGTCTGGAGTTACAGGTAGGTAAGCCCAAGTAAGGATGGCAGATTTCCTTCCCTTAAGGGCATAGTGAACCAGATGGGTTTTTAAACACAATTTACGAACCATTAGACTCATGAATACAATAGTAAAAGGATTCTGGATTTAAGTTTTAACCCAGGTCCCAAGAATATTACCCAGGACTTAGGCCTTCACCTGCTCTTTCCAGGTGAGTGAGTGTCAGTGAGAGAGACTAATACATTAATGTGGAACAGTTTTGTGCTGGGGGATAGGTTGTTGCACTGGTGGCTCAGAATTAGTGACCCAAATGCTGTCCTGCTTAAGGTTAGCTGAAGCAAGGCAGAATCCTTCTGCCCCATCATCCCTGGGGAGCTATGTTGATGCCTTCAGGTATCCTGGCCATATCAGGTTCATTCTCTACCTTCTGCAGGTAAAGTGCATCACTACCTTAATCCACTTGCTGTGAGACAATGTGCAAGTGTACAGGCCTCGAGCCTTCTGAGCACTTTTGCTAGCCCACAGTGAAGGGTTTCTGCAGATTAATTCCCCCTCCCCAACAACATAGTCACATCTTCAGCTCAATGAACACTCATTCACTTGGCTTCTGTTGTTGTTTTGCTGGTACCAGTTAGAGGATTCCTCTCATGTCACCAGCCACATCCTTTTGAGAATAGTCACCATCTCTAAGGAGACATCCACGAAATTTGCTTGGAGAGGTTACCTGTAGGAGGCTGCAGAATGAAAGCCCCATGGCAGATTCCTGGGCATTTTGCTCACATGCACATGGTGGTCGCATATCGGCTGAACAGGAATTGAAAGGGCCTCTAGTCTGTTCGTAAAGGCTTGATAAGAGTGTGATTGGAATGCCACACAGCTGCTGCTTCTAATTCCCAGTCCCTGTGAGAGTCGAACAGAGCAGCAAATTTTCAATTTCACTGGCTTCATCTGATAACCATGTTGGGAAGAGATTGCAAGATGTACAAAAAAAGTCACCAGATCACAGGAAACAATGTGAGGTGGAAGAAAGGACTGCAGTTTAATTTATCTTGTGCATTAACCCAAACTCTTATTTTTACATTGAAATACAGATCAGCAATTTCTCTGGGCTGTAGGTGTCTGCACAGACATTACTCCTTATCTAAGTGAGGCTCGTCAACTCCTTATGTACTAGACACTCCTTTATCCATGTCAGTACATAACTGGTTCTCAGATATAGCTTTGTAGTGTCATGCTGAAGACCTCATTTCACATACTCATTCTAGCCTGGTGCCTACTCTCTTCGTGAGGTCCCAGTCATGTGATCAGTACATTACCAGGATTTACAGGAATGTCATTAAGCCACAGGAGGTACTTGACTGCCAGGGTGTGAGTGCTTGCCCATCTGGTTCACCAGGATGGGGAAGGGCTCCTTCTAGAAGATTGCAAATGTCAGCAAACACTGAGTATGACAGCCTGCATCTCCTTAGGAATTGTTGCTTGGGAATGCTCGAAAATCTATCCTTTGTGTATAGATCTGGCTCTCTATCACCTTTGGAGCTGGAACCCTACGCTCACTATCTGGGCTTTAGAGTGGAAAGTAGCTGTGGACAAGGCAGCTCCTGATGTTGTTCCTCCTCCATAAGGAGTACCTGAACCTCTTGTTCATCATTAACGGTTTAAGCTACATAATCAATCATTCTCCTATTCTTATCTGAAAACTGACAGACATGGACCAAAGACAAAGAAATAAAAGATTACGGGAAAATGGGCTGAACCTTCTTTTGGGTCAGTCCAAGCTCCATTGAATTTTCTTTGCATGAATTTCTGTGAGGTCCAGTGAGTTTTCTTTCAAACTCACCTTCTTAACTCCCTGGCACAATGGCTTCTGTGACGTTCCATTGTAGTTCTCTCTCACCACACATTAGTTTCAGAAAAACCCAGTATGTCCCAGAATTTACTGCTATACCTTGCATCCACACCATCTTTTGAAATCCACTGTATACTCCAATAAACACTATCCAGAATTTACTGCTATACCTTGCATCCACACCATCTTTTGAAATCCACTGTATACTCCAATAAACACTATCCATTTGGAGCTGGACCTTTGCCCCAAATATGGGGCAAGCAGCACCCTTTTTTGCAGGCCTGGAGATCCAGCTGGATGGGTTCAGACCAACACTTGGCAAAAGTGAGGACTGCAAATGCTAGAAATCAGAGTCTAGATTAGAGTGGTACTGGAAAAGCACAGCAGGTCAGGCAGCATCCGAGGAGCAGGAAATGAGGAAACTGGTGAAGTCCACATTGATGCCCTGGGGTTGAAGTGTTCCGAAGTGGAAGATGAGGCGTTCTTCCTCCAGGCATCGGGTGGTGAGGGAGTAGCGGTGGAGGCGGCCCAGGACCTGCTTGTCTTCGGCAGAGTGAGAGGAGGATTTGAAATGTTGGCCATGGGGCAGTGGGGTTGATTGGTGCAAGTTTCCCGGAGATATTCCCTAAAGCGCTCTGTGAGAAGGCGTCCAGTCTCCCCAATGTAGAGGGGACCACATCGGGAGCAACAGATACAATAAATGACATTGTTGAATGTGCAAATGAAACATTGATGGATGTGGAAGGCTCCTTTGGGGCCTTGGATGGTGGTGAGGGAGGTGGTGTGGGCGCAGGTTTTGCAATTCCTACAGTGGCAGAGGAGGGTGCCAGGACAGGAAGGAGTGTTGTTGGGGGGGCATGGACCTGATGACCAGGTAGTCACAGAGGGAATGGTCTTTGCGGAAAGCGGAGGTGGGGGGGGGGAAAAGGGGAAGGGGGGAGGGGGGAGGGAAATATGTCCCTGGTAGTGGGGTCCGTTTGGAGGTGGCGGAAATGTCGGCAGATGATACGGTTTATGCAAAAGGTTGATGGGGTGGAAAATGAGGACCAGGGAGGTTCTGTCCTGGTTACAGTTTGAGGGGTGGGGTCTGAGGGCAGAGGGGCGGGATGTGGACGAGATGTGTTGGAGGGCATCTTTAACCATGTGGGAAGGGAAATTGTGCTCTCTAAAGAAGGAGGCCATCTGGTGTGTTCTGTGGTGGAACTGGTCCTCCTGAGAGCAGATACGGTGGAGATGGAGGAATTGGGAATACGGGATGGCATTTTTGCAGGAGGTAGGGTGGGAAGAGGTATAATCCAGGTAGCTGTTGGAGTTGGTGGGTTTGTAAAAAAAGTCAGTGTCAAGTTGGTTGTCATTAATGGAGATGGAGAGGTCCAGGAAGGGGAGGGAGGTGTCAGAGATGGTCCAGGTGAATTTAAGGTCAGGGTGGAATGTGCTGTTGAAGTTGATGAACTGTTCAACCTCCTCGCGGTAGCGCAAGGTGGCACCGATGCAGTCATCAATGTAGTGGAGGAAGAGGTGGGGAGTGCTGCCTGTGTAATTACGGAAGCTAGACTGTTCTACGTAGCCAACAAAGAGACAGGCAGAGCTGGGGCCCTGGCTACCCCTATCGTCTGGAGGAAGCGGGAGCATTCAAAGGAGAAATTGTTGAGGGTGAGGACCAGTTCAGCCAAACAAATGGAAGTGTCAGTGGAAGGGTACTGTTGGGGACACTGGAAGAGGAAGAAATGGAGGGCTTGGAGGCCCTGGTCATGGCAGATGGAGATGCCTGGGGATTGGATGAACATGGTGAAGATGAGGCATTGGGGGCCAGGGAAACTGAAATCTTGGAGAGAGTGGAGGACATAGGTGTTTCTCAAATGTATGTGGGGAGTTCCTGAACTGGGGGAATAGGACAGTATTGAGGTAGGTGGAGATGAGTCCAGTGGGCAGGAGCAGGCTGAGACAATAGGTTGGCCAGGGTAGTCAGACTTGTGGATCTTGGGAAGGAGGTAGAAATGAATGGTGTGGGGTTCCCGGATTATGAGGTTGGGAGATCTCCTGAAGTGATGAGGTTCTGTATGGTCTGGGAGATGATGGTTTGGTGATGGGGGGTGGGGTCATGGCCGAGGGGGGCGGTAGGAGGAGGTGTCTTCGAGTTGGCATCTGGCTTCAGTGGTGTAGAGGTCAGTGCGCCAAACTACCACTGCACCCCCTTTATCCGCTGGTTTGATGGGGATGCTGGGATTGGAGCAGAGGGAGTGGAGGGCTGCGCGTTGGGAGGGTGAGAGGGGTAGACAGGTTGAGGCAGTTAATGTCCCGGCGGCAGTTGGAAATGAAGAGATCAAGGGCAGGTAATAGGCCAGCATGGTGTGTCCAGATGAATGGCGTGTGCTGGAGGTGGGCAAAGGGGCCCTCAGAAGGTGGGCAGGAGTCCTGATTGACAAAGTAAGCTCGGAGGCGGAGGAAGAATTGTTCAACGTCATGGTGCGTATTAAATTCAACCCTTCACCATTGTCAAACAGACATTGAAGCAAGCCTATAACAGCCCAATGTAGGCTAAATGGTCTTTTTTTTATTACATATATTTCTGTATCAACTTAGTAGGAGGACAATTATAAATGTTACAGCGCTTGTTTCATCTAATTCTCCTTTCTGACTCATTTTGTTTCTCCCCCAACTGTTTTGATTGAATGTTGGATGATCTTCCCTTTGAAATAGAAGCAAGCAATCTACACACATGTCCCTACCATTGCAAAACAAAAAAGGCTGGCAGTTTAATGACAAGCTTCCACTGACCTAACTCATGTGAATGGTCATTAGCCCTTTGCAGCACAGCTGTGTGCTTTCTCTGGAACATTAATACACATCCAAGTCGCGAGCGATGTCTATCAGTTCAATTTATTGAGCACTCTGTCGCCCTGAAAGCCTAGATTGACAACTATTTGCATTGTCTCTCTGTCTCAGATTGATGGCTGTTCATGATATAACTCCATTTCATAAATGCAAGCATTTAAATTGCCTCTTATCATAGACAGGTAGCCATGTGTGGAGGAGTTACTTGTGCCAAATATGCAGCTGCAAACAGTGCATCTCACAGAGCAACAGTCAATTCCATTATCCACCAGACTTCTAGCTATTAACTGACTCCCTCGTCTTACCCTGGCAGCCAAGTATGATTATCTTCCCTTCTCATGGTGTAGAGGGTTAACAGCACCAGTTGAAGAGATGATGTAATGTTGATGGTAAATCCTGGAAGAAAGCAGAGCAATCTCATGGGGAAAGATTCTGAGCCTGCATTGAACTCTTACTGTGTGTGTACAGTGTCTGCCAATAAAAAAAAACACTTGTTGGAATGAACACTGACTACAAGAGATTCACTTAAAAGATGATTGTCACCCCCCCCCTCCCCCCCCCACCACCCCCCCAACGCCCCCGCCATCTTAAGCAGGAAACAAAACACTGCAGGAATAGGTGACAGCTCAAGGAAGAAAAAAAAAGTGGAAAACCAACAGGAGCCAGTTGTGTAAAAAGGCCACAACTGGGAGCAAGTGATAGAAATAAACAGAACAGGAAATTGGTTTTAAACTCACCAGGCAACACAGTTTGGGGAGCAGGCAAAAAAATGGAAGAGAACAACGGAGCTGCACAGCTTTGAGCAGGCACCATGGCGCCATGACTACGTCCATCAAACCCTGATGTTCTACAGCAGACACATGTAGGATAGCAGGGAAACGTATTTTGCGAGATATTGACCAAATTCAGTGTTAAACAAAAAGAAGCAAAGTGATCAACTCAGTGTCTTGCTATATACAATAGAAAGATCAGCAGTTGGTTTGTTGACCAGAAAGGAGTTAAGCTGAAGACTCATCTACGATCAAGTCCTTGGTCTTCACTTGTTTCTGTAAGAACTCGACTGAACAGATTAACTTCAATAATGGAGACACAGAATATGGGAACCTATCATCTCCTTTATCAAGCTTTATAGATTATATCATAGTTTCTGCTAATGATTGAAAGGATGAAAAATGTGGGACTATTTGTTACCAAGGTGATAGACAAGACCTGGCCAGATTTATTGCAATTAAGTGGAGGAATTGATGCTCATGACGATGGTTCTATTTGGCAGGTTTTCAAGATCTGGAAACAAAACTGTGTGCCGGCTCATAATATTTCAAGGCATAGAAAAACATACACAAAAAAAAGTCTGTAGGATGTGTAAGGCCAAAAACTCAAAATGCACCAAAGCCAAAGCCCAACGAAAATAGTAAAAGCATACTAATTGCCGTTTTGAAATATTTCCAACTTGGTATGAGCAAGTCACATAAGTAGAATAACTATCTCACACCATGAACTCAATGCCACAATGTGGCAAACTTTTTTTTTGGGGGGGGGCAGAAAGGAGTGAGGAAGGAAGGGGAGATTATTATATAAAAAAACTGTTGTTATTCTGTTATAATCATCATTGGAAGAAATAAACAAACAATAGCTCCAGGAATTAAGAGAGCCATGGCCACAGAAAAGACCAATTGACCAAGACCAAAGCCTGTAAATCCTGATGTAGATGGGGTATTCAATAAAGAGCTTAAACCAAATTACACCTTTAGTTTTGCTTTACTGGATTAGTTTTCTGGATTAGTGGTGCTGGAAGAGCACAGCAGTTCAGGCAGCATCCAGCACTCGTTGCTTTACTGTTTGTTGGGTGAAAATAGTTCAAACAAATCATAGAACATAGAAAAGTCAGCAGAGTACAGGCCCTTCGGCCCTCGATGTTATGCTGACCTTTTATCCTACTCTAAAAAGGAGAGACTAACCTACATACCAATCATTGTACTATCTTCCATGTGCCTATCCAAGAGTTGTTTAAACATTCCTAATGTATCTGACTATGCTACCACTGCTGGTAGTGCATTCCACGCACCCACTCTCACTGGGAAGGACCTACCTCTGATATCTCCCATTGACCTTCCTCCAATCACCTTAAAATTATGACCCCTCATGACAGCCATTTCTGCCTTAGGGAAAGGTCTCTGGCTATCCACTCTATCTATACCTCCCATTATTTTGTACACCTCTATCAAGTCACATCTCATCCTTCTCCACTTCAATCAGAAAGCCCTAGCTGCCTCAAATCTTTCTTTATAAGGCATGCCCTCCAATCCAGGCAACATCCTGGTAAATCTCCTCTCCCTAAAATTTCCACATCCTTCTGATAATGAGGCAAGCAGACTGATCCCATAATTCCAAGTGTGGTCTAATCAGGACTCTGTAGAGTTGCAGCATAACCTTGTGGCTCTTAAACTCAATCCCCCTGCTAATGAAAGCCAACACACCATATGCCTTCATGACAGCCCTATCAACTTGGGTGGCAACTTTGAGGGATATATGTACATGGACCCAGAGATCCCTCTATTCCTCTACACTGCCAAGAATCCTGCCTTTAACTCTAAATTGTGCATTTAAAATTTGACCTTCCTAAGTGAATCACTTCACTTTTCCAAGTTGAACTCCATCTGCCACTTATCAGCCCAGTTCTGCATCCTGTTAATGTCCTGTTGCAACCTACAACAGCCTTCTACACTATTTACTACTCCACCAACCTTCCTGTCATCGGCAAACTTACAAACAAACCCTTCTGCTTCCTAATCCAAGTTCACTTGTAAAAATCATGAAGAACAGAGGTCCTGGAACCGATCCCTGAGGAACACCACTGATCACCAAGCTTCAGGCTGAATACTTTCCATCTACCACCACCTTCTGTCAGCCATGGGCCAGCCAGTTCTGTATCAAGACAGACAGGCTTCCCTATATCCCATACCTCCTTACTTTCTGAATGAGCCTACCATGGGGAACCTCATCAAACACCTTGCTAAAATCAAGTTAAAACCTTCTTGAGATATTCTTGTGGTGCTGTTGTTGTATTCCTATTGCAAACCAGGGGGACCAAGGAGCAATTCCAACCTGCTCCAGAAGTGTATAACACCACTGAAAATGTTGACTCAAATATCTAAAAACCTTCTTGAATCATGTTTAAAAAGGACCAAAGTGAAAGTAGGTGGTCAGGTCGTGCCAAGAATAAAACAATGACAGCAAAGTCTGGAAAGACTGGACCACTTTTTTTTAATATATATAAAATCAAGAATCTTCACTTCTCATGTTGGATGTTGAAATTGATCCTCAAGGTAGCTGAATTTGCAGTGAAAATATTCCAATATCGAATTTAGAGAATATCACAAACTGCTCTCAGAACTGGGTAATTTGAAACAATAGTTTTCTTATTATGTTGCTGGCAACTGTAAGAGTAATTTACAGCATAAATCACTTAAATAATACTGCAGCTTTGCCTTAAAATGAAACTTAGAGAGCTTTCTCACTTGCATGGTTAACTGACACGTGGTCATTGTGGAGATTGTGATAATGTGGTCAATTTTGGTATTTCAGGTCAATAATTTTTGCCAGTTTTATAGAGAGTGCCACTTCATAAAGTACCAGCTCAAACAAAGTTTTCTGTATTTTTTACAAATAGAAAGACAGCATACCAACTACTGGTAGTTCTTCCATAATGCAACGGTTGTGTTCTTGTGCAACTCACTATTATAGAAAAATCCATAATCACTTTAGAAACAACATTTAGATTGCTGATGTAATTGCATTACAGCCAACACATTTTAAAAGCTAGTGCTTTTGAAACAGCATCCCCAATTTGTCAATCGCGTTAGTGAATTCACATTAATGAAAGGTGTTTGAGCAGAATGACCTGAAATGGATAAAATGCAGGAAGAAATTAAACAAATGCAACAGACAGTAGCTGCACCTATTACAGTATCCCTGACTTGGTGCTCAGGTCACAGTTCCTAAACAGAATGGAGACATTAGGATCTGTACAGACCTGTCCCAACTCAGCAAAGCAAAACAAGTGAGATATGCATCCAATGTCAACAATATCCTTGCCAAATCGCTGAAGAGCACACGGTTCACAAAATTAGATACAGACAGTAGTTTTTGGCAAGTACAAAGACTCAAAGTTGCCAACTACTTTCAGAATGTCTTTTGGTCATTATTACTTCAACAGACTATCTTCTGGGCAAGCAACACTGCCGGAGGACATTATCCAACATGCTCCAAGAGAAGGAGCAAGTGAGGACTGCTGATGCTGGAGATTAGAGTGGAGAGTGTGGCCCCTGGCATTCCTGATTAGATTAGATTCCCTACAGTGTGGAAACAGGCCCTTCGGCCCACACCGACTCTCTGAAGAGCAACCCACCCAGACCCATTTCCCCTCTGACTAATGCACCTAACATTATGGGCAATTTAACATGGCCAATTCACCTGCCCTGCACATCTTTGGATTGTGGGAGGAAACCAGAGCATTCGGAGGAAACCCACGCAGACACAGGGAGAATGTGAAAACTCCACACAGACAGACAGTCACCCAAGGCTGGAATCGAACCTGGGACCCCAGTGTTGTGAAGCAACAGTGCTAACCACCTGAGCCACCGTGCCACCCTGATGAAGGGCTTATGCCCAAAACATCGATTCTCCTGCTTCTCAGATGCTGCCTGATCTGCTGTGCTTTTCCAGCACAACACTCTTGACTCATGCTCCAAGAGAAGAATGAAACAATATGCCATATAGATAATATTTTAAAATATAACTCAATGATTGAGGAGCATGATTGTAAAGTTAAGGAAAATGTTGTTTGGAACATTAAAATGTCATCTTAACATGGAAGACCACAAAAACGAGAGAAAGTGAGGAAATCCAAAAAAGAAGAAAACACACTTGGAACTTTATTCATCACCATTGAGTGAGTAAGTTGACATCCCATCAGCCAGAAAGAGACATTATGGACCAACAACCAACAAGGAATTGATCGGATAAAAATGTAAAGACAGATAAAGATTTTGGATTAAGGAAGTGTGGAGTAATGTATGAAGTCTAAGAGATCAGAAAGTAATGATAATGCAAGATCAAATACTAGAAGAGTTTTGAGGAACGGTCACTCAGCCCAAAATATGTGAACTCTGATTTCCCTACACAGATACTACCAGACCTGCTGAGCTTTTTCTGTTATTGTTCCTAGAAGAGAGCTGGAGAATGATTTCAAAGAGGAGACATTTGGAGTTTGTGTAGAACTCTGTGTGTGTTCAATGTCTGTAAATAAAAAAGGTTCTTGTAGAATATTTAAGTGATGTTAGTATGGCGCTGCTCAGTCAGGAGCCTGCCCATCATTCCAATCAGATGATGAAACTGCTGGTTAGTCACTGTGTCTATCAGCCTCACAAGAAAAAGGCATTTAGATAGTCTGTTAAATCAACAATGCTGATTAATGTGGTAATGCCATGCAAGATCATGTACTACTTAAATGGATAAAATAGATAGATCAGCTGAGGAGGAAGAATAAAATTTTGTAATTCCGAAGAGGTGACAGGTTAACGTTTTTTGATATAATTTTCAAGGACTGAAACTTAGTAATGAAGATACGCTGCCTAAATTTAAGTCAAAAGATGTATTAACCAAGTTATTAAGATGCTGAAAGGCATGGATGATATGAAAGTTATTTAATTTAATTTATCTAAGGTCTGGAGAACACAAATGCAGAATTGGACAGCCTCAAGTGACACATGATTGCTTTTCCCCCCCAGAGTATAATGTGGAATAACTTCCATTAAACCAGCTAATCCTTTCTCAATTAACTAAAAATGAGATGGATGAATATATGGGTATGGAAGAGGACGAAGGTTATGGGATTAAGTATCCGATAGATGTTCAAATATTTATGGAACACCAGTTTTTACACATACTGTAGGGTGTATGGGAACGTCATTCTCTCAACGCAGCTCCTTCAGGTTGAATAATGCAATGATATCCTGGAGTTCTCTTTTGATTAGTTTTGGAAGTCAGGGATAAATACCATCATTAACTTCAATATTTTTGCTGTGAGCATCCATTTCCATCAAGAACTTAAACACATCAATGAATTCAATTAAGGGGAGTCTAGATAAGTAGGTGTAGGAGAAAGGAGAGCAAAAATCTGCTGGTTGGGTTAAAATGAGAGACAAATCGACTGCAGGCACTGTAGCAGAGTGAAAAAGAAAATACTGGAATATGTGAAACATAAATACTGGAATAGCCAGCTTGGCCAAAAGCCCTCATTTGTGTTTTATTAAGATGTAAGACTTTATAATAAGTTAAATTGCTTGTTCTTTCCAAAAGATCACAAAATTAATATGTCAAATAATTTTGTGTTTTGTGTGCTCATAAGAAATGGCTAACACTCCTTTAAAATATAGTTTAAATGGTTAAGTAAATAATGGATTTGATTAGTTAATGAAATAATTTTGTTTCTCAAAACCTTCTTTCCGAATAGGTGAGAGTGCCATATTTGGCTTCAGTCGAGATGGCTAATGAGCTACACCTAAGCAAATTTATATTTGGGAAGAAATTGATTGACCCAAAACAGAACTTAATCTTGCCGAATTTCCCTGCAGTTTTCGTTTAATAATTTAGATAAAGACACCAGTAGTGGCTGTTAATTAAAGCTGTGCAAACCTTTAAAGGATGAAATAAATTGATTGTTCAAGGAATCATTCAGAGATGCAGTCAAACTTTTTTTTAAAAAAAATCTTGATTTAAAAGGTAGCAAATTTTTGTGTTATACTGAGGGACTGCTGGATCATTGTTTCTTGCAATGTGCCTATGCTTTCCCTGGAATGAGTTAGACTAAAATGTATAAGGAACAAATAAGGAATTTGCAGATAGAAAACAATTGTCCTGTAAATGATACAGATACATTAAATTCTAGGTTGCAGCAAGCTATTAGTACTGTGAAAGGGTGGACCATTACATGGTATATGGAACTCAACCCAGAGTAGTGACAGGAGGGGAAACAAGGCATAGAAATTGTGCATTTTTTAAGAAAAAGAGAAAGAGATCTTGGATTGTATGACCACAGATCCTGGAGGGTTGCAGGGCAGACAGATGAGGTGGTTAAGAACATGTGTGGGATATTTTAATGAAAGAAAAATACCATAGATGCTGGAAATCTGAAAAAAAAACATGCAGATACTGTTGTTTAAAGCTTCATCAAAACATTTTGCATTTCCAGAAGCTCAATAATGTGGGCCTGATTGGGTTGGCTGAAAAAAAAAGTGTTTCCACAGTTTGTTGAAGGTATTCCATTGCAAAAGCCCAGCTGCAGATAAACAACATCTGTGCTTTGAACATTGGCTTGATCCATTTGTTTCATTCATTCATGGAATGCGGGTGTCTCTGACAAGGCCAGAATTTATTACACACCATTCATTACCCAGGGGAACTCAAATTTGGCCTGCAGGGTCTCTTTCTGTCTGGATCCATTTTATCATCCACTTGTGGTTGTTGTACTGCAACTTGTTTCAGAGGGTTGCATTTTTTTCTCTCAAAAATGTGTCAGGCTCCTTTGTACCAAGCTCCCACCATGTTATGTGACAGGTACTCATGTGACTCGGTAAAAACAATGACTGCAGATGCTGGAAACCAGATTCTGGATTATCCGTGCTGGAAGAGCACAGCAGTTCAGGCAGCATCAGAGGAGCAGGAAAATCGATGTTTCGGGCAAAAGCCCTTCATCAGGAATACAGGCAAAGTGCCTAAAGGGTGGAGAGATAAATTAGAGGAGGGTGGGGGTGGGGAGAACTCATGACTCAGCCAACGTTGTCTATCTCAAAACGCTGCAGGCAAGGATGCCCTGAGGCATGGTACATTGGCGAGACCAAACAGAGACTATAGCAATGGATGAATGGACACTGCACAACCAACAGACAGGAGTGTTCCTTCCCAGTCAGGGAACACTTCAGCGGTCCAGGACATTCGACCTCAGACCTTCAAGTCAGACCTCGGGACAGGCAACAATGAAAAGTGGCTGAGCAAAGGCTGATAACCAAGTTTGATACCCATGGGGATAGCCTCAGCCAGCACCTTGGGTTCATGCCACACTAAAGGTGACCTCAATGCACTATACACACACACTCTCCAACAGACCCATACACTCACGTAGACTCTCTCATACACAAGCTCTCTCTCATACGCTCACATATACACTCCCACACAGTCACACGCACCTTCTCAGACTTATACCCCTTTACACACACCCGCTCTCAGACACACACCTCCAAACCCGCCCTACACACACACACACGTGTGTGCATGTCGGTGTACGTTTGTGGGGTGAATTTGTACTTGCAGAATTACATTTTACTTTGCTCAAAAACTGCATGAATCCATGTAAGATTTACAGAATCTGTTTTTTTTAAAGATTAGAATCAGTCTGAACATTGTGGCACAGACAGTCTCACACAGAGCACCTAACACCTTAAATTCATTATCTGGGCTAACATGACATCAATTGTTAAAGTTCACTTGAGAATGTAACTTACATATGAAAGAATTGAAACCAACATGGTCATTCTAAAAAGATGAGATTTAACAAAATCCAGGTCTGTTTCAACATATAATTTCAGCTACATCACACTTTTGCTATAAATTCTGTGTCTTATGATCTTTTATTTCACAACCACCTGATGAAGGAGCAGCACTGAAAGCTAGTGCTTCCAAATAAGCCTGTTGGACTATAAACTTGGTGTTGTGTGATTTTAACTCTGTACATGCAAGTCCAACACTGGCATCTCCAAATCATAGCTCCTTTGATGACTTTGTTCATAACCATTAAGATGTGTTGCATACAATTGGCTTCTGTCAGCATAGCTGGTGCACTGGCCACACTACCTGAAATTTCAGTGGTCAGGATTTTGTATTGGAGCTCGGTGGCTATTTTTCTGTATGACTTTCTGACTCCATAACTCAAGGTCTGTGTGGTAATTTAGCTGAGTAGAGAGATTTTTTGAAGCTTTACTTGCTTTCATTGGTGACTGGACTATAATAAATGTTTTGGCTCTGCTTTGCTGTAGCGTTTTGGCCTTCTACACAGTGAACAATTTCTTCTTCTAGAGACTGTATTTGCTGTTTCTGGCAGGTGCTAGGAAATAAGTGCAGGACAGAGTGGAATCTCTCTGGTTTTGTTCGGGAAGGAAGCGTATTTTTAAATTTTGAGGGGTAATTTCTTTCCAGTAAAAGAGAGTATGGTTTGCTTGTAATTAGTATCTTACTCAAAATTACTGCTTTTAAATTCCTTCCATACTAGAGTAGGGCAACCAGGTAGAGAAGATGAGATCCGTTAATTAAGTAATTGTCTTAAATAGAATCTGGAAATGCTAGATAGAAGACTCATTTGTCACTCAGTGGCATAAATAAGAGAGGTCTTCCTTAGTGCACACAGAGTGCAGTGAGCCTGTGGAATCATTGGTGAGGCAGGGAGGGAAGGGTCCCATATCATTCTCTATCTTTGTCAGCCTTTAGGAGACCAGGGTAACCAAGAGTGTGAACAAACCTCAACAGCTGATATCACAGGAGATCTGTAAATCCATTAATCTCTAATCTTCAGCTCATTTTTAACAGTACAAAGTTTAAGGTAAAACAGGTCAGACTTGCCACGTGGAATGCCCACCCCATGGCATGTCAAGGATTATAGGCACTTCATGTGACACAGATAAATGCATTCCTGGAAGTGGCACTGACTGCAAAAGTTAGAGCTCCAGGAAATCAGAATGAGATCATCAGATGGAGACAGTCCAGAGCACCGCAAGGCTGAGTTACAAGTTACAGAGATGGAGAAGCACAGCAGGTCAGACAGCATCTGAGGAGCAGATTAGATTACTTACACAGTGTGGAAACAGGCCCTTCGGCCCAACAAGTCCACACCGCCCCGCCAAAGCGCAACCCACCCATACCCCTACATTTACCCCGTACCTAACACTACGGGCAATTTAGCATGGCCAATTCACCTGACCTGCACATCTTTGGACTGTGGGAGGAAACCGGAGCACCCGGAGGAAACCCACGCAGACACGGGGAGAACGTGCAAACTCCACACAGTCAGTTGCCTGAGGCGGGAATCGAACCCGGGTCTCTGGCGCCGTGAGGCAGCAGTGCTAACCACTGTGCCACCGTGCCACCCAGCAGGAGAGTCAATGTCTCGGGTGTAAGCCCTCCATCAGGAACCTAAATCGAACAATCGCGATTGAGATTCAATGACATTACCATCACCAAATCCCCCATTATCAACATTCTAAGGGTTACCATTGACTAGAAACTGGACTGGACTCACCAGATAAACACAGTGGCTACAAAAGCAGGTCAGAGGCTGGGAATACTGTGGCAAACAATTCACCTCCTGACTCCCCAAAGCTTGTCCACCATCTACAAGGCAAAAGTCATGAATGTGATGGAATATTCCCCACTTGCCTGGATGGGTTCAGCTGCAAAGAAGTCTGACAACATCTAAGAAAAAGCAAGATGCTTGATTGGTACAAGATCCACAAACATCCACTCCCTCCACCACCAACACTCAATAGCAGCAGTGTCTACAAGAGGCACAGCAGAAATTTACCGAATGTACTTAGACAGCACCCTACAGACCCATGGCCACTTCCACCTAGAAGGACAAGGGCAACAGATACATCAGCTGCAAATTCCCTTCTAAGTAACTCACCATCCTGACTTGGAAATATATCACTGTTCCTTCATTGTCATTGGGTCACAATCCTTGAAATTCCTCCGAAACAGCATTGTGGATCAACCTACAATACATGGACTGCAGCAATTCAAGAAGGCAGCAAACAAGTCTGATGTTAGGAGTCTGATCACAATTTCCACCATACTTTAAAGGTGAAGTAACTTGAGTGAACAGCAAGAGCCTTACTGAACATTACTTTGTACAGAGTCTGGTAAAAGAGGACATCTTATCTGGATTCCGACAGACCTAGTGTCCTTTTGCACATGACTATCCTTAGGTGATAGACAACTCCATTTTCTGATGTCACTTTCTGTTAATTTAAAAGTTCACATGTCTTTTCTGTGGAAGAACAATGCTGTGATTGACACTGAACCACTGTGAACCCAACAAAGGACAGATTAACTTATGTCTCTCATCTGCTGATTATGGAGCTCTACTATGTGTGAATTAGCTGCTATATTTTCCTACAAACAACAACAACTATTAGACCTTTAAAAGGGAATGGATTGCCGCTGAAATCTCTTCTTTCTTCCAAACATATTTAACACTATTTTGAAAAAAAAAACACTTTTTAAATCAATGAAGAAATACTTAAGCTTCTGTCACTCTTCAGCTAGATGAATGAATCAGGGCAAGATAGCCACCCCTCCTTTTCCTATTGTCTATCATTCTCACTAGTATCTATCTAATAATTGAACATCACAAATTAACATTGGTACATACAAAAGAGCAGCAAAAGTAGACCATTCAGCCCCTTGAACCCTGCTCCGCCACTCAATAAGATCATGGCAGATCTGTTTGGGTTGTAAATTTCATATTCTAGATTTAATGACCTTAAGTTCCACTAGCTAACAAGAATACCTGTCTTAAAAAATATGCAGTGACTTGCCTCTACCACCTTCTGAAGCAGACAGTTCCAAAGTCAAAAGCCTTAGAGAAAAACAAAATTATCTTTATCACTGTATTGGAAGGGTGACCCCCCAATTTAAGAAAACAAAATCCTCCTAGTTCTGCATTGACCCACAAAAGGAAATATCCTTTCTACCTTGACCTTGTTAAGATGTTTCAGGCTCTCATAGACTTCAGTATCTTAAGTGCCAATAGAAACAAGCTCAGCCTGTCCAACTGGTTCTCAGAATCGAGAGTGTTGTCCTGGCAAAACACAGCAGGTCAGGCAGCATCTGAGGAGCAGAAGAATTGACATTTCAGGCATAAGACCCTTCATCAGGAATGAGGCTTGTGAGCCAAGGTGGGGGTTGGGTGGGGGGGGGGGGGGGGGGGGAAAGGAGAGATAAATGGTAGGGTGTTGGGACTGGTGGGAAGGTAGCTTAGATTATGATAGGTAGGTGAAGATGGGGTGATAGTGATAGGTCAGAGGGAAGGGTGGAATGGGTAGGTGGGAAGGAAAATGGACAGGCAGGACAAGTCATGAGGGCAGTGCTGAGTTGGAAGGTTGGATCTGGGATGGGGGCGGGTGGAGGGGTAATGAGGAAATTGGTGAAATCCACATTAATCCCATGTGGTTGGAGGGTCCCAAGGTGGAAGAAGCCAACACATTCATTCCAAATATCAATCTTGTAAATCATCTCTGAAGGACTCCAATGCATCTACATCACTATTTAAATAAAGGGGCTAAAGCTACACACAGAATTCAATATGTGGTCTCAAAACTAATTAACTGAAATCACAAGTTCCTTACTTTTATACACAATTCCTTTTGTACTAAAAGATAGCATCCCTTCAGCATTCCCGATTATGAGCTGTACCTGTATATTAGCTACTGTGACTAATGCACCAGAACATCTAAATCCCTCTACATCCTTTTCATGTAAGCATTTTTCTGGCCTTTTGAAAAAACTTAATGAAAAAATATCATAATATCCCAAATTATACTCCACCTGCTAGATTTTTACTTATTCACTCAACTTTCTCGACATTTATAAGCAACTTCCTTACATGTTCTTGACAACATACTTACGCACCCTATCTTGGTGTCATCTACAAACGTAGCCACCGTGTCTTCATTCCCCTCATCTCAGTGTAAAACATTAAGGATCCAGCATAAAACCCAATGAGACTTCACATACCTCTCCCTGCTAATTAAAGACCCATTTAAGCATGCTCTGTTTTCTGCCGGATAGCCAGTCTTCTAACCATGTTAATATGTTGATCCCCTACACCATGAGCTTTTAGTTTTCACGATAACCAATAACACATTTACCAAATGCCTTTTGGAAATCCAAGTAGAGTATGTCTATAGGCTCCCCTTTCGGTGCAGCGGAGGATTAGCAAGCAGAATAAGTAAAGCTCATTCGTGAGCCAGTTACTGGAAGGCTGAAGTACGGGAGCGGGGAGTGAAGGGGCCAAGATCCAAGGTGGCATGGAAGTTGTAGCTGGGGACCTGGTCTGGCAGTCAGCTGCTGTTTTGTCATGTCTGTGAGCAGGAGTCAAGACCAGGAGCACACTGTCCTGCATTTGTTGTTGATTAACTCGGTTCTCTCCGAATGGTCACTTCCATGCGCAAATCTTCCCAGACCACTTGAGAATTCCAGAGGTTAAATTCTCTCACCATCCGAAGTAAGTGTTGATAAACATGGAGTTTGTAATCATTTTTCAGGCTGTATTTTCAGTAATCTTGCTTGATAAGAGGACTGGATTATGTCATTGTGGGACAGATTTGGCTTATGATTGAGATACTGCTGTGTTTGATTGTTTTTGGCAATTCTTCTGACTTGCTGATGCCCAGTGCAGCCGCAAATGGATTGCGGCAGTTAAAATCAATCTTTAGAAAATGGTGCAAAACTGTACAAAAGCCATGTTCAAATAACAAGGCCACAAGTAATGAACCTTGAGGAAAGGATTTATCACTGACACTTATGTCATGGCAGCAATATTTCCGTGGAACTGATCAGATGTGATTAAGGCTTGATTGGCCACCTTGAAGAATCTATTCAAACAGCAATTTCATTAACAAGTTATTGCTGCCTGTGAAGAAGGCAGCAAATTCAAAGTAAACAGGAACCAAATTTATAGCCAGTAGATTTAAATCTAATATGATTGACAGTGATGAAAACAGCAATCCATTGTCATACCGCAGTAAATCAAAATGGTTTAATTGGGATTTGAACCTCTTTGAAGCTGACCCAATTATGGAACTTAATACAGTGCAATCAACCAAGGTGCAAATAATCTTTCCAATTTATAGGATAAATTTCACTCCTCACTTCATGAAAATACCACACAGTATCTTTTCATGACATTTTATTCAAGTTCCCCTCCAAGCCACACACCATCTGACTTGGAACTATAGCATCATCCATTCACTGTTGCTGGGTTCTATATCTTGGATCTGCCTCTCTGACAGCACGTTTGTCTCCCTACACCCCAAGGACTGCAGCAGTTCAAGAAAGCAGCTCAGCATCAACATCGTCAGTTCAATTGGAAATGGGTAATAAATGCTAGCCTAGCCAGCAATGCCCTCATCCAGTGAATGATTAAAAATACTTTTGTACAAATTACTGACAAGAAACGCAGTTTTACAATAAAGCATGAACATGGAGTCGAAGTAAGCTCTCACGCATGCTCTGCTATTTACTTAACTCACAGCTAATTTCATAGTTTCACCTATCACTATGAATCTTTCACTCCATACTTATGAAGAATCTATCTCTAGCTTTAAAATATTCTATGACTGCGCTTCCATTGCCTATTGAAAAGGAGAATTCTAAAGATTTACCATCTTTTGAGAAAGAAAATAAATTCTCTTCATCAGTCTTAAATGGTGGCATTTTATTTTTAAAGTGACCTTGAGGTTAACAAGGTTAAAAATCACAACGCCAGGTTATTGCCCAAGTTTAATTGGAAGCACACTAGCTTTCAAAGCGCCGCTCCTTGGCACTCAGAAGCACACTAGCTGTTGGAGCGCCAAGGAGCGGCGCTCTGAAAGCTAGTGTGCTTCCAATTAAACCTGTTGGGCTATAACCTGGTGTTTGTGCGATTTTTAACTTTATACACCACAGTCCAAACACCGGCATCTCCAAATCATGACCTCTAGGTATAGAATTGTCTTTCAGAAGAAAGATTCTTTCCACTTCAAATTTCCATTTAGGATCTTGCATTTCTTACTAAATTCCAACAGATATAAACTTAATAAAACTGAAAGAACTGCCAATGCTGTAAATCAGAAAGAAAAACAGAAGCTGCTGGAAAAGCTCAGCAGGTCTGACATTTTGGCTATTGAGGGAGTGCAGCATAGGTTCACGAGGTCAATTCCTGGAATGGCGGGATGATCTTATGTTGAAAGATTGGAGTGATTGGGCTTGTATACCTTTGAGTTTAGAAGACTAAGAGGGCATCTGATTGAGACATATAAGATTATTAAAGGATGGACACTCTGGAGGCAGGAAACATGTTTCTGCTGACGGGTGAGTCCCGAACCAGAGGACATGGCTTAAAAATACGGGGTAGGCCATTTAGGACAGAGATGAGGAGAAACTTCTTCACCCAGAGTGTGGTGGGTATGTGGAATGCTCTGCCCCAGAAGGCAGTGGAAGCCCAGTCTCTGGATTCATTTAAGAAAGAGTTGGATAGAGCTCTCAAGGATAGTGGAATCAAGGGTTTGGAGATAAGGCAGGAACAGGATACAGATTAAAAATGATCAGCCATCATCATAATGAATGGTGGTGCAGGCTCGAAGGGCAGAATAGCCTACTCCTGCACCTATTGTCTATTGTCATCTATGGGGAGAAATTAAAATTAACATTTCAGGTCCCGTTCTGAGGTTTAGAGCTGAAATGTTAACTCTGATTTCTCGCCACAGATGTCACCAGACCTGCTGAACTTTTCCAGCAACTTCTATTTCTGTTTCAGATAGAAACGTGGCATGTTCAACTTTTCCTCAAAGACAGCCTGCCCTTTAACCTTTGCTTAACTACCTCCAACAAATTTACATCCTTCATTAAATAAGAACCATTGCTTTTCATTGTACTTCATATGTACCCTCACCATAACCCCATGACTGAAGCATAACCAAGCTCTTTTAGTTTTCAATTCTCCTCACAACATATTCTACTAGCTTTCTTCATTACCTGCTTTACTTGTATTCTAGGCTTTAACAATTCATGCATTAAGACACCTAGATCCCACTATCTCAGAACTATGCAATCTCTCACCAGTTTGATAACATGCTTCTTTTTTATTCTTCTTGTCAAACATGAACAACTTCACATTATTCCACATTATATACCATTCAGATTTTTGCTCACTTAACCCATCTCAAATATTAATGTCTTCTTTCCCATCATTGTGTTACCAGCAAACCTAGCAACCATACCTTCCTAATGAGTCCATTCTGAAATATTTCATTATATTTTAGCTGTTGCAATGTTTTGTATTTATCTACCCCTTAACCCAATTTCCTAATTCACTTTTGTTAGTTCTTTCATGCACTTAAAAATTAAACAAGTGAAATTATGAAACACTAACATTGGACCCACTTTTCTCCCCCTCAAACTGTATGTATAATTCAATCATATTGTGGTTATTCCTATCAAAACTATTAGGAGGTCATTATTTAACTTTCATTTTTCATTTAATCTTTCATTTTACAACCCCAGGCTAGTAATAGGTTACTCTCTGGTTGGCTCCAGAATGTGCTTTTCTAATAATCTACTCTGGAAACATTCATTCAATGAACATCTCATCTTAGTTACCTTTGCCCATCGAAGTCTAAGTCTATTAAATGGATTAAAACCCCCTCACATTTATCACCATTACTTTCTAACAAGCTCATTTTTTTTCTTCCTTTGCCATTATCATTTCTCATCTTTACCCAAACCATCTCCACAACCTGGTTTGCTGAGCTTAGGTCATCCATCTCTATTGTGCTGATATCATCATGAACCAACAGAGCCAGCCCTCCACCTTTTCCTAGCCTCCTGCCCTTTCTAAACATCCAGTACCCTTCAATGTTTGGGTACACAATGTTATACAGCTGCCATTTCTCTGTAAATGTCATATCATACTTATTCAGTTAAATTTGCAAATCAATTGACCTTTTTCTGAATGCTACATTCATTTCAAAACAGATCCCTTAGTTTTACTCATTTTGAAATGTTGATGTTATGTGCCATTTACTCATAGGTTTGTACTTTCTACTGCTTCCTGTAAAGGTGCTTATCAGTTTCCATGTTGTTAACTCAATCTCTTGACTTGTGTCTGCTTTTTGGTTTACCACATTTTTATCTAAATTTGAGACAAAACAGAAATAGATGGAGAAACTCTGGCAGCATCTGTGGGATGAAAGCTGTTCATCATTCACCAGACTCAAAACATTAACTCTGCTTTCTTCCCACAGATGCTGCCAAACCCACTGAGTTTCTCCAGCAATTTCAGTTTTTGTTTCAGATCTCCATCTGCAGATATTGGTTTCATTTTACTGTCTCAAATTCGATCCCTTCCCCTCACTATTTTGTTTAAACTTTTCCCTACTTCCCTAATTAGGAGGTTGACATAGAACACTGGCTGCAACATGGTTCAGGTATAGACTGTCCCTTCAGTAGAGATCCCATCTTCCCCAGCACTGGTAACAATGCACCATCAACTGACACCCACTTCTCCCACAACAGTCTTTGAGTAATGCATTCATTTCTGTAATCTTCTTTGCTTTTAACAATTTGTTTGTTACTGAAACAATAGTTCAGACATTGCTACTTGTTGGGTTCTTTGTTTTAAAATGGCATCTAGGTTCTTAAATTGCTTCATCAGTCATTGGTGTCTGAAAGTACCAACAATCAGTGCCTCCCACTGCCACTTGTTTCCTCTCCAGCCCTAAGTAGTCCATAGAATCCCTACATTGTGGATGTAAGCCCACTGAGTCCACACCTCTCCTCCTAAGAACATTTCATCTAGATCCACCCCATTACTCTTTCCCTTCTAATCCACCTAGCCTGCAATTCCCTGTACACTATGGACATTTAATATGGCCAATCCACCGAACCTGCACATCTTTGGACTGTTGGAGGAAACTGGATCATCTGAGGATCCATGCAGACACATGGAGAACGTGCAAACTCCTCACAGACAGTCGCCTGAGGTTGGACTCGAACCTGGGTCGCTGGTGCGGTGAGGCAGCAGTGTTAACCATTGAGCCATCATGATGCCTCTTGATACCTTGAACTTTGCCGCCAGGCAGGCAACCCAGCCTTGTGTATGTTTGTTCTTTGCTGTAGGGAAAGGTGTCAGTTGTCCCTCACTAAACTGTCCCCTACTAGTGCCACATTTCTTTTTGCTTCCCCCCACTTGAAAGGTTTTCTAAGCCAAGGTGCATTAACTCATCCACCCTGTAGTCCCCATTCTTATCCAAACAAGCTGAAAGTACTATAAATCTGCTGGACAGCTGTTCCTCGACCTCCTGGGACCCCTTATCTGCCTTTTTCATGGTCTCATCCTTTTTTCCCTGACTAGTGATCAAATCAGAAGACATTAACTTAAAGTGACCACCTCCAGGGATAAAGAGAATACATAACAATTCCTCTTTCTGATGGAACACTGCAGTGTCTGTGGCTTGGTCTCCAGGATATACACTCAGCTGAAATCCCTCAAGCTGCAAAAACTTACAACAGGTGTGTTTGCCCTTGAACATGCTGGTGATGAAGAAAATAACAAATGTAACTAATAAGTACCAAATGCTGTGATGATGAATTTTGATGTGAGAAATTACTGTAATGAATATCAAAGGCATTATTATTTCTTCAAAGAATGACAGCAGATTGAGAAGCTTATGCTGGATTAAAATCATTTTAAGTGCATGTTTTACTTTTACATGGTAATGCAGCTGTGATATGTCAGATTATACTATTTAATTCTACTTTTCAGTTAATGACCTGAAAATTGGCCTGTGCAGGAATACTGAAATCTTAATACAGTTAGAATGAGTATAAAGGTATCAGTTATATGACTCAAATATCCTAAAGATGGTATATTTAGATATTGCATAGAGGTTGGTTAGTTCAGTGGGCTAAATGGCTGGTTTACCACTGAGAGAGAGTGATGTGAATAGTGTGGGTTCGGTTCCTGCAATGGTGGAGGTCACTATGAAAACCCTATCTTCCTGACTTCACTCTAATGTGTGGTGACAATCAGCTGAAACACCATCAGTCATCTCTTCCTAATGAGTGACCAGCTTGATTGTCCTCTGGGACTATGGCAAAGTTACCTTAACATGCTAATTTAAATACAAAATAATCAAAAAAATTTAATTGAATGGATTGGGTAACATTTTGTTTATCAGTTATGCACTCCATCTCTATCCACTCGATGTGATAGACGTATCCACTAAGATACTTGAGAGAGATGCCTCAGTTGTGGAGCTGCCCGTACACTTCTCTCCCCGTATCCTAGTGACAAGCAATTTTGGAATTTCTTGAAACCGGATTGTCATGCAACACGTCTGCTACATTTTGAACATCACTCTCACTTTGACAAAAAAAAATTGGCAATTTTAGTCTGAGCACTTCTGCAACTCTGCTCAGTTTAAACCTGCTCTTCTGAATTAGTGCAAAGATGTAGATGGAAACTGGCAGGGCACTTGTTTAAATATGCAAATCAGCACCACATGATACCCCCACGAGGCCCTCCCTTGGTACCAGTGGCTATTCTCAGTGTTAGTTTGTGGTCCCCTCCCCAATGTTGAATTCTGTTCACATCTGCCATCCCTGCACGAGTGAGGGAGATCAGTTTATTGGCAAAATGCCGATGATACGTGGAAATTATAGGTACCCTTATGCTAGGATGATGCTAGTTCGCACTTCTGGCTAGAATTAGAATTACTGCAACGAATACTGACGTCTACCTGATATCCCAGTACATGCTGAGCACAAATATTGCTTAGGTTATCTGGTCCTTCTCCTGTTTAGATAATGGCAAAGTGGCAAGTTTCCACTGATCCCCCAAATAGAGCTTCCAATCCATAACTGAGAGCGAACCTGCAGATATCTCTCACTATTAATTCTATTTGACATTATCTCTGCAGATGCTAATCATGTGATTTTGCAGGGACATAACTCACAAGGTTTGAAGTTGCGCTAGTGCTTATTTTGGATAGGTCAGAAATTGCCTGAGGGCTAAAATGATTTATCTATGAAACTTGCAAAAAAATACTAGCGAGAGGGGACTTGTTTTATTCTGCCCCTGGGGATATTCCCTTTATCTATTGAGCCATTGTTAAAATTACCTGTTCAAACCTGGTTTCCCATGCAGGGACTTGTTCATAAGTTGCTATGAAAGGTAACATGTTAAAGGTGCTTGTGAATGTTTCCTTTATTCAGTAACATCGAATAAAAGTTGTAAATATATTCTTTTGAAATAATAGCTGACTAGTTGCTGAGGAACATTGCAATTTTACTAAAAAGTGCTGCAACTACTTGGTCTATTTCTTTGCTGTTTTAGAGCGAGAAGAAGCTATTAACTTGTTTGCACTTGTGTTTGCTGTCTGAAACAAAACTATTAAGTTCATCCTTATGATACATTTTTCATGTTCTTCAAACAGGAGTTCACAATTCTGTCTAAAAACAAAATGCAACATTTCAGTTGCAGATAAAATCCCCTCAGATGAAAAAAGTGCGAACGTTTTGCTGGTCATAAAAATAACATGTTAGACATAGGCAAGACAGGCAACCCTCAATGTCAATCTCTGTGAAAGGACTGGACAAGTGAAGTCAACAGATGCCTGAAAAGAGGAGAAAGGTACTGATACTACACAATAAAAGAGGCGGCGACTGGTAATTTGAATTTGTAGCAGAGTGGTGCATGTTCACATTCATTGACCTCTTCGTCCAAGAGCTGCTTACATTTGTAATTAAATGGACCATTTGCTAGACAGGTGATCAACGACAAAACGAAATCTTTCTGAAGCTGACAAATTTTGCCTTAACATCTCAAAATAATACACATTTGTGAAAGGTCTTTATTAGTTTTCTGATACACAAGTTGAAGATCAAAAATAAGGAAGGTGTCATTTCCATCAGTACTTTGAAACTTTGTATTATCCAATGCATTTGAAGCTACAAAATAAACTAACTGCATGCATTCATTTGTTGGGCTGTTAATTAAGTTACTGTTGATTAGCTAACAGAAGCAAACACAGCTGTGTTTTGGAAAAGGCTGTACTGAACATGTAAATCTAATTAGTGTGGACATGGCTCAACAATATATTTGGAGATAGGAAATAATTAGACTTAATTCTTCCAATATCACAGCTGATCAAAGCTGGAATACTTCAAGACAAAGATAGTCATAATAGCAACTTACAAAAAAAAAATTGAGCAATGTTTCAAATTATTTACCTAAGTACCTGTTGTATTTATATCCAGAGGGATCTGAAAAGGTCTACACCTGATTGAAAGCAATAAGCATTACCTCCTGTGAATGACATTTTGAGAACTGGGGGAGAATAGAGTTGAAACTTGTGGGAGACAGGCTTAAGGTTGGATCCTCCCGATAATCTGTAAATAGTCAAGAGTGTAGTGCTGGAAAAGCACAGGTCAGGCAGCATCTGAGGAGCAGGAGAGTCAATGTTTCAGGCATAAACCCTCTCCTGTTCTTTGGATGCTGCCTGAACTGCTGTGCTTTCCACCACCACACTCTCGACTCTGATCTCCAGCATCTGCAGTCCTCACTTTCTCCTAAGCTGTAAATAGCTACAAGAATGCAATAAACTACATTTTGCTTACTCAACAGTTTGACCACAATGTTATAATCATCCCACACAAGACCACATAAGGCCATAAGGAATTCTCTCACAAATTTGGAAGGCAGCACACAACACAGAAATCTCTCAGGGCAGTAATGTCTGTGTGGAGCCTTTATTTGGCTCAATGATTTCAGTGGAAACGTATGGTATTTTCAGATTATTGAAAAAAAAGTTATACCACCTTTTTTCAAGCACACAGGGCAATTAATGCTCAAATTGGAAATGACATTAAGCTTCTATTAATGTCTAGGGCTGTGGTCATTTATGACAATACTAGTGCTCATCACTAACACCCTAGCTGCCCTTCAGAAGGTAGTGGTTACTTACTGAAACATTATAGTTTATTTTGTGATGGTGCTTCAGTGACATTAATTGAATTAAAATCTTGAAATTTTCCTTCTATGTTGACACAGAAGTTTTGATATATTTTCAAAGTTAGGATGATGTGTGATTTAGACATCGTTTGGGGTTGGTGTTCCCATTCATCTGGAGGTGGAGGAGGAGGTGGAGGAGTCGCAGATTTGAGAGGTACTGCTGAATAAATGCAAGACAACTCAATGTAATAATGGTAAAATTGGAAAGAGGGATGGGGGAGGGTGTTGAAATGCAGGGAGTGGTTGTCGGAGATGGTGGATGGAGTGTCATCAAGTGGATTGCTTTGTCCTGGATGATATTCAGCTTCAAGCATTACTGCTGTCACAGCTATCCAGAAAGGGTAAAAGTGTTCCATAATATGCCTGACTGGTGTCTTTTGGAAATCAGATAGTAATCTATTAGCCACACAGAATATCTAATCACTGCACTGATGAAAAGTGGGCTTGTGGAGAGCAATGGTAGCACAGCTCACTTCAGATCATAAGGTTGTCTGTTCAAGTTATGTTATGTTTGAAGAGACTTACTGTTTCTCAAACTTTTGAGGGCTTTTATGATACCGTGGTAATGTTCCTACCTGAAGGTCTGGTTTCAAATCCCGCCTGTACAGCTTGGTAAAAATATGCATTTGTCTTCTTCACAGACTTGACTATATTCCCAGTTTTTCCATTGGATTAAGACAAGAACTAGGACCAGAAATTAGGCCATTCAGCCCATCGAGACTGCTCCACCAACAATCATGGATGATAAGCTTTTCAATCCTATTCTCTCACTTTTTCTCCATAAACGCTTGAGCCCCTTGACAACCTATCAATCTCTGTCTAAAATATACTCAATGACCTGGCCTCCACAGCCTTCTGTGGCAGTGAATCAGATTGATTCACCACTCTCTGGCTGAAGTTTCTCCTTATCTCCATTCTGAAAGGTCTTCCCTTTACTCTAAAGGCCCTAGAGTCCTCATCTCCCTTGCCAATGGAAACATTTTTCCAACATCCAATCGGCCCAGGCCATTCAGTATTCTGGATTGTGGATAGTGAGATGACGACATCACATAAACCACATCTTTTGGCAAAGGTGACTCGTTGTGCTTACTCAAATTGTAGACAATTATCTGTTACTACACTGTCTAGCACTTCAAATTGTGCTAACATCTCAAAATTCCCTCATTACATCACCCATGATAATAGTAGGGAGCCAGTCTACTTTGATTAAATTGCTGTAATAGGCACACAGAATGAGAAGAATATGGCATTGTAAAGTATAGAGATCACACAAACATTTTCCCCCAAGAGTTAGCCACAAACCTGTGTTGTAACAATTGCTCTTTCTCTGGAGGTCTCCTAGAAATCAGTCAAATAGATATTTAGCATGTGCGCATTGAAATGATTAGACAATAGAAGCTATCACACTACGTACACTGTCCTCGAACCATGATATTTGTTAAATGAGCTATTGGCAACAACTCCTTCTGCAAGGATACTGGTAAATCAAACTTTTATTCATTGAATACCAAAGTTCTTTCTAGTGCTAATTCATTGCAAATGTCACACTAAGACCATAGATACTCAGGTATCCTTGACTTGATCACTTGCAGCCAGTCCGGTCAGACAATAACAGAGTATTACTTTTCAACTTGATCATCTGGTGCATTATAAATTGTTGTGAGCAATGAGCTATCATTTGAAAATGCTTATAATGACTAACTCCTTCCAGTTCAAATGAACAATCACAGGTATTACCATCTGGAAGGTAAGATCAGCTCAATATATCTGCAAGGGCCATCCATTCAAATTGTACATACCAACAAAGGTACAGGAGTATTCTTATTTGTTCCTTTGATTCTGGATTAGTGGTGCTGGAAGAGCACAGCAGTTCAGGCAGCATCCAAGTAGCTTCGAAATCGACGTTTCAGGCAAAAGCCCTCCATCAGGAATAAAGGCAGTGAGCCTGAAGCATGGAGAGATAAGCTGGAGGAGGGTGGGGGTGGGGCAGAAAGTAGCATAGAGTACAATGGGTGAGTGGGGGAGGGGATGAAGGTGATAGGTCAGGGAGGAGAAGGTGGAGTGGATAAGTGAAAAAGGAGATAGGCAGGTAGGACAAGTCCCGGCAAGTCATGGGGACAGTTACTGAGCTGGAAGTTTAGAACTAGGGTGAGGTGGGGGAAAAGGGGAAATGAGGAAACTGTTGAAGTTCACATTGATGCCCTGGGGTTGAAGTGTTCCTTTGCAATTCTGAGAAAGTGTGGCCCTTAGCTGAGGCAGGGCTGACTGGAGAGAGGTTAGGTGCCGGCGCATTGCTGCAAGCGTGGAGCAGAGGATCTTGAAGGAGAGCTGTTGCTGGTGTTTTTGAATCTGTAGTCTGGACTGTTTGTCCTGTTCGGGTCCGAACTCTGCTGGTTTAAAGGTGGTCCAGAGTCTGTGTGGGATGAGCTGGTTACGGAGGCAGGCACTGAGGAAGCGAATGTGGCTGTGGTAGAGAATTTGTTTCACGACATGGTTGAACAGCTTCAGGGCAGAGGAAATGACCTGGGAGTTGCAGTGGGAGAAGAACTCCCTGAGATTCTTGTAGGGAGAGGAGGAAAAACTTCTTCAAGGCAGGCATCCTTGCAAGAGGGTTCGCAGTAGGGTTAAAATCAATGAGATAAAAACAATGACTGCAGACGCTGGAAACCAGATTCTAGATTAGTGGTGCTGGAAGAGCACAGCAGTTCAGGCAGCATACAAGTAGCTTTGAAATCGACGTTTCGGGCAAAAGCCCTTCATCAGGAATAAAGGCAGTGAGCCTGAAGCGTTCCTCTAGCTTATCTGTACAAGCTTCAGGCTCACTGCCTTTATTCCTGATGAAGGGCTTTTGCCCGAAACGTCAATTTCAAAGCTACTTGGATGCTGCCTGAACTGCTGTGCTCTTCCAGCACCACTAATCCAGAATCTGATTTCCAGCATCTGCAGTCATTGTTTTTACCTATTTGTTCCTTTGAGTCCATTCCAAGGTTTAGTAAAATCATGGTTGATCTGACTGCAAACTCAAATCCAATTTCCTACCTAGCACCAATAAATTCTTGTATACCAAGCATTCAGCCAACTCTATAGTAAATATATTCAAAGACTCTACTTCCACCACTTTTTCATGAAGTGTTCCAAAAGACCATGGTCTTCTGAGATAAAAAATCCCCTTACCGCTGTTTAACAACAATGGGTCATCTGCCTAAAATGATGGTTCTAGATTCTCCCATGAGATGAAACATTCTGTCCACATTCTATCTAAACGTCCCCTCTGATCTGCCATCAGAGCACAGGCTTTACCTCAGCTATATTTCAACCAGACTCAGAAATGATGCGGTTAGCTCCCAGAACAAAGATCAGACAGGGGTAACATAGTATGGAAAAATTCAATATATGCTTACTACAGCCTGAGATATTATACTTCAGAGCCTGTACTAAAATGAAGCTATTTGTATAGCACTTCAATCAATGTGTCATGCTTCAAGCAGCCCCAATTAAGATCAAAATGGAGGCTGTTAAGCCCTTTAGTTACACATTATGAGACAATGGTAATATAATTAGCATGACTCTTCAAATTACATCACGTACATACTAACTATGAGACATAACATAAAAGATCCTGAAGGTGTTATGTTTCAAATTTTCTAAACTTCAGTGGATACAAACCATTCCTCATAAGAACACCAACCCCATGATGATTCCAATAAAGATTATCCTAACTTTCCCCAGTACCAATATCATTCTCCATATCTCTGACATCAGTGTTTGGGCCGTGTATTAGAACATAGAACAGAAAAGCACAGCACAGAACAGGCTCTTAGGCCCATGATGTTGTGCTGAGACTTAATCCTCGTGTAAAATAGAGAAACAACCTACACACCCCTCAACTCACTGCTATCCATGTGCATGTCCAGCAATCGCTTAAATGTCCCCAATGACTTCACTTCCACCACTTCAGCTGGCAACATTTCATGCATTCACAACTTTCTGCGTAAAGAACTTACCTCATATCTCCTTTATACCTTCCTCCTAATATCTTCAAACTATGACTTCTCATACAAGTCAATCCTGCCCTGAGGAAAAGTCTCTAGCTATTAGCTCTATCTATTCCTCTCAATATTTTAAGCACCTCAATCAGGTCTCCTCTCTTCCTCCTCCTCTCCAGAGAGAAAAGTCCAAGCTTATTCAACCTTTCTTCATAAGGCAAGCCCTCCAGTCCAGGCAGCATCCCACAATATTCCAAGTGTGGTCTCACCAGGAACTTGTAGAGCTGCAGTAAAACCTCACAGCTCTTAAACTCAATCCCCCTGTTAATGAAAGCCAAAACACCATGTGTCTTCTTCCCAACCCGATCTACTTGGGTGACAACTTTGATGGATCTATGTACTTGCACACCCAGTTCCTCTATTCTGCCAAGAATCCTGTCTTTAATCCTACATTCAGCATTTGGGTTCGACCTTCCAAAATGCATTACTTCGCATTTATTCAGGTTGAACTCCATCTGCCATTTCTCAGCCCAGCTCTGCATTTTGTCTATGTCATGCTGCAGCCTGCAGTAGCCCTCTATTCTAAATCGACGACACCTCCAACCTTAGCGTCATCTGCAAATTTACTAACCCACCCCTCAACCTCCTCATCCAAGTCATTTACAAAAACTAAAAAAAGAGCAGAGGCCCTAAGAACAGAGCCCTGCGGGACCCCACTCAACACTGTCTTCCAGGCAGAATACTTCCCATCTACAACCACTCTCTGCCTTCTGTCAGCCAGTCAATTCTGAATCCAGATAGCCAAATCTCTCTGTATCCCATGCTTCCTGACTTTATGAGCGAGCCTACCATGGGGAACCCTATCAAATGCCTTGCTGAAATCCATATACACCACATCTACTGCTCTATTGTCATTGACCTGTCTTGTCACCTCTTCAAAAGAACTCAGTAAGATTTTTGAGGCATGACCTGCCCCTCACAAAGCCTTGCTGACTGCCTTTAATCACACTATGCTTTGCCAAATAGTCATAAATCCTCTCCCTCAATTCTTTCCACAACTTTGCTGACCACAGACTTAAGACTGGCTGGTCTGTAATTGCCAGGATTTCCCTAGTACCCTTCTTAAAAAGTGGAACATTCACCTCCTTCCAATCCTCCAGTACAACTCCTGTGGAGAGTGAGGAGTCAAATATCCTTGCCAGTGGCTTAGCGACCTTGTTTCTCGCTTCCCGGAGCAGCCAAAGATAAATCTGGTCTGACCCTGGGGACTTATCAATCTTAATGTTTCCAAACTTTCTAGCACATAACTTCATCAATCTTGATCTGGTCAAGACTGTATCCCAGCTCCTCTAAGTTTTCATTTACAAGTTCCATTTCCTTGGTGAAAGCCAAAGCAAAAAACTCATTTTGGGCTTCCCCTATCTGCTCAGACTCCACGCACAAGTTGCCTCCGTTATCCCTGATCAGCCCTACCTTCTCCCTAAGCATTCTTATTCCTCATGTATGTGTAAAATGCCTTTGAGTTCTCCCAAATACGTCTTGCCAAGCCTTTTATGTGCCCCTTCCTCAGTTCATTTCTGAGCTCCTTTCTATTAAAGCCTGTAATTTTTTAAAGCTGTGCTGGATCCTTGCTTCCTCCACCTTACGTAAACCGCCTTCTTCCTTTTGACAAAAGTTCCTCTGTTCTCCTTCATCCACGGCTCCTTAATCTTACCCCTTCTTACGTGGCTCAGAGGAACAAATTTGTGCATCACTCACAACAACTGCTCCTTAAATAGTCTCCACATGTCTGCTGTACCCTTTCTGTGGAACAATTGTCCCAATCTGTACTTTTCAACTCCTGTTTGATAGCGTCATAAATTTCCTTTTCCCCAATTAAGTATCTTCCCTTGGTAACTGCTCCTTTCTTTCTCTCTCCAAGGCTATGCTAACTGTGAGGCAGTTGTGATCACTTTCACCAAAGTGCTCTCCCACTGCGAGATCTGACACCTGTCCTGGCTCGTTGCAGAGCGCCGAATTCAAAATGACCTCTCCCCTCGTCGGTTTGTCTACATACTGAATAAGGAAACCCTCCTGAACACCTGACAAAAATGGCCCCATCCAAACCATCTGCACGGAGGAGGTTCCAGTCAATATTGGGAAAGTTGAAATCACCCATAACAACCACCCTGCTACTTTTGCATTTTTCCAGAATCTGCCTGCCTATGAGATCATCAATCTCTCTACTGCTATTAGGTGGTCTGTAGAAAACCCCCAATGCGGTGGCTGTTCCCTTGCTGTTCCTAACTTCCACCCATACTGACTCAGTAGACAAACCTTCCTCAACAACCTTCATTTCTGTAGCTGTGATGCACCCTCCTCATTTTCCACCCTCCCTGTTCTTTTTAAATGTTCTAAACCCTGGAACATCAAGCAACCATTCCTGCCCCTGTGAAAACCACGTCTCTGTTATGGTCACAACATCGTAGCCCCAAGTACTGATCCATGCTTTAAGTTCGTCACTCTTATTTCGGACACTCCTTGCATTAAAGCAGACACACTTTAACCGATCCCTATGTTTCATCGTGAGAGAAACCTTCCTGATAAATTCAATATATTCTGTCAATGTCCCGTCTGCAACTGTCTCCCTCTCAGACATGTGGCTCGGATTCCCATCCCACTGCCAAACTAGTTTAAACCCTCCCATATCACGCGAGCAAATTTCCCACCTCGGACATTTGTACCCCTCCAGGTCAGGTGCAACTTGTCCTTCATGTACAGGTCCCAGCTTCCCCAGAAGGCATCCCAATGGTCCAGGTATCTGAAGCCCTCCCTCCTGCACTAGCCTCGCAGCCACATGTTAAGCTGCATTCGCTGATTGTTTCTCATCTCACTATCTCGTGGCACCGGTAGCAAACCTGAGATCACTACTCTATTCGTCCTGCTCTTCAGCTTCCAACCTCACTCTCTGTAGTCACTTTTCAGATCTTCAATCCCTTTCCTGGCTATATTATTGGTGCCAATGTGTACCACGATTTCTGGCTGGTCACCCTTCCCCTTCAGAATTTTGTAAACCCGACCGGCGACATCCCAGACCCTGGTACCAGGGAGGCAACATACCATCCGGAAGTCCCGTTCCTAACCACAAAGCCTCCTGTAAATCCGTCTAACTATTAAGTCCCCTACCACTAGCGCTTTTCTATTCCCCTCCCCCCCTCCTTTCTGAGGGACAGTGCCAGGCTCAGTGCAGAGACCTGTCAACTATGGCTTTCCCCTTAGTAGGCTGTCCCCACCACCAGTATCCAAAACGGTATACTTATTGCTGAGGGGAACGGCCACAGGGGATCCCTGCTTTGACCATCGGTTCCCTTTCCTCCCCCTGACTGTAACCCAGCCATCCTTATCCTGTGTCAGGGGAGTGACCACCTCCCTGTACATCCTCTTAATTTCCCACTCAGCCTCCCGAATGATCTGTAGTTCATCCAGCTCCAGCTCCTTAACTCAGTTTGAGGAGCTGGAGTTGGGTGCACTTCCTGTAGATGTAGTTGGCAGAGGCATGTGAAGTGTCCCTCACCTGCCACATTCTGCAGGAGGATTCTACCACCTGATCTGGTTTTCCACAGACACCAATTTGCATATTTGAAGAACTGCTTCCATACTTTCAAACACCCTTTTCTCATCCTGCTCACACCATTAGTGCCTGCAGTGACCATGGCAGCTAAGTCCTCTCCTGCCAATGCAAGTTTCCCTCCAGCTTTGAACCAATGTCTGATACCTTGACACCAGGCAGACAATACAACTGACTAGACTTTCAATCTTTACTGCAGCAAACTGTGTCAATTTTTCTGACTGTACTGTCTCCCAAAACCATTATATTTCTTTTCGCTTCCCTAACTGAATGGCTTTCTATACCATGTCAAGTTAGCTCATCCATCTTGCAGCACCCCCTCCCATCTTATTTAAGCAAGCAGATAGAATGTCAAATTCTCATGAACAATTGCAAATCTGAGAATTCTCCAGCCTCACTTGTATCCAGAAACTCCTACCTCCTGCAGCTGTGACACATTACCTATCATACTTTACTAATTGTGTTCCAATTAATGATCAAATTGAACAATATGTTTACTCATTTTTTTTTACATATTCCTTAATCTTATGGTCAGTTGCTATACTATTTTGAATCTTAATAATAGAGTAAGCATTAGCCACTTACTAGATATTCACCAGAACAAAAACTGGCTTCTGCTCATTGACGAAAGTTAGAATCAATTTGTAGAG
Source organism: Chiloscyllium punctatum (assembly GCF_047496795.1). Taxonomy (NCBI): domain Eukaryota; kingdom Metazoa; phylum Chordata; class Chondrichthyes; order Orectolobiformes; family Hemiscylliidae; genus Chiloscyllium; species Chiloscyllium punctatum. The sequence goes on along the minus strand of NC_092745.1, from coordinate 107,502,579 downwards.
GCTCAGTGGTTAGCACTGCTGCCTGACAGTACCAGGGACCTGGGTTCAATTCCAGCCTCGGGCGACTGTCTGCATGGAGTTTGCACATTCTCCCCACGTCTGCTTGGGTTTCCTCCAGCTGCTTCGGTTTCCTCCCACAATCCAAGGACATGCATGCTAAATTGCCCATAGTGTTCAGGGATGTGCAGGTTAGAGGCATTAGTCAGGAGTCAATGTAGAGGAATGGGTTTGGGTGGGGTACTTTTCAGAGGGCTGGAGTGGACATGTTGGATTGAAGGGCCTGTTTCAACACTGTAGGAATTCTATGAGATTTTAAAAAAAATCAAAGGCCCCGGAGCACTTCTCTTATTTCCCTTAATCGCCCAACCACAGCACTCTATTGTAAGATACTTCTGTTCCTACCACATAAGTCTTAGATGACCCTTTACAAAGGAATTAGTTTCAGCTGCTTCATTAATTAAGTTCAATTGCTTTACCAGGAAAGATCTTGTTAAAACCATGCTTAGTAACTCCAGAATTCAAAGTGTAGAATGCCAAAATATGCAAAATTAAACTTGTTCAAAATACTTAGACTTCCTTACTCAAACTGCCAGTATTCAGTCCGAACTCTTCATTGAAAAAAAACAAAAGTAAAGAATCAACTTCACTCCTTTTTGACAGGAAGGAACACTGATGCATGAAGGAAAATAATTCTGAGTGCATTGATTGGTTGCACAATTTGTCAGGCAAGAACAAGCCTTCTCTGAGTTATTTGACAGAGGGAGAAGGGAGTAATGTTCTGGATTTCCAGTGTGCATGTTGAACCAGGGAAGAGACATGTTTTGACAAGACCCTTGAAGCTTCACAAAATCCCTTCAAGCTTCCATTGTTTGGTGGGTCATGTGTTATTATGACAATGATCTCTTTCAAAGTTCCAGCTGCAGATAGAGGATTAAAAGGTCAGCAGAAATAAACAGCATTTCTAGAAGCTTTTTCCCCAAGCTGGTTGTATTTTGTTTCTGCTGCTGTTTGAAGATCAATACACAAGCAACTGGTTACCCATGCTGCATCAGTGCTGTTCAAAATCCAAATGGAGATGTACTGTCGAGAAATCTTTCCCTTAAAATTGTAACATACAGAGGCTGGGATGCTGGGGTCTACTCTTTAAGTGCAGTATCTATTTAAGACCTTTTCAAAATAGGGTTGCTCAGTGGCTTAGTGGTTAGTACTGCTGCCTCCTAATGCTAGGGACCCGGGTTTGATTCCAGCCTCAGGTGACTGTCTGTACGGAGTTTGCGCATTCTCCCCATTTCCGCATGAGTTTCCTCTTAGTGCTCCGGTTTCCTCTACAATCCAAAGATGTGCAGGTCTAGTGGATTAGCCATGCTACATTGCCCATAGTCTCCAGGGATGTGTAGGTTAGGCGTGTTTACCATGGGAAGTATAGGGTAGGGTGGATGGATCTGGAGCTCTTCAGAGGGTCACGTTGGGCTGAATGGCCTGTTCCCACGCTACAGGGATTCTATTTTAAAAATCTACTTAGACTCACATTTGGAGTTGTTTCATTATATCAGACCGATGCAGCGAAAGTATTTTGGGGAATGAGTGTGTCCATGTAATTGGTACATTCCTGAACTTCCAACAATTGTTTAAAAGCTGATGTATTTTGGGAAAGCAAATCTTAGCAGGATGTATACACTTAATGATAAGGTCCTAGGGAGTGTTGCTGAACAAAGAGACCTTGGAGTGTAGGTTCATAGGTCCTTGAAAGTGGAGTCGCAGGTAGATAGGATAGTGAAGAAGGCGTTTGGTATACTTTCCTTTATTGGTCAGAGTATTGACTACAGGAGTTGGGAGGTCATGTTGCAGCTGTACAGGACATTGGTTAGGCCACTGTTGCAATATTGCATGCAATTCTGGTCTCCTTCCTATCGGAAAGATGTTGTGAAACTTGAAAAGGTTCAGAAAAGATTTACAAGGATGTTGCCAGGGTTGGGGAGGATCTGAGCTACAGGGAGAGGCTGAAGAGGCTCGGGCTGTTTTCCCTGGAGTGTCAGAGGCTGAAGGGTGACCTTATAGAGGTTTACAAAATCTTGAGAGGCATGGATAGAATAAATAGACAAAGTCTTTTCCCTGGTGTGGGTGAGTCCAGAAGTAGAGGGCATAGGTTTAGGGTGAGAGGGGAAAGAAATAAAAAGGACCTAAGGGGCAACATTTTCAGGCAGAGGATGGTGCATGTGTGGAATGAGCTGCCAGAGGCTGGTACAATACAAGATTTAAAAGGCATCTGGATGGGTATATGAATAAGAAGGGTTTGGAGGGATATGGGCCAGGTGCTAGCAAATGGGATTAGATTGGGTTGGGATATCTGGTCGGCATGGACGAGTTGGACTGAAGGGTCTGTTTCCGTGCTGTACATCTCCATGACTCTATAAATGGAACTGTTTGTCTATAATTTTCCATTTGTTAATGTCAATTACAAGCCATGATCATTTATCTATGAAGAAAACACTTTTAGGTTTTATCTTAATCTTGAATTGTTGTCTTAAGTGTTTATCCTAAATCAGAATTATTTGCATCAGAATTATCTGCAGAGACTCTTACACAGCACAGTCCTTCCATCTGCTTGTGCATTATTCATTGAAAATCTTCTGGTGCTCTACTGAACCTAAGCAGCAGGCTCTTCTAGCTCTACCATCATTGCTTTATGGTAGGCTGATTAGAGTATTGTGTAGGCTGACTATTCATAAAGGTGCACCTGCCAAACTCCATTTGAAACACTGAGAAATTAGACATTTCCACCATGTACACCATAGCCACAATTTCAATCATTGGCAACGATTAATGTTCTTGCTTAAGATAGCTATTGCCTGACATTTGAGTGGTGCAAATGTTATTTGCTGTTTGTCAGCCCAAGCCTGGATGCTGTCCAGATCTTGTTTCTTTTGAACATGGACTGCTTCATTATCTGAGAAGCCGCAAATGGTGCTGAACATTGTGCAATCATTAGCAGACATCCTCACTTCTAACCTTATATTGGAAGGAAGGTCATTGATGAAGCAGCTGAAGATGGTTGGGCCTTGGACTCTATCCTGAGGAGCTCCTGCAGAGATGTCCTGGAGCTGAGGTGACTGACCTCCAACAACCACAAGCATCTTCCAATGTACAAGATATGACTCCAAACAGCAGAAAGTTTACCTCAGTGATTCCAGTTTTGCTTGGGCTCCTTAAGGTCACAGGATTGGTTGAATGCAGCCTTGATGTCAAGGGCTGTCACCATCACCTCACCACTGGAATTCTGCTCTTTTGTCCATGTTTGGACTAAGGCTTTAATGAGATGAGCTGAATGGTTTAATCCAAACTGGGCACCACTGAACAGATTATTATGGAGCAGGTGCTGCTTGATTGCACTATTGATGACATCTTCCATCATTTTCCTGATGATCGAGGGCAGATTGATGTGGCTGTAGTTTGCTGGTTTGGATTTGTCCTGCTTTATATGTACAGGACATACTTGGAAATTTTCCAGATTGTCGAGTGTTGTAAATGTACTGAAACAGCTTGGCCAGGGGAGTGGCAAGTTCTGGAATAGAAATCTTCAGTACTATAGCCAGAATGTTGTCAGGGCCCATAGTCTTTGTGCTATCCAGTACATTCAACCATTTTTTGACATCACTTGTCGTGAATCAAATTAGCCAACTGGTGTCTGTGATACTAGGGACCACTGGAGGAGGCCAAGATGAATCATCCACTTGACACTGTTGGCTGAAGATTGCTGTAAATGATTCAGCCTTATCTTTTGCACTTATGTGTTGGGCTCTTCTGTTATTGAGGTTGGGGATATTTGTGAAGCCTCCTCCTTCAGTGTATTGTTGAATTGTCATCCACCATTCACAATTGGATGTGGCAGCCTGCAGAGCTTACATCTTAGTGAGGCACCACTCCTAACTGCAAGTGCACTGGTACGATAATTATACAGCAGGAGAATTGACGTTTCGGGCATAAGCCCTTCTTCAGGCCCGAAACGTCGATTCTCCTGTTCCTTGGATGCTGCCTGACCTGCTGCGCTTTTCCAGCAACACATTTTTCAGGTCTGATCTCCAACGTCTGCAGTCCTCACTTTCTCCCAATAATTATAGAGATAATTACAGAAGCAGTACGAGTGAAGGCAGTGTTTTGTTCAGGAAGTCAGTAATAAGTTGTGTTATATGTTGCAAACTTCCATAAATTCAGTTCTATTACTGACACAGTTCTGCCAGTGACTGTTACAAATTACATCATTCTATACAGTATTTACACCTCAGATACTGGCCCTTCAGCAAAATAGCTCCTTGCTATATTTATGATAAAATCTTCCCCTATCTTTCATTATCTGTCTCCAGCAATAAAGACTTCCCTTTCTTCTCTTGTGACCTTCACTTAAAGTCCTTATTCACTTCAGTTGCAACATTTAACAGTGAGTTTCATGTCTTAACCAGTCTCTGGGTAATGTGACAAAAGGTGTATAATTTACATAGCTTGATATCATTTTTTTGGAATTTGGATTTCAGAATAGGAGCAGAATGATATTGTTTGTTCAGTGAAGGTTTTCTTGAAAAAAAAATATTCTCATCGAGTCCTTTTAGAGTCGTGGCCTGCACCCAGCGTTGTCAGAAAGCAGGTGAGAGCAAACTCCTGTGATATTAAACCAAAGATATTTATACCCTGGTTGTTTTATGAGAGGTAGGGTAAGCATTAAAGGTCATTAGTTCTTTTCAATTCAGATGGGTCTAAGATTATGCAGTTCTAAGATAATTCAGTGCCGAAAATATTATCAGTGAATTCAGAAGCAAGTTTAGTTTTTGTGAAGAGTCATTTAAGTAGGAACTTAAAGAGTTGAGATAGGAGTGTAATTTCTTTAGACTTGAGTCTCTGTAATGGACAATGTCAGGTAATAGTCTGAAGTTTTGTTTTGGAGTGTGCTTTTGCTTGTGCTAACTATTATCGGTTTAGGTCATTTGGTTGGATGGTTGGTTTATGAAGCAGTATGATGCCACAAAGCGTGGGTTCAATCCCCACAGCAGTTGAGGTTAATATGAAGGACTCTCCTTCACAACCTCTCCCTTGAGGTGCAATGGTCCTCAGGTCAAATAACCAGCAGTCGTCTCTCTCTCTCTAATGAAAGATTACCTCTACAGTCTGGTAAGACTATGGCAACTTGCGTGATTGTATGGTTTATATTTTCTTCTCTTTTGAACAGTAAATCACTGTTGTTAAATAAAATCTGTGAGCTCATGTGAATTTATTTCAAATACTAATCATTAAGTTAACAAAAAAAGCATGATCTACCAAGTAATTTTTCACTTTGAGACTGACTAGGCCAGTATTATTAGCAACTGAGATCATAACAGTAAAGCATTTTCTCCAAAATTCCTTGTTGGTGTTAATGGTGACTGTCTTTTACTTAAGGCCCTTCTGATTTCCCAAACAAATTGAGAAACCTTATATATGCCTACCCTACCAAATCTTTTCAATTTTTTGACATTTCTAAGTCACCTCTCAGTTTTACCTTTCTAGAGAAAAGAACTGGCGCTTATTTAATCTTTCCTGATGAGTATAACCTCTCAATTCTGGTATCATTCCAGGAACATTTTTGTATTTCTCCATTGTACTGCTTACATATCCTGACCTTTTATTCCACCAAATCATTTCACCTGCTACTAAAGACACCAGTAACTTCATAAATCAGCTCTGCATAAATGCATTAAGTTGGTCATGTGCGCATTTCTTGCCAGAGTAAGTGATTTAATCTACATCCTCATTGACTACCAATGGCAGTATGATAGAGCATTTCAATTTCACAGGAAGATTTCCCCAAAGTCCACAGAGTCAGAGATTTCACTTGCATGGATATACATCTTTTCTTCATCACTTCCACCAACAGTAAAGGATGCCAATCTCTCAATAAGAACCTCATTTAAAACCAGCACCACACCATTGTGCAAACGAATTGCTCATTGAACTGTGAGACGCTATTGGAAAACTTTATGTCCCAATAGGGAAATTGATCAGGGATAATATTAATTGTTTATAAATTCTATCCACTTGTTTTCAGGTGGCTGGTTTAAATTGGGGATTCATCTATGCTGTCCTAATTGGCTCCTCTGGTGTGGAGGTAGAGTCTTTACCTTTCAGCTGGCTTGCTTGGGTTTAAATCCTACCTCCAGAAGTGTGCAATACCATCTCTGAACAGGTTGGAAAATATGTTACAGTATAGTGCCCTGCCTCTGGCCCAGAAGGTCTGTGTTCAATGCTCACCTACCCCAAGGTCTCTGAACCTCAGACTAGCAGTTCCGAACCCCGAATGTGTGAAATGCCTCTGAGCAGCTCTACCACTGTTTGATGAGGAAGGAGCTGAAACATTTGATAGCGTTACAGAATTGGGTTGGTTCCTTCTTCCGGGAAGTCTCATTGGGGTACCCTACCAATCGGACACTCACAATACAACTCCTCACTGGTTTAAATTGGGGATTCCAGTTCGACCTTTACTGCTCCAGTCATTGTTATCTGTCCTTTGCTTCATGCAGTGTCCCCTGTGGTTCCCTGCCAATTGGACTCTTTCGGTGTGTCTCCTCTCCGGGAGCAATCCTATCCTGGACCTCACTGCTCAAGCTCTGCCTGTCAACTCCTCACACAAACCCAAACCCTCAATTTCCCTCCGGATTGTAACTTTTCTTACCCAATGTTTTTGTGCCTGAGGCGAGGTCATAGGGTTAAACTTCCCCTTAAATTAAAATTTAACAATAGCATTTAATAATAGAAGGAAAGAACGGATCGGGTTACAACATTTGTAATGACAAAGAAACATTTGCAGATGAAGCATCGCGCCCACATGGCACTCAGACATCGCTGAGGTATTAATGATATTAATTGGTAAGCAATTCAAGCCCAATGTCTCCCATGATTTGCTGCCCAATTTCTCAAAACGTCCTGCCATCTTCAAGCTCCAAACCATTGACTATCTTAAAAGTTCAAGCTAAGATGTTTCAAGGATTGTCACCTATGTATTGTGACAAATTGAATCCTTAAGCTTACTAATGAAGTATTTTTTAAGAAAACCAGGAGTACTGAAACAATCCAAAATGAGTTCATTTCTTTATCAACTCGCCAATTGCTTGGACAATGAAGAAAAATTCTATATTAATGTTGCACCACTAATGTTTACATCCACATTTTTTAATGGAATAACAGCTTCCAATCTATTTTCCCAACTTTTAACAAAAGAATGTACATTTTTCAATACCATTAGATAGTAAAATATTCTGCTGTGCTTCACAGGGTATTAATCAAACAAAGACTAACAACAAATTATATAAGGGCATGTTAGGATAGGTGTGAAAGCTTGGTCAAATTGATGTTTTAGGGAGAATCTTGGAGGCCAATGAAGCATTTAAGCCATTAGGCAGCCACATAGTTTTATCTGTTGCTTTCTCAATGATAACTTCGCTTGTGATTGATTGCCATCATACAGATTTTTTGCAGTAGACCTTGACAAGAACTTAATGTTTAAGTGAGATGCATTCAAGTGTCCTGGTTCAAACACTGTAAACACTTAAATGTCAACTCGACTCAGTTGTGACATTCGTTCTCATAAGTCAAAAGGTTCTGGGTTCAAGACCTAAGTCAAAGCATCATGGTATAGATTAATATTTCAGTTCAGCTCTGCTGGGTATCTTACACTGCCAGAGGTGCCGTCTTTCAGTTGAGATGTTAAATCAAACTCCTGTGCACTATTGGCAGGTGTCAGATCACAGTGTTTACGGGAAGCAGAGCATTCTTCCCAACATTTAATTCTCAGTCAACAAATACTTTCTTTGCTACCCAGCTGCAGTGTGTTGTGCATCAGGTTATGAGTTAGATTGCTAGTGGGTTGCGCATGGCCTTCAGCAATCATCCTCTGGCTTTATCACAGTAGCTTAAACGCAAGTGGCACAGCCACAGAGTTCAGACATCAAAGGAACATAGGAACATGGGAACTTATACACCTAGTGGTAAGGTCTACGGGAATGTTGCTGAACAAAGAGACCTTGAAGTGCAGGTTCATAGCTCCTTGAAAGTAGAGTCACAGGTAGATAGGATAGTGAAGAAGACATTTGGTATGCCATCCTTTATTGGTCAGAGTATTGAGTACAGGAGTTGGGAGGTCATGTTGCAGCTGTACAGGACGTTGGTTGGGCCACTGTTGGAATATTGTGTGCAATTCTGGTCTCCTTCCTATCGGAAAGATGTTGTGAAACTTGAAAGGGTTCAGAAAAGATTTACAAGGATGTTGTCAGGGTTGGAGCATTTGAGATATAGGGAGAGACTGAACAGGCTAGGGCTGTTTTCCCTGGAGCGTCGGAGGCTGAGGGGTCCCTTATAGAGTTTTATAAAATCATGATAGGTATGGATAGGGTGAATAGTCCAGGTCTTTTCCCTGGTGTGGGGGAGTCCAGAATGAGAGGGCTTAGTTTTAGGGTGAGAGGGGAAAGATATAAAAGAAACCTAAGGCAAAATTTTCACACAGAGGGTGGTGCATGTATAGAATGAGCTGTCAGAGAAATTGAAACATTTAAAAGGCATCTGGATGGGTATATGAATAGGAAGAGTTTGGAGGGATGTGGGCCGGATGCTGGCAGGTGGGACTAGATTGGGTTGGGATATCTGGTCGGCATGGACAGTTTGGACCGAAGGTTCTGCTTCCGTGCTGTACATCTCTTTGACTCTTTGACTCTAAGTGGATTGCAGCGATTCAAGAAGGCAGCTCACCACCGCCTTCACACAGGCAAATAAGTGTTTAGCTTAGTGTGGTGCTGAAAAAGCACAGCAAGTCAGGCAGCATCCAAGGAGCAGGAAAATCGACGTTTCGGGTAAAAGCCCTTATTCAGGAATACAGGCAGAGAGACTAAAGGGTGGAGAGATAAATGAGAGGAGGGTGGGGGTGGGGAGAAAGTAGCATAGAGTACAATAGGTGAGTGGGGGAGGGGATGAAGGTGATAGGTCATGGAGAGGGTGGAGTGGATAGGTGGAAAAGAAGATAGGTAGGTAGGACAAGTCATGGGGATAGTGCTGAGCTGGAAGTTTGGAACTGGGGTGAGGTAGGGGAAGGGGAAATGAGGAAACTATTGAAGTCCACATTGATGCCCTGGGGTTGAAGTGTTCCGAGGCGGATGATGAGGCCTTCTTCCTCCAGGTGTCTGGTGGTGAGGGAGCGGTGGTGAAGGAGGCCCAGGACCTCCATAACCTTGGCAGAGTGGGAGGGGGAGTTGAAATGTTGGGCCACAGGGCGGTGTGGTTGATTGGTGCGAGTATCCCAGAGATGTTCCCTAAAGCGCTCTGCTAGGAGGCGTCCATTTTCGAAAGGGCCAACATTTACTTTCACTATTCTCTTCCTTTTTATATACTTATCGAAGCTTTTGGTGTCAATACTTTCTGCCGGGCTGCCAGCATTCACCTCAATGAATCTCTGCCAATCATCTTTCAGCAGCTGGATGTTGAAGGAATGGGAACCCTATCCATGCTAGTGAATAGAAGATTTGACATATATCACACACACTGCGATGTGCATGCAGCCAGTGCTATCCTGCAACATGGAGGACAAAATTGTATGCTGAACATAAACAGAAGTTGCTGGAAAAGCTTAGCAGGCCTGGCATCATCTGTGAAGAGAAATTAGCGTTAATGTTTCAGGTCCGGTGTCCCTTCCTCAGAACTGATGGTAGCTAGGAAAGTATGTAGGTTAGCTTGCTGAGCTTGGAGGGTTTGTTTTCAGACATTTTGTCACCATGACTAGGTAACATCATCAGTGAGAATCACTGGTGAAGTGCTAGTGGTATGTCCCGCCACTTGGTCTTGGTTTCTTAAGGTGGGTGATGTCATTTCCGGTTCCTTTTATCAAAGGAAAGTAGGTAGGATCTAAATCGATTTGTTTATTGATGGAGTTCTGATTAGAATGCCATGCCTCTAAGAAGTCTTGTGTGTATCCTTGTTTTGCCTGTCCTAGGACGTGTGTGTTGTCTCAGTCAAAGTAATGGCCTTCTTTGTCTGTATGCATAAAAACTAGTGATAGTGGGTCATGTCTTTTGGTGGCCAGTTGGTGTTTGTGTATCCTGGTGGTAAGTTTCCTGCCAGTTTGTCCAATGTAGAGTTTTTATACAGTTCTTTCGTGGTATCTTGTAAATGACGTTTTGTTGATAGTATCTAATGGATCCTTTCGTTTCATTAGTCGCTGTTTAAGTCTGTTGGTAGGTTTGTGGGCTATCATGATGCCAAAGGGTCTGAGTAATCTGGAAGTCATTTCTGATATGTCTTCCATGTAAGGTAATGTGATAAGGTAGCTCAGAAAGTCTCAGTTTATATACAGAAGATAGGGTGGGGGAAGGGTGTGGAGTAAATAACAGGTTGTGATAGAACCCAAAGAGAGAGAAGAACAGTTGGACAGACAAAGGAGTGGCTAACGATCTGGCCCGGAGGGTGAATAACTATTAATGGAAACTGTTAGTGGTTAGCAATAGGGCATTGGGCGCCTCAACTTCTCTGCCACCGCCCCCCCAAACGACCCAACCTACCTCCCTCCGAACTGACTACAGAGGAACCTCGATTATCCAAAGGACATGGGCGGTGAGTATTTCTTTTGGTTAATCAAATGTCAGAGAACACAGTTAGCCACACATTGGGACCTTGCAATCTTGTTCAGATCATCTGAAATTCAGTTAAACGAATGCTGGATAATCGAGGTTCCTCTGTGCACTCCATGCGCTTAGATCCAACCCTGACTTTGTTATCAAGCTGTTACTCCTGTATGCTGAGTGTGCCTGTATCCATTTAGGAAGAGGGAATTACAGATAGTAACTGTTATTGGATGAAGAGACACAGTGACTTCCCTTGTGTAACAATGAGCAGAGAACAATGAGATGCTGTAAATCTCCAGATCCATTGTGAAGGCTCCAAGTGTAAATGTTAATTTTCACTGCCAAGTTCATTGCCACTGGCATTGCTGTTTTTACTTTTCTCTGAGCTTGCGTTTGACAGCAGTAGCTGGCATATTTAAGTGAAGGCATTCCCACTGAAGTGCAAATGATATAAAGGTAAAATTGCTAACAGACAGTAGACTGCTCTCTCATTAAAGAGTGAGCGAGGCAACTGGTGGCAGTGTAAATAACTCACGCATGGCGAAGGTTTATGTCAGAGATCTATTAACTGGGTACCATGGGCAGCTATGGATTTTGTCATTCCTTCTCCAACTCCCAGTAGCTTATCCTACTTCGGTTCATTGTCAATGATTGCTAGTCGGGGAGTTGAGCGTTTTCTGCTGACGGCCATCCCCTGAGAAAGGCTTATGTAGCAATTTTTCTGGGGTTTCTTCTGCTGATGTTATATTGGAGGGATAGTAAAGGCTATACTGGATTCCATTCCTCTGACACCTTTGATAATGTACCCCATAGGTCATGCTGCCATTGTTGGTCTGTAAAACAGCTATCAATTAGGATGAGAAAATTGATGGCAGATGGCAGAATCTGTGTGACCTGGGGACACTTGCTATTACAGGAGAATACAGTAGTTATGGGCTCTTGAATTAAACATGAAGGAAAAAGAATGAGTTAAATAAAGAACTATTTGAGACTATGATGTGGAGCAGCCGTTGGTCTGGGGTGGACAAAGTTAAAAATCGGACAACACCAGATTATAGTTAAACTGGTTTATTTGGAAGCACTAGCTTTCAGAACATTGCTCCTTCATCAGGTAGCCTGGTGCTGTGTGATATTTGAACCTAGTGAAGGAAAGATGGTGGCATACTGGTTACATCATTGGTCTAATAATTCAGAGGCCTGGGTTAATGTTGTTGGGGACATGGGTTCAGATTCTACCATGGCAAATGGAGGCATTTAAATTTAATTTCAAAGATTGTCACAGTAAGAGTGGCCATAAAACTACCATCAATTTTCGTAAAAGCTCACAGGGATGGTAATCTGCCCTCCTTACCTGGTCAGGTCTACATGTGACTCCAGACCCACAGCAATGTGGTTGACAACCTATTGCCTTCAGGAAAAAGCCTAACAGGCCACTTAGTTCAAATGCAATTAGGAATAGACAAAATATGCTTCCCTAACCAGCAGTAAAAGAATAAAGAAAAAGAATAGTCAAGAATGATATGCTAAATTAGCAGCAGAAGATACGTCCATGGTGCAGATCTGCTAAGAGAAGCTGTACTGGCAGATAAATGTTCTCAAGTAAGGAATTAGAAGTGAAAATTCCAAGATTATGTAAATTACATTACATGTAACAAGATCAGAAACGAGAGGCCATTGTGGGCAACATTTTCCAGTGGTTAAATCATTATGTCTAGATTCCTTCTTATAAGCTCTCTAATTCTGGATAACACTGCAACAAACTTGGGAGTGATCCAAAATGCATCACACAGAACGCATCAGTCAGTTACTGTGCGTAAAAGTAAACTAAAAGGCATGAATTCTGTTGAAATAAAAGCAAAAGAATGTTTTAAGTGTTCAGCAGATTTGACAGCTTTTGTGGTGAGAGAGAAGTTAATTTCTCAGGTCAACTCTCAAAGGCCAGTGGAGAAAAACCTAACCTTTCAGCTTCTCTGTCACTTCTCTGCAATTCCTGACCTCACCTCTCTGCAGATTACCACACTAGCTGCGCAACACTCTCCTGTCCCATGTGGGCCTTATTGCAAGCTGAATTCAGCATTTTTTTAAACACATCCTGTCAACTGTAGATTTGTATGATGCCTCAACAACATTTCTTTAGCCTTTCTGTCATTTATTTCCACAAAACCTCCACTACAATTTATACCTGTTGTTTGAATTGATGAATGGAATTCTCTGTGGAAAGTATCAGACCTTGAATTGCTTCTTTACTCTTTAAGACCCCTGACACCACAACTCAAATAAAAGCTGACATCATTGACTCCTGGCTTGTTAGACAGACTCCACTAATACTGCAGGTTATGAACTGCTGACTGTTACAGCAGAAAGAACAGACATCTTTTCCAATGTGATTCAGAGACTTCCATGTTTATTTTAATGTTATTAAACTTCCTGAGGCCAAAGGATGTTTTTAACAGAAACAAATCCCACTTTTCAAACTTCGATCAGAAATTTTGCTCTATTTTTGTGCCTTGAACAGACATAAAATACATCATTCTTTCAAACAAAACTTAAATAAAATGCCCATTTCTTGTTCACTCCATCACCTGACTTTCCTTGCAGAATAAAGGACTTGGACCTCAACATGGCCATCAGGCTGAATGCTTCAAACAATTAAGTTCTTTGAGAAAGCACAGATTATAATGTACAATAAGGTGGCCATTTCTTACATCATATGATCTCACAATTCAGCAATGGGAAAAGTAACAAACTATTCTGTTTTAATTGTGTCTATTGGAGAAAGAATGTTCATCACTGGGTGAACACTGTTTTGCTCTCATGGTATTAATTATATGATGGATCATCAATATGCCATTAGAATAGACAGACAAGACTTCATTTTAATATGCCACTTAAAGAACGCCACTGTCAACATTGAAAATTTTTTTAAATCCTGAAGTTTCTATTCACACTCATTGCTGTCTCTGAAAGTACAGTCAGTGAATGTGGACTGTGTCCTTGCCTCCGAGCTTCAAGCTCTGGGTTAAAATCTCACCCCAGAGTTAATGGCCAAGAAAGGTTCATTCATAATGTCAGTCAAAAAGCTTCAGTATTAACTGAGTATTAACCTGCAATAAATTCTTGCTCAGGATGTGATGGAAAGAATATTGGAGTACTTAGCATTATTATATATATTCTACAACATGCATATAAAAGTCAATGTTACCACAACAAGCCCGTAAGACATGGCCGTAGAAGGAGGCCATTAAGCCCATCAAATCTGCTCCACTATTCAATGAGACTATGGCTGATCTGAAAATCCTCAACTCTACTTTCCTGTTTTTTCTCCCAACTCTTCAATCCTTTACTGATTAAAAACATATCTATCTAAGCCTTGATTATACTTAATGACCCAGTTTCAAATCTAAGTGAACACTGCAGCCATTTAAAAAAATGGTGTCAAAAGATATTCTTTATTGAACTTAGTAATGGTGACTTTATGAAGTTTGTTTAATACAGCGGAAACTAGATTTATGGTATTAACTTTAATTAGAATGGCGAGTTCACCTATACAGAAACTCTACCACTAACTATGCCATATATATTTGCATAATCTTATTACTATGACTCTTACATAGTATAGAGTCCAACATGGCTATCAAATTGGTACATTTCTTTCGCATCCCTGGATGTCTATCTTTGTTCACGTGGACTTTATTTTTTCTTCTTCAGTTTTACAAATACTAAATGAGTGCTCATTCTTTCATTTCCAAGTGTACAATTTAGATGCCCATAATACTCCTGTGTTCTCACTACATTGAAGTAAAGGCCATTGGATTGACTCATGCTCAATCCTACACTTTCACATGTCAATAAACGTGCCTCAATGTTAGGGAGCTGCTGATCAAAGAAATAGCTTTTTGATGAAATCTTTAGTCTATTGAATATAATCCTAATCAGTATTTGGGGTTGTACCTTTGTTTCTCGTGGCAATGTCTGCGTTGTGGTGAGTTTTTCAGAAGGATTTCCACCACCAAGCCAAGCATGTTCTCTCACTATTTCTTACCAAACTCATCACATTAATTGCTTACCATGCCTGTTTGGTTTGCCACATGTCTCATTCTGGCTGCATTTACCATATGTCTTTCCCAAAATAACTTGCCACTGAGCAGATATCCTGGAACCCTCCTGCATCCCTCACATTACCTGGAGATCATGCTGATCAGGGTGATTCAGAAGTAGGACTTCCTCCTCCCCAGGTCAGCAGGGAAGGCCATGATACCAGACAATGCCAGCCTGGTCTGAGCTTGCCACCCCAGATAAGCACTCTCCACTCTCTGGAGGAATGCACAGCAATATTAGAAGAATGTCAATAATCTTCTCCACTCTGCCAGCATAAGTACCATCATCTCCTCTTTGATAATTGACAGTCACCCTCTCTCTGCCACTGCACTCACCTCCTACAACTCTCTCTATTGCCTACCCCATTTTCCTTTACTCATTGTCAACCCTGATCCCCTTCCCCCAACACCACTTACACTGCATGCCCTCTGCATTGCCTACTACACACTCAGGACACTCACCCCCTTGTATCACAATTGCAACCGTGCAACACTCTTTCACTTCCCTGAATCCTTTCCACTGTTTCACTTAAGGGAAAAAGCACTTCCAGTAGACCAGAAGGAATCAAGTTGGGTGGGAAGCTGACTGACATTGAGCTCCTGAGCCATTCTGTGGAGATCATCCTGATTGCGGCTGGTTGACCATTTCAAAATCCCTGGACTGGTATTGGAATCTGTTCTGGATGTATTGTGCCTGCAGGCCCTAAGCAAAGGCTCTCTCAGCTTTCGACAACCATAACAGGCTTCCTTCCGTGTGTCTACGCTAAACTGAAAAGCAAGGCAGAAGCAATAGGAGCTTGGTATCTCTGGCTAAGGTAGCAAAGCTAAGGCAGAAGTTCTATGAGCATTGGTGTGAGTGAATACACTATGAGAGCAAACAAGAAGGTCAGAAATGCCATCTTGTCGCGTCCATGAGCTGTGTGCATATCTCTGAGTACACAGTATCCTTGGTGCAGCATTACAATGATAATAGCTGTTGCAGTCCAAGATACAGCAATGATGTTCAGGGCATCCTGTGAGTGGATTTTCATTGAGGGTTTTTAGAGGCTGACACATGTCGAATGCAATGGATTGGGGTGCATGTGGTTGATGCCCATGAAGTGTGCTGTGAGATGTTGGCACCCTCTGATCAACATGAAAGTCATTTGGAGTTCTCTTGATGACTAGCTTGCTTGCTTGAATGATAAGGTGGAAAACTAAATATTAAATTGAGAACTTGAGCTCCCAACGGATTATTGACAAAATAATAGTCAGTATTCATTGGCAACTTACTGCTGCCTAGCAAGAAAGTCGTCATACTGCTTGTAAAAAGCATAAAAGATAATCCAAGATGCTCCAAATGTAGAGATCGATATCACTGAATTTTTCGTCAAATTCTGCTCCTCATCTCACCGTAACCCGCATCACTCAGACTCTCCCAGAAGAGTCTGCTTGTGCTCTTAAGTATCTTGACTTTCCTGTTCTTTTCCATTTTGCTTGGCTTTGTATTATATGCCTTTGCTATTCAACTTGCATTTCTAATATAAAACCTGTGCAATATTTTCATCTCAACCCAGACTCTATAACCAATTCTGACATAGCTCTGACTATATCTTCTTTCATCATTCTATATGACACATAATCTCTTCTGTAAACTCCAAAATAGTCCTAAATCAGATGCTTATAAACTTTTGATACTGTTCCAAAACCTGTTATGCACGTCAAAAGCAAAATGCTGGAGATGCTCAGATTTGAATTACAGAAAGAAAATGTTGGAAAATATCCATAAAGAGAAAAATAGTATTAACACTTCAGGATGATTATGTTTCATTAGAATTGGAAAACATTCTATGATGTAACATATTTTAAGTGAGCAGGGAACGAGCAAAATGGAGGATCTTTCGTTGAAAGTTAGAATGATTAGATTACAAAGAGATATTATGCAAATAAGTAGTAATGGGACAAATAAAGAAATGAAAGGTAGGCATAAAAGAAATGTGAATGACAATAGATGAACTATTATTAGCAGCATATGTCTGAGAAGAAGCGAGGTCAATAATTATGGTTAAAATCATTGAACTTAATGGAGAATTCAAACGTTCGTCAAGTACCTAATCGATTGATTAGGTGCCATTCCTTGAGTTCAGTTAAGAGTCATTGAACAGTATGGGATACCAAGGTCAGGATGTCAGATTGAAAGTGGGACAGACAATTAAAATGGCAAACATTCAGATACCTCAAGCCTCACTTGTCAATTGAAAGATGTTCCACAAACTGGTCAGTAAATTGCATGTGGTATCCCCGAAGTAGAAGAGATCTTATCATGAACAGAGAATGCAGTAGAATAAATTGAATAAATTAGGGGAGGTGATGGTCTAGTGGTATTATCACTGGACTATTAAATCATAGACCCTGGTTTGAATCTTGCCAAAGCAGATGAAGGAATTTGTAATCAATTAAAAATAATCTTGAATTAAGAGTCTAATAATGTCCATGAAACTGTGGTCAGGAAAAACCCATCTGGTTCAATAATGTCTTTTAGGGAAAGAAACTGCCATCTTTACCTATCTGGCCTATATGTGACTCCAGACCTGCAACGATGTGGTTGACTCTTAACTACCCTCCGGGTAGTTAGGGATGGGTAATAAATGTTGGTTTGGCCAGTGGTGCCCACACCCTGTGAATAAATTTTTTAAAAGATGTACTGTACAAGTAAATCACGTTTTTACCTGGAAGGAGTATGGGGCCATTCGAGGTGTGAACAGAAGAGATAAAGGAACAGGAGTTGCATCTCCTGTGCTTGCAAGGGAGGGTGCCCTGGGAACGGGAATGGCTAGGGTGACTGAGGACTGGATGAGGTATTTTAGACAGAAAAATTCATTTGAAATGCTGAATGACGAGAGTATGGGAAGATGGGGTTGGTGGATGATACATTGAATGTAAAATGGTAAGTTAAAAAATGAGGTTACGGAGAATCTCATCATGGCTCTAGAAGGGAGGAGAAGGGGTGAAAGCAGAAGTGTCAGAAATGAGACATACATAATTATGGGCCCCATCACCCTTCTTTCCAACCCCCTCAACCTCTCACTTTCACTGATTGTAGTAAATCTGCTACAGACCTATTTTTCCAATTCTGAACACAATCTTAATTCTATTTCTCTCTCCACTGGTATTGCCTACCCTGCTGTCTGTTTTCTATAAATTCTCTTTTAATTATTTATGTTTCGACAAAAAAAAGAGTGTGGCATCTCCTCCAACATAAGTTCTGCATAATTTATTGAAGGTTCCTTAGC
This sequence comes from Chiloscyllium punctatum, assembly GCF_047496795.1. Taxonomy (NCBI): domain Eukaryota; kingdom Metazoa; phylum Chordata; class Chondrichthyes; order Orectolobiformes; family Hemiscylliidae; genus Chiloscyllium; species Chiloscyllium punctatum. The sequence goes on along the minus strand of NC_092745.1, from coordinate 107,484,582 downwards.
TGTTTACAGAACCCTGAATTACCTATGGACAGATTTTCACATGGCTGCCATTGGAACCTAAGTTTCTGTGCATTGGAATTTGTATTTAGTTCTTTTCCCTCTTTGAGAGCCTTCCTGTTAAACCAGCAGAATTCTGTCGTTGTTGAGTCCTGCCATGGTATGTGTGGACTTAAACAAGTCCTGGGAAATGTCAGCCTAAAGCTGTTTCAGCAGCACAAAAAAAAATTCTCACCAATGTACCAAGAGACAACTCAGATCCAAATGAATAACTCAAGATTATTTATCCGTCTATTTACTCCTTAGGGATAAACATGGCTCGTATCACAAATCTACTTAGTCTTTGGCATTTACCCTGGTCCTTTTATTCTGCATCAGTGCCCTGAACAGATGGTGCAAAGTGTGCCACTGTTGCTATATAGACTGTGGCTAATGCTGAGATCTGTAACTCAAGCAGTGGAGAAGGGACCTGTAATGCAGAGAGAGCCAACTAACTTGGACACATTATAAATGATGATGATATAAGCTGTAAATGGGCATTATGTTCCCTTATCAGTTACTGTCATCCTGCTGTTTGATATACAATAAACAAATTATTTCTCTATAGAATGCTGAAATAGAAATATTCCTCCTAAAACTTCACTGAGACACAATTAATTATTTTGCTGTACTTGAGTCAATTATAGTAATGTGCCCTAATTTTATAAAAGGGAAGGCTATCTACGAATCATTATGCAGTGACGTTTCACTTCAACTGTAACCAATGAATCACTTCCATCTTTAAAAGTCATTTATTCAAGCTATCAAAATAATAATGAGAGTCCACTCTCCATTTGCCATTCATTCCGTTCCTAACCTTCTTGTTATAAAGCTGAATATCAGAGACTACAAAACAAAGACAGTGTATTGAAATACAAGGACAACAGTTTATCTCTCACTCAGTACTGTCAAGACCACTTAAAATGTTGCAGATCAGTCTGACACCACCAAGCAAAGCATTATCTCACACGAAATGTAATCAGGTCTTTTTTAGTGACAGCTACACTATAAGCCATGCAATTAAAAACAAACATTTCTGTTCCAGACACCACATATATAAAAAGGACTAGCAAATATAGCACTTGGTTACAAAACAAGCAATCTGGGGATAAGTTAATGTCTGTGTAATTATAAAAAAAAGTGATAGATTTTTATTGGATGTCAACTTAAGTGAGACACCAGTTTTCCAATGCTTGTCCTACACTATCACAAAATCAAACCTTTGTCCTTCCTTCTGAGCCCTGCTGAAAATACTAATCTTGTTGCATGTGCCTGAGCAGACTTCAGTAACAGGAAAGAAAAGAAGTATTGACAGGCTTGACTTCTTGTTATAAATCCAGTGGAGATGGAGTACATTCCACCAGGGGAGGCATTTTTGAAAAACTCAAGTTTGTTTGGTGGTCAGAAATTGTGCTTTGCCAGCTGCCTCCATTCATGAGCTGACAAATCGATAAAGGAGGTCCTTTAAAATATGTCAGGTCTTTTATTTAAATTTTCTATGGACCTCGTACTTGTTCTAGGCATCCATGTCAATCATATCCTATGGGTTCTGTGCATTAAAAGTATCTGCTTGAGTTCTCTTTTTAATTCTGACTAATATTTAAATTGCTTTCCAATAGTGTTGGAACCATCACTAGAGTGAGCAGCTTGCCTGGATTCAGTTTGTCAGTTCCCTTGATGAATTCAACTGTAACTCCACCAGTTCTTCTCTGCGAGACAGATGAACCGACGATTTAGCAAATACATGCCAGGTGGACCACAATGTACAATTCATAAAGTTACAGACAAATGGAATGTATGGAAATTGTTTAACGGATTTTGTTTGAACGTGGTATTACAATGTTGCCCATGGCTAAATAGATAGTAAAATTGACCTTATAGAGACCTATAAAATCTTGAGAGGCGTGGATAAGGTAAATAGACAAGGTCTTTTTTCCTGGGCTGGGGGAGTCCAAAACTAGAGAGCACTGGTTTAAGGTGAGAGGGGAAAGATTCAAAAGGGACCTAAGGGGCAATTTTTTCACGCAAAGGGTGATGTGTGTATGGAATGAGCTGCCAGAGGAAGTAGTGGAGGCTGGTACACTTACAGCATTACAAAGACATCTGGATGGGTATATGAGTAAGAAGGGATCAGAGGGATATGGGCCAAATGCTGGCAAATAGGACTAGATTAATTTAGGATATCTGGTTGGCAATGATGAGTTGAACCAAAGGATCTATTTCCGTGTATATAGCTCTATCTCTCTAAGTTCAGTGCTCATCCACACAGTCTAAGAAAGCCCATGTTAGTATTTCCTTTTCTGATCTCAACCAGAATAACAGTGAAGAGACTATAATTGGTCTCCTTGTTTCTGAGGTAGGGCATCTGTTTGCTCCAAATAGTCTCAAAAACTAATGAAGAAATGCCACTGGGGTGAGACCTGAATGAGTTTTCTGAAGAGGTGACAAGGACAATTGATGAGGGAAGGGAAGGAGATGTTGTCTATATAAGACTTTAGTAAGACATTTGATAAGGTACTTCTTCACAGGCTGGTACAAAAGGTAGAGTCGCATGGGATCCAGGATGAGCTAGCTAGATGGATACAGAACTGGCTTGGTCAAAGAAGACAGATAGTTGTGGTAGAAGAGTGTTTTTTGGGTTGGAGATCAGTAACTAGTGGTATTCTGCAGGGATCAGTTTTGGGACCATTGTTGTTTGTAATATATGTAAATGATCGGGAGGAAAATGTATGTTGCTTGATTAGCGCATTTGCAGATGACATCAAAATTGGCAGAGCTGAAGATAGTGAGATGGATTGTCAAAGGATACAGCAGGATATAGATAGATTGAAGACTGGAGTATAATCCAGACAACGTGAGTAAATTCATTTTGGAAGTTCAAATTCAGGTGTGAATTATATAATAAATGGCAGAGTTCTTAGGAGTGTTGATATGCAGAGGGATCTGGGCATATAGCTCCACAAATCCCTGAAAGTGGCAACACAGGTGGATAAAGTGTTTAAGAAGGCATACAGCACACCTGCCTTCACTGACCGGGGCATCGAATATAAAAGTTGGCAAGTTATGTTACCGGCGTATAAAACATTCAATGAGTCATATTTGGAAAATTGCATGCAAGTTCTGGTCGCCACACTATCAGAATGACATGGATGCTTTGGAGAGGGTGCAGAGAAGATTTACCAGGATGTTGCCTGGTCTGGAGAGTTTTAGTTATGAGGAGAGGTTGGATAAACTCAGGTTGTTTTCACTGGAAAGATGGAGGCTGAGGGGTGACCTGACAGAGTTCTACAAATGTATGAGAAGCATAGACAGGGTGGATAGTCAGATGCTTTTTCCCAGGATGGAAAGGCCAACTACAAGAGGGCACAGTTTCAAGGTGAGAAGGAGAAGGTTTAGGGGAGAAGTGCAGGGAAACTTCATTGCACAGAGGGCGGTGGGTGCCTGGAATGTACTGCCAGTGGAAGTGGTGGAAGTGGTGGAAGTGAAAGTGGTATGTTAGCAGCATTTAAGATGTATATTGATAGATACATGAACAAGGCCGAATAAAGGGATAGAAACTGAGTATTGGCAATAGATAGTGAGTCTAAATAATTATGAGAAATCAGCACAGGCTTGGTGTGCAGAAGGACCCCTTCCTGTGTTGTATTGTCCTTTGTACTTTGTTCACTCTCAGACTGTGCCTTCAGGTCCTAGTCTTCCTTACTATTGGAAATATCTTTTCATCATCCACTCTATCTCAGTGTTATTCCAAATGCATCTGACCAGAGCTTTATGTGGCCTCAGCACTACATCTCTGCTCTTCTCTTTTAACCCTTCTGAAATGAATGCTCATATTTCATTTGCCAACTGAACCTATATGTTAACCTTAAGAGAATCCTGAACTAGAATTCCCAAGTCCCTTTGTGCTTCAGATTTCTGAAGCCTTTCTCCATTCAGAAAATAATCTAAGCCTCTATTCTTCTAACCAAAGTGTACAACCTCATATTTCCAACAGTGCATCTGTTACTTTTTCGGTCATTCTTGTAACTTCTTGCAGTCTCCCTGATTCCCCAACACAACCTGCCCCTCCACCTATCTTTCTGTGATCTGCAAACCTAGCAACAATGCACTCAATTCCTTTGTCTGAATTGTTAATGTACAATGTGAATATTGTGGTCCCAATACGGATCCCTGCAGAACTCTACTAATTGCACGCTGCTTTCCTGAAAAAGCCCCTTTATTCTTATTCTCTGCCTTCTGCCAGTCAGCCAATCCTCTATCCATGCCAGAAACCTGTTACCAGCACCATGAACTCTTATCTTGTTTAGCAGCTTCCTGTGCAGCGCTTTGTCAAAGGTTTCTGGAAATCCAAATAGATCACATACAACAGCTCTCTTTTGCCTAACTTATTCATTATCTCCTCAACGAATTCTAACAGATTTGTCAGGCATGACCTCCCCTTGATAAGGCCCTATTTGCCATGCACTTCCGAGTGCTCCACAACCTCACCTTTAAAAATGGAGTCTAAAACTTTACAAACGACGGAGCTCAGGCTAACCAGCCTATAGTTTCCTGTCTTCTTCTTGTTCCTTAGGGGGATCTACCATAAGCTGCACCAAAACGAAATCGCCTAGATATTCCATAAATTCCTTTTCTTGAGATCTGCTACCAACTTGATTTTCCCAGTCCACCAGCATGTTGAAGTCCCCCATGATTATTCTAATCGTGCCTTTCTAACATACTTTTTCTATTTCCTGATTTATTTTCATCCCCACATCCTGACTACTGTGAGGAGGCCTGTATACCACTCCCAGCAGGGTTTTTTCTTTTCTTTGTGTTCCTCAACCCTACCCATATGGATATATCACATGTGATTCTATATCACATCTTAGAATCAATTTAATTTCATTTCTTACTTATAAGGCAACCCTATCCCCTTTGTCCATCTGCCCATCCTTTCGACAAGACATGCATTCTTGGATATTTAGTTCCCAGCCCTGCCCCCTTTGCAGCCACGCTTCTGTGATACTCACAATGTCATCCATGTCAACTTCAAACTACAAGCTCATTTACCTTGTTCTGTAGACTGTGTGCATTTAAGTACAACACGCTCCTGCATTGACTACTCCCTTCTCATAGTTGTCCCCTTATCTGCTGTGCATTACCCTTTCCATATTCTCTGTCCAATTACAAAAACAGAAAATGCTGAAAAAGCTCAGCAGGTTTGGCAGCTTCTGTGAAGAGAAATCTGAGTCAACGTTTCAGGTCCAGTGACCCTTGAAGCGTGTTGATCTTACCATTCATTAACAATTTTAAACTGCAAATTCATGTGTGCACAGTGGCTGGTTTTCCAAACATTAATCTAAATCATTAGTGTAGACCTTGCTTGAACTTCTGGTGTGCTTTCCTGAAGAGTAAAATGTCCCATTGGCAACACAAAGCTGGAACATTATTTCTTCTGTGAGTATCTGATAACCAGTGTGCAGAAGTTAAACTCGAAACACCTTGAAGGGACTCACTGGGCTGCTCCTGTAAAAGAGCATGAAGCAGGAAATGAAAGGCAACATATATAAAATGCAGTAAAATGTCCCAAGGCACTCATTGCTCTAAGCTAATTAAATGAAGCACTGCTTCACTGAGCTTTAGAAGAATAGAATATAATCCCCTCAACCTTTCTGAAATATTCCTTTTATCTTCAGCACATTTGTGTAATATTTGCTATCCTTTGCATTGTATGCAACTGAAATGTTCATCATTACTGAACAAATATTACCATAATCAGCTAAGTTTCTACAGTGAGGTTACAAAATCCAAGCATTGAGAATCATTTCTGCTGCAGATCTGTGTGCAGTGTTTTCCGAAACGTTGTCAGACAGCTGAAAAGGATAGGAGGGGATGCTAAAAGAATTAAGAACAAAAGATGAAGTGTCCGCTTTTATGGGTAGGAGGATGCAAGAAAGGAAAGGTCTGGAAATGACATCCTCTGCTGTTTTAGCTGTGGCAACAGCCTGTTTAAAATGAATGGGGTAATTCTTCCTTGAAATATAAGTGCTCCTCCTTCGGGGCCCATGGCATGAAGTCACAACCATGTGGTTCTGGAGACTGACTTTCTTGCCAGAGAACAGGATGTGGGCAGTGCTGACAGGATCAACATTTGTTGCCCACCTAATACTCTCCTTGAAACAAATGGCTTGCTCAGCCCTTGCAGAGAACAGTTATGAGTCAACCACAGTGCTCTGGGGCTAGAGTCATATGTAGACCAGACCAGATCAGAATGGCAGATCCCTTTCCCCAAATTAAATCATTGAAAAAGATTGGTTTTTGCAAACATCATTAATGATTTCATGGTCCAATGTATATAAAATTATGTACTTTATAAAGTATAACATTTGATTTTATAACTATAAAGCACGTACATTCCAGAATTAAGACTTGAATTTAAATTCCACTCACTGTCATGGTGGGACATTCATCTCGGCCATTAGCTTACTAGGCCAATTATATTACCATTACGTTGCAATCTCCCCCAGAGCATGAAAGAGATGCTGTCGTACACCATTAAGTTTTATTTGTTAATTTTCCAGTTTCCCATTTATTAGGCTACAGTTTTCCTCTGTTCTTTGTCTGATCACTAGGGGGTGTAAGAGGACAAAGCTTATTAATTGTCTTTTTGATCTTCCTTGAAAGAGTTTCAAACTTCTGATCATCTTCATCTGAGGATATTGTTATACAGATGCTCAGAGGCATAATTTAATTTGGTGCTACCTATTGGACATGCAAATAAGCTTTCTGCAGATCTCTGGTAGTTTACTGAATTGGAAATAACTTACACTGTCATATGCATGCAACTATTATGCTGCTTGGGGAACAAATTGGAATGCTCAGTAAATACTGTGAACCAATTCTAAAAATCACAAGTGCTTTATCATGTCACTGTTCTAGGAGGTTACTGTTTTCATATCTTCACACTTCTCCCCTACAGAATGATTCAAAGTAAATGGCAGGATTTTCGGGCTGGTTAACTGTCTGACACACCATGACGAGAGTATGCCTTCTTACCTGCCATTTGTGTAGTTCTACCTATTTTTATACCAGCCAACTGGATAGTTAAGTCTGTACAGAAAGTACAGGTCTCCCACAACAATGAATGAGGTGTCGGGATCGTAAGTGGCCTGTTAAACATACGAACAAAATGGACTAAAATTGTAAATGGCTTCATGGTCTACTTTTGGGTCACGTTGATTTCAGCAAATGTGGTTGCCAAGTTAAAGTGCCTTTGTGTTTAAAATATTGAATAATTGGTACAAAAGAAAACAAAACAAAAGATAAGATTTTCACTTACAAAATTCTTATCAAAAGGTTTACCATGTTTTTGTTGTCTGCTGGTTACTCGAACTTTGGAACAATTACTGAGTTGTTGTTATGTTCAAAAGCAACTTATTTATTAAGTACTACTGAAGTATATACAGCTCCACATGGCTCGGCCATGCACTACTAAAATAATGATAATTTTGTTGATTTTGTCATCATGTGCACTCCTAACGCATTCTTATGGAAGATGATATTCTCTCAGTCTCCACGTTAATACTTAGAAATATTGTATAAGGCATTTTAGCATCTGAAGGGTTTAAATGTCATCACAGGAAAAGCTCCACCCATTAGATTATGAAGGCTTGTTCCTCAAGATGCTAACCATGTGACCAAGTTGTTTGATTGTCTCTTAATTGTGCACCAGAATATTTGATTAGATTACCTACAGTATGGAAACAGGTCCTTCGGCCCAACAAATTCACACTGACCCTCCAAAGAGTAACCCACCCAGATCCATTCCCCTATTCTATATTACCTCCTGACTCATGTACCTAACACAGCCAATTCATGTGGCCTGCATATCTTTGAATTGTGGGAGGAAGCCAGAACACCGGGAGGCAACTCACATAGACACAGGGAGAATGTACAAATTCCACACACTCAGTTGCCCGAGGCAGGAATTGAACTCAGATCCCTGGCACCGTGAGGCAGCAGTGCTAACCTCTGAGCTACCATGCCACCCACAAAAATCATCATTTCAATCATAGTAATGTGTACTTACTCTTCAGTATAGCCTGAGGTCTTGAAATGTATTTCAGATGTAAGTTTACTTGCTATTAAGTAATATGCAAGAAACCTATTCTGTTATCAAGACTGAGCCTATCTTTTGCTGAAGACTTCATGTACACATCCTTCCCAACTTGGAATCAGTAACTTGGACAACTATGAATATGGAAGCATTTGTGTCAGTGAATCTACCCAAGGCATTGCAGATGGTTCTGTTGAACGCAACCACACTGTCAGCACTAATATCTGAAAATATAGAAAAAAAATCCCTAATGTTGTGGTTCTGACTGAGCAGATGATAAATACACTACAGTCTCCATTCGCCAAAATTGACTGGAGAAGGGTTAGATTATTGAAATATTTGACTCAGAGTCAGGAATACTGTCCCTGAGCTAAAGTCACAAACCTGCCAAGACATGATCCTTAGCTACATGGAATGCTTTTCTGTTTCCAATACCTGCAATGAAATTAGTAAGCAATTTTTAATGACACATTAACGTTCATAATCGTCATAAATCATGGAATGGTTTTTGCAGTGAGATTTCCAAGCATGTGCAAGCATTTTGAATTTAGGAAATAAAACCATGCATTAAAGCACATTTGAAAATAATATTTGACCCCATGAAAATCTGGCAGCTTTGATCTTTGGAGATATTTAAAAATTTTCACTTTTAAAAGGTCATAGCCGATCAATGTGCTCTGTCCAGAATGTAACAGACAACAGAGCGGTACTTTCTCAATCTATCAGAAAGCTGTTATACTCTCTCTTAACATTCACGAAACACTGCTTACTTTTTCCAGAATGTAGAGGTTCTCATTTATGCCCAGAAAAAAAATGAACTCTTTTGAATAAGATTATTGTCTTTTACAGCATGGAAAGAGGCCATTCATGTTCTCGTTGGTCATCAAACACTTATCTACTCGAGTGCCATTTTCAGGTTTATGTGCTCTATTTCTTCAAGTAATGATCAAAATGCTTCTTAAATGTTGTGATTATACCATCCTTTCCGGACGTGAGGCATGATACCCATCACACTTTGAGTGAGTAGATTATTTCTTAAATCCCCTGAGAGTCTCTTCCCCCCCTTGCTTTAAATTTACGCCCCCAACTATAGATCACTGTACTGAGAGGAAAGGTTTCTTCTTATCTACAATGTCTGCACCCTTATAATTTTGTACATCTCAATCAGATCCCCCCTCAGTCTTCTCTGCTCTAATGAAAACAATCCAGCCTCTCTGGTCTTTCTTCATTATTCTATCAGTCCAGCATCTCCTCTGCACCCGCCCTTTCACAACAGCTTCCTTCCCATAGTGAGTGGCTAAGACTGCACACAGTACTCCAGCTGTAGCCAAACTAAGTTCTTATACAGCTCCAATACAAGCTCCTTTTTCCTGTCATCAACGCTTTGACTTCTAAAGGTAAGTATCCCACCAGCCTCCTTAAGAATCTCATCCATCTGTCCAGTTGTCTTCAAATAATATATGGACATGCACACCAAGGTTCCTCTGATCCTCCACACTTCCTGGAGTCATACCATTCAATCTGTATTCCCTTGTCTTGCTAACCCTCTCAAAGTGCATCACCTCACACTTTTCAAGATTGAATTCCACTGTGCAAGCCATCTGACCAGCCCACCCATATTATTCTGTTTGAGGATTTTCCTCTTGTTATTTACAATTCTTAATGTCGTCTGTGAACATTTCAAGCGTGCCGTTTACATTCATGCTTAGATCATTAATGTACACTACAATCAGCAATGGAACAGCTCTCAATCCCATGGTATACCACTGGATGTGAACTTTCAGTCACAAAACATCCTTTGACAATCACCCTCTGCTTCCTGCCACAAAGTCCATTTTGGATCCAATTTGCCAAACTGACCCAAAACCAATGCACCCCTACCTTTCCAACAAACCTCCCATGTGAGATCTCAACTGCAGCCAAAAGCAGAAAACTAGAATGTAGTTATCTTGAGAGATTCTGGGTAATCCAAGATGGAGGATGGGAAACATTTTTGGCTGTAACAGCTGCTCCTTTTTTCAGGTATTTAGGTGCTGGAGGTGATTTCCTCAAATTCCTGGAGCAGCCATTACTATTTTATATGCTGTTGCATTGTTTTGGAAATTTGGAGAAAAGAAAAGTCAAAATATCAGCAGTTTTAAAAGGGAGAAGAACAGACAAAGGAAGCACATGGTGAGATCAGTGCAGGAGAGAGAGAAAGAAAGAAACCCACATTGCTAACTGACAGAGTTAGCATTTACTGCCTTTGCTGTTGAATTCATGTATTGTTGGACATCGGAGTATGTCTGGGAAAATTACGTGTACGGATTGAGCTGCCAGAGGATGTGGTGGAGGCTAGTACAATTACAGCATTTAAAAGGCATCTGGATGGGTATGTGAATAGAAAGGGTTTGGAGGGATTTGGTCCAGGTGCTGGCAGGTGGCACTAGATTGGTTGGGATATCTGGTTGGCATGGACGTGTTGGACCGAAGGGTCTGATTCTGCGCTGTACATCTCTATGACTCCATGACTCTAAGTTGTAAGTAAATAATGCAATGATTCCAGGAGCATAGGTGTGACCCTCAAAATTTATGTTGCTCAATTCTCCTTTAGTGTTGAAGTGGAGACAGGAAGAGGGACATCAAAAGCAATTTCAGTCTAAATGGCTTCACTTTGAGGAAAAATGATTCATCAAAGTTAACATATGCAGTCTTTTGTTTCACTGTGAACAAAGCTGGCTGAGAACAGCGATTTAGAGAGAACCATATGACCACCATGAGAGAGACATTTTAAAAAAGAAACTGGTTCTCAACAGGGAGGCAGAGGCAGGCATCCAAGAAAAATCAACTGTAGAGCTGCTTTTCTGAATCTGGCTACTGAGACCCATAGAGTCACCTGCAGTGTCATAAATATAAAACAAAGCAGCTTTCACTCTCCTGCTCAGTCCATCTGTGGGAGCAACCTTTAATCACAGCTACTGAGCCTGACTTCAAAGTTCAACCCTTCACTTCAGAAGGACAATCTTCAAACAAGCCAGACAACAATATTAGAGACTTACTTCATTTTCAGTTTCATATGTAACTTGCATCCTGCCCTGCTTTAAATTAGAAACAGGAGTCACAATCTAAAGGTACAGGTTGGGCCATTTAGGATGGAGATGAAGAGAAAATTCTTCACCCAGTGGTAAACCTGTGGAATTCTCTGCCACAGAAAGCAGTTGAGGTCAAAACATTGAATTTTTTAAAGAAGATAAATTTGGTATATACGAGCAAAAGCAGGAACAGGGCACTGAGTTGGATGATCAGCCATGGTTATATTAAATAGTGGAGCAAACTTGAAGGACCGAATAAAACAAAGACAAAGCAGATAGAGTCATTGAGTCACACAACATAGAAACAGACCCTTTGGTCCAACTTGTCTGTGCTGACCAGATATCCCAATCTGACCTAATCCCAATTGCCAGAATTCGGCTCATATCCCTCTAAACCTTTCCTATTCATATATTCATCCAGATGCATTTTCAATATTGTAATTCCACCAGCTTCCACCACTTCCTCTGGCAGCTCATTCCACACACTTATCACTATCTGTGTGAAACATATACCCCTCAGGTCCTTTTTAAATCTTTCCTCTCTCACCTTAAACCTATGTCCTTCAGTTTTTGACTCCCTCATCCTAGGAAAAAGATGTTGGATATTCACCCAATCCATAATCCTCACGATTTTATAAACCTCTACAAGATCACCCCTCGGCCAACGATGCTTCAGGGAAAAATGCCCCAGCCTATTCAGCCTCTCCCTATAATTCAAAGACTCCAGTCCCGGCAACGTCCTTGTAAATCCTTTCTGCTCCCTCTCAGGTTTAACAACATCTTTCCTGTGGAAGAGAGACCAGAATTGTCTGCAATATTCTAAAAGTGGCCTCACCAATGTCCTATATAGCCACAACATGACGACCCAACTCCCATACTCAATGTTCTGCCCAATGAAGGCAAGCATGCCAAACGCTTTCTTCACCACCCTGTCTACTTGTGACTCCATTTTCAAGGCACTATGCACGTGCACCCCAAGGTCTCTTTGTTCGGATCAGATACTGAAGATCTGAAACACACACAAACAGAAAATGGTGGAAAAATCCAGCAGGTTTAGCAGCACCTGTGGAGAGAAAATATAGCTAATGTTTCAAGTCCTTGAAAGTGGAGGTGTGGTAGATAGGATAGTGAAGAAGGTGTTTGGTATGCTTTCCTTTATTGGTCAGAGCACTGAGCATAGGAATTGGGAGGTCATGTTGCGGCTAAACAGGACATTGGTTTGACCACTGTTGGAATATTACGTGCAATTCTGGTCTCCTTCCTATCGGAAAGATATTGCGAAACTTGAAAAGGTTTAGAAAAGATTTACAAGGATGTTACCAGAGTTGGAGCATTTGAGCTATAGGGAGAGGTTGAATAAGCTAGGGCTGTTTTCCCTGGAGTGTCGGAGGCTGAGGAGTGACCTTATAGAGGTTTATAAAATCATGAGGGACATGGATAGGATAAATAGTCTAAGTCTTTTCCCTAGGGTGGGTGAGTCCAGAAGTAGAGGGCATAGGTTTAGGGTGAGAGGGGAAAGATATTAAAGAGATTTAAGGGGCAACTTTTCATGCAGAGGGTGGTACATGTATGGAATGAACTGACAGAGGATGTGGTGGAAGCTGGTACAATTGCAAGATTTAAAAGGCATCTGGATGGGTGTATGAATTGGAAGGGTTTGGAGGGATATGGGCCGGGTGCTGGCAGGTGGAACTAGATTGGGATGGGATATCTGGTCGTCATGGATGAGTTGGACCAAAGGATCTGTTTCCATGCTGTACATCTCTATGACTCCACGACCCTAAGTCCAATGACCCTTCTTCAGAACCTTTTATGTTATTTGAAACTCAAAGCTCTATTGCTGGTTTCAATTGAAGCAATTGAAAATTAACAAGGGGCTGCATACAAGTTTGTTAAAACTCTTAGCTCATGGACAACTCTGGGAGAGCCTTCCTGATTGCAGCCTTGCCAGTGAGCTGGCCCAGTTTTTCTGTCAACTGGGAACACTCTTTTAACATTTGCATAATGATTGAAATAGTAAGTTGATTCATGAACCTGTAGGCTGGCTAGAGAAAAAGAGGAAGAAATGCATCTGTCTTCTATACTCAATGCTCACTTACATCCCCTACATAACCACTAAACTCTGTCCTTGCAACGACTGCCTTTACTTTTATGCATTCCTACATGGGCTGTGTTTGTCACTGGCAATGTAATGTTTATTGGTCACCCCAATGCTTTTGTGTTGCCAAGCTGCCTTCTTGCACTACTGCAGTTCTTATGAGGATGGATTTCCAGAAATGTAACCCAGTAAACCTTGCTTTTCCAAGTCCACGTTACATCCCTTCTCACAGACGAGGCTATGCCAGGGTGTGTGGAAGGACATTCCAAAATCAGCAGGAATATTTCTCTGGGCCCCACAAGGAAAACCATGAACTCCCCCCCCCACCCCCCCTTGACTCTGAAAGACTGTTGTAGTTGCCCATGGCAGGATATGAGAAAATAAGATTTACAATTTTTATATGAAATAGAAAGGGAAAGCTTGAAATACCTGGGATGAGACTTTTTAAAATAATTATGACCATATATTAGAGTAGATACATATAGGTGTTTAAATTTACTAGGTATTGGGGAATTAAATTTCTGAAGCCTTGGATGCACAGACTAGTTGATAAACACCCTTGAAGAAACATTTTTCTCCATCAGCAAGAAGACTACAATAATAAAAAGGTATAACAAGATAACCTCATAAGAGTACCAAGAGACAAATATCATGGCGGAGGGTGGGGGGAGAAACAATTTTGAAACAGGGTCGCTATGACCTCGCGAGAATCAATAATTGTAATTTCGCCAGTTGGATAACTGAAATTGTTAGCTTAGTCACTGAATCATAATATGAGGTTAATTTTACAAGTAACTTTATATCAGAGCTGATATTACAAATATTATAATAATTGGTAGAGATGAAAATTCTTCTAAGTCTTCTGTACTAAGATCAACAATTGCAAGGCCAAATTTGAAAAATTCATTAATAATAAGCATGTATACGAAGCAGATGTCTATGACATAACAATTTGAATTGGAGTACGGTTAATAATCCTAGGAGCCCAAGGACAGGTGATAGGTGTCTGATAAACATCGCAAAATGATGGGATGACCAAAGGTGGACCATGAAGTTGTCCATCATTGATCACATATTCAAAGGAATGGATGTATGGGTCAGAGGGGTTGTGACTAGTGCTGATGTCAATATTGCATGTAACCATTGTAATGTGGTATGTGTAAATATCCTGTACATTATTGGGAAAGGTTGAGCGTCACTGACCTCCAATCTGAGCTGTGATTAAGAGGGCAACTGGACCACATGTGAAAGCCCAGAATCAGTGTGGTCTCTGGTCTTTCCCACATGTGTGGTAAAGGAGCCCCGAATTAAGATTGATTTGCACTACTGAACACAGGACTCAGACTCCTCTTTAAAGTAAATCTCCAACACTTCCAAAATCCTATCATGATAAAAAAAAACCTAGTGAACCTTGTATTGGTGCTAAATGAGGGACTCTAGTTGTCTAAAATTCGTTCCCCATCCTTGAACAACCTGCTGTTCCTGCCATTTCAGGTGGGCAGCATACCAGCAGTATATAGATGAAGCCTGGGATATGAAAATCCGGGATCTGGATCATTGCATTTCACTCACACCTTATTGTGTCTCATGCTCGGGAGACAATATGGAATTGTCAAATATTATTGTAATTCTATGGAATAAATGATTTAGGCATTTCAACTTGCATCAGTGGTGGAACTTTGATTTAATTTTTATCTTACTTTTACATTTTTTATTCGAAATTATATCATTTGAAATTCACTGACAAGATGCTCAACAGGATAAGGTTCTGTTGGTCTACGTAAATTTGAAATTAATGTAAAGGACCTCCATGTTACATTGATTTTAAACTGTCCATTACACCAAACAATTGTTCATCAAATAAAACAGTTTACTCAGGATAAAAATAAGACTTATACTTCGAAATTCTTATTGAAATGTTTGCAATATTCTGATTTAGCAGATGGTAAATGAGATTCAAAATGACACAGGAAACGGGGAAAACAGCAAAAGGCGATATTGATAATGCAAGACGAAGAAAGTGTTACTGGCTGATAGAAGGGATGTGTCATTGCTATTTTTACAGCACGACTAGGATATACAAAATAGTGACATAAACGTATGATTATCCACATTGCAACAACTGTGCAGCATATTCAGCTACAGGGTCTGGGATAAGTGTTGTGCCTGACAGTTCATTTGTCTTTGGAATGCTATGCTCTCTGTTTCATAAATGTAAGATATTAAAGAGGCATTATGGATCAATTTTAATTGCTCTTGGTAATGCTACAGCACAGCGTATTGATGTTCCAAGAAATGAAGTGCAGCATATCATGCTGTGAGCCTTAAACTGAAACTGCCTGTCGGTGAATAAGTTACATATTCAATACTTGTATCAAATAAGTCTGGGTGCATGAACGGGGAACACTTCAGACTCGTCACAATCTTTGAAGGGCTTCATTCTGTGTTGGTCCTCACCTGCCCTTAACTGTGACTCTCCACATTTATTCATTAATGTTCAAGGGTGACCACACTTAGTAATCTGCTTCACTGGGCAGCCAAACCAGGTTAGGTTTGCTGTAGGGTATCAAAGATTCAGCAGACTGAGGTTCAATAGTCTTGACGTGAGGGAGGTGAGAATGAGCTGAGGTCAAAAGGGTACAGAAGAAGTCCTGGTGACCCAATGCATCCAAATCTATTTCCAAATGTCTAAATTCATAATGCCTCTGGACCCAGACCTGTTCAGAGGGAGAAATTGTGAGACTGACAGAATACAAATTCTCCCTCATGATAATCCAATTCATGCACCAGTACTGCTCATCACTTACCTATCATGAATCATCCACCATCTATCTGTCACAACTCCTGGGGACAAGAAACGTAGCAGTGGGTCACCGTTGGTAGATGACATGTGTGCAACTGTCACATGGACAATAACTCAACTCACAATCAAGCTCAAAGCTGAGAGTAGACTGATAGGGGAAGTAGTTGGCCAAATTGGATTACCCTTGCATTTTGTGCACAGGACATTCCCGGGCAATTTTCTCAATTTTTGAACAAATGTTGTTATGGAGGAAGATTGGAGAAGTTGGGACTGTTTCCTTTAGAGAAGTGAAAGCTGGGAAGAAATATGTTCAGTGTTTTCAAAATAATCGGCGATTGGTCACAATAGATGGGGAGAAACAGTTTCTGTCCAAAAGAAGGTCAGGAACCAGAGGGTAAAGTTTTAGTGTGTTTTGCAAAAGAAGCAAATGTGACATGATAAAACCTTTTCACACAACAAGGAATTATGGATTGGAAGGCACTGCCTGAAAATGTGGTGAAGGCAGATTCAATTGAAGCATTCAAGAGGGCATTGAATGATTATTTGGATAAAAATAACCTGGAGGTTAATAATAGATAATGATATTTGTTTGACGATGCAGACATGATGGTCCAAATGGCCTCATTGTGTGCTGTAAGATTTTGAATGATGATCTATTTATTGTCACTTGCATTTTACAGTGAACAATACATTAAAATGCAGGGAAAAAACTTCAACAGTAACCACAATCTTTCAACTTTCTTCAATCAAAAATAAAAAGGATAAAAGATATAACTGAAAAGCCCTGAGCTGGTTTACTAATGATATCTGTGCTGCCAGCCTTCCTCTACTGCCTCGCCACTGCCTGCACCATATCCACTAATATAGGAGTTGTCATTCTTTAGGTGTCATCTCTTTGCTGCTGGGCCCATCTCAGCACCGCCTGCTGCCAATACTGTTGCCAGATCCCATGCTGAACCGACACGCCCCAGGAATGAAGCAGGTAAAAACAATGACTGCAGATGCTGGAAACCAAGTCTAGATTAGAGTGGTGCTGGAAAAGCACAGCAGTTCAGGCAGCATCCGAGGAGCAGGAAAATCGACGTTTCGGGCAAAAGCCCTTCATCGGGAATACAGGCAGAGAGCCTGAAGGGTGGAGAGATAAGCAAGAGGAGGGTGGGAAGAGAGAAAGTAGCATGGAGTACAATAGGTGAGTGGGGGAGGGAATGAAGGTGATAGGTCAGGGAGAGGGTGGAGTGGATAGGTGGAAAAGAAGATAGGCAGGTAGGATAAGTCATGGGGACAGTACTGGGCTGGAAGGTTGGAACTGGGGTGAGGTGGGAAGGGGAAATGAGGAAACTGTTGAAGTCCACATTGATGTCCTGGGGTTGAAGTGTTCTGAGGCAGAAGATGAGGCGTTCTTCCTCCAGGCGTCTGGTGGTGAGGGAGCGGAGGTGAGGGAGGCCCAGTACCTCCATGTCCTCAGCAGAGTGGGAGGGGGAGTTGAAATGTTGGGCCACGGGGTGGTGTGGTTGATTGGTGCGGGTGTCCCAGAGATGTTCCCTAAAGTGCTCTGCAAGGAGGCGTCCAGTCTCCCTAATGTAGAGGAGACCCATCGGGAGCAATGGATACAATAAATGATATTAGTGGATGTGCAGATAAAACTTTAATGAATGTTGAAAGCTCCTTTAGGGCCTTGGATGGAGGTGAGGGAGGAGGTGTGGATGCAGGTTTTGCAATTCCTGTGGTGGCAGGGGAAGGTGCCAGGATGGGAGGGTGGGTTGTAGGGGGCGGCGTGGACCTGACCAGGTAGTCACGGAGGGAACGGTCTTTGCGGAAGGCAGAAAGGGGTGGGGAGGGAAATATATCCCTGGTGGTGAGGTCTGTTTGAGGGTGGTGGATGATTTGGTTTATGCGAAGGTTGGTAGGGTGGAAGGTGAGCACCAGGGGCGTTCTGTCCTTGTTATGGTTGGAGGGGTGGGGTCTGAGGGCGGAGGTGCAGGATGTGGACAAGATGCATTGGAGGGCATCTTTAACCACGTGGGAAGGGAAATTGCAGTCTTTAAAGAAGGAGGCCATCTGGTGTGTTCTGTGGTGGAAGTGGTCCTCCTGGGAGCAGATACGATAGAGGCGGAGGAATTGGGATTACAGGATGGCATTTTTGCAGGAGGTAGGGTGGGAGGGGGTGTAATCCAGGTAGCTGTGGGACTCGGTGGGTTTGTAAAACATGTTGGTGTCAAGCCAGTTGTCATTAATGGAGATGGAGAGGTCCAGGAAGGGGAGGGAGGTGTCAGAGATGGTCCATGTAAATTTAAGGTCAGGGTGGGATGTGTTGGTGAATTCACAGCAGCAGTGTGTAAACCACTATCATAACCAATCCTGACCAAGTGAAGGAGAAATGCGATGCTGATATCCATTCCTTGATTTGTATTGTGTCAAATTCAGAGAAGCGAATTTTCATGGGCGATTTCATGGCATGATTTTGTGTAGGTCATCAGGCATGAGGGAGTGTCATAGGAAAAAAATCAAGGTCAACTTTTGTAAAAGCTATGGTTGCATTCTGTTAAAGGTGTGTGCTGATCATGAGTTCTTCATCATCGACACTGTTTATTGCCTCTCCACTTGTAACTAGATGTCGTGAAGGTACATGTCATGCCATGCATTGGTATGTAGAGTCATAGAGCTGTACAGCACGGAAACAGACCCTTCGGTCCAACCCGTCCATGCCGACCAGATATCCCAACCCAATCTAGTCCCACCTGCCAGCACCCGGCCCATATCCCTCCAAACCCTTCCTATTCATATACCCATCCAAATGCCTCTTAAATGTTGCAATTGTACCAGCCTCCACCACTTCCTCTGGCAGCTCATTCCATACATGTACCACCTTCTGTGTGAAAACGTTGCCCCATAGGTCTCTTTTATATCTTTCCCCTCTCACCCTAAACATATGCCCTCTAGTTCTGGACTCCTCGACCCCAGGGAAAAGACTTTGCCTATTTACCTTATCTGTTCTCCTCATAATTTTGTAAACCTCTATAAGGTCACCCCTCAGCCTCCCACGCCCCAGGGAAAACAGCCTCAGCCCCTTCAGCCTCCCCCTATAGCTCAAATCCTCCAACCCGGGCAACATCCTTGTAAATCTTTTCTGAACCCTTTCAAGTTTCACAACAACTGTCCGATAGGAAGGAGACCAGAATTGCACGCAATATTCCAACAGTGGTCTAACCAATGTCCTGTACAACCGCAACATGACCTCCCAACTCCTGTACTCGATACTCTGACCAATAAAGGAAAGCATACCAAATGCCTTCTTCACTATCCTATCTACCTGTGACTCTACAATTATCTTGCAGTTACAGAAACAACCAGGACATTGAGGGTGAGAATAAAAAAATCACATTCTCAGATGAAAAAGGCTTTTGAATAGTGAATGGCCATGAAAAGAGAATGATCTAAAATTATTAATGCAACATTTTGTTAAACTATTGAAAATAGAACAAGCAGATGTCATGTTAGAAAACTGTACTTTGAAAGCAGCAAAGCACATTGAGTATTCAAAGGTTGCAGTTCCCTGAGGCAACGCAGCAATGCGTCAGTTAAGTTTTCCACCTGGAAAGGCTGTCATTTGTATATCATGCCAAACTTCAAATTAACCCCAGGCCAAATGTGTGCAGGCATCTGTATGTGTCCCTCCTGTTTTCTTTTCAGTAGATGGGAGTGAGGGATGGTGGGGGGGGGGCGGAGGGGCTGGTGTGTGTGTGTGTGTGTGTGTATCTGTGTGTGTGTATCTGTGTGTGCGAATTGCACAGGCATTGGAGAAAGTTTTAACTTCTGACTCATCAAAATGGTAAGAATATGAGGACTCCTTTTGCCAATAATACATGGAAATGAAGAATCAATTGCTACAGCTCAGCTGGTGGATTGGTGTCCATCATGAATTTTCATATTCACAGTGGAAGGCAGCTGAAAGGAGGGTCCTCCTGCATATGGACAGTGCCATTGTTTTGACAAAGCAGGCTGCCTGATGATTATGTAAGCTGACATGATCCAAAGTGGACCTTAATGTTGATGTTTCTCACTAAATATAAACTTCATTATAAACTTCAGTTTATAACCTAAATATAAACTGAATTTTATGAGTCACTGCAGGCTGGGTAAACTGTTATCTTGGTGTGCCATGCTATGGACTGCCTTGTTATTCAATTGTGGGCACACAGTAATTTTACAGGTGACAACAAGCCATCAGGTGGAATACCAGTCTGAAAATGGGTGACAAATGGCCAACCCAGGGCATCATCTTGCCATTTCTCTGAATTCATTGAGCGACATGATGTGATACAGACAGCATATTTTAGGATGTGTCTGTATTTTGTATAACTATTATCCAATTAGCAAGGGAACTGTAAGCAGTATGCGCTATATCAGATGGCAAACAAAATCAAGCAGTGTAGACAGATAATGGTCTGCATTTGAAATTAGATACTACCTCACTAGAATTTGTTCTTCATTGTTCTCTCTAGGCATAAAGTATTGATCTGGAAGAAATTTAAACTCCAGTTCAGCTTGGGATGAAAATGATCTCCATACCTTCATAATTGGACTGGAGTTTTTACAACACCTCTGTAAACAATTCAAAGCAGCTTGCACAGAATTACTGTTCTGGTTCAGCTGTTTTCATGATTCAGCTGTTGACCAATTATGATACCTGCATAGATGTAAATTCTGCCCTGCGTCAGAGTCTGGTTGCATTGCAGTCCTTCACGAGTGAAAACACATTGCACATTTGTTTCAAAGTAATGAATATATTTTCAAATCCCTTCCATGGCCTCACAACTCCATCTCTGCAACCTCCTCTCCTCCTACTCTCTGATATCTCTGCTTGTCCAGCTCTGGTCTCTTGAGCATCCCCAATTATCACTGTTCCACCTTTGGTCTCCATTTTTTTCAGTTGCTGTGGTTCCAAGTTCTGGAATTCCTTCCCTAAATATCTATAACTTTTTACCTCACCTTCCTTCTTAAAGATAGTCCAAAAACCTATTGTTTTGTTCAAGCTTCTGATCATCTGACCCATGTATTTAATAGATTTGATGCAATTTATTGTTTCAAATAAAATGCCTTTTATGATATTTATTCCAATGACAGACGTTAAGCCTGAGGTTTTACTCTCCAAGGATCTTGTCTAACTTGCCAAGTGTTTTCAGCATTTTCTGCTATTATTTCAAATTTCCAATATCTGCAGTATTTGGTGTTTATACAGTGTATTTTTGCTTCTCTTTATTTTTGCTTCTCTTTGATATGCACTGCATTGCAAATCTTGGCACCTCAGAAATTTAGACATTAATGGGTATAGTTTAGAAACAAAACTTTATAGAGTCATAGAGGTTTACAGCATGGAAGCTGACCCTTCGGCTCCACTTGTCCATGCTGCCCAGTTTTCACAATAAATCTAGTCCAATTTGTCTGCATTTGATCCATATCCCTCCATACTTATCCCAACCATGTACGTGTGCGAATGTTTCATAAAAGACAAAATTGTACTCGCTTCCACCACTGCTGCACATTCCAGAGACTCATCACCATCTGTGTGAAAAAAATTGCCCTTCTGGACCCTGTTGTATCTCTCCCCTCTCACCTCTTAAACCTATGCCCTCTAGTTTTAGTCTCCCCTATAATGGGGCAAAGCTGTTAGCTATCTATCTTATCTATGCCTCTCAAGATTTTATATACCTCTATAAGGTCTACTACATTGGAGGGAAAAAAACTCCCAGCTTATCCACTTCCTCTTATAACTCAAATCTCCCAGTCAAAGTAGCATCCTGGTACAGATAAACCACAATTATTCGGCATTCGATTATCTGAGTATCGGATTTTCCAGCATGATCACAAGGTCCCAATGCTTGGCTAAACTATGTTGTCCAGCATTTGATGATCTGGAATTCAATTAACCGAGCAAAATACTCCCCGCACGTGTCCTTCGGATAATCGAGGTTCCTCTGTAAATCTTTTATGCATTCTTTCTCGTTTAATTGTATCCTTTCTATAGTATACAATATAGAAAGTATATTCTATACTATAGAGTGACATATTTTCTGATATTTGAAGTGACAGAAAATAATAACTGGCCAAGAGATAGGATTACAATGGAACTTGTTTTTGCCAGGTTTCCACTCATGTCGCACATTCCTTTTATATTCCAGTCTGAGCCAGATCTACCACCCAACTTCTTACTTTTGGGAGATGTGACAGAGCCAGAGCCAGAGCCAGATTTCATGTTTGCTCGGGACAAGTTGCTCAGGCCACTTCTGGTAGACTACAGAGAAGAAGTCTCCAAACATTGAACAGGGAAGATAGTTAGGTTTAATCCAAGATGGTTACTTTCTCCAAGAACCCGGATTGTCCTTCTGGCACCTGATGGGAAGAAGATTTCCTCAGGTCTTCACCAGGCCTCTTGTCACCCGTTAGACTGGCATGGCACCATGCTGATATTATGTGAGGATTTCCAGGCAGGCCCAGCTAAAGCGATGCTGATTCCTTAGTTATGCACAGAGAATGAAAGACTTGAATTTTATAGAGAACAACTTTGGAATTTCCCCAAGTACTTTGTAGCCAATTAAGTAATGAGTTGGATGAGGAAACACAGCAACCAGTTTATATAAGCACCCACAAGTGGCAGAGCAATTACGGCTAGAAAATAATTTTTGATGATGTTGTTTGAGAGAAAATATTGAGCAGGATACTGGTAAGAGCACTCAAATTGTTTATCAAACAATGCTATGAAATCTTTCACATGACCCGAGAGTGTGTTCATGGACTTGGTTAAAGCGTCATTTCAAGGACAAAGAGCCATAGCTTGAAGTTAGGGACAGTTATGCGGGGAATAATATATTTGTCATTCTCTAGATGACAGCACAGTTGGATTCTCATAATGCCCAATGTCTCTACAAATCCACATGCCCAATCCCATTCCCACTTCGAAAAGTACCTACCATCCTGAGCAATGTGCTACCATCCTGAGACAAGACAGCAAACTATTCTTTGTTCTGTTGCCAAACAGCCAAGTGATCTTGGGTATGAACTCCTAGAGATCATCAAGAATAATCATAAAAGCCCTAATTTGTTATGCAGCATCCTTCTACCTCATGCAAACAATTCGTACAACATAAAGAGATCTCTTAGTCCATTGTGCCTGTACATGCCCTTTTAAAGAGTCCTTTAATTAGTCCCCATTCTTTGCTCTTTCCCCACAGCCTTGTTAATTTTTGTGTTATGTATTTATCCAATTCCATCTTGAAAGTTACTACTGATTCTACTTCCACCTCCTTTCAGGCAGTACATTCCAGATTGCAACAACCCACTGTGTAAAGATTTTTCTCATTATGTGGCTGGTTCCTCTGACAAATACTTTCAATCTGTGTCTTCTAGATGCCATCCCTTCTGCAATTAGAAACAGTTTCTTCTTATCTACTAGATGTAATCCTTTTAGGAATATTGAGTAGGATTGAAATCACTTGAGGGCGGCATTATGGGATAACATCTGGATGATAATTATTTTCGTGTACTGTATGTAAGCCAGAACAATTCTAAACTCTTGTCAAACCTTCATACACACAATGTTGAAGTTGATCGTACAAATGTCAAGCAACATCTGTATCAATTTTGTAACTGTAGGTGTTGTAGGTATCATTCAATGTGTTTCTACCAGAGGCTACAGCTAGTATATTTGCCCTTTTTCATTCTTAATGTCATCTGTGTCCCCTTTGTCATCTGCTTGACAATCATCATTTAATGTTGATTCCCCGTGACAGAATAAAGTTGTGCAGGACACAAAAATCTATGACTTTAGTTACAGTATAGTTCAGACAGCAGATGTGTTCCTTAGTAGAATCACAAATCATTGTACAGAACAAAGCCCTTGACCTCCAGAACCAACCACTCACTTGTTATGAAGCATCAAAGTGTTAGAGCACAATATTTGTAAGCATAAAAACAGATGTTGTGAGAATGGGCACAGAAGTGCTTTGATGCATGGCTGGAATCACAGACAAATTGTAGAAATGACAGGCTTTGCAATTCATGAAGGCAGTGGACTCATTTACGAGAAGCCCCAAGATTGTCTGTGGGCAGTCGATGACACCTAAGACTTGGTGGAAATATGTGTAAGTACAAGACACTATTTTGTTCTTTTTGACTTTCCAAGGAGAATCTGATGAACTCTTTGACATGAATGTCAACTTTATGTGAGTAGAAAATGTAGACTGACTGTTGCTGATCTCCCCTATTGCAGCCAGAGGCAAGGAGAGTGCTTAGTAACTTTGGCTGTAGCAGGCTAGTGCCAGTCAGAGTGGATTTCATGTCTTGGTATTCCAGTCAGTACAGGTCTGTGGCAGTTTTTTCAGAGAGGAACAGTTTATTTTTTTCTGCACTGTATCTTTGAGAGCTGCAGATATGTCGTTTTAAGCTTATGCACCCTCTATGCACTTCAATTGGTCAGCTCTACCAGACACTGCCCTTGAAGCACCTGCGGGGAGTGGAGGCGGGGGTGGGATGGTGAGACTATCACACATCTCCTGCTGGAATGTGCCTTTGCAAAGGAAGTCTGGCGGAAAATGCTGTGGTTTCTATTGATGTTCATCCCGAGCTGCTCTGTGATGCACAACTCTGTGCTCTTAGAATCTGTTCCCCAGCACGCACACTAAGCCAAACATCAACTGCACCTGGAGGACCATCAACTCAGTAGAAGATGCTCTTTGGTTTGCCTGAAACTTGTTGATCTTCCAGAACAAGGAGTTGACCTTGACTGAATGTTGCAGATTAACACATTCCAAGTTCCAGGATTGCGTGCTGGGGGGCACACTGAAGCTAGGGGCAGCTGCTGCCAAGGTGCAGTGGGGAAAGACCAATGTTTGAGATCTTTCTGCTGAAGTTAACTGGGAATCCATTTGGAAATCAGACCCTCCTCATGCCTCAAATACATTTAAATGTAATCCTCTACATGTAAGAGATGTCCTTGGTTTGTTTGGATAGAGTTAAAAATCACACAGCACCAAGTTATCATCCAACAGGTTTATTTGGAAGCACTAGCTTTCAGAGTGCCACTCCTTCATCAGGTAGCTCTCACTTGGGGTAGGGTTAGGGTTACATAGTTACCCGATGAAGGAGTAGCACTCCGAAAGCTACTGCTTCCAAATAAACCTGTTGGACTATGTCCTAGTGTTGTGTGATTTTTAACTTTGCCCACCCCAGTTCAACACTGGCTCCTTCAAATCATGTTTGAGTAAAGTCAAATTCAAATGTTTATTTCCTTGATATGCTACTGTACACAAACAAACTGTATTTGTGACTATATATCACACAAAGATTTTTTGTAAATAAAGTATTTTTTGAAATAATAAAAGAAAACAACTCTCTGTAAGGATGAGTGTGTGATCTCCCTTTTGCTCAGTTCCATTGGTCCCTTCATTTGGGACCATTGCATGTCTTCCTCCAGGCAGACTTAAATCATGAATTGAATTCCCTTTTTCAGAAACTTGCTGAAGGTTGTTCAGCTATTACAAAGTAAAAACAATGATCAGAACTTTATAGAATCCTGAACAACATGGACTGTAGTGTGAAACCTGGGAGAATCCTGTGAGAAGACCAGTCAGGTCTTTCCCAAATTTAGGAGTAACAAATTGTATTTTCCAGTAGCGTTCTGGATGTTGAGATGGGATTCTCACTGGGGAGCAGTCAGATGTCTATTAACAGGGATTATCGCTCATTATCATTAAATTAACATTAACATTGATTTCACCTCATTAATATGCATGTTAGAGACTAAATGCCAGGAATTCTGGACATGAAAGTCAGAGCTGGTGCCTGTTTACTCCGGCTAACCGTTAATTCTTCTATATCATCATCTTTGACACCTGGAACCAACGTCTCTTGGTACACTCCATGAACAATGTATCCTCTATCCACAGACACTGGCATCTGATGTACGCTATCCTCTCCAACCACCAGACTCACTTACAGTACATTTCTAGACTGAGAGGCTGCATTTGAGTGCATCGGAAACTCTCATTGCAATGCTGCTGTAAGGCACCTAGCTCACAGATTGGACTTGGCTGCATCTCCTAGCTGCTTTCTTGCTTTCTCAGTGTCCATTCACTTAGTACTTACTCAGGTGCTCCCAGCAATCCCTGGCTTACCTTGTCTTGCTTTGTCTTGAAGTTGCAAATACCTTGCAAGGCTGATTATTGGGTTATCCTCTGCGACTGTGGTGAATGAATCTGTTACGTAACCCCCCCAACTGAGACTTTGCCGAAGTACAATACAGCCTAGAGTGGAGGAGATGGTAGACCTCTTGATGATGAGATTTCACTGCTTAAACATAGCTCGAGGAGCCCGTCAGTGTAGACATGTCCGAGTGTGCTTCACAATTGGAGCGTGCTGCTGAACTGGAGCTCGGGATGCAATGGATGTTGTGCAGCTGGGAGAGCTGCAGTAGCAGTCTTCCAAAGAGGAGGCTGAAGGCACTGAGCCATGTGTATGAAAGAGTGCAGCTGTCTCAGGCTTTCCAAGCCAGTCAGGACTTAGAGACCCGGCTCCAGTAGATGAGAGCTGGCTGCTGTGATCATTCATTGACTGTAAAATACTTGTTGCTCAACCAACAAGCAGCTCATTTGTATTCCAGGAGAGAAATGCAACTTCTGTTTGCTTGATTCCTTTCTGCTCTGAGAACTTCCTTGCTTATAAGAGCCGCACAATAAATATGTATATAGAATGCCCACAGTGTGGAAACAGGCCATTCTGCTGATGTCTGTTTTATTCCACAAATCTGGACGACACAAGTTTTCTGTTCAACTTTATTATCAGACAGCCGGTGAGAGATTCAAAGCATCACTAAAGTAGCCGAGTGCCAACTTGTAGCGGCTCTTCTTCACGAATCTCTGCCTTACACCCAGAGACAGTATATTTTATTGGAATTTGAACAAGGACTTATCAGTCACATGGATAATTGACATCACATAACTTAAAGTAGGCATTTATGATTTTACAAAACTTGATGAATGTCAATGTCCTGAAATAATGTGGGAATGGAGTAAAGAAACCGATTATCATTTCTTCCATGATTATGTGTTAATGGAAAGGAATTAAAGCAGAAAGATTTTGCCTGCTACAAATGGGGAACTCACATACCTATGCTAATATGGATGTGAGGTAACTGGGGGGATTCACACGCCTGTGCTAACATGGAGGGGAAATGAGACAAAGGGAGAGGGAGACAGCTAACTGGGTTGGGGCCAGGGCTATTAGTCCTGCTGGAAAGGGCAAGGGTCTTGTCTAGGCTTACTTGCGTGGAATGGGGAGAATCCACATGTGTGGATTTAAAGAGTATGGGCTTTCAGTAGCTCTTGCTGTAAGTCTTTTTGGTAGTGGGATTTTTAACCGTAAAGTCCCCAACGCGCCCTGGAAGAGAAGCAAAGCATGGTACTGACGCGCCCCCCCCCACCCCTTCCCACCCACGACATTTCAACTTATTCAATTCAACCCAACAAATCCACACCAACCCTCCAAAGAACATCCCACCCACACCTACCCCCTTTACTGTGTCCCTGTAAACCTGCTTTGCTTGTGGCTAATGCACCTAACCTACAGATACCTGAACATTATGGGGCAATTTAGCATGGCCAATCCACCTAACTTGCACATCTTTCGGCTGTGGGAGGAAACCGGAGCACCAGGTGGAAACCCACACAAACTTGAGAAGAACGTGCAAATTCCACACAGACAGTTGCCTTAATGATAAGAAGCTGGACTGAGTGGACACTGGGGAAGGGCTGGCAGTGGCTTATTGAGTGTGGCAAAATTAGATGTGCCTCCAGATTGGCAAGGGTATGTGTGTGGCCTGGCACTTAAGTGACAATTGGAGTAAGAATATGCATGGGGGTGTCAGCTATGCCCCCCCCTGTGCTGTGAAAACTGCTTGGCACAATGTTCTTGGTGAAGGGTAAACCCAGACTGCCAAGACTTGACCAGGTGCATGACCAGGAGTCCAAGAACACCAAGCGATGCCTTTATTAATTGAGATGCCCTGTCAATGGTGAGTACTTCCAGGTCCAGGGGGTGTGAGTATTGGGTGCTGTTGGGCCAATGTAGATAGTTAATGAACTGACTTTGAGAGCATAGCATGAGAAAATTTGGTAGACCACAGAGAGAGAGAGACTCTCCATGAAACACAATGAAAATTACACTTAGCCAAAATATCGGAGATTCAGCACAAAGCTTCTGTGTGAAGATATGACTGAGAAATGCAGGCATGACCGCAGACAGTAAACTTACTTCTGAAATGTTTACAGTGATTCAAATGGAACAGGTAAGTACATGTTTTGATAAAGCTTTTAAAACAGCACTCATTTCAAGAAAGTTCAAGAAAATGCAATTTGACACTGAGCAGCATGAGTATTCATCCAAAGGCTTTGCCAACCAAGTCGATGTCAATGAATATTTTACTGGATGAGGCAGAGGCAGAATTGTAGAGAGATTTGGTTTATAGCCCAAGCAAGTGAAGGTGTGGTTAGCAATAGCCGAGAGATTAAAATGGGGATAATGCAAGGAGTGAGAACTGACAAAACACAGAAATATTGGAAAATTGTCAGGTCTGGGGCGATGACAGAGGTAAGGAAGGATAAAGTCACAAAGAGATTTAAAAACAAGGATGAGAATTTAACAGATCAGAAAGCCATGTAGATACTTTGGACTGAATGATATAAGAGTTTAAGTAATGCAGGTTATGGTGAAACTTGTGGCAGAATCCAATAAAGGGTCTAATAAGTTCCATCATAAAGTTAAGTGCATCTAGCTTTTATACTTATTACATGTGATATGGCAAGATTCTGGTTAGGCAGCATTGCAAATCGACGGTGATTAAAGCTTGTTAAATGCCTCATTGATGTCCTAAAACTCTTCATTATCATTCAGGTTTCTACCTTCTCAACTCACCAATTAACCTGGATATTGAGAATATTCAACACGTAACCCAACAAGAACATGCCAAATTTATCTTGCCACTTGCTCCAAACAACCTCCATGTCGGACATCAACATCTCAGGGCATACTGTATGTGCACTGAGCACACATGTACCTATGTCTATGGACATTGACATCTGACTTGTGCTAACATTTCTGACTTACTTACATGTAGATCTGGAAATTACAGTTGTAATGGTGCAGAAAGGATACTAGGAGAAAGTGAGGACTGCAGATGTTGGAGATCAGAGCTGAAAAATGTGTTGCTGGAAAAGCGCAGCAGGTCAGGCAGCATCCAAGAAGCAGGAGAATCGACGTTTCGGGCATAAGCCCTTCTTCAGGAATTAAGGCAGAAAGGATACTGGCAGCTCAAGGACATGCATCCAGCTCAGGAGCAGACAAGGTTGCATCTCTGGACTGTCCCACCCAGATCCCAGCAGCATTCCTGCCTTGCCTTTCTGTGCTTTGCCCCTCAGCCAGGGATATAAGCATTACATTATTTCAGTGTTGCCTTACCATTTAGCGCAGCCAAATTGGAAAGATGCTTCTCATGGTTGACAGCAGATCTTAGTCAAACCTACTGAGATAGCCTTCACTAAGAGGATACTGGCACAGTAGAAGACAGCCTCTGATACCACTCCAGGGGATAAGCAATAGTTAGTCAGCCACTTAGGATGGTTACAGTAAGGAGGAGTAAGGAGTTGAATATCTGGTAGCCCACTAACCAACTTGACTCTTTCTAGCCTATTGAGGGTTATGAATTGGACTAGGTTTGAGTTCAGATGGCAGTAAAGTGCAAGGGAATGGGAGAGTTTTAATATAGCCCTGATCAGTGGTCAGGGACAGGACACTGTGACTGTGAGTAAAGCAAATAAGGGGATTGAGAAGGCGGGACTGAAAAATCTCAGACTTTTGTAATTCTTACTCCCAATTTAATGAAAGTGAGATCTGCAAAGTGGATGAGCAACCTGACCATGGTACAGAAGACTCCAAGCAGGGACAGTTTACAGAAATGCAGTAGTAGAGTACTGTATGGTCAGACAGATAAGCATAGTTTCATGCGACAGAATGTGAGTCCATAGAGCTAAGTTGCCTGCCAGGTGTCAGGGTTTGGGAAGTCTGCTCTAGGATGAACAGGAACATGGAGTGAGATGGCTACAGATCAGTGATAATGGCCCACCTAGGTAGCGATAACATGGGTCCAACTCAGAAAGAGGTTTTGGTCAGAGTATTGAGTACAGGAGTTGGGAGGTCATTTGTGGCTGTACAGGACATTGGTGAGGCCACGTTTGGAATATTGCATGTAATTCTGTTGTGAAATTGAAAGTATTCAGAAAAAAATTACAAGCATGTTGCCAGGGTTGGAGGATTTAAGCTAGAGAGAGAAGCAGAATAGGCTGGGGCTGTTTTCCCTGGAGCATCGGAGGCTAAGAGGTGACCTTATAGAGGTTCATAAAATCATGAGGGGCATGCATAGGGTAAATAGTCAAGATCTTTTCCCTGGGGTGGGTGCATCTAGAACTAGAGGGCACAGATTTAAGGTGAAAGGGGAAAGATATAAAGGGACCTAAGGGGCAACATTTTCGCACAGAGGGTGATACGTGTATGGAATAAGCTGCCAGAGGAAGTAGTTGAGGCTGGTACAATTGCAACATTTAAAAGGCATCTGGATGGGTATTTGAATAGGAAGGTTTTAGAGGGATATGGGCCAAATGCTGGCAAATGGGACTAGATTAGATTAGGATATCTGGTCGGCATGGACGAGTTGGACTGAAGGATTTGTTTCTGTGCATTACATCTCTATGACTATGACCCTATGAGTATGGCCCTCGAGAGAACAGATGGAGAAGCAAAACTTTAAAGGTAATAATCACTCCATTAACACTTGAACAGTGTAAAAATTGGCAAAGGGTTAATAAAATTACAAAGATGGCTCAAAGATTGGTGGAAGAAATTAATTTTGATTCCTGCAGCACTGATAACTGGATTAGGGACTGTTGGACTAGTCTTCATCTGAACTGTGCTGTGAACAATATTTTACCAAGTTGTCTGACTTGAGTAGAAGAAAGGATTTTTAAGTAAGAATAGAGATGAGGGATCAAGTTTGGGAAGATTCTATAAATTAAGTAAAGAAGACAAGAGAGCAAGGTAGCAAGAAAGGAAATGGTGACCAGAGTGTGGTAGGAAGGGACAAAGTGTAAACCTAAGAGTGCAAAAGAAGACAGGACTAGAGACTACAAACATGGTAAAAAGACAGAACTAAAGGCTCTGTGTTGGAAGATGTATAGTATTCATACCAAAGGAGATGAATTGATAATGCAAATAGAAATAATATATGGTCTGACATCTATTATAGAATCATGACGAAAGGGTGAGAAAGACTGGGACTTGGACATTCGAGGATATACAACATTTAGAAAGGATATGAAGCTCTGAAAATGTGGAAGAGAAACTCTGTTAATTTAGAATGTCATCAATACAAGTTCTGATTAGTTTTGGAGATTGAGACGTGGAATTATTTTGGGTCAAGGTGGGAAATAATCATTGGGGACATAAATTTAAGGCAAGGGGCAGGTGATTTAGTCAGGATGTTAGGAAAATTTTTCACCAAGAGAATGGCAGGAAGCTAGAATGTTTTACCTGTTGGGATGATCGAGATAGAAACTCTCATAACATTTAAGAAGTATTTAGATTCACACTTGCAATGCCAAGACATACAAGGCTATGGGACAAGTGCTGGGAAATGCGATTAGAATAGTTAGGTGGTTGCTTTTGACTAGTACAGACTTGATGGGCTCTATAATGTTAAAAGAAAGAAGTCACTCTGTGATTGGTTTATGGGTCCCTGCATAACAACCACAAAATAGGATGAAAAACTGAAAGAACTGTGGATGCTGGGAGTCAGAAACAAAAGTAGAAATTGCTGGAAAATTTCAGCAGGTCTGGCAGCATTTGTGAAGAGAAATCAGAGTTAACATTTTTGGTCCAGTGACCCTTCTTCAGAACTGATGCAATAGGATGAGGTATACAGGAGTACATTAAGGAGACTTCTGAGACAGGTATGGCGATAATCATGGATGATTTTAATCTACATAAAAATAGGGCTGCATCAGATTGGCAAGAGGAACCTGCATGATGGGTTCAAAAAGTATATTTGAGAAAGTTTCTTAAAGCAGCATGTTCTGGAACCAACATAAGAAGAGGCTATTCTGGATCTGGAAATGGGCAATGAGAAAGATTAATTAGTGTCCTGTTGGTAAGTGCACCCCCAGGTAGCAGTGACTATCATATGATTAAATTTCCTGTTCAGTTTGAGCAAGGGAAGAGTGCACTGAACACTAGTTTTAAACTTAACCAAGAGCAATCATGGGAACACAAAGACTAAAATGAACTGGTCATAGTTTGGCATACCTCAGCAGCACTGGAAAAACATATTCTGCTGAGAAAGAAAGATCCTAGGGAAATGACAAACTATCCGTGGCTAATTAAGGACGTTAAAGATGATATCAAATAGAAAGAAAATGTATGTTTCTGCAAAGCTGATTCTCAGGTCAGATGATTAGACAGAATATGAAGAACAGCAAAGAACGACTAAAAGGAGGGAAAGGTTACAGCCCAAGAGAAAGCTGGTTAGAAACATGCAACCAAATAATAGTGTTGTTACTGTCGAGGATGAATTTGTGAAGTGAATACAGGATGGTTTTTCTGCATCAAAGTAACCAACTAAAGAAGCCATTTGAGACTGAGTATCGTGCAATAAGAAAGGAATCATTGACAATTTAGTTGTGTGAGGCCCTGGGGATGAATGCCCATAATATGATAGAAATTTTCATGAAGCTGATTTGCCCAATCTATATACAGATCAAAATCACCCAAAACTACAGATGTTTCTTTATTGTATGTGTGTCCGACTTCCTGTTTAAAGCCATTCCCAACATCAACTGTACAATTTGGCGGTCTATATACAACCCCACTTACAATCTTTAGTGTTTCTCAGTTCTACCCCTATAGATTCCACATCACTGGACCTAATCTGGTCCCTCACTATCATGTTAATTTCCTCTTTAACCAGCAATGCAACTCCACTGCCTTTTCCTTCTGTCTGTCCATCCTACGTATTGAACACTCCGGATATTCAGATCTTTTCTCTGGCCCCACTGCAGCCATAGGCAGATCTCCACTCCTCGTCCTTGAACGGTGCCTGTGATGCATCTAAAACCAAAATATTGTGGATGCCAGAAATCAGAATTAAAAACAGAAGAATGTTCAAGAAACTCAAGAAATGCAGAAAGTATGTTCCTGAGGCTGTAGGGATGCCAGATCCTGAGGTCACAGTCTAAAGATGTGGGGTATGCCATTTAGGACTGAGATGAGGAGAAATTTCTTCATCCAAAGAGTGGTGAGCCTGTGGAATTCTTTGCAACAGAATGCATTTGAGGCCACAGCATTGAATGTTTTCAGGAAGGAGTTGGACATAGTTCTTAGGGCTAAACGAATCAAGGGCCATGGGGAGAAAGTGGGAATAGGGTACTGAGTCAGACGATCAATACACATTAAATGGTACAGCAGGCTTGAAGGGATGAATGGCCCACTGCTCCTAATTGTAATGTTTGCATACCTATGTTTCTATGTCGCCATAATCCTGACCATACTATACCTGTTTTCATCGATTTGGTCGATTAATTGTCTATTGTCTATTGTCTAATGCATTCACTTTGTTGTGAATGCTCTACGCATTAAGGCACAGAGCCCTAAGGCTGGCCTTTTTAACATTACTTGACCCATTCCCATTATTTTTCATGGTGACCCTATTTGATCCTGGCCTTTGTCTGCCTATCGCTTTGCTTATTCCGTTTTCTGCCTTTTGTTCTTGACCTTGATTCCCCTTCCTCTGGCTCCCAACTTGTACGCAAATGCAGCAAGTGATTCGAAAGACAGCTGGAAGTGTTATTGCTTATTGCAAGAGAAATCGAACAAAAGTAGAGGGAAGTCATGTCTGGAGTACTGCGCACAGTTTGGTCTCCTTATTTAAGAAAAGACATAAGTAAATGTATTAGAAACAACTCCGAGAAGATTAATTCAACTGATACCAGGGATATTTGGGTTTTCAAATGAAGGAAGTTTAGTCAGGTTGGTACTGTATTCATTGGAGTTTAAAAGAATGAGAGGTGATCTAATTGAAACATTTAAGCTCCTCAGGGGAATAAAGACAAAAAGTGCTGGAGAAACCTAACAGTTCTGGCATTATTGCTGGAGAGAGAAACCGAGTTAATCCTTCATCTTCAGCACGACGAGTTCTGAAGAGTCATTGGACTCAAATTTAGTGTTTAAATTAGGAGTATTTTCTTTTGCTCAGAATCGAAAAATAGAAACCCCTATTGTGTGGAAGCTGGCCATTCAGCCCATCAACTCCACATTGACCCTCCAAAACACATCCCACCCACACCCCTACTCCTCTCCTAACCCTGCATTTCCCACGGGCAATCCCTCTTACCTGCACCTCTTTGGACTGTGGGAGGAAACCAAAGCACCAGAAAAACCCATGCAAACACAGGGAGAATGTACAAACTCTACACAGGCAGTTGCCCAAGGATGGAATCGAACCTGGGTCTCTTGCATTGTGAGGCAGTGGTGCTACTCACTGAGCCACCATGTTGACCCTTATAAAGGCAACCATAGAACATAGAACATAGAACGTTACAGCGCAGTACAGGCCCTTTGGCCCTCGATGTTGCACCAACCTATCATAACAATCTGAAGCCCATCTAACCTACACTATTCCATGTATGTCCATATGCTTGTCCAATGATGACTTAAATGTACTTAAAGTTGGCGAATCCACTACCATTGCAGGCAAAGCATTCCATACCCTTACTATTCTCTGAGTAGTGTAGGATTGAATTCATGATCCTGTGATTTTATAATCATATGGCCTCTTGACTGAGCTAGCCAGGTACACCAGGTCATGAATCTTTGGAACTATCTTTGCTAGAGAATGGTGGATGTAGGGTCAGCAAATTCTTTTAAGGCACAAGGAAATAGACTGTTGGGTAACAAGGGAGTCAAATGTCATTGGGAGTAGAAAAGTGAAATTGAGGCCACAGTGTGGTGAGCCCTGATTGTACTGAATGATAGAGCAGGTTACAGGATCCAAATGGCCTAATCTTGCTCCTAATTTATGTTGTTATATTGTTTAGACAAAGACAGAATTGAGCCCATTGTATCATATAGTGACATATTTTGATGAAGGCCTTTCAGGACAATTGTTGCTAAACCGACTTTGTATTCATTTCAATCCCATGAATGAAATGTGACAAAGATCAAAATTGGACTCAATAGACATTACGCAAGGAAATGGTTTTGGAATCATTACATATCAAGCAACTTGACAAAAGTTAAAGTTTATCATTAAATAAGTACTGGTAGTAAATCTGTGAAACTGTCAGAGGAAGTGGTGGATGCAAGTACAATTACAACATTAAAAAGATATTTGGATAAGTACATAAGTAAGAAAGATTTGGAAGGATATGGGCCAAACACATGCAAACGAGACTGGCTTAGTTTGGGAAATGGGCGACATGGACTAGTTGGACTGAAGGGTCTGTTTCCATTCAGAAGGCTCGATGAGTTTTTAAAATATATGCTTTCTGTTCCGGAAGTGATATAATTGCTAGGTTTTTATGTATCAATTAAAAAATGAAATCATGGAGAAATAATTTATTTTAACCTCAGTTTTCTGACCATCCATACAACAGGTAGCATAGCAACCAAAAGGTTGTTCTGTGAGTAAACTACTTCTGGGAAAACAAAAAAAAATGGAGAAGTGCCAACTCTGTGTCAGTTACTTCAGAGACAGTGATATTTAATGTGTCTGGAGCCTAAACAATCTGATAAATGTCTCCAAGTATATGTATAACTGTTCCATCAATCAAGAACACTCCCATTGAACAAAGCGAGAGATGTCTGAACGGGCAGTTCAAACCTCCTTGGTGTAGAGCCA
The DNA here is from genome assembly GCF_047496795.1 of Chiloscyllium punctatum. Classification (NCBI taxonomy): domain Eukaryota; kingdom Metazoa; phylum Chordata; class Chondrichthyes; order Orectolobiformes; family Hemiscylliidae; genus Chiloscyllium; species Chiloscyllium punctatum. The sequence continues at coordinate 107,448,486 of NC_092745.1, read as the reverse complement.
AAGAGCAGCTCAATTCTAGTGATAAATGTTTCTGACCTGTGTCTAATTCAGTTTGACTTTTGGAGCCAACATAACTATCAGATAGAGGCAACATTGACATAGTGGCTCCACTGTGACTTCCTGGGTATTTACAGAAGGTGCAGTCTGTTGACAGGGGAACATAGATTGATGCATAATGAATGTAAAATGTTTGATATTCTGGGTTTGTATTTTATCAGTGGTGAATTCTGGTGCATTGTCGTTACTTGATTAAAGCTAATTGTGATAGATGGATCTCATCATTCACATTGTGATACAAGCACCTAAATCATGAAGCAACGGCAACTATTTTAAAGAAATTATATGTTCTGGATGATTCAAAATACAGGGAAATCTATTGTAAACTAAATTCATTTGGACATAGCCTGTTAACTTCAGTGATTCTATTTCTACCATCCTGTAAGACAAAGCTATCTTTTCCATTGTGAATTGTGCACTGATTTTCAAAGGGTTTTTGTTTAAATACAGAGATTGCAGAAATGTGAGGGTCAGAGGCTCCTGAAAAAGGAAGATTTCAATTTGAAAAAGCTATGTTTCAAGGGCTTCATTGAAAGTGTGAGGCGCAGATTTAATAGCTATTTTAAAGGGCTTGAACAGGCATGATGGCTTGAATGGCCTAATTCCGTGCCCTATCATTCCATGACATTAAAGTTAGCATTTCAGGGCCAGTATTTGTAGTCTGTATTAAGCAAACATAAAGCTAGGAAGGAGGAATATATTCAATGCTGGCAGGTGGGACTAGATTGGGTTGGGATGTATCTAGTCGGCATGGACGGGTTGAACCAAAGGGTCTGTTTCCATGCTGTACATCTCTATGAATCTATAATTGCTTTCACATTAAAGGTAAGATTTCTCTTTAGCGTAAGCCTTGATTCAGGTGGTTCTCATGATATTGACTCAACAGACTGCTTTCAAATCCTTTTCCATGAATTTGAGTTCATTACAAAGCTTATAATTTCAAAGTGGAAAGGACGTGATAGTGCTGCACAGCTTGAAAGTCTATCTTTCAGACAAGATGTTAAACTGAGGAGTGTTACATAAAGGTAAAACCATGATGGTCCTCCCAGACAGCAAGACTTCTCCCTCATTAGTCAGAGACAACTGGTGGTGTTTTATCTTAAGGGTCACCATACCCCAGGAGAGGTTAAGAAAGGTGTAGGAATTGAAATCAAACTTTGACATTACACGGTATTAGTGACCAACCATCCTGCAAACTGAGCTAACCAACTCTGGTGGTCAATGGAATCTCATGTGATCTTTCAGAAAGGTGCAGGGAGTTCTGGCCAATATTTATCATTCTCCCAAAGCAGATAATTTGGCTATTTATTCTACTGCTATTTGTGAGATATTGCAGTGCACCAATTAGCTATCATGTTGTGACAATGTTTGTATATTCAAAACAGTTTATTAACCATTAATACTTTGGAATAGTTTAACAATGTGAAATGTACTGTCTAAATGAATGTTTATTTTTCAATGTGAGATAGGGTTTGCAAATCATTTTTCTGTGATGACTAAAGGAATCATTTGGGTAATGTTCATGTTTCTGATGGGGAGCCTCACACAATGCAAGTGCTTATCTGAAACCAAGACACAAAAATTAAGTAATACAATGTGAGAATATCATATTTTAACTAAGGCATATATTTTGTTTTAGGGCATTGAAACTATCTCCTCTCCATCTGTCTTCTATTTTAATGGGACTGTGAAGTTGGTCTGTAGTTGTAAATGCTAGTGTCAGGTTTATCAGTTTTAATAACATCAGTCAAGTAATTTTGTCAGTGGAAAGTGTTTTACAGAACAGATCAAAGATAATAGTTTCAATAAGAATTGCAACTCCCCAGTTATAATTAACTTTCTTGACATCACTCTGTTCAAAGAGAATTTTCAATGCTTCCTTTGACATGGGACCATTTACATTACAGAAGACCCTGTGATAAACCTTGTGCTGTTGGAACTGACATAATGTCAAAGGAACTTGAGTTATGCAGAGGGAATTTTAATAGATATCTATCTCTGATCTTGTTGGTTTCTATTGTGTTTTGTACCTCAGAAATGCACAGAGATGACACGCCAGGTTCCATATGAGAATGAAGCTTTATTCCAATGCTATTAAAGTATCTGCTGCCATAAGCTTACTGCATGGTTCTCTTTCTTTGTAAGCACACCCACAGGCTAGATTGACAGCACAGAGAGCAATCAAGAGACACACATATTCAAACATCAAACAATTGAATGCAATAGTAGTTTTATTTAAAAAAATATGCTTTTAAATGTTAGGTAAAAACAATGACTGCAGATGCTGGAAACCAGATTCAGGATTAGTGGTGCTGGAAGAGCACAGCAGTTCAGGCAGCATCCTGGATGCTGCCTGAACTGCTGTGCTCTTCCAGCACCACTAATCCAGAATTTTAAATGTTAGGTACTAGCGGACATTGGAGCAGATCTGCATCAAGTGGAATTGTGTGTGAACTGTGTGCTTATTGCCCTAGCAAATCTGGAAAGGTGAATAATTTCCTCACTTTTTACTCCTGACGTTAGTAGAACACAGTCTGAACTTTTTTGATTTGTTTTTCAATTTAGTATGTCCACAAACATAGTGGTATAAAGAATCAAGCCAGTTAACAAAAATTAAGGAATTAATTTTATCATAAATTTACTTAATTGAAAATATAAAGTATTAAAATGTAAAAATGCATCCTGAATTCTGCAGCACAGAAGCTCACAAGCACACAGACACACAGATGTGGAAAGGGAGATACGGAATTAGGAAAAAAAAAGTCATTAAAATGAGGCAGTGTCTTTTAAATTGGAATCAGTCTGTATCTAAGAGTGGGTACTATGGCACTTGAAGTTCCTTATATTTTTAAATTCTCTATCTTTGAGATGTATTTCTAATTGTAACAGAAATAGGTCTGACCTTAAAAGAACTGTTGAGGGAAAGATGCTGTTATTCCATTCTATAGACTTTCTTAATGCTATTGTCTTTCTGTAATGAACAGACAACCTTATAATTATTCCCAGATTTTGATCATGTGACTCACAATTGGCAGTATTGACACACAATGGAGATAATCAATGTTAATGAAGGAGTTTCAAACTCCCATCAACAGGACTAGGAAGATGGCAGTGAATCAGAAGAGGAGTCTCCAGCACCTCTATTGTATAATGGACTTTGCTGGGTTCCCTATGTCTCGGATAATGTCTGCTGAAAAGTTGGGCCGCTGCCCACTTTCCTTGGGTATTTTCCAGGTAGTTTGAATGATGGCAAGTGTGACATTCTGCAGGGTAAATAGAGTCATAGAGTCATTGAGATGTATAGCATGGTAACAGACCCTTCGGTCCAACCCGTCCATGCCGACCAGATATCCCAACCACGCTCAGACATTTCTGCCAGAGCCTTCAAGACTCAACATTGAGTTCAATAATTTTAAGGCCTGAGCACCTATTTCTATGTCCTTTGGCCACACCCACACCCCAGGGCCTTGTCATCGCATCAGCTGCTTTCGTCACAGCCAACCCATTTTCACCAACTGGTGGTCCCCATTTGCAGCTTTCCTTTCTCCCTGGCTCAACATTATCTATTCCTTTGTCTAGGCAAAAGTGAGAACTGCCGGGGCTGGAAATCAGAATCTAGATTAGAGTGGTGCTGGAAAAGCACAGCAAATCACGCAGCATCTGAGGAATAGGAAAATCGACGTTTCAGGCAAAAGCCCTTCATCAGGACTGATGAAGGGCCTTTGCCCGAAATGTCAATTTTTCCACTCCTCGAGTGCTGCCTGACCTGCTGTGCTTTTCCGGCACCACTCTATCCTATTCCTTTGTCTGCCTGACAGCTGTTCTGTCTCTCTGTGAGCTCCATTTCCAACTATCATTTACTCCCTTCCCCTCCACCTTCTCTCTATCCCCACCTTTGTCTGCGGCATAAGTACCATCTGTTCCTAGCTACAATCAGTTCTGTAGAAGAGTTACTGAAACATTGTCTCTGCTTTCTCTCCACAGACAGTACCAGATCTGTTGAGTTTCTCCAGCAATTTCTGCTTTTGTTTGTTTCAGACATTTCTATTGTTCATCCACATAAATGACTTTAGAAACTTGACCTCTATTGCAGGTCAAGTCACCTTTGTGGCCATTTTAAAACACAGCATCCTGGAACATTTTGATGGGTTTTTTTCAACAGAAGTCCTAGGTATTAATTCAATGGATGGAAATAAAGATTAATCATCCATATCTTGATAACTTCATAAAATTATTGTGTGATTATAGCCATCCATAGCTGCTTTAATCTATGATAGGATAGTGTTCTAACATTGCTCAAACAAGAAGTCATTCATGCCAGGCAACAATACAAACAGGAAGGTAAATCCTGGAATTAGCACCATATAGTTCAACAGCAGTTCATAATGAAACCTATGTTGAAAATATGTATTTGGAGTAATGGAACATGCATAACGGTGCCATTGTGCTGATAATGGCTTTAAAACCTAAGGTAATTACTGCTTCTTCATAGTTCCCAGTGGATTAGTAAAACACCAGTAATATATTTATTCGAACATAGGTGTGAGGAGGAGAGCCTGTCATTTCACATGGTTTTGGTGCATTACAAACATGACTAATTTAAATATACCTGAATACTTTCAGAATAGATGTCAAGCTGTGACAGCCAGTTTACATTGAATGAAAACTAGATTAACTGCAATTCCACAGACTATCACCTATTTATTCTGACTTTTCATCAGAGCTCTGACTTGAAACGTTAGCTTGCTCTCTCTCCACGGATGCTGCCTGACTTGCTGTGATTTCCAGCATTTCTTTTTGTTTTCAGTACAGATCCCAGCATCAGCAGTAATTTGCCAATATCACAAAATTCCTGTGCTATGTCTCGTAGTTAGCATGCTAACTGTATGCTCATGATTTTTTAACACTGCATTATAGCATGTGACTTGAGGATACAAAGGTCTCTGACTCCATTTTAACTGGAGCTACTTGTAATCTAACTGGTGATAACAAGCTGCTCCTTGCAACATCTTTCATGAGATTCTAACCCCACCCACTGTGGTAGAATGGACCATATGTGGTGCCATTAAAGCAGTTGAAGTTGAAGGCATCGTCAAGGTAGATCCATTACTCTCTAGCCAGAATTTGCATCAACACTTGCAATCGGTAAATGCCAAAGATGAACAAAGACAGAAGATCATTATTCAGGAATGGCCTGACAGTATTAAACCAATGGCTGTACGTATTTGTTGACTTTAGAACACAGAACATGGAAAAGTACAACACAGAACAGGCCTTTTGGCCCATGATGTTGTACCGAGGGTTGACCTAATGTAAAATAAAATAACTTAACTACCCATCCCCCAATTCACTGCTGTCCATGTGCATGTCCATCAGTCGCTTAAATGACCCTAATGGCTCTGCTTCCACCACCACTGCTGGCAACACATTCCATGCATTCACAAATCTCTGTGTAAAGAACCTTCCTCTGACGTCCCCTCTATGCCTTTCTCCTAATATCTTAAAACTGTGACCCCTCGTGCCAGTCAATCCTGCCCTGGGGAAAAATCTCTGGCTATTGACTCTATCCATGCCTCTCATTACCCAAATACCTCGGTCAAAACACCTCTCTTCTTCTTTCTCTCCAGAGAGAAAAGTCTGAGCTTAGTCAACCTCTCTTCATAAGGCAAGCCCCCCAGTCTAGGCAGCATCCTGGTAAACCTTCTTTGCACCCTCTCCAAAGCCTCTTTCCTTTAGTAAGGCGACTAGAACTGGATACAATATTTCAAGTTTGGTCTCACCAGGCACATGTAGAGCTGTAGCAAAACCTCACGGCTCTTAAACTCAATCCCCCTGTTAATGAAAGCCAACCCTATCCACTTGGGTGGCAACTTTGAGGGATTAATGTACTTGAACATCAAGATCCCTGTGTTCCTCCACGTTGCCAAGAATCTTGCATATAATCCTACATTCAACATTCAAGTGTGACCTTTCAAAATGCATCACTTCGCATTTATCCAGGTTGAACTCCATCTGCCATTTCTCAGCCCGGCTCTGCATCCTGTCTATGTTGCGCTGCAGTCTGCAATACCCCATAATACAATCAACGGCACCTCCAACCTTTGTGTCATCTGCAAATTTACTAAACCACCCCTCAACTTCCTGATCCAAGTCATTTATAAAAACTACAACTTCATTAATCTTGATCTGTTCAAGACTGTATCCCAGCTCCTCAAAGTTCTCATTCACAACAGGGTTCCTTTCTTTCGTGAAAACTAAAACGAAAAACTCATTTAGGGCTTCCCCTATCTGCTCAGACTCCACGCACAACTTCCCTATGCTATCCTTGATTGACCCTACCTTCTCCCTGATCATTCTCTTATTCCTCACATATAAGTAAAATGCCTTTGCCTCTCCCTAATCCTTTGTGCCAAGCCTTTCTCATGCCCCCTTCTGGGTCTCCTCAGTTCATTCTGAGCTCCTTTCTAGCAAGCCAGGAATCATCTAAAGCTGTGCTAGATCCTTGTTTTCTCCACCTTACATAAGCTACCTTCTTCCTTTTGATGAGAAGCTCCTCTGTTCTTGTCATCCAAGGCTCCTTAATCTTACCCGTTCTTATCTGACTCAGAGGAGCAAATTTGTGCATTATTTGCAACAACTGCCCCTTAAATAGTCTCCACATGTCTGCTGTGCCCTTTCTGTGGAACAATTGCTCCCAATCTGTACTTCCCAATTCCTGTCTGATAGCGTCATAGCTTCCTTTTCCCCATTTAAGTATCTTCCCTTGGTAACTGCTCTTTCCCTCTCCAAGGCTGTGGTAAATGTGAGGCAGTTGTGGTCACCAAATCCAAAATGGCCTCTCTCCTCATCGGTCTGTCTACATATTGAGTAAGGAAACCCTCCTGAACACCTGACAAAAACAGCTCTATCCAAACCATTTGCACTGAGGAGGTTCCAGTTGATATTGGGAAAGTTGAAATCACCCATAACAGCAACCCAGCTTCATTAGATTAGATTACTTACAGTGTGGAAACAGGCCCTTCGGCCCAACAAGTCCACACCACCCCGCCGAAGCGCAACCCACCCATACCCCTACATCTACCCCTTACCTAACACTACGGGCAATTTAGCATGGCCAATTCACCTGACCTGCACATCGTTGGACTGTGGGAGGAAACCGGAGCACCTGGAGGAAACCCACGCAGACACAGGGAGAACGTGCAAACTCCACACAGTCAGTCGCCTGAGGCGGGAATTGAACCCAGGTCTCTGGCGCTGTGAGGCAGCAGTGCTAACCACTGTGCCACCGTGCCACCTACATCTACATTTTTCCAAAATCTACCTGCCTATGAGTTCTTCAATCTCCCTACTGCAATTAGGGGATCTGTAGAAAACCTCCAACGAGGTGTCTGCTCCTTTGCTGTTCCTAACTTCCACCCATACTGATTCAGTAGACAAACCTTCCTCAACAAGCTTGGTTTCTGTAGCTGTGATGCACTCTCTGATTAGCAATGCTACACCCCCTCCTCTTTTTCCACCCTCCCTGTTCTTTTTAAATGTTCTAAACACTGAACATGTAGCAACCATTCCTGCCCCTGTGAAACCCACGTCTCTGATATGGCCACAACATCGTAGCCCCAAGTACTGATCCATGCTCTAAGTTCGTCACTCTTATTTCTGACACTTCTTGCGTTAAAGCAGACACACTTTAACTGATCCCTTTGTTTCATCACATGAGAAACCTTCCTGATAGCTTCTCTGCATCCTGTCACTGCCCCATCTACAACTGCCCCCCTCTCAGATATGTAGCTCTGATTCCCAATCCCCTGCCAAACTAGCTTAAATCCTCCTGAATCACACAAGCAAATCTACCACCTCGGACATTTGTACCCCTCCAGTTCAGATGCAACCCGTCCTTCATGTACATGTCCCACCTTCCCCAGAAGGTATCCCAATGGGTTAGGTATCTGAAGCCCTCCCTCCTGCACCAGCCTCGCCGCCATGTTATGCTGCATTCACTGACTTCTTAACCTCACTATCTCGTTAGCAAACCCGAGATCACTACTCTACTCGTCCTGCTCTTCAGCTTCCAACCTAAGTCTCTGTAGTCACTTTTCAGATCCTCAGTCCCTTTCCTGGCTATATCATTGGTGTCAATATGTACCACGATTTCTGGCTGCTCACCCTCCCCCTTCAGAATCCTGTAAACCCGGTGGCACCGGAGAGGCAACATACCTTCTGGGAGTCCCGTCCCTGACCACAAAACTTCCTGTCAATCCGTCTAACTATTGAGTCTCCTACCACTAGCACTTTTCTATTCCCATTCCTTCCCTTCTGAGCCACAGTGCCAGGCTCAGTGCCAGAGACCTGACAACTCTGGCTTCCCCGGTAGCCGTCCCCACCAGCAGTATTCAAAATGGTATACTTATTGCTGAAGGGAACGGCCACAGGGGTCCCTGCCCTATCTGCTGGTTCCCTTTCCTCCCCTTGACTGTAACCCAGCCATCCTTATCCTGTTTCTGAGAAGTGGCCACCTCCCTGTATATCCTCTCAATTTCTCCCTCAGCCTCCCGGATGATCTGTAGTTCATCCAGCTCTAGCTCCGGTTCCCTTACTCAGTTTTTGAGGAGCTGGAGTTGGGTGCACTTCCGGCAGATGTGGTCAGCAGAGACATGTGTAGTGTCTCTCACTTGCCACATTCTGTAGGAGGAACATGCAACTGCCCTAACATCCATACCCTGCTACTCTGAATGACCTGGTCATACAGAGATAAAACTGGCATATAACAGCAAGACCTGTTCAACGGCAAACAAGTCTTCATGCCAAAAGCATTATGCCAAGGGATCATGACCATGTTACACTAGGGAAACATGGGTATTGAGTGCACACAATATTAAGCAAGTGAATTTGCCGAGTGGCCAGGGATGAATCAGAATATTCAATGACTTGTGAATGTGAGTGTTGCATGCCAAATGCACCTATCCCACCTGTGATGTTTCATTCAGCCCTTGGATGAAAGTAGCAACAGAAAATGTGGGGAAGGTTATAAACTTGTGACAGATTATGTCTCAACATTTCCCATTATTTCATAAATTAACAGCACAAGGACTGCAACCATTGTTGCCACAATGATTGTTATCTTCAGATTGTTCATTACCCAGGAATGGATATTGTCTGGCAGATGATTTCAAAGCTTACAGCTAAGTGCTGAGTGAGTCATAGCACATTGTCATAGAACAATCCATGCTCAAACAGACTAAGTAGACCATATGGTATATACTACAAACTCAATGATCATTAAGTGTCAAGCAACACAAATCCAGATTTTCACATTGCGATGTTACATTTCATATAACACCAATGAAGAAGGGATTATTATCTCTCGCACAACTTTTGCTCAGAATTAAGTGCCAATGACCTTGCCTAACAGTCAATTATCAAACTATTCTGAGAAGCAGACATTCTTCTTCAAAGACAAAGGAAGATGCAAGAGATACATGACCACTGTGCATGTAGAGTACGATCATAATTACACACTGGACAGAAAGGGGTGAGTCAGAAATCCAAATTCAAATACTTGTATGCCAACAAAGATTTCTAGAATATCCATTTAGCCCTGATCGTGCAAAGTCATTAATGATCAGAGTGTTACAGTGTGAAGGAACAGGAACCACCTCAGACCAAGGTATGACATATCAATCATGGACAAAGTCAGAGTGAGGAAGAACATTCTCACTGTGATCATGATGTTGAATGAAAGCAACCAGCTGCAAGGCAACCAAATTGTTAACCAAGAGAAACACAGAACAAATTGGGACCTCAGAAATGTCCATCTTTTTCTCAACTGATGATGTCCCACCACCGAGGTTGACAAGACCCTTAACTATATCCGCCTCATTTCCCACACTTCTGCCCTCACCCCTTCTCTTCCCTCACACAACAATCAGGTCCCCCTTATTCTCACTTTCCACCCTACCAGCCTCAGCATCCGAAGGTTCATTACCACCATTTTTGACACCTCCAGCAGGATGCCATCCCTGGACACATAATCTCTCTTTTTAAAGAGCATTCTACAGGGACTATTCCCTCCTGAATACTTTGGTCCATTCCTCTTCCATTCCCAACACCTCCTCACACTCCTACAACACCATCCTATGTAACTGCAGAGAGTGTGTACCACTTGCTCATTTAACTCCTCCCTTCTCATTATTCAAGGCTCCAGGCACACCTTCCAGGTGAAGCAGCAATTTACCTTGGCTTCATTTAATCTAGTCTATTGTATTCACTGCTTACAATGCAATCTCCTCTACACCAGGGAGGTGAAATGTAGTCTGGGTAGCTACCTTGGAGAGTTACATCTCATCTTGCACTTAGGAACCTTAAAGTCTTCAGGAGTCAACATTAAATTGAACAATTTTAGGGCATAACACCTCCTTTCATGTCTATTACCCATCCACACAAGCCAGGACCTGTCATGAAAAGGGTTGCTTCCAGCACAGCCAACCCATTTTCACCAAGTCATAGTCCCTATTATCACCTATATAGCTCCTCTTCTTTAATAAAGCCCAGAACTCCAGATGCTGGAAAGCTGAAACAAAAAGAGCAATTGCTGGAGAAAGTCAGCAGGGTCTGGCAGTATCTATTGAGAGGAAGGAGAATTAACCTTTTGGATCCAGTGACTCTTTTCTTTAATCACAGCTTCTCTGCTTCCCTGGTTTCCTAACAATCCTCCCTTTGTCTGCCTGCCATGTTTTCTCTCTCACTCTGGGCTCCATGTCCATCTATCTGCTCATTTATTTTCCCCCACCTTTTCCAAGCTGTTGGACTCAAAGTGCTCACTCTGCATTTTTCTCCACAAATGCTGCAAGGCCTACTGAGTTTCTCCAGCAATTTCTGTTCTAAGTTTTTTCAGATGTCCAGCATCCACAGGTTTTTATTTTATAATATACATCTCTCCAGACAGGTGTACAATCACCAGCCTAGGAAAAATTAACTTTTAATTATTAATCTTGTAAGCTCTCTTTGGCCTGCTTGCATAATTATCAAATTGACAACATGTATTGATTTACGATTTATGGTTTTATTGTCATGCATATTTTACAGTGAAAACAACAGTGAAAAGCTTTTCCACAGTTGCCAAGATCTGACTCCATTTTGAATAGTTTTAAGAGTAAGAAACAAAAGAAGGAAAAAGCGTAAAGAGAGTCTATCAGTGCTGAGCCAGCTCATCGTCAACGACACCCACACTGCCATTTCTCCTCCACCGTCTTGCCACTACACCAGACTCAATCAATGTTGAGGTTGCAATTCTTCAGACACCGTTTGATGCCGATTCTCCATTGCCACTGCCTCACCACTGCTAGCACCAAAACTGCCAATGTCAGAGTCGCTGAGCCCACCTTGTCAATGTTGCTGTAACACCCTTCACCACCTATAGTACCAGATCCAACCAACCACAAAGTCGCCGATCCTCAGGCCCCATCTTTCATTACTGGGCCTACCTCTACGAGGTAGCAGCCGCCGATTCCGATGTCAGGTCTGTGCTCGCCTCAGAAAAGTAAGTTGGGGCTCACTCGCCACAGCAACAAGGTCGGTGCTGGGGCCCACTTGAGTCTGCACTGGGATTCCTCGCCTCAACGAGGAATGTAAGTAAAAGGAAGTAAGTAAGTAAAGCAAAGAAAATAGAAATAAAGAAAAGTGGTTGAAGCAGAATCTCTGCTGCGGTCACACGGTGGCTCAGTGGTTAGCACTGCTGCCTCATAGCACCTGGGTCCCATGTTTGATTCCTGCCTCAAGCAACTGTCTCTGTGGAGTTTGCACATTCTCTCTGTGTCTGTGTGGGTTTCCTCTGGGTGCTCTGGTTTCCTCCCACAATCCAAAGATGTGCAGGTCAGATGAATCGGCCATGTTAAATTGCTCATAGTGTTGGGTGCATTAGTCAGAGGGAAATGCGTCTGGGTGGGTTGCTCTTCAGAGGGTTGGTGTGGACTGGTTGGGCCAAAGGGTCTGTTTCTACACTGTAGGGAATCTAAAAACTCTTGAATCAGGAGCTCTACTCTGCCATGTATATCTGTTGGCATTTTATCTTCTCTTTGGAAATAGGGGAATGCAGTGTTATGCCTCCTCGTTAATATGTGATGTAGCTTTAAGAGACATGCTCATCATATCATCACTGCGTGATCGTGTGTGATATAAAATTATAAATGTCTCAAACTCCATCTTAATTGGGACCACATGAAGCAAAGCCCCTGCGACTGTAATCGTTTATACATCAGACTCTGTTGAATCATTTGATGCAGTATTATACACATTTAGGTCTTAGTTATGGGAGCTAATGTAACCATTGTCACATCAGATACAAATATTCTGCTGCAGGCAAAGCCTTGACCATGATGGCTGTTCATCTTTGTCAGGTTGTAACCTGTATTCAACAGCAAGAGAAATGGGTTTGATGAACACCATACTGTTCCCAACTGCTTCAGTGGGAAATCTACACCACAGTTTGCTGTAGAGCTGATATAATTAGTGGCAATGAATCAGAAAGGGCACAGCCAATGTCACATACCAACCCAGGCTTTTGGATGGTATTTGCTTTTTGAAAGTATTGTTTAGGGAATCCAGCAGTTAAGAATGTTAAGTAGTTGATCCCCTAGTCATAGGCACATTTCTACAGTCCAGATTTTATTGTTGTAAAGATGACAGTGACAATACTGTCATACTGATCCATAAAGATAATCTTTGAAAAGGTAATTGCCAAGCCTTGCACTATATTAAATGCATAACTTTTGTCTATATTCACTGCAATTAATTTGTGAAACGATTAGGAACTTGCGTCATTCTTAATTGTGAACTTCAGACGTTTGTTATGTTTTGGTACTTAGCCTTTAGCTTCTGGTGAATTGAAAAGGGTCATGTGACCAGGTCTGATGTCTGCCTACAACAAATCTAGGAGATTTGATTCTTAGTCATTAAAGGGGACCCAGATTATTTTGCTCGGGGCAGGAAGCTGCAAGGTGTCTACGTTTACAGACAATGTTTCAAACATAAATAGACTTCTCTAAAATCCCAGAAAAGTGTTGAGAATGTTATTTTTGCAAACAGTTGCATTTTAAGCTGTCAATATACTGGCATGATAAAAGGATAACTCAACAGCCTTTACATCTGGATACAAGGCCCATATGCAATGATGGCTTTGAGATGGGAACAAACCAAAGAAACTAATTCTGATATTGAGTTATGGGCTTGCTGAATGTAACACCATTTATCACACAGTTTAGTTCACCAGTGTTCAGGAGAGAGAGAAAGCAACTAAAGATCAAAGATCTCCATGGAGCATTGGTGGAGTTTGATGCTCAGATTGATAAGAACAAATCTGTGAGGAGTTAAAGTGAAGTTGGAACTTCTTTGAGCTGCAGCAGGATTTCATAACCTTTTCCCCCACTGTGGCCCCATAAAGAGGCTCAAAATTGTAACCACTGACGCTCAGAAGCAGCAGCGCATGCTAGCTGCAAGATGCACTGGAGAAATTTACTGAAGATCCATAGACAACACCTTCCAAACGCGCAACCTTTTCCATATAGAAGGACTAGGACAGTAGATACATGGGAAGACCATTAGTTGCAAGAATTATGTTTTATTTTTGGAAATAAAACATAATTCCTTCACTGTCGTTGGGTCAAAATTCTGGAAATCCCCCCTTTAAAAGGCATTGTGGGTCACCATTCAGCACATGGACTGCAGCAGTTCAAGGAGGCAGCTCACCACCACCTTCTTACGGGTAACTAGGGATGGACAATAAATATTGGCCAACTAACAGCACCCACATCCCACAAGTGAATAACCCCTCAGTGAGAACCACAAGATTTTTTTTAGAATCCCTAAATTGTGGAAACAGGCCCTTTGGCCCAACAAGTCCCCAGTAACTCTCTGAAGAGTAACCCATCCCCCTATTATCCTTTATGCACCCCTGATTAATGCACCTACACATCCTGAATACTATGAGCAATTTAGCAAGGTTAATTCACCTAAGCTGCACATCTTTAGATTGTGGGAGGAAACCACAGCACCCAGAGGAAACCCACGCAAACACAGGGAGAATTTGCAAGCTCCACACCAGACAGTGGCCTGGAATTGAACTCAGGGCTCTTGGTAATGTGAGGCACCAGTACACAGACTGAGGTGCAACTGTGACCAGTTTGAACAGAAGATTGGAATGGGGAGGGGAGTTGATGGCAGCGGCCTGTTAGTACAAGGATATAACTGTTATAACAGTTGTATGGTAAAAACAATGACTGCAGATGCTGGAAACCAGATTCTGGCGTAGAGTGGTGCTGGAAAAGCACAGCAGTTCAGGCAGCATCCGAGGAGCAGGAAAATCGATGTTTTGGGCAAAAGCCCTTCATCAGGAATACTAATGAAGGGCTTTTGCCCGAAATGTCGATTTTCCTACTCCTCGGATGCTGCCTGAACTGCTGTGCTTTTCCAACACCACTCTATTCCAGAGTTCTATGGTGTCCACTGCTGCTTTTGAGTTCAGGACCAGCACCACAGGTATCAGTGCTGGAGTCACAATTATTTACAATACATATTAATGACTTCGACATAGATGGTCAATGTATTAGAACTATGTTTGTGGATGACACAAAATAAATGGGAAGGCAAATGGTGATGATAACTCAAAGAGTGTGCTGAGAGATATAGACAGATTATGTATATAGGTTAAAAACTTGACAGATGGAATATAATCCAGGAGAATGGGAGGTTATGCAGGAAGATAGAGGAGCTGAATATTATTTCAAAGGGAAAAGGCAGCAGATAATAACAAAACAGAGGGATTCGGAAGTTCTTATCCATGAATCACAAAAAGCTCACATCCAATTTGAGCAGTTAATAGGGAAGGCAAATGGAATGTCGATGTTTATTTCAAAGGGAATGGAATGTAGAAATAGGATGATAACAGCTGGTCCACAGTTGGAATACTGTGAACAATCTTGAGTCACTTATCTAAGAAAAGATATACTGGCAGTGGAGACAGTCCAAAAAAGGTTCCTTCAGCTGATCCTTGGTACGGCAAGATTGTCTTATGAGGAGCGGTTGAGTGCACAGTTGAATATAGAAAACTGAGAGGCAACACTATTGAAACATACGTAATTCCTTTAGGATTTGACAAGGTAGATGTTTACAGGTTATTTGCTCTGAGGAAGAGTCAAGAACCAGAATAAGGGGTCGCATATTTAAGACCAGGGTGAGGAAGAACTTCTTCTCTCAGAGGAATCTGTGGAATTTTTTTTACCAAAGAGGGCTTTTGAGACTGGATCATTAAGTAAATGCAGGGCTGAGATAGTTAGGTTTTTAATCAGTAAGGGAATTAAAGGTTGTGGAAAAAAGGCAGGAAAGTAGATGATCAGATCAGCCATGATCTCATTGAATAGCAAAGCAGACTCAATAGGCTGAATAGCCTACTTCTTCTCCTGGATCTTATGGTTTTATGGGCCAATGGTCCTCAAAGTTTGCAATTCTTCTTGCGATCCCAACCCCCACTTTGCGAAGCTCTCTGGGAAAGGGAATATCTCCTGTAGTACTCTCATGTTGAGGGACAGTTCTGTAGTTAGTAAGTCTAAGAACAAGAATGGAAAGGAATAGAAGTAAACCTTTGGCAGTAAAGAATTATTTTAGGCTGATTCTTGGAGAATTTAATGTTGGCTTAAAGAACAGTGTAATGTATACCTGATAATTGGTCACTTGGCTGTGGTAAAAGTAAAAAAGGGATATTCCATTTTGTGGTGTTTTCGTTAACTACAAATATAATGTTTCAATGGAACCTTTGGTTTTTAAATGTCTCAACACATGAAACATGTCATTATTTTGGCTGTCAATTTGAACTTCAAATTTATTTTTAAGAGGTGTGGGTCTCTATGGAAATTGCTGTAATGAACAGACAATTAATTACATAAATGCACAAGTTACTGTAAAGTGATAATTAACTCATCTGCAATTTTGTATTATTCAAGTTCATGTAGATGGAAATCTTCAGAAATGATTGAACTGGCAGAGCAGGCTCTGCTCTGGCATAACTTGTAGAAAGTGAGGGCTGCAGATGTTGGAGATTAGAGTCGAGAGTGTGGTGCTGGAAAAGTACAGCAGGTCAGGCAGCATCTGAGAAGCAGGAGAATCAACGGTTCAGGCATAAGCCCTTCATCAAAAAAAAACTTAGAAAGTTATTTCTAGCTAAAGAAGTACAACTAGTTTTCTAATGATATACTAACTACTAACGATCAATCTCTTTAGCCCTGGAAAACTAATTTCATACTTGTGGGATGTCAAGTGTTTCCATTATGATGAAAAAATCCTGTTTTAAGAGTTTTTTGATGTTTCATCTTTCTGTCTACGTCATATTGCATCAACACATTTTTTTTTGTTCACTGACAAAACGTGGGCACCACTGACTGAGCCAATGTTTATCTGTTGCCCTTGGGAGCTGCCTTTTTTAAACCGTTTCAGCCATTTTGTGCAGGTGCACCCACAATGCCATTAGGGACAAAATTCTAGGATTTTGCCCAGTGCCACTGAAGGAATGATAGTTTATTTCCAAGTCTTGATAGTGAGTTTACTTCTTGGTTTTTCTTCCTGTGCTAATTCCTCTACGTAAGTAGCATAAGGGTAAACTTGTGGTGTAGTGGTAATGTTCCTTCCTTCGACCGGGAAGCCTAGGTTCAAGCCCCATATGCTTCAGAGGTGTATAATAATGTATTTTTGGGGATAAACGAGTGCTATTCTGGCTGACAATCAGTGACTGGTAGTGTGCCTCAGGGATCAGTGTTGGGACCACAATTATTTACAATTTATATAGATGATTTGGAGATGGGGACCATGTGTACGGTGTCAAAATTATCCGATGACATGAAGATGAGTGGCAGAGCAAAGTGTGCAGAGGACTGTAACACTTTGCAGAGGAACAAAGATACCTTGATTGAGTGGGCAAAGGTCTAGCAGATGGAATTCGATGGTAGTAAATGTGAAATCATACATTTTGATAGGAGTCACAGCAAAATAGATTATTACTTGAATGGTAAAAATTGCAGCATGCTGATTTGCAGAGGGACCTGGGTGTCCTTGTGCATGAATCACAGAAGGTTGGTCTGCAGGTGCAGCAGGTAATTAGGAAGGCAAATGGAATGTTGTCCTTCATTGCTAAAGGGGTTGAGTTTAAAAGCAGAGAGGTAATATTACAGCTGTACAAGGTGCTGATGAAGCCACACCTGGAGTACTGCATGTAGTTTCAGTCATCTTACTTAAGAAAGAATGTACTGGCACTGGAGAGGGTGCAGAGGAGGTTCACTAGGTTGATTCCGGAGTTGAGGCCATTAGCTTATGAGGAGAGACTGAGTAGATTGGCATTATATTCATTGGAATTCAGAAAAATGAGGGGAGATCTTATAGAAGCATATAAAATTATGAAGGGAATCAATAAAATAGTAATAGATAAGAAGTTTCCACTGCTAGGTGAAACTAGGACAAAAGGGCATGGCCTTAAGATTAGAGGAAGCAGGTTTAGAACTGAGCTAAGAAGGGACTTCTTCACCCAGAGGGTTGTTAATCTATGAAATTCCTTGCCCAGGGAAGTAGTTGATGCTACTTCAGTAATCACTTTCAAAGCTAAAGTAGATACTTATTTGAAAAATAAAGGAATTAAGGGATATGGTGAAAACGTGGGTAAATGGAACTGAGTCCATGAGAGGAATAGCTACGATCTTATTGAGTGGCAGAGCAGGCTCAAAGGGCCTAGTTTGAGCTCCTTCTTCCTATGTTCTTCTGTTCTACATGAGTTGCTGCTAACCCTGTTTGATAAGTCATTGTTGTTGTTTGCCTAGGGATTCCTTTGGACTCAATGCCAGATTCAAATTAATGTTGGGGAAGGGGAAATCAGAGATGTTAGATCTTGGTAGGGTAGGTCTTTTTTGAGGTCAGCTATGTGTGTTGTCTTTTTACTATTGATTTGGAGATGCTGGTGTTGGACTGGGTGTACAAAGTTAAAAATAAATCACACAACGCCAGGTTATAGTTCAATAGGTTTATTTGGAAGCACTAGCTTTCAGAGTGCTGCTCCTTCATCAGATGATGAACCACCTGATGAAGGAGCAACGCTCCGAAAGCTAGTGCTTCCAAATAAACCTGTTGGACTATAACCTGGTGTTGTGTGATTTTTAATTTTTTACTATTAACTGCAATATCTGGGCCTATGTATTTTAAATTAAATAGTAATATAAACTCAATAATTATAACCATTGTTACCTGTCGGTCTTTTGCGTAGAGAAGACTTTAACATCATAAATTATCATAACTGTTCAGAGAATTTCCATTGGGCACCATCTCTCTGATATAACGTGAAATGCTGCTGCCTCTTGCTTAACAAGGCTTAAACTATAATTGGAAAAATACTCAACTGATCAAGAGGGAGAGCAGTCGCTGTGAAATGTGGTTATGTGGCCTTTCAATGAATGATAATCACTCATTTTCAATTATCCACATATTGCTGGCATTTAATTATAATTCTGAAAGTAGCAAAAACATTTCAACCTCAACAAATTCAAAAGGTGAATGCAACTAACTTCAAATTCACATTGCATGTCATGCATTTTTTTTTTACTAAGGACATCTTTTCATCTTGTTCTTTGGATATATCATTTAACTGCTCTCCATCTTATTAACTGTGAATTTTAAAAAAACTCTGAGGAATGGATTATAAAAATCATAACCACAGAAAAAAAGTATATTTCGTTAATGCCTGCTGGAGTGCTCAGAAATGTGGTTCCGAAGTTGATTGATGAGGATAAGTCTGGGAATTCTCTTTGGATTGATCTTGTTTGCACTAAATGTGGATAATGAGGCATCAGAAGCAACCATATTGAATAAACACATAAATCAGACTGCTGCTTGGTCTTCAACACCATGATTTTTCAGTTTAAGTGGCAGTGCTGGGAAAACTGGCTTAAAATGCAATGAATTTGGAATCACTTGATATTATAGAGACTTGGGGGGGGGGGGGGGGGAGGTGCGGGGTGGGGGGGGGGGCAAGCCTCTGACAATTAGTTTTTTCAACATGAGTTTTTGTGGATCAGTGCACAGACTCAGCAAATTAGGAGCTAAGGAGATGCTCCATTTAGTTCCTTTAATTTTGTCTCCAGTAGCCAGTAACTATTTTTGCCTCAAAGCTAAGGAATGGCCACTTTCAATTTCTTGCCAGAATTTTGCAACTAATTAACTCATCAAACAAATAAACAAGGCTAAATAGACATTGCCGACAAATGATGAAATAACACGATAAGATGTGAGAGTTTGTGGATTGTGTTGTGATCTCAGACAATCCTATCGATGTTCAATGCAAATGTTAAATCGAGGGAACAGCAGATGCTGGAAATCAGAAACAAAAATAGGAATTGCTGAAAAATCTCAGTATTCTCCGATGCTGACTGTTATCCACTCCTTTGTCTGTCCAACTGTTCTTCTCTCTTTTTGGGCTCTATCTCCACCTACCATTTCCTTCATTCCCCCATCCTATCTTCAACATATACACCAACCTTTTTCCAGGTACCACCAGTTCTGAAGAAGGGTCACTGGACCCGAAATGTTAACTTTGATTTCTCTCCACAGCTGCTGCCAGACCTGCTGAGATTTTCCAAAAATTTTGGTTTTAATTTCTAAATGCAAATGGTGTTGAGCAAGAGTCTGAGATGCAAACATCTGGGAATTCCAGAGAGGAGAGTTACCTGGACACTTCCTTCCAGGAGATAGCCGCATATATTACATTAAGTGGAACCTTCGTGTAGGCCAATGGTCATGACCAGGGGTGGGGTGACCATATTTCACGCTGGTATGGGGATCCAGGGATGGCGCAAGTATGATGATTGACCTGGACCAACAGATATGAAGTACATGCTACTTATATGGATGTGAAGATTGACCGCAGGGTGAATGGGCAAACTGACCAAATTACTATAATGCAGGAGTCCATTCAAATTGTTGTATAAAAAGCAATGTAGTGGTGATGTGAACAGCATCATTACAAGAGAATAAGTATCATTCTCTACTGCTGCATTCTGCACCTCCGAAGTTTGTGCTTTCTACTCAACACCAGTCTTAAAGATAACCCCTCTTGGCCAGAAAGCAGCTTGGAATGGGAGGTGAAGGATCCAGTTGTTCTGGTCTATATAGGATCCAATTGTCAATAAGCCTGCAGTATGGAAATTGTAGAATCCATTATTAAAGAAGTTATACCAAAATTGCTTGGAAAATCATCACATGATCAGTGAAAATCAATGTGACTTTATGAAAGGGAAATCATCATTAACTAATTTATGAGAATATTTCTTTGGAAGTAAATAACTAAGCAGATAAAGGATAATTCGTAAATATACTGCCCTTGGAGTTCCAAAAGGCATTTGTTAAATTGCCACCTTAAAGGATACATAACAAAATAAAAACTTAAGGTATAAAAAACAATATATCAGCATCGACAGTAAGGAAAAATGTGTCTTTTTGGGTTGGCAAGTTGCAACCAGTGGAGTGCCACAGGATCAGCACTAGGGCTTCAACCAATTATAAACTATGTCACTGACTCGGGTGAAAATGTAAGGTAGTTAAATTTATTGATGACACCAAGATAGGGAGGAAAGGATATTGTCAAGAGAAGGTAGAGAGTCTACAAAAGGATATGAACAATTTAAGTGAGTCGGCAAGAATTTGGCAAATGGAGTATAATGATTAAATGCAAATTTGTCCACTTTTGAGCAACAATAGAAAGACAATATGAAACTTCAGAACTTGTGGTATAAAAGGGTCTGGGTGTCCTGGTACATGAATCATAATGTTTAAAACACAGATACAGCAAGTCATTATGAAGGTAAATAGCAATGGGGGTATAGCTCAATGGTAGAGCATTTGACTGCAGATCAAGAGGTCTCTGGTTCAAATCCAGGTGCCCCCTAACTTTGCATCTTGCAAAATGTCCAGATTAAAGAGGAGAAAGTGCTGGATGGATGTCTCAAAACGGTTAAAGGTGGGTAAAACCCCAAGACCTGATCAGGTGTACCCAAGAACTTTGTGGGAATCCAGAAAGGTGATTGCTGGGCCTCGTGCTGAGATATTTGTATCATCGATAGTCGCAGGTGAGGCGCCGGAAGACTGGAGGTTGGTAAATGTGGCACCACTGTTTAAGAAGGGCGGTAAAGACAAGACAGGGAACTATAGACCGGTGAACCTGACCTCTAGTGTTAAGGAGTGGCAGGAGTGTAGACAGGAAAATGGAGTTGAAATCACAAAGAGATCAGCCATGACCTTATTGACTGAGAGAACAGGCATCGAGGGCCAAATGACCAATGTTTCTATAGGTAGAACTGAGAATAATGCTGTTGATAATATTTGAGGGGTTAGGGTCCAACGTCAAAGACAGAACCTCAAGGGTAATAACATGTAGATTGTTACCTCAGACACATGTAAATTAGCATCGGTTCAAACAGATTGGAGGGTTATGTTCATGGCTCAAAGAATGGTATGGAGAAATGAGGTTCCATTTCATGAGGAGTGGCCCCAGTCTTGGGGAAAGAAGGAACCATTCATATAAGATGGGCTTCACTGAAACCAAGCAGTGATCAGTGCTCTGGTGAATCTTCTGACAATGGTGTGTTGTGGGGTTTAAACTAAAAGAGTTGGACAAAGGGTCATGTGGAACACGATCAACTCAGGGAACTATTACACTGTCTGCCTGGTTCTGTCAGATTGCCGAGGTAAAAACAATGACTGCAGAGGCTGGAAACCAGATTCTGGATTAGTGGTGCTGGAAGAGCACAACAGTTCAGGCAGCATCCAAGGAGCAGCGAAATCGATGTTTTGGGCAAAAGCGTGGGGCTCTCTGCCTTTATTCCTGATGAAGGGCTTTTGCCCGAAATGTCGATTTCGCTGCTCCTTGGATGCTGCCTGAACTGCTGTGCTCTTCTAGCACCACTAATCCAGAATCTGTTAGATTGCCTGACAGTCACCCATTCCCTCACTGCTTGTATGCTTCTAACCTGCATTGTGAGGTATTACCAAACATGCGATCCGCACAGTCCTCTGTCTTGTGAATGCACAACAGTGACTCCAGGCATTCTCATCTTCCTAAACCCAGAGTTCCAGCTTGTGTGGCTGGTGACACTTACTCAGCTAGACCACATGGTGTCTTTATAACAACACACAAAACTCAGGATGTGCACTCCAATTGGCTGAGCTTCCTTCCCATAACTTTAAAACTTATTTATTTGCATTTAGATAGTGGGTAAATTGCCAATAAAAAGTGAGGACAACAGATGCTGGAGATTAGAGTTGACAGTGTGGTGCTGGAAAAGCACAGCAGGTCAGGTAGCATCCAAGGAGAAGGAGGCTGACGTTTTGGGCAAGACCCCTTTATCAGTAATGAGGCTGTGGGCCTAGGGCATGGAGAGATAAATGAAAGGCGGTGAGGCTGGGGGCAAGGTATCTGAGAGTGTGATAGGTAGATGGAGGTGGGGGTAATGGTGATAGGTCGGAGAGGAGAGTGGAGTGGATAGGTGGGAAGGAAAATGGACAGGAAGGACATGTCATGAGATGGTGTCAAGTTGGAAGGTTGGAACTGGGATAAGGTGAGGGAGGGAAAATAAGAAACAATGTGCAATCCACATTGATGCTGTGGGGTTGGAGGGTCCCAAGGTGGAAGATGTGGTGTTCTTCCTCCAGGTGTCAAGTGGTGAGGGTGTGGCAATGGAGGAGACCCAGGACCTGCATGTCCTTTGTGGAGTGGGAGGGGGAAGTTGAAGTATTCGGCCATGAGGCGGTGGGGTTGATTGGTGCAGGTGTCCCCGAGATGTTCTCTGAGGCATTCTGCTAGTAGGCGTCCTGTCTCCCTGATGTAGAGGAGACAGCATCGGGAGCAACGGATACAGTAAATGACGTATGTGGAAGTGCAGGTAAAACTCTGATGGATGTGGAAGGCTCCACTAGGGCCTTGGATGGAGGTGAAGAGGGAGGTATGGGAGCAGGTTTTGCAATTCCAGCAGTGGCAGAGGAAGGTGCTGGGAGGGGAGGGTGGGTTGGTTGCGAATGGGAGCGTGAACCTGACAAGAGAGTCACAAAGGGAATGGTCTTTATAGAAAGCAGATAGGGGTGGGGAGGGAAATAAATCTCTGGTGGTGGTGTCTGTTTGTAGGTGGTGGAAATAGCGGAGGATGATGCAATATATACAGAGGTTGGTAGGGTAGAGGGTGAGGACCGGGGGTGGGGTGGGTGAGGGGGTTCTGTCTTTGTTGCAGTTGAGGGGGTGGGGTTCAAGGAGTGGAGATGCGGGAAGTGGATGAGATGCACTGGAAGACATCACCAACCACGTGGGAGGGGAAATTGCAGTGTTTAAAGAAGGAGGCCATCTCGTGTGTGTGCTGTGGTGGAACTGGTCCTCCTGGGAGCAGATGCAGTGGATGTGGAGGAATTAGGAATAAGTGAAAGCGTTTTTACAGGAGGCAGGGTGGGAGGAGGTGTAATCCAGAAGCTGTGGGAGTCAGTGGTTTTGTAGAAAATGTCCATGCTGAGTCAGTTACAATTGATGAAGATGGAGAAGTCCAGGAAGGTGGGGAAGGTGTCTGAGATGTTCCAGGTAAATTTAAGGTTGGGGTGGAATGTATTGGTGAGGTTGATGAACTGTTCAACCTCGTCGTGGGAACACGAGGTGGCACCAATACAGTCATCAATGTAGCGGAGAGAAAGGTGGGGAATGAACAAAGAACAAAGAGAACAAAGAAAATTTACAGCCAGGAACAGGTCCTGCAGCCCTCCAAGCCTGAGCCAATCCAAATCTACTGTCTAAACCTGTCGCTCAATTCCTAAAGATCTGTATCCCTCTGCTCCCCACCTACACATGGATCTGTCCAGACGCATTTTAAATGAATCTACTCTGCCTGCCTCTCCCACCTCTGCTGGCAACACGTTCTAGACGCCCACTACCCTCTGTGTGAAGTACTTTCCATGTGTATCCCCCTTAAACTTTTCACCTCTCACCTTGAAAGCATGACCTCTGGTTATTGAATCCTTCACCCTGGGAAAAAGCTTATCTCCAAATACCTTGTCTATACCCTTCATGATTTTGTAGATCTCAGTCAGGTCTCCCCTCAATTTCCTTTCTTCTAATGAAAACAAACCTAATCTACTCAACCTCTCTTCATAGCTAGCACCTTCCATACCAGGCAACATCCTCGTAAACCTTCTCTACACCCTCTCCAAAGCATCCACATCTGTTTGGTAATGGTGCCAGTGTAACTGCGGAAGATGGACTATTCCACGTAGCCGACAAAGAGACAGGAAGGGCTGGGGCCCATGTGGGTACCCATGGCTACCCCTTTCATCTGGAGGAAGTGGGAGGATTCAAAGGAGAAATTATTGAGGGCGAGGACCAGTTTAGCCAAACAAATGAGAATGTCAGTGGAGGGGTACTTTTGGGGATGCTGGGAGAGGAAGAAAAGGGGGGCTTGGAGGCTTTTGTCATGGTGGATAGGGACTGTATGTCCATGGTGAAGCTGAGGCATTGGGGGCTGGCGAGACAAAAGTCTTGAAGTAGGTGGAGGATGTGGGTGGTGTCCCGAACATATGTGGGGAGTTCCTGGACTGGGGGATATAGGACAGTATCAAGGTATGTGGAGATGAGTTTGGTGGGGCAGAAGCAGGCTGAGACAATGAGTTGGCTGAGGTAGTCAGGCTTGTGGATCTTGGGCAGGAGGTAGAGCTGGGTGGTGTGGGGTAGCCAAACTATGAGGTTAGAAGCTGTGGGTGGGAGCTCCCCTGAGGTGATGAGGTTGTGTACGGTTTGGGAGATGATGGTTTGGTGATGAGAGGTGAGGTTGTGATCAAGGGGGCAATAGGAGGAGGTATCTTCAAGTTGGTGCCTGGCTTCAGCAGCGTAAAGTGTGCCAAACTACTGCTACACCTCCCTTGTCCACTGGTGAGGTTGGGGGTTGGAGCAAAGGGAGTGGAGGTCAGCACTTTGCCAGGGTGAGAGGTTGGAATGGGTGAGGTGGTCGACAGGTTGAAGTGGTCAATGGCGACAGTTTGAAATAAAGAGATCAAGAGGTAAATTACCAGTACTTATTGACCGACTTCAACCACTGTATTGAAGTAAAAACCAAACACAGGAGGAAACGGATCCTAATGCAGACTATCCTCCTGCTGTGTTTTCAGTATCTCAGGCCAATCACTATCCTTAAGCTCTCAGGCTGATGCCCTTGCTGGGTGTGACTGACTGCCTGACCAGGGTCCGCACCTCTAGCAATCCTCTCCTGGACCCAGTGAGGATAGAAAACAATGCACAGAATACCTGGTTTCCTCCCTGCTTTCCCTTAATGGCTTGGGAGACAATTCATCTGGTCCCCGTCATTCATCCACCTTCAAGGAGGTCAGTCCCTTCAGTAATTTGCTTCTCATCTTGCCTTTACAATGGAGTTGGCATCCAGATGGGGAGGAGGTGTTGAAAAGCCACCGTTGCCCCGTTATCTATTCCATTGATTCATCTCCCAACAGAGTTAGAAACCTTAGTGCCATTGTGCTCTGTCTAGGGCTCCCAGAGATCAAGTCAATGAGGGACCCAGCAGTTTGTCTTTGAGGTAACAACCCTTGAACCCACTGCCCACCAAGCTCCATATTAAAATCCACCTCAGATCACAGCTGAAGGAGAAGAAAACTTTTCATTTCCATCTGCTACCTAGTGAATTGTTTAAACAGTTGGAATTCATGGGAGACATAGAGGGCTTCATCAGGCTTGGAAGTAATAACATGCCTCAGATTGGACTGCTCAAGTTATCTATCTAATCAAACTTTCACTGTTGATAACTAAAAATAGAACTATCGGGGGAAGACAAGAAAATGAGAGCAGAAAGAACTTAAAGAACTTGCAGTTATTTAAAACAACCAAGAAAAATGTCCAAACAATGAGGTTATGCAAAGATAAAATTGATTAAACAACAGTCTGCCTCATTTACCTTTCACAGTAGAAGAATACCACAGGGTATATGGTGCCGCTACAAGCTAATTGAACACTTTATTGCTTTAATAGTGCAGTTTTCTTTCAAATTAAGTTTGCCACAGACATAATATATTCTAATTGAAAGTTTACAGTTTAACATTTTGAAATAAAGCTTTCATTTTACTTGCCATAAATCAATTCCAATGATTCCTATAGAGTCTTATCTTAACAGGTTAGTTTCATGAGATAGAATTTTCTTCAGCCTTAAGTGAAATGGGCAATCATATGAAATTTGGGGAAAAGCAGATTCCCAATGTTGCAAAAAATGTTTCTGATCTTCTCTTTAAGGTTTAAATTCTTAATCTCGTTAATGAGTGGCGGTTACTGTCTTTACAAACTTTTGCATCTCACTATTAGCTCATGTTGCCTCACGTCTTTGCAGATCGCAAGTCTTCCCTCCTTCCTGGGAACCAATGCCCAACATGAAAGCCAACGCAGTTATTCCACACCAGCAGTTCATCATTTACTTCTCCAAGCTTTCAGACAACACCATCTGCACTATCTCTGCTTCCCAGAATGCTTCATGGACACCTTCCTCTTCTACCCTTTTTTTTTAAAGCTGGGCATCTTCCAACCAGCAGCCTCAGCATATTATTGTGCCAGCTTTCAGATGATCTCACACAGCACTCTCACTTTTTAAGATTTTGCTTTGGAGTAGAGGAACACTTACGCCTTGTACAATTCTGCTACGTCAGCTTGGCTGCAGGGACATGCATCCACATTGTATGTATCTTACAGCTCTGAGCTTACTTTCTTCAAGCTCACTCACTCTGTGCTGACTTGGAAGCTACCAGGTCAAGAGGGTGGGCAAGTCACCATGAAACATCAGGCCATGGTAACAGTACATCTGCCACTTGTGCCAGCAACTCACGTTGCAAATGTATTGCATATGCTTCAACCAAATGGCCATATCTGAAAGTCAAAGGGGGGCAGTCTTTAGTAGAATGAGGGGAGACTAGAATCAATCAATGGATGTAATCACAATCAGTCAAGGAGCTCATCTGATCTCAGTCCAGGGGTTGGTCTAGGTCAGTCAGGAGCTTGATCCAAACATTGCCTGGGATCTGTGCCCTTGCAGTGTGGGCATTAAAATAACCAACAAAAATGTCACTGGATCACCAATGTGTCAGTTAGGGTACTGTGGAGGCATTTATCCAAGGGTGAGCTCATCCTGAGTTTGGACTGGCCTCTCAACACAGTCCTAAGGGTAGACCATGGTTAGCCCTAGAGGTTTGGGTATAATGGTCAGGGGAGTGTTAGTGAAATCCGGGGAAAAGTGACAAACCCAAGTGGAGGGATCATGTTCATTGGACTGGGAAATGATCAAAGAAATGATGGTAGTGAGAGTGGCAATTCAGGATAGAAGGCTGGAATTGTATTGAGCACAGGAGGTGATGAGAAGCTGAGGGAGGTGGATTCTCAGTGTGCAATTAATGCAGTCCAAATATGAGGACAGTGCATTGCCAATAAGGATATGCTAACTTGCAAAGTTGGGGTTAAGGGGTAATTTGGAGAAATTAACACTGATGTAAAGGGGCAGAATAGAAATGGGGATGTGGGGGAAGGTTGAAAGGTGACCATTGAGCCACAGGGACTATAATATGAAAATGAGCATAAAAGATAGGGAGCATCATCATTAGTCTCAAGTGGAACTGCACTCACTCACAAGGACACACAGTTGAAACTTTGCCATCTGGGGAGGGGATGGCCTAGTGTTATTATCAAGAGACTACTAATCTAGTAATATTCTGGGAACCTGTGTTCGAATCCCATCATTGTAGGTGGTGGAATTTGAATTCAATAAATATCTAGAATTAAGAGTGTGATGATGACCATGAATCCATTATCGATGGATCGCCATCTGGTCCACTAATGTCCTTTAGGGAAAGAAACTGCTACCTTTCCTGGTCTGTGACTCCAGACTGTAGCAATGTGGTTGACCCTTAACTTCCATTTGAGCAATTAAGGATGGACAGTAGGCACTGGACTAGCCAGACAATCCCTCATCCTGTGAATGAATTAAAGAACTATCTCACACCAACCTCAACTGTGCAATAAGGAAATAAAAGTACTGGGATCTGCGCCTTTGCAGTGTGAGCATTAAAATGACCAGCAAAAATGTCACTGGATCACCAATGTGTCAGTCAGGGTACTGTGGAGGCATTTACCCAAGGGTAAGTTCATTCTGAGTTTGGACTGGCTTCCCAATGCAGTGTGGACAAAATATTGTTTTTCTTTTCTAGAGTATAATTTTTTTTAATATAAGACCCACTGCATAATTCCATTTATCTGCCATCAAATTAATTTGGTAGCAATTGACATTTCAAATAATGGTCTCAAGAAATTATGACCATTCCATACTTTATGCCAATTACCCTTCTGTCAGGTCAGAGGCACAAGGCTGTGCAGGTAAAGACTTAAAATTCACATTTGATCATACCATCTTTACACTGTTTACCTTCCAGGTATTGAAACACAATTCTTCAGAGCTGCTGCATTCTCACACCTAACTGTAAGTATGCAATGATGTTCAAAGTGGCTTTTATTGGGAAAGGGTGCTATTGCAGTGTATACAGTGCTTTAAATGCATTCCCTCAAAGTAGCATTAGCACTGTGGATCTGCAACATGCATCTGGGTAAAGTTATCGCTCACAGCACCATATAAAGGCATGATATTGGCCTCACTATGAAGACAAAGCCTCCAAGCAAGACTATGTGACGACACAATTAATTTCTACATAATGATGGATGTGAAGGATGAAGGATCTCGAGTACTGTTACTGATCTGCTGTTCTATTTCTGACATTACCACTTATCTGAGATGGAACCAGCACTCAGAGGATTCCTTGTGTCCTTGGCAAACATGTGAAACGTCATAAACAAGTTGTGAGTCACTGACTTAGCTTGTGTTTGTGCACAACGGCCTTCGAAAGATGAGGGCAAGAGTATGGTGTTAAGGGCAGGTCTTGACCCACAGCATCTACAGTGAAGTGTCTTTAATAAGCTGATAGGAGGATCAATGTCACAAAGTCCCTGCAATGGCAAACACTTCCTTATCTCTCCTCACAGGGTTTCATGAGCTGGCACTATGGAGGCCAGTTGACTTATTCATGAGCTGAAGAGTGGATTGTTGCATGAGAATAGTAGACCCACAGTGGACTTCCCATTAGACTGTCAATAATGCGTCATTACAATGCATCATTCTCTACTATTTCCACCACCTAAAGTCAGACCCCACCACCAGAGATATATTTCCCTCTCCACCCCTTTCAGCATTCTGCAGAGACCATTGCCTCCACCACTCCCTTGTTAGGTCCACGCTCCCCACCAACCCAGCCTCCATTGCTGGCACCTTCCCTTCCTACAGCAAGAGGTGTATAACTTGTGCCCACACCTCCCCCCCCTTACCTCTATCCAAGGCCCCAAAAGATCCTTTCACATCCTGCACCTCCAAAAGCCTCAACTACTGTATCCGTTGCTCTTGGTGTGGTCTCCTTTCCACTGGGGAGACAAGATGCCAACTTGCGGGACATTTCGGGGAACGTCTCTGGACACACGCATCAACCAACCCCACCGTCCTGTGACTGATCACTTCAACTCCCCCTCCCACTCCACCAAGGACATGCAAGTTCTGGGCCTCCCTCACTGTCAAATCCAAGCCACCTGATGACTGGAGGAGGAACACCTCATCTTCAGCCTTGGGACCTTCTGACCACAAGGAATTAATGTTGATTTTACCAGTTTCCTCAACTCCTCTCCCCCTATCTTACCCCAAATTCAACCCTCCAACTCAGCACCGCCCCTTGAACTGTCCTACCTGTCTATCTTCCTTTCCCATCCACTCCACCTTCCACTCCGACCTATCACCATCACCTTCATCCACCTATTGCATTCCCAGCTACCTAGCTCCCACAGCCCTCACATATTGCTCTCATCCACCTTCCCCCCTTCCCCCCCACCAACCCTCAGCCCACCACATTCCTGCTGAAGAGCTTATGCTTCAAGCATCCACTCTCCTGCTCCTTGTATGATGCCTGACCAACTGTGCTTTTCTAGCGCCACACCTTTTGACTCTGATCTCCAGCATCTGCAGTCCTCACTTTGTCCCCGTCATTAATTCTACCCAAAGTAGCACCTTGCCTAACAAATAGGAGAAACTCAGCCCTAAGTCAATGCTTAAGGTCCATAATCTGCACTAGTTCTGACACAGAGTCACTGACATCTGTCTTTCTCTGCCAGTCTTGCTAAGCATCTCCAATACCTCCTGTATAAATTGAAGCAAAAATAACTCCTTTTTGGCAGATCTCCAAAAGGTAACTCGACTTATTTTAAAGCCCTCAGTCCTCCTCCAACAAGAAATTCAGCACCAGCTGGCTGGGCTCTGCTTCAGCACAACATTCAACAGGAATTCTTAAAATACGTTAGGGTATGAGAAAAGCATGAACTATTTACTGTTCAAAAAAGCATCAATGTCAAATGTGGTAAAAGGCAGTAATTTATATATCTTATTATATGTGTGATTAGCATCGTTTTTAGTGTTTTGATTTTAAAACAGTGACGTATGGAAGTTGATTTCATTTGTAAAGTTTTTTTAAAAAGTCAGACAATCCTTCTGAAACAGGGATCTAATATTGTTTGAGTCAGAGAGCAGGTTATGACAAATACCTGGAGTGTTGATGGAATAACATACTAGTACTGTGGGGTTTATGACAGGTAGAATAAACATGGAAGGTTATGATATATACTGGATTAGTGGTGCTGGAAGAGCACAGCAGTTCAGGCAGCATCCAACGAGCAGCGAAATCAACGTTTCGGGCAAAAGCCCTTCGTCAGGAATAAAGGCAGTGAGCCTGAAGCATGGAGAGATAAGCTTATCTCTCCATGCTTCAGGCTCACTGCCTTTATTCCTGACGAAGGGCTTTTGCCCGAAACGTTGATTTCGCTGCTTGTTGGATGCTGCCTGAACTGCTGTGCTCTTCCAGCACCACTAATCCAGTATTTGATTTTCAGCATCTGCAGTCATTGTTTTTACCATGGAAGGTTATGAGTTTGTTCTAGTTCCAAATAATCAAGGATTGATTTTAGTTTAGAAACTTTATTTTTTTGGCAGCAGTTGCAATGGAAGGAGCAACAGTGAAGACCAGAGGCCTGATGGGAAGGTAAATTTAAAATATAAAAACTTACCTCGTGTATAGGAGGAGCGCACACTGAGCAGGAGCAGACATGGGACTGCTGGGTAAATGAGGCTTTATATTTGGGCGGTTGCTTTACCCAAAACACGACTCAGGTAATGTCTCCCACTCATCCTCCTCCTCTAAATGAAAAAGAAGGTCTGTGCATTGATTGGTAAGGTGACTAGTTTTTTTTAGTCTTCAATAGTCTCGTTGGGAATTTAGAATCGTGGAATTGAAGGTTAGGGCAGTTGAATGTTCCTCCTGCAGAATATAGGAGGTAAGGGTCAACACTAGTGCCCCTGCTGACTGTACCTGCGGGAAGTGCACCCAACTCCAGCTTCTCAAGAACCGCATTAGGGAACTGGAGTTGGAGCCAGATGAACTTTGGATCATTTGGGAGGTGGAGGGGGTTATTGGAAGGAATTACAGGGAGGTAGTCACACTTCAGGTACAAGAAAAAGGCAGGTGGGTTGCAGTCAGAGGATAGAAGGGGAACTAGCAGGCAATGCAGAGATCCACTATGGCTGTTCCTCTCAACAACAAGCATATTACTTTCAATACTGTTGGGGGAAATAACTTACTCGGGGTAAGCAATGAGGCACATGTCTCTGGCATAGAGTCTGTCCCTATTGCTCAGAAGGGAATGGGAAGAGAAGCAAAGCATTAGTCATTTGAGATTCCATAGTTAGGGGGACAGGTAGAAGGCTCTGTGGGAATGAAAGAGACTCACGGTTGGAGTGTTGCTTCCCAGTTGCCAGGGTTCATGATGTCTCTGATTGTGTTTTCGGGATCCTGGCGGGGGAGGGGGAGCAGCCCACATAGGCACCAACAACATTGGTAGGAAGAGAGATGGGAATTTAAGGCTGAAATTCAGGGAATAGGGTGGAAGCTTAGAGCTAGAACAAACAGAGCTGTTACCTTTAGTTTGTTGCCCATGCCAGGTGCTAGCGAGGTGAAGAAAAGGGAGGGAGAGAAATTGAACAGGAATCCTGCAGGAGGGAGGGTTTTGGATTCTTGGATAATTGGGGCTCATTCTGGGGTAGGTGGGACCTCTACAAACAGGATGATCTTCACCTGAACCAAAGGGGTACCAATATCCTGGGGGGAAATTTGCTAATGCTCTTCGGGAGGGTTTAAACTAATTCAACAGAGGGTTGGAAACCTAAATTGTGGTTCCAGTATGCAGGAGGTTGAGAGGAATTAGGTCAGAAATAAGGTTTACAAGGTTGCAACAGGGCACCGGCAAGCAAGAAGTTGGTTTGAAGTGTGTACACTTCAATGCCAGGAGCATCCGGAATAAGGTGGGTGAACTTGCAGCAAGGGTTGATGCCTGGAATTTCAATGTTGTGGCCATTTTGGAAACATGGTTAGACAGGGACAGGAATGGTTATCGCAAGTTCTGGGATTAGATATTTCAATAAGAACATAGAAGATGGTAAAAGCAGGGAAGGTGTGTCATTGTTAGTCAAGGATGGGATTATGTTGGCAGAAAGGACGTTTGAGGACTCGTCTACTGAGGTAGTATGGGCTGAGATTAGAAACAGGAAAGGGGAGGTCACTCTGGCGGGAGTTTTCTATCAGCCTCCGAATAGTTCCAGAGATGTAGAGGAAAGGATAGCAAAGATGATTCTTGATAGGAGCGAGAGTAACAGGATAGTCGTTATGGGGGACCTTAACTTTCCAAATATTGACTGGGAGTACAATATTTTGAGTACTTTAGATGGGTCAGCTTTTGTCCAATATGTGCCGGAGGGTTTCCAGACACAGTATATAGACAGGCCAACAAGGCGTCGGCCATATTGGAATTGGTACTGGGGACTGAACCCGGCCAGGTATTAGATTTGGACGTGGGTGAGCACTTTGGTGATAATGACCACAATTCATTGCTGTTTACATTAGCGATGGAAAGGGATAGGTATACACCGCAGGGCAAGATTTATAGATGGGGGAAAGGCAATTATGATGCAATTAGGTAAGTTTTAGGATGCATAGGATGGGGAAGGAAACTGCAGGCGATGGGCACAATTGAAATGTGGAGCTTATTCAAGGAACAGATACGTCCTTGATAAGTATGTAGTGGTCAGGCAGGGAGGAAATTGTCGAGCGAGGGAATCGTGGCTTACTAAAGAAGTTGAAGCTCTTGTCAAGTGGAAGAAGAAGGCTTATGTTAGGATGAGATGTGTAGGCTCAGTTAGGGTGCTTGAGAGTTACAAGTTAGCCAGGGAAGACCTAAAGAAAGAGCTAAGAAGAGCCAGGAGAGGATATGAGAAGTCTTTGGTCGACAGGATAAAGGAAAATCCAAAGGCTTTCTATAGGTATATCAGGAACAAAAGAATGACTTGAGTAAGATTAGGGCCAATCAAGGATAATAGTGGGGAGTCAGAGGAGATAGGGATGCGCTAAATGAATATTTTTCATCAGTATCCATCCTGGAAAAAGATAATGTTGTTGGGGAGAATACTGAGATATAGACTACTAGACTAGCAATTCTGGAAAGTGTGAAAACAGATCATCCCCTGGGCTGGATGGGATTTATCCTAGGATTCTCTGGGAAGTCAGGGAGGAGATTGCAGAGCCATTGGCTTTGATCTTTATGTCGTCATTGTCTACAGGAATAGTGCCAGAAGACTGGAGGATAGCAAATGTTGTTCCCATGTTCGAGAAGGGGAGTAGAGACAACTCTGTTAATTGTAGACCAGTGAGCCTTACTTCAGTTGTGGGTAAAATGTTGGAAAAGATTATAAGAGATAGGATTTATAAGCATCTAGAAAGGAATAAGTTGATTAGGAATAGTCAACACGATTTTGTGAAGGGTAAGTCATGCCTCACAAACCGGATTGAGTTCTGTGGATTAGGGTAAAGCAGTTTATGTGCTGTATATGGATTTCATTAAGACATTTGTTAAGGTTCCCCATGTTAGGCTATTGCACAAAATAAGGAGGCATGGGATTGAGGGCGATTTAGCAGTTTGGATCAAATATTGACTAGCTGAAAGAAGACAGAGGGTGGTAGTTGATGGGAAATGTTCATCTTGGAGTTCACTAACTAGTGGTGTACTGCAAGGATCTGTTTTGAGGCCACTGCAGTTTGCCATTTTTATAAATGACCTGGATGAGGGAATGGAAGGATGGTTTAGTAAATTTGTGAATGACAATAAATTTGGTAGAGTTGTGGATGTTGCCAAAGGATGTTGTCAGTTACAGAAGGACACAGATAAGCTGCAGAGCTGGGCTGAGAGGTGGCAAATGGAGTTTAATGTAGACATGTGTGAGGTGATTCATTTGGAAAGCATAACAGGAATGCAGAGTACTGGAGAGATTTTTGGTAGTGTAGATGAACAGAGAAATCTCAGTGTCCATGTACATAGATCCCTGAAAGCTGCCGCTCAGGTTGATAGGGTTGTTAAGAAGGCACACAGTGTGTTAACTTTTATTGGTAGAGGTATTGAGTTTTGGAGCCGTGAGGTCATGCTGCAGCTGTACAAAATTCTGATGTGGCCACATTTGGAATATTGCATACAGTTCTGATCACCACATCATAGGAAGGATGTGGAAACTTTGGAAAGGGTTCAGAGGAGATTCACTAGGATGCTGCCTGGGATGAAGGAAAGGTCTTATGAGGAAAGGCTGAGGGACTTGAGGCTGTTTTCATTGAAGAGGAGAAGGTTGAGAGGTGACTTAATTGAGATGTATAAGATAATCAGAGGGTTAGATAGTTTAGACATTGAGGGCTTTTTTCCTTGGATGGTGACGGCTAGCACGAGGGAACATAGTTTTAAATTTGAGGGGTGATAGATGTAGGACACATGTCAGAGATAGTTTCTTTACTCAGAGAGTAGCAAGGGAATTGAACAGCCTGCCTGCAATAGTAGTAGACTTGCCAAATTTAAGGGCATTTAAATGGTCATTGGATAGACATATGGATGAAAATGGAATAGTGTAGTTTAGGGCTTCAGACTGGTTTCACAGGTTGGTGCAACATCGAGGCTGAAGGGCCTGTACTGTGCTGGAATGTTCTATGTTCTATGTTCTGAAGCACAGATTTGTCACATTTGAGTCTATGCAATGAATAGTGCTGGAAAACAGGGTGAAACTTTGCTTTGCATCATCTTTTAAGGTCTTTCTAACTATGTTCAATGCATAGCTAGTTTGGATTTTATTTAATTTTTATTTTGTGTAACAAACTTTTGTTCAGTTTTTAAAGAAGCTCTATCACCTTTCAAGGTTATGGTTTTTAACTGACAATAATAATTTTAAAAAGGCCAACCAAGCCAGATTTCATTAGAATAATAATTATAATGTTTATCTGTCAAGTCAATTCTGTGTGTATGTGTGTGTGTGTGTGTCTGTCTATCTGTCTGTGCGTGCGCGCACGTGTGTCTGTGTATGCGTCTGTGTGTCTGTATGTGTGTGTGTGTCTGTGTGTGTGTGTATATGTGTGTCTGTGTGTGTGTATGTATGTGTGTGTCTGTGTGTGTGTGTATATGTGTGTCTGTGTGTATATGTATGTCTGTGTGTGTGTGTGTGTGTGTGTGTGTGTCCAGCCACATTTGGTTGATGGCTTTTACTGTCCAGCCAAGTAAGTTGTCCTAAATTCAAGTGTCAAACATAGCATGAAATTTTGGGGCCACACTATTTGATCTGTTGAGTCTAATATGTCTGATACACGGTTTGGCCAAGCTCTTGACTGGAATTTTAAAAAATCTTCCAAGCATGAAATGCTTGACTGTGTCAAGACAAATATCTTTTCATTAGAATGCAATAAGCCTGTAGCAAATGTAATTAGTGTAAAATTAAAAATACTGCTGAACCAGGACATTGTTTCATGACATATCTAGAATTTGCATCAGTAGACTGTAAGCAATGACAAGGAATGAAAGGACACACAGCTAAATGTCCTATAGCACAGTACAGTATATGCGATATAGAGCAAGACACTACAACAGTACAGCACAGCAAACTGCTGTTCAATACAGTTCAATATCACTTGCCAGAATAAAATAAAGTATGCAAAAACTTAGCACAATATAAAAAATGTAATGGAACTCAAAGAATAGAAAATTCCATAGTACTGACGCAGTAGCTTAATGTATAATAGCACAATCAAGCCAAATTTAACAGCCCAGAAATTGCTGGAAGAGTGGTGAGTCAGAATAATATTAGTGTTGAAAACCCCCAGCAATATGAGTTGCAAATCATCATAAATTGGTGAATGTTTTGCATTCTACATACTAACCTTTCAAAAATGGCAACTTGCACTATCAAATTGTTACTGAACATCAAACATTTTTGCTGTTTTAACAGAAATAGAAACAAAGCTGAATCACAGAATTGTTAATGCACTGAATGAGTCCATTTGGCCTGTGTGTCTGTGCTGATTCTCTGAATTTACAATTAACCCATTCCCATTCCATTGCATTCTCACCTTTCTCTTCCTTTTCAGTTCATAGTCCAATTCCCCTTGATTTCCCTAATTTAATTTGCCTCTAAAACATTATCAGGTGGTACATTATCTTTATTACTTGGTGCACAAAGAAAGGTTTCTCATCGTGTCTCCATTTTTTTCTTAATTGCATTAAACCAAGTTTTCAAGTTCTTAATTCTTCCATTATGCATGTAAACATGTTTTCTCTTTTTACTCTTTCCGGACCCTTCATGATTCTGAGAACTTCTATCAAATCTCTTTTCAACTTTTGTTCCTCCAAGGAAATCAATCCCAATTGCTCCAATCTATCTACCTACACAATTAAATTCCTCAAACTGGAAGCTATTTTTGTGAATCCTTTTTACACTCTGTAATGCCTTCAAATATTTCCTAAAGCATGGCTTTGGAACTGAGAATGACATTGTTTTATACAAGAGCAACATTGCTCTTCTATTCTGTGTCCCCATTAATGAAGTCCAGGGCTCTGTATGCATTTCTCAAAATTCTTAACGAGTTATGTGCATATACATTCAAGTCCCTCTGCTCTTTCACCCCTTTGAGTTGTCTTGTCACTTCTCATCATGCTGTCCAAACCAAATAATGCACTTCTCCTAAGGATGTGGAGGCATTGGAACGGGTGCAGAGGAGGTTTACCAGGATGTTGCCTGGCATGGTAGGAAGATCGTATGAGGAAAGGCTGAGGCACTTGGGGCTTTTCTCATTGGAGAAAAGAAGGTTTAGGAGAGATTTGATAGAGGTGTACAAGATGATTAGGGGTTTAGATAGGGTTGACAGTGAGAACCTT
This sequence comes from Chiloscyllium punctatum, assembly GCF_047496795.1. NCBI lineage: Eukaryota > Metazoa > Chordata > Chondrichthyes > Orectolobiformes > Hemiscylliidae > Chiloscyllium > Chiloscyllium punctatum. The sequence goes on along the minus strand of NC_092745.1, from coordinate 107,410,976 downwards.
TTCCCGCTAATGAAGTCAGCTGTTACTAGGGGACACAGCTTTAAATTAAGGGGTGGTAGGTATAGGACAGATGTTAGGGGTAGATTTTTTACTCAGCGGGTTGTGAGTTCATGGAATGCCCTGCCAGTAGCAGTGGTGGACTCTCCCTCTTTATGGTCATTTAAGCGGGCATTGGACAAGCATATGGAGGTTATTGGGCTAGTGTAGGTTAGGTGGGCTTGGATCGGTGCAACATCGAGGGCCGAAGGGCCTGTACTGCGCTGTAATTTTCTATGTTCTTCTATGTTCTATGTTCCTTATTGAATTTCTTCTGCTACTTGTTCGTCCATTCGACCAACTTGTTTATGACCTTTTGGAGTTCCACACTATCCTCCTCACAGTTCACAATTCTTCCAAATATCATATCATCCACAAATCTTGAAATTGAACCCTGAATACCAACGTTTGGGCCATATATCTGAAGAAAAGCAAAGGTTCCAACATTGACCGTTGGAGACGTCTACTGCTAATTTTCCTTCAGTCTGAAAAGCATTCACGAACCATGACTCACTGGTCTCTTTCATTGAGCTGATTTTGTATCCATGTTACTACTTTCCCTTTTGTTGTATGTGGTCTAACTTTGCTTGCAAGTCTGATGTGTGGCACTATATTAAATGTCTTTTGCAGGACCATTTACAGTACCACATGAACAGCATTATCCTCATTAGTCTTTTCTCTTATCTCTGCAAAAGGCTCAAGTCACCTAATTAAATATAATTTACCCTTAACAAATCCATGATGGCTTTCCTTAATTAACTTGTTTTTACTGAGGTGATTATTAATTTTGTCCTATGTTATTTTTTCTAGAATCTTTGCTCCTACTGCAGTTAAACTGGCTAGCCCGTAGTTGCTGGCCATACCTTTATTGAATGTGCTGCAGTGCATTCAGTACCACCTTGTGATTAGAGTAGTTTGCTGCCACCATCCTCTCACCTTGACTTAGTCTAAGGGCTTACTTGGTTTATAGTAGTAAGAGGAACACCACTGGTAAGTCTTAATGAGAGGAGCCTCTTACCTTAAGCTTGATGTAGTTTATTGCATGGTGACAACCAGGTCCAAGTTACATTAATAATTTAGACATTATTACTAAGACTATTGGGAAACGTGGATACGGATCTTCATCCTGCAAGATTCTAAGATGTTTTGTCTTGCCTTCACAACTCCAAACCATCTGCAGCATAACTATTACACTGCCTGGCCTCCTGTCAGGGTGGCATCTTGTATACCTTCAAGCCAGAGCTGAAAAATGTGTTGCTGGAAAAGCAGAGCAAGTCAGGCAGCATCCAAGGAGCAGGAGAATCGACGTTACGGGCATAAGCCTTTCTTCAGGGCTTATGCCCGAAATGTCGATTCTCCTGCTCCTTGGATGCTGCCTGACCTGCTGTGCTTTTCCAGCAACACATTTTCTAGCTCTGATCTCCAGCATCTGCAGTCCTCACTTTCTCCTACCTTCAAGCCAGTGTGGCTTCTGCCCACTAGTACCCAATGGTGCATGGCACTTGCAGATCTTCATTCTAGTCTGATCCCTGTAAGTTCCATGTGATGTCGGTCTCTGAGCTGTTAGTAATTGGTTTAGTACATTCTTCCTTACTTTTCCACTTCCTTTTCCTTAAGGGAGCGGTGGCTCTTTCTCCTCCTCCACTTTCCAATGGGGACAGTGAGGTAGATTCTTGTCCTCAGAGCCTGCAAGAATGAAGCTAGAAGGATCAGAGTATAGAACTTGTGGAGAATGTGTGGGGTGAGACTAGATGGATTTGGGAGGAAGAAACATGTTGGCCATTCAAGACCAGGGATACTTGAGGTTTTGTGAGGATATTGGAGAGGCTAGATACCTGAGATCTCTCAACCCTAGATGTTGTGTAAAATCAAAAGAAAAGAAAATCAAATATTGGAGGTCACAGCAGGTCAGACAGCATTCATGGAGAGACAGCAAGCTGACATTTCAAGTCAAGATGACTCTTCACCACAGTTGAAGTGAAGTGTGGAGGGGGGCAGCATTTATGTTATAGTTGGGGGTGGTAGGTATAGTGGTGGATGTAGAGTGCTGGTGGAAAAAAGCTGTTGATAATTCAGATTAAGCGATTGGAACGTGAGAACTGCAGAACAATGATGTGTCTAACTGCTAGACTTGAAAGAGAAGACAATCCCATCGGGGTCGGGGTGGGGTGGGGGGGGGGTGTAGAAAGAGGACATTGTGACTTGAGAATGTGACAAGGAAAGATAAAAGAAAGGGAAGAAATGGGAGTTGGTTCACAATTTGAAGACGTTGAACTCAATATTAAGTCCAGAAGGCTGTAAAGTGCATAGTCTGAGGATGAGATGTTGTTTCTCCCATTCTCTAACATTTCAGACAACTCCAGCGGAATGCCACCACCAAACACATTTTTCCCCTACTCTCCCTGTCTGCATTTTGCAGGGATAAATCCCGCTGGGATAGCCTAATCCATTCCAACACCACCAATCCTCCCCCCTCCATCCCCTCTCCACAGCACCTTCCCATGTAATCACAGAAGCTGTAACACCTGCCCCTTCACCTCCTCCCTGCCCACCATCTGAAGGTCTAAATATTTTTTTCCAGGTGAAGCAACATTTTACCTGGCCCTCAGTGGGCCAGTCTTCTCTTTTAAATCTGGCAGTTAGACACACCATTGTTCTGCCATTCTCACATTCTGATGAACTATCAACATCTATTTTCCACCAGCACTCTACATCCCCCATCAGCCAGCTCCCCCGCAACTATAGCATAAAAGCTGTCCCCTTTACACATCACTTCAGCTCTGATGCAAGAGTCATCTAGACCTGAACTGTTAGTTTGCTCTCTCTCCATGGTTTCTGCCTGACCTGCTGTGATCTCCAGCATTTGCTGTTTTCAGTCCAGATTCCATCATCTGCAGTAATTTGCTCTGGAAAAAAAACATATTGTTGATCTTCTAAACTGAAAACCTAATACTTAAATGTTTACTTTGTTCATTGTAGAACTCTTTCATGTAAATAAATTCTCATTAGCTTCCAAGATCTACCTCTTCCATACTTCCTTAAAAAAAATTACCATGCTATAGTGATTTTTATAAGTTAATATTAAACATCTTCAAAGACACGGACAACATCCCACATGTAACCAGTTCAAATCTAAAATTTAAACTAAATAATATTTTTGTGTGTGTGTTTGTGTGCTTGTGTGCATGTGTAATGTCTCTAATGCTGTGAGTTGGAAGCACAGCCTTTGAACAGTGCGTGTTGGGTGTGTGCATGCCAGTGTATGGTTAGCTGCTAGATCAGCTGTGAGAAAGTGAGGACTGCAGATGCTGGAGGCCAGTGTCAAAAAGTGTGGTGCTGGAAAAGCACAGCCAGTCAGGCAGAATCTGTGGAGCAGGACAATCGGCATTTCAAGAAGACCTTATGTTTGGAATGCCAACTCTCCTGCTGCTGGGAAGCTGCCTGACGGCTGTGTTTTTCCAGCACCACACTTTCTGACTCTGGATCAACTGAGTTGAAGTTATGATGCTGGTTGTTACTGTTATGGAGATGTCAGTCGAGAGTGAGGTGCTGGAAAAGCGCAGCAGGTCAGTCAGCATCCGAGGAGCGGGAGAATTGACATTTCGGTTCCAGATGAAGTGCTTATGCTTGAAATGTCGATTTTCCTGCTCCTCGGATGCTGCCTGACCTGTTGTGCTCTTTCAGTACTACACTCTCGACTCTGATCTCCAGCATCTGCAGTCCTCACTTTCTTCTAGTCATGGAGATGTGTTTGTGTGATGGGATCTTACATCAGCAACTCATATCCTGGGAACAGGACTTCTGGCTGTCGCTTCTCTGCTGGCCTTGACCCATATTCACGAGAATATTTGCCTTTGTTGTTTCTTCCCAATCCCTCACACACTCTGTCTGCCTTGGGTGCAGGATATCCCTCCTCCTCTGTACAGGATATCCTTCCTCTGTACCTTCACCATTGGGGACTCTAGTGAGGGCAGGTTACATTAACCGTTCCATGAAAATTACTCCTCATCGGCACTAACTATTAAACATTAGGTACTTATTGCACAGTTCCGAGATCTCAATCATTGTAATCAGCAAATAACCCCAAAATTGTGAGAATTTTAAACATGTGTCCTTTTGGATTGTACCCACCTAACACACCTACTTTTATTCCCTTCCCACATTAACTCCTTTTTTTTCTAACATTTCCTTTCATATTTTTCTCTGTCTCTTAATTTATCTTCCTTTCTCTTCATTTTTCTTATCCAATTTGACACCAATTCGCTTTATGCCTCTATTTGTTATTTGCTCTGTTTCTTTCACTATCCTTCAATCTAATTGGTTAAGGAGGTAGACAATTGGTACCATCATTCACCGTGGTCCCAGATGGCACATTAACCCAGTTAGCCATTTTCATTTTCAGCAACTGTGCTATAAAAATAATTGAAGTTGAACAGTGAACAAAGTAAGGTCCTTCATACGCTCACTGCAAGATACCCAGCTCCAGCAACTTCTGGACCAATAACATACAGAATGCAGCTAAAAGCAATACAACACAGAGTAACAGAATAGAAAATGTATCACAACTCAGTTTAACACTGCTTACAGACATCAATAGAATTCAACATCAGACATTGATCACAGGAGTTCATATAACTTTGCTTAGAAGACACAACAGTTCAATATAAGACATAGCAAAAAGAAAACCCAGAAAAAACACAACTTAATAGAAAAGCACAATGTAGCATACATAACACAAAACATCAAAACATTTTAGCGCCATGTGATACCATACAATATAACACACCATTAAAAAGTTGTTCTTAGTAAGCATTTACATCCTCACTGTTGCTATTGATTTAGTTGGTGTCTCCATGTATTACATAGTCTTCACAGCACAGAAACTGGCCAAATGGCACACTGGTCCATGCTGGTGTTTATACTCCACACAAGCCTCCTCCAACCCTTCTTTGTCCAACCACTATCAATATAACTTTCAGTTGCTCCCTCCACCATGTGATTATCCAGCTTCCACCTTGAATGCATCTATTAAATATGAATCAGTTACTCCCTGTGGGATCAACTCCTTTTTTCTGAACACTCTTCCCAAAGCCTCCGGGCAGTGACTGCCTGCACTACACCCCCACACACTCTGTCCACAGAAGTTGATATCGAAGACACACCAGCCTCACCACATCATCGCATATCTTCGAGAGAAATTGTTGAGAAACTCAGCAAGTATGGCACCATCTGCGGAGAGAAAGCAGGCTTAATGTTTTGAGGCCTAGAGTCACTGGTTTCTAAATGTTAGCTGTACTTTCTCTCCACCGATGCTGCCAGACCTGCAATGTCTACTAGTGTTTGAGACCTTCAGCATCCACAGTTTTTCTCATCACCCAACTGATTCACTCAGAAGATGTTATCTACTTTAACACTGCACTTTGGAGCACACCAGCACCTTTCATTGTCATGCTGCTGCCAAGCTGCTTTGCATTCATGCACCCATCTTGTACACCAAAGTAGGATGCATTTCAGGGGTCTTCCTTCACTTTCCTAATGCTTACTCACTTTGCACCTACTCGGATGCTCACAGCATTTCTGCTTTGCCGTCTCATTCAGAACCTTTAAGCTGACATTATTTCTGTCTTACCTTGCCTTTTAAAGCCAACACAAAGCCAGCCAGCGTGTCAGCCATCCGTAATGATCAGTCAAGTGCAATAGATATGTTGCTGAACAGCAATGAACTACACATTGTTACACCTGTACCATGTTCTGTTTACACAGAGAATGCATTGCAGGTGCTTCAATTAAATGACTGAGTAGTCCTCAGTCAAATTCAGTGGAACTGTCACCAGTCATGGCTCATAGTACTGTACCAGCACAGTAAGTCAAGAGCATCATCCAGTTTCAATCCAGGAACTTGGATGTGGTCAGTCAGCCTCTTAGAACATCCAAGGTCAGAGCAGCTGTTCCATGCCATTGCAGTCTAGGGAGTGGGTCACTCATTTTACAATCTGGTGCAACTGTCTGGGAGTTTCAAATAGGTTAACTGACAAGCTGCTTGGATATCAGTCAGGAATCTGATCTCTCAAGGTTCCTTATTTAAGTTAGTCAGAAGGGGTGCCACACAGAGACCTGGAGGCCTTTTCACAACAGTCAAGGTGGGTTATCAGGGGGCAGAGCTGTGGGAGGGAAGTTTGGGAGGCATATTTTGGGAATTGGAGACAGGAAACTGGGTTGTGGAAGGGACAATAATTCTGATGCAGCAAATCAAAACAAATGTGGGACACAGTAGTCCAAGGAAGGGCATGAGTTGCTGTGTGGGGGTATTATTTACAGTTGCCATTGGGGTAGTGTTGGGAGATGAAGACTTCAGTGAAAAAGTTAGATAATAAGTGGAAGCTCAGAATTGATGAGGTCAACAAGAGGCCAACAAGGAAGGTTTGAGTGTCTCCTAGATTGCCAAGCTTAGCCTACGACTCTGCTTTGTCTTTCCATCTGAATCACAAAAGTACAGTTGAAATAAATAAATGGCCGCCTGGAGGGGGCAGAGAAAAGGTTTTTTTTAATCTAAATCTGGAGGTGTTAAAATAAAAACCTGGAGGTTTCACAATCAAGTGCTGCCGATGTGTATTTGGGAGTTGGGTCAGACCCGGCTGTGGGCCCTGTCAACAACGGCGCTGGGGAATCCTCGGTTGAGGAGGAAGGTGGACATTTTGGAGGGCCCTTTTTTGAAATTGGCATCATCAGAACACATATGATGGAGCTGGATGAACTGGGAGAATGGAATACTGTCTTTACAGAAAGCAGAGTGTGAGGATGTATAGTCAAGGTAACTGTGGGAATCAGTGGGTTTGTGGTGAACATTGATGATCAGTCTATCCCTGGAAATAGAAACAGAGATGTCGGGAAGGGAAGGGAGGAGTCTGAGTGGACCAGGTGAAGTTGAGAGTGGTGAAAATTAGAAGCAAAATTGATAAACATTTCCAATTCTGGACAAGTAAGAGAAACAGCATTAATGGTACCATTGATAAACCAGAGAAAGAGTTGTGAATGGGTGCCGAAATTGGACTGGAACAAGGAATGTTCCATGTACCTCATGAAGAGACAGGCATAACTGGGACCTATGCAGATACCCATTTCCACCCCTTTGACCTGAGGAAAGTGAAAGGAGTTAATAGAGAAGTTGTTCAGGGTGAGGACAAGCTCGGCCAGGCAGAGGAGAGTGCGGAAGGTTCAGGCCTTTGTTCCAGGAAGAAGTGGAGACCTTTGAGACCATTCTGATGGGGGATGGATGCGTAAAGGGATTGCACGTCCATAGTTAAGAGGAGGCAGCTTGAGCCTACAAATTGGAAATTTTGAAACTGACACAAAGCATATGAGGAATGGCAGATATACGTAGGAAGGGACTGGACAGGGAGGAGTAAAAAACCAAGTCAAGGTAGGAAGAGATGATTCTGGGGGGGCAGGAGCAAGCAAAAACATTGGGTCTGCCTGGGTAGTCTGCTTGTGGGTTTTTGGAAGAAGGTAGAAGCGAGCTGTGTGGAGTTGGGAGACTGTGAACTTGGAGGCAGTGGGGAGGGAGGTGGGGATCACCAGATGAAATGAGTTTAGTGACCATTGTGGACATGGTAACCTAATGGTTCATGGTGGGATCATGGTCCAGAGGGAGGCAGGAGGGGGTATCTGAGAGCTGGCTCTCAGCCTCTGCAAAGTAGAGGTCAGTGCACCAGACAGCAACAGCACCCATGTCCTTACCCTAACCCTCACTCACTAGGCCTTGTTATCATACAGTCCACTGTTACATACAACCTATTGTTAGTCACCAATAGTCCCCATTAGTAGCTATTCATTCTCCTAGGCTGACTATATCCACTGCTCCTCGGATGCTGCCTGAATTGTTGTGCTCTTCCATCACTACTAATCCAGAATATTATCCACTCCTTTGACTGTCCAACTGCTCTTCTCTCTCTCGTTGGGCTCTATCTCTACCTATTGTTTACAAATTTACCCCCTCCACCTACCATTTCTTCTGCATAAAAAAAAACTTTTTTCCAACTGCCATCTGTTCTGAAGAAGGGTCACTGTCTCTGAAGTGTTAACTTTAATTTCTCTCCACAGATATTGTCAGACCTGCTGAGATTTTCCAGCAATTAATGTTTTGTTGTGAGAGAGAAACAGAGTTAATGTTTCAAGTGTAGAGATTCGTCTTCAGAACAACAGGTCCCACACTACAGTGTTGATCTCAGTTAGGACAACTGTGTATATTAACCACACTACGTTTGAGAGCGATTATGTAAAGTTAAGTTAAAATTGTCCTTCCAAGACAAAGCTACCTGCTTGACTGGCAGCACATTTACAATCCCTTCACCAAAGCTCAGTCATAGCATGCGTACTACTTACAAGGTGCACTGCAGAAATTCACCAATGCTCCTTAGACAACACCTTCCAAATCCTTACTACTGCCATCTAGAAGCACAAGGACAGCAGATACATGGGAATACCACCACCTGCAAGTTACCCTCCAAGCCACTCACCATCCTGACTTGGAATAAATTGTCATTCCTTCAGTATCACCAGGTCAAAATCTAGGAATAACTCCATTACCAATTGGACTGCAGCAGTTCAAGAAGTCACCACCACCTTCTCAAGGGCAACGAGGGATCGACAAGAAATGGTCTAGTCAGCAGCAACCATATCCCTTGAATTAATTTTTTTTAAAAAACAGGAACGTTGCTGATTCTATTCCAAAAATGAACATTTGGACTGAAAACGTGGACTCTGTTTTTGTCTCCACAGATGCTGCCAGACCTGCTGAGTTTATCTCTCCAGCATTTTCTACTTTTATTTCAGATTTCCAGTACTCTGCTTTCAGTTGAAGATTTGAGGAAGGACTTGAAGGAAGAAAGCAAAATATTGAGGTGGAGAAGTTTAGGGAGTGAATTCCAGAATTTAGATCTTGGCAATTTAAAGCTTGGCTGCAGTATTAAAGGAATACAGGTCTGTCAATGGATTACAGAAAAGGAGGAGATTGCAGAGATATGAACAGACCAGACTGTGGAAACAAGGATGAGAATTTAAAATTGATTGCTGTTTAACTGGGAGCCCGGGGTAATGTACAAATAGGAGTTTGGTGCAAGTTAGTACATAGGGTGGAACATTTGGGATTATCTCTAGTTAGCAGATAATTAGCACGTGGAAGTCCATATGGGGGTGTATTAGAATAGCTAAGCCTGAAGGCAACAAAAACATGAATGAATGTTTCAGCAACAAAAGTTGCAATGAGACCGAATTGAGCAACATTTCACAGTCAGAAATAAGTGGTCTCAGTTGCAATGTGAATAAATATTTGAAAGCTCAACTTATGATCAACTGCCTAAGGACAGTCTAGGATCTGCCAGGAGCGAGGTTGTGCCAGTAGTGAGGGAGCAGAGAATGTACAGGGACTGAAAACAATATTTTCACTGTTCCCAATATTTAGTTGGAGATCATTTCTGTTTATTGGATGGCTGGCAAGTTGTCCCTCAATTAACGTAGGGTTAGTGGAGGCATTGTGAGAGTGGGATGCTAAAACTGCTTCCTCATATACATTTGCGCTGGGGGAGTGTGGAGTGTTCTAGCCTGGTACAATACAGCATGTTATAAGATAGTTCAGGGATTGAGAGGAGGTTGCACAGGTTCTTAGACGCTGCACTAGAACTTCATTTTGAAGAGATCTAGTTGGAGGGAAAAATTGCTACTTTATGTTCCTTTTCTGTTGACTCTGTCTTACAGCAGCTGATGGTCTTCTGCATGGCCTCATGTCATCTTTGTACAGTTTGAATGGGCCAAGGTGTCCCCGCTAGACTTCCTTTCTCCTGGTTACTCCAAATGACATCCAAGTGCTAGTGAACATGTTGCAGTGTGTTTCTGGGGTCCTCTTCACTGGTCCACAAGTAGCAAACATGAAATAGTGTATATTCTTTTAAGTAGTGCATGAAATTAACATTGATGTTTTATTTAGTCACCAAAAAAAAAGCAGTCAAGTGATAGTCAACAAAATGCCACTCAGAGATGTAGAGTGGCAGGCCCTTTTTACCAGACCTGTGGGTGCCCACTGCTACCACATGCTTCAGCATCATTATAAAGATGGCGCCTTGGATTAAACATGGACTAAATTGGTATTACAACTTTAAACCCCACTTTTGGTACCTCAGTCTTTCCTTCTTTAAGTGGCGTTTCACTCTAGAAAGTGTATTCAAATTTTACGACCACATAATAATCTGCCTGATCAAGAGGTCGACACATGGTGCAGACTAAAGACTTTATTTTACGTATTTTCTAACAACCTGTTCAGAGATGTTGTTACTTACCTCTGGAGCAGGTGGGACTTGAATACAGGTCTCCTGGCTCAGAAATATGGACACTGCCACGGCACCATAAGGAACATTTTTACTCTAAGCATAGCTACTGAGCATGTGTAAATAGAGCAATGTCATAGAATCATAGATTCCCTACAGTGTGGAAGCAGGCCATTCAACCCTTTGAGTTCACATTGACCCTCTGAGGAGCAACCCTCCCTGATCCACCCTCCTACCTTATCCCCGTAACCCTGCATTTTCCATGGTTATTTCATCTAGCCTGTACATCCCTGGACAGGATGGGCAACTTAGTATGGCCAGTCCACCCGACCTGTACATCTGTGGACTGTTAGAGGAAAGCAAAGCATCTGGAGGAAACCCACTTCGACATGGGGGAAATTGGTAAAGTCTACTGCAATAGTTGTCGAGGATGGAATTGAACCCAGGTTCCTGATACTGTGAGGCAGCACTCCTAACCACTGAACTGCCGTAGTGATGTCAGATTACACAAAATTTGAGCCTGAGCTTGTGCAAAGAAGTCCTTTCTCACCATTCATTTTAAATGGTTACGGTGAATAATTCCTGATAATATTCACTCAGATGAGTGTGGACTTGGTCTTATTACACATGGAGCCAGAGTTAATTGGATTATTAAGTTAACAGAGATCATCATTGCAGAACTTGGCCTCAGAGGAATAAATGGAATGCATTATTACAAAAGCAGATCAAAGAGTGAATAGGAATGAACGTCAAGAAACAGATTTATGAAAATCTACATCTGTTAAAATCTGCATTAGAAAATTAACCAACAACATAAATAGAAGTCTACACACAGGCACTGTCCGTAGCTGCTAATGGAAACTTAATAGGACGCGACCTCATGAATATTGATCAGAGCTATAAATAGAAAGTGCAAACATCAATCAGATAGCCCAACTAAAATTTATTAGACAATTTGGGACAGTGAAGTTACTCTCAGCGGGATTTGAAACAAACAATACAGTCTATGTTGTGAAATACATCTGGATGTTGTTTTAAAACACGTATTAACTCTGTTTTTGCTTTAGATAATTTAACAATAAACTAAAGAAATGTAGTGTGAAATTTCCCGATAAATTAACTGTTCCATTAAGAACAGTTTTTCCCATTTCTATTGGTTATTGATCAGGTGGGTAAGTGTAAATGGTAGAAGTTACTGATTAGCAAGGCTAATAATGGTCCAGATCAGATTTTCATTAAAAGACTGATCAGGATTACACATTACAATCATTAAGCATTTCAATATCAAGCAATGCCTAATGATATTTAGAGAAATCCCTAACAGTGACACTCACCAAATAGGGATCCAATGTTGCATAGCGAAATCAATTGCATCCTGCATCCGACAATAATCAACTAGGACAATTGCCATCTAAATTTGGCACTTATTGGAGGGGTCAATTGAGATGTACATTCAACACTGACAAGTCAGGTCAATAGCCATTTATAATAGTCACTGATGAATTGTTCAATAAAGACCTATAGTAGACACTGATCACATGTATTACTAGATATCAGCATCACAGAAACTCACAGACTGGGATATCAGAAATCTACAGCATGCTTCAATTCACTGAATCAATTGAAATATGAATTAGTTACTGATCAGGAAACACAGTATCAACTTTCTGATAAATTAGGTCAATAGATACAATTTAAACTGAATATCATGGTCAAATTCTGTAGCTTTGAAGCATGAAATTTCCCACAATCTGTTTTTGCTAGGAAATTGATAATGGCAGGGGGATACATAGAATTCCCATTTCTTTTGCTTACAAAAGGAAAGAAGGACTTTGTAAAACATATTACATCTGTCCATCTCAAAGTACATTACAGCCAATGGGGCATTTTTGAAATAGAATCAAATTTTGTCTCCTGTGTCTAATGTATAAATGAAGAGTAAGTAACAACATCAGCCAAGTACAATATCTACATACTTCTACATCATTCAAAACAAATCTATACAGCATTTTAATAAACATGATCACTAAGTTGACAGTACGTACAGAATAGATGATGGGTTTTTAATCACAAATTCAAAATGAATTACAAAAACCACAGCAGGAAGTTATGAAGAAGGACAATAAGGTGCACAATATGTAATCAGAAGGAAAAAGACACAAAGTGTGAAATATTATTAAAAAACAAAATAAAATATGATAAATGCTGGAAATTGGCAGTACCCAGATTGAGAGAAAAAGTTCACGTTCAAGATCATCGATCTTTTGCCAGAATAGAATATTCGACTCGATGGAATGGTAAAAGCTGGCTCTCAACAACTGTATTCATAAACATTTGCCCTGAAGTTTTTTTCTGCAATTTACACTAAAAATAGCACTCCAACAAATATGTAGAATCTTGTGATCTGCATTTCAGAATTAAGTTCAATGGTAAATTGAGTTGACTACAGAGTTTGTGGATCTTCCCTCAATATTTTCAGTGTTGCTTCTAATTTCCATCCTTTGCTCACCTTCACCTTGGACATGTCTGTCACTATCCTTCTCTCCCTTGACTTCTCTGTTTCCATTTCTAATGATAGGCTATCTATTAATATCCATTACAAGTCCACTGACTGTCACAGCCATATCACACCCTGTGTCCAAAAATGACCCATTCCTTTTCCATCATTCCACTGTCTATGTCACATATGTTCCAATTATGTTATCTTCCACAATGTCACTTCCAATATGTCTTCCTGTCTCTTCAAAAGAGTTTCTTTTTATACCCTACTCTTATTTCTCCACCATTCCTCCATTCTGGTTGGCAGGATCCTAAACTGTGTCTGACATATTTCTTGAATTTCACACACCAGCCGTCCAGCCAACTGAACTAACTGGCCCCTGGCCCTTTAATTTTTTGTTCCATCTACCTGACAAACCTGTTAGAATTCTTTGAAGAGGTAACAAGTAAGTTAGACCAGGGAAACCCAGTGGATTTTATCTACTTAGACTTCCAAAAGGCCTTTGATAAGGTGCCACACAGGAGGCTGCTGAGTAAGGTGAGGGCCCATGGTGTTCGAGGTGAGCTACTGGCATGGATTGAGGATTGGCTGTCTGACAGAAGGCAGAGAGTTGGGATAAAAGGTTCTTTTTCGGAATGGCAGCTAGTGAAAAGTGGGGTCCTGCAGGGTTCAGTGTTGGAGCCGCAGCAGTTTACTTCATATATTAATGATCTGCATGAAGGGATGGGGGGGGGGGGGGGGGCATTCTGGCGAAGTTTGCCGATGATACGAAGTTAGGCGGACAGGCAGATAGTTCTGAGGAGGTGGGGAGGCTGCAGAAAGATTTAGACAGTTTGGGAGAGTGGTCCAGGAAATGGCTGATGAAATTCATGTGAGCAACTGCAAGGTCTTGCACTTTGGAAAAACGAATACAGACATGGACTATTTTCTAAACAGTGAGAAAACTCATAAAGCCAAAGTACAAAGGGAATGGGGGTGTTAGTCCAGTATTCTCTAAAGGTTAACTTGCAGGTTGGGTCCGTGGTTAAGAAAGCAAATGTAATTATGTCATTTATCTCAAGAGGGTTGGAATGTAAAAGCAGCGATGAGCTACTGAGACTTTATAAAGCTCTGGTTCGGACCCATTTAGAATACTGTGTCCAGTTTTGGGCCCCACACGTCAGGAAGGACATACTGGCACTGGAGCGTGTCCAGCGGAGATTCACATGGATGATCCCTGGAATGGTAGGCCTAACATACGATGAACAGCTGAGGATACTGGGATTGTATTCATTCGAGTTTAGAAGATTGAGGGAAAATCTAATAGAAACTTACAAGAAAATGCATGGGTTGGAAAAGGTGGACGCTGGGAGTTTGTTTCCGTTAGGCGGGAATACTAGGACCCGTGGGCACAGCCTTAGAATTAGATGGGGTCAACTTAAAATGGAAATGAGGAGACATTTCTTCAGCCAGAGAGTGGTGGGCCTGTGGAATTCATTGCCATTGAGTGCAGTGGAGGCTGGGATTTTAAGTGTCTTTAAGGCAGAGATTGATAAACTCTTAATCTCACAAGGAATTAAGGGATACGGTGGGAGTGCGGGTAAGTGACATTGAAATGTCCATCAGCCAGGCGGAGTGGACTCGATGGGTCAAATGGCCGTACTTCCACTCCTATGTTTTATGGTCTTAACTCTCTTCCTTCCTCACCATCATAAAATCCATGACTTTTCAACCACTCTTTAGTTCTGATAAAAATCATATTAGACTTGAAACAATAACTGTTTCTCTCTACATCAACTGCTGTTTCTCCAGCAGTTTTGTTTTTTGTTTCAATCAATAGGATATGGGCGGCACGGTGGCACAATGGTTAGCACTGCTGCCTCACAGCGCCAGAGCGTCAGAGACCCGGGTTCAATTCCCGCCTCAGGCGACTCTCTGTGTGGAGTTTGCACATTCTCCCTGTGTCTGCGTGGGTTTCCTCCGGGTGCGCCGGTTTCCTCCCACACTCCAAAGATGTGCAGGTCAGGTGAATTGGCCATGCTAAATTGCCCGTAATGTTAGGTAAGGGGTAAATGTAGGGGTATGGGTGGGTTGCGCTTCGATGTGGCGGTGTGGACTTGTTGGGCCGAAGGGCCTGTTTCCACACTGTAAATAATCTAATCTAAAGATGGCATAGTTGCATTGCTGTTGAATTAGTAACCCAGAGATATTAGCATCTGTTGACATGGACTTGGCTAAATCCTGGGATATCATAGGAGATAGTCAAATTTGAATTCATACGAATTCTGGACCTTAAACAAAATCTGAAGATTATATGAAACCATTGTTAATTGTCATTGAAAAATGCCCATCTGGCTCGCTAATCTCCTATCGGGAAGGAAAACCGCTGTCCTTATCTGGTCTGGCCTACATGTGAATCCAGTCTCACAACAGTTTGGTTGATTCTTAACAGCTCTCTGAAATGACTGAGGGAAAAAAAAACACACTTGATCTTTTCTGCCTGCTACAGATGCATCTATTGTCCACAATAGTCTTCATAAGAATGACCACCACACAATCATTTAAAAGATGAAGTCCCATCTTCACATTGAGGATACGCTGCACCAAATTGTGTGGCACTACCACCATGCTAAATGGGATGATTTCAGATAGATCTAGAAATCTGGGCACATGTGAGGATCTGTGGGCCAACAGCCACAGCAGAACTGTACACAAATGCAATCTGCAACCATTACAATCAAGCCAGGAGACCGACCCTAATGCAGGAAGGCGTGCTAGAAGCAGTATCAGACATACCTAAAACTGATGCGTTAACCTGGTGAAGCTAAAACAAAGGACTACTTGCGAACCAAACAGCATCAGCAGTAGGTAATAGACAGAGGTAAGGGATGCCACACTAATGGATCAGATCTAAGCTCTGCCACATCCAGTCAGTATTAGGCTGAACCATTTGCAAAAATCAATAGCCAGACATTCTGAGTTAAGAATCTCACAACATCAGGTTATAGTCCAACAGGTTTATTTGAAAGTACTAGCTTTCGGAGCGCTGCTCCTTCATCAGGTGGTTGTGGGACATGAAATTGTAGGACACAGTACTTAAAGAAAAAGTTTATAGTGTGATGTAACTGAACTTATATATTGAAAAAGACCTGGATTGTTTGTTAAGTCTTTCATCTTTTAGAATAGGCATGTTGGTTACTGAAACAAAAATGGAACCTGGGAAACACTCAAAAAAACCACAGATATTTATACTTGCAATGACTTTAATGACGTTGTGTGCATAAATAACCAAGAAATATACCACACACAAAAATAAATGAGTTGATTTTATCTGAAGAATGCTAATGCCGAGAAAGAGGCTTGAAAACCAGTTTAATACACAACAGTCTGGTTAAATTTGAAGTATGTATAGATGAGTGTATTGGTATACATTGAAAATCTTTGAGGGAATGATCAAACATCTAATATGAACATGTGGTGTAATAATTTGATGTACAATTTGTAAATAATGTGCTAGCAAAGAAAATCATATGCAGACTATAAATAGAGCAAATGCCAGTCTTTTTGATCCAATACACTTTTCTACATTGATAACCCTATAGCCATGTCCCCAAATACTCTATTCCTCTGACTTTGGCCTTTTATACATCACCATCACCTGCCCTTCCTACACCCCCCATCATTCACAACTTACTTTCAGCTTCCTTTGTCTCACACTCGGGCAGTTTTTTTCTAAATTCCCACACTTCTCTCCTCAACCATTGTAGGCTGAATATCAAACAATGCTGAAAAATGTGTTGCTGGAAAAGCGCAGCAGGTCAGACAGCATCAAAGGAGCAGGAGAATCGACATTTCAGGCATAAGCCCTTCTTCAGGCTTATGCCCGAAACGTTGATTCTCCTGCTCCTGCTCTTTTGATGCTGCCTGACCTGCTGCGCTTTTCCAGCAACACATTTTTCAGTTCTGATCTCCAGCATCTGCAGTCTTCACTTTCTCCTGAATATCAAACAATGACTAGATAGAATACAGGAAAGAGATGGAGTACTTGGTGATGTGGTGTAAAAGTAACAATCTCTCCCTCATTGTCAGCAAAACTAAAGGGCTAATCATCAACTTCAGGAAGCAAGAAGGAGGTGATTTCCCTATCTGCATCAATGGAGCTAAGGTGGAGGTGGTCAAGAATGTCAAGTTCCGAGGATTGACAGTCTGCCACAACAATCTGTCCTGGACCTCACTTGATGCAACGATCAAGAAGGCACAACAACGTCTCTTCATCCTCAGATGGCTAAGGAAGTTTGGCATGTCCATAAGGACCCTTACCAACCTTTATAGACGCACCATAGAAATCATTCTATCTGGGTGCATCACATTTTGGTTCAGCAACTGGTTTGCCCAGGACTGTAAGAAACAACAGGAAATTGTGAACCAGGCCATCATGCAAACCAAACTTCCACCCATTGTCTCCATCTACACATCTCAATGTTGTGCGAAGGCAGCATCATCAAAGACCCCTCCCACACCGGCTATAATCTCTTTCCACCTCTTCTATCAGGCAGAAGATACAGAATCTTAACACACAAACCAACAGGTTCAAGAACAGCTCCTTCCCTGCTGATATTAGACTTCTGAATGAACCTCTCAAATTTCAAATCTAATGTTGATCTTGCTTTTTGTGCGTCTTCTTTGCAGCTGTAATTCTGTATCCCTCGTTCTATTCAATCACCCTATAACCTCTGTATGGTATGATCTACCTCCACTGCATGCCAAGCAAAACTTTTCACTGTACTTAGGTACATATGTCAATAATAAATCTAAATCAAATTAAATCAAAACTCAAACTCTTCTTAAAATCCATATCTTTGACAGAATGTAACATCACTGATCCTTATAACCAATTTTGGTGTAATCAGTCTGTGTAAAGTGGTTTCCAGTACATGAAGAGTTGCTCCCATCTATAAACCATGAAAATAACATATGAACAGAAGTTCAGCCATAGAACACAGGACTTAGAAAAGTACAGCATAGGACAGGCCCTTTGACCCACAATGTTGTGCTGAGGTTTAGTCCAAATGTAAAATATAGTAACTTAACCTACGCCCCCTTCAACTCACAGCTATCCACGTGTGTGTCCAGCAGTCGCTTAAATGTCCCTAATGACCCTACTTCCACCACCCCCACTGGCAATGCATTCCATGCATTCACAACTCTCTGCATAAAGAACCTACCTCTGACGTCTCCTTTATACCTTCCTCCTAGTATCTTCAAACTATGACTCCTCGTACCAGTCAATCCTGCCTGAGGAAAAGTCTCTAGCTATTGATTCGATCTATTCCACTCATTATTTGGGATTGTATTCGTTGGAGTTTAGAAGATTAAGGGGAGACTTAATAGAGACGTACAAAATAATACATGGCTTGGAAAAGGTGGATGCTAGGAAATTGTTTCCGTTAGGCGAGGAGACTAGGACCCGTGGACACAGCCTTAGAATTAGAGGGGGTCATTTCAGAACAGAAATGCGGAGACATTTCTTCAGCCAGAGAGTGGTGGGCCTGTGGAATTCATTGCCACGGAGTGCAGTGGAAGCCGGGACGCTAAATGTCTTCAATGCCGAGATTGATAGATTCTTGTTGTCTAGAGGAATTAAGGGCTATGGGGAGAACGCTGGTAAGTGGAGCTGAAATGCGCATCAGCCATGATTGAATGGCAGAGTGGACTCGATGGGCCGAATGGCCTTACTTCCACTCCTATGTCTTATGGTCTTATGGTCTTATGGTCTTATTTTGTATACCTCAATCAAGTCTCCTCTCATCCTCCTTCTCTCCAGAGAGAAAAGTCTGAGCTTATTCGACCTTGCTTCATAAGGCAAGTCCATCCTGGTAAACCTTCTTTGCACTCTCCCCAAAGCCTCTGTATCTTTCCTCTAGTAGGGCGACCAGAACTGGACACAATATTCCAAGTGTGGTCTCACCAGAGACTTGTAGAGCTGTAGCAAAACCTCGTGGCTCTTAAACTCGATCCTTCTGTTATTGAAAGCCAAAACGTCATGTTGGGTGGCAACCTTGAGGGATCTATGTACTTGCACACCCAGATCCGTCTGTTCCTCCACACTGCCAAGAATCCTGTCTTTAATCCTACATTCAGCATTCGGGTTCGACCTTCCAAAATGCATCACTTTGCATTTATCCAGGTTGAACTCCATCTGTCATTTTTCAGCCCAGCTCTGCATCCTGTCTATGTCTCCCTTTATACTATCAATGACACCTCCAACCTGTGTGTCATCTGCAAAATTACTAACCCACCCCTCAACCTCGTCATCCAAGTCATTGAAAAAAACTACAAAGAGCGGAGACCAAAGAACAGAGCCCTGTGGGACCTCACTCAACACTGTTATGCAAATAAACGGAGGGAAGATGCTTCTATTGCGATGATGTAACCTGACTAGAAATCCACAACTTCAGACTATTGTCCCAGGGACAAGGGTTCAAATTCCAGAACAAATTCCGGTCTTTGCGGAAGGTGGAAAGGGATGGGGAGGGAAATATATCCCTGGTGGTGGAGTCTTTTTGGAGGTGGCGGAAATGTCGGCGGATGATTTGGTTTATGCGAAGGTTTGTAGGCTCCCCTTCCTGGACCTCTCCATCTCCATTAGTGACGACCGACTTGAAAAACTTCCACCCTACAAACCTTCGCATAAACCAAATCATCCGCTGACATTTCCGCCACCTCCAAAAAGACCCCACCACCAGGGATATATTTCCCTCCCCACCCCTTTCCACCTTCCGCAAAGACCGTTCCCTCCGTGACTACCTGGTCAGGTCCACACCCCCCTACGACCCACCCTCCCATTCTGGCACTTTGCCCTGCCACCGCAGGAACTGTAAAACCTGTGCCCACACCTCCTCCCTCACCTCTGTCCAAGGCCCGAAAGGAGCCTTCCACATCCATCAAAGTTTTACCTGCACATCCACTAATATCATTTATTGTATCCGTTGCTCCCGATATGGTCTCCTCTACATTGGGGAGACTGGGCGCCTCCTAGCAGAGCGCTTTAGGGAACATCTCCAAGACACCCGCACCAATCAACCAAACCGCCCCATGGCCCAACATTTCAACTCCCCCTCCCACTCTGCCGAGGGCATGGAGGTCCTGGGCCTCCTTCACTGCCGCTCCCTCACCACCAGACGCCTGGAGGAAGAACGCCTCATCTTCCGCCTCGGAACACTTCAACCCCAGGGCATCAATGTGGACTCCAACAGCTTCCTCATTTCCCCTTCCCCCACCTCATCCTAGTTTCAAACTTCCAGCTCAGTAACTGTCTCCTTGACTTGTCCAGACTTGTCCGACCTGCCTATCTCCTTTTCCACCTATCCACTCCACCCTCTCCTCCTTGACCTATCACCTTCATCTCCTCCCCCACTCACCCATTGTACTCTATGCTACTCTCTCCCCATCCCCACCCTCCTCTAGCTTATCTCTCCACGCTTCAGGCTCACTGCCTTTATTCCTGATGAAGGGCTTTTGCCCGAAACGTCGATTTCGCTGCTCATTGGATGCTGCCTGAACTGCTGTGCTCTTCCGCACCACTAATCCTGTATTTGGTTTTCAGCATCTGCAGTCATTGTTTTTACCTCTAGGAGTTCTGTGCTGAGTAACTGCGCCCTGACCCTTCTACCACTTTCCCCACTCACACCCCCCCCAAAAAAACCTGTCCACCGTTACAAGGCACAGTCAAGAGCATGATAGAATAATTGGCCTGGAAGGGTGCAGCTCCAAAAACGCTCAGTTTGCACCATCCAGGATAAAGCAGCCATGGATTATAATAGAATCCATACAGTGTAGGGATTAGGCTATTAGTGGGATACTCTCTGGGAGTACATTTCTGGGAGCCCTACATTTCCCATGACTAATGCACTTAACCTACACATTCCTGAACTCTATGGGCAATTCACCCAACCTGAACATCTTTGGATTGTGGGAAGAAACTGGAGCATCCAGAGAAAACCCACACAGACACAGGGAGAATGTGCAAATTCCACCCAAGACTGGAATTGAACCTGGGTCCCTGGTACTGAGACGCAACAGTGCTAACCACTGATCTACAGTGCTGCTCCATAGCGTTCTTGAGTGATTCATGAGAGTACCCCATCCCTAATCGCCTTAGTAATGATCAGTCACCTTCATGAACTTTTTCTGCCCTTTTACTGTAGAGACACCCACCATGCTGTTAGAATTTGACATAGTAGCCTATTTCCAAATCAGGATGACATGTAGGTTGGAGGACTACTTTACAGGTAGTCTTGCTCTCATATATCAGGTGGCCATAGTCATTGGTTTAGAAAGTGATGCTGAAGGAGACTTAGTGAGCTGTTGCAGTGTGTCTTGTGGATGGTACACACTGCTGCTATTGTGTGTTCATGGTGAAAGGAATGAATGTTGAAAATGCTGCATGAGGTGCCTGCTTTGTCCTCGATGGTGTCAAACTTCTTCAGTGTTGTTGGAACTGCACCCATCCAGATAAGTAGAGAGAGTGCTTCTTCACCTGACTCTGACTTGTTCCTTGTAAATAATGGATGGGCATTGCAGAAACTGGATGTGAGTTACTTGCCATAGAATTTCCAGTCTCTGACGAGATTTTGAAGCCACAATATTTATTTAGCTGGTCCTGTTTGTTGCTGGCCAATGATATTCCTCACATAGTTGACAGTGAAAGATTCATTGATGATTATGTCATCGAAGGCCATGGGCATGTTGCAGATGGTCAATGCCCGACACTGTGTGGCAGAAATGGTACCTTTTATAGAAAATTCATACAACCCTCAAACTACACAAAGGCAGGAAAATGTGACTTCTTGCTCAGCAGAGAATGAGGGTCAGCTCAAATTGTGACTGTGGTCATCAGATCAGGTCTGCACACACATACTGAACTCTTGCCTTGGTTGCATTACAATCATTTACACTGAGCCTGTTGAATCCAGTGAATTGATTGTTAACCTTGACTTCAAACTATAGCTGCTTTCCCAGCAATGCAAATAAAAAAAAGGGTCCAAAGGTTGAATACACTCTGAGGTTGGAGGATGCATTCTCTACTGTGGAGGCATTTTATTTACTCATGCGGATCCTTCTGGTCTTTTGAGCCATTAACAATAGAGACTGGTTAAATCCACGATCCCTTACAGACTGATAAATAACTCTAGTTTTGTAGCAAGCAAACTATTTTTGAGGCAGACATCCAGTTAGAGCAGTCCTGTTGGATATTTGTATGAAATCTGCAGGCGGTCTGACTTGGGTGAAGATGAATTGCAATGGTCCCTTAAGACACACCGGGATTCATAAGCTGCCCCACCTAAAGAGTGACAGCCTTTATCTCATCATAGTTTAATGCAAGGTTAGAAATGGAACACAAGTTGAAAGCTGTCATAGTTTCCATGGTTGCCGTACTAAAATATATGAATTTATTTGTATAGGCCTATGCATTATGCACCTTATTTGTTCTAATAAGGCCCTTTTCTGTTAAAGATTTTATGATTCTCTGAATAAAAGCATTGAAAATGAAATTTCAATTTACTGCTTATTAAAATACAAAATGATATCAAGCCATAAAGAAAGTGTAAAGGCAAACAATTGAATATACCTTGTGCACATTTATGGGAGAAAGGATTATGTTAAAATAATCAGCCACTAGATGGTTTCATAATCTTAGTAAGCTCAACACAAGGAAGCCTTTCTTGAGAAATTAAGAGCAAGGAACAAATTCAGTAATGGAATACAAAGGAACCTGAAAGTCTACAAGAACAGAGATGCAGCTGTCTCTATTTCCTCTCATTTATCACAATGTTTTAAATCTGGCGCACTTTCATGCAAAATAACCAATGGATTGAAATCAATTTACAGCTCATTCTAACCTTCTCACGACAGCAAAAGGAACACAACTTTTTAAAACTTCATATCTAAGTCCTGATGACTTTAAAGGCTAAATTTTTTTATGGCTATTTTTGGAGATGGGGACATGGAGGCTGTAGTTGAAGACCTGACTGTGCATGATAGCAGGCAACTCACAAACTTTCACAATGCTTCTAGATCTACCTTTTAGTGATGTTGGTTCACATGGGGTACACAGTAGGGGACTGAGCAGCAGTAATAGCATGTGGAGCAGCTAGCCTGCTCCTCTGAAAGGCAATCTGTCCTTCTCAAAGAGGAGCTGCTCTCAATATTCATTAGCTGCTGCTGACTACCTGCACTGAAACTGGCTGCACAACTGGAAAATGGGTTCTCTGTCTGGGCCCCCAATAATCGTTCACTCTTTTTCCCATAAACTTAACTACCACCACCCCATCAGCAGGATGAATATCACCTTTTCTGAGCTGCTATCAGTTCTGAAGGACAGTCCCTGGACTCGAAACATTAACTCTGAACTCTCTCCACTAATGCTGCCAGGCCTGCTCAGTTTCTCCAGCAATTTCTACTTTTCTTTGTTTCATATCTCCTCATCTGCAGTTCTTTGTGTTAGTTGTGCTAGAATGAGCTGTTTCTCTGTGTTACAGAATATCTTACATTCATGATCGCTAGTGTTGGACTTCCCAACAAACAGCCATACCTTCTCTGCATTGACTGTATTGAACCCTGTCAGAATTGTGAATTCCTCTATCAGTATTCCAACCGTGCCCCCTTTTCCAAGGAAAAGAACCCCACTCTTCAGTCTTTCTGGATAGTTGACAGTTGTGTTTCCTTTGGTACAATCACATTAAGTCTATTTTTCAGTTTTACCATATCTTTTCTTTGCAGTCCAAAGACCAAAACTGCAAATTTCATTCTAAGTATAGTCGCGAATATGGTGCTCTATTAGTTTAACATAACTTGCTTGCTCTTGAATTCTGTCCCTCTTGAAATAAACCTAACTGCATTGTTTGCACTTCTTATGACTTTGTCAACGTGCATTGCTCAGTTAAATGACTTGTGAGTCACTGTAGTAGAGCGAAGGGAGCAATTAATGAGGGGCCTTTCACTGTTGAAGAAGTAGAGGACATTTATGGAGATGTATGGTTGGAAAAGATGAAGAAAATTAGGATGAAGTTCTTAAGAGCAATTCACTGGGGCACAGGCAGCCAGTGAAACATGGCAAGGATGTTGAGTTAGACATGTGGGCTCATCTGATATATGCCTATAAAATAATTAAAGCACTATATAGTGCAAATTGAAAAATGATTCAGTTTAAATACATTCCGGAACACCAGACAATGCAAACTTAATATGCAAGAGCAGGAATGTCAGAGAGATAACCAGTTGAGAACTCAGTTATACTCAGAAATGGATGCATTAGTGTCATGGACCAAACCAAATCCCCTCAAAATATATTAAAAAGAAAGATGACCCCAAGTTTTTCTTATTTTTAAATCAAGTGGAAGGCATTATGTTCCCGATGCAATTCGATTGGTCAAACTCTGAGAGAAAAAGAACTCGAGCATTTTGCTGTAGCAAGGAGAAATGTATAGCAACTTCCAACCCCGGCAACTACTGAAAGTCAAATTAAAATCCTGTTTCTGTGGGAGCTTGACCCCACCTGTTCATGTTGCCTCTATTGTTCCAACTTCAAAAAAAACCCAAAGTCTCACAAATTGTTTAATTTATTAGCTTGGAACAGACTGCTTGGTATCTCTGTCTCAACCTCTCTTCATTAAAAAAAGGATTAAAACACCTCTTAAAACCATAGTATCATCACGCCTTCCCCTTTAAAAAATGAGCCATTGCTGTTGAAGCTGAAACGGAGGTTGCTGGTAAAGCTCAACAGATCTGGCATCGTCTGTGAAGAGAAATCGAAGTAAACATTTCGGGTCTGGTGATCCTTCCTCTGAACTGTTCTGAGGAAGGGGCATTGTACCTGAAATGTTAACAAGGGGCTGTGCCCCCACGGTTCTAGTTTCGCTCACCAGTCGGAACAACCTTCCTGCTTTCATCTTATCGATTCAATGTCATAGTTTTATGTTTCTGTAAGATCCCTCCTCATTCTTCTAAATTCCAGTTACTATAGTCCCAGTCTCCTTAATATCTCCTCATAGGCTAACCCTCTCAGCCCCAGAATCAACCTAGTGAACCTCCTTTGCACCCCCTTCGAGTGCCAGTACATCCTTTCTTAATTAAGGAGACAAAAACTGTAAACAGTACTTCAGGGGTGGCCTCACCTGCACCCTGTACAGCTACAGCATAACCTCCTTATTTTTAACTTTCATCCCTCTAGCAATGAAGGACAATATTCCATTCATCTTATTAATTACCTCATGTACCTGTAAATCAACTTTTCTGGTTCATGCACAAAGACACCCAGGTCCCACTGCACAGCAGCATGCTGCAAGTTTTAAATAATAGCACATTTTGCTGTTATTCCTACCAAATGCGTGACCTCACACTTCCCATCTGCCAGACCCTTGCACACTCACTTAACCTGTATATACCCCTCTGCAGACTTTCAGTGCCCTGTGCACACTTTGTTCTACCACTTATCTTAGTGTCATCTGCAAACGTTGACACGCTACACATGGTCCCCAACTCTAAATCATCTGTATGAATTGTAAATAGTTGCAGTCCCAACAGAGATCCCTGAAGCAGACCACTAGCCACTGATTGCCAACCAGAAAAGCACCCATTTATCCCCACCCATTTGTTAGTTAACCAATCTTCTATCCATGCTAATACATTACCCATAATGCTATGCACCTTTATCTTATGCAGCAGCCTTTCGTACGGTACATTGTCGAATACCTTCTGGAAATCCAGATACACCACACCCACTGGTTTCCTGTTGTCCACCATGCTCATAATGTTCTTAAAGAATTCCAGTAAAGTAGTTAAGCATGACCTGCCTTTCATGAACCCATGCTGTGTCTGCTCTACGGGATAATTTCTTTCCAAATGTCTCACTACTTCTTCCTCGATGACAGATTTAAGCACTGTCCCCACTACAGAAGTTCAGCCGATAGACCTACTGTTACCCACCTTTTGTCTGCCTCCTTTTTAAACAGTGGTGTCACATTTGCTGTTTTCCAATCTGCCAGAACTGCAAATTTTGACGAATTACCACAAGCGCACTTTTAGTGCCATCTTTTAGTACTAAATGGCTTTGTGTAGTTAGGTGTTGCTAACACTGGAGCAGTGCTCGACACAGCCTTCAGGTTGTCAAAAGCCTTCTGACATTCTTCTGTCCACTGAAAGTTTTTGCACTTCTTCAGCAGGTCAGTCCATGGAGCAGGCACACTACTAATATTTGGTGCAAACATCCAATAAAAAACACTCAGTCTCAGGAATCATCATAGCTCTTCTACAATCCTTTTAGTTGTGAAACTGAGTAATGGAAAGGCCTTTGTCAATCTGGTAGACACATTCATTAACGTCAACAAATACTGATTCCCATTTTTGTTTTAGGTAGAGGTCCCACGCAATCAATTAAGACTCTCGTAAAAGGTTCCTCAAATAAGGAGGGTTTGAAAGGATATGGGCTGGGTGCTGGCAGGTGGGACTCTATTGAGTTGGGATATTTGATTGGCATGGATGAGTTGGACCAAAGGGTTTGCTTCTGTGCTGTACATCTCTCTGACTCTATGACCCTAAATGCGGGAATGAATATTTAAGGTGCTGGTTTTAACAGTGGCTGAGGTTTTCGAATTACCTGACACATATGACATCATGACTCAACCACATCCTTATCCAGTGCAGCACAAAAGAAATATTTTTGTATTTTGGCTTGAGCTTTCCTTACTCCTAAATGATGCCTTACCCTCAACACCTCCTTTCTATAACTCACCAGTAACACAGCTTGTTGAACTTCTGCCTATTTCTCATCCACCTGAATACGTGATGGTCTCCAGCAAGGCATCATTTTTAAGATAGTAATATTCTGGCGTACACACAGATGCTTCTTCTGTCTATACTTTTTGAGACAACTGCTTTCATTTTTCATCTTTCTGTTGTAATTTCTAATTTCTCTGAACTAAAAATATCCACTTTATCCTTCACCTGTTCTCTTTTTTTTCTCAATCATATGATCAAACATTGGTTTCTGAAAATTGAATTTCAACATCCTTATTTTTACTCCTTGATTTCTCCCCCTGCTTCAACCTGTGGCTTTTTGACCTTGTTACCACACAGCCAGGAAAAATCCCAGGATACACTTTCTGTAACACCTCAGTTATCTGATTTTCCACTGGCTTTTCAACCACATTAGGCATCACCCACACTTGTGATCTCGCTGTATCCAACTTCCTGGAACTAAGAATTTATCTATTACTCCAACCATAAATTCACCACTTTTTGCCTGGCTCTCCAAACTCACTTTATATTATGGAAGACTGCTCTTCTCACCATGAATTCCACATATTACCTTCTCTGGCGATACTGTTCCTGAATTGCATATCGCCTCACCTCTCACCATCAAAGATTGACTTACTCCTGTATCCCTTAAAATCTTAATTTCTTCACCTGCTCCTGGCATACATGAGTAAACCAAAGGCAAATTCGGTAAAATATATCATCTCACAATCATTGTTTCTCTAGTGCAGGAAGAATGAATATTGAGAGAAAATTCTGAGAGGAAGAGAATGAGAGAGAACGAGGAAGAGAGAGAAGGCGAGAGGGAGAACTCAAGTATTTTGCTGGAGCAGGGAGAGATGTATAGCAGCTTCCAACCCCAATAGCTACTGAAAATTAAACTAAAATCCTGGTTCTGTGGGAGTTTGACCCTATCCATTCTTGCTGCTTTTATTGTACCATTTTTAAAATAAAGTCCCAAGGCCTCACAAACTGTTTCTTTTATTCGCTTGGAACAGCCCACTTAGCATCTCTGTCTCAACCTCGCTTCATAAAAATGAACAGAACAAAATACTCCTCTTAAAGCCAGAGCATAATCACATTGGTCATACTGGTTCTCTATTTCAAAGCATACAAGATGAGTTGCACCAGTATACATCATTTATAGAACAGTGAGAATGCATTCCCAGATGGTGTGTTGATGCTGTCCTCTGCAGACTGTCCAACTTGCAGAAATGAGCTGGACCTATTCTTGACTGAGGCAGAGAATTTATATTATAGTCACTCCCAACAACCCCCCACAGCCTCACGGCACCTTCTGCTGCAACCACAAAAAGTGTAACACCTGTCTGTTTACTTTCTCCTTCCTCAGTATCCAAGGGGGAGAAAGTGAGGACTGCAGATGCTGGAGATCAGAGCTGAAAAATGTGTTGCTGGAAAAGCGCAGCAGGTCAGGCAGCATCCAAGGAGCAGGAGAATCGACGTTTCGGGCATAAGCCCTTCTTCAGCAAACATTCCTGAAGAAGGGTTATGCCCGAAATGTTGATTCTCCTGCTCCTTGGATGCTGCCTGACCTGCTGCACTTTTCCAGCAACACATTTTTCAGCTCAGTATCCAAGGACCCAAACACACTTTCCAGGTGAAGCAGTGCTTTACCTGCACTTCACACAATCGAGTCAACTGCATTTGCTGCTCACAATGTGGTCTCCTCTACTTTGGGGAAACAAAGCTTACCTGGGTGAGGACTTCACAGAACACTTGAGTTCTGTTTGCAAAAAAAAGGCCCTGAGCTTCCAGTCGCCTATCACCCCAACACACCACGGTGTTCCCTGGTCAACAGCTCTGTCTCAGGCTTGCTGCAGTGCTCCATCAAAGCTCAGTGCAAGCTAGAAGAACAGCATGTCATTGTTTGCTTGGGGGCCCTGCAGCCTTCTGGACTCAATATCGAGTTCAATAACTTTAGGGCTTGAGCTCTCCTATGTTCTTACCTCAACCTCCACAAACTAGGCTTTGTTATCACATAGTCTGTCATTACTTTTCAACCATTGTTAGCCATTAACAGTCTCCATTAACAGCTATTCACCCTCCTAATCCATTCCTCTGTCTATCCAACTGTTCTTCTCTCTCTTTTGGCTCTATCTCCACCTATTCTTTATTCCTTACCCCCTTCCCCCACCTAGGTTTTTGCATGGAAACCAACATTGTCTTAGCTACCATCAGTTGTGAGGAAGGGTCACTGGACCCGAAACATTAACTCTGATTTCTCCCCACAGATGCTGCCAGACTTGTTGAACTTTTCCAACAATTCTTATTTTGTCTCAAGTTAAAAAATCACATAACGCAGGTTAAAGTCCAACAAGTTTATTTGGAAGCATTAGCTTTCAGAGTGCTGCTCCATCATCAGGTGGTTGTGGGGAATAAGACCTTGAGACACAGATTTTTAGTATCCACAGTTCTTTCAGTTTCTCTTATGTTACCACACCACTGGTCACACACCAGTTGGATTTTGAGGAAATGAAATCTCTTTTGATTCCAGTCCAGATCCAAAACATTTTTTACAAATTATTTTCAGAGGACCTCTTATCTTATATTCATAAACAAATTCAAATGGACGAAAACCAGCAGACTTTTTAGGTGAATCTCTGAAAAAGAAAATTCAATTACAATTATGAATATATTCACTAGTTTAATCATAGAGTATTATAGCATCCAGTATGACTGCTCGATAGGTCGCAACTTAATTTTGTTTAAAAGTTAAAGTGCTTATGTTTCTGAGAAGACTAATTTTATGTATATTAAGTTTTGGAATAAAAGATCTGTCAAAGATTTATGTAATGAATACAAAATTATTATAAAACTTATTCAATGAAGATGCAAAATTAATGCACACAATCTGTAATCTAAAAGTATCAATACTTACACCCCTAAGTAACCCACAATATATATATAACACACACCAGGTTTAGATCACTGTAGTTTTCTTTATTCATTCATGGCATATGGGCATCACTGGCTCGGCTAGCATTTATTGTCCAGAGGAAAGTTAAGAGTTAACCACATTGCTGTGAGTTCCGAATCATATATAGGTCAGACCAGGTAAGGATGGTAGTTTCATTCACTAAAGGATATTTTTGAACCAGATTGGTCTTTCTGACAATTGATTCCTGGTCATCATTAGAGTATTAATGCCATGTTTGTTTTTTACTGAATACAAATCCCACCATCTACCATGGTGGGATTTGAACCGTGTCCCTAGGATATTTCCTGGGTCTCTGGATTAATGGCCCAGTGATAATATCACTAAGCCATTGCCTCCCCCTTTGGTGATTGGAACAAGTGCCAGGTGGATCACATGGAGTATGAGACTCCTGATTGGGGCTGATTACCTGGTCCAATCAGGGAGCCCTGGCAGACAGATATAAACAGGAGACTACCTCAGTTAGGCGGTAGTGTGGGGGTAAAAAAAAGAGAGAAAAAGAAAAGAACAGGTGTATCTGATCACACAGCATTGCCCTTTGATGTGAAGGGCCACTGCTTGTCACTGCCCACTCGGGTGTTTTCCCCCCTTCTGGAGAAAAAAAGGAAAAAAAAAATCAACAGGAGTCTACCGCAGTTAGGCGTAGCGTGGGGGTTAAGAAAAAAAATATAACCAGGAGTTTTTTTGTGAAAAAAAAATAGAATGTAAGGAAGAAGAAAAAAAAATAAACAGGAGTCTACGTTAGAGCCCGGGTGTCCTTAGAAAAGGAGCACACAGTGTCTACCAACACCCTGGAGTCATTCAGGGAGAGGTGGGCGCCACAGGGAGTGGAGTGCATTATTTCTCCCTCCAACTCTATTTTGATTTAGTCCCTGCCCTCCCCTTCACTGTTTTGATCACACAGCATTGCTTTGATGCGAAGGGCACTGCTTGTCACTGGCCACTCGGGTGTTTTTCATATCTTCCTGGTGGTGGCAATTGAATAAAGATTCATGCACTTTGTGTCTCTCGCTGTGTCTCACACCTGCACACACACACCATGGGTGCTGGGGAAGAAATAAGCACTACCGCAGTTAGGCGGTAGTGTGGGGGTTAAATTAAATTAAAAAAGGATTAAAAAAAACAGGAGTCTGACCCCGAGCAGGTACCGGGGCGGGCTGCCCCAGAGGTGGTCGAAAGGTGCTGAGGGTGGTTAGTGAAGCCGGAAGGTGGTAGGCCATCCTGACCGCTGTCACCCTGGGCCGGTACCGGGGCGGGCTGTCCTAGAGGTGGTCGAAAGGTGTGTCAGGGCGGACCGAGATCTGGAAGAGGCATGGGGTGGACCGAGAACCGGAAGGTGGGTTGGGACGGGCTGCCTTAGAGTGGTCGGAAGGTGGGAGGGGCAGGGGCTTGTTGGGTCTATATTGTCTGCACTTTTGTATGTAACAGTATTGTCTAATGTACAAATGGCATTGTTGATGTCTCTTTGTATTTTTATATGTGAAACTGGGATTTGAGGTTTGTTCTCATGTCCCTGTAAACTGTTTGAATGGTAGGGTTCGGGGCCTGACTTTGCTGCTCCTCTCCCTTGTAAAATTGCTGTCTCTTGTATGCAGCTGTAAGTGTAACTGTTTGTTGTAAACTGTTTTTGTAATTTGTTTAATAAAATAAAAAAAAACAGGAGTCTGTCAGTGTCGAGGACTCTCTTGATTGTTTCAGAAGAAGGGGGGGACTGATTCTGGGACTAGCTGGCCCACAGCCAGTGAGAGAGAAGGAAGAAGAGAGGAGGAAGAGGAAGAAGAAGGAGGAAGAAGAAGAAGAAAGAAGAGGCAGATACACAGGAGTCTGGGATTTGAGGTTTGTCCTAATTTCCCTGTAAACTGATTGAATGGTAGGGTTTGAGGGCCTGGCTTTGCTGCTCCTTTCCCCTGTAAATAGCTGTTTCTTCGTATACAGCTGTTAATGTTTACTGTTTTTTTATAAACTGTTTTGGAATTGTTTAATAAAATAACAAAAATAAACAGGACTCTCTTTGCCACCGGGCAGTGGGGATCCCCAGTGGAGGGCTCTCTGCATGGGAGTCCTCCCCCTTTCTCTCAGGGATCTGGGTGGAGGGTGCTGCACGCAGCAGTCCCCTGTAACCGCAGATTGCGGTGGTTCACGGACTCCCAACCCAACCGCTTGTTCTGTGGTTCTGTGGAGTCCGTGGACCATGTATATATTGGGTGTGGGCATTTGCACTCCCTTTTTGATTTTCTTAAAAGCCTCCCCCCTCTGCTTTTGGTTGCACTTCAGTCCCACGCTCCTGATCTTCGGGCACCCGGTACGGAGGAGGAGGGCAGGTCCGAGGACCTCCTCGCGGGTCTGCTCCTGGGCCTGGCCAAACTGGCCATCAACAGGTCCAGGCAGTGGGCCGTGGAGGGGGTCGTTAGGGCCGACTGCCTGCCCCTCTTCCACGGTTACGTTAGAGCCCGGGTGTCCTTGGAGAAGGAGCACGCAGTCTCCACTAACACCCTGGAGTTGTTCAGGGAGAGGTGGGCGCCGCAGGGAGTGGAGTGCATTATTTCCCCCTCCAACTCTATTTTGATTTAGTCCCTACCCTCCCCTTCACTGTTTTGATCACACAGCATTGCCCTTTGATGTGAAGGGCACTGCTTGTCACAGGCCACCCGGGTGTTTTCCTATCTTCCTAATGGTGGGAATTGAATAAAGATTCATGCACTTTGTGTCTTTCACTGTGTCTCATACCTGCACACATACACCATGGGTGCTGAGAAAAAAAAATTTAAAAAAATAAAAAATAAATAAACAGGAGTCTACGGGTTTTTTTGTTTCAAAAACTGGAGAGATTGGCTGGGCAGCATTTTCCTCAGGTCTTTGCTCCCAAATGAAAATCAAAGCAAACCCTAACCAAATGCTGTTCAAACAGTATCTGTAGGAAGTTTCCAAACTAAACAGTTCACAAGCAATGCGGTTTCTAGGATGCAGAGATTAAAAAATAAGCTCCATGTGAACAGCGAACTTTCAATGACTTTAAATAAACCAATCTAAGTTTAACCTTAAAATATAAAAAAAATCAAAGTTTCCACAATTTTTCAAATTAAGTCCTTCAATACAATATTAAATAAGAAACAGTTTTAAAACATCAGTATTTAACAAATCATGGGATCAGCTTCCTGGCCAAATGACCTGTTTCTCTGCATACTGGAATTATCAACTATCCCTGATTGCCCTGGAGTTTTCAAGGGTTGAAGATTCAGCTCCAAAGAAAAAGAATAAGGGCATTGAAAAAGATGTGATTCTTCAATTTTTATCAAACACATTTTTTGCTCATTAATTATAAAATGTATTGGAGATAAGTAAAAGCCGACTAGACATATGGTGGTGAGGTACCTCCTTTGACCATTATACCATTTGGTATAGGTACACCCACAATGCTGTTCGGGAGGAGCGTTCCAGTTGTCAATCTTGCTCAGCCACGTGCAGCGGTGAATCAAGGAACATGAAATTTCTGGGTTGTCAGGGTATGGATGGCAGTGAGGGATTGCAGTGAATGAGGCAAAAGTGAGGACTGCAGATGCTGGAAATCAAAGTCTAGATTAGAGGGGTGCTGGAAAAGCACAGCAGGTCAGGCAACATCTGAGGAGCAGGAGAATGAGTTAAACCTCTCTTTAGCATTGCACAATTACATTCAGTCTCAGAAGGTTTTTTTGGACACGTTGTAATGTGGAGACATTACTCAGATCCTAAGATCTACCTTCAAATCTTGGGGTCAGCAAATATCATGCTATCTTTTAGAAAGGTACCTTGAACAAGGAAAATGAAGATTTCAAATGTTTTTTTGATTGCACTTGCCACATAAATTTTGTAATCATCTTTATTCAGGCACTTTCTCACTCTGAGAGTCATCATAGCAAAGAAAATCTCATTCACTGCAAAATTACCCCTGTGCAAAATCTAATCTCTCATATTTCTACTTCCCTTGTTTTTCACACACTGGGATCTGTTAAAAGTACTAAAAGAGTAAGAAAATGCTGCGAAGCTGTGATTATAGTGTGAAACAAAAATTGTTTCTCCTGCATTTATGATGCTCCTGCCATGTGCTGCTTACAGAATCAGCACAGCTAATACATCCAGTTATACAAGTTGACAGCCTCTGGGATACTGCAGTAGCAGTTTATTTGGTTCTTTTACTCAAATTTACTATGGAGAATACAAAGTGCTCATGAAAAATATAGATTGCAGCAGTTCAAATGAGCTTTGCCCAATGTCTGTTGAATGCAATATTTGACTTTGAAGTGTGTCCTTTGCAAAGGTATTCATTGTTCGAAATTTGAAATATAAAATTGCCCTTTAAAGCTAATTGCTCCTGACTGGAGACCAGCGACATCACTACTGAAAGAATATGATGGGAAAAGTAAAGAAAGGGTGCAGATGTACAGACAAGCTTTGACTCTTTGATGCCCATTACAGTATCTGCATTATTACATGAATTTACAGTACGTGACAGAGCAAACAGCCCAAACAGTGTGTGTTGATGTTTCCAAAGCATTCCAAGCATCTCCCAACACATCAACCTCAATTTATGCTTTTAGCACATATGTCTGTTTTCTGATTAATTGCCCACTTTCTTTTTGAAAGTGCCTAAGATATTTTCCTCAATCCACCCCCTGTAGTTGCAAGTGCCATTCTCTAACCAGTCTGAGTGGACACAGTTGTAAATAGCAAATTATTGGAGTAAATAACGACTATACTTGTATTTGCATTAAATGTTAACCCTTTGTATTTATACTTGTTATAGAGTCAAAGAAATGTGCAGTGGCCAAGCAGACCCTACGGTCTAACTTGTCCATGTTGATCAGATATCCTAAATTAATCTAGTCCCATTAGTCGGAATTTGACCCATGTCTCTCTAAGTCCTTCCTATTCACATACCCATCCAGATGTCTTTTAAATGTTGTAACTGTACCCACCTCCACCACCTCCTCTGGCAGCTCAAATCATACACAACTTAGTTTTAGATGTTAGTTTTGGATTCATCAATAACTTTAAACATCTACCGCAACCTGTCTACCCCATTAAAACTTTTAACAAACTTCATCAGAACATATTTTTCATGAGAAAAAGTCACAAACTACATGTTTTTTTTGTGTGTGTGTGGCTATAACCTCTTGGTTCTGACACTAACCTTGTAAGTTTTGTTTTGAAAGCTCTCTCGTCCTTTATATAACACTGACCAGAAATGTTCACTGTACTCAAGTGCTTCCTGGCCAGAGTTCGATACAAATTCAACAGAACTTTACTGCTCTCAAATTTGATTTCCCTAGAAATAAATCCCAGAGTTTTTTTTTCCAGCAGTTGACTGACATGTGTACTGTTTTCAGCTGTTCACCAGGATCCCTAGATCCATTTTGTTCTGCTATCCCATTTAGAGTCATAGAGTCATAGAGATGTACAGCATGGAAACAGACCCTTCGGTCCAACCCGTCCATGCTGACCAGATATCCCAACCCAATCTAGTCCCACCTGCCAGCACCTGGCCCATATCCCTCCAAACCCTTCCTCTTCATATACCCATCCAAACGCCTCTTAAATGTTGCAATTGTACCAGCTTCCACCACTTCCTCTGGCAGCTCGTTCCATACACGTACCACCCTCTGTGTGAAAACGTTGCCTCGTAGGTCTTTTTTTTTCTCTTTTCCCTCTTACCCTAAACCTATGCCCTCTAGATCTGGACCTCCTGACCCCAGGGAAAAGACTTTGCCTATTTACCATATCCATGCCCCTCATAATTTTGTATTCCTCGATAAGGTCACCCCTCAGCCTCCGATGCTCCAGAGAAAACAGCCACAGCCTGTTCTGCCTCTCCCTCCAGCTCAAATCATCCAACCCTGGCAAGATCCTTGTAAATCTTTTCTGAACCCTTTCAAGTTTCGCAACATCTTTCTGATAGGAAGGAGACCAGAATTGCATGCAATATTCCAACAGTTAGTTGCTTACTTTCTTAATTCCCATATTTCGGCAGGTTTTGTCTCCATTTTTCCAATTACAAAAGAATGATTTTGCTGTTTTTTGGAGGAATTAAACTTCCATTATCATTTTTATTGGGAAAGGAGAATTGGAAGCACATGAGAAATGTTTACCTATTAGATACAGGGTTGCCAGAAACAGAAAACTAGAACATGTCAGAGAGTTGAAATTATTTGGAACATATACTGCCAGAGAGAATGTTTGGTTCAGATTGAATTCTTCTCATGAATTCTGACGAGGAAATGGGTTTGGATCAAGAATGCAATTTAACTACATTATCGGTCTCCCATGGCATGGTTAACGAGTGAGAAGATTGAGCTATGTGTATGCAGGGAGACAAATCCAAATGCAATAAAGGATCCATAGCCAAAGTTTAGCCTGAGCTTGAATCCTGGGTTGAGGTTTGTAATGTTTGGCTTGGAGAGGAAGGTTAATTTAAGATAATTGAATTAAGTTAAATTCTTTGCAGTAGATTGCAAGTGGAGGTCAACACAAAACAGAGTGTAGCCTCCAAAACCAAGCATGAAACTTATGAAAGTTCAAGCATTTTCACATCAGTATGCTGTGAAAGATTTCTGCAGGAGATCTTTCTGTCAGTTTATTCCTAGGAGCATTTGATAATCCATTCAGCACAGAATTCACATTTCAAGCAATATTATCTAAAGCCTTCATCTAAATCCAAATCTGATAGGAAATGCCATGGTGACTGTGTCTTAGTTTTTTTGTTGCAGTATGCTTTTTGTTCCTCAACCGTTCTGATCAGGATGTCAAATTATTATTTCTTGGTGAAATGTGATCAGGGCGAAAGACTGAAATTGTGAAGACAGGTATTTGATCATTGAATGATGGAAGTAAACAAAAAGAAGGAAAGCACTAAGAATGACAGAGGAAGAAAGCAAACTGATGAGGATTTGGTGGCTATAATATATTAGACAATGATCATAACAGGAACTTTATTACAAGGATGGATAGCTCAGGTTTATGTGTATGGTTTCATTTCCATGTATGGCTATCTCTGTTTCCCTAGAAGTGGGTGTATTGATAGACAGTAATTGTTGATAGGACCCAATGATCACATCAACTGTTTTGCAACTTAAGCTTTGAATTAAGCAAAGATGAGATTTTGTTTCAGTGTCTGTTATAAGGAATTGGCACATCCTGCATATTTTATTACCTTACAACGCCCACTAGTTTCAGAAAGATACTTTCCCCTTCCTATATTAACAGCGATGACTTTTTCGTAACATTGAAATCTACATCAAGGCACCAAACAAACTCAGATCAAATAGACAGTCTGACATTTCCAAAAGGATTCTTACTTTGGCACATGTTTCAAAGCCATCTATGTCCTCACAAAGGGCTGAATCATTCCTTTTTTTTATTGGCTCAATGTCAGTTTCATCATGTTTCATGGAGAATCTTTCACCAAGAATTTTGGATTGCCCCTCAGTGACTATCTACCATGCTCCTACAGTGACCGTTTTGTTAATGCTAGCCCAGTCTTCCCACTCACTGTAGCCAGAAATACTTACCAATGAGGATACCATGGGAAAGATGAGCATTCCTGGCTGCAGCACTGTATTTAAAATGCTGTTGTGTTAGTCAAGTGCTGGTAGTCCAGACTGGCTTGCACCATTTGATTCCAGACATGGCAGTCCTGGTGAATGGAGTGATAAACAAGAAGGGATACCATCTTCTTCCTGGGCAGCTAGAGGAAGCCGCAGCCCCAGATCCTTCCAGTTTGGTCATAGGCTGCCACTCAGGTCAGTGTATTGTCAATAGTCCAGAGAAATGGACAGCGATGTAGCAAGAAAGCCATTCTCCACTCCCTCAGGGTAAGTGCCATCATCTCCTCTCTGCTCCCTTCCACTTACTGTAACTCTGCTACCGCCACCAAGGCTTATGCTCTACCACGCTCAGTATTGCAAGCAACATCTTCCCTTACTCATGTCCCTTACTCCAACACTCCACCACACCCTGACCCAACCCCCACTCCAAAGAACTAAAAGGCAAGGCAAGGCAAGGTGAGTATGCTGTGATTGTCCAGTTAGATGCAAAGTGAGTGAGCATGAAGAGGGAAAGTTAGCAACAATTAAATATTACATGGTCTAATTCATGAGCTCAGTGCCTGTCCCTGCCTGCAAAATATCCTTGTAATAGTATTGTAATGAAAGCTGTCAGCACATGTCAAAGATCTACATTATGGGCAGAAGTGGACTGAAAGTAGATCAGAGCTGCACCATGATGATGCAGAGAAACAGGTGGGTGCCAAATTCCAAGGTCCGTTGATGTGGAATGTGAGCATCTGCTGCCCATTGAGCATCCCCTGAAACATTGGTGTTGGGTGTCCAAGATGGAGTTCTGATGAACAGTCACCTAGATTCAAAACATTAGCTTGCTATCTCATCGTGGATTCTGCCTGACCTGACGTGATTGCCAGTGTTTTTATTTACTGTCCAAAGAATCTTCATTTTAAAATATGTAATTGCTATCGTCGTCATTCATTGCTCAGAAGTGAATCTAAACCAGTAAGTACATTCTACGCAAAGCAAACACTTGCCCAATGTTTCTCAAACATTCACCTCACCTTGAAGAATAATGCTTTGCCATAACAACTTCATTGCTGCAAAATATACATTTTGCATCTGTACTGAGCTGATCGAATTGAGGATTTTTCTCAGATCATCCCCACAAGTTTTGACATAATTCCGAAAGGGAAAGGTATGAGAAAGCCTAATTGATCAGATCCTTATCCATTTATTGATATGTATCGACCTTGCAGCAGCATCTTTGCACCCAAATGGAGTGAGTATTATGAAATATTAGATTAGATTAGATTAGATTCCATACAAGTGTGAAACAAGTCATTCGGCCTAACAGGTCCACACCGACCCTCTGAAGAGTAACCCACCCAGACCCATTTCCCTCTGAATGATGCACCTAACCCAATGGACAATTTAGTGTGGCCAATCCACCTGAACTGCAGTCTTTGGTGGGGCAGGATCAGATTACACAGCATCTGAGGAGCAGAGGAATCGATGTTCAGGTGATCAGACCTTTCCTGATGAAGGGCTTTCGCCCGAAACATCGATTCTCCTGTTCCTTGGATGCTGCCTGAAATGCTGTGCTTTTTCAGCACCACAGCCTTGACCTCGAATCTCAATCAGTTTGTTTCTCCTGAATGTTATTGGGCTTGATTCCCCCCTGGCAACAATTCTCTTTCTTGCTCTCCCAACTTTGCAACTACACTCCTGATTGCTAGAATTAGCATTAGGTTTTACCGTCTCATGTAGCAAGTACAAGACTCCAGTGAAAAGTGTGCAGTCACCTTTCTCCAATGCCATCTTAGGTACAAGGTGGAGGAGTCAGTGTTGGACTGGGTTGAACAAAGTTAAAAATCACACAATACCAGGTTATAGTCCAACAGATTATAGACAACTACCAATGCATGAGCAGCACTATGAAACCTAATCCTTCCAAACAAATCTGTTGGACTGTAACCTGGTGCTGTGTAATTTTTATCCTAGGTACAAAAACCCAAATTTAAAAAAAATCACCTAAGATATTAATTCAGAATTTTTAAAGAAGCAGAAATATGAAACAAAAACAGCCAAAAAGGTAGGGGAAATCATCCAGATCTAAAAGGCTTATCTCCAAAATGTAGTCTTATCTTTGTCAGGGAGTCTTATCTCCATAATGTAGTCTTATCGCTGTCAGGTAGTCCAATCTCTGTAACATAGTCATATCTCCATGAGTGGGCCGCCCTCCCCAAAGGCTCAACTCTCAGGGCTGCTGCCACTGCTGGCCCTTGGTATTCACTCCCACAGGTCCTTGGAACTCACTCCCACAGGTCCTCAGAACTTACTCCTACAGGCCCTTGGTACTCATTCCCACAAGCCCTCAGAAGTCATTCCCACAGGCCCTCGCTACTCACTCCAACAAGCCCTCAGTACTCACCTCAACAGGGCCTCTGAACTCCCACAGGCCCTTGGACCTCACTCGCACAGGACCTTGGTACTCACTCCCATAGGTCTTCAGAACTCACTCCCACAGGTCCTTGGAATTCACTCCCACAGGCCCTCAGAACTCACTCCTACAGGCCCTTGGTACTCATTCCCACAGGCCCTCAGTACTCACTTGCACAGGCCCTCAGAACTCATTCCTACAGGCCTTTGGTACTCATTCCCACAGGCCCTTGATACTCTCTCTCCCAAGGCCCTCGCTACTCACTCCCACAGGCCCTTGGAACTCACCCCACAGGCCTTCAGTACTCACTCCAACAGGCCCTCTGAACCTGCTCCCACAGGCCCTTGGATTGCATTCCCTCAGCCTTTGGAACTTATTCCCACAGGCCCATGGAGCTCACTCCCACAGCCTCTTGGTACTCTCTCCCACAGCCCCTCAGAACCCACTCGCAAAGGACCTCGGTGCTCACTCACACAGGCGTTCAGAACTCATTCCCACAGGCTTTCGGCACTCACTCCCACAAGCCCTTGGAACTCACTCCCACTGACCCTTGGAACTCACTCCCACAGGCTTTCTGTACTCACTCCCACAGGCCCTCATAACTCACTCCCACAGGCCCTTGGAACTCACTCCCACAGGCCCTCGGAACTCACTCCCACAGTCCCTCAGAACTCACTCCCACTATTGACCCTGCCTGATTGGTCCTTCCCTTGAACCAGCCCATCCGTGAGCATAATTAGATGGCAAATGCTGAGGTAGCCTAATTGGACAATTTCTGTAAGATCTCACAATCACGAACACCAATAACCTTCTCCCTCAGGATTGTGGATGAATTGCTTCCATCCTACTGCATAGGTCTTGTCAGCCAGAACCAACGTGTGACTAGCAGACTCTGGTACATAGGGGACAGTAATACATATACCTATCATTCACAAACTCCATACAAACATTAAATACAATAAAATCAACTTACCATAATCCACATTCTGACATCTTTAAAAAAAATACACAAATAAGTAGCAGGAATAGAATCAAGCAAATGGTGAAGAAAATTAGCTGGAAACACTTTTGACCACATATGACATCAAGGACTCCTAGCAAAACTGGAATCAATGGGTATCAAGTTGGAGTCATACCTAGCACATAAGAAGTTGGTTGTGGTTGTTGGAGGTCAGTCATCTCAACTCCAAGACTCTCAACTGTGGGAGTTCCTCATGGAAGTATCCTACACCCAACCTTCTTCAGCTGTTTCAGCAATGACCTTCGCTCCATCCTAAGGTCAGAGGAAGGAATGTTTGAGAACGATTGTACAACGTTCAGTGCCATTCTTGACCTCTCAGATACTGAAGCAGTCCATGTTCAAATGCAGCAAGATCTGGACAATATCCAGGCTTGGGGTGATATGTGGAGAAAGTGAGGAAGGCAGATGTTGGAGATCAGAGTCAAGACTGTGTTGCTTGGAAAGCACGGCAGGTCAGGCAGCATCCAAGGATGTGGCAAGTAACATTTGTGACATATAAATGCCAAGCAATGACCTTCTCCAATAAGAGACAATCCAACTACTGATCCTTGTTATCATCACTGAATTCCCCCACTATCAACATCCCTGAGGTAACCATTGATCAGAAACTCAATAGAAATTTCTATTACTAGGGGACATATGTTTAAGTCAAAAAGGGGTAAGTTTAAAGGAGATTTGAGTGGCAAGTTGTTTATACAGAGAGTGGTAGGTGCCTGGAATATGCTGCGAGAGGAGATGATGGAGGTGGGTACAATAGCAACATTTAAGAGGCATCCCTTGATAGTTATTTGAAAAGGCAGGGAATAGAGGGATGTGGACTGTGTATA
Source organism: Chiloscyllium punctatum (assembly GCF_047496795.1). NCBI lineage: Eukaryota > Metazoa > Chordata > Chondrichthyes > Orectolobiformes > Hemiscylliidae > Chiloscyllium > Chiloscyllium punctatum. The sequence continues at coordinate 107,369,548 of NC_092745.1, read as the reverse complement.
GGAAAGAGGGTTTGAATTTACAAAGGCATCATTTGGTGCCAGGGACCCAGGATCAATTTCACCCTTAGGCGATTATCTGTGTGAAGTTTACATGTTCTCCCTGTGCCTGTGCAGGTTTCCTCCGGGCGCTCCGGTTTCCCCCCCACGTTCCTAAGATGTGCAGGCCAGGTGAATTGGCCATGCTAAATTATCAGGGATGTGACAGTTAGGTTCATTAGTCAGAAGAATGGATTTGGGTGGGATACTCTTTGGAGGGTCAGTGTGGACTTGTTGGGTTGAATGGGCTGTTTCCACACTGTAGGGATTCTATATGTGTTGGTGTAGTCTTGGAGCCAAAGAACCTGTTCCTGTGGTGTACTGTTTTTGCTTTTGCCATATATATACAGTGGCTACAACAGCAGGTCAGAAGCTAGGAATGTTGCAGCAAATAACATCCTGATTCACCAAAATCTGTCCATCACCTACAAGTCACAAGTCAGGAATCTGATGGAATACTCCCCATTTGCCTGAATGGGTCCAGCTCCAACAGCACTCAAGAAGCTCAACACCATCCAGGACATAGCAGACTGCTTGATTGGCACCACATCCACAAGCATCCACTGCCTCCCATCACTTAAATTCAGGAGCAGTAGTGTCTTCAAGATGCAGTGCAGAAATTCACAAAAAATCCTCAAACAGCACTTTCCAAACCCATATCCAATTCCATCTCGAAGGACAAGCGGAGTAGATATTTGGGAACATCACCACTTCCAAGTTCAACATTCTGATCTGGAAATATATCACCATTCCTTCATTGTCCCTGGGTCAAAATTCTGGAATTCCCTCCTAAGGACAATGTGGGGTCAACCTCCAGCACGTTCAAGAAGTCAGCTCACCACCACTTTCTCAAGGGCAACGAGGGTCAGGAAATAAATGCTGGCCAACCAGCGATGCCATGTCCCAGAAATGAATTTAAATAAAAAACTGACACTTGTCAAATTAATTGAAAGAGAGGACCTGGTTGACATTGATCCTGAGTAATGGAATAAACTAAAAGGTTTGCAATTATACATTTTCACAATTGAGTAATTTCAGAATCTCAGCCTCATCAGAAGACTATGTAAGGAGATTTATAGCACGGGCACATGTGGGGAAATATAGGAGCAGCATTTGACATTTGTATTAGCAGCAATTCTATTCCATGATCTGTTCGTGTTCTGCAGGTGCTGCCTGTGTAAACTGTGAGTCCACAACAAATGAAGAAAAAGCATCTCCTGATACTGATGCAGGTGTAACAAAGTTAGTCACAGATCCCATCATTACCTGTAGCTTTACAGTGAGGTAAACAACTGTCTAACACCATTCTTGTACTTCCAAAAGGTTTGGAACAAGACATTTGGAAACAATTTACACATGCTTGCACTTATGTGACAAGAATTGCAAGGGAAATTGCATTGAATATAATCACTGGCCACACACAAACACTGAATAAAATGAATTCACTCTTATTGCAGCATACATTTCGGAACTATGCAGAAGGAATGCCACTTGCAAGAGGGAAGAAATACAATGGAGTGTCAAAATTAACTGGCAAATATATGATTGTAAATATACCCCAAAATGTGAAAGACAGAGTAGCCAAAGTCAGTATGAAGGTAATCCGTCGATGGAGTTACCTTTTTGCCTGCAATGTCTAGTCTGTTGAAGGTGACTGTGCAGCATTATCACCCTGGTTTTCAATGGTGACAGGTACAGGTGCCCCTTCTCCAGCCAAAATATTCTGCAAAAATCTTACAAACTAGGATTTAGTAAACCTTTGCTCAAAGAGGAGAAGGTGTCTATTGTAATTAAATTAAAACAAAGAACTGCAGATCATAGAATACCTATAGCCAAGCAGCATCCCACCTTATCCCTGTAACGCTGAATTCCCCATGGCTAATGCACCTAAGCTGCACATCGTTGGACTGTGGGAGAAAGCCAGCGCAAATTCGCACAAAGACACCTACAAACGGTCACCCAAGGGTGGGATTGAACCTGGTTCCCTAGTACTATCAGGTACCAGCACTAACCACTGAACCATCGGAGATCTGGAGCAAAAACAGAAGTCAATGGAGGATCTTAGCAGGTCCAGCAACATCTGTTGGAAGAAAGCAAAGTTAAAGTTGGGGCAAGGGGAGAGGTGAGCAGGGAGGTGAAGACAGAGCCCAGGGAGAGAGGGAGAGACAGACAGACAGAAAGAGACAGAGAGAGAGAGAGAGAGAGAGAGAGAACTATGAATAGGGTAGGCAACCAAGGAGATTACATATAGCAGGCCAGAACAGAAAAAAAACTGAATAGGTGATAAGCAAGAGTTAAGAATGAGAAAATGGATGAGCTGTGTTGAATGCATTCTATATAGTGTGATAATGGGCCTTGGAGTACATGGGAATGGACAACTATGCTAAAATTTGCAGAGAGGAGGGACTGCAGACCCGTGGCTAAGGATATATTGTAATTTGTAATTTTAAATTTTATTTCTTATTTACTATTTTGTACTAACAAGACCTGTAACATCGAACTTTAACTTATTTCTTTAGTTTTCTACTCTTTACCTAAGATTTTGTACGTAGGTACCTTGTACTTAAGATGGCGCCATGAATGGTGACATTGTAACATTTTCACTGTACTCCTGTATCCCTGTACTTGACTACACATGACAATAAAACCTAATCAGAATTCAAAAACAACTCATCTCATAACCGGAGTGGGTGTGGGAGTAAGAAAAAAATGGCAGAACGATGAGAGGGGATTTAACTGAAACGTACAGAATACTGAATGGCCTGGACAGAGTGAACATTGGGAAGGTGTTTCCATTGGTAGGAGAGACTAGGACCCAAGGGCATGGCCTTAAAGTAAAGGGAAAACCTGTTAGAACAGTGATAAGGAGAAACTTCTTTAGCCAGAGAGTGGTAAACCTATGGAATTCATTGCCATAGAAGTCTATAGAGGCCAGGTCACTGAGTATATTTAAGGCAAAGGTAAAAACATGTTCTTAATTGTCAAGGGGATCAAGGGTTATGGGGAGGAAGTGGAAGAATGGGGTTGAGAACTGTATCGGCCATGATTGAATGGTGGAGTAGACTCAATAGACTGAATGGCCTAATTTCTGCTTCTGAATTATTGTCTTTTGGTCTGATGGAATCAGGCTCTAAAGTTTTTGAACTTGACATTGAGTCCTAGAAGCTGTAGGATCCCCTCCCAGAAAATGAGATGGTGTTCTCTGAACTTGCACTGATGTTGAGGGGGGGGGGTTAGTAAATTTGCAGATGACACAAAGGTTGGAGGTGCCATTGATAGTATTGAGGGCTATTGCAGGCTGCAGCATGACATAGACAGGATGCAAAGCAGGACTGAGAAATGACAGATGGAGTTCAACCTGGATAAATGTGAAGTGATGCATTTTGGAAGGTTGAACTTGAATGCTGAATATAGAAGTAAAAACAGGATTCTTGGCAGTGTGGAGGAACAGAGGGATCTTGGTGTTCAAGGACATAGATCCCTCAAAGTTGCCACCCAAGTGGATAGGGTTGTTAAGAAAGCATATAGTGTTCTGGCTTTCATTAACAGGAGGATTGAGTTTAAGAGCCGTGAGGTTTTGCTACAGTTCTACAAGTCCCTGGTGAGACCACACTTGGAAGATTGGGTCCAGTTCTGGTTGCCCTATTATAGGAAGGATACAGATGCTTTGGAGAGGGTGCAAAGAAGGTTTACCAGGATGCTGCCTGGACTGGACGGCTTGTCTTATGAAGAGAGGTTGAATAAGCTCAAGCGTTTCTCTCTGGAGAGAAAGAGGAAGAGAGGTGACCTGACCGAGGTATAGAAGGTGATCAGAGGCATGGATAGAGTCAAATGCCAGTGACATTTCCCCAGGGCAGGATTGACTGGGATGAGGGGTCATAGTTTTAAGACATTAGGAGAATGGTATAGAGGAGACGTCAGAGGAAGGTTCTTTATACAGAGTTGTGAATGCATGGAATGTGTTGCCAGCTGTGGTGGTGGAAGCAGAGTCATTAGGGACATTTAAGCGACAGCTGGATATGCACATGGACAGCAGTGAATTGAGGGGTGCACAGGTTAAGTTATTTTATTTTACATTAGGGTTAATCCTCGGCACAACATGGTGGGCTGAAGGGCCTGTTCTATGCTGTACTTTTCTATGTTCTATGTTCTATGTTCTATGATTGAATGGTGGAGCAGACTCAATGGGCTGAATGGTGTAATTTCTGCTCCTGAATTATGGTCCTATGCTCTGATGGAATCAGGCTCTAAAGTTATTGAAGTTGACATTGAGTCCTAGAAGCTACAGGATCACCTACCAGAAAATGAGATGCTGTTATCTGAACTTGCACTGAGGCCTGTCGGAACACTGCAGTAGGTCTGTAACATAAATGTTACCATGGGAACACGGGATGTGTTGAAATGGCGGGCAACTAGAAGCTGGGGGTAATTTTTACAGCTAGAGCAGAGGTATTCTGCAAAGTGGTCACTCAGTCTGTGAGTCACCTTCCTCTTGCTTTCCTCTACATTGGGAGACCAACCACCTCCAGATGGACTTCAGCATAAATACCACTTTTCCAAGTTATTAACTATTCTGATGAAGAGTCACCAGATTTGAAACATTAATTCTGCTTTCTTCCCCCAGATGATGCCAGACCTGCTGAGTTTCTCCAGAAATTTCTGGGTTTTATCATTTGCAATTTGCTTCAATCCTAAACTTGTCTTGTTCTTAAGCTTTCTTACAGTTGCTCGCAACACTGAACATTAGCCACAGACTGTCAGACCAAAGCAAAACGATTGCCTGTCACAATTATTTTAATCTATCCAGAGCCTGCCACAATCCCCGAGGCTTGTCCACATTCATTTTGCTATTAAATAATCAGGGCAGTCGGAACAATTTACGGAGGCGGTAAATCAACTGGCTGCTTTTGATGATTGTTTTCACTGCACTGAGAAAATGTGCTTACTCTTGGATAACTCTGGATGAAACATTTGACAGGATTTGTGGACTATTCGAATTGGCACTTCTCAGCCTGCTGAGCAGAAGTCTCAGGCTCTGTGGACGATTTTGGGAGCACCTGGAGACAGACTTCTTCCAGTTTGGGAGGCAGGAGCAAACAGTACATGTGTCACATGCATAGCAAAGAGTAGACCAGCTGATACACACAAGATAAGAGCACAATTGAAAGAGCTCCATGGACGGTCACACAGTGGCTCAGTTGTTAGCACTGCTGCCTCACAGCGCCAGGGAGCTGGGTTTGATTTCACCTGTCTATGTGATCTGTGTTTTTGTGAGTCCCCTCTTGGTGCTCGAGTTTCCTGCCACAGTCCAAAGATGGTTAGAGACAAACAAAACTGCACATGCTGGAATCCAAAATAGACAGGCAGGAGGCTGGAAGAACACGGCAGGCCGGGCAGCATCAGGAGGTGGAGAAGCCGACATTTTGGGTGTAACCCTTCCTCACGACAGGTTACCAGGATTGGCAATGCTAAATTGCTGAGAGTGTCCAAGAATGTGCAGGCTAGGTGGGTTAGCCATGGAAAATGCAGGATTAGAGGGTAGGGAGTGTGGGATACTCTCCAGAGAATTCATGTGAACCTGATGGGCTGAATGGCCTGCTTCCACACTGTAGGGATGCTATGGTGTGATGAGATTACCAGGCATTTTGACTGCTAGTCATAAAGGCTGATGGTGGCACTAGGTGAGTTTAACTTTGACAGAGGAATCTTTTTCAATATTTTAGTATATATGGTGCACACCCATTTCACTGATAGCTGTAAGTAAGTATCTGTCTTCTCGAAAGCATTATTAAAATACTATTTATATGCAGCATTTGCATGTTAGGAGCATTATACAGAATTACAATTTAAGTGGGAGGGTCCATGATCACCCATCCATTTGAAAAGGGATCATTCAAATACAAAGATTAGAGAATTGCTTGAAATGACTGTAAAGCCACCAATTGTCTTTTAGTAAACTATTTGTAATGATAAATCACAATAGTAATGTGAAAAAGAGCTGAATAGCCAACAGTATATTCAGAAGATGCATAACGCTAACAGAATTTACATGGCATTACCAGGTAATTGCCTTTAACGTAATCACCTTGACATCTTATTAGCACACAATGCTCCAGTCCCAGCTTCGCAGCTGTAAACAGCAGATTCAGCAAGAGTCCTTGTTTTCACCCATTTTGTTTGTAGGTCTCTCGAGATCACTGGCAGCGAAATCCACTTTCAACAAATGCTGACAAGGCTAAGTGAGACTTACCGAAAACATTGGGTCATACTGTGTGAAGAGAATATCCGCTTTTCTGCCATCACAAATAGTTACTGTACCTAGAAATCCTCTTTGCTTCCGATATTTCCTCCTGCTGTCATGTTACAAAAGAAAAGAGAAGTCATGTTTAACAAAAAATCTTGCTGCAACTAAGCAAATGCTCTTGTATAAGGCTGATGTTTTGGAGTAATTTTTGCACATTTGCTTCACAGGCAATGATCCTAAGTGATTATACAGAGAAAAGTCACCTTACGTGATCCCCCTAGTCTATGATCCCAGCAAAGTACTCCCATATATCTTGGTACACAACTGATTTTCATTAGTTACAAAGTACATGCACAACTCATCATCTACCCTTCATATGGAATCTTGTTTATCCATTTTTCTCTGCTGGTTTCTGTTAAATATTTTACCCCTCAATACCACAAATATTTCATACTGTATTTTTAGTCATTTATATAAATGATTTGGATGTGAGAGTAACAGGTATAGTTAGTAAGTTTGCAGATGACACCAAAATTGGAGGTGTAGCAGACAGTGAAGAAGGTTACCTCAGATTACAACGGGATTTTGATCAGATGGTCCAATGGGCTGAGAAGTGGCCGGTACAGTATAATTTAGATAAATGTGAAGTGCTGCATTTTGTGAAAGCAAATCTTAGCAGGACTTATACACTTAATGGTAAGGTCCTGGGGAGTGTTGCTGAACAAAGAGACCTTGGAATGCAGGTTCATGACTCCTTGAAAGTGGAGTTGCACATAGATAGAATAGGGACAAGAGTTGAGAGGTCATGTTGTGGCTGTACAGGACATTGGTTAGACAACTGTTGGAATATTGTGTGCAATTCTGGTCTCCTTCCTATCGGAAGGATGTTTTGAAACTTGAAAGAGTTCAGAAAAGATGAACAAGGATGTTGCCAGGGTTGGAGCATTTGAGTTGTAGGGAGAGGTTGAACAGGCCTGGGGCTGTTTTCCCTGGTGCGTCGGAAGCTGAGGGGTGACCTTATGGAGGTTTATAAAATCTTGAGGGGCATTGATAGGATATTTAGACAAGGTATTTTCCCTGTGGTGGGGAGTCCAGAACGAGAGGGCATAGGTTTAGGGTGAGAGGGGAAAGATATGAAAGAGACCTAAGGAGCAACTTTTTCATACAGAGGGTGGTATGTGTATGGAATGAGCTGCCAGAGGAAGTGGTGGAGGCTGGTGCCATTGGACTGGTATATGAATAGGAAGGGTTTGGAGGGTTATGGGCTGGGTGATGGCAGGTGGGACTAGATTGGGTTGGGTTATCTGGTCGGCATGGACTGGTTGGACCGAAGGATCTGTTTCCATACTGGATGGACATTTCTATGACTCTATGACTTTAATCAGCGAAAAAGTGAGATTCCATTGTCATAAAGAACAGCTGTTTGTTACACTCCGATAGAAAAGGTGATTTTCCTAAAAATAAATTGCTTCCTTCAATTAATTTTGTCATAAATAAGTGGCTTCATTTTAAATTTTTATTCCAAGACATTGATTGAATTTGGCAGAACTAGTCCATTCAGGCAGGATAAGGGAATACTGTCTCATAAAAAGTGCGCAAAACAATATATAGAAGGCTGATAATGAAATATGTATTCTTGATATATATAAATTATGTTTTGGTGTGTAGGGTGAATAAATATTATCTCCTACATTTTAAAAGGATTTCACTTATTACAATTCATAAGAGTCATATTGGACTCGAAATGTTAACGGTGTTTCTCTCTCCACAGATGCTTCAGAACTTCTGAGTTTCTCCAGCATTTTCTGTGTTTGTTACAGATTTCTAGCATCTACAGCATTTTACTTTTATACTTATCGTTTTTGTAATCCAGCCTTGTTCTCAGCCACATGTAAGCTGTGGAGTAGAGTCGCAGGTAGATAGGATAGTGAAGAAGGAGTTTGGTATGCTTTCCTTTTTCAGAGTATTGAGTACAGGAGTTGGGAGGTCATGTTGGGGCTGTACAGGACATTGGTTAGGCCACTGTTGGAATATTGCGTGCAGTTCTGGTCTCCTCCCTATCGGAAAGATGTTGTGAAACTTGAAAGGGTTCAGAAAAGATTTACAAGGATGTTGCCAGGGTTGGAGGATTTGAGCTATAGGGAGAGGCTGAATAGGCTGGGGCTGTTTTCCCTGGAGTGTCAGAGGCTGAGGGGTAACTTTATAGAGATTTATAAAATCATGAGGGGCATGGATAGATAAATAGACAAAGTCTCTTCCGGGGTTTGGGGGAGTCCAGAAATAGAGGGTATAGGTTTAGGGTGAGAGGGGAAAGATATAAATGGGACCGAACAGGCAACCTTTTTACACAGAGGGTGGTATGTGTATGGAATGAGCTGCCTTTAAAAGGCATCTGGATGGGTATATGAATAGGAAGGTGTTAGAGGGATATGGGCTAAATGCTGGCAAATGAGACTAGATTGAGTTAGGATACCTGGTCAGAATAGACTCATTGGACCGAAGGGTCTGTTTCCATGTTGTATACATCTATGCTCTATGACTCTTGGCTTTGCTTATTTATTTTAAAATATAAATATATCTGCATATAAAGAAGTGAAATATAACATTTTAGCTCATCTCTAATTTAGTTAAAAGTAACAAACAGTCTCCCTCTTACTTTATCTCTTGTAATGTTATACATATTGGTTGGTCATTTGGTTTGACCCTATCTGTAATCTCAATTCCATTTTGGCAATAAATAGTGTTTGCAAATTAGTCATAAATTATCAACCAAAGCTTATCTTTCTGCAAATTAGCTAGGCTGAAAGGCAAACAGCAACCAGATCCTTAAAAAAAAACTTATTAAACTTATTGAACATTGTTTGATTTTCAGTCTCCATCTCAGATTTGGAACTGATGTAATGATATGCTTTTCTGTGATTTTTCACATTTCCAACATTTCACATTTCCAATATTAGCATACTTGTCTTAAAAGTATTGTGTTTGGTGACTGGAGATAATATAACACTATGCCAATGCATCACAGAAGTATGAATGCTTCTCATGGAATGCATTAAACACAAACCATGATTGCCAAGAAGCCATATTTTAGAACTATGAGTAGGTAACATGTTGCCATCCATTGACAATGCCAGTGTAGTTAGTTGAGTAAGTGTTGAATGTAGGTTGGAGTTCCAAATAAGTTCTCACTTATTTCATCCTTGTGTGGTGAATGAAATAGATACAAAAGATTTGGGTATGGTGAGAGGATAGGAGATTGTTTGAACTCCATGTCATGTGTGTAAAACTGTTTCATATCTTGACTTAAGATATTCCTCCTGGCTGCAGATCATATGACTGGAGATCAGAATTGCATGCTATGATCTGGTGGTAATATGGTACGTCTGCATTAATAACAGTATTATGGGACTGATTTTAATGTCTAAACTGTACCTGAATAATTTATGTTAGCTCAGGGGGACTACTCTTCAGGTACTTTTATTCAGCCGTCATAATAATGAGAAAATGACTTTTCTTCTCCCTCCAGCTCTTTCGTTCAATGAGCCTTATATTACTTCCACCAGTATAATGTCCACTCAACTTACTTTGATAAAGGTCATTAACCATGGGCAAAAAGTTACAGGACAACAGCTCTGGAAATTTCTCCCAGAGCTCCCAGTAAAACGCAGGAGCATCCAAATGCAATCTTCACTGTAGAAGCTTGACCAATAGCATTCTCCACCTGGTATTTCTATTTTCCTATCCGAACACTGAATTATATAACAATCTATGTTTATAAACATTCATACAACGTATACTTAACAAGAATTTGCTAGGCTTTTTCACAAGACATTAATTTTAAAAAAAACTAACCATTTATAGCTGTTTATCTTCTCCAATTAAAACATGTTGGACTCTAAGTTGCTTTTCACTGGGGATCCTGTCAGTTGCAAAATCATTCCAGTAATTGTTTTCTGAATCATCTCTAATTCATTAACGTCCTGTGAAAAAAGGTTATACAAGTTGCACAGAATATGCAGCCTCAGGGAAAAAAAAAGTGAGCTGGGAAAAAATAACCTGCATAGTCGAAAACCAATAGAAAGCATTTCAACAGCTGATGAGCTTATCTGATAATGTTGATGACTGTTCAATCACCTCACATGGCCTTTTCTACAGGAAATGGGCACCCATTCATTCTACAGAACTGTTTAAAGTTTCCTATTAAAATGCTTAAAACTTTACATTTGCTCAAATTAAAATTTGTCTGCGATTTATGAGCTTGTCCCTTGAATGTATCCTTTACTTGTTACTTTTTCTTGCATTAGTAGTTAAGCTGCAATGCCATTCGACTTATGATATTTTGGTGAATGCTTCTTCATTCATACAAAGCACTCTTTATAAACTCTGCACTCTCTCGGTAAAGACTGATAGCAACTTACAAAATGCTCATTAACATCTTCCTCATTATTAACATCAGAATGTTAAACAGAGAAAAGCAACAGAACTTGATGATAGAAGAAGGTGATTGAAGTTTCACAATGTGTTGTCTTAATTTGTTCAACTGAACAATATATTTTTAAAAAAACAAACAGAAGAATCATATTGGACTTGAAGCATTAACTCTTTTTCTCTCTCCACAGATGCTACCAGGCCCATTGAGTTTCTCCAATACTTTCTGTTGTTAGTTGGTAGCATAGAAAGATGAATCAGCCATTTAGCTCCTCGATGAAGGCGAAAGTGAAGACTGCAGATGCTGGAGATTAGAGTCAAGATTCGAGTCTTGCTGGAAAAGCACAGCAGGTCACGCATCATCCGAGGAGCAGTAAAATCAGCCATTCCTGACAAAAGGCATTTGCCCGAAACATTGATTTTCCTGCTCCTCGGATGCTGCCTGACCTGCTGTGCTTTTCCAGCACCACTCGAATCTTGACCCCGATTTAGCTCCTTGAGCCTATTTAAAATGATTACAGCCAGTCAATGACTTAGCCCTACATACTCATCTTTGCCCTACATCCATTCGTGATCTCTGGTTAATGTAAAGCTGTCAAGTTTATAGTTAAAAGTGAAAAAAGGAATAACTATATACAGAAGAGCAATAGCAAGATCAAGACTAGAAGCAAGGATGTAAATATTGTGGAAGACTGATTAGAAAGGACAGTGAAGCGTGAATAGCATGGGGAAAAGCAGTGCTCAAACTGTAAGAAGATGAATCACTTTGCATGCAAATGTTTAGCTTGGAAAAATCAAAACAAACCTATAAAAATGGCTGCTGGATAAATGTCAGACAATAATTCTGATGAATCACTCTACATCCTACAGCAGGTTGGCATTGTCAAGTCTAAAGGTGATAAATGGTTTGTGACGATTAAATTGATGACTGCAGGCAGAAAGCACCGAGTAAATGTAACATGTCAAATAGACACCGGTTTCTCATCCACCATTATGATCTTTGTAGGCCTGTGTGAAGTGGATCAAAATGTTGAACTAAAATGAAGCTCTCAGAGATAAGGCTGAAGCTATATAATGGAATGATACTCATCTCAAGAATTAAAGTGAAGCTGAGAGCTGAGTGCAATGGGAAGAATGCGGATATGGAGTACCGGGTTAGTAAAATCTACTCAGCTCAGCTGAAGCAAGTCCAAAGTTTGGACCCTACACAAGCCAGAATAGCTTTGCAGTATTCTGCAGGCCAATAAGCCACTGACTGCTGAACAAATCCCAGAAGATTGCAAAAGTCTCGAATATCTTGCAAACTAAAATACAGTGTGATCCCAGCTCAATATTTGCTGAATACAGTTCCAGCTGGAGTCAATTCAAACTGAAAGACAAGCTAGAGGAACCGAGGGCCCAAAAAAACCCCGAAGGTCCTGAAAAAATGGAGAGCAAGATAAGAAGGCCAAGGAATCACCCTTTCAGGTCCTAGCAGCTGATGATAAATAAGTGAAAACAGAAGAGCCAGCAGCAACAAAAGATCTGAAATAAAAAGGCACGGTTAGAAAAAACATGAAGAAAATGATACAATTAAGCATTTCTGAAGTCAAGCACTTCAGTCATGCACTGACTGAAAAGAGATTACGTCCGAATGCTGACATGGTGCTAGCTGTAGCAGGGATGCAATGACCAACTCATGTGAAGGCAATATGATGACTTGTGGGATTCATGATCTGTCTGGCAAAATGTTTGCTTCGATTGACATCAGATTGTGAACAATTACACAAGCTCACTGCTGAGCAAGTGCAGCAGCATTGAGGCAGAGAACAAGAAACCAATTTCTTTTGAATAAACAAATCTAGCAATAACAGTTCAACATATTTTGGTCCTCCTACTCTGCTCATGAACTCACCTTGGAACTGGTGCTTCCTAAGAAGGCATAACACTCCAGGAATAAGCAGATACAAAGCAAATAGAAAAGAATAACTTTTACTTATTTCATTAAATGGCCTGAAAGACTTAAAGACAATGGATACAGAGTATGTTCAGAGACTGATGAAAGTACGTCAGACTGGAATTGTCATGGTTTAAGACATGATCAATAATTTCTCTTTGTTGACCATGTGTGCTGGATACCTAGGGTAACTACAGCATGCATTTTTTGTTTTGTTTCTCTGAGGAAAATGATTGTGTTTAGAGGAATCCAGCTTGCAGGAGCCATGTAAATTCCACATTGAATACAAGTGCTTTCATTTAAGTTTGTGGCAGGAATTAGTCACATTACCTGAAACAGAATAGGCCATTTAGCTCCTTGAACATCCTTTGTTCATGTCTGATCTCAATCTCAGATTGGTTGATCCATCTGATTACTATATCCCTTGATTCGTTTAGACTTCAATAGAACTATCAATCTCAGCCTGGGGATGGGGGCAGAGTTCCTCAAAACGTACTTTCCAAACCCATGATTTCTGCCTCAGAAAAGGGCAAAAACAGCAGATTTATGGGGACACTAACAAGCTCACCTCAAAATTACACCTCATTCTGACTTAGGGGAGGTGATGGCCCAATGGTATCCTTGCTGGATTGTTGATCCAGAGACCCAGGTAATGTGCTGGTTTGAATCATGCCATGGCAGAAGTCTGGAATTAACACCCTCATGAATCCGTTGCTGATTGTCTGGAAAAAGCCATCTGGTTCAATAAAGTCTTTTGGGGAGGGATACTGCCATCCTTACTGGTCTGGCCTGCATGTGACTCCAGGCCCACAGCAAAGTAGTTGACAATTAGAGATGGGCAAAAAATGTTGGCCTAGTCAGCGCCACCCTCATCCTGCGAATCTTGCAACTATATTTTCATTCCTTCACTGTTGCTGGGTCAAAGTTCTGAAACTCCCTTCCTAACAAACTATATGTGTCCTTACACTATATAGATGGCAGCAGTTAAAGAACCACCATCTTCCACAGGGCAATTAAGGAAAGACAGTAAACGCTGACCAGACCAGCAACACCCATATCCCATGAAGAAACAAAAAAAATGACCTTCATTACATTGAAATTTAATTTTCCACAGTTTTGCCTATTTCCTTAGTATATCAACAATTTACTTCCATCTATACTGCTATGCCAGTGATTAAGAAGAAATGTATAATCAAGGTCCCAATACAGGTCTGTGTGTCTAGCCACATCCTGCCAATTAGACAACCTCTCCATAATAGACGGAAGTGGGTACTGCAGATGCTGGAGATTAGAATCAAGATTAGAGCGGTGCTGGAAAAGCACAGCAGGTTAGGCAGCATCCGAGGAGCAGGAAAATTGACATTTCGGACAAAGACCCTTCAACAGGAATGCCTCCTGCCACTCAGTCAATTTCTTAGCCAGATCAACGATTTCTGTTCATTTTCATGAGTCAACAGCTTTTACAGGAAGGATTTTATTAAATGTATTGCAGAATTCTGTATGAATAATTGTATTACATAAGTGTTGTATTTAATTTTTTTTGTGGATGCAAGATTGAAGGGTATTGGACAGCTGGATTGTTCTATTTCAGAAGTCAATGAAAGGATAGTGGAACAGTTGTTTTAGCAGTCACTTCTTAAAAGTCACATATCTTGTGTTATCTGCTCATTTACTGCAGACATCTGCTGGGTTTTAGCTTGTATACTGTACACACTGCTTTGCAGGTTGTTTGGATTTTTCGCTTTTAGGACCGGCCCCGCTCTCTGGTTTCTGAAAGCCATTTTGTTGTGGTTTCCAGTGTGGTTTCTAGAGCTCTGGTCCAATTGCAACCCTGATTGTCCTCCAAAAGAATGTCCAGAAGAAGTCTTGGTGCTACATTTCAAGAGTATGCTGTGTTGGCAACGATTCAAAGATTGTGTTGGTGATGTCCATCTTGGTTTACCAGAATGTCAGAGTCGAAGAGTTTGGTGCTGGAAACATACAGCAGGTCAGGCAGCATCCAAGGAGCAGGATGCACCTCAGCTACTGCCTGACCGGCTGTGTTTTTCCAGCACCACACTTCTTGACTCTGATCTCCAGCATAGGCAGTCCTCAATTTCTCCTGACCAGAATGTCAGACCAACATCATCTAATCAATAGACACTTTTCTGTGAGGTCAAGAACTAAGTCTTACTGAACAAAAATTTTCTTTTTTCCCCCAAAGTGAATCTCTACAGAGAGAAATTTGTTTTCTTCCCCATGGTGTTTGTGTATATGTGTCAGCGTTTGTGTGTGTGCATGTGTGTACATAGCTGTGCATGTAAACATTCTTGTTTTCATATTCCAAACTAAATGTGTTAACCATTTTGACACCATAAGTTTTGTTTATAATTACAGATAACTTTGTGCTTATTAAAAGAATCTTGTTGATGGATGTGATTTTAAATCTAATACAGAGAGAACTAGCCATTTGGATACATAATTGGCTCAAAGGTAGAAGACAGAGGGTGATGGTGGAGGGTTGTTTTCAGACTGGAGGCCTGTGACCAGTGGAGTGCCACAAGGATCGGTGCTGGGTCCTCTACTTTTTGTCATTTACTTAAATGGTTTGGATGCGAGCATAAGAGGTAAAGTTAGTAAGTTTGCAGATGACACCAATATTGGAGGTGTAGTGGAGAGTGAAGAGGGTTACCTCAGATTACAACAGGATCTGGACCAGATGGGCCAATGGGCTGAGAAGTGGCAGATGGAGTTTAATTCAGATAAATGCGAGGTGCTGCATTTTGGGAAAACAAATCTTAGCAGGACTTATACACTTAATGGTAAGGTCCGAGGAAGTGTTGCTGAACAAAGAGACCTTGGAGTGCAGGTTCATAGCTCCTTGAAAGTGGAGTCGCAGGTAGATAGGATAGTGAAGAAGGCATTTGGTATGCTTTCCTTTATTGGTCAGAGTATTGAATACAGGAGTTGGGAGGTCATGTTATGGCCATACACGACATTGGTTAGGCCACTGTTGGAATATTGCGTGCAATTCTGGTCTCCTTCCTATTGGAAAGATGTTGTGAAACTTGAAAGGGTTCAGAAAAGATTTTCAAGGATGTTGGCAGGGTTGGAGGATTTGAGCTACAGGGAGAGGCTGGACAGGCTGGGGTTGTTTTCCCTGGAGCGTCAGAGGCTGAGGGGTGACCTTATAGAGGTTTACAAAAGTATTAGGGCATGGATAGGGTAAATAGACAAAGTCTTTTCCCTGGGGTTGGGGAGTCCAGAACTAGAGGGCATAGGTTTAGGATGAGAGGGGAAAGATATAAAAGAGACCTAAGGGGCAACATTTTCACACAGAGGGTGGTACGTGTATGGAATGAGCTGCCGGAGGAAGTGGTGGAGGCTGGTAGAATTGCAACATTTAAAAGGCATCTGGATGGTTATATGAATAGGAAGGGTTTGGAGGGATATGGGCTGGGTGCTGGCAGGTGGGACTAGATTGAATTGGGATATCTGGTCGTCATGGACAGGTTGGACCGAAGGGTCTGTTTCCATGTTGTACATCTCTATGACTCTATGAGAAAGCATGCAATTCACCATATCGGGAACTGGATAAAACAATTAAGTTTATATTCTAACCCAAAGTGTAGTGCAGGAACTAAAGAAAATAATGCTGTCCTCCCATCTCAGTCAGAACAATATCTATGGAGATTTCTCTGCCTGCTACTTAACTCACCTCTTTGAAAAGTGTAGGTTCATCAGACATGACCTATCCTTTATGAATCCATGCTGGTTTTCTTTGATCAGCTGAAAATTTTCATGTTGTTCAGACACTCTATCCTTAATTATAGACTCTAGTAATTTTCTGACAACAGATGTTAGGCTAACTGGTCTATAATTCCCTGGTTTCCCTCTTTCACCTTTTTAAAATAGCAAAGTGAGTTGCATAACGCATTAGCTGCATAATGAATAACTGTATAATAACAGAGCACAGAAAGTTAGAATTCATTTAATTGCATACCTTCTAAAGGGTCTGATGCACAAGCACATAGATGTGCAAATGCAAAGCCAGTTTAATACTTGATATATAAATGTACAACCTGCTTGGTTACACAGCAAATAAATTTTCAGGACAAGATATCTTATTACATATAAAATTCATTGCCCGCTTAAACTCAGAAATTCAAAGCCTGCCTATAAAGATACATCTTTGCATTATCTAATAACGTAAAACATTAAAAATTCTTCAAAAATAGAGAGTGCCAAAATTCAATACCTGCTGTATTGCTTAAATGTATTATCCACTTAATCAGGCAACATATAAACACATAATCTATTTAATTATGGCAATTAGATCATTGTAATTGTTTAAAGTCATGTGGAGAACCCCTGGAAAATGGGCATAGAGATCAAGTTATGCAAATAACTGGCACCCACTCATTGCAGTGTGATCAGCATGCTGAATTTATGCTGTCTGTTGATTTGATCAAAAACACTGTCTGTGCGCATTAGCAGGGCATCTGAGATTATGGCTGGACGGTGCTACTTAAAGCTATCATGCACCTCTCAAGTGAAATGTACAGTAGAACTAGTGAGAGTTAGTTATGAATTGAATCTACTTTAATATTAGAAAAAGAAGCTCAACATTTCAAGCTTTCCTAATAATATGTTGGAACCTTTGTGTAGGAAGTGGCGAGAAAGAGACCCCGCCTAAATATACATGCAGGAGTGGCGGTGAGTGGATAGGAGTCCTTCAAGATGTAACATTTGGAGTCAGTGAGAAGAAGTAGCATCAAAGGTGCAATGGTCCATGATCTTGAATGAGTGCACAAAAATATTTATGGTCTAACAAGTTCTCAAGAAACACTGCATATACTAGCTTACCGGAGAGTGATGAACCCAGCGAGCCAGACAGCATCAAGAGGTGGAGAAGTCACCGTTTCAGGTGTAACCCTTCTTTTTTTTGGTCTCCTACCAAGAGAGTGACGTTGCAAATTAGTCAGATAATGGGTTCAAATGGTCTGGGCTACAGAAGGTGGCTTGTGAATATATATATAACCAAATGCTTGGTACACAGGAAAACATTATGAAAAGCTTGCATTCGATATTTAGGAATGTAGGGGAACCTATCACCAACTTGGCACAGGCCTCCATGTGAAAGTGGCAGCCCATCCTTTCCAATAATAAATGAAGCATTACTTCCATCAGCACATAGCTCAGGGTGACAGCATTCCTGCACCCACTCCTGTACTTTGCCAATGTCATTGCTATTGTCAGCTCATCGAGAATGCTATAATCTAACATGAGCTCTCACTGCCTGAATCCAGGCCTTTGAAACTTGGAGATGTTTGCTATACTTGTGCACGTGCATGTGAGTAGCCTTCTATGTTCCACACTTTAGTCAAGAGAGAAGCATCAAGTAGGACCACTAGAATAAGCAAATACTGACACCAAGGAGATGCACAAAAGTGATTGATTTTAATTTGCATGCAATGTTTAGTGGTTAAATTCATAAATTTGGCTCTGATTTTGTATTTGAGGTTGGCTTTGAGGACGATAATGAACTGAGAGAGCTACCAGTAACTGTTATCAGACACAGGAAAGGTGAGTTGCAGTGAGAAACAAAAATGTGAGCCTTAATGAATTGGCAGGTGTTATTTAGGTAGTCAGAAGTAAGGACTGCAGATGCTGGAAACCAGAGTTTAGATTAGAGTGGTGCTGGAAAAGGACAGCAGGTCAGGCAGAATCCAAGGAGCAGGAAAATCGACGTTTTGTGCAAAAGCCCTTCATCCGGCTATTCCTGATAAAGGGCTTTTGCCCAAAATATCGATTTTCCTGCTCCTCGGATGCTGCCTGACCTGCTGTGCTTTTCCAGTACCACTGTAATCTAAACCCAGGTGTTGTTGAGGTTACTGGTATCACAGAAGTCTGATTATGCAGAGACCTTGTAGAAAGGGGTACAGTTACATTGTACCTCATGCCTTCTCCTCCTTTTCGTCTTGCTCCATATTCTGTTCCTCCACATTGCTTATGCTGCTCAGCTTGTCACCTAATAGGTATTATCAAAGACAATTCCCTCGCAATAGCCAGGTTGTGCAACAAACACTATATCAACACAAATCTCAATGGCAACTCAACTGAGAACCACAGGGCCCAATAGCCCAGGCAGCAGAAATATTGCTTGAGGATGCTGATGGTTTTCTGTATAATATTCCTTGTGGCAACATAGTTCTCAGTGTAAGTTCACTCTGATGTATTCTTGATCAGCCATAATCCATGTCACGAGAGAATAAAGTTTGTTGACCCAGGAGTCAACATTTTACTTGGAATGGTGATTCAAATACAGGTGATCCAGAGTATGATTGCTGAATGAAGTCATCACATTTGCCAGTAGGTTATTCATGAATTTAGCTTCTTAGTCATCCACGTAAAAAAGTAGTCCTTAAAAAGTTGACAATCTTTGGTCTACCACCAGTTTTTGCTGCTTTGTATGCCTTAGTTTTTGATTGGATACTCTCCTTCACTGCCCTTTTAAACCATGAATGGTTCATTTTTCTCATGAAATTCTTCTTTTTGATGAATACATTTTTGATGTGCATCAGAAAATATCTGCAAAAATGTCTGCTGTTGTTCTTCTTCTGAATCCCTCTGTGTCTATTTTCCTGACTCACTTTAGACTGTTATTTCTTTATACCTCAAGAATTGCCTCTAAATAAGTTGAAGACATTGCTCCGTTTATAACCAGAATTTGCCACTTGCTTTAGGAATACATTTTGTTCAGAGTAAATGGATTATGTTGAGTTCACTGTTTCCTTTATACTGGATAGTAGTACAAAAAAGGAAGTGAATCACCATTTTGGTTATTAAATCAACACTATTATAGTACATAAGAATATAAGAAATAGGAGCAGGAGTAGACCATCGGGTCATCAATCCCACTTCACCATTCAATAAGGTCATAGCTGATTTTTTCATGGACTCAGCTCCTTTTACCCGTCCACTCACCATAAATCTTGATTCCTTTACTGTCAAATATCTATCTATCTTCATCATAAAAACGGTGAATGAGGTAACCTCAACTGCTTCACTGGGCAGGAAATTTCACAGATTCACAACTCATTGGGTGAAGAAGTTCCTATTCAACTCAGACCTAAATCTGTTCTGTCTTATTTTGAGGCAAAATCCCCCCAATTTTAGCTTCACCCGCCAGTGGAAACAACCTCTGTGCTTCTATCTTATCTATTCCCGTCATAATTTTGCATGTTTCTATAAGATACACCCCTCATTCCTCCAAATTCCAATGAGTATAGCCTCAGTCAACTCAATGTCTCCTCATAAGCCAACCCTCTCAACGCCGGAATTAACCTGTTGAATCTCCTCTGGATGCCCACCAGTCCCTCAAGTAAGGAGATCAAAACTATGCACAATACTTCAGGTGTGGCCTCACTAGCACCCAATATAGCTGCAGCATAACCTCCCTGTTTTTATATGCCAACCCTCTAGCAATGAAGGACAATATCCCATTTACCTTATTAATTACCTCCTGCACCTGAAAACAAATTTTCTTTGATTCATGCACAAGGACACCCAGATCCCACTGCACAGCAGCATGCTGCAATTTCCACCATTTAAATAATCATCCATTTTGCTATTATTCCTACTAAAATGGATGACCTCACATTTACTAATACTGTATTCCATCTGCAAGACTCTTGTCCACTCATTTAATCTACATATACCCCTCTGCAGACTTTCAGTGTCCTCTGCACACTTTGTTCTACCACTCATCTTAGTGTCATCTGTAAACTTTGACATGCTATACATGTTCCCCAACTCTAAATCATCTATATAAATTGTGAACAGTTCCAGTCCCAGCAGTGATCCCTGAGGCACACCACTAGCCACTGATTGCAACCAGAAAAACACCTATTTATCCCCAATCTTTGCTTTCTGTTAGTTAACCAATCTTGTATCCTTGCTAATACACAACCTGTAATGCCATGCACCTCTATCTTCTGCAGCAGCCTTTTGTGCAGCACCTTCATGCCTACTAGAAATTCAGATGCAACACTGGTACCCTGTTGTCCAACACGCTCATAATACCCTCAAAGAATTCTAGTAAATTAGTTAAATATGACCTCTGTTTGCGAACCCATGCTGTATCTGCTCGACAGGACAATTTCTTTCCAGATGTCTCTCTATACCTTCCTTAATGATAGATTCAAGCATTTTCCACACTACAGAGGTTAAGCTAATGGGTCAATAGTTAACCGCGTATCTCCTTTTTTAAACAGCGGCATCATTTTCTGTTTTCCAATCTGATAGAAACGCCTTAGAGTCCAACAAATTTTGATAAATTGCCACGAGTGTACTTGTTATTTCCCTGTCATCTCTTTTAATACCCTGGGATGCATCTCATCAGGGCCAGGAGACTTATCTATCTTTAGTTCCTTTAGCTTGCTCAACACTACCTCTTAGTGATAATGATCATTTCTCTGGTCTTCACCTGCCATAGCCTCTTTATCCCCAATTATTGGCATGTTATTTATATCTTCCACTGCGAACACTGACACAAAATGCTTGTTCAATACCTTGGCCATTTCTGCATTTCTTATTATTAAAGTCCCCTTCTCATCCTTTTAAGGGCCAATGTTTATCTTAGCCACTCTTTTTCATTTTATATATTTGAAGAAACTTTTGCTATCTGATTTTAAATTCTGAGCTAATTTACCCTCATAATCTAGCTTATCTTTCTTTATAGCTTTTCTCATGGCCTTCTGTTGACCTTTAAAGATTTTCCAAACATCTAATCTTTGGTAGTTTGTATGCACTGGCTTTCAATTCGATCCCTTCCTGACTTTGCTTAGTGATCCTTGGCTGATTATCCTTTTTTCCTACAGTCCTTCCTTTTCACTGATATATACTTTTGCTGAGCACTGTGAAAAGTCCTCCATTGTTCCTCAATTGTCCCACTGTAGTCTTTGCTCCCAGTCTACCTTGGCCAACTCCTCCTTCATCCCATTGTAATCTCCTGTGTTTCAATGCAAGACACTAGTATTGCATTTTACATTCTCACTCTCCATCTGTATTGTAAATTCAACCATACTGTGAGAGGGTTACAGACCAATGTGAACTTGGCCCGGGCAATCATAAAGGCTAACCTCCCATCTATAGAATCCATCTACCAGGCCAGCTGTCAAGGAAAGGCTGCCAGCATTCAGAAAGATCCATTCCACCCTGACAATGTTTTTCGACAACCTTTACCATCGGGGAGAAGGTACAGCAGCCTGAACACATGCTCCAGCCGGTTTCATAACAGTTTCTACCCTACTGTTGTTAGAATACTGAATGGACTCACAAACTCTTGACACTCACCTTTACCTATGTTTTTGTTTTTGCAGTTGTTTATCTATTATTTACTCTCTATGCTACTTAACTCTGTGATCTGCCTGTATTGCTCACAAGACAAAGCTTTTCACTGTGCCTTGGTACACGTGACATTAACTTCAGTTCAATTCAATTCAATTCAAATCATCACTCCTTTTAAGAGGCTCCCTAACTATGAGATCATTAATTATTCCTGACTTATTACAGAGGACCAGATCTAGGGTAGCTTGCTCTCTCGTAGGTTCCATTACATACTGTTCAAGGAAACTAATAATGATATAACTTGTAAAGTATTGGCATTTGTTTCTCAACACATTCCTCCTGTCACAGTCATAACATTTGGCTATGTAGTCTTTCTTCATTATTCCAATGTTCTCAATTCCCCAAGCAATGCTTTCAAGACATCCATGTCTGGAATGAATGAATGAATGAATGATTTATTGATAGTCACTTGCATTTTACAATGAATAATACAGTAAAATACAGTGAAGATCTTCAACAGACACCATAATCCGATGCCATTTTGAATAGTTTAAGAATAACAGGGATAAAAGATGTCACTGAAAGAGAGCCCTGATCTGGCTCACCAATGATACCTACGCTGCCACCTCTCCTCCACTGCCTCACCACCTGTGCTGGACACACCAGTGTAGGAATTGCCACTCATGAGGTGCCATCTGTTCACCACTGGACCCACCTTGCTGCTGCTGAGGCCAATGCCAGTTCTCATGCTGAACCTACACTCACCTCGCAATCAAAAGTTCCTGTCTCTGCTTGTTCTTTCCTGGATTAAGTCAAGTGGTAACAATCAAGACTTCAATGTCATCTCGATCCCACACTATACGTCGTGTACTGGAAGAATTCTAAGTGTTTCATTATCGGACACTGTTCAGCATCACAGGAAGTGATGAGTAATCCTATTGCTTGATTTTAAATGTGACCTTGTAGAGTTGTAAGAGAGCAATAAGATATGTTCCAGTGAAGCTTATGTTTTTATATATCTCTGCAGTGGTATGTGTTCTTTTATGTGCTGTATTTGTCAAACATTGCTAAAAATATTGCTGGAAAATATTACTGAAACTTTAGCCAAGTCTACAAGGCTTCCAAAAACTGTCTGTGATCAGTCGCGTCCACATCTTCAGTACCATTTTGAAATTTTCACATGATTGCTGTGCAGTTTTTTAAAAGCAGACACTGTTCAATTCAACGTGACCTCTCACATTTTTACTCAATTAATTAATGAAATAAATCTCAGTTAATTGCATGTATTTTGTAGAGACACTTATTTCTATGATCTGAAGGTATCGGTCTTATTTCTAAGAGGTCATGTGGTGCACTGATAGTGTCCCTATCTTTGGGTCAGAAACTCTAGGTTTGAGTCCAGGTGGGTGGCACAATGGCTCAGTGGTTGGCACTGCTGTGTCACAGCACCAGGGATCCAGGTTCGATTCCAAACTCAGGCGACCCCTGTGCGGAGTTTGTACATCTTCCCGTGTCTGCGTGTCCAGGGTGCTCTGGTTTTCTTCCACAATCCAAAAGATATACAGGTTAGGTGAATTGGCTGTGCTAAATTGTCTGCAGTGTTCAGGAATGTGTAGGTTGGGTGCATCGTTCAAAGATTAAATGTAGAGGAATGGGTGTGGGTGGGTTACTTTTTGGAGGGTCAGTGTGGACTTGTTGGGCCAAAGGGCCTTTTTCACACTGTAGGGATTCTATAATGAGTCCAATGCTAGGATCTGCAGACCATAGAAGGTGTATTTGTGATGTGGCTAAATCCAGTTGAGTGTGAGCCTGTAAATTTTTCCAATACACTCGGTGAGAGGCAGCAAGAGTGGGGAACTTTCCTGCTCCCCCATTCTGCAGAACACAATGGCAAACTACTGTAGTATTTTTCATCATCCAATTCAATGGAATTCCACATCCCCAACTCACAAAAATGAGGATGACAGAAATTATAGAAACTCTTGTTTCCAATTATAAATTATATTCGTTAACAATGTTGCCTCAACTTCTATTTGGTGTTCAGAGAAACGCATTGTTCTGTGCTGTCTCTTTGCGCTCAACGTCTTAAACGTCTTTAAGGGAATGTTACCCCTCAATAGACTATTTCTCCTTGTGCAGCACATTCATGATTGTTATACCCACCACACAGCCACACAGCTTAAAGGCAAACTGTCCATTACAGTAATCTGTAATTTCTAACACTTTGGCTGCTTCATTATAAATGCTATACCTGTAACTGCTGTGCCAACAAGCCAACCAACAAAAGGTAATTCATTTGAGGTTTGCAGATTGCAAACATATGTCTGAAGGCTGTTTCTAGGGTACTTGCTTATGCCATACATATTTCATCTCCTCCTCTCAGTCATTTACTCTAACACATACCAATCAAAATCCCCACTGACCTGACAGGGAGTAGAATACATTCTTATGATTACAGAATGAGAAATACCCCTCACTATACGTTTCCAGACAGCTGAGCAGAAAAGAACAGCATTGTTTCTGAAGCTTTGCTTTGTTTCATGCATTCTTTATAAACGGGCCTGATGCAGAATGGAAATAGCTGCACTTGGTGATTGTGAGGAGAATCTCAGCTTCTTTCACTTTAAGTAGAAATCCATCATCTTACAATCTATGTAAACATAAGCAAAGATCTCAAGGCTAAACATCAAGCAATTGAAAACAAGGAAGCATGAATTATGTAATTAAAAGGGAAAACGCTGCATAATATTAAAAAAAATCAAATAAAGACTGCGGAAATGCATTCAAAAGAAGGAATATGCAACAGAAAGGAATGACCTGCATTACATAGTTGAGGAGGATGAATTATATTTATAGTTAAATTTAGACTTGGGTTTTATTATCAGGTGTACTGAAGTACAGGGTATAAGAGTACAGTGAAAAGTGTACAATGTTGCCACACACAGTGCCCGGGTACAAAATCTGACTTACAGAAATAGAGAAATGAAGAAATGAGTTAAAATGTTCAACACTACAGTCTTCTTAGTAAAAAAAAAGAGAAAAATAAAGAAATGAAGTTAAAATATAACATATTACAGTCCTTTCTTGAACATGGGCTTTCAGTTACTCCAAGCTGGTCATTCCAAAGAGGGTTCACTCATCCTCACGCTGGGCTAAGACCCACCCAGGCACACCAGGCTTCGTCACCACTCGCAAGGCTTTGGCCCCGACTGCCGCATCACCACTGCTGCCATTTTTCACCACTGCCACCTTGTCATTGACCACTGCTGTTGCCAGTCTTCATCACTGCTACCTTGTCATTGACCACCACTGCTGCCAGTCTTTACCTCAGCCACCTTGTCATTGACCACCACTGCTGCCAGTCTTTACCTCAGCCACCTTGTCATTGACCACTGCTGCTGCCAGTCTTTACCACTGATTATCGATCACCGCTGCCAGCATCCAGGCTCACACTGCGCACTACCAACTGCCACTCTCCATTGACTCCATATAATTAAGGAGAAAAGATGTTATTGTAGTATGGTGCTTATATCCTTCCCTCACATAAAGACTGCGGCATTTCATAAAGAAGAAATTGTATCTTCACAAAGACAATTTTATTGGGTTTAATTTTTTAGAAACACTTTGCTTCCTTTTTTGAAGCACTAGAAACACATACTTACCTCAAGGCCAACATTTTCATTCATTGATGATCTCAGGAAGGAGGCTCAACCACTTGGACCATATACAGTATCTGAAATTTCATTTGTCAATAGACATGACTTTTCTCACCATTATCCTGAATGGTTAGCAGATCAATATTTTTACACAGTGAGTATTATGATCTGTAAGGGTGAGGGAAGCGCATTCAAAGTAACTTTGAAAAACAAGTTGGATTTATAGCTAAAAAGGATTAGTTAAAGAAGGCTAAAGGGAAACAGCAGGGGTGTGAGACCGTAAGTCCATAAGATATAGTAAAATAATCTGGCCAATTAGCCCATTGAGTCTGTTCCACCATTAAGTCATGTCTGATAAGTTTCCCAGCCCCATTCTCTTGCCTTCTCCCTGTAATCCTTGATCCCCTTATTCATCAGGACCCTATCTCTATCTTAAACATACTCAATGACTTGGCCCTCTATGAGCCTTCTGCAGCAATGAATTTGACAGATTTACCACCCCCGGCCACACAAATTCCTCCTAATCTCAGCTCTGAAGGGTTGTCCCTTCATTCTGAGGCTGTGACTTCGGGTCCTAGTCTCTCCTACAAATGGAAACATCTTCTTCACATTCACTTTTTCTAGGCCTCTCAGTATTCTCTAAGCTTCAATCGGATTCCCACCTAATCTTTCTAAACTTCATCAAGTAGAGACCTAGAGTCCTCAACCAATCCTCATAAGACAAGCACTTTATCTGTAGGATCATTCCTTTGAACCTTCTCTGGACCCTGTCCAACTCCAGCACATCCTTCCTTAGATACAGAGCCCAAAATTGCTCACAATAATCTAAATGCTGTCTGACCAGAGCCTATGCAGGCTCAACAGGACATTGCAGCTTTTGTAATCCATCTCTCCTGAAATGATTGCTAACATTGCATTTACCTTTGAATTGCATGTTAACCTTAAGAAAATCCTGAACTAGTATTCAAAAGTCCCTTTGTGATTCAGATTTCCAAAGCCTTTCCCCATTTAGAAAATATTCTACACCTTTATACACTTTCCCGCATTATATTCCATCTGCCTTCTTTGCCCACTCTCCTACCCTGTTCAGGTCCTTCTGCAGCCTTTCCACTTCCTCAAAATTACGTTCCTCTCCACCTATCTATGTTTCAGCTGCAAATTTAGCAACAATGTCCTCAGTTCCTTTGTCCAAATCATTAATGCATAACATAAATGGTTGTGGTCCCAATGTGGACCCCTGTGGAACTCTATTCGTCACTGGTTGTCATCCTGATAGATTCTTTAATCCCTACTTGATGCCTTCTGCCAGTCAGCCAATCCTCTATGACAGTTCCTTGCTGCTAACACCATGGGCTCTTATTTTATTCTACAGCAACCTGTTTGGCACCTTGTCAAAGGCCTTCTGGAAATTCAATTACATCACATCCACTTGCCCTCATTTGCCTAGCCTTCTCATTACCTCCTCAAAAGAATTCTATTTAACCATGCACGTCCAAGTTCTCCACAATCTCATCCTTAATAATGGACTTTGAAATCTTATCAATGACCAAGGTCAGGCTAATTGACTTACAGTTTCCTATCTTTTTCCTCCCTCTCCTCTTAAACAAAGGGGTTACATTAGCCATTTTCCAGTCCTCCAAGACCTTTTCTAACTCCAGTGGTTCCTAAAAGATCGCCACCAGTGCCCCTACAAGTTCCTCAGCTATCTCCTTTACAACCTGGCATGTAGTCCATCTGTCCTGGAGTGATTTATCAACCTTCAGACTTTTCAGCTTCCTCAGCACTTTCTCTTTAGTGATGGTCACCACACACACCTCTGCCCCCGAACGCCCCTGACTTTTAGAGAGCTGATACTGGCATAATGGACCAAGTGGCTTTCAACTCTCCTGTACAATCTACAGAGATTGCACTCAACCTCTGTTCAAATTTCCAATATCTATTTTCAATGGGTTAGGCTTCCATCATGATGGAAAGCCACATTTTGATCCACATCATGTTAGAAAGGTATGCAGGGATAGAAGAATACAGCTTACTGTTTTGCTGGTATTTTTCTATGCTGAAAGTAAAATATTCTGCTCTGGGGCTCAGCAGAGCAATAGCATGACATGCAGCTTGTATTCACCATAGTTCAGAGCTTCTACAAGCAGAGTTTCATTCAGATTTACCTTTAATACATGTTGGCACCGGTTCATTGACATAACTAGTAAACACCATGGAAACAAAATTGGTCAGGACCTAAAAGTACCCACCCAGATCACAATGTGATTGTACATACATGGTTGCATTCAATGAATACTGAGGTTGTTACACTGTCTGGATGCATTTAGAAGCAATTGTTCTGTTAGTCGGATCTTCACAATCACAAAAACAGCCTAATATGAATACTTTTAAAATAAAAGTCATTAAACTTACAAATTGTTTAATTCATTTATTTTTATTTGCCAACATTATTTCACTTGGGTTCACTTTTAAAGATGGGATGTGAATTATGTATTATTTTGTGGGGCCATTAACTTTTTAAATTACTAATCATTAATGCATGCTTGCTGCTCACAAAGCAAGCAAGGTACAGTTTTATAAGTAACTACTCAGAGATGTATAAGTGCAAGTACTGTTCTTTGCCAAAGTAGTTTCTATTTAGATAAGAAACTTAACAGGACTAGTGTTTACCTCAGTGCTGTTGCGTTATTGCAAGATTCCAGACCATATAATTCTTTTTCTTGAAGGCATTTATATGCCATCATGGCATGTGGCATTTCTATAAAGCCTCATCTTTAGTCATCCTTTGTAAGTCTCTGTAGGATGTTCAGTCAGTTATGTAATGTTCAGTAACATTTCAATAAATGCAGAACCCAGATTATGTGTAAGTCTGTTATATTGTTTAGTTGGTTAGTAATATTAATAAACTGGAAGACATCTGCCCCATCAAGAAGCTGATTCTCAGTGTCACCTATTTTGTGAGCCAATGCATAAAAAATAAACTACAAAGTATATCAGCTCGCACTCTATTTACACCTGAAAGCAGAACATTAGGAGGATAAACATAAGAATATGAGAAACATGAGCAGGAATAACTTCCATAACTCCGCAAGGCTTTCATCATTCAATAAGATCCTCTACCTTAACTTCACCCTCATGTCCTCTTGTCATGTACCTTGATTTTCTTAGTTCTTAAAAGCCTATCAATCTCAGCCTTGAATATGCTCAATGGCTAAGAATGGAGAACAAGAACAAAGAACAAAAAACGATGCAATAAAAGAATTGGCTCTTCAGCCCACCAATATTGCATTGACATATAATGCCCTCCTAAACTAAAAGCTTTGTGCCTCTACATTGTCTGCATTTCGCTAATCCCTTCCTATTTGTATTTCTGTTAAGTTGCCTCTTAAATGTGCTATCGTATCCTCCTCCAGCACCTCCTCCAACAGCATATTCCCGGCATTTCCTACCCTCTGTGTCAAAGTACATCTCCTTTAAACTTTCCCCCTTTTATCTTGAACCTATGTTCCCGAGAAATTGACATTCTACTCTGGGAAAAAGACTCTTAACTATCCACTCTCTCCATGTGACTCATACATTTGTGAACTTTCATCAGGTTCCCCATCATCCTTCAATGTTTAAGTGAGAATAAACAAATTTTGTCCAGTCTCTCCTCATAGCAAATGCCCTCCTAAACAGGCAACATAATGGTAATCTATTCCTGTATCTCCTCCAAAGCCTCCACATTCTTCTAGTAGAATGGTGACTGGAACAGTCCAAATGTGACCTAATAAAGTTCCATACAGCTGCAGCATGACATGTCAATGTTTATACTCTATGCCTCAAATGATGAAAGCAAGCAAGCCATATATCATAGTGACCTCCTTATCCACTTGTATTGCCACTTTCAGGGAACAGTGGACCTGTCCACCTAGATCACTGGGTGTTGATACTAGAATCAAGTAGCTGACACTTTGTCCTGATACTATGACCAGAAGAAAATGCCTTCCCACCATTGGAGTCATGTGCATCCTGGTTTTCCAGCAGAACTTGATTTAGGTAAAAATGCACAAGGACATCAAAAGTATACACTGGTTGGCATTGTCATCTGACCCACAGAAGCGCTTATATCCCAATCACTGCTGTTGCTGTTATTTCCTGAACTCACCTCAAAGAAAGAATAGTTTTAGCAGACGATGGATGAGTTTACTGTCTTTCTCCAGTTTCACCACTCCATTGATAATGGCAGTTATTAAAATGTTTTACCCAGTTCCTGATATGGACAATTATATACTCTATCAATAATAGGTTTAAGAATAAAAATGTTTGATCAACTAAGTTTATTTAATAAACAACAAACTTATTGCTACAATGTACACAAGAAAAGACCTATTTGACAAAGCTAATGAACATATAAGTTGAAAATATGAGAGTATAAACATTTATCTTTCTAAATGTGCCAATAAGCATGTAGTCTCACACAGCAGGTAAAGGAGAAGTAAAAGAGATTAATTTCCCCACAGAGATTAATTTTGGACAAGAACAGTTTGGCCAAATATTTGTTAATTATTTGAGATTAATATCTGAAATATTCCAGGTGACTTTTTGTCTGGCATCCTTGCTGACACTAGACACATATACTTGTCACTGATATTTCCCTAGAAATAATATATTTTGGCAATGTCAAGAAGAAGTCTTCCAAAGGCTTCTCAGAAAGAATTACTGTTTCAATTTTTTAGCTTTCCAGTAGGATATTGAGGGGGTTTCACAGAAAATGAAAAAAAGGTAGGTTTGGGAATTTTACCACATTGTAGACTATACCCCAACTGAAATCCAAAGCAATGTCAAATAGCTAAATTCCCAACAGCCGTAAACTTGAACACATTAGTAAGGTAACTTTTTTTTTTATTCTTTATTTTTCTTTGGGAATTTAGAATAGTGGGAATGGAGGTTAGGGCAGTTGAATGTTCCTCCTGCAGAATGTAAGTGCACCAACTCCAGCTCCTTGAAAACTGTGTTAGACAACTAGAGCTGGAGCTGGATGAACTTTGGATCTTTCAGGAGGCGGAGGGGGTTATTGAGAGGAGTTACAGGGAGGTAGTCACACCTCAGGTGCAAGAAAGAGGCAGATGGGTTACAGTCAGGGGACAGAAAGTGAACCGGCTGGCAGTGCAGGGAAATCCTGTGGTCATTCCCTTCAGTAACAAGGATACCATTTTTTGACACTGTTATGGGTGACACCTTACCAGGGGTAATCCATGGGGTCCCGGTTCCTGGCACAGAGTCTGTCCCTGTTGCTCAGAAGGAAAGGGCAGAGATTAGCAGAGTATTAGTCATCGGGGACTCCATAATTAGGGGGACAGATAGGAGGTTCTGTGGGAACGAGAGAGACTCACAGTTGGTGTGTTGCCTCCCAGGTGCCAGGGTTCATGATGTTTCGGAATATGGTTTTGAGATCCTTGAGGGGGACAGGGAGCAGCCCAAAGTCATGGTACTATTAACATATTAGAAAAAAGGATGGGGATTTAAGGCAGAAATTCAGGGATCTGGGGTGGAAGCTTAGTGCCAGAACAAATAGAGTTGTTATCTTTGATTTGTTGCCCATGCCACATGCTAGCGAGGTGTGGAATAGGGAGAGAGAGCAGTTGAACACATGACGACAGGGATGGTGCAGGAGAGAAGGTTTTGGATACCTGAATAATTGGGGCTCATTCTGGGGTAGGTGGGACCTCTACAAACAGGATGATCTACACTTGAACCAGAGGGCTACCAATATCCTGGGGGGAAATTGGGCAATGGGAACATAAATTGTAGTTCCCGTGTCCACGAGATTGAGAGTAGTGAGGTCAGAAATATGTTTCAAGGTTGCAAGAGTTCAGCGGCAAGCAGGACGGTGGTTTGAAGTATGTCTACTTCAACGCCAGGAGCATCCGGAATAAGGTACGTGAACTTGCAGCATGGATTTGTACCTGGGACTTCGATTTTGTGGTCATTTCAGAGACATAGATAGAACAGGGACAGGAATAGTTGTTGCAGGTTCCAAGATTTCGATGTTTCAGTAAAAACAGAGAAGATGGTAAAAGAGGGGGATGTATGACATTGTTAGTCAAGGATTGTATTGCGTTGGCAGAAAGTACTTTGAGGACTCATCTTCTGAGGTAGCATGGGCTGATGTTAGAAACAGGAAAGGAGAGGTCACCTTGTTGGGAGTTCTCTATAGGCCTCCAAATAGCTCCAGATTTGCAGAGGAAAGGATAGCAAAGATGATTATTGATAGGGTCGAGAGTGACAGGTTAGTCATTATTGGGTCTTTAATGTTCCAAATATTGACTGAGAATACTGTAGTTCAAATTCTTTAGATGGGTCAGTTTTTGTCCAATGCGAGCTGGAGGGTTTCCTGACAGAGTATGTAGACAGGCCAACAAGGGGGCGAGGCCACATTGAATTTGGTATTGGGAAATGCACCCAGCCAGGTGTTAGATTTGGAGGTAGGTGAGCACTTTGGTGATAGTGGCCACAATTCAGTTATGTTTAATTTAAAAATGGAAAGGGATAGGTATATAATGCAGGGCAAGAGTTATTGCTGAGGGAAAGGCAATTATGATGCGATTAAGGCAAGGTTCAGGATCCATAGAATGGGGAAGGAAACTGCAGGGGATGGGCACAACTGAACTGTTTAGCTTATTCAAGGAACAGATTCTGCGTGTCCTTGATAAGTATGCACCTGTCAGGCAGGGAGGATGTTGTCAAGCGCAGGAGCCATTGTTTACTAAGGAAGTTGAATTCCTTGTCAAGAGAATGAAGAAGGCTTATATTAGGATGAGATGTGCTGGCTCAGTTAGGGTGCTTGAGAGTTATAAGTTTGCCAGGAAAGATCTAAAGAGAGAACTAAGAAGAGCCAGGAGGGAAATGAGAAGACGTTGGCAGATAAATTCAAGGAAAACCTTAAGGTTTTCTATCGGTATATCAAGAATAAAAGAATGACTAGAGTAAGATTAGGGCCAATCAAGGATAGTAGTGGGAAGTTGTGTGTAGAGTCAGAGGAGATGGGGAAGCGTTAAATGAACATTTTTCGTCAGTATTCACACTGGAAAAAGACAATGTTGGTGAGGCAAATACTGAGATACAGGCTACTAGACTGGATGAGATTTTGAGGTTCACAAGGAGGAGTTGTTATCAATTCTGGAAAGTGTGAAAATAGATAAGTCCCCTGGGCTGGATGGGATTTATCCTAGAATTCTCTTGGAAGCCAGGGAGGAGATTGCAGAGCCGTTGGCTTTGATCTTTATGTCATCATTGTCTACAGGAATAGTGTCAGAAGACTGGAGGATAGCAAATATTGTCTTCTTGTTCAAGAAGGGGAGTAGAGACAACCCTGGTAATTATAGACCAGTGAGCCTTAATTCGATTGTAGATAAAGTGTTGGAAAAGGTTATAAAAGATAGGATTTATAATCATCCAGGAAGGAATAAATTGATTAGGGATAGTCAACACGATTTTGTGAAGGGTAGGTCATGCCTCACAAACCATATTGAGTTCTTTGAGATGGTGACCAAACAGGTGGATGAGGGTAAAGTGGTTGATGTTGTGTATATGGATTTCAGTAGGGATTTTGATAAGGTTCCCCATAGTAGGCTATTGCACAAAATGCAGAGGCATGGGATTGAAGGTGATTTACTGGTTTAGATCAGAAATTTGCTCATTGAAAGAAGACAGAGACTTGTGCTTGATGGGAAATGTTCATCCTGGATTCTAGTTACTAGTGGTGCACTGCAAGGATCTATTTTGGGGCCACTGCTGTTTGTCATTTTTATAAATGAAGGCGTAGAAGGATGAGCTAGTAAACTTGTGAATGGTACTGAGGTCGGTGGAGTTATGGATAGTGCTTAAGGATTTTGCAGCTTACACATGGACATAGATAAGCTGTAGAGCTGGGCTGAGAGGTGGCAAACGAAGTTTAATGTGGAAAAGTGTGAGGTGATTCACTTTGGAAGGAGTAACAGGAAAACAGAGTACTGGGCTAATGGTAAGATTCGTTGTAGTGTAGACGAGCAGAGAGATCTCAGTGACAGGCAAATAGATCCCTGAAATTTGCCACTGAAGTTGATGGGGTTGTTCAGAAGACATACGATGTGTTAGCCTTTATTGGTAGAGGGATTGAGTTTTGGAGCCACGAGGTCATGTTATAGAGTCGTAGAGTCATAGAGATGTACAGCATGGAAACAGACTCTTCGGTCCAACCCGTCCATGCCGACCAGATATCCCAACCCAATCTAGTCCCACCTGCCAGCACCCGGCCCATATCCCTCCAAATCCTTCCTATTCATATACCCATCCAAATGCCTCTTAAATGTTGCAATTGTACCAGCCTCCACCACTTCCTTTGGCAGCTCATTCCGTACACGTACCACCCTCTGTGTGAAAATGTTGCCCCATAGGTCTCTTTTATATCTTTCCCCTCTCACCTCTAGTTCTGGACTCCGTGACCCCAGGGAAAAAACTTTGCCTATTTACCATATCCATGCCCCTCATAATTTTGTAAACCTCTATAAGGTCACCCCTCAGCCTCCGACACTCCAGGGAAAACAGCCCCAGCCTGTTCAGCCTCTCCCTATAGCTCAAATCCTCCAACCCTGCCAACATCCTTGGAAATCTTTTCTGAACCCTTTCAAGTTTCACAACATCTTTCCGACAGGAAGGAGACCAGAATTGCACACAATATTCCAACAGTGGCCTAACCAATGTCCTGTACAGCTGCAACATGACCTCCCAACCCCTGTACTCAATACTTTGACCAATAAACGAAAGCATACCAAATGCCTTCTTCACTATCCTATCTACCTGCGACTCCACTTTCAAGGAGCTATGAACTTAAACTCCAAGGTCTCTTTGTTCAGCAACACTCCCTAGGACTTTACCATTAAGTGTATAAGTCCTGCTAAGATTTGCTTTCTCAAAATGCAGCACCTTGCATTTATCTGAATTAAACTGTATCTGCCACTTCTCAGCCCATTGGCCCATCTGGTCAAAATCCTGTTGTAATCTGAGGTAACCCTCTTCTCTGTCCACTACACCTCCAATTTTGGTGTCATCTGCAAACTTACTAACTGTACCTCTTATGCTCGCATCCAAATCATTTATATAAATGACAAAAACTGGAGGACCCAGCACCGATCCTTGTGGCACTCCACTGGTCACAGGCCTCCAATCTGAAAAACAACCCTCCACCACAACCCTCTGTCTTCTACCTTTGAGTCAGTTCTGTATCCAAATGGCTAGTTCTCCCTGTATTCCATGAAATCTAACCTTACTGATCAGTCTCCCATGGGGAACCTTGTCGAACGCCTTACTGAAGTCCATATAGATCACATCTCCCACTCTGCCCTCATCAATCCTCTTTGTTACTGCCTCAAAAAGCTCAATCAAGTGTGTGAGACATGATTTCCTATGCACAAAGCCATGTTGACTATCCCGAATCAGTCTTTGCCTTTCCAAATACATGTACATCCTGTCCCTCAGGATTCCCTCCAACAACATGCCCACCACTGAGGTCAGGCTCACTGGTCTTTAGTTCCCTTACCACCCTTCTTAAACAGAGGCACCACATTAGCCAACCTCCAGTCTTCCGGCACCTCACCTGTGACTTTCGATGATACAAATATCTCAGCAAGAGGCCCAACAATCACTTCTCTAGTTTCCCACAGAGTTCGAGGGTACACCTGATCAGGTCCTGGGGATTTATCCACCTTTACCTGTTTCAAGATATCCAGCACTTCCTCCTCTGTAATGTAGAAATTTTGCAAGATGTCACCATCTATTTCCCTACAGTCTATATCTTCCATATCCTTTTCCACAGTAAATACTGATGCAAAATACTCATTTAGTATTTCCCCCATTTTCTGCGGCTCCACACAAAGGCCGCCTTTCTGATCTTTCAGGGGCCCTATTATCTCCCTAGTTACGCTTTTGTCCTTAATGTATTTGTAAAAACTCTTTGGATTCTCCTTAATTCTATTTGCCAAAGCTATCTCATGTCCCCTTTTTGCCCTCCTGATTTCCCTTTTAAGTATACTCCTACTTCCTTTATACTCTTCTAAGGATTCACTCGATCGATCCTGTCTATACCTTACATATGCTTCTTTCTTTTTCTTAACCAAACCCTCAATTTCTTTAGTCACCCAGCATTCCCTATACCTACCAGCCTCCTCTTTCACCCTGACAGGAATATACTTTCTCTGGATTCTCCCGTTATCTCATTTCTGAAGGCTTCCCATTTTCCAGCCATCCCTTTACCTGTGAACATCTGCCCCCAATCAGCTTTTGAAAGTTCTTGCCTAATACCATCAAAACTGGCCTTTTCCAACTTAGAACTTCAACTTTTAGATCTGGTCTATCTTTTTCCATCTAATAGAATTATGGTCGCTGGCCCCAAAGTGCTCCCCCACTGACACCTCAGTCACCTGCCCTGCCTTATTTCCTAAGAGTAGGTCAACATTTTGCACCTTCTCTAGTAGGTACATCCACAAACTGAATAAGAAAATTGTCTTGTACACACTTAACAAATTCCTCTCCATCTCAACCCTTAACACTATGGCAGTCCCAGTCTATGTTTGGAAAGTTAAAATCCCCTACCATAACCACCCTATTATTCTTGCAGACAACTGAGATCACCTTACAAGTTTGTTTCTCAATTTCCCTCTGACTATTAGGGGCTCTATAATACAATCCCAATTAGGTTATCATCCCTTTCTTATTTCTCAGTTCCACCCAAATAACTTCCCTGGATGTATTTCCAGGAATACCCTCCCTCAGCACAGCTGTAATGCTATCCCTTATCAAAAATGCCACTCCCACTCCTCTCTTGCCTCCCTTTTTATCCTTCCTGTAGCATTTGTATCCTGGAACATTAAGCTGCCAGTCCTGCCCATCCCTGAGCCACGTTTCTGTAATTGCTGTGATATCCCAGTCCCATATTCCTAACCATGCCCTGAGTTCATCTGCCTTCCCTGTTAGGCCCCTTGCATTGAAATAAATGCAGTCTAATTTATTGGTCCTACCTTGTCCCTGCCTGCCCTGACTGTTTGACTCGTTTCTGTTCTCAACTGTACCCATCTCAGATCGATCTCTTTCCTCACTATCTCCCTGATTTCCACCCCCCCCACCCCCGCCACCACACACCCCCAACTTACTAGTTTAAATCCTCCCAAGCAGCTCTAGCAAATTATCCTGCCAGTATATTACTCCCCTTCCAAGTTAGGTGCAATCATTCCTTCTTGTACAGGTCACTTCTACCCCAATAGAAATTTCAATGATCCAAAAATGTGAATCCTTCTCCCAAACACCAGCTCCTCAGCCATGCATTCATCTGCTCTATCCTCCTATTCCTGCCCTCACTAGCTCATAGCACTGGGAGTAATCCAGATATTATTACTCTCGAGGACCTCTTTTTAAATTTCTGCCTAACTCCCTGTAATCTCCCTTCAGAATCTCAACCTTTTCCCTTCTTATGTCATTGGTTCCAATGTAGACAATGACCTCTTGCTGGCCCCTCTCCCCCATGAGAACATTCTGCACCGTCTCTGAGACATCCTTGATCCTGGCACCAGGGAAGCAACACACCATTCTGCTTTATCACTGCTGGCCATAGAAACGTCCGTCTATACCTCGGACTACAGAATCCCCTGACATAATTGATCTCTTGGAATCCGACATACCCCTCATTACATTAGAGCCAGTCTCAATCCCAGAAACTTGGCTGTTCGTGATACATTCTCCTGAGAATCCATCACCCCCTACATTTTCCAAAACAGTATACCTGTTTGAAATGGGTATATCCACAAAAGACTCCGGCACTAGCTGCCCACCTCTCTTATCTTTCCTGGAGTTAACCCATATATGTAACTGTATCTGAGACTTTTCCCCCTTCCTATATCTGCCATCCATCACATACAGTTGCTGTTGCAAATTCCTCATTGCTTGTAACTGTCTCTCCAACCAATCCATTCGATCTGATAAGATTCGCAGCCAACAGCATTTTTGGCAGATATAATCCGCAGTAACCCTTAAACTCTCTTTAAACTCCCACATCTGACAAGAAGTACATATCACTGCATTCATAATCTACAGACCCAAAAAATAACACCATCTTAATCCTTTACAAACCCTGTCCCAGGTTAAATTAATATTTATGGCATATATTTTAAGTTTAATCAGGAGACATATCTCCAAACAGATATCATCAAGAAAGAACCCACTCTACTCACTACTGCAGATTCTCTGTAGGCCACACTTAAAATGATTAACTTATCTGATTCTGTGCTGTGAACTTCACCCAACAAGTTCCTCCAAGATCAGTTGTGAATTTCACCATTTGTTAATTTTCCAAGATGCACTCCGATGTCCAGCGATACATGAATACAAACAACAAAGGCAGTAACTGTGCAGGTTCTCTCTCTCTCTCTCTCTCTCTCTCTCTCTCGCTCTCTCTCTCTCTCTCCTGCACTGATCTCACCATGTGCTTCTTTTGTCTGTTCTTCTCCCTTTTAAAACTGCTGTTGTTTTGACTTATTTCCAAAACAATATTGCAACTGTACAAAACTCTGGTGCAGCCGCACTTGGAGTGTTGTTTACATTTCTGGTTACTGCATCATAGGAAGGATGTGGAAGCGTTGGAAAGGGTTCAGAGGAGACTTACTAGGATCTTGCCTGGAATGGAGAGAAGGCCTTATGAGGAAAGCTTGATGGACTTGAGGCTGTTTTTGTTAGAGAGAAGAAGGTTGAGAGGTGACTTAACTGAGACATATAAAATAATCAGAAGTTTAGATAGGGTGGACAGTAAGAATCTTTTTCCTCAGATGGTGATGGCTAGCACAAAGGGCAGCACGGTGGCTCCGTGGTTAGCACTGCAGCCTCACTGCACAGGGTTCCCAGGTTCAATTCCAGCCTTGGGCGACTGCCTGTCTGGAGTTTGCACATTCTCCCTGTGTCTGCGTGAGTTTCCTCCGAGTGCTCCTCCCACAGTCCAAAGATGTGCAGGTTAGGTGAATTGGCCATGCTCAATTGCCCATAGTGTTAGTTGCATTAATCAGAGGGAAATGGGTCTGGGTGGGTTACTCTTCAGAGGGTCGGTGTGGACTTGTTGGGCTCAAGGGCCTGTTTCCACACTGTAGGGAATCAAATCAAAGGGACATAGCTTTAAATTGAGGGATGAGAGACATAGCACAATGTCAGAGGTAGTTTCTTAGAGAGGAGTAGGGGTGTGGAATGCACTGCCTGCAACTGGAGTAGGCTCATCAATTTTAAGGGCATTTACATTGTCACTGGATAAGTATATCCACGGAAATGGAATAGTGTAGGATAGGTAGGTTTCAGATTGGTTCCACAGGCTGGCTCAACAGCGAGGGCCAAAGGGCTTGCACTGCGCTGTAATGTTCTATGTTCTACATTCTATATTACCTCCAGTAAGTCCACATGATTCCACTGTCTATCAGCTGCTGCTGATTACTTATTTTATGATTTGTGACTTCCAAAATGTACTCTTGCCAAGTCCGAATGGGGTTTTCACTAGACTATTAGTCCTGAGACCCTGGTCATGATCTAACAACCTGGGTTTGATTTTGCCTTGGCAGATCGTGGAATTTGAATTAAGAGTCCAACGATGCCTATGAAACCATTGCCAATTGATTTTCAAGAAGGTGGCGGCATGGAAGAATGTTTTCAGGGTTCCTGAACCTGTATGCTTTGGATCACCTGGCCAGCCACATTCTTCTTTGTTTTTATCTGCTTGTTTCTCTGTTGTATAAAAATTCACTTTTTCTTCTTTTCTGTGGTTATGGTGGGGGAAGGTGGTTGCAAGGGCCTACTGCAGTGGTAACAGCATGGTGGATCTGAATGCCCATTCCTTGTGGCCATGGTGGCCATGGTTTGAATGAAGGCATCATTGTGGGTCGGTCAATTCCCCTTGGATGCAATGCAGCAATGGTGGCTCAAAGGTAGAAGACAGAGAGTGATGGTGGAGGGTTGTTTTTCAGACTGGAGGCCTGTGACCAGTGGAGTGCCACAAGGGTCGGT
Organism: Chiloscyllium punctatum; assembly: GCF_047496795.1. NCBI lineage: Eukaryota > Metazoa > Chordata > Chondrichthyes > Orectolobiformes > Hemiscylliidae > Chiloscyllium > Chiloscyllium punctatum. The sequence goes on along the minus strand of NC_092745.1, from coordinate 107,329,869 downwards.
GCTGGGTCCTCTACTTTTTGTCATTTACATAAATGATTTGGATGTGAGCATAAGAGGTACAATTAGTAAGTTTGCAGATGATACCAAAATTGGAGGTGTAGTGGACAGAGAAGAGGGTTACCTCAGATTACAACAGGATCTTGACCAGATGGGCCATTGGGCTGAGAAGTGGCAGATGGAGTTTAATTCAGATAAATGCAAGGTGCTGCATTTTGGGAAAGGATATCTTAGTAGGACATATACACTTAATGGTAAGGTCCTAGGGAGTATTGCTTGGAGTGCAGGTTCATAACTCCTTGAAAGTGGAGTTGCAAGTAGGTAGGATAGTGAAGAAGGTGTTTGGTATGCTTTCCTTTATTGGTCAGAGTACTGAGTACAGGAGTTGGGAGGTCATTGGTTAGGCCACTGTTGGAATATTGCGTGCAATTCTGGTCTCCTTCCTATCGGAAAGATGTTGTGAAACCTTAAAGGGTTCAGAAAAGATTTCCAAGGATGTTGCCAGGGTTGGAGGATTTGAGCTATAGGGAGAGGCTGAACAGGCTGGGGCTGTTTTCCCTGGAGTGTCAGAGGCTGAGGGGTGACCTTATAGAGGTTTACAAAATTATGAGGGGCATGGATAGGATAAATAGACAAAGTCTTTTCCCTGGGGTCGGGTGGTCCAGAAGTAGAGGGCATAGGTTTAGGGTGAGAGGGGAAAGATATAAAAGAGACCTAAGGGGCAACTTTTTCATGCAGAGGGTTGTACGTGTATGGAATGAGCTGCCAGAGGATGTGGTGGAGGCTGGTACAATTGCAACATTTAAGAGGCATTTGGATGTGTATATGAATAGGAAGGGTTTGGAGGGATATGGGCCGGGTGCTAGCAGGTGGGACTAGATTGAGTTGGGATATCTGGTTGGCATGGCTGGGTTGGATCGAAGGATCTGTTTCCATGCTGTACATCTCTATGACTCTATGACATGGTGGATCAAGCCCATTCCTCATAGCCCTGTGAACAATGCAGCAACCAAAGTAATGATGACTTGAGTGACAGCTTCAGTGGCAGTGACTTGGTGTGTTTGGTTGGTCCCTCCTTGCTGTGGTGGTGACCCCGTGGCTTCAGTGTTGGATTCAGAGCTGGCACTGTGTGGTCCACTTCAGAAATCCTTGCTGTGGTGGCCTTGAGTGCGGCTTCGCCAGTGACTTCCCGCAGCCTCTTCAGAAACCCAGGAGCTGTGGAGAGAACAAAAGATAAATTTTGTTTCAATTATTTCTTTTTATCATTTATATAATTAAAATGATGCCAGATTATGACAACTTAAACTTTTCACTGTATTTTCATAAGTACAAGTGGTAATAAATTGCTATTCCATTCTAACTGTCAGGAAAAGCCCATCTGATTCATTTATGTCCTATAAGGAGGGAAAATGCCATCATTGCCCGGTCTGGCCAATTTGTAACTCCGGACTCACAGCAATGTGGTTGATTCTTAACTGCTCTGTGGGTAATTAGGGATGGGGAATAAGTGCTGGTCTAATCAGGGATGCCCACACATAGTCATAGAGTCATAGAGATGTACAGCACGGAAATAGACCCATCCATGCCAACCAGATATTCTAATTTAATCTCGTCCCAATTGCCAACACTTGGCCCTTACCTCTCTAAACCTTCCCCAACCTCTGAATGAATTTAAAGAAGAATCTGTGTGACAATGTCCCAGCAGTGAACATTTTTAAATAGGTTGAGATATCCCCTGGTATTCCAAGTGAACCATTTTCCCACATCTTTTCAACGTGAGTCCTCAAAACTTTTCATAATAGAAGCATCTTCGTAACACCACTTACCACAATATTTAAAGCGATTCTTAGCTTCTATTAGGACAGCATGGTGGCTCAGTGGTTAGCACTGCTGCCTCACAGTGCCAGGGACCTGAGTTCAATTCCAGATTTGAGTGACTGTGTGGAGTTTGCACGTTCTCTCTGCGTTTGCACATGTTTCTACTGAGTGATTTGATTTCTTCCCACAGTCCAAAGATTTGCAAGTTGTGTGGATTTGCCATGTTAAACTGCCCATCATGTCCAGGGGATGTGCACACTAGGTGGAGGGGCCATGATTAGGGGGATGGGCTTAGATTAGTTCACAGGTCGGCACAACATTGAGGGCTGAACGGCTTGTTCTGAACTGTGTTGTTCTATGTAATCTGGGGGATGGGTCTAATTGGGATGCTCTTTGGAGGGTTGGTATGGACTTGATCTGTCAAATGGCTTCGTTCTGCACTGTGGGATTCTATAATTCTGCCAGGGAAAGCTGGAGTGTGTTCAGCAATTTTATCTGTCAGTCCATTGAGTATTTTGAACCAAGAACTACCATCATGCTAATATTTCTCCACAACTGAAATCTGCTGTTGTTTTACTCTAACTGATTTTATGCCTTCTGTTTAAGGCATTGCTGCTGGGCCGTTATCAATGTCTGCACTATTAGATTTACTGCCATCCCAAATAATGTACTATCTCAAATCAATCTGGCCAGTTTGTTCACTCAATGAGCCCTAACCAATAATTTGCTTTGGCTTCCCTCCAACTTCAACAGTCAGAGGGCACATCATCCACCCAATATGGATCAGAGTTAAAAATCCATCTCCTGATGTGTAACATGGATGGAGGTAGGTGCATGGAGAGGAACTATCATGATGTCATACTGGAATAAATCTGCAGCTCCCTGCGAAAAATGCTGTGATTTTTAGAAATTAATTTATTTGAATCTCTCACCATCTTCAACATGAGATAGCTTTTGCAGTGTGAGGGTAATGGAATGAAAGAATGAACTTGTGTCTTATCAGCTTTGTTCAAATACTGATAAAATCATTTTCTGGACTGCAGACCAAGGAGCAGAGTAAGTAATGTGGACTGATAGGATGGAAATCTCAAGGGTAGGTGCTGTTTTAGTTCTACCATAACATGTAACATCTCAGGAGACTGACTAATATATAAAACTTATTGTATTAGCTGAGAGAAATGCTAGCAAAGATATAACAAGAAAGTAAGTTGATGTGCATCTCTCAGGTTATGAATATTGTATTATTTATGCACTGATGGGAAGGAGAAGAGTGGTTGTTAATGCTGCTCTGCATGTTTGTGATGAGTTCATGGCTCAACTTGTTAAGTGCTTCTCCTGTGTTGTATTGAAAAACAGACTTACTGAATCCATGATAAAAAATAACTTCTCCAGCTGCTGCCTCATATTGTTCTGCATCTTGGCTTTATTTACACAAACTACAAAGGAAGGCAATCTGCATGGAATAGGAAAGACCAACACCCAGAATTGCATATCAGTCATAAGTGATTACTTAGAGTACTATTTATATCCACCTGAATATGAAGTCAAGGCTGTGCCAAAGTTATACACGTCTACAGTGGAGACTGCATTGATGCAATTATTTGATACAATTAAGCCATTTCTCAAGAATGTTCACTCTGAACGGTTACAACTCATTCAGAGAATGGCTATAGGCAATCATGATAGAGGGATTCCAAAATATTATGCCCATTGCTTTCTGCTTATACAGATCAGTGGGTATATTGGAGAAAGAAATGCCTTTCGGAGGCACACGACCAGAGTTCTCCAGCATCACACAGCCTGCACAAGCAGCTGTAGGCATCATCATGGAAAAGCAATGTGTTCTTAATGAATACAGCATTGGAGATGTCTTACATTGGTTGCAGCCTGTCAGTGTTAATCACTGACATAGAAAAGGCATTCTTCATCACAGAACATGTATAGTTAGCGATTTAGCTATTTACCAAAGCTGCTGTTTCAGCTAAGAGGAATGGTTAATAGTTGCAAACCCGCACATAGAGAAATTAATGACACACAGGAGACAAATACATGAGCCAACCTCATGAATTAAAATCACAAATAGCATTGCACAACTGAATAAAATTAATTTGTTTTTAAAATATCTTACTTTCTTACATTTTGTCGAAATAAAAGTTATCCATTGCCCTAAGGTGAATACATTAATTAGTTCCTTGGATGAACCATTAGCTTTTGATGTTACTGTGCAGCTACTGAATGCTACTCAGGCTTATTACTCATGACCTTTATGGAGGCATCAAACAAAACCTTGACATCATCTATTAGCTCATCAGAATAGCGCTCAAAATGGATGAATCATTCATTCATGCTTTCCTCCGACCTTACACAATGCTTTGCTCATGTCTATTCTATTATTAAGATTAGTGCACACTACAATGTCTGTTTCTTTTTATTTATAGAATAGTTTGTCACCTAAGATAGTCAACTGTTCAAATTGTGTCAATGAAAATTGATAGATCTCTAATTCATCATGGACCAAGGCAACAACATCAAAGTATCTGATTTGGTCTTCTGTTGATGTCTGTATGTGAGGCCAACTGGATGATTGTGATGGTTTGCATTCTTACAAAATTCTTTTATATTATGGCTAGCATGAATAATGATAAATCTTTCTTTTGGGTCATGGATTTCCAGAAGATCCTTTAAATTGCACTGCACAGTACAAGGTTGGATTCTGTAGTCAGTAATGAAGCAGGACCACTCACCACTGATCTGGAATAAATCTGTCCCCAGGGATGAGTGTTCTCCATGAAGTGGATTCCAAATTTCAGAAAGCAATTTAAAACCAGTTCCAAGTCAAGAGGATGTCCTTGCATGCAACATTAGTGATGTCAACAACCAAGTTGCAAATCACACTGAAATATTCACAGATAGCAAACCAGGACATTTAAACACTTAAAATTACCTAAAGCTTCAGTTCTCCAGATAGAAAAATAAATGCATAGCTATTGTTAGATAGAACTGAATCTAAAGAAAAAGTGCCCACAGGACTAAAGGAACAGGGATAATCAGACCATCAGAACTGATCTTGCAGCAAGCATGCACAGAAACAACAGGTTGAATGACCTATTCTGTATTGTCAGCATCCTATGATTCAGTGTTTATAAGAAAGATAAACAAAACAAACTAGTCTTTAAAACAACTTTTTTTAATCTTTCTAAAGTTTTTTGAATCGTGGTGGAGATTTTTGATACGTCACAGATATAATTAGTTTTTCAAAGCTACCAATGAGTGTTTAGCGGACATTATGAAGTTAGTACACCCTGTAAAACCCAGTTACATTTTATTTAACAACATGTGACTTTATTCAGGGATTTTACAATAAAATTATTAGCAATTAACAACAGGACATTGTAGTTAAGAAGGCATAGGAGATACTTAGTTTTGTTAGACAAGGCTTTGACAACAACAACAAGGATCTAATGATGGAGCTATGTGTAGTGTTAATCAGGCCCATCTGGAGTGGTGTGCAGTTCTAAACACCAGACTATAGGTGGGATGTGAATGCACTAAAGAGGTTTCCTGGTCTGGAGATACTCAGCTATGAAGAGAGACCAAGATTTGCTGTTTTGTTTTCCTCAGAAGAGAAAAATCTAAAGGGGGGCATCTAATTGCAATGAACAAACATCTGAGGGGCATATATAGAGTGGATATGAAGAAACACTTTCTTTTAGTAGAAAGTTCAATAATCAGGGACTGTACTTCTAAGGACAGGAGCAGGAGCTTTAGAGGGGGTTTTTGAAAACATTTTTTCACCCAGAAGGTTGTGGTTATCTGGAAAGGGTGATACAGATTGTAACCCTTAAGACATTCATGTGGACACTTGAAATCCCATAGCACACATAGGCAAGGGCCAAGCACGGGAAAATGGAACTAGAATCGAATGTTTGATGACCACCATGGCTTCTTTCCCTGCTGTAAGAATGCTACTACTCTAATTGTGTGCAAGTTCTCATCAACGCATGGTTTCAAGGGAGATGGCAGTTTGTGGGAACTACGACAATGCACAGCCTCACTGATAGCATCTTCTGGACCTCTCTGTCTAATTCTGCGATTGTCTAAATTCCTGAAAGTGTTTTCAGTTTCAGTGAAATAATAATGGTGAATGCTGATATCTGCACTGTCATCATCACAGTAAAATCCAAGCCATTATTATAATGATGCTTGGCATGCTAATATCAAATTGCAATTGAATTCTGGTGTCTCTGTGAATCCATTCTTGGCTGCTCTCCTGTATCTTGGATTACACCTCCTCCCACCCTACCTCCTGCAAAAATGCCATCATGTATTCCCAATTTCTCCACCTCCGCCGTAACTGCTCCCAGGAGGACCAGTTCCACCACTGAACACACCAGAAGGCCTCCTTCTTTAAAGATCGCAATTTTCCTTCTCATGGGTTGAAGATGCTCTCCAATGCATCTCATCTACATCTCGCCCCTCCACTCTCAAACCCCACCCTTCCAACCATAACAAGGACAGGACCCCCCCCAGTCCTCACTTTCCACTCCACCAACTTTCGCATTAACCACATCATCTGCTGACATTTCTGCCACCTACAAACGGACCCCACCACCAGGGATATATTTCCCTCCCCACCCCTTTCCGCAAAGACCGTTCCCTCTGTGACTACCTGGTCAGGTCCACATTCCCCCCCCCCAACCCCCCCCAACAACCCACTTCCTGTCCTGGCACCCTCCCCTGCCATCGCAGGAATTGCGAAACCTGCGCCTACACCTTCTCCCTCACCTCCATCCAAAGCCCCAAAAGAGCCTTCCACATCCTTCAAAGTTTCACCAATGTCATTTATTGTATCCATTGCCCCTGATGCGGTCTCCTTTATATTGGGGAGACTGGACACCTCCTCGCAGAGCGCTTCAGGGAATATCTCCAGGACACCCGCACCAATCAACCCCACCGCCCTGTGGCCCAATATTTCAACTCCACCTCCCACTCTGCCGAGGACATGCAGGTCCTCGGCCTCCTCCATTGCCGCTTCCTCACCACCTGTCGCCTGGAGGAAGAACGTCTCCTCTTCCGCCTCGGAACACTTCAACCCCAGGGCATCAATGTGGACTTCACCAGTTTCTTCATTTCCCCTCCCTTCACCTCACCCAAGTTCCAATTTTCCAGCTCAGCACTGTCCCCATGACCTGTCCTACCTACCAATCTCCCTCCCCACCCATCTACTCCATCCTCCCCTCTGACCTATCACCTCCATCCCCACCCACATTCACCTATTGTACTCTTTGCTACCTCCCCCCACCCTCCTCTCTGACCTATCACCCCCATTCCCACCCCCATTCATCTATTGTACTCTTTCCTATATTCTTCCCAGCCCCAGCCCCCCATTTATCTCTCCACCCTGGAGGCTCGCTGCTTCTATTCCTGATGAAGGGCTTTTGTCCAAAACATCAATTTTCCTGCTCCTTGGATGCTGCATGACCTGCTGTGCTTTTCCAGCACCACTCTGATCTAAACTCTGGTTTCGAGCATCTGCAGTCCTCATTTTTGCTCTCCCGTATCTGCTGCCTCTCTATCATATCCTGTGTAGATATCAACCTCATTAATCTAATTATACTTTTCTGTTACCCATCTTTTCTTTTTGACTCACTCCATGCTGTCAGCAAGTTTGTTTAGCATTCAATCTTCAATGAGTTATAACTTCTAGATCCTCACCAGGAAGACTTCAATCAGTATCTTTTACCACAGGATTCAATGAACTCCTTAGGGCTCTTGTAGTGCACTGGTAGTTTCCCTATCTCAGGGTCAGAAAGTCCAATTTGATTCCCACTGCCAAGAAGGTGTATCCAACTGTAACAAGGAGTTATAGTAAACTCCTTTCCAATGACTCCATTCTCTTTCCCTCAACTTTTTAAAGCTTTCGCAACCTATTTACTGCATTGTAATATTATACAAAAATGAATGAATTTCAAACTATTATCTCACAATTACAAAGTCATATCTCTTTCCAACCTACAACATAACTTTGTCCCTAATTTATGGAATAGATTGACTATGAGACAGATCTTCTACATTTGGTTCAGTTAAGCAGAATGTTATGAGACTGGTGTGAATATGAAAGATTTGTTCATGAATCTACGTCCAGGTTATAGTGAAAGTAACTAAAAGCTCTTCACATGAAAAATGTTCAAACTAACATTGAAAACAGTTAATTTGTTTTAAAATTCAGCTATTTCAAATATAATTTCCTTTTTTTAACTTTCTTTTATGGGATGTAGACTTTCTGGCAACGTCAACATTTGCTGTCTTGAAGAAGGTGATGATGAGCCACCTACTTGAACTGCGACAGTCCATCTGGTGTAAGTTTATCCACACTGCTACTGGAAAGGAGCTCTGCTGAAATACATTCAATGAGTTGATGTTGGCATTTTGTATATTGTACACATTACTACCTCTTTGCATCAATGCTGAAGGGACAAAATGCTTAAATTGACAGCTTAAACTGGCCTGTTTGTCTTGGATTATAGGAGAGAGAGAGGACTGTAGGTGCTGGAGATCAGAGCTGAAAATGTGTTGACCTGTCTTGGATTATAACAAGCTTTTCGAGTGTTCTTTGGCACACACTCATCCAAGATACACCAACAGTATTCCATCAGTTCACTTACATGTGCCACATAGATGATGGATGAATTTTAAGAAGTCAGGAGGTGAATTATCCATTGGGGAAATAGATTAGATTACTTACAGTGTGGAAACAGGCCCTTTGGCCCAACAAGTCCACACCAATCCGCCGAAGCGCAACCCATGCAGACCTATTACCCTACACTTACCCCTTCACCTAACACTATGGGCAATTTAGCATGGCCAATTCACCTAACCTGAACATTTTTTGGATTGTGGGAGGAAACCCATGCAGACTCGGGGAGAATGTACAAACTCCACACAGTCAGTCGCCTGAGGTGGGACTTGAACCCAGGTCTCTGTGTGCTGTAAGGCAGCAGTGCTAACCACTGTGCCACCGTGCCGCCCACAAGGTCTCAGCCTCTAACCAGCTCTTGTAATCACAGCATCTATATGGCTAATTGGTTTCAGTTTCTAGTCACCAGTAACCCCCAGAACATTTTGCTTTGGGTTCGGTGGTGTAATGTCACTTAATGTTAGGCAGAGATGGTGGATTTTCTCTTGTTGGAGATGGTCATTGCCAGACGCCTATGTGGCAGAAATGCTACTTGCCGTTCATAGGACCAAGTCTGAATGTTGTTCAGATGTTGCTGCATATGGACATGGATGGCTTTTGTACCTGAGGAGTGGTGAATGGTGCTGAGCATCCTTCACTCCTGACCTTGGCATGGAAGGGAGGTAGTTAGTGAAGCAACTTAAGATGGTTGGGTCTAAGTCAGTACCTTGAGGGACTGCACAGTATTGACTTCCAACAACGGTAACCACCTTCCTGCGTGCTAGGTATCAACAAGTCCTTATAAAGCATTATATGCTGCATACTAGAATACTGAAGACCCAATTAAAATGTAATACAAATGCATTTCTTATCAGTTACATTTCACTATAGAAGTAATTAGAAATGCCCAAGAATTATACTCTCTTCCACATCAATGAGCCAGTCTGTTCTCATCACAACTCTCAGGAAAGAAAACATGAAGAGGGGTTGGATTCTTGTACTTCATAAATCTGTATTTCAGCTGCGATATAAAAATAAATGACCATATCAGGAGTACAAATATGTTCTAATTAAAATCCTAGCATTTGGAGGTAATGGGGTTAATTTTGTCTTTGTGTGAAAATGTGAGACTGACAATTGCAAATCAGCAATCCATTTTACATCTCGAGTTTCAACAGGGAGACATGTAACAGGTCACTGATTCATTATATCCATTTCACAAATCACATAAACCAAGATTATCTCCAACTTCACGTGCAAAAACTTCAGCGAGTAAATGATTGAACCATACAGAATCAGAAGGTACCAGCTCTCCCCTATAGTTCTTGGTCAAATGAATACGTGGAATGATATTGAAAAATTGAGTACTATGGGTGCAGGATATCTGGAATAAAAACAGGAATTGCCGGTAACACTTAACAGGTTAGTTGGCATCTGTGAAGAGAGAGGCAAATTTAATGTTTCAGGTTGATGACCTTTCATCTCATGGATTGCCATAATGGTTATTGTTTCTGAAAATGGACCTTGGTAAGAATAGGATTAAATTTAGCAATAGTGCCTCCAAAGTCAACTTTCAATTGACAGATTAGCATCACGTCTGGCATATGAAATGTGAACACTTGGGCAGCATATCTGAGGTGAATGATGTCAATAGAGCCATCTCTCAGGCTGGAGTCAGATCCAGCAAGACGTGAGAAGAGAAAATGATAATTTTAAAATCTAGAGTTTAAAGGCAAACCCTTAATGTGCAGTTTCAATGTTATCCCTCAAATTAATTCTTCACTTTATTTCATATAAATTATTCTACTTATACAAAAAAAAACACTTTGAGCAAATAAGTGCAGGAGCATGCATCAACAGCAAAAGAACAAGGTGGAAGATAAATTAAAGCCATGTTCCATAATTTGAACATTATTATTTCAATTAGCGCTCCATTATGTTTCAGAATGTGAAATATGCAGTTAGTCATTTAGGTTGAAGCTTTCCGTTAACTGTAGTTGTACTCACTGTTTTGTATTCTGCTGCTGTTGTTTGAAGTATCATGGAGATGAGCTGTTCCCAAAAGGTTACGTTTCTTTCAATTGCCTCTGCATTAAGTGTGGCATCAAGTAGATTTAAAGAAAACTAATTATCTGAAAGCTAGAAAAAACAATTCAACAAAAACACCATTACATTACTGAATCTGTAAGGGTCTTCTGAATTTGTCTCTGGAATGTTTTTTATTTGTTCCCTAATTCATTTACTTGCTGTAAAATAACTTACTGTCTTCCCCCAGGAGAATTCATGCTCGTTCCAAAACACTTTTAATTTTACTTTATAGCCACTATCGAATCTTACAGTTCGTTGGCTTCCACCCCATCCTGGGTGATATGTAACAGACCAAAGAATGAAACAACTGTCTAATTAACATCAAATGTTTAATGGAATGAAACGAACAAGTGTTAGCTTCCTCTTGGTGACTAAGTTGTAGTCTCATTCTAGCACTGTTCTGCCATTCTTGGAAAGCCAACACAGTTAGGTTTTTTATCAAGCCATGCAAACCAATCAACTCAATTTTCAAGTATGAACACAAATTTCAGTATGCACAATATACTGGTTTTGCACAATATCGAAACCACACAAACAAAACTATGGCAAGTGCATTCAGTAACATTATGGTATAATGGTCTGATAAGTCCCTCGCTACAATTTCACGTTTCACATTTAATCTCGATCACTGTAACAACTCATAACTCACTTAGTGCTGGAAAACTGACAACAATTATTTCCTGGAACACACTTACAATCTTTTCCCTATGAGAGCCAAGGCTTTGCCAAAACACTGCAACATTTTAACATGAAACAGAACATGGTTCACATCATGAGAATATAAATAATAAGGGAATTTATTATCGCCAGTCCTTAATAAAATTTCTCAAAATGCTGTATAGTATTTTTTATTGAAGTGCACCCACCATTGTAGCTTAAGTTCAAGCCAACTGTCCCTGTCCTAATTTGGAGCTAACGTTTCTCATCTATCTCCATTGTGCTTGCTGGTTTGCAATAGATCCCAGTTAAATATCATGTCAGTTTTAAAATCTAGCCCTTGTTTTCAAGTCCTCCTATGGCCACCCCACTTTATTTCTGTGATCTCCTTCAGTCTTACTGATCCCTCAAAATCTCGACACTCATTTAATTGTGATCTCTTGAGCATTCCAAATTATAAATTGCTCCACTTTTGACCATTATTTCTATTGTATAAGGGGCTTGGTTCTGACAGGATTAATGGGCAGGTTCATAGCTCCTTGAAAGTAGAGTTGCAGGTAGATATGATAATGAAGAAGGCATTTGATATGATTTCCTTTATCGGTCAGAGTATTGAGCATAGGTGTTGGGAGGTCATGTTGTGGCTATACAGGGCATTGGTTAGGCCACTGTTGGAATATTGTGTGCAATTCTGGTTTCTTTCCTATCGGAAAGATGTTGTGAAACTTGAAAGGGTTCAGAAAAGATTTACAAGGATGTTGCCAGGGTTGGAGGATTTGTCTTGTCCTATAATAGTAGTGTTGTCCCAGTTGGACTCATGTTGCTTGTCGTCTGAGTGTGTGGCTACTAAGGATAGCTGGTCGTGTCATTTTGTGGCTAGTTGGTGACCAGCTATCCTTAGTAGCCACACACTCAGACGACAAGCAACATGAGTTCAACTGGGACAACACTACTATTATAGGACAAGACAAACAGAGAACAGCCAGGGAATTCCTAGAGGCATGGCACTCATCCACAGATTCAATCAATAAGCACATCGACATGGACCCAATATACCGGCCACTGCAGCGGACAGCTGGAACTGACAACCGGAAGCGGCAGGTACAAATCATTATAAATGCCGGAGGAAACATCACAGAAGCGCTTCACAGGAGGATCCCAAGCACTGAGGATGTCACCTAGAAAGGGGACGAAACGTCTGCCACACAAACTCCCAGCTCAGCGAACAGAACCACAACAACTCTCAGTCAATGTATTTCAGACGCTAGAACTTGCAATATTAAGAAGTTCCTTTTCAGGATGGCATTGTTTATTTTGTCAATTGCTTTACATCAGTATCCTGTGTCTCTGAATGCTTCCACCAAATAGGAACATCTACTACCCATCCACTCACACCTGTAATGATTTTATCATTTATTTCTATCAAATCACTTCTTAATCTTCTCCTCCCCAAGGTGAATAGCTACTTCTTCAATCTATCCATGCAGCTGAAATTCTTTATCCCTGGAATCATTTGTGTGTATCTTTTCTTTACCCTCTCAAATCCAAAAGTTGTGGAGAGAACTGGACACATTACTTCAGCTAATTCCGAATCACTGTTTTATATTATTTTATTAAAACTTCCATTGTCTTTGCACCTCAGTCTCTATTTATAGAACCCATGATCTGTTAAACTTTATGAAATGTTTTCTCAACCTGATCTGCCATCTTGAATTATTGTACACATACCTAGACCATAAAATCATAAGACATAGGAGCAGAAACGTCTGCTCCATTATTCAATGGGATCATGGCTGATGTGATAATCCTCAACTCCACTTTCCTGACTTTTCTCCATAACATTTCAGATTTGCTGACTGACTAAAACATTATTTTAGCTTGGAGTATTCTTAATAATCAAACTTCCACAGGTGCACTATCCTTTGAGAGAAGAAATTCTTCCTCATTTCTATCTTAAATGGCGATCTCTTACTCTAAGATTATGCTCTCAGGTGCCTACCTTCTCCCACAACAATATTTCTGCATCCACCCTGTCAAGTCACTAAGAATTCTACATTATGTCACTTTGCATTCTTCTAAACCCCAGGAAGTACAGGCTCAGCTAACTCAATCTCTTCTCTTAACAAAATCCCTCCATACCTAGAATCAACCCAGTGAACCTTCTCTGGACTGCCTCCAGTGATGGTATATCTCTCCTTAGATAAGGGAATTAAACTGGTCACCGTATTCCAGCTGTGTTCTGACTACTACCTTGTATCATTTTAGCAAGTCTTCCCTACTGCATGTTGAACTTGAATTCTAACATTTTGGGATTCATGAACGAGGACTCCAAATTTCTCTGTGCTGCTTCCCAGAACCCTCTGTTGATTCACTTTCCCTGTAGCATTGTGCCCTTTACTATTGCCTCACTTCAGATTTGCTGGCAAACTGAATCCATTCACATTTTTCAGTGTTGAATGTCATCTGCAACTTGCCTATCTATTCCACCAGATTCTTTATACCCTCATCATGTCTGTCACTAAGCTTTTCACAGTTCATAACACTGTCTAATTTTGTGGAACCCCTGGGGAACACCAGTACGTATCTCACTGCAGTCTGGAAAACCATTTATCACAACTCTCGGTTTCCAATCATTCAGCCAAAGTTGCATTCATGTTGTTTTATCAGTTCCTGTATTCCATGGGCTCTAATATAGCTAACAAGGTGTTTGGGTGGCCCTTCATCAAATGCATTTTGAAAGTCACATGTACTGCTTATGATGTGCATTAAGCCAATACCATTATCTGCATATTGAGATACCATTGTAAAGTATAACAGGCTATAAATGGCAGCACATACACAGACCCTGGGGCTGCCTGGTACTTATCACTAAATAAAGCTCTTTAACTCCTTATGTACTGTCATAATCCATTATTTACACCTGTACAACGTGGATTATCAGAAACAGGCCTCCAAGATCTCTCTCTGCACATGCGCATTATAAATTAGTATCTCCTCACTTACAGATACCAATGTCATGTGATCAGTCACATCACAATGAATGTCATTAAACCACATCATGCACACTAGCTTCATTGCTTCCCTTCCTTTCCTCATCAATAAACTCATCACTTAATCCGTATATTTTCATGTGAGTGTCAATGTCCCATATTATTGAGCTAAAATCTTTCCCACTACCAAACATGAAAATGACTGGTTTGTGTAGTCCCTGGGCTTAGACTTACATCCTTGGTTTTAAAGAAAGTGCCACATTTACAATTCTCCAGTCCTCTGTACCCCTGTATCCAAGGTAGATTTACAGTAAAAATCTTGAGGGATTCCTGATTCATTGTGGAAACATGATATCCCTTATTTTTTCATTTCCGAGACTCAAGCTTTCAGTGCTACTCTGGAGAACCTGGATGACCTCTGTGTTCTGTAGCTCCATTGTTCCCCTTTCTTCATTGTAAGAAATCCTTTCAGAGTCAGGCCTAATAACACCTGCAGTAAGAATACAAGTCTAACCCTGAGCAGATGCATGTGCGTGCACACGCACATGAAAACACACACAAACACACGTGCACACACACACATACGCCTTTAACACATGCAAGTTAAACTAACCTCCTCTCAGTCTTGCAGTATCTTGGGTCATCTTGTGGACAGGCAGTTAGTTATCAGTCCATTTTGAATTGGGCTGTATGCCAACATCATTGTGTTGACCAGTGAACTGCCTGATAAACCTCCCCTACATGGGGACAATGCCACATTGCAATTCCTATAGCCACAATTGTCTGTACCAAATATGAACCATGAAACATTCTCCAAGATGCAACTGCCTGAGTGAATTACAAACAAAATCTCTCAGAATAGTTTCTAATAAAGCTTGTGCTAATAAACAAATAAGGTCCACTTCCTCTGAATTTTTTATCTTAAATTTCTTAACCTTACTCCATCCTTATTCTCATCCTGATATTCAAGTGGTATTAGTGTCAGATTGGTTCTGAAGGTCATAACCAGGCCTCAGGGTTTGGAAGTTAAACCCTTGGACTTTGCTGCAAAGGTGAACACAAAACACTCCAGTGCGTGCTAAGTTGACAAAGGTAGAATCCTTTGCAATATTGGAGCTCTGTTATGTCTGCCTTGTTTATATTAAGCTCCTCCTCAATGTTATCTGAATAAGAGTAGGGAGGTCACCTGGTGTCCTGTTCAATGTTCCTCCCTCAATCTGCACACCAATAAAATTGGACTTCTTAGTTCTTCATTACAATGCTGTTGGTGGGATATGGTTGGGACGAAAACTTGAAAACTGTAATCAATTGAATCAATTAAGCCAATTCCATTACATGCTTACTAAGATATCTCAGACTACAAATGTCAGGGCATGTACAACCGCTGAGGTCACCTAGTCACTATCACCTAGGATCTTCAACACTTCATATGCTGTAATGATGCTTTATTTACATCTGTGCATGGTAGTTATCAAATACAGACACCTTGCGTAGTGTTTAAGACCTCTCTCTACACGTGCTCATTCTAGATTAATATAAGCAATTAAAGATTTTAACTGCTACATGTTTTCCATTATTAAACACAAATGCACTCTAGTTCCCAGAGTCATGAACACCATCAATAGAGATAAGCCCATGTCAATATCTTCATATGTTAACACTGCTGGTGCTGGCATCCATTACTCTTGTGAGACCATGGATCTGCGCCTGGGAAGTCTTGCTTCAATCTTTGTTGGTGGAGCAGCGTCTGTTAGAACATAGAACATAGAAAAATACAGCGCAGTTCAGGCCCTTTGGCCCTCGATGTTGCGCCGATCCAAACCCACCTAACCTACACTAACCCACTATCCTCCATATGTCTATCCAATGCCCGTTTAAATGCCCATAAAGAGGGAGAGTCCACCACTGCTACTGGCAGGGCATTCCATGAACTCACGACTCGCTGAGTAAAGAATCTACCCCTAACATCTGTCCCATACCTACCACCCCTTAATTTAAAGCTATGCCCCCTTGTAATAGCTGACTCCATACATGGAAAAAGGTTCTCATGGTCAACCCTATCTAAACCCCTAATCATCTTGTACACCTCTATCAAGTCACCACTAAACCTTCTTTTCTCCAATGAAAACAGCCCCAAGTGCCTCAGCCTTTCCTCATAGGATCTTTCTACCATACCAGGCAACCTCCTGGTAAACCTCCTCTGCACCCGTTCCAGTGTCTCCACATCCTTCCTATAGTATGGCGACCAAAACTGCACACAATATTCCAGATGCGGCCGCACCAGAGTCGTATACAACTGCAACATGACCTCAGGACTCCGGAACTCAATTCCTCTACCAATAAAAGCCAGTACGGCATATGCCTTCTTCACAGCACTATTTACCTGGGTGGCAACTTTCAGAGATCTGTGTACATGGACACCAAGATCCCTCTGCTCTTCCACACTACCAAGTATCCGACCATTAGCCCAGTACCCCATCTTCTTGTTACTCTTACCAAAGTGAACCACTTCACACTTACCTACATTGAACTCCATTTGCCACCTTTCTGCCCAGCTCTGCAGCTTATCTATATCCCGCTGTAACCTGTCACATCCTTCCTCACTGTCAACAACTCCACCGACTTTCGTATCATCCGCAAACTTGCTCACCCAACCTTCTAGCCCCTCCTCCAGGTCATTTATAAAAATGACAAACAGCAATGGTCCCAAAACAGTTCCTTGTGGAACACCGCTAGTAACTGCACTCCAAGATGAACCTTTACCATCAACTACTACCCTCTGTCTTCTTCCAGCCAGCCAATTCCTAATCCAAACCTCCAACTCACCCTCAATGCCATACCTCCATATTCTTTGCAGTAGCCTACCATGGGGAACCTTATCAAACACCTTACTAAAATCCATATACACCACATCTACCGCTTTGCCCTTGGCCACCTCCTTAGACACCTTCTCAAAGAATTCAATAAGGTTTGTGAGGCACGACCTGCCCTTCACAAAACCATGCTGACTATCCTTGATCACATTATTCCTATCCAGATGTTCATAAATCCCATCCCTTACAATTCTCTCTAAGACTTTGCCCACACCGGCCTATAGTTACTAGGGATTTAGTAACTCACCGGCCATTTAGAGACTCACCGGCCTATAGTTACTAGGGTTATCCCTACTCCCCTTCTTGAACAAGGGAACCACATTTGCTATCCTCCAGTCTTCTGGCACGATTCCTGTAGACAACAAGGACATAAAAATCAAGGCCAATGGCTCTGCAATCTCCTTCCTTGCTTCCCAGAGAATCCTAGGATAAATGCCATCAGGCCCAGGGGACTTATCTATTTTCACCCTTTCCAGAATTTCCAACACCTCTTCCCTACATACCTCAAAGCCATCTATTCTAATTAATTGTGACTCAATATTCACATTGGCAACAATGTCCTGTTCCTGAGTGAATACTGACGAAAAGTATTCATTCAGGGTCTCCCCAACCTCTTCAGCCTCCACACGCAACTCCCCACTACTATCCTTGACTGGACCTATTCCTACCCTAGTCATTCTTTTATTCCTGACATACCTACAGAAAGCCTTTGGGTTTTCCCTAATCCTACCAACCAAGGACTTTTCATGTCCCCTCCTTGCTGCTCTTAGCTCTCTCTTTAGATCCTTCCTGGCTACCTTATAACTCTCAATCACCCCAACTGAACCGTCATGCCTCATCTTTACATAGGTCACCCTCTTCTCTTTAACAAGAGATTCCAATTCCTTATTAAACCAAAGCTCCCTCACACGATCCTTTCCTTCCTGCCTGACAGGCTGTAGGCTCCTGTTGTGGCTGTAGAAATCCACACGGGAGTGGCAGTCTCTGCTGCAGTGACTGCACTTGAAGGCGCTGTCCTCCGGTGTTATGTACACCACAAAGAATGCTATCATCTTAGCTATTAGTTTAGTACCTTCCACTGAACCACATGGCAATCTATTGCTGCCAACTTATTCAAAATGCATTATGCATTAATACAATATTTTCATTTGCTTCCTTGTTTCACTTTAACCAAACTGCATTAATGGCATCATATATGTAATGGAGGGAGGTAGGAGGGGCATAGAGAAACGAGTTCTCCTCCATGTTATTTCCACAAGAATGGTAAATGTGTTCTAAAACAACCGACTGAAAATTTCAGTACAAATAGGAATCATTTGTTTGAGATGTACATTGCAATCAGAGTTGTTAATCAAGGCAGAATAGATAATTCCAAGGGCCACGCTTACACAATTAAATAAAACTGCGGGTTTTCCTTTCTTTCATACATGCTGCCAAATTGAAGTATGAAGGACAAGTTGTTGAAAGGCATCATTTATGCCTGAAGGCTAGATTGCCTTAAAACATGTGAGAAAGCCTTTTAATTCTTTTCTCAGCCTTTCGTTTTGGCTCAGATTTGTGATAGCTTTTATCATGAAATTATTTCTTGCCTTTTAAGCTCATGTTCTTTAGAACCTCTTTGTATACTTTTGCTCTGGGGCTTTATTTACTGATGTCTGTGATTGTTTGTCTTTTTCCTAAGTGTCATCATCTGCCAAGAGAGCTACTTATTTCCCAATCCTTCATGTGAAGCTTTTTTGCTCTCTGCTCCCTGGCACTTATTGCCTTTCTGGAAAGGTCACTGATGACTCCATTCTATTTTCAAAACACATCGAATTTTACCTCACTTGCGTCATTTCCTTTATTTCCATGTTTCTCTACTTTCTATGGGTTTATTTTTCCTAAACTTTACCTTTACAATCTCTGACATTAAATTGCCTCAGATTTCTTTTTCCTGAATTACACATTTGAAACTGTCATTTAATTTGTATTCAGTGTTTTATTTCCTTCTTTTTTGCCTCTTCCCCATCACCAAATATGTCTTCCTTTATCACATCAGTTGTTCTTTGAACCAGTTTTTTGAATGCAGCCTCAATAAAGCTTTTGGACATAAATGATACTTGTCAATCTATCTCTCATCTCATAGCTTTTGACAATTGTATGTCAAACTCTGTTCCATCCTGCCTTCCAGTGTCTCTTATACACTAGCTACATGTAACCAGCTATCAGTGCTTTCATACTGTGGCACTGTTCAAAAATATTAACAAACATGCTATTTATATTTTGCGAACTCAGTATATTTTCATGCTAACCAACATGTAAACATCATGACTTATTAACATGGTAGCTCATTTTTATTTTCAATCATTCATTTACATGTTATTATAACACATTACAAAGTGATATACCATTGGTCTCTTATTTCACTCCCTGGTCAATACATTAACATCCTGTTGTTCCTTCATCTGCTTTTCAAAATAAATGACCACATTAATACAAATACAATTAAGATGCAAATGCGAGTGACAATATGAAAACCTTAATAATGAGGACCTTAATATACAATCACACTGACATATTAACCTGCATAAGACCTTATTTTCCTCTATCATCAATTTTAACAAAAATTAGATGTGAGTAAAAAGGCATGCAGTGTTGCTAGAAAATGCAATGGAATATTTGTGTTCAGTGCTGATATCAGGATTCTTACTACAATGCACAGTCAAATAGAAAATTGACTATTTAATTGTAGGTTATACAGGGAAGATCTGGAAGAATGAGTATAAGCTATATGGGCTCATAATGTTTGTATGTTCAATCATTGCAATGAATCCCCTAGATTTATTTAACATTATCTATGGCCTTGGGTTAATACACTTAAGATTCTCTACGCTTTTTCTATCATTATAATTAATTAATATCAGGCTTGCAGAGTATGTCCAGAATGTTGAACTTTCTATCATAAGGAATGGATAGAGAATACACTTAAACTCATGCACTTTATAAAAGCTTTTTATTTATAAGAAAACAATATTTTTTCACAGCCAACCAAATGCATAATGCAAGAGCAAATTGAAATAAAAGCAGAAAATAATGGCGACACTCAGTTAGTAAGGCAGAAACCGTGGAGAGAGAATGTTGGTGACCATTTATCAGAATATGAAAACATTGGAGAGGCAATATTTAAGCAAACTAAGAGGAAAGGAAAGGGAAGGATGGAAAGGGGAGGAAAGAAAGGAAGACAAAGTATGTGACAGAGTTGAAGAAACCAAGAATTAAAAAGCAAGAGGAATGATGGAGCAGAGCAAAAGCCAATGGTAATAAGACGGGCCCGTTGCCAATAGCTGACACTGCAGAAAAACAAATTGACTGGTGCAAAGTAACTAGTTGAAAGAAGGAGCACTCTTCCTCAAGTTTTGTTAGAATGGTGTGCTATGGACAAGGCCAGACCCCTTCAAACCATTTCAAGTAGCCAACAACTTTTCTAGTTGTTTTAAGCAGGTGTAAAGTGGATATTCCAGGAGTGGTGCAGCTGACTCAACCACTCAGTTTTAAACAAAACAGAATTTATTTGCAAGAGTATCAAATGAAGCACAAACAAAGAGAACAGAATATAGAATAACTTAACTACTTAAGAATTCATTTGACCCTATTGCAACTTAATGATGCTGCTCCAAATACTTACAAATTCCCCATTAACATTCTTAGCAAAAATGGTAAAAATCAAACACAGGTTCTTACAGGAGAGACATCGGGGAGAGACAGAGGATCATCAAAGAACTTTTTCTTTCACTAGCAGCCTCAAAAACTGATCAGCAATCGGAAAACAGCCCCACTGCTAAAACCAAAACAAACCAGAGGAAAGATGAGCTTGGCGAACTGGCCACTCCCCTTTCATTGCACAATTGTTTTTTTAAAGCATCTTGAAAGCCTTTTGCCTGAGGCAGCATCTGTTAGCTATAATCAATTACCAGTGCTATGTCTTTTTTTATCATAATGGTGGCCGGCTACACAACATCAATGGATCACATTTCATACTCAGCCTATAAATTGGCCTTACCTTTGGAAAGATTTCTGAGGTCAGCTGGTGTGCCTTGATTCACAGTAGACACTGTAATGAAAATTATTACCAGATCGTTGGGTGGTATCAAGCCGTTTTTGAAAATTGCAAGAAGAATTTACATGCATTGTCAAATATATTCTTTCATTCTTGTTGCTTCATGAAATGCAGTCCCTATTGTAATGTAGGAAACATGATTGCACTGTTGTGCACAGCAAGTTCCTCCAAACAGCAATGAGACAATGGCCAATCTTTTACTTTGCCCTGTACATTAAGGAATAAATATTAGCCAGCACACTACGGATAACTCTCCGGGTTTTCTTTCAAATAGCATCTTGTAATCTTTTACATTCTGAGAGGATAAACAGCAACCTGGTTTAATTTAAACTGGAAATTGGATTTTGTATACTATAACAGCATTGCAAGTGACTCTAAAGATCATAAAAGCCCTCAACCTTCACATTCTCGACCATTTCACTATGCGACCGATAGCACTGTCCATGATAGTCAATTTTTACTTCATTTTATTTATTTCTTCTTTCATAGTTTTTGGGTGTTGCTGACAAGACCAATATTTGTTTTCCATCCCTCAGGAGCATTGAACTAAGAAGGGTTACTGAACTGATACCTGGAATGGATGCTTTGTCTTTATGTTGAAGAGATGGCCAGGCTAGGCTTGTATCCACTGGAGTTTAGAAGTGCAAGAGGTGCCTTATTAATTAATACAATGAATTCATCTGTTTACAATATGTAGTGTCACCTCCTAGTAATCAACAATCAATCTAAATATCCCCAATTGATACTTTTGAAAGTCGTCCCAAAACTCATCAATACCCTCTAATTACAAGAACTATGTGTAACTATTGATACCTAAAACAGATAAATTTAAAAATAACTATACAAACTAATACACATAGGTCTATTACATACTTTGTCCCCATTTTAAAACATAGCTGTATCTTTGAGAGAAAGTATTTTACCTCAAAGAATTCTCATATGTGTTAGTCCAGGTTTATATTAGTTTTGCCTAAAAATAGCAATAAACATATGCTTTTATTTTCCAACGGAATTGTTAAACAACTAAGCATAATTAAACTATATGCAATTTAATTCCTTACTTTCTTAATCAAGTCAAAATTACTAATTATTGAAAAATACTTAAATCCTGAGGATGTTCAGCATACGATATGTTCAATGTAGTCAAAGTTTAGATTAGCGTAGTGCTGGAAAAGCACAGCAGGTCAGGCAGCATCCGAGGAACAGGAAGATCGATGTTTCGGGCAAAAGCCCTTTATCAGGTTTCCAGCATCTGCAGTCCTCACTTTTGCCTTCAATGTAGCCAGCTCACAATTTGAAAAAAACCAACTACCTCTCTTCTTCTCGGTTTAGCACTAGAAACAACAGGCCATTAGGTTAAACCTTGTTGGTGAGAGAGCTTTAAGAAACAAAACTTTAGGAAAACAGTAACTTCAACAAGTGTGGATTAGTTGAGGAATGCTTAAGGAATTAAATCAGTGAAGGAATATGTGGATTTTTCAAGGCCAAGTCATCTTCAGCTCTGTAAACTGAGCTTCCGATAAGGCAACAGTAAGGATTGAGTAGGGTAATATAGTTGATGCAGTGCATGTGGACTTCACAAAATGGGTTGATAAAATGTCACACGACAAACTTGTCAGAAAAGTTGAAACCAAAGGAATAAGAGGGTTAATGGGAGCATGACTATTACATTGACTAAGTGACAGGAAACAGTCTAATCATAATGACAATTGTTTGCCAACTGAACGAAGGAATGTACAGAGTAAGATCTCCAAAGGTTAGCATCAGGACAGCTGCTTTTATATGACGCGTCTTCATGATTTTGATATGGATGTATTGGTCACATTCAAAATTTGAAGATGGCACAAAACATGGCAGTATTGTGAGTTGTGAAAAGGATTATGATAGACTTCCCGAGAATGTAGACAAGTTTGTGAAATGAGTAGACACATGGCAGATAAAATTTAACACAGAGAAGTGTGAAGTAATACTTTTGGGAGCAATAATGAAGAGAAGCAGGTTAAACTAATGGGTAAAGAAGTTGAAAGGAACAGGTGAAGGAACAGAACATGCACACAAATCATTAAAGGTGGCAGGATATGTTGGGAAAGTGGTAAAAAAAATCCCATCAGGATCTTGGGCTTTGAAGCAGAAATTGAAGCAGAGAGTACAAAAGCAAGGAAGTTACAAGGAAGAGAACCAAGCTACAAATCTTAATGCAAACCTTGAGCAGGAATGTTACATTGAAACAACAATGCTGGTTTTCACATTTTGTGAAGGACGTGAAGGCTTTAAAAAAAGTGTTGACACATTTTACAAGAGTAGATGTAAGGATAAGGCGCTTTAGGATAAATTGGGCTGGTTGGCTGGTTTCAGATAACCGGTTCTATCTCAGGCTGAACATGGTGCTGGTATTGTAGCAGCTGAGGGATTTACCGGTAGCAATGGCAGACGCAGGGGACTTTAACAATAAAAGCAAGTCAGAGCAAGGAAATAGAGGCAGACTACTAGCTGATACAGTTCATGTTGCTGCAATCACCAGCAGCACTGGACACTGTTCATAGCATTGGCTTGCAGAGCACAGCTGCAGTGTGCCTTGGCTTGGTTGAGGGAGAACAGAACAGTGAGAACTGGGAATAGCATTCTAATGAATGTTGCAATGTTGAAAAATTATTTGTTCCCTATTTTGTCAGCAGCATTGAAATGAAACAACATTGATTGATTTAAATGAAAAATTACTGTAGCATAATATAACACACATATAAAAGACAACATATGAAACAGAATATTCACCCCACTAATTCTGTAGGAATAAATATAAGCATATATAATGTAAAACCACACGTAGACATGACAGCCACCTTTGCAAATGCCTTCGTTCAACTCAGTCATGGCTGACTATTAATCTGAACCCCATTTTACTACTTGCTACTTTTATGCCTTCATTATCAAAGACCAAAAATGGGTCTTTGTCAAGCCTGTATATATTCAATAAAGTGTCTACAAACCTCTGGAGTAGGTAATTTCAATGGTTTAAATCTCTCTGAATGAAGAAATTCTCATCATCTGAGTCCTGGTTTCCTATGTTCAATACTCCCCAGCCAAGGGAAACAACCTCACAGATTCCACTGGATTTAACTCCTTCGAAATATTATGTTTCAATTAGAACATCTCTCATTTTTCTAATTATTAGATAACATAATCACAGGATATTCTTCTCATTCCAGGGGTCAAGGAAATCAACATTTGCCAATTTTCTTGGATGAATCCCCGACCGTAATCCTGCTTTCATATGGCCTTTGAGTATTCTTTAATATTCCTGCATGAGATTGAGCATTATGTAATGAAAAAAATCATAAGATTTTTGCTAAAATAAAATCATGGGCGGCACGGTGGCACAGTGGTTAGCACTGCTGCCTCACAGCGCCAGAGACCCTGGTTCAATTCCCGCCTCAGGCGACTGACTGTGTGGAGTTTGCACGTTCTCCCCGTGTCTGCGTGGGTTTCCTTCGGGTGCTCCGGTTTCCTCCCACAGTCCAAAGATGTGCAGGTTAGGTGAATTGGCCATGCTAAATTGCCACTTGTGTTAGGTAAGGGGTAAATGTAGGGGAATGGGTGGGTTGCGCTTCGGCGGGGCGGTGTGGACTTGTTGGGCCGAAGGGCCTGTTTCCACACTGTAAGTAATCTAAAGTAATCTAATCTAAAAAAAAAGATGAAGTACTGCAGATCCTAGCAAGTGAAACAGAAAGTAGTGGAGCAACTCAGCAGGTTTAGCAGCGTCTGTGAAGAGAGATGAAGAGTTAACATTTCGAGTCCAATAGAGCTGTTTCTCAGAACTGAAGCTGGCTGGCCCTGAACAAAGTGAACTATGGCAAGAAAGTTGAGAGAATCACAGACTTCAAGAAGGGCTTTTCTCGATGCCAGGAGCAATTCATTGCATTTTCAAACAGAGTTCTAGCCATCAGGTAAATATTCTCCTCAGAGAGTGGTGCTTGTTGTCAGTCTCATTAACTGGAAATCTCACCTCATTAATATGCAATTTGCTATCTTACCACCCTCTAAGAGGAGACTGGACATTCACAGTTCCCAAGTCAGAGTGGGTACCAGGCCACTTGCTCCACGGGACTGCCATCTTGGCACCCAGCAGCAGCATCTCAGGACACACTCCAGGCTACCTGCTGCACTCAGCCAAACCAGTGAATCTGGCATTTGACACCTACTGGCCTGTCAGGACCCACGTAGCACTGCTCTGAACCACTTGCAGGGTTCCTCTGCACTTCAATCATGCATTTTTGGGGCACACCAGCAACTAACAGCAAGGACACTTTACACACAGGGAAAGGCACCTTGCTCACATTCTGGACTAAGGTGTTTACCCCAGCTGTTTACCCATCATAAGCACTGACACATTTAGTGCCTACCTTGGTTCTCCCAGCATCCCGGCCTTGCTTCGTCTTTTCCCCCAGCCAGAGCTACCAGACTTACCTTATTCCTGTCTTGCCTTGCCCTTTATGAAGTGAAAAGTGTTTTTTTTTGCATGTTATACCAAAAATGTCACCATACTCCGGTGCCATCTTGAAACACTGACTATAATGCAACATTTTACTGCAACAGAGTTCACCTTTCTCTCTTCTTCTTGTTCCTCCTCCACAGATCCTCTAGTTACTTGTTAACATTGGCTGAACTGCCTGTAACGTGCTACTGGGTCCCTGTAATGGGTTCCCGGGTCTCTGTAACGGGCTCCCAGGTCTCTGTAATGAGAATCTGGATCTCTGTAACGGGCACTGCGGTCTCTGTAACAGGCTCCTGGGTCTCCATAATGGGCTCTGGGGTCTCTGTAATGTGCTTCTACATCCCTGTAATGGGATCCTATGTTTCTGTAACAGGGTCCCGGGTCTGTGTAATGGGCTCTTGGGTCTCTGTAACGGGTTCCTATGTCTCTGTAACGGGCTCCCAGGTCTCTGTAATGAACTCCTGGGTCTCTGTAATAGGATCCTGGGTGTCTGTAATGAGCTCCTGGGTTTCTGTAACAGGCTCCTATGTCTTTGTAACGGGCTCCTGAGTCTCTGTAATGGGCTTCTGGGTTTCTGTAACAGGCTCCTCTGTCTTTGTAATGGACTCCTGACACACTGTAATGGGCTGCTGGGTCCTTGTAACAGGCTCTGGGATCTTGATTACAGGGCTCCACTATCACTACTCCAGGTGACTGCTCCATCTGAGCTGGTTCCAGGTGTGGGTTCCATACCATTTGTTCCCAATTTGACACTCCTCGAGACACTGCCACCAGCCCAATGTCCGTCCCTTTTGCCCTTCAGGCACCTAGGCCTAGCTGCGGATCTGGAGCCTCACTTGCCAGGTGACCATGGGCTGAGGTGGGGTAATGTCCAGTTGGCCCTGGTGTTTTTGCCGCAGGAGGCCTCCTCCTTGGCCCAAAGTGAAGAAAACAAAGAAAGAAAGAGGAAAATAAAAATAAAAAGAGCAAAAGTAAAAAGAGGAAAAGAAAAAAATGAAAGAAAGCAGATTAGTAACTCCACTGCCATCTTGATTATACACAAAAATGGGGGATGTCAATTTGGAGGGGAGGGGGAGTCTAGACCATTTTCAAAAATGGAGCTGGTTAACATGATCCTGGCTGATCAGAGGAGGAGTATTTGGAGGACCTGGTGTGTGGTAAGTCAGAGAGTTAGCTGAACAATTATCCAGGAGATGGACCTGGGTTCATAATCATTTAACTTTTCCAGTAACTCACGACTTATCAAAGAGGAAACATCTGAATTCTTCACTTTAATGGATGATTTCAGAGATTTCCAGATTCAGGAGAGTTGCCCATTGGAATCTTAAACTTTGTGGGCAATTTATGGGATTCAATATAGTTCTAATGGCTATCTGACCTTTGGAATGTTTGGGGCCAGGGTACATAGAACATTATAGCACAGCCCTTGATGTTGTGCCGTCCTGTGAAACCAATCCGAAGTCAATCTAACCTACACTATTCCATTTTCATCCATATATTTATCCAAGGACCATTTAAACGCCCTTAAAGTTGGCGAGTCTACTACTGTTGCAAGTAGGTCGTTCCACACCCCTACTACTCTTTAAGTAAAGAAACTATCTCTGACATCTGTCCTATAACCATCACCCCTCAACTTAAAGTTATGTCCCCTCATACTCACCATCACCATTCAAAGGAAAAGGCTCTCACTGTCCACCCTATCTAATCCTCTTATTATCTTATATGTCTCAATTAAGTCACCTCTCAACCTTCTTCTCTAGAATGAAATCAGCCTCAAGTCAAATTAGAATCCCCACACAGTGGAAACAGGCCCATAAGCCCAACAAGTCCACACTGACCCTTCGAAGACTATCCCACCCAGACCCATTCCCCTACATTTTCCCCTAACTAATGCATCTAACCGACACATCCCTGAACACTACGGGCAATTTAGCATGGCCAATTCACCTAATCTGCACATCTTTGGATTGTGGGAGGAAACCAGTGTACCTGGAGGAAACCCATGCAGACATGGGGAGAATGTGCAAACTCCACACCCGAGGCTGAAATCGAACCCAGGTCCCTGGTGCTGTGAGGCCGCAGTGCTAACCATTGAGTCCCTGTGCTGCGCCCTCCCTCAGCCTTATATGACCTTCCCTCCATACCAGGCAACATCCTAGTAAATCTCCTCTGAACACTTTCCAAAGCTTCGACATCCTTCCTATAATGCGGTGACCAGAACTGTTTGTAATACTCCAAGTGTGGCCGCACCAGAGTTTTGTACAGCTGCAACATGACCTCATGGCTCTGAAACTCAATCCTTCTACCAATTAAAGGTATTACACTGTATGCTTTCTTAAAAACCCGATCAACCTGGGTGGCAACTATCAGGGGTCGACGTACATGGAAATCAACTCACACTTTTCCACATTAAACTCCATTTGCCACCTCTCAGCCTAGCTTTGCAGCTTATCTATGTCCCTCTTTAACCTGCAATATCCTTTGGCACTATCCAAAACTCCACCAACCTTAGTATCATCCACAAATTTACTAACCCATCTTTCTACACCCTCATCGTGGCCATTTATAAAAATGACAAACAGCATCTGGCCCCAAAACAGATCCTTGTGGTATACCACTACTAATTGAGCTCCAGGATGAACATTTCCCATCAACTACCGCACTCTGTCTTCTTTCAGCTAGCCAATTTCTGATCCAAACCACTAACTCACCCTCAGCACCATGGCACAGTATTTTCTGTAATCGCCTACCATAGGGAACCTTATCAAATGCCTTACTGAAATTCAAATGCATCACATCAACCTCTTTACCCTCATCCACCTGTTTGGTCACCTTTTCAAAGAACTCAATAAGGTCTGTGAGGCATGACCTACCCTTCACAAAACCGTGTTGACTAACCTTAATCAACTGATTTCTTTCTACATGATTATAACTCCAATCTCTTATAACCATTTCCAACAGTTTACCCACAACTGAAGTAAGACTCACTGGTCTATAATTACCAGGGTTGTCTCTACTCCCCTTCTTGAACAACATTTGCTATCCTCCAGTCTTCTGGCACTATTCCTGTAGACAATGGTGACAAAAAGAACAAAGCCAAAGGCTCTGCAATCTCCTCCCTGGCTTCCCAGAGAATCCTTGGATAAATCCCATTTGGCCCAGGAGACTTATCTATATGGTAATATTTTTTCAAGTAGTAATATGCCGGGGAAGTGATCCTTATCGGAGAGACACATCTGGATGTGCAACTTTCTGTAGCATCAGGAGACTCGTGGATGATGGTGTGCCCTGTTTTCCTCTAAATAATCTGGCATTCTCTTTGATTACAGGATGGAACCACTGACAGACTCAGACTTTGCCAAAATCTCACTTCTATCCCCAGAAACAATGAACTTTACTGGGGTCAACAACAGTGGGAAGGTGGGTAAAACCCTGATATAATTGCCCAAGTGTATTTTATACCATTGCGGCTAATCTCACCCTGTAATGTAAATAACAAAGTCATTAGCTGACACCAAGGTTGCACTGATATAATTATAGAATCACTTAACACACAAGATTGGCTAATGAAATGAATAGAAGTACAGTGAGAGCATTTTTAAACTGAGTCAATGAACCAGTTAGTGGCAAAACCTCTTCACATATCAGAACTTAGCGTATTTTATCAGGAGGCACAAGGAATTCCATTTGTTTTGTTGGACAAAACTATTAATATGGTAATGAGAGCGAACTGTTTTTAATGTAAACCAATTAGGGATTAGATTATTAGCTCCTTTAAAATGCCAGTCATTACTGCACTGGAAACTAACAAACATGGAATGTGCTTTAAATTTTTTTAAAAAGTGTTAAAAATATTGACCAATGTGGAGTCTAAATGTATCACCTCAAATTATATTATTGTGACTAACAATTAGTTTCATGCTGGAACTCAGTGAGCATTATTGTGTAAGCAATTACAGAAACATTCTAAAATAAAACAAAGATTGCAGATACTGGAGATCTGAAACAAACAAAAAGAGAAATTGCTAAAGAAACTCAACTGGTCTGGAAGCATCTGTGGAGAGAAAGCAGAGTTGACAGAGAAAGGCCCCAGGTCAGAAAACATTCGGTCATTTTTCTCTCCGCAGATGCCACCAGACCTGCTGAGCTTCTTCAGGAATTTCCATTTGTTTGTCACAGCAGCCATTTTTCCCAACACGTTCCAAGGGTAGCAATATTACAGTAACTCTATTATTCTAGTGGAAAGGAAAACAGTAGCTACAGGAGTGTGAGACTTCTTGGTGCTCCTTTGAATATACAGTCTGTATTTATAATGCATCATTAATGTTACAAGACTTTACAAGCTGTTTCACAGCAGCCTTATTAGACAAGTTATGGCACTGAGTCATGGTGGTTTTAGGTCAGATCAGATATTGCTCGGAGGGTTGGTGCAGATTTGATGGGCTGAGTGGCCTGATTCCACACTGTAGGGATTGTATGATTCTGTGAAAATCAAAGTTATGGGGACTGTATCCCAGACTTTGGATCGAGGCTACTTAAGGTGCTGCCACCAAGGTGCCACCAAGGTTTAAAAAACAAGAAGGAAATAAATGGAGATATCTCTGTGGATTGTGGAGATTAAAGCGATTGGGAGGGGTGAAGGCATGGACAGATTGAAAATGAGGAATGAGATTTGAAAAATCAAGTTGTTGCTTGACTGGGAGCCAAGCTGGATTTGGCTGGATTTGGGGTGTCATGGTGGCTCAGTGATTAACACTGCTACTTCACAGAATCAGGGACCCAGGTTTGGTTATGCCTTTGTGTGACTGTGTGGAGTTTGCGTATTCTCCCTGTGTCTGCATGGGGTTCCTCCCACAATCACAAAGATGTGCAGGTTAGGTGCATTGGCCATGCTAAATTACCCATCGTATTCAGGGATGTGTAGGTGAGTGGATTGGCCGTGGGTTTTGGGGATAGGGTAGGGGGTGGGTCTGGGCAGGATGCTCTTCGGAAGGTTGGTGTGGACTCGATAGGTCAAATAGCCTGCTTCTACACTGTAGATATTCTATGATGATTCAATGTTGATCATCTAGAACCAGGGTGGACAGGTCAATAGGATGTGATACAAGTTAAGATGTAGGCAGCGGTGGGTTGGATGATTATATGCTATACAATATTTAATTTCTGTCTAAAGAACCCTTTCAAAGGACATTCAATCTAAGTGCAATGTCTCAGACAATATACCATTCCTTCATTGCAAGAGCTTACAGCCATACTGTAAACAAATTACAGAAAACCTTATAGACGTTTATAAAATCATGAGCATGGATAGGATAAAAAGACAAAGTCTTTTCCCTGGGGTGGGGGAGTCAAGAACTACAGGGCATAAGTTTAGGGTGAGAAAGGGAAAGATGTAAAAGAGACCTAAGGGGCAACTTTTTCATGCAGAGGGTGGTACGTGTATGGAATGAGCTGCCAGAGGAAGTGGTGGAGGCTGATACAATTGCAACATTTAAAAGGCATTTGGATGGGTATATGAATAGGAAGGGTTTGGAGGGATATGGGCCGGGTGCTGGCAGGTGGGACTAGATTGGGTTGGGATACCTGGTCGGCATAGATGTGTTGGACTCCAGGGTCTGTTTCTATGCTGAATGTTTCTATGACTCTATTACAATGGGGATATCCCCTGCCATGTACGCAGCGAGTACTCAAGTGACTCGGCCAATGTGATCTATCTCATACGCTGCAGGCAAGGATGCCCTCAGGCATGGTACATTGGTGAGACTAAGCAGACACTACAATAATGGATGAATGGTCACCGTACAACATTACCAAGAGGTGTTCCCTCCCAGTTGCCGAACAACTCAGTGGTCCTAGACATTCAGCCTCAGAACTTCAGGTGACCATTCTCCAAGGTACAAACACACACACACACACCTCTGTCTCATGTGTACACACATACACTCTCATACATACCCCATCATACTCACACGCACACTTAACCAAGCTTACACACATACATATATACACACACATTCAATCACATGCACTCACATCCACACGCATACACTCACATACGTATTCAATCTGTCACCCACTACATGCGCACACATATAAACTTATGGGGTGAATTTGTTTTTGCAGAATTACATTTTATTTTGCTGCATGAATCTATGTAAAACTCTGTCGACCTACATAGAGGGTTTGTCAGTCTGACATCGCATTAGGACACCGACTTCACACCTATTGTTTAAAAAGCTGAACTATCTTGAGAATGTAATTTAAAAGAAGTTCTGGGATTTACATATTGAAGAACAGAAACCAGCATATCCCATTCTAAAAGGTGAAAGTTTTAATGTAAGGATTATTTGCTGTATCACATCTCCATGACACTGGACTCCTTTAGCTAGAAATTCTGTGAGCATGATCAGCATGATCTTAACCTCCACAACCACCTGATGAAGGAGCAGTGCTCTGAAAGCTAGTGCTTCCAAATAAACCTGTCGGACTATAACCTGGCGTTGTGTGATATTTAACTCAGAAAATGAGGTGATGTTCACATTTCTCAATCACGTAAGCAACTAATTCAAATACTTGTCATCGCTTATCTGTATCTCCTCACCCCTTTATCTTTACCTTTATCCATCTTTTATAATGACTTTCAGCATCTGCTCCTTCCTATCACATTGCAGCTCCCTTTAAGTAGGCCAAGCAAGTTTTAACTTGAGATAGCTTCTCAGGATTTCACACCTCCTATTCCATCGGTCATCATTCAACAGTGGGCTTTGTGCTGGCTGCACACTGTAAACATTTAAATTAGCTGGCAGCGTGACATTTTAGTCCTGTCCAATTTCACAGGCATACAATCTAATCAACAATGTTGACATAAACTCTGCCTCCAACACTGAACCAGGAAATGAATTCCCCAACTTTAATCGCCGAATTCTTCATGTGAAGAGGTTTTTCATATCCTCTGTTCCAGATCTCACATTTAATATTTTATCAATGTCTCCTTGTTGGACTCCCAACACAGAATACAGAAGTGCTCGCAATTTAGCCGAGCTAACAACTCTCCCAATGGAACAGTACATTTATCCAATGATACGACTGGCCTTTAAAGTACAGTGTACTTTTCTTTTCTCTTACCAGTACTGTAGTTACTGGCATAATGGAGGCAATGAAAAATGAAAGCAAGACTTTCTCACAACACTTTGGAGATATTCCCGGAGGAATTATGGAACTGTAAAATAAATTAGGTTCTTCGGAGTTGTACGTGTAATCTCCCATTTCTGTCACACTCAGAAACAAATGAGGGACTTTTCTGATATGAGTTGAGAGCCCAGTTAAGTGCACCCCACCTTCACAGATATTACTATTGGAATAGATATTTACTATTGTAAAAATTAAAAGAAATCTCAGTCGCATGAGCTCCCTGTGCACCAGGGACTTCCGGAACCACAAGTCAATGCTGGGAGCAGTGTTGGGATGTCAATCATCATGCATGACCCCTCAGAGTGTCAGCATATGTCTAGACATTGCTGCCTGGTTTGATGATTCCTCAACTCATTTAAAAGTAACTTAAATCTCTGTCTGAAGCACTGCAATCTATAAGGCTAAGGACCATGTGTTGGAAAATGGGATTAGAATAGGCAGATAATTGAGTGTCATAGAGTCATACAGCATAGAAACAGGTCCTTTGGCCTATGCTGACCAATAAACACCAACCTACACTAATCCCATCTACCTTCATTTGGTCCATAGCCTACTATGCCGCGGCATTTGAAGTGCTTATTGACATGTTTCCGAAATGTTGTGAGAGTTCCTGCCTCCACCACCCTCTCACGCAACACATTCCACATGTCTACCAGCCTCTGGAAGAAAATGTTTCTCCGCAGATCTCCTCTAAATCAATTACTCCTTACCTCAAACTTCTGCCCACTGGTCTTGGACATGTCTGACATTTAGGATCTACTCTCATAATTCTGTATATCTCAGTTAGATCCCATCCCTCATTCTTGGCATCCTCTGCTCCAGCCTACTTCAGATAGGCTAAAATAAACCCAGCCTACCTAGTGTCTCTTATAACTGAGATTTTCCATCCCAGGTACATCCTGGGGAATCTCCTCTGCACCTTGTCCAGTGGAATCATACCCATCCAATAGTGTGGTGACTAGAGCTGTGCATGGTATTCTATCTGTGGCCTTACTAATGACTCTGCAAAGACTTCTTGGTTCCTACATTCTACTCCTGGTTAACAAAGGCCAGCATCTTGTATGCCTTCTTCACTACCTTGTCTACCTGTGCTGACACCTTCAGGGATCTATGAACTTGTACACCAAGGTTTCTTTGTTCCCCAGTACTCCATAGGGACCTACCATTCATTGCAAATGTACTTCCCTTATTAGATCTCCCAAAATACAACACCCTGCACTTCTCAGGATTAAACTCCATCTGCCATTGCTGTGCCCAATTTACCAGCTGATCAATATCAGACTGTACTCTGAGATTATCCTCTTCATTACAGTCTTCAATGGCTTTCAATGTCAGTCCATCTTTCCTTACACAATGCGAGGGTAGTGGTTCACATCACTCCAGCTGCAGTCTGAATAGTACCTTGTGCAGTTTGAGGAAAACCTCCATGTTTTTATACAAAACAAAGCAACCCAAAGAACTCCAGATGCAGGAAATCAGGACCAATAACAGAAATTGCTGTGGAAACTCAGCAGGTCTGGCAGCTTCTGCGGAGAAAGAAACAAGAGTTAATGTTTTGGGGCCCTGAAATGCTCACTCTGTTACCTTTCCATAGATGCTGCCTGAGCTGCTGTGTTTCTACAGCAATTTCTGTTATTGCTCGCTATTTTTATATTTGCTTCTCCTTAACATAAAGGCCAACGGTCATTGTTGTCATCTCCATTACCCACCAAACTTGGATGCTAGTTTGATGTGATTCTTACATTAAATCTCCCAAATCCTCTGTGCTGCAGCTTATTTAAATAATATCTCTATTTAAATAGTATTCAGCTCCCCTATTCTTCCTGCCAAAGTGCATAACCTCAGATTTCCCCACATTATGTCTCACCTAACAGTGTTTTTGCTTATGCACTTAACCTGTTTTAATCCCTCTGCAGACTTTTTTGTGTCATCGTCACCACTTCTCACCTCTTTTGTGCAATTTACAAACCGGACGACAGTACATTCACTTCCCTCATTTGTATAATGTATTG
This sequence comes from Chiloscyllium punctatum, assembly GCF_047496795.1. Classification (NCBI taxonomy): domain Eukaryota; kingdom Metazoa; phylum Chordata; class Chondrichthyes; order Orectolobiformes; family Hemiscylliidae; genus Chiloscyllium; species Chiloscyllium punctatum. The sequence goes on along the minus strand of NC_092745.1, from coordinate 107,294,979 downwards.
TAAATAATTGTAGCCACAGCACTAATCCTTGTGGTACAATATTAGTTAGAGATTGCTATCCTGAAAATGTCCCCTTTATCTCAACTGTCTTCTACTATCCAAATCTCTTTCCATGTTAATATGCTACCATTAACCCCATGGACTCTTACTAAGTAGCCTTATACTTTGTACGTTATGAAATCCCTTTTAGAAATCTGAATAGAGTACATCTACTTTAACCCATATTTCTCCCTCCTCAAAAACTGTAATGAATTTGTCAGCTATGATTATCCCTTCTAAATGTGTTTCTAAATGCACTGTTATTATAACCTTTTAAAAATAAACTTAGCCTTTTTCCAATGACAGATACTAATTGAACTGGCCTGTATTTCCCTGTGTTTTGTCTCTGTCCCTTTTTGAATATGAGTGTTACACTGATAGCTTTCTGGGAATGGTTCCTGAATTGAAGAATTGTTCAAAGAAAACTGTCAGTGCACTGATTATCCCTCTAACTACTTCCTTTAAAATCCTAGGATGCAACCCATCAGGTTCAGGGCATATATCTTTATCCCCATTAATTTCCTTAGTACATAAGAACATAAGGAATAGGAGTCTGGCCTTTCGAGACTGCTCGGCCATTCAACAAGATGATAGTTGATCTTTTCATGGACTCAGTTCCACTTACCCGCCCACTCACCATAACATTTCTTCTATTAGTATTCTAAAATCTGTCTTTGACTTAAAAACATTCAGTGCAGAAACTTGGGAGCTGGTAAGGGTTATGAATCTAGCGCAGTGTAGATTTCAGGCCGATTCATACCGGGGGTGTGTGGGAGGGGGGTGGGGGAGGAGTTGGTGGTGGTGGTGGAGGGGAGGGGTGCTACCTGGGAGACACGGGAACCAGTAAGGGTGATAGATTTTGGGCCTAGTCAGACAGGGGCTTACCTGGGAGCTGGCACTAATCAGAGATTGAGACTCGGGAATCGGTGAGGGACTAAACAGCTTCTGGTGAGAGAGATAGCGCGGGATCCCAGAGTGGTATGGCATTTTGTAAATAACATTAATTTTGCTTATTGTCTATAAAAGGTCTTTCAAGTTCATTAGCTGCTGTTTTAGTGTGTTAGCAGATTTATGGGCTACCATGATGCCAAGGGGTCTGAGATGTCTTTGATGTAGGGGAGAATGGCTAGGGTCTAATCACTAAAATGACACTAAAACAGCAGCTAAACTAAAATTAACAAAACTAATGTTATTTACAAAATACCATGCAAGGACTGTAACCAATACTACATTGGACAAATAGGCAGAAAACTAGCCACCAGGATACATAAACAAAAACTAGCCACAAAATGACATGACCCTCTCTCACTAGTATCCTTACATATAGATGAGGAATGACATCACTTTGACTGGGACAATACATCCATCCTAGGACAAGCTCAAACAGAGACACGCACGAGAATTCCTCGAAGCATGGCACTCCAACCAGAACTCTATCAACAAACACATCACGTTAGATCCCATCTACCACCCCTGAGAAAAAGAACAGGAAATGACATCACCACAGGAAATGATGTCATCATGGGAAATGATATCATCAACTCAAAGAAACCCAAACATATAAATAGAAAGCAGGAATTATCAACTGTACTTTGCCCGGAGGCCCACTGAAGATATTACCTAGTAGGGTGATGAAACGTCTGGCAATGAAACTTCCAGCTCAGCGAGCAAACCTAGATCCAGAACCTTAATCTGAGCTACAAATCTTCTCAAAACTCGTGTGAAAATGTCTTTAATTTTCAATTTATGCATACTTTCCAACTGCTTGTTCATTTACTGTAAAGACACTAAAAATACTGGGAACTAGCGCTGGAAGAATGCAGAAAACCTTATTTGCTAAGTCTATTGTCTTCGGAATTAATTTGCCATCTCGTCAGTGCAGGCAAATATGCCTTCATGTTGCAGTGCAAAGATTCCAGAACATCTCAATGGCTTTAGCTTCAGCTTGGGAAAAAAATGGTGAGTGACCAGATGTTCATCAATTTCTTCAGGGTCTTCAGCTTCCTCAGCCATACATGGAAGGTTTCACAGAAATTTTGTTGGCAAAATTGTGCCTTGCCCATGATTACATGGTGTACTGTGTCCTAACTCTGACCTGATGTGCTAATGTGAAGTTACCATCCAAGGTGACTTATCATAGGCATTTTTTTGTGAGACTTCCTATTCTGTTGATGGGAATAGCTGACAACTTTGACACATCTAAATAAAGTTATCATATTTTGACTGATTGAGATTTCACTGTTCTACCAAAGGTAAATTCCTGGAGAAATTAATGGAAAAATGGAGGTGGTGCTAACCAATGACCACAAAGAAAACTTCCCAAAAATATCTGATATTCTCTGTAACATGTATTTCTCCTTTCCTGATGTCAGTTTGAATCTAACATAGGGTCAAAGGGATCACTGCGTCTTGAGCAACCACATATCATCAAACAGGGCAAAGAAACTAATCAGAAACAAAAATAGAAATTGCTAGAGATGCTCAGCAGGTCTGGCAACATCTGTGAAGTGAAATCAGAGTTAATGTTTTGTTCTTGCTCTGGGGAAGGGTCACCGGACACAAAACATTAACTCTGATTTCTCTTCACAGATGTTGCCAGACCCGCTGAGTTTTTCCAACAATTTGTTTTTGTTTGATTTACAGCATTTCAGACATTCCAAATATCAGAACCAAATGTTTTAGAATGTACAAAACTGTTGAAAATATAAATTATGGGAGAATTTTGCATCCTCAAAAATCAGGTTAACTTTTAAGAGACAGAGGCTGTTTGACTGTTATGAGTTTAGTAAACCAATTTAAAATGTAGGTGTGCCTCAAAAAACAAAGCATAACTTTTTCAAGAGTTTTTTTTCAGTAAGACTGTTAACATAATGGGGCAACTATACCCAATTATATTACAACCGCAAAGTATGTTCATGTTAAACCAATAGTGGAAGGTACAAACTTATGATCTGTTTAAATTAGATCAAACAGAAAGGTAAATGGCCACTGACAATGCTATACTCTGAGTTTAAAGATTGCCACCGCAAGAAATAAGCCCTAATAATCTGTTAATGGATCATTGAAGCTTTAGATTGTGCCAGTATAATTTTGTAAAGTTGGACATATAACAAAATCACATTAACTTTATGATGTATGTTATGGGAAAATTATAGACACACATCATAGCCTTTTCTAGCATGAAGTACTTAATATTGTCTGCAGCAGACTGAGTCCATCATTGTTCAGCAAGATCTAATCACCTTAATAAAATTTACACCTTGACTTCTATTCAGATTCATCATCACATCACTAACTCCATAAATTAGTTGAAGCAAACTATTGTGTGTGTCATATTGCATAACATTATAGCAACCGTATTCTGGAATACTGTTCTAGATATTTTTCAGTTTCTTTCTTGTTCTTAACAGGCTTATCTTAATCCTTATGCATTTCTATCATTAAGATGGTGAATTGATTACATCTTTCCTCATGTGACAATGTTTTTTGCTCCCACCAATATAAAAAAATACATCTTTCTCAAATTAAAAAAATTGCAAACACCCTTATTTTGCCATTTGAATCAATGATTGTCCATTGGAAAACCATGCTAAGAACGAAAATATTTGAAGGACACATTGGAAATCAATCCTTTATTATTTTCGTGTTAAAGGCAGAAAGGCTGTACCACCCTCATGTAGTAATCTATTTGTGTTCTATCTTCAATGTAATACAACATCCAAAGATGTTTTACATATGCATTTTACAATGAAATATGGCACCAGATCACTTTCAAAAGCTTGACTGAATATTGTTATATTCAGCGATACTGCTTTTAATTTTAATAATTTCCTATTTTTTCTCCTGATGTGGCCTTGGTCAACAATGTCCAAAATTCAATTTGGACGACAAATACGAGACTGGCCTGTAACCATTGCCTCTGATGTGAGCAGCATATGAACTCAGTGCTGTGCGTTAGTACAAAGTTGAGTAGCTACACACTTGAGCAGGAATTCCAAGTTTGTGTGCAGTTGGCAAAAATCCAAGCTAGTCTCTACTTAAGGTCAGCCTGCACGTCTTCAATGGGCGATGCATTCTGACTGAAGAAGATGATGGAACAGTTTGTAGCAAAGAATCAGAGCAGGATAAGGATGAAATGACAATGCAACAAGGATTCTCTAAGACTCTGACAGTGCGACTGGTGGTCGCGAGGAGGAACGATGCGACCTACCCACATGGTGGGACCTCCAGAAAAATTATGTAAAAGTTGTTGAGTAAGAAACGCACGGTGATCAATACCAGCAGTCAAAACCAATGGATCTGGGTGTAGTGCCACAAGAATTCTGGCCGCTTTGAGCGAGTAATCTGTAATACAAGATCGACTTGCTGCCATGGCAACTCAAACTGCTCAAATAGAAGCTGAGAATGGTATCACTGTGAGTGAGTTTTCAAAAGGCTTTTAGGCTCACAGAATTCCAAAAATCTGCTTTCCAGCTGATCATTATAACACTCAATCCCTGAGAATTGCCAACAGTTCTGTGCAGCATGAACCTGCTGCGCTGTCTCAGGATGACACATCCCCCACCTCTGCTAATTTCACCAATGACCTTCCTTTTGCCTGTCAGCTTCCGTACCCAGCTGACTGCAGCCCCTGCTAAAGTGGAACAGTCTGACACTGGCCCTTTCAAGTCAATACTTGTTTGCAGCTAACCTCCCAACGTTATCTGAAATCTTCATTACTGAATGCGAAGTCTTCTACCAGCCATGCTGCAGTTACCTGAGTAGCATCGTGTAGAATGTGAATGAATGATTTTATTGTCACATGTATATTACAGTGAGAACGACAGCTTTTTCTCTGTCGTCATGATTCCACGCCATTTTGAATGGTTTTAAGAATAAGAAACCAAATAGAAAGGCATAGCTTAAGGATCAATCATGTCTGCACCACATTCCCTCCTGCACCACCTCACCGCCATCTACACGAGACCCAACCAATGCTGAAGTCACCACTCTTCAGGCGCCATCTTACACAACTGGGCCCATTCTCTTCCACTACTGCCTCACCACCACCTGCGACAGTGTTGCATCTCTTGGTGCTGGGCCCACCTCAATGTTACTGTGATGCCTTTCTGCCACCACCTCACTGTCTCCAAAACACACCCAGGCAATGATGAAGTCATCGATCCTCAGGCACCAGCTTTCACTGCTGGCCTACCTCACCGATGCCCCCTCTGGAACATAGCAGCTGCTGATTCCGGTGCCAGGTCCCATGCCCACCCTGAAAAAGTAAGTAAAGGTTCACTTGCCACTGCCAGTTCTGCTCTGGGCCCACTTGATTCACCACGAATTCCACGCAGGGCCCACTTGCTCCTGCCATGAGCTCCATGCTGGGCCCACTTGCTCCTGCTACGGGCTCCACCCTGGGCCCACTTGCTCCTGCCATGAGCTCCACCCTGGGCCCACTTGCTCCAGCCTTGAGCTCCACACTGGGCCCACTCACTCCTCCCATGAGCTTGACCCTGGGCCCACTTGCTCCTGCCATGAGCTCCACCTTGGGCCCACTTGCTCCAGCCATGAGCTCCACCCTGGGCCCACTCTCTTCAGCCATGAGCTCCACCCTAGACCCACTCACTCCTGCCTTGAGCTCCACCCTAGACCCACTCACTCCTGCCTTGAGCTCCACACTGGGCCCACTCGCTCCTGCCATGAGCTCCACCCTAGACCCACTCACTCCTGCCACGAGCTCCACCCTAGGCTCACTTGCTCCAGCCATGAGCTCCACCCTGGGCCCACTTGCTCCAGCCATGAGCTCCACACTAGGACAATTCGTAAAGAATTTAAAAGACAGGCAGAAAGAGAATTCAGAGGGATAATTAGTTCACATTTGTGTGCATTATGGAATTTTTAAAATGTATGCATATGTTTTGATGAGTCCTTTTCTTGTTTGCACTTTTAGTTTAGGAGGCCAAGTGTGTGCTTTGATGATCAGTTGCAGAAATTGCTGTTCAAGAATATAGCAATGCAGTTACTGGTATCACAGTTGGATGAGTTCCTCATGAGAAAGTAACTGTCCAGGATGCCTTGCTCCTTCCTCTTCCCCTTCCTCATCCTCATCCTAAATTGGTCACCATATAACAACAACTGATGGCAAGGTCAATGTAGGAGCCAGCAGGTCGCCATAAATCCTAATGTGCAGACTGTAGGACACCTCCAGAGCAACCCAGACTGTGCTCAAACTATTGTTCTATTGCACTGAGGCTGGTTTAATTGTTCACTTGTTACTCACATGGACGCTGCAGTTTTGAAAGGTAGCCCTAGGCTTTCAGTAACTGCACTCTACTTTTTCATATTGGTTATGGTATACTGTGCATGCTCACGTTCCAGTTGGATGATGAAAGAGTAGTAACCCATCTGGTTGCAGTAGAAAGCTGAGTTGCAGCATCCAGAAAGTAATAATCAAGCAGTCGTTGGCATCAGCCACTATGGGGATGGAGCCATGTGTTCATTCTGGCTGCTTCGCTCTTGGGTGAGAAACAAATATATTTAGGTCTCCAGGAATCTGGAATCTTGGCGACCTCTCTCATGAGGGCAAAAACTGGAAGGTGTTGCAAACTTCACCTATGCCAGCTTGGGAGGAGACAGAAGAATCAGAACAATATCAGTTGCTTTCACATCCTGTCTTCTTTGGACTTCTCAGAGTTTCTAGCAGGGACTGGATATGAATGTCTGGCACTCAGTTTCTCACCAAGCTTCATATCACTATTATCCTGCTGATGTTACCATCCTCAGTCACTTTGTTCTGCTGTACTCCAGAGGAATACATATGACTGTACCCATATTTGGGTACAACTACTTTTGCAGTTCTTCAGCACATCCCATACCATTCCATGCAGACTTTCAACTTTAAGCCACTTTGGAAAACAGCACCCCTCCACAATTGCAATGAAAGCAAGTCAAGATCAATCTGCAACTTGCTTAAAAGGTAATTGATGATTTCTTTAAATAAGCATGGATGATTAATCCCTCCTGAACAAATTTCTAGTTGTAAATAAACATGTAAGGGTTAGTGTTAGTTGCACCATTGAATTCTAGATTGTCAACACTGGTACCTATTGTCAATAATGTTGCATATTGCCTGTTGTCCCAGTGTATCCTCTCCGTAAAATGCTGGTGAATACACACTCACCAAAATGGCATCCAGTATAACTCATACCAGAGGTGTACCATGTATCACAGTCAATATTTCGGTGGCAAAATCATATGTCTGGCACAAAGTGAAGAGGGGCTCCAGAGCCATATTTAGTAAGCTTGGTCACTTCCCAACATAACCTTCTTGATTTTATCCCCATCACTGTTCTTCTTTAGAGCCTTGACATTTCTCTTCAGAATTATTAAGTAACCATTTTTATAGCTCTTCCATCCCAGCCACACAAGGAAAGATTTTGAATTTTACTGTTTGCAAGAAGACCTTCTGAAGACCATCCCAACTAGAACCACACCCCGATCCTATTCCTGTAACTCTGTTTTTCCCATTGCTAATTCACATAGCCCGCATATCCCTGGACACTATGAGCAATTTAACATGACCAATCCACCTAGCCTGCACATCTTTGGACTGTGGGATGAAACTGGACCACCAAGAGGAAGCCCACGCAGACATGGGGAGACTGTGCGAACTCCGTACAGACAGTCACCCGAGGAATTAAACCCATATCCCTGGAACTGTGAGGCAGCAGTGCTAATCACTCAGTCACTCCATCTAAAGCATATAGCTTCTCCAACTGAGTAGTAGGAAAATGATTGAACAGTAGGACCTTATGTTCTTTTTACAACAATGTAAACTGTAAGTCCCCAAAGTGTTAGCTTTCCAATCCCCTTTGTCATACCCTATCTGATGGAATATTCAGCATACAGGCAAGGATACATAAAATAGGAAAAATATATTACCTCTTATACAAGGAGTTGGAAACTGCAAATTTAGCCTTTGAGGAGAATAGATTCAAAGGTAGAATTGTGATATTGCTGAGGAAGCTGGAATTTCTAGATCAAAGCTTCAGTGATCTTGCAATAGCCCTGTATCCATGACAACTACAAAGGAGTAACAGCTCATTTCTTGTTGTTTAACTGTAAATGCAAAGCCAGTTGTCTAACTGCATGCTACAACACCGAAGAATTGGTACATGCTTCAACTGAGCAAGACTCACTGCTGGGAGCACTTGCTCATAAACTCAGCCCTGTAACACCTACACTGGTGTTGCTGCAGTGCTTCCACAGATCTATTGCAGAGATTTACAATGTCTCACATCTACTCAAAATATTAAATACCCACGAATATAGCTCTGAAGGTGATGCCTTTTCCAAGCACTAATAGATACTGTTAGTGAGCAGAAAGTGGAACAAATGCTTTATTTCCCAGTAGTCATTTCTCATTTTGACAAACTCATACACACAATGAATTAAAAGGAAACTGTGTAACTCCTGATAGAGTCCTATGCAAAATATGAGCATCATTTATTCAGTCTGTACACGTGCGCAAAGACAGCAATGATGATTTGTATCTAAGCAATGGTAAAAAGCAGCCTCAGGCTCACAGTGCGTCATCCATTTCATTAATTTATTTCAACCTCATTTGCTTTATTTCATATTCAAATGTGAAGAACTAATATGTTCTGACAACCTGAATCTTAATCACAAGCTATCCACAGTCTATACCATCTACAATCTGCTGTTCAGATGACTTTTATAAAGGGTTAGAATCTTAAATAGGGACCTGAAGATGCTATCAACGGAATTGCCCTATTCTTTCAGCACCTCCGATCAGAAACCAGCGGGATTCTGTGATTATTATCTGAGAAAATTACATCAGCCTGCATAACGTTCTTTCTCTTATTCCTTCTGTAGGTTGTCTGCTGTTGAGATATTCTTGACGTGAATTAGCTGAAGGAATGAACCCAATTATGAATGAAGCGATTTGCTGATGAAATGGGATGAAGGATCAACCGCTCACGGATTTCACTCTTGGTGAATGATGAGATGAAAGAAGGAGACTGGTTTTATATGGCCAGTAGAAAGTCCAATGCTACAACAGTATTACAAAAGGCTTAACATGTAAATCAGCTCCGATAGGCAACTCTGTGTTCCTAATTAACGGCTGTGAACAAAGGATCTTGGAACACATGAACAGTAGGCAAGTGCACTGTTTTAGATCATATACATGGTAGAAATAGTAATCATATTGCTGGAGGAGTAAGGTCATGCTCCGTGGACATGCATTCAAATCCTACCTTGGAAGGGCAATAAACAGGATAATTCAATAAATAAATGTAGAACTGAAAATCAATCTTACTCTTGACGTTAGTTATTGACATAAGCCTGCCATCCCTACCTGGTTTGGCCTATGTGAAGTCATAGAGTCATAGAGTTGTACAGCACAGAGACAGACCCTTCAGTCCAACTTGTCCATGCTGACTAGATATCCTAACCCAATCTAGTCCCACCTGCCAGCACCCGGCCCTATCCCTCCCAACCCTTCCTATTCATATACCCATCCAGATGCCTTTTAAATGTTGTAATTGTATCAGCCTCTACCACTTCCTCTGGCAGCCCATTCCATACATGCATTTCTGCGTGAAAAAGTTGCCCCTTAGGTCTCTTTTATATCTCTCCCCTCTCACCCTAAACCTATGCCTTCTAGTTCTGAACTTCTCCACCCCAGGGAAGAGACTTTGTCAATTTATCCTATCCATGCCCTTCATGATTTTATAAACCTCTATAAGGTCACCCCTCAGCTTCTGACACTCCAGGGAAAACAGCCCCAGCCTATTCAACCTCTCCCTATAGCTCAAATCCTCCAACTCTGGCAACATCCTTGTAAATCTTTTCTGAACCCTTTCAAGTTTCACAACATCTTTCTGATAGGAAGGAGACCAGAATTGCATGCAATACTCCAAAAGTGGTCTAACCAATGTCCTGTCCAGCCACAACATGACCTCCCAACTCCTGTACTCAATATTCTGACCAATAAAGGAAAACATACCAAATGGCTTCTTCATTATCCTCCTACCTGCAACTCTACCTTCAAGGAGCTATGAACCTGCACTCCAAGCAACACTCCCTAGGACTTTACCATCAAGTGGATTTTGGATTAGTGGTGCTGGAAGAGCACAGCAGTTCAGGCAGCATCCGAGGAGCAGCGAAATCGATGTTTTGGGCAAAAGCCCTTCATCAGGAATAAAGGCAGAGAGCCTGAAGCGTGGAGAGATAAGCTAGAGGAGGATGGAGGTGGGGAGAAAGTAGCATGGAGTACAATAGGGGATGAAAGTGATAGGTCAGGGAGGAGGGTGGAGTGGATAGGTGGAAAAGAAGATAGGAAGGTAGGACAAGTCATGGGGACAGTTACTGAGCTGGAAGTTTGGAACTAGGGTGCGGTGGGGGAAGGGGAAATGAGGAAACTGTTGAAGTCCACATTGATGCCCTGGTGTTGAAGTGTTCCAAGGTGGAAGATGAGGCGTTCTTCTTCCAGGCGTCTGGTGGTGAGGGAGTGGCGGTGAAGGAGGCCCAGGACCTCCATGTCCTCGACAGAGTGGGAGGGTGAGTTGAAATGTTGGGTCACAGGGCGGTGTGGTTGATTGGTGCGGGTGTCCTGGAGATGTTCCCTAAAATGCTCTGTTAGGAGTCGTTCAGTCTCCCCAATGTAGAGGAGTCCGCATCGGGAGCAACGGATGCAATAAATAATATTAATGGATGTGCAGGTAAAACTTTGATGGATGTGGAAGACTCCTTTAGGGCCTTGGATGGAGGTGAGGGAGGAGGTGTGGGTGCAGGTTTTGCAGTTCCTGTGGTGGCAGGGGAAGGTGCCAGGATGGGAGGTGGGTTGTAGGGGGGCGTGGACCTGACCAGGTAGTCATGGATGGAACAGTCTTTTTGGAAGGTGGAAAGGGGTGGGGAGGGAAATATATCCCTGGTGGTGGGGTCTTTTTGGAGGTGGCGGAAATGTCGGCAGATGATTTGGTTTATGCGAAGGTTGGTAGGGTGGAAGGTGAGCACCAGGGACATTCTGTCCTTATTACGGTTGGAGGGGTGGGGTCTGAGGGCGGAGGTGCAGGATGTGGACGTGATGCATTGGAGGGCATCTTTAACCACGTGGGAAGGGAAATTGTGGTCTCTAAAGAAAGAGGCCATCTGGTGTGTTCTGTGGTGGAACTGGTCCTCCTGGGAGCAGATCCGGCGGAGGCGGAGGAATTGGGAATACGGCATGGCATTTTTGCAAGAGGTAGGGTGGGAAGAGGTGTAATCCAGGTAGCTGTGGGAGTCAGTGGGTTTGTAAAAAATGTCAGAGTCAAGTCGGTCGTCATTAATGGAGATGGAGAGGTCCAGGAAGGGGAGGGAGGTGTCAGAGATGGTCCAGGTAAATTTACCATTAAGTGTACAAGTCCTGCTAAGATTTGCTTTCCTAAAATGCAGAACCTCACATTTATCTAAATTAAACTCCATCTGCCACTTCTCAGCCCACTGGCCCATCTGACCATGATCCCGTTGTAATCTGAGGTGACCTTCTTCGCTGTACACTACACCTCCAATTTTGGTGTCATCTGCAAACTTACTAACTATACCTCTTATGCTCACATCCAAATCATTAACATATAGCATTATTTATTAAATCATTGCAAAAAGTAATGGACCCAGCACTGATTTTTGTGGCATACCACTGGTCACAGGTCTCCAGTCTGAAAAACAACTCTCCCCCACCACCTTTGAGCCAGTTCTGTATCCAAATGGCTACTTCTCTCTGTTTTCCATGAGATCTAACTTTGCTAACCAGTCTCCCATGGGGCTCTAGATCCACAGAAATTGCCTCTGGAATAGCCAAGCAAGCCATTCAGTTCAAGGGCAACAGACCATGTCAGGGATATGCACATCCATGAAAAAAACATGCATTTTCATTCCATACCTATAGTATTTCAACAGACAATTAATTCCAGTCACAGCACACACTTTCAATAAGCTGTCAATGTTTTATAGCAGGTAGAGTCTTTTACAAAACTAAGCAATAATAGGTTACAGTTTGCTTCTGTAAATTACTTGAATAAACTAAATAAACCACAGCTATATCTCAGTGCGTGAAAGGGTTAAAAGACAAAACTATCCTTTTGATTTATTATATTTGCTTGGGAAAGAAGGATAATCTTTTCACAGAATGGACCATAGGACATAGAACAATACAGCGCAGAACAGGCCCTTCGACCCTCAATGTTGCGCTGACCTGTGAACTGTTTTAAGCTCATCCCTCTACACTATCCCATCTTCATCCATGTGCTTATCCAAGGATTGTTTGAATATCCCTAATATGGCTGAGTTTATTGGCAGGTAGGGCATTCCACACCCTTACCACTCTCTAAGTAAAGAGAGACCATGCTGATCCAGAATGGAGACAAGACTTTAAATTAGATAGTCAATGACACATGTACAATTACTACAATGAACAATTAACCAAAATCCATTTATTGAAATGTAGGTGGCATGAGCTTAGGTGTGTTGTTGCTGTTACTGATCTCTTTGGAGCACTTGAGGTACTGTGGTAATGTCCCTAGCTCTGACCAAGGACGCAAAGCTTCAAGACCCATCTGACCCAGGAGGTGTGTGATAGCATTTCTGAATAGGTTAATGAGAAAATATTTTTTATTGATCTGCACATCCAGTCTGTATTGTTGTATGATTTATGACCTGCCGGTAGCAACTACCTTGCAGAAGTTAAAGCTAACATGCAATTCCTCAGCAAAAGGTTCATGATGGCTGCTGGAACTACTGAGAACAGACAGAATAAATTGCTGTGAAACAATGAGTAACTTATGGTAGATGCTGTTTATCATTCTGAAAGGGTTAATACTCAAAATGTAGCACAACAAGCACATCCACACTTGTTGGAGACAGATCAGAATCTGACGTGATCTTCAAGGTCTCTGTAGTAATACAGTTCATATCATACAATCATTGCAGCAATGCAATAAATTTCACTTTGTTTACTAAACAAGACTATCTAGTTAACCAGGAAGATGACTAATCTTACCTGTGCTAGATTATGCCAGGCTTCACAGAGCAGCTATGTGGTGACAGTGGGTTCTTGCTACAGCATAGTGATCAACATTGATCTGCATTATTCTTAAGTGATGCTAATTTAGAGTTATCAGATTTCAAACTTTGAGAAAAAAATCAAATCGATAAAAGCATGCTGGTCACCCAGAAAAAAATCAAGACAAGTAGATAAAAGCAAAATACTGTGAATGCTGGAAATTTGAAATGAAATCAGAAAATGCTGGAGAAACTCAGCAGGTCTGACAGCATTGATGGAGATTCCTGATGAAGGGCTTTGGCCCGAAAAGTCGATTTTCCTGCTCCTCGGATGCTGCCTGACCTGCTGTGCTTTTCCAGCGCGACTCTAATCTTGACTCTCATCTCCAGCCTCTGCAGTACCCACTTTCACCCAGCATTGATGGAGAGAGGAGTATTCAATGTTTTGAGTTCCAAAGAAGAATCTTTGGACTTGAAACATTAACTCTCTTTCTCTCTCCACTGATGCCGCTAGACTCACTGAGTTTCTCCAGCATTTTTTGTTTTTATTTCGAGGCAAAAAGTTACAGCTGATTGCAGATGCCAGCGAAAATATTCTGTTAACAGAATGTAGAGCAATACTTCAGAAAGTGACACCAAAAACATTTCGTATCTGACAGGAGATGTGCGGGAACAGAAGGATTTTGCTGCCCCAAAGGTTCAAGCTTCATTGTGATTTGATGGTCTATGGAAACTGTCTCAAATTAGAGTTGAATTGACGAGCTGACAAGTCAGTGACAAAAGGGAAGACGTTAAATAGTCAAGTAATTCAGGCTGAAAGAACAATAACCTAAAAAAAAGAACTTGCAGCTTCAATTGGGTGTCACCGCCATAGCACACGGCTTCTACAAGGCAGACCTATAAAAATAAAACTAAGAGTGGGCAGCACAGTGGCTCAGTGGTTAGCACTGCCGCCTCACACCGCCAGAGACCCGGGTTCAGTTCCCGCCTCAGGTGACTCTCTGTGTGGAGTTTGCACATTCTCCCCGTGTCTGCGTGGGTTTCCTCCGGTTTCCTCCCACAATCCAAAAATGTGCAGGTTAGGTGAATTGGCCATGTTAAATTGCCCGTAGTATTAGGTGTAGGGGAATGGGTCTGGGTGGGTTGCAGGTCGGTGTGGACTTGTTGGGCCGAAGGGCCTGTTTCCAAACTGTAAGTAATCTAATCTAAAAGACCAAGAGAAAACTCATCTATTTAAAGAGTGTAAGGTGGGGCAAATTGCTAACTAAGATACTTAGGCAGATACCTACATCAAAGGGCTGTGAGATTATGGTCTAGCACACACAATTTTTCAGAAAAAAAGTAGATCCCAATGGGAATTATAGCAAGGCCCCAAAGCATGGGGAGACCTCTATTACAGTCATGAAGGTTGGGAAACTCTGCAAACAGTAAAGCACAAGATAACAACCATTACTACAGAATAAAAATCTTTAATAAAAAAATCCCTTATCATGTTAGAAAGCTGTAGCATCAGAAATAGATTTAAATTTCAAATATGTTCCAAATTGAGCACAATCTTGACATCCTGATGAAGGTAATTCTTGAGGTTTTGAATAGTTTTTAAAGTTGCCACTAAGATAGAAGCTGAAGAAGTAAGTGTATGTACTCAATTGGTAATACTAAATGAAACAGACAAATTTGAAGAGTTATTCAAAACCTTTGATGACTATATAATCTCATAATAATGAGATACTTAAAAGAGGAAGATTCAATAAAAGAATGCAATATTCAGGTGAACCCCGAGATGATTTCAATCTTTGGAGAGATGAAATTATGACTTAAAGCTATCACTCATGTTAAATAGGATTATTGTAGGCATAATTGATGATACTTTGTCAGAATTATTGCAGTCCAAAGAAGACTTAACTTTAAATAAAACCATTCAGAGATGGTGAATGAATCAGAAGTTCAGAACTAAAACATATTAATCTGAAAGGGATGATAAAATTTGAGACAGGAGTGCCAGACTATTGCTAAAATCAGGAATTCACATAGAGTTTGAGTAATACATAAGTTATCTTTTCACATACACTCAGAGTGGGGAGTAGCTGATTAGATTATAGTGTCCCTTTTTTTCCTTCCTCTTCCATCCCCTTTTCCTGTTTGTTTTCCTGCATTTCAGTTCTTGCTTGTTCTGTTTTGGCATATTTCTTTCTGACAGTATGGTTATGCAGTATATGATTCACCACTATGCATTTTGAGGCGCACACATCCAATCATTCATGGGCCTTGAGAAAGTCCCAGCATTGGAATTACTGCCTGAGGATGTCATGGTCAATAAAATGGTTCTCATTGTGTACACAAATCATGAGCTATGCCATCAACATACAGCTCTTGTTACCCATTAGCTATCCTTTACAGTATCTGAAACACAGTTAGCGTGGAGGACAGCAACAGAATGATTACACAATGATTGCTGCTGAATACCAGACAATGTTTCGTATGAGGTAATGTTTGATATCACATAACGGCAATGTGTGAAGGGTATTGTATCCTTTTCTTTCTAGATTTGTTTGACATGCACCTTCAGTCCAATTCAGCGCAATTGTACTCTACATCATGGGCAAGTCTGCAATCTCTACAGAGCTTTGTGCACACACTACCTGCCTCTTCCTGTTAAGAGAGGTTCAAATGAACTTTCTTTTCTGGAATGGTGGTTGACAATTTGCAAGTATTACAGAAGCCTGGTTGGAGTCAGATGCATAAAGAAGCAGAATAGCTACTAACACCAATGGATTTTCCAACTTTGATGTGATTACCACAGTTGGCAAAGTGCCGTGGTGAGGTGCAGGTGTCTCAAGCATTGTTTGATTTCAGATTTAGATCTTTTAGATTAGATTAGATTACTTACAGTGTGGAAACAAGTCCTTCGGCCCAACAAGTCCACACCGACCCTCTGAAGAGCAACCCACACAGACCCATTCCCCTACATTTACCCCTTCACCTAACACTACGGGCAATTTTAGCGTGGCCAATTCACCTAACCTGCGCATTTTTGGACTGTGGTAGGAAACCGGAGCACCCGGAGGAAACCCATGCAGACACGGGGAGCATGTGCAAACTCCACACAACCAGTTGCCTGAGGTGGGAATTGAACCCGGGTGTCGGGTGCTGTGAGGCAGCAGTGCTACCACCTCCAGTGTGCCACTGAACTTCAGGTTGGTGAATTGTTCTCTGAACAGCCTGGGTGGACGTAACCTCCTGTTGAAAGACTTTGTCCCAGATTTTTCTCTTCTTTGAGCCTTTTCCAGCAATTTCGCCAGCTCTATGTGATCCAAGCTCATTCTCCCAGTGATGCCTGATCCCTGGAGAACTTCTAATAGCCCATCCATGTCTGAGGAGCTCGATTTGTTCAAAAGTCCTGAAGTCAGCAAAAACCTGTTCCCGGCTTCCACAGTACACCCTGCAGATTTCTGGAACTTGAAAGCAACTTCAGAAAACACTGAAAACATGTAGCATCTTAGAAACCACTAGAGAGAGAGAAAAAAAAACAACTAACCTCAGCTGTTAACAGGCCCTTTAAGTAGAGATGATACTCTATGTTTTATAAGGTCAAGAGGAGGAAATCAGCTGCAGGTTTGAGCTTCAAAACCCTAATGTGGGTGTTAAATTAGCATTTAAAACATTTTTGTTTGCATTTTCTTCGAATGCTAATGTTTATTCATTACGTTGGATATAGAGGCAAAAAGGTTTGATTGGGTGTGCAGTTAAAGACAGGGGTTTTCAGAATGTTACATCTACAAATGCATCCAGAGTCAGCAATCCTAGCATCTGTGCTGACTGTGCTGTGTTGATGTCATGGAAGTGATGTGTGCACATGATCTGAATCTGATTTATGATGGAAAAGAAATGAAGGCTGTGCAAATTAGATTTTTTACAGGGACATGGATCTTCTTTAGGTCTTTGCCATGAGGATTGTATTCTTTATATTGCAGCAAATGTTAGTTTGTCATTCCCTAGTTAGTTATGGAACAAGGACAGTGGTGAGCTGCCAACAGTTACTGCACTAATAGTTCCCTGAAGACATGCCATTAATCAAAAGGATGATTCAGATCACACATCTAGATACGTTTACTAAAAGCAAGATTGTAACTCTGCATAAGCCCTAATACAAATATATCACCCCACCATCATAGTAGCAAATAACTGACTAAAAGCTGGAACAGTAAGCCTAGGCTCCTTCAACTTTAACTTTGATTTTAAAAAAGGGAACAGTCCTGGTGCAAAGAGAGAGGTTAATGATATTGTTTACCTTTCGGAGTTTTAACGAGGTTTAGAATTTTTGAAATTGGCACTTTACCCGTGTTCTTTGACAATTACAAAATTTCCTTTGGGCTGGAGTTTCTTTCACTAGTTCTCTCTCTTTTCTTTATGTGAATAAGAACTTCATTTTTGATTTAAATGATTTGGAAATTAAATGATTTTAAAGATTCCTGCACACAAGTGACAGTATGCAAATGACCACCTGTGCTACTTAGTCATAGAGTCATAGAGTCATAGAGATGTACAGCATGGAAACAGACCCTTCAGTCCAACATGTTCATGCCAACCAGATATCCCAACCCAATCTATTCCCACCTGTCAGCACCCGGCCCATTTCCCTCCAAACCCTTCCTATTCAGATACCCATCCAAATGCCTCTTAAATGTTGCAATTGTACCAGCCTCCACCATATCCTGTGGCAGCTCATTCCATACCCATACCACCCTCTGTGTGAAAAAGTTGCCCCTTAGGTCTTTTTTATATCTTTCCCCTTTCACCCTAAACCTATGCCCTCTAGTTCTGGACTCCCCGGCCCCAGGGAAAAGACTTTGCCTATTTACCCTATCCATGCCCCTCATAATTTTGTAAACCTCTATAAGGTCACCCCTCAGCCTCCGATGCTCCAGAGAAAACAGCCCAGCCTGTTCAGCCTCTCCCTATAACTCAAATCCTCCAACCCTTGACAAATGATCTCTTTATTGATCTGTATTATTAATAGCCAAATACTACACATTCATTATTTTTAGTACTGGGCTGATGTGGTGACAGTTTCCCTGGATGCATACATTTATTAAAATACAGCTGTATTGATTACACTAGCTTTCTTCAAGTTCTCTACATGCTGTGGCAAACAGATAGAGGTTTCCTCCCCTCAACAGACTGGTGCAGAGATATTTTTTAGAAGAATCTTATTCTTAGACTGAGAAACAGAGAGAAATGCTGTAAACAAATGGCCTAAATACTTCAGTTTTGTCAAATTGAATGGGCTGAGCAGAACATCTTCCGCCACACAGGGCAAAAAATAAATATTTGAGAGTAACAAAGAACTCCTGATCATGGGAACTTAAAGAGAAATTAGATGAGCACATAAGAGTGAATGGAACAGAATGATATATTGATACAAGAGATAAAATTGGATAGCACCAGGTTATTAACTCCATGCTTCAATCTGACAAAGGTCCAAGTTCTGTTTCTTGTCCCCATCCATTTTCCTGCTTTGGATCAATTTCCAAAAACACTTCATATTTAAATAATTCAGCTTTCTTCCCACTCCTGTATTGTTTTCTCTTATCTCATCTCTAGCAACAGGCTTTCCAGTATTACATGGTCGTAGGCTACAGTCGCTTCTCAGAAGGTATGTTTCAAATAACTAATCTTTCCTAATATGAATTGATGTAATCGTATTAATTTTATACTTCATACTTTTTAATTGAGCATTTATTTCTCATCTTGTGTTTTAATCAATCAATATTGATGACGGTGTGTGAGAGCTCTCTTGGGGAGTTTACGTTTCTGTGACAACACACTTTAACATGCATGTTACAGTCTGAAGTGATAGTAGAAGCTCCAACTTTCTTTCCACCACATAGCTGACCAGGAATCTCTCCCAAACATAGTACCCCACCATTAGCGCATGTTGGAACGATTTTCAAGATGATAATTAATTTGTTTGGCCCTGTTATGACAGCACCTTCTTTAGCCAGCATGTCCTGAGGTGGGACACAAATGCCGACTTTCTGACTCAGAAGTGCGATCTATTATGTCACAAGCTGAGCTTTCACTAAGCAATAGTAGCAGTAACATTATCCATGAGAAATTGTAAATACACATTCTTAATATGGAGTTGAAAGCTGCAAGAACTGAAAAATTATTTTAAAAAACCTCATTCCCAAGACTCAACAAACTGTTCATTCTTCATATTAAATAAACAAATCTTCATTAGTTCCATATGTTCAAAATCTATTCAATATTGGAGACAACTAATTAGATAGAAAAAGATTTGAATTTATTGAACTGACTTACTGATTTCAATTATTTCATTTTATTTCTAATCAACAGCTTAGTCAACTATGAACATTTACATTTTGATATTAGTGATTTATTTCATTACAACATTTGATATCTCTATCATGTTAAACTCTGTGGTGTAATAATATAGTTTTGGTGTCACTAACATTATAATATTTGCCACAGATTTTTTTTATTGTACACGACAATGTGAATCAATACTGGCCATGTTAAATCTTCAAACTTTGCAGTGGAAATGTAACATTGGTGTGAACCATGACAACATGCAGACAGGTTCTGAGATGCACATTACTTGAAGAAATACACCAATAACAATCCAACATTTTCTTGCTGCAATGGTAAATTACATCCTTGAGTCTGGGGATGTGCCTTACAACCTTCTCTCTCAGAGACAGAAGTGCTACCAATGAAGCAAGCTGGCACAAATGAATTGCAATGATTTCATTCCCTTTAAGTCTCCTCATTTTATCTAATGATTTGAGAATGATATGATAATGATTAAGCACAGACTATCAGTTTTTTAACTTCCATCATTTGACTTTAATACCTTGGATGTTCAAAGACATCAATGGTTTCAAAACTAGCTGTAGTAATCATTTGACTACAGGTTGAACCAAGCTTCACTAAACCATCAATAAACAAGATCAACATGAACTGAAATAAACAAAACGATTCTACATTCAGTCAACCCTTTATGTATCTCTGATTTGATTTACTTCTTTATAAAAGGATCGCATGATTAAAAAATACAGGTCCAATTATCCTGCTGAGAGATAATAAACCCAGATACAGGAATACATAAATGAATGTTTTCTTCAAACAAAGTCATTTTATAGAACTGAGGAGATGGATTTACAATTGGACAGGGTTCTCTCTCTCTCTCTCTTTCTTTGTTCTCAAGCAAGACAAAACAACTGGTGATAAAGCAAATGATTCAGAGAAATATCCAAACATTGAAAACTCAAAGGTATCTGCAATATTCATGGTTGCTGTTGATCCAGGATACCCATAACCAACCATGGTCTCTGGTTAAAGGCTAATGTCTTAAAGACTTTTAACTATATTCTTTTATCTTCCCTTCTGAACTAGACACTATTCTGTTTATGATTTTGTCAGTGTTTGTGTGTGTGTGTTTGATGTTGCATCTTTATTTTCTGAGAGTCAACTTATTAATAAAATTGCTCTTTCACTTGAGGAAACCTTGTAACTGGGTCCTTATACCTTCTGGTGAACTAGTTAACTACATTTTAACTAGACTGAGGTATGACTGTGTGTTAATATTTTTTATTGCAGCCAACTGAGGAGGTTGAAGACCCAATTCCTACCTTCCTCACGATCCTTATTATCCATGACTCCGTCAACCTTAGTTACCTCTCTGCCTAAATCCCTCCCTCTTGCTCTCACTCACTTACATTCTCAAAAGCTTCTCGTGCTTGATTATGAAACATCCTGATTAAAATTCCTTTGATTTCTGTACCTTAGATTTTTCTTTCCACACTCAATTTTACAACAAAGATTTCTCCCACAAACTACTATCACAAAAGGATCAATATCAATAAGATTGACATATCTGCATCAATTATTTCTTTCATCTTTTATAATTTTCACCTTATAGCTAACTTCTTACCACTCTAGCCTTTTTCCCTGACTCTAAATAGCCTTCAAGTGCGAACTTCCTCTCCGTTAGCTCGGCACATTCACTCAATCTATCCAACAGTTGATACTCAACTGTGATAGCCTTCTCCCCTAATGCTGTCCCTTCTTCCACAATTACTGTTGTGGTATTAATCCATTGGCCAGAACTTAAATCACGTACGGCAAATAAATCTGCATGATATCTACTCAATATACAGTTTGATCAACTCAGGAGGTATAGTCCCTCCATTTTATATTCCTCTCATTTCTGAATCCTCCTACTATTACATATTCATTCTAGATATCAAGATCTGATTTGATAGTTCATTATGACCCTCAAACTTATCCATCATTCAGTGAGATCACTGGTGAATTTCTGCATCATCTTTCTACCCTATTTCTATTTTCTGTGATTGGGTGCATCAAGGCCATTTCATGATGGCACCATGGATCCTGAGGTATCCCAGCAGTACTTTCAGCTGTAGCAAATGAGGGGATTGAGCTGCTATTGGACTGCAGAAGCAGACAGTGGTATTAGTTAATAAGACAAGTTTGAGAAAATGGCCCAAGATGCTCGGCCTCACAGAGAGATATCCATGAAATTTAAAAATGACACTTTGGCAAAATTTGGTGAAATTGATGACGTTCATTCTGATGAAGACTCATCAGACTCGAAACATCAACTCTGCATTCTTCCCACAGATACTGTCAGACCTGCTGACTTTCACCAGCAATTTCTACTTTTGTTTCGGATCTCCAGCACCTGCCATACCTTGTATAATTATTATGATAAAATCTGAGCCCTTCTTGCTTTTCCAGATCATCACTTGTTCACACTCCCCTTCACCATCCTTAGAGCCGAATCTTCCAACTGTTCATAGTTTTCCAACAGAAATCTCTTCTGAAACCAGGTTTCTGAAAGGTTTGCCTTCTCTCTGCTAAGAATGTATGTTTTCAACCAAGTCTGATTTTTTTTCACTAGCACCCACAATCCCTTTGCCAGGTAGTTAATGACCAATTTTCCAGACTGATCTTTCATTTGAAAATCATTGTATAAATAGTCTACATTACATTACAATCCCCTTGTCACCCTTAGTTTCTCTAACATTAATTTTCCACTGGGCTATCTTCACAGTTCATCATGATTGTTCATTTCAGATGCTTCCTGATGAAAAAAAAACCTGATCACAGAAATCACTGCTATTATAGCATGCGAACACATGTAGCAAAGCTGCCTTTAACAGGGACAAATAGGCTATAGAATCCTACAGTGCAGAAAGAGGCCATTCAGCCCATCAAGACCATTACCAACCTTCTGAAGAGCAGACCCCACCACCACCATCCTATATTATAACCTTACATTTCCCATGGTTAATCTTTCTAACCAACCCATCATTGGATTGTGGGATGAAACTGGAGCAGTTGAAGGAAACCCATGCAAACACAGTGAATAAATGAGAAAAAAAAAAGTTCAGAGTAACAGTTCTTCCAACCCAGACCACACCGGACCTCACCTCCAGGCCATACCAGGTCTCACCTCCGGGCCACACCATGCCTTACCACCAGACAACTCCAGGCCTCATCTCCAGACCATACCAGACCTCACCTCCAGGCCATACCAGGCCTCACCTCCAGGCTCAAGACCAGATGTCTACTCCAGATTAATCTTGAGGCCAGGAGTCCGCACTGAGGCCAAGAGTCCCCATGACAACTTCACTCAAGGCTCAAAGAGGCAAGAAGAAAAAAGAAACAAGAAAAGAGAAAATAAACTAAAAGAAATGGATGGTGCAGATGAGCTCCGGCTGAGGAGACCTACCCTGCTGCCAAGTTGTCACTGATGTCACTATCTACTATAAGCCCCTATAGTTATCAGATTATATTTCCTTCCACACTGCTCCCAGTTTCACTAGCTCTGTTCTTTTTCGTGTGATGGTGCATTCTTCCATACCATTACTTCCAATAGGTCTTCATTTTTGTTTGTCTGTGGATTCCTGTGTTCAACTAGAGCCACAACTGTCTGCTTGCGCATCCACCCTCACTTCTTCCCTTTCCTCCCACAGCCATAAAAGGGGCCTCTTATCACTCCACCTCATGAAGCTTCCACATTCCAAAGGATTTATCTACACTATTTCCTTCACCTCTACTATGATGCCATCACCATGCACACCTTCCCCTTCCCTTTCAGCATTTTGAAAAGAACCACTCACTCAACAGCATCTTGTCTACTCTTTCATCACCCCAACAAAAACAGAAGTGCAGCATCCACCTTTTCACATGATCATTCTCACAGCTCTGGATCCTGCCAGGTGAAACAACAATGTACTCCTATTTCATTTGATTTACTTTCCTGCATTTACTGCTCACAATTTGGTCGATTCTGCAGTGAGGAGACCAAACACACAGTATTAATATTTTGCTGAGCATCTTTATTTAGTCTGAAAGCCTGAGCCTGAGCAACAGGGCACTATCTATTTTAACATATTCCCACCCTTTCACTGTCCTCTGCTGCTTCCTGGAACAGTTTGAAACTTTATACCCACTAGACTCAGGGCTGATTTCAATAACTTCTGACCCTATTCACTCCAAACTGTAGCGACTGGTGGATTTTCTACTTTGCCCATCGACATGTTTTCTCAACTCATCTTTTGTTTCTTAAGCTGTCTCATTATCATCATCCTTTTTCCTTGCATCATTAACCTCTCTGCCTTTTAATCCCTCTTCCCATCCTATCTCATACCTTCTGTTCTTTCCTTCCCTCTCTATCATTCTCCATTGTTTACCTTCTACCAGTTCCAGTAATTGCTGAATGACCTGAATTTTTAGTCCATTATGGACGTAGGCAATGCCAGTTGTCATTCTGGTTCCCTACTGAGCACATGTTCTCAGTGATAGATTTTCCAATTGGACTCACAAGTGAGTCGAGCAGTACAGACACCTGGATTCGCCCCCTAGTGGTAGAGGAGCATAATAGACAGTTCCATCCCACCTCCCTAACCACCATGGCTGCCCTGTGGACAACTGTGCTTCCCACAAAGGTGTTTCTTCTTTCTTTAATATTGAAAAAGCTACAAGTGAGGACACATCACTTACCTAGCATTTCATCTTACTGCTGTTTTCAAACCAGAATGTCTTTGATTGACTTTTCAACTTAGAGACATAAGAACATGAGAAATAAGAGCAGTCGTAATCCATTGGGCCTGTCGACCTGCTGCACCATTCAATAATATCATGGCCTCAGCTCCACTTACCTGCTCTCTCACCGTAACCCTTAATTCCTTTACTGTTCAAAAATCTATCTTCACCTTAAAAACATTCAATGAAGTAGCCTCAACTGCTTGGCTGGGCATGGAGTTCTGCATATTCACAATGCATTGAGTGAAGTTGTTTCTCCTCAACTCGGTCCGAGATCTGGTCCCCCTTATTTTAAGGCCATACCCCCTCGTTTTACTTTTATCTGTCAGTGTAAACAACCTTCCTGCGTCTACCTTAACTATTCCCTTCATAATTTTATATGTTTCTATAAGATTCCTCTTGTGCAGCCCCTCCAGTGTCAGTACATCCCTTCTCAAGTAAGGAGACAAAAACTGTACACAGTACTCCATTACTGCTCACCATCTTTAGTTGGATTCACACTCTATCGATTAATGGGCCAATTCAGGGAAAAATCACAACTGAGTGTTCTCCACACACACTGTGAGTTTTGATTCTCCATTTGAACCCGGTGGCTGTTCTGAAGCCCACAAAGAAACTCCTGCCTGTTAACTCTGTTCCTCTCTCCAGAGATGTTGCTGGAGAAGATCTATACTTGCAGATTTTTTTTGTTTTTATTTCAAATTTCCAACACCCACAGCAATTTGCTTTTGTAATATCATTTATTGTGGACATGGACCATCAGTTTCTGACATGTAGTTGTTTTACAAATGCAAATTTAACGATGTTAACTCAGAAAGGAATCCAATTAAAGACAATGCATTGGAACTTCTCAATTTTCTTCTGCTGCCACTTTGTAAACTTCAACTTCTAATTTAATCATCCTTAGAGATGTAATTATGCCTTTAAAATGTGACCTTCCTAACTAGTATACCTTTACATTGACATCTTTGCCTATCGACTTCAACACAACATCCAATCAAAAGGCATAATATTTGCTCCAGCCCAAATCTCCATCTGCTTGCAAAGCATTAGTCACTTCTAATGACGTCCTAAAACAATACTTAATATAACATCTTCTGCAGTGCTCTGCATTAAAGGTTTTATTAAAAACACCTTCATGAAATTACTTGTACTTCTGTTCCTCCCTTCTGGTTGTCTCTGTTCAGTGTATTAGAAATCCTGTATGATTATCACATTACAATTTCCTATAACCTCTCTGACTTGCCTAAGCAGCTCTCGATTTAAATCTCCAACTTGAACTGATGGTCAACATCAGTTGCTCTCATAAGGAAAAGCAAATTTCTGATTTGTAAGGTCAACTGCGGACTCACGACGAATCATGGTAAATAGCTTATAGTGATCCATGTAATAAGCCAACTAAAAATGATGCTACAGCCGACTGAAAAGTCAATCAATGCAGTCATGTTGTATTTTTAGTGACAAAAAAAGGTTATATTTATTATTTCTAATCAGTTACTCTGAAGTGACTGGATATTTTTTCGGTCATTCATGGACTGTGGGTATCACTGACTAGACCAGGGCTTATTACGTAACCCGAGTAACCTTTGTGAAGGAAGTGATGAGCTGCCTTCTTGAACAACTGCTGTTTGCTGGAGGTCCACACAAGCTGATCTTTGGGATGGAGATCCAGGATTTTGATCCAGCAATACTGAAGGAACAGTGATATTTTTCCAAGTCAGGATGGCAAATATTTTAGAGATGAATTAGCCAGCGATGGTTTTCCTATGTATCTTGCTACCTGATGGTGGTTGGAGGTATGGATGGTGGTATCAAAAGAGCTCTGGTGAATTTCTGTACTGCATCTTGTAGATTGTACACATTGCTGCTACTGAACATCTATGGTGAAGGGAATGGATGCTTATAGATGTACTGTCAATCAAGGGGGCTGCTTTGTCCTGGATGGTCTCTGGAATGTTGTTGGAGCTGCACTGATCCAGGCAATTTGGAATATTCCTCCACTTATGCCTTGTAGACGGTGAACAGGTTTTTGGGGAGTCATGGGATGATTCACACATGATGGGATGCCTAGCTCCTGACCTGCTCTTGTAGTCACTGTACTTAAAAGGGTCGACGAATTCAATTTCTGATCAATGATGTACAAGGATGGTGACATTCCAAGATTCAGTGAAGGTAAAGCTATTGAATGACAACAAGCGATGATTAGATTTTTACTTTTCAGAAATAGCCATCGTTGCAACTTGTGTGGTATGAACATTATTGACACTGGTCGCCCAAACTTTGATATTGTTCAGGTTATATTAATATTGTTCAGGTTATAGTTATACTTCTACATGAACCACTTCAGTATCTGAAGGTGGGATGCTCTTCAGAGGGTTGGTGTGGATTCGTGGGCTGACTAGCCTGTTTCCACACTGTAGGGATTCTATAATTGTATGATTCTGAGTTGCGAATGGTGCTGAACACTGTGTAATCATTGGCGAACATACCCACTTCTGAACCTTATGATGGACGTATGGTCATTAATAAAGCAGTTGAGGATAACTGGGCCGAGGACAGTATCCTGAGGTACTCGGCTCTCGTGCAGTGTAAGAGTTCCCATTTCTAAGTTGGAAAACCTGGATTCAGAGGTGTAAACAGATTGATTTAAGAAAAAAGGTCTACCTTTTTTCTTAAATCAACCTGTTCACACCTGTGAATCCAGGTCTTCCAGCTCAGAAATGGGAACTCTAACATTGTTTGAGAGTTGAGAGAACTGACCTCCGTGCCAGGTATGACTCCAACCAGGAGAAAGTGAGGACTGCAGAGGCTGGAGATCAGAGCTGAAAAGTGTGTTGCTGGAAAAACGCAGCAGGTCAGGCAGCATCCAAGGAGCAGGAGAATCAACGTTTCGGGCATAAGCCCTTCTTCAGGAATGAGGAAGGTGTGCCAAGCAGGCTAAGATAAAAGCTAGGGAGGAGGGACTTGGGGGAGAGACGTTGGGAATGCGATAGGTGGAAGGAGGTTAAGGTGGGGGTGATAGGCCAGAGAGGGGGTGGGGACGGAGAGGTCGGGAACAAGATTGCAGGCCAAGAAGGCGGTGCTGAGTCCGAGGGTTGGGACTGAGATAAGGTGGGGGGAGGGGAAATGAGGAAGCTGGAGAAATCTGCCCTTGAACCCCGCCCCTCCTGCTTGGCACACCTTCCTCAATCCTGAAGAAGGGCTTATGACTCCAACCAGTTGATTCCTATTGACTTCAGTTTTGTTATGGCTCCTTGATGCTCTGACAAATATGGACTTGAATTTTATTTCAATTCCTGTCCATGATACAAAGCTAATTTATACCCTTACCCTATTCCTTTTTCGTCAATCTCTCTATGTCACAGTGAAGATTCTTCAATTTGATGAACTCAATGGTCTGTCCTGTTCCTAGTCACTAAAGATCCCCATTAATGGCAGAAAATGGATCAGGCACCAGATTAGAACAAGTCTTGTCTCAAAATCCCACAAATCCTTTGTGGGGAGCTGTCAATGAGGTGTTTGGTGGTTTGGATCTCTTTGCTGCTGATTGCAAATTCAATTTGGTTCAATTCGTCGGACTGTAAAGAGTGAGACCTGAAGTCATTGGTAATAATGTCAATGTATTTCAGATGCTTCTTCCCAGTAATGTACATAGTTGTGACCTTGTGATAAATGTCAAATGTAGAGAATCAGGAGAAAATAAAAAGATGCTGATGTGATTATGGGTATTCAACAGATATATTGTATTTTCAAAAAATGACATGTTTATCAATTGTTTTTTTAAAAATTACTTTATTAAAGGTTAACGTAACATATGTGGATATGGGATGGTAGCCTAGATCCTAATTTCTTTCTGATTTTTAAGGTAAATATCAGGTGTTGAGTTCCAGATGCAATTTGATTGGTCAAACTACTCAACATTAAGTAAAACACAATTTATTCAAATACTATAGTTATAATACAACAAAAGAAGGAAGTACTTGGAATAACAACTCTATATGTACATCAGGAATAAAAGAATGACTAGATTAAGATTAAGGCCAATTAAGGATAGTAGTGGAAAGTTGTGTGTGGAATCTGAGGACATGGGGAAGTACTTAATGAATACTTTTCATCAGTATTCACATTGGAAAAGGGCAATGTTAGTGAGAATATGGAGTCACAGGCTACTATTTTCGATGAGATTGAGGTTAACAAAGAGGAGATTTTAGCAATTTTGGAACATCTGAAAATAGATAAAACCCCTGGGCCCGATGGGATTTATCCTCAACTTCTTTGGGAAGCCAGAAAGGAGATTGCAGAGCCCTTGGCTTTGATCTTTAAGTCATCATTGTCGACAGGAGTAGTGCCAGGAGACTGGAGGATAGCAAATGTTGTTCCTTTGTTTAAGAAGGGGAGTTGGGACAATCCTGGTAATTATAGACCAGTGAGCATTACTTCATTTGTGGAAAAGGTGTTGGAAAAGGTTATAAGAGATAGGACTTATAATCCTCTGGAAAGGAATAATTTGATATAGGGATACTCAAAACAGTTTTGTGAAAGGAACATCATGCCTCACTAACCTTAATGAGTTCTTTGAGAAAATGACAAAAGAGGTGGTTGAAGGTAAAGCAGTTGATGTGGTGTATATGGACTTTAGTAAGGCATTTGATAAGGTTCCACACAGTAGGCTATTGCACAAAATATGGAGCTTTGGGATTGGAGATGATTTAGTGGTTTGATTCAGAAATTGGCTAGCTGAAAGAAGACAGAGGGTGGTGGCTGATGGGAAATGTTCATCCTGGAGCTCAGTTACCAGTGGTGTGCCACAAGGATCTGTTTTAGGGCCACTGCTGTTTGTCATTTTTATAAATGATCTGGATGTGGGTGTAGAAGGATGGGTTAGTAAATTTGCGAATGATACTAAGGTAGGCAGAATTGTGGATAGTGCCAAAGGATGCTGTGGATTACATAGGGACATAACTAAGATGCAGAGCTGGGCTGAGAAATGGCAAATAGAGTTTAATGTGGGAAAGTGTAAGGTAGTTCACTTCGGAAGAAGTAACAGGAATGCAGAGTACTTGGCTAATGGTAAACTTCTTGGTAGTGTAGATGAATAGAAAAATCTTGGTGTCCTGGTGCATAAATCCCTGAAATTTGCCACCCAGGTTGATAGGGTTATTAAGAAGGCTTTATGGTGTGTTGGTGTTTATTGGTGGGGGGATTGAGTTTTGGAGTTACGAAGTCATACTTCAACTGTACAAGACACTGGTAAGGCCACACCTGGAGTTTTACGTACAGTTCTGGTCACCGCGTTATAGGAAAAATGTGAAACTTTTGGAAAGAGTTCAGAGGAGATTTACTAGGATGCTGTGTAGCATGGAAGGAAGGTCTTACGAGGAAAGGCTGAGGGAACTGAGGCCGTTTTAGTTGGAGAGAAGAAGGTTGAGAGGTGACTTAATTGAAATGTATAAGATAATCAGAGGGTTTGATAGGGTGGACAGTGAGAGCCTTTTTCCTCGGATGGTGTAGGCTAACACGAAGAGACATACTGTTAAATTGAGGGGTGATCGATTTAGAACAGATATTAGGGCTAGGTTCTTTACTCAGAAAGTGGTAGGGGCATAGAACAACCTGCCTGTTACAGTAGTAGACCCATTGGTGTTAAGGGCATTTAAATGGGCATTGGACATACATATGGATAATAGTGGAATGGTGTAGGTTAGATAGGTATCAGATTATTTTCACAGATCGGCGCAACAACAGTGCTGTGATGTTCTATGTTCTATGTTGTATGTTCTATTGGAAGACTCAAAGAATAAAAGATGCAGTAACTATTACCTATTAACTATTCCAATATAATAATATCCCATAAGCACCCTTGGAAATAGGCAAATTCAGAAAACATATTCAGCTCACATGCAAACAAGCAGCCCGGGAAGAGAACCCCACATTTTGACTGTAATTGAGAGAGGGAAAAATAGCTTCCATTTCTTTAAGACCCCAACAGCAACTGCTGTTTAAAAATCCCTGGTTCTGTGGGTGGAAACATGACTACACCCACTCAGGCTGCTTCTATATTTTCAGTTTTTAAATAAAACACCAAAGGCTTTACACACTGTTTAGCTTCTCATAAACTGCTTGGCACTTGTTCTCCAATTGGTCTCTTAAAAAAGAACAAAAAAGGACAAAATAACCTCTTAAAGCCACAGCATTGTCATACACACCAAGTAACTCTAAACATTTTTTAGATATTGAAACACGTCATCATTAGTTCTTCGCTATTCTTCCTTAAGCTACTTGTGTTACTGTCCTTTTTGAATACCATAAGCACTTTACATGTACTGTATATATTCAAGTTGTAGTCAATCTTCTGTGAGTATCAACTCTGGATTATTGGCCTCAACATCCTTGGCATACATTTCATGTTTCAGTCAACCCTGACATTTGTTGCAGAAATCCTTCAGTTTTCATAAAGTTTTGGGAGCAAGTCTAGTGACAGCAGTCTTGTGTGTTTCACAATTGTTCTTTCTTCATTAAAATATCAGAAATACATATTGATAGCTTGAGACAAACATTTCAACTCTTTGAAAAGATTACTCATGTAAAACATAAACACTCTAAATTTTATCTCCCAATCTTTTCTCATAAACTTGACTTTTTCATGAGTACACAGATAAAACCAGTCTGTAACATACTGGAGTAAGGGAGACATTGGCACAATTATGTCATTGGATTAGTGATTCAGCACTTCACATTCATATTCTGCAGACAGGAATCCTGCCATGGCCGATGGTGGAATTTGAGTTCAATAAAAAATTTGAAATAAATTTTGATAACCACTTAACCAGTGCTAATCTTCATAAAAGCCCATCTGCTTCACCAATATCATTAAGGAAAGGAAGTCTGCCTTTCTTCCCTGATCTAAACAGCCCATGACTAAAGACACACAGCCACATGGTTGACTCATAACCACCTTCTGGAATATTAGGGAAGACCAATAAATGTTGCCTACAGATGTCCACATAATAGAATTCCTACAGTGTGGAAGCAGGCCATTTGGCCCATTGTGATTACACCAACACTCAAAAGAGCATCCCACCCTACTCTAACCCTGTAACCCTGTTTTTCTCATGGCTAACCCACCCAGCTTGCAGACTATTGGTGATTTAGCGTGGCTAATCCACCTAACCTGCACATCCTTGCATTTTGGGAGAAAATCAGAGCACCTGGCAGAAACTGGGAGAATGTACAAACTCTACACAGTCAGACACATGAGGGTGGAATCGAACCCAGGTCCCTGGCATTGTGAGTCATACTGAGCCACCGTGCTGCCCCAAGGCACCATTTCAGATATATCTGAAACCTGTGTCATATCATTATAAAGTAATCTCTTCCAAGATGCAACAATAGCTACAAGTCCAAAAATCGTTCTATTGCTATTTGTTTCGATGAAGATCCAGCCAGAATTTTTCAGTTGCATAAATGAACTGAAGTTTTTACTACTATTACACTCAGAAGTGAAACATAAATTTGGGAACGCGTTGTCTGGCCTTTTAAATGAGATCATAATTTTAATCGTGGAATCACCTCACTGAAAAGTATCTGATGTGATACTAGCACAGAATATACACATAACAATGTTCTTTGCACTCACATTCACATCAAATTATTCTGCCTCATCATCAGTCAGGTACTCATCTAATGTGCTCTAGTAAACTACCTTATTATCCACAGATTTGTTTGTTGTGATGCTATCTGACCCAGGGCTAATTTAAAGCTTGTAGTGTAATATCTTACAAAGCAGATGCAGCAGATGGATAATAAACTGTGATTATTGTACTTAGTGCTGCAAATTGGCCAAGAAACTCGACTGACAAAGAGAGTCATAGTTGTGCAGCTGTGTCTATTGATTGATGTGGACTGGATCTCGATTTTTCATGCAGTCAGATCCTATTTTTACAGTCTGCAGTAATCTTTCTTATTTTATGAGTAGTTTATCCAGGAAAGATGTGAGCCCGAGTAGCAAGATTGTACAAGAGTTAGGGAAATCTTTCTATTGAAAGGGTTTTAACAATAATGAGAATCCATGTGCAGTGCAGACCTAAGAAAAGCTTGCTACTCTCTCCTGTCTGATGCTGTGTTCCTTATGCACGTGCCAATCTCATCTTCAGGGTTGGTACATTACAAAACTTGTAAAAAGTGAGAGTCGATTCATAACTCGCACAATGGGGTTTACGCATCTTCAGTGTTAGCTGTGCATATAACTTGTTAGCTGATACTCCTTTGATAGTACAGAATATAAGTATATTTGAGAAAAAAAGATATTTTGTCAAAGCTGTTCATTTTGCACTTATCAGAATAATTTGCAAGAATATCAATTGAAGAGGAAGCTAACATTTAGGCTTTATGAACAGAGACAAGTGAAGTCTGATTGGTAAATGCATTGTCAAGGTGAATGAAGCAGTTAATAATGACTGACAGTCAACTGCTAAGCTTTGTTTAATTCTTAAACCAGACAGGTTGACTTTGTTTGGTCAGGGTTTGCCCTGAGAAATAAACCAGTGAATGGTTGTCATCTATTCTACTGAATTGGAATGGACAATATATGTATTTTTTCTTTCCATCTGCAAAACATGGGGCCTTATATCTTTATACATGTAGTTTCCAGTATATACAAGTATACCACACTGCAAATCCAATTGGCAATCCTAAACTGATTGTGGGGATAATTCTTCACATATTCAGCAAATGCTATCTAATCATAGAATCACAGCCAATGTTGGAGAGTTTTGAATTTTGTAAGTGTAGATCGCTTGGGTGCCATTGGCATCTTGGTTGATGTGAACAGCCAAAAGGATATGATGTTTGATATGATTGATGTGCTTTTGAAATGCAACTTACCTTCCTGGTATCATACTAGCAATGAAATTCATATACCGCATCACACATTTGTGTAATAAGCAGAACATCTCTTTGACTTATTAGTGACATCTTGTTAATGGTAAACATCAGTCACGTTGCTGCATAGTAGTTGCTTGATAAAGCTAGCTTCATCTCCTGCTCAAACATTTGAAATACATTATCCTTACCTGCGGTAGTGTAGGCACTTTTTGGAACAACATGTGATAATTTTAAGAACTTAGGGATTTAGGCTTACCGGGGAGGGCAGCAGTTGCCAAGATCATGGCACCGTGGTGGGCACTGCTGTTCATAAGGGAGGAAAAAGACTCATAGGGCCATAGTCATAGGGGATTCTATTTTGAGGGGAGTTAATAGGTGGTTCTGTGGCCGAAAATGGGACTCCCGGATGGTATGTTGCCTCCCAGGTGCTCGGGTCAGGGATGTCACCAGTTGGCTGCACAGAGCATTCTAAAAGGGGAGGGTGAACAGCCAGTTGTCTTGGTGTATATAGGCACCAACGATATAAGTAAAATATGAGATGAGGTCCTGAAAGCAGAATGCAGGGAGCTACAAAAGAAGTTAAAAAGGAAGACCTCAAAGATAGTGATCTCAGGATTGCTACCAGTGCCATGTGCTAGTCAGGGTAGAAATGAAAGAATAGGCAGGATGAACACATGGCTTGAGGGATGGTGTAGGAGTGAGGGGGTTCAGATTTGTTGGACATTGGGACTGGTTCTGGGGAAGGTGGGACTATTATAAATTGGATGGTCTGCACCTGAACCAGACTGGAACCGATGTCCTCGGGGGGAGTTTTTGCTCCTGCTTTTGGGGAGGTTTTAAGCTAATGTGGCAGGGGGCTGGGAACCAGAAGAGAAAATAAGTAGGCAGCGAGGTGGAGACTGGAGATTGTAAGAATCATGAAGTTAACAGTAATAAGGGGAAGAGTAGGCAGAGAGCAAATGAACACAAAAGAACTGGTGACCTAAAGTGCATATACTTTAATGCAAGGAGTATAGTGTGTAAGCCAGATGAACTTAGGGCTTGGATTGGTGCCTGGGAGTATGATGTTATTGAAATCACAGGGACTTAGCTGAAGGAAGGGCATGATTGGCAACGAAATGTTCCAAGATATAGATGCTTCAGACAGGACAGGGAGGGAAGTAAAAGTGGGGGTGGAGTTGCATTGCTGGTCAGGGATGATATCACGACTGTGCTAAAGGAGGACACTATGGAGGGCTTGGGTAATGAGGCATTATGGGTGGAGCTGAGGAATAAGAAGGGTGCAGTTACATTGTTGGGCTGTATTACAGGCCTCCTAACAGTGAGTGTGAGGTAGAAGAACAAATAGATTAGATTAGATTACTTACAGTGTGGAAACAGGCCCTTCGGCCCAACAAGTCGATACCGATGCACAACCCACCCATTCCCCTACATTTACCCCTTTACCTAACACTACGGGCAATTTAGCATGGCCAATTCACCTGACCTGCACATCCTTGGACTGTGGGAGGAAACCGGAGCACCCGGAGGAAACCTACACAGACACAGGGAGAATGTGCAAACTCCACACAGTCAGTTGCCTGAAGTGGGAATTGAACCCGGGTCTCTGGCACTGTGAGGCAGCAGTGCTAACCACTGTGCCACCATGCCACCCACAACCACTGTGAAATAAATAAACAGATTATGGAAAGATGTAGAGGCAACAGGGTTGTGGTGATGAGAGATTTAAATTTTCCTAACATTGACTGGGATACACTTAGTGTCAGAGGTCTGGATGGGGTAGAATTTGTAACAAGCATCCAGGAGAGTTTTCTAGAGCAGTACGTCAATAGTCCAATGAAGGAAGTGGCCATATTGGACCTGGTGTCGGGGAATGAGTCAGGCCAGGTGGTAGAAGTTGCGGTGGGGGATTTCTTTGGGAACAGTGACCACAATTCTAAAAGTTTTAGAATAATTGTAGACAAAGATGAGAGTGGTCTGAAGTGAAGAGTACTAAACTGGGCCAAGGCCAATTATATCAAAATGTATATTGGATACAGCTATTTGAAGGGAAGTCCACATTTGGGAGAGGATACAATAGGTTTTTGGATAAGAAGTGAGGCCCCTGGAAGCAAGGGGAAAATCTCCTTTTAATTATGTTTTATATTTTTTATATTTAGAAATAGTTTTTCACTATATTGGTGTGAGTGTATTAAAGAATCTCTATTTTTGTGAATTTTCTATGGTCTATGCTTGGGGTGTTTTGGATGGGGTTCTTCCTCCTGGGGGGTCTCGGACTTGCCTGGACGATTATGGTTAGTCACTCGATTAAATGGTGCACCTGGAATGTCAAGGGGAGTAGTTCACCAATCAAAAGGAAGAAAATACTATCAAACCTCAAAAAAGAAAGGTTGATATAGCTCTCTTACAGGAGAGACATTTACTGGATAAAGAACACTTGAAATTACAACAGGGTGGATTTGATCAGGCCTTCTTTTCATCTTTCAGTTCAAAAAGTAGGGGAGTAGTCATTCTTATTCGGAAGAATCTCCCTTTCAAAATCCTAAATCAGATAAAAGATGAATCTGGATGGTACATACTGTTTAAAGCCCTTATAAATGGAGAGGAATATGGGATTTTGAATCTTTATTGTTCCCCGGCACATCCTTTCAAATTTATAATGGAAGCTTTCTCCAAACTGATGGCTCTCGGGGCTCGTCATACAATTATTGGGGGAGATTTTAATTGCACCCGGAGATAGACAGGATACCCAAGAGTACTGCGGGTATATTCCCCAGATCCAGGCAATTGGCGGATTTGAATAAAGAGCTCGGATTAGTAGATGTGTGGAGGTGCCTCCACCTGCAAGGCAGAGATTACTTTTTTTATTCTAATCCACATAAATGTCACACTAGAATTGATATGTTTTTTGCCCCCTCAACCTTTTTGAATTCCATATTATCCTGCAAAATAGGTAATATAATAATTTCTGATCATGCTGCAGTGTATATGGAAATCAAGACTAGGAACAATGAGGCGGCCCCCCGACATTGGCATATGGATTCTTTCTTAATGAAGGATAATAAATCCATAAGATATTTCTCTCAAGAATTCAAAACTATTTTGGAAATTAATTCAGGTACGGCTAGTAACCCCTCAATGATGTGGAAGACCATTAAGGCTTATGCGCGAGGTCTGATCATTTCATCCTCGGCGACCCAGAAAAAACTCAAGGGAGAACAACAGCGTCTACTTGAGGCTTGCTTAAAGGCAGCTGAAACAGTGATTGATCGGCCCTCTATTGCTAAATTACAAAGGATTACGGCCCTTAGGACAGCCCTGAATACTGCACTTACCCAAACGGCAAAGAAGGAAATATTATTTGCAAAGCAAAGATTATATGACTTTGGCGATAAGCCTGGTAGATACCTAGCGTTTCTCGCAAGGCAAAACAAAGGCCCCTCAAGCTATCACGTCCATCAGGGAAAGTGCTGGTACTCTGACTCACGATCATAAAAGGATCAATACAATCTTCAGAAAGTTTTACTCTGATTTGTATAAATCACAGGATTGTGAAGACAGAGCTAAGAAGATGGAGTCCTTTTTTAAAAGCCTGGCCTTTCCGGACTTATATCTGGAACAGATGTCGGTCCTGAATGCTCCCCTAACAACCCAGGAAGTACTTGACACAATCAGGCAGCTTCAGAGTGGTAAAGCACCTGGTCCAGATGGATTTCAGGTTGAATTCTACAAAGAGTTTACAGAAGTATTAGCTGGTCCACTTATGGACATGTATAACTACTCATATCGTCAAGGCTGCCTCCTGCCTTCGTTGAAAGAGGTGAATATCTCCCTCATTCTCAAAAAAAGAAAGAACCCAGAAGATTGAGCATCATACAGACCAATATCTTTGCTAAATGTAGATTTTAAAATTCTTTCTAAAACATTAACATTGAGGCTGGAGAGGGTATTGCCATATATCATAAAAGAGGACCAGATGGGGTTTATCAAGGGCCGTAGATCATCTAATAATATTAGAAGGGTTTTGATTCAAGTCTGTCATCAGGAAAGAATACTGGGAATAGTAGTCTTGTTGGATGCATTTGACAGGGTGAATTGTCATACCTGTTCTATACATTGGAAAGGTTTGGCGTTGGAAAGGTGTTTGCTAAATGGATCTCAACATTGTATAATGACCCCAAAGCAGTCGTGATCACCAATGGCTTAGGCTCGGATAGCTTCAGTGTGGGTAGGGGCAGCCGTCAGGGATGTCCTCTCTCACCGTTGCTATTAATACTAATAATTGAGCCACTAGCAGAAACTATACGGGCTGATTCTAATATAACAGCCCCAAATGTTGGCATGGGTAAGCATAAAATTACTCTTTATGCAGATGACGTTCTCCTTTTTCTTAGTAATCCTTTGATGTCCGTGCCCCACCTGATCCAAGTTACTAATATTTTTAGTGCATTCTCAGGTTACAAAATTAATTTCTCAAAATCGGAGGCCATGCCGATGGGTGGCCTCGCTAGTATGTCCCACTTATCGGACGGATCTCACTTTCACTTTCGGTGGTCTCTGGAGGGTTTCTTATGTTTTGGTATTTTTATAACCTCAGTAGTTGGCCAGTTGTACAAGGTCAATTTTGTGCATCTACTGGAAAGGATAAGGCAGGACCATCAACGCTGGGGGGATCTTCAAATTTCCTGGCTGGGTAGAATAGCTCTAATTAAAATGAATGTCTTGCCCCGTCTCTTATACACTATGAGAATGCTCCCGGTGATGCTGCCGAGACCGGCACTGCGCAAATTGTATGGTTGGCTTGGTTTTTTCATCTGGAATCATTGGCGGCCCCTCAATAAGTTAAAGAAGCTACAGCTTCCACAGACAAGGGGAGGGCTGGATTTTCCAGACTTCAGGAAATATCAGCTGAGTTCCCTATTAAGCTACATAGCCAATTGGGTCTCGTCTGACCCGCAATCGATCTGGCTGGACATCGAGGCTTCTCAAGCAAAGTGCCCTCTTATTAACCTCTTATTTTTAGATAAGATGAAAGTCATTATGGACCATTGTAAAAACCCTATTGTATTAAACACAATTAAAACCTGGAAGATAATGCAGCAAAACAAGAGTAATTCACATAAAACCTCTCCTTCTACTCCTATAGTGAGGGCATGGGGTTTTCATCTGGGGCTCACAGGTGCCACATTGAAATCCTGGAGGTCCAGGGGGATCTCCTGTTTAGGGGATCTGTTTGATGAGGGGGTCATGATGTCTATTGAACAGCTGCACCAGAAATTTGGACTACCTAATGGTGATCTCTTTTGATACTTCCAAATTCGAGATTACATACAGAAGAAGACTACGTTATTAGATAGCCTTTATAAATCAGATAGAGAACGTAGAGTGTTGTGGCCAATGGGTTTACCCTCAGTCAGCACTCCCTCTCATTTATTACATAATGAAGTGTTGGAAGATATGGAACATTTGCTTAAAACATGGGATCAGGAATTGGGATTGGAAATATCCACAGAAATGTGGGATGGCAACTGGGAAAATGCCAGAAAAATCCCCATCTGTAATAGAACCCAGGCAATTCAGTTAAAGCTACTCCATAGGACTCATATAGCACCAGAACGATTAGCAAAATTTAGGGCAGGAGCATCTCCAATGTGTCCCAAATGTAAAATAGAGGTGGACACTCTCACATACTGCTTATGGACATGTCATAAGATCTGCAAATGCTGGGTCAGAGTAGCAAATGCTTTGACAGAAATCTTGGGAACGGAAGTTAGAGTAGATCCAGTATCTCGTCTCCTGGGCTTTTCAAACCTGCCCTCCCTGGACGTGCACGGGAGGAAATTATTTTCCATTCTCACCTTTTATGCAAGGAAAAATATCTTAGTAAACTGGGTAGCTGAGGGCACTCCAGGACGTCCGAATAGGCACAGGTTATTCATGGAATGTATTCCCCTTGACTTCCTTACAAATATAGTGCACCAAAAAAGTGAATTATTCTATAAAATATGGCAGCCCTTCCTGAACTATATAGATACAGATATTTCAGCCATTTTGTCAAGGGCTTTCATCTAGTTGTGGTAGCAGTTGTGGCTGGTCCGGGGCCCCTTGGGGGAGGAATCCCACATGAATATGGGTTTTATCGTGACTTGATGTTAATTCGTTCCGAGCATGTACTTCACTATTTAATTACTAAGTTATCCTTTTATTCCCTTGAGTAATGTAAGATATTTTATTATACGCTTTGGTTAGTTATAGGTTAGATTAGTAGTTAGTTGAGTTTGGTTTTTTTTTATCTCTTCTTTTTGTTTGACAGGTTTTGGTTATTACTTATTTAATATTTAATTGTATATTAATGTTTGCATTTGTGTTTTTTTTTATTTTGTAAGTTTGTAAAAACATGTTAAGTGTTCAATAAAAATATCTATTAACAAAAGGATGGTGCAGGATAGGCATGTCCCATTGAAAGCAAAGGAAAGGGAAGGCAAGATTTGTGAACCATGGATGACAGGAGAAATCATACGACTAGCCAAGAGGAAAAGGGAAAGTACATAAGGTCCAGGCAACTAAGAACAGAATGGGCCCTGGATGAATATCGGCAGAGTAGGACCAATCTTAAAGGAGGAATCAAGTGCGCTAAAAGGGGTCATGAAATAGCTTTAGCGGGTGGCATTAAGGAGAATCCCAAAGTCCTTTATTCTTATATAAGAAGCAAGTGGGTAACTAGAGAAAGGATTGGTCCACTAAAGGATAAGGAAGGAAGGCTGTGTGTCAAACCTGAGAAAATAGGTGAGATTCTGAATGAATACTTTACATCAGTTTTCACTGAGGAGAGGAACATGATGAATGTTGAGATTAGAGTTAGAAGTTTGATTTCACAGGATCTCATTGACATAAGTAGGGAAGATGTGTTGTGTAGGCTAGAGGTTATTAAGGTGGACAAATCCCCAGGAATGGATGGGATCTATCGCAGGTTGCTGAGGGAGGCAAGAGAGGAAATAGCTGGGGTCCTGACAGATATCTTTGCAGCATCCTTAAACACAGGTGAGGTGGTGAGGTGCCAGAGGACTGGAGGGTTGCTCATGTTGTCCTCCTGTACAAGGGTAGTCGGGATATTCCAGGTAACTACAGACCAGTGAGCCTGACGTCAGTGCTGGAGAAGGTACTGAGGGGTAAAATCTATTTATATTTGTAAAAGAATGGGCTTATCAGTGATAGACAACATAGTTTTATGCAGGGGAAATCGTGCCTTACAAACTTAATGGATTTCTTAGAGGAAGTGACCAAGTTGATAGATGAAGGAAGGGCTGTAGATGTCAGATACATGGACTTTAGTAAGGTGAATGATAAGGATCCCCATGGTAAACTAATGGAGAAAGTGAAGTCACATGGTGTGCAGGGTGTTCTAGTTAAGTTGATAAAGAACTGGTTGAGCAACAGGAGACAGACAGTAGTCTTTGAAGGGAGTTTCTCGAAATGGAGAAAGGTGACCAGTGGTGTTCCACAAGGATCAATGCTGGGGCCACTGTTGTTAGTGATATACATAAATGACTTGGAAGAAGGCACTGTTAGTATGATCAGCAAGTTTGCAGATGACATGAAGATTGGTGGAGAAGCAGAAAGCATAGGGGACTGTCAAAGAATACAGGAGGATATAGGTAGACTGGAGAGTTGGGTGGAGAAGTGGCAGATGGAGTTCAATCCAGCAAATGTGAGGTGATGCATTTTGGGAAATCTAATTCTAGAGCAAATCATACTGTAAATGGAAGAGACTTGGGAAAAGTTGATGGGCAGAGAGATCTAGGAGTTCAGGTCCATTGTACCCTGAAGGTTGCTGCACAGGTGGATAGAGTGGTCAAGAAGGCATATAGTATGCTTGCCTTCATCGGATGGGGTATTGTGTATAAGAGCTGGCAGGTCATGTTAAGATTGTATAAGACATTGGTTTGGCTGCATTTAGAATACTGTGTACAGTTCTGGTCACTACATTACCAAAAGGATGTGGGCACTTTGGAGAGCGTGCAGAGAAGGTTTACTAGGCTGTTGCTTGGTATGGAAGGTGCTAGCTATGAAGAGAGGTTGAGTAGGTTAGGATTGTTTTCATTAGAAAAAAGGAGATTGGGGGTGACCTGATTGAGGTGTACAAAATCATGAAGGGTATAGACAGGGTAGACAGAGGTAAGCTTTTTCCCAGGGTGAAGGGTTCAATAACGTGAGGTCATGCTTTCAAGGTGAGAGGTGAAAAGTTTAAGTGGGATACACGTGGCAAGTACTTTATGCAGAGGGTGGTAGGTGCCTGGAACGCGTTGCCAGCAGAGGCAGTAGAGGCAGGAGATTCATTTAAGATGCATCTGGACAGATGCATGAGTAGGTGTGGAGCAGAGGGATACAGATACTTAGGAATTGGGCAACAGGTTTAGACAGTGGACTTGGATCAGTTCAGACTTGGAGGGCTGAAGGGCCTGTTCCAGGGCTGTAAATATTTTTGTCCTTCTTTGTTGATGAACTTATGTGGTGTATGGCAAGAAAAGATCTGATCAAAGTGGCTGTTGTTTTCCCACTAAATAATTTTGATATGCCTTAAGGTAAGTCATTGTTATTTAAGAACTTACCTCGATGCCAACTGTCTTTTCGCATCAGAGAGCGGCGGGAGCTGGGTGGAAGTGAAGGCAGAGCGCAAAGCTGGTTGGGAAGGTAAGTGATTGTTATTTGAGTGGGTGTGTTCTAGACCCCAGGTCCTACAAAGTAGGGCCTCCCTCCCTCCCTCCTCCTCTAACCTAAATTAAAAGTCCATAGACTTGCCCCAAAAAGAGGGTCCAAGGAAGTTCCTGTGGATTGAAGAGTGAGGCTTTAGCTCAGGGGTCTTTGACAAGGAGGTTGAGTGAAGTGATTACACCACAGTTGAAGAGGGTGAAGACATGACTGCCCAGCTGGTTCAGCGCGCTACATGCTTGATGTGGGAGGTCAACGACTCTGGTGTGTCTGGCTCGTATATGTATGGAAAGTGCGTGCACGTTCAGCTACTGACCGAGTATGTTGCAGCGCTGATGAAAGAACTCGAGGACCTTAGGCTCATCCGAGAGAACGAGATCTTTCTGGACAAGACCTTCAGCGAGGTTATTACACTGACCATACCAGAAGACAGCAGAAGAGAGCAGACGATGAGGAAGGCAGAGAGGAGACAGGTGCAAGAGACCCCGGGGGAAGTACCTGTCAGGAACAAGTTGAATCTTTTGGAAACAGTAGAGACAGATGACACTACCATTCCGCGAGGCGGCCAGGTCTGTCAATCAAAGGTTGGTATGGAGGCAGAGTGGAAGAGTCGGACATCGCACAGAGCCGTGGTAATAGGGGACTCCATCGTGAGAGGAACTGACTGGGGTTTTTGTGGCAGCAGACGGGACTTAAGGATGGTGTGTTGCCTTCCTGGTGCCAGGGTTAATGACATCACAGACAGAGTGCAGGAAATCCTCAAGGACGAGGTGAAGATCCAGAGGTGGTGGTACATGTCGGCACAAATGATGTCGGGAAGAAGAGGAGGAACATACTACAGTGGGACTTCGGAGAACTAGGAAGAAGGATGAAAAGCAGGACATCCAGGGTGGTTATCTCCGGTTTGCTTCCAGTTCCTCGGGCTGGAGAGGCCAGAAACAGGGAGATAATGGACTTGAACGTATGGCTGGGGAACTGGTGCAGGAAGCAAGGATTTAAATTCTTGGATCACTGGGGTATGTTTTGTGGTAAGCATAAATTGTACAAGAGAGATGGTTTGCACCTTAATAGGTTAGGGACCAGCATTCTAGTAGGCAGGTTTGCTACCGCAACATAGCTATGTTTAAACTAAGTAACGGGGGGGAGGGGACAAACTGGATGTTTAAGAAGGAAATTGAAGGGAAAGTTAGAACAAGGGAAGTCAAGAAAGACAACTGTATCAATGAGGCAGAAAACTCAGAAAGGGATCATGCTGTAAGGTTGAGTGAAATAGGAGTTGATGGGAAGGGTGAGGGCAGTGACAAATTAAAA
Source organism: Chiloscyllium punctatum (assembly GCF_047496795.1). NCBI lineage: Eukaryota > Metazoa > Chordata > Chondrichthyes > Orectolobiformes > Hemiscylliidae > Chiloscyllium > Chiloscyllium punctatum. Next base: position 107,251,893 of record NC_092745.1, on the reverse strand, counting down.
ATACTATACATGAATTCATGAAGCATTAGAAATAAGATGGATGAGCTTGAGGCTCTTTTGGAACTTGGTAGATACGATATTATGGGGATAACTAAGGCGTGGCTTCAAGTGGACACGGCCTGGGAAATGAATATTCAAGGGTACACGTGCTCTCGTAAGGACAGACTGACAGGCAGAGGGGTGGGGTGGCCATGTTGGTAAGGGATGATATTCAGTCCCTTGTGCAGAGAGACCCAGAATCAGGGGATGTAGAGTCAGTATGGATAGAGCTGAGAAATTCTAAGGGTAAAAAGACCCTCTTGGGAGTTATCTACAGGACCCAAACAGGGTAGTCTGGATGTCAGATGTAAGTTGAATCAGGAGCTGAAATTGGCCTGTCGCAAAGATGTTACTACAATTGTTATGGGGGATTTCAACATGCAGGTAGACTGGGAGAATCAGGATGGTATTGGACCTCAAGAAAGAGACTTTGTGGAATGCCTCTGAGATGGATTCTTAGAACAGCTGGTGCTGGAGCCTACCAGGGAGAAGGCAATTCTGGATCTCGTATTGTGCAACGAACCAGAATTGATCAGGGACCTTGAAGTGAAGGAGCCATTGGGAAGTCGTGATCATAATACAATAAGCTTCAATCTGCAATTTGAGAGGGAGAGGGTACAATCGGAAGTGACAATATTTCTGTTGAATAAAGGGAACTATGGAGCTATGAGGGAGGAGCTGGCCAAAGTTCAATGGTGCAATACCTTAGCAGGGATGACAGTGGAGGAACAATGGCGGATATTTCTGTGAATAATGCAGAAGATGCAGGATCATTTCATTCCACAAAGGAAGAAAGATCCTAGGAGGAGGCATGGGTGGTCATGGCTAATGAGGGAAGTTAAGAAACATATAAAGTTAAAAGAGAAAAAATATAACATAGCAAAGGTAAGTGGGAAAATGGAGGACTGGGAAGCTTTTAAAGAACAACAGAGGATTACTAAGAAGGAAATACGCAGAGAAAAAGTGAGGTACAAAGGTAAACTGGCCAAAAATATAAAGGAGGATAGTAAAAGCTTTTTTAGGTATGTGCAAGGCAAAAAAATGGTTAAGACTAAAATTGGGCTCTTGAAGACAGAAACAGGGGAATATATTATGGGGAACAAAGAAATGGCAGAAGAATTGAATTGGTACGACAGATCTGTGTTCACTGGGGAAGACACAAGCAATCTCCCTGAGATAACGGTGGCTGAAGGACCTGAACTGAAGGGAATTTATATTTGCCAGGAATTGGTGTTGGAGAGACTGTTAGGTCTGAAGATTGATAAGTCCCCGGGGCCTGATGGTCTACATCCCAGAGTACTGAAGGAGGTGGCTCGAGAAATCGTGGATGCGTTGGTGATTATTTTCCAGAGTTCGATAGATTCGGGATCAGTTCCTGCGAATTGGAGGGTGGCTAATGTTGTACCACTTTTTAAGAAAGGTGGGAGAGAGAAAGTAGGAAATTATAGACCAGTTAGTCTGACTTCAGTGGTCGGAAAGATGCTGGAATCTATTATAAAGGATGAAATTACGACACATCTGGATAGTAGTAACAGGATAGGTCAGAGTCAGCATGGATTTAGGAAGGGGAAATCATGTTTGACTAATCTTCTGGAATTTTTTGAGGATGTAACTCTGAAGATGGACGAGGGAGATCCAGTAGATGTAATGTACCTGGACTTTCAGAAAGCTTTTGATAAAGTCCCACATAGGAGGTTAGTGAGCAAAGTTAGGGTGCATGGTATTGGGAGCAAAGTGCTAACTTGGATTGAAAGTTGGTTGGCTGATAGGAAACAAAGAGTAGTGATAAATGGCTCCATTTCAGAATGGCAGGCAGTGACCAGTGGGGTACCGCAGGGATCAGTACTGGGACCGTAGCTTTTTACAATATATGTTAATGATATAGAAGATGGTATTAGCAATAACCTTAGCAAATTTGCTGATGATACTAAGCTGGGTGGCAGGGTGAAATGTGATGAGGATGTTAGGAGATTACAGGGTGACCTGGACAGGTTAGGTGAGTGGTCAGATGCATGGCAGATGCAGTTTAATGTGGATAAATGTATGGTTATCCACTTTGGTGGCAAGAACAGGAAGGCAGATTACTACCTAAGTGGAATCAATTTAGGTAAAGGGGCAGTACAGAGAGATCTGGGTGTTCTTGTACACCAGTCAATAAAGGTAAGCATGCAGGTACTGCAGGTAGTGCAGAAGGCTAATAGCATGCTGGCCTTCATAACAAGAGGGATTGAGTATAGAAGCAAAGAGGTTCTTCTGCAGCTGTACAGGGCCCTAGTGAGACCACACCTGGAGTACTGTGTGCAGTTCTAGTCTCCAAATTTGATGAAAGACATTCTGACTATTGAGGGAGTGCAGTGTAGGTTCACAAGGTCAATTCCTGGAATGGCGGGATTACCTTACACTGAAAGACTGGAGCGACTGGGCTTGTATACCCTTGAGTTTGGAAGACTGAGAGGGGATCTGATTGAGACATATAAGATTATTAAAGGATTGGGCACTCTGGAGGCAGGGAACATGTTTCCGCTGATGGGTGAGTGCCGAACCAGAGGACACAGCTTAAAAATACGGGGGAGACCATTTAGGACAGAGATGAGGAGAAACTTCTTCACCCAGAGAGTGGTGGCTGTGTGGAATGCTCTGCCCCAGAGAGCAGTGGAGGCCCAGTTTCTGGACTCATTTAAGAAAGAGTTGGATAGAGCTCTCAAAGATTGTGGAATCAAGGGTTATGGAGATAAGGCAGGAACAGAATACTGATTAAGGATGATCAGCCATAATTATATTGAATGGTGGTGCAGGCTCGAAGGGCAGAATGGCCTACTCCTGCACCTATTGTCTATTATCTATTGTCTAACTCAATACCAGGCTTAGACAGTGGAAAAATGGCTTGGGTCATATTATGAAGTTGCCACTAAGGTTAGTCTTATGAAAATCCCAACATGTAGTTTAACCATAGAGGTATGTCTGTAGTCAATAGTAGTAGAGATCCCCTAAACAACTTCTCAACTAGGAAAGAGAGCTCTTCAAACTATAAACAAAAGAACTGTGGATGCTGGAAATTTGAAACAAAAACAAGAATTTCTGGAAAATGTCAGCAGGTCTGGCAGAGTTTACGCTTTGGGTCCAATGAGAAAGGGTCACTGATGCTGGTGAGATTTTCCAGCAATTTCTGTTTTTTGTTTGAACTCATTAGACTTTTCAGTTTCACAGGTGAATTTGAGAACAAGATGGAGTCCATTAATGCATTTATTGGGCACCAGAGACAGAACATAGAATTGTGTCTTTTCTTAAAGAATCAGTTTGTGGAATTATTCAATAAATGCCAAATCTGGAGTGGGAAGAATGAGTTGGAGGATAGAATTCAATGTCAGGGAGGGAAGTACGAATGGATTGAGATAAGTAATAAAACAAATGGGGAAAAAAGAAATTAAGAGTGGTTGTTTCATAGAAATGATTCAGAATCATTGCAGAAGTAAATTTTCAATGTCAGAGAATTTATTTGCTAGTAACTAGGAGTTTTCATGTTAGGAAAGGTTTTCTTAGACTAGAATATATAAGTCCTATATTATACCAATAAATCTGATTCCTACCTATCAGGTAAATATAGCAATTTTTCTCCATTCAATTTGTTTTCAATGTCAGTAACACAATGAGAAAGGGCAGCTTTTGAAGGAGCATCACAATCAACAGCTTCATGACTCATGTATTAAACAGCACATGCACAGTCGTAGGGATTTGTTGTCTAATTTACTCTTTGATAGCAATGAACGCTGTTAGCCTTCCCATCATTTTTAATCACAAAACCTCACCGGTAATGTCAGATCTAGATTTATGCAGCCAATCGCAGAATGATAGTTGTCCAGGGATTAAATAAAGATTACATGGGTTTCCTGTCCCTTCAGGAGGACAGCAATGTCCCAGGTGAGACATTTCCCCTACTTCGCCTACCATGATACCTGCCCATGGCTTCTATGATCGTGGGCCTCAGCTGAATGCAGTGCCACCATCACACACTGGTCAAGGTAACATGAGGACCTGACGGTCTCTGATTGACTGCGAGTCATTTCACCTCTAGGGATCTCAATCATTGGGAAATCGTGAATACAAACATGTAAATGTCTGAAGAGTCTCCCACACAGTACTGGGGTTCACTCCTCGTCCTCTGAGCAATGGATGAGACCTCTCTGGCTGACAATATCACTGTATTTGACACAAAATTTACTGTTGAGTAGGTGGACAGTCAAATTGTTTCAGGGAGCAGTGCTTAAGATAAAATTGCCAAAATAATGTTGAGAAACGCATGAGCTAATCTAGGATAGCTAGCATGAAAACGTTTAAAGATAAGTCATTTTTGATAAATTTAATGGAGTTTTACAAAAAGACTAGATAAAGGAAATGCAACAGATAACATTTAAATTGACTTTCAGAAGTTGGAGAAAACTGAGTGTAGGATATAAAAGGAAACGGATAGAAATCTAGCTGGAAGATCAGGAATAGAGAATGACGGTAAATGAATGTCATTCAGACAGGAGAAGAGTTGAAAGTGCACAGGTCCCATAGGGTCCAGTTTGGTCCTCAATACAGAAAAGTGCCATTAGCACAAGTTCAAAATCTGCTGATAGAGATGACTTAGCAATCAGTGAGGAGGACAGGAAAATAACAGCAAGGTGGAGCCAACAGGTTAGCAGAATAGTAAAATCAGGTGGATCATGCAACCTAATCTGGTTCAGTAAATGGTAATATGTAAGTCTGGCAATGTGTGCTGAAGGTTATTGCTGGGCTCATAGATCTAAGCTCTAAATTCAACAGCAATCTGTCACTTGATGCTGAAATAAACGCAAATACTGCAGCTGTTACATTCAAACTGAAAAAGAGTATGGAACAACAGCAACCTGACTGAGAACACCAAACTACAAATCTTCGAAACTTGTGTCTTCAGTGCATACTTCTACAGTGGTGTAACCTGAATAAAATATGCTAGGAAGGAGAAAAGACTGAATAGTTTCTGTCTTTGCTGTCTCAAGAATATGGTTGGCATTTGTTGGGCTGTACAAAGTAATCAATTCAGATGTCCTGGAGCATGTTATTTCTATCAACATACTAATCTATGCTGGCTTGGATGCATTTATCAATGATGATAATTATATACCTATCTGCGCTGTGCAATGGCCACTGAGTCGCCCTAGGTGCCCATACTCCAGATTCTGGATTAGTGGTGCTGGAAGAGCACAGCAGTTCAGGCAGCATCCAACGAGCAGCGAAATCAGTGTTTCGGGCAAAAGCCCTTCATCAGGAACCACTACAGATATAGGGAACACCTGCAAGTAAGATCTGAATTTGGCAGATGCTGACACCAATAACTGGAAGAGAGTTGCTTATGACGACAACATCTGGAGCCTGACTGCCTGGAAAGGCATTGATAAAGATGAGCAACATCAAAATGTTCCATTGACGGTCCAAGTTATAAAGAGGCCAGAAAATCACGCACTTGCTTAGACCATTGTCTTCCTTTTGAACTAAATGTGGCAAGGACTACTATATCAGAGGAAGTGTCCCGAATCACCCCAAGCAATGCTCAACACAAAATTTATTGCCATAGTACAAACCATTGTCTTATAGGTGGAAGGCTATTGTACACACACACAGGAAAAGTAAGGAATAGTGTTATAGAGTGAATAAAAAGATGCTGAAAGGAACAGAAAAATGGACAGAACATAGAGTTTAAATGTATAAAACAGCAAAACTGCAAAGCTCCAGCTAAAGTCTTTAAAAGGAGCCAATAGTATTTTTGGTTTACTAAATAGGAGCAAAGCACACAGGACTAAAGAAGTAATGATAAAACTGTTCAAGTAATTGGTCGTCCACAGTTAGTTTGCTTTGCAAGTGTCTCACTCAGGGTGAACTGGTGATATAATGGTAATTGACTGGACTCAGAATCCAGAATCCCAGGCTAATGTTCTGCGGAGAGGGTGTTGAATCCCATCTTAGCAGAAGGTGAAATTTGAATTCAAATTAAAATAGTCTGGAATTAAAATGACAACTTTTGGATCATTGTCAATTGCTATAATAAGAACCATCTGATTCGCTACTATCACTTAGGGAAGGAAATCTGCAGTTCTTAACTTGTCTGGCCTCCATGCAAGCTCAGAGCAACAACAATGCAGTCGACTCTTAGCTGCACTCTGTGCTTTACCAGTGACACTAATTCCTGAAGAAGGGCTTATGCCCAAAACGTCGATTCTCCTGTTCCTTTGATGCTGCCTGACCTGCTGCGCTTTTCCAGCAACACATTTTTAAACAGTGACACTAATGTCCAATGATCAAGTGAAAGCAATATCTAAAGGATATGAAAGCCATTATGTATCATATTTTCACAAGAAGATTGCCAGAGATGCACCATTGTGAAAAAAGACTTGGGATAATTTATATTGAAGCAGAATATGATAAGATGACATTTAATAGAATGCTTTATGTTTATGAAGATTTTGTTGGACTGAGTGGAGAAAGGTTAGGAGTAATTTTAAGTCCCCAGAAACACATGAAATTGAATCAGGTGAGATGTTAAGCTTTTTAAATTCACTGTAGAATCTTGGTTTATGTTAAATGAACTAGCTTTCATTTTTAACAAGGGACAGATAGCTAATCTGCTCTTAGGCAACAGGTCAGTTGTTAAGAGCTTTTAAATAGGCACATGTCTTCATGCTAATGGAGCTTTCCTATTAACCTGTGAGGGATTTAAGAGGCAATGAATCCATTGAGTTACTACATCCTTTCTCAAGTAAGGAGACCAAAACTGTATACAGTACTCTACGTGTGGCCTCACCAGTACCCTATACAGCTGCAGTATTACCTCCCTATTGTTTAACTCCATCCTCTAGCAACGATGGATAATATTCTATTTGCCTTCTTAATTACTTGCTGCACCTGAAAGCCAACTTGTTGCGATCCATGCGCAAAGACAGCCAGATTCCTCTGCACAGCAGCACCCAAGCTCGCTTCCAACCAGCTTCCAACCACATGCCAACTTGCCAACTCCAGCTCCAGTCGGCAGTCAGTCTTGCCAATCCTGAACCTTTCCCTTGTCTGACAAACAGATATATGTTCATCTGGATGGAGACTTTTTCAAAATTTGAAAAAAACAATGCAGTGAAGTCTCATGTCTCATGTTTACTGGGACTATAACTCACCTCTAATGTCACTTGGAAAGACGAAGCCAGAAGTAGAGGTTTCCTGGACATTCTGTGGTAATTATATCCAAGTATATGTTATATATTTTTTCACTGGGCTGCTTCACAGCTTCTTCCAAGGAAAAAAGTTGCAAAAGAAGCTGGGAAAGCAGGAACTGGTAATTGGGAATTGGGGTGAGGTGAACATAGAACATTGAACGTTACAGTACAGGCCCTTCGGCCCTCAATATTGTGCCGACCTGTGAAAATTATTGGATGCTCATCTAACCTACACTGTCCCACTATTATCCATATGTATGTCCAATGCCCATTTAAATGCCCTTAACGTCAGCGAGTCTACTACTGTTGCAGGCAGGCCATTCCATGTCCCTACTACTCTCTGAGTGAAGAAACTACACCTAATATCTGTCCTAAATCTATCACCCCTCAGTTTAAAGCTATGTCCCCTTGTGTTAGCCTTCAGCATCTGAGGAAAAAGGCTCTCACTGTCCACCCTAGCTAACCCTCTGATTATCTTATATGTTTTGATTAAGTCACCTCTCAGCCTTGTCTCCAATGAAAACAGACTCATTCCCTCAGCCTTTCCTTGCAAGACCTTCCTTCCATACCAGGCAACATCCTCATAAATCTCCTCTGAACCCTTTCCAAAGCTTCCACATCCTTCCTGTAATGCAGTGGCCAGACCTGCACGCCATACTCCAGGTGCGGCCTCACCAGTATCTTGTACAGCTGAAGCATGACCTTGTGGCTCTGAAACTCAATCCCCCTACCAATAAATGGCAACACACCATATACCTTCTTAACAACTCTATTAAACTGGATGGCAAATTTCAGAGACTTATGTTGAAAAGGACACCAAGATTTCTCTGTTTATCTACACTGCCAAGAATTTTACCATTAGCCCAGTACTCTGCATTCCTGCTCCTTCTTCTGAAGTGAACTACCTCACACTTTTCCGCATTAAACTCCATTTGCCATTTCTCAGCCTAGCTCTGCATCTCATCTATGTTCCTTTGTAATCCACAACATCCTTCGGCACTATCCACAACTCTGTCTACTTCAGTGCCATCCACAAATTTACTAACCCATCCTTCTATGCCCACATCTAGATCATTTATAAAAATGACAAATAGCAGTGGCCCCAAAACAGATCCATGGGGCACACCACTGGTAACTGAGCTCCAGGATGAACATTTCCCATCAACCACCACCCTCTGTCTTCTTTCAGCTAGTCGATTTCTGATCCAAAACACTAAATCACCCTCAATCCCGAAGCTTCATATTTTGTGCAATAGCCTATTGTATGGAACCTTATCAAATGTCTTACTGAAGTCCATATATACCACAGCAACTGCTTTACCCTCATCTACCTATTTTGTCACCTTCTCAAAGAACTCAATAAGGTTAGTGAGGTCAGACCTACCCTTCACAAAACCGTGTTGACTATCCCTATTCAAATGATTCCTTTCCAGATGATTATAAATTCTATCTCTTGTAAGCTTTTTCAACACCTTGCCCACAACCAAAGTAAGGCTCACTGGCCTATAATTACCAGGGTTGCCCCGACTCCCCTTCTTAAACAAAAGAACAACATTTGCTCTCCTCCAGTCTTCTGGCACTACTCCTGTCGACAATTATGACATAAAGATCAAAGCCAAAGGCTCTTCAATCTTCTTCCTGGCTTCACACAGAATCTGAGGATAAATCCCATCTGGCCCAGGGGTTTTATCTATTTTCAGATTTTCCAAAATTGCTAAAACCTCCTCTTTGTCAACCTCAGTCCCACCTAATCTTGTAGCATGTGTCTCCGTACTCTCACTAACATTGCACTTTTCGAATGTGAATACTGATGAAAATAATTCATTAAGTGCTTCCCTTATGTCCTCAGATTCCACATACAACTTTCCACTACTATCTTTGATTGGCCTTTATTCTTACTCTAGTCATTCTTTTATTCCTGATATACCTAGAGAAGGCCTTAGGGTTTTCCTTGATCCCATCCACCAACAACTTCTCATGTCCCCTCTTGGCTATTGTTAGCCCTCTGTTTTGATCTTTTCTGGCTAACTTATAATTCTCAAGCCTCCTACATGAGTCTTCATGCCTCATCCTCACATGAGCCTTTTTCTTCCTCGAGACAAGAGTTTCAACTTCTTTATTAAACTATGGCTCCCCCTCTGGACAACTACCTCCCTATCTGATAGGTATATATTTATCAAGGATCCTCAGTCATTGTTCCTGGAATAAGCTCCACATTTCAAATGTGTCCATTCCCTATAGTTTCCTTCCCCAGCCTATGCATCCTAAATCTTGTCTAATCACATCATAATTGCTCTTTCCCTGCAGTATAAACCTATCCCTGTCCATTGCTGTTGTAAACATAGCCAAATTATGGTCACTACCCACAAAGTGCTCACCTACCTCCAAATCTAACACATGGCCAGGTTCATTCCCCAGTACCAAATCCAATATGGCCTCTCCCCTTGTTGGCCAGATTGCATACTGTATCAGAAAACCCTGTATCAGAAAACACATCGATCAAAAACTGATCTATCCATACGACTTGAATGATAGTATTCTCAGTCAATATTGTCAGTCCCCATAACAACTACTCTGTTACTCTTGCTCCTATCAAGAATCATCTTTGCTATCCTTTCCTCTACATCTCTGGAACAATTTGAAGGCCTATAGAAAACTCCCAACAGGGTGAACTCTCCTTTTCTGTTTCTAACCTCTTTGGTGCGTAGAGAGATTCTGGTCAAGGTGGGGTGGAGTGGGGAGAGTTTGTCATCAGAATGGAAAGATCATAATTAAAGTGGAGCTATTAAATTTGGGTAGCTTGTTATCAGTGTAGAGATCAATTGGTCTGTGTTTGATACGTATGCCTATTGATGCTCACTTTGCTTGATTGGTTATACCCACATGTGGAAGTGGAAAAACATCAGCAAAAAAAACTGCAAAGATTTGAAAGCCTCGTGTCAAATGATGAATTAGAATTTTTTTAAGCAATGTGAATAATACCTGTTAAAACTCACTTAATGTATAAAAGATTGAGTATGATTAAGATTAAGAAATTGCAGGGTGCAGATTAATGGGAGATTGTGGTTGGATTGGCGAGATCATGATTGGAGAGAAATTGTGGCCTGAGCCACAATTTGTAATCAAGGCGGAAAAAGCACAGGGGAAGTTTCACAGAGACTGCTAGAGAAACTCAGCTGGTCTGGCAGCATCTGTGGAGAGAGAAACAGAGTTAATTTTTTGAGTCCAATATGACTTTTCTTCAGAATCTGTGGTGTTGGAGATTGTGTTTGTGAGCTATTGGAGAAAGTGAGGACTGCAGATGCTGGATATCAGAGCTGAAAATGTGTTGCTGGAAAAGCACAGCAGGTCAGGCAGCATCCAAGGAGCAGGAGAATCGACGTTTTGGGCATGAGCCCTTCTTCATGCCCAAAACATCGATTCTCCTGCTCCTTGGATGCTGCCTGACCTGCTGCGCTTTTCCAGCAACACACTTTCAGCATTTGTGAGCTATTGGCCAATCACAGGATGGGAAGAAGCTAAACCCTTTGCATATGAAAGGAACATTGCTGTTTCTTACTATACTCACTAAAGGGATCCAGTCCTATTTGATTCCCAAAGAAATGATTTGAAATGGTTGAAAAATATAGATGTAAACATAAAAATATCCCCCAAAAACTGAGAGTGGGTCGGTCACTTGGGCAACCACCCCACCCCCCCAACTCCTCCCACCCAGATTTGAACTTCTCACCAGCAAAGGTGAACTCATATTGTACAGGTTTAAAATGATCTCTTTTCAGTCAGTAATGAGAGGTTATCAATTTCAAATTCTTATTAAATACATTTCTTTACCACTTAAAAGCACTCGGCCATATGAAAGTAACTGACTTTTCTCCCGTTGCATCTCTAATGAGAAATGGGATAAATATTTGAAACATACAGGAGAGGTACTGGTCTGTGAGGAGAGTGACAAAGGGATTAGTTTTGGATTAACCCAGCAAAGAGCCTACACAACACATCAGGTTAAAATCTGTTATGTTTGGTTGGATTTCTTAAAAAAGATTCTGGAAGTTTCTGAATAGATCTTCACTGTAACAAATCATTTGCTTTAACTATGAGTGACTCACCTTTCTGTAAGGATTATAAACTGGGTTCATTGCTATTACCCTGTAATAGCTGAATAGAGATTGCTGATTAGTTTTGTAAAGTAAAGAAAGCTTCCGGCATTAATGTCTGCATATCTAGAAAATGATTCAGTGAATAGAAAATATGTATGTTAATGCAATGCACTTAAGCTTGCTTTTACTTTCACTGGATAAAAATGTACAGACATGGACACACACAGACTTGCACACATAAATATCCACACACAGCATGCAAACCACTTCATTAAAATGATAAAGAAGAGGAATGTACAATTAAGTAGCAATAATGTCAGCGTGATTGGACATCAAGCAGCAGCTTTTAAGTCCTGCTGTCTGGTCGATTAAACAAGAGGTTCGCCAATCCATCTTTGTGTCTGCAAAGTCCATTATTGTCCATTGTTGAGTCTAGTGCAGAGGAGATATTCATTAAACTGAAGCACAGCTTGAAGGAGAATTATTGTATTTTCTGGCATTCCATGCACTTAAAGAGACAGGAATTCTTAATTTTAAAATAAAAAGGTTAGGTACATTTGATGAAAATAATTTTCAAACCTAAATGTCAGTACGATACAAGCCAGACCCAAAATGGTTTGATAGACTTTTTTTTATTCTTTCATTTACTGTGGAGTTCAGTCACTGAACATATTCACAAGAGGATGCTAAAATTCTTTTCACAAGTGAATATAGAAATTTAAGACCAGAGAAAAAAATGAACTACCGTATATTAAGAAAAAAAATGGAAATATTTAATTACAAACATTAGTGCAGTGATTGGAACCATCACTGGTTCATTGACTATGATTGAGATTGTTAGTCTGGGCCAATCAGGGAGCCCTAGCTGACAGATATAAACAGGTGATAATAAGCATACTGCAGTTAGGCAGTAGTGTGGGGGTGGAAGAAAAGAAAAAATAAAGATTAGGAGTGTCAGTGTTCTGTTTACTTTGTAAAAAAAAACAGGTGATAGCCCAATGTTACATGGGGCAGACTAAGAGCTGGAAGGCAGGTAGACCGTCCTCAGTGCTGACACCCCGGGCAGGTACCAGGGTGGGCTGTCCTAGAGGTGGCCAGAAGGTGCTAAGGGCGGTTAGGGAAGTTGGAAGGTGGATAGGCCGTCCTGACCGCTGTCATCCCGGGGGAGGTGGGGAAGCAGGACGGGCTGCCCTGGAGGTGGTTGGAAGGTGTGTCAGGGTGGACCAAGAACTAGAAGGGCCATGAGGTGGACCGAGAGCAGGAAGGTGTGTAGGGGCGGGCTGCCTTAGAGTGGCCGGAAGGTGGGAGGGACAGGGGCTTGCTGGGTTGTTTCGGGTCAGTATTATGTATACTTTTTTATGTAAGTGGACTGTCATATACATACAACTGTCATTGTTACTGTTTGTAATGATTGAAACTAGGATCTGAGGTTTGTCCTCATTTCCCTGAACACTTGTTGAACATCAGGGTTTGGGCCTGGCTTTGCCATTCCTATTTATTGTAAAATTGCTGTTTCTTTGCATGCAGCAGTTAATGTTAATTGTTTTATAAATAATATTTAATAAAATATTATAAACAGGAAAAAAAGACCAGGTGATCATTTATTTATCATAGAATGGTACTGCAGAAAGCTTTTTCCTATTGGTTTCCAATGAGTTTTAAATCTCAATGTTGAATCAGGGAAAACGTACAGATAATTAAGCAAATTGTAGAATTCTTCAGAACGAAGCCATTTAACCCATTGCATCTAGAACATTGAACCTAGCAAAGTACAGCACAGAACAGGCCCTTTGGCCCACGATGTTGTGCCGAGGTTTAATCCTAGTGTAAAATATAATAACTTAACCTACACCATCCCTCATCTCACTGCTATCTATGTGCATGTCCAACAGTCCTTAAATGTCCCTAATGACTCTGCTTCCACCACCACAGCTGGCAACGCATTCCATGCATTCACAACTCTCTGTGTAAAGAACCTACCTCTGACATCTCCTCTATACATTTTTCCTAATATCTTAAGACTATGACTCCTTGTATGTCTCCTTTATACCTTCCTCCTAATATCTTCAAACTATGACTCCTCGTACCAGTCAATCCTGCCCTGGGGAAAAGTCTCTGACTATTGACTCTATCTATTCCAATAATTATCTTGTATATCTATGGTGCCCCTCAGAGCTTTTAGTTACTCCCACAGCTTATCCTTTTTCCATATCTTTTAAATTAAAACATTTACCCAGTTTCCTGTTAACATCTATTAAAGATTCTATTGCCATGTCCTAACAGTTGAATTTAAAAATAAATAATTATCTTGGTCTTGTCTTGTTTTGGTAATGATAGATTTAAATCATATAGTTGGTAGATTATCAATTAATTGGATATAGTTTTCCTTATTTACCTAATCTAAGTTCATTATTCTTTATACTGCAAAAGAGCTCATCATGATATTGGCTGTGATCTGAAGAAAGGCTGTAATTTTTCCTTATAACTAACTCTTCCAACATTTGATATGATCTTTGTGAATATGTTCTGTATTCTGACTGTGTTCTCAAAGTAAGTTGAAAAATCCAAATAAAAGATTAAAAGTGTGTCTTAACTAATAAAAAAAACATGATTCAGAATCTCCTCAGTTCAGGGACTGACTCTGAGCTGGCTGGCCACAGCCAGTGTACTTTGCACAGGTAAATAAAGTAGGAGAAAGTGAGGACTGCAGATCAGAGCTTAAAAATGTGTTGCTGGAAAAGCACAGCAGGTGAGGCAGCATCAAAGGAACAGGAGAATCGACGTTTCGGGCATAAGCCCTTCTTCAGGAATGACTTGGTGATGTGATATTGGCATCTGAGCAGTCATTTCAATCAGAAAAAAAGATTCATACCTTATATTGCTACAATAGAAACAAAAATCTCCATGAATTGTTATCTTCATGAGACGATGTATTGTTTTGGTTGAAATGGGTGAAATTGGTGTCCTTTTGGCAAGTTTCTGCACATTCAATAGATGCACTGTGTCTCTCCCCAGGTTTTTTTAAAAACACATTGCTAATTCAGTTCTGTGTGGTCAACATGCTTTCCCTAAACTCATATCTTTATGTAAGATGTCTTTTTCGCCAAAACCCCCATGGCCTTCTGCTTCTGGTGTTTTTTGTTTTCATTGACCTCTGAGAATTCTCTGCCCTGACTACTTTGGAAGCAGCCAATATAGCCTCACTGCTATTATGCACCTCTTCCCATGCTTTAGCTCCCACTCTTCCTCTTACGGTCATAAACTAATTTCAGCAAACAACTCAGCAATTATCTCCACAAAGGGTTCACTGGTCTAATCAGAAAAATCAGGTGAAAGCCCCTATTCTGGATGAAGGGCTAATGTCCAAACGTCGACTCTCCTGTTCCTCGGATGCTGCCTGACCGGCTGTGCTTTTCCAGCACCACACTTTTCGACTCTAATAGGAAAAATCACATGATGGCTTGTAAATGCTACTTTGAACTCAATATTCAGATCTTCACATAACTGAAAGATTTGAATCTATTCTTCCTCCAGTTTACACCCGAAGTTCTGAAATAATTATAACACGATAATCCTTAACACTGGTGTCCCTCAAGGGTGCATATTTGGCCCGTTACTTACATGCTCATGACTGTATGGCGAAAATCAGCTCGAAATCCATTTACAACTTTGCTGATGAGACCACTGTGGTGGGTTCAATCTCAAACAAAGATGAGGGACTGAATACAGGAAAGAGATAGAGAGCTTAGTGGCATGATGTAAAGACAACAACCTCTCCCTTAATGTCAGCAAAACAAAGGAGTTGGTCATCAACACAAGAGGCGGTGCAGAAGACATGCCTCTGTCTGTACCAATGGTGCTGAGTTGGAGGTGGTCAAGAGCTTCAAATTCCTTGGAGTGAATATCACCAACAATCTGTTCTGGTCCATCCACGTCAACGTTACAAACAAATAATGATTTGGAGATGCCGGTGTTGGACTGGGGTGTACAAAGTTAAAAATCACACAACACCAGGTTATAGTCCAACAGGTTTAATTGGAAGCACACTAGCTTTCGGAGCGACGCTCCTTCATCAGGACACAATCACCTGATGAAGGAGCGTCGCTCCGAAAGCTAACAACAAACAAATAAAGCGTCTACTTCCCCAGAAGGCTCAAGGAAATTTTGACATGTCTACAATGACTCTTACAAATGCTTATAGATGCACATAGAAAGCATCCAATGTCGATGCATCACAGCTTGGTATGGCAACTGCCCTGCCTAAGACTGCATGATATTATGAAACGTGGTGAACACAACCCAGTCCATTATGAAAACCAGTCTACATTTCCTGCTGCCTCACAAAAACAGCAAACATAATTATAGACCCCTCCCACACCACTTATACTCTCTTCCAACCTCCTCCATTGGGCAAAAGATACAAAAATTTGAAAACACGCATCAACTGATCCAAGAACAGCTTCTTCCTCAGTGTTGTCAGACTTATGTATTGTTAGCGCGGATGAAATGATATCAGTCCGAGCCCAGAGTGCGGTTCAACAATCGGTAACGTTTATTGATACAGTAACACCGGCGGAGACCAACCGAGGTCCGAATCTCGGCTGTTCTGCTGGTCCCGCGCGCTGCTACACATTATATACCTTTCTTTGTCAGGATGTGAGGATTTTGAGTATGAATGGGATGATAGTTCCCCATCATCGCTGGAGTAGGTGCAAATGGTGGGTTTCCTGCTGTCCCAGGAGAGTTGCAGTGTACACACAATAGGGTGCTAATTGTATTATGTAAACGGGTCCGGGTACTATCTGCTTGTCTCTCTCTGTGAGGGCTGGAGGCTAGCACCCCCCTTTGTTCCCTTGGGGTGCTGGTGTGTATTAGTCTGTTCGTTCCTGTCTGGTGGATGCCTGTCCTTTGTGTCAGGATGGTTCTGTATTGATGAATATGGGTGTGTTTCAGTCAGTCTCTTGATTTGATTAGGAGATGGGTCTCCATATTAATTAGCTCCGGAGTTTCGGTCTATGAGTCATGGTTAGTGTCTGGCCTAGTGTGGATTTGATCTGTCCTCTGGCTCCCATCTCCCGGTCACGTGGGTGGACTGGCAGCTGCTGAGTTCTGTGGGTTTAAGCTGCGGCTGCCGTTTTTAAAGCACAAAATGAATTCCTATAGTTTTACCGATGTAGGCATAGTCCCGTGGCAAATGCGGGGCGGCTCTGATGCCGGCTTGCAGTAAGAACCTCTGATATATTAGAGTTGATCTTTCTCTGCAGCTTCAACACTACATTCTGTTCTATTACCCTGATGTCCTTTTTTAGATTAGATTGCTTACAGTGTGGAAACAGGCCCTTCAGCCCAACAAGTTCACGCCGACCTTCCAAAGAGCAATCCGCCCAGACCCATTCCCCTACATTTACCCTTTCACCTAACACTATGGGCAATTTAGCATGGCTGATTGACATAACCTGCACATCTTTGGACTGTGGGAGGAAACTGGAGCACATGGAGGAAACCCAGGCAGACACTGGGAGAATGTCACACAGACAGTCACCTGAAGCTTGAATTGAACCCGGGTCTCTGGCGCTGTGAGGCAGCAGTGCTAACTACTGTGCCACCATGCCGCCCGGAAGTATTCCTTGTCTGGATGGCACAATAAAACAATACCTTTCACTCTATTTCAATACATGTGACAGCAATAAATCAAATCATAAACCTTTGTAGCAAAGTCAAGTTAGAAAAACTCAATTAACAATTCAAACCTATTTCAATCCCTCCATTTAGAAATTCAAGGCTGTCCCTCGTTCTGCTAAAAAAATTACATTATAGTTTTAAATATCTACATAACTATATAAAAGCAAAATACTGGGATGCTGGACATTTGGGATATAAACAGAAAGTGTTGGGGAAATCCAGCAGGTTTGGCAACATTTGTGGAGACAGAACCAGTCATTTCTGAAGATACATCATATTGGACCTGGAACTACAATTATTGCTGACTCTCTGGAGTTCTAATAAACACTATTCAATGAGTCTCTGAAAAGAGAGACTCCAGGCTTCCACTGTTCTATAACTAGAGAGAGACTCAGAGTGGCATTATAGGAGAGCTGGGGAGAATCAGAATGTCATAAACGAGCAGCAATTTTGAGAGCTGAATTGGAGATAACCTGTGATGGGGTTTTGGAATGGGTCTGGGAGGAGATGTACAGATGACCATTAATCCACAATGGGGTAGACGTACAGTCTGTCGATATTCTATAACTATGAAAACATTTTGAAAACATCCCCATCAGGAAATATCCTTAGTCTGTATTTAACTCCCCACGTGTCCCTTCCAATGTAATTGACAACTATAGACAGATTTTGTGATAAACCTATCAGCTACCCAAGAATGGTTTAAATTAGACTTAACACAATTCAACAAAGGAATAAAAAAAAGAATCACCAGCAACCCCAAGCTACGAAGTTCTAATTTTAATGAACATTAATTCTCAACAAGATAGACTTATCAACTAAGATTGCTAATGATTCACAATTGTCATAAATATGACTGAGTATCTCTGCAACAGGAACTACTTATAATCACTAAACTGCTTTAATTTGACACAATGGTTATGATTTAAGAATTGTAATTGTCTTGAGACAGACGCCCTCCAGTAAATTCCACTCTAACCAACCTTAATGGATATGGTTAGAAAATGTTCAATCCTTTTTAATAAGAAGATTGGTTCGCAGTTCAGCAATTGAAGTGAAGTGTTTGAAATAATGATCAAGTATAGGCCTAATCATGTAAAAGGTTTGACATTGTCAATCTATAAAGTGCATTCCCATTTTCTCAAACTTATAATTACTGGCTCTGTCTTTGGCTTTACAAATTGTACATTACAATACAATTTTACATTTCTCTTTGAAATACAATCACTGTTGTTACTTAGAGCAACGAAGCTGCTAATTTTCAGACAAAACAAAACAATGTCTCTTCTTCCTCAGGCAGCTGAGGAAATTTGGCGTGAAGGTGAATACGCTTGCCAACGTTTATAGGTGCACCAACGAGAGCATTCTATCTGGATGTATCACTACCTGGTATAGCAACTGTACCATTAAAGATCAGAGACGGTTACAGAGAGTGGTGAACTTGGCCCGGGCAATCACAAAGGCCAACTTCCCATCTATAGAATCCATTTACCAGCCCTGTTGTCAAGGAAAGGCTGCCAGCATTCTCAAAGGTCCCATCATGGGGTGGGGGGTGGGGAAAGAAGCCTGAACATACGCACCAGCCGGTTTCAAAACAGTTTCTGCCCGACTGTTGTAAGAATTCTGAATGGACTCACAAACTTTACATTTGCCTGTACCTATGTTTTTGCTTTTGCTGCTGTTTACCTATTATTTACTCTCTATGCTACTTACCTCTGTGATCTGCCTGTATTGATCGCAAGACAAACCTTTTCACTGTGCTTCAGTACATGTGACAATAAATTCAATTCAATTCAAGAATTAAGTCAATGCCCAGAGTACTTTTCTTGGTCATTAGCACTGGACAAGGGAGGAAAATTGACCAGAATTTCTGGTTTGTTTCCAATTTAGCTTGGTTTTCTTAGGGGTATCTCATTCAGGAAACAATATGGTATTCCTTCTGTATTGCAATGCACACAAATAACAACTGAAATCACGCAGTCAGCTTGAAAGAGGCTTAAATCCACAGGCTGTGGAATTCTGCTTTTTGAGTTTCTAGGCAGAGTTGCCACCCTGTTAGTAGCACTGTAGGTGCTGATGACAGCTTACTACAAGACTGGATATCATTAGTAGACTGAATGACTCATGCTGTTGCAACCCCAGGACAAGCCCAATGAGATGGAAAGGGTAATATCATGATTTCACAGATGTTAACAGGCTAACACAAAGCGCAAACATACAAATTATCCAGCAGATACACAGGGAAGGCCTTCCTTATTCACTCCTTGTTCGATATGGCTTGTTGTTTCAGATGAATCTTATGCAGGATCTAATAGGGAGACACAACACATTGCAACTGAGATTTTTGCCTTCTTTGTGCTCAGCTGAGGAAATTTGACGTGAAGGTGAATACCTTTGCCAACTTCTATAGGTGCGCCATCGAGAGCATTCTGTCTGGATGTATCATACCTGGTATGGCAAGACAGTGAGCCACAGAAATCACACTGCCTCGGTTAAGTATTGGGGGCAATAGTTTGCAATGCCTGCAACACAACCAGGATTGGGAATGGAAGAGATGGAGAAGAATGGTTCTTCTTACAAGATGCTTTCTGCTCTGCCACTACAGTATTCAGAGATGTTGTGTCTAGAGTCTTGAGTTGTACCACCTCTTCTACTCTTCTCCATTTGTTTTACCTTCTCCTGGCCTTGACAGGCTACATGTAGCCTGCAATTGTGTTGTTAAAAACTGATAAATTTGTGCCAAACCTCCTTCCCATTAATAAAGCTGCTGCCGTGTCCTCATTATTCAATGGAATTGCTCTGGAACTGAGTGGTGCTAATTCCCAATCTTATTCTTATGCAACAACTTCACATGTTAACTGTTCATTCAGCCTTTCCTTTGACTGAGGATGGAGTGGAGATTCTGTCACCTGGTTGATGCCTGCCTCAAAACTGAACTTCCTGAAATCCTCATTCACAAAGTGAGGTCCCTTGTCTGATACAAAATGTTCTGGGAGACATTGTATCACAGAGATCCTCTTCAGTGCTCTGATCACTGATTCTATTCTGGGTGAATTAAGCCTTGCCATTTAAATTTATCTTGAATAATAATTAACTGGGATAATTTTATCTTCCCTCTGAAATGGAATGAATCCATTACTTGCCTTTCCTACAGGTTTTTCCAAAAATGTGGGTCTTAATGGCACACACGCTTATCATGATGAAATGTAAACCTGCTAGTTTTCTGAAATGTCTCGCCACCACACTGAATATTGAGGGCTTGCTCCGCATTTTGTGAGAGTTAAGTGTTCCTCCATATAGCCTATGTAGAAATCTCCTTCATACTGACTTTACTATCACCATTCTATGGTCGTACAACTACAAATCTTCCACCATTGCAGAATGTTGTTTTTACTTATGATACATTTTCATCCCTTGGTCTGTTGCTCTATATTTTGATCATGCTTACATACAGAGTTATTTGATCTTGGTACATCAGATTTTTGAGCTGTGTGAACTGATCTGGGTTTTTTCCTCACTTGACTGGAAAGTGCCAGCCGTAACTATCGAATAAGACTGCTTCTTCTCCAAGTATGACATCCTCTTTTTTTCTGCTTGATCCTCTGCTGCTCTAAGAGTGTATCTGCCATTACTTGCAATTTGCCTGGAGTATAGACCATTATCTTACTCATATCTCAGCCTAAGCCTGAAGCTTTGAGTGCATTGAGGCATATTTGTCATTTCTTTTGATTCCAATAGTGTTACTGAATGCCTGCGGTTCATGAGGTAGTCTGTGAACCTTTCACATCCCCATATAACTGGTAACGTGTCCTTCTCTCAGTCTCCAAAGCTCTAAAATACATTGGCTTTCTTGCTCCATCCAGTTTTGTGAAAATCTTACTCATCACCAATTTTGTCAAAACGATTCATAGAATCCCTGCAATTTGGCCCAGCAAGTCCACACCAAGCCTCTGAAGAGCAACCTACCCACCCCATCCCTGCAACCCTAAATTTCCCCTAGCTAATCCACCTAACTTGCACAGCTTTGGACTACGGGAGGAAACTAGAGCATCCAAAGGAAACCCACACAAACACTGGGAGAATGCTCACATCACCAGGGACCTTGGTTCAATTCCCACCTCGGGCAACTGTCCATGTGGAGTTTGCATGTTCTCCCTGTGTCTGCGTGGGTTTGCTCCGGGTGCTCTGGTTTCCTCCCATAGTCCAAAGATGTGCAGGTTAGGTGAATTGGCCATGCTAAATTGCACGTAGTGTTAGGGTGCATTAGTCAGGGTGGGTTGCTCTTTGGAGGGTCGGTGTAGACTTGTTGGGCCGAAGGGCCTGTTTCCACACTGTAGGGAATCTAATCTAATGCGCAAACTCCATGCAGACAGTGGAATTGAACCCAGGTCCCTCGTGCTGTGAGGCAGCAGTGCTAACACCAACAAAATAAAAGGATTTCCTTCCTAACTGCTCTCTTTATTTTAAGATGATTTTAAATTGTTTCCTTATTTTAAGATTGTGATCCACACTCAATTTTTTATCTCCTTTTGTCTTGAGAGCAGTTACTAGCCTTGAGTACAATTGTACAATCTGTCACTGACGATACAACACCACTTAAAGCTGTGCTGTCCATTGAAATATTACTTGTCCCACCTATAAATTTGCCCATGCACCTGAAGATGTATGCCTCCTAGATCCTGCAGTATTACATTACATAGGTGTTTTTACACCTGCTGGCTACTAGTTTAAAAAAATCAAAAACGAAAGTCACGGTGATTTTGGTGTTGAGAAGGCACTCAGTTGTATGTGTGTTGTTTTTTATTTCAGATCTCCAACAACAGCAAAACTTGGCTTTCACTTGAAATTTAGATTAAAGCTGCACCATCTTTTTACAGGCCAAGAGATGCTTAGCACCTCTACTGAAACTAAAGCCAAACACATCTGTTTGTTCACACCCAGGATGGTTCCACTTCTTCTCAGGATCAAGCTAAAAGAAGGGATTGTAGTAATACTGAGGAACAGCGTCATAATATGTTGCCATACACAACTTTGACGCCAGTATCTAAATCAAATGGATTGTTTAGAATTGATGGCAACATGACATATTTGAAGAAAACAGTGCAACCTGAGGTAAATCCAATGGCATTGGTAAAGAACAGTTTGGTTAAGCTTACAAACAATGCATTCTTCACTTTAGTTAGACACCAGCAACAGCTTCAGGCAACTTTCATTAAACAAGGACTCCAACCTGTTGACCATGTTCAGAATACCTTATGGACATTATTGCTTTTGCACTTCTGAAAAATTAAAAATCACACAACACCAGGTCATAGTTCAACAGGTTTATTTGGAAATATACACTCAAAGGAAAAGGAATCCTTCGACATATTTAAAGGACTTCAGATCCTCAGAGGGATCCTATGGTGATTCAGCCAGAAATAAAAAAGATCTGAAGGCCCTCAGAGCTGCATTTTGACATGTACCGATCCTCCACTAACATTAATGGGGATTTGATGCACATTCCAGGAGATTAATCAACCACCTCACAGACTTTGCCTGTGAAAAGATTCTGCCTCCCCGCAATGAGCAAGTGAACCAGGATGAGCTGAAAACAAAGGAAAAAAGTGATGACTTGAGGAGGGGGAAGTGGGAGTGAGGAACATGCTAATAGATAAACTTTAAGAAAAAGGTGGTAGTTAAATGATAAGAGAAGTGATAATGATTAAATCATAACGCTTTCTAGTGATACAACAAAGGACTTTTGGGGGGTGGTGTAGGATAAATGGTAATTCCCATTATGCTAATGTGCAGTATGCATCATGAAGTAATTATCATTGATGTTGAGATACACTTGAACTAAGACGAAACCTACAAAGCTCTAAGAATGTTGTTCCCTACCCACTTATGTATAGAGTGTGAATGGTTATTAAAGGGTTGTTGCTCACTAGCATGAGGGCAGACTTGCTTCTCTCTACATCCTCCATATGACATCTCAGCAGATTAAAGGTCAGAAATCTGAGAATGATAGAAAATTAACAGTTTTGAATAAAGACACTTAAGTCTCGAGTCAGTGTTGGAGCTTCTGTTCTTGTCTGTATTTACATTGAAATGGTCCGAGAGTTTGCTTACTTGAACATTATCTGTTTGCTTTTTGAAATTGATGCATCATAAGTAAAGCCTAGGATTTTATATGTCTTTCTATTAAAAAGATTTTCAGGTGACTCTGAACAACTGACTCTTGTTAACTGTGAAGAGAACTCTGAAGTGACATAAGGAAGATGGAGAAAGCTTAGTGGAGTGGGCAGATTGATGTCAGATGATATTGAATGGACAGATTTCAGAAGACAGTGTTTGATTAGGAATAGGCAAAAGTAAGGACTGCAGATGCTGGAGATTAGAGTCAAGATTAGAGTGGTGCTGGAAAAGTACAGCAGGCCAGGCAGCGTCCAAGGAGCAGGAAAATTGACGTTTCGGGCAAAAGGGTCCTGACAAAGGGCTTTTGCCCAAAACGTCAATTTTCCTAATCCTCAGATGCTGTCGGACCTGCTGTGCTTTTCTAACACCACTCTAATCTTGACTTTGATTAGGAATAGTCAGCATGGGAGATCATGCCTCACAAATTTGTTCGAGCTGTTTGATGAATTGACTACGAAAGTTGATGAGGGCAGTGCGGTAGATGTAGTCTATATGGATTTCAGTAAGGCCTTTGATAAGGTTCCCGATGGTAGGCTGCTCTGGAAGGTTGGATCACAAGGAATTCAGGGGAAACTAGTAAATTAGATACACAATTGGCTTGATGGTGGGAAGCAGAGGGTAATAGTGGAAGGATGCTTATTGGACTGGGGGCCTGTGACTGGTGGAGTGCCTCAGGGGTTGGTGCTGGCCTGTTGCTGACTGTTATCTATATCAACGATTTGGATGAGAATGTATAAGACATGATTAGTATGTTTGCTAATGATACTAAAATAGGTGGTATCATGGAAGGTTATCAGAAATTGCAACAGAACATTCATCAGTTGGAGATGTGGGCTGAGAAATGGCAAATGGAGCTTAATATAGATAAGTGTCAGGTCTTGCATCTTGGAAAGTCAAATCAAGATAGGAATTTCATGGTGAATGGTAGGGCCTTAAGGAGTGTAGTGGAACAGAAGGACCTTGGAGTTCAGGTGTATGGTTCTCTGAAGGTGAAGTCACAGATAGACATGGCAGTGAAGAAAGCTTTTTGGCACATTGGCCTTCATCAGTCAGGACACTGAGTATAGAAATTGGGAAGTTATGTTGCAGTTATACAGGATGTTGGTTAGGCCACGCTTGGAGTATTATATTTAGTTTTGTTCACCTTGCTATAGGACGGATGATATTAAACTGAAAAGAGTGCAGAAGAAAGTTATAATGATGTTGTAAGGACTCAATGGCCTAAGTTATAGGGAGAGGTTGGGCAAGCTGGGACTATTTTTCTTTAGAGTGTAGGAGACTGAGGGGGGATTTTATAGAAGTTTATAAGATCACGAGAAGCATGGATAGGGTGGATGCACTTAGTCTTTTTTTCAGGGTTGGGGAATCAAGGTCTAGAGGGCATCAGTTTAAGGTTAGAGGGGAAAGAATAAATGGGAACTGAGGGGCAACTTTTTTTATACAGAGGGTGACATGTATATGGAATGAGCTACTAGCAGAAGTCATTGAAATGGGTACATTAACAACATTTAACAGGCGCTTGGGCAAATACATAGATAGGAAATTATTACAAGGGTCTGGGGCAAGTGCAGGGAAATGAGGTTAGTGTGGACAGACACTTTGGTTGGCATGGATCAGTTTGAGTCAAAGGGTCTGCCTCCATGTTGTAGGACTCTATGACTCTTACTGGTACAACTGAGGTGAACAAAAAGGAGAAGACATATCTGTTAAAGTTTTAAAAGAAAGGAGCGTGTGTTTCTAACACAGATCCATTTTTACGTGGGTGGAGGGTGGGTGACAGTCTCCATGCCAAGAACCCCAGTTGCTAGTATGCCACTGTGAGGGGCTTGATGACATCACATGCAACCAAGAACAAGTATAGACTCTGAGTTGATGTTCCCAATCAACCAGGAAACTTGGAAGTCTCAATGTCAAACACATCAGGAGATTAACTCACAGTAGCCATTCATTCATTGATCTCAGCCTACAGTCACCCACACAACATCCTCAAGAGCTTCTAGCATAACTAATGCAGCTCCTCCATACCCAAATAGTCATTATGATAGATTCTGGCCACACAGTCACGGAATAGCCTGTCTGCAATCTCCATCCTTCCAATTTATCCTCTTCAAGGGAAGGCAGAAGCCTTTCAATTTCTGGCTTAAACCTAATTAAATTAATGCTATAAAAAGGCACAGAGACATTGCTGGCTGAGAATGAATCAAGTTTAATTTTGTCATCCTTCTATATCCTGGTAGTGGCAAAATGTGATAGTGGCGTTTTAACTAATTCCCAGCAATCAGATTCCAAAATGTGATTTTCTGAAACAATTGCATTTGCATTTGATTGACATAATGCGAACTGTGAATTGGTAGTAAGCAGACTCGAATCACACATTCAGGAGAATTAGAGCTTGATGATCAGAATATTAGAATTGTCGAGGCGCTCCAGGGCTTTTTCCCTCTGAATAGTCTGGAAGAACCATCTTTATGGCTGGCGCACTGTCACATAATGACATACTCTGCAATGCTCTAATTCTGTGCACGTCTGTGTGGACCTCTACATAATGGCAGTGTCATTCTTAAAGGCAGCAAGGAAAGAATACAACAAAAACGAAGATGAGGATTTTCAAAAGTGGGTGGACAGGTTGGAGCATCTTTTGTAAAACAAAATATGATCTTAGGCTTTATCAGTAGAGACATCAAGTACAAAATACTGTTTTACCCCCTTACCGATGAATCCCCTGTCAGTATAGTCCTGCCACTCTTCTTCCTCTCCTTTTAGCTGTTGTGCCATGGACCTGTCTCCTGCTGGAATGCTCTGAGAAGTAACTTGCCCAACAGTATCCAATATGATATATCCAGGGTCTCCTATACTAAGTGACTCACTTTACTCTGCCTGGTGGTCAAACCAATCCCTTTGTCTGTTTACGTGTGTTGTGACTGTCTCACTGAAAGTGCTGTCAATGCTCATGTCAGCAGCATGGAACGCTCCACAGTGATTCAACCCTCAGCACCGGCTCCAAAATATGGTTTGTTTGTCAGGATTTGCATCTGGACATAATTCCCGCACACATGGTTGTCAGGAACTATACACCTGGAAACAGCAATGATTTCCCACATTGAGCAGGTGAGCATATCACTGAAGTGAGCTCTCCTGCCATGACTTATCTTGAAATTAAGTTCTTTCGTTACTCTGTTTAAAAAATATGAATGAGTCAGCGGACACATTGTTCTGCTCCAAATGAACTCATTTCTGTCAAAAGACTCTACTTGATATCGATTGAACTAAATATCATAGCCATTCAATTAGCAGTACTCAACAAAGTGATTCCAGATGCTTAGTAATTTAGAGCTATTTAAAATGCACTTTACCAGCACTATCTTACAATCACTTCAGTCCACCCTCATCAGAACCAATTTACCAAATTCACCATGTACCACTTGTGCTGTCTAATACAGGGTTGAATGCAATGCTGACACACTTCCCAGTTTGTCCCACATTACTGCACACTCCTCGCAAACTGTTTCACAGCGTTGCTGATTACTGCACTCCTCAGTCTGTTTCATAGTGATGCTGATTAGTGTACACTCCTCCCAGTCTGTTTCACAGCGATGCTGATTACTGCACATTCCTCCCAGTCTGATTCATAAAGATGCTGATTACTGCACACAACTCCCAATCTGGTTCATAGCGATGCTGATTACTGCACACTCCTACCAGTTGGTTTCATAAGGATTCTGATTACTGCACACTACACTTAATCTGGTTCACAATGATGCTGATTACCTCACACTCTTCCCAGTCTGTTACACAGTGATGATGATTACTGCACACTCCTGCCAGTCTGTTTGCTAATGATGCTGATTACTGCACACTCCTCCCAATATGGTTCACAGCGATGCTGATTACTGCACACTCCTCCCAATCTGTTTCACAGTGATGCTGATTACTACACACTCCTCCCAGTCTGTTTCACAGTGATGCTGATTACTGCACACTCCTCCCAGTCTGTTTCACAGTGATGCTGATTACTGCACACTCCTCCAGATCTGTTTCACAGTGATGCTGATTACTACACACTCCTCCCAGTCTGTTTCACAGTGATGCTGATTACTACACACTTCTCCCAGTCTGTTTCACATCGATGCTGATTAATGCAAACTCCTGCCAGTCTGTTTCGTAATGATGCTGATTACTGCACACTCCTCCCAGTCTGTTTCACAGTGATGCTGATTACTGCACACTCCACCCATTCTGGTTCACAGCGATGCTGATTACTACACACTCCTCCCAGTCTGTTTCACAGTGATGCTGATTACTGCACACTCCTCACAGTCTGTTTAACAGTGATGCTGATTACTGCACACTCCTCCCAGTCTGTTTCACAGTGATGCTGATTACTGCACACTCCTCCCAGTCTGTTTCACAGTGATGCTGATAACTGCACACTCCTCACAGTCTGTTTAACAGTGATGCTGATTACTGCACACTCCACCCAGTCTGTTTCACAGTGATGCTGATTACTGCACACTCCTCACAGTCTGTTTAACAGTGATGCTGATTACTGGACACTCCTCCCAGTCTGTTTCACAGCGATGCTGATTACTGCACACTCCTCCCAGTCTGTTTTGTAATGAGGCTGATTATAACACACTCTTCTCAGTCTGTTTATAATGATGCTGATTACTGCACACTCCTCCCAGTCTGTTTCACAGTGATGCTGATTACTGCACACTCCTAACAGTCTGTTTGATAATGATGCTGATTACTGTTCACTCCTCACAGTCGGTTTCACAATGATGCTGATTACTGCACTCTCCTCCCAGTCTGTTTTGTAATGAGGCTGATTATAACACACTCTTCTCAGTCTGTTTATAATGATGCTGATTACTGCACACTCCTCACAGTCTGTTTCACAACAATGCTGATTACTGCACACTCCTCCCAATCTGTTTCACAGTGATGCTGATTACTGCACACTCCTCCCAGTCTGTTTCACAGTGATGCAGATTACTGCACACTCCTCCCAGTCTGTTTTGTAATGAGGCTGATTATAACACACTCTTCTCAGTCTGTTTATAATGATGCTGATTACTGCACACTCCTCCCAGTCTGTTTCACAGTGATGCTGATTACTGCACACTCCTCCCAGTCTGTTTCACAGTGATGCTGATTACTGCACACTCCTCCCAATCTGTTTCACAGTGATGCTGATTACTGCACACTCCTCCCAGTCTGTTTCACAGTGATGCAGATTACTGCACACTCCTCCCAGTCTGTTTCACAGTGATGCTGATTACTACACACTCCTCACAGTCTGTTTCACAGCGATGCTGATTACTGCACACTCCTCCCAGTCTGTTTCACCGCGATGCTGATTAATGCACACTCCTCCTAGTCTGTTTCACTGTGAGGCTGATTACTGTACATTTCCCCCAGTCTGTTTCACAGCAATGCTGAATACTACACACTCCTCCCAGACTATTTCACCGCAATGCTGATTGCTGCAGACTTCTCCCAATCTGTTTCACAGTGATGCTGATTACTGCACATCCCTCCCGGTCAGTTCCATAGAGATGCTGATTACTGCTCAGTCCTCCCAGTCTGTTTCACAGAGATGCTGATTACTGCATTCTCCTCACTGTCTGTTTCACAGCGATGGTGTTTAGTGCACTCTCCAACCAGTCTTTTTCACAGAGATGCAGATTAATGCACACACCTCCCAGTCTATTTCATAGTGATGCTGATTACTGCACACTCCTCCCAGTCTATTTCACAATGATGCTGATTACTGCACACTCCTCCCAGTCTGTTTCACAGTGATGCTGATTACTGCACACTCCTCCCAGTCTGTTTCACAATGATGCTGATTACTGCACACTCCTCGCAGGCTGTTTCACAGTGATGCTGATTACTGCACACTCCTCGCAGGCTGTTTCTCCGCGATCCAGAGCACTGCATTCTCCTCATTGTGTGTTTCACAGCGATGGTGATCAGTGCACTCTCCTCCAAGTCTTTTTCACTGAGATGCTGATTAATGCACACACCTCCCAAACAGTTTCACAATGTTGTTGATAACTGCACACTCCTCCCAGTCTGTTTCAAACCGATGGTGATTGCCGCACACTCCTCCCAGTCTGTTTCACTTTGATGCTGATTACTGCGCACACCTCCCAGTCTGTTTCATAATGATGCTGATTACTGCAAACTCCACCCAGTTTGTTTCACAGCGATGGTGATTATTGCACTCTCCTCCCAGTCTGTTTCACAGTGATGCTGATTACTGCACACTCCTCCCAGTCTGTTTCACAGTGATGCTGATTACTGCACACTCCTCCCAGTCTGTTTCACAGTGATGCTGATTACTGCACACTCCTCCCAGTCTATTTCACAGTGATGCTGATTACTGCACACTCCTCCCAATCTGTTTCACAGTGATGCTGATTACTGCACACTCCTCCCAGTCTGTTTCACAGTGATGCTGATTACTGCACACTCCTCCCTGTCTGTTTCCCAGTGATGCTGAT
This sequence comes from Chiloscyllium punctatum, assembly GCF_047496795.1. Taxonomy (NCBI): domain Eukaryota; kingdom Metazoa; phylum Chordata; class Chondrichthyes; order Orectolobiformes; family Hemiscylliidae; genus Chiloscyllium; species Chiloscyllium punctatum. The sequence goes on along the minus strand of NC_092745.1, from coordinate 107,222,166 downwards.
TACTGCACACTCCTCCCAGTCTGTTTTACAGTGATGCTGATTACTGCAAACTCCTCCCAGTCTGCTTCACAGTGATGCTGATTACTGCACACTCCTCCCAGTCTGTTTCACAGTGATGCTGATTACTGCACACTCCTCCCAATCTGTTTCACAGTGATGCTGATTACTGCACACTCCTCCCAGTCTATTTCACAGTGATGCTGATTACTGCACACTCCTCCCAATCTGTTTCACAGTGATGCTGCTTACTGCACACTCCTCCCAGTCTGTTTCACAGCGATGCTGATTACTGCACACTCCTACCAGTTGGTTTCATAATGATTCTGATTACTGCACACTACACTTAATCTGGTTCACAATGATGCTGATTACCTCACACTCTTCCCAGTCTGTTACACAGTGATGATGATTACTGCACACTCCTAACAGTCTGTTTGCTAATGATGCTGATTACTGCACACTCCTTCCAGTCTGATTTTCATTGATGCTGATTACTGCACACTCCTCCCAGTCTGTTTCTCCGCAATCCTGATTACTGCACACTCCTCCCAGTCTGTTTCACAGTGATGCTGATTACTGCACACTCCTCCCATTCTGGTTCACAGCGATGCTGATTACTACACACTTCTCCCAGTCTGTTTCACATCGATGCTGATTAATGCAAACTCCTGCCAGTCTGTTTCGTAATGATGCTGATGACTGCACACTCCTCCCAGTCTGTTTCACAGTGATGCTGATTACTGCACACTCCACCCATTCTGCTTCACAGCGATGCTGATTACTACACACTTCTCCCAGTCTGTTTCACATCGATGCTGATTAATGCAAACTCCTGCCAGTCTGTTTCGTAATGATGCTGATTACTGCACACTCATCACAGTCTGTTTAACAGTGATGCTGATTACTGCACACTCCTCACAGTCTGTTTCCCAGTGATGCCGATTACTGCATACTCCTCCCAGTCTGATTGATAATGATGCTGATTACTGCACACTCCTCACAGTCTGTTTCATAGCAATGATGATTTCAGCGCGCAAATCCCAGTCTGTTTCCCAGTGATGCTGATTACTGCACAGTCCTGCCAGTCTGGTTCAAAATAATGTTGATTACTGGACACTCCTCCCAGTCTGTTTCACAGCGATGCTGATTACTGCACACTCCTAACAGTCTGTTTGATAATGATGCTGATTACTGTTCACTCCTCACAGTCGGTTTCACAATGATGCTGATTACTGCACACTCCTCCCAGTCTGTTTTGTAATGAGGCTGATTATAACACACTCTTCTCAGTCTGTTTCATAATGATGCTAATTACTGCACAATCCTCCCAGTCTGTATAACAGCGTTGCTGATTACTACACACTCCTCACAGTCTGTTTCACATCGATGCTGATTATTGCACACTCTTCTCAGTCTGTTTCATAATGATGCTGATTACTGCACAATCCTCCCAGTCTGTATAACAGCGTTGCTGATTACTGCACACTCCTCCCAATCTGTTTCACAGTGATGATGATTACTACACACTCCTCCCAGTCTGTTTCACAGTGATGCTGATTACTGCACACTCCTCCCAGTCTGTTTCACAGCGATGCTGATTACTGCACACTCCTCCCAGTCTGTTTCACAGCGATGCTGATTACTGCACACTCCTCCCAGTCTGTTTCACAGTGATACTGATTACTGCACACTCCTCCCAGTCTGTTTCACAGCGATGCTGATTACTGCACACTCCTCCCAATCTGTTTCACAGCGATGCTGATTACTGCACACTCCTCCCAGTCTGTTTCACAGCGATGCTGATTACTGCACACTCCTCACAGTCTGTTTCACAGCGATGCTGATTACTGCACACTCCTCCCAGTCTGTTTCACAGCGATGCTGATTACTGCACACTCCTCCCCGTCTGTTTCACAGTGATGCTGATTACTGCACACTCCTCCCAATCTGTTTCACAGTGATACTGATTACTGCACACTCCTCCCAGTCTGTTTCACAGCGATGCTGATTACTGCACACTCCTCCCAGTCTGTTTCACAGCGATGCTGATTACTGCACACTCCTCCCAGTCTGTTTCACAGTGATACTGATTACTGCACACTCCTCCCAGTCTGTTTCACAGCGATGCTGATTACTGCACACTCCTCCCAGTCTGTTTCACAGTGATGCTGATTACTGCACACTCCTCCCAATCTGTTTCACAGCGATGCTGATTACTGCACACTCCTCCCAGTCTGTTTCACAGCGATGCTGATTACTGCACACTCCTCCCAGTCTGTTTCACAGTGATGCTGATTACTGCACACTCCTCCCAGTCTGTTTCACAGTGATGCTGATTACTGCACACTCCTCCCAATCTGTTTCACAGTGATGCTAATGACTACACACTCCTTCCAGTGTATATGACAGCGATGTGTATTATTGAATACTCCTCCCAGTCAGTTTCATAGAGATGCTGATTACTGCACACTCCTTCCAGTCTGATTTTCATTGATGCTGATTACTGCACACTCCTCCCAGTCTGTTTCTCCGCAATGCTGATTACTGTATTCTCCTCATTGTATGTTTCACAGCGATGGTGATTATTGCACTCTCCTACCAGTCTTTTTCACAGTGATACTGATTACGGCACCCTCCTCCCAGCCTGTTTCACCGCGATGCTGATTAATGCACACTCCTCCTAGTCTGTTTCACTGTGAGGCTGATTACTGTACATTGCCCCCAGTCTGTTTCACAGCAATGCTGAATACTACACACTCCTCCCAGACTATTTCACCGCAATGCTGATTGCTGCAGACTTCTCCCAATCTGTTTCACAGTGATGCTGATTACTGCACATCCCTCCCGGTCAGTTCCATAGAGATGCTGATTACTGCTCAGTCCTCCCAGTCTGTTTCACAGTGATGCTGATTACTGCACACTCCTCACAGTCTGTTTCCCAGTGATGCCGATTACTGCATACTCCTGCCACTCTGATTGATAATGATGCTGATTACTGCACACTCCTCACAGTCTGTTTCATAGCAATGACGATTTCAGCGCGCAAATCCCAGTCTGTTTCCCAGTGATGCTGATTACTGCACAGTCCTGCCAGCCTGGTTCAAAATAATGTTGATTACTGGACACTCCTCCCAGTCTGTTTCACAGCGATGCTGATTATTGCACACTCCTCCCAGTCTGTTTTGTAATGATGATGATTATAACACACTCTTCTCAGTCTGTTTCATAATGATGCTGATTACTGCACAATCCTCCCAGTCTGTATAACAGCGTTGCTGATTACTGCACACTCCTCCCAGTCTGTTTCACAGTGATGCTGATTACTGCTCACACCTCCCAGTCTGTTTCACAGTGATGCTGATTACTGCACACTCCTCCCAGTCTGTTTCACAGTGATGCTGATTACTGCTCACACCTCCCACTCTGACTCACAATGATGCTGATTACTGCACACTCCTCCCAGTCAGTTTCATAGTGATGCTGATTACTGCACTCTCCTCCCTGTCTGTTTCACAGTGATGCTGATTACTGCACATTCCTCCCAATCTGGTTCACAGTGATGCTGATTACTGCACACTCCTCCCAGTCTGTTTCACAGTGATGCTGATTACTGCACATTCCTCCCAATCTGGTTCACAGTGATGCTGATTACTGCACTCTCCTCCCTGTCTGTTTCACAGTGATGCTGATTACTGCACATTCCTCCCAATCTGTTTCACAGTGATGCTGATTACTGCACACTCCTCCCTGTCTGTTTCACAGTGATGCTGATTACTGCACACTCCTCCCTGTCTGTTTCACAGTGATGCTGATTACTGCACACTCCTCCCTGTCTGTTTCACAGTGATGCTGATTACTGCACACTCCTCCCAGTCTGTTTCACAGTGATGCTGATTACTGCACACTCCTCCCTGTCTGTTTCACAGTGATGCTGATTACTGCACATTCCTCCCAATCTGGTTCACAGTGATGCTGATTACTGCACACTCCTCCCTGTCTGTTTCACAGTGATGCTGATTACTGCACACTCCTCCCTGTCTGTTTCACAGTGATGCTGATTACTGCACACTCCTCCCAGTCTGTTTAACAGTGATGCTGATTACTACACACTCCTCCCCGTCAGTTTCACAGCGATGCTGATTTTTTGCACACTCATCCCATTGTGTATCACAGCAATGCGTGTTACTACACACTCCTCCCAGTCAGTTTCATAGAGATGCTGATTACTGCACTCTCCTCCCAGTCAGTTTCATAATGATACTGATTACTGCACACTCCTCCCAGTCTGTTTCATAATGATGCTGTTTACTGCACAATCCTCCCAGTCTGTATAACAGCGTTGCTGATTACTACACACTCCTCACAGTCTGTTTCACAATGATGCTGATTAGTGCTCACACCTCCCACTCTGACTCACAGTGATGCTTTTTACTGCACACTACTCCCAGTCTGTTTCACTTTGATGCTGATTACTGCGTACACCTCCCAGCCTGTTTCACAGTGATGCTGATTACTGCGCACACCTCCCAGTCTGTTTCACAGTGATGCTGATTACTGCACACTCCTCCCAGCTTGTTTCACAGTGATGCTGATTACTGCACACTCCTCCCAGTTTGTTTCACAGTGATGCTGATTACTGCACACTCCTCCCAATCTGTTTCACAGTGATGCTGATTACTGCACACTCCTCCCAGCCTGTTTCACAGTGATGCTGATTACTGCGCACACCTCCCAGTCTGTTTGACAGTGATGCTGATTACTGCACACTCCTCCCAATCTGTTTCACAGTGATGCTGATTACTGCACACTCCTCCCAGTCTGATTTTCATTGATGCTGATTACTGCACACTCCTCCCAGTCTGATTTTCATTGATGCTGATTACTGCACACTCCTCCCAGTCAGTTTCATAGAGATGCTGATTACTGCACACTCCTCCCAGTCTGTTTCACAGTGATGCTGATTACTGCACACTCCTCCCAGTCTGTTTCATAATGATGCTGATTACTTCACACTCCTCCCAGTCTGTTTCACAGTGATGCTGATTACTGCACACTCCTCCCAGTCTGATTTTCATTGATGCTGATTACTGCACACTCCTCCCAGTCTGTTTCACAGTGATGCTGATTACTGCACACTCCTCCAGATCTGTTTCACAGTGATTCTGATTACTGCACACTCCTCCCAGTCTGATTTTCATTGATGCTGATTACTGCACACTCCTCCCAGTCTGTTTCATAGTGATGCTGATTACTGCACACTCCTCCCAGTCTGTTTCACAGTGATGCTGATTACTGCACACTCCTCCCAGTCTATTTCACAGTGATGCTGATTTTTGCACACTCCTCCCAATCTGTATCACAGTGATGCTGATTACTGCACACTTCTCCCAGAATTTTTCACAGCGATCCTGATTACTGCACACTCCTCCCAGTCTTTTTCACAGCGATGCTGATTACTGGACACTCCTCCCAGTCTTTTTCACAGCGATGCTGATTACTGCACACTCCTACCTGTCTGTTTCACAGCGATGCGGATTACTGCACACTCCTACCTGTCTGTTTCACCGTGATGCTGATTTTTTGCACACTTCTCCCATTGTGTATCACAGCAATGCGTGTTACTACACACTCCTCCCAGTCAGTTTCATAGAGATGCTGATTACTGCACTCTCCTCCCAGTCAGTTTCATAATGATACTGATTACTGCACACTCCTCCCAGTCTGTTTCACAGTGATGCTTTTTACTGCACACCCCTCGCAGTCTGTTTCACTTTGATGCTGATTACTGCGCACAGCTCCCAGTCTGTTTCATAATGATGCTGATTTCTGCAAACTCCACCCAGTTTGTTTCACGGCGATGGTGATTATTGCACACTCCTCCCTGTCTGTTTCACAGTGATGCTGATTACTGCACACTCCTCCCAGTCTGTTACCCAGTGATGCTGATTACTGCACACTCCTCCCAGTCTGTTTCCCAGTGATGCTGATTACTGCACACTCCTCCCAGTCTGTTTCACAGTGATGCAGATTACTGCACACTCCTCCCAGTCTGTTTCACAGTGATGCTGATTACTGCACACTCCTCCCAGTCTGTTTCACAGTGATGCTCATTACTGCACACTCCTCCCAGTCTGTTTCACAGTGATGCTGATTACTGCACACTCCTCCCAGTCTGTTTCACAGTGATGCTCATTACTGCACACTCCTCCCAGTCTGTTTCACAGTGATGCTGATTACTGCACACTCCTCCCAGTCTGTTTCACAGTGATGCTCATTACTGCACACTCCTCCCAGTCTGTTTCACAGTGATGCTGATTACTGCACACTCCTCCCAGTCTGTTTCACAGTGATGCTCATTACTGCACACTCCTCCCAGTCTGTTTCACAGTGATGCTGATTACTGCACACTCCTCCCAGTCTGTTTCACAGTGATGCTTTTTACTGCACACTCCTCCCAGTCTGATTTTCATTGATGCTGATTACTGCACACTCCTCCCAGTCTGTTTCATAGTGATGCTGATTACTGCACACTCCTCCCAGTCTGTTTCACAGTGATGCTGATTACTGCACACTCCTCCCAGTCTATTTCACAGTGATGCTGATTTTTGCACACTCCTCCCAATCTGTATCACAGTGATGCTGATTACTGCACACTTCTCCCAGAATTTTTCACAGCGATCCTGATTACTGCACACTCCTCCCAGTCTTTTTCACAGCGATGCTGATTACTGGACACTCCTCCCAGTCTTTTTCACAGCGATGCTGATTACTGCACACTCCTACCTGTCTGTTTCACAGCGATGCGGATTACTGCACACTCCTACCTGTCTGTTTCACCGTGATGCTGATTTTTTGCACACTTCTCCCATTGTGTATCACAGCAATGCGTGTTACTACACACTCCTCCCAGTCAGTTTCATAGAGATGCTGATTACTGCACTCTCCTCCCAGTCAGTTTCATAATGATACTGATTACTGCACACTCCTCCCAGTCTGTTTCACAGTGATGCTTTTTACTGCACACCCCTCGCAGTCTGTTTCACTTTGATGCTGATTACTGCGCACAGCTCCCAGTCTGTTTCATAATGATGCTGATTTCTGCAAACTCCACCCAGTTTGTTTCACGGCGATGGTGATTATTGCACACTCCTCCCTGTCTGTTTCACAGTGATGCTGATTACTGCACACTCCTCCCAGTCTGTTACCCAGTGATGCTGATTACTGCACACTCCTCCCAGTCTGTTTCCCAGTGATGCTGATTACTGCACACTCCTCCCAGTCTGTTTCACAGTGATGCAGATTACTGCACACTCCTCCCAGTCTGTTTCACAGTGATGCTGATTACTGCACACTCCTCCCAGTCTGTTTCACAGTGATGCTCATTACTGCACACTCCTCCCAGTCTGTTTCACAGTGATGCTGATTACTGCACACTCCTCCCAGTCTGTTTCACAGTGATGCTCATTACTGCACACTCCTCCCAGTCTGTTTCACAGTGATGCTGATTACTGCACACTCCTCCCAGTCTGTTTCACAGTGATGCTCATTACTGCACACTCCTCCCAGTCTGTTTCACAGTGATGCTGATTACTGCACACTCCTCCCAGTCTGTTTCACAGTGATGCTCATTACTGCACACTCCTCCCAGTCTGTTTCACAGTGATGCTGATTACTGCACACTCCTCCCAGTCTGTTTCACAGTGATGCTTTTTACTGCACACTCCTCCCAATCTGTTTCACAGTGATGCTGATTACTGCACACTCCTCCCAGTCTGTTTCACAGTGATGCTTTTTACTGCACACCCCTCGCAGTCTGTTTCAATTTGATGCTGATTACTGCGCACACCTCCCAGTCTTTTTCACAGCGATGCTGATTACTGGACACTCCTCCCAGTCTTTTTCACAGCGATGCTGATTACTGCACACTCCTACCTGTCTGTTTCACAGCGATGCGGATTACTGCACACTCCTACCTGTCTGTTTCACCGTGATGCTGATTTTTTGCACACTTCTCCCATTGTGTATCACAGCAATGCGTGTTACTACACACTCCTCCCAGTCAGTTTCATAGAGATGCTGATTACTGCACTCTCCTCCCAGTCAGTTTCATAATGATACTGATTACTGCACACTCCTCCCAGTCTGTTTCACAGTGATGCTTTTTACTGCACACCCCTCGCAGTCTGTTTCACTTTGATGCTGATTACTGCGCACAGCTCCCAGTCTGTTTCATAATGATGCTGATTTCTGCAAACTCCACCCAGTTTGTTTCACGGCGATGGTGATTATTGCACACTCCTCCCTGTCTGTTTCACAGTGATGCTGATTACTGCACACTCCTCCCAGTCTGTTTCACAGTGATGCTGATTACTGCACACTCCTCCCAGTCTGTTTCACAGTGATGCTGATTACTGCACACTCCTCCCAATCTGTATCACAGTGATGCTGAATACTGCACACTCCTGCCAGTCTGTTTCACAGTGATGCTGATTACTGCACACTCCTCCCAATCTGTATCACAGTGATGATGAATACTGCACACTCCTCCCAGTCTGTTTCACAGCGATGCTGATTACTGCACACTCCTCCCAGTCTGTTTCACAGTGATACTGATTACTGCACACTCCTCCCAGTCTGTTTCACAGCGATGCTGATTACTGCACACTCCTCCCAGTCTGTTTCACAGTGATGCTGATTACTGCACACTCCTCCCAATCTGTTTCACAGCGATGCTGATTACTGCACACTCCTCCCAGTCTGTTTCACAGCGATGCTGATTACTGCACACTCCTCCCAGTCTGTTTCACAGTGATGCTGATTACTGCACACTCCTCCCAGTCTGTTTCACAGTGATGCTGATTACTGCACACTCCTCCCAATCTGTTTCACAGTGATGCTAATGACTACACACTCCTTCCAGTGTATATGACAGCGATGTGTATTATTGAATACTCCTCCCAGTCAGTTTCATAGAGATGCTGATTACTGCACACTCCTTCCAGTCTGATTTTCATTGATGCTGATTACTGCACACTCCTCCCAGTCTGTTTCTCCGCAATGCTGATTACTGTATTCTCCTCATTGTATGTTTCACAGCGATGGTGATTATTGCACTCTCCTACCAGTCTTTTTCACAGTGATACTGATTACGGCACCCTCCTCCCAGCCTGTTTCACCGCGATGCTGATTAATGCACACTCCTCCTAGTCTGTTTCACTGTGAGGCTGATTACTGTACATTGCCCCCAGTCTGTTTCACAGCAATGCTGAATACTACACACTCCTCCCAGACTATTTCACCGCAATGCTGATTGCTGCAGACTTCTCCCAATCTGTTTCACAGTGATGCTGATTACTGCACATCCCTCCCGGTCAGTTCCATAGAGATGCTGATTACTGCTCAGTCCTCCCAGTCTGTTTCACAGTGATGCTGATTACTGCACACTCCTCACAGTCTGTTTCCCAGTGATGCCGATTACTGCATACTCCTGCCACTCTGATTGATAATGATGCTGATTACTGCACACTCCTCACAGTCTGTTTCATAGCAATGACGATTTCAGCGCGCAAATCCCAGTCTGTTTCCCAGTGATGCTGATTACTGCACAGTCCTGCCAGCCTGGTTCAAAATAATGTTGATTACTGGACACTCCTCCCAGTCTGTTTCACAGCGATGCTGATTATTGCACACTCCTCCCAGTCTGTTTTGTAATGATGATGATTATAACACACTCTTCTCAGTCTGTTTCATAATGATGCTGATTACTGCACAATCCTCCCAGTCTGTATAACAGCGTTGCTGATTACTGCACACTCCTCCCAGTCTGTTTCACAGTGATGCTGATTACTGCTCACACCTCCCAGTCTGTTTCACAGTGATGCTGATTACTGCACACTCCTCCCAGTCTGTTTCACAGTGATGCTGATTACTGCTCACACCTCCCACTCTGACTCACAATGATGCTGATTACTGCACACTCCTCCCAGTCAGTTTCATAGTGATGCTGATTACTGCACTCTCCTCCCTGTCTGTTTCACAGTGATGCTGATTACTGCACATTCCTCCCAATCTGGTTCACAGTGATGCTGATTACTGCACACTCCTCCCAGTCTGTTTCACAGTGATGCTGATTACTGCACATTCCTCCCAATCTGGTTCACAGTGATGCTGATTACTGCACTCTCCTCCCTGTCTGTTTCACAGTGATGCTGATTACTGCACATTCCTCCCAATCTGTTTCACAGTGATGCTGATTACTGCACACTCCTCCCTGTCTGTTTCACAGTGATGCTGATTACTGCACACTCCTCCCTGTCTGTTTCACAGTGATGCTGATTACTGCACACTCCTCCCTGTCTGTTTCACAGTGATGCTGATTACTGCACACTCCTCCCTGTCTGTTTCACAGTGATGCTGATTACTGCACACTCCTCCCAGTCTGTTTCACAGTGATGCTGATTACTGCACACTCCTCCCTGTCTGTTTCACAGTGATGCTGATTACTGCACATTCCTCCCAATCTGGTTCACAGTGATGCTGATTACTGCACACTCCTCCCTGTCTGTTTCACAGTGATGCTGATTACTGCACACTCCTCCCTGTCTGTTTCACAGTGATGCTGATTACTGCACACTCCTCCCAGTCTGTTTAACAGTGATGCTGATTACTACACACTCCTCCCCGTCAGTTTCACAGCGATGCTGATTTTTTGCACACTCATCCCATTGTGTATCACAGCAATGCGTGTTACTACACACTCCTCCCAGTCAGTTTCATAGAGATGCTGATTACTGCACTCTCCTCCCAGTCAGTTTCATAATGATACTGATTACTGCACACTCCTCCCAGTCTGTTTCATAATGATGCTGTTTACTGCACAATCCTCCCAGTCTGTATAACAGCGTTGCTGATTACTACACACTCCTCACAGTCTGTTTCACAATGATGCTGATTAGTGCTCACACCTCCCACTCTGACTCACAGTGATGCTTTTTACTGCACACTACTCCCAGTCTGTTTCACTTTGATGCTGATTACTGCGTACACCTCCCAGCCTGTTTCACAGTGATGCTGATTACTGCGCACACCTCCCAGTCTGTTTCACAGTGATGCTGATTACTGCACACTCCTCCCAGCTTGTTTCACAGTGATGCTGATTACTGCACACTCCTCCCAGTTTGTTTCACAGTGATGCTGATTACTGCACACTCCTCCCAATCTGTTTCACAGTGATGCTGATTACTGCACACTCCTCCCAGCCTGTTTCACAGTGATGCTGATTACTGCGCACACCTCCCAGTCTGTTTGACAGTGATGCTGATTACTGCACACTCCTCCCAATCTGTTTCACAGTGATGCTGATTACTGCACACTCCTCCCAGTCTGATTTTCATTGATGCTGATTACTGCACACTCCTCCCAGTCTGATTTTCATTGATGCTGATTACTGCACACTCCTCCCAGTCAGTTTCATAGAGATGCTGATTACTGCACACTCCTCCCAGTCTGTTTCACAGTGATGCTGATTACTGCACACTCCTCCCAGTCTGTTTCATAATGATGCTGATTACTTCACACTCCTCCCAGTCTGTTTCACAGTGATGCTGATTACTGCACACTCCTCCCAGTCTGATTTTCATTGATGCTGATTACTGCACACTCCTCCCAGTCTGTTTCACAGTGATGCTGATTACTGCACACTCCTCCAGATCTGTTTCACAGTGATTCTGATTACTGCACACTCCTCCCAGTCTGATTTTCATTGATGCTGATTACTGCACACTCCTCCCAGTCTGTTTCATAGTGATGCTGATTACTGCACACTCCTCCCAGTCTGTTTCACAGTGATGCTGATTACTGCACACTCCTCCCAGTCTATTTCACAGTGATGCTGATTTTTGCACACTCCTCCCAATCTGTATCACAGTGATGCTGATTACTGCACACTTCTCCCAGAATTTTTCACAGCGATCCTGATTACTGCACACTCCTCCCAGTCTTTTTCACAGCGATGCTGATTACTGGACACTCCTCCCAGTCTTTTTCACAGCGATGCTGATTACTGCACACTCCTACCTGTCTGTTTCACAGCGATGCGGATTACTGCACACTCCTACCTGTCTGTTTCACCGTGATGCTGATTTTTTGCACACTTCTCCCATTGTGTATCACAGCAATGCGTGTTACTACACACTCCTCCCAGTCAGTTTCATAGAGATGCTGATTACTGCACTCTCCTCCCAGTCAGTTTCATAATGATACTGATTACTGCACACTCCTCCCAGTCTGTTTCACAGTGATGCTTTTTACTGCACACCCCTCGCAGTCTGTTTCACTTTGATGCTGATTACTGCGCACAGCTCCCAGTCTGTTTCATAATGATGCTGATTTCTGCAAACTCCACCCAGTTTGTTTCACGGCGATGGTGATTATTGCACACTCCTCCCTGTCTGTTTCACAGTGATGCTGATTACTGCACACTCCTCCCAGTCTGTTACCCAGTGATGCTGATTACTGCACACTCCTCCCAGTCTGTTTCCCAGTGATGCTGATTACTGCACACTCCTCCCAGTCTGTTTCACAGTGATGCAGATTACTGCACACTCCTCCCAGTCTGTTTCACAGTGATGCTGATTACTGCACACTCCTCCCAGTCTGTTTCACAGTGATGCTCATTACTGCACACTCCTCCCAGTCTGTTTCACAGTGATGCTGATTACTGCACACTCCTCCCAGTCTGTTTCACAGTGATGCTCATTACTGCACACTCCTCCCAGTCTGTTTCACAGTGATGCTGATTACTGCACACTCCTCCCAGTCTGTTTCACAGTGATGCTCATTACTGCACACTCCTCCCAGTCTGTTTCACAGTGATGCTGATTACTGCACACTCCTCCCAGTCTGTTTCACAGTGATGCTCATTACTGCACACTCCTCCCAGTCTGTTTCACAGTGATGCTGATTACTGCACACTCCTCCCAGTCTGTTTCACAGTGATGCTTTTTACTGCACACTCCTCCCAATCTGTTTCACAGTGATGCTGATTACTGCACACTCCTCCCAGTCTGTTTCACAGTGATGCTTTTTACTGCACACCCCTCGCAGTCTGTTTCAATTTGATGCTGATTACTGCGCACACCTCCCAGTCTTTTTCACAGCGATGCTGATTACTGGACACTCCTCCCAGTCTTTTTCACAGCGATGCTGATTACTGCACACTCCTACCTGTCTGTTTCACAGCGATGCGGATTACTGCACACTCCTACCTGTCTGTTTCACCGTGATGCTGATTTTTTGCACACTTCTCCCATTGTGTATCACAGCAATGCGTGTTACTACACACTCCTCCCAGTCAGTTTCATAGAGATGCTGATTACTGCACTCTCCTCCCAGTCAGTTTCATAATGATACTGATTACTGCACACTCCTCCCAGTCTGTTTCACAGTGATGCTTTTTACTGCACACCCCTCGCAGTCTGTTTCACTTTGATGCTGATTACTGCGCACAGCTCCCAGTCTGTTTCATAATGATGCTGATTTCTGCAAACTCCACCCAGTTTGTTTCACGGCGATGGTGATTATTGCACACTCCTCCCTGTCTGTTTCACAGTGATGCTGATTACTGCACACTCCTCCCAGTCTGTTTCACAGTGATGCTGATTACTGCACACTCCTCCCAGTCTGTTTCACAGTGATGCTGATTACTGCACACTCCTCCCTGTCTGTTTCACAGTGATGCTGATTACTGCACATTCCTCCCAATCTGGTTCACAGTGATGCTGATTACTGCACACTCCTCCCTGTCTGTTTCACAGTGATGCTGATTACTGCACACTCCTCCCTGTCTGTTTCACAGTGATGCTGATTACTGCACACTCCTCCCAGTCTGTTTAACAGTGATGCTGATTACTACACACTCCTCCCCGTCAGTTTCACAGCGATGCTGATTTTTTGCACACTCATCCCATTGTGTATCACAGCAATGCGTGTTACTACACACTCCTCCCAGTCAGTTTCATAGAGATGCTGATTACTGCACTCTCCTCCCAGTCAGTTTCATAATGATACTGATTACTGCACACTCCTCCCAGTCTGTTTCATAATGATGCTGTTTACTGCACAATCCTCCCAGTCTGTATAACAGCGTTGCTGATTACTACACACTCCTCACAGTCTGTTTCACAATGATGCTGATTAGTGCTCACACCTCCCACTCTGACTCACAGTGATGCTTTTTACTGCACACTACTCCCAGTCTGTTTCACTTTGATGCTGATTACTGCGTACACCTCCCAGCCTGTTTCACAGTGATGCTGATTACTGCGCACACCTCCCAGTCTGTTTCACAGTGATGCTGATTACTGCACACTCCTCCCAGCTTGTTTCACAGTGATGCTGATTACTGCACACTCCTCCCAGTTTGTTTCACAGTGATGCTGATTACTGCACACTCCTCCCAATCTGTTTCACAGTGATGCTGATTACTGCACACTCCTCCCAGCCTGTTTCACAGTGATGCTGATTACTGCGCACACCTCCCAGTCTGTTTGACAGTGATGCTGATTACTGCACACTCCTCCCAATCTGTTTCACAGTGATGCTGATTACTGCACACTCCTCCCAGTCTGATTTTCATTGATGCTGATTACTGCACACTCCTCCCAGTCTGATTTTCATTGATGCTGATTACTGCACACTCCTCCCAGTCAGTTTCATAGAGATGCTGATTACTGCACACTCCTCCCAGTCTGTTTCACAGTGATGCTGATTACTGCACACTCCTCCCAGTCTGTTTCATAATGATGCTGATTACTTCACACTCCTCCCAGTCTGTTTCACAGTGATGCTGATTACTGCACACTCCTCCCAGTCTGATTTTCATTGATGCTGATTACTGCACACTCCTCCCAGTCTGTTTCACAGTGATGCTGATTACTGCACACTCCTCCAGATCTGTTTCACAGTGATTCTGATTACTGCACACTCCTCCCAGTCTGATTTTCATTGATGCTGATTACTGCACACTCCTCCCAGTCTGTTTCATAGTGATGCTGATTACTGCACACTCCTCCCAGTCTGTTTCACAGTGATGCTGATTACTGCACACTCCTCCCAGTCTATTTCACAGTGATGCTGATTTTTGCACACTCCTCCCAATCTGTATCACAGTGATGCTGATTACTGCACACTTCTCCCAGAATTTTTCACAGCGATCCTGATTACTGCACACTCCTCCCAGTCTTTTTCACAGCGATGCTGATTACTGGACACTCCTCCCAGTCTTTTTCACAGCGATGCTGATTACTGCACACTCCTACCTGTCTGTTTCACAGCGATGCGGATTACTGCACACTCCTACCTGTCTGTTTCACCGTGATGCTGATTTTTTGCACACTTCTCCCATTGTGTATCACAGCAATGCGTGTTACTACACACTCCTCCCAGTCAGTTTCATAGAGATGCTGATTACTGCACTCTCCTCCCAGTCAGTTTCATAATGATACTGATTACTGCACACTCCTCCCAGTCTGTTTCACAGTGATGCTTTTTACTGCACACCCCTCGCAGTCTGTTTCACTTTGATGCTGATTACTGCGCACAGCTCCCAGTCTGTTTCATAATGATGCTGATTTCTGCAAACTCCACCCAGTTTGTTTCACGGCGATGGTGATTATTGCACACTCCTCCCTGTCTGTTTCACAGTGATGCTGATTACTGCACACTCCTCCCAGTCTGTTACCCAGTGATGCTGATTACTGCACACTCCTCCCAGTCTGTTTCCCAGTGATGCTGATTACTGCACACTCCTCCCAGTCTGTTTCACAGTGATGCAGATTACTGCACACTCCTCCCAGTCTGTTTCACAGTGATGCTGATTACTGCACACTCCTCCCAGTCTGTTTCACAGTGATGCTCATTACTGCACACTCCTCCCAGTCTGTTTCACAGTGATGCTGATTACTGCACACTCCTCCCAGTCTGTTTCACAGTGATGCTCATTACTGCACACTCCTCCCAGTCTGTTTCACAGTGATGCTGATTACTGCACACTCCTCCCAGTCTGTTTCACAGTGATGCTCATTACTGCACACTCCTCCCAGTCTGTTTCACAGTGATGCTGATTACTGCACACTCCTCCCAGTCTGTTTCACAGTGATGCTCATTACTGCACACTCCTCCCAGTCTGTTTCACAGTGATGCTGATTACTGCACACTCCTCCCAGTCTGTTTCACAGTGATGCTTTTTACTGCACACTCCTCCCAATCTGTTTCACAGTGATGCTGATTACTGCACACTCCTCCCAGTCTGTTTCACAGTGATGCTTTTTACTGCACACCCCTCGCAGTCTGTTTCAATTTGATGCTGATTACTGCGCACACCTCCCAGTCTTTTTCACAGCGATGCTGATTACTGGACACTCCTCCCAGTCTTTTTCACAGCGATGCTGATTACTGCACACTCCTACCTGTCTGTTTCACAGCGATGCGGATTACTGCACACTCCTACCTGTCTGTTTCACCGTGATGCTGATTTTTTGCACACTTCTCCCATTGTGTATCACAGCAATGCGTGTTACTACACACTCCTCCCAGTCAGTTTCATAGAGATGCTGATTACTGCACACTCCTCCCAGTCA
The DNA here is from genome assembly GCF_047496795.1 of Chiloscyllium punctatum. Classification (NCBI taxonomy): domain Eukaryota; kingdom Metazoa; phylum Chordata; class Chondrichthyes; order Orectolobiformes; family Hemiscylliidae; genus Chiloscyllium; species Chiloscyllium punctatum. The sequence goes on along the minus strand of NC_092745.1, from coordinate 107,205,529 downwards.
GTTTCATAATGATACTGATTACTGCACACTCCTCCCAGTCTGTTTCACAGTGATGCTTTTTACTGCACACCCCTCGCAGTCTGTTTCACTTTGATGCTGATTACTGCGCACAGCTCCCAGTCTGTTTCATAATGATGCTGATTTCTGCAAACTCCACCCAGTTTGTTTCACGGCGATGGTGATTATTGCACACTCCTCCCTGTCTGTTTCACAGTGATGCTGATTACTGCACACTCCTCCCAGTCTGTTTCACAGTGATGCTGATTACTGCACACTCCTCCCAGTCTGTTTCACAGTGATGCTGATTACTGCACACTCCTCCCAATCTGTATCACAGTGATGCTGAATACTGCACACTCCTGCCAGTCTGTTTCACAGTGATGCTGATTACTGCACACTCCTCCCAATCTGTATCACAGTGATGATGAATACTGCACACTCCTCCCAGTCTTTTTCACAGTGATACTGATTACGGCACCCTCCTCCCAGCCTGTTTCACCGCGATGCTGATTAATGCACACTCCTCCTAGTCTGTTTCACTGTGAGGCTGATTACTGTACATTGCCCCCAGTCTGTTTCACAGCAATGCGGAATACTACACACTCCTCCCAGACTATTTCACCGCAATGCTGATTGCTGCAGACTTCTCCCAATCTGTTTCACAGTGATGCTGATTACTGCACATCCCTCCCGGTCAGTTCCATAGAGATGCTGATTACTGCTCAGTCCTCCCAGTCTGTTTCACAGTGATGCTGATTACTGCACACTCCTCACAGTCTGTTTCCCAGTGATGCCGATTACTGCATACTCCTGCCACTCTGATTGATAATGATGCTGATTACTGCACACTCCTCACAGTCTGTTTCATAGCAATGACGATTTCAGCGCGCAAATCCCAGTCTGTTTCCCAGTGATGCTGATTACTGCACAGTCCTGCCAGCCTGGTTCAAAATAATGTTGATTACTGGACACTCCTCCCAGTCTGTTTCACAGCGATGCTGATTATTGCACACTCCTCCCAGTCTGTTTTGTAATGATGATGATTATAACACACTCTTCTCAGTCTGTTTCATAATGATGCTGATTACTGCACAATCCTCCCAGTCTGTATAACAGCGTTGCTGATTACTGCACACTCCTCCCAGTCTGTTTCACAGTGATGCTGATTACTGCTCACACCTCCCAGTCTGTTTCACAGTGATGCTGATTACTGCACACTCCTCCCAGTCTGTTTCACAGTGATGCTGATTACTGCTCACACCTCCCACTCTGACTCACAATGATGCTGATTACTGCACACTCCTCCCAGTCAGTTTCATAGTGATGCTGATTACTGCACTCTCCTCCCTGTCTGTTTCACAGTGATGCTGATTACTGCACATTCCTCCCAATCTGGTTCACAGTGATGCTGATTACTGCACACTCCTCCCAGTCTGTTTCACAGTGATGCTGATTACTGCACATTCCTCCCAATCTGGTTCACAGTGATGCTGATTACTGCACTCTCCTCCCTGTCTGTTTCACAGTGATGCTGATTACTGCACATTCCTCCCAATCTGTTTCACAGTGATGCTGATTACTGCACACTCCTCCCTGTCTGTTTCACAGTGATGCTGATTACTGCACACTCCTCCCTGTCTGTTTCACAGTGATGCTGATTACTGCACACTCCTCCCTGTCTGTTTCACAGTGATGCTGATTACTGCACACTCCTCCCTGTCTGTTTCACAGTGATGCTGATTACTGCACACTCCTCCCAGTCTGTTTCACAGTGATGCTGATTACTGCACACTCCTCCCTGTCTGTTTCACAGTGATGCTGATTACTGCACATTCCTCCCAATCTGGTTCACAGTGATGCTGATTACTGCACACTCCTCCCTGTCTGTTTCACAGTGATGCTGATTACTGCACACTCCTCCCTGTCTGTTTCACAGTGATGCTGATTACTGCACACTCCTCCCAGTCTGTTTAACAGTGATGCTGATTACTACACACTCCTCCCCGTCAGTTTCACAGCGATGCTGATTTTTTGCACACTCATCCCATTGTGTATCACAGCAATGCGTGTTACTACACACTCCTCCCAGTCAGTTTCATAGAGATGCTGATTACTGCACTCTCCTCCCAGTCAGTTTCATAATGATACTGATTACTGCACACTCCTCCCAGTCTGTTTCATAATGATGCTGTTTACTGCACAATCCTCCCAGTCTGTATAACAGCGTTGCTGATTACTACACACTCCTCACAGTCTGTTTCACAATGATGCTGATTAGTGCTCACACCTCCCACTCTGACTCACAGTGATGCTTTTTACTGCACACTACTCCCAGTCTGTTTCACTTTGATGCTGATTACTGCGTACACCTCCCAGCCTGTTTCACAGTGATGCTGATTACTGCGCACACCTCCCAGTCTGTTTCACAGTGATGCTGATTACTGCACACTCCTCCCAGCTTGTTTCACAGTGATGCTGATTACTGCACACTCCTCCCAGTTTGTTTCACAGTGATGCTGATTACTGCACACTCCTCCCAATCTGTTTCACAGTGATGCTGATTACTGCACACTCCTCCCAGCCTGTTTCACAGTGATGCTGATTACTGCGCACACCTCCCAGTCTGTTTGACAGTGATGCTGATTACTGCACACTCCTCCCAATCTGTTTCACAGTGATGCTGATTACTGCACACTCCTCCCAGTCTGATTTTCATTGATGCTGATTACTGCACACTCCTCCCAGTCTGATTTTCATTGATGCTGATTACTGCACACTCCTCCCAGTCAGTTTCATAGAGATGCTGATTACTGCACACTCCTCCCAGTCTGTTTCACAGTGATGCTGATTACTGCACACTCCTCCCAGTCTGTTTCATAATGATGCTGATTACTTCACACTCCTCCCAGTCTGTTTCACAGTGATGCTGATTACTGCACACTCCTCCCAGTCTGATTTTCATTGATGCTGATTACTGCACACTCCTCCCAGTCTGTTTCACAGTGATGCTGATTACTGCACACTCCTCCAGATCTGTTTCACAGTGATTCTGATTACTGCACACTCCTCCCAGTCTGATTTTCATTGATGCTGATTACTGCACACTCCTCCCAGTCTGTTTCATAGTGATGCTGATTACTGCACACTCCTCCCAGTCTGTTTCACAGTGATGCTGATTACTGCACACTCCTCCCAGTCTATTTCACAGTGATGCTGATTTTTGCACACTCCTCCCAATCTGTATCACAGTGATGCTGATTACTGCACACTTCTCCCAGAATTTTTCACAGCGATCCTGATTACTGCACACTCCTCCCAGTCTTTTTCACAGCGATGCTGATTACTGGACACTCCTCCCAGTCTTTTTCACAGCGATGCTGATTACTGCACACTCCTACCTGTCTGTTTCACAGCGATGCGGATTACTGCACACTCCTACCTGTCTGTTTCACCGTGATGCTGATTTTTTGCACACTTCTCCCATTGTGTATCACAGCAATGCGTGTTACTACACACTCCTCCCAGTCAGTTTCATAGAGATGCTGATTACTGCACTCTCCTCCCAGTCAGTTTCATAATGATACTGATTACTGCACACTCCTCCCAGTCTGTTTCACAGTGATGCTTTTTACTGCACACCCCTCGCAGTCTGTTTCACTTTGATGCTGATTACTGCGCACAGCTCCCAGTCTGTTTCATAATGATGCTGATTTCTGCAAACTCCACCCAGTTTGTTTCACGGCGATGGTGATTATTGCACACTCCTCCCTGTCTGTTTCACAGTGATGCTGATTACTGCACACTCCTCCCAGTCTGTTACCCAGTGATGCTGATTACTGCACACTCCTCCCAGTCTGTTTCCCAGTGATGCTGATTACTGCACACTCCTCCCAGTCTGTTTCACAGTGATGCAGATTACTGCACACTCCTCCCAGTCTGTTTCACAGTGATGCTGATTACTGCACACTCCTCCCAGTCTGTTTCACAGTGATGCTCATTACTGCACACTCCTCCCAGTCTGTTTCACAGTGATGCTGATTACTGCACACTCCTCCCAGTCTGTTTCACAGTGATGCTCATTACTGCACACTCCTCCCAGTCTGTTTCACAGTGATGCTGATTACTGCACACTCCTCCCAGTCTGTTTCACAGTGATGCTCATTACTGCACACTCCTCCCAGTCTGTTTCACAGTGATGCTGATTACTGCACACTCCTCCCAGTCTGTTTCACAGTGATGCTCATTACTGCACACTCCTCCCAGTCTGTTTCACAGTGATGCTGATTACTGCACACTCCTCCCAGTCTGTTTCACAGTGATGCTTTTTACTGCACACTCCTCCCAATCTGTTTCACAGTGATGCTGATTACTGCACACTCCTCCCAGTCTGTTTCACAGTGATGCTTTTTACTGCACACCCCTCGCAGTCTGTTTCAATTTGATGCTGATTACTGCGCACACCTCCCAGTCTTTTTCACAGCGATGCTGATTACTGGACACTCCTCCCAGTCTTTTTCACAGCGATGCTGATTACTGCACACTCCTACCTGTCTGTTTCACAGCGATGCGGATTACTGCACACTCCTACCTGTCTGTTTCACCGTGATGCTGATTTTTTGCACACTTCTCCCATTGTGTATCACAGCAATGCGTGTTACTACACACTCCTCCCAGTCAGTTTCATAGAGATGCTGATTACTGCACACTCCTCCCAGTCAGTTTCATAATGATACTGATTACTGCACACTCCTCCCAGTCTGTTTCACAGTGATGCTTTTTACTGCACACCCCTCGCAGTCTGTTTCACTTTGATGCTGATTACTGCGCACAGCTCCCAGTCTGTTTCATAATGATGCTGATTTCTGCAAACTCCACCCAGTTTGTTTCACGGCGATGGTGATTATTGCACACTCCTCCCTGTCTGTTTCACAGTGATGCTGATTACTGCACACTCCTCCCAGTCTGTTTCACAGTGATGCTGATTACTGCACACTCCTCCCAGTCTGTTTCACAGTGATGCTGATTACTGCACACTCCTCCCAATCTGTATCACAGTGAAGCTGAATACTGCACACTCCTGCCAGTCTGTTTCACAGTGATGCTGATTACTGCACACTCCTCCCAATCTGTATCACAGTGATGATGAATACTGCACACTCCTCCCAGTCTTTTTCACAGTGATACTGATTACGGCACCCTCCTCCCAGCCTGTTTCACCGCGATGCTGATTAATGCACACTCCTCCTAGTCTGTTTCACTGTGAGGCTGATTACTGTACATTGCCCCCAGTCTGTTTCACAGCAATGCGGAATACTACACACTCCTCCCAGACTATTTCACCGCAATGCTGATTGCTGCAGACTTCTCCCAATCTGTTTCACAGTGATGCTGATTACTGCACATCCCTCCCGGTCAGTTCCATAGAGATGCTGATTACTGCTCAGTCCTCCCAGTCTGTTTCACAGTGATGCTGATTACTGCACACTCCTCACAGTCTGTTTCCCAGTGATGCCGATTACTGCATACTCCTGCCACTCTGATTGATAATGATGCTGATTACTGCACACTCCTCACAGTCTGTTTCATAGCAATGACGATTTCAGCGCGCAAATCCCAGTCTGTTTCCCAGTGATGCTGATTACTGCACAGTCCTGCCAGCCTGGTTCAAAATAATGTTGATTACTGGACACTCCTCCCAGTCTGTTTCACAGCGATGCTGATTATTGCACACTCCTCCCAGTCTGTTTTGTAATGATGATGATTATAACACACTCTTCTCAGTCTGTTTCATAATGATGCTGATTACTGCACAATCCTCCCAGTCTGTATAACAGCGTTGCTGATTACTGCACACTCCTCCCAGTCTGTTTCACAGTGATGCTGATTACTGCTCACACCTCCCAGTCTGTTTCACAGTGATGCTGATTACTGCACACTCCTCCCAGTCTGTTTCACAGTGATGCTGATTACTGCTCACACCTCCCACTCTGACTCACAATGATGCTGATTACTGCACACTCCTCCCAGTCAGTTTCATAGTGATGCTGATTACTGCACTCTCCTCCCTGTCTGTTTCACAGTGATGCTGATTACTGCACATTCCTCCCAATCTGGTTCACAGTGATGCTGATTACTGCACACTCCTCCCAGTCTGTTTCACAGTGATGCTGATTACTGCACATTCCTCCCAATCTGGTTCACAGTGATGCTGATTACTGCACTCTCCTCCCTGTCTGTTTCACAGTGATGCTGATTACTGCACATTCCTCCCAATCTGTTTCACAGTGATGCTGATTACTGCACACTCCTCCCTGTCTGTTTCACAGTGATGCTGATTACTGCACACTCCTCCCTGTCTGTTTCACAGTGATGCTGATTACTGCACACTCCTCCCTGTCTGTTTCACAGTGATGCTGATTACTGCACACTCCTCCCTGTCTGTTTCACAGTGATGCTGATTACTGCACACTCCTCCCAGTCTGTTTCACAGTGATGCTGATTACTGCACACTCCTCCCTGTCTGTTTCACAGTGATGCTGATTACTGCACATTCCTCCCAATCTGGTTCACAGTGATGCTGATTACTGCACACTCCTCCCTGTCTGTTTCACAGTGATGCTGATTACTGCACACTCCTCCCTGTCTGTTTCACAGTGATGCTGATTACTGCACACTCCTCCCAGTCTGTTTAACAGTGATGCTGATTACTACACACTCCTCCCCGTCAGTTTCACAGCGATGCTGATTTTTTGCACACTCATCCCATTGTGTATCACAGCAATGCGTGTTACTACACACTCCTCCCAGTCAGTTTCATAGAGATGCTGATTACTGCACTCTCCTCCCAGTCAGTTTCATAATGATACTGATTACTGCACACTCCTCCCAGTCTGTTTCATAATGATGCTGTTTACTGCACAATCCTCCCAGTCTGTATAACAGCGTTGCTGATTACTACACACTCCTCACAGTCTGTTTCACAATGATGCTGATTAGTGCTCACACCTCCCACTCTGACTCACAGTGATGCTTTTTACTGCACACTACTCCCAGTCTGTTTCACTTTGATGCTGATTACTGCGTACACCTCCCAGCCTGTTTCACAGTGATGCTGATTACTGCGCACACCTCCCAGTCTGTTTCACAGTGATGCTGATTACTGCACACTCCTCCCAGCTTGTTTCACAGTGATGCTGATTACTGCACACTCCTCCCAGTTTGTTTCACAGTGATGCTGATTACTGCACACTCCTCCCAATCTGTTTCACAGTGATGCTGATTACTGCACACTCCTCCCAGCCTGTTTCACAGTGATGCTGATTACTGCGCACACCTCCCAGTCTGTTTGACAGTGATGCTGATTACTGCACACTCCTCCCAATCTGTTTCACAGTGATGCTGATTACTGCACACTCCTCCCAGTCTGATTTTCATTGATGCTGATTACTGCACACTCCTCCCAGTCTGATTTTCATTGATGCTGATTACTGCACACTCCTCCCAGTCAGTTTCATAGAGATGCTGATTACTGCACACTCCTCCCAGTCTGTTTCACAGTGATGCTGATTACTGCACACTCCTCCCAGTCTGTTTCATAATGATGCTGATTACTTCACACTCCTCCCAGTCTGTTTCACAGTGATGCTGATTACTGCACACTCCTCCCAGTCTGATTTTCATTGATGCTGATTACTGCACACTCCTCCCAGTCTGTTTCACAGTGATGCTGATTACTGCACACTCCTCCAGATCTGTTTCACAGTGATTCTGATTACTGCACACTCCTCCCAGTCTGATTTTCATTGATGCTGATTACTGCACACTCCTCCCAGTCTGTTTCATAGTGATGCTGATTACTGCACACTCCTCCCAGTCTGTTTCACAGTGATGCTGATTACTGCACACTCCTCCCAGTCTATTTCACAGTGATGCTGATTTTTGCACACTCCTCCCAATCTGTATCACAGTGATGCTGATTACTGCACACTTCTCCCAGAATTTTTCACAGCGATCCTGATTACTGCACACTCCTCCCAGTCTTTTTCACAGCGATGCTGATTACTGGACACTCCTCCCAGTCTTTTTCACAGCGATGCTGATTACTGCACACTCCTACCTGTCTGTTTCACAGCGTTGCGGATTACTGCACACTCCTACCTGTCTGTTTCACCGTGATGCTGATTTTTTGCACACTTCTCCCATTGTGTATCACAGCAATGCGTGTTACTACACACTCCTCCCAGTCAGTTTCATAGAGATGCTGATTACTGCACTCTCCTCCCAGTCAGTTTCATAATGATACTGATTACTGCACACTCCTCCCAGTCTGTTTCACAGTGATGCTTTTTACTGCACACCCCTCGCAGTCTGTTTCACTTTGATGCTGATTACTGCGCACAGCTCCCAGTCTGTTTCATAATGATGCTGATTTCTGCAAACTCCACCCAGTTTGTTTCACGGCGATGGTGATTATTGCACACTCCTCCCTGTCTGTTTCACAGTGATGCTGATTACTGCACACTCCTCCCAGTCTGTTACCCAGTGATGCTGATTACTGCACACTCCTCCCAGTCTGTTTCCCAGTGATGCTGATTACTGCACACTCCTCCCAGTCTGTTTCACAGTGATGCAGATTACTGCACACTCCTCCCAGTCTGTTTCACAGTGATGCAGATTACTGCACACTCCTCCCAGTCTGTTTCACAGTGATGCTGATTACTGCACACTCCTCCCAGTCTGTTTCACAGTGATGCTGATTACTGCACACTCCTCCCAGTCTGTTTCACAGTGATGCTCATTACTGCACACTCCTCCCAGTCTGTTTCACAGTGATGCTGATTACTGCACACTCCTCCCAGTCTGTTTCACAGTGATGCTCATTACTGCACACTCCTCCCAGTCTGTTTCACAGTGATGCTGATTACTGCACACTCCTCCCAGTCTGTTTCACAGTGATGCTCATTACTGCACACTCCTCCCAGTCTGTTTCACAGTGATGCTGATTACTGCACACTCCTCCCAGTCTGTTTCACAGTGATGCTTTTTACTGCACACTCCTCCCAATCTGTTTCACAGTGATGCTGATTACTGCACACTCCTCCCAGTCTGTTTCACAGTGATGCTTTTTACTGCACACCCCTCGCAGTCTGTTTCAATTTGATGCTGATTACTGCGCACACCTCCCAGTCTTTTTCACAGCGATGCTGATTACTGGACACTCCTCCCAGTCTTTTTCACAGCGATGCTGATTACTGCACACTCCTACCTGTCTGTTTCACAGCGATGCGGATTACTGCACACTCCTACCTGTCTGTTTCACCGTGATGCTGATTTTTTGCACACTTCTCCCATTGTGTATCACAGCAATGCGTGTTACTACACACTCCTCCCAGTCAGTTTCATAGAGATGCTGATTACTGCACTCTCCTCCCAGTCAGTTTCATAATGATACTGATTACTGCACACTCCTCCCAGTCTGTTTCACAGTGATGCTTTTTACTGCACACCCTTCGCAGTCTGTTTCACTTTGATGCTGATTACTGCGCACAGCTCCCAGTCTGTTTCATAATGAGGCTGATTTCTGCAAACTCCACCCAGTTTGTTTCACGGCGATGGTGATTATTGCACACTCCTCCCTGTCTGTTTCACAGTGATGCTGATTACTGCACACTCCTCCCAGTCTGTTTCACAATGATGCTGATTACTGCACACTCCTCCCAGTCTGTTTCACAGTGATGCTGATTACTGCACACTCCTCCCAATCTGTATCACAGTGATGCTGAATACTGCACACTCCTGCCAGTCTGTTTCACAGTGATGCTGATTACTGCACACTCCTCCCAATCTGTATCACAGTGATGATGAATACTGCACACTCCTCCCAGTCTGTTTCACAGTGATGCTGATTACTGCACACTCCTCCCAGTCTGCTTCACAGTGATGCTGATTACTGCACACTCCTCCCAGTCTGTTTCACAGTGATGCTGAATACTGCACACTCCTCCCAGTCTGTTTCACAGCAATGCTGATTACTGCACTCTCCTCCATGTCTGTTTCACAGTGATGCTGATTACTGCACACTCCTCCCAATCTGTTTCACAGTGATGCTGATTACTGCACACTCCTCCCAGTCTGCTTCACAGTGATGCTGATTACTGCACACTCCTCCCAGTCTGTTTCACAACAATGCTGATTACTGCACTCTCCTCCCAGTCTGTTTCACAGTGATGCTGATTACTGCACACTCCTCCCAGTCTGTTTCACAGTGATGCTGATTACTGCACACTCCTCCCAGTCTGTTTCACAGTGATGCTGATTACTGCACACTCCTCCCAGTCTGCTTCACAGTGATGCTGATGACTGCACACTCCTCCCAGTCTGTTTCACAGTGATGCTGATTACTGCACACTCCTCCCAGTCTGTTTCACAGCGATGCTGATTACTGCACACTACTCCCAGTCTGTTTCACAGCGATGCTGATTACTGCACTCTCCTCCCAGTCAGTTTCATAATGATACTGATTACTGCACACTCCTCCCAGTCTGTTTCACAGTGATGCTGATTACTGCACACTCCTCCCAGTCTGTTTCACAGCGATGCTGATTTTTTGCACACTCCTCCCATTGTGTATCACAGCAATGCGTGTTACTACACACTTCTCCCAGTCAGTTTCATAGAGATGCTAATTACTGCACTCTCCTCCCAGTCAGTTTCATAATGATACTGATTACTGCACACTCCTCCCAGTCTGTTTCACAGTGATGCTTTTTACTGCACACCCCTCGCAGTCTGTTTCACTTTGATGCTGATTACTGCGCACAACTCCCAGTCTGTTTCATAATGATGCTGATTTCTGCAAACTCCACCCAGTTTGTTTCAAGGCGATGGTGATTACTGCACACTCCTCCCAGTCTGTTTCACAACAATGCTGATTACTGCACACTCCTCCCAATCTGTTTCACAGTGATGCTGATTACTGCACACTCCTCCCAATCTGTTTCACAGTGATGCTGAATACTGCACACTCCTCCCGGTCTGTTTCACAGTGATGCTGATTACTGCACACTCCTCCCAGTCTGGTTCACAGTGATGCTGATCACTGCACACTCCTCCCAGTCTGTTTCACAGTGATGCTGATTACTGCACACTCCTCCCAGTCTGTTTCACAGTGATGCTGATTACTGCACACTCCTCCCTGTCTGTTTCACAGTGATGCTGATTACTGCACACTCCTCCCAATCTGTTTCACAGTGATCCTGATTACGGCACACTCCTCCCAGTCTGTTTCACAGTGATGCTGATTACTGCACACTCCTCCCAATCTGTTTCACAGTGAAGCTGAATACTGCACACTCCTCCCAGTCTGTTTCACAGCGATGCTGATTACTGCACACTCCTCCCAATCTGTTTCACAGTGATGCTGATTTCTGCACACTCCTCCCTGTCTGTTTCACAGTGATGCTGATGACTGCACACTCCTCCCTGTCTGTTTCACAGTGATGCTGAATACTGCACACTCCTCCCAATCTGTTTCACAGTGATGCTGATTACTGCACACACCACCCAGACTGTTTCACAGTGTTGCTAATGACAGCACACTCCTCCCAGTGTATATGACAGCGATGTGTATTATTAAACACTCCACCCAGTCTGTTTCATAATGATGCTGATTACTGCACACTCCACCCAGTCAGTTTCATAATGATGCTGATTACTGCACACTCCTCCCAGTCAGTTTCATAGAGATGCTGATTACTGCACACTCCTCCCAGTCTGTTTCACAGTGATGCTGATTACTGCACACTCCTCCCAGTGAGTTTCATAATGATGCTGATTATTGCTCACTCCTCCTAGTCTGTTTCACAGTGATGCTGATTACTGCACACTCCTCCCAGTCTGTTTCACAGTGATGCTGAATACTGCACACTCCTCCCAGTCTGTTTCACTTTGATGCTGATTACTGCGCACACCTCCCAGTCTGTTTCATAATGATGCTGATTTCTGCAAACTCCACCCAGTTTGTTTCACGGCGATGCTGATTACTGCGCACTCCTCCCAGTCTGTTTTACAGTGATGCTGATTACTGCACACTCCTCCCAGTCTGTTTTACAGTGATGCTGATTACTGCACACTCCTCCCAGTCTGTTTCACAGTGATGCTGATTACTGCACACTCCTCCCAGTCTGTTTTACAGTGATGCTGATTACTGCACACTCCTCCCAGTCTGTTTTACAGTGATGCTGATTACTGCACACTCCTCCCAGTCTGTTTCACAGTGATGCTGATTACTGCACTCTCCTCCCAGTCTGTTTCACAGTGATGCTGATTACTGCACACTCCTCCCAGTCTGTTTCACAGGGATGCTGATTACTGCACACTCCTCCCAGTCTGTTTCACAACAATGCTGATTACTGCACACTCCCCCCAGTCTGTTTCACAGTGATGCTGATTACTGCACACTCCCCCCAGTCTGTTTCACAGTGATGCTGATTACGGAACACTCCTCCCAATCTGTTTCACAGTGATGCTGATTACTGCACACTCCTCCCAGTCTGTTTCATAGAGATGCTGATTACTGCACACTCCTCCCAGTCTGTTTCACAGTGATGCTGATTACTGCACACTCCTCCCAGTCTGTTTCACAGTGATGCTGATTACTGCACACTCCTCCCAGTCTGTTTCACAGGGATACTGATTACTGCACACTCCCCCCAGTCTGTTTCACAGTGATGCTGATTACGGAACACTCCTCCCAATCTGGTTCACAGTGATGCTGATTACTGCACACTCCTCCCAGTCTGTTTCATAGAGATGCTGATTACTGCACACTCCTCCCAGTCTGTTTCATAGAGATGCTGATTACTGCACACTCCTCCCAGTCTGTTTCACAGTGATGCTGATTACTGCACACTCCTCCCAGTCTGTTTCACAGTGATGCTGATTACTGCACACTCCTCCCAGTCTGTTTCACAACAATGCTGATTACTGCACACTCCCCCCAGTCTGTTTCACAGTGATGCTGATTACGGAACACTCCTCCCAATCTGTTTCACAGTGATGCTGATTACTGCACACTCCTCCCAGTCTGTTTCATAGAGATGCTGATTACTGCACACTCCTCCCAGTCTGTTTCACAGTGATGCTGATTACTGCACACTCCTCCCAGTCTGTTTCACAGTGATACTGATTACTGCACACTCCCCCCAGTCTGTTTCACAGTGATGCTGATTACGGAACACTCCTCCCAATCTGTTTCACAGTGATGCTGATTACTGCACACTCCTCCCAGTCTGTTTCATAGAGATGCTGATTACTGCACACTCCTCCCAGTCTGTTTCACAGTGATGCTGATTACTGCACACTCCTCCCAGTCTGTTTCACAGTGATGCTGATTACTGCACACTCCTCCCAGTCTGTTTCACAACAATGCTGATTACTGCACACTCCTCCCAGTCTGTTTCACAGCGATGCTGATTACTGCACACTCCTCCCAGTCTGTTTCACAGCGATGCTGATTACTGCACACACCACCCAGACTGTTTCACAGTGATGCTGATTACTGCACACTCCTCCCAGTCTGTTTCACAGCGATGCTGATTACTGCACACACCACCCAGACTGTTTCACAGTGATGCTGATTACTGCACACTCCTCCCAGTCTGTTTCACAGTGATGCTGATTACTGCACACTCCTCCCAGTCTGTTTCACAGTGATGCTGATTACTACACACTCCTCCCAGTCTGTTTCACAGTAATCCTGATTACTGCACACTCCTCCCAGTCTGTTTCATAATGATGCTGATTATTGCTCACTCCTCCTATTCTGTTTCACATTGATGCTGATTACTGCACACTCCTCCCAGTCATTTTCACAGTGATACTTATTACTACACATTCCTCGCAGTCTGTTTCACAGTGATGCTGATTACTGCACACACCACCCAGACTGTTTCACAGTGTTGCTAATGACAGCACACTCCTCCCAGTGTATTTGACAGCGATGTGTATTATTAAACACTCCACCCAGTCTGTTTCATAATGATGCTGATTACTGCACACTCCTCCCAGTCTTTTTCACAGTGATGCTGAATACTGCACACTCCTCCCAGTCTGTTTCACAGCGATGCTGATTACTGCACACTCCTCCCAATCTGTTTCACAGTGATGCTGATTAATGCACACTCCTCCCTGTCTGTTTCACAGTGATGCTGATGACTGCACACTCCTCCCTGTCTGTTTCACAGTGATGCTGAATACTGCACACTCCTCCCAATCTGTTTCACAGTGATGCTGATTACTGCACACACCACCCAGACTGTTTCACAGTGTTGCTAATGACAGCACACTCCTCCCAGTGTATATGACAGCGATGTGTATTATTAAACACTCCACCCAGTCTGTTTCATAATGATGCTGATTACTGCACACTCCACCCAGTCAGTTTCATAATGATGCTGATTACTGCACACTCCTCCCAGTCAGTTTCATAGAGATGCTGATTACTGCACACTCCTCCCAGTCTGTTTCACAGTGATGCTGATTACTGCACACTCCTCCCAGTGAGTTTCATAATGATGCTGATTATTGCTCACTCCTCCTAGTCTGTTTCACAGTGATGCTGATTACTGCACACTCCTCCCAGTCTGTTTCACAGTGATGCTGAATACTGCACACTCCTCCCAGTCTGTTTCACTTTGATGCTGATTACTGCACACACCTCCCAGTCTGTTTCATAATGATGCTGATTTCTGCAAACTCCACCCAGTTTGTTTCACGGCGATGCTGATTACTGCGCACTCCTCCCAGTCTGTTTTACAGTGATGCTGATTACTGCACACTCCTCCCAGTCTGTTTCACAGTGATGCTGATTACTGCACAATCCTCCCAGTCTGTTTTACAGTGATGCTGATTACTGCACACTCCTCCCAGTCTGTTTCACAGTGATGCTGATTACTGCACACTCCTCCCAGTCTGTTTCACAGTGATGCTGATTACTGCACACTCCTCCCAGTCTGTTTTACAGTGATGCTGATTACTGCACACTCCTCCCAGTCTGTTTCACAGTGATGCTGATTACTGCACTCTCCTCCCAGTCTGTTTCACAGTGATGCTGATTACTGCACACTCCTCCCAGTCTGTTTCACATGGATGCTAATTACTGCACACTCCTCCCAGTCTGTTTCACAACAATGCTGATTACTGCACACTCCCCCCAGTCTGTTTCACAGTGATGCTGATTACTGCACACTCCCCCCAGTCTGTTTCACAGTGATGCTGATTACGGAACACTCCTCCCAATCTGTTTCACAGTGATGCTGATTACTGCACACTCCCCCCAGTCTGTTTCACAGTGATGCTGATTACTGCACACTCCCCCCAGTCTGTTTCACAGTGATGCTGATTACGGAACACTCCTCCCAATCTGTTTCACAGCGATGCTGATTACTGCACACTCCTCCCAGTCTGTTTCACAGCGATGCTGATTACTGCACACTCCTCCCAGTCTGTTTCACAGTGATGCTGATTACTGCACACTCCCCCCAGTCTGTTTCACAGCGATGCTGATTACTGCACACTCCTCCCAGTCTGTTTCACAGCGATGCTGATTACTGCACACTCCCCCCAGTCTGTTTCACAGTGATGCTGATTACTGCACACTCCTCCCAGTCTGTTTCACAGTGATGCTGATTACTACACACTCCTCCCAGTCTGTTTCACAGTAATCCTGATTACTGCACACTCCTCCCAGTCTGTTTCATAATGATGCTGATTATTGCTCACTCCTCCTATTCTGTTTCACATTGATGCTGATTACTCCACACTCCTCCCAGTCATTTTCACAGTGATACTTATTACTACACATTCCTCGCAGTCTGTTTCACAGTGATGCTGATTACTGCACACACCACCCAGACTGTTTCACAGTGTTGCTAATGACAGCACACTCCTCCCAGTGTATATGACAGCGATGTGTATTATTAAACACTCCACCCAGTCTGTTTCATAATGATGCTGATTACTGCACACTCCTCCCAGTCTTTTTCACAGTGATGCTGATTACTGCACACTCCTCCCAGTCTATTTCACAGTGATGCTGATTACTGCACACTCCTCCCAGTCTGTTTCACAGTGATGCTGATTACTGCACACTCCTCCAGATCTGTTTCACAGCGATGCTGATTACTGCACACTCCTCCCAGTCTGTTTCACAGTGATGCTGATTACTGCACACTCCTCCAGATCTGTTTCACAGCGATGCTGATTACTGCACACTCCTCCCAGTCTGTTTCACAGTGATGCTGATTACTGCACACTCCTCCCAGTCTGTTTCATAGTGATGCTGATTACTGCACACTCCTCCCAGTCTGTTTCACAGTGATGCTGATTACTGCACACTCCTCCCAGTCTGATCCACAGCAATTCTGATTCCTGTACAGTCCACCCATTCTGTTTCACACCGATGGTGATTAGTGCATACTCCTCCCAGTCTGTTTCACAGCGATGCTGATTTCTGCACACTCCTCCCAGTCTGTTTCTCAGCGATGCTGATTCCTGTGCACTCCACTCAGTCTGTAACACAGCGATGCTGATTACTGCACACTCCTCCCAGTCTGTAACACAGCGATGCTGATTACTGCACACTTCTCGCAGTCTGTTTCACAGCAATGCTGATTACTGTAAATGATTACCCATCTCGACTCTGTCTGACCTGCTGTCATTTTCCAGCACTTTCATTTTTATTCGTGAAACGGTATGTTGACCTAATGGTTGGGGAATTCTGAGAATTTTTTTAATATATCGGATTATACCCTCCCAGAAGCAACAATGAGAATAAATTTTAAAAGGGAAATGGAGAATTATTTGGAACATAGTAAATTCAGAAAGTTCAGGAAAATAAAGGAGAATAAGACAAATTCAATGGCTCTTTCAAAGAGACAGCACAGACAAGATAAGCAAAATGGTCTCCTGCTGAATTATAAAACTCTATGTCTCCTTGACTGATTCAAAGAATGGTAATTAACTTGCTCGTTTCTGTGGCATTTCATCTTTACTTCAGTTGATTCTTCCGAATATTTTAGCTCAAGCCGTGAGGACTAATGGAATTGTCAAGAATCTGATTTCAAGAAATACTGAGCTTGACAACATGAAAGAATATAAAATTATTTTCTCCTCTCTCTGCTAATTTCAGAAAAATAACAGACGTGAATAAGAAGTGGAGTTGGCTGCTGGGTATACAGCGAATCATCTGTCACCGATTTAATTTTTCATTCCGTTTACTGAATGAAAGAAATGTTCCCAGTTACTGTATTTGCCGTGTTAGAGCGGGAAGTCATGATGCTGTATATTATGATGGCAATATGCATTAACTCCCACTTTCTGGAATTCAACGGAATCAGTTCACTTTCCATTCAGTGAGGTGCAGAATTCCCAATGTCTCTTTGTTCTTCACAAAAAGTGCCCACTTCAACGATCAATATCTGAGACTTAGAAATTAACTATAACACCGCCTACATTTAGGAAGAAACAATTGCTTAAGAAATCTGCAAATTCAATCACACTCAATCAATTCATTGTTAAATCAGATCAACACTTTTAACGTTCGAGTAACACAGGAGTCCAAATGACAT
The DNA here is from genome assembly GCF_047496795.1 of Chiloscyllium punctatum. Classification (NCBI taxonomy): domain Eukaryota; kingdom Metazoa; phylum Chordata; class Chondrichthyes; order Orectolobiformes; family Hemiscylliidae; genus Chiloscyllium; species Chiloscyllium punctatum. Next base: position 107,187,902 of record NC_092745.1, on the reverse strand, counting down.
ATTTATACATTTCTTTCCAGCTCTAATTGAATATTTACTGTCTATAGAGCACATAAGAAATGCATTGCCCATTAAAAGAAAGATTTTATTAAATTAATGTGGTTATGTAATGGCATTTTTATGAACCATCTGAATTAATTGTATTATTGCAGCATTATTATGTGGCAGTATTCCATTGAGGCGATGGTTATAGAGAAGATATTCAACGTGCTGTCACTTCCTTCAGTGAACTAACAACAGGCTTCACTTGAGAATGAAATATTTTCCAACATCATAAATTTGCAGCGAGAGGTTGCTGGGTGTTATTCATTTATTGCTTTGTGTTAAATCTAATTTAAATCATTGACTGGTCGCAAGTAATTTAAGAACAGGAGAGTGGGAGTAGGCCATTGAGTTTCTCTGCTTGTACTGCCACTCAATTACGTTAAGGTTGATCTGCAACTCCCACTGAATTCTGTTCTAGTCTATGTCTTTAATACGGTTTCTGTAGTTAAAAACAAACAATATTTTTAATCAAGTGTCAGGTTGGTTCAGTTAGTATCACCTTCATGTTTGTTGGAAAGTTATATGTTCAAGTCTCAGTCTGTAACTGGAACAGATAATCTACTTCTGTGAAGCACTTAGTTTTAGGTTTAGATTTTTATCGTCATGAGTACTCAGGTACAGGAGGAGTACAGGGAAAAGTGTACAATGTCGCCACACACAGTGTCATCTTAGGTACAAAGTAGCAAAAGGTAGAAACAAAATTCAAAAGATAAGTATTACAGACCATCATAGTGTCAGTAGATAAATAAAGAAATAAGGTAATAGTTAATATTAAAGTTCTTCTTAATATAAACTAGAAAATAAATAAATAAAGTTAAAAGTTCAACAGTCTTTGTTGAGTGCTCAACCTCAATCTTCTCTGCTTAGGAACTATTGAATTGTCACAGAGGTGATGTTGTTCAAATAGGACATGAAACTAAAGTCCTTTATGCTTTGGTGGCTATGACAGATTCAATTGCATTATATGAGTCCTCTGATGTCCTGATCAAGACTGCTCCCATAATTAATGCCAACCAAGAACAGATTGAGTACTCGTTCATTTCAAAACATTTTGCAGATTTTGAAGGATAAAGTAGGCATTGTATTAATGTTACAGCAGTGGTTAGATTTCAGAATAATTCAATGTATGCAATGATATTTCAGAGAAATGTGATAAGAGGATACGTAAATACCAATGCTTTTAAATTCTTTCTCACATTTTAAATTAAGGATAATGGTGTGAATTTGCTTCTAACAGGGCTTTTTTACATGATTCTGCAATGCTTAAATTATCTCTCACAACATAAGAAACTGGACATGGATATAATGGTATTGAAAGACATTTATTACAATTGACTATAATATACAAACATTACATTCCTTGGGCACATAAGTAACAGTGAACTATTCGATTATAACAGAGGAGCAAGTTTGCAGTAGGATATCATTGCTTCAGTGATTCAAGATTAAATGCAATATGTGATTTCAATGTACTCAGGACATATGCTGTGATGCAGTGATGACATCATAGGCATGTATCTTAAAACCACAGAGACATATTGACCATGAAACATAATGCAATGTCCTCCAATTAACAAAGGGAAAAAAAAACTAATCGGAAACACATTGTTGTATATAGGCATATGTTGCCAGTTTGATAATTCCACAAATAGGGGTGGAGATTTGACAACTTTCCTCATCTGGCTGGAGAGGTGTGTGATGTTCTCTGTTGCACATGTTGGACAACTTGTTTGGCTTGCAACTGATTGCTGTCATTACTGTATAATCATCGTCAAAGCATTCTTCCCTACCCTCTCCATGCACAATTACCGTGTGATACATTGGTTTGAGCTGGCTTCTTTTTCTTCACATTATATTACCGTAAACAGTAATGACTTTAGATGATCTGGGCTGGTTGCACATTTTAGAACCCTTTGCTGCTATCCAGGAATTTCTAGTCGCACTCTCGAACCAGTGTGCAGTTTTGGTGTTCCTCTGTCTGCTTGCTCAATGTGCATATCTTTCATAGAACAAAGAACAGTACAGCACAGTACAGGCCCTTCAGCCCACTATGTTGTGCTGAGTATTTATCATAATCTAAGATCAACTTAACCTACACACCCCTCAATTTACTGCTGTACATGTGCTTGTCCAGCAATCGTTTATATGACCCTAATATCTCTGACTCTACTACCATTGCTGGCAGTGCATTCCACACACCTACCATTCTCTGCATAAAGAACCTACCTTTGACATCTCCCCTATACCTCTCTCCAATCACCTTAAAATTATGACCCATTGTGACAGCCATTTCTGCCCTGGGGAAAAGTCTCTGGCCATCACTCTACCTATGCCTCTCATTACCTTGTACACCTCTATCGAGTCACCTCTCATCCTTCTTTCCAGTGTGAAAAGCCCAAGTTCACTCAACCTCTCTTCATAAGACATGGCCTCCAATCCAGGTAGCATCTTGATAAATCTCTTCTGAACCCTCTCAAATGCATCTACATCCTTCCTATAATGAGGAGACCAGAGCTGGACACAATATTCCAAGTGTGGTCCAACCAGGGTTTTATAGAGCTGAAGCAAAACCTCACAACTCTTAAACTCAATCCCGTTAATGAAAACCAAAACACCATATGACTTCTTAACAACCCTATCAACTGGGGTAGTGGCTTTGAAGGACTTATGTACATGGACCCCAAGATCCAGCTGTTCCTCCACACTGTCAAGAAACCTGCCTAAAAACCCTGTATTCAGCATTCAAATTTGACCTTCAAAATGAATCATTTCACATTTATCCAGATTGAACTCCATCTGCCACTTTTTAGCCCAGCTCTGAATCCTGTCAATGTCTTGTTTTAGCCTACGACAGCCCTTGACACTGTGTCCAACACCACTTACCTTTGTGTCATCAGCAAACTTACTAATCCACCTTTCCATTTCTTCATCTAAGTCATTTATAAAAACTACAAAGAGCAGAGGCCCAAGAACAGAATGCTGTGAGACACTCACTGGTCACCGACCTCCAGGTAGAATACTTTCCATCCACTACCACTTGCTGTCTTCTTTCGGCCAGCCAATTCTGTATCCAGACAGTCAAATTTCTCTGCATCCCATCCCTTCTAACTTTCTGAATGAGTTTATCATGGGGAACCTAATCAACTGCTTCACTGAACTCCAAGTACACCATATCCACCGTTTGACCTTCGTCAACTTGTCTCATCATAACTTCAAAGAGCTGAATAAGGCTTGCGAGGCATGATCTGCCCCTCACAAAGCTATGCTGACTATCTTTAATCAAACTATATTTTTCCAAATAGTCATAAATCCTATTTTTCAGAATCCTTTGCAGTACCTTGCTTCCCACAGACTTAAGACTGACCAGTCTATAATTTCCAGGGATTTCCCTAATCTATTTCTTGAACAGAGGAACAACATTTGTCTCCCACCAATCATCCAGTACTGTTCCTGTGGAGAGTGAGGATGCCTTTTAAGAATCATTTCCTGTGTCTCAGAATATTAAATCAATTTTTTACTGGATAAACCTTCTCTCAGTTGCTGTGCTGAGTTGGTAATCCCTTTTCCATCGGATTTAATACAATGCAAATTTGTGCCTTGTTGTTCAACTCTTAATGATCATTGATTCAGTAATAAATATCTACTACACATACTGTTAGACCCTCTAAATGTGGATCAAGGGGCAACATTATATGGGTCATTCTCTACTTAATATAATTGCCTTGAAATGATTGTGCTTTGTTGTCAGTGGTCATCTGATCCCATGCACTGAACAAACTGAAATTGGTGGTCACTGTGTCAATGATGGGTCATTGCACTGTTAAGTGATCAAACAACAGGAAATTTGGAGACATGATCTGCCACAAGGATATAACTTTTCCCAAAGATTGTAAATGGGTCTGTGGTTACTTTGAATCAAGGATCTGACAGAAAATTGTGTGAATATAAAGGCTCCCTCCGGTTCTGGGATGCTATGTTTACTATTGCTTCATGTGCATTCACAATTTGTTGGGTATCGTGATTCATCTCTGGCCAAATTCTACAACTTTAACAATGCGTTCATCAGTGGTTTGCAGCATTTCATTTCTAATAACGTATGGCCTCTTTCAATTTTTTGCCAATAAGTTTGTGAGAAATTCTCCAAATGGTGCGTTAAGTGTTGTGAAATCCTGGAATTCTTATGCTAAGTCAGTATTTGCCCTTCACATCTAACTTGGAAAAAGAAATGTACTCTGGAAAATTTAATATTTGATTCTTCCATTATAAATAAGTATGCTGAATTTCAGAGATAACATCTCGGCATTCTATATTGGCATAGTTGGCTTGGCATGCTTCACAAACCAAAGGGAACATTTCCTAGCTTGCAAAAGAGCTTGCCTAGACCTTTTTGCAAGATAATTACTTCGCGAATCATGACCTTCGTGAGATCATGATTTTGCAGTAGGCAAGATTTTGCTGGCAATACCCTTTTAAGAGAAGCAAAGATGTATGGTGGTCATTTTGTCACAGGTTGGAATATCCTCCTTGAGCAAATCTCTCAGCAGTGATAACTTGGATGCAGAGTTATGAGTATATGGTGAGACAAAAATTAAAAACTCCAAGGCAATGTCACAGATCCTTCTTATCCTGTGGGGTTACAATTTGTTAAACATCCTCACCCTTATGTGGATTGAGATAGACTCCATGAGTGGAGTAAATGAAGTCGAAGAAGTTTATATTAGAGCTGATGTTGACCAAGCACTTAGTATTATTAAATGCTAATCTTTATCAGTATACTGCTATCAATATGGGATGGTTATGGTTATTCTCATGCTATGACTTTGTCTTACACATGAATGCAATATCATCATAGTTGCAACCAGGTCGATTCTCAATAATCCTATTCACATACTGCAGAGTCGTCTTGGCTAACCAACTGCATAAATGGTGAGCAGAAGAGCACCCTTCCAAATGGTTCCTTAACTGTTGTGAGATCCTTGTACTAAGTCAGTATTTGCCCTTCACATGTAGGTTGGAAAAAGAAATGGACTCTGGAAAATTTAGTATTTGATTCTTCCATTATCAGTATTTTGTGTAGACAGTTTTTAAGTGCATAGTTGGATCCCGGCATATCTTCTGGTGCAATCTTTCTTTGAATTGCAAGTAATAAGGCTGCACCAATCTGTAAAGTGAGTCATGACACCATTTTCCTCTGTCTCATTCAGTTCTACTTGAAGTGCTTAGTGCACTTCCTTGGAGGATCGATAAATGGTGTTGCATCATCCTTGGGATGCAATACCGCATCACCTCACAGATTTCAAACCCACTGGAGTTTGAAATCATTGACTGATTTGATTATGATATGTGTGGTTTTTTTCTGCCATAGTCAGTTTGTGTATCATCACTGCAGTGTTCTTGTGCCAATGAATGGAATTGGTGATCTTTTATCCACTGTCAGAAGATCTCTCGTAGATCTATCATGGAGCTCCACTTGCTGATATACATATTTTTCATCATATGTATTGGTAATACGTTGCCAATAACTTTCATATCAGTTTTGAATTTGTCCCTGCCTTCTGAGAATATATAACGATGGTAGATAAAGCTTCTGATTGCCTTACACCATCAACAACATGTGTAAGACGATCAACATGGACAGCTTAGTTATCTTATGAACTTATCCATTGGTTTAGTTGACTTGGAACCTCATTGATGTGTTTATATTTGTGCACCTTTCTTACATGTTCCTTTCTGCTGGTGTTTTGGTGTCTTAATGATCAACTGTTTTTTTTGTGGTCTGTCTTGACCTTTGGAACCCGATTTCCTTCATAGGCTGTCCAAGGTCCCTTGGTGCTAAATGTTTTATAGATAATAATAAAAACTGGCAGCTTTTGGTTAGGTCCAACAGAGTGCATTTGTTATGGATTTAGTTGGTTTGGAGTACTTTGTTGACTGTAGAGATCGTTTTAGCTGTACCAAAAGCATGTAATTGTTATTGTCCTGCCTCTATAGCTTCATACTTGCATCTATCCTCAAGAATTGTGTCAATGTTTATGGCTGTTTCTCTCATCAAAAAGACCCTTCTTAAAGTTTTAATTGGTGTAGATGACTAACTGTTTGAGTGTCTCTGACAGTTCTTCAGGAAAACCATGCTCATGACTCTCCTTGTGACATCTTCTGACAAACTGGTTGATTAACTCTTGGGATTGCCGTCTATATGGCATGAATTGGAGCTAATCCTGAAGTTTATCCTTACCTTGAGCTGGTCTCAGAAAAAGATCAAAGTTAAGATGGCGTATGAGACCTTTTTACACTGAGGTTACACGCAACAATACACTGATGACATGTCTCTTCAAAAATATAAACAGTCTGACCATGAAGCAAGTAACATCCAGAATAGCCTGTATTTTCTTTTTCACTTTCTTCTGGTCTGCATCCATTTCAACAGGTTTCTATGGCATCCTTTCCAGTAAATAAACATTGACGTGGTCAAAAGCTTTTAAGAGCTAACTAATGTGCACTAATTTATATACACTGTTATATAATTAATAGTCATTAGCAAAGTCCTAACTGTATTTCAAAGCTTTTTCTTGGGAGCAAACATTTCTAATGCATATTAATACTGTACACCAAAAATGTTACTTTACTTGTTAACTATCAATTAATGAGGAATTACAAATTTATTCATCACTTACTGATCAGTGAAGCCTTTATGTGAAATTTTCTGCAAAATGGGAGAATAGAGAGGAGAACTTTATGGGGACGACTTAACAATCGCAAAATATGTTTATGGGCGGATGAGTAAGTGCCCTTGTACATCAATATAAAAATTATCCTATTGAAAGTATTGATTGCAACTTGACACTATGAAACACTTATGAATTCAAACAATCTATCAAAATAGATCCAAAATTTATCAATATTAACTTTAAATTTCCATCAATTTTAGTTTGTGGAGAGAGTTCCAAACTCTCCACTTCAGCTACCCTTTGTGTGTAGATATGTTGCTAACTTTGTTTCTGAAAGGTCTGGTTTTAAATTTTAGGTTCCTCAACGAGTGCAAATATATTATTCCTATCTGTTGTATCTTTTAATGATATAACAGCCTTATTATCTTAAAAATCAGGCCAAGCTGCTAAACTTGAGGGGTATGAGTCTCGTCTGTCTAATTTCTATCCCTCTTTCCCCATCCTTCTCCTTGGAGTCTATCCTTGATTTTCTTAATTTTACCCTGCACTTGCTCCAAGATTAATAAATTCGTTGTAAGCTGTGGTGAACAGAATTGTGCATTGTTTTCTCTAGGTGTTATCTAAACAGGGCTTTGTACTAAGGACTCATGAAGGCAGTTTGCTCATCTTTTCCTCTTCCTACTTCCATTAAAATCTGAAGTAGATGAGTTCAATTCAGTTTGAGATTCTTGCTTCAGATTTTTAACATTTTAACATTGTCACATTTGAAGGGTTAAAATTACTCCCATCAATTCTCAAGCACAAAAGGAGAAAGATAACCCATTATGCCAAATGCTAACTCTGTGAAGGAGACCTCCACTTATTCTCAAAACCTTGGTCCTTTCCCAGACCCCGTAAATATTTTCTGTCCAAGTTCATATCAAAATATCTCTTAGAATCTATCTTTGAATCTTCTTCCGCCATCCCAAAATTCATAATTAGAATGAATAGTTTTGAATGAAGCTGAACATCAGAAGCCAGTTATCAATTTAACATAAAAATCTAATCATGCAATAGATTTAATTTATATAAAATGAATAATGCACTAAAAATGCATCACTTCACATTCAGGTTTATGCGAAACTAAGAAGTTTTAGTTTGCAACATTTTTGTAGTAACTTTCTCAAAATCTGCCAAAAATTAAAATGAAAATATAAATGCTTAACCCAACTGTAAGTCTAAATTGAAGTGATTGACTTGAAGTTTAGGTGGAAACTTCTGTTTACTTTTGCAATGCATTCACATGTTCGCTAGCTATTTGTTGTAAAATTTAGAACTATTTTTGTATTGATGTTTCTGTTCATTGTTATCATTTTCATCTCCACGCTGTTATTATCTTCCACCTACGTTTTTGAAAAAGATACATAAGGAGGTCATAAGATACATATAACCATGTATTCAATTGTTATGCTGAATTTACTATGTGGAGTGGAAGAAATCAAGAACAACTATTTGACGATTCAATAACTTCTCAAAGTAGGGTCCACAGAAACAAAACAAATTTCCAAGATTCCTGATATCTGGTCACATGAGGACTCTACACATGGTGGCTCAGTGATTAGCACTGCTGCCTCAAAATGCCAAGGACTTGAATTTCATTCCAGCCTCAAGTGACTGTCTGTGTGGAGCTGGCACACTCTCCCTGTGATGTGGAGGTGCTAATGTTGGACTGGGATGGACAAGGTCAGATATCACATGACACCAGGTTATAGTCCAACAGGTTTATTTGAAACCTCAAGTTTTTGAAGTCTGACCTAACGAAGGAGCAGTGCTCCAAAAGCTTGAGATTTCAAATTAAATGTGTTGGACTTTAACCTGTCGTCATGTGACTTTTGGCATTCTCCCCATGTCTGTGTCGGTTCCCTCCCACAGTCCAAAAATGTGCAGGCTAGGTAGATTGGCCAAGCTAAATCATTCATGGTGAAGAGGGATGTGCAGGCTAGGTGGATTAGATAGGATAGAGAGTTGAATTGCTCTTTGGAGGGTTGGTGTGGAGGTGATAGGCCAAATTGACAGCTTCTATATTCAAGGCATTCTATGACTGTGAATACAGTACCCTCATACATTTCAGTATTAAATGACAACAGCGTTGTTTTAGATTTCTTAAAAGAAAAATTGTCTTGGTTAGTGGAATAAGTAATTTCACCCAAGTCCTTACCAATGGCTGCCGCTGTGCAGCTCTGATCAAGTTGCACATCATCTGTCATCAAAGAATTCCAACAGAACTACAGTAATATTGCACTTATTGAGGGCCTATAAGAAAACCTAGGTCCACCTCTGTCTGACTGTTTGTTCCAGAGAAAATGCAAGAGGATTGGTGAAGTTATGAAAGACAATGAGTGGCTTCTCTATTTTGGACATAGAAGAAGGAAACATTCAGGCACTGCTTGTTATGTATTAAGGCTGAGCAATACACAAAAGTTACAATTATCAAAGACATCCTGTGGGAATTGTGTGTTTTCACCACAAATCCTGTTCAACAATAGGGAAAGGTTCCATTGGTAGATATACAGTTACCCACAGCTGGGCCTTTCCAAGCAACTGGTAAATGATTATCACTTATTTCTATATTGCTGAAAGGTAAGCATGCTTCAAAAGGGAGCTTCTGCAATATTTGTCCAGATGAGGGATTTCATAATTTTTTCTATTGAAGATTAGGTGGCTTAGGTATGCCAAATTGCCCATAGTCAAGATTAGAGTGGTACTGGAAAAGCACAGCAATTCAGGCAGCATCCAAGGAGCAGGAACATAGACGTTTTGGGCAAAAGCCCTTTATCAGGAATAGAGGCAGAGTGGCTGCAGGGTGGAGAAATAAATGAGAGGAGGGTGGGGATGGGGAGAAAGTAGCATAGAGTACAATAGGTGAATGGGGGTGGGGATCATCTCCATCCCCATTCCCACTCAGCTATTGTACTCTTATGTTACATTCGCCCCACCCCCACCCTCCTCTCAGTTATCTCTCCACCCTGCAGGCACTCTGCGTCTATTCCTGATGAAGGGCTTTTGCCCAAAACATCGATTTTCCTGCTCCTTGGATGCTGCCTGAACTGCTGTGCTTTTCCAGCACCACTCTAATCTAGAACATGAATGCTGAACCCAAATATGAGGTACTGGGCAAATGTAGGTAAGATTTTCAAAAATACAAAATAGAACTTGAAACAGACCATTCAAACCTCAACAATCCAATGGCAAATCTATTTGAGTTTCGGGTTCCTCTTTCTCATCTACCCCAATCATCTTTGATGCCCTCACCCAAGAAGAATCTATCTGTCTTTGCTTTGATATTATTCAATGACTCTGCCTCCATTGCCTTCTGAAGCAGAAAGTTACAAAGTCACACAACACTGTCGGAGAAACAAAAATCTCAGCATCTGTAACCAAAAGGGTAACCCCTGATTTTAAATGGTTCTTAGCTCTAGACTCACCTAAAAGGAAAAACAGCCTTTCCACAGCCACCTTATAAGACCGTATAAACATCAATCAAGTCATGACTCAGAGCAATGTAAACAGGATATCTTAAATTATTAGAATTCATTAAAGCCTGCACATCTTCATTCTGCAAAACCTGATTTCCATGCATCAGGAGGAATAGGTCCAGCCTCAATCAGCACCTAAAGAGGATGGACCTTTTGTAATTAATGGATATCTGCAGAAGCAACCAGATAAACAAAGCAGGCTATATTGAACACCAACTTTTAGCCTATCACTTATATCATCCTGATCACAATGGTCAAATGTATACAAATTGCCCTGACAAAAAATACAATTCTCTATCTGGTCTTACTTCAAATACCACTTAAATCTACCCAAAAATTTCATTCTACTTCCAAACAAAAGAAACAAGCATTTGCGACAATCTTCACCGAAAGTGCCAAGTGGATGATTCATTTTGGTCTAGTCTGGATATCACCAGCATACAGAAGCTCACTACATGGTTTGAGGCACTGGATACTGCAGATGCTCAAGGCCAAATAATATTCTGGCAATAGTAATGAAGACTTGTGCTCTAGAGCTTGCTAAACTCCTCACCAAGCTGTTCGAGTATAGCTACAATATTGGTATCTCCTGTGATGAAGTTGAAGGTGTGTACTGTACCTTTCAGAGAGAGTGAATGCTGTTCTGAACTGACAGCTTAATAAGCACCTATGTATATGATTAGTTAGCAGTCTCAGAGTGTTCTGGAAAATTGAAAATATGTAATACTTGGCTGTGAAATGGATACCTGAGTTTTGGTTGTTGTTTAGACAACAATTTGAATTTAACCAATCAGTTTAAATTATGCCCCAGGATGCTAAAATCCAATCTAGATTAAATTTATTGCTTTGCCAATATTGAATCAATGAGATTATCCAATGTGGGGGATATAAAAATGCAGAGTTTTTGAAAGTTGGAGAGAGAGCAACTGCCATCAGCACAGATCCAGGAAATTAGGAAATACTCTCTAACAAAGGTATGTTTTCATATAAAACATACTTGCAGTAAATAAAAAGAAGGTGATCCAGGGAATTCAGCAGCAGGACGAGTGAAGTCACAGAAGACGACAGCAGTTGGGGTTTGAAATTATGTTGATGTAATTTTAGTAAGTGCTTTATTGGAACAGGAGATTGTTATAGAGTTGGAGGCTGGTAATAAGCAGTTATGAGAAAGGGAGGCTTCGAGTTATGAATAGTTATTTTTAATGTTCACTTTTAGAGTAAAGAAAAATTGAAATTATTTTCTTTAAATAGTGAATTTGGGAGTTCTCTGTGACTCATATTTTAATAGATTATGAGGCAAGGTGAGCTTTTCTAGGTCAAGATTAGAGTGGTGCTGGAAAAGCACAGCAGGCCAGGCAGCATCCGAGGAGCAGGAAAATTGACCTGATGTCCTGATAAAGGGCCTTTGCCCTAATCTTTGATTTTCCTGACTCTAATCTCCAGCATCTGCAGTACCCACGTCGGCCGAGCTTTTCTGGGTGTTTGGTTTAATTAACAGAGGGGTTGACCACCATGTCGTAATACGATGCAACAATGTGGAAGATCGCCTACGTATGTCTCATACACAAATAAAGGATGAATCCAACCCAGCCAACTAACACCTTATCAGTCAGTCATCAGTAAAGCGATGAAAGGTGTCATCAATAGTGTTCAATGATCCTGAGTTTGAATTCTATCTGGGCACTCAGTTCCTGATCTGATTAAGACCATCGTTCAAGCATGAGCTGAATTCTAGAGATGATTTGGAGTTACTAGTGTTGGACTGGGGTGGACAAAGTTAAAAATCACAAAATACCAGGTTATAGTCCAACAGATTTAATTGGAGGCACTAGCTTTTGGAGCGCTGCTCCTTCATCAGATGGTTGTGGAGGACACAATTGTAAGACACAAGTTTATAGCAAAAGTTTACAGAGTGGTGTAACTGAAATTATATATTGAAAAATACCTTGCTTGTTTGTTAAGTCTCTCATCTGTTAGAATGACCATGATAGTTTCACTTCTTTCAAATGTAAATCACAACACGTTTTTTAAAAGTTATATTCTCAGCTTAACTGCAACTTGGTGTTGTGTGATTTTTAACATTCTAGAGATGAAGTCAGAGAAACTGTCATCAAGACTGAATTCATCCAAGTGTGGTATCAAGGACTCACAGCAAAATTGCAATCAGCGGGAACCAGAGGAAAACTCTCTGCTGGTTGGATTATCTGGCACATAGGAACATGGTAGTGGTTGTTAGAGGTCAGGCTTCTCTTTTCCAGGACCTCTTTGCAGGAGTTCCTCAGGACAGTGTCCTATGCCCAACCATCTTTAGCTGCTTCATTGATGACCTTCCCTCTATCATTACAGCAGAAGAGGGATGTTTGCTGATGGTTGCACAATGGCCAGTACAATTCATGAGTACTAAGACACTGGAAGCAGTTCATGTTCAAATGTAACAAGATCTGGACAACCTCCAGGCTTTGACAGAAAAGTGGAAGGTAACATTCACAGCACACAAATGCCAGGCAATGACATTCTCCAATAAGAGACAAACTAACCCCTGCCCCATGACACACAATGGTGTTACCATCACTGAAACCCCACTAACAACATCATGGGGTTCACCGTTAATCAAACATTGAACTGAACTGGATTAGCTATGTAACTACAGTGGCTACAAGAACAGGTCAGAGGCTCAGAATCCTGTATTGAGTAACGCGTCTCCTGACTCTACAAATCCTGTCCACAATCTGCAAAGCACAAATCAGAAATGTGATGAAATGTTCTCCACTTGCCTGGATGGGTGCAGCTCCAACAATATTCATGAAGCTTGACATCATCCAGGACAAAGTAACCTGCTTGATTGCCACCGTATCTACAAGCATCCACTACCACTCCCACCACCACCAAGAATGCGTACTATCTTAAAGATGCAAAGAAGAAATTCACCAATGATCCTTAGGTAGCACCTTCTGAACCCTTGGCCACTACCATCTTGAAGGACGAGGGCAACAGATGCATTGGAATACTGCCATCTGGAAATTTCTACCCAAGCCTCTCACTATTCTGGTTTGGAAATATATCACCATTCCTTGATTACTGCTGGGTCAAAATCCTGAAGTTTGTTCCCTAATTGAACTTGTAGGGGCCTTCCTACAGCAAATAGATCGTAGGAGTTCAAGAAGTCAGTTCACCATCAAGTTCTCAAGAGCAAATAGGGATGGGCAATAAATGCTGGCCTGGCCAGCAATGCCCACATCTCATGAATGGATAAATGAATGAAAAAATACATAAACATTATGTTAGAGTCCCAGTGAACTCCAGTTTTCTTTCCCCTGTGCATATGTGTTTTATTTCAGTGCTTGCCTTTGTGACAGTAAATGGTTGTGAATCTTACTTTTTAAGCACATAGGATGGAACCTTACCAGGCCCTGAACAACATGAATGGTGGTGAAAAATTTGGAAACAAAGCATGAAAAGTCCAATGAGATCACTTTTTAAAATTAGGAACAAGTCGCATTGTCTAACAGAGCTCCAGAGGTCAAAACAAGAGTCATGTTAGTGAGTGGCAAACGGTCTAGGTAATGGGGAATATCGGTTATTACCACCCTCATTATACTTAATTGCACCTCATTAATACGCAAGATCCTATTCTAGCATGGAGCTAGATAGAAGGCAGTCACCAAGAATTCCTGACATGATACCTGGTGACTTCATCTTGATACTGGTTCCTATGGATTGCTATCTTTGATATCCAGCACCAATATCCTAGGGCATGTACATAGGCATCAGCCATGTGCACCCACACACACAGACATTAACATTTGACATGTGTCTGCACCAACACGGCACATCTCCATTCTACTCAAAGAATGCTTCTGTACTGTCATGCTACACTTGGGGAACTACCATTGGAATACTCCTGCAAGGACATTCTGCACAAATCACCCAACTCACATACAGTGGACCAAGCTGCATCTTAGGACTGTTTGTTTGTTTTCCTAGCTTCACAGCATCCCTGCCTTGTCTTCCCTTGACTTTTAGCATTTTCCCCACTGAAGCATTGCTACCAGGCAAATGGTACTTTTGCCTTGTCTTGTGTTTTAATGCAAACGCAAAGCCAACTAGCTTGCCCTGGATGCCAGGAGTGATCAGTAAAGGGGATGGACATGTTGCTGGATAGCTCTGTGCTATGTGAATCTCACACCTACACCATGCGCCAGTGGTATATGTGCCAAACAGATTGGATGTGCTTAAAGCTAATGTCTCAAAGTCTAATGAGAGTAGTCTGCAATGAAATTAAGGTAAAAACCATTCAGTCAAGGAGTCTTGGCCCAAGAAATCCAGGCCAACCTCCAGTTTTAGTCCAGAGGCTGCAGCACAGTCATTCAGCTACTCAGAGTGGCAAAGATCATAATGATCTCTTTGCTGAAGCTGAGATGCCAAATGTTTGCCACCCCACCACCATCTTAGCGTTCTCTTCCCTAATGTGGGCTGTTTCTTCCCGGAACGAGAGAAATTGAAGGACTGAATGAGGTGCAATTAAGTGGCACAACTTTTAGTGCTGGAGCAGGTGTGAGTATGCAGGCAGCACAGAGACTGTTCAGTGTTTGCGTTGTGGGCAGTCGGGCGATTGAGAGTGAATGGTGGAACATATTGCTGGCAATAGTGATTCCATTTTACTGGAAGGATACCAGGGAACCACAGGCCAGTGAGTCTGACATCAGCAGTAGGGAAGCTGTTGGAGAAAATAGTGAAAGAGAAAACTAATCCCCATTTAAGAGACAAGATTTGGTCGGGGGCAGAGTGGTGCTGGAAAAGCACAGCACATCAGGCAGCATCCGAGGAGCAGGAAAATCGACATTTCGGGCCGGAACCTTTCATCAGGAATGAGGCTGGGAGCCTCCGGGGTGGAGAGTTGTTAGAATTTCGAATGCCCTGGCTGGGACAGAAGTGGAAGCAGATCCCATTGGAGGTTTCAGAAGAGAATGGTATATATGTTTGAAAGGGATGAATTCCGATGGCTACAGAGATAGGGCAGGAGAATGGGACTGAGTAGCTCTTTCGGGAGTTGGTATAGACACGATGGGCTGAATAGCCACCTTTTTACTGTATAATTCTATGAATTTATTCTTAATAGATGTCATTGTGCAGATGCCTGGACAATGTCATTGTGGTAGCCATATCAAGAATCCTTTGATTAATTGCGAGAGTAACGCTACAGATCCACACTTTGAGAATCTATGAAGATTATCATTACTCCAGCCAGAGATTTATGTGCCATCAGACCACAGTACAACAACGAAGTTGTTGAGAAGTTCTCTAATGACACTGTCCGATTTTGGTTTCTCAATGGGGTGAATCTAAAGAAAGGAGATGGCTAACATTTGGAGTCCAAAGTCTCTATAATCTCTTCCAGGACACTTGCTATTGAGTGTGTATCTGTGCTGAGTATATTAGTGACAGGGAACTTTCCTGTACTGGGACCTGGAGTATCCATATTCTTCATGGTTCTGATGAAAGCAATCATCTAAAACAGTAGGTGTTTCATTCTTCATATATTTCCAATATTTTCTGTTTTTATTTCTCCGTGATAGCCTACCATTGCGACTGAAAAATAGTGCAAGATGTGAGAGACCTATAAGAGGGAGAAACATACAGCGAATTAGGAAGGGGATGTGAAATATGAAAACAATTTGGATGATGTAATCAATTGAAATTTCAACATTTTTCTACCATAAAATGATAGAACATTGGAATTATGTCCATATTTTCCACATGCTAACTTCCCAACTTAGAGAAGCTTAATAGAGACATTGGATATTTTTCTTTGCAGAGAAAGGAAGACTTTATCATTATCACCAACGTGTTCTGAGGCAAGTGTTACTGACTAGTTTCACAGCATCTTTCTTGCTATCGATGATATGTGATAAAAGATACCATATCAAAAGTAATGGAAAAAATATTAAAACTTACTAATGAAAAATGAAGTATACTACATAAAGGGAAAATAATTTAATAAATTTAGAGCTCACCTGAGTTAAATTACCAGACGTATCTTGTATGGGAATGTTAACTTTTCAACTTTTCACTTACAGCACATGGGTAAACATTGTGCTTTATCATGACGTTGTGAAACATTTAAAAAAAACTGAGGTTACAAGAGGACAAGAAAAGAAAGGATTTCCAGGAATACCTTTTACTAATAATTGTAATTCCACACTGCAGAACCCTCTAGGGCACTAACAACTAACATGCTCTCTCCTTTAACCTCTAGCACTTGTATTTGAATGGAAATCAGACAGATGGATTGAAAGACTGTTCTTTCCAATTGCTATTAGAGATCTTTAAATGACATGAGTTGAAACAGCCTCAACCTAGCAAGTTCACACCACCAATTTCTCCATTATTCAGCACTAATTAGACAGTCTCACCCAAACCAGCCATAAAGAATGAGATTATGCTTTTTCAGCTAGATATATGGGAATATTTTTGGAATAAGGCAAAGGAATTTTTCTCTGCATCTCTGTTACCTTGTGCCTGGTGAATTGTCTAACCCTGGCACAGCAAGCATAAGATGAATCCTTTTCTCACAAAATCATCTGCATGGCACGATAAAGGTGAACTCTTTAGTGATCATCATTTATAAGGAATAACACAATGGAAAGATGCTGTGGAACTTGAAAGGCTTCAGAAAAGATTTACAAGGGTGTTGCCAGGGTTGGACGATTTGAGTTATAGGGAGAGGCTGAACAGGCTGGGGCTGTTTTCCCTGGAACATCGGAGGCTGAGGGGTGACCTTATAGAGGTTTACAAAATTACGATGGGCATGGATAGGGTAAATAGGCAAAATCTTTTCCCTAGGGTGGGGAAGTCCAGAACTAGAGGGCATAGGTTTAGGGTGAGAGGGGAAAGATATAAAAGTGACCTAAGGGGCAACCTTCTCACACAGAGGGTGGTACGTATGTGGAATGAGCTGCCAGAGGAAGTGGTGGAGGCTGGTACAATTGCAATATTTAAGAGGCACTTGGATGGGTATATGAATAGGTAGGGTTTGGAAGGATATGGATCGGGTGGGACTAGATTGGGTTGGGATATCTGGTCGGCATGGACAGGGTTAGACCGAAGGGTCTTTTTCCATGCTGTGCATCTCTGTGATTCTATGACTCTATGAGAGATGCTGGAGGAGAAACTCATCTTAGTCAGCATTGCAAAGTGAATGCTATTGAATCAGCAGCCCACTTCACAATCTGAATGTTTTTAATGGATAATTAAACCTATGAAACTGGCTGCCAGTTCACTACCACCTCTTTTGTGTTACTTTTTAAAATATATTTCATAACATTGTGTGGGCGGCACGGTGGCTCAGTGATTAGCACTGCTGTCGCACAGCACCAGGGTCCCAAGTTCGATTCCAGCCTCAGGCGACTGTCTGTGTGGAGTTTGCACATCCTCCCAGTGTCTGTGTGGGTTTCTTACGGGTGCTCCAGTTTCCTCCCACAGCCCAAAGATATGCAGATCAGGTGAATTGGCCATGCTAAATTGCCCATGGTGTTACATTAGATTCCCTACAGTGTGGAAACAGGCTCTTCAGCCCAACCAGTCCACACCGACCCTCTGAAGATTAACCCACCCAGACCCACTTCCATCTGACTAATGCACTTATTGCTATGGGCAATTTAACATGTTAGGTACATTAGTCAGAGGGAAGTGGGTCTGGGTTGGCTATTCTTTGGAGGGTCAGTATGACTTGTTAGGCCGAAGGGTCTGTTTCCACACTGTAGGGAATCTAATCTAATCTAATCTTGCGATGGAGCACAATATTTACACAAATGACGTAAGTAAAACACATAAAAGTTAACTCTCACATACAAAAGTATGTCTGGTATTTTAACTTATGAGGCTCTAAATTTATTAAACTACTTTCCATTTATGTAGTATATCTTGATTTTTATTGATAAGCTTTTAAATATTTTTCTAAAGATTAATTTATCCCCCACTAAAATTAGCAATGGACAGCCCAATTTAAGACAGGTTCAGTTACAATCCACAATGACAAGCAAATTGTGTGATAGACAAAGACATTCAGAAGCCCTCCCACTTTTATATTTATGTTCAGTTTTTCAACTATCTTGAACATCCTAAAACAACATCTCAATTAACTAATTCCACCACAAGTTACAATCGTTGATACACCATTGGCACAAATATCAAGACAGATGGTCATAAAGATGACAGTTCTGCTGACTTCGAAATTATCTCCTACCTTCTTCCACGTGACTCATTTTGATGTTATTGGTAATGCATCATCCAGGAAGGATGTTGTAAAACTTGAAAGGGTTCAGAAAAGCTTTACAAGAATGTTGCCAGGATAGGAGGATTTGAACTACAGGTAGAGGCTGAATAGGCTGGGGCTGTTTTCCCTGGAGTGTCAGAGGCTGAGGGGTAACCTTGTAGAGGTTTATAAGATCATGAGGGAGGTGGATAGGATGAATAGATAAGGTCTTTTCTGAGGTTAGTGGCATCCAAAACAAGAGGGCAAAGGTTTAATAGGAGAAGGGAAAGATTTAAAAGGGCCCAAAGGGGCCAGTTTTTCACACAGAAAGTGTATGGAATGAGCTGCCAGAGGAAGTGGTGGAGGCTGGTAAAATTACACCATTTAAAAGGCATATGGTTGGGTATATGAATAGGAAAGGATTAGGGGGATATGGGCCAAAGGCTGGCAAATATTGGAGTGGGAGGAGTGACAGCAAGGACCAGAGGCCCGATGGGAAGATAAATTTAAAATATAGAAGCTTACCTCGGGAGCTCAGCGTTCTTCAGTTTTTCCAATGGCAGTTGCAATGGGAGGAACGACAGCGAGGGCCAATGGCCTGATGGGAAGATAAATTTAAAATATATAAAAACTTACCTCATGTATAGGCAGCGCACACACTGAGCAGGAACAGACACGGGACTGCTGGGTAAGTGAGGCTTTATATTTGGATGGTTGCTCTACCTGAAACACGACTCGGGTAGTGTCCCCCATTCATCCTCCTCCTCTAACCAAATCAAAAGGTTCTGTGCACCAGATTGGTAAGGTGACTGATGTTTATGTTTTTTTTAGGTTTTCAGTAGTCTCATTAGGAATTTAGAATTGTGGGAATAGAGGTTAGGGCAGTTGAATGTTCCTCCTGCAGAACGTGGGAGGTAAGGGTCACCAGTAGTATCCTTGCTGACTGCATCTGTGGGAGGTGCACCCAAATCCAGCTCCTCGAAAACCGCATTAGGGAACTGGAGCCGGAGCTGGATGAACTTTGGATCATTCGGGTGGTGGAGGGGGTTATTGAGAGGAGTTATAGGGAGATATTCACACCTCAGGAAAAAGAAGAAGGTAGATGGGTTACAGTCAGGGGACAGAAAGGGAACTGGCAGGCAGTGCAGGGATCCCCTGTGGCCATTCCCCACAATAACAAATATACCATTTTGGATAATGTTGGGGGGGATGAAGTACCAGGTGTAAGCAATGGGGCACAGGTCTATGGCACAGAGTCTGTCCCTGTTGCTCAGAAGGGAAGGGGAAAAGGAGCAAAGCATTAATCATTGGAGATTCCATAGTTAGGAGGACAGATAGGAGGTTCTGTGGAATGAGAGAGACTCACAATTCATGTGTTGCCTCCCAGGTGCCAGGGTTTGTGACGTCTCTGAGCCTGTTTTCAGGATCCTTGCAAGGGAGGGGGAGCAGCCCCAAGTTGTGGTCCACATAGGCACCAACGACATAGGTAGGAAGAGAGATGGGGATTTAAGGCAGAAATTCAGTGAGCTAGGATGGAAGCATAGAGCTAGAACAAACAGTGCCACGTGCTAGCTGGACGAGGAATAGGGAGAGAGAGAGAAGTTGAACATGTGGCTATGGGGATGGTGCAGGAGAGAAGGTTTTGGATTCCTGGATAATTGGGGTTCTTTCTGGGGTAGGTGGGACTTCTACAAACAGGATGGCCTTCACCTGAACCAATCTTGGGTACCAATATCCAGCAGGTGGAATTTGCTAATGCTGTTCGGGTAGGTTTAAATTAATTCAGTAGGGGGATGGATAACGAAATTGTAGCTCCAGTGTACAGGAGGTTGAGAGTAGTGAGGTTAAGAAAAGTCAGAAAAGGACTTTCAAGGATTCGTCTGCTGAGGGAGTATGGGCTAAGATTAGAAACAGGAAAGGAGAGGTCAACTTGTTGGGTGTTTTCTACAGACCTCCAAATAGCTCCAGAGATAATAGAGGAAAGAATAGTAAAGATGATTCTCGATAGGAGCGAGAGTGACAGGGTGGGGGACTTTAACTTTTCAAATATTGACTGGGAATACTATAGTTCAAGTACATGGGTCAGCTTTTGTCTAATATGAGCAGGAGGGTTTCCTGATACAGTATGTAGACAAGCCAACAAGGGGCAACGCCACTTTAGATTTGGTACTGGGGAGTGAACCCAGCCAGGTATTAGATTTGGAGGCAGGTGAGCATTTTGGTGACAGTGACCACAATTCACTTCTGTTTACTGTAGTAATGGAAAGGGATAGGTATATAACACAGGGCAAGAATTATAGCTGGTGGAAAGGCAATTACAATGTGATTATGCAAGATTTAAGCTGCATAAGATTGGGAAGGAAACTGCAGGTGATGGGCACAATTGAAATGTGGAGCTTATTCAAGGAATTGTGTGTCGTTGGTAAGTATATACTGGTCAGGCAGGGAGGAAGTTGTCAAGTGCGGGAACCATGGTTTATCAAGGAAGGTGAAGGTCTTGTCAAGAGAAAGAAGGCAGCTTATGTTAGGATGAGACCTGAAGGCTCAGTTAGGGCGCTTGAGGGTTACAAGTTAGCCAGGAGAGACCTAACGAGAGAACAAAGATGAGCCAGGAGGGGACATGAGAAGTATTGGCAGATAGGATCAAGGAAAACCCTAAGGCTTTCTATAGGTATATCAGAAATAAAAGAATGATTAGAGTATATTAGGACCAATCAAGGACAGTAGTGTGAAGTTGTGCATGGAGTCAGAGGAGATAGGGGAAGCGCTAAATGAAATTTTTTGTCAGCATTCACACTAGAAAAAGGCAATGTTGCTGAGGAGAATATTGTGATGCAGGCTACTAGACTAGATGGGATTGAGGTTCACAAGGAGGAGGTGCTAGCAATTCTGGAAAGTGTGAAAATGAATAAATCCCATGGGCTGGATGGAATTTATCCAAGGATATTCTTGTAAGCCAGGGAGGAGATTGTCGATCCTTTGGCTTTGATCTTTATGTTGTCATTGTCTGCAGGAATAGTGCCAGAAGACTGGAGGATAGCAAATGTCATTCTCTTGTTCAAGAAGGGGAGTAACAACCCTGGTAATTATAGACCAGTGAGCCTTACTTCAATTGTGGGTAAAATGTTGGAAAGGATTATAAGAGATGGGACTTATAATCATCTAAAAAGGAATAAGTTGATTAGGGATAGTCAACACAGTTTTGTGAAGGGTAGGTCATGCCTCAATAATCTTACTGAGTTCTTTGAGAAGGTGACCAAATAAGTTGATGTGTGTAAAGCAGTTGATGTGGGTAAAGCAGTTGATGTGGTATATATGGATTTCAGTAAGACATTTGTTAAGGTTCCCTATGGTAGGCTATTGCATAAAACACAGAGGCATGGGATTGAGGGTGACTTAGCGGTTTGGACCAGAAATTGGCATGCTGAAAGAAGACAGAGGATGGTGGTTGATGGAAAATATTCATCCTGGAGTTCAGATACTAGTGGTGTACTTCGAGGATCTGTTTTGGGGCCACTGCTGTTTGTCATTTTTATAAATGACCCGGATGAGGGCATGGAAGGATGGGTTACTAAATTTGCGGATGACACTGAGGTCGGTAGAGTTGTGGATAATGCTGAAGGATGTTGTAGGTTACAGAGGGACATAGATAAGCAGCAGAGCTGGGCTGAGAGGTGGCAAATGGAGTTTAATACGGAGAAGTGTGAGGTGATTCACTTTGGAAGGATCAACAGGAATACAGAGTACTGAGCTAATGGCAAGATTCTTGGTAGTGTAGATGAGCAGAGATCTCTGTGTCCAGGTACATAGATCCTTGAAAGTTGCCACCCAGGTTAATGAGGTTGTTATTGGTAGAAGGATTGAGTTTTGGAGCCATGATGTCATGCTGCAGCTGTACAAAACTCAGATGTGGCCACATTTGGAGTATTGCATACAGTCCTGGTCACTGCATCATAGGAAGGATGTGGAAGCTTTGGAAAGGGTTCAGAGAAGATTTACTAGGATGTTGTCTGATATGAAGGAAAGGTTTTATGAGGGAAGGCTCAGGGACTTGAGGCTGTTTTCATTGGAGAGGAGAAGGTTGAGAGGTGACTTAATTGAGATGTATAAGATAATCAGAGGGTTAGATAGTTTAGACATTGAGGGCTTTTTTCCTTGGATGGTGACAGCTAACACGAGGTAACATAGTTTTAAATTTGAGGAGTGATAGATGTAGGACACATGTCAGAGGTAGTTTCTTTACTCAGAAAATAGTAAAGGTGTGGAATGCACTGCCTGCAACAGTTGTAGCCCCTCCAACTTTAAGGGCATTTAAATGGTCATTGGATAAACATGTGGATGAGAATGGAATAGTGTAGGTTAGATGGGCTTCAGATTGGTTTCACAGGTCAACGCAACATCGAGGGCCGAAGGGTCTGTACATTGCTGCAATGTTCTATGTTCCATGTTCTAAATAGAACTGGATTAATTTAGGATATCTGGCCAGCATGGACAAAGGGTCTGTTTCCGCGCTATACAAATCTATGACTTTATGACTGCTTCTTGCGTTGTGGTAGAGCCCGTTTGAGAGAACAAACTCGATATGTATGACTTTCTTGTAATATTTAGGAAAGAGCTCACCTGAAGAATTGTGAGAGTCATTAATAGTAATCTGGTACCAAAAGTGTTAAGAGAAATACTTAACACCCGTTAAATGAGGGCTCACACCAACCACTGGAATACTTATTCGATTAGCAAGGAGACAGGCAAAGCAAATTAGTCTTAATTAGTCTTTCTGTATCAGAAGGTTAAAATTGTACCTTTCTGCACAAACGAAAGTCAATTGTATTAGTAATAGATGATCAACTGATGTTTGCTACAGCTACAGATTAAGTAGAAATTGTGGTTTACTGAAGCATTTTCCAGGCAGTCAAGATTAACACCTTCCTGATCAAAATGGCAGAATTTTAGCCAAATGTAAATAATTACAATTAGGGTTTGCCTGTATATGTCTGGTGCTTAGCTTGGGTGAAAAAGTCATCATATTGTTCCAGTTGAAATCTACAGCAGGACATATAAAGGGGGCAAAGTTTACTTGGGCATGGGTAGGAAATTGGCAGTTGTTAATCAGCCACCCATTGCAATTCAGACCCAATCTATCCAGAGCATGATTCATCACCATCAGTCTTCTAACCTGTGCACAAGTGAAAATGTTCCCACTATCTTTCCAAATGACACATTTTTACTGAGACCATTAGCTTCTATGAGTTAAATGTGTAGATTTATACACTACACAACATGGGATAATAGTACGGCTTGACAGGGGTCAGAAAGCATTGCTTAAACAGTCTTATATAACGAAATGTGGCCAATGGTAGGGACTGAAAAGCAAGTAAGAGCTGCCTGTGCCTGTACTTACACTCTCTGTCATAAGCATGCCCCACTGATAAAATTGCTTTACTTTCAAGTAATGGACCAATGATGTGATTTCCTACATCCTCTACTAGAGCGAGTAAAATTATAAGAGGTCTTTGTTACAGCGGAGGTAAAGTATACATCCATTACTGTGCTCCAGCAGATGCCCTGGATGAACTTAATTGCAATAAAACTGCTCTTTGGTCAGCACTCTCATGCTACCTTTTCAGCATCCTGAACCAATATACATTCCCCTCTGTTCATACTTCTCAGGGTTTCCTGAAATACCGTGTCTCAAATGTCCTTGCAGTACTTAGAGTTGATGCAACATGTCTGTTGTCAACTGCCTGATCCAACCTCAGTGAGAGCCTGTTCTGCAACACATTATCATTCTCCAATGCTGCATCGATCCTACATTGATTTGACTCTGCTTTCCAGCTTTGGCCTATCTTATAATAATTAGATAGGCAGTCAGCATATTAATATTTATATTAATAACATTGCACCATACTACAATCATATTAAAATGCCTACTTGTTTACCACTTATCTAGAATGAATATCATGATCATATTCTGCCTAAGGGTACATTTCTTGCCTCCAGAATATCAACTATGTGTCTACACAATCTGACCACACCGTCTCCTCAATGTCAGAAAACATCCTCAATGTATGGCTCTTTGTCTTTTAAATAAATCTTTTATCTTCTGTGCCAAATCCCATGAACTTTAAGCTAGTTTAAATTTCATGCATCTCATGACACCACATGCCCATGCCTAATCCTCCTGGCTGTGTTGTGGAAGCTCTTTCAGAAAAATGGCATTGTGTGCCACCTTATGCATCTGTAATAATTGCTCGCCTTCAATCACCCCGTTATGATTTGTTCTCCTATACTGTGGCCAATGCTCACGGTGCTGGCTTTGGTGAATTACCACTGATTAATTGACATGCCTTCTGTGCTTTGTTACCTGATACTCATAAGACTGAAAAATGATCATCGCTCTAAACCACCAAGCATGAGGTCCTAACCCTTCCTCAAACAATTATGTGTGAACCAATTTTCAGAGAACAATTTCTCAGTGTCAGTTTGTACAATGCATCATAAAATGTTGTACTCCCTCCACCTGAATATTACTTCAAGTATATTTAAGTTGCTCCATTAGTCTTTAGCAATAACAGTTGCAAGCTTTCCACAATATTTAAAATGTCTGATGATACTCTTCTTTCATTGATTAAAGACATTAAGTCTTACTTGTCTGAAATGTCAATTTTGCATCCATTAGATCTATAACTAAAAGAACAGCAAGCACTTTCCTCTTACCATAACCCACATATAGAGTTCTCATGATGCGGACTTGTGTTAATTTATGTTCTGGATCGCCTAAGAATAGAGGGGTTGCCTCCTCCACATATCAGGAAAGCGAGGAGCAGATGGATAAACTGCTAAATGTTCTGGAAAAAAAAAGCCTTTTGAGTTAATTCAAACTGACTTATTCATTTTCTGAGTCTGATTAAAAGAACTCATAATGATACTCTTGCCAAAATGAAAACACTATCACACATTGACATGTACCACATCTACGTTTCCAAAGTCTAAGAACCCTGCAGAGAGTGATAATAATTTCATGGCAAATTCACAATCATTTAATTATAAAATTTTTGTGAAAAACCAACAGGTTATTTGACGGCCGAAGCTGTCATAGTGAGAAGTGTAATCTATATTTTGTTTTCTGAATGAAAAACATTAAATGTGATGCAAGGGCTGTCACTGCAAGAGCCATAATTTCCTTCCCCACAACACCCCTGTAACTTGAATGTGAAAATGGCTCTGTCTGCATTGGCTTCACTTCTTAATGATAAAAATTGAATAGTGCAAAACACGTTAATTCTGATTGCTGTTGATGGATAATGTTTAATTCCTTAAATTGAGTCAAGTTTCATTCCAATGAGCATGAAATAAAAATATAAACATCTGTATAATAAGATTTGTAGGATCCTATTAAAATTGGAAAATGCTATTGCTGGCTGTTGCATTTAATGTTCCTCTGGGCTCTGATTTCCAACAGTTCAAGAGCATTGTAGTGAAGAGATTTCAATTTCTCACAATATTATAATATTGAATGTTAGGAAATTATGCTTCCTACTTTCAGTGCGTAGCATTAAAACAGAAGAGAAGAAAAGAAGACAATTTCACGCAGAGCTGACCTAAGCTGCTCAAATTGTGCTGTTTCCACCACTCTGCCTAGGCTTATCAGTGAATACAGTATTTGCAATATACTTTGACAAGGAAAAGAAGCAGCGAACAGAGTCAGAGGAAGAGCTATGCATCCGTCAAGATT
This sequence comes from Chiloscyllium punctatum, assembly GCF_047496795.1. Taxonomy (NCBI): domain Eukaryota; kingdom Metazoa; phylum Chordata; class Chondrichthyes; order Orectolobiformes; family Hemiscylliidae; genus Chiloscyllium; species Chiloscyllium punctatum. The sequence continues at coordinate 107,161,688 of NC_092745.1, read as the reverse complement.
TTGATAAAGAACACAATTAATGTTCACCTTCAAGGTGATCAAGGCAAAAGTATTGCCAAAGGTTTACACTTCAGCCACTGTTTTTTTTCCCTTAATGGACCTCACTAGTTTAGAGTGCAGGTGTGGGAAAAAAAAATTGCTTTGATCCAGAAATGTGAGAAACATTCAGAGATCAAGGTTGCAAAATAATTTCACGTCGGATCACTGTCTGCTTTTTCTGACAGCAGGATGATGGGCTGAACACAAACAATAATGAAACAGTCGAAAAGTAATGTGAAGCAGCAGGTTAGCTAGCATGATAGGTTTTTTCATAATGTCTCTTCATCTCTGCGTTGTCCAATTTATCTCCACTTTTTCTGCCAACAAAAACTATTTCACAGAGTATATATTAAAACTGGATAAAGTATCACCTATCTATTGCTAAATGAAATACTTTATTATTAAATGCATGAATGTTCGAGATAAATTTCCTGCCACCTTTTCGAATGATACCAGATGGTTCCACCATATTATCAATTAAAATATTATATAATTGCATTCCAATTCCATCCTGAGTTTAAGCTATAAATCAGTAGAGGCAAGAGTTCAAGTGCACTATCCTTCCATCTGTAATCCAATTCAACTTTGCCTGAATAGCACAGCTAAAACTCTTCTTGGTGACAACTGCCTGGATTAGGCTTCACTTTAGACCATGTTTCACCTTTGCAGTCTAGGATAGAATCGAGCTGAGACACAGTGGCAGCAAGCCGCTGCACAAGATCTTTCAACAGGTTTGGTTCGGTTTCTGTTCAACATAATGCCACAGTGCAGGCAATGCACTTTGAAACTATGTGCTACTCAAACTGCAACATAATAGTTTGATAATTTCCTTCAGGTTTCTAATTCCACCGAGATTTGAAGCAGAGGTATACAGTTAGGCAAATATAAAAAAGCCTGGTAGATACTTTTGGGACAGAAGTGGAATTTTCTTCCATGGCCGCCCTGATATCAACTTGGATTGGATGGGGAAAACCTTTTAAACCTCAGACAATGAAACCTACCACCATTTCCCCACCCTAACTGGGAATTCCCACCTCCTGTCCTATCAATAAGGCTGCTTGCCATTCTTCCCTCTTTGCCAAATACACAGCAATGACAGCTGGCTCTGAGCTCAGGAAGCTATGACGTTGACTGCCTTTCTATCCCAGTTATTAAAATAGTTGCAGCAGGCTCTAGGAAGTGAAGATGGAGTTCTTATTAAGTGCTCTTCTGACGTTATGGAATTATCCTTGTCACATAATGGCTGGAGATTCATTACTAGTACTATGTCAAAAAAAGGGTCTGACTGTGGTAAATAAAATGGAGCAGGATCACCTCACTCTGAACGAATAATTCCCCTATGTAATATAGCAAAAATATCAATAACAAAGATTGTTACAATAGCAGAATCATAGAATCTCTACAGTGTGGAAGCAAGCCATTTGGCCCATTGAGGCCCACTGACCCTCTAAAGAGTATCTCACCCAGACCCACCCTCCCCCAACCTTGATCCTGCATTTCCCATGGCCAATCCATCTAACCTGCACACTCCTGGACACTATGAGCAATTTCCCATGAGAAAAATCCACCTAAACCTGCACACCCGTGGACACTATGAGCAGTTTCCCATGGCCAATCCACCTAACCTGTACACCCCTGGACACTATGAGCAATTTCCCATGGCCAATCCACCGAACCTGCTCGTCTTTGGACTGTGTGAGGAAACCTAAACAGACACAGGTCGAATGTGCAAGCTCCATGCAGACAGTCACCCAAGGGTGGGATCAAACTGATGCTGTGAGGTAGCAGTGCTAATCACTAAGCCACCTTGCCACTCAAGTTGAAGTTAGAGTAAAAGTTTCCTATCAAAAATACATGGGAAGAACTGATATCGAGAATTATATATCCTGGTGAATAAGATGAGACTAATATTGATAGTATGCCATTTGAGCTGCCATTTTTCAGATAAAACTTTTTTGACTCTAGTCAGCGTGCTCATGTTATTTTAATAGATCCATTTGTATTTGAAGAAGAACAAAGTGTCTTTCTTGTGTTCTGGCAAATATCCCTGCATTTGCCATTCCCCAGAATATACAGAGGTTTCAGTCATTCAGTCATTGAGTTTTGCAGGATCTTATTCTGTACACATTGGCTGTCACATTTGCCTACTTAACATCAGTGACTGCACTTCAAAAACAATCCATTTGTTGTAAGCCGACTTGAGAAATCCCATGACAGAGAAAACATACAAAGAAAGGCAAACTGCATATTTCACTTGGGGGAGGTAGAGAGGGAAGCCGCAATTAGGTACAAGTAGTGGAACTCTCCATTGCCTTTGACCTGGCTACTGATAGGTACTGTCATGATAACAATAATCATTAACCAGGGATTGATTAACTTTTTGAGGTACTTTACTGAAAACAATAAAACACATTCCAAATTATGAAACAAACATTACAGCCCCCAAATAATTTGTGTACATGCAGGTAGCAAATTCATAGCTAACTACCTGACAGATAGAATCATACAGTTTCTGGGATCCATCAATGTTAACTCTTTTAAAGACAAGGTATACAAAAAGAACCCCTCTTCTAAAAATGAAAGTTGAAATAGTTATAATAACAGATGTGCTTAAGAATCGTTATAACAAACAGATTAATTTCAAATGCATTCAGAACTCTTGGCATTGACTTCACCTGAAGGTACTAGTAATTTCCACAGTTATCAGTCATATTGCCTGTCACTCCCGTTTGTGTTGTCAAGTTTTTATTTCATCGACTACAATTCCTGTTCCAGCATTTGCTAATCCTGATACACTATAGCCAAGTTCTGCTTCAGATTAGTCACTGACTCATCACATTCCTCAGGCTGTTTCAATAGTTCAAATTGCCTTGGCATTTACTGATTTGTGCCTAAAGAGCTTCCAACTCATTTTGAAATTCTCGTTTTACACCACAGATTCTGCTAATTCTGTCAAAGGCTTGGTTATCTTTTTGTTCAGTACATTTTGTTTTCCTTCACAACCTCGTCTAATAAATGTTCAACCACTTCAGCTTATTTTTTCTCTTTGTATTCTTTAAAGACCGGACTTCTTCCATTTGCTGTTTCTATAGTTATTTGGTTTCCTCTTTGTATTGCCTAAAATATTTCACTCTAACATCAACACGGGCATTTATTTCTGAAAGGACTGCTTCAGATGTGATTTACAGCTCCTTATTATTTGCACTGTGCATCTCCACTTGTTTTTTTTTCTTTGCCTATCATTTTCTCCAAATTTGTTCCGACCTCAAGCTAATATTTTTGTAGCTGCTTCTGCTGAACCTGATTTATTTTGAATGTGAGTTGCTCCAAAGCTTCCTGTGAATTACTGGTTTATGATACAGAGGTTTTAGAGTCATAGAGATGTATAGCATGGAAACAGACTCTTTGGTCCAACTCGTCCATACCAACCAGATATCCCAACCCAATCTAGTCCCACCTGCCAGCACCTGGCCCATATCTCTCCAAACTCTTCTTAATCATAAACCCAGCCAAATGTCTCTTAAATATTGCAATTGTACCAGCTTCCACCACATCCTCTGGCAGCTCATTCCATACACATACCACCCTCTGCTTGAAAACGTTGCCCTTTAGATCTCTTTTATCTTTCCTCTCTCACCCTAAACCTATGCCCTCTAGTTCTGGACTCCCCACCCTCAGGGAAAAGACTTTGCCTATTAACCCCATCCATGCCCCTCATAATTTTGTAACTCTCAATAAGGTCATCCCTCAGCCTCCGACGCTCCAGGGAAAACAGCCCCAGCCTGTTCAGCTTCTCCCTGTAGCTCAGATCCTCCAACCCTGGCAACATCCTTGTAGATCTTTTCTGAACCCTTTTAAGTTTCGCAACATCTTTCCGATAGGAAGGAGACCAGAATTGCACGCCATATTCTAACAGTGGCCTAACCAATGTCCTGTACAGCCGCAACATGACCTCCCAACTCCTGTACTCAATACTCTGACCAATAAAGGAAAGCATACCAAACGCCTTCTTCACTATCCTATCTCCCTGCGACTCTATTTCAAGGAGCTATGAACCTGCACTCCAAGGTCTCTTTGTTCAGCAACACTCCCTAGGACCTTACCATTATGTGTATAAGTCCTGCTCAGATTTCCTTTCCCAAAATGCAGCACCTCACATTTATCTGAATTAAACTCCATCTGCCACTTCTCAGCCCATTGGCCCATCTGGTCCAGATCCTGTTGTAATGTGAGGTAACCCTCTTCACTGTCCACTACACCTCCAATTTTGGTGTCATCTGCAAACTTACTAACTGTACCTCTTATGCTTGCGTCCAAATCATTTATGTAAATGACAAAAGGTAGAGGGCCCAGCACCGAACCTTGTGGCACTCCACTGGTCACAGGCCTCCTGCCTGAAAAAACAACCCTCCACTGCCACCCTCTGTCTTCTACCTTTGAGCCAGTTCTGTATCCAAATGGCTAGTTCTCCCTGTATTCCATGAGATCTAACCTTGTTAATCAGTCTCCCATGGGGAACCTTATCGATTGCCTTACTGAAGTCCATATAGATCACATCTACTGCTCAGTCCTCACCAATCTTCTTTGTTACTTTTTCAAAAAACTCAATCAAGTTTGTGAGACATGATTTCCCACGCACAAAGCCATGTTGACTATCCCTAATCAGTCCTTGCCTTTCCAAATACATGTACATCCTGTCTCTCAGGATTCCCTCCAACAACTTGCCCACCACCGAGGTCAGGCTCACTGATCTATAGTTCCCTGGCTTGTCTTTAGCGCCCTTCTTAAACAGTGGAACCACGTTTGCCAACCTCCAGTCTTCTGGCACCTCACCTATGACAACTGATGATACAAATATCTCAGCAAGAGGTCCAGCAATCACTTCTCCAGCTTTCCACAGAGTTCTCGGGTACACCTGATCAGGTCCTGGGGATTTATCCACCTTTAACCGTTTCAAGACATCCAGCACTTCCTCCTCTGTAATCTGGACATTTTGTAAGATGTCACTATCTATTTCCCTGCAGTCTATATCTTCCATATCCTTTTCCACAGTAAAGACTGATGCAAAATATTCATTTAGTATCTCCCCCATTTTCTGTGGCTCCACACAAAGGCCGCCTTGCTGATCTTTGAGGAGCCCTATTCTCTCCCTAGTTACCCTTTTGTCCTTAATATATTTGTAAAACCCCTTTGGATTCTCCTTAAATCTATTTGCCAAAGCTATCTCATGTCCCCGTTTTGCCCTCCTGATTACCCTCTTAAGTATACTCCTATTTCCTTTATACTCTTCTAAGGATTCACTTGATCTATCCTGTCTATACCTTACATATGCTTCTTTCTTTTTCTTAACCAAACCCTCAATTTCTTTAGTCACCCAGCATTCCCTATACCTACCAGCCTCCTCTTTCACCCTGACAGGAATATACTTTCTCTGGATTCTTGTTATCTCATTTCTGAAGGCTTTCCATTTTCCAGCCGTTCCTTTACCTGCGAACATCTGCCTCCAATCAGCTTTCAAACGTTCTTGCCTAATACTGTCAAAATTGGCCTTTCTCCAATTTAAAACTTCAACTTTTAGATCTAGTCTATCCTTTTCCATCACAATTTTAAAACTAATAGAATTATGGTCGCTGGCCCCAAAGTGCTCCCCCACTGACAACTCAGTCATCTGCCCTGCCTTACTTCTCAAGAGTAGGTCAGGTTTTGCACCTTCTCTGGTAGGTACGTCCACATACTGAATCAGAAAATTGTCTCGTACACACTTAACAAATTCCTCTCCATCTAAACCTTTAACACTTTGGCAGTCCCAGTTGATGTTTGGAAAGTTAAAATCCTCTACCATAACTACCCTATTATTCTTACAGATAGCTGAGATCTCCTTACAAGTTTGTTTCTCAATTTCCCTCTGACTATTAGGGCTCTATAATATAATCTCAATAAGGTTATCATCCCTTTCTTATTTCTCAGTTCCACCCAACTAACTACCCTGGATGTACTTCTGGGAAAATCCTCCCTCAGCAGAGCTGTAATGCTCTCCCTTTTCAAAAATGCCGCTCCCCCTCCTCTCTTGCTTCCCTTTCTATCCTTCCTGTAGCATTTGTATCCTGGAACATTAAGCTGCCAGTCCTGCCCATCCTTGAGCCATGTTTCTGTAATTGCTATGATATCCCAGCCCCATGTTCCTAACCATGCCCTGAGTTCATCTGCCTTCCCTGTTAGGCCCCTTGCATTGAAATAAATGCAGTTTAATTTATTAGTCCTACCTTGTCCCTGCCTGCCCTGACTGTTTGATTCACTTCTGTTCTCAACTGTACCAGTCTCAGATTGACCTCTTTCCTCACTATCTCCCTGGGTACCACTCCCTCACCTTACTAGTTTAAATCCTCCCGAGCAGCTCTAGCAAATTTCCCTGCCAGTATATTAGTCCCCTTCCAATTTAGGTGAAAAACGTCCTTCTTGTACAGGTCACTTCTACCCCAAAAGAGATTCCAATGATCCAAAAATGTGAATCATTTTTCGTTCCTTTTCCTTCTTTTTTTTCTCCATCCAACACTTTATTCTTCTTTGTGAGCTGAGCAGTTATCCCTTTACACCTCAATCATATTGGAGATGACTTTCTCAAAACCGAAAATGCCAATCCTGAGTTAGTTGCTCAACCTATTTCTTTTGAACTTGAGTTTTTTTTTCTCCACATCGGAAAGCTGAACATTTAGGTCCACTGATTCAGAAGGAAGTGAAGCGTTCCCTTCTTCCGTCACTGTCACTTCAGGCAGTGCTTCTTGAATAGTCTGCTGCAGATTTGTAACGCCTTCGTTCTCGGACTGATTCCCTGGATTAGGACTATTGTAAAGTCACAGCATGCTGATCTACCTGCATTCCCTGCTGCAGCAAAATCTGCAGCATTCAAGTCGGTTGATTGAAATTGCACCCTAGCATTATTACAGGTGGACTTGGTGAATGTTGCATACTGCAAGTTTTATAGCCACAAATTTCAATTTTTCCATGTGTGCATACCTTTTCAGAATTTGCAGGGGCAGCATATCGCCATTTACTCCTCTACCAATCACTGCCAGTTTTCTAAAGACAGATAATTTGAATTTTCATGAACACTTCAGATGATTTCATCATATTGAAAGACTTTGAGATTTCCAGTGTGGAATGTGTGTTCACTGCTTTTTAGTTGCCATGCACATTGCGAGATTCTGTTTTGTCAATCCTGTCTCTGGCAGGATGTTAGGTGGTCTTTACTGTAGCAGGAAGATATTCCTTGCATGTGCTTGGTTTGTAGCTGCAATGCCTCTGCCAAATGCACCTTTGCTGCTACACCCCTTGCAAAACTGACTGCAAGCTGGTCATTTCGTTGGTGCATGTTAAAAGCCACATGCTTCACATGTCATGCTATGTTTGGGTGTTCTAGTGAGTGTGTCAGCTGTCACGTTTATATTAAGGGCCTGTAAGCTTCATTAACCTGCAAGGACTATTTCATAATTCTATCTGCCTTGCAGTAATCTTTCAACACTGCAAGTCTTTATCTTGTCAAGCAAATCTTTCTGGAAAGTGTCCATGGGAGTTGATGCAGCCACCAATTGTTTGCTAGCTCCCCACCTGAAAAATCATAAGTCTTTTTCCCAGTATCTGCCCATGAAGTCTATGCATTCAGCAGGCTTTTGTCTAAATTGCATGAATGCTTGTCAATAAACTCAAGAGTTTAATCGGACTCTGAATGGGTCTTTAATATGGTCTATATCATTTGTGATCTTTTATCTCTTCACTGTTAATCCAGATGTGATAAGTTTGTACAGACCTTTGTTCCTAATCGCGAAGCAAATCTTAATGGCTCATTTTCCTACATCTCATGCCCAAAATCCAGAAGCCATAGCACTGATCACGAACATTTTATATATGTTAGGAGTTTTCCTCTGTCCTAATTTAAACTGGGGACTTTTTTTGTTGAATACTCTGAAGAGATGCCTTTGACTTTCATTTGCTTGCTATTGATCTAGCACATACTCTGATCACTTGCCTTTCTCAAGTGAATTAAACTGGTCTCTCCGAAGGCATTTGAGTGTTTACTGCAGATGCTGTGTTTTCAATACTTTCTGATGTGAGCTGAATGTCTCATCCACCTCAGCACAGTGTAAGGCGGTTAACATATGTTTCAGTTGTAGACTGACTCGCTTGCTGATTATTCAAACATGATAATTTCTGAGCCCCCTTCCCCCTCCCCAGTCCTGATTAAGAGTCCTGACCTGATACATTGACTTTCCTCCAGTTCTCTGACCAACTGGGCTTTTCCAGTTCCACATCTTATCAACTCAGGCCTCACAGCATAATGTTTTCACCTCTGTCCATCACGTCACGTAAACGACAGTTGTCTAACAAACAATTGTGCATCATAAACAGATTAAGTCCATGGGTTAATTCATTTAAAATTGTAAAACGCATTATAGGCTATGAAGCAAACATGAAGTGTTATATCAGAATCAAAACATTAACTCTCTTTCTCCAAAAATATTACCAAACCTGCTGAGTTTCTCGAGCCTCTTTTATTTTATTCTATATTTTCAGCATCTGCAAGATTTTGGTTTTATTACAGCAATCCAACAGATCTTTGTTTGCAGCTTCTAAAGTCACAGTGGGCTAGCAGCCAGGCAGGGGTGCAACATTGTGTACACACAGCATGTGGAGTCCTTAAGGATGAGCCATTTTAAAAACAACATATACATACCACAGGGTACAGTGTTAAAATCTTTATTTCAACATACTGTCATGACGCATCTGGATAAGTTTGCAAACTTGCATGTAGTCACGAAGAATACCAACAGTCTGACTGTGAACGATTTAGATTAAGGTAACAAGAAAAGCTTGCTATAAAACTTAATTTTCTCCTCAGCATGGAGCTTTCATGTCAATCAAAGTGCCTAACCTAGTCCATTTTCTTGAAGATAAGTGAAGATCAAATGTCTCCCTGTTAGTAAAATGGAAAGTGTATCAATAGATTATTCTATTGCCAAAATCAATACAGTCTTCATCTACCACATTCTTAAATAAAAATCTGGCATTGATATGAATTCAATAGGTAATGTTATCTGGTTATTAAGGTAGAAAGGGTATGAAATTTTATTAGAAATGTGTGACTCAAATTCATCAATCCTTTTAATTCAAAGATAATAGATATACAAAGTCATGTTTGCAATTATGTTTATAAATACAATGAAGGATAATGTATTTTTTCACATGCCAGACGTGTTGAACGCTTTTAGATTTCAGGTCAGGGAGTGCCTTTGCTCCACAATGATGATGTGTATGCGAAAAAGGCAACTGAGAAAGAAAGTGATAGTACTACACAACATTTTTGTGAACTGTTATATGACCTGACAGTTTAATGATTGTAATATTTGATGGCCTACTTAAAGTTCCTTCAGTTTCTTCACTACGTAATTCAAAAACATTTAATCCTTAATATACACCAATGCTGATACAACCAATCTATGGCTGGAGGTGTTCAAGGAGGCAATTGCCTCACTCCTGGCTAAAGAATCAAGGACAAATCTGTCCCTACCTAGTGGTGAAATAATGACCAGAATTAATGGCTGTCAGACTGAGGTCGGGGCTGTCATCCCCATCTGGGATGATGATCCACTTCTGAGAACAACCAGGCAATCATATAGCTGACAGATCTCCAGTCTAAACAGCACTGTTGCATTGCAGTGGCCACTGCTGGCACTGCAGTAGTCCTCGACAAGACCCACTGGGAGGCCAAATGAATGGTGAGTTGGGACAGTCTAAGATTAGATTAGATTCCCTACAGTATGGAAACAGGCCCTTTAGCCCAACAAGTCCACAACAACCCTCCAAAGAGTCACCCACCCAGACCCATTCCTCTACCCTGTACTTACCCCTGACTAATGCACCTAACACTATGGGGCAATTTAGCATTGCCAATTCACCTGACCTGCACATCTTTGGATTGTGGGAGGAAACCGGAGCACCCAGAGGAAACCCACTCAGACAAGGGGAGAATGTACACACTCCACACAGATAGTCACCCGAGGTGGAAATTTTTGATAGAGTCAGTCAGGCAGTTCCGAATGAGATGTCAGAATGCCACAATTCGGGAGGCTGGAAAGTGAAGAAATGGCTGCGTCATTATACTTGGGAAATGTTGGGCACAGTGTTCACAAAAAGAAGGGACTGCTCTCCACTAAGGCCATAGCTAGGCAGACAGGATTTTACTTGACCACAATGTGGTTTTGAGCCCCCTGCTTATTAAATAGCAGAAAGGAGCAGTTCCTAATGTGACCTTTATTAAACACTTATTCATGGGATGTGGATGACACTAGCTAAACCAGCATTTATTGCTCATCCCTAGTTAGGTTTCTAAATTAGGTTATTGAATTCTTTGAGGATATGACAAAACATGTTGATAAAGGTGGAACAGTGGATGTGGTGTACATAGATTTTAGCAAGTTATTTGATAAAGTTCCCCATGGTAGGCTCATTCAGAAAGTAAGGAAGCATGGGATACAGGGAAACCTGTCTTTCCAGATACAGAATTGGCTTGCCCATAGAAGACAGAAAGTGGTAATAGATGAAAAGTATTCAGCCTGGAGCTTGGTGACCAGTGTTGTTCCACAGGGATCTGTTCTGGGACCTCTGATCTTTGTGATTTTTATAAATGACTTGAATGAGGAAGGGTGGGTTAGTACGTTTGCTGATGACACGAAGGTTGGTGGAGTTGTGGATAGTTTGGAGGGTTGTGAGAGGTTGCAACGAGACATTGACAGGATGAAGAACTGGGCTGAGAAGTGGTAGATGTAATTCAACCTGGAAAAATCTGAAGTCATTCAATTTGGAAGGTCAAATTTGAATGCAGAATGTAGGGTTAAAGGTGGGATTCTTGGCAGGCTGGAGGGATCTTGGGATCCATGTCCATAGATCCCTCAAAGTTGCCACCAAGGTTCATAGGATTGTTAAGTCGTCATATGGTGTGTTGGCTTTTATTAGCAGGGGGGTTGATTTTAAGATGCGTGAGATTATGCTGCAACTCTATAGAGTCCTGGTTCAAATATGCTTGGAATATTGTGTTCTGGTCACCTCATTATAGGAAGGATGTGGAAGCTGTAGAGATGGTGCAGAGGGGATTTACCAGGATGCTGCCTGGACTGGAGGGCATATCTTATAAAGAAAGGTTGAGGGAGTGTCAAAAAGCTGGTCCCTTTTTTTCTAAAAGCTGTTCCTTTTCTCAGGGATACTGTGTCCTTTATTTTTTTCAAAGGGGTCATAAAACTCTCCCAGCTCCGAGGCGGCTGGTTCGGTACAGAGATGATAAAGGATTTTGAGAGGTCTTTTGTTTATATGTAAACAGGCCAAAGTGGTCATGTTTTAGAAGTGACCTGTAGAATGACAGATCTCGAGCTGAGCAGAGCTGTCCAGAACTAGGACTTCAACAGTGAACTGTGTGGAAACAGGTTGCTAAACTTTCTCTCTTTCTGCCCTGCTAACTTCAACCTGTCAGCATTTGTTCCATTATTTTACTGGTCTTTAAAGGAGTTTGGGACTGTTGTGCATATTCTAAACAGCGTAATTAAGTCTAGTTTGGATAAACTGCATTCTGAAGGGGTTCTTTGTTCTGTTCTTTATGTTTCATTCTATAATTTTGTGAATACATTGTTGTTTGTTTTAACCTAGCTAGCTTATTATAGGTAATTTTCATTGCACACTTACAAAGACAAATTGCAAAATTATGGTCTGGGCTTAATAATATTCTGAATGGTCTGGACTAGTCCATAACAGATTGGGGGGCTCTTTGCTGGATTTTAAACAGCGAGTGGTAGGTGCTAGTGTCTTTACTTCAGGGGTTGGTTTGTTTGGGAAGACAAAGCCTTGGTATAGTAATGGCTCTTGCAGTCATTAAAAGCTTTCTGGAAGTGGATGCGGTGACTTTGGAAGTTGCAAGAATTAGCAGAGAAGCTGGAATTGGAACTGCCTGCTTCTGTGAGGAAAGGAGAAATAATTACAGCAGTAGCTCAACATTTAAACTTGCTGGAGAAACCATCAGAATTGAGAGAGATGGCAAGAATTCAATTGCAAATGAAGCAGCTTGAGTTAGAGGTGAGTGATAAGGAAAGGGCAGCAGAAACTAAACAGTTTGAGTTACGGTTAAAAGCAGAGAGAGAGAAAAAGAGAGAACAGCAGAAGAGAGAGAAAAAGAGAGAGTGTATGAACTTCAGAAACTGGCACTTAAAAAGGAAAAAGTGAGGACTGCAGATGCTGGAGATCGGAGCTGAAAATATGTTGCTGGAAAAGTGCAGCAGGTCAGGCAGCATCCAAGCAGCAGGAGAATCGATGTTTCGGGTGTGAGTCTGAAGAAGGGCTCATGCCCAAAACGCCGATTCTCCTGCTCCTTGGATGCTGCCTGACCTGCTGCGCTTTACCAGCAACACATTTTCAGCACTTAAAAACGAAAGTCAGTTTAAAAGGCTGGTGATAAAGGCTGAAGGTAACCTTAGCGAGCAAGTAATGCAAACTCATATGGAAGAGCAGAGAGTTAAAACAGCAAGGTTAGCAGCTGAAGTGGCTGATGATGATGAGTTGGTCCATAAAACTCGGTTTGGCTTCCTGAATTAATTTCACTCCATGAGGGATAGAAATTGGTGCAAAGAGAAATCCTCACATGGAAAGGGAAAGGTAGATCTCAGTGAAGATCATAATGATAACTTACCACAGGGTAAAAAAGAAACCCTTTGGGGGGGTGGGAGGGGGGTACAAAGAAGTTAAAAAGCTCCGATGTTTTTATTGTAATAAAGTGGGCCACACAAAATCAGTGTTGGTGGGCTAGAAGAAAGCAAAAGTAGAGAAACCAGACAAGCCTGGGAGTTTTGTTGGACTAGTACAACAAAAGCACAAGGGAAGTTGGACAACTGCCTCAGAGGGTGTAAGAGGTCAGAGGTTGATTGAGGAAGAAGTGCCCGATCTGCTTAAAAAATATACATGCAAGGTTAAAGTTTGTTCACATAGGCCAGGAGTAGCAGGTAAAAAGGTTACAATATTAAGGGACACAGGATCCTCTCAGTCAAGATTAGAGTGGTACTGGAAAAGCACAGCAAGTCAGGCAGCATCCGAGGAGCAGGAAAATTGACATTTCGGGCAGGAGCCCTTCATCAGGAATGAGGCAGGGAGCCTCCGGACTGGAGACCTAAATGGGAGGGGGCTGGGGTGAAGGTAGCCTAGAGTGCAACAGGTGGATGGAGGTGGAGACAAAGGTGATAGGTCAGAGAGGAGGATGGAGCAGATAGGTGGGAAGGAAGATTGGCAGTTAAGACAGTTCATGAGGATGATGCTGAGCTGGAAGGTTGGAACTGGGGTAAGATGGGGGAGGGGAAATGAGGAAACTAGTGAAGTCCACATTGATGCCCTGGGGTTGAAGTGTTCCCGAGGCAGAAGGTGAGGCGTTCTTACTCCAGGCGTCGGATGGTGAGGGAGCGGCGATGGAGAAGGCCCACCTAGGACCTGTATGTCCTCGGCAGAGTGAGAGGGGGAGTTGTAATGTTCAACTACGGGGCAGTGGGATTGATTGGTGTGGGTGGCCCGGAGATGTTCCCTAAGCAACTGAAGAAATGAAGGATGTTTATTCAAGGAATTTCCCTAGATTGTGTGATCACAAAATCACAGAGGTACAAGTTGAAGCAAGAGAGATCAAAACGCATAGATAAGGAAGCTGACATTGCTTTATCAGGGACTTTTTTTGATCGGATAAGTGCAACAGAGCAGGAGCAATGAGGTAAACATTCAACTACCTTTAGCTCTGCTAAGCTTATTGAGTTACAGCAGAAAGGTGAGAAGTTAAAACAATTGTATCAAAAGGCATATACAGAGAAGGAGAGTAAATGTATCTGTGTGTTATTATTTAACAAACAATATCTTAATGAGGAAATGGAGACCATCACACATTCAAGAGAAATGGGCAGAAGTTCGTCAAATTGTTTTACTATTAGGGTATAGAAAGGAGGTGCTGCAAGTGGCACATGAGCTAACACTTGGAGGTTATTTCTGGGTGAGGAAAACACAGGCTGAAGTACAAAGACATTTTTACTGACCTGGACTACACAAGGATGTAGTTGAATTTTGCCAGATGTGTCATATATGTCAGCTAATCAGAAAAACCACAGACAGTAATAAAACCTGCACCTTTAAGACCCTATTCCAGTATTTGAGGAACCTTTCACAAGAGTCTTGACTGATTGCATAGGGTCCCTACCTCAAACAAAAAGTGGGAATAAATATTTATTAACAATAATGGATGTGTTGACTAGATTTCCAGAAGCAATGCCATTACACAACTTCACAGCTAAAAGGATTTAGAAGAATTACTTAAATTTTTTACTAGATATGGACAATCAATAGAGATCCAGTCAGATCAAGGATCAAACATCACATCCAAACTATTCAAGGAGGTTACGGATAACTTGGGAATAAAGCAATTCAAATCTACCATGTACTATCCAGAATCACAGGGAGCACTAGAGAGATAGCATCAAACACTAAAGACCATGTTGAGGGCTTATAGTCAGGATTATCCAGATGATTGGGATAAGGGAGTTCCATTTGTATTTTTTGCGACCAGAGATGCACCACATGAATCGACCAAATTCAGTCCTTTTGAATTAATTTTTGGGCATGTTGTAAGAGGACCATTAAAATTGATTAAGGAGAAAATAATAAATCAAAATTCAGAGACCACCCATTTGGATTATGTGTCAAATATTAGAGAACGATTAAACAGAGCTGGGAGAGTTGGCTAGACAGCATTTAAAATTATCACAGTAGACAATGAAACAAGAAGTGGCACAAATTTGCAATTTGGGATAAGGTTACTTCCAGTGAGAGGTGAGTCTATAAAAAGCAAGGTTTCGTGGACCTTATCAAATCGAGAGGAAATTGAGTGAGGTGAACTACTTGATAAGGACTCCAGACATGAAGAAATCTCAGAGAGTGTGTCATTTGAATATGCCCAGAAGGTATTTTGATAGGGAAGGAAAGCAAGAGGAGACAGTGTTAATGTTTACAGCAGAGAAGGAAGAATCAAATTCAGAGGCTTCTGAATTGGGAATTCCTCAAACCAAGTTGGACAATGAGGAAGTTGTCAAAGTTGAGATAAGTTATTGAGTTACCTTTCACAAGAAAATCAAAATGATCTGAAAGAGTTATTACTATCACATGAGGAGGTATGCGGAAGTAAACGAGGAAGTACTAAACTAATGTGCTGTTTAGGAGATTAACCAACATCCTTTTAGCCATAACCCTCTAAAGTTGGCATAGATTCAGAAGGAAATAGAGCGCATGCTCCAAGATGGCATTATTGAAGTTACAGTGACTGGAGCTCACCCATAGTCATGGTGTCAAAGCCAGATGGTACCCAACAGTTATAGAACATAGAATATAGAACATTACAGTGCAGTACAGGCCCTTCGGCCCTCGATGTTGCGCCGATCTGGGAAATTAATCTGACGCCTATTTCGTTCCATTATTATCCATATGTATGTCCAATGCCCATTTAAATGTCCTTAATGTCAGGGAATCTACTACTGTTGCAGGCAGGCCATTCCATGGTTCTACGACTCTCTGAGTAAAGAAACTACCCCAGATATCTGTCCTAAATCTATCACGTGTGTGCGTGGACTATCACAAAGTCAACGCTGTTGCAAAGACGGATGCATATCCAATTCCACGGTTGGAGGACTGTGTCGAAAAGGTTGGACAAGCAATTTCCATTTCTAAGTTGGACCCCCTCAGAGGCCACTGGCAAGTACCTCGGTCAGAGAGAACAAAGGCAATTTCAACTTTCGTAACACCACAAGGACTGTATCAGTTCAAAGTCATGCCATTTGTAATGAAAATTGCTCCAGCCACATTTCAGAGACTGACTAATAAGGTCATTGCCAGGTTATCCAATTGTGTTGTTTACATTGATGACCTGGTGATTTTTAGTCACTCACGGAAGGAACATTTACAGCATTTGTCGGACTTGTTCGATCAACTTCAGAAGGCAGACTTGGTGGTAAACCTAGCTAACAGTGAATTTGCCCGGGCCCAAGTCACCTTCCTGGGCCATGTTATTAGACAAGGACAAATGGCCCCATGGGATGCAAAACTGAAAGTAATTGGGGAATTTCCCACACCGTCGATGGAGAAAACAGTACTATGGTTCCTGAGATTGAGTGGATTTTACTGAAAGTTTGTGCCAAAATTTAGCAGTATGCCTGCGCCACTCACTGAATTGTTAAAAACGGGCAAGACGTTTCAGTGGACAGCAGCCTGTGAAAAGGCATTTGATAGCCTAAAGACGGTGTTAACCACTGTCCCAGTATTAGCCACACCTGAGTACATGAAGCCTTTAAGGTGGCTGTTGATGACAGTGATGTGGGTGTTGGTGCAGTACTCCTGCAGGAGGATGATTAGGGATTAGAAAGACCCATCGGGTATTTTCTAGTAAATTGAACATTCATCAACAGAAACATTCAATGGTGGAGAAACAGACTTTAAGCTTGGTGTTGGCATTACAACATTTCAGTGTTTATATAACCAGCAATGCATCTAAGACAATTGTATACAGTGATTGCAACCCATTGACACTTGTGGAAAAAATTAAGGACAAAAATGCCAGACTGTTTAGATGGACCTTGTTGTTGCAGCCACACAGTTTGACAATTGTGCATGTAGCAGGTCGCGAAAACGTGATTGCCGATGCGTTATCGAGACTCAAATAAGATACAGAGGCATTCAATGGTGGGTGTGCCGTCGGGCCTGAACTTTCATGTACATGATTGCATGCTTATAGTTAGTATTGTGTATCTGTGCATTTAGATGACTAAACGGGTTTTTGAAGGGTTTTAAAAATGAAGCCATCTTTTGATATTGATGGGTTTTGTTTTAAGGGGATGTGGTGTCACAAAGTTGGTCCCTTTTTTCTAAAAGTTGCTCATTTCCTCAAGGATACGGTGTCCCTGGTTTTTTGTTTCCCCAGAGGGGTCATAAAACTCTCCCAGCTCGGAGATTAGTCATTTGGTACAGAGATAAAAGATTTTGCGAGGCTTTTTGTTTACATGTAAACAGATGAGACTTTAGGCCAAAGTGGTCATGTTTCATAAGTGACCTGTATAATGAAAGGGGAGTGATCAGCTCTCGAGCTGAGCAGTTCAGAACTAGCTAGGGAGTTCAACAGTGAGCTGTGTGGAAACAGGTTGCTAACCCTTTCTCCTCCTGCCCTGCTAACTTCAACCTATAAGCATTTGTTCCATTTGTAACTGTAATTCTTTTAAGGGGGTTTGCTTATTAGGACTGTTGTGCATGTCCAGAACAGCATAATTAAGTCTAGTTTGGATAGACTGAGTTCTGGAGGGGTTCTTTATTCTGTTATTTGTGTTTCATTGTGTAATTTTGTGAATAAATGTTTGTTTGCTTTAAAACATGGTAGTCAACCTAACTAACATACTCCGGGTAATTTTCATTGTGCACTTACCAATACAAATTGGAAAGTTATGGCCTGAGCTGCCTGCTTAAGAAAGTTTTGAGTGGTCTGGCCTAGTCCATAACAGAGCTAGGGCTTTTCTCATTGGAGCAAAGAAAGATGAGAGGTGACTTAATAGAGATCTAAAAGACGATGAGATGCCTAGGTAGAATGGATAGCCAGAGATGACTTTTTCCCAGGGTGGAAATGGCTATGAGGGACATAATTTTATGGTAATTGGAGGAATGTTTTGAGGAGATGTTACAGGTAGGTTCTTTACAAAGAGATTGGTGGGTGCGTGGAATGCACTGCCAGCAGCAATAGTAGAGTGAGATACATTAGGAACATTTAACCGACTCTTGGATAGGCAGATGGAGGTTAGTACAAAGAAGAGATGTAGATTTGTCTGATCCTAGCGTAGGATAAAAGGCTGGCACAATATCAAGGGTCAAAGGGCCTGTACTGTACTATGTTTTAATTAATCTTGAGAAGTTATAAAACTGCTAGATTCCATCTTTAAGGCATAACATGTGCTTTGGATAAAAGGAGAGCCTGTTAATGTGCTGTATTTAGATTTCCAGAGGGCATTTGACAAGATTCTGCCTACAGGGCAGAAAATAGAAGCTCATAGTTAGGGGCTGACTAACTAACATAAATATCTTTACAGATAATTTCTGATCCACAATGGTATTATGTTAGGAACATGACATGACATGACATGGATGCGCTACAATATAGATTTTCCCTCTCACTCAGCCAAAGTCTGAAAAATGGAGCATAATGTGGGAAAATGTGAAGTTGTTCAGCCTGGAAGAATGAAAATGTAGAGCATTATTTAAATGGTGACTATCTGCAGAATTCAGCTGTATCGGTTCTAATGCAGGTACTGCAAATGATTAAGAGGGCTAATAGAATGCTATTCTTTATTGCAAGAAGAATTGAACATAAAGGTATGGATGGATCTTGTACTTCAGTTATAAAGGGCATTAGTGAAACAATATTTTAAATACTGCAATAAAGACAAAATACTGTGGTTACTGGAAATCTGAAATATAGAACACTGGAGAAACTCAGCAGGTCTGGCAGCATATATGGAGAGAGAAACAGGGTTAACATTTTGAGTCTAGCAGAGTTATACATTATTTTGAATAGGAGCACTGTTTTGGTCTCCATTTTTGAGGAAGGATGGAAACACATTGAAGATGGTTCAGAGAAGATTTACTAGATTAATACCTGGAATGAGTAGGCTATTTTAGGAGGAAAGATTGGACAAGCTGGGCTGGAGATAGAGTTTAGAAGAGGGAGGGGTGGTTTGATTGCAGCTTACAAGATCCCAAATGGTTTTGACAAGGTGGTCTTGGAAATGTTCACTCCTGTGGGCAAGTCCAAAATTAGAGAGGATACTGTTTGAAAGGAGCCCCCTAACATTTAGAGCACAGAGGAGGGGTTCTTTTTCCTTACAGAGAGAGAGTGTTCAAAAGTCAAACAACAGTCTCAGAAGTCAGTGAAAACATGATTATTAAATACCTTATTGAATAGTAAAGCAGGCTGAAGTGCAGAATGGTCTATTTTTCCTCTTAATTTATATAAACGTTCAAATATAAAAGGTACAAAACAAAATGTAAACAAAACATGTCTATGGAAGTCAAAGAGAGTCCAAACAAATTTCGGAGCAAAGTCACGGTATAAACCTTCTAAACAGAATTTAAACTCTATACAGAAGCAGCTTCTTCAAGACTGGCAGACAGCTAATTGTATGGTTGGAGTCCAAAGGATTCAAACATCCAAGTATAAAAGTTCAAGGTCTGGAAGGCCAAGACAAAGGTAACAGCAGCAGGGGCAGAAGGCCCAGGTGACAGCAGCAGCAGCAGAGGTAGCAGCAACAGAATTGGGTAGGCCCAGGCAACAGCAGCAGAAGGGGTGGAAGGCCCAGAGCAACAGCAGGATCAGGTAGGCCCAGCAGCAGTGGCAGCAGGGGTTGCTGAAGCAGCAGTAGAATTGAATAGGCCCAGGCAGTGGCAGCAGCAGAATTGGGCAGGCCCAGGTAGTAGGAACAGGACCAGGGGCCCAGGCAGCAGCAGCAGCAGTAGATCTAAGTAGGCCTAAGCTGTAGCAGCAGCAGCTGCTGCAGAACCAGAGGCCCAGGCAGCAACAGCAAGCTTGCACAGCTAAAAAGAAACTACATAAAAACAATGACTGCAGATGCTAGAAACCAGATTCTGGATTAGTGGTGCTGGAAAAGCACAGCAGGTCAGGCGGCATCCGAGGAGCGGGGGGAAAAAAAAAAAATCGATATTTTGGGCAAAGTAAGCTAGAGGAGGGTGGGGTTGGGGAGAAAGTAGCATAGAGTACAATGGGTGGATGGGGGTGGGATGAAGGTGATAGGTCAGAGAGGAGGGTGGAGTGGATAGGTGGAAAAGAAGATAGGCAGGTAGGACAAGTCATGGGGACAATGCTAAGCTGTAAGTTTGGAACTGGGATGAGGTGGGGGAAGGGGGAAATGATGAAACTGTTGAAGTCCACATTGATGCCCTGGGGTTGAAGTGTTCCGAGGCAGAAAAGGAGGCGTTCTTCCTCCAGGCGTCGGGTGGTGAGGGACCGGCAGTGAAGGAGGCCCAGGACCTCCATGTCCTCAGCCGCATGGGAGGAGGGAGTTGAAATGTTGGGCCACAGGGTGGTGTGGTTGATTGGTGCGGGTGTCCCAGAGAATTTCCCTAAAGCGCTCTGGTAGGAGGCACCCAGTCTCCCCAAATGTAGAGGAGACCACATCAGGAGTGACAGATGCAACAAATGATATTGGTGGATGCGCAGGTAAAACTTTGATGGATGTGGAAGGCTCATTTAAGACCTTGGATGGAGGCAAGGGAGGAGGTGTGGGTGCAGGTTTTGCAATTCCTGCGGTGGTCGGGGAAGGTGCCAGGATGGGAGGGTGGGTTGTAGGGGGGCATGGACCTGACCAGGTAGTCACAGAGGGAACAGTCTTTGTGGAAGGTGGAAAAAGGTGGTAAGGGAAATATATCCCTAGTGGTGGGGTCCATTTGGAGATGGCAGAAATGTCAGCAGATAATTTGGTTTATGCGAAGGTTGGTAGGGTGGAGGTGAGCACGAGGGGGGTTCTGTCCTTGTTATGGTTGGAGGGGTGGGGCCTGAGGGCAGAGGTGCAAGATGTGGACGAGATGAGTTAGAGGGCATCTTTAACCACGTGGGAAGGGAAATTGCCTTGCCCTCCCTACCCCCCCGCCCCCATTTATCTATCCACCCTGCAGGCACTCTGCCTGTATTCCAGAAACATCGATTTTACTGCTCCTCGGATGCTGCTTGAACTGCTGTGCTTTTCCAGCACCACTAATCCAGCTAAAAAGAAAGCCAGGTTTACACAGAAGTTCCTCCTGCATTGTACACTGACTGTGGCCAGCCAGCTCAGAATCAGTCACTGAAGCTGAGGAGATTATAAAGCCTTGGTTTTTTTAAATTTTATTAAACAATTACAAAAAGAATTTACAGAAAAAGAGTTTACAGCTGTTAACATTTACAGCTGTATACCACAGCAATTTTACAAGGGAGAGGAGCAGCAAAGCCAGGCTCCAAACCCTACCGTTCAACCAGCTTACAGGAAGTTAGGACAAACCCCAAATCCCAGTTTCAAATATGAAAAGACATCAATGACATTTGTACATGAGACAATCCTGTTACATAAAGTGCAGACAAAACAGACCCAGCAAGCCCCCATCCCTCACACCTTCCGACCACTCTAAGGCAGCCTACCCTTACCCACCTTCTGGCTCTCAGTCCACCCCATGCCCCTTCCAGTTCTGTCTGCCCTGACACCTTTCGACTGCCTCTAGGACAGCCTGCCCCGGTACCTGCCTGGGGTGAGTGGTCAAGATGGCCTACCCACCTTCTGGCTCTGTCTGCCCCTATGTACCATTGGGCTCTCACCCACCCCTATGCGCCATCCAGCCAGTGGGCTATCCTGGCACCTTCCGGCCACCTCTAGGTCAGCCCATCCCCTTCCCCAGGGACAACAGTGTGCAGCGTAGCCCACAAGCCTTCCACATCTCAGCCTGCCCCTACACGTCTTCTGGCTCTCGGCTGCTCTGACACACCTTCAGACCACCTCTAAGACAGCATGTCCCGATCACCCCTTCTCAGGGCAACTGGCATCAGGGTGGCCTACCCACCCTCCAGCTTTCAGGACAGCCTACCAACCTTCAGGTTCACAGGATGGCCTACCCACCCTCTGGCTCTCAGGGTGACAGCTTTCAGGATGACCTATGAGTCTCCCAGCTCACAGTAAGACCTGCCAGGCCCAGAGACACACAAGACAATGCAGGTGATAGACCCAACAAACAACACAATACAGTTAATTGCTGAAAAACAGAGTCCGTTCTGGTACACAGTCCAAATATATTGAGTCTTCATAATATAGAGTCCATTCCCAGGAATGGAGTCCACTCCAGTTTATAAGGTGTGTTGTCCAAAATGGAGTCCACTCCAAACTGCAGAGTCCACCGCTAAAATAAACAGGGTCTCCAACAGAGGGCAGAGTCCTCTCCTGAAGGCAGCAAATGCACAGCACACAGGTCTCCATGGAGTCCTGGCCCAGCCTTGGAAAGCCAGGTCCACTCACAAGAACATAGTACAGGTGCAGGTGCAGTTAACTCACAGGGGTTTGGTCCATTCCTGAAGGTAAGGGCTTCTCCCAAATTCCAGGACGCAGCAAGTGCTCACCTCCCAACACACACACACAGGTGTTCAATCTTCAGAGGCCCAGTCCCAGTGTTAGGCCTCCCCACAGGAACAGCTCCTCTGGTAAAATGTATGTCTTCCAGAAGGGTTCAGTCCAAACACCGAAAACAGTGAAGACACATACAAAAAACAAAGGAAACTACAGTCCAAAGGCTAAGACAAAGAATAACACACAGGCTGTAACCAGCCAGTGAAACAACAATCCTCTAATGAGAACTGAGCCACACCTGAAACACATTATGTGCATCAGGAGTTTAACAATCAGTCCTCACTTAAAGGAATGCCTTTAGTCCCTGCCTACCCCTTCACTGTTTGATCACACAGCATTGCCCTGTGGTTTGAAGGGCACTGCTTGTCACTGGCCACTCAGGTGTTTTTCATATCTTCCTGGTGGTGGAAATTGAATAAAGATTTGTGCACTTTGTGTCTTTCACTGTGTCTCACATCTACACACACACACCATGGGTGCTGGGGAAAAAAATAAGCACTACCGCACTTAGGCGGTAGTGTGGGGGTTAAATATAAAAAAAAAGGTGATTGAAGGGCAGTGCTTGTCACTGACTACTCGGGTGTTTTCCCTTTTGAAAAAAAAGAAAGAAAAAAAAAAGGAATGCCTTTAGTCCCTGCCCACCCCTTCACTGTTTGATCACACAGCATTGCCCTGTGGTTTGAAGGGCACTGCTTGTCACTGGCCACCCGGGCGTTTTCCTATTTTCCTGGTGGTGGCAATTGAATAAAGATTCGTGCACTTTGTGTCTTTCACTGTGTTTCACACCTGCACACACACACCGAAAAAAAAGGAATGCCTTCAGTCCCTGCCCACCCCCTTCACTGCTTTGATCACACAGCATTGCCCTTTGATGCGAAGAGCAGTGCTTGTCACTGGCCACTCAGGTGTTTAAAAAAAAGGAATGCCAGTTCAGGAATCAGGCTTTCCCCCCTCCAGAAAAAGTAGAAACCAACAGTAACACACTGACTCTAACACCAACCAGCATAGAGTCAGTCCCCTAAACTGAGGAGACTCTGAATCTCCTGTTTATGTTGGTCAGCCAGGAGTTCCTTATTGACACAGATTAACAACCTCAATCAAGAGGTGGTGTGATGGCTCAGTGGTTAGCACGCTGCCTCACAGCACTAGAGATAATAGGTTCAATTCAAGCAACTGTCTGTGTGGAGTTTGCACATTGTGTCTGTGTGGGTTTTCTGCAGGTGCTCTGGTTTCCTCCCATAGTCCAAAGATGTGTAGGTTATATGGACTGGTTATGCTAAATTGTCCATAGTATCCAGTGATGTGCAGGCTAGGTGGGTTAGCCACGGGAGGGATAGGGTGAGATGCTCTTCAGAGGGTTGGTGTGGACCTGTTGGACCAAATAGCCTGTTTCCATGCTATAGCAGTCACAAATTTTTAAGTGCATGTGCAAGTCACCGCTAGGTTTAGTCACAGAGTTTGAAATGTCAGCATTATATATAAAGAGGTATTAGAATATATCATCAAGGAATCTTACAGACAGTGAATACAATACTCCAGAAAGAAAATGGATGAGAACTTAGGTAAGAATTTCCAAAGTTGCTCTAAGGTTCAAGCAAATTGAAGCAGGATTTTTCCATTACCCTGTGAGAAGATGCTAAAAACATCTGCTGGAGATCACAGTGGGTCAGGCAGCATCCATAGAGAGAGAGCAAGCTAATGTTTTGAGTCTAGATGACTCTTCATCCGAGCTGAGGTGAAGTGTGGAGCAACAGCATTGATGCTGTAGTTCGGGGGGTGGTGCTGGTGGAGAAAAGATGTTAGTAGTTTACATTGAGTGATTGGAATGTGACAATGGCAAGGCAATAGTGTGTCTCCTGCCATACTTGAAAGAACAATAACTGGGATGGGGGAGGAGAAGACATAATAACAAAGAAAGGAAAGTAGTTCACAATTTAAAGGTGCTGAACTCAAATATTAAGTTCAGAAGGCTGTAAAGTGCCTTGTCTGAAGTCTTAAAATTGAGTTCAACACCTTTAAATTGTGAACTATTTCTTTCCTTGTTTGTTATCATGTCCTTCCCTCCCCTCTCCCAGGTAGGAGACACCATTGTTCTGTCATTCTCACATTCCGATTACTCAATGTAAACTACTAACCTCTTTTCTCCACCAGCACCCTACCCTCACTACCCCCACCAACACTCCCCCCCCGAACTGTAGTCTAAATGCTGCCCCTCCACACTTCACTTCAGCTCTGACGAAGAGTCATCTGGACTCGAAACGTTAGCTTGCTGTTTCTCCATGGATGCTGTCTGACCCACTGTGATCTCCAAAGCAGACAGGCAAGATGCTGGAAGAACACAGCAAGCCAGGCAGCATGAGGAATTGCAGAAGTCGACCTTTTAGGTGTAACCCTTCTTCAGGACTGGGGGTGGGTGTGGGGGAAACTGCAGATAAAGGGAGAGGTGGGGACAGGGTAGTGAGGTGGGGACAGGTGAAGACAGGTAGAGGGTACAATCTGGTTGGTCAATGGGAGGAATGAATCCGGTTGGAGACAGGGAGCAGTGGCAGAGAGGGGGAGGGGCTAGGAAGGGAGTTGGGGGATGGGGACGGAGGTTATTTGAAATTAGAGAACTCAGTGTTGAGTCCTCTGGGTTGTAAGGTGCCCAGGCGCAAGATAAGATGTTGTTCCTCCAATAGATGTTGTGGTTTGTTTTGGCAATGAAGGATCCCAGGGTGGTCATGTTGGAAAGGGTCATCTTGGTTGGGAGAATTGAAGTGGACGTGGACTGAGAGGTTCGGTCGGCCCCTGCGGACTCAGCTACAATGCTCAGTGAGCCGTTCCCTAAGTTTATGCTGTGATCTCCAACATTTTTGTTGCTTTCAGTATAGATTCCTGCATCTGTAGTAATTTGTTCCTGCTAAAAAACATCTGCTTGTGCGCTCACTGGAAAATTCTTTATCCTCTGATGGGAAACATAAAAGCTCAGTTAGACAGACTGATTAAAAGTGGCGCATAATTGCAATAAAAGAACCAACATAATGGTGCTCAGAGCGAATAAATATTCCAAAGACAACTGGAGAACTATGATTGTATATGGATCTGAGATAAACAAAGGAGTTGGCAGGGAAAGACATCTTATTTCATCTGACGACAATAACTTCACAAAATTGAATGTGAACAATCTGTTTGTAGAATTCCTACAATGTAGAATCAGACCATCGAGTCCACATTGAAGGGCATCTCACCCAGATCCACACCATTCCTGCATTTCCTATGACAAATCCATCTAGCTTGCATGTCCCTCGACACTACGGTGCAATTTAGTGTGGCCAACCCACCTAGCCACATGTTCAGACTGTGGGAGGAATCCAGACCACCTATAGGAAGCCCACACAGGCATAGAGAGAACATGCAAACTCCATACAAACAGTTGCCTGAGGCTGGAATCAAACCCATGCCTCTGGCAGCTGTGCTAAGCACTGAACTACCATGCCACGTGTTCTGGCAGATACCCAGGATTGCTGACTAGGTTTATTACATCATGGCAGCACAGCGGCTCAGTGGTTAGCACTGCTGCCTCACAGCGCCAGGGACCTGGGTTCAATTCTAGCCTTGGGTGACTGTATGTGTGGAGTTTGTACATGTCTGCATGGGTTTCCTCTGGGTGCTCTGATTTCCTCCCAAAGGCAAAAGATATTCAGATTAAGTGAATTGGCCATGCTAAATTACCCATAGTGTTCAGGGATGTGTAGGTTTAGGTGCATTCAACAGGGGTAAATATAGGGTAGGGGAATGGGTCTGGGTGGATTACTCTTCGGAGGGTTGGTGTGGACTTTCTGGGCCAAAGGGCCTGTTTCTACACTGTAGGGATTCCAATTCTAATCATTCAGGAGGTATTACCTCAACTGTCATCTAGGATCTTCTCTGCAGTAGAGGCTTCCCAAAGGGCAATATTAAGAGTTCAGGAAGCGAACAGGGAATCATTTGTGAGCATTGATATTCTCGTGCATGGTAACCAAAGAAGGAACACAACCAGGTCATCGGGGACAGGTTAAAGGCACTATGAAATATTCCTTACACTAAACGGGACAAGGTAATTCTCTAGAATAACACTTACACATCATGCAATTTAAGTCTAAAGCATCACAGTAGATCTAAGGAAGATAGGAGCCATCAGTGAATTCCTGGCATTGGAAATGATACAAAGTGCTTCTCAGACATGTTCAACCAAGTGAAAACATTTATTCCAACTTCATCGGGTTATTGAACACACAAGAGAGGTTTTGAATCAGACTAACTTTTGAAAGGGTTAAATTACTTTCTACCATCTTCTATTGACGTTTTCGTGAATTACAATCCAAGCTTGCTCTCCATAGTAGCCCCAGATCCATTATCCATGGGAATAGGAGCCGCCCTTATTCAAGTGCAAAGTGATGGAACAAACAAAAAGGGTCACGTTGAGAGCTTTGATGGATGCTTAGCAAAACTTCACAACTATGGAGGAAGAAGCATTCACAGCCACATTGGGATATGAATGGCTCACAGTCTGAAATCCCAGGTTAGGACAGTCACAAAACATTTGGTAACATTACTAGGAGTGAAACAAATTTCTAAAATGCTTCCACACACAAATAAAGTGGTTCAGGTTTAGACTGATGAGATACAAGAAGTAACAGGAAATACACTCTTCACTGTGAAAGTAGATCAATCAAGTAAAACAAGATCCTAGAGTCCTGATGTACAGCTACAACCAAAATGTTACTGGCAGCTGAGGACAAGCGCAAACAAATTAGTAGAGATTAGAAGTCTGAAAACAAATGCACAAAAATCAGATAACACAGTTTGCAAGGGTCGTCAAAATATAGTCTAACAGACCAAGTGCTGATAAGATTCCATCAGCAGAAACAACACTTGATAATAATGGAGACTTTATTGGTTTAGAACCACATAATGATTATACAAAAGTTAATACGAAGAAAAATCTCACAGAAATTCCACAGGCGATATCTCATTATTCCAAAGTGCAAAGCAAGAGCACAACATTCAGCTTGGTGGTCAGGCATTTCAAAAGGCATATAGGATTACATTTTGAGCTAAATATGTGTGATATGCAGCCAAGTGCCGACAGAGCTAATGCCTTCATCTGAATTTCTAAAAAGACAATGGGCAAGTCTCACAATGGATTTGTTCCATTTTAGAGAGAAGATGTAATCAGTCCCAGTTTGCATATCCAAGATGGAGCAAAGTGGCAAGACCTTACTCATCCAAAGCAGAATCAGGGATCAGATTATGAAAGAGATTCTTCTCCCAGAAGAATTAGTATCGGACAATAGACCTCAATTTGTGAATGAGGATTTCAGGAAGTTCAGTTCTGAGTCAGGCATTAACTATGTGACAGGATCTCCACTCCATCCTCAGTCAAGCAGAAAGGCTGAAAGAATAATCAAGATGTGAAGTTGATGCATAAGAATCCAGATTGAGAATTAGTTCTATTCAGTTACAGAACAACTCCATTGAATAATGAGGATCTGTCAGTGGATTTGCTCATAGGGAGAAAATTAGATTAGATTCACCACAGTATGGAAACAGGCTATTTGGCCCGACAAGTCCACACCAACCCCTGAAGAGCGCCCCACCAAAACCCATTCCCCTAAATAACCAGACCCATTTACTCCTGACTTATGCACCTAACGCAATGGGCAATTTAGCATGACCAATTCACCTGACCTGTACATCTTTGTATTGTGGGAGGAAACCCACACAGACACGGGGAGAATGTGCAAACTCCACACAGACAGTTACCCAAGGGTGGAATCAAACCCAGGTCCCTGGTGTTGTGAGGCTGCAGTGCTGACCACTGAGCCACCATGCTACCCACTAAAAAGTTATAAGAGGATGTACTGGCTCTACAATAAAAATACAAACAACTTCTCAAGACCAGAAGAACCCAAAATGATGAGAGAAAAGCCACATCATCCTTGACAAAAGTCCACACTACAGAAGAGGACATGCTGGAGGTCTTAAAAAATAAGACATAAAGGAAGATAAGTCTCTGGGTCTCAATCAGTTTAGTTTAGGAAATCTGGTCGGCATAGATCGGTAAGGCCAAATAGCCTGAGATTCTATGATTGTAAAAAGCAGCAGAGATGGCACAACTCGAGACACATGGTGAAACCTCCATCAACTTTAAAACTGAGATAGAAAACTTGATGGGGGAACAGGAGGTCAGAAGGCACAGTTATCAGCTGATATTTTATATGGTCAGTATGACTGAAGACACATTCTGGAAGTACAGGAAGACATTGATCTTACTTTAGCTGATAGCGAGGACTGCAGATGCTGGAGATTAGAATCAAGATTAGAGTGGTACTGGAAAAGCACAGCAGGTCAGGCAGGAAAATCAATGCTTCGGACAGGAACCGTTCATCAGGAATGAGGCTGGAAGCCTAGGTAGTACAGAGATAAATGAGAGGGGGTAGGGATGGGGAGAAGGTGGTTGAGAGTGCAATAGGTGGATGGAGGAAGGGATAAAGGTGAAAGGTCAGAGAGGAGGGTGGAGCAGAGAGGTGGAAAGGAAGATTGACATGTGGGACAAGTCATGAGGACAGTGCTGAGCTGGAAATTTTGAACTGGGGTAAGGTGGGGGGAGGGGAAATGAAGAAACTAGTGAAGTCCACATTGATGCCCTGGGGTTGAAGGGTTCCAAGGCAGAAGATGAGGCGTTCTTCCTCCAGGCGTCAGGTGGTGAGGGAGCGGCGGTGAAGGAGGCCCAAGACCTGTATGTCCTTGGCAGAGTGGGATGGGGAGTTGAAATGTTTGGCTACGGGGCAATGTGGTTGATTGGTGCGGGTGTCCCAGAGACGTTCCCTGAAGTGCTCTGCTAAAAGGTGTCCAGTCTCCCCAATGTAAAGGAGACAATGCGGTCAATGTGGCAATGGCCGAGTGGTATCATTGTCAGATTGTCAATCCAGAGAACAGGAGAATCGACGTTTCAGGCATAAGCCCTTCTTCTCCTGTTCCTTGGATGCTGCCTGACCTGCTGCACTTTTCCAGCAACACATTTTCAGCTCTGATCTCCAGCATCTGCAGTCCTCACTTTCTCCTGTCAATCCAGAGACCCAAGTAATGTCCTGAAGAGCTAGGTTCAAATCCAACCATGGCAGATGGTGTAATATGAATTCAGTAAAATCTGGAAGTAAGAGTCTAATGATGACCATGAATCCATCATTGACTGGGGAAACAAACCATCTGGTTCATGAATGTCCTCCAGGGAAGGAAACTACCATTCATACCCAGTCTTGGCTAGAGACAAAAAACACTACAGATGCCCAGTCTAGCCGACTTGTACCTCTGGACCCACATATGGTTGACTCTTAACTGCTCTGTGGGCAATTAAGGACAGGCAATAAATACCGGCTTTACCAATGATGCCCTATTGATGCACTCATCCTGTGAATGAATGTTTAGAAAGGTGAAGCCGATTATGGTTATCACAGAATCTGCACTATATCAGGTGGTGTACAGAGTGTTATAGCTATTCCAAACAATGTACAACACTTTTACACTTGAGATGAAGCTGAAAATGTGTTGCTGGAAAAGCGCAGCAGGTCAGGCAGCATTCAAGGAGCAGGAGAGTCGACGTTTTGGGCATGAGCCCTTCTTCAGGAATGAGGAAAGTGTGTCCAGCAGGTTAAGATAAAAGGTAGGGAGGAGGGACTTGGGGAAGGTGCGTTGGAAATGCAATAAGTGGAAGGAGGTTAAGGTGAGGGTGATAGGCCGGAGTAGGGGTGGGAGCGGACAGGTCAGGAAGAAGATTGCAGGTTAGGAAGGTGGTGCTGAGTTCAAGAGTTGGGACTGAGACAAGGTGGGGGGAGGGGAAATGAGGAAACTCCATCGCCAGACCATAGCAACACGACGGCTGGAGGAAGAGCGCCTCATCTTCCACCTAGGAACCCTCCAACCACAAGGGATGAACTCAGATTTATCCAGTTTCCTCATTACCCCTCCCCCACCTTGTCTCAGTCCCAACCCTCGAACTCAGCACCACCTTCCTAACCTGCAATCTTCTTCCTGACCTCTCCGTCCCCACCCCCACTCCGGCCTATCACCCTCACCTTGACCTCCTTCCACCTATCGCATTTCCAACGCCCCTCCCCCAAGTCCCTCCTCCCTACCTTTTATCTTAGCCTGCTGGACACACTTTCCTCATTCCTGAAGAAGGGCTGATGCCTGAAATGTCGATTCTCCTGTTCCTTTGATGCTGCCTGACCTGCTGCACTTTTCCAGCAACATATTTTCAGCTCTGATCTCCAGCATCTGCAATCCTCACTTACTCCTACACTTGAGATGAACTCATGTAAATCAGATTGTCCATTATTAGAATTCCAGATTATCTCGACCTGTGTGATTTGGGCTTTGAGTAGATGGAATAGTGGTGATAAGGTGATATTAATGGTCTTGGTAATGTTAATGAACATATAAAGAATATGGGCTGAATCTTAGCTTCTTTGACTCAAGGTCAGTTGTACTGAACGTTGTGGAGATTATTTTCCCACAAGTCCTAGTAATTGTTCTCATGTACCTTCCCAAATTTGCATCAGTCACTACATATTCTGCCACCAGAGCAGCAATTTGTCCTGATTCTAGCCTCATTTTAAAACACACATTTCCTGGAATAATCCACCGTTTCGAGGAAAACCCAGAATTGACTGACATTGCTAATGCTGGTGCCATCTTTAAAATGCCACGGTGCACCCAGATAGGCACTGTCAGTCCACAGTTGCCCTGCATGGTTAATGAAATTTGGCCCAGACATATCAGACAAGGGGAATTTAGTGTCTCATTTTGTGGGCAGGGACTTGCAGCATCTGCTGGATGGGTTGGTATAGGGACTTGAATTATCTGCTGAATGGAGTGGCACAGAGGCAGGATGTTGTGTCCCCTAGGACCAACACAGGAGATCAAGACACCAGACCATGCAAAACTGGTTTGAGCTTGCCAACTGTGTCAATGCAGTCTCAGCTATCTGAGAATATCCAACAATGTCAGAAGAAGGCCAATGACATTTCCCACTCTGTCAGTACGAGTGTCACCATCTTCCCTCCAATACATTATATTTTCTCTATCTCTGCAGTCGTACAAGGTCTCACCAAGGCTAATGCCTTACCACTCTCACTAATACCCATAATATCCTGTCTCACTCTCACCTACCCCAACCCAGGTATCATCATCTCTGCATGTCCTCAGTGTTGCCTACTCAACTGCCCAGGCTACATCTCTACCTTCACCAAAAACAGCTGTGCCATCAACTTTCACCTTCCACACTATCCAACTCTCTCGCTCTTATTCCAGGAGTCCACAGTAGGACAGAAGGAGTCAAGACAAGTGGTCAGCTTCCAATGGGGCCCATTCCTGTGGTGTTGCTGATTACTGTGGATTGCCTTGCAGTATCTCAAAGGCTTGCTATTTCTCAACTGCTCAATCACCCAAAATCTCTCGATTTTCCCGTTGGTGAAGCATCCTTCTCTGAATTTTATGCTGAATCATTTCTGAAAAGATTTTCACACCTTCCAGTTCGACACACTAAATTTTTATCATTTATACCAATTAATTGAGTCAATGCCTGCTTGAGACATATGATGTGTATTGTGGTTTGCCAGGTTCTATTATCATCGTTACCAAAATTGCTTTGTACAGGGTCAGCTACAGTATAATTGTAAACACTGCCATTTTAATTGCTGAATGTTAAACCTGCAATCGATTGGGTAATCAACTTATTCTTTTCTGAAAAGAACAATTTGCCACAGCTAATTTGTTGGGTTTAAATGCGGCAGAGATGCTGATGTGCTGAAAATCTCTCTCAGCTGGATGTTTGAGAAAGAGAGCTGTTGGGCCAGCTCCAACTATTTTGTAACAGGGAAGTGGCCACAAAAGAACAAAATAAAATCTACATCAAAACATTCTCATTCAGTCAAGGGATGTTGTTCTGGAAAATAAAATCAAAGTAAAACTGATCCAGCAAGAATAGATAGTCATATTATGAAATATTTCATAGGAAAAACTAGAGGCCTCTAGATCCTGGTGTAATTAATCCACTGGGAATATTCAGTGCTGTTGCTCGCTAATATTGCTGTTCCTTACTTTGATGAACATCAAATTAATTCCCCACTGGAAAACGAATTATACATGGGCTGCAGTTCTCAAGGCACGAGGCTGTGGATCAAGAAAGCAGTAATCTTATTTCAAAATGTCATTGGACTGTTGAGAAGACATTCATGTGTGTAACCCCTTCAAGTTTGAGATGCATCTTGATACAATCTGCAAACTAGTGTTCTTTTGCCATTGGTGTGCAAGACTGGACTCTGTGAGAGATGGAGCTTTAGGATAACATTGTTATGGACAAAAACAGACCCCCTCAAAACATCTCAAGAAGGCAACCTGTCCTTAACGTTTACTTATTGTAAAGGCAAATGTGAAGTGCCATGTTCCAGATGCAATATGACTGGCCAAACTTCTTGGCATTAAGCAAAAATACAATTTATTCAAATACTATACTCAAAATATAAACAAAAGAAAGAACTTGGAATAACTTAACTCTATCTGAAAATGTAACCGAATACTCGCTACAGTAACTATCAGTAATTAACTGTTCCACTATGGCAACATTCCATAAACACACTCCTTGGCAAAAAGGCAAATTCAGACAGAGATTCTCACATGCATTTCTCCAATCCAGGAGGGATAAAAAAGAAAATTCAGAGAGAGTAGCAACCAGGAGACATTTGCTGAAGCTTTCAAATCTGTTGAGACCTCAATAGCTTCTGAGGCTACTGAGCAACCAAAACCCAGGAATCCTGATCTATGAGAGCTAGCTGCACCCATTTAGGCTGTTAAACAAAAACCCAAGACCTCCCAGGTCATTTACTCCTCTGTGCTGTGGTGGCATGGTGGCTCAGTGGTTAGCACTGCTGCCTCACAGCACCAGGGACTCGGGTTTGATTCCAGCCTTGGGCAACTATCTGTGTGGAGTTTGCATATTCTCCCCATGTCTGCGTGCTCTGGTTTCCTCCCACAGTCCAAAGATTTGCAGATCAGGGTGAATTGGCAATGCTAAATTACCCATGGTACTCAGAGATGTGTAGGTTGGGGGAATGGGTCTGAATGGGTTACTCTTCAGAGGGTCAGTATGGACTTGCTGGACTGAAGGGCCTATTTCCACACTTAGGGATTCTATATCTAATCAAGTGATTTTGGTAACATCTTCAGTGCCTCTGCCTTACAACCTCTCTTCAGAAAAAAAAGGACAAAATAACCTCTTAAAGCCCCAACATTTTGATCATAAATGCCCATTACTATAGTTGCACCTATGCCATGTCCCATCTCACCAAATGACAGCCTTTTAATGAAAAGCTAATTGACCAATCTGTATTCATAATGATGTGACTTGATGACAGACACTAAAATTAACATGTAACCTTTTCAACGTCTGCTACAATAATTACCATGCCTTCATGAATCTAATATCCAATTGCTTGTTCTGTCACAGCTATCAGTTCAGCTGTAGACAGGCAGGAGGCTGGAAGAACACAGCAAGCCAGGCAACATTGGGAGGTGGAGAAGTCATCCTATTGGGGGGAAACATTAACTTCTCCACCTCCTGATGCTGCCTGGATTGCTGTGTTTTTCCAGTGCCCTGCTTGTCTACCTTGGATTCCAGCACATGCAGTTTTTTTTTGTCTCTATCAGGTCGGCTGTGATAACATACCCATGAATAGATGAAGATTGAAGGTCATTCTCTCCATTATTAGAGTTGCCAACGAGAGACAATGACTAAGGATTGTGTTCATGGAAAGTCTTCTTGCAGCTTTAAGTGCTCCTTAAGGCAGTTCAAATTATTGACTAGCCTACAATGCAATGCTCGAGAGCATTGAGAAGGCACCTATAAAAGGCTCTTATGGCACACAGTAAATGTAATCCTTTAGCAGTAAGTAATACAGATGGAAATGTGTACAGGTGACTTCTCCCGAATCTGTCAACACTTGGGGAGGATATTTGTGGAAAGTTATCAGGAGCAGCAAGATGTTTTATAATGTAGATTGCAAATGGAACAAAAGATGATCACAGCTGCAGTTTAGTAGTATCAAAATGATTAACAAACTGGCATTTTATTGGTGGTCAGCTGAAGGAAAAGTTTGACCACAAAAATGAACTTGTTACTACTTTCCAAATAGTGCCACAGAATATTAAATTCCAAATCAACCCTTGGAACATGTTGCTCTGATCCGGGATCAAGCAAAGAGCATTTAACAATGCAACACTCTCACAGCACTCTGCAGTGACGAGCTGGCCAATATTATATGCTCAAGTGTGGGACTAATGAGTTTGAGATAAGAGTGCTACCTCATTAACAAAGGTACCATCAGATTGCAAGGCACAGGATTACGTACTGTCCATAAGAAAACAAGGACATAAGAAACAGAGACAGCACGCAAGCCTGTGCCACTACTCAATAAGATCATTGCTAATCTTTCATACTGCCTTTCACTTGTTCACCCAACCCTTAAACCATTTGATTCCCTGAGTGCTCTCTCTAAGCTGCACAGCTGTGCAGCCACTTTGAAGATTTGTGCACACCAGTTGAACGCCAATGCCATTCCCAGCATGAACTTCCGGTTTCTGATGTCCTCAGAGTCCATGCAAAGGAAAATAAATTAGAACATAGCTTAATTGTAAGGTCAACCACATTCTCCAAGATAAGCAATGGTTGGCCTTCCCATGATAATCATCTGTAAAAGATTTTTATTCCCTTTTGAGAATTTCCTTTTGAAGCACTGGAACCTCACTCATTAACCTTAGCAGAACATTTTTCTTAGCTAACCGTTCATCGTGATTCTCGTATTCTAAACATTTACATGACAGAGAGACTGTTTGCTCAGTCAATAAATCTCTTTGATGTGCTAACTGCATGAGAACATTGGCTATCTGTGTGAAGATTTTTTACAAATCTTCTGCAGATTTTTTTTCTCAGTCTGCCAGGTTTGATTATGTTTTGTGACTGCCATTAAGTGGGTTCTTTGTTCAGTAGTTCCTGCTCAGTAAATGTATTTCCCTAACTCCTCATCCATGTTAATGTTTTTAAGCTCTGTTGATTGTTTGACTTCCAAGATTTTCTGAGCTAGTACAGGGATGCAGAATTTCTGTCATATGTGCTTGTTCTTTCTCTTCTATATTAATGAAACTCTTTAAAGAAGAATGTTGAGGTTTCCTTATCAGGGGCACTATATCCGAAGAGTGCAATAAGGCCCATGTGCTCTTCAACCAACAGATCATGTGTCTCTGTAGCAGTAACATACTTCTCCACTGTTTCCACAAAGACCAAGTTAAGGTCTAGACCCTTATCTTGAGACAAGTCACTATCATCCTTGCTTTCAACTCTTCTAGCACTTTTTTCAAAGAGAGACGTAAAATCGACAATACCCTCCTGTGGTCCTAGAGATGGCATTCCACCAATGAAGTCTGTCTGATTCGGTAATGACTCAGCTTTGATCTCCAGTGCAGCTGGTGAAGAAAGGAGGTTCAAAGCTATCTATGCAGATCCGATTAATAATTAATGACACTAATTAGGAATGACATTCAAGGTTTCTATAATCTCTGTTCCGTTGTAATGAAGTGTAGCATTCATCTCATCATTTACTCTGCACTTAGTACCTCCTGAGCTGGAAATAAAATGCTCTGCAGATTTTTGGTCTCATCTACATAAATGGATACACCCCATATCTAATTTGAAATAAACTTTTTTTTCCCCCATTCACTGTGAGATCTGCACAAGATAAATTGTCTTGCGGGTCTACCATATCACTTATTAAGAATGCATTTCAGTCATTCTGGTCCTTGATAGCATTCATTTCTTGAACCATTGCAAACTGAAGCAGTCTGCCTTTAAGTTTGCAAGCGGCAGATTGAAAACTCATGTTGCTGCTTCAACAAACTGCCTGAAAATGGCCTATACTGTAGCATGCTAAAAATGTGTTGCTGGAAAAGCGCAGCAGGTAAGGCAGCATCCAAGGAGCAGGAGAATTGACATTTCGGGCATGAGCCCTTCTTCAGGAATGAGGAAAGTGTGTACAGCAGGCTAAGATAAAAGGTAGGGCAGAGGGACTTTGGGGAGGGGCGTTGGAAATGCGATAGGTGGAAGGAGGTCAAGGTGAGGGTGATAGGCCGGAGTGGGGGTGGGGGCGGAGAGGTCAGGAAGAAGATTGCAGGTTAGGAAGGCGGTGCTGAGTTTGAGGGATTTGACTGAGACAAGGTGGGGGGAGGGGAAATGAGGAAACTGGAGAAATCTGAGTTCATCCCTTGTGGTTGGAGGGTTCCTAGGCGGAAGATGAGGCGTTCTTCCTCCAGCTATCCTGTAGCATACATAGCATTAATCATCAGTGATTTATCAGGTTTGGCACGGATGTGGGAGTTTTCTGCCAAAATGCAAACAAGAAGCAATGGTGGCAGCGGTGCTGTCTCTCCGTTGTGGATTCTAATTTACTGGCCCACTGTTACTTCTCTGAATGAGTTAGGCTGAGTCAGAATCTGCGGTCTGCTTCAGGAAAATGTCTGCCCACTGGAATAAAAAATTCATTTCACTCGCAAAGTTCAGCCTGTCCGACATACTGCATTTTATTTTTGTGACTTAAGATCTTCATGAGACAGTAAAAATTCTGATAGAGCTTCATCCATCACTCTTACTAAGATTGTCCTCTTCTTCCAACAAACAATAGTGGTAATTACCCATGAGGTGGTATAATTTGTTTACAAAGGAATCCATGGTTTCCCAGAAATCCCAGAAATGAAGTTGTTTATACTTTGCTGGATCTACAGTGAGGTTTCTCATTGTACTAAAATAGGAGTTTATAGCTTTGGCATCTTCATAAAGTGTTGTTTCTTCTGCTATGCCTTACCTGTTGAAAATTGGGCCAGCATCACAGCCAACAGCCTACAAAACACTAACATGGAGACCTGAAGCAGTGTTGCATCCACTAAATCATCAATGTCTATTTAACCTGGTCAGGGCCCTCTCCATTTTCTGGGGAACCTACAGTAATAGAGTCATAGAGATAGACAGCACAGAAACCGACCCTTTGGTCCAACTCATCCATGCCGACCAGATATCCTAACCTAATTTAGTTCCATTTGCCATTGTTTGGCACATATCCCTCTAAATCATTCCTATTCATATAACCATCCATGAATGTTGCAATTGTACTAGCCTCCACCACTTCCTCTGGTAGCTCATTCCACACACACACCACACTCTGCATGAAAATGTTGGTCCTGAGGTCCCTTTTAAATATTTCC
Organism: Chiloscyllium punctatum; assembly: GCF_047496795.1. Classification (NCBI taxonomy): domain Eukaryota; kingdom Metazoa; phylum Chordata; class Chondrichthyes; order Orectolobiformes; family Hemiscylliidae; genus Chiloscyllium; species Chiloscyllium punctatum. The sequence goes on along the minus strand of NC_092745.1, from coordinate 107,124,075 downwards.
CATCTCACCCTAAACCTGTGCCATCTAGTTCTGGACTCCCCCGCCTGAGGGAAAAACACCTTGTCTATTTACCCTATCTATGCCCCTCATGATTTTAAAAACCTCTATAAGGTCACTCCTCAGCCTCCAACACTCCAGGGAAAACATTATGGTCAGAGAAAGAAAGAAGAATCTAATAAATGGAAGGCTTCTTATTACATTAAGATTAGATTAGATTGCTTACAGTATGGAAACAGGCCATTTGGCCCAACAAGTCCACACCGACCCTCCAAAGAGTAACCCACCCAAACCCAATTCCCTCTGACTAATGCACGTAATACTATGGGTAATTTAGCATGGCCAATTCACCTGGCCTGGAAATCTTTAGACTATGGGACAAAACCCATGCAGACACAGGGAGAATGTGTAAACTCCACACAGACAGTCGCCCAATGCTGGAATCAAACCTGGATCCCTAGCACTGTGAGGCAGCAGTGCTAACCACTGAGCCACCATGCCACCACTGCCTGGGCTAAGTGACTGATGTACTTCTTTACTTTTCTGTCCTTTTTTAAGCAATGCATGGATTTCCTTTATTGTATGTTTATGCATCTTTGTAAACTTCCCAGTTACAGGAGTTTATCATACACAGTGTGTGATTACTTTTTACTTGTTCTTTGTCATGTATACTGCAATGGGCCTTCTCCTGTGTGGGTTCCTTCCACCTCAGTTGAGTACCTAGATAAGATTTGAAGTCCATGGCTTGCTGGCCCCTACCATTGCATTCCTGTTCAGGCAGGTCCCCCACCTCTGGGTTTGCACTGCTGGGCTGACCTCATGGTACCAGTAATATTGTCCTATGACTATGCTTTCTCTTCAGGCCTGACTGCCACTTGCCTCTGATTCTGTGGGTTTGATCATTTTGCCACCATATAGCAATATGAGGTCTACACCCTACGAATGAACTTTATTGAGTATAACTTCATGCAGAGGATAGTAAGAACTAATATTGTAGCTTGAAAACGAGAGACCAATGTTCCAATTCCATGTGATCTGACTTTGTTAAGGCCTTGCTCCCTTAGCATGTGCTCTGTAGCTATTTTGACAGCAAAAGTATTATTCCCTTCATTCTTGATACACATCTTAATAGCATCTATCTTTTAGAGGTCATAGACTCATAGAGATGTACAGCATGGAAACAGACCCTTCGGTCCAACCCGTCCATGCCGACCAGATATCCCAACCCAATCTAGTCCCACCTGCCAGCACCCGGCCCATATCCCTCCAAACCCTTCCTATTCATATACCCATCCAGATGCCTTTTAAATGTTGCAATTGTACCAGCCTCCACCACTTCCTCTGGCAGCTCCTTCCATACACGTACCACCCACTGCGTGAAAAAGTTGCCCCTTAGGTCTCTTTTATAACTTTCCCCTCTCAACCTAAACCTATGCCCTCTAGTTCTGGACTGCCCCACCCCAGGGAAAAGACTTTGTTTATTTACCCTATCCATGCCCCTCATGATTTTATAAACCCTTATAAAGTCACCCCTCAGCCTCCGACACCCCAGGGAAAACAGCCCCAGCCTATTCAAACTCTCCCTATAGCTCAAATCCTCCAAACCTGGCAACATCTTTGTAAATCTTTTCTGAACTGTTTCCAATTACAATTTCCAACTCCCGTTCTTCTAATCTAGGCCCATTGAACTTGTGATCTTGATTGGAAGAAGCAGATTGCCAAAATATTTTTCCAAAGTTGCAGATTAGGAGCTTCCAAATAAGTTTGATATATAAAAGAAGTGTAGAGGTTTATAGCACAGAGGCCTTTGGCCAATCATATGTGGCCAACTGTTTCTAATGCATGACAAAGCAAATCCCACACCCATGCATTCTCCCTATAGCATATTTCCAGCTTCAAATATTGATCAATCTCCTCTTAAAAAGTAACATTATCTCTGTCTCAATCAGTCTCAGTGTCAAAGTATTTCACAACGCTAGAACATTCCTTTTATTTATTCTTTAGATGTGAGCATTGTTGCCAGCACTTCCCACCATCCCTCACCGTGATTGGGAAACTGTCGTGACCCATCCTGTTGAACTGCCACATTCCTCAGGTCTAGGTGCACTCACAGTGCCATTAGGAAGGGAGTTCCAGGATTTTGACACAATGACAGACAATATACTTTCTTATAGATCCAAGTGGGCTGAAACTTTCAGGCCCATTTGGATATTTCAGAATGGTAGGTGGGGTTAGCATTTGTGCAGGAGGCAAAACTTCAGTTTCCTAATGGCAGGTTACACCTTGTAATTAAGTTCACAGGACCTTATGGGCTGGTCAGCTTTCCCAACCTTAATAGTTGGAAACCTCTTTTGCACTAATTGGTACCCTCATTCACCAGAATTATCATCCCAGGTACAATCTTGTTAGTTATTAATGGACTCCATATATGAAGGGTGTACCTAACAGGATAAACTACATTCTCTAAATTTCAGCAGGTACACATTTCTTCAGTAATTTGGTTCATACAATACAATGCCCCTAAGGCTGCTTAACCCTTATCACTAAGTAAGGCTCTTCAATTCCTTACATACTATAACATCCTTTAGTTGCATCTTTACATGATAGGTTATAAACTATAGCTCTCCAGTGTGCAAGACGTTTTCCTTCCTTCAGATGCTCATTCTACATTGGTGTCTTCTTTGTTACTGATGCCAAGGTCATGTGATCAGTTATATCATCATGACTCTTATTACCATTTGTGGGCGGCACGGTGGCACAGTGGTTAGCACTGCTGCCTCACAGCACCAGAGACCCGGGTTCAATTCCCGCCTCAGGCGACTGACTGTGTGGAGTTTGCACGTTCTCCCCGTGTCTGCGTGGGTTTCCTCTGGGTGCTCCGGTTTCCTCCCACAGTCCAAAGATGTGCAGGTCAGGTGAATTGGCCATGCTAAATTGCCCCTAGTGTTAGGTAAGGGGTAGATGTAGATGTAGGGGTATGGGTGGGTTGCGCTTCGGCGGGGCGGTGTGGACTTGTTGGGCTGAAGGGCCTGTTTCCACACTGTAAGTAATCTAATCTAATCTACCATATGCTGCAGTAGGTGCAAAAACACATCATGGGCACAATCACAGGACAACTCTTGATTGGAATTGTTTTAACATAATCTCAGTGGTAGTAAATCAACTAACAAGATGCAAGAAACACGGTCATGGAGTTGGAAGGCACAGCACATTCAAGAATGATTAAATGGGTGAATATGCATCTATAATGTGGTAGCCATTAGAAAGACCTGTTGAAAGAAGAGCAGGACAGGCAGCTCAATATTCCAGGGTTTAGATATTTACAGAGGGATGTGAAAAGGGCTCAGGAGTTGCATGACTGATTATGGAAAATGTCACAGCTGTACTAAAAGAGGACATCTTGGAGAGCTCATCTCATGATGCAACATGGGTTGGATTTAGGAACAAGAAGGGTACAATTACTATGAAGTGGTTGTGCTATGGGCTTCCCAATAGCCAGCTGGAGTCAGAAGATATACAGACAGATCATGGAATGATGTAAAAACAACAGGTTTGCTGTGGTGGGCAATCTTAACGACCCCAATATTGGCCTGGACACCCTTAATGCCAGGGGCTTAGATGAGGCAGAATTTGTTAAGTGCATCCAAAAGTGTTTCTTGAAAGAATTTATAGATAGTTCAACTAGGGAAGGGGCCATATTAGACCTTCTAGTGAGGAGCTGGCCAGGTGATCAACATTTCTATGGGGGAGTATTTAGGGAACAGTGAATATAATTCCATAAGTTTAAGGTAGTTATGGATAAGGGTAATGGTTTCCAACAAGAATCTCAGGGAGTCCCTCTGCCCTGAAGCTCTTCAACCATGTCCTGAAACAAACTCGCTACCACAGCCACATTTGCCTGCCTCCGTAACCAACTCATCCCACACAGACTCTGGACCACCTTTAAACCAGCAGAGTTTGGACCCAAACAGGACAAACAGTACAGACTATAGATTCAAAAACACCAGCAATGGTTCTCCTTCAAAATCCTCCGCTCCCCGTTTGCAGCAATGCACTGGCACCTAATCTCTCTGCAGCCTGCCCTGCCTCAGCTGAGGGCCAAACTCTCTCAGAATTGCAAAGGACTCACTCTGTACTACATCCCCAGGAGTATTTCAACTCCATCTCAAACATCAAAAACTGTTAAGTACAACAAACTTTTATCTACCCACTTCCATAACCAGCACTCCTCAAACATTCCAGAAGATTCCCCGGCCTCTGGAACTGCTCGGACGCCATTAGCCATGCGGCTGCTGTAGCTGCCACCCCCACGCTGATTGATGACGTCACTTCTGCTCCCATCATGACCACTCCCACAGCCACTTCTGCCCCTCACAATTCCTCATGCATCACACATGACATCACTTCCGCCCCTCACATCATCGCTGATGTCACGCGCTCAGTGACTTCCGCCACCCCTACTGCCATGTCTGCCACCACTTCCACCCCCACCAACGCCACTCACCTGCATTCTGCTGACACGCCCCCCACAGATCCCACTGTCACCATTCCCAGCCCCCAGAACCCTGAGGGGAACGCTACCCCTGCTCATAACTCCACCCCCATTCCCCCCACCATCACACACACTCCAGTTACCGGCTCCGCCCCCACTCCCAGCTCCACACCCACACCAGATCCCAGCTCCCAGTCCTGCCAAGTTTTCACCATCCCTCCAGACCTTCCCCTCACTGAGGACGAGCGATCACTCCTCAGCAAAGGACTCACCTTCATCCCCCTCCGTCCACGTATCAATGAATTTAATACACGCCGTGACATCGAACAATTCTTCCGCCTCCTCTGCCTCCGAGCTTACTTTCACAATCAGCACTCCCACCCACCTTCCGAGGACCCCTTCGCCCACCTCCAACACACTGCATCCACCTGGACACCTCGCGCTGGCCTATTACCTGCCCTCAACCTCTTCATTTCCACCTGCGCCGGGACATTAACCGCCTCAACCTGTCTACCCCCCCTCCCCCACTCCAACTTCTCACCCTCACAATGTGCAGCCCTCCAATCCCTCTGCTCCAATCTTGACCTCACCATCAAGCCAGCAGATAAAGGGGGCGCAATGGTAGTCTGGCGCACTGACCTCTACACCGCTGAAGCCAAACGCCAACTCGAGGACACCTCTTCCTACTGCCCACTCGACCATGACCCCACCCCCCATCACCAAACCATCATCTCCCAGACCATACAGAACCTCATCACCTTAGGAGATCTCCCACCCACAGCTTCCAACCTCATAGTCCAGGAACCCCACACTGCCTGGTTCTACCTCCTTCCGAAGATCCACAAGCCTGACCACCCTGGTCGACCCAGTGTCTCAGCATGCTCCTGCCCCACTGAACTCATCTTTACCTACCTCGACACTGTCCTATCCCCCCAGTCCAGGAACTCCCCACATACGTTCGAGACACCACCCATGCCCTCCACCTCCTCCAAGACTTCCATTTCCCCGGCCCCCAATGCCTCATCTTCATCATGGATATCCAATCCCTCTACACCTCCACCACCATGACCAGGGCCTCCAAGCCCTCCGTTTTTTCCTCTCTCGACGTCCCGAACAGTACCCTTCCACCGACACACTCATTCGTTTGGCTGAACTGGTCCTCACCCTTAACAATTTCTCCTTTGAATCCTCCCACTTCCTCCAGACCAAAGGGGTAGCCATGGGCACACGTATGGGCCCCAGCTATGCCTGTCTCTTTGTTGGCTACGTAGAACAATCGAACCTCCGTAATTACGCCGGCACCACTCCTCACCTCTTCCTCCGCTACATTGATGACTGCATTGGTGCCACCTCGTGCTCCCGCGAGAAGGTTGAGCAATTCATCAACTTCACCAACACATTCCACCCTGACCTTAAATTCACCTGGACTATCTCTGACACCTCCCTCCCCTTCCTGGACCTCTCCATCTCCATTAATGACGACCGACTTGACACTGACATTTTTTACAAACCCACCGACTCCCACAGCTACCTGGATTACACCTCTTCCCACCCTACCTCTTGCAAAAATGCCATCCCATATTCCCAATTCCTCTACCTCCGCCGTATCTGCTCCCAGGAGGACCGGTTCCACCACAGAACACACCAGATGGCCATCCTCTTTAGAGACTGCAATTTCCCTTCCTACGTGGTTAAAGATGCCCTCCAACGAATCTCATCCACATCCCGCACCTCCGCCCTCAGACCCCACCCCTCCAACCATAACAAGGACAGAACGCCCCTGGTGCTCACCTTCAACCCTACCAACCTTCGCATAAACCAAATCATCTGCCGACATTTCCGCCACCTCTAAAAAGACCCACCACCAGGGATATATTTCCCTCCCCACCCTTTTCCGCCTTCCGCAAAGACTCTTTCTTCCGTGACTACCTGGTCAGGTCTACGCCCCCCTATAACCCACTCTCCCATCCTGGCACCTTCCCCTGCCACTGAAGGAATTGCAAAACCTGCGCCCACATTTCCTCCCTCACCTCCATCCAAGGCCCTAAAGGAGCCTTCCACATCCATCAAAGTTTTACTTGCACATCCACTAATATCATTTATTGTATCCGTTGCTCCCGATGCAGTCTCCTGTACACTGGGGAGACTAGACACTTCCTAGCAGAGTGCTTTAGGGAACATCTCCGGGACACCCACACCAATCAACCACACTGTCCTGTGGCCCATCATTTCAACTCCCCCTCCCACTCTGCTGAGGATATGGAGGTCCTGGGCCTCCTTCACCGCCGCTCCCTCACCACCAGACGCCTGGAGGAAGAACGCCTCATCTTCTGCCTTGGAACACTTCAACCCCAGGGCATCAATGTGGACTTCAACAGTTCCTCATTTCCCCTTCCCCCACCTCACCCTAGTTCCAACCTTCCAGCTCAGCACTGTCCCCATGACTTGTCCTACTGGCCTATCTTCCTTTCCACCTATCCACTCCACCCTCCTCCCTGACCTATCACCTTTATACCCTCCCCCACTCACCTATTGTACTCTATGCTACTTTCTCCTCACCCCCACCCTCCTCTAGCTTATCTCTCCACCCTTCAAGCTCACTGCCTTTATTCCTGATGAAGGGCTTTTGCCCAAAACGTCGATTTTACTGCTCCTTGGATGCATCCTGAATTGCTGTGCTCTTCCAGCACCACTAATCCTGAAGCTGGTTTCCAGCATCTGCAGTCATTGTTTTTACCATGGATAAGGGTAAGACTGGCTCTCAGGTAAAAGTGCTAAATTGGGTGAAGGCTAAAAACTTAAATACAATGTTAGGAGGGCTGAAAGGGTCCTTGGCAATAAGGATTAAGGGGAACCTTGAGACATTTTATATGTCCATTAGGAGCAGGAATTGACTAGGAATAGGCAGTTCCACTCAAGGACAAAGGACGGAATTTATGTGCGGAACCAAAGATCATTAATGAGTACTTTGCAGCAATATTCACCAAGGAGAAAGAATGGGATGAAGGTAAGATTAGAGACAGCTATGTTGATATTCAAGGGAATGTCAATATTAAGAAGGAGGAGGGTGTCTTAAAACACATTATGGTCGCTAACACCCTAGGGTCTGATGGGATCAATTCCCGGATACTGAAAGAGGTGAGGGAGGAGATTGCTGGGCCTTGACAGAGAACTTTGTATCCTGTTTAACCACAGGCAAGGTTCCAGAAGACTGGAGAATAGCCAATGTTGTTCCTTTGTTTCAGAAGAGCAACGGGATAATCCAGTTAAATTGTAGGCTGGTGAGCTTTACATCAGTGGTAGGGAAACTTTTAGAGAAGATGCTTAGGAAAGGATTTACTCATTTTGGAAAATAATGGGCTTATTACGAATAGTCCACATGACTTTATGTGGGGGATATTTTATCTCTCAGATTTAATGGAATATTTTGAGGAAGTGACAAAGCTGATTGATAAGCTGAGGGCTGTGTCTACATGAATTTTACTAAAACATGTGACAAGGTCCTTCATGGTAAACTGGTTCAGAAGATTAAATCACATGGGATCCATGTGAGTTGCTAAATTGGATACAAAATTGGCTTGGTTCATGGAAAACATGAGGTAGTTGTGGAGTTTTTCTGATTGGAGGTCTGTAAGTATTGGTGTTCTGCAAAGATCAGTGCTGGGCCTAAATTTAAATGATTTGGATTAAAATGTTGGTAGTCTGATTAGTAAATTTGCAGATGATACAAAAGTTGCTAGAGTTGTGGATATAAGGAAGGTTATCAAAGGATATTGCAGTACAAAATCAATTGGAAAGTTGTGTGGAGAAATAGCTAATGGAGGTATGTCCAAACAAGCATGAATTGATGCATTTTGGGAAGTCAAATGCTAAAGGAAAATATCCAGTATATGGCAGAACTCTTAGGACCATTGATACTCCCTGAAAGTGGCAATTTAAATAGATAAGGTGGTAAAGAATGGTAAAGGTGCTGTTATTGCATGCTTGCCTTCAGCCGATGAGGCATTGAACATAAAAGTTGGCAAGTCACATTGGAGCAGTATAAATCTTTAGTGAGGTCTCATTTGGAGCATTGTGTGCAGTTCTGGTCACCATACAGTCGGAAGGATGTGGAGGTTTTGGAGAGGATGAAAAGAGGTTTATTAGGATGTTGCCTGGAATGGAGTGTTTTAGCTATAAGGAGAGATGTGACAAACTTGGACTGTTTTTGCTCGATCATCAAAGGCTGAGGGGTGACATGATTGAAGCATATAAAATTATGAACAGTATGGATGGGGTGGATAGTGAAAGTCTTTTTTCCAGAGTGAAAATAACAAATGCTAGGGGTGGGAGGTAGTGCACAGAAAGGGCAATAGATTCAAGGATGTGTACAAGAAAAGGTTTTTACACAGAGGGTGATATAGAACATGCTGGCTAGGGAAATTGTAGAAGCAGATACAATAGCACTATTCAAGAACTATTGCGACAGACACATGAACAAACAAGAAATAGAAGGATGAAGACCACTTGCACACAGGTGGGATCATGATAGAGTAGCATCATGGTCAATATAGACATACTTGGCCAAGGGGCTTGTTCCTGTACCGTTCTATGATCAAGTTGTCAAATCTGTGCCCCTTGAACGGCAGTGCTTAAATGAAACTTTAATTTCACTTCAATAATTTACAATAATGGAGAGAAATTCAACATTGACATTGCAGCATTAATATACAGGCAAAATAAGTACAGCAACAAATACTGTTTGAATTGTTAAATCTTTACTCCCTGGTGAAATTGACCTTTTTTTTCTAGAATTAGCAGCATGAGAGCAAATTATTGCATTAGTTCATTTAATTTACTTTGTTAAAATTCTAAACAGAGAAATGTCATCTCAATGTATTAAACAATTAAGTGAAATCTCCAGGATTAAATGGCTCCATGCAGTTATAAGAACCCTACTTCCCCAAAACAAATATTCTACATGAACACATCAGAATACCACTGCCAAAAACGAAGGTCTATGACAGAGATGTGTTAGACTAATCTTTTGCTTTGCCTGAGCTGTGTGTGCATTTGGATTCCTGGATGCTGCTGCAAAGCTGGGAGGAACTCCGAGCAGTGAACAGAATGCTTGATAACAATCATCAACATGCTGCCTGGCATTGAGGCATTATGCCTGATGGGTAGGAACAACAAATCAGTCCATTTGGCAGCACTGAAAGCACAGCAGAGAGAAGAATGCTACAGTCTTCTCATTGTTAGAAGGAACAGCCAGAACACAACAGCTTTGCTTTTAAGGTTTGTTGCAAATTTCTAGTCTTCATTCTGCTGTAAATAATTTCTCAGTCCTAATTGTACAACACACCCACACATAGACCCAATGACAGGCAGTATATGATTTAGGACTAATATACTGCCCTTCCGAAACTTTATGTTAACCATAACCCTGCCCTTTGCTCCTTTAGCACATTTGAATGTTAAAAACATTAATCAAGTGGTATTGCATTGTTAGCTCAGTTGGCTAAAGGCTGGTTTGTAGTGCAAATTGATGCCAATGTTGTGGGTTCAATTCTCACATTAGCTAGCGATACCATGGCGGACTTTCCTTATTAACCTCTTCCCTCACCTGAGATGTGATGACCCTCAGGTTAAACCATCACCAGTTGTCTCTTTCTCTAAAGAAAGAGCAGGATTATAGTGACTTTACCTTTACCATATGGGCATTTGACTCTTACTTGCTGTGTGGCAAAGCTAACATGTTAATTTACCAACCATTCAATATACGAGTAATATTCATGACATTGAGGAAAAGCCAGTATGGCTATTCTTGGTTTACTGAGATTATTTTGTAGAGAATTTTATATTAAGTTATATTAGGCCTTTGTCATTAGGCTTCATTTTCTACACATATGCATTAAGATATTGAATGTGGAGTTAACACTCTCTGGCTATAACAAGCAAAATATAAAACTTTAGGCTCAAAAATGCTATGTTTATTACAAAAAGGTAAAGTCACCATAGGGCTGCTGTCTCATTAGAGAGAGACAAGCTGGTGGTGGTTTAGCTGAGGGTCACCACACCTTAGGCAAGGGGAAAGGTTGAGAGAGTCCTTCATGGTAACCTCAGCCAGTGCAATGATTGAGCCCATGCTGTCTGCATCGCTCTGTATCAGAAACTCAACCAACTCAGCTAACCAACCTGAAGTCCGGTACAAGTTAAAAACCAGAGAGACTCAAACTGATGACATTATTTTTAAGAAAAGGTTTGGTGAGTGCTTCTTATTCTTTAAAAACTGTGATGTTCGTTGAAAAGAAATAAGGGTCAAAAAGTGTGGCACTGGAAAAGCAGGTCAGGCAGCATCCAAGGAGCAGGAGTCAAGGTTTCCCATATAAGCCCTTCACCAGGAATGTGGTGGAGGGGGAGAAAGGGGGCTGAGAGATAAATAGGAAGGTTGGGTTGTGGCTGGGGGGAAGGCAGCCAGGGAGATAGGACGCCAACTGGCGGAGCATTTCAGGGAACATCTCTGGGACACACGCACCAAAGCCCATCGCCCTATGGTCAACCACTTCAACTCCCCCTCCCATTACTCCAAGGACTTGCATGTCCTGTGCCTCTTCCACTGCCAAATCCAAGCCATCTGCCACCTGTAGTGCAAATTGATGCCAATGTTGTGGGTTCAATTCTCACATTGGCTAGCGTTACCATGGCGGACATTCCTTATAACCTCTTCCCTCACCTGAGATCTTGGGACTCATCTTGGGACTCTGCAAACACATGGCATCAACAACAGCTTCACTAGTTTCAAATCTTCCCTCCCCCACCTCATCCCAGACCCAACCCTCCAACCGGACCACCTTCTTGACCTGGCCTACCTGTCCATCTTCCTTCCTACCTATACACTCCGCCCTCCCCACCTATCACCATCACTCCCCACCCGCATCTACCTATCACCTTCCCAGCTACCTTCTTCCCAGCCCTACCCTCCTACTTATCTCACAACCCCATTCCCCCAAGACCCCCATTCCCTCTCCCAAATTCCTGATGAAGGGCCTATGCCCAAAATGTCAACTCTCCTTCTCCTCAGATGCTGCCTGACTTGCTGTGCTTTTCCAGCGTCCCACTGTTCGAGTTTGACTCACCAGCATCTGCAGTCCTCACTTTCTCCTAGTCACTGAAAAGAAATAATGGCCAATTACACTGATAATTTGATTTTTAGAGCTCAATTCAATCAGCATCCTGAAACATGAGCATTTTGCTCTCAATCTATTGCAGAATAATCTTGAAGGGAAATTAAAATCTGGAAGACAATGGTGGTTGAAGAATAAAAAAAAATGGTTTGCTAAATAGTTCTTCAATTTTGAGTTATAAAGTTTAACAGCAACAAAGAAACCTTGGAATAATGCTCCAAACACTGCTATGGTAAACAAACCAATTTTAATTTGATTAACTTTAATTTTTAATTTGATTAAGTATTATCACATGTAGCTAGGTATAGAAAAAAGTGTAATCTTACCTGCTATATAGGCAGATCGTACCATACAAGTGCTTCAAAATAACAGAACTGAGTCCAGGATGCAATGTCACAGCTGCCAAGAGAGAGATAAACATTAACATTAAAGAGGTCCATTCAAAAATCTGGTAAAAATGGGGAGAAGCTGTTCTTGAATCTGTATGGACATATATACAGACTTTTATGTCTTCTGCCTGACAGAAGAGGGCGAAAGAGTGTATAACCAGGTTGGAAGGGGTCTTTGGTTATTTTGGTTGCTTTCCTGATGCAGCAGGAATTACAGATGAAGTCATACATGGGAGGCTGGTTTGCCTGATGGACTGAGCTGTGCTCACAAACTCTCTGTACTTTCTTTCGATCTTGGGAAGAGTAGTTGCCCTGTGATGCATCCAGATAGGATGCTTTCTATCGTGCATCTATCAAAATTTGTGTCCGCCTTTAGGGGCATGCCAAATTTCCTTCGCGTCCTGAGGAAATAACCCTGGCTCCATGCAAGTTGCTGGAACTGCAGATGGCAATGATGTGATGCCCACTGAGGACACTGGGATCTAACTGAACTGGAAAACATCCATGCACTATCCAAACTTACCAGATTGATGGATTCTAAAACTGAAGCACAAAAACTGAGAAAGCAGTGTGAGAATGGCACAGAATTCAATGCTAAATGCGTAACAGAAAGGGAATCAACTGGAAGGAACAGAGTACAAGATTGAAAAAGAGAGAGAGTGAGAGAAAAAAAAGTTCAAGGACGGGAGTTTTGGATGGCAGGATTTTGTGTCCTGAAGTGGAAGTAATTGTTATATGTGGAGGGATTGAATAAACTAGATTTATATTCCCCTGAATTTGGTAGGAGTGACTTGAATTATTTTGATTTGATTTATTATTGTCACATGTACCTAGGTACAGTGAAAAGTTTTATTTTGCATGGCATACAGGCAGATTATACCTGGGCTAACAGAGCAGAGTGAAGAATACAATGTTATAGCCGCAGAGAAGGTGCACCAAGAGCAAGATCACATTTAATTTAAAATTTGAGATAACAATCAAAAGAACAACAGATGCTGTAAATCAGAAACAAAAATAGAGATCGCTGGAAAACAGCAGGAAATCAGAGTCATCACATCTGAGGAAGGGTCACTCAACCTGAATCACTAACTCTGATTTCTCTCCACAGATACTGCCAGATCTGCTGAGCTTTTTCAGCAGTCTCTATTTTTGTTTAAAATTTGAGATGTCCAAACAGAAGTCTAATAACAGCTGTGAAGAAGCTTCCCTTGAATCTGTTGGTTTGTGTGTTTAAGCTTCTGTGTATACTGTCTGACAGAAGAGGTTGGAAGAGCTAAAAACTGGGAAGGGAGAGGTCTTTGATTATGTTGGCTGCCTTTCTGAGGCAGTGGGAGGTATAGTTGGAGTTGATGGATGATGAAGTCAATGGATGTGGACTCAGTCAAACACTTACAATTCTTAAAGTGTTTGACAGGAGAGATGTTGACATGATGTCCTCCTGGTTGGGTTGGCTAGAACTAGGGATCAGAATAATGATTCAACCATTGAGTCTTGAGATGAGAAATTCTTCACACAAAAGGTTGTCTTGGAAATTATCTATCCCAAAGAGGTGTGGATGATCAGTTTTTAAGTGTGTTCATGACAGGTTTGTGAATACCAAAAGAATCGAGGAATATGAGAATCAGGCAGGAAAGTGGAGTTGATTTCGAAAATCCACCATGATTCTATTGAATGGTAGAGGATCTTTGAAGGGCTGAATGGAGACATAGAAACATAGAACACAGGAGCAAGAGTAGACCATTTTGCCCTTTGAGCCTGTTCTGCCATTCATTATGATCATGGTTGAAGAACAAACTCAATAAACTGTTCCCACTTTTCCCCCATTTCCTTTTATCCTTTTAGCCCCACTAGTTATATCTAATACATACTATGTTTTGGTATCAACCACTTTCTGTGGTTACAAACTCTCTCGGCTCACCGCTCTCTAGGTGAAGAAGTTTCTCTTAATCTCAGTCCTAGATGGTTTACCCCATATCCTTAGACTTATATCCCTGCCTCTATACTCGCCTGCCATTAGGAACATCCTGCATGCTTCTACCCTGACTAGCTCTGTGTAGTTCTGCCCTACAGATGTTCTTTTTTCTCATTTTTCTTTATGGAAAAATTACAAAAATGCTGGAAATACACATCAGGCCATTTAGGTTAGATTCCCGTTAGTGTGGAAATAGGCCATTTGGCCCAACAAGACAACACCAACTCTTCAAAGAGTAATCCGCCCAGACTCATTCCCTTACATTTAACCCTGATTTATGGACCTAACAGAGTTGAGAGTGTGCTATTGGAAAAGCACAGCAGGTCAGGCAGCATCTGAGGAGCAGGAAAATCGATGTTTCAGGCCGGAGCCCTTCATCAGGAATGATTTTCCTGCTCCTCAGATGCTGCCTGACCTGCTGTGTTTTTCCAGCAATACACTCTCAACTCTGATCTCTAGCATCTGCAGACCTCACTGTCTCCTAGCTGATTTCAACTTTACTGAGAAGCCTCTTCCAAGGATGCCTACCTAGAAGAAGTTCTCCTCTTCTCTCTCTACAAAGATCTCAGTGAGTCCCTCTCTCACTGTACTCCCCAAGTGCTGAAAAACAATGATTCCTGATGAAGGGCTCTGGCCTAAAATATTGATTTTCCTGCTCCTGGGGTGCTGTCTGACCTGCTGTGCTTTTCCAGCAACACACTCTCAACTCTGATCTCCAGACCTCACGGTCTCCTAATAGACCTAACACTATGGCCAATTCACCTAATCTGCACATCTTTGGACGGAAACTGGAGCACCCAGAGGAAACTCACACAGACACAGAGAGAATATGTACACTCTATGTAGACAGTCACCCAAGGTGGGAATTGAACCCAGGTCCCTGGCACTGTGAGGCAGCAGTGCTAACCACTGAGCCATCCTTAGAAATGCAACCAGCAGATTTGAACCAGCACAGGCAACCCTAATAGACTTCAATGCATTAATCTCTCAGCCACAACTACCACAGCTATGGTGACGATGATGGTATAGCTGTAATATCATTGGTGCAGTAACCCAGAGCCCTAGTTTAATGTTCTGAGGTTTAAGGTTCAAATTGCTCTTTTGAATAAATAGCTAGTCTAATGGTGATCATAGAGTCATAGAAGTTTTGCCTAGCCCCACTTGTCCATGCTGCCCAGTTTCACAATGAATCTAGTCCTATTTGCCTGCTCTTACTCCATTCTCTCCATACCTTTCACAAACATATACCTGTCCAAACGTTTTTTAAATGATAAAATTGTACTCGCCTCTACCATTAGCTCGCAGCCCGTTCCAGACACTCTGTGTGAAAAAGTTACCCCTCTGTACCCTTTTGTATTTCTCCCCTCTCACCTTAAACCTATGCCCTCTACACTTAGACTCCTCTTCTATGGGAAAAAGCTGCTGGCTATCTACCTTAACCATGCCTCTCATTATTTATAGACATCTTTAAGGTCACTCCCTAGTCTCCTACACTCCAATGAAGAAAGTCCCAGCCTATCCAGCCTTTCCTTATAGCTCGAACCTTCCAGTCCAGCTAGCATCCTAATAAATCTTTTCTGCAGTCTTTCTGGTTGAATAATATCCTTTCTATAGTAGGGCAACTGCTTACAATACTGAAAATATGGCTTCACCAACATCTTATACAGCCGTAATAAAACATCCCATGATCCTTAAATTACTGTTGATTATTATTTTTAAAAAAGCTTTGTTCACGGATGTCCTATGGGGACGGAAATCTGGCCTGCATGTGACTTCAGACCTAAAGCAATAAGAGTTGCTATTAACTCCCCTCTGGACAATCATGGATAGCTAATAGTTGCTGGCCTAACCTGAGATGCCCATGTCTCATGAACACATTTTTTAAAAAGGTTAACATTTGTGGAAAGAATTGGTAATATCTTGTAAAGGATCTTGCGTCAGAACTGTGAAGATATGTGACATATTTAACCTATTTTAGAAACAGGAAAAGTAAAAAAGAGAAGAAAGAACAATCGAGATGATCTGCGATAGGTAGGGAGGATTAAATATCAAAAGGGACAAACATGCAAGGTAAACAGAAATAGGAATAGAACGAGTGAGAAACAAAAGGTAGGCCGAGGGAAGGTTTACGTTGCAACCGTCATTATCCCAACAACTACTGTCAGACAAAAAGGGGGCAGCAATTGCGACTTGAACTTGTTAAACTTATTGTTGCATCTGTAAGGTTGAAAAAATACATAACTTCAGATGAGGTGCTGTTCATTGAGTTTCATTAACAAAGGATAGAATCTGAAAGACCACATTGGGAGTGGGATAAAGAATTAAAATGACAAGTGACCACAAACGTTGTCACTCCCGTAAACTAAAAAAAATTGCTTTGCCAAATGATTACCAAAGTCTTTGTTTGGTCTTTTAGGGGTAAAGGATACCACACCTGGGACATTCTTCCAAATTGAAAAGGAATTTCAGTTTCACCCAGAAAGTGTATTTTGCGCGCTGGATATTGAGAGGGCTGAAGGTTAAAAGTAAGGTGTTGCCTTTCCTTTGCATGCATGGGAAGGTGTCTTGAGAAGAGGAGAGGATATGAAAAGTTTTAAGGAGCTTACTATAAGGTTGGAGGGTATTAGTCCCTTCAGAATGCTCAAAGAGGAGGGGAGGGTTAGTCTTTGTGGTGGGATAATTGGCAGAGGATGATCCATTGAATGTTGAGGCTCTTAGGGAGGAAGATGGTGACAAGAATTACGCTATTGCGGTTCTAGCAAGGAGAGGAAAAGATGACAGGTAAAGAGTCGTGAATGGAATATTTGAAGGCTCTGCCAAGCATGATGGAGGTGAATCCACTACTGAAGCAAAAGGAGACCATATAGTGTGGAAGATAGCACTGATATGGAAGTACAGACATAATGGGAATGGGGAAACTAGAAGAATGGGAGGAGCTGTAACCATAATAGTCACATTAACCAGCATATCGAGGCTAAAATCCCATTCCTGGAAATAGAGATAAAAAAGTCAAGAAGCAGAAGGAAAATGTGATTGATGGACCATGAAAAGGTGGATGATGGATGCAATTTAGAATTCAGATAGATGATATTTTCCACCTCTGTTTCAAAAGCAGGAAATGGCACCAATCCAATCATCAATAAATCAGAAATAGAGGTGAGATGGGGCCTAAGTGGAACTGAAACAAGCCATTCCTCAAATCCCGTTAAAAAGCAAACATAGCTAGGACATACTTCAAATTAGATAGCAAACCCTTTCATTTGGAGCAAGTGAGTGCAGTTAAACTTGTTCAATGGGAGTACAAATTCAGTCAGCTTGCAGTTTGCTCGAGCCTCCAAAGGTGAACCCAAGGCCCCTCAGGAGATTATGCTGGGGGTGGAAGGGTAGAGAGAGTGATCCATAGGGCCAAGACACTGTAAACTGGTACTCAGAACATTCACAGATAATGGTGGGAAAGACTGAATGAATGAAGCCTAAAATAGCCAAGACAGTGGGTTTATAAGCTATTAATTCATTAGTCATCACTGATTTTAAGACTTATTTTTTCTTTATCTCATTTTCCAATTAAATAATTAGCAAAAGTTAACAATTTTCTGTGGTGTAAAATGTATCTTTAGTTTCTTATTTCATAGTTTTCCAGCTTGTTGGTTATCAAAGTGAATAAATGTTAAGAACCAGGAAGGTTACATGAGTCCAAGTATTTTCTATTTGAATTCCGAAGAAGAGTCACTTTGAATTGAAATACTAATTCTGTTATTCTCTTCATGGATGAGAGAGGCATGGTGAGAGTTACTGCCCTTGGCATCAAGGCAGCTCTTGACCAAGTGGTGGCATCAAGGAGCCCAAGCAGAACTGGAGTCAATGGGAATCAGATCAACCCTCTCTGCTAGCTGCACCCGCACCTAGCACAAAAGGAGATTGTTATGGTATCTGGAGGTTAATCACCTAAGTCCCAGAATATCAGCCAGGACTTCCTGAGAATAATGTCCTTGTGGGTTGCATGGTGGTGCAGTGGTTAACACTGCTGCTCACAGCAGCAGGAATCCAGGTTCAATTCCAGCTATAGGTGACTGCCTGTGTGGAGTTTGCACATTCCCACTGTGTCTGCATGGGTTTCCTCCCACAGTCCAAAGATGTGCAGGTCAGGTGAATTGGCCATGCTAAATTGTCCATAGTATTAGGTGCATTAGTCAGAGGGAGTTGGGTTTGGGTGGGTTGCTTTTCGAAGGGTTGGTGTGGACTCATTGGACCGAAGGGCCTGTTCCACACTATAGGGAATCTAATCTAATCAAAATTAATGAATTTTCTCTTCATCATAAGGTTAGAAGTGGGGATGTTTGCTGATGATTGCATAATATTAGCACCATTTGTGACACCACAGTTACTGAAATAGTCCGTGTCCATAAACAGTAAAATCTGGACATCAAGTATCATTTGCACCGCACAAGTGCCAGACAATGAGCACATCCGACAAAAGCGAGTCTAATCTTCATCCGCTGTCATTACCCACTACTGAATCATTTACTGTCAACATTCAGGGGCTAACATTGACTGGAGGCTGAACTGGAATAGCCACAAAAATACTGGGGCCACAAGAGCAGGTCAGAGGCCAGGAATTCTGTGATGAATAAATTCCGTTAAGATGGTGATTCTGACCGTGGGGCTCACCTGCTTTTTTCTCCCAGTTCTTTTCTCTTTTACTTTACTTACCTCTTGTCGAAGAGCTTGGTCACGGAGATATTGTCAGCAGCGATGAGTGAGCCCAGCATGGATGCTCTGCAGCGTCGGAGGCAGGTTTGAATTCCTGGTGGCTTCTGCATCGACAAGATGGTCCTAGTGCCAACTGATGCCTGCTGAGGCAGAGGTTAGATTGGAATCCCAGCAGCACCCGCATTCACCACAGGCTCATGGAGGTGGCAGCAGAGGTGAGATTGAGTCCAGTATGAGACTCAACGGCATCGACAGTGATATTGGCGTTGTGGGGCCAAAGCAGACTTGTGGCTGCGGCAGAGTTGTGTTTAGGCTGGTGTGGTACCTGCCTCAGTGAGGTCCAGCAAGGGCATTGATGGCTATGAAGAGGGGCCACTTTGGCTCCAGCGGCAGAGGCACATTAAAGGGTTTTGTGCTTCTGGCCCATGACAGAGCACAAGAAGGACTGTAATATTGAACACCATTTATTTTATTTTCTGCCTTTGTATTCTATGTTTTGGTTTATTAAAAATGTCATTTACAAAATACTGTACAAGAACTGTAACAAACACTACATTGGACAAACAGGCAGAAAACTAACCCCCAGGATACATGAACATCAACTAGCCACAAAAAGACATGACCTACTCTCACTAGTATCCTTACATATGGATGATGAAGGACATCACTTTGACTGGGACAAGACATCTATCCTCGGACAAGCCAAACAAAGACATGCATGAGAATTCCTCGAAGCATGGCATTCCAACCAGAACTCCATCAATAAACACATCGAGTTAGACCCCATCTACCACCCCCTGAGGAAAAAGAACAGGAAGTGACTGCACCATAGGAAATAACATCACCACAGGAAATGACATCACCAACCCAAAGAAACCCAAACGTATAAATAGAAAGCAGGAATTTTCAGTATTGCTTCGCATGAGGCCCACTGAAGATGATACCTAGTAAGGTAACGAAACGTCTGGCAATGAACCTCCAAGCTCAGCGAGCAAACCTACATCCAAAACCTCAATCTGAGCTACAAATCTTCTCAAAACTCATTAAGATGGCACCAGAGAGTGGCAACTCTGTATAACCCCTTTCACTGTATTTTGTAACTGAATAGATGTGACAATAAATAAATCAAATCAACTCCCCTCTAATCACCCAACTGCGGTTATAACACATAGACTGCCACAGTTAAAGAATGCAGCTCACCACTCACCACTGCAGGGCAATTAGGGATGGACAATAAATACTAAACTGATTGACCACATCCTATGAACAAACAAAAGCGATTCTGCCAGACCTGCTACATTTCTCCACATTTTTTGTTTTTATTTCCAATTTGGTCTGCAATATTTTGCTTTCATTTGCACACCTTGACATTGAGAGTTGAATTTTGGGAGGGGAGGGGTTAGTAATTCAGAGGCTATCTTTTGTGATCTAGAAGGCAAGATGGAAAAAGGTAAAGCAAAGAGAAATACAAAACAGAGAAATTTGAGAAGAAAGGGAAAACAGAATACCTGTATTAAATTGAATGTCTGCTCCATGACCCAAAGTAAACCTCTGTCATCAAAGCTAGTGACACTTGCCTTAAAGGCCATTTTTATCCAAAGAAGATGTTTGTTGTCATGGTTACTGATGCCATACATTAAAAAATGAAAGCGAGAAGGGAATCAATTAAATTTAACAAATGGGAACAGATGCACTGCATGCCTGGTAGGCAGGTTCCCTGTCAATAACAAAAATAGATAAAGTTCTTTCTTATATGTTTATTCCGATATCTACTAAGCATGCTCCATGCTCTGTCCTAGTGTTGTTTTACAATTCTTCATCCCAGTGTTTCTTGCATTTATAATTACATTTGCCACAGAGTGAAATATTTGCGACTGAAAAGAGTCTGGTATCTATCTAAGACAACATCATAGCCATACCTAGTGGATAGAAATATTGATTTTTGATTTTTTTCATTGCTGACCGCAGAGCATTTGTAGCTTCTTTCAGTTTTATCCTTATTTATCTACATTGATTTAGTCATTCCTAATTTTTCAAACAACAAATTGACTATCGTCAAATATCCATTATTTTTATGTAACTCATTTTTAAGTATTCATTACTTTTTGGGTAATTTGATCTCTTATTCCTGGTGTAGTCCCATTAGCCGTCTGTTTGGTTTTCCCTGTAATGCACTCCCATTATGCTTTACATTAATCCTTAGATTCCAGAGAGAACTGTTCACCTCTTTGGATGGGCTAGCTTCAGAAAACTTACTTCAGGCAATGTAACTCTGGAACAAAATCTATAATGATGGTTGGAAATTACTCAAAGGCCACTGGAAGATAATAGAAAAATCATTTCAAAAATAATTCACATAAAATAAGAAGATATGGAACAAGAGCTCCAGCCCAATTAGAGCATGCCAAGCAGTCCGCCAGCATATATGCTGTTCAGATCAATATATATATATATATATTTTTAAAGTAATTACACCCTTCTTTATGCCTAGTTTGTTCCATTTGTTCTTTTCTGTAGAGATTGAAATGAGGTCAGCCAGGTGGATGTAATAGCACATGAGTTTCCTGATAGGGGCTGCTAATCTGGTCCAATCACAGAGTCCTGGCTGTCAGATATAAACAGGAGTGTCTCACCTTCACTTTTTGATCACGCAGCATTGCCCTTTGTCGAGAAGGGCCTTAATTGTCACTGGCCACTCAGGTGTTTCCTTTCTTCCTGGTAGTGGAACATAAATAAAGATTGACACACTTGTTGTTCTTCCCTGTGTCTGACACCTGCACACACACGACTTGGGTGCTGGGGAAAAATAAGCACCATCGCTCTTAGGCAGTAGTGTGGGGGAAGAAGGAAAAAAAACTGGAGTGTCAGAGATTTGGGTCATGGTAGGAGTCAGCTCTGAATGGCTGGAACAATGTCATGTACTGTACATGTGTAAAGGGTGGCTTGGTGACAGGATATCAGCCTTCATGGAGTTATTTCAGTGGTGACAAGAGAACAGCACACCATTGAAGAGATTCGCTCACAACAGCCATCTTTGAGTTGGGGTAAGCATTGCTGGCATTATACTGCTGTTTGGGAAACTTGGCTTGGTTTATCCTGCCATTAAAGACTGGGCCTAATAGGTGGAAAAAATACATTTTTTTCCCCTGTAATTTACATGTAACTTTTGCTTTTCTTAGAAGCCTAACTTTCCCTGAGGTACCAGCTACTAAAACTTCTTATGAGTTATAGAGTCATAGAGATGCACAGCACGGAAACAGACCCTTTGGTCCAACTCGTCCATGCTGACCAGATATCCCAACCCAATCTAGTCCCACCTGCCAGCACCCGGCCCATATTCCTCCAAACCCTTCCTATTCATATACCTACCCAGATGCCTTTTAAGTGTTGCAATTGTACCAGCCTTCACCACTTCCCCTGGCGGCTCATTCCATACACGTATCGCCCTCTGCGTGAAAAAGTTGCCCATTAAATCTCTTTTATACCTTTCCCCTCTCATCATCAACCTATGCCCTCTAGTTCTGAACTGCCCCACCCCAGGGAAGAGACTTTGTCTATTTATCCTATCCATGTCCCTCATGATTTTATAAACCTCTACAAGGTCAGCCCTCAGCATCCGATGGACCAGGGAAAACAACCCTAGCCTATTCAACCTCTCCCTAGAGCTCAAGTTAGTGGATTTAGTTAAGGAATATTATTTAGATCACTTACAGCATATAAACAGGCCCTTCGGCACCACAAGTCCACACCAACCCGCTGAAAAGCAACCCACCCAGACCCATTCCCCACTTCACCTAAAACTACGGGCAATTTAGCATGGCCAATTTACCTAACCTGCACATTTTTGGACTGTGGGAGGAAACCGGAGCACCCGGAGGAAACCCACTCAGACACGGGGAGAATGCGCAAACTCCACAGACAGTCACCTGAGACGGGAATTGAACCCAGGTCTCTGCCGCTGCGAGGCAGCAGTGCTAACCACAGTGACCTCCTCTAATTCTGAGATGCTATTGGCTTTACTTGACAGTTCACAAACCAAACAAATCTGTCTCGGGATTTTTGACGAGGTTAAAACAACTGGCAGAGGTTTGGTTTAACCTTAAGTGAGATGCTGTCTGATACGTGAAATTAATGATTTGACCAAGGAAGTGCCTACTAGCTGAAGTCCAACTCAACTTCAAACAATTGGCTTTGTAGTTAGAAAATACAGCCAGTTGCAACTTATGTGCATTGACAATTTAACAAACTAATGGAATCTTCTCCAAATCTATGTAATTTTGAAAAATTAAAACCAATGCATCAATTCTCTCAGTAGTCACCAATTCCTCCCAATAGTCTGATTTGGTTGAAACATGGCTTTGTGTTGCTGAAGCATGTCTTCCACCTCTGGTAATATAGCCTTTTAAAGATAAATATTCTTTTTTTTTTGGTTATTTCATGCACCTATTTATAAGTTTAATCATCTATATATCTGAAACCTCAAGACACCTCGAGTCTCCATGCTTCCAAACTTTTCAGCATTTTGAAAGTATTCTATTCTGTCCTATCCTGTCATTTTCAAATCTGAAGAAGGTGACTTTACATTTGCCTATATTCAATCCATTTGCCACAGTTTTGCCTGTTCACTTAATCTATTAATAACTCTTTGCCATTTTCAACTTCCATTTTCATGATGTAAAATGCCACATAACTTTGTGTCATCAGTAGACAAGCAGGAGGCTGAAGAAACATTCCCCTGCAACCGCAAGAAATGCAAAACTTGCGCCCACACCTCCCCCCCTTACTTCTCTCCAAGGCCCCAAGGGATCCTTCCATATCCGCCACAAATTCACCTGCACCTCCACACACATCATTTACTGCATCCGCTGCACCCAATGTGGCCTCCTCTATATTGGGGAGACAGGCCACCTACTTGCGGAACGTTTCAGAGAACACCTCTGGGACACCCGGACCAACCAACCCAACCACCTTGTGGCTCAACACTTCAACTCCCCCTCCCAATCCACCAAAGGCATGCAGGTCCTTGAACTCCTCCATCACCATATCATAGCAACACGATGGTTAGAGGAAGAGCGCCTCATCTTCCGCCTGGGAACCCTCCAACCACAAGGGATGAACTCGGATTTCTCCAGTTTCCTCATTTCCCCTCCCCCCCCACCTTGTCTCAGTCAAATCCCTCGAACTCAGCACCGCCTTCCTAACCTACAATCTTCTTCCTGACCTCTCCGCCCCCACCCCCACTCCGGCCTACCACCCTCACCTTGACCTCCTTCCACATCATTTCCAACGCCCCTCCCCCAAGTCCCTCCTCCCTACCTTTTATCTTAGCCTGCTGGACACACTTTCCTCATTCCTGAAGAAGGGCTCATGCCTGAAACGTCGATTCTCCTGCTCCTTGGATGCTGCCTGACCTGCTGCGCTTTTCCAGCAACACATTTTCAGCACTGAAGAAACCTAGTAAGCCAGACAACATTGGCTACTTTGGATATTGACTTTTAATCATTTAAAACATCAATAAATATTGTGAATATTTGAGATTTCAACACAGACATCACAAGTTACATCCTACTAATTAGAGTCTTGGCACATTCTGCCTACACACTGTCCTTTACCACTCAGTCAGTTTCATCACCAGGTCAATAATTTGCCATTGCTTCCAAAAATCCCAACTTCAGCTAACAGTCTCTTTTGAGAACTTTATCATAAACCTTCTGGCAATCTACGTAAATGACTTCCATAGACATTCCCTTGTCTACTACTTTAGTCACTTCTACAAAATAAATGTCAAATTACTTAGGCATGACCTCCCCTTTAAAATTCCACATTACTCTTTCTTGTCAACTGAAAGTTTACAAGGTATTCCTGATGAAGGGCTCTTGCTCGAAACATCGACTCTCCTGCTCTTGGATGCTGCCTGGCCTGCTGTGCCTTTTCAGCACCACACTCTCGACTCGGAATCCAGCATCTGTAGTCCTCACTTTCTCCAAGGTATTCCATCACTCTATTCTTCATTGTAAACAAATGTAATTTCTCAATAAACAGTTTTAAGCAATTGCTTTATAATTCCTAGGCTTCAAATACAAAATCTAGAACGAATCAGCATGTAATAACCACAATTAGGCACACGCCACAGGTATCATATTAATGGTTCCAAAAATGCTGGGATAATCACATCTCTGACAGCATGTGATCAATTTGTTCTTGAACTCGATATCAGTAAATACAGAGGAGAGATGGAAATAGATTAGTCTTCAGACCAATCAACTTCCCTTCAAGATTTTGGCCAATATTTATGTATTTTCTATGATGAATTGCAAGTGCTGCATTTAAGGCACGTTTGTATTTCTCAGCATTAGTCAGATAGTTAATTCATGGATTATCTAAAGTTCCTTCAAAATAACCTTTAAAAAAAAGGGGGATCTCACATCATAAATTTGTTTATAAATAACAACCCAGTCTGTTGCTGATGCCTATTTATACAACTTATTTTTTTCATGTAAATCTAGGACACAGCTTCAGTTTTCAAGCCATCCTGGTAATTGAGATGTTGCCATTCCAAACCAATAGGATCACTGAAGCATTCTTATGTATTACCCTATTGAGAGCCAGAGTAATAGCTGTATGAACAATGCTTCAGTGAATATATTGCATACAGTGGTTCCTACAACAATCTTTGTGCATCCCATAAATTTGACAATAATGTACTTCAGGGAGTGCATCTGAAAATCTTCATGATAATGGATCACATTACTGTGTTTTTATTCTGATGTTTTCTCTATGTTTAAAAGACCAATCTTGTAAGAAAGGTTTCACACTCACTGAACCAAAATGGGCAGTTAAATAGCCTATATCTGGAGCTATAGGTAAGGTATGGGTCTGTATAGATAGTCTTGTTACTGTATTTGTCAGAAATGTTATGAACCCCTTTGTGATCTTCTAGACTTCACAACTGATCGAATACATACTATGTCAAATGATGGCTTGGGCTACACATTATCTTTTCTTTAAAAAAATGCATAAGCACACAACATTTGGCAAACTTCATGGATTCTGAAGTCATATGAGGATAGATACTATACCCCATCCATAAGGTACAGAGTTGCTGAGTTTAACAGCGGAAGCAGAACTGATGAATGGGAATGTGCTCTCTGGGATGTAATCTTTCAAATTTTAATGATTGACAAAGGAAACCAAAACATTTCCATTCCAAGTTAAAAATCCAAGGAAAAATATTTATAAAAACCCAAAAACTGTCTGCATTATCATTACAATTGGTAACAGAACAAGAAATCTATCCCATATGTTTTATGAGTTTACTTGCATAGAAAGAGAACATCCTATCTATCTAATTGAATAGGAAAGTCACAAATCTAGTTTGCACTTATTTGCATACTTTGAGCTGAATATTGATAATGGCAGTAACTAAGATTTAATAAAACCTCCAGTTTCCTTTGCACAGATATTAAAGTCAATAGACTCACTGATGAATAGAATGGATATGAGAGCTTTTCAGTTGCTACACAACTTATTTAGATAGAGCTGAAGTTAATCTTTTACATTTTTCTAATACTCAAAGTAAATATCATTCTTAAAATTATGTTAAGGATTCAGAAGATTTTTATACAATTGGTTTGAAGCACATTGTCCCAAGAAATCTTACAACTTCTGCACTCAATATTGAATATCTAGCTTTTGCTCCCTCTCTATTTTCATTCCTGCTGAGTAATTATGATCATATTCATGTTGCCCACTCTGTCAACAACATCTGTAATGCCTATATTATCATTTTGGATTTTCATTCATGAAGCCAAGTTAATATAATCATCAAGGACTATTGCTGGGTACCTACTTGTGTGAAATCTCTGATAGCAGCCTAGGGACAGGTCGTGATAGTTTTGTGATTGAGGTGTAGCTGCCTCTATTTGTGACTGCCACTAATGTACAAGTCTTAGAGTCCAGAATTCCCCCACTACTGTAGTTACTGTATGTATGCAAGAAGATAGCTTTCCAAACCAAACATATAACCTTGATTGTACATATTCGGTGATCTCTGAATGTTGAAGAGTGAATATCAAAGATCTCTGAGCTCTTCTCCAGCATTAAGAGATTTTCTTTGCTATACTTCTGTTGTCCATTCCCAAAATTGTATGGACACCCTTTGTTGTTGGAAACTTCAGGTGAATAACCCTTCAACTTCTGAAGAAACATCTGCAGCTTTGTTCTCACATCAAATGTGGGCAGAGGGCTTCAGAATCACCATCTCTGCCGCTGAGCAGGTGGGATCTCAGGGTCAAATACACAGTTCAGTTGAACTTTTGGCAGCATCAAATGTTTCCAATCTAAGTCAATCTGCTGTGATCTTGCAAAGTAGGGACAGTTATGTACATGACACTGGAAATTAGCAGGCAAGACATCATTATTTCTTGCAGCATCACACAAATCACGTGCAAACAAAACTACTCAGTGTGCTTACTTTGTTAGCTGAAGGCTGACAATAGAGTCATAGAGATATACAGCACGTAAACAGACCCTTCGGTCCAACTTGTCCATGCCAACCAAATCTCCTAACCTATCTAGTCCCATATGCCAACACTTGGCTCATATCCCTCTTAACCCTTCCTTTCATAGGCCCATCCAGATGCCTCTTAAATGCTGCAATTGTACCAGCCTCCACTACATCCTCTGGCAGCTCACTCCATACACGTACCACACTCTGCATGAAAATGTTGCCCCTTAGGTCCTTTTATATCTTTCCCCTCTCACCCTAAACCTATGCCCTCTAGTTCTGGACTCCCCAACCCCAGGGAAAAGATTTTGCCTAATTATCCTATCCATGCCCCTCATGATTTTATAAACCTCTATAAGGTCACCCCTCAGCCTCTGATGCTCCAGGGAAAACAGCCTCAGCCTATTCAGCCTCTCCCTGTAGCTCAAATCCTCCAATCCTGGAAACATCCTTGTAAATCTTTTCTGAATCTTTCAAGTTTCACAACATCCTTCTGATAGGAAGGAGACCAGAACTGCACACAATATTCCAAAAGTGGCCTCACCAATGTCCTGTACAGCCGCAGCATGACCTCCCAACTCCAAAATTCAATGTTCTGACCAATAAAGGCAAGCATAACAAATGCCTTCTTCACCATCCTATCGACCTATGGCTAGAAGGAACTATGAACCTGCACTCCAAGGTCTCTTTGATCAGCTACACTCCCCAGGACCTTATCTGTTCAAGGAATGCATGGAAATCAGAGCAAATCAGGTTGAAATGGATACTTTAAATATTTGGATACAGCCCACCCATATATATTATTTAGTACATTATTCTTTACTTACAAAGCCAAAGTACTTGCTAACTTAATATTTGGGTCAGTTAAACAGAATACTCAAAGTTCAGAATGTTTTATGCATATGAATTATTGAAGTAAAAGATAGCATGCAACAGTACAGTTTCACTCTTGACAAAAGACTTTGTTCTATATAAAATGACTTTCAGAATACTCAAGCTATTTTTATAATGTATGAATAAGAGCTGATTTGCCAAAAAGGAATAATGCCTGTGGAGAATGATACTCAAGGAATTATGGATATATAATCCATAATTTTCTGAAAACAAAGCATTGCATGGAGAATTACTGGAGAAGTGTTCAGAGATTTTCAGATATTCACTCTTCAGAAATTCAGAGATCACCTAATATGTACAATCAAGGTTACACGCTTGGTAGAAAACAAAGCATTGAAGGCCAATAATTTCTCAACTGAGTTTCCAGCCACTTCTAACAATTATGATCGAAGGATGCTGAAATAACTGCACAGAGGCTGGTATCCCTTCTCCAAGTTATTGTTTATTTACTCGGGCACAGTACACTGGATATGGTCAACCAGTTCGGAATCAGACCACTGAACTGAAGAGAATGAGGGTAGGTCCGATCAAGGACAGCAGTGGGAGACTGTGTATTGAGTCAGAAGAGATAGGAGAAGTCTTGAATGAGTACTTTTCTTCAGTATTTACAAATTAGAGGAACCGTATTGTTAAAGAGGAGAGTATGAAACCGACTGGTAAGTTAGAGCAGATACTTGTTAGGAAGGAAGATGTGTTGAGCATTTTGAAAAACTTGAGGATAGACAAGTCCCCCGGGCCTGATGGGATATATCCTAGGATTATGTGGGAAGCAAGAGAGGAAATTGCAGAGCCGTTGGCAATGATCTTTTCGTCTTCACTGTCAACGGGGGTGGTACCAGGGGACTGGAGAGTGGCGAATGTTGTGCCCCTGTTCAAAAAAGGGAATAGGGATAACCCCGGGAATTACAGGCCAGTTAGTCTTACTTCAGTGGTAGGCAAAGTAATGGAAAGGGTACTGAGGGATTGGATTTATGAGTATCTGGAAAGACACTGCTTGATTAGGGACAGCCAGCACGGATTTGTGAGGGGTAGGTCTTGCCTTACAAGTCTTATTGAATTCTTTGAGGAGGTGACCAAACATGTGGATGAGGGTAGAGCAGTGGATGTAGTGTACATGGATTTTAGTAAGGCATTTGATAAGGTTCCCCATGGTAGGCTTATGCAGAAAGTTAGGAGGCATGGGATAGTGGGAAATTTGGCCAGTTGGATAGAGAACTGGCTAACCGGTCAAAGTCAGAGAGTGGTGGTAGATGGTAAATATTCAGCCTGGAGGCCAGTTACAAGTGGAATTCCACGGGGATCAGTTCTGGGTCCTCTGCTGTTTGTAATTTTTAATAATGACTTGGAAGAGGGAGTCGAAGGGTGGGTCAGTAAATTTGCAGATGACATGAAGATTGGTGGAGTTGTGGATAGTGAGGAGGGCTGTTGTTGGCTGCAAAGGGACTTAGATATGATGCAGAACTGGGCTGAGGAGTGGCAGATGGGGTTTTTTACCTCGGAGTTCAACCCTGTCAAGTGTGAGGTTGTCCATTTTGGAAGGACAAATAAGAAAGCGGAATACAGGGTTAACGGTAGGGTTCTTAGTAAAGTGGAGGAGCAGAGGGATCTTGGTGTCTATGTTCATAGATCTTTGGAAGTTGCCACTCAGGTGGATAGAGCTTGTAAGAAGGCCTATGGTGTATTAGCGTTCATTAGCAGAGGGATTGAATTCAAGAGTCGTGAGGTGATGTTGCAGCTGTACAGGACCTTGGTAAGGCCACATTTGGAGTACTATGTGCAGTTCTGGCCGCCTCACTTTAGGAAAGATGTGGAAGCTTTGGAGAGGGTGCAGAGGAGATTTACCAGGATGTTGCTTGGAATGGAGAATAGGTCGTACGAGGATAGGTTGAGAGTGCTAGGCCTTTTCTCATTGGAACAGCGAAGGATGAGGGGTGACTTGATAGAGGTTTATAAGATGTCAGGGGAATGGATAGAGTAGACAGTCAGAGACTTTTTCCCCGGGGACAACAGAGTGTTACAAGGGGACATAAATTTAAGGTGAAGTGTGGAAGTTATGGGGGGATGTCAGGGGTAGGTTCTTTACCTAGAGAGTAGTGGGGGAATGGAATGTGTTGCCAGTGGGAGTGGCAGAGTCAGAATCATTGGTGACCTTTAAGCAGCAATTGGATAGGTACATGGATAGGTGCTTAAGCTAGGACAAATGTTCGGCACAACATCGTGGGCTGAAGGGCCTGTTCTGTGCTGTATTGTTCTATGTTCTATGTTCTATGTTCTATTCTAAATCTCCTGTTAATTTTTAAAAGTATTTTATTCAACAGTACAGTTTATAAAAAAGTTAACATTAACAGCTGTTTACAGAGAAACAGCAATTTTACAAGGGAGAGGAGCAGCAAAGCCAGGCCCCAAACCCCACCGTTCAACCAGTTTACAGGGAGATGAGGACAAACCTCAAATCCCACTTTCCATCATCACAAACAGTAACAAATATATACAAGGCAGTCCAATTACATAAAGAAACGTCCCCGTCCCCGTCCCCGTCCCCGTCCCCGTCCCCGTCCCTCCAACCTTCCAGCCACTTTAAGGGAGCCCACCCCTGCGGGGTTATCCCCTGTTAATTTTTTTTTTGTTTTTCTTTTTAAAACAGTGACGGGGAGGGTAGGGACTAAATCAAAATAGAGTTGGAGGGAGAAAGGACGCACTCCACTCCCTGTGGCGCCCACCTCTCCCTGAACGACTCCAGGGTGTCGGTGGAGACCGCGTGCTCCTTCTCCAAGGACACCCGGGCTCTAACGTAACCCCGGAAGAGGGGCAGGCAGTCGGCCCTAACGACCCCCTCCACGGCCCGCTGCCTGGACCTGTTGATGGCCAGTTTGGCCAGGCCCAGGAGCAGACCCACGAGGAGGTCCTCGGACCTGCCCTCCCTCCTCCGTACCGGGTGCCCGAAGATCAGGAGCGTGGGTATCCCCTGTTAATTTTTTTTTTGCTGTGTGAGCAAAACAGTGAAGGGGAGGGTAGGGACTAAATCAAAATAGAGTTGGAGGGGGAAATAATACACTCCACTCCCTGCGGCGCCCACCTCTCCCTGAACGACTCCAGGGTGTTGGTGGACACCGCGTGCTCCTTCTCCAAGGACACCCGGGCTCTAACGTAACCCTGGAAGAGGGGCAGGCAGTCGGCCCTAACGACCCCCTCCACGGCCCGCTGCCTGGACCTGTTGATGGCCAGTTTGGCCAGGCCCAGGAGCAGACCCACGAGGAGGTCCTCGGACCTGCCCTCCCTCCTCCGTACCGGGTGCCCGAAGATCAGGAGCGTGGGTATCCCCTGTTAATTTTTTTTTTCTTTTGCTGTGTGATCAATGCTCCTAATTATTATTTTTTTTATTTAACCCCCACACTACCGCCTAACTGCGGTAGTGCTTATTTTTTCCCCAGCACCCATGGTGTGTGTGTGCAGGTGTGAGACACAGTGAAAGACACAAAGTGTACGAATCTTTGTTCAATTGCCACCACCAGGAAGATATGAAAAACACCTGAGTGGCCAGTGACAAGCACTGCCCTTCAAACCACAGGGCAATGCTGTGTGAGCAAAACAGTGAAGGGGAGGGTAGGGACTAAATCAAAATAGAGTTGGAGGGGGAAATGATGCACTCCACTCCCTGCGGCGCCCACCTCTCCCTGAACGACTCCAGGGTGTCGGTGGACACCGCGTGCTCCTTCTCCAAGGACACCCGGGCTCTAACGTAACCCCGGAAGAGGGGCAGGCAGTCGGCCCTAACGACCCCCTCCACGGCCCACTGCCTGGACCTGTTGATGGCCAGTTTGGCCAGGCCCAGGAGCAGACCCACAAGGAGGTCCTCGGACCTGCCCTCCCTCCTCCGTACCGGGTGCCCGAAGATCAGGAGCGTGGGTATCCCCTGTTAATTTTTTTTTTCTTTTTTTTTTGCTTTTTCCTCTGTTTAATTTTTTTTCTTAAAATTTTTTTTTTCTTTACCCCCACACTACCGCCTAAGTGCGGTAGTGCTTATTTTTTTCCCCAGCACCCATGGTGTGTGTGTGCAGGTGTGAGACACAGTGAAAAGACACAAAGTGCACAAATCTTTATTCAATTTCCACCACCAGGAAGATAGGAAAAACACCCGGGTGGCCAGTGACGAGCACTGCCCTTCACATCAAAGGGCAATGCTGTGTGATCGAAACAGTGAAGGGGAGGGTAGGGACTAAATCAAAATAGAGTTGGAGGGAGAAATGATGCACTCCACTCCCTGCGGCGCCCACCTCTCCCTGAACGACTCCAGGGTGTCGGTGGAGACCGCGTGCTCCTTCTCCAAGGACACCCGGGCTCTAACGTAACCCCGGAAGAGGGGCAGGCAGTCGGCCCTAACGACCCCCTCCACGGCCCGCTGCCTGGACCTGTTGATGGCCAGTTTGGCCAGGCCCAGGAGCAGACCCACGAGGAGGTCCTCGGACCTGCCCTCCCTCCTCCGTACCGGGTGCCCGAAGATCAGGAGCGTGGGTATCCCCTGTTAATTTTTTTTTTTTTCTTTTTTTTTTCCCCAGCACCCATGGTGTGTGCGTGTAGATGTGAGACACAGTGAAAGACACAAAGTGTACGAATCTTTATTCAATTTCCACCACCAGGAAGATAGGAAAGACACCCAAGTGGCCAGTGACAAGCACTGCCCTTCAAACCACAGGGCAATGCTGTGTGAGCAAAACAGTGAAGGGGAGAGTAGGGACTAAATCAAAATAGAGTTGGAGGGAGAAATGATGCACTCCACTCCCTGCGGCGCCCACCTCTCCCTGAACGACTCCAGGGTGTCGGTGGACACCGCGTGCTCCTTCTCCAAGGACACCCGGGCTCTAACGTAACCCCGGAAGAGGGGCAGGCAGTCGGCCCTAATGACCCCCTCCACGGCCCGCTGCCTGGACCTGTTGATGGCCAGTTTGGCCAGGCCCAGGAGCAGACCCACGAGGAGGTCCTCGGACCTGCCCTCCCTCCTCCGTACCGGGTGCCCGAAGATCAGGAGCGTGGGTATCCCTTGTTAATATTGGTCAGCCAGTGCCTTCTCATTGGTCCAGGTTAACAATTCCAGTCAAAGATTTTGTAGTCCACCAGATCCACCTGGTTTCAATCATTACGTTTCCTCCCCCCCCCCACCCCCCCGCCTCTACTTTCGGAACTGTAGGCCTGATCTTTCGCTTGTAGCTTTTCCTGTGATGTTTTCCCCTCAGGTCCGGTTCCTCTGATTCAGACTCTGACACAGACGGCATGTGCTGACTGTAGCCCATCTCTTGCATTCAGAGTGCATTGGGAAAGATTCCTCCTGTTCTTCTGGCAGTAATGGTATCAAGGCTGCATCTATCTCCAGCTCCGAAGTTTCTTAGAAGCAAGACAGAGGAGATGGACCTATGGTTTCTGAAAGGCCTTCTGCTTGTTCTGAAAGGTCAGGTACATTTTGCTCCTGCCCTGTTTGCGAGGTAATAGCTTTCAGGTGATCCATGTGTTTGTTTCGGACCGTATCACCTACCCAAGCTTTGTCGGCCACGGGACCTGACCTTGCCTTGTACCCATACAGGGCCATTCCCTTGGTTTTGGCACCAAACCCTGTCCCCTGAATTAAATTGTCTCTCTTGCTTAGAGGAGGCGTTTGGTCAGCATTGATGTCCCTGCTACCATTTCACCTTCTTCCACACCCATCCAGGTCTGGGAATACCAATTTTAAGCTGGGGTGGAGTTCCTTCCCATCAGTAATGTTCTGGAGCTATCCCTGGGCCATGGTTTACCCGGCCAGTCCCGTGAATTTGGGCTGCCGCTGCTGGTAAATTTGTCCTTGTTGGCAGTCTGGGCATTGGCCCACCAATGCAGCTCTGTCAGAATCCAGCCCTGGCCACCAGAAATAGCTTCTTGCTAGCATCTTCATTCAGTCGCAATTGCAGGTAGGTGTGGCTCATGTCCAGCTTTGCACATGCGTCGTCTAAGCAAGGGATTGGATATATATTTGTTGCCAGAAATGCTTATCCCAACTCAAAGGGTCTGTTTTTGTGCTTTATATCTCTATGACTCTATAAATGTTCTTCAGGGAAGTAATCTGCCATCCTTATTGTGATCTGAACTACATGTGACTCCAGGCCAACAGCTGATAGATTGCACTTGGCAGAATGAGTCATAAACTTAGCTTGATAATCACTGGCCACCCATGGATCTCTATGTTCTTTTCCTTCGTGCACTCTCTGTGGACTCCATCAGTACAGATCTTCTGCACATTTCCACCCAAGTCTTGCATCTGAGTCTTCATCTCCCAACATTACTCCCATGCTTTAGTCTGGACCCTCCATCTTAAAATGTCATGTTGTACTTCCTTGCTGTTGAAGCCAAGCTAGTGTTAACCATTGATGACCCCTTCTCCACCCTCAATCTAATCACGCATGGCTTCCAAAGCACTATCATCTTCCATTTTTGTTGCCCCCTTGACCGTTATTGCCCCCTCTGCACCCCTGCATTCTGTCTCTACTCCCCTGCTTCACACCACTGCAGTGGTTTGTGATAGCTTCCCTCGATTTTCATTGGGCAGAGACCCTGGGGCTGACTGGCTACCCCCACTGACTTCTTTGGATGGACAACCATGGGATCCTGAACGATTCTGTGTAATTCCCTTGCTGGCTTGTAGCAATGCCCAGCACTGTTTGACTAAGGTGGCCCAACCCTGACTGACAACAGTCCCCCTTCAATTGACTGAGGACTACACCCTTTAGACTTCAGACACAGACATTGGTTCAACGTGCAGTGTGTTTTCTCCATAAATTTCTGGCAATCGTGTTGATATGACAGTGAATTAGCACAGTACTGTACAGCAACATGTCCACCTCTTGCCTGATCACAGCTGACGAACAGGACAAGCTGCCTGGCTTTGTGTCTGTGCTAAACGACAAAGTAACACAGTGAGTTGCTAACTTTGGAATGAGGCAACAAAGCATAAAAGAAAAACATGGCATGAGATGGTAGTGATGCTGTGAGCATTCAAGTAAATGAACACTAAGAAATACAGCAATGAGCTCTGAGGTGCAGCATGCTTCAGTCCATGAGATAGTGCCTGTCCCGAGCAGCAACATTCCCATGAAAGCAACCAGTGAGCTCAAAAGTGCAGTGTTCAAGTGGAGAATCGTATTCTAGATGAGTCAGACATGTGTTATTAGGATAGGATGAAGCTGGTGCATATCCAATGCTAACTTCCATTGGTGGGGGAGGGGGGAAGCTGTCACAAGCCATAGGACCACCCTTGAGATGTGGGGGATAACTGTCCCAGGTGGAGGCCAAAAGGAACTAGTGGTGATGCCTTTTTCCCACATTGAACATCTTAGTTTTCCAATCTTCCATTATTTCTTCAATTGACTTACCATTGCCCATTTCATTCAAATGCTGGGGGAAAAAAAAAATCAACCCTCTGCATCCATCTTTCTTTGCAAGTGTCCCTCAATCTGTAACAGATTTTGATGATGACATGGAATCAAAGAACAAAAATGTAATAGCAAACACATGATGGATTGTGACCGACAGGCCTCCTGGTATCCCAGTTGCTCTGCTTTTGAAGGTTTCAACTGGATTGTGTTGAGTTGCACTGTTCCTGACATTCTTGGATGCACTTTTCAATGGGCTCCTGTAGGTTCATTGTGTCCACTCTATTCAACTACCAACACTGGCTGTGCGTAAGTCTGTTCTGACTACTGACTCAAGTTATGTTTTAGTGTCACAGACAGCCACTGTTAAGTTTCAGTGTCAGTGCTGCTTTTGAAACAGGGCAACAGGATATATCAGAATGCTAGGGACACTTGAAAGAACTTAAGGACTATTCCGTTTATACTGAATGGGCATGTTTTTCAGAGAGTTAAACTCAAAAAGAGAAGGGAAGAGAATTAGACTGGAAGTATGTTCATTGTTAGGCATCAGGAAGCAACAGTTTGTCCTGGAAGTGCACGATTCCTAAAAGAGAGCCTCCTTGCTCCAGATAAGGC
The DNA here is from genome assembly GCF_047496795.1 of Chiloscyllium punctatum. Taxonomy (NCBI): domain Eukaryota; kingdom Metazoa; phylum Chordata; class Chondrichthyes; order Orectolobiformes; family Hemiscylliidae; genus Chiloscyllium; species Chiloscyllium punctatum. The sequence goes on along the minus strand of NC_092745.1, from coordinate 107,087,940 downwards.
AAAATACATACCATATAAAACAATCAATACCAAGTTGGAGGAAACTTTCAACTCTAAGTCACTACAGGTGGTGAAAAGCTGAAGATATGGAGCTGACAACGGAAAAGTAGTAAAACATTTGGTGAATACAGTGTGAAACCAAAAGTTTATCAACTTTGCCATATCCTAGAACTGCATTAAGAAAGAGATTTCTGTGTGCACCTGTGGATGAAAGAATCTCACTAAACTTACTGAACACACAAAGTCTTACACTTGAGATAGTGTATAAGGTTGCTTATACAATGGCGATTACATCAAAGAAAGTTCATCCTTTACAGGTGACTGTTGCAGCTTCTGCTGAAGGGTTCCTCGAGGCCTAAAGTGAAGAGACTGTTCAGAATGATGGTGATAGCAGTTTAATGACTTGTCATCATTGCAATGACTGTTATAGCACAGTACTGTCAACACAAAAATAATACATACATTAATTGCCAAAAAGAAAGGGTATAAGCAACTGTTGGTTCACTAAAGGTCAAAGCAGAAAAGAAAACTTATTCCACTAGTGATGGAAAGCAATGATGTCACAAGGGTGGAGTTCATAAGCTTGAAGTGAATCTAGCATGTGAACTAAAGGTGAGGTAACAATGGACTGTATTTATTCCACTAGCCTTCCTTTGAATGACAGGGACTTCTGTACACCAGTGTTATTAAAACAACAGTACATCATCATGGGCATCATTATAACTACAGATTGTTCCATTATAGAGAATCACACAAAGGCAAATTCAGTGAAAACATTGAAGTTAAAACTGAACTGAAAGTTAAACTGAAGACTGAATTTGGTGAGGTATCAGAAATGGAACAATGGGGTGTGATGTCCAATATAGGGGAGATTTACAGAAAGGTAGTGTACACTGTTTTGAGTGAGCATTAAAAGTTATTAATGTAATTATTCACAAGGCAGAGTAAAAAGGACATGAAAATGAATCCTTGTAGACATGGGCTTCAGTTCCATGTAATCTGGTTTCACTATGATATAGTTCCTTTTGAATATGCTCAATAGGTATTCTTGGAGCAAGGACGTATTTTACCCTCTAATTTACATCTCTCCTAAGTTCTTTTTTAGTATTTCATTCTGATGATTTTTTAACTCTTTACGCTTACCTCTTTCTAGCACACAAGGCTCTTTGGGTTGAGGCAACAATTTCCAATAGTTTTCCAGGATCTATTAGAGAGTGTATAGAATGCATGGGCTCCCTTGTCATGTCTGAGAGGGTAAATGAATATTTAGAGTGGAATTGCCACTTCCCTATTGATATTGTATATGATAATGGCTCTGAAAATGTTAATGTTGAAAGTGGTGATGTCATACACAGCTTTAAGTGGGGACAAAGAGTTCTACATTAACATACATTGGGAGTAGATGTATTCTATACAGCTCCTTTCATGATCATACCTGAGTAGTAACATTAGCAATACTTATTGCTTTAGCAGTAAACTACCTTGTTAATAAAGAAAAATTATTTATGTCTTCAGTGTTCTTTATTCCACTAATGGTAATTAAATCGGTCCTAGACACAGTGTAGACAATGGAGGATTAATAGCAATGAACTACATCAAGCAATCCTTATACTGTGTCCCACAATAGTAAATTTGGAAGAAACTACAAGGTACTAGTAGTGGCGATCAGGTCACACAATTGCAACAACATTAATTTGAATTTTAATGCACAGACCCCCATCATGACAAGCAAATTCCAGAAGAAGCAAAGGAAATAATTTTTGAAGGCAAGTTAACCTTCCACTATAAGTTATTATCACTGAAAGAAGATAAAGACAATAAACCTGCACCTGAGAGGTAGATATAGATCGGGAGATACTGTAGAAGCCATGGAAGTATCAACAGATCAAGCTCAGCAAAGCAAAGACAAATATCAGACAGCAAGCTGGTTAGAAGAGCAGAGATAAGAATGTGGACTAGCAAAAAGGAGACAAAGAAGCTACCTTTGAAAAATAGAGAGGCCTTAGTGAATGAGGCTCTGGAAGGAGCATGTGAAGGGTCCAGGGATAAAGCTCAATGCATGTAAAGAAAAAGAGAATACATTTGTGAAAACAGTACACAGGCTGAAATGAGAAGAGAAGGAAATGTAAAAGAGAGTTGTCACCTCTTAGAACAACAGTAAAAGCGCAAGAAACATCATTCATTTTTGTTAAACTGTCATACTGAACCTCAAAATACTAACTTTGTTTCTCTCTCCACTGAGTTCTGAAGAAGTGTCACTGAACCGTAAACATCAACTCTGATTTTGCTTCACAGATTTTGCTAGACCTGCTCAGTTTCTCCAGCATTTTCAATATTTGTTTCAGATTTCCAGCATCCACAGTATTTTGTTTTTATTAGAGAAGTAATTTATCCTGGCACTGCAGGATTGGAAATACCTTGGAGTTTATTGAAGTTGGAATGGAGCAAATATAAGGCAACCCAGTGTAAGAGTCAACCTAGAAGAAGAAACGTCAGGAGAATATAAAGATTTAAAAGGATCAAGTCACGTGATTAAAGTGTGACTTTGGCATAAAGACTGCAGCCAGAAATCTTCAGTTAACAAACTGCACAGAAGAAATTGCTTAGTATTTTAGATTATGAAAGGCAGAAAAAAATACATCCATTCTGGAGTGGGTTCTATTGTAGATGATGTTATTAACTGTCAGAACATTATAGAGAGAGCAGATACCTTTGAAAATGTCCTAAATGCCATTATAATTATTTCAATTTGAGAACATTTAAAATCTTGAAAGGGCATGATTTAACAGAAGAGTTCAGCTTCTAAGGAAGTCTGTAGAAATTGTCTTTAATAACTATTATAGATTAATGGAAAAATGTGAATATAAAGTTTTCAAATTAGGGCATATAACAGACAGAACTATTGTTGGAATCCTTGATGAAACATTGCCAGGTTTTTTATAGTACAAAGAAGGGTTAAGTGAGGGGAAACATATGCAATTTATACTGGAACCATAACCTAAAAGATTTATCAGATAGACCCAAGAGGGGAAACCAACCTGACTTCAAGAGGCCAACACAATCTATTCACTTTATAAGATGTGGTCACTCTCAAGATACACATGGCAAACCAACACAGAGAGTAGGCCAAACACCAGATCTTTCCCGAGATGTCGGCACTGTTGGACAACAAGGGCTCACAGCATAGGACATGACCAGCCATGACAAAACATTGCTCTCCAAGACTCCAGTGGACTGCAAGGAAGAATGTAATTGATCCAAAAAAAGTAACTGTCTCCTACAAGGATTTTCATGAGTTTAACAATCCCCCAGGTGATGTTAGGAGGCAACCATCTGGGTTAGGAACATAGAAACATAGGAACAGTAGTAGGCCATTCAGCGTCTCAAGTCTATTCTACTATTCAATGAATTCAAGGTTGAAAATTTTCCATCACCTTTAGCTGTGATACCGTAAGCTGTTCCAAACCAGCCTCCAGCTCAAGAAACTCTGAACAAACATGATCAAACAGGCTTTGTTCCATTTGGTGAAGAAGGAGTCCTTTTCCCTGGATCATTCTTTATTAGCTCTCTGTAATTCTTTGAACATCTTCTTTTTCCAGGGTTTGCAGGTTTTCTCTGAATGCGTTCAGTTTGTGTTGATGTTTTCTGTGCATTATTGTGCCAATACATTATGTTGGATTGACACCTGGCAGTACAAACAGAACACTCTCCAGCCTGCTTGTAACTTCAATGTTTGTGATTCTACCTTGGAGCTGTGTGATAATTTCCTAGAGTGATTAAAGATCTCTTTCTCTTTGCACATCAGCCACTGTGGACAAAATCTACTAAGTGAAAGTAAGGACTGCAGATGCTGGAAAAACACAGAATGTAGTGCTGGAAAAGTACAGCAGGTCAGGCAGCATTTGAGGAGCAGGAAAATGGATGTTTCGGGTAAAAGCCTTTCACCAGGAATATGATGAACTGTGGACATTTTAGTTGTGATGGAAGCTTCATTTGCCTCCTTGCTAATCCAACTAGCATATTAGGTTCCTTTCCCATTTCCATTCTCTCTTCCCACACAGAGTTTACTTTTTCTGACTTTGGTTACATTTTCTCAATCTTTACCTTTTTGTTTCCTTCTTTAAGAGCATGACAATTCCCTTCAAAGAGACAGGGACTACAGGAACAATGTCATTTAAATGCAACATAACAGAATGGTCCAAAGTCTCAGCTTCCAATAAATGGACAACATGAGTCATTGTGACTGTCTCCTGAAAGAACAAATCAATGTCCAGAAAGCCCTTAATGTGGCTGGGCAACTCCCTATTTGGCAATATTTTTGCCTGATATTTGTAGCTCATCTTTTGAAGAAGATTCAAGCTCTACACTTTCTGCAGACATAGCATTTAAATGTCTGCAGAAGAGAATGGCACATTAAATTGACTTCACTATCTCCAGCATCTGCTAATGGAATATTTAAAGCTATGCACATTTCCACTGACTGAAGAAGTGTAGTAATTAAAAATAAGATGCAGAGTCTCTGGGGTCTATCTTCCGTTCTGGTGAAGAATAACATGTCTCTGGCCTTTCACTCCAATTTTAATATCTCTGCTGCCCTAATGTTGAATGACAATGCTTTTCCTTTTGACATGGCTAACTTGCAAAAGAATTGGTATATCTGCTCCATAGCCTGATTAAAGTTCGTTTTCTTGCCCTTTATTGTAATATCTGCATATTAGAATTTTCTCGTGATTCTGTGCAAACGAGGGAATCAGCATCGCTCATGCTGTTGTCCATTTTTACTGAGACATCTTCAAAGCACTGTGGTCTGTGATGGACTTGCTGTGCTCCTGCTGCAACTGTGACCTGGACTCTCTCTTTGCACATGCAACTTTTTATAAAACTGGGTGGGTGGTGAATCTTCCAGTAGTGTTTTTCTCATATCATGGATATACCCTTTCCCTCTGGATGCTTGCCAATGATAATTTTTCTCACTCCTCATTTATTCCCTATCCTTGTAAGTACCTATTTTGTTTTTTTGTAATGGTTTACTCACTGTGGCTACTTGATTTTCTGTTTCTTGTTACTTTTTGTGGCTCTGCTCCCTGTTGAGGACCCTTGGCCTTGCACACTGGCTTTGCTGCTTCACAGTTTGGTGCTTGGTAGGTCTTAAAGTCTGTGATCAGTGATTCCTACTGTCCCCGAACCTCTCTTCAAGTGATTCCTCTACATTTGAGGTTGGATTACTGGGCTGACTTTTTGCTTTAGAATTACACTGCAGTGCTATTGGGTTTCACTTTGGGTTCTTCCTGCTACTTCCCTCCAGTTCTGTGAGTTTGATCACTGCTGCCATCATGTAGAAGGGGACAGTCTAGACTCTAATGAATGAACATTAAAAAGTATCATTAATGTAACGAATTACAAGACAGTGAAAGAGGGCATGTTGCTCAATGTTACAGGCACAGGCTCCAGTTCTAAGTGATTCAATACCACTGTAATATTGTTCCTTTCATACATGCTCAGTAGCTATTCTTGGAATAAACATATAATTAACCCTTTCTTCTACAAGTTCCTCAAGTTACTCATTGTTGTCACAAGATATTAGGATGGGATATGGGCCGTGTGCAGGAAGATGGGATTAGAAAGAACATCTAGATGTCTTTGGGCTGGCATTGACAAGATAGGCCAAATGACTCCTTCTGTGCTATCATTTCTATGGACCTATATGTCAACATTCCAGTATTAATGCGTAAGGATTGGCTTTGCAAGCTAAAATTAGGCTAGAGGTACATCATTCACATTAAGGTGATCAGCTAATTAATAAATCAGCAACATTTTCAAGGCCATTATGAGGGAATGTGGAAGAGTTATGTGGAAGTACAAATCTAAATAAGGCTCAGTGCAGGTACAGTACATTGTCAGGATAGACTGTTCTTTATGCCCCCATAACCTAGGCTGTGGAGAAGCTAAAGAAACTGGAAAGAAATGTTAAATATCACATCATAGGCACTTCAATCACAGTAGTGCTCAGGACAGAGAAAACCATAAAACTATGTGACTGCAAAGTTATAATCAACTAGGCAGTGCATACACATTTTCAATAAGGGAACTGCTGACTTGAATTGTGTCACAGAACATGATTGTTGAAGAGCAACTGCATAGAGTCATAGAGACATACAGCACGGAAACAGACCCTTCAGTCCAACTCATCCATGTTGACCAGATATCCTAACCTAATCTAGTCCCATTTGCCAGCACTTGCCCTATATCTCTCTAAACCCTTCCTATTCATATACCCATTCAGATGCCTTTTATCGGCGTTGTTGGATCAGACATAGGTGGCATGTGCTTTAAGCATAAGGCGAGTAGCACAATAGGTCAATGCTTTTAAGAAGAAAAATAACAGTGAACTTCTTCTTGGATTAGCATTGACTGGAAATGTATTAAAGAAAAAGAGAGATCCTATAAAGTGGCCAAGAGCAGTGGGAAATCAGAAGATTGGGAAGGCTACAAAAACAAACAGAGGATAACAAAGAGAGAAATAAGGAAGGAGAGGATCAAATATGAAGGTAGGCTAGCCAGTAATATTAGAAATGATAGTAAAAGTTTCTTTCAATACATAAGAAACAAACGAAGGGCAAAAGTAGACATTGGGTCACTTCAAACTGATGCTGGAAGGCTAGTGATGGGAGATAAGGAAATAGCAGAACTTAACAAGTACTTCTCATCAGTTTTCACAGTGGAAGACATGAGTAATATCCCAACAATTGAAGGGAGTCATAGGGTTGAGTTGAGTATGGTTGCCATCACAAAAGTGAAAGTGCTAGAAAAGCTAAAAGGTCTTAAAATTGATAAATCTCCTGGCCCCGATGGGATACATCCTAGAGTTCTGAGGAAGGTGGCTGAGGAAATAGCGGAGGTGTTGGTTGAGATCTTTCAAAAGTCACTGGAGTCAAGGAAAGTCCCAGATGATTGGAAGATTGCTGTTGTAACTCCCTTGTTCAAGAAAGGATCAAGACAAAAGATGGAAAATTATAGGCCAATTAGCCTAACCTCTCTTGTTGGTAAAATTCTAGAATCCATCATGAAGGATGAGGTTTCTAAATTCTTGGAAGAGCAGAGTCAGATTAGAACAAGTCAACATGGATTTAGTAAGGGGAGGTCGTGCCTGACAAACCTGTTGGAATTCTTTGAAGAGGTGACAAGTAGGTTGGACCAGGGAAACCCAGTGGATGTGGTCTACCTAGACTTCCAAAATGCCTTTGATAAGGTGCCACATGGGAGGCTGCTGAGCAAGGTGAGGGCCCATGATGTTCGAGGTGAGCTACTGGGATGGATTGAGGATTGGCTGTCTGAAAGAAGGCAGACAGTTGGGATAAAAGGTTCTTTTTCGGAATGGCAGCTGGTGACAAGTGGTATCCCGCAGGGTTCAGTTTTGGGGCCGCAGCAGTTCACGTTATATATTAATGATCTGGATGAAGGGACTGGGGGCATTCTAGCGAAGTTTGCTGATGATACAAAGTTAGATGGACAGGCAGGTAGTACTGAGGAAGTGGGGAGGCTGCAGAAGGATGTAGACTGTTTGGGAGAGTGGTCCAGGAAATGGCTGATGGAATTCAATGTGAGCAAATGCGAGGTTTTGTACTTTGGGAAAAAGAATACAAGCATGGACTACTTTCTAAAAGGTGAGAAAATTTGTAAAGCCAAAGTTCAAAGGGATCTGGGAGTGCTAGTCGAGGATTCTCTAAAGGTAAACATGCAGGTTGAGTCCGTGATTAAGAAAGTGAATGCAATGTTGTCATTTATCTCAAGAGGGTTGGAATATAAAAGCACCGTTGTGCTACTGAGACCTTATAAAACTCTAGTTAGTCACCATTTGGAGTACTGTGTTCAGTTTTGGTTCCCACACCTCAGGAAGGACATATTGGCACTGGAGCGTGTCCAGCGGAGATTCACACGGATGATCCCTGGAATGGTAGATCTAACATCCGAGGAACGGCTGAGGATCCTGGGATTGTATTCATTGGAGTTTAGAAGATTAAGGGGAGATCTAATAGAAACTTACAAGATAATACATGGCTTGGAGAGGGTGGACACTAGGAAATTGTTTCCGTTAGGTGAGGAGACTAGGACCCGTGGACACAGCCTTAGAATTAGAGGGGGTAAATTCAGAACAGAAATGCGGAGACAGTTCTTCAGCCAGAGAGTGGTGGGCCTGTGGAATTCATTGCCGCTGAGTGCAGTGGAGGCTGGGACGCTAAATGTCTTCAAGGCAGAGATTGATAAATTCTTGATGACACAAGGAATTAAGGGCTACGGGGAGAATGCGGGTAAGTGGAGTTGAAATGCCCATCAGCCATGATTGAATGGAGGAGTGGAATCGATGGGCCAAATGGCCTTACTCCCACTCCTATGTCTTATGGCCTTATCACACAACCTCCTCCCATTAGTACCCAGGCAGCATGGGGGTATTAAATTATCCTAGCCGCAAGACAGTACAGGACTGTGAACAAGCTCTCTGCAGAATCCCAGAACACCCAGTCTTAACTTTGATTAACCTTCTGATTTTATGGTAATAAGGCATATTCTCTGAATCTTACAGCTAAATGTTGAGACCTACCCATCACCAAGCAAGATGTCTTGCCACATCACACTCTGTTGATATAATCTGCCTACAAGAGACCTATACATTAAATCAGGCAATGTAAGACAAGCAGAGTCTAATATCAGCTTCCCGAGGTTTGTCGGCAGAAGTAGCAGCATCCTTGACAGCCTTGAAGTTAGATTTATCTCATTCTTATGCACAGCACAATGTGGGCTGGGAGGGCCAACAATCGCTTACAATAAACAGAGACATGGTTACATTCTTTCAAAAAACTGCTGTATGGTGACAATTCTTCTTCAAACTTCTTCCAAGGTGTAATGGATAAGGCACAACGATCACAAAATAAAGTTGGAAAGGAGCAAGTGTTCTCTCAAATAATCGAAGGGAGTATACTATCATAGACATAATTTATAGATTCCCTTTTAATGACTGTGCCCAGTTTGTATTGCAGATGCAACTGAAGACAAAAATACAGTTACACACATATTTATCCTAAATTCTTTTCCAGCAAGCCTATAGTTTCTGAGGTAAAAGTGATGCTTTAAAGCTGAGTTGAAAATTTAGTAAAATGAAAGATTCTAAGTCAGCTATGAAATTTCTTGAAGCCAAGTTTGCTGGATCCTGATTCTCAGGTATACAAATTGGGAAAATCCTTCTCTTAGTTAGGATCTTCTGCTTACAAGATAAATAACTGTTTATTACTTTGGGTGCTGAGATGATTTCTGACTAGTATGATGCCTTTTGTAAGATCTCACTGTCTGCAAGTAGCTTCTCATTCATTATAAAGCAGACACCAAAATATTTCATCAAAACCATAAGATATAGGAGAAAATTAAGCCATTTGGCCCATTAAGTCTGGTCTACTATTCAATTATGGCTGATATGTTTTTCAACCCCATTCTCCTGCCTTCTTCCTGTAACCCTTGATCCCTTTACTAATCAAGAACCTACCTATCTCTGTCTGAAACACACACAAAAGATGTGCCCTCCACAGCTCTCTGCAACAATGAGGCCCACAAATTAACTACTGCCTGGCTGAAAACAATTCCTCCTCATCTCAGTTCTAAAGAGTTGTCCCTTCACTCTGAGGCTGTGCCCTCGGGTCCTACTCTCTCCTATTAGTCAAAACATCTTCTCCACATCCACTCTATCCGGACTCTCAGTAAGATGATATTTTCATACCATGTAACTTTCAAATGTTCCAAAACTTTTTCCCAAAACCTAGGGTGAGGTAGATTTTGATTCCAATCATCGTGCAATGTCATTTTGAAATTTGAGAGTTTGAAACACCCCATGACTTTATGTATGAACGACTCAGTCAATTTTATAATACACTTTTTTGAAATAGTTTCACAAAATGGTATTGATTCAACATCAGTTTGGAATGTCCCTTTTCTTATTGTTTGAGATGGGGGAGTAATTTCAAACCACAAAGGGTGACTGACTCTCAAATGGCCATCTTTTGTAATCCCTGTGTTCAGCTTAAAATTATAAAAATTGATTGAAATTTCATAACATACTGTGACATGGAAATACCGTCACCCAACAAGCAATTAAATGTGACGACCATCAATGATAAGAAAGGTAGAGGTTATAGTCAAGTTTCCAAAGTCAAAAGATGTGTCTGAACTTGAATCTTCTTTAGACATAGCCACTATCACTCACAACATCATTTCTATCTAATGGCCACAATGCTTTCTACCTCTTACAGATTCAGAAAGGTCGACAGCACAGAAAAATGCCTTTCTGCCCATCACATCTGTGCTGGTCAAAAAAGAACAGCTAACCATTCTAATCCCATTTTCCAGTACTTGGCCCATACCCTTGTTTGCCTTGGCATTGTAAAAGCATGTCTAAGTACTTTTTAAATGTTATGAGGGTTGCTGTCTCTACCACGAGTGAGTTCTAGATTCCCAGCACTTTCAGGTTGAAAACGTTTTTCCTCACATCTTCTCTAAACCTTCTATCCCTTTTGTTAAATCCATGCCCCCAGTCATTAATCCCTCCATCAAGGGGAAAAGTCTCTTTCTGCCTACCCTATCAATGCCCCTCCTGTTTTAAACATAATTTTAAACATTTCAATATACCTCCTCTCAATTACGTCTGCTGTAGGGAAAACAACTCCAGTCTGTCCAATCCCTCTTCATAATTGAAACTTTCTAGCTCAGGCAACATCCTGGTAAATCTCCTCTGCATCAATGTTATCATGTCCCTCCTATAATGTGGATTCCAGAACTGCACACAATACTCCAGCTGTTACTTATTAAAGGTTGACCCATTTTCTACAGAGTGGAGTTCCTTGACATAACACGGATTTCTGTGAGATTGCTCACAGAGTTTCATCCACCTGTATCTCTACCCAGAGATGGGGGAGAAACAGTCCAGGCCGTTTGTACTTACAGACTGACAGACTCTCAGACTAGGCTGAGCCCTGGCAGGAGATGACCCTCTGTGATGAGGGACTTGGTGCAGATACATGGGGAAGAGCAGCAGCAATGGCCAAGCTGACTTTGTGATGTATTGTCAGGAAACTGGGAAGATTCACCGCCTGTCTTTCATGGAACATAAAACATAGAACATTACAGCGCAGTACAGGCCCTTCGGCCCTCGATGTTGTGCCACCCTGTCATACTAATCTGAAACCCATCCCACCTACACTATTCCATGTACGTCCATATGCCTGTCCAATGATGACTTAAATGCACTTAAACTTGGTGAATCTACTTTCCTCAGGGAGGGAAACTGCCAATCTTACTGAGGCTAGCCTATGTGGTTGATTCTTAACTGCCCTCTGGGCAATTAAGGATGACCAATAAATGCTAGCCTAGTCAGCGACGCCCTCATCCTGTGATGAAATAAAGAAAACATACAGGCCCCTCAACAGTCTCTACTCAGGAGATTGCAGAATTAGCTGGAGCCTCCACCTTCACCCTCAGCTGGCCTACAACCCTCTGAGCTTTTGGAAGGTCCAGTTAGGATGGATCAACTTGCTTCTGGGAAGAAAACCTTTGGTATTTCTGGTTCACTAGGGTCACCTGACCAAACCTCCAAGGCCAATGGGCCTGACCATGGATCAGGCTTACACCACCTCAATGAGTGAGCTGAGCAGCTCAGTGTGGAATAGTGGCAGATACAGAAGGAGAGATCTGTCCTCCTGCTACATGTGGGCAATGGTTGGAAAACATGTACATAGTTTGTTGATCATTTTATCTGATGTCAACAGGCTGTTTACAATTTTATGTTCTCTCCAGAGTTTATTTAAGAAAACACTTTCTTGTTTAAAACGTTTTTCACAAGCAATGATATGTGAACAGTTGTGATGTTTTACAACCCCTTGTATTTCACTGTTTATGTGGTTGATTCTGCCCGTGTTGGGCCTGTAGATGTTCCATTGCATCCTGCAGCACCCCTCTTTAGGTATTAATGAGAAACAATGGTTAGATGTCTGCAATCATCAGCAAATATATCATGTGGGAGCAAGGATAACAACAAGGCATTGGCTTATTCTAACAGCTTTATCTCACCCACCCAACCCCCATCATCATCACTGCATACTGTTTGGCTAGCTATGTGTATAGCAGTGTGTATCGTAGAGAATTCTCCAGAAACATCAGTGACTGGGAGATGGTCAATGCTGAGGGATGGTCAGGGAGTCGTCACCCTTCTTGTCGTGTGGCTAACTCTCCTCCAACGCAGTTGGAGGACAGTTTTGTTCTACCATGTATACCCAGTGAATGGTGGCAGATATAGGCCCCTGTCTCACTTACCCCACCCATTGTGAATTCCATTGTAGCCATCTTCCTCAACACTGCATTACAATTCCATTTGTTTCATGATTGGCATGATTGTAAGTGATCCTTTGCATCTGGCTTTCAGTCTCAGTGTCAATGTACCATTGAGATCCCTAACATGAAGATCTCTTTTCTAAGTCCTCCATAGATTTCGCATTTCCCAGGTCTGTGCATTTGTGACTAAAACCAGCACCTTGCCCCCCACACTGCTCTATCTTCCTCACCCCATTCCCTCACTCCCTCATCCTCCACCCCTTTCGTATTCACTTCTGTGAATGGAGGTATTGAGTTGACCATGTTTCACCCTCAAGTGACCTGACCTGCCAGCACCAGACCTCACCTGTCCAGGTCACTGGATATTGGACACACTCATGTCCATTGGCTATTAGACACACCTCATCTTCCGCCTCAGAACACTTCAACCCCAGGGCATCAATGTGGACTTAACCAGTTTCCTCATTTCCCCTCTCCCAGCCTTACCCCAGTTCCAATCTGCCAGCTCAACACCGCCCTCATGACCTGTCCTACCTACCAATCTTCCTTCCCACCTATCTGTTCCACCTTCCTCTCTGACCTGTCACCTTCATCCCCACCTCCATCCACCTTTTTTACTCTTAGCTACTTTCTTTGCAGCACCCCCCCCCCCCCCCACCTCCCATTTATCTTTCCATCCCGGAGGGTCCCTGCTTCATTCCTGACAAAGGGCTTTTGCCCGAACGTCAATTTCCCTGCTCCTCGGATTCTGCCTGACCTGCTGTGCTTTCCCAGCATCACTCTAACCTTAACCCTGACTGTGCCAGTCCTACCGCAAGAACTGCCCCATATGAAGACAAAGCACTGACCAATGACTTGTTCCCTGCAACACAGAGGCACGGATCCCCCTATGCAATGTACACCTGACCATGGCCAAAGCCCGAGACTGGTCTGTGAGGCTATCTTTGACAACCCCTGAATGACAGGCGCTACCATCAACATCATCATGTTATGAAGTCAAAGGCATATACTGTACCTTTACCAGAGAGCGAAGACTGTTTTGGTAGTGAAAGTTTGCTAACAAATGTCTTGTGACTGACAAGCAGCCTCAGAGTGTACTGGAAAAAGAAAATATGTAACATTTGGCTGTAAACTAGATATCTCAGCTGTTTTGACCTCCATTTGAATTTAACCAACCAGAATAAATTATACCCCAGGCTTCTAGAATCCAATCAAATTTGAATTTTACTGTTTTGCCAACATCAAACCAATGAGACAATCCAATGAGAGAGAAAGAGAGAGAGAGAGATATCTACAGTCAGAGGAAGACAGATGCTGATAATGACAGCCACTGACTGGTTTTGAAAGTTAAGTTGATGTAATTTTAATACAGGCTTTTATTGGATCAGTACATTGTCATAGAGTTGGAGTAGATAACAGACATTTAAGTGAAAGGAGGCTTAGCGTTGTAAATAGTTATTGTTTAATGTTCACTTTTAGAGTTAAAGAATAGAATTGAAAATTTTCTTTAAATAAGTGGAATTTGGGGATCTCTCTGTCACTCATAATTTAACAGATTATGAGGTGAAGTAAGCTTTGCTGGGTGTTTGGGATAACTGCCATGTTGTGACAATCAACTATGCACTATTAGATTAGATTACTTACAGTACAGCCCAACACCGACCCTCCAAAGAGCAACCCATTCCCCTACATTTACCCCTTCACCTAACATTATGGGCAATTTAGCATGGCCAATTCACCTTTCCTGCACATTTTTGGACTGTGGGAGGAAACCAGAGCACCCAGAGGGACCCATGCAGACGCGGGGAGAATGTGCAAACTCCACACAGACAGTTGTCTGTGGTGGGAATTGAACCCGGGTCTCTGGTGCTGTGAGGCAGCAATGCTAACCACTGTGCCACCATGCTGCCTACTATTCTCCTGAGCCTTTCAGACATAGCCAACTGCTTGATGATGATGCCATGTGATTGGCGCAAACAATGTGATCTTGTGGTGCAGGTACCAGAACAATGTGACATACTGACGTGCAACGAGATGTGTGTGCCCTCGACTGCAGACCGCTGCAAAACAAGGCCACCTGCCTGAACATATGACCGCACCAATTGCTGATGCAAGGCCAGACAAAGCACAGCCAGACAGGGCAAGACCTGTATGCTGAGGGCAAGCAGCAGGTACCAGGTGATTGTAGACTGAGAAAGCAATGGAGAAGCATGGGTAGATAGCCTAGTAACATTTATGTAATGGATTCCTTCCGCAATGTGATACCTGTGCCCACTACTGCTCTACACTGCTACTTGCCAGTCTTCCCTCATAGACCAGTTTGCTCATGTAGGGCACCATGCCATTACATTGGAGGATGCCAGGATAGTGGCCATGCTCCTTAAAGTGGAGTCCGATATTTGTGGTAGAATTGTACATGCAGTTGGTGCTGGTGGATCATGCCCTTCTGTCCAGCTTGTCAATGGCCATTGTGGAACTCCCCGAGCAAGTGGTGAGCTGAAGTCATCAGGAACTTGCTTTGGTTTCCATGCTGTGTTTTCCTGATGGCTAGTTTGTATGGTGAGTTTGGTAAGATTGCATCCAATGGCAAGTTGAACTCTCAGCAAGGCTTTTTACAAGCAATATGCTGAGATATTTGTATCAGTAATAGTCACAGGTGAGGTGTCGGAAGACTGGAGGTTGGCAGACATGGTACCACTGTTTAAGGACGGTGGTAAGGACAAGCCAGGGAACTATAGACCGGTGAGCCTGACCTCAGTGGTGGACAAGTTGTTGGCAGGAATCCTGAGGGACAGGATGTACATGTAATTGGAATGGCAAGGACTGATTAGGGATAGAAGCAAGTGAGGACTGCAGATGCTGGAGATCAGAGCTGAAAATGTGTTACTGGAAAAGCGCAGCAGGTCAGGCAGCATCCAAGGAGCAGGAGAATAGACGTTTCGGGCATGAGCCCATCTTCAGGATAGGGATTAGGGATTAGGGATAGTCAACATGACTTTGTGCGTGGGAATACATGTCTCACAAACTTGATTGAGTTTTTTGAAGAAGTAACAAAGAGGATTGATGAGGGCAAGGTGGTAGATGTGATCAATATGGACTTTAGTAAGGCATTCGATAAGGTTCCCCATGGGAAACTGATTAGCAAGGTTAGATCTCATGGAATACAGGGAGAACTAGCCATTTGGATACAGAACTGGCTCAAAGGTAGAAGACAGAGGGTGGTGGTGGAGGGTTGTTTTTCAGACTGGAGGCCTGTGACCAGTGGAGTGCCACAAGGATTGGTGCGGGGCCCTCTACTTTTTGTCATTTACATAAATGATTTGGATGCGAGCATAAGAGGTATAGTTAGTAAGTTTGCAGATGACACCAAAATTGGAGGTATAGTGGACAGCGAAGAGGGTTACCTCAGATTACAACAGGATCTTGATCAGATGGGCCAATGGGCTGAGAAGTGGCAGATGGAGTTTAATTCAGATAACTGTAAGATGCTACATTTTGAGAAAGCAAATCTTAGCAGGACTTATACACTTAATGGTAAGGTCCTAGGGAGTGTTGCTGAACAAAGAGACCTTAGAGTGCAGGTTCATAGCTCCTTGAAAGTGGAGTCTCAGGTAGATAGGATAGTGAAGAAGGTGTTTGATATGCTTTCTGTTATTGGTAAGAGTATTGAGTACAGGAATTGGGAGGTCATGTTGGGGCTGTACGGGACATTGGTTAGGCCACTGTTGGAATATTGCATGCAATTCTGGTCTCCTCCCTATCGGAAAGATGTTGCGAAACTTGAAAGGGTTCAGAAAAGATTTACAAGGATGTTGCCAGGGTTGGCGGATTTGAGCTATAGGGAGAAGCTGAACAGGCTGGGGCTGTTTTCCCTGGAGCGTCGGAGGCTGAGGGGTGACCTTATAGAGAGTTACAAAATTATGAGGGGCATGGATGGGGTTAATAGGCAAAGTCTTTTCCCTGAGGGTGGGGAGTCCAGAACTAGAGGGCATAGGTTTAGGGTGAGAGGGGAAAGATATAAAAGAGACCTGCGGGGGAACTTTTTCACACAGAAGGTGATACGGGTATGGAATGAGATGCCAGAGGATGTGGTGAAGCATGGTATAATTGTAACATTTAAGAGGCATTTGGATGGGTATATGAATAGGAAGGGTTTGGAGGGATATGGGCCGGGTGCTGACAGAGGGACTAGATTGGATTGGGATATCTGGTTGGCATGGCTGGGTTGGATTGAAGGGTCTGTTTCCATGCTGTACATCTCTACGACTCTTTAATACATTGCGATCTCACTGCTGGTTAGCCAGAATTTCACTTCACTGCTTGATAAAAAACAAATAAATGCTGTATGATAATCTTAATGTAGAGATGAGCCCTGTCTGATTGTATCACTCATTTCATCATAGACCACCCTGTTCACAACCTGGTAAGATTCCACTCTCAATATTATAATGAATCTAAGAATAGGCATTGAATGGGCATACAGAGTTTGACCATACCACAACCATTTGAACAAATTGACACATGAACAGGGATGCATCAAATGATGCCACTGTGTCAATACCCTTCAGTGCAACACAAACAGACAGGAGTCCATACAAAACACAAACAAAAGTGAGCATGATGGCAGAATCTGCTTATTGGCTCTGATCTAGACCATGACCTTGAATCAACGGTAAGGAAATGTAGCAAATGCCAAAACAGTCAAAATAAGCTGCTAAAGCTCCTTGCCAACCATGATCATGACATATGTCAACTTTTATAAGCAGGTAAACAAAAAATTGAAAAGTGGATCCGAACCAAGTGAGGGAGGAAGACATAAAGAGCATGAAAGCTAATTACGAAAAGATCATTAACCAGGAGGGCTCACTGAAAACATAAAGTCTTCATAAATGCACTGCAATTATGAATGGCTGAAGATATAAAATCGGACGGAAAAAAAACAAATAGAGCAAATGTGTGGGATAAAGAAAACAAAGAACTTTCTGTGAATAGTGAACTAAAATCCAACAGACCAAAACCTGATTTGTTGATGTATTTAAAAAGAAGTTGTTATCATGATGAGTGTGATTATTCACAAAGAAGTTTTTATTTGCTTGTTACTGGTGAAGCTGCAGCAAGACATGATTTACTTAAAAGGGACCTGATCAAGAACGGAGGTAGCAGAGAAAAGTGTTTGTACATTATAAGCATGTGTATTGTGTAATGAAGTCATTACCCCAGTGAAATGGTCCATCCTGGTGAGTACATTCCTTTGCAATCGTTTCCCAATGCATAATAGAAAAGTAGGATTCTATTCCACTTGCCAGATCCCTGAAAAATTCACCATTGGGACTGCATTTGAGGCAGGGCTGGGAAAATGTTAGAATTCGTTCAGCTCCACTCAACATTGGAAGCCTGTGATACAATGGTGATAAGTGAGGTTCCAATAGTAACTGGTATTAAAGGAACTAACTACTATGGGGAAAGCAACAAATAGAAACACAGGAAATAGGTTCAGGAGTAGGCCATTTGGCCCTTTGAGCCAGCACCACCATACAATATGATAATGGCTGAATATGCTACCCAGTACCCTGTTCCCACTTCCACACCATACCCTTTGATCCATTTACCCCTAAGAACTAGATTACCTTCGTGAAAACATTCAATGTTTTGGTCTTGACTGCTTTCTGTAGCAGAGAATTCCATAGGCTCACCACTCTCTGGGTGAAGGCATTTCTCCTCACCCTAGTCCTAACTGACCTACCCTGTATCCTTACACTGTGATCCTTGGTTTTGGATTCCCCGGTCATCAGTACCTCCTCTAGTCCTGTTAGAATTTTACAGGTTTCTATGAGATTCCACACCAGCCACTCTTCTAAATTCCAGTGAATGTAGTCCTCACCAATCCAATCTCTCTTCATGCCAGTCCTGCCATCCCAGGAATTAGTCTGGTAAACCGTGGTTGCACTGTCATTACAACTAGAACATCATTCTTCAGACAAGGAGATCAAAACTCACAATGCTCCAGGTATGGTCTCACAAAGGGCCTGTACAATTGCAGTAAGGCATCCCTGTTCCTGTAGACAAATCCTCTCACTATGAAGGCCAACAGACTGTTTGCCCTCTTCTCTGCCTGCTCTTCCTGCATGTTTACTTTCAGTGACTTGTGTATGAGGACATCCAGATCTCATTGTGCCTTCCTCTTTCCAGATCTATCACCATTCAAATAAAATTGTGCCTTTCTTTTTATACTACCAAACTTCAAAAGTGAAATTTGTCTGCCTTATACTTAATTTGCCATGCATTCGCCATTTGTGCAACTTGTCCAAATCATACTGAAGCATCTCTGCATTCTTTTCAAAGCTTACCCTCCCACCTAGCTTTGTACCATTTGTGAACTTGGAGATATTACATTGAGTTTTCTCATAGTGAATAGCTGGATCCAAGCCCTGATCCTTGCAGTACCCCAATGGCCACTGGCAAATGACCCATTTATTCCTATTCTTTGTTCCCTGTCTGTCAGCCAGTTCTCCATCCATGTCAGTACACTACCCAATCCCATGTGCTTTAGTTTTATAAGCTAATCTCTTATGCAGGAACGTACCAAACTTCCATTAAAAGACCAAGTAAAACCCGTCCATTAATTGCTCCCTATCCTCCCCACCAGCTTCATTCTCAAAAAATTGCAATAGGTTTGTAAGCCATGAATGCAGACTCTGTCCAATCCTGTGACTGTTTCCCACATGCTTTGCTATTAAATCTTTTATAATAGACTCCAGCATTTTCCTGACTACTGATATCAGACTAACCAATTTATAATTTCCTGTTTTTCTCCAACTCTTTTCTAAATGGTGCCATTATATTAGCTACCCTCCAGTATATAGGAATTGTTCCAGAATCTACAGAAACTTGAAAGATGGCCACCATCCATTATTTTTAGGGGCCACACTTCATGAAGTACTCTGAGACATAGATGATCAGGCTCTGGGGATATGTTAGCCTTTGATCTTATCAATTTGCCCAACATTATTTCCCATTGAATACCGATTTCCTTCTGTATCTCTCTCTCTCTCTCACTCTTGCTCCCCCTCACTAGACCACGTGTTCCCCAATATTGTTGGGCTATCATTTGTGCCCTCTTTGTGAAGGCAGAACCAATAAATGTGTTTAATTGGTCTGCTGTCTCTTTGTTTCCTTTATAACTTGTCCTATTTCTGATTGTAAGGGATGTACATTTGTTTTCACAAATCCTTTTCTCTTCACATATCTGTAGATGCATTTCACAATCAGTTTTACGTTCAGTGCAAACTTACCCTTGGACTCTATTTTGCCCTGAAATAATTACAGGAGCAGAATAACAGTTGCATTTTCTCTTTCATCAACTGCACCCCAACCAAGATATTGTGGCAAGGTATTGCTCCAGGCTTGTGGTGCCCTCAGAGTGGGCACAGCATAGTTCCATGGCATGGGCAGCATACATCTTGAAATCATTGATACATTTTTTCCAGTTGTTCAGCTAGACATTCGGAGTCTGGGTGTCTGAGGTTTATATAGGATAACAAAATCAATACAATGGGAGGTCCATTGCACCAAAGCCTGGACTGGACTTTGTGCCCTCCTGTCTCATCCCACTCTGACCCCAGAGGATATCCAGGTACCATGTTTTCATACTAATTTCAAAACTCTCCCAATAACATGCACAGTTCAGTCAGAATCCAGAGCTAAGCAGAGTCAATGGAGGGACTTGTTGTATCACACTGGATGCAGTATGGTATGACTGTCTAATGCTGGACAATGTGGTGGTGAGGATGAAGTGGTGGGGGAGACAATTTAAAAATTAGTTCTTTTTCAAAACTGGACAGGTGGTGTACTATATTCAGTCACTTCTGCAGTAGTTTAGCAACAGAAGTTCTATGGATCCAGCTTTAAGTCTAACAACAGACAAAGTATTTCCAATAGAATTTGATTTAAATATATCCATCTACATGTTCAGAGTCAGCCATCACTTTTGGTACAAAGCTCTGGATCTGGCAACAAAAGAAGCTGGTAAAGCACCAACCGTGTTTTCTGTCTGTACGCTTTGTCCCCAGTTTCTGACCAAGTAATGTCCTCCCCGATAGCATTTAAGCGAGCTTGGGGCAGACTGAGGACTCTGGCACCCTTCTGCCAGTGCATCAATTAAGTCCATGTCAGGCAACCTCATGAATGGCGGTGAAATGGAGAATTGAAATCAATGCCCACATTAAGGGCATCTTGTACTGTTGCTGGGTGAGGTGGCAAGCAGTAGACTGACCATGCAGGAAGCCAGCAAAGCAAAACCTTTTGGGGTTATCTTGCTGGCTCTGGACAGCTGGGGTTGGGTGGGGGGGGGGGGGGGGTGGTGGGGTTGATGATGGGGTCATGGATGATTAATTCAAAGGCAGTGTCTTAGTGAGCTTATTGAGTTGGAAAGGAGCTGATTGCTGAGAGCCACCTTCATGCCATTGCTGTTAACTGCACACTTCCTTTCAC
Organism: Chiloscyllium punctatum; assembly: GCF_047496795.1. NCBI lineage: Eukaryota > Metazoa > Chordata > Chondrichthyes > Orectolobiformes > Hemiscylliidae > Chiloscyllium > Chiloscyllium punctatum. The sequence continues at coordinate 107,067,081 of NC_092745.1, read as the reverse complement.
TCCTTGTGGCACCCTAACATCCTTCCATCTAAGCTTACCCACCCCGGTGGCATCATTCTCTGGCTGAGTTGATCCATGGTTGCATTCATTACCAACAACAGGCCAAGTGGCATTATGGAGTAATCTGATTCACTAACAACTCTGACCAGAGCAGAACGTTTCACTCCAGGGTCCTTGTTTCCAGGAAAGGCTGCCACTGCCCAGGTAAGTGCTTGAAGCTTGTGGATCTTCCAGGAATGAGATAACACAGATCTCTTGCTAGTTCATGAGTTGATATATAAGACCATCATCATCTGTCTAACATTTTATGTCTAGTCTAAGAAACAAGCATAAAAGGTCCTGAAATTTCAGATCAATGTGACCTTCCTGGTGATCCATACTAAGTTTTTTAGATTAGATTGCTTTACAGTGTGGAAACAGGCCCTTCGGCCCAACAAGTCCACACCGACCCGGCAAAGCGCAACCGACCCAGACCCATTCCCCTACACCCAACACTACAGGCAATTTAGCATGGCCAATTCACCTAACCTGCATATTTTTGGACTGTGGGAGGAAACCGGAGCACCCGGAGGAAACCCACGCAGACACGGGGAGAATGCACAAACTCCACAAAGCCTGAGGTGGGAATTGAACCCAGGTTTCTGCCGCTGTGAGGCAGCAGTGCTGACCACTGTGCCACCGTACCACCCAAGTTGAATAAAAGTTTTTGATTTCTAGGTGAGAAACTCAGGATAGATCTAATAATTATGTTAATTTTCTGAACAAACTTTCAACTAACACATTTTAAATATGTGAGCTAAAATTACAGGCAAAATGTTTCATCCACAATCTTTGTTAAAGACCAAACTTCCAGAACATTCATTCTCTCCTTGTCACAACTTGCTTCATATACTTTACTTATACCGTCTGTCAGAAAGGTATTCTTGCTGATTACACAACACCAGTTACCATTAGGAGCTAAAGGGATACATTCATTCCACAAGCAATCTTTGCAGCAACAGCAACTGATAAATGACCAACAAATAAAAAATTAATGTCAAGATATGAAAAGTATTTTATATTGGAATTTAAAAGCAGCAAACATGGTGACTCAATAGGTGGGCCCAATAAGTAATTCACAGCAGCAGAAAATGCTTAGAAGTGCTAATTGACTAAGTTGTGAACATGTCACCATATTGTATGGAAGCAATTGCCAAGGCAAGTAGAATGTGTTGCATTAGTAAATCCAGAGAGTGCAGCTTAATGTCATTATTATTAAAGCACCATGTTTCATAAAAGTTGTATTTCATAAATAGCACACCCAAGTCTGGAATAAAATATAAGTGGGAAATTGTGCAGAGGATCTAGAAACTAGTATTCTTTAAGTCCTTTGCTTTGTTCTTTTTGTTTCCAGTAGTTCTACATTTATCTTTTATCTCTAATTTAAGAAATTGTAACTTTCTTAAAAGCACAATACTGCGGATACTGGAAATCTGAAACAACCACAGGGTCTGTAGAAAGAGAAACAGAGTTAACGTTTCACTTCCAGCATAACTCTTCTTCAGATCAGAGTTTTAATTTGCGTTTACTTTTCTAAATTGATTACTAATTGAATTCATTGATTGGTTTGTAAGGCAGACATGACAATGAATAAGGTTAGACAAATGTGACAATGCAGGTGGTGTGCTCCTACTGCAAGTGGTGGGTTGTGAACAGCATTGTTAATGCTGGCAACCATTATATGTGATAGGTGCTGACAGCTCAGTGACTTTGACACAGGGATGTGGTCAACCATCAGCCATTGGGAAAATGCTGGTATTTATTATTAAAGATGTCTTAGATGATCATAGTCTAATCAGAGTGAAAGTTTAGGAGAGTTTAGAGTTGGAGTTTAGAAGATTAAGGGGAGATCTAATAGAAACTTACAAGATAATACATGGCTTGGAGAGGGTGGACGCTAGGTAATTGTTTCTGTTAGGCGAGGAGACTAGGACCTGTGAATGCAGCCTTAGAATTAGAGGGGGTAAATTCAGAACAGAAATGCGGAGACATGTCTTCAGCCAGAGAGTGGTGGGCCTGTGGAATTCATTGCCGCAGAGTGCAGTGGAGGCCGGGACGCTAAATGTCTTCAAGGCAGAGATTGATAAATTCTTGATGTCACAAGGAATTAAGGGCTACAGGGAGAATGCGCGTAAGTGGAGTTGAAATGCCCATCAGCCATGATTGAATGGCGGAGTGGACTCGATGGGCCGAATGGCCTTACTTCCGCTCCTATGTCTTATGGTCTTATGGTCTTAAAGTGATTTTACAAAAGGGGAATTGCGTTTAACAGATTTCTTAGAGATTTTTGGGGATGCAACCAGTAGATTAGATAAAGATCAGCCAATAGGTTTAGTATAGTTGGATTTCCATAAACTATTAAATAAGGTTCCAGACAAAAGGTTAATTACGCAAGTTAAGGGCCCATAATGATGGTGTTATGTGTTAGCATGGATAAAGGATGAGTCAACTGACATGAAGCAGGGAGCCAGGATAAGCTCGAATTAATGGAGTGCTGTATGGATCAGTGCTGAGCCTCAACTATTTAAATTCTATAATTAATGACTTTGCTAGAGAGACTGAGTGTAATATATTCAGTTTTGCTAACAATACAGAGCTAGGTGAGAATGTAAGCTGTGAAGAGGATGCCAAGAGGCTGCAGAGAGGGGTAGACACATTAAGTAAGTAGGAAACAAGGTAGCGGATGAAGTAAAAGGTGGGAAATGTGTGAAATTTTGACAATGGTAATAAAAAAGCAGAATACGTGAAATATTTCAATTATGGTATGCAAAGAGATTCCTATAGGACTGAAATTATGGGATATTTCTTCACTTAGAAGATTGTACTTTATGAAATTCTTAATCCCGAAGAATTGTGGATGATCCATCATTTAATCTATCCAAGGCTGTGGTAGATAGATTTTTGATCACTCAGAATTAAGGGTCTTGGGTGGCTGCATTACCGATAACAGACACCGCCTCCCCTGTGGCACTTCTGAGCAATGCAAAGCTGCTAATATCTGATTGGCCAGCAACGTTTGGAGGACAGGATGCTACCCCAAGGGCTCTTGATTCTGAGGAAAGCCAATTCAGGCCATGTTATGTGCATTCTTATTTATGTCATTAAAGACTAGTGTGGAAGAAGTGGATTCAGGTCATGAGTAACTTGCACGAGGAGTGAAGAAATATAACAATGTGATAGTCTCCCCCTGATGAAGAGGCCATAGTTTTAGGATAAGGGGCAGAAAATTTACAGCAAGGATAAGGCAAAATTACTTCTCTCAAAGGATCATAATTCACGACCCCTGACTGTGGAGGGTGCTGGGACACTAAGCAAATTTAAGGAGAAGATGAACAAATTTTTCATTGGTAATGGTTTGAAAGGTTGTTAAAAGCAGGCAGGAGAGTGCTGAGGCTGAAATGAGACCAGCCATAACATTAATGAATGGCAGATCAGGCACAAGGGGCTGAATTGCCTACTCCTGTCATTGTAATGAAGTCAGCCAGGTGGACCTAATAAATATGAGGTCCTTGTTTGGGGTTGTTAATCTAGTCAAATTAGGGAGTGCTGGCTGACAGATATAAACAGGACAATCAGAAATCCTGCTCACTCTGAGAGTTGGCTCTGAGGAAGCTGGACCAGTTTCAAGTACTATGCACGTGTAAATAAAAGATGATGGGATACCAGCTTCTGTGGAATTATTTCATTCCGCTCTTCGAGTTTCTGTTCTTAGATTCTTACTTACCATGCTAGGGCCAATGTTCCTGTTGACCGCATAACTGTAGGGAAGTGGAGATGACTTTAAACTAAATAGTAGAGTCAAGGGATCAAATCTGAGAACGTAGTAAATCAAAGAGTAGATCAAAGGGAAAGTTATGAACACAGGAAATGATAAAGATGAAATGAAGGAGCAGAGTACAAATTTAAGTGTAAACTAACTGACAATACTGAAATTAAAAACAAAGAACAAAGAAAATTTACAGCCCAGGAACAGGCCCTTCAGCCCTTCAAGCCTGAGCCAATCCAAATCTACTGTCTAAACCTGTCGGTCAATTCCTAAGCATCTGTATCCCTCTGCTCCCCACCTACCCATGCATCTGTCCAGATGCATCATAAATGAATCTACCGTGCCTGCCTCAACCACCTCTGCTGGCAACGTGTTCCAAATGCCTACCACCCTCTGTGTGAAGTACTTACCACATGTATCCCCCTTAAACTTTCCACTTCTCACCTTGAAAGCATGACCTCTCGTTATTGAATCCTTCATCCTGGGAAAAAGCTCGTCTCTATCCACCCCTGTCTATACCCTTCATGATTTTGTAAACCACAATAAGGTGCCCCCTCAATCTCCTTTTTTCTAATGAAAACAAACCAACGTACTCAACCTCTCTTCATATCTAGCACCTTCCATACCAGGCAACATCCTCGTAAACCTTCTCTGCACCCTCTCCAAAGCGTCCACATCCTTTTGGTAATGTGGCGACCAGAACTGTACACAATATTCTAAATGCCACCGAACCAATGTCTTGTACAATTTTAACATGACTTGCCAACTCTTATACTCAATACCTCGTCCAATAAAGGCAAGCATACTACATGCCTTCTTGACCACTCTATCCACCTGTGCAGCAACCTTCAGGGTACAATGGGCCTGCACTCCCAGATCTCTCTGCCCATCAACTTTTCCCAAGGATCTTCCGTTCATTGTATAATTCCCTCTAGAATTAGTCTTGCCTAAATGCATCACATCACACTTGTCTGGATTGAAATCCATCTGCCACAAACAACAGTGGCCCCAACAGTGACCCCTGTGGAACACCACTGGTCACCTTCCTCCATTTCGAGAAACTCCCTTCAACTACTACTCTCTGTCTCCTGTTGCTCAACCAGTTCTTTATCCACCTAGCTAGAACATCCTGCACACCATGTGACTTCACTTTCTCCATTAGTCTACTGTAGGGAACCTGATCAAATGTCTTACTCAAGTCCATGTATATGACATCTATACTTTCTTCATCTATCAACTTGGTCACTTCCTCAAATAACTCTAATAAGTTGGTAAGGCACAACCTCCCCCGCACAAAACCATGTTGCCTATCCTTTTCTAAATGTAAATATATCCTATCCCTCAGTACCATCTTCAGCAACTTTCCCACCACCGACGTCAGGCTCACTGGTCTGTAGTTACCTGAAATATCCCTACTACCATTCTTGTACAGGGGGACAACATGAGCAACCCTCCACTCCTCCAGCACCTGTGTTTAAGGATGCCACAAAGATATCTCTCAGGGCTCCACCTATTTCCTCTCTTGCTTCCCTTAGCAACCTGGGATAGATCCCATCCGGTCCTGGGGATGTGTCCACCTTAATAACCTCTAGCCTACCCAACACATCTTCCCTACTTATGTCAATGTGATCCAGACTAATCAAACTTCTATCTCTCATCTCAACATTCATGTTCCTCTCCTCAGTGAACACTGATGCAAAGTAATCATTCAGAATCTCACCCATTCTCTCAGGTTCGACACACAGCCTTCTTTCATTATCCTTTAGTGGACCAATGCTTTCCCTAGTTACCCGCTTGCTTCTTATATAAGAATAAAATGCTTTGGGATTCTTAATTCTACTCGGTAAAGCTATTTCATGACCCCTTTTAGCCCACCTGATTCCTCGGTTAAGATTTGCCCTACTCTTCCAATATTCCTTCCAGGCCCGTTCTATTCATAGCTGCCTAGACCTTATGTACGCTTTCCTTTTCGTCTTGGCTGGTCGTACAATTTCTCCTGTCATCCACGGTTCACGAATCTTGCCCTTCCTATCCTTTACCTTCAATGGGACAAGCCTATCTTGAACTATTTTTAACCTATCTTTGAAAACCTCCCACACCTCAAATGTGTACTTCCCTTCAAATAGCTGTATCCAATCCACATTTCCCAGCTCCTGTCTAATTTTGATATAATTGGCCTTGGCCCAGTTTAGTACACTTCCCGTAGGACCACTCTCATCTTTATCTACAAGTATTCTAAAGCTTACAGAATTGTGGTCACTGTTCCCAAAGGAATCCCCCACTGCAACTTCTACCACCTGTCCAGGCTCGTTCCCCAGTACCAGGTCCAATATGGCCCCTTCCCTCGTCAGACTACTGACATACTGCTCTAGAAAACTTTCCTGGACGCTTCTTACAAATTCTACCCCATTCAGACCTCTGATGCTAAGTGTATCCCAGTCAATGTTGGGAAAATTAAAATCTCCCATCACCACTATCCTATTGCCTCTACAAAAAGGGAATCAGTAAAAGGATAAAATGTAAGGCTCTGAATCAGAATGCATGTAGTCGTCAAGACAAAGGAGATGAGCAGCGAGAAATGAATAATCACAACCTGTTGGCTATTGCACAGATATGCAGAATGATATGGATTGGGATCTGAATGGATTGGGATTGAACGGTGCAGATTATTGATGAAGGACTGGAAGTTAGTCAGATCTAGAAAATTGTGCCCAGTATTGGTCACTTTATTTAAGGAAGGATGTAATACATTGGAAGAAGTTCAAAGAATGTTTATGAATCTAATACCTGGAATGAATGTTTTATCTTGCGAGGAATGGTTAAATAGGCTAGGCCGGCATCTACTGAAGATTAGAAGTGAGAGGTGGCTTAACTGAAACATATAAGATCCTAAAAAGTCTTGAGAGAGTCCTTGTGGAGAATTTTGAAGAATCTGGAACAAGGGGTCAATGTTTAAAAATCAGGGCTCACCTATTTAAAACAGAGATGAGGTGAATTATCTCGCGGAGGGTCATATGTTTTAAAAAGGAGCAGTGCTCCGAAAGCTTTTGCTTTCAAATAAACTTGCTGGACTATAATCTGGTGTTGTGTAATTTTCAACTTTGTCCCAGTCTAACACCAGCACCTCCACGTTATTCATTTACAGGTGATGAAAGCAGAGTCCTTGAATATTTTTAAGAGCGTGATAGCAAGAATCTTGTTAAGTAAATGTTAAAAGATTATCAGGGATGGACAAGATGTGGGTTTGATTTTACAACCAGGTCAGCCATGATCATATTAAATGAGAGAGCTGGTTTTGGCTCTTGTTTGCATGTTTGTACGATTCTTTTTTAAATTGAGTCCTTCTCCCTTGGTGAAGACAAATACAAAACATGTAGTTAATACCTCAGCCATGCCTACCTGCTTCCATACATAACTCCCACTGTCAGAGATGCAGTTTCATGGCTGGACTGTCTGCTTTCATTGTTTGAAGAAACAAGTGAGTTATGCGTGCGTTTACATTTATTCCTCAAACAGCATCGTGAAAACACGTGGTCTGCTTTTTAAAAATCTCGTTGGTGATTGTAGAATCTTGCACTGCGCAAATCGCTGCACTTGTTTAACTTACAGCTGTGACTACACTTCAAACCTACATCATTGGCTGAATCACTTTAGAGACATCCTAGGCCTTGAAAGGACTTATATTTCTCTCATAGCCATTAGCATTTCACAACCTGTACCTGCAGTGTCAAAAACAGCAGCCCAGACCAGCCCAGGAAATGCAGCTGGGAAGAACAGACAACTTCATTAACAATGAGTAGTGCCAATCAGCCCATTTGAGTCCATGCCAACATCTCAGGATTCATAACTTAGCACTTCCCAAAACTGACATCTCCACAGAAGTCGTAAATGTAGCAGCCACTTTATCTGTGATTGTTTTGCATTTATTTCCTTTCTGGTGCTAGTGGGAGGTGACCAAGAGAATCCAATAGTTGTAGAGCCATGGTTTCACTGACAATCAAACATCGAAATAAGTGGATTGATGATTTGTGGAAAAAGGTGTGAGAAATGTTCATTCTAGAGGTCCAATAATCCAAGGTACAAGTGAATTATCCATGCGCATATTTACTTTTCATGTCAATGGATTACCTTTCTACATTACTCTGTGAAGTTAGTTTTGTGCTCTACAGTGCACTAATAAAGACGGATTTATCAATATATCAAGCATACGCATACTGCAAATCTACTGAAACTGCTGATTTCATTTTGAATTTAATTTTAGAAGGTTATTCTACATATCAAGTCAAGGTTTAGGAATGCTTATTAAACAGTGAACATGTGTATTTCTCTTGTAATGATAATAACTAGATGTAATTTGAACGTAACTCAGAGTATCTGTGATTACTATTCAAAGTGTAAACTTTCATTTTAATTTGTGATCTTCACTGTCACGATGTCAAGCATATAGGAAAGAGAAGTGTGTGGCAATCCTGGTAATTAATGGATTTTCAGCATCGGCCTTATCTCCAGAGCAACGTTCAGGTATTGCATTTTCAAATCTAAATTAAATTAAGCACATTTCCAAAAAAATTTACATATTGTGCTTTAAACTCTATTTCTCATTGTTACACAGATTGATGAAATTTCCAACTGTGTGATGCATGTTTCCAACAAATATTTGTGAAAACACGATTTTAAAAAAAGGCTGCAGACAAGAGAAATGTTCTGGACGATATCCCATTGTTCCAAAGTCCATCAAAAAACAAAGCATGTGTCTCTTTGTAAACTCAGGATGTAACAATCACATTGAAAGGAACTTAAACATACATGCTAGCCTCAGGTGCACTATGGAAACATACAGCAGAAATTTCCCACCTGGTTCAGGAAAGAGTGGGCTGCAAAAGACTGTGAATTAATGTTAAGTCAGATTCGACATCTTCCCCCTCTCTTCCTCCACCTCACCATTCCTAATTCTCCCTCAGGCAAGACAAGAGGCCTTTTCACCAAATTCACCGACCTCGTTTTAAATAACGGAACACTGTTCCTCTCATCATAAATTCCACATATCACACTGTTTTCCGGCAATATTTCTGAATTACATATCTCCTCATCTCTCACCATCAAAATTGCTTTAATCCTGTATCTCTTAAAATTTAAATTTCTTTAATCCTGTATCTCTTAAAATTTAAATTTCTTTACCTGCTCCTCACTCATACAAAAAAAATTCTTCAAAGAGACCTAACACTTTCTTTACAACCAACCTCCATCAGCTCGGACATTCTTTTGCAGCTTTTTAACTCCCACTGTGCTTTCCTTTATTACTTCAACAAAACTGACTGGCTTATCCTATTTTCCCATATCTGTCTTCCCAGTGTTTTTTCTAAACCACCAAAACTGCGACTTCATGTGGTCTCCGTTATTACAGTGCTTTTTTACTTCTCTTTCTCCCTCATGGGTTTCCGTTTTACCCTGTGGTAAACTATCTTTACTAGCTGCAGCGAGATCTCATAGAATAAATAGAATAGAATAGAACAGAATAGAATAGAATGGAATAGAATAGAATATAACAGCCTTTATTGTCATATATACTGAATGAGTATAGTGAAAGGTTTATGCATTGCCAGTTACAGCACCAATTAGATACTAAAGTGCTAATGCACAGCTTCTTAGCTTCCAGTTCATACCAGGCCCTGGCTCCACACTGCGGCAGCAACACGCCATGCCAGGAGGCCAGTACAGCAAGCTGAAAGGCCATCATGCCACACCGGGCAGCCTCTACAGAAGGAGGCCACTGAACCAGGTCAGGAGGTTGCCACAGTCAGGATGTTGCCATGCCAACACTGGGATGCCACTCAGGGTGGCCAGGAGTTGTCATGCCATGCCAGGAGGATCTGTGCCAGGCTTGGAGGCAGCTATAGGAGGCCAGTGCGCCTGGCCAGAAATCATCGCTCGCCGGAGGCCAGGGGTTGCTTGCCAGAGCCGGGAATCATTGCTCACCAGAGGCCAGGAGTCAGTCCGGGAATCATCGCCAGAGAAAGAGAAAAGAAGAAGGAAGGAGAAGAAAAAGACAAAGCATTGAGAGGAAGAAAATGAGAAGAAAAAGAAGGAGAAAAGAAGAAGAATGGGCGGAGTGGACAAGCTTTTTTCCCGCTCTTCATACTCCCCAGATATCTCCTCTGATAGTGATGTAAATATCTTACTAGCTCCACCTGCCAACTTTGTTTGGAGCGACAATACTCACATTGCCACTGGCCATTTCACTTGTTTAACGATTTTCTCAAACAAAAGTAAAAAGGCTTCTACATGCTTCTTGTCAAACTTAAGCAATGCTTGCACATATTTTAGCAGATCCCCACAATGCCTTTGGCTATGAAGGGGTTGCTCTCTAACACTGCCCTCATCACTACTTCTACTTTTCACCTCTACCTCTGCCATATTAAGTCAACTTTGAGATTTAAATTCCAAGCTCTGAAGTTGACACATCCTCTTTTTCAGAAGAGAAAGTGAGGACGGCAGATGCTGGAGATCAGAGCTGAAAAATGTGTTGCTGGAAAAGCGCAGCAGGTCAGGCAGCATCCAAGGAGCAGGGGAATCAACGTTTCGGGCATAAGCCCTTCTTCAGGAATCTCTATGGCCAGGAAGAAGGGCTTATGCCTGAAACGTCAATTCTCCTGCTCCTTGGATGCTGCCTGACCTGCTGCGCTTTTCCAGCAACACATTTTTCAGCTCAAATCCTCTTTTTCTCCCATTCGCTTGCTAGGGCTATCCTTTCATTTCCATCTTCCTTGCTTTTAATTGTCACTCAAATGGTTTCATTTCCTTGTCTCTTTCTTTTTGTTCTGCCAGGGCCATACATTCTTTCAGTTTTTCCCTTGCCATTGCCTCGAATTTAAGCTGCTTAATTTGCAGTTGAATTTTAGCGATCTTCAATTATTCTGATTGCATTCCAAGCAACAGTTGTAAATGTAAAGCTGTTGCTTCAATTATCTCTCCTTTCCTCATTGACACAGGCCACTCCAACTTTAACGTTTTTGCCAATTCCAAATGCTTTGTTTTGCTCACTCTCTGTAAAACTTCTCAAGTGACTGCTTCCACTCCCAGGAAAGTCTTCCTAACTGAAAGAGCCATTAATAAACGAGGCACATCCTGTTTAAACCAACCCAATGCAACACCTAAGATAATGAACACCAACATACACCACTCACTGCCTTCGAGTCCAATAATCCTAAACCCAACATGGAATGAGAGATTTTGATCCCAACAAGAGAGCTCAGTTTGTTATGGACCAGATCAAACCCTTTCAAAGTGATAACAGGGAAATAGCCAAGACACTAACATTTTATTTTAAAGGCAAGTGCCAGATGTTGTGTTCTGAATGAAATTTGATTTGTCAAACTGTTAGACTTGAAGCAAAACATGCTTTATTCATATACTATAGTTAAAATATTGACAAAATAAAAATAAGAGAGAAAAATTGGCTTAACTGTAACTCTATCAAAACACTTAAAATAATAAACTATTCATTAGCTGTCCTAATATAGTAACATCCCATAAACATGCCCTTGGCAAAGGCAAATTTAGTAAAATAGATTGCCTTACATGCAATTCTAGCAGCAGGACAAGAACCCCAGCTTTTTGCTGTGAGAGAGAGAGGAATAAGAACCTCTACACGCAGCTTCAAGACCCCAACAATTGTGACTGAAAGCTAAACTAAAAATTCTGTGAGAGCATGACCACACTCTTTCAGGCTGCTTCTATTGTTCCGATTTAAGAACAAAACCTAAGACCTCACAAGCTGATTACTTCATTGGCTTTGAGTAAACACTCAACGCCTCTATCTTAATCTCTCTTCATAAAAAAAAACAAAACACCTCTTAAAGCCATAGTATCATCACATATGCCAATAACAGGGTAAATGGAATTTTTTAAAGACATACACTTTCATTGGATGTGGACATAGCTGGTGGAGTCAGCATTTGTTGTTCATCCATAATTGCCCTTAAGAAGGTTACAATACACTATCTTCTTGAACCATTGCAGTCCATATGCTACATGTATACCTACAGTACAGCTTAGAAGGAAATTTAGTCAAATGATAGTGAAGAAGCCATAGAATTGCCCTAAGTCAGAATGGAATGTGGCTTGGAGGTGAACTTCCAGGTGGTGTTCCCATGTGCCTTTTTTTAAATTCACTCATGGCCACTGAGTAGGCCAGACTTATTTCCTATCTTTAATTGCCCAGCCAGCAGTTAATTATGAAGGTCAGGATTCATATGTAATTTTTATGACAATCAATAATTGTTATTTGGCTGTTATTAGGGCATTATGTTAGTCTAGATTTTTATTAAATACAAATTCCCATTATCTGCCATGGTGGGATTTGAACCTATTTATTATAAACAGCATGGCTTTGTGTGGGGGAGGTCATGCCTCACTAATTTGATTGGGGATTTTGAGGGGGTACTGAAAATGATTGATGAGAAAAAAGCGGTTGATGTCTTCATGGACTTCAGTAATGACTTTGACAAGGTCCCTCATGACAGACTGGTACAAAAGGTGCAGTCACATGCTATCAGGGATGAGCTGGCAAGATGGATACAGAACTGGCTTAGTCATAGGAGACAGATGATAATGATGGAAGCATGCTTTTTAGAATGGAGGGTTGTGACTAGTGGTGTTCCACAAGGATCAGTGCTGGGACCTCAGCTGTTCATGCTCTACCTAAATGATTTGGAGGAAAATGTGACTGGTCTAATTAGTAAGATTGTGGATGATACAAAGATAGTAGCGTTTTGGATAGTGAGGAGGATTGTCAGAGGATACAACAGGATATAGTTCATAGAATTCCTACAGTATGGAAACAGGCCCTTTGGTCCAACAAGTCCACACCGGCCCACTCAAACCCATTCCCCTACCATATATTCTACATTTGCCCCGAACTAACACATCCCTGAACACTATGGGCAATTTAGCATGACCAATCCACCTAATCTGCACATCTTTGGATTGTGGGAGGGAACTGGAGTACCCGGAGGAAACCCACGCAGACACAGACAGTCACTTGAGGCTGGAATCAAACCTGGGTCCCTGGCACTGTGAAGCAGTCGTGCTAACCACTGAGCCACACATGCTGCCCAAGTTCAGTTAGAGGCATGGCAGAAAAATGGCTGAGTGGAGTTTCATCGAGACAAATGTGAGTTAATATATTTTGGAAGGTCAAGTACAGGTGGAAATTATACAGGAGTATAATTAGGAGTATTGATATGCAGAGGGATCTGAGAGTGCAGGTCCTCAGATCACTGAAGGTAGTTAAAAAGTAGTAAAAATCCCGATGGCATGCTTACTTTCATTGAAAGGGACAATGAGTATAAAAATAGACAAGTTATGCTGCAGCTTTATAGAACTTCAGTTTTAGATTAGATTAGATTACTTACAGCGTGGAAACAGGCCCTTTGGCCCAACAAGTCCACACCGACCCACCGAAGCGCAACCCACCCATACCCCTACATGTACCCCTTTTTACCTAACACTACTGGCAATTTAGCATGGCCAATTCACTTGACCTGCACATTTTTGGATTGTGGGAGGAAACCGGAGCACCCGGAGGAAACCCACGCAGACACGGGGAGAATGTGCAAACTCCACACAGTCAGTCGCCTGAGTCGGGAATTGAACCCGGGTCTCTGGCGCTGTGAGGCAGCAGTGCTAGCCACTGTGCCCCCACTGTGCCGCCCCGTCCACACTTGGAATATTTTATATCTAGTTCTGATCACCACACTATCAGAAGGATGTGGATACTTTGGGGAGGGGAGTACAGAAAAGGTTTACCAGGATGTTGCCTGGTATGGGGGATTTTAGCTACGAAGAAAGGTTAAATAGACTGGATTTGTTTACACTGGAACACAGGAGGTTGAGCAGCGACCTGATAGAAGTTTATAGGGTTGTGAATGTCATGGATAGAATGGAAAGAATGATGTTCTTTTTTCCCAGGGTGGAGTGGTCAGTTACTATGTGACACAGGTTGCGAGGGGCGGTGGGGGGGGGGAGTGTTGAGAAGAGATGTGTGGGGCAGGTTTTTCACACAAAGGGTGGTGAGAGCCTGGAGAAATTGCTGGAGGAGGTGTGTGGAAGCAGACATAGTAGCAACATTCAAGAAACACCTGGACGAATACATGAACAGGAAGGGAATAGACGGATCTGGATCCTGTAAGTGAAGACAGTTTTAGCATGGAAGGGCAAAACATGCTGGCGCAGGCTTGAAATGTTGTAGTGTCTGTTCCTGGGCTGTATTGTTCTTTGCTTTATCTGTATGCAACTACCTCTCCTCAGTCTCTGCTTCCCTTGTCCTTCTCCATGGTAGAGGTGGTGGGTTTGGAAGGTGGTGTCAGAGGAGCTTGTGACTTTCTGCATATATATGGCATAGGATACCCTTTGCGTTGGTGGTGGAAAGAATGCACGATTATTTTAATGCAGGTCCATTAAGCGAGTTTCTTCATCCTGGATGCTGTTGGTCTTCTTAAGTTTGTTGGAACTGCGCTCATCCAGGCAAGTGGAGCAGATTCCATCACACTCCTGTCATGTGAATTGTAGACAGTAGACAGGTTTTGAGGAGTTAGGTCATCAGTTACTCAGCTCAGATTTCCCAGCCTCTGATCTTATACTGTAGCCACACAATCTGTGTTGCTGCTACAGCTCAAAGTGGTATCTGATAGCTCCAAGACACAGATACTGGCATTTCAGTGATAGCAATGTAGAGAATGTAAGTGAGAATTGATTAGATGCTCCTTTTTGGAGATGTTTATTGACTGGCAAATGTGTGATGTGGATGTTACTTGCCACAGGTTTCGCTGCATATGGACTGCTTCAGTATCTGTGGAGTTGCAAATGATGTTCAAACTTATACAAATATCAGCAAATATCCCTACCTCTGATGTTATAAGAAAGGTTGATGATGAAGCAGCTGAAGGAAACTGAAGGACAGTACCCCAAGGAATGCATCATGCCCTCATGGTGCAAAGGTATTTGAGCTTGGTTCAAGTCCCATGAGCTCCACAGGTGAGTCATAGGTTGATTTCAACTATTTGCCCTGAGGAGCTCTCACACTGGTGTCCTGGAGCTGAGATGATTGAAGTCTGGTGATTATAATTATCAACAAGAGTCACATGAAAGGAGGCAAGATCTCAACACTCGGGCAGCAATGCATTCCTGAGAGGTCACAGCAGCCCCTCAACTGCTTTGGAGAGCTGCACCAATCCCATCAGTGGCAACCCTAGATTTTATGTCCCAGAGTCCATAACAAAGTAAGTGGTGGGAGAGCGGGTTTTTCATCAAGGAGGGGATGTGTGGTGGAGAGAGTGGGGAAGTGCATGAGGGGTATTGATGGAGGGACTGGGTAGGAGGGGGAGGGGCAGGCAGAACATTCTGTGGGAGGGGGAGTGGAAGGGAGAGAAGTTTGCAGCAGTTCATCCAAAGTGGAAAGGGAATCTTGATACAGACTCCTACTTTCCTGCCCAGTATGGCCTGCCCAGTTTGACCCATGTCCTATTCCTGATGAAGGGCTTTTGCCCAAAACGTTGATTTTCCTGTTCTTCGGATGCTGACTGACCTGCTGTGCTTTTCCAGCACCACTCTAATCTAGACTCTGAATTCCTCTTGTCCGCTGAGAGTGTACTGCTACCT
Organism: Chiloscyllium punctatum; assembly: GCF_047496795.1. NCBI lineage: Eukaryota > Metazoa > Chordata > Chondrichthyes > Orectolobiformes > Hemiscylliidae > Chiloscyllium > Chiloscyllium punctatum. Next base: position 107,051,618 of record NC_092745.1, on the reverse strand, counting down.
GCCCAAGCTCCTGGAAGCTCTTCACCTAAAGTCTCCAGATTGCGTGGACTGCTGTCCTGCTGTTTATATCCTCTGTCATATCCATCTGGTTGGAGAGGTTATCCTCTTCCTCTGTGCTTGAGAACTCTCCTCCATTCAGCTCCTTCAGTTCCACAGCAGAAACTGCAGGTCACATGAGAGACCTACGGAGCAGCCATGCCAGGTCTTCTCTACCTTCCTGTGGTTGCAACAGCCTCAACACTCCAAGTGCTGGTGAGCTTTTCTGAATTGCGCTATGAACATTCGAATTAGAAACCCTTCTTTTGTCTGAACGGATGCATCATCCTGACCATCCTCCCGCATTGGTTGAGGGCAAGTTGGCCATATGCTTTGTTGTGGTAGAGTGATGGCCAGGCATTCCACTCAAGGAGAAAACAATCTCAAAATTGCAGCAGGGAAAATGGTGGTTAAAATTCCACCATAAACACCAGCACTCATTCCACTGTATCAAATGTGCATGACAAATTCCAGATAACAGGATATCAATTGTGCTTGGAATGATCACTGTGCTGCAAAGCCTGATCACATCAATGAGCATATTGCACAATAATTAGCATACTTCATGTGAGTTCTTTCATAAATATATCTTTTTTCACTTCAAGTGTACTATACCTAAAAGACAAACAGCTAGCATTTGGATAACCCTGATGTTCTACCACAAGGCTGACAATCAATTACCCTGTTCATATCGACAGAGGCAGCATGTAAATTGGATGCATCTACCCTGATTTGCATGATAATAGCATCTGGCCAAAAAGATTCCATACTGCTCTCTCTTCCGACCAGTGCTGCCTAGCTCTGTTTTCTGCACAGGAGCCCAGACATGTTAAACCAAGATCATTTGGTACAGTTCGTCTGTGTTTCTTAAAGGTCCTGTTTTCAGAAAGCTGCACTGAATAATAATGATTTGGAGATGCTGGTGTTGGACTGGGGTGGGCAAAGTTAAAAATCACACAACACCAGGTTATAGTCCAACAGGTTTAATAGGAAGCACACTAGCTTTCGGACCGACGCTCCTTCATCATGTGATAATTATCACCTGATGAAGGAGCGTCGGTCCGAAAGCTAGTGTGCTTCCAATTAAACCTGTTGGACTATAACCTGGTGTTGTGTGATTTTTAACTGAGTAATATTGTTACAATTCAAATGATGACAAAGTGAACACCAGGCAAGAGAGGGACTTCCAGGGTGACAGACGGTGCAGGGGCAGGATGAGTGGTCCCATGGGTTCCTAGACAAAGGGAAAGAAGTAGGATCACTGTCAGAAGTAAACAAGAGCAAATAGAGTGGGGAGTATACTACGAGACGCTGGATCGAGGGAGCTGACAGAAATGTCAGAAGATGTCTGATGAACTTAGCAAGGAGATCAAAGTTAGTGAAGGCATCCTTACATTTCCTGTCTATCACACTGTTAATCTCTTACATTGTTCATTGCACAATAGCCCTAACAATCCTAAACAGTACTCCCTGACACTCAGCTCCCACCATTTATATCCAGACATCCGACAATACCTTCAACTACCTTCCAGGGCTGCCTTTCAAATTATGGGCTAGAATTATTCAAATGCGTTATGGATTTTCCTGAGTTCTACTTCCACTGTTTAGTTAAAACATTTTGCCCCAATCTTTTGAACTGGGATAATACATTAAAGCACCTGAGAGACAAAGTACCCACCCGTGCTTTAAGTGTGTGTGTGCTGGTAACCAATGATTTAATTTTATGATCAATATTTCCTCAAAGCTGTGTGTTTATAAGGCCTTTGCAGCAGCCTCATAGCACCAAGTAGGTGAGTTTCTGGGATAAATAATGTACTGTTCATGTAGAAAAAAGACTAGAATCCCATTTTTTTTAAAAAATGGATATGGCTCAACAACTAAATTTTAAAAGTAATGTTGTTGAAAATCCCCAAATTATAATGTCAACGGCAAAGAATTTTCTTCTGTTTTTCACAATGAACTAACGTAAACCTAAAAGCACCAGTTAATATCACGTACACAACAGTGTCTTGCTGGAAGACAGAAGGCGTGTGTCTTATTTAATCAACTAAACTAGGTCCCATCTGCAATAAGCAACTTTATAACTACAATGGAGACATTAATGACATTCCATCGACTTCTATTCTTCCATTTCATTTTCAATTCACAGAATAGTCATGTGTAATCCTTTGACAGGAATAATGAAAACCTGTTATCTACCTAAGCATATTGTGCAGACTGAATTTGGTGAATACTTCCATCCTTATTGTGAGGAGCCTTTAGTCCATTTTATTCATGAATCTTTATCTAGTGTTGCAAGTGAAAACATTGATGATTGACAGCATAAAGCCACAACCAGAATACAGAAGGTTCGTGCAAGTACTAATATTTTAATTCACCTCTCTGTTTATCTGTTATTGTCTATATTCCAGTGTTCCAGATTGCATCCCAATACATAGGAGGGACAAACTGTGACAATCATCCCACAATGTTCTGTCACTTTTTTCAGCTGGTTGCATTGCTAGAGAGTGAGTACATTGAAGAATGGATATGTGTTCTTCACACAAGCTTATCAACCATTATCTCTGACATTTTACAGGAGTCTATTCAAGGAATGAGATTGGCCACTAGACTCTTTTTAAAAAAAACTCAGTGGCAATGAGAACTTTACTACTCCAAGTTTGAAAGACCATTGTGATGTTTGTGTCACTTCAGCCAGTCCAGTGCAGGATGAACACATTGCTATGTGACTGCTGTGTCGGAAGTGAAAAACATTGTCTTGGCTAAATTATTACAGGGCAAAACTAATTACCAGAAGTAAGAGCTGTCATTTTAATATCATGGAACTCTTTTGAAAATGTTGCAAATCACAGTTTAAGCAAATGTTATTAGCATTGATAAAATTGAGGCTCTACGTTTCGTAATTTTAAAACACTTTTTGAATATGACAGCATTTCTGATGTAAATAGGCATTTAAAATGTTACTAGTACACTCTGATGGACAATGAGCCAATAACAATGGTTTCTCTTAACAAACCTGTCACTTAGCCAATTATATGCAATTAACGTATTTGCATCATTTATTATTACTGCACTGTTCTAAAATAGAGGCTAAAAGATTTTGAAATTGTAATGTTCATGCAGAGAAAAATATTTTTTTGAACTAGTACAAGCAGTATTAACAGGTATCTCTCAATAGTTTTCTTCAGATGATCACAGTATGACTCAAAGTAACGGGGGTTTGAAGGAGTCATTTATAATGACATGAAAGCCATTAATTACATATTGAAGTATTTTATATTACTTAAAACATTCCTTTTCTATATAACAAGAATGCTCCAGTCAGAGAAACAATAACTAATTATTTACTTTAAAAAATTCATTGTCGAAAAAAGGCATAGCACTTGGAATATTCAAAATGCAATTATTGTTGACAAGCCTATTACAGTGCATTATGAACAGTGCTGTATCTCATATTTTAGTCAGCTTAAGAAGAATGGATGTGTATGCCCAGAACAAGGGGATAAAAGAATATTCTATGAATAATTATTTTGTTTTCTTTTGCTGACTGAATCTTTTATATGGACAATGTGCTTGAATTTGTCCACCACAGAACCACAATTTTAAAAAAAAAGAACCTTTCTTGAGTAAGCAATAGAATAGCTCATCATCATACCATCTTATTACCCATGACAGAATTAATGCTACTGTTTCTTTGTTTGGTTACTCCTAAGAGTGACGGTAATCAACAATCTGTCCTGGACCCCCCACGTAAATGCATTAGTCAAGAAGAGGTTACAATTTCTCTTCTTCCTCAGTTGGCTTAGGAAATTCAACATGTCCATAAGGACCAGCTTTTACAGATGCTTTCTATGGTTCATGCTATCAGGGCATATCATGGCCTGGGACTGCACTGCTCTGCCCAGGATCGTAAGAAACTACGGAAAGTTGTCTACACAGCCCAGACCATCATGAAAGCCAACATTCCATCAATGGACTCCATCCAATTCCCATTGCTAGGGAAAGACTGCCAAAATCATCAAAGAACACTCCCACCGAGAAAATACTCTCTTCCAACCTCTTCCGTCTGGCAGAAGAGACAGTAACTTCAACACACGCACCAACAGGTTCAAGACTATTTCTTCCTTGCTAATGTTGATCTTGCTTTCGTGCACCTCCTGTGAAAATTGGATTAGATTCCCTACAGTGTGGAAACAGGCCCTTCGGCCCTACTAGTCCACACCAACCCTCTGAAGAGTAACCCACACAGACCCATTCCCCATATTTACCTCTGATTAATGCACCGCATTTTGTGGGCAATTTAGAATGACCAATTCACCTAATCTGCACATGTTTGGAGTTTGGGAGGAAACTGGAGCACCCGGAGAAAACCCACACAGACACGGGTTGAACATGCAAACTCCACACAGACAGTCATCCAAGGCGGGAATCGAACCTGGTCCCTGGCACTGTGAGGCAGTAGTGCTAACCATTGAGCCACCGTGCTGCCCCTTTGTCCAGCCAAAACCTTGTATTCCTCACTCTGTCTACAAACACCCTATGATCTGTATGTCCTTGAATGTTATGATCTGCCTGTACTGCTTACAAAACAAAACTTTTCACTCTACGCAGTTACATGTGACAACAATAAGTCAAATCAAATCAGAAATAGGAAGCCATCTTTGCACCATTCAATCTCATTTAGGTGAAGAAACCTTGTTAAGGTGAATCAACACTCTTTTTTGAGGAGTTTGGCTTCTCGCTTCACAATCAATAATGGCAGTGTTAAAGAAGGCAGAGTGGGAAAGGAACAGGCAAAATCAAAACGTTCAAGCAAAAGTAGCAGACTGAGCAGAAAAAAATCAAAAATAGGAAACACTTAATTGAAGTGGGATGATTGCTGTAATGTTGCAGCTTGTTTAGTTTTTCACTTGCAAGTTTAATTTTAAAACTGATTTGCCTGATCAGTATGCTTTAGTGCTACACAGTGCCTTTAGCCATTAAGTGTTTGAGAAGGAGCGTCCAGCACTGCAGGATTTCTGGAATAAAACTTCCTACAGCTGTTAGCATGGTGGATCAGTTCATATCTCTAGGGAATTGAACATTTATATGTCAGAGTCACTTGTTCCCTTAAATGAAATTAAATAACCTCATTAATTTTTTAAAGGTAATGCTCTCTGTGGTTTGCAAAAGCATTACACTCTCATGCCTGAAAACTGATCTTCTCACACTAACTGTCTAGTTCACCCTCCTATGGGAGATAATCTCAATAAAGTGGATCACAGATTTGTTGCAGATGAGATTCGATCCTTTCCTTAAAGTCTGAAATCTGCTACTAACTCTCTCTCCCACCTAAGCATGATGGGGAATAGCTTATAAACAAAGAAATGCTGCAAAGCTAATAATTCTTCAACATGTTTATAAAAGCAGAATTGAAGAGCTTAACCAATCACCAGTGAAGTATATGAAAAGACAAATATAGATTGCTCATATTAATTGCCTCTAGGTCCTTCCAAGCAAAAGCTTGTTAAGAAACTACAACAGCGTCTTTACGAGTGTACTAAACCAGTGGAAATAGTTTGTTCCAAAAAATAATTACATTTCAATGCAGAATGTAAAGTTTGATGATTCTTATTTCCTGGAGTTTACTATTGTTTTACTGACCTCAAAGTTTTTGGTCATCTAAAATTCATGAGAAAGAACAGGAACTCATTTTATGTCCCAGAAAGGAAGCCTACTTTATTTCAATTTTTGGATCTGTCAGCTGTGTGAGACCAGAACATTAGTGGTAGTGATGTTACCACATAGATTCAAGGCCAGACAGACAATACATGACATCACAGTGTTAGTATTATCCAACTTTACTGTTAACACTGCTCCTTGGGATGGACACCTGAAACCTTTTACATCATTGATACAGCAGAAACTTTCATTGTTGGTCTGGCATCGTACATATATCTACATATCATTACACTCCATGAGGCAACAAAATCTCATCAGTACTAACACCAAAGACTCCAGCTCACAACATTAATTTCATTCATGCTTTGTTCTAAGTTTAATAGAATCAGAGTAGTGCTTTCAGTTAGTCAGTTGTGTATATTTACTCTACAGTAACATTAATAAATTCAGAATCCAGATTATGTAAGTCTGTGATATTACAGTAATGTAAACAGTTTGTGTTGTTAATAAACAACAAGACCTTTATGCTATCAATTATGTGAGTTAACAAAAAGGATGCCACCCAGACCACAGCATACTGGCAGTTGTGTTGACCCAAGTAACCACATCATGCTGGCAGTAAGAGGGCACTAAAAGCTAATGGGCAAGTTTGTGTCAGATATTTGGGACTAAATGGCTGATAAAGGCGTGTTAGCAGTAGTGATAGTTATAAGGAGTTCTTTTTCCTACAGTCATTTCTTATTATCTGCCTGAATTCAGAACTTAAGTTAACAATCAAGATTATAATGCAAAAACCAAAATTACAGTACTACTTCCTGTACTGAATCCTGAAACATTTGTGAGCACACTCTCTTAACCAAAAGTGATCACAACTGTCTAGGCATTTTTTTTAAGAAGTAATTTTAGAAGTGATAAAGGACAGCTTTGTGATGTAAAGTATAAGATTTATATATATTACTCTTATTTATTTTAGACTTTGGTATTTGAACTAGTAGCAAATGGATTTTGGTCTGTTAGTGTGACTGACTTGTTGCACAATTTCACCTCCACCATCCTGACAGCAGTCTATGTACCATCTCAGGTGGAAGTGAAGAGTGCTCTGGGTGAAATTTACACCACTACATATGCTCTAGAGATGAAATTCTCTGATGTCTTATTCACGGTAGCTAGTGACTTGAACCAGGCCACACTCAAGAGGAGGCTACCAAAATACCACCAACATGTCTCCTGTCCCATCAGAACTGAACATTCTTGACCATTGCTACACAATCGTCAAAGATGCCCACTGCTCCATAATCCATCTGCACTTTGGAAAATCAGATCACAACGCTGTATTCTTCCTCCCAGCTTACAAGCAGAAGTTGAAACGAGAGGATCTTTCACAGAAAGTAGTACAATGCTGGTCTGAGGCAGCGGAAGAGCTTCTCAGGGACTGCTTGGAATTGGTGGACTGGACCATATTTGAGAATTCAGTGGACAACCTAGACGAATACACCACCACCATCATGGCCTTCTTTGGCAAGTGCATAGAGGACTGCGTGCCAAATGTTCCCCAACCAGAAACCATGGATGAACCAGGAAATCCACATTCCTGATGAAGAGCTTTTGTCCGAAATGCCGATTTTCCTGCTTCTCGAATGCTGCCTCACTTGCTGTGCTTTTCCAGCACCACTCTAATCTTGACTCTAATCTCCACATCTGCAGTACCCACTTCTGTGCAGGAAATCCACTGCCTACTGAAGACCAGGTGTGCAGCATTCAAAGTTAGATAACCCAGACCTATACAGAAAATTCAGATATCCCCTCCGCAAAGTCTTTGGAGATGCCAAGATGCAGTACTGGACTAAGTTAGAGGCCCAAACTAAGCACACAGGCACCCACCTCCTGTGGTAAAAGGGCTACACAATGTAATGGGACACAAAATGAAATAGAATGAAATAGCGGACAAAAACAGATCCTCTCCCTGATGCACTCAATGCTCTCTATGCTCAGTTTGAGCAGAAGTCAGTGATGCAGTGTCACTGCCCAGACAGACCCGAAAGCATCTGTTCCCTCTGTCACCACTGAAGACGCCAGATTGATCTTCTTAAGAATAAATCTGACGAAAGCGATTGGCCCAGACGGAGTCCCGGCTGTGCACTTATATCCCATGCGGACCAGCTGGCATGAGTATCTGCTGATATCTTTAACCTTTCTTTGCTATAATCTGAAGTCCCCACCTGCTTTCAGAAGACTACCATCATCCTGTACCAAAGAAAACACAATGTGCCTCAACAACTCTCTGCCCAATGGCTCTGACCTCCACAATCATGAAGTGCTTCAAGAGGTTAGTCATGGCACATATCAACTCTAGCCTCCCGGCATGCCTTGATTTCCTGCAATTGGCCTCCAGCAAAATAGATCCACAGCAGATGCTATTCCCTAGCCCTACACCCATCCTGGAATATCTGGATAATAAGGACACCTTCGTCAAGCTTCTACTCATTGACTACAGCTCCACCTTCAACATAATCCCTACCAGACTAATCTCAAAACTCTTAAGACCTTGGTCTCAGCTCTGCTCTCTGCAACTGGAGCCTCAGCTTCCTGACCCACAGTCACAATCAGTGAAGATAGATGACAGCACCTTCTCCACCATAATCATGAACATTGACACCATGCAAGAATGCATACTCAGCCCTCTTTTGCACTCTCTACACACCCAAGACCATATAGCCAAATTTCATACGAACACCATCTCCAACGTTACTGATGACACCACCATTGCCAGGTCAGTTATCTAACAATGATGAGTCAGAATACAGGAAGGAAATAGATTACTTGGTGTTGTGGTGCAATCTCTCTCTCAATGTCAGCAAAACCAAAGCTGATCATTGACTTTAGGAAGAAAGGAGGAGGACACGCTCCTGTCATCACCAATGGAGCTGAGGTGGAGAAGGGCAACAGCGTCAAGTTCCTAGGAGTGACAATAGCTAACAAGCCATCCAGGATCTCCCACACAGATATGATGGTCAAAAACACCTCTTCTTCCTCAGGCAGCTTAGGAAATTCAGCATGTCCATAAGGACCCTCACCAACCTTTACAGATGCACCAACCTTTACAGAGGCAGAAAGCATTTTATCCAGGTGTGTAACAGCCTGGTACAGCAATTGCTGTGCCCAGGACCATAAGAAATTATAGAAAGTGGTGTGCACAGCCAACCTCCCATCCCTGGACTCCATCTACACTTCTTGTTGCCACAGCAAGGCTGCCAACATCATCAAAGATCTGATCTGACCCCACCCCTGTAATATTCTTTTCCATCAGGTAGAAGGTGTAGAAGCTTAAACACGCACACCAACAGGTTCAAGAACAGCTTCTTGCCTGCTGTTTTCAGACTGCTGAATGGGCCTCTCTAATTTCAAATCTAATGTTGATCTTCCTTTTGTGCAGTCATAATCTTGTATGCCTCACCCTGTCTAAGCATCCAATGATTTATTTGCCTGCATTGCTTGCAAAGAAAACTTTTCACTGTACTTAGGTACATGTGACAACAATAAATCTAATTAAATCAGATCACTCTTTCTGGAAGCATAATTTTAAACCAGTATGAGTCAGAGAGTGGTTGACTGGGGCTCTGCCAGATTGATAGTGTGAATTTGTTTGCATTGAAGGAACTTTACAATCAGAGAAGAAAACTTTGATAAGCATTAGCTTGTTTTTTGTTTTAACAAATCAAGAAAATATTTTTACTTAGTAAAAACCCATAGATTATTTCAATTCATAGAAGACCTGGTTGGGATAGATGTAAGAACAGTTTCTCCTGGTGTTATTTCAGAACAATTAACGAATAGGTTACCCCAGTGTGAACATTTTAGTTTGGAAATTCCAGACTAGAAGTGCTCAGTTAGAACCCTGAAGGGTTATTTGAACATAGAACATAGAACATAGAACAGTACAGCACAGAACAGGCCCTTCAGCCCTTGATGTTGCGCTGACTTGTGAACTTAATCTAAGCCCATTCTCCCTACACTATCCCATCATCATTCATGTGCTTATCCAAGGATTGTTTAAATCTCCCTAATGTGGCTGAGTTAACTACATTGGCAGGCAGGGTATTCCACACCCTTACCACTCTCTGAGTAAAGAACCTGCCTCTGACATCTGTCTTAAATCTATCACCCCTCAATTTGTAGCTATGCCCCCTCATACAAGCCGACATCATTATCCAAGGAAAAAGACTCTTGTTGTCCACCCTATCTAATCCTCTGATCATCTTGTATGTCTCTATTAAATCCCCTCTTAGCCTTCTTCTCTACAATGAGAACAGACACAAGTCCCTCAGCCTTTCCTCATAAGACCTTCCCTCTAGACCAGGCAACATCCTGGTAAATCTCCTCTGCATGTTTTCCAATGCTTCCACATCCTTCCTGTAATGGAGCAACCAGAACTATACACAATATTCCAAGAGAGGCCGCAATAGCATTTTGTACAGTTGCAGCATGATATTGCGGATCCGGAACTCAATCCCTCTACCAATAAAACTGAACACACTGAATGCCTTCTTAACAGTACTATCAACCTGGGTGGCAACTTTCAGGGATCTATGTAAATGGACACCAAGATTCTTCTGCACATCCACACTCCGCAGAATCTTTCCATTGACCCAGTATTCTGCCTTCCTGTTATTCTTCCCAACATGAACCACCTCACATTTATCTGCATTGAACTCCATTTGCCACCTCTCAGCCCAATTCTGCAGTTTATCCAAGTCAACCTGCAACATTCTTTCATACTGTCTACCACTCCGCTGACTTTAGTGTCATCTGCAAACTTACTAACCCATCCACCTATGCCTGCATCCAAGCCATTTATAAAAATGACAAACAGCAGTGGTCCCAAAACAGATCCTTGTGGCAAACCACTAGTAACTAGACTCCAGGCTGAATATTTTCCACTACTCACTGCCTGGCGGCACAATGGCGGCACGGTGGCACAGTGGTTAGCACTGCTGCCTCACAGCGCCAGAGACCCGGGTTCAATTCCCGCCTCAGGTGACTGACTGTGTGGAGTTTGCACGTTCTCCCTGTGTCTGCATGGGTTTCCTCCGGGTGCTCCGGTTTCCTCGCACAGTCCAAAGATGTGCAGGTTAAGTGAATTGGCCATGCTAAATTGCCCATAGTGTTAGGTAAGGGGTAGATGTAGGGGTATTGGTGGGTTGCGCTTTGGCGGGGCGGTGTGGACTTGTTGGGCCGAAGGGCCTGTTTCCACACTGTAAGTAATCTAATATCTAATATCCTTCTTGCAGAAAGCCAATTTCTAATCCAAACTGCTAAATCACCCAAATTTATTTGAAGTTATGAAAATTTAAGCTCAGTTGTGTGAATAATCAAAGAAAGAGGCTATCAAAGTTTCAAAATGGAATTAAAAGACATGGTTAAGTCAAACCTATATATGTGAGAGAGAAGGGAACTCTTTCTCTCTCTGGTATTTAGTACTATAAAGTTATGGCATTGAAATAGATAGAATTTTATTTTGCCATGTATCTTGAAATCTTTCAAATTGTGTTATAGGCAGATAGCTTGATTTGTTCTATTTTATCATAGAAACATAGAATCACAGAATCCCTACAATGCGGAAGTAGGCCATTTGGCCCTTTGAGTCCACACTGACCCTCTGAAGACCATCCTAATCAGACCCATCCCCCTAAACGATACCTGTAACCCTGCATTTCCCATTGCCTATCCGCCAAACCAGTACATCCCTGGACACTATGGGCAATTTAGCATGGCCAATTCACCTAACCTGCACATCTTTAGATTGTGGGAAAAAACTGGAACACCCGGAGGAAACCCACTCAGACACTGGGAGAATGTGCAAACTCCAGACAGACAGTCGTCTGAGGGTGGAATCAAACTTGGGCCCTGGGTGCTATGAGGCAGCAATGATAAACACTAAGCCACCATGCCACCCTTTATCTTCCTTTATTTTGAGTAATAAATTTCTATTTTACTGTTAAAACCAAATCTGCTGCATTGCATGTTTATGTTTCAGTGAAAGACCACCAGATTAAATAAAACCAAAAAAAACCCATCAAGCCAGATTTTAGTCTGCAACCTAACGGTCCATTTGTAACATTTGCTAGGATCATAATAAGCTACAGACTACTAAAGTGATCCTGGAGCAAAATGCAGATTAAAGCAAAAAAAAATTCAATTTTTGTATTAAAAATGATCTTACTTATGTTTGATAGCCTCCTTATTCAAATAATCCATTCAGGATTCTAACTAAACACTTCTGGTCTGGAATTTACAAACTAAAACATTACACTGAGGTAATCTAATTTCTAACAGTCAATTCTGTTATCTTCCTTTGTGGAATAGGTATAAAAAATGCATCCGTGATGTCATTACTCTTTTTTGGCCAACATCTACAGGCATTAGCCTGCTATGTTTCAAGGTAAAACAGGAGATAAACATAGAGGCAAAAATAGGCAGAAAACTGTTGTACAAACTCTTGCACTGTCTAATAAGCATAAAGAGCAGAGTAAAGATGGAAAGCAAACATCTGTGAATCAATTGACATTCCATTGGCCTTGTGTCAGAATTTCAGTTATGTAAAGAAATAATTCATCTTTACTTCCTGGATCAACAAATAGCTGGTAACAAAAGACAGGTGACCAAGCTAATTTTTCCTTCAGGAAACAAAGAATTCAAATCCTTCGATATTCTAAAGCTGACCACAAAGATCCTGAGGAGAAAGTGAGGACTGCAGATGCTGGAGACTAGAGTTGAAAAATGTGATGCTGGAAAAACACAGCAGGCCAGGCAGCATCCGAGGAGCAGAAGAATCGACGTTTCGGGCATAAGCCCTTATGCCCGAAACGTCGATTCTCCTGCTCCTCGGATGCTGCCTGGTCTGCTGTGTTTTTCCAGCATCACATTTTTCAACACAAAGATCCTGACAAATCTTACTGATTTTAGAAGACCAACTTGAAATTTGAGTCAACTTCAGGTTACACAGACTTGGGTTCATGCCATAGCAACATCAGTCAGGTAAAACAATCAACCAATCCATCGGCTGGTGTCGACATAAAGATATAGAACAGCTTCTCATCAAAGCTAACATGGCTGAAAGGATTATGGAACTGGTTGTTGACTCTACACCCATCAAATCTTACAGCAAGTCACTTTTAGACAAACACAAAGAAGAATGACTTAAGCTCAAAACAATTCAGGCTGGTTGGCAAAACTTTCAGCTGCTTTACCCAATAACAACTAGTGCAGCTGTCAACAGGTTCAGCAAAGCATTCAATGCCACCTGTTCAAATGCCAAACTCTAAAATAAGTCAGATTAATATATATGAATCACACACTTTATATCACAAGCTGTCCTTTATCTCTTGTACAAGACGTAGCTTGTCTCACCAAAACAGTATCCGGCATTCTGTGACATACGAACGATGTGGTCCACAAAAGGATGTTGAACTAAATTGTGCAAGGAATCCAATTGCCCAAGGAAAGCCAAAGTGAAACACAAAGCCCCATGTCAGCATGTGAATGAGAGTCAATGAAGGAACAATGTCAAGGATACAGATCCCAGTCAGATAGAACACGTGCTCAATTTGACACATCACATAAACGCCATCGGAAAAGTGGAATCTTACCTCCATTTAAGTTATATATAGGGTGTACACAAAAATGAATGGACACATACACTAAATGAAGGCTTATGCCCAAAACACAGTCAATTCCCCTGCTCCTCAGATACCGCCTGACCTGCTGTGCTTTTCCAACATTAGCCTTCGACATGCACTAAATGCCACGATTGACACCTCTGTAAGTGAAAATATCATCCTTTTGCACATCATACAAGAGATGTACTCAGAAAGCTGTCACAAAGTAGTGTGGCTTGCATATGATAAACTGATTGCTTACAATGCATTGCATTGACATTTTCTGATTCAGTATCATTACGGCTCCTTGGGATGGACACATTAACATTTTGTACCATTGATAAAAAAAGCAGCATCTTCTGTTAAGGATCTACAAGTTTGCATAGATCTACATATTATTATAAGCAACAAGGAAACAAACCCATTAGTTGCAACAACAACAGTTCTAAACAACATCAATCTCATTTGGTCACATGATGAACAGCTCTAAAAGATCATTCAATCATTTTTTAAAGCTAGCTCAAAGAGATGAACTAGCATTTTCTCAGTATATAAAATTCAGGGGCAATCTTAAAATGGAAATTATGAAACTAAAGAGAATGCATAAGGAAGCATTGGTAGATAGAAAAAAAGGAAGCTCATTTTGTAAAACACATGCAAAGATGAAAAGGGTAATTTGGGAAAAGGTAAGGACCATAGAGTTAATCAATGTTTGGATCCTGAAGGATGTCAGAGGATGAAATGAATGCCAGCAAGGTCCCATTTCAAAGGGAGGAAGGGATAAAACAGGCCTGTCAGACTAACCTCAGCAACATCAATGTGATTAGAGAGAATTCTGGAATTTTAGAAAGCCAGTGCGGATTGATAAGGGAAGGCTATGTTTGACAAATTTGATCAAGTTTTTTGAGGAAGCGGTCAGAATTATTGATGAGGGTAATCTATTTTATATAGGCTGCATAGGATTCAATGAAGCTTTTGATAAGATCTCTCAAGACTGACTGGTCAAGAACGTATGAGGCCGTGGGATCCAAGACAAAGTGGCATGTTGTTTCCAAAGGTGGCTGAGAGGCAAGAAGCAAAGGTGATGGTAGAACAATATTTCTGTGACTGAAGATCTGTTTCCAGTGGATTCTGCAGGGCTTGGTCCTGACTGGAGCATGGATTGATGATTTAGACTTAATGCAGGGGGTAAGGTTAACATGTTTGTTGACAACATGAAAAGTTGTAGGGCGGTAAATAGCAATGGGGGATAGCTGTAAAATACAGGAGAATATCGATGGGATCGTCAGTTGGGCAGAGTAATTGCAAATGGAATTCAACCTGGAAAAGTATTAGTTCATGCACTTGGGGAGGGTTAAAAGGACAAGGGATTACATTATGATGATAGAACCCTGAAAAGTACTGAAGATCAATGGACCTTGTTGTTCTAATCAACTGATGTCTGAATGACATGGGATAGGTGGATAAGGTGATTAAGAAGGCATATGCAACACTTGCTTTTATTAGGGAAGGCACAGAATACAATACTAAGATTATGTTGGAAATGTGTAAAATACTGATTAGGCCACAACTCGGGTACTGTGTACATTTCTGGTCTGTAGGATGTGATTCCACTCAAGAGAATGCAAATGAGATTTCCTAGAAGGCTGTAGGACCGGTAGGTGTGATCTTTGAGGAAAGATTGGATGAGCTGAGATTGTTTTCAAAGGTTGAGAAGAAATCTCATACAGGCGTAGATGATTGTGAGGGGCATAGAAAGGGGGGATAAGGTGATACTTTGTCCATCAGAAGAGGGGTTAATAACCAGATAGTGCTTACTCAGTTCAGCAAGTAAAGATCAGCAATGATCAACTTTTTGCAGCTCCATGATATGTGACAATTTAATTACCACTTAACATGTTTCGATCAGGTGAAGAGGATTAAAATTGCCTGCTTGATGGCGAAGGGCCAGTCATATAGTGCGCTAACAAGTCAGTGATGATGTTGGAAAGGTACACTTAGATGTCTTGGTTATATATTTAGAAGCCTACACACCCTGCAGTTGATGTTGCCCAAGGATACTGTTTTTCTTTGATAAGAGAAAGAGATCAGGAAGTGTCCAGGGACGTATGGAATGATGATGTCCAGAAACCTCGAATACATGCCTAGAAAGTTAGCAAAATTCAAACCAACAATTCAATGTAAGTTTTTCAGAGGACTGGAACGTCAAACACTCCAAGAAAGGGCTGGAGTATAAGTCACATGTCATCACATATTTCTGAATAAAACTTCATCGATTTCATTAAAACAATAAAATACTAAAGTATATAAAAGGACTCTTTGGAACAATAGTGAATTTAGAAATCACAAAAGAGCTAAAACTAATGGCTAAAGATAAGAGCTTTCTGGGGAACTTAGGTATCAATGCTGGTCGTTTCTTATTCTGGGCACTTTCTGACAGTCTATCTGTGGAAGCTCCTTCATTAGACAGAGCGTGAACACTTTGTTTCTTGAAGGAAGAGACCATAACCATATGTTCAACAAACTGACCATTGAGCAGCTAAGTTATCAAACATTATCAGACAAGTTAGCAGCCCACATGAGACATTCAAAGTGATACAGAATGGAAAAATCCCATATGTGCATTTGGTATAAGGTAATTCAAAGCTCAGTAAAAATGATCAATACTATTGCCATCTTTAGCCCCAATTTTGACCTCCTCCCCATTGTCTTATAGAATATTAGATTAGATTCACTACAGTGTGGAAACAGGCCCTTTGGCCCAACCAGTCTACACCGACCCTCCAAAGAGTAACCCACCCATACCCATTTCCCTCTGACTAATTCACCTAACACTATGGGCAATTTAGCATGACCAATTCACCTGGCCTGTACATCTTTGGACTGTGGGAGGAAACCGGAGCACCCGGAAAAAACCCGCACTGTCACCCGAGGCTGGAATCGAACCTGGGACCCTGGTGCTGTGAGGCAACAGTGCTAACCACTGAGCCTCCCATTTAAGAAGATGAAACAGTGAACCTTTGATACAGCAAGCAGGCACCACTGAGATTTGAACCCAGGATCTCCTGTTTACTAGGCAGGCACTTTAACCATCTAAGGCATTGGTGCCACAAGAACTTGTAAAGCTAGGACAAAGAGTAGCTGGTTAATATGCTGCCACCCACCCATCTTCTTGTGCATGCCCCACTTAAGCAAGTCAACTTAAAGGAAAGCATCTGTCGATATTAGGCCTGAGCTAAATCTTAACTCTCTGGAGCTGCCAGGAGCACTAGGCCCAGTAAGGGGCCAGAAAGGTACTTTTTTGTTTGTTTTATAAACAAGGTTTCTTTCTGAGCAGCAAGAATGAAAATATGACTCTGAGCTTCACAAGGAAACTTGGTGACAATGGCACCTTATGTCCAATCTCAATCCTTCACGTAACTGCTAACATTGCCAGCGTTGCTTGCATTCGACAAACAATTAAATAAAAATGACTAACCCAACCAACCTCACCTACCTCATTTAACTGAGGTTCCCATGGGTCACTTAGTGACCTCCATCCACAGTAAAAATCAAGTCTTTTATTTTCCAATTCAGATAATGCACCCTTTGTAGAGACAGAATACAAAGTAAAGCTCATTAATGCATTCAAATCAGGGAATGTCCTGCTTATCTCCAAAGACCAGCTGCAACCAGTCCTAAAGAAAATCAACAGTCATGTAAGACAAAAGCCAGCTACAAACAAGGAAGTTGTTTTGTGGAGAACTGAATCTTTTTAAAAGTTACATCCAAGTTTGTGAATGGTCAGCAGCGAGAACAGAAAACAATTTGATGAGCTTACACATCACCTTTAATGGAGCGATTGATTTTGGCAGCTTTCAGTTGTACCTGCCAACTGATCTGATAGGTTCACACCAACAAACTTAATCCCTGGTGAGGAAGGGGAGGGACGAGACAAAGTCAGCTTTCCTCATGAAAGGCTGACAATGTGATTCAAAAAGATGATGGTTTAAAAACTGATGGTTGAACTATAGGTGACTGGATTCTCCTTCCTTAGGGTCATGGAGATATACAACATGGAAACAGACCCTTTGATCTAAACTGTCCATGCCAATCCCATATTCTAAACTAATCCAGTCCCATTTGCCAGCAAATGGCCCATATCCTTCTAAACCCTTCCCTTTCATGTACTCATCCAGATGCCTTTTAAATGTTGTCATTGTATCAGCTTCTACCACTTCCTCTGGTAGGTCATTCCATGCACACACCAGCCACTGTGTGAAAAAGTTGCCCCTTAGGTCCCTTTTAAATCTTTCCCCTCTCACCTTAAACCTAAGCCCTCCAGGGACTCCCCAAGAGTTCTTAATGAGCAGATTGCAATGGAACTCATATGCAATGTCATTCCTTCAACATTGCTATGTCTAGGGTCATGTTACGCCCATTGTATCAATTATGGATTAGACCATTTCATTGAACCTCCTCAAATCTTTCATCTCCAATAAATCTCTCACATCTTTCAACCCATCATTCAACCCTAGAGAATATTCCTTATTTATTTAATCATAACTGAAGTATCACTTGCAATGGCTTCTCCCCCAGCTCCTCCACCATGACTCCTGGTGGCCCCTAGGATCTATCACTGACACCTCCTTTTTCTCATTTTTATTTATTCATCCATGGGATGTAGGTGTCTCTAGCTAGACCATGCATTGTTACCCAGACCTAATTGAGAAGGTGGTGGTGAGCTGTCTTCTTGAACTGCTGTAATACTTGGAGCATAGGGACACCCACAACGCTACTAGGAAGGGAGTCCCAGGATCTTAACTCAGTGACAGTGAACACATAGTAATGTAGTTTCAACTCAGGATGGTGTGTGGCATGTAGGGAATTTGTTATAGTGATGTTCCTATACATCAGCTGCCCTTTATGGTAGAGATCATGGGTTTAGAAGAGGACCATTGGCAAGTTACTGTCGTGCATCTTGTAGATGGCATACCCTACATGCCCTCTGTATCAATGGTAAAGGAAGTTGAACATGGTGGATGGTATTTCAATGAAGTGGGTTGCTTACTCCTGAATCGTGCTAAGCTTCTTAAATAATGTTGGAGCTGCACCCATCTAGGCTAGTGGAGAGTAGGCCATCACACTCTAGACTTATGCTTTGTTGTTGGTGGATTGGTTTTGGGGAGACAGGAAACTAGTTACTCACTACCCTGTACTGACCTATTTATATGGCTGGACCAGTTCAGTTTTCTGGTCAATGGTAATTCCTAAGATTTTGATAATGGGGGATTCAGTAAAGATGATATCTTTGAACGTCAAGGGCCCATGGTTAGAATGTCTCTTGTTGGAGACGTTCATAGTCTGGGAAATTGTGTGGCACAAATGTTGCTTGTCACTTATCAGCCCAAATCTGGATATTATCCATATTTATCCAGCTATTGCTACCTATGTATATGGACTCTTTCAGTATCTGAAGAGTCCCAAATGTTCCTGAGCATTGTACAATCAAAAATTACATTCCCATCTCTCACCTTGTGATGGAGTGAAGGTCACTGATGAAGCAGCTGAGCATGGTTGGGCCTAGGACAGTACACTGAGGATCTCATGCAGCAGTGTCCTGGAGGTAAGATGATTGACTTGAAACAACTACAGCCATCATCCTTTGTTCTAGGTATAACTCAAATCAGAGGAGAGTTTATCCCTGATTACCATTCATCTCAGATTTACAAGGGCTCCTTGATGCTATACACAGATAAATGTGGCCTTGATGGCAAGTGTAGTGACTCTCACCTTACCTCTGGAGTACAGCTCACTTGCCCACATTTAGACCAAAGCTTTAAAGAGGTCAGGATCACGGAGACTCTGACAGAAACCAAACTGGGAGTCAGTGAGTTGACGCAGTTGTAAGTAACACTATTGACAACTTCTTCCTTCACTTTGTAACGATTGAAAACTGACCGATTAGGCAGTAATTAGTCAGGTTGGATTTGACCTGCTTTTTGTGCACAGGAAGTAACTCGGCAGTATTCCAAATCGTAAGATAGATACTAATGCTGGGGCTGCTTGGTGTGGGGTACAGCCAATCCTGGAGCACAAGTCTTCCATACAATTGCCAGAATGTTGTCAGACTTCATAGCTTTTGCAGAATCCAGCACTTGTAGCTATTTCTTAATATTATCCAATACATGGTGAGCAGAAACTTTCTCTGAGTAAACACTGGAAAAGCTGTAACTGTTGTCTCCAGTGACTGCTCTAAACCCTCTTCCCAACTCTACCCCTCTCCCTGGCAACTGTCAGATCACAGCCATCTAGCTGCAACTTTTGTGTCATATTTGATCCCAAGATGAGTTTCTGGTTACACATTCATGCCATCACTAAGACTCCTAATTTCCACCTCTGTAGCATTCCCAAACATCATTCTTGTCCCAGCTGATGTGCTGCTAAAATCAGTATTTATATTTCTGTTACCTCTGGACTTGACTGTTTTCGTGTTGCTGATCGCAAGAATTCTATTCTCCATGAAACTGTGGTAACCTCCATCTCAGCTGTCCATGTTTTAGTTTGCATTGAAAAGTGTGATGCACAGCCGGTCGGGCAGCATCTGAGAAGCAGGAGAGTCGAAGTTTCAAGCATCAGCTCTTCATCAGGAATGAGGGGGTGGCCCAAGGGGGCTGAGAGCTAAATGGGACGGGGATGTGGTTGAGCGGAAGGTAGCTGGGAATGCGATTGGTAGATGAAGGTAGGGGAGGTGATGGTGAAGGGTTGGAGAGGAGGTTGGAGGGCACAGGCGGGAAGGAAGATGGACAAATAGGACAGTTTAAGAAGGCAGTACCAAGTTGGAAGGTTTGGATCTGGGATAAGGTGGGGGGAGGGGAAATGAGGAAACTAGTGAAATTGACATTGATCCCGTGTGGTTGGAAGGTCCCAAGACGGAAGATGAGGCGTTCTTCCTCCAGGTGTTGGGTAGCTAGAGTTTGGCAGTGGAGACGGCCCAGGGCTTGCATGTACTTGGTGGAGTGGGAGGGGGGAGTTAAAGTATTCAGCCATGGGGTGGTGGGGTTGGTTGGTGCATTTGTCCCGGAAATGTTTTCTGAAATGATCTGCAAGTTGGTGTCCTGTCTCCCCATTGTAGAGGAGGCCACATCGAGAGCAACGGACACAGTAGATAATGTGTGTGGAAATACAGGTAAATTTCTGTTGGATGTGGAAGAATTCTTTGGGGCCTTCGACGGAGGTGAGGGGAGAGGTGTAGGCTCAGGTTTTGCAGTGGTAAGGGAAGGTGCTGGGTGTGCAGGGTGAGTTAGTGAGGAGCGTGGACCTAACAAGGGATTCACAGTGGGAATGGTCTCTGCGGAACACAGATAGGTGTGGGGAGGGAAATATACTCCTGTTGGTGGGGTTTGTTTGTAAGTGGAGGAAATGGCAGAGGATGATGTGATGTATCCAGAGGTTGGTGGAGTGGAAGGTGACCACCAGGGGGCTTCTCTCCTCGTTGCGATTGAAGGGGTGGGATTCAAGGCGGAGGTGCGGGAAGTGGAGGAGATGTGCTGGAGGACATCATCAATCACGTGAGAGGGGAAATTGTGGGAAATTGAAGAAGGAGGCCATCTGGGCTGTTCTATGATGAAAATGGTCCTCCTGGCAGAGGAATTGGAGGAGGTGTTTTTACAAGAGGCAGCATGGGAGGAGGTGCAGTCCAGGTAGCTGTGGGAGTCAATGGGTTTGTAGTTGATATCTGTGTAGAATTGGTTACCGGAAATGGAGATGGCATGGTCCAGGAAGGGGAGGGGCGTGTTCAAGATGGTTCAGGTGAACTTGAGGTCGGAGTGGAAGGTGTTAGTGAAGTTGATGAACTGTTCAACCTCCTCATGGGAGCACAAGATGGCACCGATACAGTCATCGATGTAGCAGAGGAAAAGGTGGGGAGTGGTGCTGGTGTCACTGCAGAAGATGGACTGTTCACGTACCCGACAAAGAGGCAGGCATAGCTGGGTGCCCATGGCTACTCCTTTGGTCTGGAGGAAGTGGGAGGATTCAAAGGAGAAATTGTTGAGGGTGAGGACCAGTTCAGCCAATCAAATGAGTGTGTCAGTGGAAGGGTACAGGTTGGATCTTTGGGAGAGGAAGAAATGAAGAGCTTAGAAGCCTTCGTTGTGGTGAATGGCTGTATATAGGAACTGGATGTCCATGGTAAAGATCAGGCATTGGGGGCCAGGGAAACAAAAATCATGGAGGAGGTGGAAGGCGTGGGTGGTGTCCCAAATGTATGTGGGGAGTTCCTCAACCAAGGGGGACAGGGTTGTGTCAAGGTATGCAGAGCTGAAAATGTGTTGCTGGAAAAGCGCAGCAAGTCAGGCAGCTTCCAAGGAGCAGGAGAATCGACGTTTCGGGCATAAGCCCTTCTTCAGGAATGACATTCGATGTCTCGCCACACGTTGAACTCCTTAATCCGAGAGCATAGGGGAAGGAAGGTGAGGCCTCTGCCGAGGACTGATCTTTTATCCTCAGAGAGGGGTAGTTCTGGAGGGATGGTGGAAACACGGCAGGGCTGGGAGCTAGGACCTGGTGTGGGACTGGAGCTGGGAGTGGGGCCGGGGTTAGGCGTGGTGGTGGGAATTGGGGCAGGGACGGAGATCAGGGTGGGGTGGGGTTTGGCATGGGGATGGAGATCTGCATGGGGGTGGGGTTGGGCGTGCAAACGGAGATCGGCATGGGGCGGGGTTAAGCGTGCGGACGGAGATCGGCGTGGGGGCAGGGTTAGGCTGGTGATGGAGATCAGCATGGGGACGGGGTTAGGCGTGGTGACGGAGATCGGCGTGGGGGCGGAGACGCATGTGGCGTGGTTATTGTGTAGGTGAGTGATGTCACTGGGGGCGGAAGTGGCTGCGGCGACGGCAACCCAGGGGGTGGAAGTGGCTGTGGCGACGGCAGAAACGGTGTTGTTCCTGATAGCCATGCACCCCGTGGAGGCCACGAGTCTGTTGGCGATGGTCTTCCTGGCGATCGTAGAGGTGGTTGTCTGGGCAGCGATCGCGGAGGCTGCAAGGTCGGTGGGGGCGGAAGTGATGTCATGGTTCGCGGAGGCGATTGCTGCAGCTGGTGCTGCAGCGGCCGCGTGGTTAATGGCACCTGAGTGATTTCGGAGGCCAATGGAAGATTCTGGAACAGTTGAGGAACCCAGAGTGTGGGGGTAAGTAGATGAAAGTTTTTGGTACTTACTGTCTTTAATTTCCAATATGGCTAGGAAGAACTGTTTGTTTAGTGTATGGATTCTTCTGTGGATGAAGAACAGTAGAGGTCCTTTGCAGGTCTGTGAGACTGTTGTCCTGAGCTGGGGTAGGGCTAATTGCAGGGAATGTAGGTAGCAGCGCATGGCTGCGAGCGTGGAGCGGAGGATCCGGAGGGAGGTCTGTTGCTGGAGGCTTTGGATTTGTTGTAGGTACTGGTTGTCCTGGTTGGGTCCAAATCTTGTTGGTCTGAACGTAGTCCAGAGTCCGTGCGGGATCAGTCGGTTCTGTAGGCAGGTGCTGAGGAAGGAGATGTGGCTGTGGTACCGAGTCTGTTTGAGAATGTGGCTGAAGAGCTTCTGGGCAGAGGAGATGACCTGGGGTGTGCAGTGAGAGAGGGACTCACTGAAATCCTTGTAGAGGGAGGAAGAGAGCTTCTTCAAGGAAGGCATCCTTGCAAGAGGATTCGCAGTTGGTTAAAATCTTCTAGGAGAAAGTGAGAACTGCAGATGCTGGAGATCAGAGCTGAAAGTGTGTTGCTGGAAAAGCACAGCAGGTCAGGCAGCATCCAAGGAGCAGGAGAATCGACGTTTCAGGCATGACCCCTTCTTCAAGAATGAGGCATTCCTGAAGAAGGGCTCATTCATGAAACGTCGATTCTCCTGCTCCTTGAATGCTCCCTGACCTGCTGAGCTTTTCCAGCAACACATTTTCAGCTCTGATCTCCAGCATCTGCAGTCCTCACTTTCTCCTCAAGGTATGCAGAGGCAGGTTCGGTGGGGCAGGAGCAGGCTGAGACAATGGGTTAACCGGGGCAGTCAGGTTTGTGCGTCATGGGTAGGAGGTAGAGCTGGGGGTGCGGGGTTCTCAAACTGTGAGTTTGGAGATTCCCAGAGGTGATGAGGTTGTAGATAATTGTTTGGTGATGGGAGGTGAGGTTGTGATCAAGGGGGCAGTAGGAGGAAGGGTCCGCAAGTTAGCGCCTGGCTTCAACAGTGTAGAGATCAGTGCACCAAACTACCACAACTCTCCCTTGCCCACTGATTTGATTGTGATGTGAGGTTGGAGTGGAGGGAAGGGAGGGCTATGCATTGCGAGGGTGAGAGATTGGAGTGGGTGAGAGGGTTGGACAGGCAATCAACATAACAGTGACAGTTGGAGATGAAGAGATCGAGGGCGGGTCACGGATCAGCATGGGGTGTCTGGGTGGGTGGAGTATGTTGGAGGCAGGAGAAGGGATCCTGAAAGGGTGGGCAGGGGTCTGATGGAAAAAGTAAGCACAGACGCAGAGGTGGCAGAAGAAGAGTTTGATGTTGCAACACGTGCTGAATTCATTGATCCGGGAGCGTAGGGGAATGAAGGTGAGCCCTTTACTGTTCATCCTCAGTGAGGGGAAGGTCTGGGGAGGATGGTAAAAACATTGCAGGGCTGAGAGCTAGGACCAGGTGTCGGGCTGGAGTTGGGACTGGGGGCAGAGACTGTCTCTGGAGTGGGCACGGCTATGGGTATCGTGGATGACATCACCACTGGAAGTGACACTCACCATTACGGTCAGGGGGGCAGAAGTGGTGCCTTCAGTGGCATCCGCGGCGGGGGGGGGGGGGGGGGGTGTGTGCGGGGGGAGCGGAATGACGCAACATATGTCGTTCATAATGACATCGGTGGTGTTCCAGTGAGTGCCGTCAGTGGTGGGGGGGAGGTGACTGAGGTGGCAGCAACAACTTTGGGGGCAGAAGTGACGTCATCATTTGCTGCAGTGGTGGTGACTGAAGCGGCCGTGTGGCTAATGGTGGCAGAGCAGTTCCTGAAGCCGGGAAAAGCTTCTGGAATGATCAAGGAATCCCGGGTTTGGAGGTAAGTACTTGAGAGTTTGGTGTACTTATGATCTTTGATGTCGGGTATGGTGGAGAAAAAGTGTTTGTTGAGTGTGTGGGTTCTTCTGAGGATAAAGAACAGCAAAGGTCCTTTGCAGGTCTGAGAGAGTGTTGCCCTGAGCTGCAGCAGGGCTGTCTGCAGGGAGAGGAGGTGGCAGTGCATGGCTGCGAGTGTGAAACAGAGGATCCAAAGGGAAAACCATTCCTGGAGGCTTTGGATTTGCTGTTCGTAGTGGTTTTAGATTAGATTAGATTACTTACAGTGTGGAAACAGGCCCTTCGGCCCAACAAGTCCACACCGCCCCGCCGAAGCGTAACCCACCCATACCCCTACATCTACATCTACCCCTTACCTAACACTACAGGCAATTTAGCATGGCCAATTCACCTGACCTGCACATCTTTGGGCTGTGGGAGGAAACCGGAGCAAACCCACGCAAACACAGGGAGAATGTGTTGTCCTGGTCTGGTCCAAATTGTGATGGTCTGAACGTAGTCCGGAGTCCATGTGGGATCAGTCGGTTCCATAGGCAGGCACTGAGGAACTACGTCTTAGTTTGCACCAAGTCAAATGTTCCCTCTGGTGATTTTTACTCTTGTATAGACCTCCATCAGATGTAGGTGGCAACAGCTTTCAAAAGCAGAACTCACTGCATCGGCATATCAGTCAGCCTAGAACCTTCAAGTAGCAGCACAGTCACACAGTTTAGGGGAGCACTGAACAAGATGTCTTTCACTATCAGCAATATGATCTCACCTACATTTGCTCCCAGTCTAGAAAATCTTATGTTTAAAATTCCCTTCCTAATTTTTAGATTAGATTAGATTACTTACAGTGTGGAAACATGCCCTTCGGCCCAACAAGTCCACACCGACCCTCCGAAGAGCAACCCACCCAGACCCATTCCCCTACATTTACCCCTTCACCTAACACTACGGGCAATTTAGCATGGCCAATTCACCTAACCTGCACATCTTTGGGCTGTGGGAGGAAACCGGAGCAAACCCAAGCAGACACAGGGAGAATGTGCAAACTCCATGCAGACTGTTGCCTGAGGTGGGAACTGAACTTGGGTCTCTGGCGCTGTGAGGCAACAGTGCTAACCACTGTGCCACCGTGTGATTCCTCTTTGATTTCATTGTTTTTCTCCATTTAAGATGGCCACAGTCTGGATATTCCCAGTTATATTCTGCCCATTATTAGTGTTGAGCCTTCAGTTGTCTCGGGCATAAATTTTGGAATTCCCTCCCTCCAACTCCTGACTCTTCTACCTCATTTTCCCACTTTAGCAGACTCCTTAAAACTTCTTCTTTGACAAAAGCTTTGGTCATCTGATCAAATATCTCATTCTGTGTCTTGCTATTGTCTTATTCATAAAATTCCAGCGAAGCAGATTATGATTTTTGTCATGATTTGGAGATGCCGGTGTTGGACTGGGGTGTACAAAGTTAAAAATCACACAACACTAGGTTATAGTCCAACAGGTTTAATTGGAAGCACTAGCTTTTGGAGTGCCATTCCTTCATCAGGTGGTTGATGAAGGAATGGCGCTCCGAAAGCTAGTGTGCTTCCAATTAAACCTGTTGGACTATAACCTAGTGTTGTGTGATTTTTAGCTATGACTTTTGTGTCATGGTAAAAGTGCTGTTCCATTAGAATTTATTTTTTGAACAAGTTAAGGTAATGTCATGTAAGAAGATCTTGAAGAAAAGTGGTCAAAAAGATATCCACATATCACATGATTTTCACGTTGCCATGGCGAAGATCTAAACACCTGGATGAAGAATTATTAAACAGTTTCTCCAACAGTGATGGGCCCTTGAAATGACCAGCCTCAGAATGATCAAGTTTGTTCTGATTTTAATCATTCAAGAAAAAAAAGAGCAGTAAAAGTTTGACTTGTGAAATTGCGATAGGGTTACCAAAGAAAACTATCTTTAAGAAAAATCAATCACTCTTTGTGAAAGGTTATTCTGGAGCTTTTCTATTTAATTTCTATAAAATGAACAGAAGATGTCAGAAGACTGCACCATTATGACTTGGTTGTACAACCTGTAATTGACAAACATATATTTCCAAATTTCCAATACTTCCCATATGGAAGTATTAGGGAACCAGAACACGTTCTCGATGTTGTGTTTCAATTATACGTCTACCATGTACAGACTACAACTCAAAAGCAACTGACTGTACCAATCAATGCAATGAGACACATGCACTAAATTGTTGCAACTCAGATCCAATGTTACAGGAATTATGTCACCCCAAGCAACCTGAAATCGAACATGTATCCAAAAGGTGCTATGAGGGCCGTGCCTTGCAGATCTTTTTCAAAAACAGCATTAATGAATAGGAAGCGGTTAAGTGTAATGCATTGATTTAGGACATTGCACTGTCCCAAATCACTATCGAGCACTGATAGGTCTCATTTAACTTCAAATCAACCATGTTGGTACAAAGTTAGAAATCACACAACACCAGGTTATAGTCCAACAGGCTTATTTGGATACACTAGCTTTTGGAGAGCTGCTCCTTTATCAGGTAATTGTGGAAAATAAGATCATGATTACAGAATTTATAGCAAAAGCTTACAGTGTGATGCAACTGAAATTATCTATTGAGAACGATCTGGATTGTATATTTTCAATATATAATTTCAGTTACATCACACTATAAACTTTTGCTATAAATTCTGTCTTATGATTTAATGCTCCACAACCACCTGAAGAAGGAGCAGTGCTCCGAAAGCTAGTGCTTCCAAATAAATCTGTTGGACTATAACCTGGTGTTGTGTGATTTCCAACTTTGTCCACCCCAGTCAAACACCAGCTCCTCCAAATATTAGTACACAGCATCAATTGGACTCAAGCTTGTGGTTTTGTTATTTAGAGTTAAACTTTTCTAGCATCAGCTATAGGGAGAGGCTGAACAGGCTGGAGCTGTTTTCCCTGGAGCGTCGGAGACTGAGGGGTGACCTTATAGAGGTTTACAAAATTATGAGGGGCATAGGTAGGGCAAATAGGCAAAGTCTTTTCCCTGGGGTCGGGGAGTCCAGAACTAGAGGGCATAGGTTTAGGGCGAGAGGGGAAAGATATAAAAAAGACCTACGGGGCAACTTTTTCACACAGAGGGTGGTACGTGTATGGGATAAGCTGCCAAAGGAAGTGGTGGAGGCTGGTACAATTGCAACATTTAAGAGGCATTTGGATGGGTATATGAATAGGAAGGGTTTGGAAGGATATGGGCCGGGTGCTGGCAGGTGGGACTAGATTGGGTTGGGATATCTGGTCGGCATGGACGGGTTGGACTGAAGGGTCTCTATGACTCTATAAATTCTCAAAGACAGGCCACTGGGTAATTACAATCTGTTTGAACTGTCAGATATACAGTGCTTTTGCGTAAATGCTCTTGCGTCACTGAAATCGTGAAATCATCAGCTTTCCTCTAGATAGCTGCTTCCTTATCTTACATGTATAATGCCAACCAAACAAACTGCAAAAATAATGTCTGTGTGGTGAGACCCTGTAATATGTGGATATGCTGTACATCTTAGATACCAGGCATGCCATGATACAGTTATATTGCAGTTTATGGATGAAGGCGACATATTTAATGGATCATAAACTGTCTTTGTCCTTTCCAGATACTAACTAATCTGTTGAGTATTTCTAGCATTTGATGGTCTTATATTTCCTTTTCATTTTAATTCCATTATTGAACACGAGCCAGCTGCGCTTCCCAGATAACATTACTCCCAACTTATCTTCAAAAGCACACAGACCATCCTGTCTCTGATTATTTTGATCCATAGCAACTCCAAGGAAGTATGGTTCTAAATCCAACTCGACAATGCTCCATTTTTGGAGGAGTTAAACAAAGCAGCCTCCAAAAGGGCCTGGATTCATTTCTCCATTGAAAATGACATATATTCCAGTCTCTTGATTTGTTTCAAACTGTTTGATGGCCAAATTTGACAGTATCCCACAAAAAAACCAGGCACAGTATTGCTCTTAACTATTAACTATTACTATAAATTAACCATTGCCAACCCTGTGCAGTTTGTGAAACTCAAGAGATGCTGAAAGGATTGCAGTATCTATCCAAAGCTGTTGCAAGTTTGATTTGCTGGATGCCTGAGCAAAATTCGCGAGTAATTAGTGTGAGCTAAAGCTAGCCTGTAGTGCCAAAAGACAGCCTACAGCTTCTCAACAAGAGGGCTATCGAAGTTGCACCAAGTGCAGGGAGATCTGTCAGGGTTGAATCTAACCTGGAAAAGTCATAGCAATGAAGCAACATCGGAGAGGTCAGGCTTCACCTTGGTGCTCTGGAAGCTTTGCCATAGGGCACAAAAATGTGGGGTCTAGATTAGAGTGGTGCTGGAAAAGCACAGCAGGTCAGGTAGCATCCGAGGAGCAGTAAAATCAACGTTTCAGGCAAAAGACCTTCATCAGGAATACAGGCAGAGATCCTGAAGGGTGGAGAGATAAACGAGAGGATATATCTCTCCACCCGTCAGGCTCTCTGCCTGCATTCCTGATGAAGGGCTTTTGCCCGAAACGTCGATTTTCCTGCTCCTCGGATGCTGCCTGAACTGCTGTGCTTTTCCAGCACCACTCTAAGCTAGACTCTGGTTTCCAGCATCTGCAGTCATTGTTTTTACCTACAAAAAAGTGAGATCGTTTCCAAGAACTGAAAGGAACTGGACGCATTCCAGCAGTAACTCAGAGAGCAGCACGAGCAGCTTACTGTGAGAATTGTTACCAGAGTTTAGCCATCAGGCCTTTACAGGTCAGCTGTGGGTGGGGTTTGGTTGTGGACTGGTTTCATTGCTTTTGTATTAAATGTTAACTTCAATGCAAGAAATTTAGCAACTAACTGCTCAGGTGATACTTGTGTTCATATCAAGTCTGTGTTTTTGGTCCCTTTTTAAAACTACTTTTGCCCATGAAAAATCCCCTGTGTTAAACTGGATGATGTAATTCAAAGTCAATGGGATGTATTTTATTTCATTGTAACAATCATCCCAAAACCTACTTTTAAATTAGAAGCTGCAGATGGTATAATTATGTACTTCAGTATACCCCCACACTTACCACCCACATCTCTGCGTCACAGTCATACCAACCTGCTTTCTCCTTTCAGATTCCCAAGAAGTACAGCGTGTTCAGAAACTGAAGAGGTCAGTGTGAACAGACACTGCAGGAGCCTGTGCGGTCAGACGTTGCAGGAGTCAGTGCAGTCGGGCACTGCAGGAGCCAGTGCAGTCAGGCACTGCAGGAGCCAGTGCAGTCAGGCACTGCAGGAGCCAGTGCGGTCAGACACTGCAGGAGTCAGAGCGGTCAGACAATGCAGGAGTCAGAGCGGTCAGACAATGCAGGAGTCAGTGCGGTCAGACACTGCTGGGATCAGTGTGCTCAGACACTGTAGGGATCAGTGTGCTCAGACACTGTAGGGAGCAGTGCAGTCAGACACTGCAGGAGTCAGAGCGGTCAGACGCTGCAGGAGTCAGTGCAGTCAGACACTGCAGGAGCCTGTGCGGTCAGATGCTGCAGGAGCCAGTGCAGTCAGGCACTGCAGGAGCCAGTGCGGTCAGACACTGCAGGAGTCAGAGCGGTCAGACAATGCAGGAGTCAGTGTGGTCAGACACTGCTGGGATCAGTGTGCTCAGACACTGTAGGGATCAGTGCAGTCAGACACTGCAAGAGCCAGAGCAGTCAGACACTGCAAGAGACAGCGCGGCCAGACACTGTAAGAGTCAGTGCGGCCATACACTACAAGAGTGAGTGTGGACAGACACTGCAAGGGTCTGTGCGGTCAGACACTGCAGGAGTCAGTGTGGTCAGACACTGCAGGAACCAGTGCGGTCAGACACTGCAGGAGTCATTGTGGTCAGACACTGCAGGAGTCAGTGTGGTCAGACACTGCAGGAGCTAGTGTGGACAGGCACTGCAGGAACCAGTACGGTCAGACACGGTATGAGCCAGTGCAGTCTGACACTGCAGGAACCAGTACGGTCAGACACTGCGGGAGTCAGTGCGGTCAGGCAATGCAGGAGCTAATGTGGACAGGCACTGCAGGAGCCAGTGTGGTCAGAGACTGCAGGGGCCAGTGCAGTCCGACACTGCAGGAGTCAGTGTGGTCAGGCACTGCAAGTGTCAGTGCAGTCCGACACTGCAGGAGTCAGTGCAGTCAGGCACTGAAGGAGTCAGTGTAGTTAGAAAATGCAGGAGGCAGTGCGGTCAGACACTACAGGAGCCAGTGTGGTCAGAAACTGCAGGAGTCAGTGCAGTTAGGCACTGCAGGAGTCAGTGTAGTCAGAAAATGCAAGAGTCAGAGCAGTCAGACACTGCAGGAACCAGTGAAGACAGATACTACAGGGGCCAGTGAGGGAAGACACTGCAGGGTCAGTGCAGTCAGACACTGAAAGGGCCAGTGTAGTCAGGCACTGCAAGACTAAGTGTGGTCAGACACTGCAGGGGCCAGTGCGGCCAGACACTGCAAGACTAAGTGTGGTCAGACACTGCAGGTGTCAGTGCGGTCAGACAATGCTAGAGTCACTCCAGTCTGGCACTGCAGGAGGCAGTGTAGTCAGACAGTGCAGCAGCTAATGTGGTCAGTCACTGCGGTCAGACACTGCAGGAGCCAGTATGGGCATACACGGCAGAAGCGAGTGAGGGAAGACACTGCAGTAGCCAGTGCGGTCAGACATTGGCGGAGTCAGTGAACTCAGACACTGCAGGAGCCAGTGAAGACAGACACTAAAGGGGCAGTGAGGGAAGACACTGCAGGATTCAGTGCTGTCAGGTACTGCAGGAATCAGTGTAGTCAGAAAATGCAGGAGGCAGTGCGGTCAGACACTGCAGGAGCCAATGCGGTCAGACACTGCAGGAGCGAATGCAGTCAGGCACTGCGAGGGTCAGTTCAGTCAGACACTGCAGGATTCAGTGTGGTCAGGCACTGCAAGTGTCAGTGCAGTCAGGCAATGCAGGATTCAGTGTGGTCAGACACTGCAGGATTCAGTATGGTCAAGCACTGCAAGAGTCAGTGCAGTCAGACACTGCAGGAGGCAGTGCGGTCAGACACTGCAGCAGCAGCTAGTGTGGTCAGGCAATGCAGAAGCCAGTGTGGTCAGGCTTTGCAAGAGTCAGTGCAGTCAGACACTGCAGTAACCAGTGCAGTCAGGCACTACATGAGCCAGTGCGGTCAGACACTGCAGGAGGCAGTGTGGTCAGACACTGCAGCAGCTAGTGTGGTCAGGCTATGCAGGAGCTAGTGTGGCCAGGCAATGCAGGATACAGTATGGTCAGGCACTGCAAGAGTCAGTGCAGTCCGACACTGCAGGAGTCAGTGCAGTCAGGCACTGAAGGAGTCAGTGTAGTTAGAAAATGCAGGAGGTAGTGCGGTCAGACACTACAGGAGCCAGTGTGGTCAGAAACTGCAGGAGTCAGTGCAGTTAGGCACTGCAGGAGTCAGTGTAGTCAGAAAATGCAAGAGTCAGAGCAGTCAGACACTGCAGGAACCAGTGAAGACAGATACTACAGGGGCCAGTGAGGGAAGACACTGCAGGAGCTGATGCAGTCAGACTTCGGCAGAGTCAGTGCACTCAGACACTGCAGGGGCCAGTGCAGTCAGACACTGCAGGAGGCAGTGTGGCCAGGCACTGCAAGAGTCAGTGCAGTCAGACACTGCAGGATTCAGTGCAGTCAGGCACTGAATGAGTCAGTGTAGTTAGAAAATGTAGGAGGCAGTGCGGTCAGACACTGCAGGAGCCAGTATGGTCAGTCACTGCAGGAGCCAGTGCGATCAGGCACTGCAGGAGCAAGTGTGATCAGGCACTGCAGGAGCCATTGTGGTCAGGCACTGCAGGAGCCAGTGTGGTCAGGCACTGAGGGAGCCAGTGTGGTCAGGCACTGCAGGAGCTAGTGTGGTCAGGCACTGAAGGAGCCAGTGTGGTCAGGCACTGAGGGAGCCAGTGTGGTCAGGCACTGCAAGAGTCAGTGTAGTCGGGCACTGCAGGAGCCAATGTGGCCAGGCACTGCAGGAGTCAGTGTAGTCAGAAAATGCAAGAGTCAGAGCAGACAGACACTGCAGGAGTCAGTGTGGTCAGACACTACAGTAGCCAGTGCAGTCAGGTACTGCAGGAGCCAGTGTGGTCAGACAATGAAAGAGTCACTGCAGTCTGGCAATGCAGGAGACAGTGTCCTCAAACACTGCAGGAGCTAATGTGGTCAGTCGCTGCAGGAATCAGTGCGATCAGACACTGCAGGAGCCGGTATGGCCATACACGGCAGAAGCTAGTGAGGGAAGACACTGCAGGGGCCAGTGCGGTCAGACACTGCAGGGGCCAGTGCGATCAGACACTGCAGGGGCCAGTGTGGTCAGACACTGCAGGGGCCAGTGCGATCAGACACTGCAGGGGCCAGTGCGATCAGACACTGCAGGAGCCGGTATGGCCATACACGGCAGAAGCTAGTGAAGGAAGACACTGCAGGGGCCAGTGCAGTCAGACACTGCAGGGGCCAGTGTGGTCAGACACTGCAGGGGCCAGTGCGGTCAGACACTGCAGGGGCCAGTGTGGTCAATCACGACAGGAATCAGTGTGCTCAGGCACTGCAATGTCAATGCAGTCAGACACTGCAGGTGTCTGTGCGGTCAGACACTGCTGGGGCCAATGCGGTCAGAGACTGCTGGAGCCAGTGTGGTCAGTCACTACAGGAATCAGTGTGCTCAGGCACTGCAATGTCAGTGCAGTCAGACACTGCAGGAGGCAGTGCGGTCAGACACTGCAGCAGCAGCTAGTGTGGTCAGGCAATGCAGGAGCTAGTGTGGTCAGGCACTGCAGGAGCCAGTGTGGTCAGACAATGCCGGAGCCAGTGCAGTCAGACACTGCAGGAGCCAGTGAGGTCAGGCACTGCAGGAGCCAGTGAGGTCAGACAATGCCGGTGCCAGTGCAGTCAGACACTGCAGGTGGCAGTGTAGTCAGAGACTGCAGGGGCCTGTGCGGTCAGACACTGCAGGGGCCAGTGCAGTCAGACACTGCAGGAGCCAGTGAGGTCAGGCACTGCAGGAGCCAGTGAGGTCAGACAATGCCGGTGCCAGTGCAGTCAGACACTGCAGGTGGCAGTGTAGTCAGAGATTGCAGGGGCCAGTGCGGCCAGACACTGCAGGGGCCAGTGCGGCCAGACACTGCAAGATTAAGTGTGGTCAGACACTGCAGGTGTCAGTGCGGTCAGACAATGCTGGAGTCACTGCAGTCTGGCACTGCAGGAGACAGTGTAGTCAGACAGTGCAGCAGCTAATGTGGTCAGTCGCTGCAGGAGTCAGTGCGGTCAGACACTGCAGGAGCCGGTATGGGCATACACGGCAGAAGCGAGTGAGGGAAGACACTGCAGTAGCCAGTGCGGTCAGACATTGGCGGAGTCAGTGAACTCAGACACTGCAGGAGCCAGTGAAGACAGACACTAAAGGGGCCAGTGAGGGAAGACACTGCAGGATTCAGTGCTGTCAGGTACTGCAGGAATCAGTGTAGTCAGAAAATGCAGGAGCCAATGTGGTCAGACACTGCAGGAGCGAATGCAGTCAGGCACTGCGAGGGTCAGTTCAGTCAGATACTGCAGGATTCAGTGTGGTCAGGCACTGCAAGTGTCAGTGCAGTCAGGCAATGCAGGATTCAGTGTGGTCAGACACTGCAGGATTCAGTATGGTCAAGCACTGCAAGAGTCAGTGCAGTCAGACACTGCAGGAGGCAGTACGGTCAGACACTGCAGCAGCAGCTAGTGTGGTCAGGCAATGCAGAAGCCAGTGTGGTCAGGCTTTGCAAGAGTCAGTGCAGTCAGACACTGCAGTAACCAGTGCAGTCAGGCACTACATGAGCCAGTGCGGTCAGACACTGCAGGAGGCAGTGTGGTCAGACACTGCAGCAGCTAGTGTGGTCAGGCTATGCAGGAGCTAGTGTGGCCAGGCAATGCAGGATACAGTATGGTCAGGCACTGCAAGAGTCAGTGCAGTCCGACACTGCAGGAGTCAGTGCAGTCAGGCACTGAAGGAGTCAGTGTAGTTAGAAAATGCAGGAGGCAGTGCGGTCAGACACTACAGGAGCCAGTGTGGTCAGAAACTGCAGGAGTCAGTGCAGTTAGGCACTGCAGGAGTCAGTGTAGTCAGAAAATGCAAGAGTCAGAGCAGTCAGACACTGCAGGAACCAGTGAAGACAGATACTACAGGGGCCAGTGAGGGAAGACACTGCAGGAGCCGATGCAGTCAGAATTCGGCAGAGTCAGTGCACTCAGACACTGCAGGGGCCAGTGCAGTCAGACACTGCAGGAGGCAGTGTGGCCAGGCACTGCAAGAGTCAGTGCAGTCAGACACTGCAGGATTCAGTGCAGTCAGGCACTGAAGGAGTCAGTGTAGTTAGAAAATGTAGGAGGCAGTGCGGTCAGACACTGCAGGAGCCAGTATGGTCAGTCACTGCAGGAGCCAGTGCGATCAGGCACTGCAGGAGCAAGTGTGATCAGGCACTGCAGGAGCCATTGTGGTCAGGCACTGCAGGAGCCAGTGTGGTCAGGCACTGCAAGAGTCAGTGTAGTCGGGCACTGCAGGAGCCAGTGTGGTCAGGCACTGCAAGAGTCAGTGTAGTCGGGCACTGCAGGAGCCAATGTGATCAGGCACTGAGGGAGCCAGTGTGGTCAGAAAATGCAAGAGTCAGAGCAGACAGACATTGCAGAAGTCAGTGTGGTCAGACACTGCAGTAGCCAGTGCAGTCAGGTACTGCAGGAGCCAGTGTGGTCAGACAATGCAAGAGTCACTGCAGTCTGGCAATGCAGGAGACAGTGTCCTCAAACACTGCAGGAGCTAATGTGGTCAGTCGCTGCAGGAATCAGTGCGATCAGACACTGCAGGAGCCAGTGCGGTCAGACACTGCAGGGACCAGTGCGGTCAGACACTGCAGGGGCCAGTGCGGTCAGACACTGCAGGGGCCAGTGCGGTCAGACACTGCAGGGGCCAGTGCGGTCAGACACTGCAGGGGCCAGTGTGGTCAATCACGACAGGAATCAGTGTGCTCAGGCACTGCAGGAGCCAGAGAAGTCAGGCACTGCAGGAGTCAGTGTAGTTAGAAAATGCAGGAGCTAGTGTGGTCAGGGACTGCAGGAGTCAGTGTGGTCAGGCACTGCAGGAGCCAGTGTGGTCAGACAATGCCGGAGCCAGTGCAGTCAGACACTGCAGGAGCCAGTGAGGTCAGGCACTGCAGGAGCCAGTGAGGTCAGACAATGCCGGTGCCAGTGCAGTCAGACACTGCAGGTGGCAGTGTAGTCAGAGACTGCAGGAGCCTGTGCGGTCAGACACTGCAGGGGCCTGTGCGGTCAGACACTGCAGGGTCAGTGCAGTCAGACACTGAAAGGGCCAGTGTGGTCAGGCACTGCAAGACTAAGTGTGGTCAGACACTGCAGGAGCCAGTGCGGTCAGACAATGCAGGAGTCACTGCAGTCTGGCACTGCAGGAGACAGTGTAGTCTGACACTGCAGCAGCTAATGTGGTCAGTTGCTGCAGGAGTCAGTGCGGTCAGACACTGAAGGAGCCGGTGCGGTCAGACATTGCAGGAGCCAGTATGGGCATACATGGCAGAAGCGAGTGAGGGAAGACACTGCAGTAGCCAGTGCGGTCAGACATTGGCGGAGTCAGTGAACTCAGACACTGCAGGAGCCAGTGAAGACAGACACTAAGGGGGCCAGTGAGGGAAGACACTGCAGGATTCAGTGCTGTCAGGTACTGCAGGAATCAGTGTAGTCAGAAAATGCAGGAGGCAGTGCGGTCAGACACTGCAGGAGCGAATGCAGTCAGGCACTGCGAGGGTCAGTTCAGTCAGACACTGCAGGATTCAGTGTGGTCAGGCACTGCAAGTGTCAGTGCAGTCAGGCAATGCAGGATTCAGTGTGGTCAGACACTGCAGGATTCAGTATGGTCAGGCACTGCAAGCGTCAGTGCTGTCAGACACTGCAGGAGGCTGTGCGGTCAGACACTGCAGCAGCAGCTAGTGTGGTCAGGCAATGCAGAAGCCAGTGTGGTCAGGCTTTGCAAGAGTCAGTGCGGTCAGACACTACAGGAGCCAGTGCAGTCAGACACTGCGGGGGCCAGTGTGGTCAATCACGACAGGAATCAGTGTGCTCAGGCACTGCAACGTCAGTGCAGTCAGACACTGCAGGAGGCAGTGCGGTCAGACACTGCAGCAGGAGCTAGTGTGGTCAGGCACTGCAGGAGCCAGAGAAGTCAAGCACTGCAGGAGTCAGTGTAGTTAGAAAATGCAGGAGCTAGTGTGGTCAGGGACTGCAGGAGTCAGTGTGGTCAGGCACTGCAGGAGCCAGTGTGGTCAGACAATGCCGGAGCCAGTGCAGTCAGACACTGCAGGAGCCAGTGAGGTCAGGCACTGCAGGAGCCAGTGAGGTCAGACAATGCCGGTGCCAGTGCAGTCAGACACTGCAGGTGGCAGTGTAGTCAGAGACTGCAGGGGCCTATGCAGTCAGACACTGCAGGGTCAGTGCAGTCAGACACTGAAAGGGCCAGTGTGGTCAGGCACTGCAAGACTAAGTGTGGTCAGACACTGCAGGAGCCAGTGCGGTCAGACAATGCAGGAGTCACTGCAGTCTGGCACTGCAGGAGACAGTATGGGCATACACGGCAGAAGCGAGTGAGGGAAGACACTGCAGTAGCCAGTGCGGTCAGACATTGGCGGAGTCAGTGAACTCAGACACTGCAGGAGCCAGTGAAGACAGACACTAAGGGGGCCAGTGAGGGAAGACACTGCAGGATTCAGTGCTGTCAGGTACTGCAGGAATCAGTGTAGTCAGAAAATGCAGGATTCAGTGTGGTCAGACACTGCAGGATTCAGTATGGTCAGGCACTGCAAGCGTCAGTGCTGTCAGACACTGCAGGAGGCTGTGCGGTCAGACACTGCAGCAGCAGCTAGTGTGGTCAGGCAATGCAGAAGCCAGTGTGGTCAGGCTTTGCAAGAGTCAGTGCGGTCAGACACTACAGGAGCCAGTGCAGTCAGACACTGCGGGGGCCAGTGCGGTCAGACACTGCAGGGGCCAGTGTGGTCAGTCACTATAGGAGTCACTATAGTGTGCTCAGGCACTGCAATGTCAGTGCCGTCAGGCACTGCAGGTGTCAGTGCGATCAGACACTAAAAGGGCCATTGTGGTCGGGCACTGCAAGAGTCAGTATGGTCAAGCACTGCAGGAGCCAATGTGGTCAGGCACAGCTGCAGCTAGTGTGGTCAGGCACTGCAGGGGCCAATGTGATCAGGCACTGCAGGAGCCAGTTTAGTCAGAAAATGCAAGAGTCAGAGCAGTCAGACACTGCAGGAGCCAGTGCGGTCAGGCACTGCAGGAGTCAGTGCGGTCAGACACTGCAGGAGTCAGTGCGGTCAGACAATGCAGGAGGCACTGCAGTCTGGCACTGCAGGAGACAGTGTAGTCAGACACTGCAGGAACTGGTGCGGTCAGACACTGCAGGAGCCAGTATGGGCATACACGGCAGAAGCTAGTGAGGGAAGACACTGCAGGAGCCAGTGCGGTCAGACATTGGCGGAGTCAGTGAACTCAGACACTGCAGGAGCCAATGCAGTCAGACGTTGGTGGCGTCAGTGCAGTCAGACACTGAAAGGGCCAGTGTGGTCAGGCATTGCGAGAGTCAGTGCGGTCAGGCACTGCAGGAGCCACTATGGACAGACACTGCAGGATTCAGTGCAGTCAGGCACTGCAAGAGTCAGTGCAGTCAGACACTGCAGGAAGCAGTGCGGTCAGACGCTGCAAGAGGCAGTTTGGTCAGATACTGCAGCAGCTAGTGTGGTCAGGCAATGCAGGAGCCAATGTGGTCAGGCACTGCAGGAACCAGTGTGGTCAGAGACAGCAGGGGCTAGTGCGGTCAGACACTGCAGGATTCAGTATGGTCAGGCACTGCAAGAGTCAGTGCAGTCCGACACTGCAGGATTCAGTGTGGTCAAACACTGCAAGTGTCAGTGCAGTCAGACACTGCAGGAGTCAGTGCAGTCAGGCACTGAAGGAGTCAGTGTAGTTAGAAAATGCAGGAGGTAGTGCGGTCAGATACTGCAGGAGCCAGTGTGGTCAGAAACTGCAGGAGCCAGTGTGGTCAGTCACTGCAGAAGCAAGTGCGGTCAGACACTGCAAGAACCAGTGCAGTCAGACACTGCAGGATTCAGTGTGGTCAGACACTGCAGGATTTAATGTGGTCAGGCACTGCAAGAGTCAGTGTAGTCAGACACTGCAGGAGGCAGTGCGGTCAGGCACTGCAGCAGCTAGTGTGGTCAGGCAATGCAGGAGCTAGTGTGGTCATGCACTGCAGGAGCCAGTGTGGTCAGGCACTGCAGGAGCCGGAGCAGTCAGGCACTGCAGGAGTCAGTGTAGTCAGAAAATGCAAGAGTCAGAGCAGTCAGACACTGCAGGAGCTAGTGTGGTCAGGCACTGCAGGAGCCAGTGAGGTCAGGCACTGCAGGAGCCAGTGTGGTCAGGGACTGCATGAGCCAGTGTGGTAAGGCACTGCAGGAGCCAGTGTGTTCAGACAATGCTGGAGCCAGTGCAGTCAGACACTGCAGGTGGCAGTGCAGAGAGAGACTGCAGGGGCCAGTGCGGTCAGACACTGTAGGGGCCAGTGTGGTCAGACACTGTAGGGGCCAGTGTGATCAGTCACTATAGGAGTCAGTGTGGTCAGGCACTGCAATGTCAGTGCAGTCAGACATTGCAGGAGTCAGTGCGGTCAGACACTGCAGGGTCAGTGCAGTCAGACACTGAAAGGGCCAGTGTGGTCAGGCACTGCAAGAGTCAGTGTGTTCATGCACTGCAAGACTAAGTGTGGTCAGACAATGCAGGAGTCACTGCAGTCTGGCACTGCAGGAGACAGTGTAGTCTGACACTGCAGCAGCTAATGTGGTCAGTCGCTGCAGGAGTCAGTGCGGTCAGACACTGCAGGAGCCAGTATGGGCATACACGGCAGAAGCGAGTGAGGGAAGACACTGCAGTAGCCAGTGCGGTCAGACATTGGCGGAGTCAGTGAACTCAGACACTGCAGGAGCCAGTGAAGACAGACACTAAAGGGGCCAGTGAGGGAAGACACTGCAGGAGCCGATGCAGTCAGACTTTGGCGGAGTCAGTGCACTCAGACACTGCAGGAGCCAGTGCAGACCGACAGACACTGCAGGAGCCAGTGAGGTCAGACTCTGCAGGATTCAGTGCTGTCAGGTACTGCAGGAGTCAGTGTAGTCAGAAAATGCAGGAGGCAGTGCGGTCAGGCACTGCAGGAGCTAATGCAGTCAGGCACTGCGAGGGTCAGTTCAGTCAGACGCTGAAAGGGCCAGTGTGGTCAGGCACTCCAAGAGTCAGTGCGGTCAGGCAATGCAGGAGGCAGTGTGGTCAGACACTGCAAGAGTCAGTGCAGTCAGGCAATGCAGGATTCAGTGTGGTCAGACACTGCAGGATTCAGTATGGTCAGGCACTGCAAGCGTCAGTGCTGTCAGACACTGCAGGAGGCTGTGCGGTCAGACAATGCAGAATTTAGTGCAGCCAGGCACTGCAAGAGTCAGTGCAGTCAGACACTGCAGGTGGCAGTGCGGTCAGACACTACAGGAGGCAGTACGGTCACACACTGCAGCAGCGAGTGTGGTCAGGCACTGCAGGAGCCAGAGCAGTCAGGCACTGCAAGAGTCAGTGCGGTCAGGCACTGCAGGAGCTAGTGTGGTCAGGCACTGCAGGAGTCAGTGTGGGCAGGCACTGCAGGAGCCAGTGTAGTCAGAAACTGCAGGAGTCAGTGCAGTCAGGCACTGCAGGAGTCAGTGTGGTCTGACACTGAAGGAGCTAGTGTGGTTAGGCACTGCAGGAGCCAGTGTAGCCGAAAATGCAAGAGTCAGAGCAGTCAGACAATGCAGAAGCCAGTGTGGTCAGGCTCTGCAAGAGTCAGTGCGGTCAGACACTACAGTAACCAGTGCAGTCAGGTACTACAGGAGCCAGTGCGGTCAGACAATGCAGGAGTCACTGCAGTCTCGCACTGCAAGAGTCAGTGCAGTCAGGCACTGAAGGAGCCAGTGCAGTCAGACACTGCAGGATTTAGTGCAGCCAGGCACTGCAAGAGTCAGTGCAGTCAGACACTGCAGGAGGCAGTGTGGTCAGACACTGCAGCAGCTAGTGTGGTCAGGCAATGCAGGAGCTAGTGTGGTCAGAAATTGCAGGCGCCAATGTGGTCAGGCACTGCAGGAGCCAGAGCAGTCAGGCACTGCAGGAGTCAGTGTAGTCAGGCACTGCAGGAGTCAGTGTAGTCAGAAACTGCAGGAGCTAGTATGGTCTGACACTGCAGGAGCTAGTGTGGTTAGGCACTGCAGGAGCCAGTGTACCCGAAAATGCAAGAGTCAGAGCAGTCAGACAATGCAGAAGTCAGTGGAGACAGACAGATAGGATAGCAAGATCAATGATATTCTTCTCAAATCTTGTTGCCCAATACTATAGTTCAGGTGGATTGGTTTCCAAATCCTGGTGAATTGAGAGAGTAGTGACTTGAAAATAGTACTAATTCACAATTATTTTTGAAATCTTGGGGAGAGGCAGAAAACCTACATTGACTAGCATTTCAAATGCAACTTCCACTTTCACATGATTTCTCACATGATGCAGTTCGGTATCCATGGGGATGGCCTCAACTGGGACCTTGGGTTCATGTCATATTACAGGTGACTCCGCTGCGCTACACACGTTCACACACTCACACACACACCTACAGCCCCATACACTCATACAGACCCTCTCTCATACACAAGCTCTCTCTCTTACACTCACACATACATACCCACAAATGCACCCTCTCACACACTTATACCACCTTACACTCACACACACATACATATACTCTCTCACAGACACTCATACCACCGAACACCCCACACACACACCCATACGCACACACACATATACAAGTTTATGGGGTGAGTTTGTACTTGCAGAATTATGTTTTATTTTGCTCAAAAACTGCTTAAATCCATGTAAGACTCTGTCAATTTCTTTTTTAGATTTAAATCAGTCTGAACTTTGGGACACAGACAGCCTCACACAGGGCACCTCACACCTTCAATACATTATCTGGGCTGACATGGCACCTATTATTAAAGTTCACTTGAGAATATAACTTTTAAAAAAAGAACTGAAAGAACTGAAACCGATATGGTCATTCTAAAAGATGAGACTTAACAAACAATCCAGGTCTTTTTCAATATATAATTTCAGTTACATCACACTGCTATAAATTCTAAGTCTTACAATTTTATATTCTACAACCACCTGATGAAGAAGCAGCGCTCCAAAAGCTAGTGCTTCCAATTAAACCTGTTGGACTATAACCTAGTGTTGTGTGAGTTTTAACTTTGTACACCCCAGTTCAACGCTGGGGTGTATTAAGTTAAAAATAATCTCTTCAGTCTCTAAGAGTAATGAAAGAGACAGAAAAAATGTTTATTGGTGAGGTCAGCTGTCTGGTAGTCTAATGGTTATTTTTATTAATACACTTTTTTGAAAAAAATAGTCCATTTATTGCTTTGCCATTGAATAATTTTTGCCCAGCAAGGTGTTTGTGGTTTCTTCAGTTTTTATTTTTGCAATTCATTCCTAACATTGTGCCAAATTAAGATTCAGACTAATATTGCTGAGTTTCTAGCCAATTGAGATGAGACACTAATGGAGATTGGAGAACTGGCAGAGGGATTACTTTGACTCCAATGGAAACAAAATATGTTAGATTTGTTTGGCACATCTGGTAGCAGCAGTACAAAGAGAAACAGATGTCAGGGACCCTCCTTTGTTCTGATTTTGCTTCAGTGACCCTTTGTCAAAATTGGGCGTGTATCATTAAGCTGGAGCATTTACTGTTTCTCACTCCACAGATGCTGCCTGGAGCGCTGAGTATTTCCAGTATTTTCAGATTATATTTCATACTTCCTGCATATTTTGCTCTCCTATTACATACTGTGGTCAGTTCAAATTTAAAATGAAAATGTGTTTATTTTTTCTGATAATGAAGCCCATTTGTGGCAATAGAAATAGTGCATTATAATAGGTGATATATTCTAAAATTGTGTTACAAACAGAGGTAATTGCAATACACCGGGGTTATTCCATGGAAGTACATGTTGGAAATAGCACTCTGCACACCTGATTGTAATTTTAATCATATATTTATCAATCTTACAGGTTCCTTGGTTACATATATTTCCTGAGCATCACAAAATTACAGGATAATTCAATGATGACAGAGTTTCACACTTCCTGGACACATTTCCAGTTTGTTGCATTGTAAAACTAAATACTCGTGAGCTGTCAGTTTTCCTCAATGCTGAATCCCTTTGTCCTCACCCCACCTAGCCAGGACAATTATCTCATCTCCAAGTTAAATAATCCTTTTGACTCTACAGTATCACC
Source organism: Chiloscyllium punctatum (assembly GCF_047496795.1). Lineage (NCBI taxonomy): Eukaryota > Metazoa > Chordata > Chondrichthyes > Orectolobiformes > Hemiscylliidae > Chiloscyllium > Chiloscyllium punctatum. The sequence continues at coordinate 107,008,718 of NC_092745.1, read as the reverse complement.
AAGATCCTTCTTCCCACTGATTTGCAGAGAGGTTTGGTTTCACTCCAGCCATTCACTTGATTACAATGGTTCCTTGTATTTGCAGGTATTCCAATCATGATGTCCATTTGTTTGTGTGAGGGTAATTATAATAGAATCATAGAATCCCTACAGTGTGGAAACAGGCCATTGGGCCCAACATGTCCACACCGACCCTCCGAAGAGAAACTCACCCAGACCCATTCCCCTACCCTTTTACTCAACATTTACCCTTGACTAATGCAGTTATTTTGCTCTATACTCTGTCTACTGTGGCTAGTTTGGCTCCAGTCTTAATTATTTAATTGCAATATACTGGCCCATGTTCCAGTTCTCTCTTCTCACTGTCAGTGTCTTCAGTTATGTGACAGATATTTAGTTGACTGTTTATTTCTATGTCTACTCTTCTTGCTCCAACAACATGGGTGAAGCTACTTTACTGGAAGGTTTTGCCATTTCTAAACAGACCAAAAATCAGGAGTCATTTGTCAATTGAATAGGTCTGTGTTGGTTCAAATGTTCTAATTTCTGTAAGGGATTGTTGTTTGAGGTGATTTGAGGTTCTCCTTTTGTCTGTTGCTGTCTGGATACCACATTGTAGCTGGGTTCAAAGAAGCAGAGATGGCTAAATAACATGAATGACTAAGTTATGTGTTTTTATCTGATTAAGTCATTGCTGTATCAAATTGAAAAGTGGGCTTTTGAGGGGCTTGATAATATATAATAATATCAAGTATATAGTACAAAATCCAAGCGATTTTGCTGACTATTTATAAAATATTTCAAACTTACTGTGACTATGATTCCCAATTCTGAATGCTCAAAGATTAGGGAGGGGTTTAGGGTGCATTGGGGAAGAGAGAGATGACTTAAATTTATATATATGACAACAAAGGGTTAAGCTCTTGTCACCCAGTTGGCACCCTTTGCTTTGCCACAATCATGAAAATGCCTTCTCTGGGTTTCCAAAGGGCATGCCTAAATCAGGTGGAACCTTAGGGATCAATGCAAGTCAGAAACCGAAACATTCATATGATTCCAATACTATTTTAACTGCATGCTGGTCAGTATGGGCACTGGAATGTGACTAAAAACTGACAGTGGCAGAAAATGGCACAAGTGGCAGAAAATGATAAGTGCTGAATTCCTTTTTGTCAGACCAGAAAGACTTGAGTTCATACTTGGATCGCATTATTTGCTGTTTCCCTTTCTCTCCTTCCTGGCTGCAGAAATGCCTTTCTGGAGATTGGGTCATACTCCAGGCCATAAGACATTGCTCCAAACTTGACATAGAAAACAATATCAAGTCCCCCAAAAGGAAACTGAGTGCCACTCACTGTGACCAGCTCAACATTTAGCTCTTAGCATCATGGATGACAGAAGAGGCCCTTCAGCCCATTGAGTCTGCACCGACTTCTTTAATGCCACTTTCTAGCACTTGGACCATAGCTTTGAATGTTTTATTTCAAGTGCTCCTCCATGTACTTTTTACAGGTTGTGAGGCTTCCCTTTCCTGTCCTATCCTCCCAGGCAAACTTTCCAGCTTACATTCCACCAACTGGCATGGTCGCATTTGACTCTAAGTCCCAGAGCAGTATCCGAGACGCCTGGATTACTAATCCAGTGATACTATCACCACAAGATCACTTCCCTCTTAGTGCCTTTGCAGTCTAAACTAAGACATCCATCCCTCTCGAACAGTAAAGCTTACAGTTAAGTATTGGCATAGATCTATATTCCGCAGATCTATATTTCCAGTTATCATAGGGTGTGCAATTCATTCTGTACAGTTGTAAAATATAGTACATTATGCGAAGCAATTACAAGAGCGTGGAGTCAAATGCAAGCAATACTCATGAATGCCTGCAAAGTTTTTAGCTTTTAGGCTTGTTTTACCTAATAAACAAAATTTTCAGAATAATTGCGCTGAATATTTTCAAATCCAATGTGTGTTCTATGTAGAACACCAGTCTGATCCACACCAAGTAGAACTGGAACCATTCATTGCACAGTAGTGTGGTTCCCTTGATTTCTTATTTTGTACAGTGCAGAAGGGAAAAAAAAGCATGAACCTGCATTTTAATCCAGCTTCCTCATCCGAAAGAGTGGCTGACTCTAAATGCATAAACCAGGTGCAGTGTTAATGCACAGCTTATTGGGAATGGCATTCAGCTGCTTTACAGCAGCAAGAACATTTCTATAAGAGTTCTAATCATAAATCTTTACTGTCACTGCCGTAGTGGGGTTTTAGGTCATCCTCAGCAGGCCCCAGGAGCTCCAAGCAGCCATGCTGCAAACAATGCCAGCCGAAAAACCAACCCTGAGTCTTAATTCGTCATGTCAGCATTATGTCAACAAAATTATGGGATGCTTTGTTATTCACCACAAAAAAATTGTTCCTCAAAGTTTTAAATCATGTTAAATGGAAGCCTAATTCATCATATTATTATGCAAAATTTAAGAACAAAAGATAATTACCAAATGAGACCCATTGATAACAATTATGCAACCCTCAGAAATCTGAACTGGCATGAATATGCAGAGATTATAATTATGATATAATTAGGAACCTTTTGTTTGGAAGAGGACACATTCTAAACCTCATAATAGGATTGTACTGAAATATACTCCAATCGAAAAAGATTATTGAACAAATTAACCATACATGTTGTTGAATTAGTAATCATTATGATTGGCAATCTTTAAGTCTTTTGGCCTCCTTACTGTCTCCTGGCTATATTGATGTACAGCATTTTGTATGTTTCAAAACTTTCCTTCCAAAGATTTTCTGCCACATATAATTCAAAGCTGGTTTTATCAGGTGCACAATATCACCAATCACACTGAAGGTAACTCAGATAACAGATATTTTTCTGTCTGTCTTGAAATCTCATCAGCATTTTCCAATAATACTTTTCTAGACTTTCAGCCAGGCTGTTGTTCATATTATTCATTCTAATTCATAAACAGGTTTTGTAAGCTTCTTCTCACCTTACTCCAATGCATAATTTACAAAGTAATGAAGTATTTTAGCTCCTGGTAGATATAAATTGTGCTATGTGTCCAATCTTCTCTATCTACAAGACTGATTATAAACACTGCTCATAATTATTTGTCATTCATTATGCCCTACTGATAGTCTTTTGCCCAGGACTTCTTTATTCCACATTACATGGAATTTACAAGAGAGAGAATAGTTGTTGGTCCAACTGATCCATGTTGATGTTTATGTATTAGAAGCCTTCTGGCCTATTTCATTTAACTGCGTGAACCATTCTAGGATTTCTTTCTTCCTCGAGAATTTAGTTGCTGCCCCATAAATACACCATATAATTTGTGTCAGCTACTCATCCTGATTGATTGACAAGAGAATTCTAATTGGTAGTAGTGTTGGCATGATGAGTACTTTGTTAATGACGATTGACAGTTAACTGCCAGCCTTCATTTGGATGTCAAACGAGGCAGCTTGACTCTGCTTGATGGACACTGCCGTGAGAAATAAGTCAGCGAATGGTATCAGCTAGTTTGTTAATTTGGAACATAGTTTTCACATATGTTCTTTTTGTTTGCACAGAACAGGGCACCATGTATTTATTTAGGTACGTCCATTACACGTAAGTATGGCACACTGCAAGCTCAACTAATTAGCCCAAATTGGTTTTCAGTGTGATTCTTCATACCCTCAGGATAATCCAGCAAATTTTGTCCATATTCTTACCAATCACATAGTGTCCTTCCTCCTTCAGCATTATGTCCTGTTCTCTTCTCCCTCCATAATTTTCAATGGCGATGTTTATTTGGTGCAACTGTGCCATTAAATGAATAGTCCTTCACTTAATGTCATTTTTCTTTTTCACTGTTGTTTTGTCATGAGAATGGACAATCCTCACAATATTAATATCCATTTCTTAGATGCATAAATCATGTTAATACAGCTTTGTGGTTATTGCTCCCTTCCAAGTTAACTTAAGGCTTAATACCCAATAAAATGGACAGTGCCAGAACGAATTTCAGACTGGGATATTTTAAAGTGGTAGAGAAATGGAACAGGAGGACTACTGACTCTGTTTCATTCACTAATTTGGAAATAACAAGAGAAAGTAGTTAGATGTCGTTCTCTAAACAAGTAGTGAAATTGGCCTGGGCAACGCAGCTTGAAAGGCAAGCACTGGAAATGACATGGAAGGCTGTAAGCTTAAAATGACACTACCATGCCCAACAGTTGTGAATAGTTTTCCTCATGAACCTTCAACTTGACCCCTATGTATGGTGATGGACTGCACAGAAATCTTTATCCTGAGCTGAAGCCATTGGTTCCTAATGGAAGGGGCAAGAGCAGTGAGTGAAAATTACAAGTGGGATTAGCGTATTCCCATTTGCTTTTAAATTGACTGTTGGCCATTCTCTGGAATGAGGATGAAAAGTGCCTTTCTGTATTCATATTCTTAACCTGATGTGTTCAATGGTCTTAATAAAAATTAAATTCTCATTCTTTAAAAGACAAGAAACAATTGATTGCATTATGTTATACATGATGTTTAATGGCTGCCACTGACCATAAAAAGCAGCGGGAAAGATCACATGACTAAGGCAAACTAGCTTTTACATTAAATACAAATAGCTTTTGGGACCACAAAACTTGAAAAAGACACTTTATCAGATATTAATATCAAAGAATGATTAGAATAATTCACACAAATACCAACGAATGGGAAAACCTTATTTATTCTGTGAGTGAAGAGAAGATTAATTGGTTAGCAAGTGAACACTGATTGTAGAGGCTTTGCCATGTTGAATGCAGCAGTTATTGATGACTGACAGTTAACTGGCACCTTTTGTTTAAATTTCAAGCCAGACAGATTGATTTTGCTTGGTAAGACCATGAGAATATAAGAGGTAGAAGCAGAGGAGATCATTTGGTCCATTGAGTCTGCTATACAATTCAATGAGATCTTGGTTATTTGTGGCCTAGCTCCATGTAGCTGCCTTTGGCCCGTATCCCATAAGACAGTTGCTTAATCAAAATTTATCAATCATAGATGTAAAATTCACTTGTATTCTATGCCTCTGTTAATGAAGTCTTGAATACTGTATGTTTGATTAACATCCTTCTGCACTTGCGGTGCCACAATTAGTGACTTATGCAAAAACACAGATATCCAGGTCTCACTGCTTCAACACACTTTTGAGAAGAGGTCCCTTTAAATATAATCACTCTCCATGGTTTACGCCACAGTGTCATTCACACTTCTCCACATTGAACCTCATTTGGCACACACTGGATCAATGCCCTTTTGAAATTCTGCACTGTTCTCCTCACAGTTTAGAATTCTCTCAAATTGTGTGTTATCCATAACCAAAAGCATAGCATGTGCAACTGTTGGAATCACAGCATATATACTGAGCAGCTAAGGTAGGATTGCCAGGAAGAGTATAAAGAATCTATTTCTCAGCTGGAACATGGCAGAAAGGGAATTACTCTGACTATTCTATTTCAAACATAAAATTGAGTGCAAGATCGAGATCATTAAGGCATGTTTAGAAACAATTATAGCTGTGGATTCAAATATAACAAATGGGTCATTTGCATAATGGAAATTTACAAGGAATAGGAGATTAAGTGTCATTCTACTGAAGACATGTTTCTTACGAAATCCAACCAGGATGTCTACAAGGGCTGGGTCTAATGAGAATCCCACAGTGACACTCTCAATTTGAACAAACATGGTTTTGCGAAAACTGAATTCAACTGTGCAAGTAGCTGAGTTAATAAGTTCAGTGAATACTGATTTATACAATGGTAGCATGTCTAGATCTTCATCATACAAGGCTGCAATGCAGATGTCTTTAGTTCTTTAAGTGGACTATTGGTGAATAGCTGAGCAATGTCAAATGAGCACATGGACACTGCATTGCCCCTGTAAGATATTGTTTGGAATATGAAGGAATCCTTTACCATGTACATAAAAAAAACTTACTCAAACTACAGCAGTCCACGCAACCATTTGGCCAATTCATACATCCAAACGACTGCAGATTGTGGAAATCTGAAATAAAAAGTGAAAATACTGGAGGAACTCAGCAGATCTGGCAACAAATGTAGAAAGAGAAACGGAGTTAACTGTTGGTCTAACATGCCGCTTCTTCAGAACAGTGATAGGTGAGATAGGTTTAAAGGAATAATACTTTTGCATATCTCAAGTGGTTCATACATGTGTGGTCACAGTGAGCCATGAGGACAAACCCTATCCTGTGTTGGTATGTCATTGCTCTTACACAACTCTTACGCAAGTCTAGCAAATGCTTTTTTAGCTTTTGTCTGAGTGAGGTCATCCAGTCATATTGAGTGGCAGGACCAATGGATACAAGTTTGGACCTGGCATTATGACCACCATGCATTTCAGTTAAATAATCACTTTTCATAAGGACAGCTATTCAAGTCCCGCTGTTAGATTTACTGACATCTAGGTCCAGATTTGATCTGATGACTCACAACACTACCAGACATTCATGTTGCAAGTGAAAATAGAACAAACCATTCAGAGTTCTGCAATTTCCGTGCTCTAGATCGGCTTCAGGGGAGACTGGCTTTGTGATGGGACAGCTTTGAGTAGGGAAGCTTAAACTCAGCAAATGCTTCTTTCAGTTTGATGTGGAAAAAAGACACACGAAATGTAGAGCCACTTGTAAGGACAAACTATCAGACAGTATGTGGTCAGACAGCTTTACTCCCAATTTTGTGGCATTGTTAATTGCAATGCCAAACTGCCTCTGATTAAGTGAGTCTATGGTTCAGACATGTTTTAACTAGGTATGTTATGGTGAGGTCATCTATTGACATAGTGTCATGAACAGATCAAATTAAGAAATGAAATTTTCACAGTTCAGACCGAGTCGTGTGTAGTACATTCATAAATTAGGAATTCAATTACCTTGTGCAGCAGCAACAGACGTGATGTTTACTATTAACAGATTCTGCTATCAAGTTAAAAAGATGTCCTGCCTATCATCCAAATGAGAAATATGATAAATAAATTTCAGTTCTGTTGTGATGCCAGGAATATAGACCAGACGTCCCAAAGATTGTATCAAACAGAAAACCTTTCAGCTGTTCACCACAAACAAACTACTGATCGTACACAATAAGCCTGCATTTGCAACATAGCATCCAACTTATATGATTCTGAAATTGGACATTTACCAGATAATCCTATGGGAATACAGTGGCAAACGACATTAGGCTTGTCTGTCAGACTCCTCCATCTGACTGGCAATGGTGTAGAGATGAACATAGTACCAAACTCCCCACTCCTTTAAGAAGCCCCTGAATCCTTCACTGTTGAATTGTCTTAATATCTGAAGTGTGCTTTCAGGCATTCTACATTTTCACCGGCAGTGACTGATGTCAGCTGGTCTAACTCCCAAGAGTCAGAATAGTAATCAATGGTGACAAGATAATCACTTCCTGCAAGGGTGAAGAGGTTTACTTCAAGATTCATCTGTGGTCTGCCTGGGATGTCATGCTTCATAAGTGGCTCTTTAGCTTACTTAGCTTGGTATTCACTCCATGCATTGAGCTGGCTGATGTGCTCCTTCATCTTATTGCACATGTTTGACCTGTCAAACAACCACATGCCTTCAACAGACGAGACTCAATTTCTTGATCACTTCTATAGATATGTATCAACATCTCTTCCTTCATTTTCTTCAGGATACACCTCTATTTCCTTTGTGCAAAATGTTATCTTGGGCTTCAAATCATCTATGTATGCATAATACCCTTATAGCAACAGATGCATCCTGATTATTTTTAGGACATTGTTTTATCATTACTTCCTGTAATAGTTTGAGAGATGCATCTGATTGCAATTTATTTGCTTTAAGTTTCAGATTTAATGTCTCTGCTGGACTGATAATTTTCAAAGCACGTTGAGATGTTGTTTCCCATTGAATCTGGAAGGATTTAAATTTTGCCTTAACATTCTCAACTTTCTTCATAGGGAGTGCTGCTCTCGACAGCATGATCAAGAGTCTATATCTGTTTGCCTTGCTAGTCTGTCCCATCCAGATAATCTCTATAAATGAAGCAGCATTCTTTGCAGACACTTCAGGGGAGATGCAAAAGGTTTGAGGAAGATACTTGGAAGTGGCTTGTGATCAAACTCTGTTGTCACTTCCTCTCCCAATCAGGGTACTGAAACAAAATGTGGATAAGCAAAGACAATAGACTGTCTCTCAATCTTGAGTGTAGCCTCAGTCATTTGGTACTAACATGATGGATGCAAATTCAAACGCTTGTCCTAGCTGCATAAAAGTTGTTCCAAGTCCTGAATCACTGGCATCACACTGCAGGGTGACTTCATCATTGACACTTCAGCACTGGCATTTCAGTCATTAGTTAGAGTCATAGAGTCATAGAGACGTACAGCATGGACGGTCCAACTCATCCATGTCGACCAGATATCCTAACCTAATCTAGTCCCATTTATGTGGCGGCACGGTGGCACAGTGGTTAGCACTGCTGCCTCACAGCGCCTGAGACCCGGGTTAAATTCCTGCCTCAGGCGACTGACTGTGTGGAGTTTGCACGTTCTCCCCGTGTCTGCGTGGGTTTCCTCCGGGTGCTCCGGTTTCCTCCCACAGTCCAAAAGATGTGCAGGGCCAGGTGAATCGGCCATGCTAAATTGCCCATAGTGTTAGGTAAGGGGTAAATGTAGATGTAGGGGTATGGGTGGGTTACGCTTCGGCGGGGCGGTGTGGACTTGTTGGGCCGAAGGGCCTGTTTCCACACTGTAAGTAATCTAATCTAATTCCATTATCAGCATCTGGACCATATCCATCCAAACCCTTCCTATTCATATACCCATACAGATACCTTTTAAATGCTGCAATTCTACCAGCCTCCACCACATCCTCTGACAGCTCATTCCATACATGCACCACCCTCTGTGTGAAAAAGTTGCCCTTAGGTCTCTTTTATATCTTACCCCTCTCACCCTAACAAATGCCCTCTAGTTCTAGACTACCTCACCCAAGAGAAAAGACCTTTTATCCTATCCATATGCCTCATGATTGTATAAACCTCTATAAGGTTACCCCTCAGCATCCAAAGCTCCAGGGAAAACATCTCCATCCTGTTCACCCTCTCCCTATAGCTCAAATCCTCCAACCCTGGCAACATCCTTGCAAATCTTTTCTGAACCCTTTTAAGTTTCACAAATTCCTTCTAACAGAAAGGAGACAAGAATTGAACGCAATATTCAAGAAGTGGCTGATCAAATCCTCTGTACAGCAACATGACCTCCCAACTTCTATACTCAATACTCTGACTAATAAAGGAAAGCATACCAAACACCTTCTTCACTGTCCTATCTACCTGCGACTATATTTTCAATGAACTATGAACCTGCACTCCAAAGTCGCTTTGTTCAGCAACGCTCCTTACAACCTTACCATTACATGTATAAGTTCTGCTCTGATTTGCCTTTCCAAAATGCAGCACCCCACATTTCTCTAAATTAAACTCCATCTGCCTCTCCTCAGCCCACTGGCTCATCTCATCAAGATCCCATTATACTCTGAGGTAACCTTCTTTGCTGTCCACAACACCTGCAATTTTGGTGCCATCTGCAAACTTACCAACTATGCCTCATGTTCACATGCAACTCATTTACATGATAGGCCCAGCACCAATCCTTGTGGCACACTACTGGTCACAGGCCTCCAGTCTGAAAGCAACCCTCCACCACCACCCTCTGTTCTCTACCTTTGAGCAAGTTCTGTACCCAAATGGCTAGTTATCTCTGTATTCCATGAGATCTAACCTTGCTAACCAGTCTTCCATGTTTTTACCAGTTTTGCGTCTCATAGTCATTCAAAGAGCTCTGCCAACTGTACAATGTGATCTTTCCAGGACTTACGAAAGATTACTACATCGTCCAAATAGAATGCACAGTTTGTTAACCCAGCCACAACTCTGTTCATGAGTTTTTGAGGTGTGGCATGTGCATTCTTCATTTTAAATGACATCACTTCAAACTGATATAGCCCTTTGGGGATACAAACGCAGAAATTTCTTTCACCATCTCTAATAAAGGTACCTGTCAGTAACCACATATTAAGTCCAACTTGGTGATATAACTGGCTTGTCCTACTTTCTCGATACAGTTTTCAGTGTAGGAATTGGATATGTGTCCAATTTTGTAATGGCATTGACCTTCCAATAATCCACACAGAATTGTTAAATCCCATCCAGTTTGGGAACTAAGATGGTTGGCAAACTCCACTCGCTTGGGTTGGTTCAATGATATCCTCGTCGAGCATGGCCTCCACCTCCATCTGGACCTGTCTGGCTTTGAAAGGATTAATAGGAGTTTTGTTTTATCGGAGCAGTATTCCCTATATCTACTTCATGTACAGTAGCATTAGTCTTCCCCATCTGATTCTTACATATGTCCTTATAATGTAGTAACAAATCTTGCAACTGCATTCTATTCACCTGAGACATATACTTACTAACTTATCCCACTCCTCAAGGACTTCTTCATTTTTAAATCTATTTTGAGGCACATCAAAATCCACACCTGGATTTGATTCTTCACTCTGCGGGGCAATGATGAACATTTGTTTCTCCAGATCTTTCTCTCGAGTATAATACGGTTTCAACATGTTCACATGACATAACCGATACCTTTTTTCTTCTATCTGGTATTTTCACTACGTAGCTCACCTGACTCAACGTTTTCTCAATTTGATAGAGATCACTAAATGTGGCTATGAAGGGATCTCCTATCACTGGTAACAGTACTAACACATCATCCCTTCGGGAAAATGTCCAAGTCTCAGAGCTTTTATCTACTACCTGCTTCATTCTATGCTGTGTCTTCTTTAGGTGCTGTTTAGCTAACTCACCTACTCTATTTAATCTCTCCCTTACCTCTGATACATAATTTAAGTGTGAGATCTCTGACTTTGGGCTTGTCAATTTTTCTTTAATTAATTTCAAAGGGCCTTTCATTTCATGCCCATATAGTAACTCAAAGGGAGTGTACCAAGTCAAAAATCACACAATGCCAGGTTAAAGTCCAACAGGTTTATTTGGAAGTACTAGCTTGCAGAGCACTGCTCCTTCATCAGGTGGGTAGTGCTCTGAAAGTTAATACTTCCAAATAAACCTGTTGGACTATAACTTGGTGTTGTGTGATTTCTAACTTTGCACACCCCAGTCCAACACGGGCATCTCCAAATCGTGATTTGGAGGTTAACCTTTAAAGTTAACCTGAGAATGTAACTTTAAAAAAAAAGTTTTCTGATTTACATATGAAAGAAGTGAAACTAACATGGTCATTCTAACAGATGAGAGACTTAACAAACAATCAAGGTATTTTTCAATGTATAATTTCAGTTACATTACACTGTAAACTTTTGTTAAAAATTCTGTGTCTTACAATTGTGTACTCCACAACTACCTGATGAAGGAGCAGTGCTCTGAAAGCTAGTACTTCTAAATAAGCATGTTGGACTATAACCTGGTGTTGCGTCATTTTTAACTTTGTATCTCCAAATCGAAGGGAGTAAACTGAGTAGATTCATTTGGGGCATCCCTAATGACAAACACTATGAATGGAATATTTTTATCCCAATCAGTTGGGTAATCCTGACAGTACACTCTCAACATATTCTTCAAGGTCTGGTGCTACCTTATTTAAGCTTACTGGGATTCAGGATGACACGCATTGGATCTAAAGTACTCTATACCCAAGCAATCCGTAACATCCTTAAACAACCTAGCAGTAAAATCTGATCCTTAGTCCACTGAATCTCTCTGGGTAGCCCATACCAGGAAAAGAAAGCTATTAACTCCTCCACCACCCTTTTTTGCCTTGATACTCGGTAATGGAATTGCCTACAGCAATCTGGAGGACATATCCATTATGGTTAACAAGTACTGGTTCCCACTTTTAGTTCTCAGGCGGGGATCTATGCAATAATTATAACTCGTGTGGAAGGTTCTTCAAATGCAGGAATTGGCAACAAAGGTGCTAGTTTTATTACCACCTGTGGCTTACCTACCATTTGGCATTTATGAGACGGCAAATGTTAACCACACCCTTGCACATTCCAGGCCAATAAAATTGTTTTTGTACTTTAGCCTGAGTCTTCATACCTTCCTACAGGTAGCTCATGTGCTACCCTTAACACTTTCTGTCTGTATGCTACCGGCAACACGATTTTCGGTCCATTTCTCCTCTGCACTAACCTGCTGTGTTCTCCATTTCTGCCTTAGGATTCTATCTTTCAGATAATAACCCCCCGGAATATTCTCTGCCTCCTTTTCAGAGTACACATCTACATATATATCTTTTATCATCTTGTCTTGCTGTTGTAAGTCTCTTGTCTTTCAGAACTAAACACTTCTGTCTGACCCCCTGCCTGTTCAGGTTTTTCCTGCACCATTATGTCAAACAGTGTATCCACTAACTGAACCTCAACTCCTTCATCTTTCTCTTTACTTTTGCTTCATGCTGTGATTTATGATAGTGGGATCTGGTTACCATACAGTCTGGGAAAATACCAGGATATTTCTGTTTTAACTCCTCAGTTTCTTGGTCTTCCTTGGGCTTCTCCACAACACTCCTGTTTTGGATCCTGCCAAATCATTCCCATGAACAAACTGAATTCCTGGAACTGACACTCTGTCAATCACTCCCACTGTAACTTCCCCAGTCTTCAGTTGGCACTCCAACCTGACCTTACGTAGGGGAACGCTAAACTTCTGTCCATCTACCCCACAAATTACCATATTCTTGGGTAACAGATCAGAAAGAGTGCATACTCGCTCATCCCTTACTATCAGTGACTGGTTAGATCCTGTATCTCTCAAAATTATAACTTCTTGTCCTTCTCCCCCTGTTCTTTCTGAGTAAACTTTATCCACAGAGGCAAATTCTTTGTAGAGATCAGGTACTAACTTCATACCCAGTTCCTGCCTCGGCTGTGCACTCTCCTGCAGTTCCTTGGCTCTTCTTGGGGTCTTCGAGGAGAAAGTGAGGACTGCAGATGCTGGAGATCAGCGCTGAAAATGTGTTGCTGGAAAAGCGCAGCAGGTCAGGCAGCATCCAAGGAACAGGAGAATCGACATTTCGGGCATAAGCCTCCTCCAGCAGTCCTCACTTTCTCCTCTCCAGCATCTGCAGTCCTCACTTTCTCCTTCCTGAAGAAGGGCTTATGCCCGAAACGTCGATTCTCCTGTTCCTTGGATGCTGCCTGACCTGCTGCGCTTTTCCAGCAACACATTTTCAGCTCTTCTTGGGGTCTCCTTTACTACCTTCACTAATGCCACTGGCTGAGCTTCTTTTACCACACCTCTTCCCACAATGCCTTTCTTTAATGACCAGCACTATTACTTTGTGTGCCCGACTTTACCACAGCGGAAACACTTGAGGCCTTTCACCTCCTTTCCACCCTCTTGGGCTTCATTTTTATCCTGTAGTAAATTCTTACCAGTGCTCTCTACTCTTGGCTTCGCAGTGTAGGATCTCCCTTTCTCCCAACTTCTGTCCCTCACAGGATGAAATTCTGGCCGAAAGCTTGTCTTATACACCAACATGTATTCATCTCTAATTTTGCTGCCCTTCTCACTTCCTGAACTTTCTGTTCCTCCATATGAATTCTTAACATCTCTGGAAGTGAGTTTTTAAACTCCTCTAGCAGAACAACCTCTCTTAGAGCCTCAAAGGTCCTATCTATTTTCAAAGCATGTACCCATCGATAAAAATAACTGTGTTTAGTTTGAAAGAATTTGTGTTTCTGAACTGCTGTCTGTATGCTTCTGGAACCAATTCATAAGTACTTAAAATAGCCTGTTTCACCTCTTCATAATCGCTTGACCCCTCAGCTGACAGCATGGCAAATACTGTACTTGCTCTGCCTACCAGTTTAGTCTGATCTAGCATTATCCATAAATCCTCAAACCAATCTGCCTCGCCAATTCTTCAAATGAAATAAAGAAGGCTTTAACGTTTCTCATCAAAATGTGGCAGAGTTTTGACATATTTGCATATATCACTACCTTCTCTTTTAATCTCCATCCTGTTAACTTGACTTTGCTGACTAAGTCGCAATTTCTCAAGTTCAAATTCTCTCAAGTTTTGCTCAGCTAAGAACCTTCTCTCTCTGTCTTTTTCCTCTGTCTCTCTCCCTCTCTCTTTCCTTTCTCCCTGTTTGTTTATCTTCTAACTCCATTTTCCTCAATTGTAATTTAAGTTTTTCTACCTCTACTGCACTTGTATGTTTCTCTGACACAGCTAGGTATTTGAGTAATGCCTTTACAATTTCAGCTTTCCTTTTGTCCTTGGTTAAACCCAAATCTAACTTATTTGATAATTCTAGACGTATGGCCTTTCTTTTTCATTCTAAACTTTCTTGGCAAATTTGAGAATTATCTTCAAATCCCAGAACCTCTTTAGCAATTTTAAGAGCCGTTTCTCTCACTTTTAATTTAATCAACCACAAGTCACTGAAACTAAACCAATTGTCTCACCTAAGTTGTATTTAAAGATCTAGGACACTAACCTGCAAGTGTTTAAATCTGCTAGGATTTTCCATACCCTAAATCTATTCAAATTTACCTAAACCAGTACAAATCCTGGCTATGAGCCCCCAAACTGTTACGACACAGGGTAAAACTTCTTACTTAATGTATACCAATGGCACAGAAAAGGTTTATCCTATGCAGTAATCTGTGAAACTCCAAGAGGCCAAGAACTATTTAAAGTAAAAATTAACAACTTTATTTCTTAAGGTATACCAAAGAATAATTAACTAACAATTATTTACAACTCCTTCCTTTAACCTATCTTTTACCTTCCCTTTTCTTATACTAGTCCGATAAAAACCCCAGATTAAGATTTACCAAAAATTCAAGTTTTCAAAACCAGCCAGCTGTCGAATCTTCCTGTGTCTTCTTTTCTTCTTCTTAGGGATTATGCTTTACAAGTCACAGATCAATAAAGGTACCTTTAAGAGAGCTATTTTTCAGGCAGTCGCTACATGCTGGTGGCATGGCAATTCTTCTCCCAAATGTTCAAATTTCCTTGGTCTTATACCCTAAGCATCAGATTGTGTCATTGGCTTTTAAGATTGTCAATATATTAAATTCAAACTTGATTGGAATTTAGTATTTTTTGGGTATTTAAACTGATTGGCCTAATTCGAATCTGTTTTTGTCTCCAGGCAACCAGCTACACTAACTGCTGGACCAAAATACAAAACCTTGTATGATGTTGAGAATACTTGGTGCTGTCAGGTAGTTCTGCTAGCTTTTAACTTTCTTAAAGGTACAGTACACTCAGACCATCATAACAATATTTATAAAAACCCTTTGAATTCTCCTTAATTCTATTTGCCAAAGCTATCTCATGTCTCCTTTTTGCCCTCCTGATTTCCCTCTTAAATATACTCCTACTGGCTTTATATTCTAAGGATTCAATTAATCTCACCTGTCTATACCTTACATATGCTTCCTTCCTTTTTTTAACCAAACCCTCAATTTCTCTAGTCATCTAGCATTGCCTAAACCTACCAGCCTTTCCTTCCACCCTAACAGGAATATACTGTCTCTGGACTCTCATAATCTCATTTTTGAAGGCTTCCCATTTTCCGGTTGTCCCTGTACCTATGAACGTCTGGCCCCAATCAGCTTTTGAAAGCTCTTGCCTAACACTGTCAAAATTAGCCTTCCTCTCTGTGTTTAATTTTGACTCACCAGAAAAGGCAAAGGACTTCCTGAATGCTTAAAATAGGTAGGTTGGCTTGAATAATGTGGACAATAATGTTTACTTTGTTTTTCTCTGTAACCTACCTGGATTACCTAGTTGTCAGGTTTTTTTAAAATAAAAGTGGGGGTATTAATTGTTTTTTCTCTTTTTATATTTCTTCTCCCTTCTCTCTCTGCTCCCGTATCATTTCTTCTTTTTTCTTATCATTTCCTTTTGTTTTTTTCTCCTGGCATGGGATGAGGGTGTGTTTCGCAGTTGGGGGAGGCTTTGGGGGGGCTTATTATTTCTGTTCTACTAGGAGTGCCTAGGGTTACAGTATGAATGGGAGGGGTTGAGTGCCCACTTTTAACTTTCTTGTTATAAGATGTGTGTAATTTTTTCTTAATTTGTGTTGTTTGGGCAGGGGTAGAGCTTCAGCTGGAAGGAGGCACAGAGGGGTTAGTGGGTGGTATGGGCACCCCCTGTGGGCAAGGGGGAATGTCTCCTTTCATTTGAGTTATATGGTGGTCTGCTGTAGAAGTAGGTGTTTGAAGTTTTGATTTGGTAGTTTTGGTAGTTGCATTTTTAAATTTAGACGAACTGTTTACTGTTTTCACACGGTGTGTTATGAGTGGGGTTCTTCCTCTCGGGGGGTAATGGACTGTCTTGGACAGCTAGGGCTAGCCATTCATTTTAATGGTGCACCTGGAATGTTAAGGGGAGTCAGTCACCGATTAAGAGAAAAAAAGATACTTTCAAGCCTTAGAAAAGAAAGGGTCAATGTAGCCCTACTGCAAGAAACACATTTAACTGATAAGGAGCCCTTGAAGTTGCAGCAGGGAGGTGTTTTTCTCATCCTTTAATTCGAAAAGTAGAAGAATTACTATAAACATCCGGAAAAATCTCCCATTTCAACTGTTAGACTAAATTAAGGATGAATATGGGTGTTTTCTGATTCTTTAATACATGGAGAAGAATATGAGATTTTGAATGTATATTGTTCCCCCAGCACATTCTCTCAAATTTTTAATGGATGCGTTTTCCAGGTTGATGGCCCTTGGGGCACATCATACAATTACAGGGGGAGACTTTAATCGTCTTATTGACCATGAAGTGGACAGGATGTCTAGAGGTCTTGTGGGTATGTCCCAGCATTCCAGGCAGTTGGTGGACCTGAACAGGGAGCTGGGGTTGGTGGATGTGTGGAGATGTCTTCACCCTGAGGGTAGGGATTTCACTTTTTCCTATAATCCATGTGATTGCTAAACCAGAATTGACAGGTTTTTCTGTCCCATTGACCTATTTGAATTTGGTGCTGTCTTGCAGAATAGGGAACATAGTCATTTCTGATCATGCAGCAGTATACATGGCGGTCAAGGCCGGTGGTAACCGGATAGACTCACGGCACTGGCGCATGGATCTTTTCCTCTTGAAAGACAGCAAGTTTATAGAGTATTTTTTGTGGGAATTTAAAACCTTTTAGGACATTAATTTGGGTATGGCCAGTAATCCGTCAGTGCTCTGGGAGACTGCCAAGGCCTAAGCACGGAGTTTGATTATTTTTTACTCTGCAACCTGGAATTCGCATAGGGGAGAGCAGCAGCGTTTGCTCGAGGCTCGCCTGAAGGCAGCTGAGTTAACATACCTTGACAGACAGTCTGTAGCCAAATTGCAGCGGATTACAGCCCTCAGGGCTACTTTGAATGCTGCACTTACCCTGACAGCAAAGAGGGAAATCTCTTTTTGCGAAACAGAGGTTATTTGAGAATGGTGATAGACCGGGTAGATATCTAGCGTACATGGCCTGAAAGAAGAATGCCCTCCAATTTATCACATCCATCAGAGACAGTGCTGGTACTCTTACTTGCAATGTCAAAAAGATTAATGCAGCATTTAGGAACTTCTATTCTGAGCTGTAGCGGTCAGAGGGCTATGAGGACAGATTGGCGAAGATGAAGTCCTGTTTTATGATCCTGGACCTTTCAGGTGTAACCTCAGAGCAGACATTCTTTCTGAATGCCTCCCTGACAATCCAAGAAATACAGGGGGTGGTGAGGCTGCTCCAGAGTGGTAAAGTGCCTGGCCCAGACGGATTTCAAAGTGAGTTTTATAAGGGGTTTATAGACATGTTGGCCAGGCCACTGTTGGATATGTATAACTACTTGTACAGTCAGGACTGCCTCCAATCCTTTCTGAAAGAAGCAAATATTTCTCTTATCCTCAAGAAAGGGAAAGCCCCAGAGGATTGCACTTCGTACAGGCCCATATTGTTATTGAATGTGGATTTTAAAATTCTGTTGAAAATGCTGGCATTAAGGTTGGAGAGTGTTTTGCCCTTCATTGTAAAGGAGAACCAGGCAGGTTTTATTAATGGTCGTAGGTCTACCAATAATATTAGAAGAGTACTAAACATAGTCCACGTATGCCAGCAAGGGTCGATTCCGGGCTTGGTGGTCTCCCAGGATGCAGAGAAAGCGTTTTACCGGGTGGAGTAGCTGTATCTCTTTTATGTACTTGAGGAGTTTGGTTTTGTAGAGGTTTTTGCCAGGTAAATGGCAGTGTTAGAAAGTGACCCAAAAGCAGCAGTTCTCACCAATGGTATAAGGTCGGACAATTTTAGTATCGGCAGAGGCAGCCAACTAGGGTGATGTCTCTCGCCGCTATTATTCACATTGGTGATTGAGCCACTGGCAGAGGCCATCCGGAGGGACCCCAACATAACTGACCCAGAGGTAGGGTCAGGCAGGCATAAGATCAGCCTTTATGCAGATGATGTTCTTCTTTTTAACTGATCTGATGACATCTATGCCCCATTTAATGCAAGTGATTAATCTATTTGGTTTGTTTTCCAGGTATAAAATTAATTTTATAAAGTTGGATGCCATGCCTGTGGGGAGCCTTAATAGAATCCGATCTTGGGGATTGAACCTGTTTCCCTTTCAGGTGGTCACAGGGAGGTTTCTTGTATTTAGACATTTTTATCACCCCGGCCTTCGATCAATAATATAAAGTTAACTTTGTGCAGTCGCTAGAGAAGATAAGGCAGGACCTTCAGCACTGGGAGGATCTTCTGATACCCTCATTGGGTAGAATAGCTCTGGTCAAAATGAAAGTTCTTCCTCGTTTATTATATCCCATGTGAATGCTCTGTTTGATGCTGCCAAGCAAGTGCTATGGAGGGTTTACAGTTGGCTTGGATTGTTCGTCTGGCATCATTGGCAGCCTCTTATTCAGCTGGACAAATTGCAGCTTCCACAGGGGATGGGAGGATGGGATTTCCCGGATTTTAAGAAATATCAATTGAGTTCCTTGCTATCCAATATGGCTGGCTGAGTTTGCCAGGACCTACAGTCAATCTGATTGGACATCGAGATCTCCCAGGCAAAATGTCCACTCATCAATTTGTTGTTTATGGACAAGATGAGGAATGTTATGGACCATTGCAGAAACCAGATTGTCCTCAACATGGTTAAAGCATGGAGAATGATGCAACAAGGTGAGGGCAATTTATAAAAAAAAACTTCCCTTTTGACTGCCATAGTAGGAATGTTAGGATTCCGGCCGGGGTTGATGGCCTCTGTCTTTCAGATCTGGGAGTCTAGTAGAGTCTCCTGTTTGGGAGATTTATTTGACGGGGTGGTCATGATGTCTTTTGAGCAGCTGAGTCAGAAATATGAGCTATCTCGAAGGGACCTCTTTCGCTACTTTCAGGTTAGGGACTTTGTACACAAAAAGACTACATTGATGGTTAGTCCCTATAAGTCGGGTATGGAGAGGAGAATGCTTCAGTCTACAGTGCCCTCTCGGTCAGCAAATTCTGTGGCAGAATTTCTTTGATGATTGGCATTGGATAGTGAGGTCCCTTCAATGCATTATCGACATCTTTTATATCCACGCAAACTCCCAGTTTTACATGTTTTTCTTCACTGCAACCATGGTAATGTTCTAGTCTATGGGAGTTTCTTGATTATTCTGATGTTTTCCAGGTCTTCCAGGAATGCAGCCGAAACACTCTTCAGTAGCTGCTGAATGGATCTTACTCTGTCTCTACATACTTCACCAGGAGGATATACAAGACCATTAAAAAAGGGTGTAGGTTTACTCGCTGAGCTGAGCCATCTCAGCAAGCAAACCTACACCCTAAACCTCAACCTGAGCTATAAACCTTCACAAACCTTGCAAACACCATTAAAAAAAGCATCATTGCAATCTTCAAGAATCTGTTCAGCCTTCGGTGGCTGAGTAGTTTTGAAACATTACAAATGCCTTCTGGCAGATTTAAAGTTATGAATCCAAGCTTTAGACCTACTCCAGCTGAGATGAGTGGATTTTGAAACTCCAAATGTTTATTATTCCCCTTGCACTCAGCCCTCAGTTTAATTTCAAACAAAGAACCGCACAGGCTGGAAATCTGAAATGAAAACATGAATTGCTGGAGAAACTCACTGGGTCTGGCAACATCTATGGAGAGAAAGTAGAGTTGACATTTTGGGTCCAGTGACCCTTCTTCATATAACTTATTTTTGATGCTCCTTTTTTGGGTCAAGCCATTTCACACAGATCTGAGAAACTCACAATGCTACACAAAACGCTGGTGTCCGTCTGACTCCATGTTCATTTGATGCTCTGATCTCCTTCTGCAGTCATCATTCTGCCACTCACAAACAACGTAGCACCTTGAGACCCGAAGATGGTTCTCAATCATGGTTTATTTGGCCTAGAATGTTTCCCAACATTATGCAAAGCCTTGTCTGCGTTCTCATTTAATTTTCTCAAGCAGATGATTAACAACCACAAAGCTTCCGCACAGGCCGCTAGCTTTCTCGAGAGGAGGATTCGCCTCTTTTTTTAAAAAAAATTGTTCTTTGGCACATGGGTGTCACTGGCAAGGCCAACATTTATTGGCCATCCCAATTGTTCAAGAGATCAATTATGATGCAACTACATTACAGTGCGTCTGGAGTCACATGGAGGCCAGGTGCAATCCATCCCACCTGTAGGGATGTTAGATTTTCTTCTCTAAAGGGCTTTCCTGTATCAGGTGAGCCATTATAACAATTAACAGTGGTTACATGGTTGCCATTTGTACTTTATTCCAAAGTGTTATTGAATTCAAATTTCACCCTCTGCCATGGTAGAATTCTAAACCTTGTCCCTAGAACATTCTGAAGAAGGGTCAGAGGACTCAAAACATTAACTGTGCTTTGTTTTTGTTTCATACCTTTAGCATCTGCAGTTCTTTGTTTTGACCCCTGTAACTTTAGCCTGGGATTCTGGATTACCAGTCCAGTGGCATTACTCCTGTACCATCACCATATGCTCTCACAGCAGCATCGGATTTATGTTCAGAATCTGGATCACTGGATTCATTTCTGGTGAAGGTGGGACCTCTGTAAGACTGATAGGTTGCATGTTAACCTGAACGGCACCAACACACGAGTAGTGTGTTTGGTAGGGGCTGAAACTAAGTTCACAGTAGAATGGGATGTGAGGTGGAGGTGCTTGAGGTGACACACAGACAAGTATAGTAAAATAACCAAGTCAGTCGTGAAAGCAGTGCAAATTTGTCAGCTGAAGAAAGGAAGGTCAGCATGGCTGGATGGCATTTTTTTAATGCAAGGAGTTCAAATGGGAGTGATGAGTTGAGAGTATTGATTAATGTGAGATATGATAGCATTGCTATCATGGAGACATGGTTAAGGTAGGGACAGACTGGCAGCTCAATATTCCAAGGTATAGAATACAGGATACAGTATATACTATTGCCTAGGCAAAAGTGAGAACTACAGATGCTGGAAACCAGAGTTTAGATCAGAGTGGTGCTGGAAAATCCGAGGAGCAGGAAAATCGATGTTTCAGGCAAAAGCCCTTCATCAGGAAGCCCTTCATCAAAATCCTCCTCAATATAGTATTGGCAGGTGATGGTATTATTGCTGGACTATTAACATATAGACCAAAGTTATATTCTGGAAACCTGGGCTTGAATCCCACCAATGCAAATGATGGAATTTGAATAAATATCTGAAATTAAGGTTCTAATGCTAACCCTGAAATCAATTGCTGATCGTTGGGTAAAACTCATTGAGTTCACTAATGTTCTTTAGTGAAGGAAACTGTCATCCTTACCAGATCTGGCCTACACGTGACTCCAGACAGAAAAAAATGTTTGCAACTCTTAACTGCCTGCTGGGTAATTAGGGATGGCCAATAAATGTGAAACCCATGATAGTAGTGTGAAAGAGAAGGTGGTGTCACAATATTGACCAAGGAGTAAATTTCTGCAGTAAGGAGAGACTATCTCTGCAAAGCTTTCTCAAGTGAGGCCTCAAAGAGGGCAAGCAGTTTGTACTCTCCTTCAAGTAGCTGTTCCCAGCCCACTTTGGACAGATTGGATAAAAGCAAATTACTGCGGATGCTGGAATCAGAAACCAAAAGAGAAAGTGTACTCTAGCTCTCCAAACACCCAGGAAGGGATGGAAAGGCAGGTGTGTCGATATGACAGGTATATCTCAGAGAACTGTAAAAATAATGGAGCAATAATAGTAGGAAATTTCAACTTCCCTAATATTAACTTGGACAAAGTGTGGAATGCACAAAGGAAGTGGAATTCTAAAAATATGTCCATGGGAGCTTTGGAAGTTTAGCATGTACTGGAGTCCACCATGGTGCTGAACTTTTCCATAGGCAATGAAGCCAGGCATATGGTTGATGTGGCCATGGGGGAGTATTTTTGCTGGTGACAATAATTTAATCTGATTTAAGGTAACTAAAAATAACGATAAAGATATACAGAAAATAAAGGTTCTGGGGAAGACCAGTTTTAAGAAATCCAATCTGTCCAAAAGAGAAAATGCTGGAAACTCTCAGCAGGGCAGCATCTGTAAGGAGAGAAAAGAGCTTTGACAAAGGGTCAGTTAGACTCGAAACGTCAGCTCTTTTCTCTCCTTACAAATGCTGCCAGACCTGCTAAGATTTTCCAGGATTTTCTCTTTTGGTTTCAGATTCCAGCATCCACAGTAATTTGCTTTTATCCAATCTGTCCAAAGTGGGCTGGGAACAGCTACTTGAAGGAAAATCCACACTAGTTCAGTGAGAAGCATTCAAACGGGTAATGGTCAAAGTGCACGGCCAACATGCTCCCATAAAAATGAAGGGCAGCAATAACAAGTGCAAACAACCCTAAATGTCAAAAGGATATGCAGGATTGGACAAGAGAAATGAGAAGCTTATGTCTGATACCAAAGGTATAAAACAGCAGATGTTCTAGAGGAGGATAGAAAATGCATGGATTGTTTAAAATAAAGTTGGAGAGCAAAGGAGGTACATGAGAAAACACAGACAGGTAACATTAAAGAAAGTACAAAAAGGTATTTTGTAAGTATCTTAGAGGCAAGAGAATAATGGGAGAAAGAATTGGGCCGTCAACGTTACAATCAGTGGGTGGAGTTGGAAGACATAGCTGAGTATTTTACATTTCCATTCAAAATAGAGAAGGACAATGTAGATCAAGAAATCAGGAACAGAGACTGTGATATCCTTGAATAAATTAGCATTAGGTGTGGTGAAGTCTTCACAATTTTAGCATGATTTGGTGGTGTTGGACTCGGCTGTATAAAGTTAAAAATAACACATCAGGTTATAGTCCTACAGATTTATTTGGAAGCACTAGCTTTCGGAGCACTGATCCTTCATCAGGTGGTTATGGAATATAAGATCATAGGACACAGAATTTATAGCAAAAGTTTACACTGTGATGTAACTGAAATTATATATTGAAAAAGACCTAGATTGTTTGTTAAGTCTCTCATCTTTTACAATGGGCATGTTGGTTTCAGTTCTTTCAGATATAAATTCCACAACTTCCTTAAAGTTACATTCTCAAGTGAACTTTAACAATAGGGACGGCACAGTGACTCAGTGGTTCGCACTGCTGCCTCACAGCGCCACCCGGTTTGAATCCAGCCTCGGGCAACTGTCTGTGTGGAGTTTGCACATTCTCCAGGTGCTCCAGTTTTCTCCCACAATCCAAAGATGTGTAGGTTAGGTGAATTGACCATGCTAAATTGCCCATAGTATTAAGGGATGTGTAGGTTAGGTGCATTAGTTGGGATAAAGGTAGAGGAATGGAGAACAGGTTTGGGTGGGATGCTCTTTGGAGGATCGGTGTGGACTTGTTGGGCCAAATGATCTGTTTCCACACTGTAGGGATTCTATACAATAGGTTCCATGTTGGCTCAGATAGTGCATTGAAGGTGTGAGGTGCCCTGTATGAGGCTGTCTCTGCCCCAATGTTCAGACTGATTCTAATCTTAAAAAAGAGATTTATGCAGTTTTTGCAAGTAATTCTGCCAGTACAAATTCACCCCACAAACTTGTGTGTATGTGTGTGTGCATGTGTGTGTGCACATGCATGTAGGGGGAATTTGAGAGTCTGTCAGAGAGTGTGTGTATGTGTATGACTGTGAGTGTAAAGGGGTATAAATCTGCGAGACGGTGCGTGTATGGGTGTGAGTGTGAGTGAATATGTGAGTGCATGAGAGAGAGTGTGTGTGTGTGTGTGTGTGTGTGTGTTACCTGTAGTGTGACATGAACCCAAGGTCCTGGTTGAGGCCATTCCCATTGGTACTGAACTTGGCTATCAGCCTTTGCTCAGCCACTTGTTGTTGTTGTACTGGCCGAATTATATTTGATTCTGCTCAAAAACTGCATGAATCCATATAAGATTCTGTAAACACCTTTTTAAGATTAAAATCTGTCTGAACATAGGGGCACAAACAGTCTCACACAGGACACCTCACACCTTCAATGCATTATCTGGGCTGACATGACACCAATTGTTAAAGTTCACTTGAGAATATAACTTTGAGAAAGTTCTGGAATTTACATATGAAAGAACTGAAACCAACATGCCCATTGTAAAAGATGAGAGAGTTACCAAAAAATCCAGGTCTTTTTCAATACATAATTTCAGTTACATCACACTGTAAACGTTTGCTATAAATTCTGTGTCCTACGATCTTATACTCCACAACCACCTGATGAAAGAGCAGTGCTCTGGAAGCTAGTGCTTCCAAATAAACTTGTTGGACTGGTGTTGTGTGACTTTTAAAAGGCTTTCAAGTGGATAAATCTTTAGGCTCAGATGAGATGTATCCAAGACAGCTATGGAAGATAAGGGAGAAAATTGCAGGGACTCTGCAATTGATTTTTAAACACTCTATGGATGCTACAGGGATGCCAGTAGATTACAGGAAAGCTAATGTGCTACCATTATTCAAGAAGGGTAGCAGGGATAAATCGGGTAATTGCAGGCCAGTGAGTCTAACGTGTGTAGTAGGGTAACTATTCGAAAAAATTCATCAGCAAGGCTTTTAAGGGACAGCTCAAATCAAATGAGGATGTGACTAGGTGTGTAGGTGAATGTACTCCAGTTGATGTGGTCTACATGTATTTAAGTAAAGCTTTTGCCAATGTCTCATGTGGCAGATTGTTAAGAAGCTAAGAGCCCATGGGATTCAGGACAATTTAACAAATTGTATCCAAAATCGGCTTAGTGGTTAAAAAGCAGAGGACGATTGCCAAGGGGTGGACAATTTTGTGACTGGAAGCTTGGGTCCAATACCATGGAGTGTTGGGTCCATTGCTGTTCATTATGTACATTAATGCTCTCGATATGATTGTGATGATTGTTCAGTAAGATTGCAGGTGACAAGATAATTGGTGATGTGGTAAGTAGCGAGACCACCTTAGACCACAGGATGATATAGCCGGGCTGGTCAGACAGGCTGAAAAGCTGCAAATGGAATTTAATCCTGAAAAGTGTGAGGTGATGCAATTTTGAATTACTGATCAGAGAATGCAAAGGAGTCTACAAAGTGCAGCGGATCAGAAGGGCCTTGATGTGCATGTCCATTGACCTTTGAAGGCAGCAGAACAAGTAGAATAAAGTGGCTAAGAAAGTGTATAGGATACTTTATTAGTCAACTGAATACAAGAGCAAGTTGGTTATGGGAGCTTTATGTAATGTTAGTTATACCACAGCTGGGGTACTATGTGCAATTCTGGTCGCCACACTCTGGGAAGGATCTGACTGCGATAAACAGGGTAGTGCAGAAGGGATTCACCAGACTAGACCTATTCAGATATGAAGAGAGAATAGTTAGGCTGGGGTTGTTTTCCTTAGCTGAAAAATGTGTTACTGGAAAAGCTCAGCAGGTCAGGCAGCATCCGAGGAACAGGAGAATCAACATTTCGGGCATAAGCCCTTCTCCAGCATCTGCAGTCCTCACTTTCTTCTTAGACCAGAGAAGGCTGAAGCGGGATCTGGTTGAGGTGCACAAAATTTGAGGGCATAGAGAAGATAGATAGAAAGAAATTATTCCCCTCAGTAGAAGGGTCAGTAACAGGGGGTACAGTTTAAGGAGCAGAAGGTTTAAGAGAGATTTGATGAAAAAGAAATCCACACAAAAGTTTATAGATACCTGGAACTCACTGTTTGAAAGGGTTATAGACAGGATCCCTCAATACATAGAGTCATAGACTCATACAGCATGGAAACAGACCCTTCAGTCTAACCAAATACTGGATTAGTGGTGCTGGAAGAGCACAGCAGTTCAGGCAGCATCCAACGAGCAGCGAAATCGACGTTTCGGGCAAAAGCCCTTCATCAGGAATAAAGGCAGTGAGCCTGAAGCATGGAGAGATAAGCTAGAGGAGGGTGGGGGTGGGGAGAGAGTAGCATAGAGTACAATGGGTGAGTGGGGGAGGAGATGAAGGTGATAGGTCAAGGAGGAGAGGGTGGAGTGGATAGGTGGAAAAGAAGATAGGCAGGTCGTTTTTACCTTCAGTCTAACCAGTCTATGGTGAACATAATTCCAAATTAAACTAGTCCCACCTGCCTGATCCTGGCCCATATGCCTCCAAACCTTTCCTATTCATGCACTTATCCAAATGTCTTTTAAATGTTATAATTGTACTACATCCATCATTTCCTAAGGAAGTTCATTCCACACGTGACCCACCCTCTGTGCAAAGCATTTGTCCCTCATGTCTTTTTTAAATCTCCCGCCTCTCACCTTAAAAATGTGCCCCCATCTTGAAACCCCACATCCTAGGGAAAGACCAAACTGTCATTAACTCTATTTATACCCCTCAATATTTTATAAACTTCTATCAGGTCGCCTCTCAACCTCCTGTGCTCCAGTGAAAAAACTCTCAGCCTGTCCAGCCTTTATAACTCAAACCTTTCATATCTGGCAACATCTTGACAAATATCTTCTGAACCCTCTCCAGCTTAATGATATCCTTGCTATAACTGAGTGACTAGAACTGGACACAGTAGTCCAGAAGAGGCCTCACCAATGTCCTGTACAACCTTAACATGACTTCCAAAGTCCTAGGAGAAAGTGAGGACTGCAAATACTGGAGATCAGAGTCAAAACGTGTGGTGCTGGAAAAGCACAGCAGGTCAGGCAGCATTCGAGGAGCAGGAGAGTCAATGTTTCAAACATAAGCTTTTCATCAGGAATGTTCCTGATGAAGAGCTTATGCTCGAACTGTCGACTCTCCTGCTCCTTGGATGCTGCCTGACCGGCTGTGCTTTTCCAGCATCACACCTTTTGAATATTGAAAATTGCCCAAATATGTCCTGTGCTCAAAAAGCAGGACAAATCCAACTTAGCCAATTACTATCCCATCAGTCTACTCTTGATCATTGGTGCAAGGTGTCAACAAAAACTTATCAAATAGGATTTGCTTTGCATAACTCGCTCACTAATGCCCAGTTTGGGTTCTATCTGCGTAACTTAGATGCTGACTTCATGACAACCTTGATTCAAACATGAATAAAAAAGCAGAATTCCAGCGGTGAAGTGAGAGCGACTGCCTTTGTCATCAAGGCAGCATTTGATCAAATGTGAATTCAAGGGCCCCTAGCAGAATTGGAACCAATGGGAAATCAGGCGGAAAGCTCTGCTCTACAGTGTTATAGCTGGTACAAAATAACCTGTGATGGGATACTCTCCCTTTGCCTGGATGACTGTAACTCCAACAGTACTCAAGTAGCTTGACACCATCTTTAAGAAAGCAGCCTACACACTGACAAACATCCCTTTCATCCACGACTGATACTCAGCATCAGCTGTGTTTCATCGACCAAGGCACTTTAGACAGCATCTTCCAAACCTACAACTATTACTATTTAGAAGAACACAGACAGCAGATACACGGAAACATCACCGCCTGCAATAACCCCTCCAAGCCACTCATCATCCTGATGTGTAAATACATCACCGTTTCTTCAATGTAGCTGGGACAAAATCCTGCAACTCCTTCCTTAATCAAAACCTGCAACCCATTCTAAAAGATGAAAGACTTAACAGCAATCTGAGGAGATCTGGTTGTCATCACTGCTATGCTGGATGGCAGATGGTGTATCAATATTATCAATAGATTAATGATGGAGACAACCTGCTATTGTCATTGTGCCAGTTCAGCTTGCACTGCATAATCAAAGACATAATAAGAGTATCAACAACAATGATAACAAGCTATTTCTCTTTAGCACCTTTAACATCATAAACTATCCCAAGACAGTTTATTGAACTATTATGAAGAAAAAATGGCACTGAGCTATTTAAGGATAGACTAGGGAAGATGACAAAGCTCTTGGTCAGCGTGATAGGTTTCAATGAGTCATTAAAATGAAAAATGAGGTAGAAGATGCAGTTCACTAAAGTTCCATAGACAGTGCCTCCCAAACCCATAACCTGGGGAACCTGTTCAATACATCGCATCAATTGCATGATACTATGATCTTTTGTATCCTATGATCCTACAAATTCTGTATCCTATGATCCTACTCCACAACCACCTGATGAAGGAGCAATGCTCCAAAAACTTGTACTTCCAAACAAACCTGTTGGACTATAACCTGATGTTGTGTGATTTTTAATTCCCACCTTAATGGCATTGTAGGTATACCTACACTAAAAAGAACTGGAGTTCCAGGATTTTGATCCTACAACAGTGGTGGGAATGATGGGAAAATTCCATGTAAGGCTGCTGTGCAGCATAAAGGGGTACTTGCAGATGGTGGGCATTCCATGCACATGCTACCCTTGTCCTTCGGAGTTCCCCAGGTTATGGGTTTGGGAGGCACTGTCTATGGAACTTTAGTGAACTGCATCTTCTACCTCATTTTTCATTTTAATGACTCATTGAAACCTATCACGCTGACCAAGAGCTTTGTCATCTTCCCTAGTCTATCCTTAAATAGCTCAGTGCCATTTTTTCTTCATAATAGTTCAATAAACTGTCTTGGGATAGTTTATTATGTTAAAGGTGCTAAAGAGAAATAGTTTGTTATCAATGTTGTTGATACTCTTATTATGTCTTTGATTATGCAGTGCAAGCTGAACTGGCACAATGACAATAGCAGGTTGTCTCCATCATTAATCTATTGATAATATTGATACACCATCTGCCATCCAGCATAGCAGTGATGACAACCAGATCTCCTCAGAGATTGTGGATGCCTACCACAATAAAAATATTGGAACATCCCCATTGCTACTTTCCAAACCTGACATCACGGAGAATCCCTCATAAGTCACCCTTGAGTTACGTAAGGGGTTTGCCTTCAACAGTGAAGGTAAATATCTATTTTTACTTTACCATAGACCTATCAAAATAAGGCATTTTTCTCAATACGTCTTCACTCAGGGCAAAAGGTTTCCTCGCTTCATTAGACATAGTAAAATTATAAAGCTTTTCATTAATCATTTTGCTCAACCAAAGGAACATAAGAATACTCCTCCTTGCTTTAATTTTTCTTGATGTAACAAACAATTGCAAGTCAACAAAACTGTGTTTAACACTGTGAAATGACCAGGATCTTTCTAGTAAGATTTACAAGGATGTTGGATTAGTGGTGCTGGAAGAGCACAGCAGTTCAGGCAGCATCCAACGAGCAGCGAAATCGACGTTTCGGGCAAAAGCCCTTCATCAGGAAAAGGGCTTTTGCCCGAAACGTTGATTTCGCTGCTCGTTGGATGCTGCCTGAACTGCTGTGCTCTTCCAGCACCACTAATCCAGTATTTGGTTTTCAGCATCTGCAGTCATTGTTTTTACCTTTACAAGGATGTTGCCAGGGTTGGAGGATTTGAGCAATAGGGACAGGCTGAATAGACTGGGGCTTTTTCCCTGGAACATCAGAGGCTGAGGGGTGACCTCTCAGGGCTGAGAGGTTTATAAAATCATGAGGGGCATGGATTGGATAAATAGACAAAGTCTCTTCCCTGGGGTGCGGGAGTCCAGAACTAGAGGGCATAGGTTTAGGGTGAGGGGGAAAAGTTATAAAAGAGACCTAAGGGGCAACTTTTTCACACAGAGGGTGGTACATGTATGGAATGAGCTGCCAGAGGAAGTGGTGGAGGCTGGTACAATTGCAACATTTAAATGGCATCTGGATGGGTATATGAATAGGAAGGGTTTGGAGGGATATGGGCCGGGTGCTGGCAAGTGGGACTAGATTGGGTTTGGATATCTTTTCGGCATGGACGAGTTGGATTGAAGGGTCTGTTTCCATGCTGTACATCTCTATGACTGTAGTAAATTTGTTGTTTTTTAATTGAGCCCTCTATCTTCTTAATTTATCCATGTACAAAATGACTTGACATGTACCAGGTAAAATAATCAATGGACTGTAATTTCTACTTAATTTATATTTATTATAAGTTCCTATTGTTTAATGTCTGAAACAATATTCCTTGCAACTAGTTCATAAGACTTTTATGTGCACTTTATCACGTCATCATATTAATAGTAATGAAGTCTCATAGTCCTATAAATCACAACACTTTCACACTCGGAATAATACGTCTGTTAGATTTGTGTGAGTGTGTGTCAGATATATTATTAGGTGTTTGCACAGTAACGCAGACATAGGTCCTTCTTTCAAACAATGTTGATAAAGTATAGATTGGATGCCACTAAGATCTGCACAATTCAATAGATCTATATCATAATAGGTCATTGCTTGGCGGTGCATGGAATCAAGTCTGATTAAGAAAAATTAACTTTTATGTTCATTATGCCAACAGGAAAATGTTAGCAAAAGGGGTTTGAAATATTGGAAATGAACAAGTACAGGAGAAGAGTTTTGAAATCTAACTAGCCAGTCCAAGGATTCAGGAATGATCATTTCCCATATCATTCATTTTTAGAAAATTCTACCAATTTCCTCTTCAGTTGTTTAAGCCTACAATCTCATGAATTTACTAAGATTAGCAAGCCCCAGCACGTCCCTTGGCAGTCTGTTCCATACATTCAGAAATTAGCTAAATTTAAGCACTCCTTCTAAGTTTTGAGATGATACCCTCTCATTGTTGATTCTGTGATGCTGTTAAGCATATTAATGTTTGTCATGTCTATACCCTTAGAGGTTGAAATTACTCAAGTGTTATCATTAACGAGGTGGCTAATGCACTCTCATAAAATTGCTACATGCGGTATTTTAATTACACCTAATGACTTTGTAAAAATAGTGACATAAGGACTTAACAAGTTAATTAAACAAATTATTATAGATAGTATAAAGGTAATTTGCACCCCAAGATAGGCGTTCTTCTGTAAGTGTAAAATGGCCACTAATTATACCAAAAATTGCAAGATCATGGTAGTATTTTACAAACCATCATTTTATAACATTTCTCATCTTTTGTCATTGTGTTCGCGTGGTACCATTAGCTTCATCCCTTGTTCATATTCAATGTTTTTTTTCTTACATCTTCAAGGATGCTATTCATAGAATAAAACCATTATTACAAGGGTGAGTGTTCCAGTGGCAGAACAAGTAATAAACAGGATGTCCACTTGGAGGCAGAATGGCTAGCCATAGCATTCGTACAGTGGCCAGCCAATTGGCAATGGACAGTTAGAGTCATAGAGTCATCCAGCACGGAGACAGACCCTTTGGCCCAAACTGGTCCATGCCGACCAAAATGTCTGTCCACGTTAACTTCATTTCCTTGCACTGGACCCATAGCCTTCTAAACATTTCCTATCCTTGTATTTGTCCAAATGCCTCTTAAATGTCTCAACCACTTCCGCTGACAACCGATTCCATATGTGTACCACCATCCACGTAAAAACGTTGCCCCTCTAGTCTGCGATTCCCCAACTTGGGAAAAAGACTAAGTGCGTCCACCCTATCCATGCCTTTCATGATCTTATACACCTCTATAAGGTCCCGCCTCAGTCTCATATGCTCTAAAGAAAAAAATCTTAGCTTGTCCAACCTTTCGCTATAACTCATTCCATTGAGTCCAGGCAGCAGCTTTGTAAGTTTCTTCTGCGCTCTTTCCAGTTTAATAATATCCTTCCTCGAACAAGGTGACCAAACTGAAGCAATACTCCAAATCATTTTGGGAAAGCAAATCTTAGCAGGACTTATACACTTAATGGTAAGGTCCTACAAGTGTTGCTGAACAAAGGGACCTTAGAGTGCAGGTTCATAGCTCCTTGAAAGTGAAGTTGCAGGTAGATAGGATAGTGAAGGCGGCTTTCCTTTATTGGTCAGAGTATTGAGTACAGGAGTTGGGAGGTCATGTTGCGGCTGTACAGGACATTGGTTAGGCCACTGTTGGAATATTGCGTGCAATTCTGGTCTCCTTCCTATCAGAAAGATGTTGTGAAACTTGAAAGGGTTCAGAAAAGATTTACAAGGATGTTGTCAGGGTTGGAAGATTTGAGCTACAGGGAGAGGCTGAACAGGCTGGGGCTGTTTTCCCTGGAGCATCGGAGGCTGAGGGGTGACCTTATAGAGGTTTACAAAATTATGAGGGGCATGGATAGGATAAATAAACAAAGTCTTTTCCCTGGAGTCAGGGAGTCCAGAACTAGAGGGCATAGGTTTAGGGTGAGAGGGGAAAGATATAAAAGAGACCTAAGGGGCAACTGTTTCATACAGAGGGTGGTATAGAATGAGCTGCCAGAGGATGTGGTGGAGGCTGGTACAATTGCAACATTTAAGAGGCATTTGGATGGGTATATGAATAGGAAAGGTTTGGAGGGATATGGGCCGGGTGCTGGCAGGTGGAACTAAATTGGGTTGGGATATCTGTTCGGCATGGACAGGTTGGACCGAAGGGTCTGTTTCCATGCTGTACATCTCTATGACTCTATGCCTCACCAAAGTCCTGTATAACTGCAACATAACTTCCAACTTCTGTACTCAATGCCATAAATGATAAAGACCAATTTGCCAAAAGCCTTGTTCACTGCCCTGTCTACCTGTGACTCCACTTTCAAAGAACTGTGACACTGAATTCCAAGGTCCCTCTGTTCCACAACACTCCTTAAGGCCCTACCATTCACGATGAAATTCCTACCTTGATTTGACTTTCCAAAATGCAAGACCTCACACTTATCTATATTAAGCTCCATTTGCCATTTCTTGGCTCACTTTCCCAGCTGATCAAAGTCCTGCTGGAATTTCTGATAACCTTCCTTACTGTCCATGATACTGCTTATTTTAGTGTCATCCGCAAACTTACATGCCTTGTGCATTCTCATCTAAATCATTGATATAGATAACAAACAGTAATGGGCTCAGCACTGACCCCTGAGGCACTCCACTAGTCACAGGCCTCCAATCTGGCAAGCATCTTACCACTATTACACCCTGCTTCCTACCATCAAGCCAATTTTGAATCCAATTTGCTGGCTCGCCCTTGATTTCATGCAATCTAACCTTTCAGAGCAGCCTCCCACGTGGAACTTTATCAAAGGCCTTTCTGAAATCCATATAGACTACATCTACCACCCTGCCATTGTCAACCTTCCTTGTCACTTCATGAAAGAATTTGTAGGGCATGATCGTCCACTCACAAAGCCATGCTGAAGACTCCTAATGAAACCCTGTCTTTCCAAATGCATATATAGCTTATTCCTCACAATCTTCTTAAGTAACCTACCCACCACAGATGTTAAGCTTACTAGTCTATAGTTTGCAGGTTTTTCTTTGTAGCCTTCCTTGAATAATGGCGCAATGTTCGCTATCCACGCCCCACCCCCCCCACCCAAAAGTCTTCCGAGACCTCACCCGTGGCTAACAATGATACAAAAATATCATCCAGGGCCCTGCAATTTCTTACCTAGACTCCTGTGGTGTTCTTGGATATATCTGGTCAGGACCAGGAGATTTATCCACCTTCCTACATTCTAATACATACAACACCTCCTCTACTGTGATGTAGACTGCCCCCAAGACATCACCACTAACTTCCCAAGTTCCCAAGTCTTCATGTCTTGATAGAGAGATACAACTTTTCAACCAGCTGACAACTTCTACAACATAGCAAAAGGCCAATTGAAATCACACAGTGTCTGATCTGGAAGTAGTTGATGGTGCCCTCAAATGGCACAATGCAAGGCAAAGAGAGAGCATTCACTGGAGCATTAAGTTGCAAAATTGCAGAGTTAGTATCAAAGCAGCATTACACATTATCGGCTCATCAGAATCTGGCAAGTGAATATTTTCAGTGGAAACTCTCTGTGCTTATCCTCACACAATAGTGTCACATGCAGGACACATCAGCGAGGAATGGTCACAGTGAATGTAAAATGTAGAGCTGAATAAAATGAATTCACGTTTTGCAGCCTGTAGTTGTCATATTTGCAGTTAGATGGAAAAGACTCAATAAATGTTATTGTCTATGCAGAGGGTCACAGAATCATTTGCAACATGGAAGATTCCCTTTCAGCCCATCAAGTTAATGTTGGCTCTCATGGAGCATTTCAGTCAGTCCCATCCCACCACTTTATCCTCTATAGCTCTGTGAGTTAATTTCCTTCAAGTTCTCATTCCATTTAGCTTTCAAAATCATTGACTATCTTTTCTTCCATCTGTTGCCAAAACCTTAAATTTGAATTCCTTGTACAATCATCTAATCGGAATTTTTTCCTCATCTACCCAATCCAAGTTTGTCATAATTTTGCACATTGTTATCATGTCCTATCAATCTGCTTTGTTCCAAGGAGAACAATGAGGCTTCTCCAACTTAACCTCTGAGTTAAAATTCCCCATTCCTCGAAGATTCCAGTAAATCACCTTTGCACTCCTCATTTTTGAACAGTACTTCAGACATAACAATGTTTGTGTGTATGCAGATTTCTGTACATATTTTAGTTAATTGCCATGAGCCCATTTAATCAAGGATCCACAAGGTATTCCCATAATTAATGCTTCACATACAGTGAGCATAGCTCCCTTATTACTCACAGTTTGAACATTTTTGACCGCAAGAAACAATGTTTTACCTTATTTTATCTTCCACGCAACCAAACTGTACATGCTTTATTCCTTGCATCTTTAGAGCTAGCAACGTTAAACGGTTCAGAGTCAATTTGCGCTACATAAGTCAAACTGCCGATGCTTTGTCAACATTACATAGAGGAGAAAGTGAGGACTGCAGATGCTGAAGAAGGATTCCTGAAGAAGGGCTTATGCCCGAAACGTCGATTCTCCTGTTCCTTGGATGCTGCCTGACCTGCTGCGCTTTTCCAGCAACACATTTTCAGCAACATTACATAGAACTAACATGTTTGCATTTTTCACTTTTTTTCTCAACTATTTCTGTCATGGATTTTCTCTGACACTTTCTCTTGTCTCCACATCCTTTCTTGGAGCTATCAGCTCCTTGATGGGATTTAGATCCTAAAGCATGAGACACCTCAACTGTCTTTTGAGAAAGTAGTCATTCTGAAAGGGAGTTCCACCTAAGTTCCTGATCTGATAACATCTGATAACATCTTAATATCAATGTTTTACTTATTAAAATAATTTGTATCTGATTGTTATCCTGCAATAAACGGCATCTTGTTTAAGACAAGAGCCTCTTCTCATTAAGACTCAGCAAAGGTTTTCCTCTTGCCACTATAAAGCTAACAAAAAGAGGCAATGGCCTAGTGCTATTGTTGCTGAACTATTCATCCAGAGACGTGGCAATATTCTGGAGACCAGGTCTCGAATCCTGCTACGGCAGTTGGTAGAATGTGCATCTAATTTTTTTTAAAATCTGGAATGATGGTCATGAATTGATTGTCCATTGGCAGGGGAAAAATCTTTAAGAAGAAACTACTATCTCACTTGGTCTGGCCTACACATGACTCCAGACCACAGCAATTATCCATCCTCTGGGCAATAAATCCAGCATTGCCCTCATCCTGTGAATGACTAAAAGAAAAGCTAGGCCTTTAAACCCAGTCAAGGAGAGAGGATATGGGCAGCTAACTACCCCAACCACAAATTAGCCATAGTGGCATCATTTTCATTCCACATGAACCTGGTCAAGTGCTATCAATCAATTTAGGGTACAGAGGGTGTTAGAGCCAATGCCAATTCTGTCTTTAATAACTGTTCACATTACGTCCAACATCGCTGACTGAATTCTCATTAATGGGAATTCTATGCAGTGTTCACTTCTCTGAAGATAAATCAAAACATTCTTATCACTGGTATTGTCAGACTCAGTGATCTAGCACAGTGCTATCTTTGAAGCCAGAATCCTTCAGTTATGTTCCGTACAGCTATTCACTGAATAGACATTTTGAACATTTTTGAAACTTGTAGAATCTCAGAACTGTTTCAGCCCACATGATCACTATTTGGTCCATCATGTCTGTTACTGCAGTCTGCAACAAAATCTCTCTATTCTCTTCAGTTCATTTGTGAAAGCTTCAATTGAAACTGCCTCTACCACACTCTGAGACCATGCATTCAAGATCCTAGCCACTTGTTCAGTAAAAAATGTTACAAAAACAAAAATTGAGGAAGGGTCACTCAATCTAAAATGCTAACTCTGGTTTCTTTCACAGATGCTACCAGACCTGCTGAGCTTTTCCAGCAATTTCTGTTAATGTGTCTTATTTATAGCATTTGCAGTGCTTTTTTTTTATTTTTTTCCTCATGTCGCCTGTGTTTCTTTTGTCAATACCTTAAACCAGTACCCTCTGGCTCTCAACCAATTTGCCAAAACCTATTCATATTTCTTTCCCTCAGAAACAGTGGATTATGTCACCAATTTCAAATGGCCACTCTGCCAGCCATGGGTTTTTACACCAGTTAGTAGCTAATATTTGACAAGCTTTCAACAGAAGAAAGCCTTATAAGAGGAGAGTTAGTCTCTCAATAAACTCAAAAAGGAAATGTCAATATCAAACCAGATCTTGGGGTGAAAACAAAGCTTATAAACTCAACAAAAGCTCAAGTACAGGTCGTTCTGCTACGACACAGCAGTTGTGTTCCTCTGCAACCTCGCGGTATAGAATATCGCGCTATGGAAAACCACTACAGAAAATCGCGATAGAAGATCACTAATAGAAAATTGCTCCAGCGGTTCAGTAGAAAGTTTACATTATTCAAGCAACGTCCACAATGCATCAATTGCGTTATAACCAATTCGCACTGACGAAATATGCGTTATAGCAGAACAACCTGTTGACCAAATGAAAATGAAGGCAGTATAACAGGTATAATACAAAGGCAGAGCAGCTTGTGATGGTTTTACACTTGATCCCTCGAGCAGAGTTGAATGTGAAGTTCATGCCTGGAATAGCTGTCTCTCTCTCATTTCACAGAAATATTTTAATGGAAAGGCAACATACTCGAACAGACAGGCTTTAGATGTGAATAATCAATCATGTAACACTAGAATCGTTTTGCTGTTTTATTTTTTATAACCCCCTCAATACATGTTATCACTCAGTCACACAGCTTTCTCCTAGACATTAAATCCCAATGCACCACAACTTTATCCAGACATCGAATTATTTATTTTGCCTGAACAAAGTATAAAAGTGCAAAGTAATGCCCTGTCACAAGAGATTTTATTTTTAAAGAGAATTTATTTGTAATATGAAACAGTTGCATGCGTGTGTGCGGAAAGAAGGCAATACATTAGAAAGAGAGGAGGAAATCATTCCAAGGTTATAAATGGACTTCGCTTGCTGTTAAAGGTTCTGCATGATCAGAATCGTTGGTAGCAAATTCAGAATCAAAGAATTAAAAGATAATGAACACAAGTGTGCATTGAACTGTGGAATTGAGCAGAACCCAGAGCACTGACAGCCAAGATTGATGGTTTGTTTCCACCGGCAGCTTCTCATCAAATATTTACAAATCTGTACAATTATTTGACAAAAATATTTCACAAAATCAAATGGTCCATATCTCAAAATGCAATGCCAGAGTTCACCTTTCTAAATGGATCCTGATTAAGCGGGAGGTGGGTCACTTGGTAGAACTCTTTCCATGGAATCAAAATGTTTATAGGTTCAAATCCTATCCCAGGACTCTCACACAAAAATGAAGCTTGACACATTAGTACAGTACTGCAACAGTTAAAGGTAACAACCTTTAGCTCAGCATTTAATCAAAGTCTGGTCTACCCTCTCAGGTGCACTGACAAGATCCCATGATGCTATTTCAAAGAAGTTGTCCATGGTGTCTTTGGTGATATTTCCCATTTCTTTGAACAGATCATTTGTTCATTATTATATTGCTATTCGCAAACTGCACTTCATTAGATATGCAAATTGCATTGAGACATTGAATGCCTGTCAAAGGTGCTAAATAAAGGCAGATATTTCGTTTCTGCATTTTAGGTCTGTTGTTCTGTCATGATGTTGATTTTTAAATTCAATCTCAGGATGTGGACATCACTGGTGATTTGCAAAGAAGCAAGAATGCTGTTTGGAATCTGGAATGCCCCTGCATCTTCATGAGTGATGGGCAAAGCTTTCAGTGACTTAAATTGCAGTCCCTCCTCGGGTATCTGGATGACTTACTCACCCTCGGCTCAACATTCAAGACGCCCTTAGCAAGACCAGACACTGGCTTGTCCCAATTTAACATGGAAGTCATAACAGAGGAGTGCCAATTTTTCTGGACGAAAAGTACAATACCTTGGGCCTTTTATTACCAGGAAAGGCATTACTCGGGATGATGAGAGGGTTTGTGCAGTAGAGCAGTGCCCCTACTGAAGATGGGAAAGAGGCTGTGGTGTGTTCCTTGGTCTCGCTGCTCACTAAAGGAGGCTTGTGTGAGACTATGCATAGTTGGCTGGCCTACTCCACGACTTGTTGAGGAAGCTATAGAATGCTGAAGGAACAGTAGGGAAATACTTCGCAGAGTATCACAGGGAGGTGGTCCCCAGCACTTCACAGGACTGAATGCATTCTCACATTCACAGATGACCCCACCAAGTTCAAACAGGCAAATCCCACCTTTAACCAAAAGGCCTCAATAACAGCCACTAATTATGTGTGTGGTTAGTTTGTTTGTTTCAATAGGCCATGATAGATTTCACAGTGACTGCAAGATTCTACAGGACCTTTGCAAGGTCTATGACATAGCCAAAAACCACACCACCTCTCATCCAGAGGGTAATAGACAGTACAAACATTTTAACCATACTCTGCCTGACTGTCTGTGCGCCATGCCTCCTGCGGGTAAATAAAACTGGCCAGGGCACCTTCTGGTTAGAGATGAAGCAACTGCAGATGTTGGAATCCAAAGTAGATAAACACTGGTCAAGAAGGGTCCTGATAAAGGGTCTCAACCAGAAACGTCAACTTCTCCACCTCCCGACGCTCCTGCCTTCCTTGCTGTGTTCTTCCAGCCTCCTGGTTGTCTACCTCAGACACCTTCGAAAACTATCATCTGATAGCTCTCAATTCTCGGGGACAGGCTATTCTCCACGCCCTCTCTTCTTTGGACAAGACCCAGTCCTTTCTGTGGACAATCTTCTTGGTCTCACCACATCTTCTGGTGGAGATGCCCAGGTTAATGAGTGTCACACAAGGCAAAGTCAGAAAGATGAGAAGGATGGAGAGAGAAGAGAAACATCAATGGTCGAACTCTTGACAAGACTGACCTTTCAATCAGCACAAGGGATTCCACTGAAATAGGAATACCAGTGATGGAATAAGGTACAAGATGTGTGGAATTTTGATTCGCACAGAGTCATCAAGTTGCTGGATTCAGGTATCCACACATATGTTGGTGAACCAAAAGCCTGGGGGCACCCTCAGAAAGTGGCTCACATACAGTAGCTGCTTGAGGCCAGACATTTGGTGGATGGTGTGGAGGCAAGCAACTCATTCGGCAGTAATGCAGAACCTGCAGCGTCAGTGCATGACGGCTTGGGTGAAATGGAGTTAGATAGTGATGAGGAATCGTGGGGTGACCTGTGTGCCATGAATCAGGAGGTGCATTCCAAATGGGAAGGCCTATTCCCACTCTGGAAACCAGCACAGGATGCACTGGTCAAGAGGTAGCTGCTGAAGAAATAAGTGCTATCAATCCATGACTCCCAGAGACCACAGATGCTTGATCCCTGGGAAAGCACCAGTGTACATAAGAGGCTGAAAAGATCTACTCAAGCAAATGCTGGGTTTGATCTCAATGCTACCATATGCCCAGATCGGGGATGTAAAATAAGAATACTGCCACTAATGTGGACTCAAACATTCCAGCCATTGTAGTGTGACTGAACTTGTGAATCATACAACTGCTGAGCAAATGGTCGCTGTGCGATGTGTAATTACTGGAATGCCAAGTTTCAAGCAGGGAAGTGATTGACAAGTAGATAACCTCCAGCAGCAGGTGGCGAGGTTGAGAAAGAACAGCTGGAGCAATCTCTCTCTCTCTGGACCCTCTCATGAGAAAAAAATGGTACTTCTTGAGGAGGGTGGACTCATGGGAAGAAAGAGTCCATTAAAAAGGACTCCTCAATCCAATTCCTTCTAAATACCGTAAATACTTCCTTGTGTAACCTTTATTATTTTATGTTTGTGATGACCAGATGCCTCCTTCATGATTTTTGGGCTATTCATGTGTTTAAATCTCATGTTACAATATGAAACTAAGCTTGGGTATCTTGGTATTGAAGGATTCAACAGATAGTTACTGCAGTCGAGAGTGTGGTGCTGGAAAAGCACAGCAGGTCAGGCAGCATCCAAGGAGCAGGAAAATTGATGTTTTGGACAAAAGCCCTTCATCAGGAATGATGAAGGGTTTTTGCCCAAAACATCAATTTTCCTGCTCCTCGGATGGTGCCTGACCTGCTGTGCTTTTCCAGCACCATACTCTCAACTCTGATCTCCAGCATCTGCAGTCCTCACTTTCTTCTAGATAGTTATTACAGCTGATTATTATCTACAAATGTTACATTATGCTGGTCCATAAGTATCCAGGATAATATAAAGATATTAGGACCATTTTTTCAATACAGTGCCATGCTTCAGGTGATCATACATAAAATGGACTATGAGATCTGTATATCCTAAGATCTCCTACTGTGACACAACTACAACATCATGAGGATGTCTCTTAAAGGCATACTGACTGTGAGACATACATAACAATTTGATCCTTCTCCGAGGCTACTTGGAATATAAAACTGGGTAGAGGAAGAGATTTTTAGAAATTGGAGAATTCATTTGAGATTTCAATCCCTCATGTTGTGGAAATTGATTAGTTCCCCATTTTGTTTCTCGAAGCAGTAATAAGTTACATTGGTATCTATTGAGCTAAATAAATCTGATCATCATTATACTGTACACTCACTTCAGTGTGAATAAAACAGTTAAGAAATCATATCAGTCCTTCACCACGTTATGATAACTTGGGTAACCTTTAGAAAGACTGAAACAGTATTGACATGCTCAGGCACCATCATCCAATTTTGATCACAAGGGGATTTTATTGTTCACCACTGCTAATGAACAACCAGGTATAGGTCAATTGACTCAACTTCTTTACAACTGTAAACTCAGACCACGTAAGGAGAGCCTTACCCACCACTAAATCTAAATTGTAACTGCGCAGAATGCAAGTTTATAAGGGGAGGTCTCATCATTTTCACTGCCAAGATACTTTAATTGTCACTAGTGAAAAAAGTATCAGACATACCGTAAGACAGATGTGGGAGGAATTGGAAAGACCTCTGTCGTTAGTACTGCATACACATACATCGTAACCAGGAAGAGGAACAGACACTCAATCCTTTGAATTTGATTTTCATTCTATGTGATCCTCGCTGATCTTATATTTCAATGTTACATTCTTGCTTTCTTGACGCCTTTAAGATCTCAACATTTCTCAATCTCTTTCTTGAATGGAGTTGTGATCCAGCCTGCACAGCGTTCTGTGGTAACAATTTCCACAGGTAGACCACCCTCCAAGTAGAGAAAGATTTCCTCATGAAGGATGATAGGGCATTGAATAAATTAAAGGAGAGGACAGACAATTTTTTAAACTAGTAACAAACTAAAGGATTATGGGGAGCAGGTAGGAATGTGGAGTTGAAACCAAAATGAGGTTGACCATGATCATATGAAATGGCAGAACAGGCTCGAGGGGCTGTATTGCCTCGTCCTGCTCCTAACTCTTATGTTCTCATCTCAGTCATAAATATCATACTCTGTATTCTGAAACTGTGATCACTGATTCACAATCAGGGAAACATTCTCATTGCATCTAGTCTGCCCAGCTCTGTTAGAATTTTACACACTTCAATCAGATCCTCTCCCATTCTTCTAAGTTCAAATGAATTCAGGTCCAATCGAACCATTATCTTCTCCTGTCCTGTCATCACTGAGGTCTGCCGAGTGAACCTTCACTGCACTTCCTTTATGGCAAGTAACCATTCTACTAGTTACACCTGTAAAATAAAACTCCAGTATATTACTTAAACATAATTGTTCTTTCATAAACCTATGCTGACTTTGTCTAATCTTGCTAATGCTTTTCAAGTGTTCTATTATCAGGTCTTTTATAATAGACTAATAATTTTCCCCACAACTGTTGTATTACCTGGGCTATTTCCATTAGTACCATGAATGCAATTGATCAAGTACTGGGGATTTGACAGTGTGCAATGCTATTAATTTTGAGCACTTTTTTTGAAACTAATGCTGATTTTTATCAATTCTTTTCTCTTGTTAGGTCCTTCACTCCCTAATACTTTGGAAAACTGTTTATGATCTCTTTTGAGAAGACAGACCAAAAGATGTGTTCAATTCTACTGTCATTTCTTTATTCCCAATTTATTATCCCTAATTACTAACCTATGTTTCTCTTCATTCCTCTCTAATCTTTTTCTCTTCATAAATCTACAGCACATGGGCTCCAATGATTCTAGCAGTCCATTCACCACCACTTTCTCAAGGGCAACGAGGGATGGGCAATAAATGCTGGCCCAGCCAGAGATCCCACATCACATAAGTGAGTACAAAACAACCATTTCATCCAAGTGAACAATTCTACAATGTTATGGTCTCTCCTCCACAATGGACCTCGCACAGACACAATTGTTAAGAAATTCTTCTTCACTGCATGATAAACTGCTCTTCGAGTTGGTTCCTCAACATACTGGTCAGAAAAGAACAACAAATACACTCCAGGATTTCCTCCTCCACAGAATTATTACTATCTTGGATTGTCCAGTCTATATGTAGAATAGAACCATGCATGTTTACAGTCATACCCTTACTGTATACATCCCTAATCTCCTGTTTAATGCCTCCCATTTCATCTGTGATGAATGTGGAGGCACTGGTGTTGGACTGGGGTGAACAAAGTTAAAAATCTCACAGTACCAGGTTATAGTCCAACAGGTTTATTTGGATCTACAAGCTTTCGGAGAGCTGTTCCTTCATCAGGTAGCTGCTACTGTTTGGGGACTATGAACAACCCCACCAACATTTTCTATCATGGGATGTCTCTTATCCAGGCACATCCTTCCTCACTTTTGCATTGATTTTCTTCTTTCCTAACAATTTACCTATTTTCCGTCTTTCCTATATATTGAATTCCTTTGGATGCTCACTTCCTGCATTTAGTCATCCAGCAATTATATCCCAATTTATTTTTTGCCCTTGATTTACTGCCTTCCACTTTTGCTTCTTACTTCTCTGTCTTCTGTACAGTTAAGTCTGCAAAGCTAGAAGAAGAGTGTTTTTTTTTATTAGAAACAATTTATCCTAAAAGTGGTTAATGTTTTCCATTATGGTTTAAACTAAGTTAGAGTGCTTTTAAATTAACAATTTGTTGCTGAGCTTGGGGTTTACCTCCTTCTGAATGTAATCCCCTGAGAACCTTCGACACTTTCCAACTGAGAGGGTTCCTTTCTGCCCACTGCCAATGTCACCGTTGAGTTCACTTGACCTCTAATTTCCTTTCTCTTCTTCCCTATGGGGACAAACCTCCATTGAGCAGACTCACTCACAGCCTGGCTGAGAGTACAGAAATCAAAAGTAAAACACAGCATTGCAGCACTCATTGGCAAATCACATTAGTAAACGAATGAGCTATAACACCATACACCTTTCGTTTCCATTTTAATTTCGCAAGACAAAAGATGGAAAGGATGTGGCATGTAAAACATGTTGCCAAAGCATGTCAGATAAACTGATAATCGATCAAAGCTACTGTTCATTGTCAAAAGGTA
Organism: Chiloscyllium punctatum; assembly: GCF_047496795.1. Classification (NCBI taxonomy): domain Eukaryota; kingdom Metazoa; phylum Chordata; class Chondrichthyes; order Orectolobiformes; family Hemiscylliidae; genus Chiloscyllium; species Chiloscyllium punctatum. The sequence goes on along the minus strand of NC_092745.1, from coordinate 106,964,428 downwards.
TTTTGTCAAAGTATTTAATCAATCGCTCCCTAAAGTCGTTATAATCAATAAACTTACTGAAGTTGCCAGCGATGGGTTACATGGGTTGAAATTAGTTGAGGTAATTTAAGATCAGTAAATTTTTCTATGTTTCCTGCATTCATACAAATGATAGTTTGAAGAAAACTAAGCTGAGTTGTGGCTCCACACGATGCACCAGAGGCCAGTGCAAAGAGAGAAATCACTTGTTTTCAGGAGTCTTAGCATGAGACTATCATCGTAGTTATGTGTGATTGCAAGTACAAAGGAAACAGAGCGTGAACATGTTCCTACATAATTGCAAAGGTGCCTTCTTCACTGAATCTTTATTCTAAGTGCCTGTTAAAATGTGAAAGCTAAATTACATTGATGCAAAGTGCATATTAACATTTCGCATCAGAGGTCAACACTTACTGGACTATAACCAACTGAATGAAATAAATTGAAAAAACAAACAAATCAGGAGCACAATCAAGGGCTCCTTTCTGTGAAACAATTGGAATTTGTTATTATTCCAATCCCTGATCAGCAGCTGGCCATTTGAGAGGGAGTGCAACCTCGGGTCAGGAATACACGCAGCTTGAATTGCCAGACTGAGGGCTGTCCCCAGCAATTTGGTCTGGAGCAGGGAAGGAATGATCATGGCGGGAAAGGTTGGATTGTGAGGGTGAGATTCCAGAAGAGAAATTAGATCTTGGAACGAGAGAATATGGGGTTACCCGAGTTCATAGTGAGGGGAGACATTCCAGCAGGTTGAGACTGGATTACTGGGGCAGGGTGAATCCAGTATTGCTGGATCCATGGGACTGTCAACAGCAACAAGTGGCATCTTTAATACGACAAAATGTGCCAAGGTTGTGAACAATCTGCTTCAGTCTCAATTACTTGACATTAAAATCTGCTTATTGTAAGGCTTCAGATTGCTATTAGGTTAGTGGCACCCTTGTTGACAAGCCTGCTTTGTCCTGAAATTATCTCATCAAGGCTAAAGTACCTTTAAACCAAATAAATTTGTGTCGGCCTGTTTTGGGGCTCAGGTTATGTATCATTTCATCTGCAGCAGGAATTGACAGTCCAGGTGCCTGAGTGAAATGATATGGAGTGGCAGCTTCTCACAGCAGCTGACGGTCAATCAATAAAATCTGTGGGAGGAGATGACAGGCAGGTCCCGTTCTCAGGCAGAGAGACGTATTTTGGCAACTTGCTATTACTCTTCAGCTCTTTGAGGCCTATTGAAGTCCAGATGTCCACCTGACTACAGCAGGGCAACTGATTCATTCACACATCTCCATTCGTGTTACAGATTAACAGGTCAAGTTTTACTGGGAAGGAAGTCTGCAAACTGTTGTGCCTTTTTAAAATATCCTGAAACCAAAAGAATTGTGGCTTATATTGATTACATTGCTGTCAATTTTCTTTTGATAAGCTTGTAATTTATAATCTTAGTCACACATTGAGAAAAGTCTTTATTCTTCAACTGTCTGTAGATAAGAGGAGCATATAAATGATGCTGCCGATTCAGTAAGGTCATTACAATAATAAAGTTTCCCGTTTGCCACAAACACCAGCTGATGTGAGTTTAAAGTCATATACCTCTGCCCAGAAAGTGTTATGATATGGAGGTGCCTGTGTTGGACTGGGGTGGACAAAGTTAAAAAAATCACACAACACCAGGTTACAGTCCAACAGGCTCATTCAAAAAATGTGGTGTCGTGTGAGTTTTAACTTAGAAAGCGTTAATTGCTGCAAAAGTAAAATCTGAAGAAATCCCAAAGATCAGGATAAGATAGTAGAAGACATTCAGCCGTGTTCTGAAAAAGAGTTATTGGACTTGAAACATTAATTCTCTTTTGACAGATGCGACCAGAACTGTGAAGTTTCTGTTTTAATTACACTTCGGCAATATTTTGCTTTTATTTTCTTTAAGTAAAGCTGCTCTCTAAAAGTTGGAAATGTGGTAGAATATGGACACGGAAATGTCCTGAAAATTACATTAGATACCCTACAGTATGGAAACAGGCCCTTCGGCCCAACAAGTCCACACCAATCTTCTGAAGAGTAACTCACTTAGAACCATTCCCACATTTACCCCTGACTAATACACCTAACAGTATATGGCAATTTAGCATGACCAATTGACCGAGTCAACACATCTTTGGAGTGTGGGAGGAAATCAGAGCACCCACAGGAAACCCACGCAGACACAGGGCGAATGTGCAAATTTCACACGGACGGTCACCCGAGGCAGGAATCAAACCCAGGCCCCTAGCACTGTGAGGCAGCAGTGCTAACCACTGAGCCACCGTGCCATCCTTTTTAGACTCTGCAAAAAAAACTCCAATCTGCTTTGGGAGCTGTGACTTGCTGAATAATGGACCTTGCACAAGAAGGTGTGAGTAAGCTGGGTAGCTCTTCCTAAAGCAGAGACCTAATTAATTATGAATTTGATAAAGTCAGTGTGCACACTGCAAAGTGTCCAGAAGATGAGGAAATGCACAAAGAGCTCACCAGTCCCTATGTAGTAGATGAAGAAATGGGGGTTTTCCATTGGTAGAGGTGGTGGTGGGGAGGGAATGTGGAATCAGTAAAATGCCAGGAACCACAGGAGGTGCCTCCCCGATGTGTTCCCAAGTGATTCCCCAGCTGCAGGAACAACAGGAGCCTCAAATGAGGCCTCAGCAGTAGACCTCACCCTTGGTGATGAGGCCAAAGCTGTTGGGCCTCAAAAAAGCCTGACTGAGTGGGAATCCAATGCTTCATCCTTCATTAGGTAGCCATGCCCCTGCAGTCTAGCTATTATTCTAGGTGGACTCCAGGCCCAGTTTAGTCTCGGCAACAGGACATCAGTCATAGCAAGAGAACGTCAGTCACTACTCCGGAAGTCTAGTTTGAGTTGTGTGGGGGGGAGCATGGGTTGAAAGGACAGACAGGTAAGCAGATGAATTTAAAATATCAACCACAGAATGATCAAGACCATGCTCAGAGACAGATGGAAATGTTCAAGTGCAGCTTTTCTGCAGATCATCTCTCCAAGATAGAAGCTGCATGAGGAACATGGAATATAGTACATTAGATTGCAGGTTAAAAATGTATATTTCTTTCTTCCTGATAGATGGTTGAGAAAATTGTGACAAACTGCAGATAGTCCACCTGCTTCAAATGCACTGTAAAGCAGTAGTCAGTAATAAACAAGTCTCACGCAGCATAATAGACTTTACAATGTAGAAAGAGGTTATTCAACCCATCTTATCTGTGTTGATCAATGGAAGAGCTACCCAGCTTACTCACACCTTCCTATTCAAGGTCCATTGTTCAGCAAGTCACAGTTCCCAAAGCAGACTGACTTTTTTTGCAGAGTCTCAAAAAGGAAGGAAAACAAAAATATACAGGATGTTGGGATTCTTTGTCTGTTGTGGACAATGGAAGCTGAACAAATTTCCAAGAATGACTCCAGGAAGGAGATACTTCAATTATGTAAATAGACTGGAGAAGCTGGGTTGCTCTAGGACATGAGAAGGTTGTGAGGAGATTTGAAGTGTTCAAAATCATGGGGCACTAGAGAGTAGATTGAGAACAACTAGACCCATTGGTGGAATGTTTGAGAACAAGCTGACACTATATTAAAGAAAGTGGCAAAAAATCAAAGACAGAATATGAAGGTAACCCATGTTTACACAGAAAACATAAAAGACAGACAAGGCCAGCTGATACACAGGAATACCATCATCTGCAGATTCCTCTCCGAACTACATGCCATCCTGTCTTGGAACTTTAGCACAGTTCATTCACTGTCAATGAGTCAAAATTCTGGAGTTCCCAGCCTATCAGTATGGATGTAAGGAGGACAGGTCTCGGTGGGCAGAGAAAGCAGGTTCACTGGTGCAAGAATTGGCTGAAACAATGGGTCCAACAATGACAGTGCTGTTGGTGTACTTTAGAAGGGAAATAGAAGCAGATTCTTTAAGTTTGGCAAAATTGTGGAGAAACCATCTTGAGAGGAGCTAAGGTCAGTGACAGTCCTGGAAAAAAAATTGTTTGATGTTCAATGTGGGATGATGATCTGGAGACAGGTCCAGAGCCTACAATGTTAATTGCATGTCTCTCTCTCCCTCATGCTGACTGACCCACTGCATAATTTTCTGTCTATATTTCAGATTTCGAGCATCCACATATTTAGCTTTTGCTCTGCTTTTCCATCACTCACTCATCCTCTACTTATCTTCATTATCCTGTCATGTTCATAAAAGTTGTTGGCTTCAGATATTGCTAATTTTATTACAAGTAATGTTCAAAAAATTATTTTAAAATAATTTTGTTGAACCCTTTGCTCACTATCATTCATTCATTCATTATCACCTCCATCTATTTAACAAGAACTAGTTTCTGTTCGTGCTTCCCAATTCATAACATTTCTCAAAGCTGTTTTGCATATTCATACACTGTTACCATCTTAATATTAGGTCCTTCTGCAGCAAGATTTTTATTGACATGACATGAAGTCAGCTGTCAAGAATGAATCAGAAAGACCTCACTTGAATTCAGGTGATTGAAATACAGAAATTCCAAATCACAAAATGAATCCCAATGGTTATAAGAATACACACAATATATGCACATTCTGGGACTGCAATGTGCAATCCATAGAATCAAATTTCACTATTTTAACTGGCTTGTCAGATTGAAAATATCAACAGAACAAATCCCAGTATGAATCATTGAGCTGGAGGCTCTAACCTATCTCATTGCAGTTACAAGTACATTTATAAGGAAGTTCCCAGACCACTTTACAATGTTGCAATTTATGTGGGAAATGTTACTATTGGACTTTTATTCATAGACAAATTGAGATAACCTTTAATATGTTGGTGATCATTTGCAAATATTGATATCCTAATGTTATTATTGTCCACCATGTTACGGGTGTTTTGTCCTCTACATTTAATCAATGCCAGTTATGACCAAACAGAACTAGTTTTTTTTTAGATTAGATTAGATTACTTACAGTGTGGAAACAGGCCCTTCGGCCCAACAAGTCCACACCGCCCCGCCGAAGCGCAACCCACCCATATCCCTACATTTACCCCTTACCTAACACTAGGGGCAATTTAGCATGGCCAATTCACCTGACCTGCACATCTTTGGACTGTGGGAGGAAACCGGAGCACCCGGAGGAAACCCACGCAGACACGGGGAGAACGTGCAAACTCCACACAGTTAGTCACCTGAGGCGGGAATTGAACCCGGATCTCTGGCGCTGTGAGGCAACAGTGCTAACCACTGTGCCACCGTGATGGTAACTAGATATCTTTAATATAGCAACATCATTTGCTTGTAATATCGAAGTGTAGGGTTGAAAATTAGGGAAAATGAGAAGACGTAGAATAATCGCCCAAGTACTTTCCAAAATGATTTAAAGTTTGGAAAAGAAAATTCTGTATGTATTAGTTGACCATTTTAAAGTAAATGATTAATCTAAGACTCAGGCAAAAGATGAATATTTTAACAGTGTGAAATGTACAATTTAGAAAGGTCAAATGTCGAGATTTAAATCAAAGGGAAAGGTAATTAGGGTTTGAAAGTTAAAGATAACACTTGACATAAAAGTTTACTAATGGCATTAAAATAACAAAATTCACAGTCAGTGGAAAATAACAGCTTCTTTAGCTTGGCACCATACTGCAATTTAAGGAACTGCAAATATCTATATGGTAACTTCAGCAAAATACTGTGTAAATTGCACAAATTGGTTTTATACAATGGCAAATAGGGTATTGGAGCTTGGAGATAGCTTGACACCTATTTTTAAGTTCCAACTTTTACTTCAGCTGTTTGACAGGGACAGTAGGCTGCTTTGGGAAATCTTCACCATGGGAAGAAAGATTGTGGTGTATTGTCTTGGAATCAAATTGTCTTTGTAGTTTGTGTGGACAACTACCTCATACACCGACATTGCTAGAGGGCACCATATGCATGTTTATGTCAATTATTGCAAGCTCAATCCTAACTTGTTTGTCTATTTCCTTTTCCTCCTTTACTGTAGTGAATCTGATTCCAAATCTTTGATCAAGGAATACTAATATATTTTCCAGGCTGATTTGGATCACTTCAATCTTATTCATATCTCTTGCCATGTAAGGATTCCAGACACATACTGCATAATCCAGCTTTGGACAAACAGGAGTTTGATAAACAATATCTCTGATGTTTCCATTGCAATACCAAGGACTCCTTCTCAGAAATCCAGGAATCCAGTTTGTTTGATGGTTATCTGCAGAATGTGGAAAGCTGTTTGAAGATTTACTTAAAGATGAACAGTCAGGTACAGTGTATTTATCTATCAGAGAAATGTATTACATAATTTAAAGCTATCTGATGGTGATTCCTTTTATTGATGATATCCATGACATAGCATTTGATACCAAAAAATACTATCTTCCAATGATCCTGACAGTTATGCTACACTTGATAATCATCTGACAATGAACTAATATAGCGTGAGTTTTTCCTGATGCATAAACCACACAAATAGCCATACTCTGATTTTTAATTTGTTGGGAAAGTTGTTTGTGTCTGTCAAAAAGACTAAAGGTCCCAACACAGTTGTTGGGTGGCACGCCATAGAAAAATCTCAAGGAGATGGTGATTCCTCATCACACATCACTGTATCATCTGCGGGTAGGCAATTCAATTGAGTGATTTTTCCCCTTGATTCCAGAGTAGTGGTGTTTGAAAACAAGGAAATTTGTCAGCAGTGTTTTGCAGAGATTTATAATTTTGTGGGAATATTTCACAAAATGTATGATTTGTTTTCTGGAATTCCAACATTAAGAGTGCTGCTCATAGCTAAGCTGAACAGTCTTGTAACCTGTGTGTCACGACTGAAGCTTCTGATCAAGTGCTTGAAGTGGAAGATAGCACATGCATAAAGAGACAGAAGTTTGGACTATTACCTGAAAACATACAGAAATTAAATGTTAACACTATTGGCTGCAAAGCTGTGAATATAACTAAACTCTGAGCGCATGGGAATCTCAGCTATAGATCAGTTACAGGGTAATAGCAGATTAGTAAGGAAGCTAATTGATATCAAATATAAACAACTCTATTTAAGGAAGTCTGTAAGGGGAAGCCTGGGAACTAGAGACTTGTGAGTCTGACATTGGTGGTGGACAACTTGCTGGAGATGATTCTGGAAGGCAGGCATTTGCATGCATTTGAAGAGGAAAAGATTGATTAGGGATAGTCAGCATGGTTTTGTGTGAGGGAAATCATGTCTTACAAACTTAGAGGTTTTATTTGAAATAGCAACCAAAAAGATTGAGGGCAGCTCGGTAGGCAATATTTATTTGGAGGCGAGAGTGTGGTGCTGGAAAAGCACAGCAGGTCAGGCAGCATCCGAGGAGCAGGAGAATGGACATTTCAGACAAAAGTCCTTCATCAGGGAAGAGGCTCAGAGCCTAGGCAGTGGAGAGATAAATGGGAGGCGGGTGAGACTGGGGGCGAGGTAGCTGAGAGTGTGATAGGTGGATGGAGGAGAGGTTAATGGTCATAGGTCGGAGGGGAGGGTGGAGCCGATAGGTGGAAAGGAAGATGGACAGGTCATGAGGGTGGTGCTGAGTTGGGGGTTGGAACTGGGATGGGGTGGGGTGGGGGTGGGGGCGGGGGAGGGGAAATGAGGAAACTGGTGAAATCCACACATGGGGTTGGAGGGTCCTGAGGCGGAAGATGAGGCGTTCTTCCTCCACGCATCGGGTGGTTAGAGAGTGGTGATGGAGGAGACCCAGGACCTGCATGTCCTCAGTGAAGTGGGAGGGGGAGTTGAAGTGTTTGGACACAGGGCAGTGGGGTTGGTTAGTGCGGGTGTCCTGGAGATGTTCTCTGAAGCGCACTGAGAGTAAATTGTTTATTTAGACTTTAGTAAAGCCTGTGATTAGATTCTGCACAGTAGACTAATTAATAAAGTTGAAAAATGTGGCACGAGTAAAGCACAACCGGTCAGGCAGCATCTGAGGAGCAGGAAAATCGTCATTTCGGGCAAAAGCCCTTCATCAGGAATGTGGGCCCACATTCTTTATGAAAGGCTTATGCCTGAAACATCGATGCTGCCTGACCTGTGTTTTTCCAGCACCACAATTTTCGATTCTGATCTCCAACATCTGCAGACCTCACTTTCTCCTAATTAATAAAGTTAGATGACAAGGTTTTCAGGGTGACCTTGCCAACTGGCTACAAAATTGTTTGGAGATGGAGGGTTGTTTTTAAAACTGGAGGCCTTTGATCAGCGGTGTTCCATGGGGATCATACTGGGTGCACTTTTGATTGTCATCAGTAGAAATAATTCAGATGAGAGTATATGAGGCATGGCTAGTAAGTTTGTGGATGACAGCAAAATTGGTGGCATAGTGGACAGTGAAGAAGGTTTCTAAAATTACAAAGTGAACTTCATCAATTGGGTCAATGGGCTGGGGAATGGCAGATGGAGTCTAATTTGGATAAATGAGAGGTATTGCATTTTGGTAATACAAACAAGGGCAGGACTTATACAATTGAAAACAGGATCTTGGATAGTGTTATAGAACAGCGAGACCTAGGAGTTCAAGTACATAATTCTTTGAAGTTTGCATCATGTATAGGGTAGTTGAGAAACCATTTAGCATGCTTGTCTTCATTGTTCAGACCTTTGAGTACAGGAGTTGGGACATCATGTTGAGGTTGTACAGGATGTTGGTGAGGCCTCTCCTGGAGTACTGCATGCAGTTCTGGCTCCACTGTTATTGGAAGGATATCCTTAAATTGGAGAATGTTCAGAAAAGATTTACCAAGATATTGCCAGAAAAGGAGGGTTTGAGATATAAAAAATAGGCTGGAACATTTTTTACCGTGGTGTAGGAGGTTGAGGGATGACCATATAGAAGTTTATAAAATCATGAGGGACATAGAGAAGGTGAATAGCAAAGGTCTTTTCCCTAAGGTGGAGAGGTTCAAAACTAGGGGGCATACTCTTAAAGTGAGAGCAGAAAAATTGAAAAAAGGACGTGAATGGCAACGCTTTTTTTTGTGGAGTGGTTACTGTGTGAAATGAGGAAGTGATGGATCAAGGTACAGTTACAACATTTAAAAGACATTTGGATAACCACATGAACTGGAAAGATTTGGAGAGATATGGGCCAAACACAGGCAGATGGGACTAGTTTAGTTTAGGAACATGGTTGTTGTGGACTAGTTAGACCAAAGGGTCTGTTTCCATGCTGCATGCGTCTATGACTCTAAGCAGAAATGATATGCAATATAAGTTAAAATAGTAAAATGTAAATGTTGAAAAAAAGGAAAAACTGTATGTGAGAATATGAAGGAAAAGCTTAAACATTATTATTACTTCCTTCTTCTCAGTATTGTTTAAAAGTACAGAATCAGAGTATTTACAGCATGGAAAGAGGTCCTTTAGCCCATTGGTCCATGCTGGTCATTAAACATTTTATTCCAGTCACATAGAGTCATGGGGTCATAGAGATGTACAGCATGGAAACAGACTCTTCGGTCAAACCCATCCACGCCGACCAGATATCGCAACCCAATCTAGTCCCACCTGCCAGCACCCAGCCCATATCCCTCCAAACCTTTCCTATTCATATACTCATCCAAATGCCTCTTAAATGTTGCAATTGTACCAGCCTCCACCACATCCTCTGGTAGCTCATTCCATACACGTGTCACCCTCTGCATGAAAAAGTTGCCCCTTAGGTCTCTTTTATATCTTTCCCCTCTAACCCTAAACCTCTGCCCTCTAGTTCTGGAATCCCCGACCCCAGGGAAAAGACTTTGTCTATTTGTCCTATCCATGCCCCTCATAATTTTGTAAACCTCTATAAGGTCACCCCTCAGCCTCTGACACTCCAGGGAAAACAGCCCCAGCCTGTTCAGCTTCTCCCTATAGCTCAAATCCTCCAACCCTGGCAACATCCTTGTAAATCTTTTCTGAACCCTTTCAAGTTTCACAAAATCTTTCTGATAGGAAGGAGACCAGAATTGCACGCAATATTCCAACAGTGGCCTAACCAATGTCCTGTACAACCGCAACATGACCGCCCAACTCCTGTACTCAATATTCTGACCAATAAAGGAAAGCATACCAAACGCCTTCTTCACTATCCTATTTACCTGTAACTCCACTTTCAAGAAGCTATGAACCTGCACTCCAAGGTCTCTTTGTTCAGCAACACTCCCTAGGACCTTACCATTAAGTGTATAATTCCTGCCAAGATTTGCTATCCCAAAATGCAGCACCTCGCATTTATCTGAATTAAACTCCATCTGCCACTTCTCAGCCCATTGGCCCATTTGGTCCAAATCCAGTTGTAATCTGAGGGAACCCTCTTCGCTGTCCACTACACCTCCAATTTTGGTGTCATCTGCAAACTTACTAACTGTACCTCTTATGCTCGCATCCAAATCATTCGTGTAAATGACAAAAAGTAGAGGACCCAGCCCTGATCCTTGCGGCACTCCACTGGTCACAGGCCTCCAGTCTGAAAAACAACCCTCCACCACCATCCTCTGTCTTCTACCTTTGAGCCAGTTCTGTATCCAAATGGCTAGTTCTCCCTGTATTCCATGAGATCTAACCCTGCTAATCAGTCTACCATGGGGAACCTTGTCAAATGCCTTACTGAAGTCCATATAGATCACATCTACTGCTCTGCCCTCATCAATCTTCTTTGTTACTTCTTCAAAAAACTCAATCAAGTTTGTGAGACATGATTTCCCTCACAGAAAACCATGCTGACTATCCCTAATCTGGCCTGTATGCCTTGTTAGTCTATCTAAATACTTCTCCGATTTCTTGAGGTCTCCCACCTGTATTACATTTTCAGGCAGTGAGTTCCAAATTTCCACAACCCTCTGGATGAAAATATTTTTACTCAAACCTCCTCCTCTAAGCCTCCTACTCCTTACCTTAAAGTGTGTCCCTGGTTATTGAACAGTCTTCTAAGCAGAATAGTTCTTCCATATCTACCCTAACTATGCTCCTCAAAACTTTGTAAGATTCAATTAGATCCCCCTTCAACCTTCACTGTTTTAATGAAAACCACCTTGGACTATCTAGTCACTCTTAATAGCTGAATCACAGCAATTCAGGCAGCATCATGATAAATCCCTTCTGCACCCCCTCTAACATAATTACATCCCTCCTATTATGTGCCAAAAAGAACTGCACACAGTACTTCAGCTCGGGGCTAACGAACATTACATACAGCTCTATTGTAACCTGCTCGCTCTTGTATTCAATGCCTTGTCTAATAAAGGCAAGTATGCCATCTCATTCAACTAACCTATCTACCTGTTGTGCTGTTGTCAATGATCTAAGGGCGTGCAAACTGAAGTCCTTCTGATACAAGAAGTCAACTGAACTAATGTCTGATTCCAGTGACCCTTCTTCAGGCTGAAACTGCTCTGCTCTCTCTCCACAGACACTGCCAGGATCCAGATGAAGTATGGTGAGCAGTTTTACTTTGAAGGTCCCTCTGATGCTCTATACTTCTTAGGGTTTGTCCATTTCGATTGTACTCCCTTGCCTTGTTAGATCCCAAAAATGGATCACCTCACACCTGTCAAGATTAAATTCCATTTGCCATTGTTAAGTCGGTTGTACCAGCCCTGCTACATAGTCCTGTTGTCTAAGGCTTTCCTGCTCGCTTTTTAACGCACCGCCAATTTTTGCGTCAATGGCAAACTTACTGATCAAACCTCCAATATTCATGTCTAGATCATTAGTGTATACAACAAACAGCAAGGGATCCAGCACTGAATTCTGTCGCATGCCACAGGACACAGACTTCCGGTAATTAAAAAAAAAACCTTTGTTAGAATCAGATAGTACAGAAAAGGCCCTTCAGCCTGTCGTGTCTGTACTCCCAAAAATATACCACTACCTGCCCTTGTTCCACTTTATTGCTATTTGAAACACCCTAATGGAACTTACAGGTCCTTTATTTCAGAATCCAAGGGTAGCACCAGAACATAAGGAGGGCAGTCATCCATCACAACTGTGCCAGCTCTGAGTTAGTGCAGTCCAGCTCATCCCACTCACCTGATTCTTCCTCATCCCTCCTTGACTTCTCTCTCCATTTTCCAGCATTTACATAAGAACTTAACAAATACAAGCCGGAGAAAAACATTTGATCCTTCAATCCACTCGATAAGATCACAAATGACCTTTTCTCTCGAAGCTAACAAAATTCATAGCTTTCTGTGGCAGAGAATGTGGTAGAAATTCCTCCTGATCTCAGTCCTAAGTGGCTAACCTCTTGGTGTGAGGTTATGACCCTATGTTTTAGATTCTACAGCCAGAAAAAAACATTAACTCTGTCTATACTGTCAAACTCCTTACAAACTGTGTATATTTCAACGAGATCGCCAGTAAAATTTCCAAATTTCAGGAAATATTGGTCAAGATGACTCAATATTTCCTCAGATAGCTATCCACCTCATTCCAGGAGCCACAGAAGGGTGAATCTTTATTACACTCCTTCTTTGAAAGGCATTAAGTCCTTCTTTAGATAAAGAGGCCAAAATTGCAAATTTTACTCCTGACATGGTCCAACCACTTGTTTGTACAGTTGCGACAAAAGCTCTTTGGAAATGCTGAAGGTGGAAATCTGAAATAAAGACAGAAAATGTCAGAAATATTCAACAGGTACAGTAACATCTGCAGTGAGTGAAATGATCACTTTTTGTCATAAAGACCCATGGTATTCAACATTGTCCTTCAGCGAATGAAATCTACCATCTCTACCTGGTCTGTGACTCCAGACCCACAGCAATCACCCTCAGTGACTGACTCTTAACTGCTCTCAGAAATAGGCTGGTGAGCTATTCAAATCAAGGGCAGGTAGTGACACGTAATAAATGCTGTCTTGTGAGTGGTGTCTACATCCCATGAAAGAATTTTTAAAAAACTCAACCTGTCTATACACTTGTGTCCTCCTCCTGGGCAGCACCGTAGCTCAGTGGTGAGCACTGCTGCCTCACAGCACCAGGGTCTCAGGTTCAATCCCAGCCTCAGGTGACCGTCTGTATGGAGTTTGCACATTCTCCCTATTTCTGTGTGGGTTTCCTCCCACAGTCCAAAGATATGTGGGTCAGGTGAATTGGCTATGATAAATTGCCCAGAGTGTTAGGTGCATTAGTCAGAGGGAAATGGGTCTGAGTGGGTTACTCTTTGGAGAGACAGTATAGACTTGTTGGGTCGAAGGACATGTTTCCACATTATAGCTAATCATATTTTCCAATATGTTGTGTCATTGCAAATCCTGGTTAATTTGAGGCACTAAACATACCATGGAGAAAGACTTGGGAACGTGGGAGATTAGTGGTTATATCTTGGGGACAGTCCATATCACAGTAGAGGAGGTGTTAGATGTATCAGAATGCACAAAGGTCCTGACCAGAGATATCCAACAATACTGCAAGAGGCTAGGGAAGAAATTGCAGGAGCCCAGTTTGACACTTTTGCATCAGACTGGAGGGTAGCAAATGTTGTGCCATTATTCAAGGAGGGTTGCAAAGAAAAACCTGGGATCTATAGACCAGTAAGCTTAATATCTGTGGTGGGTAAGTTACTTGAGAAGATTCTGAGAGAAAAGATATACATCCACTTGGAAAGACAGGGTTTGATGAGGAGTAGTCAACATGGCTTTGTGAGTGGGATATCATTCCTCACAAATTTGTTAGAGCTATTTTAAGTGACCAGGAAGGTGGTCAAGGGCAGGACAGTAGATGTAGTCTGTATGGATTTCAGTAAGACCTTTGATAAGGTTCCAGATGCTAGGCTGTTCTGGAAGGTTAGATCACATAGATTCCAGGGTGAGCTGACAAATTTGATACAAAATTGGCTTGATGGTAGGAAGCAGAGGGTAATAGTGGAAGGATGCTTGTCAGACTGGAGGCCTGTGACTACTGGAGTGCCTCAGGGGTCAGTGGTGGGCCCTTTACTTTTTGTTATCTATATTAATGATCTGAATGAGAATGTACATGATTAGTAAGTTTGCTAATGACACTAAAATAGCTAGTACCTTGAACAGTGAGGAAGGTTATCAGAAATTACAGCAGGACCTTGATCAGCTGGAAAGTGGGCGAGAAATGGCAAATGGAGTTTAATATAGATAAATGTAAGGTCTGGCATTTTGGAAAGTCGAATCGAGATAGGAGTTCCATGGTGAATGGTAGGGCCTTAAGGAGTGTAATGAAACAGAGGAATCTTGGAGTTCAGGTTCATAGTTCTCTGAAAGTGATGCCACAGGTAGGCAGGGCAGGGAAGAAGGCTTTTAGCACACTGGCCTTCATGAGTCAGGATATGGAGTATAGATGTTGGGAAGTTATGTTGCAGATATACAGGACATTGGTGAGGCCGCACTTGGAGTACTGTGTTCAATTTTGGTCACCTTGCTACAGGAAGGACATTATTGAACTGGAAAGAATGCAGAAGAAATTTACAAGGATGTTGCCAGGACTCAAGGGTCTGAGTAAAACGAACGTTGGACAAGCTAGGACCTTTTTCTTTAGAACCTAGGAGACTGAGGGGGGGGAAAAAAAGAGTGTATAAGATCATTAGAGGCATGGATAGGGTGAATGCACTCAGTCTTTTTCCCAGGGTTGGGAATTGAGGAGTAGGGGGCATCAGTTTAAGGTTAGAGGAAAAAGAATAAAAGGGAACCTGAGGGGCACTTTTTTTAAAAAGGGAGGATGACACACATATGGAATGAGCTGCCAACAGAAGTGGTTGAGGCAGGTACATTAACAACATTTAAAAGGCATTTGGACAAGTACATGGATATGAAAGAATTAGAAGCATCTGGGGCAAGTGCAGGGAAATGGGGTTAGCGTGGACATTTTGATTGGCATGGATTAGTTTGAGCCAATGGGCCTGTCTCTGTGCAGTAGGACTCTATGATTCTACATGAGAAAGGAACTATACCACGGTGCTACCAGGTCACATCACTCGAGGTCTGTAGGACTCCAGATAAGATGCCCTCTGTTACTACCCCTCTACATTTAATTTATGTTCAACAAAGTCTGTTACTACTGTTCACTCAAGAATTTAGAACTCTTAATTCTAAACCACCGTAACAATGAGCAAACTCTCAAAGTAAAAATCTTAAAGTGAAACCTAGTAATGGTTAATTGCAAGGCCAGTCCAGGAATCCACACCTAGAGAAGGGGAAATACCCAAAACAAAGCTCAGGAATGACAATCTAGCTGGTTAATGATTACCAAAATGGAAACTTGAAAGATAAATACAGAGGCCGGTATCACATTGCCATCACTCTTTATCAAGTTACATATAGTACACCATCTGTAGCCAGCTCAAGAGTCAGACTCCTGAACTGAGGAGAGTCCATATCTCAGTTTATATTGGCCAGCCAGGGCGGTCCCAATTAGCCCAGGTTAACAACCCCAATCAAGGACCTTGTTGTTAATGAGATCCACCTGGTATGAATAAAATTTTCTACACTCATTGTTTCTTCACTGTGTCCTACACCTACATGTACATAATACGGTTGCTGGGGAGAAATAAGCACTACCACTGTTGCCGATAGTGTTGGGAGAAAGAGAAAATCAAAATGAGGTCCACCTGGTTCCAATCACTAGACCTGTTAGGGGTTTGACATTCTGAAGTGGATTTTACATTGCAAGATGAAGTGCCTTTTGCTGGCAGGTTAAAGTTTGCAAACGAAACAGGTCTTTTATGCAAAAGAACAGAAAATGCACTAGGCTCCAGGGGCAGTCCTGTTCATCAATTAGAAAGTTACTATTGGGCCAGCACAATGGGCAAACATATTGGGAAGAAAGCACTGGTGATGAGCAACATTGCTTATTGTCTGTGTTGTAATGGGGAGAAGCCCACATTATTGTAGCCCTTGCCTACCATAGGATAAGCTTTTTTCAGATGGTTTGCTGAAATAGCAAGATGAAAATACAATCTCTAATTAGAAAGCTTAAATTCAGAACATGTTGGTTTGCAGCAGTACATGGAGTAAATGTCTCAAGGACCAAGATGAATAGATGCATTCTTCTTGCGTGAAGAATTATAACCTGTGAAACAAACTTCTTGTATGTAGGCAGTTTAACAAATGGCAGAAAAAAACTAATTTCAAATTGGTACAGTGTGGATATCTTGGTTCTATCAGATGCTATGAAAAAGGGATTATTCAGACCATTGTGATTAAGAATCATGATTAATTGTTATATTATTATTTGGAAAATTGGGTTCTAAAGTGGACATATAACGTTACATTTGATTCTTATACAAAGGAAGGACCTAGTTATAATTTAACATTTCAGTCCTGGAAGTGGTAATAAGTGTCTGACATTTTGATTAGTTTAGCACTTTACTAACAAGAGGTGAAGAGAAAAAAATGTGGTCTGTTGCATAGAAACAAGGTGCCCTATGAAACAAGAAAACAAGAGATAGAAACTAGAGTAACACACCCTGAAGAAGAATCATACCAGACTCAAAATGTTAACTCTGTTCCTCTCTCCACCAGATGCTGTCAAACCTATTGGCTTTCTCTATTTAGGAAGTGGAGGTGTCAGTGTTGAACTGGGATGTACAGGGTCAGAAGTCACATGATTAAAGTCCAACAGATTTGTTTGAAATCGCAAGCTTTCAGAGTGCTGCGATTTCAAAGAAACCTGTTAGACTGTAATCTGGTGTCGTGTGACTTCTGTTGATGTTAAAGATCAAAACTAGTTCTTCAACAGAAAGCCAGAAAAACATCCAGTAGCTCAGTGATTGTGCAGGCATCTTTCAGAGAGTAAAGGCAGTAGTGCACCTCAATAGTCAGCACAGGAGAAAAATATCCTGAGAAGTTCCAGAAACAAAAGACTGTGGGAAAGGAGTCTAAAGTACCCACGTTGAAAAATAAGTGATCAGTGTTAGCTATTTTAGAATCTCAGGCAGAAATGCTATCAAATTAATGTACAGGGCTTCAGATAATTGGTGTCGAGACTGGTGCTAGGAAAGCATAGCAGGTCAGGCAGCATCCGAAATGTTGATTCTCCTGCTCCTCAGATGCTGCTCGATCTGCTGTGCTTTTCCAGCACCACACTCTCGACTCTGATCTCCAGCATCTGCACTTTCTGCTTCTGGTAATGAACACAGTACAGCCATTCTAACTGCAAAAGGAGCTTTTACTGTAGACAGAGTGTGCCCTTTCATTGACGTTTAAGAGTCTGCAAGGTTGCTGTTAAGGAATAAGGATGTGAATCTTTATTTTTAAAATTAGTAATAAAACAGTACAGCTAGTTCTTGTTTGATGTAATAGTTTTGTTTGTCTGTAACAAACGTTCTTCCTTGTGGTAACGATATATTGACAGCCTCTTGTGAACACCTTCAGTAGCTAACTACCATGTAACCAAATTGTAAAAAACCATCACTTCTGCTCTTTCCCGGGTTTCCCTCTGGGATCTGACTTCTCTCGTGTTACCATCAATTGTTATCAAAATAGAATTCTCTATTACACTTTGGATCTTGTAGTTAGAGGAATTAACATAAAAGGCGATGTGCATTCTTCACCATTTTTGTTCGCCAATGAAATGTTAATATTGCTGGCTCGACCAGTATTTTATTGCTTATCCTTAACTGGCCTAAGTATCAATCACATTGCTGTATCGCTCAAGTCACATATAGACCAGAGCGATTAAGAATGACAGGCTTCCTTCCATAAAAGAGTATTAATGAATCAAATGGGTTTTTTTTAAACCAATGGTTTTGTGTTTCTTTTTTAAATTTCATATTTTAGTGCAGTTTGAATTCACTAATCTGCCATGATGGAATTTGAACCTGTGACTCAGACCACGAGCCTTGGGGGCCATATCACTAGTCCAGTGACATTATACTCTGTAGATGGATCCATAATGCCAACGAGGAGGGGATTTTGAGCCAGTGACACCAAAAGAAAAGCAAATAGTAGTGAATGTTGTTCACTGATGATCGCACATTCCCATTTCTGTCCGAATGATGAAACAGTTGAAGGGGGCCTGTACTTGGAACATTACCCTGGTAAAAACAATGACTGCAGATGCTGGAAACCAGATTCTGGAATTGAGTGGTGCTGGAAAAGCACAGCAGTTCCGGCAGCATCCGAAGAGCAGAAAAATCGACGTTTCGGGCAAAAGCCCTTCATCAGGAATACAGGCAGAGGCACTCTGCCTGTATTGCTGATGAAGGGCTTTTGCCCAAAACGTCGATTTTCCTGCTCCTCAGATGTTGCCGGAACTGCTGTGCTTTTCCAGCACCACTCTATTCTTGGAACATTACCCTGAAGAGCTGTTGCAGAGATACCCTGGAGCTGAGATGACTGACCTCCAATAACTACAATCATCTTCCTTTGTGCAAGGTATGAGTCCAGCCAACAGAGAATTTCTCCCCCTCTTCCCACCGACTCCAGTTTTATTAGGGTTCCTTGACACCACACTTGATTAATTATGGTCTTGATGTCGAAGACAGGCACTCTTGTCTTCCCTCTGGAATTTCGTTCCTTTGTCCAAGTTTGAACCAAGGCTGTATGAGGTCAGGATTTGCACTTGCACAGTCCAAATTAAGTGTCTATGAACAGGTTATTGTTACGCAAGATATGGAGATGCCGGTGTTGGGCTGGGGTGTACAAAGATAAAAGTCACACTAGCTTTCAGAGTGCTGCTCCTTCATCAGGTGGTTGTGGAGGCCACAATTGTAAGACACAGAACTTGTAGCAAATGTTTACAGTGTGATGTAACTGAAATTATACATTGAAAAATTCTTTGATTGTTTGTTAAGTCTCTCATCTGTTAGAATGACCATGTTAGCTTCATTCTTTCACAGGTAAATTGCAAAACCTTTTTTTAAAAGTTCCATTCTCAAGTGAACTTTAACAATTGGTATCAGCCCAGACAATGTATTGGGTATCAGCACCTCTCTGTGCTGTTGTCTGTGCCATAATGTTTAAACTGATTCTAATCTAAAAAATGAATTAACAGAATCTTCATGGATTCATGCAGTTTTTGAGCAAAGTACAATGTAACTGTGCAAGTACAAATTCACCCACAAACTTGTATGTGTGTGTGTATGTGTGTGTGTGTTGGAGGTGGATGGGGAGCAGGTGGTGGTGGGTGGAGTTGAGAGTGTGTGTGTGTGTGTGTGTGTGTGTGTGTGTGTGTGTGTGTTTGTGTGTGTGTTGCAATGTGACATGAACCCAGGGTCCTAGTTAAGGCCCTCCCTATGGTTAGCGAACTTG
Organism: Chiloscyllium punctatum; assembly: GCF_047496795.1. NCBI lineage: Eukaryota > Metazoa > Chordata > Chondrichthyes > Orectolobiformes > Hemiscylliidae > Chiloscyllium > Chiloscyllium punctatum. The sequence goes on along the minus strand of NC_092745.1, from coordinate 106,945,136 downwards.
GTTATAGTCTCTGCTCAGCCACTTTTCGCTGCTGCCTGTCCTGAAGTCCGCCTTGGAGGATGGTCACCCAAAGGTCCAAAGTCGAATGTCCCGGACCACTGAAGTGTTCCTCAACTGGGAGGGAACATTCCTGTCTGTTGATTGTTCTGCGGTGCCCATTCACCCTTTACCGTATCCTTTGCTCAGTTTCCCCGATGTACCATGATGCCTCAGGGCATCCTTGCCTTCAGCATACGAGATAGACAACATTGGCTGAGTCACATGAGTACCTGCCACGTACATGGTGGGAGGTGTCCCCCATAAATAATGGTGGTATCCATGTCTACACTGTCACGTCTTGCAGCGTCAACCGTGACAGGGTTGTATGGCATTGTCCTGAAAGCCAGGCAGCTTGCTATGAACAATGATCTGTTTAAGGTTGGGTGGTTGTTTAAAGGTGAGCAGTGGAGGTGTGGAGAAGGTCTTGGCGGGGTGTTCATCCTCTTGGTAATGTGTTTCAGGCTGCGAAGAATATGGCGTAGGTTTTCGGCTCCTGGGAAGTACTGATGTCTGTGTCGATATGGATGATCTCGGAGATCCTCTCCACTTTAAGCTGGCAATTAGTGGTGTCGATAGTAGTCACGGTATGGAGACGCTGGTGAAGGACTGGGGTGTACAAAGTTAGAAATCACACAACACCAGGTTATAGTCCAACAGGTTTAATTGGAAGGACTAACTTTTAGACCACTGTTGTGTTATATTAGCCATTTTCCAGTCGTCTGTGAACCTCCCTGACGTAGTGATTCCTGAAAGATCATCACCAGTGCCTCCACTATCTGCTCAGGTATCTCCTTCAAAACTCTGGGGTGTAATCCATCTGATATGTTAATGTATCCACCTTCAGATATTTCAGATTCCCTTGCACTCTTGCCTCAGTGATGGCCATTCCACTCATTTTTGTCCCCAACTCTCTTGAAGTTCTGGTATGCTATCAGCATCTTCCACTGTGAAAATTTATGCAAAGTACCTGTTCAGCTTCTCTGGCATTTCTTCGTTTCCCCTTACTACTACTTCAGTCTCATTTTCCAGCAGCCCAATGTCCACTCTTGCTTTTCTCTTACCTTTTTAGATATCTAAAAATAAAACTCTTGCAATCTTCTTTCAAATTAGCCAGCTTACTCTTTCATTTCATCTTCTCCCTCACTTATTACTTTTTTAGTTATCCTCTGCTGGTTTTTAAAAGGCTTCCCGGTGTTCCGGTTTCCCAATAATCTGCACCATATTGTATATTTTTACTTTTGTTTTTATGATGTCCATGACTTCCTTTGTCAGCCATAGTTGCCTCATCCTCCCCTTAGTATGTTTCTTCTTCCTTGGAATGAATCTCTGCTGTGGGTCCTGAATTAATCCCAGAAACCCCTGCCATTGCTGCTCCACCACCTTCTAGGCTCCCTTTCCAATCACCTCTGACCTGCTCCTCCCTTATATCTTTGTAGTTACCTTTACTCAATTGCAAAGACACAAGGGTCATTTCAAAAGCTATTCGTACCATTAAAGTGACAGAATCTGATATATCAAGAATCATACAGACAGAACAAAATCTTCAATCATGCAGGAAAGAGCTCTCAGAGATTCAAACCAAAGTCGTGATCAGAAGCTTCAGGTAGGAAGCATCATGCCACATTAGCAGAGGAAGAAGCCTAAAGGAGGCATTTTTGCTAGCCAGCATCAAGAACATCAATGTGAGCTTGGCATGGTTAAAGAAAAATTTCAAACCTCAGCCAACACCCATCCTGGAGATTAAACTCAAGCTACTAATAAAAAGTTATCCAGACAAGGAGATCCTTAAGTCTAAAGTAAATCACAATCACTTTTGACATGCAAACATTGTTGATCTGCATAGTTTGCCACTGGGGACAGCAAGAGAAACCATTAATAAATTACAGAAATCCTTCAGAGTATTTTCAGTCTCAACAACAGTGGTCAGAAGCTACCAATTCCCTCTCGCAAAGTGTTCGCCTCCATGGAAATGACAAGAATGAATGACCTTATAGAGGTTTACAAAATTATGAAGGGCATGGATTGGATAAATAGACAAAGTATTTTTCCTGGGGTGGGGGAATCCAGAACTAGAGGGCATAGGTTTAGGGTGAGAGGGGAAAGAGGGTGAGAGGGACCTAAGGGGCAACTTTTTAACGCAGAGGGTGGTACATGTATGGAACGAGCTGCCAGAGGAAGTGGTGGAGGCTGGTACAATTGCAACATTTAAAAGGTATTCGGATGGGTATATGAATGGGAAGGGTTTGGAGGGATATGGGCCGGGTGCTGGCAGGAGGGACTAGATTGGGTTGGGATATCTGGTCGGCATGGACGGGTTTGACCGAAGGGTCTATTTCCATGCTGTACATCTCAATGACTCTATGACTCTAATGCAAGTATTATACATGCTGCAAGAGAACAGGGAAATGCTATTGGAGGTGGTACCTCAAGTGAAAGGGACTTCAGAGAGGATACAGGTGGATACAGGTCAATGTAGAAAGGGATGATCGGGTATCGTTTAAAAGACAATTGAAAAAATGTAGTACGAAGTGAATGTATTGAAGAAAAGCGATTAAACATATCTGAGAGTGGTAAGTAATCATGACATTAGATCACATCGAACAGCAGGCTAGGTCTGTGGGACTCCAAATAAGATGTCCCCACCATCTTCTAAATATAATCATTTTCAGCAAAAACAGGGACTGTTCTGTCAAGAGTAAAGATCTCACACTGAGTGAGTGACCCCTGTATTCCACCTGGTACCTTCCTTTATTGAGGTTTATTTTCCAGTTACAGACCCATTCTCTCAGTTTATTACCGTTTTTTTGCACTTTGTGCCAGCCTTTCGTATTAATTATTTAAATCGCTCAATCTGACATTGACCACAAAGTTTGAAATTGTGCTTCCAATTCCAAAGTCTTAATCATTGTGTAAATGATCCCACCCAGAAACTTGTCGAACATTCACTTCACTCTTGTATTCTCACAAGTGTGAGTCTACCACTGCTTTTGCATATCCTTAAAAGCAACCCTGATTAACGCAGGAGATCCTGATAAAACAGAAACAAGTGTGTAGTGTGTGGCTGGACTACTATTCTTTATGTCTGAACTTATAAAGTGTAGAAAGGTCCCTATAAAAGATATTTTGAACTCATAATATGTTTTTAGTTTAAATTTCTTGCTTTTTATACAGCCAAATTCTTAAGAGTGAAATATTACAAAATTTCCTGAAGAAAACTAGCCCTCCATTTAAGCTATTTTAATGAAAAGGAATCCCAGAAAACAATCTTTCTGCTGAAAGATTGTACAATCATCTGATTCCAAACTCCAAGCCACTGATATCCAGATAGATGGATAAGGACAGCTTGGTAATAGATCCTTTCAAGCCTCACTGTTACAGGCATAGTTAGTCACTGACAGATAGACAAGAGCATCTTAATAAGGACTCCTATCAGACCATACTATTTCAGGCAGTTACTCACAGACTGATGGGCAGGAGAAGCTTATCACAAAGACCTTTGAAGTGTCACAATAATTAGTTCAGGTGACACAGATGGACAGGGGGAACCTGTAATAAGTCTATTTAACTTTGCTACATGAGAACACATGCAGCTATTAGATTGGAAGTAGGAAGATGTTGCTCACAATTTCCCTCACGGTGACTAGGAACAGGTATAACATAATGTACCTGTCTATATGTTCGCATTTGTTGAGGAATGAATCTTCTCAGCTCTGTTGCTGAAGACATTGCAGGATATAAATAAACACGCAGTATTCTCTTGGGACTTATTTATTCCATTTTAATTTTACCTGCTGATTCAACGCACGAGCCTCCACTGAAGTTGATGGTGGAAAAGAAGTATTCAACATGAAAGAAGAAAGAGAAAACTCAGCTGGTTTGGTCCAGTTCTAGAAATCTGAGCCAGAAAGTTGCTGTTACAATCAGAGAGATTCATAGAGTTTTGAAAGTTTTAGAAGAAGTATTAATAACCAGAATGAGGTGGAAAATATTATTTAAGTAGCCTGTTTATCACTGTTCTGAGCATTCTAACCTCTTCTGAAATGGATTAACAACCATTCTCAGGGGATTGGTTACAATGGTACAGTTGTTTCTTGTTTAGGTCATTAAAATGAGGAAGCCATGCAGCATCCTGTTGATACACAATCAAATAGAAAAGCAACACAAAAAAATGCACAAATGAGCTTCCCCTGGGAATAATTTCAAATTATTACCACAGCGATCTATCAGCAGTATATGGAGCCAAGGATGTCATTCTGCTGACCTTGTATGGGCTGAAGTATACACTCTGGATAAAGTGGAGAAAAACAGAATAGCAGACAAAACAAACAAAGCACAGATAATGTGATCAGGGTCTGAAGCCCGATTTCTAAGCCTGATATGATTAAAAATTACCTGCTTTCCTTTCTCCATGCTGGAGATGCCCAGAAAGTGACCTCTTGTTACAAGCCAGTCCAAGAATCTTCAGACGCAGCAGCACAAAAGATCCTTGGAGAAACCAATATCTTTTTTTGAGGAAGTGTATAACATTCTGTGATTGAAATGTTCAGTGGCACCATCAGTCACGTTGACAACATCTGTGAAACGGTAATTCTGGAAGGTGAGGGTGGGGTTAGGATGCCAGTTTGGTGAGGGAACTAAGATGCCACATGGATGTGCTGCCAGGTAGCAAGGTCAGTGAACATATATACATGGTGAGTTAGGGTTCAAGTCCTGCTGGCTTGGCTTGGAAGAATGGTGAGTCCTGCCGGGGCAGGATGTTAGATCAGAAAGGGAGAAGGGGTGTGGACTGATATTGGGTTGGGGTCATACTGTGTTGAAGCAATGTTGAGCCAGAATCGGCACAAGGTACTGTTAGGACAAAGGGTTGTTGGATTGGTGTTGGTCAGGACAGGGGTTTGTCAGGTCAGGTGGGAGCTTAAGATTGGGTCCAGAAGTGTCATGGCCAGTGTGCTAAGAGGGTGTCAGCAGAAGGTGCATGAGTTGAGTCCAGGGAGGTCGAGCCGGCAGAATTTTGTTGTGGGTTTTGGCTCAAGGGAATTGTGTCACCTCCAGCAGGTTCAGCTCAGAGTGTGTGTGTGTGTGTGTGTGTGTGTGTATGTGGGGGGGTGGGGGGGGGGGGAATTGGGGGAGCGGGAGGTGGTGGGTGAGTAGGGCAGAGGTGCCAGGGCATGGAAGTAAGATCAGCTGGGAAGAGTGACTGTTGGATTGAGGGGGATTGTCAAGAACCAATAGTGATGGCGCTAAGTCTGACAGGGTTGGGTCAGAAAGCTGTCAGGATGGGTTGAGGGGAGGGCTGGGTTGTGCGGGAGGGGGTTTCGGGTCCGGAAGGTAAGGTATCAAACAGGAACAATTGTGGGGATCAGTGGTGAGTTGGAGATTTGGTGCAATAGTTACACAGAAGTTAGAGTAGGTTTTTAATTTTATAACTTTTCTTGGATAACTATGAACATACTTTGAGTCGGAACCATCTAAACCTTTTGTTTTTAAGGGGCCTTTTCCAAGGGTTGTGTATGCAGGATAATTGCTGATTAGAAGTTCAGATTTCCCCAAGGAATTCCACATGATTTCAATACACAACTCCAGTTTGCACTGCTCCTACCACCACTTGGCTGTTGGAATAGGTTGGCAAACTTTTTCTTGCCAGTAGCCATACTGATGGCTGTAGGCAAAACCTATTCATTTAAAGTGTTTACACAAATCTCCATTAGCTCAGTGATAACATTGGCATTTTAAGTCAGAAATACCTCCTCAGATACACTTCACGTAACTTGATACATTGGTGAAGTTCTATGGAAGTACAAGCAGTGGCCATACTTGGGGTGAAAACTTAAATTCAGATTCTAACTGTTTGTCCAGTGTATAAAAAAAATCCATTGCATATTTGTGAAGAAAGCAATCCCAGTTGTTTTGATCAATGTTCATTCCCCAATAGTATCACCAAAATATATGAACTGATCACTCATCTTAGTGCCAATTATGGAGCTTTGCTGTTTGCACATTGACTGCTGTGCATAACCAATTAACAGTGATCATTACAGTTCGATACCATGACTCATGAGCTTTGAAGGGATATCCTGAGGAAGTTAAAATTCTCTATAGATCTCTCTATTTGACTTTACATAAATCAATTTCAACAATGTACTACAGGAGTTGTTTGTGTATGAATTTAATTTAAAATCAACAGATAATTTAAAATAAATTACTTCAAATTAAAGAGTACATCAAATTATATTCTACTTTAAAAAGAACTCAATAGAAGTAGTGAAATTAGTCATTTTTGAAGAGGGATGTGAATAGCCATGTTGACATTTTGGGAATATCTCTCACAATTGCTTACACTAAGGATTTGGAGACATTGAGCTCTAATATTGACGTAGTCATTGTTTTCCAATTCAGTACGTTGGAGGATCAATCCCATTACAAAAGCTCTGCAAACCTCATTGGTACCTGGAGTTGTGATGCCGCGCAAGTCAATGGTCTGGTAAAGGAGTGCCTGGCAGTAGAGCTATGACTGCAGGGTTAGTTTAGGCATTGATGGCCCAACTGTTATTTATAATGCCACCATCATGCCCAAATCACCCTACATGCAGACCAAACACAAGAACAGATTCTAGAAGACCCAGACCATGCATTTATATTCAAGGCTCAAGACTGAAAGATATTGCCTTGGTCACCAATAGGGAAGTAAATTGCTGAACTTAATTTTAATTTTTCCACCAAGCAATTTCCCACAAGTGTTAAAGAATGATGGAAGCTGTGAGTGTTGGCTTCCAAGGTGGAAAATGAGAATAAATAGAACAATCTTGGTTTTGCAGGCTTTAACAATTGGGAAACCCCAAGGATCAGTACTTCTGTCTAAGCTGGTTACAATCCATGTTAATGATTTGGATGAATTCATACAAACCCACACTCCAGTTCCATGTAATCTACATCACTATGACATAGCACACATATTCACTAGCTATCCTTAGTGGGAATAGTATAATTCATTTTAATCTCCAATCGCTCTGCTGCTAAGAAAAGGTTTAAATGGGATAGAGGAATAAAACTGCAGAAGTTGTCAGTTGCGAGGAGGAGGGAGAAATGGTTAGGGATATATAAAATTCCACCATCATAATATAAAATGGATACAGCAGCACTAGAGAACATGTTTTTAATAAATGGTTACAATGTTAATAGAATGCTTCACATGAAAGGTTAATAAGCTGGCACCTTTTCTGAAGGACAGGCACAACAGAATGTGACCTGATACAGGTCTTGAAGATTAGGAAAGTGTTTGTTAGATAGCATGTTTCCATTTGCTGACAAGACAAAAAATAAGAATCATTAATATAATGCAGTTACTCAGAAATTCAATCGAGAAGTTAGGAGAAACTTGTTTATCCAGAGAATGATTCACACGTGGAATTCATTACAACAGAGAGCTGTTCATATCGTTAGTATAGAAGCATTTAAAAGAAAGATAGATAAACACAAGACAGTGAAACAAATAGGCAGATATGTCAATAAAAAATTAGATAAAGGATGGAAGAGGATCAGTGTGATGCATAAACTGGAGAGTTGATGATACAGTGGTAATGTCGCTTGCCTTGTAATCCAGAAACTCGGCTAATGCTTTGGTTCAAACCATACCATGACATGGCAATTTTAATTTGATTCATAAATCTAAAGATAGACTTAATTCTGTCTTAATGACAATGATTATTGATTGTTCTGATCCACTAGTTCCGTTCAGGAAAAGAATTCTGTTAGCGTACATGTAACTCCAGGCCCACAGTGATGTAGTTAACTTTTACTTCCCTTCACTGAAATTAGATTACTTACAGTGTGGAAACAGGCTCTTCGGCCCAACAAGTCCACACCACCCCGCCGAAGCGCAACCCACCCATACCCTTAACCTAACACTATGGGCAATTTAGCATGGCCAATTCATCCTTGGACTGTGGGAGGAAACCAGAGCACCCGGAGGAAACCCACACAGACACGGGGAGAACGTGCAAACTCCACACAGTCAGTCACCTGAGGCGGGAATTGAACCCGGTCTCTGGCGCTGTGAGGTAGCAGTGCTAACCACTGTGCCACCGTGCCGCCTAGACAAGCAGGCAACTCAGTTCAGGGCAATTAGAAACATAAACAAAAATCACTGGAAAAGCTCATCAGAACTGAAGAAGGGTCACTGGATCTGAAACATTAACTCTGCTTTCTATCCACAAATGCTGCCCAACCTGCAGAACTTTTGCTAGCAAGTTTTGCTTTTGTTTAGGATTTCAACATCCACAGTTTTTTTAAGTTTTGTTGATATGGACAAGAGGTGATGGGCAGGAAATACTGATCTTGCCTGAAACACCAAATCTGGTGATGGTAGAAAACAATAATCACCAGCATGAACCTTTACACTAAATGCCTGGCTCTGTGCTGTGAGTATTTGGTAATAACATGCAATCTAAATCTTTGCAACAATGCAAACTGAGTAACGCCTTTGCATTACAACATCCATATTGATTGTTTGTTACCTACTCTGAAGATAGAATGCAACATCAGTGGATGCATGAGCAATAATTAAAACCAACATTCATATAAAATCAAGAAAGAAACACAATATAAGAAATTGCCATTTGGTGCATCATGTCCAACAATTTCAGACTTTGTAGAGTGTGTTGTATTAGACATGCCAGTTTACCACACTGTATAGGAACTGCTGATCATGATGAAATGTGCTGTCACCATCCTCTTTAAGAATCTTAGAATCTCTACAGTGTGGAACCAGGCCATTTTGGCCCAACCATTTTTCCACACCAACACTCTGAAAAGTATCCCACCCAGACCCATTTCCCCAACCTATTACTTTACATTTATCCTTGACTAATGCCCCTAATCTGCACATCCCTGAACAGTATGGGAAATTTAGCATGGCCAATTCACCCAACCAGCACATCTTTAGATTGTGGGGGAAAGCCGGAACACCCAGAGGAAACCTGCGCAGACACGGGGAGAATGTGCAAGCTCCAGACAGACAGCCACCCAAGGCTGGAATCAAACCAAGGTCTCTGCTGTGAGGCAGCAGTGCTACCCACTGAGTCATCGTGCCGTACCCCTAGCCACCATATAGGAAACTACAGGTTCCATTTGGTCTTGTGTCACAGAATCCCTACAGTGTAGAAGCAGGCCATTTGGTTGATCAAGTCTACACCAATCCTCCAAATAGCATCCCACCTGGACTCACTTCCCTACCCTATCCCTGTAACCCTTCACTTCCCATGACTAATCCACCTAATCTCCACATCCTTGGATAATTTAGTATGGCCAATCCACCTAACCTCTGGACTGTGGGAGCAATCAGGGGCACCCAGAAGAAACCCTTGCTGACATGGTGGGAAACATACAAACTTCACACAGACAGTTGCCCGAGGCTGGAATTGAACCTGGGTCCTTGGCATTGTGAGGTAGCAGTATCAACCACTGAGCCACTATGCTATCTCTGCCGTGTGGTGGAGGAAAACCACCTCCTGGTCTAACCATAAGAGTCTCCTTAATTAACAAGATCAAGTTTATTGTATGTTAGCATCTAGTTACAGGTCACATTAATGCAATAGAGTCTATCACAGAGAGACTTTGAGGAGGATTGGACATTAGGTCTGCCTCCTCAGTGATCTTAAAAGCTTCTGTCTATATGTCCACATACATCATTATTATGAGTGGTATTTATGACATTCCAGAGTCTTTTTTTAAAAAAAAAAATTCATTTTCAGGATGAGGGAGTCACTGAGCAGCATTTATTGCCCATCCCTAATTGCCCAGAGGGCAGTTTAGGAGTCAACCACATTGCTGTGGGTCTGGAGGCACATGTAGACCAGACCACATAAGGACGGCAGTTTCCTTCCCTAAAGGACATTAGTTTTTCCGACAATCAGCGATGGATTCATGGGCATCATTAGTTTTTTAATTCCAAACTTTTAAAATTGAATTCAAATTCCACCATCTGCCATGGCAGGAATCAAACCCAGGTTTCCAGAACATTATCTGGGTCTCTGGATTAACAGTCCTGCGATAATGCCAATAGGCCATAGCCCAATGTGTCACAAAACGTACCCGATTAAAAGAAAAATAGGTTATAACTGATTAGTCTTTCCTCAGAACAATTTAATCACCTGAAGGAAAATTCTGCCTACATTTATACATACTCATTAATTTATTATTGAGTAAACTCAAGAGGATTTCATCTCAACAGCTCTGTTATTCTATTCTAACCAACATTACTGAAACCAACACATCCTATAGTTTTACTATCTTTAATATTTATCTAACTCTATTATCACCAAATTTGCTGCAACTCAGATATGCATCTGCAGTTTTTCTAAATATTATTTGACATTGTTTTGGCTGAGAAGCTGCTCCACAAATCCATCTACCTGCAGGGGAGTTCTTGTTTTCCTAATATTGAGTCTTGGCTGAAGTTTGTTCTTTTATAATCTGGCAGTAAGGTCACAATCCATACATGTTTACTTGCTTACACCCACATCATCCTATGCCTCACTGCTTCAAAGACCTGGATCTTACTTGCCAATACCTTCTTACTGGCTTTGTTCCAATAAAAACAAATTCAGCTTGGCAGGTCTCAACTCATGCCTCTCTGAACTCCTGCTAATCCATCAATATACGATTGAAGGTATGAAAGGGCTTTTAACTTGACAAGGTGGGTGGATTTGAGAGTGGATGGCAGGTTAAAAGGGCAGAAATTGCCAGTTTGGCAGGACGCCATTAGAAGCTTCCGTCTTTAACCTGTACATTTGGTCCTGTGAGACAGACAAGTCAGCAATTTTCATTTGTAAACTGCTGATTTTCTGTTTCTTTAATGTTGTACGCACAGATTACCCAGTCTTCTGGCAACTTACCAGAGACCTGAGGTGCCTCGGCAAGTGACGGGCAACAAATGCTTTAAACACCATGATCTAAGCTTCATGCTGAGGTGAAAGGCTTTTACTCTCTTTACAAGTCCAGTGAGTGTGCTTTCATTACTTTGATCTATATTTCCCAGCTGTCAGCTTTTCAGCAGCCGACCACATATGTCGCTTTACCTTGGACCTCAGATGAGAGACCATGAAAGGCAACATCAGTGACAGCAGCTGCAGCCTTCTCTTCAACAAGCTCCTCCACGGGGAGGGCTCTCAGCTATGGCTCCTCAGAGGCTAAAGTAGAGGAAAACCTTCCTGGACTTGGAAATATACTAATGCTTCAGGAGGTTTGAGGATTTTCATCAGGTGCACAGCTAAAAGAAGACTTCTTGTTAGCGGGTTATGAGAAAATTTGTAGCTCAGGTTGAGGTTCTGGATGTAGGTTTGCTCACTGAGCTGGAAGGTTTGTTTTCAGATGTTTTGCCACCATACTAGGTAACATCTTCAATGAGCCTCCAAATGAAGCACTGGTGGTGTAGCTATTTATATGTTTGTATTTCCTAAGGTTGGTGTCATTCCCTGTGGTGACATCATTTCCAGTGGTGGTGTCATTTCCTGCTCTTTTTCTCAGAGGGTGGTAAATGGGATCCAAATCAATGTGTTGACTAGTACCCTGACATACGGATGAAGAAGGATACCACTTCGACTGGGACAACACATCCATCCTAGGACAAGCCAGAGACATGCACGAGAATTCCTAGAAGCATGGCATTCCAACCAGAAGTCTATGAACAAACACATTGACTTGGATCCCATTTACCACCCCCTGCAAAAAAGAATAGGAAATAACATCACCATTGGAAATGATGTCACCACAGGAAATGACGTCACCAACCCTAGGAAATGCAAACATATAAATAGAAAATGGGCTACACCACCAATGCTTATTTGGAGGCTCACCAAAGATGTTACTTAGTATGGTGACGAAACATCTGAAAATGAACCTTTCAGCTCGGCAAGCAAATCTACATCCAGAAGACTTCTTGTGTCAAATGGACCAAGTGAGCAAACATTGCTAATGACTGTCAAAATCCCAACAACCCTCTATTTCTTCACCTTTAGCTCCTTCCTCAGGGATCAGTTGATATTAATGGGATCTCTCAAACCTGCTGCCTACAATCAGAACTGTCAGGTGACTAATCTTTAGTTTCCCTCTTGTTGGTTCCCTCACTGCATCCTGCTGACCCAGTCTAGCAGCTACGAGCTCTAGAGCCCAATCAGCTTGATCAGTCATGTCGCTGCTGAGTCACTCTTGATGGACATTGAAATCCCCCATCCAGAGTATATTTTGTGTCCTTGCCACCCTCTGTGCTTCCTCCAAGTGTTGCTCAACGTGGAGGAGTATAGATTCATCAGCCGAAGGAGGATAGTACATGGTAATCAGCAGGTGGTTTCCTTGCCCATGTTTAACCTGAAGATGTGAGAATTCATGGTGTCCAGAGTCAATGTTGAGGACTTCCAGGGAAACTCCCTCTGAACTGCATACCATTGTGCTGCCCCCTCTGCTGGGTCTGTAAGGACGTTTCCAGGGATGGTGATAATGGTGTCTTGGGTCATTGTCTGTAAGTTATGATTTCATGAATATCACTATGTCAGGTTGTTGTGTGACTAGTCTGAGACAGCTCTCCCAATTTTGGCACAAACCCCAAGATGGGAGGGAGGAGTACTTTGCAGGGTCAACATGGCTGTTTCTGCTGTTGTCTTTTCTGGTATCACGTCAATGTCAGGTGGTCCATCTGGTTTTATTTCTTTTGAGATTTTTTAGCAATTGATACAATGGAGTGGCTTGCTAGGCCATTTCAGAGAGTTAGCTACATTGCTGTGGGTCTAGAGTCACTCGTAGGCCAGACCAGGTGAGGAAAGCAGATTTATTTCCCCCTGAAGGGCATTTTCTCCGACAATCAACAATGGCTTCATGAACATTGGTCGATTCTTAATTCCAGATACTTTTTAATGAGTTCAGATTCCACTATTGTGGTGGGATTCAAACCCTAATCCCCCAGAACATTAGCTGAGTTTCTGGAATAATACCCGAGCAATAATACCACTGAGCCATTGCCTCCCCAACAGCTGCTGTCACTGTGAACCTGCCTTGAGCAAATGTTTTGGAAGCTTGAATGTGTTGGGAAGTTGAGTTGAGGCACAAATTTCCAAATATCCCCACCCACCAACTTCTGCAGCCTCCTCTGGTGAATAATCAGATTCTGCCCACTCTGAGCCATTGTCAGTTACACCAATTTGTAGGTTTTTCTGCACTGTTGACCATGACAGGAAAACATCTAACACAGTGTTCTCTCGTATACCTACAGGTCTCTAAATGCTGGCATGAAATGCACAATAGATTGAAAAATACAGAGGGGACCAGACTTCTTTTCATGTTCCTCTGGAATTCTGTGCCTGAAATGGTGATGAAAGCAGTTTAGTTTATAAGCGATAAAAGGGGACTAACTGAATAACTCTTGTACAGACTCAAAGAGGCCAAATAGCCTGTTTCTTTGCTACATCCTTCTACCATGCTTCAATCCAGTGAGAAGGAATGTTTACTCGTATTATGAACTTGAGATAAGCACAGATTAAAATCAACATGACTGCAGATTGAAAATCCAGTGCCTGACAACACTTTTTTTCCAAATTTGTAGGGACTGGTTAAACAGCAGTGCTCTAACTATAAACCTTTCAGCATGTCACTTGAATTCATTTGTGCTGTGCCAACATGCGAATCTGCCAGCTCATCCTAAAACCTGTAAACACACTGAATGTGATAGAAACAATCCTACTGGGGATTTAACAGAGGAGGTGAAAGGGACTTTTTAATTAGACTAAATTCTGTTCTAGTAAATGGCCTGATTGTGCACTGAAAATAGATTTCAAAATGGCTTTGCGCAACCTGTGTTATAAAAAGGATTAATGCACTTAAGAATCAGTTTTTATTACAAAGCCTGCTGCGCCAGTTAAAACTATTATGTATGAGTTCTCCTTTCTTAACATGCCAATAGGATTAAATTATATTGGTTTACTGGTCTTTAGAGGTTTCATTCTGCAATTATATGATACAATCAAACATTTAATTTCTGGTTTATTTGAACTATTGTTTGTGTATTTGCCGTTGTCTTGTTCTCAAATATTAATTGAATTAAGACACCATTCTAGTCAAGAAAGTAGAGGAAGACATTTTCACAATGACACACAACATATAGTTAGAGAAAATCAGGACTTTAAAGATAGTCAATGAATGAATGTTTACTGGATTTAATTATTGCTTACCATATGTTCAGCACAGATAGCAGAAAGGTGAGACCTTTCAATAGATCAACATTCAGACTTCAAAGGTCTTTGCTTTCGGAGATTAAGTGTTCCATATTTTGAAAGAGGGACCTCCTAAGGTCACAAATTAATTAATTTATATAAAGTAGCAGAAATTTTCAGTTTTCATTCTCTGACAAGCTTTGAGATTGTATAAAGTTTAATTTTTATCTTTTTATTATTAGCCAGCACAGTCTTTCGAGCTCCTATTACGTTGAAGGAGAATGTCCATTTGTTAATGATGTTCTAGATCAATCATTATGGTGCTGAGAAAATGCTTATAAGTTGTGAGGTCTGTGTCTTTTCTGGTGATTTTGATTCTCCCTTTTCCTGTAGCTGTGTTAATAATCAGCATTGGAGCATGTTTTTGACAGAAATAAAAGGACTGAGGGTTGATTAAAGCACAATGGCATGGAAGCCAGAGTTGGAAATGATCCAGCTTCATAAGCATGCAAACATGCAATGCTGACAATGATTTCCAGGACAAACTTCTATTCAATTATCTCAGTGGCACACTACATTGCCAACCAACAAAAGCGGAATTCTTACAAGGAGAGGTCATCTTTAAAGAGTAAGTTTTAAATGAGTTGATAGTTAATTTTTCTTCCAAAGGAGGCCTTATAAGCACTTAGCTAATGTTGGGGAAAACATAATGAATGAATAACCAGGGACAGCAGCTTGAAGTCTTATCTTATTCAGGGGAATCTTCAATTTTTGGCTTTGAATCCGACCAAACAGCTTTCCCAACAGCAGTCAGTCAATGTACTAATTAACCTTTCCTTATAAATTTTACAGCTCTTACAATACACAGATTAGTCATTTTTGAATGCATCATTTGAGTGAATATTTTCTAATTCCAGGTCATGTGTTTTCATTTTTTTCTTTCTGAAGAACTTCTGTTTTTCTATCAAAGCTCCAACACTATGGTTCTTATCTATATATTAAGACAAATCTATTTTGTTATAAAGAGCCACTATTATCAGGAAATTACAAGCTGCAAAAGTGCTGTAAAAATGATTTGACAGTTAATGGTAATCAAAGATGGTAAAATTATATGTATAGCCACCTTCAATTTTAATAATTAAGCTGTTATGAAATATTTTCAACCTGTGATCTGCTAATAAAATGGTAATATTTCTACATCATTGTAATTTTTGTGCCCATCATTTACTTGGTGAATACTGATTCTGTAGCCCTGGGTCCTGAAATATGGAAAGAAGCAGGTGTTTTAACTCCTACTCTTGAAATGTCTAAAACTAGGGGGCATGGATTTAAGGTGAGAGGGGGTAAGTTCAAAGGAGATGTGAGGGGCAAGTGCTTTTTACAAAGACAGTACTGGAGTCTGGAACACACTACCAGGTGTCGTGGTGGAGGCAGATACTATAGGGGGTGTTTGAGGGACTTTTAGATAAGAAATAGATATGCAAGAAGCAGAAAGATATGGACCAAAAGCAGGCAGAAGGGATGAGTTTAATTTGGCATTATGTTCGACACAACATGGTGGGCTGAAGGCCCATTCCAGCACTGAACTGTTTTATGTTCTTCATCTGTTCATGCAGGAAGAGGTCAGAAAGGGGAGGTGATGACCTAGAGGTATTATCGCTGGACTGTTAATCTGGAGACCCGGGTAAT
This sequence comes from Chiloscyllium punctatum, assembly GCF_047496795.1. NCBI lineage: Eukaryota > Metazoa > Chordata > Chondrichthyes > Orectolobiformes > Hemiscylliidae > Chiloscyllium > Chiloscyllium punctatum. The sequence goes on along the minus strand of NC_092745.1, from coordinate 106,929,210 downwards.
GTTCTGGGCACACAGGCTCAAGTCCTGCCATAGCAGATGGTGAAGCTTGAAATCAATACAAATCTGGAATTAAGAGTCTAATGAAAACCATGGAACCATTGCCAATTGTTGGAAAAACCTATCTGGGGAACTCCTAACTGCCATTCTTACCTGGTCTGACCTACATGGGACTTCAGATCCACAGCGACATGGTTGAATTTTGATTGCCCTCTGGGCCTAGGCACTAATGCCCTCATCCCACAAAGAATTAAAAAAAAACACTGAGTGTATGAGTGTAGTGCATGGGGCACAAGATTAAGATAGAGACCCTGGATATTCAGAACAGTCACAGCAAAGGGATTTTGGGTCTGCATCCTGATCTTGCATGAATATCTAGGCAGGAGAGGTTTCATAAGTTTCAGAGGAACCTCCTTTCCACACCTGACTCCAGAACAACAATCATAAAAGTTATTAAATAGCCTTGCCCTTTTCAAGCTTCTCCTGGTCTGGATTCCTTTCCCAGCTAACTTGACTTTGTTGTATAAGGTTCTGAAGGAGTTATTATTTATGGTACATTGAACTCCATCCAACTTGATTACGTTGTGAAGAACAAAATCTTCTCAGACATTAAATAACACAGACATTGGTCTCAGAGTTGGGAAAAGCATGAGGGCTAGAGAAGAGTTTTTCAAGAGCAAAATGCCCCATTCTCCAGCCAAATATTGAACATTGAGATGAGATGAGATTCTCACGAGTGAGCAGCTGAAGGCCTTTTTGCAGGCATTAGCATGTATTAACATCTCATTATTACCAAATCTCTCCTCATTAATATGGAGTTTCCCACTCTCCCACTAACTAGATAAAAACAAGACAACAACACTTCTGAACATGAAACTCAAAGCTTTTGTCTGGAGTGTCCAGTTTGCTACTTGCTTCTCTGGATCTCCACCTTGGATGTCGAAGGTATACTCCATAGAGAGCAATGCAAGCACCCCACAGCCACAGCCATTGGCATCCAACATATAGCAGCTTATCAAACTTCCACAGCATGTCTCCAATCCACTTCTAAAATGGTTCTATACTTTCATTCTGTACATGGAGTGCACAGCACCTCTTACTGGAATGCTGCAGCCAGGACATTTTGCACATAGACAGTCTCCCAGTTCATGGTTTGGACCAGGCGACATCTTGGAACTGTTCCTTCACTCTCAGGGCACTCAGTCTCCTTGTGCCAACTTTAATGCTCACAGAGTCCCTGCCTTGCCTTTTTCACTTTTCCCCCCTTAAAGGATCAAAGTATTTCTGTCTTTTATTGTTGCTTAGTGGAGGCACAACACCGAGCAGCTTGTTATGGTTATCAGCAGTAATCAGTCACGGAGGTGGAGTATTACTTTACAACACCATGCTATGTCAATCTAATAGCCATAGTATGTTGCAACAGCTTACATGACAAAACACTGTATATACCTCAACTAAGTAGCCATTTCAAAAAGACGAAGGGGAGTAATCCTCGATCAAGTGAAGAAGGCTGCCTTGACTCAGGGGTTTCCCCATACAATCAGACAAGAGCTTCAACCAATTTCAGGCCATGACTTGGACGTGGTCAGTTGCCTAATTAGGGTGATCAACGAGGGGGTAGCCACACCATGAGATTAGATTACTTACAGTATGGAAGTTGGCCCTTTGGCCCAACAAGTCCACACCGACCCTCCGAAGAGAAACCCACCCAGACCCATTCCCCTACATTTACCCCGTCACCTAACACTTCAGGCAATTAAGCAGGGCCAATTCACCTGACCTGCACATCTTTGGACTGTCTGTTTCTCAGTCAGTCCTGCAAGTCTTGTGCAAATAATATGGGAATTTGCAGTAACTCAGTCAGGGAGGTGCACACAGATTAGTCAGGGGTCCACCAAAGTCAGTCAGTGGGGTTGGCCACAGTCAGGATGAATGAAAGTCGGGTGGGGGAGTGGGGAGGTTCCTGTTTTGTTAAGGATATTGGGGAAATCAATTTGGGGAATTGGAGACAAAAAACTGGAATGCAGAGAGAAACCCTCCATGAAACCTACCAAAAATGACATAACCACATTCTAGTAAACATGAGCCTACAAGTTCGCATGGACACAGAGTTCTGTAAAGTATCCAAAGGAAACATGTATTCCATACAGCACCAATGAGTCCTTAGTAATTATCTTGAGCAAATTAATATAAACAGTAACTAATGCTATCAGCCAATAATCTACCGAGTTATCTAAGACAATTGCCTCTTCTGTTTCGATTCACCAGTGGTCTACCTTTTAACACTGATAATTAGACCCTAAACTTAGCATAGAGAAAGGGGTGTATGACTGAAACCAAGCTGGTGACAGTGGTATCCTAAAAATATAACAGTTGTGGCAGAAAAACCACAACTGCATCTCTATTCAGGTCCAGCATCAAAGTGCCTTTTTGACCCCAATGAAAACAAAGGCCTGAACAGATAGCTTAAGAAGGAGAATACCACTTTCTCTGTCATGTACTTGGGAAAACAGGTTGGAATCATGGCCTATATATGGAGGTGCCGGTGTTGGACTGGGGAGGACAACATCAGAAGTCACATGACAGTAGATTATAGTCCAACAGGTCTATTTGAAATCACAAGATTTCAGAGCGTAGCCCCTTTGTCAGGTGAAATGAGAGAAATGCACACAGAGGCAGAATTTAGAGGCAGAGGGATCAAGGGCAGAGAGCTCAAAAAATCAGACAAACGGTGTGAGTGGAGTATCGAATAATAAGTCTCTGCAGGTGTCAGCATGATGTGAGTAAAGTGTCAACAGCCAAATAACAAGCGACGGGCAGACCTTTAGTCTGATTAAATGTGGCAGAGAGATAATTACAAAGAAAAGGCAGTATTGGAGACAAACCAAATTACTGGAATAAGACAATAGGTATAAGAGTTGCATGCCAAGAGTCTAACCATTCAGGGAGCACTTCAGCGGTCAAAGGCATTCAGTCTCTGATCTTCGAGTAAGCATCCTCCAAGGCAACCTTTGAGATGTACAACAACGCAGAATTGACAAGCAGAAATGGATAGCCAAGTTCCGTACCCATGAAGATGGCCTCCACTGTGATCTTGGGTTCATGTTGCACTACATGTAACCCCACCACACTGATTGGCACCACCTCGTGATCCCACGAGGAGGTTGAATAATTCATTAACTTCATGAGCACTTTCCACCCTGACCTCAAATTCACCTAGGCCATCCCAGACACCTCCCTCCCCTTCCTGGACCTCTCCATCTCTATTTCAGGTGACCAACTCAACTCGATTCAAGCCGACCAACTCCCACAGCTACCTGGACAACACCCCCTCCCACTCTCTCTCTTGTAAAACGCTATCACTTATTCCCAAATCCTCTGCTTCTGCCAAGATGATCAATTCCACCATAGAACATCCCAGATCGCCTCCATCTTCAAGGACCGCAATTTCACTTTCCACATGGTCAATGATACCCTCCCGCATATCTCCTCCACTTCCTGCACATCTGCCCTTGAACCCCACTCTTCCAATTGTAACAAGGACAGAACCCCTTGGTCCTCATCTTCCACCCCACCAACCTCTGGGTACAATGTATTATAGAGTCATAGAGATGTACAGCATGGAAACAGACCCTTCAGTCCAACTCATCCATGCCAACCAGATATACCAACCCAATCTAGTCCCACCTGCCAGCACCCGGGCAATATCCCTCCAAACCCTTCCTATTCATATACCCATCCAAATGCCTCTTAAATGTTGCAATTGTACCAGCCTCCACCACATCCTCTGGTAGCTCATTCCACACACGTGTCACCCTCTGCATGAAAAAGTTGCCCCAAAGGTCTCTTTTATATCTTTCCCCTCTCTTCCTAAACCTATGCCCTCTAGTTCTGGATTCCCTGACCCCAGGGAAAAGACTTTGTCTATTTATCCTATCCATGCCCCTCATAATTTTGTAAACCTCTATAAGGTCACCCCTCAGCCTCCGACGCTCCAGGGAAAACAGCCCCAGCCTGTTCAGCCTCTCCTTGTAGCTCAGATCCTCCAACCCTGGCAACATCCTTGTAAATCTTTTCTGAACCATTTCAAGTTTCACAACATCTCTCCGATAGGAAGGAGATCAGAATTGCATGTAATATTCCAACAATGGCCTAACCAATGTCCTGTACAGCCGCAACATGACCTCCCAACTCCTGTAGTGAATACTCTGACCAATAAAGGAAAGCATACCAAATGCCTTCTTCACTATCCTATCTACCTGCGACTCCACTTTCAAGGAGCTACGAACCTGCACTCCAAGGTCTCTTTGTTCAGCAACACTCCCTAGGACCTTACCATTAAGTGTATAAGTCCTGCTAAGGTTTGCTTTCTCAAAATGCAGCACCTTGCATTTATCTGAATTAAACTGTATCTGCCACTTCTCAGCCCATTGGCCAATCTGGTCAAGATCCTGTTGTAATCTGAGATAACCCTCTTCACTGTCCACTACACCTCCAATTTTGGTGTCGTCTACAAACTTACTAACTGTACCTCTTATGCTCGCATCCAAATCATTTATGTAAATGACAAAAAGTAGAGGACCCAGCACCGATCCTTGTGGCACTCCACTGGTCACAGGCCTCCAGTCTGAAAAACAACCCTCCACCACCACCCTCTGTCTTCTACCTTTGAGCCAGTTCTGTATCCAAATGGCTAGTTCTCCCTGTATTCCATGAGATCTAACCTTGCTAAACAGTCTCCCATGGGGAACCTTGCCGAACGCCTTACTGAAGTCCATATAGATCACATCTACTGCTCTGTCCTCATCAATCTGCTTTGTTACTTCATCAAAAAACTCAATCAAATTTGTGAGACATGATTTCCCATGCACAAAGCCATGTTGACTGTTCTGAATCAGTCCTTGCCTTTCCAAATACATGTACATCCTGTCCCTTAGGATTCCCTCCAACAACTTACCCACCAACGAGGTCAGGCTCACTGGTCTGTAGTTCCCTGGGTTGTCCTTACCACCCTTCTTAAACAGTGGCACCACGTTTGCCAACCTCCAGTCTTCCTGCACCTCACCTGTGACTATTGATGATACAAATATCTCAGCAAGAGGCCCAGCAATCCCTTCTCTAGCTTCCCATAGAGTTCTTGGGTACACCTGATCAGGTCCTGGGGATTTATCCATCTTTAACCGTTTCAAGACATCCAGCACTTCCTCCTCTGTAATCTGGACATTTTGCAAGATGTCACCATCTATTTCCCTACAGTCTATAACTTCCATATCCTTTTCCACAGTAAATACTGATGCAAAATATTCATTTAGTATCTCCCCCATTTTCTGCAGCTCCACACAAAGGCTGCCATGCTGATCTTTGAGGGGCCCTATTCTCTCCCTAGTTACCATTTTGTCCTTAATATATTTGTAAAGCCCCTTTGGATTCTCCTTAATTCTATTTGTCAAAGCTATCTCATGTCCCCGTTTTGTCCTCCTGATTTCCATCTTAAGTATGCGCCTCCTTTCTTTATACTCTTCTAAGGATTCACTCGATCTATCCTGTCTGTACCTGACATATGCTTCCTTCTTTTTCTTAACAAAACCCTCAATTTCTTTCAGGTAAAAACAATGACTGCAGATGCTGGAAATCAGATTCTGGATTAGTGGTGCGGAAGAGCACAGCAGTTCAGGCAGCATCCAACGAGCAGCGAAATCGACATTTCGGGCAAAAGCCCTTCATCAGGAATAAAGGCAGTGAGCCTGAAGCGTGGAGAGATAAGCTAGAGGAGGGTGGGGGTGGGGAGAGAGTAGCATAGAGTACAATGGGTGAGTGGGGGAGGAGATGAAGGTGATAGGTCAAGGAGGAGAGGGTGGAGTGGATAGGTGGAAAAGGAGATAGGCAGGTCGGACAAGTCCGGACAAGTCAAGGAGACAGTGCTGAGCTGGAAGTTTGAAACTAGGATGAGGTGGGGGAAGGGGAAATGAGGAAGCTGTTGAAGTCCACATTGATGCCCTGGGGTTGAAGTGTTCCGAGGCGGAAGTTTCATCCAGCATTCCCAATAGTTACCTGCCTTCCCTTTCATCCTGACAGGAATATACTTTCTCTGGATTCTTGTTATCTCATTTCTGAAGGCTTCCCATTTTCTAGCCATCCCTTTGCCTGTGAACATCTGCCTTCAATCAGCTTTTGAAAGTTCTTGCCTAATACCATCAAAATTGGCCTTTCTCCAATTTAGAACTTCAACTTTTAGATCTGTCCTCAGCCATTTTCACCACCCACAAACATACCCCACCTCCAGAGTTTTATTTCTCTCCCCACTCCTATCTGCATTCCATAAAAACCATTCCCTCAGTGACTCCCCCATCAGGTCCACTCCCCTCGCCAACCCACCCTCCACTCATAGCACCTTCCCTTGCCACTGCAAGAGGCGTAAAACCTGCGCCCACATCTCTCCCCAACCCTCTGTCCAAGGCCCCAAAGGATCCTTGCACGTCCGAGAGAGATTTTCCTGCACCTCCGCACATGTCATCTACTGTGTCCATTGCTCTCGATGTGGTCTCCTCTTCATTGGGGAGACAGGATGCCAACTTGTGGATTGTTTCAGAGAATATTTCTGGGACACATGCACTAAACAACCCCACCATCCTGTGGCCGAACACTTCAACTCCCCCACCCACTCCACCAAGGACATGTAAGTTCTGTGCCTTCTCTACTGCCAAACTCTAGCTACCCAACACCTGGAGGAAGAATGCCTCATCTTCCACATTGGGGATCTCCAACCACATGGGATCAATGTCTATTTCACCAGTTTCTTCATCTCCCCTCCCTCCATCTTATCCCAGGTCCAACCCTCCAACTCAGCACCGCCCTCTTGAACTGGCCTACCTGTCCATCTTCCTTCCCACCTTTCTGTTTCCCTCTGCTCCAACCTATCACCATCGCCCCCATCAGCATCCACCTATCATATTCCCAGCTACCTTCCACACCAGCCCACCTTTCCCCATTTGTCTCTCAGCCTCCTTGGTTCTCCTAATGAAGAACCTATGCTCAAAACATCAACTCTCCTGCTCTTCCGTTACTGCCTGAGGATTGTGTCTTCCCAGTGCCACACTTTTTGACCTTGCATCTGTAAATCTACCTTACTATCCTGTTTTAGCACTATCATTTGATAAGTTGTTAAGATCTCTCCACCTTAATTAGTTCTGTTCTGGGAAAATCACTAATCTTAGAGTCAGAGTCGGGGTTTAATGACAGAGTTTATTGCACTAAGAAATACCAGAGCTCTGGAAGTTAAAGACACCAACAGCACAGCGGTCAGCTGCGAGTCTTCGCTCGACCAGAGCACATGTCAAGATACTTTTATACATTTTGTGATACAATAGATCAATGATGAGATTATTGTCTTTGTAAACATGGTTTGTTTATAATAAACGTTACAGAATCTTTGATAGTTTCAATGCAGTCGTTGTCAGTTTCAGTGCAGCCTTTGTTCATTTCAGCGTAGTCGTTGTCAGTTTCAGTGCAGACATTGGCAGTTTCAATGTCTTTGCAGAAGTCCATTTCTGTAGTAATGGGCACCAATCCATCTTCCTGAGAATGATGATTACTGCAGTCTTGGCTACCAGCAGTTTGTATTGAGTCCGTATCAAACTATTAGCATTTCTATAAAAGGTGTTGGCTGGAGCCAGACACTTCAGCGGGCAGTGTACATTACTCATGTGTATTCTTTCCCCCAACTGCCTTAAACTAATCAACTAGGTTGTGAGTGCATTGTGCTGGCATTCTGGTAGCCCCAGGCAGTGTTTGTATTTGCTCTGCTGTCTCTCTCCATATTGTGGTCTGGTGGCCATCTTGTCTGTCAAGTTGGTCAACTGATGGCTCAGCAGCCATTTTGTGTGTCCATGTGCCTGGTGTCACCCTGCTCCGTGCCATCTCCCACTTCAGTTTGTCCAGCTTTGGAGTACTTATTACTTTGATTAGACTCTTGTCATGTGCCTCTTATACCTATCATGTTATATCAGTCATTTGGTTTGTCTCCAGCACACCTTATTTTTAATTTTTGTAATTATCTCACTTATTTGTATTATCGGTCTTCCCATCGCTTGTTATTCAGCTGTTGACACTTTACTCACAACATCTGACACTTTTAATCACCTGCAGAGACTTATTATTCGACACTCCACTGACACCATTTGTCTGATCTTTTGATCTCTCTGCGCTTGACCCTCTGCCTCTAAATTCTGTGCCTGTGTGCTTCTCTCTCACTTCACCTGACAAAGGGGCTACGTTGTGAAAGCTTGTGATTTCAAATAAACAGGTCATAGTCTACAGACCAGTGAGTAAATTACTGTCTGCCAATTGCATTCTCCCAAGGTGATGGTGGGCTGGAGAGGTGAAAGAATCACTGTTCCAGTATCAGTAACCTTCTACCTAACCTTGGTGTGTTTTGTCTGATTTTAAACAAGATTATTTTTTTCTTTTCTCTATTTGATAAATAGACAGAATGACAATTTCCATTATTCACCGATCTTACAAAACAGGATCTCGCCTCTACTTCTGACTTTCTCCACAATCACATTACACCAAAAAACAAAATAAACCACATCTCAGCAATAAGAACAAAAATCAACCCAAATGCAAGGAAAGTGAATTCCCTTTGATCCAACCACCAAACACATCCAATCCAGACTCAAACTTATAGAAAAGTATTTGAAAGCAGCATTGCTTTAAATTCTGATGAGTGTACGTTAAGCAGGTGCTCATGGGAATAGAATGGTAAAGACATTCCCTGTATAAACTAATAGCCCTATGAAATAGACACCTAATCTAGACATGTCTGGAACTACAGCTCAATTTCAAGAGTCTGAATACCATTCCCTACTTCCTAATCAACCATTCATAGGCCTGTCTTTGCTACATTCCTGAAGCAGCTTATGTTTCACTTGTATGCAACTGGAGGTCTCTGCCTGGTCTCAGCAATCTTTTACAGCCCCAAGGCAGCTTCCACAGTGAATGCTAAAAATACACTTTCCTTTTTAATGGTTTACTTCCTTTTTGGACTTTGCAAAACAGTGCTTTCTGAATTCATCCACAGAAGTGCATTGGTCAATATGAACCCAGCCACACAACTCAAGGTATGAAGTGAACGTTTGACTGTCTGAAACATGGACCCGATTTCAGAGAGCAGAGGGGCAGAGAGGGAAGCTTTTCCTATGTTGGGAGCTCATGGTTCACTGTCTCAGTGACATCAGACATACACATGAAGGCTGATACATGCAGTGAAGGGATAGGTACTGATTTCATGAAAGAGAAAGCAAATTCTCTTTTCATAATCACAGTCAGATATTGAAGATGAGATTCAGATATCTTGCAAGACAAATCAGTTCAGTACCAACACGTTGCTGCAGGAGTTTGGAACTGGTTTTGGATTGAGGGTTTAGTGTCCCAAAATTCGTCAGCTGCTTCTGCAACAGCACTCCTTCTGTCATTAAGTCAGGAGTGAGAATGTATGTTTACGGTTGTTTCCCGTTTGCAGATCATCTACTAATGAAACAGTTCACATCTGCACAGGACCCCATTCAGGCTTGGGCCATTTAGTGACAAGTAACACACAAACCACAGATTTTAGACACCGATCATCTCTCACAAGAGAGAGAGTTTAATCTGTTTCTTTTGACATTCAACAGCATTATCATCACCATATACTCTACCATAATTCTGAAATTTTACCATTGATCAGAAACTTAACTGGACCAATCATAAAACAATACTGTGCCTTCAATAGCAGGAAAGAGGTTGGGAATTCCACAACAAATGATGCATCTTTTGAATTCATAGTGTCTGTCAAGCATCTACTTGCTTGATTGGCAATGCATGCAACATTTAAAACATGTATTCCTTCCACCACCAACGTAATGTCGCTGCAGTTTCTATCACTTGTAAGATGCATTGCCTCACCTTGAGAAAGTCATGTCAATGCATCTCCTAAATCCACCTTCGCAAAAACCTGGAAGTGCAAGGACAGCAGTCACATGGGAACACCATAATCAACTGCAAATTTTTCTAAAGTGGCACAATATTGCGGCTTACAGATATATTATTATTCTTTCATTGTAGCAAGGTCACAATCCTAGAATTCCCTACAAAACAGCACTGTTGGTCTAACTGCATCATATGAACTGTAACGGTTCAATATGGCAGCTCACTATCACCTTCTCAAGAATAGAGAAGGGGTGGACTTTGGACTAGTCTCCTTGCCCAATCTGTGGTGGGTATTGTGTATTTGTGGGTCAAACCTGAGGAGAGAGGGGGAGGGGGAAGAAGAGGAAGAGGAGGAGGAGGGACAAGCACGAACTGTTGGCCTTGACACTGGTTACCACATCATATGAATAAATATATCACTTTTAAATGTAAAAAATCTTGGTACATGTTTTATACAGCCTTTGCTTTTCAGCATGAATATACCTATAGCAACTGCTGAAATTCAAATAATCAAAATTGAAAATTAAGCGTCATGTGTTATCATGATGATATTTTTAAACAAAACAAACCACTGAATGCTCCTAGAACAAGTCTTACCCAAGTTCACAAAGACTGAGCTGTAGTAGCATTGTCAATTCAGCTTATGTTTATGAACAAAAGCAACAACAATTGGCATTTGTATAGCACTGCTAACATAGTTAAAGGTCCCTAGATGCTTTTGAACATTTAATAGATTTTTTTAAGAATCACATTAAGACAGCAGTCTGCACAGAAAATTATTTCCTCCTGACGTTCCTTTGTTTTAACTCAACAGAAATGAATAGTTACTGTTTTCTCATTTTTTTTAATCTTTCCTACCATAAACAAGATACTTACATTCCAGTCTCCACCATCACTATACACAGCTCCAGGCTATACCACACATGTAAAAGTCTACATTGCCAATAGCAACTTAGACCTCTTTGGGGATTATTGGCTCAGTCGGCTGCACACTGGAGCAGTCTGGTGCAAGGAAGCCAATTCATGTTCTGGTTGGGGTGGACTTTGGACTAGTCTCCTTGCCCAATCTGTGGTGGGTATTGTGTATTTGTGGGTCAAACCTGAGGAAGGAGGGGGAGGGGGAAGAAGAGGAAGAGAAGGAGGAGGAGGGAGGAGGAAGTGAGTGGGAGGGAGGAGGATGGGGGGAGGAGGGAGGAGGGAGGAGGTTGCCTCAACTCCACGGAGTGCCAGTAAATTAAACACTAGGTTAACAAATGAGTTAATGAGATGGTATTCCTTAAATCTGAGTTTCTGTTACTGGTTTATCTAACTGCTGTACTACACGGTGGGCAGCACCACAGCAGAAATACCTGATGTGAAGTTCCCTCTGTTTTTAATGGAGCTTCATGAAGTGAACAATAAACAATTAATAGTTTGCTTCAATGAGTGATACAGGACAATGGGTTTCAAATTCTTCAACATTTTGGACTAACTCTGGGATGGAAGAAATCAATTTGAAACCAACAGGATGTTCCGTAATGGGGCCATGTTACACTGGTGGAAGGAATACAGGTTTTAAATGTTGAATGCATTGCCAGTTGAGTAAGCAGATGTTTAACAGGACTGGTATCAGAAGATGCTGTTGATTCACAGTGCCTGGATCCCCTGAGCAAAGGCTCTCTGAGGACTGCTAACAGCCAAGAGAAGCTTCCTGGCTTTGTGTCTATACTAAATGACAAGGCAATACAGCAGTGCTATGAGCCTGGTATGTCTGGTAGAGGGGCACATGAGGTAAGTTGACAATCTGGCATTTCCCATCATTAGCAATGTAATGGCACAGCAGTCACAAAACATGCTGCTCACACTGGATGATATGCTTTCTCCCTCAACACTGTTGAACGACCTGGCCCAGCCACTTACCTGTCCTTAGCTACATTCTGCCGACACACTGAGTCACTCTACTGTCTCCAATGCCCACTGTAGACCCAGAGTTTTTCATAGTCCAGTTACAGAAGATCACGTACTGACAAGCAATTAGACACTTCTAAATATGAGCTTTCAGTTACAGCCAACAAAAACAACCACAGACAAAGCGAATGGAGACTGCAGTTCACTGCCACAATTCAGCTCAAATGTTGGCTTGATGACCAATAACTATTTCACATTCCACAATTGCTCTCAGTTAATGGAGCTGAGAGGGGTGAATCTATGGAACTCATTGCCACCAAAGGCTATGGAGGCCATTGTCATTTATATATTTATGATAGAGATAGATAGGTTCTTGATTAATAATAGAATCAAGGGTTAAAGGAAGGACGTAGGAGAATGGGGTTGAGAAGCATAGCCATGATCAAATGGCAGAGCAAATTCATGGGCCGAACGGCCTTCTGGTCTTACAGTGCTCTGAAATGTACATCTAAAATTCCTAAGCATTCTGCAAGTGGATCAGAAAGCTGCCACGAGGATCTGGAGGGATTGACAAACATCAGATGTCAACAACTGTGGATGATGAGTACATGTGCCTGGGGTCCAGGGATCATGCCCCGAGATGCTATTTCATACTAAGGCTCTTTGCAACCAGGGGTGAGCTGAAGTTGTCAGATACCCATTCTGATATCAATGCTGACAAGTCTTGGTCCTAATTTGCTTAGTGAGTTAAGTAAGATAGGAAACTATATTAATCTGGCGAGATGTTCAGTTAACAAGATCTTTAAAAAAACAACTACCCATTTAATAGGCAAATCACTGCAGACTAGCAAGAATCTCGCCTCAATGGTAATGCATAAAAGATGCAGCAAGTTGTTCCTACCATCGAGATAAGCCACACCGGACCTCTTGCATGAATCTGTCTGAAATCTCACCATAACCCAGATTGGTCAGATCCCTACAACATGCCAACTTTTTTTTTTGGCTTGGGAAGAGAAGATAGATAGAAATACCTGCCAAGTTGAGGATACTTTGCCCCATCAATAAACCTTAACATTTAATGCCAAGTACTTACCATGCACAACATCTAATTTCTGCCTCCCATCAGACCGTGCAGTCCCCCAATGTCATCCATGGAAAAGACTCATAGATTGGACACCCCACCCCTCTCATCCCTGTAGGTAGGTATTTCTGGTTTTCCAGTCAGGAAATCAGCCATCTTTCTTGCCTGCTGGGAAGGCAGATAGTGGGGCAAGTCGTGAGCTGTGGCTTATAACTGGCCATTAATTAACTACTTAAGGACCTTAATTGGTGGGAGATCAAGAAGATTGTCCAATGCACCCTTTTACCCAGAACTTGGTGAGATGTTAAGATGATACTGGGTATCTCTTCAGGGCCAACCTGCCCCATTATTTTCCCATCTTGCCACCTCTCTCATCACCTCCAAGGACAGGAAAATTTCACCCTTAGATGGGATTTTACAATAGAGGTGAGTCATATGATTCATAAGTATAGGATTTGTTATCAAGAATAGGGAGTCATTTGTCAGAAAGAGAGATCAACAAACAGTCTACAGCTTTTATTGTTGATGGTCCAGACTATGATAGAGTGATAATGTGCCGCAGAGAAAGCTAAGCAGGGAAAAAAAAATGCATCACGTTAATAAGGTAACAAGAAACAGAGCACTGGGATCCACTGGCAGGAACAAGAGTTTGTCTTACGACTGGCATTGGGGTGAGTTGCCCTGAATTTATACCCATGTTAATGGTGGGAAAAGCTTACTGTGATAAGTTGGTCTGCAACACCGGCGATTGAGGATTCGAGAAACAGAATCAAGGTTCTGAGGAAAGCGTCACTGGACCCGAAACATTAACTTTGATTTCTCTTTACAAATGCTGCCAGATCTGCGGAGCTTTTCCAGCAACCTCTGTTTTTGTTTCTGATTCACAGCATCCACAGTTCTTTTGATTTTTATTCAGAATCAAGATTGTGATTGAATGTAGCCTTATTGTCGACATTGGCTCAGAGTCAATGTGGTTGGCATTTGCTTCCTTTAATATGAGGAGTTGAAGGCTTGACTGTGGGTGATGGAAAATAAGGTATTTATATTTGGGGCTGAGAGTTGATTACCAACACAAGCACAAATTGGCTGAGTCACTCAACTCTGTTTTACCTGGCTGATTTAGAAATAAATGGCTCATATTAGGATGAGGGTTAAGATAGATGTACTCTTTACTTTGGTAAGCATGTTTTATGAAACCCATGAGCATAATTTAGAATATCTATGTTAACAACTCCATCTGGGAGGTTTCATTTCAAACAGTGAGCACAATCTGTTGCTTTACACAATTTTGCTCATTTTGTTTCAATGACATGGCACACTTTTCTTGCGAAGTGGAGGTGGCAGCCAAGGAAATGCAAGCAGATGCTGAAGCAGCCTGGCTCAGATACAGAATGTTGGAACCCTGGATGATACTAAAATAGGTACGAAAGCCGGCTGTCACGGGGAAATAAAACGAGGTAAAAACAATGACTGCAGATGCTGGAAACCAGATTCTGGATTAGTGGTGCTGGAAGAGCACAGCAGTTCAGGCAGCATCCAAGTAGCTTCGAAATTAACGTTTCGGGCAAAAGCCCTTCACCAGGAATAAAGGCAGTGAGCCTGAAGCGTGGAGAGATAAGCTAGAGGAGGGTGGGGGTGGGGAGAAAGTAGCATAGAGTACAATGGGTGAGTGGGGAAGGGGATGAAGGTGATAGGTCAGGGAGGAGAGGGTGGAGTGGATAGGTGGAAAAGAAGATAGGCAGGTAGGACAAGTCCGGACAAGTTATGGGGACAGTTACTGAGCTGGAAGTTTAGAACTAGGGTGAGGTGGGGGAAGGGGAAATGAGGAAACTGTTGAAGTCCACATTGATGCCTTGGGGTTGAAGTGTTCCGAGGCAGAAGATGAGGCGTTCTTCCTCCAGGCATCTGGTGGTGAGGGAGCGGCGGTGAAGGAGGCCCAGGACCTCCGTGTCCTCGGCAGAGTGGGAGGGGGAGTTGAAATGTTGGGCCACGGGGCGGTGTGGTTGATTGGTGCGGGTGTCCCGGAGATGTTCCCTAAAGCGCTCTGCTAGGAGGCGCCCAGTTTCCCCAATGTAGAGGAGACCGCATCGGGAGCAACGGATACAATAAATGATATTAGTGGATGTGCAATTAAAACTTTGATGGATGTGGAAGGCTCCTTTAGGACCTTGGATCGAGGTAAGGGAGGAGGTGTGGGCGCAGGTTTTACAGTTCCTATGGTGGCAGGGGAAAGTGCCAGGATTGGAGGTTGGGTTGTTTGGGGGCGTGGACCTGACCAGGTAGTCGTGGAGGGAACGGTCTTTGCGGAAGGTGGAAAGGGGTGGGAGGGAAATATATCCCTGGTAGTGGGGTCTGTTTGGAGGTGGCGGAAATGTCGGCGGATGATTTGGTTTATGCGAAGGTTGGTAGGGTGGAAGGTGAGCACCAGGGGCGTTCTGTCCTTGTTACGGTTGGAGGGGTGGGGTCTGAGGGTGGAGGTGCGGGATGTAGACGAGATGCGTTGGAGGGTATCTTTAACCACATAGGAAGGGAAATTGCGGTCTCTAAAGAAGGAGGCCATCTGGTGTGTTCTGTGGTGGAATTGGTCCTCCTGGGAGCAGATCCGGTGGAGGCGGAGGAATTGGGGATACGGGATGGCATTTTTGCAAGAGGTAGGGTGGGAAGAGGTGTAATCCAGGTAGCTGTGGGAGTCGGTGGGTTTGTAAAAAATGTCAGTGTCAAGTTGGTCGTCATTAATGTAGATGGAGAGGTCCAGGAAGGGGACGAAGGATCAGAGATGGTCCAGGTAAATTTAAGGTCAGGGTGGAATGTGTTGGTGAAGTTGATGAATTGCTCAACCTCCTCGCGGGAGCACGAGGTGGCGCCAATGCAGTCATCAATGTAGCGGAGGAAGTGGTGGGGAGTGGTGCCGGTGTAATTACGGAAGATCAACTGCTCTACGTAGCCAACAAAGAGACAGGCATAGCTGGGGCCCATACGTGTGCCCATGGCTACCCCTTTGGTCTGGAGAAGTGGGAGGATTCAAAGGAGAAATTGTTAAGGGTAAGGACCAGTTCGGCCAAACGAATGAGAGTGTCGGTGGAAGGGTACTGTTGGGGACGTCTGGAGAGGAAAAAACGGAGGGCTTGGAGGCCCTGGTCATGGCCGATGGAGGTGTAGAGGGATTTGATATCCATGGTGAAGATGAGGCGTTGGGGGCTGGGGAAACGGAAGTCTTGGAGGAGGTGGAGGGCATGGGTGGTGTCTCGAACGTATGTGGGGAGTTCCTGGACTAGGGGGGATAGGACAGTGTCGAGGTAGGTAGAGATGAGTTCAGTGGGGCAGGAGCATGCTGAGACAATGGGTCGGCCAGGGTGGTCAGGCTTGTGGATCTTGGGAAGGAGGTAGAACCGGACAGTGCGGGGTTCCCGGACTATGAGGTTGGAAGCTGTGGGTGGGAGATCTTCTGAAGTGATGAGGTTCTGTATGGTCTGGGAGATGATGGCTTGGTGATGGGGGGTGGGGTCATGGTCGAGGGGGCAGTAGGAAGAGGTGTCCTCGAGTTGACGTTTAGCTTCAGCGGTGTAGAGGTCAGTGCACCAGACTACCACTGCGCCCCCTTTATCCGCTGGCTTGATGGTGAGGTTGGCATTGGAGCAGAGGAATTGGAGGGCTGCGCGTTGTGAGGGTGAGAGGTTGGAGTGGGGGAGAGGGTAAACAGGTTGAGGCAGTTAATGTCCCGGCGGCAGTTGGAAATGAAGAGGTCGAGGGCAGGGTGTGCAGGTGGATGCAGTGTGTTGGAGGTGGGCGAAGGGGTCCTCGGAAGGTGGGCAGGAGTCCTGATTGTGAAAGTAAGCTCGGAGGCGGAGGCGACGGAAGAATTGTTCAACATCACGGTGTGTATTAAATTCATTGATGCGTGGACGGAGGGGGATGAAGGTGAATCTTTGCTGAGGACTGATCGTTCCTCCTCAGTGAGGGGGAGGTCTGGGGGAATGGTGAAAACTCGGCAGGGCTGGGAGCTGGGATCTGGTGTGGGTGTAGAGCTGGGAGTGGGGGCGGAACCTGTAACTGGAGTGGGTGTGATGGTGGGGGGAATGGGAAATAAAAAGCTTACTGATGGATATTGATAGGCTCAGAGAATAAGTTTTACCTGCACATCCACTAATATCATTTATTGTATCCGTTGCTCCCGATGTGGTCTCCTCTACATTGGGGAGACTGGGCGCCTCCTAGCAGAGCGCTTTCAGGAACATCTCCGAGACACCCACACCAATCAACCAAACCGCCCCGTGGCCGAACATTTCAACTCCCCCTCCCACTCTGCCGAGGACATGGAGGTCCTGGGCCTCCTTCACCGCCGCTCCCTCACCACCAGACGCCTGGAGGAAGAACGCCTCATCTTCCGCCTCGGAACACTTCAACCCCAGGGCATCAATGTGGACTTCAACAGCTTCCTCATTTCCCCTTCCCCCACCTCATCCTAGTTTCAAACTTCCAGCTCAGCACTGTCTCCTTGACTTGTCCGGACATGTCCAACCTGCCTATCTTCTTTTCCACCTATCCACTCCACCCTCTCCTCCTTGACCTATAACCTTCATCTCCTCCCCCACTCACCCATTGTACTCTATGCTACTTTCTCCCCACCCCCACTCTCCTCTAGCTTATCTCTCCACACTTCAGGCTCACTGCCTTTATTCCTGATGAAGGGCTTTTGCCCGAAACGTCGATTTCGCTGCTCCTTGGATGCTGCCTGAACTGCTGTGCTCTTCCTGCACCACTAATCCAGGCTCAGAGAATAGGCAAGAGTCTAGCAGCTGGAGTTTAATGTGGGTATGACCATTTTGATCAGAAAAAAATGGGAAGCAGATTCAAAGTGCATCAGTACAGAGAGATCTGGGTGTCAAAGTGCATGAATCAATGAAAATTGGCATGCAAATGCAGCATAAAATTTAAAAAAGTCAATGGAATCTTATTGCAAAGGACTGGATTATGAAAGTAAACAAGTCTGGTTTCAATTCTATCAGGTTTTGGTGAGACCACACCTCGAATATTGTTTCCACTTTTGGGTCTCCTTCCTTAAAGAAGGATGTGACGGCACTGAAGGCAATTCAAAGAAGGTTCACCAGGTTGATTCCAGGGATGGAAGGGCTGTCGTATGAGGAGCAATTGAATAGCTTTGGTTTGCACTCACTGGAATTCAGAAGAATGAAGGGGGATCTGATTGAGGTGTATAAAATTTTAAAGGGGATTGATAAGGTGGACGTTGAACAGATGGTTCCCCCTTATAGAACACTTCAACCCCAGGGCATCAATGTGGACTTCAACAGTTTCCTCATTTCCCCTTCCCCCACCCCACCCCAGTTCCAAACTTCCAGCTCAGCACTGTCCTCGTGATTTGTCCTACCTGCCTATCTATTTTTCCATCTATCCACTCCGCCCTCCCCCCCCCAACCTATCACCTTCATCCCCTCCCCCACTCACCTATTGTACTCTATGCTACTTTCTCCCCACCCCCACCCTCCTCTCACTTATCTCTCCACCCGTCAGGCTCTCTGCCTGTTTTCCTGATGAAGGACTTTTGCCAGAAATGTCGATTTTACTGCTCCTCGGATGCTGCCTGAACTGCCGTGCTTTTCCAGCACCACTCTCATCTAGACTCTGGTTTCCAGCATCTGCAGTCATTGTTTTTACCCCTTATCGGACAGTCTGAAAGAAGAGGTCATAGATGTAGAATGAGAGGGGGTAGGTTCAAAACTGAGATTCAGAGAAACAATTTCTCTCAGAGGGTTGTGAACCTGTGGAACTCACTACCCCAGAGTGCAGTGGAGGCAGAATCAATCAACAGATTCAAGAAAGAAATAGATATCTTTCTGATAAAAAAGTGGGATATGGGGCTATGAAGAGCAGGCAGGAAAGTGGAGTTGAAATCAGGATAAGATCAGCAATGATCAAGTTAAATGGTAGTTCAGGCTCGAAGGGCTGAGTTGCTTACTCCCGCTTCTAATTCCTATGTTTCCACATTCCTCGAAGGAGAACTTTCATGAGGCTTTGTAGCCATTTATACAGAGGATCACATTGTTCTCAAATGAGCTGTCCATATATAATTTCTTCTCTGTCTAATAATCCAAGCACTAATGACGCAGGGAAGACAGTTTGATGTATCCTGGATAGCATGATGATAGTGGTTCTTGTGATAAAATGACACCTCAGCGTTCATGAAATACAAACCTTGACAGCAATTTTGCTGGGACTATCACTTTCAGTCGTCACTGGACAAAAATCACCAAGTCAAAGAGTTTGTACAGGAGCCCCATGCATTGCAACCTTTAAATCACACTCTTTTTATGGTCAGCACACACAGCAGCTTCTAAATATGCACTTGCATTATAATCCTGTAGCAGAGTTAGGAGCCAGGCATTATTTTCACATCAGCAAATGCTTTCACCAATGCTTCTTAAATCAACCCCATAAGTGGTGGGTGGTGCAGGGCAGAAAATGTTCCATACCAATGCTCTTTCACTCACTTGATGAAGAGGCAGTGCCTCAATAGTTGTGCTTCCAAATAAACCTGTTGGACTATAATCTGGTGTTGTGTGATTTTTTGGACACCCCAGTCCAACATCAGCACCTTCAAATCAGAACTTAAAACACTAAATATTAGGTAGACATCTCTCTTCTACTGGGCTGGCATTTTTGTGCTGATTGCTTTGACTTATTTTTGAAGGGGCTGAATAACCTGTGGGCAGCTTAAGGGATGACTGAGTTTGCTGTTTATCTGAAAATGCTCTCGATTTTTTCCTAACATAGTTGTAAAATGTTGATTATAATATTGGTTTGGACATCTTTGCAAGACTTTCCATACTTCATTTTTATGCTGACTTTATTGCCACTGTTTGTTATTCTTTGTATTCCCCATTGCCAGGACCTATGCTCCTGTTTCCATTTTTGCATGTCTTTTTCTTTGAGTTTCATATTGCCTCATAAACTCTTGCCTCTTTAGACATGCATGCTTTTCTTTAAGTTCTTGCCTATAAAATATATTAACTGACTCTCAATTCACGCTAAATGATATTTTGAATCCTTCCCATAAACTTAGTGTTTGTTTACTGATCATCAGTCAGAGGGAATGGGTCTGGGTGGGTTACTCTTCGGAGGGTTGGTGTGGACTGGTTGGGCCGAAGGGCCTGTTTTCACACTGTAGGGAATCTAATCTAATCTAATCAAAATCTAATCTAATCTTGCCAATTTACTGTTGGATAGTCTGCCCTATCATATTAAAGTCAACCTTAACTAAATCTAAAATCCCAGCAGATATATCACTTATCTTCCTTTTGATTTGGAGATGCCAGTGTTGGACTGGGGTGTACAAAGTTAAAAATCACACAACACCAGGTTATAGTCCAACAGATTTAATTGGAAGCACATTAGCTTTCGGAGCGATGCTCCTTCATCAGGTATAAATTCTGTGTGTTAGGATTGAGCCCTCCACTACCACCTGATGAAGGAGCGTCACTCCGAAAGCTAGTGTGCTTCCAATTAAACCTGTTGGACTATAACCTGGTGCTGTGTGATTTTTAACTTCCTTTTGAACAAATGTAATCTCAAATATTGTGATCCTTATTGGGGAAATGTTAATTAGTTAATTAAATCTGGTTTATCCTTATTACTATAAGGAGTGTTGGTTCCCAATACAGAAAACTATCCTACTAACTTTGTGATGAGGTAATGTGCTCATCTGTTCGTATGAAAGTGAAATCTACCATTCAAAATGATTCATTTATGTTACATGCTTACCTAATCACTGCATTTTATATATTCTACTATTTTACAACTGCTATGAAGTCTGGGGAAGGGGTTGAGGTGCGAGACAATGCTATAAATAATTCCCACTGTAGTCTTTAATTCTTTTCAATTTCTTCAAGCTACCTTAAAGAATTAATTATCAAGAAAGCAATATTAGGATATTTGGAAAGTCAAAACATCAGAGTCAACATGGTTTTATGAAGACCAAATCATGTTTGACTAATTTGCTATAGATCTTCAAAGATGTAACAAGCAAAATGGATAATGATGTAATATATCTAGACTTCTGGGCATTTGATAAGGTGCCAGAAGGTTGGACCATTTGGGATTAGGGTAATTTATTAGCCTGGATAGATGAAGGCTGATGGAGAGAAGACAGAGAGTCGGAATTTTTTTTCCCTTGGATGGCAAGATGTAACAACTGGGGTGCCAGAGTTCTGTCCTTGGACCCAGCTATTTATAAACACATTAACGACTTGGATACAGAGATAGAGGCTCTATAGGCAAATTTGCAGATGACACAAAAATAAGCAGGATGGTAAACTGTAATGAAGAAATAAGTACTTTGCAGATGGATAGAGATAGGTTAGGAGAGTGAACCAAAATGTAGCAAATGGATTTTAACATGGATAAGTGCGAAGTCATGTAATTTGGCTGAAAAAATGGGAACGCAACCTATTATCTAAATGGGGAGAGACTTCAGGGTGCTCCGGTTCAGAGAGATCTGGATGTCCTCATTCGTGAGTCACAGAAAATTAGCGTGCAGGTACAGCAGATAAAAAAAGTAAATGGAATGTTGGCTTTAATAGCTAAAGATAAAAAAAACAAAGGTTAGCACTGCTGCCTCACAGTGCCAAGGACCTGGGTTCAATTCCAGCCTCTAGTGACTGTATGGAGTTTGTACACTCTCCCCATGTCTGCATGGGTTTCCTCTGGGTGCTCTAGTTTTCTCCCACAATCCAAAGATGTGCAGGTCAGGTGCATTTGCCATGCTAAATTCCCCATACTGTTAGGTGCATTAGTTAGGAGTAAATGGAGGGGAATGGGTCTGGTTGGGCTACTATTCGGAAGGTCGGTGTGGACTTGTTGGGCCGAATGGCCTGTTTCTATACTGTAGGGAATCTAATCAATTTAATCTATAAACGTATTGCTGCAACTATACAAGGTATTGGTGAGACGGCACCTGGAGAATTGTGAGAAAGTGAGGACTGCAAATGCTGTAGATCAGAGTCGAGAGTGGGGTGCTGGAAAATCACAACAGATCAGGCAGCATCTGAGGCGCAGGAGAATCGACATTTCAGGCCTGATGAAGGGCTTGGGCCCGAAACGTCGATTCTCCTACTCCTCGAGTGCTGCCTGACCTGCTGTAATTTTCCAGCAACACACTCTTGCACCTGGAGAATTGTTCACAGTTTTGATTCCCTTATTTAACGAAAGATGTAGTGGCATCGGAAACAGTTCAGAAGAGGTTCACTTGATTGATCCCAAAGCTGAGGGGGTTTGTCATTTGAAGAGACATTGAACAGTGTAGGCCTATATTCACTGAAAGTTAGAAGAATGAGGGAGATCAAATTGAGATATTCAAGATGATAAAAGATATAGATAAAATAGATGTGGAGCAGATGCTTCCTCTTGTGGGACATTCCAGGAAGAGAGGCTGTAGTCTTAGGATAAGGGGGAGCAAATTTAAACCAGAGTTGAGGAGAAACTACTTCTCTGTGAACCTGTGGAATTCGCTGCTGGGGTGAATGCTGGCACAATGAGTAACTTTAAGGAGGAGTTAGACAGATTTTTAATTAGTAATGGGTTTAAGGGTTATGGGGTGAGGACAGGAAATTGGTAGTGAGGAGCATATCAGCCAGGATCGAATGGCAGAGCAATCCCAATGGGCCAAATAGCCTAATTACGCTCTTAATTCTTATGAACGTATGAAGATTCTACCTGTCTTATCATGGAAGTATTCATTAAAGGTATTGATCAACCTCCATTGGTTTTCCCTATTTCCTGAAGGCCTTCTAACTTTGTATATTTTGATATATCTTTTTTGCATCACAGCTAAATCACAAGTGTTCTTTTTCTATATATTCATTTGTGGGATGTGGGCAACGCTGGCTGGCTAGTATTTATTGCCTATCCCTAGTTGCCCTTGAGAAGGTGGTGGTGAGCTACCTCCTTGAACCACTGCGGTCTACCTGCTGTGGGTTGATCCACAATGCCATAAGGGAGAGACTCCCAGGATTTTAAACCAGTAATAGTGAAGGAACAGCGATATATTTCAAGGTCAGGATGGTGAGTTGCTTGGAGGGGAACTTAATAGTGTGTGTTCTCTAGGTTGTATTTGCATTAGCTTACACAAGCATAAAGCATATTTTACCATGTCTAAAAAGTAAAAATTCACATTTTCAGCAATGATTCAATTATATGAGTAATAATAAAAAACCATGTTATGATTACAAATTATAGCAACGCTGGACAAATCAGGTCCAGCATAAAACCTAGCTTGACAGATCATACATTTAAATTTCTATAATTGGTTAACATGGTGGTTTCATAGAAACAAGGCTACAGTTGTTATTTAACAATAGAATATAAGTATATTACACAAAGAAGAGAAACAAAGGAATCTATATATACAGAAGATAGTCAGAAAGATCTTGATATAAACATGAAAACATGTTCAACCTAATTTTCCAACATCACCATTATAGAGATTCAGTCCCATGAAATGTTATTCTTATCTCAGCTTTTAAATCTTTACTTAAGTGATGCTTTACTTGAACTGTGAATAACTGCAAGACCACAGTTATTGTTCACTTATTGCATGCCTTGAGGAGGTAATGTTTAGCATTCTCCTTCCCGGGATTGTAATTCAACAATGGTGTTAGAAAATTCCACCAAACTATGTAGCAATGAAGGAAGAACAATACGTGTCCAAGTTAGGATAATGTGTGCTTTGGTAGTGATCAGCTTGCAGAGTTTAAGATGCTAGTATTCCAATGATGTTGCTTCTCTGTGTATGAGTACATTACTCAAAAGTTACTCATTTGAAGTGTTAAGGATTAATGATATCAAAAATGGTTCCTCACTTAATTTGATGAAGGTTGCCTCTCTGATAATAGGCTTAATTGGTGCATTTAGTTCATTGACCACTAACACTTAGTTTTCTGTTAAAACTCAAATTGGAATTTAACATATCATAACAAATACAAAAAACAAAAAACATCTTCTATTTCAAATATATCAAGCTAAAAATTACCAAAACTCACAAAATAGGCTTTTGATTTTTTAGATTGACATGTCAAATATTATTCACTCTAAAAGTGTGCATCTTCAAAGTGACTAAGAACTCCCTTCAATTTAGAAACAAACTCCTAGGATGTACACAATATTTATTTTGCATATTAACCTATTTAAGTTAGACTTATTTAGACTTATTAAACAATGATCAGAAAAGTTGATTGACATTCTTTGGGATTTTCAAAACAAATGCACTATGACGACAAGCTTGTCTGATTAACTATATTAAGGCACTTTACTCAGAAAGGAAGCCAAAAGTCAAAGGATGTATTTGCAATATTATAGAAATAATTGTCCTACCACTTGTTTAGTTGTCAACAGAGTCATGATGTGTTTGGTAGATGGTTGTTATAAGAAGTTTGTTATGATCCATAATCAACATAGGTAATAATATTCATCCAAAAGAATTTAAGAAGAAAATAGGAAATGGATTAGACTTTAAGCTATACAACAGTTAGATTCTTTCTCTCATGAGATTTTTAGTTCTTCGTTGAAATGAGGTCCTATTCCCCAAATTGTTCTCATATCATTACATTCTCGAGGTGGTCAGTTTGTAATCCAAGCATACCATAATATTGAAGTTACTGGAAAACATAAAACCAATTTCCCACAACAGAATCTATTTAATCAAATTCCTGTATATGACAATACTGTGCTAACTGTTGCTCACTTTCTGCTTCACGATGGATTTTAATAGCAAGGACACTGAATTAGTCAGTGCTCTGAATAATCATCTAATGACTGGAGATCTTTGAGATCCATTTCATTGATTTTTATGCTAAACAGGAGAGAATTATTGCTGAGTGGTCTTGTATTCTGTATTTAATTTTCAAAGTTTTTATAGCACAGAAACAATCACTTGGACCAATAGATCTATCTAGGACTTAAAAAATATATCAATGAGGTCAATTTTAAAGTTGTTGTTGAGGCAGGCAGCATGCAAACTTTGTGCTCCCTTCTCATTTAAATGATAGAAATGCTGGGCTCAGGGGAAATGTATTGCTGACTGCCTAAGCACATTAATCCTAAAAGAGGTTCGGAGATTCAAGTTGCAGCCTTAACGTTGGGGCCAATAGAGAGAGGTCATGGTTGTGCATGGGGCAAGGAGGCCCTCCAAAAGGAGATGGAAGCAAATGCCCAGGGAGGTTAATGATTGGAATCAGATCCAAAGGACTTGACAGGAGTTCACAAGGAGCCTTGACTGGTGGTCAAGGTCAACAGATACATCTGAAAAGAACATCTATTACCTGCCATTTTCATAGCCTCTGGTGTCCTACAGCCCCATCACTAACTTAGCTGGCATAACTGGATTCAAGTTTAACATTCAGAATCTCCATCTCACCATTACTTGATTCCCACATACAACCACCAGTTTAGATATTGAGCAGCGCTCCAAAATTTAGTGCTTCCAATTAAACCTGTTGGACTATAACCTGTGATTTTTAACTTTGTACACACCAGTCCAACACTGGCATCTCCAAATCAAGTTTAGATATTGGTAGTGCACACATTTTAAAAGGTGGTGTTGAATCAGAATTAACACATGGCGAGTCATCAGTCACAAGTGGGCTGCAGCCAGACCAGAGAGAAGGATAATTCACATTCAACTCAGCAAAAGAGACAGCTGTAGATACATTCAGCTGCAGAGATCACTGATGAGTCCTTTTGCTGAGGTATCTAATGAACAGATGCATCAAGAAACTTGGTGCATTCACAGGCATGTCACAGAGCATTTTGTCGCTTCCACGGGCCATGTGGATTAAGGAGTTAATTATTCTTTATGTTACGAACGGTGTAACAAGGTATGTCATGTTGAAAGGAATTGGAATGTGAACCTGTAGGACACCAGAAATTACCATTCTTTGCACATATATTTAATAAAGCCAATTCAGATTCATTAACAAGAATGTGGACCTGAGCTTATTTTGTAGTGACATATGGTGACTGGACTCATTGCTTCATTGGGTCCTGGCCAATTGCCTCCAGTTCAAAACACAGAGGCAGCCCAGTGGTGCGGGTGAAGGATGAGGTTAGTATAGCAATTGGACTCCAGAAATATGGTAAATACCTAAACAGAAGCTGGTTGGGGACAGGAAGCAGCAGGTGATGAACTACAAAGCCACATTTGAGTACCAGAGTTGAGAGAGGGAAAACGTGCACTGTTTGGTGCAGAAAATGCTGTCCCTTTTGAAGATTCACTCATTTGTCTGAGGTAACAAAGAGGTAAAGTTCGCTACTTATGTCATCAATTGCAATGACAGAACTTGAAATGACAAGTACTTGCAACAACAGCAATCGCAACTAACATTAGTTAGTTGAAGAAGTAGATGAAGAAATTCCATCCTCTAATGAAATTCTGGAGCAAAACAGGGCAACAGAAAGAGACCAAAATCCTGAAGTCTCAGCTGCTGTCAGACCATACCACATTGGAGCAGACACTGTCAGTCCATCGGATCTGCTCAGCCAGTGCGAGATTATGGCTGATCTGATCGTCTTTTGCATCACTTTCTTGTCTTGTTCCCGTAACCCATGACTCCCTTACTGATTAAAATATATCTCAGCCATGAATATACTTAATAATGTGGTGTCTACAGCCATATGTGGTACAGAATTTCATGGCTTCACCATTCTCTCAGAGAGGAATTACGTCCTCATCTCCATCTTATGTGACTGATCCAACAAGCTGAATCTAAGCCTATGTCCCAGATTCTCTCTGAAGGAGAAACAACCTTCTCACATCTACAATGTCAAATCTCCTAAGAATCTAATGTTCCAATAAAGGTTACCTCTCACCTTCCCAAACTTCAATGAGTTAAAGTCTAACCTGCCCACAACCTCTCCTTGCAAGAAATCCTATCTATGTCAAGGATCAACCGAGTGAAGCTTTCTAGATTACCTCCTATGCCAGTTTATCTTTCCACTTGGAGGGAGGGCTTCAGATATTTGGACAATTGGACTGCATTCTGGGGAAGGTGGGACCTGTATAAACAGGATGGGTTGCACCTGAACCAGAAGGGCAGCAATATCCTGGGGGGTAGGTTTGCTAGCACTCTTCAGGGGGGTTTAAACTAATTTGGCAGGGGGATGGGATCCGGACTTGTAGTCCAGCAAGTAAGCTAGCTGTGTGTCAGGATGCCCAAGACTGTAGGGAGGCTGTGGAGAAGGTAGCACTGACAGGGACTACTTGCGGACACAGAGATGGGCTCAAGTGCGTATACTTCAATGCAAGGAGTATCAGAAATAAGGTGGGTGAACTTAAGGCGTGGATCGGTACCTGGGGCTACGATGTTGTGGCCATCACAGAAACATGGATAGATGAGGGACAGGAATGGCTGTTGGAGGTTCCTGGTTACAGATGTTTCAGTAAGATTAGGGAGGGTGGTAAAAAAGGAGGGGGGGTGGCATTGCTAATTAGAAATGGTATAACGGCTGCAGAAAGGAAGTTTGAGGGGGATCTGCCTCTGGAGGTAGTATGGGCTGAAGTCAGAAATAGGAAAGGTGCAGTCACCTTGTTGGGTGTTTATTATAGGCCCCCCAATAGCAGCAGAGATGTGGAGAAACAGATTGGGAAACAGATTTTGGAAAGGTGCAGAAGCCACAGGGTCGTAGTCATGGGCGACTTCAACTTCCCAAATATTGATTGGAAGCTCTTTAGATCAAGTAGATTGGATGGGGCGGTGTTTGTGCAGTGTGTCCAGGAAGCTTTCCTAACGCAGTATGTAGATTGTCCAACCAGAGGGGAGGCCAAATTGGATTTGGTACTCGGTAATGAACCGGGACAAGTGGTGGGCTTGTTAGTGGGTGAACATTTTGGTGATGGTGACCACAATTCTGTGACTTTCACCTTGGTTATGGAGAGAGATAGGTGCGCACAACAAGGTAGATTTTACAATTGGGGGAAGGGAAATTACGATGCTGTAAGACAGGATTTGAGGAGCATACGTTGGGAGCATAGGCTGTCAGGGAAGGATGTGGTGGAAATGTGGAACTTTTTCAAGGAGCAGATACGACGTGTCCTTGATATGTATGTACCTATCAGGCAGGAAAGAAATGGTCGTGTGAGGGAGCCTTGGTTGACGAGGGAGGTTGAATGTCTAGTAAAGAGGAAGAAGGAGGCTTACATAAGGTTGAGGAAACAGGGTTCAGACAGAGCAGTGGAGGGATACAGGATAGCCAGAAGGGACCTGAAGAAAGGGATTAGGAGAGCTAAGAGAGGGCATGAAAAATCCTTGGCAGATAGGATCAAGGATAACCCCAAGGCATTTTATGCGTATGTGAGAAACCTGAGAATGACGAGAACGAGGGTAGGTCCGATCAAGGACAGTAGTGGGAGACTGTGTATTGAGTCGGAAGAGATAGGAGAGGTCTTGAACAAGTATTTCTCTTCAGTATTTACGAATGAGAGGGACCGTATTGTTGAAGAGGAGAGTGTGAAACGGACTCTTAAGCTAGAAGAGATACTTCTTAGGAAGGAAGATGTGTTGGACATTTTGAACAACTTGAGGATAGACAAGTCCCCCGGGCCTGATGGGATATATCCTAGGATTATGTGGGAAGCAAGAGAGGAAATTGCAGTACCGTTGGCAATGATCTTCTCGTCTTCACTGGCAACAGGGGTGGTACCAGGGGACTGGAGAGTAGCGAATGTTGTGCCCCTGTTCAAAAAAGGGAATAGGAATAACCCCGGGAATTACAGGCCAGTTAGTCTTACTTCTGTGGTAGGCAAAGTAATGGAAAGGGTACTGAGGGATAGGATTTATGAGTATCTGGAAAGACACTGCTTGATTAGGGACAGCCAACACGGATTTGTGAAGGGTAGGTCTTGCTTTACAAGTCTTATTGAATTCTTCGAGGAGGTGACCAAGCATGTGGATGAGGGTAGAGCAGTGGATGTAGTGTACATGGATTTTAGTAAGGCATTTGATAAGGTTCCCCATGGTAGGCTTATGCGGAAAGTCAGAAGGCATGGGATAGAGGGAAATTTGGCCAATTGGATAGAAAACTGGCTAACCGGTCGCAGGCAGAGAGTGGTGGTAGATGGTAAATATTCAGCCTGGAGCCCAGTTACAAGTGGAGTTCCGCAGGGTTCAGTTCTGGGTCCTCTGCTGTTTGTAATTTTTATTAATGACTTAGATGAGGGAGTCGAAGGGTGGGTCAGTAAATTTGCAGATGATACAAAGATAGGTGGAGTTGTGGACAGTGAGGAGGGCTGTTGTCAGCTGCAGAGGGACTTAGATATGATGCAGAGCTGGGCTGAGGAGTGGCAGATGGAGTTCAACCCTGCCAAGTGTGAGGTTGTCCATTTTGGAAGAACAAATAAGAATGCGGAATACAGGGTTAATGGTAGGGTTCTTACTCAGGTGGAGGAACAGAGGGATCTTGGGGTCTATGTACATAGATCTTTGAAGGTTGCCACTCAGGTGGATAGAGTTTGTAAGAAGGCCTATGGAGTATTATCGTTCATTAGCAGAGGGATTGAATTCAAGAGTCGTGAAGTGATGTTGCAGCTGTACAGGACTTTGGTTAGGCCACAGTTGGAGTACTGTGTGCAGTTCTGGTCGCCTCACTTTAGGAAAGA
Source organism: Chiloscyllium punctatum (assembly GCF_047496795.1). Classification (NCBI taxonomy): domain Eukaryota; kingdom Metazoa; phylum Chordata; class Chondrichthyes; order Orectolobiformes; family Hemiscylliidae; genus Chiloscyllium; species Chiloscyllium punctatum. The sequence goes on along the minus strand of NC_092745.1, from coordinate 106,899,619 downwards.
TGTGGAAGCTTTGGAGAGGGTGCAGAGAAGATTTACCAGGATGTTGCCTGGAATGGAGAGTAGGTCTTACGAGGATAGGCTGAGAGTTCTCGGCCTTTTCTCGTTGGAACGGCGAAGGATGAGGGGTGACTTGATAGAGGTTTATAAGATGATCAGAGGAATAGATAGAGTAGACAGTCAGAAACTTTTTCCCCGGGTACAACAGAGTGTTATAAGGGGACATAAATTTAAGGTGAAGGGTGGAAGGTATAGGGGAGATGTCAGGAGTGGGTTCTTTACCCAGAGAGTGGTGGGGGCATGGAATGCGCTGCCCGTGGGAGTGGTAGAGTCAGAATCATTGGCGACCTTTAAGCGGCATTTGGATCGGTACATGGATGGGTGCTTAATCTAGGTTAGAAGTTCGGCACAACATCGTGGGCTGAAGGGCCTGTTCTGTGCTGTATTGTTCTATGTTCTATGTTCTATGTTCTAATTTTTTAAGTCATTCATTAGATGTAGGTGTCGCTGGCTAGACTAGCATTTATTGTCCTTCCCTAATTATCCAGAGGGTAGTTAAGAGTTAATCACATTGCTATCGGTCTGGAGTCACACGTGGGCCAAACCAGGGAATGATGGCAGATTTCCTTCCCTAAAGGACATGAATGAACTAGATGGGTTTTTTTCTGACAATCAATAATGGCTTCAGGGCCATAGTCATCACTATTGCAGATTTTTTAAAATTAAATTCAAACTTCACCATTTTCTGTTTTGGAATTCGGACCTGGGTCCCCAGAACATTACCTGAGTTTTCTGATTAATAGTGACCTTATATATGGCAGAATCTAAATGGAGTGTTAGAGAGTAGGTTGTTGCTGAGTGAGAGCCATTTGATAGCATTGTCAACAATACCTTGAATCACATTGCTGATGGTTGAGAGTACACTAATGGGGCAAGAACAGCCTGAGTTGGTTTTGTGGTGCATTTATTTTGGATAAGACATACCTGGGTAATATTCCACATTGCCAGTAGATGCTGGGGTTGTAACTGTACTCAGCAGTTTGGCTAAGGATGGAGCCAGTCCTGAAGAACAAGAATTCAGTATGATTTCCTGGAAGTTTTCAGGGCCTATGATCTCCCAGTATCCAGTGGCTTCAGATATTTGTTCATAACAACTGTTGAAGGAAAGGTGTGCAATTCATCTACATTTTAATGTAATGCATTTTGAATTTTAAAGTGGCAGCACATGAGTTTTCTCAGTACATGAAGCAGCTTAATATTGAACTTGAAAGTATTTCTGTAGCCATGGTAATTTATTTTAATAAACAATATGAAAAGCTGTTTTTTGGAGGCTATTGGGAATTTGTTTACCTTTGACTCGAAAAACTCATCAACAAAGTAAAAATTGTGCATTACACTTCAGATAGAATGTTGTGGACTGGATTTCTTTCTCGGTTCAGGGAAACGCACATTGTTTGAAGAAAGGCCTTTGGTTTCAGATTTGCAGAATTCCTGAGTAAAATTAAATGCATCAGACATTTGCTCCTGAAAATATGAGATAATTTAGAACTGTCAGACATGGTAACACAATGATAATGTGATTAAACTGGCACTCCAAAGAACTGGTCTAATGATTCAAGATGGGAGTTCATATCCCACAATGACAGCTGGGAATTTAAATATGAAGGGTTTCATGGTGCAGTGGTTATCACATCTGCCCTACATATAGAAAGTCCTGGTTTAATTCCCAGTGGAACTATTGCTTTCTGAATCAGATTTAAAAGCCTGAATGGCCTACTTATGTTCCTATGTCTTATGGACTTAACTGATAAGCAACAAATAACCTCAGTGTAAGGAATTTACTTTCAAATTCCAGAACAGAAGTGATTGGCTAAAATCAGAAGGGGTTATTTGAAGCTGAGAGTGTCTAAGATATGTGAAGAGTCAAATAAAAGGCTATCAGACTCAAGATTGGGAATTGAAGTGCTGTTAAAGTAAGACTTAAAGTTGTGATTGAGATGGGAATTCTCTCAGTGTGAGTACTGTCAAAGGAGTATTGTTAAGATTGCAGGGATTTAATTTTACTCTGTCTTTCGAAATCTTTAAACTTGTCTTATATATGACTAATTTGGCTTATTTAATTGAATTTTCATCTTTTTGCATAATAAGCTTCTGTTTATCATTAAAAACTAATCTGCAGCATTGCATGTTTGCGTTTCAGTGAAAGACCACACATTAAAAAGATCCATCGTGCCAGATTTCAGGGTGCCATTTGCCCTGCCCAGCAATAATATTTGCAGGGATAATAGCACTCGGCATAAATAAAACCTTCTGAGGACTGACATCCTTCACACTGTGGACCTTAGGAGGTAGGTACTTGAAGGTGGTTGCAAAGGTTTAGACTGCCTTTTGCACTTATCCCCCATCATTGAAGATGGGTAAGTTTGTGGAACCTCCTCATTCTGATAGTTGTTTAATTAGCTGCTACTATTCATTTTTGATGTGGAAGAACTGCATTGCTTGGATTTGATTCACTGCTTTTGGAATTACTGAGAAGCAGCAGGCAATAGACAGAGCTGTTTCACACCATTCCCACACTCTTCATTGAGCCTCGATTGATCTTCCTGCTTGATGGCAATGTTGGAATGGGAAATATGGTGACCCATGAAGGTACAGGCTGTGTTTGAATACACTTTTGCTGTTGTTGATGAATGGATGCCCAGTTTTGCTTTGCTGTATCGGTTCGAATACCATCCCACTGAGCTCAGTGGCAGTGGCACACATGATGGTAAATGTCATCTTCAAATGTGGATATGGAGGACCTCATTTCCATCGGTCTTGCTCCAGAGGCTATTGTCAGGAACATAGGCATCCGCGACAGATAGATCAGTGAGTGTGAGGTCAGTAGAGTTTTCCCCTCTTGCTACCTGCCATACCACCTGCCACAGACCTAGTCTCATAACTATGACTTCTAAGACTCAGTCAGATCGGTTAGTAGTGGTGCTACCAAATAGTGTCAGATGGGTATGAGTGGGAAGGTGGGAATCATGAAAAGATGATGGTGAAACTATGTAAAGGTAACCAGTTTGAATAGGCAGGTACAGGCAGAGAAAGCCTGCCGGTGCGTCCTCCAAACCTTTGAAATTTGTTTTATTTCTCCTCCTCCCCCTCTTCCAGGGCTTCCTTCAACCACAGCATCTGCTTTTTATCCGTGTTGTGTTGCTGACCCAGAGGCATTGGGTCAGCAGATCCTCTGCCCTCACCAGTCCCTTCAACATACCAGGACATCTCTTCAGATGCTCCTGAATACTTCAGACACTTTGCAATAGCAATAGTTACCTGTCAATTGAAAGCCTATTCTTTGAAATAGTGGTAGTTGAGGTTTCCTCTTATAGCTGAACACATGTTCTTTTGTGTGGGAATTACATAGATTCAGCAGAACCAGATATTCCAAGTTTGAAATTGTGCATCAAATCAACCTGAAGAGCTGGGTGCCATTACGATCTGGTTAGTTGAAAGGCTTCAAGTTACATGCATGGCCCACCTATACACATTCCTTCCCAGCGCTGGTGTCACATTGGCTACATTGGAAACAAACAGAACAACCAAGTGCATCATTCTGAGGGTCCTGAGCATCCAAATACCAACATGGCCACATAGATAATTTTCTATTTCTTTCTGTTAGATTTTTGTCTGCTTGATTGTGCTTCATGGAGCAGAGAGTCTGTATATGTAAATAGTATGTGGGAATGTGAGTTCAAGAATGAATCTGCATACTATTTAGATACATATACATTGATACATACCTCCCTTGAGTGCACATAAGAACTAGCCATTTGGATACAGAACTGGCTCAAAGGTAGAAGACAGAGGGTGATGGTAGATGGTTGTTTTTCAGATTGAAGGTCTGTGACCAGTGGAGTGCCACAAGGATTGGTGCTGGGTCCACTTCTTTTCATCATTTATATAAATGATTTGGAAGTGAGCATGAGAGGTACAGTTATAAAGTTTGCAGATGACACCAAAATTGAACATGTCATGGACAGCAAAGAAGGTTACCTCAGATTACAATGGGATCTTGATCAGATGGGCCAATGGGCTGAGAAGTGGCAGATGGAGTTTAATTCAGATAAATAAAGGTGCTGCATTCTGTGAAAACAAATCTTTGCAGGACTTATACACTTAATGGTAATGTCCTATGGAGTGTTGCTGAACAAAGACACCTTGGAATGCAGGTTCATAGCTCCTTGAAAGTGGAGTCACAGGTAGATAGGATACTGAAGAAGGTGTTTGGCATGCTTTCCTTTATTGGTCAGAGTATTGACTACAGGAGTTGGGAGGTCATGTTACAGCTGTACAGGACATTGGTTAGGCCACTGTTGGAATATTGCATGCAATTCTGGTCTCCTTCCTATTGGAAAGATGTTGTGAAACTTGAAAGGGTTCAGAAAAGATTTATAAGGATATTGCCAGGGTTGGAGGATTTGAGCTATAGGAAAAGGCTGAATAGGCTGGGGCCGTTTTCCCTGGAGCGTTGAAGACCAAGGGGTGACCTTATAGACGGCATAGGTTTAGGGTGAGAGGGGAAAGATATGAGAGAGACCTAAGGGGCAACTTTTTCACACAGAGGGTGGTACGTGTATGGAATGAGCTGCCAGAGGAAGTGATGGAGGCTGGTACAATTGCAACATTTAAAAGGCATTTGGATGGGTATATGAATAGGAAGGGTTTGGAGGATATGGGCCGGGAGCTGGCAGGTGGGACTAGATCTGGTCGGCGTGGATCGGTTGAACTGAAGGCTCTGTTTCCGTGCTCTATGACTCCATGACTCTATATAGCAAGTGTATTCAACTGGAAAACCGGCACCAGGTAAATAGACCACTTCCATAATAACAACTCTTGCAAATGTTCTCAAATGTCAGAGAAGGCAGAAATCAACTATCAGGCGCTTCAAACACAAAAAGAAATCAGCCAAGCTCTTTCTCAAAGCACAACATAATGCCCAAAAAAGAAACAATTATTTTCCAAGAACAACAAAGTCTCATGTATTTGTGAGACAGCTGTTACTGCAGTTATCTTTCTCTCAGGAAGGACACACACAATTACAAAATTCAAGAGGACACAGTTGTACACCAAAGAGTCATCAAAACCTGCTACTCTCCAGCCCTTAGGTAAAAATCCTACAGCTTTAATAACTGATCCTTCCATCCTAATTCAGATCAAACCAGACTAATCACCACTAAAGCAAGTTCAGTAATAGGCGTCTCTTGTTAAATGTGGAATTTTGCAAAGTCCAACAAACAAGAAGATCTTTGTCCAACAAGATGGAAGGATAGTCCACCTCCATCAAAGAGACAGATGTTGCTAATTTCTATTCCACAAGTTAACCCAAACAACACAAGACGTTTCCACCTGGATTAACTCGCTATACTTTTCTATGAATACTTTTCATATTTCATTACACGTCCTGTCTGACTTGCTCGCAATTGGCCTTATCCCATATACTTTCAAGTTACAATGCTATAACCATCCTTAACACTCAAGCATTGCAGCTTAATATATTCAGCTGTAAATTCTGTTATTTCCTCTCAGAATTTGTACACACCATATTTTAAGGGAGATAAAGACTTGATCAGCCTTTTCAGACAGTGACTTGAAGCCACGTTTCATTCTGCAGTTTCACGAGTAGAACTTTCAAAAATAATTTTCAGAAGTAATAGACAGCACTAAAACTGTCACCAGGCTTTTATTCCATGTTGAAGTTTTAAATAAAGGTTGTGTGTTTCTGAACAAAAACTACTGTTGAGCTGTGAAATGCTTCCAGCCACCTGCACGCATCATATGATTGACACAAAGATTTAGAGCCCTCTGTTTTTAAAAAAACCCCTTTGCAAGTACTATTCACTTTTTTTTCACAATTACAAAAGGCAGAAGAATGGTAATGTTAAAAAGCTTCCATTTGCATGGTTGTAGATGTTGAACAATTGTTGTCATCTAGTCAGTCCAATGACTCACATGGTTGAACATTTAGCTCCAAATTCAGCAACCGTAAGTTCTAGCCCCCAAAGCACTTTGTCTTTTTAGTTGATCGGATTTCAACTACTCTCAAGGCAGATAAAGCATTACCCAAGCAGAGAAGCATTGTACCTTAATGACGAGGAGAATACATATACACAATATGACTTGAGTCACAGCAATCCTCAGGGAGTCACACAAACAGCAACCTATCAGGAGGGCACAATCAGAAATATTTCTCTCTCCGATGAGAATTTAACAAAACAATAAAGAGACAAATAAAGAAACATAAAATACAAGAAAATATCAACTTGTTTCGGTTTTGCTCATTACTTATTTGAATGTATGTAACTACAATCGAATTGAATACAAAAAGGTTCCTCCCATGTACATTCGGGTAGGTAATCAGAACTGTTAAGCAAAATTCAGCAAGGCGCTGCTTCAAACTAAAGATGCCCCATTAAAGCTAAACAAGAATTCATAACAATAAGAGCTTCCTATGCAGTTGAAGTACTATAAAGAGCTCCATATTTGTGTTTATGTTGACACAATAACTGAGCTCCAGGTCATTTTCGACTCTTTCCCTGAAACATATGAGAAAACAAAGCTTTTCTTTCGGCCAACTCTCGGTTAAATAACTGCCCAATTAAAATCGACAATACGATCCTGCGTCTTTGGAGACTACTCTCAACAAACCTCTCATCATCACCTCCAATGTATCCAATCAGTCTTTGGCTGACTGATGAAAAGATGATCTCACATCAGGATCTCTAACTCAAGGCTGAGGCCATGGTTCACTGACCTGCAAAATTTGGACAACCTACAGCAGCTTCCTCAGATTAGTGCCTTGCAAAATCTTACAAATCCAGTGGCAGGAAAAGCAGTACAACTATGTCATGCTCCTCTAAGAAATATGGCTAGCATCAAAATGTTAATCACTCAAAACCCACTGCATTGTGTGGGATATTTTATGCATACGACATCAGCGTGACAACGCTGTGGTTTTAAGAAGTTATTTTGTCCTGGTTTCTTTTAAAAAGAAAGATTGAACAAGAGTCATGAGTAATCTGTAAGAAAGTATACAGTTTGTGAGCTTAAGTCCTTAAGTTTGGAACAATAAAAGCAGCCTGAATGGGTGTGATGGAACTCTCACAGAACCAAGGTTTTCAGTTTAGGTTCCAGCATTTGCTGTGGGGTCTTGAAGAAGTGAAAGCTACTTCTCCTCTCTTGGTTATAGCCCAAAGCTGGGGATCTCTGCCTGCTACTGGAATTATATGTGAGACAACCTGTTTTCTGAATTTTTCTGCCATGGAATGTTACAACATTGGAAAAGTAAATTAGTAATTAGTCATTGTATCTATTATTCTGTTAACTTTCTCACTAGAGTTACATTACATAGAACATAGAACATAGAACATAGAAAAATACAGTGCAGTACAGGCCCTTTGGTCCTCGATGTTGCGCCGATCCAAGCCCACCTAACCTACACTAGCCCACTAAACTCCATATGCCTATCCAATGCCCGTTTAAATTCCCATAAAGAGGGAGAGTCCACCACTGCTATTGGCAGGGCATTCCACGAACTCACGACTCGCTGAGTAAAGAATCTACCCCTAACATCTGTCTTATACCTACCACCCCTTAATTTAAAGCTATGCCCCCTCGTAATAGCTGACTCCATACATGGAAAAAGGTTCTCACAGTCAACCCTATCTAAACCCCTAATCATCTTGTACACCTCTATCAAGTCACCCCTAAACCTTCTTTTCTCTAATGAAAACAGCCCCAAGTGCCTCAGCCTTTCCTCATACAATCTTCCTATCATACCAGGCAACATCCTGGTAAACCTCTTCTGCACCCGTTCCAGTGCCTCCACATCCTTCCTATAGTATGGCGACCAAAACTGCACACAATATTCCAGATGCGGCCGCACCAGAGTCTTATACAACTGCAGCATGACCTCAGGACTCCGGAACTCAATTCCTCTACCAATAAAAGCCAGTACGCCATATGCCTTCTTCACCACACTATTTACCTGGGTGGCAACTTTCAGAGATCTGTGTACCAAGATCCCTCTGCTCATCCACACTACCAAGTATCTGACCATTAGCCCAGTACCCCATCCTTTTGTTACTCTTACCAAAGTGAATCACCTCACACTTACCCACATTGAACTCCATTTGCCACCTTTCTGCCCAGCTCTGCAGCTTATCTATATCCCGCTGTAACCTGACACATCCTTCCTCACTGTCAACAACTCCACTGACTTTCGCATGATCCGCAAACTTGCTCACCCAACCTTCTAGCCCCTCCTCCAGGTCATTTATAAAAATGACAAACAGCAATGTTCCCAAAACAAATCCGTGTGGAACACCGCTAGTAACTGCACTCCAAGATGAACCTTTACCATCAACTACTACCCTCTGTTTTCTTCCAGCCAGCCAATTCCTAATCCAAACCTCCAACTCACCCTCAATGCCATACCTCCATATTTTTTGCAGTAGCCTACCATGGGGAACCTTATCAAATGCCTTACTAAAATCCATATACACCACATCTACCGCTTTACCCTCGTCCACCTCTTTAGTCACCTTCTCAATTCCTTCTTCCTTTTGTTGTATTTTAACTATAGTGGATGAATAAAATGTGTTTTGTTTTAAATCTAGTAGCTTGACCAATCAAATTGCATCTGGAATGCAACAGCTAACATTGACCTTTAAAATAAGCAAAGGTTATAGTCCAGACTACCTGCTGAATACTTTAAAGGAATTTGGTCTGGTCCATAACACCAAACTCCTGAAGCAACGGCTACAGTCAGACTTGGTCATGGCTGGAAAATCCCAGAACATGAGAAACATTTTAGTGCTTTCCTCAAAGCATGCCTGAAGAGATCAAACATCTTCACTGACTCAAGGAATTGAGGTGCTTGTCATAAACCAAATTGAAGAAAGTTATTTTCAAAGACACCAAGCAGATCAAGAGGTTGGTCAGGAATACGCACAGTTTAAGGATGAGGCATTGATCATTGGATGCATCAACTATCTGAAAACCCAGTGCAAGTAAGTCATCCTCAATCCCCAGAGACAAAGGAAGAAAAAAAAGCCAGGAATTCTCTGGAATTGGAGCTGCATCGTATACTTAACCCAGTGCAATTCCTGTACTTCAAATGAACAATCATCAGATATAACACCGAAGCAAACATACCAAAAGTGGACTTCAGTTCCTGACGTAAAAGTCAGTTTGTGACAAAGTTTGCCTTAAATAGGACACTCGAAACATAACTTGCAAAAATGCTTACAAACACACAAATTTACTATGTCCAACCAGGCATAAAGAGAGAGCAGGAAGACATATTGCAAACTTGCAAAAAAGCATTTTGTCAGAGACTATGTAGTTAAAAGTGGCCACCCTCAGACTAATTTGTATAGATCGTTCAAACATCTGGTCTTGTGCATTGAGCTGTTGTATTGTAGATGGGAGATTGATGACTTCCACACAAGAGAAGCGAATGATCAGTGAAAGGTATTGACCGCTGTATTGTGTAGCTGTCAGTGCAGTAGTGGTGCTTGTCAGCAGAGTGGAGTTTCCAGCTAGAATTCATTTTGTGAGGTGCTGTCAACACAGGCCAGAACAAATACCCCAAATAAAAGAAATTTTATGCTTTCAGCAGACTCACCACCTGGCAATAGTCTTAAGTATTCTTTCAATAGCCTGTGAACTCTCAAAGGAAACATCACAATTTCCTTCCATCGTGCACCCCAACCCCCATCTCAAAAACATTCCTTTTCTTCAAGTTACACATGACAGGGTTTCCCAGGCGATCAAGCACATAATGAAGAGCTTCAGAAATGAAGCAGTGCTACATTTGATACCTATGTGTGTGTGAGCATACACAGAGACACACAAGCCACATTACCTTGAGGTGAACTGATTGTATATATTACACCTTCCCTGCAGTTCACTTACCATGCTGATAGTTTCAGCGACCTTAAAAGTTTGCTTAGGGTTGTCTGTGTGTCTCTACCTCTGGGCCAAAAGGCCTGGTTGAAGTCCCACCTGCTTCAAATGTAGAGACCTGAACCAGCTGGATCGTTCTGAATACGAGATTCTTGATTGGGGTTGTTAATCATGAAAGCCCTGGTTGACCAATACAACTGGAAGACCGATATGTTTGGGCCCAGGTGTCCCTGGAGAAGGAGCGTGCAGTGTCTACCAATGCCCTGGAGGTTTTCAGGGAGAGGTGGGCACCACAGGGTGTGGAGTGCTTTATTTCCCCCTCCAACTCCATATTGATTATGCCCTGCCCTCCCCTTTACCTTTTCGATCACTCAGACATTGCCCTTTGGTGAGAAGGGCACTGCTTGTTATTGGCCACTCAGATGTTTCCTTTCTTCCTGGTGGTGGAACATGAATGAAGATTTCTGCACTTGTTGTTCTTCACTGTGTCCTAAACCTGCACACACATGATATGGGCACTGGGAAAAATACACACTACCACTGTTTGGGTGTGGGGTGTGGGGACCTGATTCCTGAACTGGTTGATCTAGACAGCCAGTTTGTTACTTTTTGAGGGAAAAAATATATATACAGCCAGGAGACTTAGAATCTCCTCAGTTCAGGGGACTGACTCCAAGCTAGCTGTCCAACGCCAATGTACTGTGCACAAATAAATACAGGATGACTTAATGAGGGGACACCAGCCTCTGTGCAGATATTTAAGTGTCATAATATATCTGAACATGATTTGAAGATGCCGGTATTGGACTGGGGTGGACAAAGTTAAAAATCACACTACACCAGGTTATAGTCCAACAGGTTTATTTGGAAGCACACTAGCTTTCAGAGCGCTGCTTCTTCATCAGTTCCACCTGATGAAGGACCAGCGCTCTCTGAAAGCTCGTGCTTCCAAATTAACATGTTGGACTATAACCTGGCGTTGTGTGATTTTGCACTTGATACCTGAACAGGTTGATTTAATAAGTATCTAAAGGTGATTTTTGAGAAAATGTGTAGTTCAGGTTGATGATAAGTCTGTAAGTTAGCTCACTGAGCTTGAAGGTTTGTTTTCAGACATTTCGTCACCATACAACATTCTGAAAAATGGACCCACCAATGGAAGAATGGGAGAGTGTGTCACCTCCAAGTACATTTTCTGTATAAATATCATAAGTAGCTTGAAACAGATGAAAGCTGGATTTCAGCACAAGCACAAACTAGTAACATTTATTCATTATGAATCTAAATATAATGGCAGGATACAGTAGGGCTAGTGCCTTCTTCCATCAGATCTCCATTCTATATGATCCAACACTATTGTAATGCAGATTAGCTCATAACATGCAGCTATTAAATCATACACAAACTTCTGCTCAAGTTAATTTTTCCTGCAAAACCTTAACATTGTGAATGACTTACAGTTTTCATTCAACTTCTGCCTAACCCTCCACTTTTCAAGTTTATTTTCTAAAGGCATCAATCTTCAATGGTGCTTGAAGCTTTCTTCTTTAAGTTCATTCATGAGATGTGGGTTAGGCCAGTATTTATTAAGAGTCATATTGTCAGGAGTCACATATAGACCAGGCCAGGCAAAGATGGCAGATCTTATCCCTGAAAAGGGCATAGCTGAACTAGGTGGACTTTTTATGCGAATTGACAGTGCTTACATGGTCACCATTAGACTAGCTTTAATTCCATTATCTTTAGTATTGAATTTAAATTTCATAATTTGCCATAGTAGGATTTAAACTCATGACCTCAGAAAATTATTCTGGGGTTCTGGATGGCTAACCCATTGACATTACCACATTGCCACAAACTCCATCAGGAAATAGGATTTCACCAAAAACAAGAAAATTAACTTGACAATTTTAAGAAATTAGACTCTCTCAAACCTACATCAGAATTGGGATCTATAGTAAATTCCAGTGTAGTTCTCTAATCCGCATACTGGTTTGAAAGTTCAACATTAGCATCAGGCATGTTGTCTACAAGAGTTGTATTGGCGATAAGATGGGCATTTAGTTCAAGTGTTTCTGTGGTTGCTCTGTGGTCTGGCATTGCTTTTGATTGCTAATAGTTCTGCTTAGTTTTTGCTCTGGAGTTAAACTTTCTCTAAATCTTGCTTAATTTCAATATTGAAATGGGGAGATAATGACCTAGCGGTATTATTGCTAAACTATTAATCCAGAAACTTGGCTAATGTCATAGGGAGTGGGGTTCAAATCCTGCCATGGCAGTTGATGGAATTTGAATTTGATAAGGAACGTGGAATTAAGGGTCTAATGATGACCATGAAACCAATGTTGGTTGGCTAAGTGTCCTTTTGGGTTGGAAGTTGCCACCCTCTCATGTTCTGGTCGACATGTGACTCCAGACCCATAGCACTGTGGTTAACTCTGAATTGTCCTCTGGACAATTACGGACGGTCAATAAGTGCTGGTCCAGCTAGAGAGACCCACATCCCATGAGTGAACAGTAAATAATAATTTCAGGTTTCCTTTGATGCTCAGAGATAGGCATTTTCTCTTCAGCTCCAGAAGTTGAATCTCTATTCCTTTACTTAGAGAAATTGATTACTTCCATGGTTTGCTCAAAGATTTGATTGCAGCCTCCAGTTTACATTTGCACAGAGTAAGAACCTCTGATTTTATATATTGGCTTGATATAATTATTTGGGCATAAGTCTAATTCTCCCTGGATAATCTTTCATTGTCCATATGCAATTGTTATTGCATGTCATTGGTGGGTCCAGGCAAACAAGCAGACCAATTCACCTCACTATCCCCTTTCTCAACAAAAAGTGGACTCTCTTCAAAAGAGACAGTTAAGACTTTAACATTATCATTGCTGCCAAAATGTAGAGCAAGATCCAAGGCCTCTTCTTTTAACAAACTTCACCATCAATGGCAGCTTCATTCCCTCCCACTGCTGATTTGCTCTTTCATTAAGGCCTAGGATGCCATTTTAAAGCTGGACATGTTCATCCTGGTGCATAGTTTTTCCCAGTTTTTCTAGCCTTGCCACAGAGATGAAATATATGCAATACCACTGTGATTCGCACTGCTACCTCACTATACCCAATGCTCAGCTTCAATTCCACTCTTGGGTCACTGCATGGATTTCTGCTGGGTGTTCTGGATTCTTTCCACAGTACAAAGATCATAGAATCCCTACAGTGTGGAAACAGGCCCTTTGGCCCAACAATCTTTTGAAGAGAATCCCACCCAGACCCATTCCCCTACCCTTTCACTATACATTATCCCTAACTAATGCCCCTAACCTACACATCCCTAAACACTATAGGCAATTTAGCATGGCCAATTCACCTAACCTCCACATCTTTGTAACTGTGGGAGAAACTGGAGCACCCGGAGGAAACCCGCACAAACACTGGGAGAATGTGCAAACTCTACATAGTCACCAGAGGCTGGATTCGAATCCAGGTCCCTGGCGCTGTGAGGCAGCAGGGCTAACCATTGGGCTACCGTGGGATGGGTGGATTAGCCAGGATAAATGAGGGGTTACAGGATCGGAGGCTGGGTCTAGGTGGGATGTACTTTGAAGGGTCGGTGCTCACTCTTTTCAGCCAAATAGCTCTTTCCATATGGTAGGAATACTATGATCCCTCCATACATCCTAGGGATGGAGTTTCTTCCACTGATTCACAATGTGATGAGTCAATTTTAATTCCTGCTGCTGTTGGATAATAATGATTCAAAGCCAAAAACTCACCTCAGTTTAGTAATAAACAAGATTAAAGACTGGCATACAACATGTGAAATGATCTCTTTCCAATTGTAGGAGAAAGTGAGGACTGCAGATGCTGGAGATCAGAGCTGAAAATGTGTTGCTGGAAAAGCGCAGCAGGTCAGGCAGCATCCAAGGAGCAGGAAAATTGACGTTTCAGGCATGAGCCCTTCTTCAGGCTCATGCCCGAAACGTCGATTCTCCTGCTCCTTGGATGCTGCCTGACCTGCTGCGCTTTTCCAGCAACACATTTTCAGCTCTTTCCAATTGTAGTCTGCATGTGCCTACATACTTTGATTGACATACCTCCTGATGTTGAGTGAAAGACAGTTGGAGAAATCACCTGAAAGAGTGGATTGACAATTGATTTGACTTGATTTCTTGTCACATGTATTTATTACAAAAACAGTGAAAAATATAGTTTAGTGTCACCAATCTCTGGCTCCATCTTCAAATAAACCAAACCACAGAACTTAAAGCCAGAAAAATAAATCAATAAAGTTCATTCTGTAGTCATATCTCAATAAAAATGAGATGGTCTTTGGAACAGCTCCCGCTTCAGGTTCAGCCATGGGCCAGGATGTGGGCTCCACCACCTCCATACCTCGTGTCCCTGCTGCTTAACTAACTCCATTTCTGCCACTGCCAGAACACAGTCGCCACTCTCCGCCGCCATCTTACCTCCACTGACACTGCCACTACCATGAGTTTGCGCTGGGATAATCTCGCCCATGCAGTCACCACCGATGTCGCAGGATCCTGTGCTGGGACCAAACTCACCGCTACCGCCTCCGCCGTCAGGCCTAGCCACAGACCTGGAGCCTCGGCTCAGCCTGCCAGTTTGGCCCGGGAGATTGAGCCTAGGACCTGCTCCTGACCCATGAGCAGACTGCCGGCTGGGGTGCCCTGGCATTGCTTCCGCTGCCACTGAATGCCTTCTCCTTTGTCATTTACTCAGCCTCTGTGCTCTCCAGGCCCACGCTGCCATCTTCATCCACCATTCCACAGGACCCACTCGTGCCGTTGCCACCAATGATGCCACCGCCGAAGCCATTGCAACCGAAGGCAAAAAGAGAAAGTACTTTAAAGGAAAAGAAAACAAACATAAAAGTAAAGAGAAATAAAAAGAAAAAAAGATGGTCGACCGAAGTGGATGAGTTTTGGGCTCAGTAGCCTGACCATTGCCACTCCACCTGTACCGTAATGAAAATTAGGATTCGTGCCTGTAACCATGTACCTTGTGTACCAATAAATGTCTTGTGTGCGTCTGCATTTTGTTCTTCAACAGCATCCACCTCTTGGATTGTTGAAGATTGGAGTCATCTGGTTTTAATTATTTTTTTGTACTTGGATGTCTTCTGCTGCTGTTGTTTTGTAAAACTACCTTCAAATGGCCTTTGTTATGACATGCATGGCACTCAGCCTTGATACCTTGGTCATTTTGATGCCAATATGGAGTTTTCCCACCACAACGCAGGCATTAAAAAATGGGGATGACTGCTCACCACATCCATTGGCCTATTGGTGCAAGGCAAGCCTGTGATTAGCAAACTGAGCCTGTTTAGAATTAATGGCTCAGTCCCAGGAAACATCGCTGTGCCCTTGAATAAAAAGTGTATCCTTCTCTACTTCAGTCTGTCTGGCGAACTGTACTGCTTTTGATAATGTAAGGTTCTCTTTACACTGCAACAACTCTGACAATACTTTATTCAATACCTTCACTGGTGATGCAGTCCCTTATGAGCTCATTTTTCGATAATACGTTTGGAATTATAAGCAAAGTAGTACAGATCATTTATTTTTTTAAAAAATCAATCGTCTCCCCTGATTCCTGGCTGCAAGGATTGAATTTTTGTCCTGTTTATGATAGGATTGTGCCATAAACAAAGATAAAAATCAAAAGTCTAATTACATTGTTACATTTGGAGGTTTCCTCTTCTATCGATTTTCTAATCTAAATGGTCATGGCACAGCTCACTATCAAGCTTCTGATCGAGGTTGGAAGCACTTGTATCTGTTGAAGTGATGAAGCAAGTTGATCGAGTGCCCAGTTTGGTTAGGTCCATCTGCATGCTTGAAGGAAGAGTCAAGTTTTATGTCCATTGCAGTTGACATTGTTGTAATGCAGTTAGCATCAGCTGTTATCAGACTGCACTGATGGTGAGTTGTGCTGGTCAATGTTGTGTGGTTTTGTTTAATTGGTGCTCTGGCAGCCAAAGATTTTTATGCTTCTTGCCCTGTTTCAGAATTGGCAGATTGTTTCCCTCTCTCCAGTCTGATTGCTGGGTAAAGTCCTTCACCCCCTGCTCTCGAGCTTCCCCTCACACTTTCTCCCTGTTGTCTCCTGATGTTTTTGTGGGTCTGTTCACCACATTACCATGTATAAACATCATTAACAGTTCTTGAGAGCCTGGGACAAGATTAGAGCAAACGATTAGCTATAAAACCCCACATAGAAACATGGTAGAGCAGGGCTGTGCCAGTGCCTTCTTCCATCCACTCTCAGTGTTATGCGATAGGACATCATTAGACTGCATCAATGTGTTATAACTGTGATCATATAAAGTGACCCATATATTACATGCCCTTTTAAAGGGGTCAGTTAGTTCAGTTAGCTGGATGGCTGGCTTGTGATGGCTTCAAATGCCGCATCAGCCAAGGTCACCATGAAGGACCCTCTTCCTGAACCTCTCCCTTAGACTGAAGTGTGGTGACCTTTGAGTTAAACCATTACCAGTCCTCTCTCTCTCTCCATCTCTCTAAAGAAATCAACTCTAACGTCTGACAAGACAATGGTGACTTCATCTTTGCATGCCCTTTAATTATTTGCAAAAGCAAAAGTTTAGAATCAGATTATTGCTTACCATCTCCAAATGATCCATGAGTGGAGGATAGAAAATAATCTTATGAATGTCACTACTGACCATAAAGTAATTGCAAATTAAAATGTTAAATTCCCCATTCACCATAGTTACTCCACAAAAATAGCTGGGGCTTTCATAGCATCTTTAACATAGTGAAATGTTTCATGGTGCCTCATAAGTGACCAAGTTGATAGATGGAGGAAGGGCTGTAGATGTCATATACATGGACTTTGGTAAGGCATTTGATAAGGTTCCCCATGGTAAACTAATGGAGAAAGTGAAGTCACATGGTGTGCAGGGTGTTCTAGCTTGGTGGATAAATGGTTGAGCAACAGAAGACAGAGATAGTAGTTGAAGGGAGTTTATCAAAATGGAGAAAAGTGTTCCACAGGGATCAGTTCTGGGACCACTGTTGTTTGTGATCTACATAAATGATCTGGAAGAGGACACTGTTGGTATGATCAGCAAGTTTGCAAATGACACAAAGATTGGTGGAGGAGCAGAAAGCATAGGGGCTGTCAAAGAATACAGGAGAATATAAATAATGGAGAGTTGGGCGGAGAAGTGGCAAATGTGAAGTGATGCATTTTGTGAAGTCTAATTCCAGAGTGAATTGAACAATAAACAGAAGAACCTTGGGAAAAGTTGATGAGCAGAGAGATTAGATTAGATTACCTACAGTGTGGAAACAGGCCCTTCGGCCCAACAAGTCCACACCGCCCCGCCGAAGCGTAACCCACCCATACCCCTACATCTACATCGAGATCTACATCTACCCCTTACCTAACACTACGGGCAATTTAGCATGGCCAATTCACCTGACCTGCACATCTTTGGACTGTGGGAGGAAACCGGAGCACCCGGAGGAAACCCACGCAGACACGGGGAGAACGTGCAAACTCCACACAGTCAGTCGCCTGAGGCGGCAATTGAACCCGGGTCTCCAGCGCTGTGAGGCAGCAGTGCTAACCACTGTGCCACCGTGCCGCCCATCTGGGAGGTCAGGTCCATTGTACCCTGAAGGTTGCTGCACAAATGGATAGAGTGGTCAAGAAGGCATACGGCATGCTTGCCTTCATCGGACGGGATATTGAGTATAGGAGCTGGCAGGTCATGTTAAAATTGTACACAACGTTGGTTCAGCTGCATTTAGAATACTGTGTACAGTTCTGGTCACCACACTACCAAAAGGATGTGGACGCTTTGGAGAGGGTGCAGAGAAGGTTTATGAGGATGTTTCCTGCTGTGGAAGGTGCTAGCTATGAAGAGAGATTGAATAGGTTAGGTTTGTTTTCATTACAAAAAAAGGAGATTGAGGGGGGACCTGATTGAGGTGTACAAAATCGTGAAGGGCAGACAGGGTAGATAGAGATAAGCTTTTTCCCAGGGTGAAGGATTCAATAATGAGAGGTCACGTTTTCAAGATGAGAGGCGAAAAGTTTAAGGGGGATACACACGGCAAGTACTTTACACAGAGGGTGGTAGGTGCCTGGAACATGTTGCCAACAGAGGTGGTAGAGGAAGGCATGGTAGATTCATTTAAGATGCATCTGGATAGAGGCATGAGTAGGTGGGGAGCAGAGGGATCCAGATGCTTAGGAATTGGGCTTCAGGTTTAGACAGTAGATTTGGATCAGCTCAGGTTTGGAGGGCTGAAGGGCCTGTTCCTGGGCTGTAAATTTTCTTTGTTCTTTGTTCTTTGTTCATAGGATGATCATTCAACATTAACCACCCAAGGAGATATTACAACAGGTAGACCGTTAACTTTGGAGGAGAATAAAGTCATCTTCGATTTTGAGGGACTACCTAAGAAGACTAAAATAGATAAAAACTTGAAGAAAGATGAATTTTAACGAAGAAGTCAGTGAAGAAAGTTAAAAATCACACACCAGGTTATAGTCACACAGCTTTATTTAGAACTACACACTTTCAGAGCGTTGCTTCTTCATCAGGTAGCTAGTGGAGCAGGATCATAGGATATATAATTGATAGCAAAAGACCATATTGTCATACAACTGGTGCAATATATTGAACAAACCTAGATTGCTGTAAGTCTTTCATCTTTTCGAATGGGTTGCAGGTTTTGATTCATGTATATGTAAATCCCAGAACTTCTTTGTAAGTCACATTCCCAAGAAAATTTAAGATTTTATTTTTTAAAAAGTGACATCTCAGCTCAAACAATGCATTAGAAGTGTGAGGTTAGCATCTGTCTGTATTCCAATCGTGAGTTAGACTGGTTCTATTTCCAAAGTAAAAATTTATAAAATGTCACACCGATTATAAAAAATATTGACTGCCTACAGATTGTATGCTTTTTTGAACAAAATAGAATGCATCTCCAAATACAGTTCTGCCAATGCAAATTCACCCCATAGATTTACACATGTGTGTGCATGTGAGAGGGAGAGAGAGAGTGTGTGTGTGAGTGTGTGCGTGTGCGCACACGTGCATGAACGATAGAATGTGTGCATGAATGTTTTGGAGTATATGCCTGTGCTAGGGTGTGCACACAGTATGTGTGTGCGTGCACAGTATGTATGTGTCTGTCTGTCTTTCTGAGAGACGGCATGTGTATGAAAGAGGGTCTGCATGAGTGTGAGATTATGTAAGAGTGCTTCGGTGTGAGTATATGGTGCAGTAAGTTCACCTGCAGTGTGACATAAACCCAAGGTCCCAGTTGAGACCATCCTCATGGGTACCAAGCTTGGTATCAGCCTCTGCTCAGCCGCTTTGCATTTTTGCATACCCTGAAGTTCACCTTGGAGGATGGTCACCCAAAGATGCAAGGCCGAATGTCCCTGACCGCTGAAGTGCTCCCATACTGGGGAAGTTTATTTGCAGATGCAGTCTATTTTGTTCAAAAAGCATACAATCTGTAGGCAGTGACATTTTATAAATTCTTACTTTGGAAATAGAACCAGTCTGACTCAAGACTGGAATACATATAGACTCTAACCTCAACACATCTTTTATAAAACCTTATGTTATTTCGGGAATGTAACTTAAGAGAAATTCTGGGATTTACATATTAATGAATCGAAACCTGCAACACATTCTAAAAGATGAAAGACTTATAGCAATCTAGGTTTGTTCAATATATTGTATCAGTTGTATGACAATATGGTATTTTGCTATAAATTCTGCATCCCATGATCCTACTCTACTAGCTACCTGATGAAAGAGCAGTGCTCCAAAAGCTTGTACATCCAAATAAACCTGTTGCACCAGAACTTGGTGTTGTGATTTTTAACATTGTCCACCCCAGTCCAACACCAGCACCTCTACATCATTCAGCAGAGAAGACAGAGTTACCAATACAGGCACAATTCAAATTAGGCATGTCCAAGTTGTTAGCATTAGAGAGGCTCCGAGATCTCAGAACCAAGGACAGTTGTAGAGATATGGAAGGGCAAGGCTGCCTAGGCCCTAAATTATGGAACTCTCTCCCTCAATCTCTTGACATTTCTCTCCCCACTTAAGACACTAACTAAAATTGAGAACCATTGGGTTCAAATCACCATTTAAAAGGTGGCTCACTATACACTGATGAGAGATAGAACACAAATCAGAACTTCATATTTTATTGAAATCCAGTTAAAAGTTGAGGAAAACAACAACTGATGAGCCAAAGTACCTTGGAAGAATTTCTAAACATCACTAAAAACAGGAGTAAGGTAAAAATATGCTAAGTAGTACAGAAGTTTAATATCTCACAACTATGCAGTAATCCATTTGGTTTTTCATCTGTCTATGCTTACAGGCAAAATATGTTTTTTAATAAACCTGGAATAAAATGAGTTTGTCAGATTCAATAATCTAGATCTAAGACTGTGTATTCCTTCAATGTCTAGTTAACCTCTCACAGCAACCAAGGGCTTTGAAATAGAGGCAATAAATCAGAATTCATAGTGCAAGAAAAAAAATTTAGAAGTTGGCTCACCGGCACAATGCGGCCGTTTTCTTCTTTGTGACATCAAAGCCTTTTTACTACCATTTATCTTTCACCCAGTCCAGATAAAGACAGTATGAATGGCTGAGCAGGGAGCATTCGTGCCATAGTCAGTTCATTTATAGTCAGCTGTCTTGAGCATCTTTTATAAAACACCGTGAGCAATATCAGTATTGGGTATATGCACTTACAGTTAGTTCTTAACATTCAGATTATGGAAGACAACAGAAGACTTAGTACCTCTTGAAATTGTCCTGTTATATAATGCCATGTTTAGAAAATGATTCTTTAAGGGTGCGAATCTAAAGGACATTACTCATCACACCTCATCAGATCTCTTTCTTTTCTCATAAATCACAGTGAAGTGACACATATATAATAGCTGTGATGAGCTCAGAATATCTTCTTATCCTCAAAAGGATTCAGCAGCATTTGTGCACCAAAGAAAGAACCTAATTTGTCATTTTCTATAGTAAGTGCTCACTATATATTAAATAAATCATGTAGTTCTACAATTTCACTATATAGCAATCAGCATTAACAGTCTGC
Organism: Chiloscyllium punctatum; assembly: GCF_047496795.1. Classification (NCBI taxonomy): domain Eukaryota; kingdom Metazoa; phylum Chordata; class Chondrichthyes; order Orectolobiformes; family Hemiscylliidae; genus Chiloscyllium; species Chiloscyllium punctatum. The sequence goes on along the minus strand of NC_092745.1, from coordinate 106,878,517 downwards.
ACATATCCATTTTCACACAATCTGCAAGAGTCATAAACATGTGTGCGGAAGGTATTGAATCAGCCAAGTATGCAATAAGTGCTAGTTATTTTCTTTAAATTATACTACTGAAAGTGCTAAAGGACTTCACATCACTTAGCAAGGAGCCCATTATTTCTAACAGATCCCATTTGACAGATACTGCAGGTAGTTCTTGGATAACGCGTGCTCCAGCAGCACAGTTTTGCTTAGAACGTTGCTGAGGAATTAAGGAACAGGAGTTTCAAGAACGCCTACCTCTGTTCAATAACGCGATTCCAGCAGCGATCGTTTCGCCTGCTTCGTTCTGCACATGCACCGAAGCCAGCTGCCGACAGAGCAACTTTCTGTGACAGGGACTGTACAAAGAGCAGCTTCCTAAGAGTGATGCATTGAGCAGCTTCCTCCGAAAGGTCATGATTTGGAGACCTGATGAAGGAGCGGTGCTCCAAAAGCTAGTGCTTCCAATTAAACCTGTTGGACTATAACCTGGTGTTGTGTGATTTCTAATCTCTGAAAGGTGCACTACTCCTAGAGTGTCCCTGTTTTTGAAAAAAATGGAAGGGCATAGTGAAAAGAAATGATCGCAAGAAGCATCCGGGTGATAACATTGCAGGTGATGAACACAAAAGAAAGGTTATAACACTGGAAAAGAAGTTAAATATTATATAAGGCGTTTGAGTGTAAGGAGAGAATATGTGATATAGTTCACTTAACAGGAATGAGGGCATCTAACGTATGCATCATGAAGACCCTCTGTCCCTGCATTAACAATATTTTTTAAAAGGTACTGTGTCAAATTTACTTTTGTTCCATTGATAAATATGATTTATACCTTCATTCAGGTTGTGCTATCCTGGGCATTAGACTTTTGGGTGGCTGTTGAGCAATCTTGAGTGATTTTTTTTCTGGTCTGCCATAACCCCATTTTTACCATGGGCTCCATTATTTCTATTAAGTGAAGTTTCACTGGAACCACCTATATATCTAAAAGCAGCACAAATCAAATAGAATATCCTTTATTGTCACATGTACTTGAGTACAGAACTACAGGTTTACAGAAAAGTTTACAATGTCACTTCTCATGGTGCCATTTCAGGTTCAAAGTACCTCGGCACAAATCTTAGATACAAAAAAAGAGGAATAAAAAAGAAAAGAAGCTGCATTATTATCCTGTGATTCATAGTATAAGCTAGAAATAAGACATAGTTAAAAAGATAAACATTACTGTCAGATAAACAAATTACAGATAAACATTGCATTGCAGTAACTCAGCACAGGGGCTTCCACACGCAGAGGATGGTGCATGTATGGAATGAGCTACCAGAGGAAATGATGGAGATTGGTATAATTGCAACATTTAAAATGCACCTGGATGGGTATATGAATAGGAAAGGTTTACAGGAATTTGGACCAAGTGCTGGCAAATGGACTCAATTAATTTAGAATATCTGGTTGGCATGGACGAGTTGCACCGAAGGGTCTGTTTCTGTGCGTAACATCTCTATGACTCTATGTGGTCTGACCATCCGTGTCAGACCCCAATTCAACAATCATTCCCTCAAAGCTAAAAATCACACAACACCAGGTTGTGGTCTAACAGGTTTAATTGGAAGCACTAGCTTTCGGAGCGCTGCTCCTTCATCAGGTGTTGTGACAACCACCTGATGAAGGAGCATCGCTCCAAAAGCTAAAGTTTCCAATTAAACCTGTTGGACTATAACCTGGTGTTGTGTGATTTTTAACTTTGTACACCCCAGTCCAATACCGGAATCTTCAAATCATCCCTCAAAGCTGACTTTCTTCCATTTTTGGATGAAATTATCTGGAATACTGGAAGTCAGACCAGAGTGTGTCAATTCTTGTGTGCCGGTTTTCTGGATTAGGAATATCTAATTAATAGGTAACACACTCGAGATCTGCTTTTCTGCTCTATTCACGTTCAGTGTGATTAATAGGCTAATTCCTTTTTACACCTCTTTCACTCCTCATTGAGACAGAGTATAGCAACATTTTAAGAAACAGAAAATGAAATAATCAAAATTTCTTACCAAATGAAAAATGTGATGTGTTGAAATTATTGGAAAACCTGGAGCATTTTTTCTGCACATTTTGGGGAAACTGCTCCAAACTTTCTTGCTTCTGACAAACAGTAATGGGAGCTAATTCCAGGAGAATTAACAAACAACTTAGACTGGAAAGAAAAATAACCAAATAAGGTAGCACATTATTATAACATCAAAATCTCCCAAAGTGTTGAACCATTACTGGTTCAAATTGGAGTGCTGTCACTGCTGTTATGTTGACAAATATTGTAGATAATTTGTTCATAACAAATAGCCAACCTATTGTCTGTTTTCATAAGTATACAGTTACATCTATGCTTAATGTCATTCAGAGTGATACTCCATTTGCAAAAAGACTGTTGGATCTTCCACAGAAATGAAATCATTGAGTTGGGATCTCTGTTTGGCACGGACGGGTTGGACTGAAGAGTCTGTTCCCATGCTGCACATCTCTATGACTCTTTGACTCTATCTTTATTTAGTTCACTTCAGGAACACAATCTACCAGTTTGAATTAATGGTTAGAAATTAGTTTTCAGTGTTTTAGTCATCTTTGTCTGCTCAACTATATCCAGGAGGTAATTAAATTTTTAACTGGAGAAACTTATGAGTTGTTGAAATACCTGATCTGTAGACCTACTCAAATCAGATGCTGTTCTGACACAACAATCTTGGAAGATAGAGGTACAATGGTATAATACGAGAAATGTTTATGTTACAATAAGTGATGGCAGGAGGGAGAGATTGTCAATTTAGATGAGAGTTGTTTATAATCCTAAAGTCCAAGGCAATATAGATTTTGATCTAGAATGGCACAAGCTATTCTCTTTGACTATCAACCTGCAGCTATACCTCAGCACCATGCTCTTTGGCTGTAGCACTGTCTCCAAATTGTCAGGTAGCTGATACAAAACTTGTGTGATGATTAGAAATTATCTCCAATTAAATATAGGAAAGGCTGAAGCTGTTGCCTTTAATCATTGAGAAAAGTTCTGTTCTCTTGCCACCCATCTCTAGCCTTCTCCTTCACAGCTGCCAGAGGCTGAACCACAGTGATCATGTCATGATGTCATATTTGAATCATTGATGAATTTGGCCACGTGATCATGCTTTTACTAAGTGCCCCTTTTTCCACTTCTGTACTATTGTCCAACTCCCTTCCAACCTCATTTCATATGCTGTTAAAACGTTCATTCAAAGATTGTTGTTGGATTTGGAGGTTGCATTGGTCAGTATTCTATTGGTGAAAGCTAAATCTTTTTGAAGAAGTCAATATGATTTCAAGATTCACCATCTTTCAAAACATAGCTGATCAGGGAAGTTCTGCCTCAGTACAGGAATGCCTGGAATCCACCATCACACCTTATGAAAATATTTAAACTGGTGTACCTGTCAGCAGAAATAACTTTGTCTCCTGATCTACGTTCCTGGCCAAGTTGTTTAGAACAGGAGTACAGCAAAACAATGGCAAATGGGGCAGCATGGTTGGCTCAGTGGTTAGCACTACTGCCTCACAGCAGCAGGGACCCGGGTTCAATTCCAGCCTCGGGCAACTGTCTGTGTGGAGTTTGCACATTCTCCCCGTGTCTGCGTGGGTTTCCTCCCACAGTCCAAAAATGTGCAGGTTAGGTGAATTGGCCATGTTAAATTGCCCATAGTGTTAGCTGCATTAGTCAGAGGTAAATGTAGAGAAATGGGTCTGGGTGGGTTGCTCTTCGGAGGGTCAGTGTGGCCTTGTTGGGCCAAAGGGCCTGTTTCCACACTGTAGGGTATCTAATGTCCATTTATACAACATCCTTTATGTATTAAAATAACCAGCGGTGTACCATGGGAATGTATTCAAATAATATTTAACATCATATCAGATGGAGCGATATTAATTCTAATAACAGAGACAGATTTTAACAATCATCTTAAAAGAAAAAAGGGAAAGATTGAAAGAATCAGAGGATCAGACCTGATGGCTTTGGTTGGGAATGCATGACCAATGATGAAGTTATTCAAACTGGGGATACTTGAGAAATAAGAAGTGGAGAGGTGCAGAAATCCTGAAGGATTGCAAAAGCTAAACAAAGTTACAAATACAGGGATTAAGTGATGTGAAATAAAAAATCATGTTCTAAAATTGAGGTGTTGTTTAACTAGAAGCCCAATCAGCAAGTACTGGGATGGAGGTGATTAGGACTTGGTGAGAGTTAAATATGGACGCAGAGTTTTAAACGCCTTTGAGTTTATAAGAATTGCCAGGAATGAATTGAAATAGTTGAGTCCAAACATAAAGGCATGAATGAAGATGTCAACAGCAGAGGAATGGAGGTACAGTGGAAATGGGCAATGCTACCAAAGTAGAAATAGACATGTATTGGGATGATTTGATTTATTATTATTGTCACAAGGACTTAGGTATAGTGAAGAGTTTTGGTTTTGCATGCAGTACTGGCAGATCATAGCAAACTAAGTGCATTAGGGTAAGAGAACAGAGTGAAGAATACAATGTTACAGCTGCAGAGAGAGGCTGCACAGAGAGCAAGATCAGCATTAAATTTAAAATTTATAAGGTCCATTCAGAAGTCCAAACAACAGGGAAGGAACTGTTCTTAAATCTATTCACACGTGTATAGAAACTTCTATATCTACTGCCCGACGGAAGAGGGTGGATGAGAGTATAACTGGGGTGGGAAGGTGTTTGATGATGTTGGTTGCTCTCCTGATGCAGTACCATTGACACAAACAGAGGCATGCCCTCCACTCCGCTTCTTTAAGTCAATGACCAGCTTCTTCATTTTGCCGATGTTGGAGAAATTGCTGTCTTTATCCCATACCAGTAGCACTTTCTCCCTCTTTCCTGCATTGTGTCTCATTGCTGTTTGTGATGCAAGCAACAATGGTGGTGTCATTAGCAAACTTGAAAATGGAGTGGGGGCAGAATTTGGTCACATATTCGTGAGCATAAGAAGCACAGATGGTGCTCGTCTCAAGAGGAAGTGTGACACCAAGCTGTGAAATGTCTCTCCTCAGAGCGGCCAAGGTGAGGGATGGAATTGCTCTCTGAGGAACAAAGCTGGTGGCCAGAACCAAAAATAGGCTTTCATGTACTTAAGTGAATTTTCTTTTGGGTTCAATCACTAACGGATTTTTGGAAGCTGTCTGATAATTTAGTAATGGGGGATGAGACAAGGAGAGGTAGAGCTGGTTATCATTTGCATACACATGGATCCTAAACTGCTATTTCCAGATGATGCTGCCAAAGAAGTACATGCAGATGAGAAATAGGATGGAGGCCAGAGTAGGCCTTAAGGAAGACAGAAATGACAGTGCAGGAATGAGAAGAGATACCGTAGTAGGTGATAACTAGAGAAGTGGTTTCATAAGGCCCTGTAGCTACAAAGATTGCCATTTTGCACATTTAAGCTACCTACATACCCATGTTTCAGGTGGGGAGATTTCTTGCCTATTTGGGGACCTCAGTATTGTATCATTAGGCTTGGTGAGTTACTGGGCCTCCTTCTGCTAATCCCCAATTATTATTTGGCATCTTTTAGGTGAGAAATTTCTATCATATCCATACCAACCCTCTGAAAATATTATTTCTTTTATTTCATTCTAGGTTAGGGTTTTCAAACCTTAGGTTGCCTGTCATTTGACTATTATCTCAAGATAAACACTTCAGTGCCTTTTATACATACTATCCCCATCCCTCTTATGTCATTGACAATCAAAAGGTTAATCAAACTGTACTATAAATATTTTCAAAGACTGAGGTTCCAACCTGGGTCACCCCCAGCTTCAGTTGAGTCATTTGTTCATTGACCAAAGCACAATCCTTTGGGATAGCGAATTCCAAAGATTCACCAACATCTGAGCAAAAAAGAAAGATACCCCCAACTCAGTGCTAAATCCTTTTAATTTTAAACTGTAGCTTCTAGTGCTAGATACCCCACCAGAGAAAATATCTTACTTGCATCTACCTTGTTTATCCCTTTAAGTGTTTTATATATTTCAAGGTGATCACCTCATTCTTCAAAATGCTAGAGAACACAGGCCCAGTACCCAATTTCTCTTTCTAGGACAGCACAGCCATTCCAGAAACAAGTCTGGTGAACCTCTTTTGCTGTACCTCAATGGCAGTAATAATTTACCTGAATTAAGGAGATTAAAACTGCGCACAGTTCATCAAGTGCAATCTAATGAATATTCATGAATAAATACATGAGAAATCAAGACTTCACTCCTGTGCTCAAATGCTGTTCTGATAAAGGCCAACAATCCATTAATCTAATAACTTGATGCACTTACATGTTATCTTTAAGTTACTTTTATCAAGATCCCCAAATCCTTTTGGACATCTATATTTTCCAACCTCTCTCTGTTTAAGAGCACATCTGTTCTTCCTACCAAAGTGGATAACCTCGCATTTTCCCACATCATATTCTATGTGCTGTAATCTTGTCCAATCATTAAGTCTGTCCAAGTTCTTCTGAAAATGCTTAACATCTTGCTCTCAATACAATTCTGCTCATAAAAGTAGGAAAGTGTTGTTGCACTTTGTACAAGGTATTGGTGAGACTGCAGTTGGACTACTGCATGCAGTTTGGTCCCCTTGCTTGAGGAAGGGTGTAATTGCATTACAGACAGTTCAATAAAGTTCACTAGATTAATTCTAGAGACGAAATGCTTGTTTCATGAGGCAAGCATGAGCAGTTTAGGCCTATACTTACTCGTGCTTAGAACAATGAGTTTATAAGATGCTAAAGAGGATTGACAAATTAGATGTGGAATGAATGTCTCCACATGTAGAACAATCTATAAGGAGAGATGATTGCTTTATGTCTGCAACTCCTAAGACTGAAACTAAGGTGAGGAGGAATTACGTTTCTCAAATGGTTATGAGTCTGTGGAGTTTACGACCCCAGAGTGCAGTGGACATCAGAATACTGGATAAATTTAAGGAGGTGGTTTTTAATTAGTGACAAGTTAAAGGGTTTGGGGAGTGGGCAAGAGAGTAAGTCGAGGCAGTGATGAGATCAGCCAAGATGAAGGGGTGGGACAGATTCATGAGGCTGAATTGCCCACTCCTGCCCCTATTCTGTTATGTTCTTATCTTTGAATCATCTGCAAGCTTGGAAATTTGTAATTATATCATCTGTCAATTTGGCCCCTATTTTCAAATGCAGCAAGACCCGGACAAAAATCCAGGTTTGTATTGACAAGAGGCAAGTAACAATCATATCACATAATTGCCATGCTATAATCATTCCAGCAAGTGAGAATCTAACAATCACTCCTTAATATGCAACAGCATTATCATCGTTGACTCCGCCATTATCAACATCCTTGGAGTTATCTTTGACCAGAAATTGAACTGGACTAGCCATATAAATGGTGGGATACAAGAGTTCACTCAAAGGCTGCAAAATCCTGCAATGGGTAACTTACTTGCCGACTTCCCAGAGCATGTCCATCATCTACAAGACATAAAATAAGAATATCATTACTCCTATTTGCCTTTATGAGTACTGCTCAAAAAACATTTAAGAAAATTGACAACATATAGTTCAAAACGACTTATTTAATAGACAGCAAAATTTCAAATATTCATTCCCTACATTATCAATGCTCAGTGGCAGCATTGTGTGTCATTTACAAGCTGCACTATGGAAATTCATCAGTGATCATTAACACTTTCCAAGTCCATGACCAATAACATCTAGAGGTAGCATATACATGGGAACACCGCTACCTCTAAATTCCCTTTCAAGTCACTCACCATCCTGACATTGCAACCACTTCACTGCTACTGGGTCAAAATCCTGAAATGCTCTCCCAAACAGCAATGTGGATGTACTGTTGTGATTCAAAAAGGCAGTTCACCATTATCCTCTTGAAGGTAACTAGGGATGAGTAATAAATTCTGGCCTTGCCAGCAATATCCACATCTTTAAATGAATACAAGTTAATACAAGAAAATCTACAATTGGTGATACATTTGTGCGATTAACACATTAAGTCCAAAAGTACCAGATGCTGAGCACGAGCCCTTAAAATATCAAAGTCCTGATGATCTTGCAAGCTTTTAATTGGTTATGATGACTTCCTCCTTCCACCTAACCTGTTAATCATAATTTAAGTTTCCTGTTATTTCAGATGAGCTTCAGTTTCAAAGCTTTGAAGATATAAGAGCAGCATTATTCAACAAGAGCCATTAGAGTGCTCAAGGTTCTGTTTTATCCTCATATCAACTTGGTGATTAAAATCAATTCTCCGATTTGGACTTTTTCCAGTACTCGAGAACAGAGGTACGCTATACAGCCCTTCAAACCTGTTTGAGCATTTGGATTGATGATGGCCTAACTATTTCTATTTAAGATGGGGATAGGTTCTTGATTAATAAGGGTATCAAAGGTTACAGAGAGAAGGCAGGAGAATGGGATTGAGAAACATATCAGTCATGATCAAATGGTGGACCAGACTCAATGGGCTGAATGGCCAAATTGTGCTCTGACTTATGGTCTTATGGTTTCCCAATGCTTGCCTAGACTTTATATTTCTTGATACAACACCAACAATCAAAGAATTAGATTAAGAAGCAGCTAGTCTGGTCTTTTGAAACTAACTTATTTTTTTTAGAAACAGGCATCAACAGTTACTATGGAATCACACATAATTCTTTAATTAAAGGATATTGAATGGCTTTGGAATGTTCCATTAATATTTGGACGAATCATTTAGGCATTTGGAACAATATAAATCATTCCAGGGTAATACTACATACTTTCAAACAGATGCACATATTACTCATCTGTTTAGAGATACAGGAAATTAGCAAACTAAGAGGGACAAAGTGACTTGCTTCACATTTCAACAAACATATCAGGGGGCAGCAAGATGTTATATAGTAAGGTGACTGCCACTTTTAATGGAACAAAAGCAGAAACTGAGGTCACACTACCTCAGCAATCTGAGATTGATTGTGTGCAGTTCACGCAAGCCAATTAAAATTCAAGATGCCACTGTGCATGCCGAGTAGGCAGTGGCTAGCAAAAGGGTTAATACTAGTTTGATGCATTGTGAAGGAGAATGAAGACAGAAAAAAATGTAATCAACAGAACAGAGCAAGAGACATCTGCCCAGTCATCCAGAGGTTATCAGCTGCTATTCCATTGTGAATTGTCTAGATCCATTATTTTACTGAGCATCATTCTTTCATTTTGATCAACTTAATAAATGCCGTGAAAGTTGTGAAAACATGCTTGAGCCTAGAATCTAACTAATGAGGGCTAAGAAAGTAAGAGATTGGCTTTCTTAACTCAGGCAAACAAAAATGTAATTGAGTTAGATCTTAAAATTAAACAGTTAATAGAAACTTCAAACCTTGCACCAAAGGCTGAAAGATATCAATATTATTATGTACAAGTTACTGTAATGTATTTTTATTGTACATCCGTGCCTACCCTAAAGGAAAATTACTTTGGTTTGTGTCATTTACGTTGAAGCCTATTATCTGGTTTAGTTACAGATAAGATAGAGCTGGAAAATGAAAATCAGAAACTGAATCAATTACTTCAAAAATTATAAATTGATTTACTCTTCAAGCACTTAAACATTCGTCGTCAGAATGTAGCCCAATAGTTTGCAATAGTTTTAGAACATAGTACTCTGTTTGTGAATTACATCATTATGATAATCCTACCCAATATTTTAAACTAATTAGAAGCTGTGACTCAGTGGATAGCATTGCTCCTTCACAGAGAAACAGGTTTATTTCCACACTCAGGCAACTGTCTGTATGGAGTTTGTACATTCTCCTTATGTCTGTGTGTTGCCTAAGGGTGCTCCGGCTTCCTCCCACAGTCCAACGATATGCAGGTTATATGGACTAGCCATGCTAAGTTGCCTATAGTGTCCAGGCATATGCAGCCTAAGTGGGTTAGCCATGGGAAATGTTGGGTTACAGGGATAGGACAGAGAGTCATAGAGATGTACAGCATGGAAACAGACCCTTCGATCCAACCCGTCCATGCCAACCAGATATCCCAACCCAATCTAGTCTCACCTGCCAGCACCCGGCCCATATCCCTCCAAACCCTTCCTATTCATATACCCATCCAAATACCTCTTAAATGTTGCAATTGTACCAGCCTCCACCACATCCTCTGGCAGTTCATTCCATACACGTACCACCTCTGCGTGAAAAAGTTGCCCCTTAGGTCTCTTTTATATCTTTCCCTTCTCACCCTAAACCTATGCCCTCTAGTACTGGACTCCCCCACCCCAGGGAAAAGACTTTGCCTATTTATCTTATCCATGCCCCTCATAATTTTGTAAACCTCTATAAGGTCACCCCTCAGCCTCCGATGCTCCAGGAAAAACAGCCCCAGCCTGTTCAGCTTCTCCCGGTAGCTCAAATCCTCCAACCCTGGCAACAAGCTTGTCAATCTTTTCTGAACCCTTTCAAGTTTCACAACATCTTTCCAATATGAAGGAGACCAGAATTGCACACAATATTCCAACAGTGGCCTAACCAATGTCCTGTACAGCCGCAACATGACCTCCCAACTCCTGTACTCAATACTCTGACCAATAAAGGAAAGCATACCAAACACCTTTTTCACTTTCCCCTACCTGCGACTCCACTTTCAAGGAGCTATGAACCTGCACTCCAAGGTCTCTTTGTTCAGCAACACTCCCTAGGACCTTACCATTAAGTGTATAAGTCCTGCTAAGATTTGCTTTCCCAAAATGCAGCACCTTGCATTTATCGGAATTAAACTACATCTGCCACTTCTCAGTCCATCTGATCAAGATCCTGTTGTAATCTGAGGTAACCCTCTTCGCTGTCCACTGCACCTCCAATTTTGATGTCATCTGCAAACTTACCTCTTATGTTCACATCCAAATCATTTGAGAGGTGGGTCTTGATGGAATGCTCTTTAGAGGGTCAGTATGGGCTGAATGACCTGGTCATGTGCTTTAGGGATTCTATGATATTAAGGGGAAAGTGCAGTGCACAAATGTCTCTGAAAAATAATCATATACAAAAGGTTAATTTCTTTAGACAAGACCTAGTCCTTGACCATAATTTCCGTGTCTAGTAATCCTTTGACAGAATATGAATATTCAAGCATGTGGGGTAAAGATACCACATCCTGGTGCATTTACAATTCAAAAGCATTCTATTTTTAGATTAGATTACTTACAGTATGGAAACAGGCCCTTCAACCCAACAAGTCCACACCAACCCGCCGAAGCGCAACCCACCCAGACCCATTCCCCTACATTTACCCCTTCACCTAACACTATGAGCAATTTAGCCTGGCCAATTCACCTAACTCACACAGTTTTGGACTGTGGGAGGAAACCGGAGGAAACCCACACAGACATGGGGAGAATATGCAAACTCCACACAGTCAGTCGCCTGAGGCAGGAATTGAACCCGGGTCTCTGGTGCTGTGAGGCAGCAGTACTAACCACTTCTGTTTTTGCAATCTCTAGACTGAAGAAAAAAACAGCTTCCCTACTGATTATCTTCATTTTAAAAACTGTTTATTCATACAACAAATAAAAAAAAGCATGTTGCTTCTTCAACATAAGATGAAATTCTCCTTTCATCAATATAATCGACAGCAAGATATAGATTGCCCCAAAACATTAGGAGCAAAGGGATTAAATACACTAATTTCTATGGTACAGCACAGTCACATCAGCATGGAAATACAGAGGTGTTATTGCCAGGTGATGAAAAAGATTGCATTCCCCTTGAATTGTGCATATAAAATATTCTGTGCCTGGATTTTCAATGATTGAGGTCAATGTCAATGAAAATATTAAACTAAACCAGAGTTGAAATTCCTCTTACTGTGCAGACAGCATGTTAATTGGGAGTCAAATTGTTTGCCTTTTCTGGCAGACACACAAGAAAGTTTGACCTTACTTTATGTATGAGGATGTACTAAGCACCCAAAAACACCTGCAAGCATACACCCTAACCTGAAAATGTCGCCATTTAAATTTGCTAAATAATCCATTATCATAAACAGTGCTTTGGGGGCCTCGGTGATAGTGGGGGAAGAGTGTGACTTCAGTAAAATAGTAGAGGGACAGAGCAGGCAGCAGGACACATTGCACTGGAATTCATGCAGGCTGTTGCTAAAGGATCCATTGCAGCCACCCAGTTAATTGTGGGAGAGGCCTCTTGTCAATCTCTCAGCCGCAGGAGAATCTCCCCAATTCAGTTGGAAAGCAGAAAAACTAACCCAGGATTCCTGGCCTTTGCCTGCAGAATGCCAATGAGACTCATTAATAAGCCAACTGACATGATTATTCCTGAACCCTGTCACAACTGAGTGGCTTATCGGAGAATAAATAGATATTGAAGATTTTCTCATGCTCTCAAAAGGCTACCTGTTGGTAGATCTATTCGAAATCAATCCCACTTAGCATGGTGGTAATGCCACACAATATGATGGAGAGGGTTCTAAATGTAGAAGATGGGACTTTATCTCTAAGGTCTTTGTGGTGGTCACTCTTACCAACATTGTCATGGTGAGATACCTCTGTGACTGGTAGACAGGTTTGGAAAAAATCATGTAGGGTCTCCCTTCTTGTTTGTTCCCTTATCATTTAGCTGCTAAACTGGGTCAGCAATATTTATGATTCAGCCAAAGTAGTCAGGAGTGGTGCTACAGAACTTCTGTTGGTGATAGACATTGAGAACACCTATCCAGATCTCATTGTGCAGAAAATTCAAATTGCCATGATTGAAAGATTGCTTTCTGATTTCACTACTGAATGACGTAACTCTAATTTTATTACAATGCTTTCTTGTTCTAGGTTCCACTAGAAGAGGTAGTAATTTTTCTAAATCTACCTTCGAATCCTTTTTTAATTAAAATGCTTTTGGATCTTGTCTCAATATTTCCAAATTGCAATGGAATCTAACCAAGGATATCATAATCCATTGTTTAACCTTTTAAAGGTCTGTAATTTAGTCTGTAGAAGGCTCACCACTTATATGCTTTCTGCAGCAACATCCCCACCCATGTTCCTCTACACTCACTCTCAATCATCGTCAGGCATCCATAACATGGTGTCTTTCTAGTTTAGTTACAACCAAAATTCACCTCTTTAAACACAGCAGCAGCTGTTTTTCTGTCTTTTACTTTAGCGGGCTGCAGATGGGAAAGATGTTTTGTGCTAACCACTTGTCTACCAACAGAGAAACAACCCAGGAATGAGGCAAGTTCCCTGACTGACTCTGCCCAGCGTTAGCCTCCTTACCTTCCATTAGTTTTAGCTGCAAACACAAAAAAATTGCTTTGCTTCAAAGCAATCTTTCCTTCTCCTATTTCTTGTGAACATTTCTGAACACACTATATTTAATTTCCAGTCCTGACCCAGCTACATTTCAACTCCTGTTATTATTGTTGTGAGAGGTCCACTGCCATTGTAACACAAAAGGACACCGGAATGACGCAGCTACAAAAGCCTGAAGACTGACTGCCTATAATTAATCGTGCATAGAACTGACAATTAGAAAGGATCAGTTAGCTCTCAAACTTTCTGCAGACAAAATACTTGAAGTAGGCCATGTGTACAGTGATAAAAGCATGCTGAATCCTAAAATACACAGCTTAAAATATCTGGTAATTGTTTTTCACCTCTTAGGAATAGACGAAGCAAGTAACAGAAGGCAATGAGCAGCTGGGCAAAGTGCTGCAACAGGCAAGATTGATACAAATATAATATTGAATCCTGGGATTCAAGATGGTACACCATTGGAGAAGCCTAATCTGAAAGTACAGTTCAATCATGAACTCATTGAATATCAGAATAAGCACAAGAGACTGATTGGCCAACTCCAGTTACTAAGATAAAGACAACCCAGTTTCATTTTCTACAATTAACATTCCAGGCCCAGAAATACTTCAGCTCACTCCATCACCAGACACACAGTGGAGTGTTCAATAGTGACCTTGATCATGATCTCATCAATATATCCAGGGTCAGAGGAAGGACAACTCATTTAGAAGTACTTGATACTCAAGCCACCATAAGCAGAGCGAAGGTGTCCATCAGAGGGAAACAAAGAAAATTGCTAGTTACTGCTTCTGATCCAGAGCCACCAGACAAAGAATTTGTGCATAATAAAAGAAGGCTGAGCTGTAATAGGATGCATCCCATAGCAGCTGTTGATTAATCCTATGTTTTGGCTCCAAAGCTGTGTTACACAGGCTGACAACACAGGAATATTTCACTTTAAAATTGCTTTCCCCAGGCTTCAACTCTCTTGATTAAATGTGCCCTCTTATTCTTAGATGTAACTATTTTGCAAACTATTGTGTTTCCAGAAAATCATTCAGTAAATGATAGAACTGAAGACAATCTTTGCATATTTTATCATTATTTACAGGGATGCATATGACACGTGTACATCTCCAAACCCAACAACCACAGTTTCTATCCATGTTTATGTGCAGCAATTCAAAAAAATCCCCAGTTAAGGTCCATCACCTATATACAATTAACATGCAACGCATAAACAAGCCCTAAAGTGAAGCTAACAGCCTCTGCTGGTACCCAGTATATCCAAAGCTAGCCAATTTTCCATTATTCTAATGGACTACCAGTGAACGTGTGCACAGGAGATTGGGAGAGTGTAGCCAGGCATTCCTGATGAAGGGCTTATGCCTGCAATACCAATTCTCCTGCTCCTCAGATGCTGCCTGACCTGTTGCACTTTTCCAGCATCGCAATCTTGACTCTGACCTCCAGCATCTGCAGTCCTCACTTTCTTCCAGAGTGTAGCCAGGTCCAATGATCTTCAGAATCATCTACATTATCTGGCTATTGTATATCAGATGATGTTATGAAAATAACGTGGAGTTCTGGTAGCAGGGAGGTGATAGCTTAGTGGTAATGTCACTGGACTCATTGTCCAGAACCTCAGGCTAACATTCTGGGGACATGGATTTGAACTCCACTAAATCAGATGGTGGGGAAAAAAATGAATTAGAGAAAAATCTGTCCTGAATGTTAGCATAATGATAACGATATTAATTGTCTTAAAAATACCACAAATCTGGCTCACCAAAGGGAGTTCAGCAGTCCATTCCAAGTCTGGCCTATTTGCTGTAGTCCAGAAACTATCCAGACTATCACATCACATGCAAATCCAGGGGCATGCAAACATTTCTGTGCACAAGGAGTGTCAGGTCATATGAAGGCATTGTGATAAAAGAGCAACAGACCGTACAGAAAAAGCTTGTGATTTATGCATTTGAACTGTTGTAATCTACCTTCAAGATTTTTTTTCCCCAAGTCTTCGGTCATCTGCATTTTCTAGTCAAATTCCTGGGATGTTTGTGACAACAATCTGCTGCCAAACCAGTTCCACTAATTATCCTGTGGGCTAGGAGGTGTCCATCAGTGTCAAGGAAGTCAATCTTTGTTTCACGGTGTTCAACACAAGTTCCAATTACACCCACAGTAAAACTGGCAACATGTGAAGCATCGCCAGTCTGTAGGAACCCTTTTTCCATAAGTCACACTCCCTTATGGTGCAGAGACTGCAGCTATTTAAGCTCTTCAAATTTCTTTCATCTGTAAACTTGATTCAAATACTCCCCAGACACCTGTCTGTGCAGGTGGGAGCTTGCACAGAATAAGGAATATATGCAAATTCTGAATACTGGGATTAAGTGGCCATGCAATTTTAGACAATATAAGCAAGGGATTCAGAGACTAGGGGCAATACAGCAGCCTGTGCTGAAGTGGATCATTGGGCTGATCTGCAAACTCAGCTCAAGCACAGCTTGGCAGGCATACAAATAGGCAGGTGACTCTCCAGTTACTGTCAATCCCACTGCCTGCACCTGCCACTGTGCAAGTGATAGGAGATGTCTTAGAAGTAGAGGACCTACAGCCACAATAGAACTGATTATTTTTGACATGCGTGCAAGACCATTCGAGCCTTCAGTGGAGCAAGGAAAGCAGTCAGCTGAATCGAAACGATATCCCCAACAGACTACTCCACTCCCATAGTACAGCATAAAATAGGAGCATTGTTGATAGACTGCATGTATTTAATGCATGTACCACACAGGAGTAGCAGACAACAAGTTTAAATTTAAACTAATCCATCAATGTTGATTTCAGCAAAGGCACAAAAGATGTTACCTTAAATTCAGGGTTCACTTTTCAGATGCTGGTATAGCAGATAGACAGTAACAGCTTAATGAAGAAGTGGTTTTTAAAAGATTTTTCAAGGCCAGGCCTGACTGCTGGCGACAGGATTCATACTATAAACTCTCTGACAGAACATAACATCTGGTGGGACATAAAAATGACATCGGACTCAAACCCATTTCATTGCTGTTGTTTTAGTCCATCATGCTGACTCACACTGTCGGCAAGAACAGGAGATCATCTCGCTGCAAATTACATGTTAATTTAGAAAATCACTCCTTCATCTGCTGTATCATTAAATATTAAAGTATGAGTAAAGTATTTAACACTCAGCTTTACTTACAAGGCTTTGCTCATCCTACTGTTCCTCAGCATTAACCAAAAAATAACACTCAGACTCTTCCTTCTGTCTCAGTACCGTCACTGTTCAAGGTTTCCACCCTCTTTAACTATTCATGCTAGGCCTTCTCCATGATAATTTACTCATTCTGGACAGAATACAGGAGATATAGTCTAACTTCTAGCACACACCGAACTATGCAAACAGGGTTACAATCAGAACTTCAGATTCTCTTCTCTGATCACACAGTGGCATCATTGTCTCCTCGGGGACGCTATGGAATATTTTGCAGTTGTTTGAATATTACAGGGGAGAGATCTAAGGCACTCTGTGTCCTGGGAATGCTATAAAACCCTGTGATGTTTCTGAAACACTGAATTTAATGCAGTCTGAAGGGGGTGTCGATGACCTTTCCAAAATCCATCACTCCCACGTTAGCAGTAGCATTTTCAGCTGTTTTTTTGAAACAGATCACCATTTGTGGAACTGAAATAACTGATAGGGGCCAGTATCCTGTCACGAAGTAACCCTTTATTTATTTATTAGTGCACAATACACGGCTGTAGCCAGCCACCTCGGAGTCAGTCGTCTGTTTGAGAAGACCCCTCTCTTGGTTATATTTTCTTTATTTATAGGTCAGCTGGGGCTTCCTGATTGGCTCAGGTTATCAATCCCAATCAAGGATCTTGTGGTCAACCAATCCAATCACAACAGGAACATGATGGCATTTTCCACCTCTACCAGTATGCTACTTGGCAAGCACTGTTTGCTGCCACCAATTCCCCTTTGTCTTTGCCTTGTCTTCAGCCTAACTAGTAATTAGTAGCAGAGGATACATACAGTACACATACCAGAGTATCTACAAGGGTTATAGAGTCAAACTGATCCTTTGGTCCAACTAGTCTACGCTGACCATGTTCCCAAACTAAACTAGTCCCACTTGCCTGCATTTGGCCCAAATCCTTCCAAACCTTTCCATTCATGTACTTATCCAAATGTCTTTTAAACATTGTAGCTGTTCCTGCATCCACCATTTCCCCTGACAGTTCATTCCACACACTATTCAATGTGTAAGAAAAAGTTGCCCATCATGTCCTTTCTAAATCTTCTACTCCTACCTTAAAAATATGTCCCTAGTTTTGAACTATCCCACTTTTGCTATTCGTCTTATCTATGCTCCTCATTCATGCTCCATGAAGTTATCCCTCAACCTCCTACAGTCCAATAAAAATAGCCCCAGCCTATCCAAACTATTTTTATAACTCAAGCCTCCATTCCCAGCTGCATCTTGGTAAATCTTTTCTGAAGCTTTTTTCAGCTTAATAATATCCTTCCTACAACAGGGTGATCAGAACTGCAAACAGTACTCCAGAAGAGGCCTCACCAAAGTCGTGTACAACCTCAACATGTTGCCCCAATTCCAATACTCATAGGTCTTAGCAGTGAAAGCAACTCTCCCAAACAATTTCTTAACTGCCCTGCCTACCTATGATACAATTTTCAAAGAATTATGTACCTGAACCCCTAGATCTTTCTGTTTTGCAATTCTACCTGGGGCCTTACCATTATTTGTCTAAGTTCTGACCTCATTTGTTTTACCAAAATGCAATACCTCGTATTTTCCAATCCTCAGCCACTCCTCAGCCCATTGGCCAAATTGGTCAAGATCTCTGCGATCTTAAATAATCTTCTTCACTGTCCATTATACCACCAACTTTGGTGTCATCTGAAAACTTACTAACTGTATCTCCTATATTCTCATCAAAATTGTTTATAGAAATGACAAACAAACGTGGACCCAGTACCCATCCCTGCAGAACACCACTGGTCCTCCACTACCACCATCTCTCCTACAGTAAAGCCAATTTTGAATCTAATTGGCAAGCTCTCCCTGAATCCCATGTGATCTAACTTTACGAATTAGTCTACCATGCAGTATCTAGGCTTTACTGAAGTCCAAGTAAACAACATCTGCTGCTCTGCCCTCAATTTTTTTAGTTACTTCTTCAACAAACTCGATCAAGATTGTAAGACGTGATCTCTCTCACACAAAACCATGCTCTCTATCCTTAATCATTCCTTGCCTCTCTAAATGCAGGAAAATCAGACCTTTCAGCGTCTTCTCCAAACTCCAACCTGCCCACCCACCAAAGTCAGACTGACAGGTCTATAGCTTGCAGAGGCAGTGTTCTTACATAACAAAGAACTTTGTTGCATGATATTAATTAGTACAACTATATTTCAGTAATCAGGCCTGATTATTAATACCTTAAGGAGCTGATACAGATGCATTTTTGCCCTCTGAAACCTACAATGGAACACATTGTCCTCGCTCACAGAATTAAGAGACATCAGTAGTATCACTGGAGTTAATGCAATATGAACATTAACCCCATCCAAACAATTACCTAATCTTACTTTTCTCTGAAGTATCCTATAATACATTCAAACTTCAGAATGGTTACCATACACTTTTCCCAAGTCACTGACTTCAAAAAGCAGATTGTCTGGAGGTTTCACACGTTTCTCAGAACACACTATCTTCTATCATTTTTTGTAGATGGTATTGTTGTTGGTACATTATCTTTTCTGCAGAAACTTTAATCATCCTAATTTTCTTCACAGAGGAACTCTTCTCTGCTATAACAAGTAGGTGCACTATAACACCAACAGCTGCCTTGTTGACATTAATACTTGGTTGCCTGTAATGTTCTGGATTTCTGGATAAAGCAATTATTTTCTATGTTCTATAACTCTCTTTTACATTCCATGACCTTCCCATTCTCATCCAATTGTCATTTTTCATAAAGATTATCATTTTTTCCTTAAGAATCTCCAAATTTGGCTTACAAATCCTTCAGTTACCCCCCACACAGCTTCCTTTGCGCTAGCCTCTGTAATTGCTAAGTGTGCTGGCCTTTCTGTCTTTTCCTGACCTAGATCCTTGTATTGGCACCAAGTGTTGCCTTTGGAGTGTTGAGCCTTTTAGCTATTTCTATGGCCATTCCTGTCTCTCTCTGTTGACAATTACACTTCTTTCCTCTTAAAGTGATAATGATCTTTAAGTGGCAAACTAATTAATGTGATCCTTTCTCCTTTTCTTCTGGATTTTTAAACATTTCTTCCATTCATGGTGTGGGTCAGATCTGTGTTCTGCAACCATGTGGTATTTTACCAGCTGACCACTCCTGGTACCTTGTGATATTTGTCACCTGTACTCATATGGAATCCTAGATGAGGGTTGTTTGAGATAGTCTGCTGCAACAATCTTTCTTCCTTAATGTATTCTTGGGCCTAACTGATAATTAGACTAGGTGAATAATAGGTAAAAACAATGACTGCAGATGCTGGAAACCAGATTCTGGATTAGTTGTGCTGGAAGAGCACAGCAGTTCAAGCAGCATCCAAGGAGATAATATACCATTGTTGAGTATCTGCAGAAGAGACATGATTCTATCATGCAATAAACTGCCTTGCTGCATAAGAAAAAATGTACAACATCTGGTCAGGTATGATTAGTCAAACCTAAGGGATCTAGTATAGATGCATCTACTCCCTCTGAAAATAAGAGTAGAACTTCCTACCTCCACCAACATGAACATAAACCCCTTCAGAACCATTCCTTTACACAATGCTCTTGAGATGTGAGATTCTCTCCCTAATCAATTCGGCTTCTCTGCTCACTTAAGCTGCTCCTAAAAATGACTTATTTAAGTTTTGCTGATCTATCATAACCCTCAGAATTAGAGAAAATCTGAGATCTCAAACTATCATTGGGCTTGTGATGAGGTTACAGCGATGAGCAGGAGATGCAGCCAAAAAAAAAATTGTTTGTAAGCGTTGCATTATGGCATAGGTTCCAAACAAGATAGGCCTGTATCTTTAAAAGCAGGTATATTAAACCACAATATGTGACATTCAAGTACAACAATACCCATCTAACCTTCAGTCAGTATTGAATGGAATCAGTGTAGTATGTTCAATCAGTCAGTCAGTTATGTAATGTAACATCAGTGAGCACAGAACCCAGACTATGTGTGTAAGTCTGATATTTAGAGTTATGAATAGAAATGTATAAACTAGGACAAGTCAACCATTCAACCCTGCTTTGTCGTTCATTGGGAGCATGGCGATTCTCTATCTCAGAGCCATATTCCAAGTTTCTCCCCAAAAACCTTTGATGCCTTTAATATCTAGAAATGTGCCAATCCCTTTCTGTATTAAACTCAGTGACCCGGTCTCCACAATCTTTAGTGTCAGCAAATTCCAGAGTTTGACCATGCTCCAAGTGAAGAAATGTTTCCTCATCTCAATAATAAATGGCCTGCCCTATATCCTGAGACCCTGACCCCGGTTCTAACCTCCCCATCCAGGGGAAACACGGATTAGCCCGTCTAGCTTTAGACTGCAAGACATCTTTCTCAACAGGAAAATATCTTGCTCTGTGGTGGGCTATGTAGACCAACGTATAAAGCCCTGGGTTTCCCATCATAACCTCTCTTCCTTATCCACCAACTTCACTCTGTCATCTGTCCACTGTTGAAGAGTGAACTGGAGAGCTCCTGACCTAGTGCCCTATGTTACATACAAAGTTCACCAACAAGGAGAGATTTTCAAATTTGAAGCAATTCAGACCATTAGTTAACATATATCAGCAAGAACAGTGTTGACAGAAAAAATGGGACTTGACACCAGTTCAAACATAAGCAGCAGAACTTTGGGTGAGCTTAAGTTTACTGAGATAGGAGATGGAAGGTTGTCCGGGAGAACATTAGAGCAGTTGTATTTGGTGCTAACAAAGCCATAGGTAAGAACTTTAGCAATACATAAGCTGAATCACAGACAGACGTCAGAGGTGTTACAGTGGTTGAACTCAGCAATGCAGATGATATAGGCTTGGCAACTCAACCAAAGCTAACATAGGGCATTAAGGTCAGGAGTTCTCCAGTTCACTCTTCAACAGCACCCACACCTCCTCCCTCACCTCTATCCAAGGCCCTAAAGGAGCCTTCCACATCCATCAAAGTTTTACTTGCACATCCACTAATATCATTTATTGTATCCGTTGCTCCCGATGCGGTCTCCTCAACATTGGGGAGACTGGGCGCCTCCTAGCAGAGCGCTTTAGGGAACATCTCCAGGACACCCACACCAATCAACCACACCGCCCCGTGGCCCAACATTTCAACTCCCCCTCCCACTCTGCCGAGGACATGGAGGTCCTGGGCCTCCTTCACCGCCGCTCCCTCAACACCTGATGCCTGGAGGAAGAACACCTCATTTTCCACCTCGGAACACTTCAACCCCAGGGCATCAATGTGGACTTCAACAGTTTCCTCATTTCCCCTTCCCCCACCTCACCCTAGTTCCAAACTTCTCGCTCAGCACTGTCCCCATGACTTTTCCGGACTTGTCCTACCTGCCTATCTCCTTTTTCACTTATCCACTCCACCCTCTCCTCCCTGACCTTTCACCTTCATCCCCTCCCCTACTCACCTATTGTACTCTATGCTACTTGGTCCCTACCCCCACCCTCCTCTAGCTTATTTCTCCACGCTTCAGGCTCACTGCCTTTATTCCTGATGAAGGGCTTTTGCCCGAAACGTCGATTTCACTGCTCCTTGGATGCTGCCTGAACTGCTGTGCTCTTCCAGCACCACTAATCCAGAATCTGGTTTCCAGCATTTGCAGTCATTGTTTTTACAACAGTGGACAGACAACAGAGTGAAGTTGGTGGATAGGGAAGAGAGGCTATGATGGGAAACCCAGGGTTTTAATCTTAACATTTAAATGGAGGAAAGGTTCAGCATCCATGCTGCTGTGTGGTTCTCTTCAATGCTCGACCTTTTTGTTGCATACATAACATTACCTTAATAATGGACTACAGGGCAAACAGCAGCACTTACAAAGTTGTCTTTAATTGGTGCATAAAAGTCTGCAACAAGTCATTAAAAATATTAATATACAGTGTGCACATTAACCCAGATTACTCCCTGAAGGAATTGTAACTGCGTGAACTAAAATTGGGCTAATATTCTGTTAGTGCTGACCAACCAGATTAGCAGCATTATCACATACTTACATACATGAGCTGTAACATTTCAAGGAATTACATCCCTATTTGTACAGTGTGCCGTCTCACTCCCAGCTGTTAATTTCTGAGGGCAAAAGAGATAGCAACGTGATTTTTCTGAAGCAGTTTCTAAAAAATTCATGCTCTCTGCCTTATGTGAAATCTTTGAATATCTATTGTCATATTGAATCAAATAATAGATACTTTTATTTGTATTAATGGACCCTGAAAAACTCACAAGTATTAAAGTTCTTCCAAAAGACTAAAGCATGTCTCAATAAAGTAAAAAGAGTTACATTTCCAAATCTGCTAAACCCAGAATGTAAGAATGGGAGCAACAGCAGGCCATGAGACTCCAAGACAATTCAGTGTGATTGTGGCTGATGTTGGCGTCAATTCCATTTTCCCTTTTGCTCCCCTTAGCCCTTAATTCCCTTGGGCATCAAAAATGTGTCTGTCAGTGTTGGCAAATCCATAACCTCCTAGGGTAGAGAGTTCCAAAGATTCACAATAACTTAAGTGAAGAAATCGTCATCTCAGCCCTCAGTGAGCAGTTCCTTATCCTGAAACTCTGCCCTCTTATTCTAGATTTCCCAGCTGGAGAAATAACATCTCAATACATACCCAGTCAAGTTTAAACATAAGACCATAAGAAATAGGAGTGGAAGTACAAACGTTTTAGTGAGATGCACTGAAACGGAATATTTGAGTCTAAAGGCATAAATAAAGACATTTAGGTATGATCTAATTGCCATTACAGAAACATGACTATAAGGTGACCAGGAATGTAAAGCAAATGTTCAAGAATATTTGATGTTTAGGAAACAGAAGAGGAGGGAACAGAGTGGAGGATTGCAGTTGCATTAATAATAAGGGATGGGATCAATGGGTTAGTAAGGGACGATCTCATGTCAGATGAACAATGTGTGTGACATGTTTTGAGTGGAGCAAAGGAACAGCAAAAGGACAGCAGACATTGGTTGGAGTTATTTATAAGCCACCAAAATGTAATGGTAGCGTGGAGCATGTTATTAATTAGAAAAAGAGAGAAGCCTGTAGCATGAGTAAATCAATAATCATGTGTGAGCTTAAATCTCCAGTCAGAATGTACAAACCAAACAAGCACTCAAGCTAGGGAGTATATGTTTCTGAGGTGTGCTAGGAATGGTTTCCTAGAATATTATGTTGAGGAATTGTCTGGAAGCTATTTTAGATCTGGTATGATGTTATGAGAAAGGCTAATTAATAATAGTGTTGTAAGTGAAGCTTCAGTGATGTGTGGCCGCAATACAAGGAGAGGAGGAATAGAATATGAATGCAATCGAGCAACAACATAAAAATTGGACTAGAAAAGCTTTGACAGGCACTTAAAAAGAAAATATTTGGCAAAGGCAAATGTGGGCCTATTTCAGGCAGTCAGAAAAATGTATAAAAGAGGACTAGAGACATGGTAGTGAACCCAAATGATTATTTTGTGTCTGTTTTCACTGAGGAAGATACGAGAAGTCCCCCAGAATTAGAAATTTAAATGATTAGGTTGAATAAGGAGTTGAAATAAATTAGTATCGGTGAGAGAGTTGTCCTGGAGAAATTAATTGGGTTGAAAGTCGATACATCTCCAGGACCAATTGTCTACATCCCAAAGTGTAGACAAGAAAGATCAATGCATTGGTGATCATCTTGTAAAATTTTATAGATTCTGAAATGATTCCTGTAGATTGGAAACTAGCAAATGTCACCCCACTATTTAAATAAGAGCAAGGTAAGAAATAGGGAACTACAGACCTGTTAGCCTTACATCAGGAATAGAAAATCTATTATAGGGATAGGATAAATGAACATTTGGATTAAATTGCTCAGATTGGTAATTACTAATGTGGATTTGCAGTTGGAAAATTGTATTTGACAATGCTGTGGCTTTTGAGAATGTTACTTACTAAATTGATACAAAGGGAAAAGGAAATTGATGTATAAGATTTTTTTTTACAAAGGTTTCCCATGGGAGATTGCTTAGCAAAATTAAAGCACATAGGACAGGAAGTGATGTGCTGGCATGGATTGGCCAAATGTCCACGAACAGAGATCAGGAATCAATTGGCTGGGTGTGTTGACAGGGGTGATGCAAAGGTTAGAACTTGGGCCCCAACTGTTCACAATATAAATCAATGATTTGGATGTGCAGTCCAAAAGCAACACATCCAAATTAATCTCTGATACAAAGCTAGGCAGGAATGTGTGAGACATAAATGTGTTAGGTAGATTAAAAGTGCCTTCAAGGTTTGGATCGGGATACTGAGTGGGCAGGAACATGACATTTAGAACATAATGTGGAACAATATGAAGTATCCACTTCTGTAGAAATGATGGGTGGCACGGTGGCATAGTGGTTAGCACTGCTGCCTCACAGCGCCAGAGATCCGGGTTCAATTCCCGCCTCAGGCGACTCTCTGTGTGGAGTTTGCACGTTCTCCCCGTGTCTGTGTGGGTTTCCTCCGGGTGCTCCGGTTTCCTCCCACACTCCAAAGATGTGCAGGTCAGGTGAATTGGCCATGCTAAATTGCCCGTAGTGTTAGGTAAGGGGTAGATGTAGGGGTATGGGTGGGTTGCGCTTCGGCGGGTGCGGTGTGGACTTGTTGGGCCGAAGGACCTGTTTCCACAGAGTAAAGTAATCTCATCTAAACAGATATGTGGAGTATTTCTTAAAATGGTCAGAAGTTGAAAATGTCGATGTACAAAAGGACTCGGGTGTCCTTGTCAATAAAACAAGCTATTAAAGGTGGCTAATGGAATTTTCACTTACATTCAGAAGAGTTTGAGTACAGTACCTGTGAAGTCTTGCTTCAACTGCATAGAAGCTTGGTTAGACCAGACTTAGAATACTACACATAGTTTTAGTTTATTTACCTCAGGATGAATATTATTACCATAGAGGGAGTGTACTGAAGGTTCACCAAACTTGTTCCTAGGAAGACAGATTGTACAAACTGAGCCTGAATTCTCTTGAGTTTTGAAGAATAAGAGGCAGTCTCATTAAAACTGACAATATACTTAAAAAGGGTTGGATAGAGTAGCTCTAGATAAGTTGTTTACCTGGATTGGGAGTCTAGAACAAAAGGGAGACAATGGAAAATAAAAGGAGATGCCATTTAGGACTGTGAAGAGGAGAGTTTTTTCATTCGAGGATTAGAAGCATAGAATCCCTACAGCATAGAAGCAGGTGATTTGGCCCATCAAATACACACTGACTCTTCAAAGAGCATCTCACCCAGACCCTCCCCCGTCCCTGTAACCCTGCATCTCCTATGGCTAATCCACCTAGTCTGCACATCCATGAACACTACGGACAATTTAGCATGCCCAATCCAAATAAGCTTCACATCTTTGGACTGTGGGAAGAAACCGGAACACGCGGAGGAAACTCACACAAGCACGGGTAAAATGTACAAACTCCACACAGACAGTCGCCCGAGGCTGGATTCAAACCCTGGTCCCTGGTGATGTGACGCAGCAGTGCTAACCACTGAACCACATGCTGCCCAAACCTTTGGAACTCTGCACTCCAGAAAATTGTGGAAGTTTAGGCTTTGGGAATGTGAAAAGTAAAGATTGCTAAATTTCTGTTTACCAGTGACATACAGAGTTATGGGGAAGAGTGTAGGTAAAAGGTATTGAAGTGCTCAATCTGCCACAATAACATTAAAAAGAAGAAGAAAGCTGAATGGCCTTTTCATCCTTCCCTATGAATCTCCAATTGAGATCTGATTGACTGCTCTAGCTGCCCCAGTCAATGCCCTCCTGTCATCACTGTCACCTCTTTGCTTAACCATAATTTCTCTTCATGTTTGGAATGACCTGATGCAAAGGGAATAAAGAATTACTGCTTCTTTGGACCATCCGTATGTTCAAATCTCCCTGTCCATTAATAAACCTCGAACCCTTGTCAAACCTCTTTCTTAGCATTAGCTATATCATTGATACCACAATAACTGGGTCAGTCCCTTCCCTTTCTAACTACCTCCAAAGCTCGGGAGGGATATGGGCCGGGTGCTGGCAGGTGGGACTAGATTGGGTTGGGATATCTGGTCGGCATGGACAGGTTGGACCGAAGGGTCTGTTTCCATGCTGTACATCTCTATGATTATGACTATGAATCAGAGATGGCCTTAACCCTGAACACTGAGCAGGCAACACCAGCCTGGGACACATGCTCTCAATTGCAGGGAAGAGCAATAATCCCTGTAATGACACATTAAGCCTCTCTCACTCCAATGACATTCCAATTTATCATCCAATAAATGTCTCCTTGCATCAGGATGTTATGGTCAGTTTACACTGATGAGCCAGCACTCATTCACAGAAACTGCAAGAAGCTCAAACTGGTGAGACAAGTTGCACTCGCTGAGGCTCCTCTTGTGAGATGCGCTACCTCCCTCATTCACTGTCACACCTGCTGGCGCATGACCTGATCTAAAAGGTATGAGTGTCTTTGGAACAAAATGTCCAGATAATCTTCCCCTTCTCTAATGCTTTGAATGTTCTAAGTTTGACTTCAGCTTCACTATTGTGTTTTAGTAAGCTATTAATCATGAGATTAAAAATTGTTTTATCAGTAAGGGTATCAAGGGTTATGGGGAATAGAAAGGAAGGCAGAGTTGAGGATTATCCAATCAGCCATGATCTCATTGAATGGCAGACAGACTTGATGAGCTAAATGGCTAATCTTTGCTGTTATGTTTTATGGTCTATTGGATGGCACATTGAACATTTAAAATGGCATCTGGAAGTAACATCTTAAAGGAAGGTTCGCATGTTAACTCAAAGGCAGTTTAATAACAGTTCAGTGCCGAAACATTTATTATTAATGGAGGGAAGAGTAGCTATATAGTACTCCCTTTTGGATATTGTTCTAAATGATTGTGGAAAAACAAAACATTCAGTGCCTTATAATTTGACAGTGTTCAGTTCATCATGTACCAAATGTGGTCTTGCTTAGTTGTGCTAAGGCAAACTCACAGCAAGTAATTGCATGAGAGTACTTTTTTTTACACATGTTCCCTTGGAAACAGCTGCCGAGTCGAATCTTTTTGATGTGTATAAATGCTTGTTTCATCTGTCTAACGGTTAACATTGGAGGTCATCAAAATGTGGTTACATGATTATCAAAGTTGAAATGAAGCTTTCTGCTATTTCTAAAAAAATGTTTGTCGGTGATTTTTTTGTCACGTGAGAATAAATTAAATATGTACTCACAAAATCAACACTTTGAGTTGCTCATAAGTAATCAAAATAATAGCAAATCACCTACTAACATTAAACCAAGTTATATTGCCTGTTGAAATACTTAGGCTATGAGACTCTTCCATTATGCATTGCATTTTGAATCATTATATTGAAGGTAAAATAACAAACTGGTGCATTGCAGCTAGCAAGGCCTTGAAGAATGCAATTTATGCTCACAGTTCTCCACTGTAAAAGTCGCCAATCTCAGAAAGTCATTAAACTGAGCAATGGCTATGTGTTTTCCTGCACAAAAAACATAGAAGATGAATCAGCAGTTCAACCCATTTTTACATACCTTCTCAGGGTTGCATCAAGAGGAGCATTGAGACAGCCATAGCAGCAGGTCAATAGTAGCTGAAAACAGTAAGCTGTGGCAACATGCAAACACAAAGTAGGAAAATTAAAATAGAAAGCGCAGAGGATTCAAAAACTTACAAAATGATGTTTGATCTCATATGCAGTTCCATGACAAGTGAAGTTTATAACTGCTCAAAGTCTGGCTCACAACTGAAGTGTGTAGAGATAAACTGGATTGCAGTGAGAAGGGCAAAATTGTAAATGAAACAGTAGAGTTCTTGGTTGCTGAGTCTGCAGACTTTTGAGGTATCTCTTTTCAAGAAAGCCTTCCGCACATCAGGTGTTCCTCCAGAGTTAAAGAACCCTCAGGGAAGAGAAGCTCTGTCCACTGAGAACTAAGGTCTGTCACAGGTCACCAGCTCTTCAGTATGCAGCCACGGGCATTACACTCACTCTAGAAAACATGGCAGGAGTCACAGGGAATGGGGTCAGCAGCAAGGATGGGACATTTTTATTAGCTCACTGCTTGACTTTGAATGAGACATCCTGGAAACCAAAAGCAGACATGCCAGGGTTTTCTTGCTGTTTTGCTCACATGGTGAGTTTACCTGCCTGGCACAGGTCTGTGGGCTTCCTACTCAGGACTTTATCAGCATGGAAGCATGGGTGGGGATGATGGTGGTGGTGGTAGGGTCTACACACACCTCCCATCAGCCTGGGTTACATACGAGACCAGTCTGAAAAATCATTAGAATGAGCTATAAAGAAAAAAGTAGAAAACTCAAGCTTCACACAGTCAAGAAAGCAATCAGTTAAGCAGGATCTTAAATTATATAAAACGGTATACAGAAAGGTAAACTCAGGTTATTACTTCAAAAGTAAAGGGACCAAGACGAGGGACTTAAATAACACCTATTGAAAAGTAAATTCAGAGGAATCTTCTCTGATCAGTGAGTGATAAAGTTCAAAACAATTTACAGAGCAAAATAATATAACCATTTAAATCATTCAAAACGCAAGGGTCAAGAAAATCAGACTGTACATGTTTTATTGGAGAAAAATGAATGCCCAGAGGTTCAGTAGGTGTGCATGAAGGGCACTATCTGTCACATTGGACTGGATTGCCACACCTTCAGCACTACACGTTAGCATAAAACATTTTTAGACTAAAACAAGCATTGCAAGCTTGTTTTAGACTATGTTATATTACAGTATGGCCCAGCACCTGACTTGCCACTTGATAATCTTATCCAATTCTTGAACAGCAAGGACACTTCAAGAATAATCGGGCACTGCATTCCAGCCCCTTGGTTTGTTGGTGAACTTTGTAGTTTTTGTATAGTTGAACAATTGATTTCAATTTTGGAAATATTGTTCCATGGGTTTTGAAACTGTTTTGACTGTTGTCTTTTTGCTCTCCAAACAGTTTATTTCATCCCTGGATCACCACAAGACCTAACAAGTCTCTAATTTGAAGAAATAATCTCCAGCAGAATTTTCTTTTCTCAGATGTGAAGGGCAACTGTGATTTCTTGATGTTTCCTAATGCACTGGTGGAGTGTCCTGACAGCTTATAACAATGGCTGGTCTAACACTCAGGAAGACTTGAATATAGCAGTAGTGAAGACTAATTAAGAAAAGAAAACTGACACATAAGTTGAAGATTCCAGGAATCAAATGAACATAACCACTGAAGACAAGCAATTGAAATTCTCCCTTTCCTTTCTAACTGCTTTTCTCTCTGATCTAAGAATCAATTTCAGATTAATTCTGAAGACAATGCTGGAGGTGAAGAAACGAAGGCCTCTTTTGTGGTAGGAATTTCTTTTTCTAAAGGCAGCAATATCAGTTTGACACTTAATGTGGCATCAAACTGCTGAGGTGCAGACAAGAACAATCTCAGGGACTCTGTAAGTAAATTGGGTTGCACCATTGTAGATAACTGAATACACTGCCAAAACAGGATCAAGACGAAAGACCTTTGCAATGTTCTAATCTGTAGATCCACTTGAAAGGTCAACCTCATTTTACAAGTGATCTCTGCCATTAATGAGGGAACAAAGGTACTTGTACTCTCACTCATTGTTCACAAACTTAGCAGAAAGTTTTCTTTGGCTAATCGTTCACAGTTACCCCTTCAAGTTCTGAAATCTCTATCAGAGATTTTTTTCCCCTCTATCAATAGTTGTCTGAATGCAAGGTTTTTATAACATTGTTCTGGTTTTATTTTGAAGTGTTGAGACTTTTATTCTGCATGATTTGGAGATGGCAGTGTTGGACTGGGGTGTTCAAAGTTAAAAATCACACAACACCAGGTTATAGTCCAACAGGTTTATTTGGAAGCACTAGCTTTCAGAGCAGTGCTTCCAAATAAACCTGTTGGACTATAACCTGAGTTGTGTGATTTTTAACTTTGGTCCACATGATTGAAGAGCATATTCTCACTCCATAATCCAAACTTTTCGGATTCAGCAGTCACTGCATATGGCTGTAGAAAGATTCAAAACTTCACCCACTTTCATTAGTCATTGACCTTGTATAAGGTTTTGTTCTTGCTTTCTGTAGTCACCTAGACTTCACTCCACACCACATGAAACTTCATCAAACTATGGCTATATTTATTGCCCCTATATCTTCTTGCAATAAATAGACAATTTTACTTCTTTATCTTCTTCAGGAAAGGACTGGTTCTCCCAAAACAGTTGTTTGGTTTTCAAGAACAGTGTCACCTTCATCCAAAGATGCAGGAAGGTCCAAAGTCTCAGACTCAAGCTACTAAAGACTTTGAGTTATGACTCCCTTATTTGTAACTATAAACTGAAAAGAACAGTGACTGGTCTCTAATTCCCAGCATCAGCTTTGAGGAAAATGAGAGGCCTCAACAACCACCTTGTGATACTGGGACTGATTGTTCTGGAGAGCTAGGTGACACCTGATGCACAGAGTTAAAGTCCCGGTCTTTTATGTATGCCAACTGAAGCATACTTCAACCTAAACAAGTGGGACTGCTGAACACAGAATAATGATTAGGAATAAAGTACAAGGTGCCTGGAGCATATCTTCCTTTGTAACAAACTGTAGTGTATATCTGGCCCCTTCTTCAAGTACTTCCTAAACGCCAAAAATGAATGGAAGATAATCTGAAAATTCTTGCTCAAATATGACTTAGCATCTGAAAGGATTGATACATTTTCTCCAGTGACAAATTTAAACTAGTTTTATTGTCATTTACATTAATCTCGGCATGTCAGGCCTCATCCTGCATGTCTATATGGAGTCAAATATTTGCTGTGGGCTTACACAATTATGAAGAGGAGTTAACCTTGTCCTTCTACATTGTCTAATGCTAGACTGCTATGGTAAGTACAAGGTAAAAACAATGACTGCAGATGCTGAAAACCAAATACTGGATTAGTGGTGCTGGAAGAGCACAGCAGTTCAAGCAGCATCCAACGAGCAGCGAAATCGACGTTTCGGGCAAAAGCATTATTCCAGATGAAGGGCTTTTGCCCGAAACGTCGATTTCGCTGCTCGTTGGATGCTGCCTGAACTGCTGTGCTCTTCCAGCACCACTAATCCAGTGCTAGGGTAAGTGTTTAATACTCGGTGCTGCTACTGCAGCCATTCCCTTGGATTCTGTCTTCAGGTCTGAACCTGGCTGAGTTACATTCCTGCTATCGCTGAGCTTCACTTCAGCTATTTGTCCCACTTCTGGCACTTGGATTGTTGGGCTGACCATGTGCTTTCATCCGGTGGCTCAAACTGTCACTGGGTTTCATTTTAGGCTCGTTAACTTCTTGGCATCCGTTCCATGGATGTAGTCATCATTATTATATATAGTGATTTCAAACACTGTGGAGTGTCAGTACAATTGATCCATTTTAACTGTTAAAACAGGCACCCAGTCTGTGATTTACCTACCCGTCACTCAATCCAGTCTACTGTGTTCACTGCTTACAATGAGGTCTGTTCTACTTTGGGAAGATGAAATGCAGACTGGATGAAATGCTTTGCCAAACACCCGTGCCAACATTTCTGTCTCAAGTCTGCTGCAGTGATTCACTTCTGTGCCAGTCCTGTATTCCACTTCCATACCAATCAATCTGCCAGTTCACAGGCTGGCTATGTAATAACATGGGATATCCACTCCAAACATAGCTCACTGGTAACGATGCAGTGCAGGAGCTGGTCTCTAACAAAAGCAATGGTAGCACCAGAAATATGGTAGAGTAGATCATCACATGGACAAGCAATGCTCCTGGAAGACCAGTCTTTACAATTACCTTCTGCAGAAGAGGAGGAGGAGACAGAGAGAATAGTCAGCAGGAGATTGAGGAGCAACTAAGTCAGATGATTGCAGATAGATGCAAGAATAATAGGGTTGTAATTTTCGGGGATTTAACTTTCTTAACATGAACTGGAACTGCCAGAGTGTTCAGGGCATGGATGGAGTGAAATTTGTTAAATGTTTTCAGGAAGAATTTCTCATGCAGTCTGTGGATGGCCCCCTCTTTGAATTTGACCCTCTCTTGGGAAGTAAGGCAGGGCAAGTGATGGGAGTGTTAGTAGGGGAATACGTTGGGACCGGAGACCGTAATTCCATTAGTTTCAAAATTATGATGCAAAAGGATAAGTCCGGTCCACAAGTTAAAGTTCTGAATTGGTGCAAGGCCAATTTTGATGGTCTTATACAGGAAATTCCAAAAGTTGATTGGGGAGAAGTCTTTTACAGGTAAAGGGACATCTGGTAAGTGGGAGGCTTTCAAAAATGAGTTAATAAGGGTTCAGGGCCAGCATATTCCTATTAGAGTGAAAGGTGAGGCAACCAGCAATAGGGAACCGTGTATGACTAGAGTTATTGAGGCCCTGGTCAAGAAAGTGAAGGAGGCATATGTACAGGCAGCAGGGATCAAGTGATTTCCTAGAGAGTACACAGAGTGTCAGAGTACACTTGAGAGAAATCAAGATGGCTAAAAGGTGACACACGATAACATTGGCAGATAAGGCAAAGGAGAATCCAAAGAGACTCTACAAGTACATGAAGGGCAAAAAAAGAGTAACTAGGGAGAGAATAGAGTCTCTCAAAGATCAATAAGGTTGGCTATGTGTGGATCCATAAGAGGTCAGTGAGATTCCAAATGAATATTTCTCGTCATTATTTACTATAGAGAAAGCTATGGATGCTAGAAAACTTGGGGAAATAAATAATGATGTCTTGAAGAGAGTCCACATTACAGAAGAGGTGGTGCTGGATGTCCCAAAATGCACTAATGTAGATAAATCCCTGGGACCTGATGATGTGTAGCCTAGGACTTGGTGGGAGACTAGAGAGGAAATTGCAGGGCAGCTAACAGAGACATTTGTATCATCCACAGCCCTGGGCAAAGTGCCCAAAGATTAGAAGGTGGCTAGTGTTGTGCTAATATTTAAGAAAGGCTGCAGGCGAAATGCCTGGGAACTACAGATCAGTAAGCTGAACATCGGTGGTGCATACATTGCTGGAAGGGATTATGAGAAACTGGATCTACAGGCATTTGGAGAGGCAAGGACTCATTTGGGATAGTCAGTCTGGGCGTGGGAAATAATGTCTCATGAATTTGATTGAGGTTTTTGAAGAGTGACCAAGAAAGTAGATGAGGGCAGTACGGTAGACATTGTCAAAGACTATGATACTGGAAAAGCACAGCCAGTCAGGCAGCATCTGAGGAGCAAGAGAGTTGATGTTTCGGGCATAAGAGTTATGCACCATACTCTTCAACTCTGATCTCCAGCACCTGTAGTCCTCACTTTCTCCTAGTATGGTAGACATTGTCTACATGGACTTTAGCAAGGCCTTTGACAAGGTAGGTTGTTGAGTAAGGTTAAATCTCATGGGATCCAGGGAAGGCTAGCCTATTGAATACAAAATTGACTTGACAGTAGAAGACAGAGGGTGATGGTAGTGGGTTGTTTTTCAGATTAGATGCCTGTGACCAGTGGTGTGTCACAGGAATCAGTACTGGGTCCACTGTTATTCATCATTTAATAGAAAAGATTTAGAACATAGAACATAGAAATACAGCACAGAACAGGCCCTTTGGCCCATGATGTTGTGCCAAGGTTTAATCCTGATGTAAAATATAATAACTTAACCTACACATCCCTCAACTCACTGCTATCCATGTGCATGTCCAGCAGTCACTGAAATGTCCCCAATGACTCTGCTTCCACCATCTCCGCTGGCAACGCATTCCATGCATTCACAACTCTCTGTGTAAAGAACCTACCTCTGACGTCTCCTTTATACCTTCCTCCTAATATCTTCAAACAATGACTCCTCGTACCAGTCAATCCTGCCCTGGGGAAAAGTCTCTGGCTATTGACTCTATCTATTCCACTCATTATCTTGTATACCGCGATCAGGTCTCCTCTCTTCCTCCTTCACCCCAGAGAGAAAAGCCCGAGCTTATTCAACCTTTCTTCATAAGGCAAGCCCTTCAGTCCAGGCAATCCTGGTAAACTTTCTTTGCATCCTCCCCAAACCCTCTGTATCTTTCCTATGGTAGGGCGACCAGAACTGGACACAATATTCCAAGTGTGGTCTCGTATGGGACTTGTAGAGCTGTCACAAAACCTTACGGCTCTTAAACTTGATCCCCCTGTTAATGAAAGCAAAAACACCATATGCTTTCTTAACAACCCTATCCATTTGGGTGGCAACTTTGAGGGATCAATGTATTTGCACACCCAGATCCCTCTGTTCCTCCACACTGCCAAGTATCCTGTCTTTAATCCTATATTCAGCATTTGAGTTCAACCTTCAAAAATGCATCACTTCACATTTATCCAGGTTGAACTCCATCTGCCATTTCTCAGCCCAGCTCTGCATCCTGTCTATGTAATGCTGCAGCCTGCAGTAGCCCTCTACACTATCGACCACACCTCCAATGTTTGTGTCATCTGCAAATTTACTAACCCACCCCTCAACCTCCTCATCCAAGTCATTTATAAAAACTATAAAGAGCAGAGACCCAAGAACAGAGCACTGCAGGACCGCACTCAACACTGACCTCCAAGCAGAATACTTTGAATGAGAATTCAGGAGGTAGGGTTAGTAAGCTTGCAGATGACACCTAGATTGATGGTATAGTGAAGGTGGTTTTCTGGGAATGCTGCAAGATCTTGATCAACTGGGCCATTGGGCTGAAGAGTGGCAGATGGAGTTTAGTTTACCAAAATCCAACAGCTTGCATTTATCTAAAGTAAACCAGGGTAGGACTTATACAGTTATTGGTAGGGCCCTGGGGAGTGTCATAGAACAAAGAGATCTAGGGATTCCTTGAAAATGGAATCACTGGTAGACAAGGTGGGGGTAAAGATGGCTTTTGACATGCTAGCTTTCATCATGCAGTTATACAAGACGTTGGTGAGGCCACATTTGGAGTATTGCGTGCAGGTCTTGTTGCCCTATTGTAGAAAGGATATTACTAATCTAGAAAGAGTGCAGACAAGATTTCCTAGGATGCTAGTGGACTGGAAGTTTTGTGTTATCAGGAGAGGTTGTGAATAGGCTGGAACTCTTTTCCCTGGGGCATAGGAGACTGAGGGGTGACCTTAAAGATGTATAAAATCATGAGAGAAGAAGATAAGGTAGATAGTGGACAGCTTTTCCACATGGCAGGGGGGTCTAAAACTAGAGAGTATGGGTTTAAGGGAGAGGGGAGATTTACAAGAGAGTCCAGAGGAGCAATATTTTTCACACAGAAAGTGGTGAGTACCTGGAACAGGCTGCCAAATATAGTGGCAGAAGGGAGTATAATTTTGCATTTAGGACTGGTACATGAATGGGATAAATATGGCGGGATAGGGACCAAATGCAGGCAAATAGGACTAGTTTATATTGTGAAAATTGGGTGACGTGGGTAAGTTTTCATGCTGTAGACCTCTACAACTCTTTGAGAAAGAGAAGGAGCAACACAACCATAAGTGCCCAGTTTGGCCTCCTCCAATATCCAATACTGAATAATAACAATTCATTTATGTCATGTATTTAATGTAACAAACCATCCGAAAGCACACACAGAAGCATGGCAGAACAAAAACAGATGACTGGCAAAACTCAGGAGATCTGGTAGCATCTGTAGGAAGAAAGCAGAGTTAACGTTTCAAGTCCAGTGACTCCACCAGAAAGTGAAACATTAACTTTGCTTTCTTCCCACAGGTGCTGCCAAATCTTCTGCGTTTTATTAGCATTTTTTGTTTTTGTTTCAGACATCCAGGATCCGCAGTTCTTTGTTTTGTAATGTTAAAATAAAAATAATTTGACCATGAACCATTGGTGGCAATATTCGGGTTGATAACCAAATGATTTATTTCTCAGTTTTTAACAAACATTGAAAAGAACAAACATTTGCACACACTGCATCTGTTTCAACTCAACAACTTAGGTGACCATCATTTGCTGATTCATTTCTTAGTGCAATGCCTTGACAAATCAGAGTCAATTTGCTTGGTTTAACCTATGGACAAAAACTTACAGCTAACTGCCAAATCATTTTAACTAATGAATTCTCCATGTAACAAAATTGTAGGCAGCATTCTCCATTCATACAGTGCAAAAGTTGTTTTTTGCTTAAAACTGGCATTTCTTGCAAATTGTCCTGATGGGTATAAAACCAAAACCTTTGGCAAATTGTACCTTTTCTCAGCAATAGTTAAATTTTATACAGATGACTATTTTTATTCTCTTGCACTTACCCCAATTGCATATGATGCCTCACCACCCATTGTCTCTCACTCGCAAAGATTATATCCAAGTGAAGGTAATCTATTATTACAGTTTAATTATCTCAGTCTCCGATTTATGATCACCAGTGCACCGAGTGGCAAACTGACATTTTCTGGGATCAATTCTTTAAAATTAAAATAAGGGCATTGTGAATTTGAGGATGCTCAGCAATCTGGGAGACTTCCTACAGTTAAATTTCTGGGAAGTTAGTTCCCAGGCAAACTTTAATTGGAGCCAATTAGATACATTGTCTGCCTGACACTTCTCAGCTTATTTCAAGTCTGGTTCACAGGCTGACTGAAACTGGTTTTCACTAACTACAGACAGCTCCTAGCTGTTGTTATTTTAAAACAGACCAAAACAGGCATCACTCCTCGATGTGGCTTTTCCCAGTTCAACTTTTTTTTTCTTTAAGTAATGTAAGGTCATCCTGATGATTGCACATTTTGCAGTGAGTTAATACGGCTGAGGATTTGAAATAGACTATTTCATTTAGAATGACTTATTCAATCTGATGAGACACTTTTGATTGGTTTTGAGGCCAACATTTGGAAAGTTCCTTTATTCCCTTTTAAGACAGGGGAATAGTTCAAAGCTGTAATGGAAGCCAGGTGATCCTCAGCCAGCATCTTTCCTAGCCTTTCTGTTTCATTTTAATTGATTGAAGGACAGAATAGGGCATGCCAGAACTGAGCGTGTTGCATTGCATATCCAGGAACAAATACAAGGCTGCACAGAGGAAGGATGAGTGAATGGAAGTTAGAATACAGACAACAAAATTTTGAGATGGACCCAGTAGCTAACAAGCAGCTTGTAGCAGCATTAAAAGGTAATTTGTCCCAACTGTTCCAGCATTCCATAACTAGCCCTTCACAACCACAATCAAATTGCTGTCCTGCGTTGCTGCTTCCTAGCACTTTGAGTCATAAGATGTACTTGGATTGTAAATATTCATTCTGCAGAGATCATGACAGGCATGTTCCAGGAACAAAGCTCTGTGGCATTGATTTCCTCAGTAACCTTACCAATTGGCAAGAAATACTTTGCCTGGAGAACTTGTTCCCATCAAGGGGAGCAGGATTTCTCTTCTTCAAGTCATTGACTGGCCAGGGTCTCCCATAGAACCTGCACATCCCTTCCAAATGTTGATCTTTTTAGTTGATTCAAACGTTTTATTAATTGAAGAAATAAATGTAAACATTGCATTTCTAATGATTTCCATAATTTGGCTGGTCTACAAATGACCAAAAGCCAAGCTGATTGAAATAACATCGGGGAATCCTTATGAATATCAGAGAGGTTGTTTCATTGTAGCACTAATTAAGATCTGGCTTCTTCAATTGAGGTGTTGGGTTTTTTTTCTCTTGATGCTATTTAATATTGCATTTTATTCAATTTTAGCAAACTGCATGTTAATATGGAGGTCGGAGCGCGTGGAATGTTTGTCAAATATATTTCTACTGTTGCTAAGAAGGTGCATTTTGCCACCTGTAAATTAATTTTCTTAAGTACAGACTTCTGCAAAACGAGCTGATTAAATGCAGTTACATTGGCAATGGTTAGTAGTGTTAAGCTTGGTTGGAAGGTTTATTCTCAAAGTAAATTCAGCTTTGAGGATCTAGACATTTTTAACTGAAAGTAAGTAACCTTTGTGAAGATAGGAACAGTGAGGGTTGAAAAAGAAGGACATTATTCTCTCCATAAATCAATCCATGGGTGTGCAATGGGAAATTAAAATATGTTGTAGCCTAGTATGAAACTTTCCAGAAATTGATTGTATGATAGATGCTGAAGCATTCTAGTAGATTAATGACCCTATTGGTTTGCAATTCATCCTCAGCACAGTTCAGTTTCTAAATAATGACTATTGGTCCATGGGAACCTTGTTGGGTTCTTATTCCAATAATGCTGTTAATAACTAGACCTGGCTGCCAAATGGTATTCATCTTTGTGATATTAGGTAAATGTCAGCCAAAATAGCAATTGTTCATATGCTGCATACTCAAAATGCCTACAAAACACAAATATTAAAGAATGGGTACATTCTGACCTGAGTAGATGAGGTTCCTTCAAGTCAAATTGAACCAGTACTTCAGATTAAATTCCAGTCAGAATTAGAGGGTTTGGAATCAGTTCTGACACCTTGTCAAGATTTGATACAACAGGATTAGGAGAACCAAAGGTGGAATGCCTCGCCCTTACTTTTCAATAGACATTAACTATTCAAACCTTATCCTAATACATATTTCCACAGGTCCAACAACAACAAATTATCTTAATTGAACCTTTAACAGAACAAAATGTCCCACGACATATTGTTGGAGCATCACATTTTAACCCTTAGCTACGGAATGGATTTTTTGGTCAGAGATAGACTTTAGCAACATCTTCAAAGATGAAAGAGGAGTAAAGAAGCAGATATTTAGAGGGGAGGGATTTGGAGCTTAGGGCTGTGCAGTTGAAAATATGTCCACTAATGATGCAGTGATTAAAATCTGGATGAGCAAGAAGTCAGAGTCGGAGAAATGCAATAGTATTGTGGGGTTGGAGAAAAAAAAACCTCATGTTAGAGTAGGTCTGTGGAAGGTTTTGAATGTAAGGATGTGACTTCTTCCCAGTGTAGGTCAGCAACACAGGGTAATGACTAAAAATACTTCAAGCTTCAAGCAGATTGGCAGCATTTCTGGCTATTGCCCAAGCCTTAAACCCTAGAGAAATTGGTGGTGAGCCCCCTTCTTGAACTATTACACTCCATAGGGTGGAGTACTGCTAGAAAGGGAGCATGAAGATTTTAACCGGAGTAATAATGAAGAAATGTCAAGAAACATCAAGTCAAGATGGTGCGTGACTTGAGGCGAACTTGGGGGATGCTGTTCTCTTGTATCTGCTACATTGCCCTTTTAGGTGTTAGAGATTGTGGGTTTGGAAGGTGCTGTTGAAGGAGCCTAGGTGAGTCACTGGAGTTCATTTTGTACATGGTGCGCACTGCTGCTACTATATGTCAACAAGTGAATGTTGAAGGTAGTGGATAAGGTGACAATCAAATTAATTGTTTTGCCCTGGATGGAGTTGAACTGTGTATATTGTTGGAGCTGAACACATTCAGACAAGTAGAGATTTTCCTCTTCATTTACAACTCTAAGTCACTTGTTGGAAATACAGTAGCCAGTAACCATATCCTGAGGGACAATAAACACAACTAAGCATCATTGTCTCAGCATTTATATTTCCTGCTCCTTCCATACGTCTAGGTCAATACAGAAGATGACTTCAATAAAATTAACCAATTTATCAACAGATCAATCAAAATGTCATAGATGCTTAATTGGAGCAACAACTTCATTTAAAGCTGAATATCACACACCAGGTTATAGTTAACAACCACCTGATGAATGAGCAGCACTCTGAAAGCTAGTGCTTCCAAATAAATCTGTTGGACTATAACATGGTGTTGTGTGATTTTTTTAGCTTTGTCCGCCCCAGTCCAACACCGGCACCTCCAATTCATTTAAAGCAAAATACTACAGGTCCTTGATATCTGAAACATAAACAAAGTGCTGGAGAAACCCACCAGGTCTGACAACAGCAATGGAGAGAGAAACAGTGGTATTATTTTGAATCTGATAGGATTCTTCAGTCTTGCTGAGTTTCTCTGGCATTTTCAGGCTCTTTTTTAACTCCTTAATTAACTTTCCCATTACACAGGAGCAACAAACATGAGAGAAATATCTCAGTTCAATGCATTGCCACATACACCAAAACACAGTGCATCATTGAAGGAACATGGTCATAAGTTGCCTGGAAAACATATGGACTAACATGACAAATGAAGGGTGTTACCAGATCATTTAGATCAATTGCTTTAATCACAACATATTTTGTCCAAATTGATGATGCATCGTAATAGTGAGAAATCATAAATCTATATGGCACATTATTCATAGTTATACCCCAACTGCCACTATGAACATTGCCATTAGGTGGGAAGAACAGAGTAATCATCAATGAGAATGTCCCTGTGAAAGACATACTTTCCACAGTTGCCTGTACAGCCTCAAAGATTTCCTGGGTTAATTGAATATAAGAAATAGGAGCAGGATCAATAAAACTGTGGCTGATCTGATGTGGCCATGATTCCAATTTCTTGCTTAATGCCCTCATATCCGATTTCAGCTTTGCCAATCAAAAATCAGTCTGACCCAGCTTGAATGTATTCAATGATTCTGCTTACTGTTTTTTGGGGTAGGGAATTATAAATACAACCAACCTTCCGAGAGAGAAATTCCTCCTCCTTTCATCTTAAATAGAAGATCCCGTATTTTAAAGCTACATACATTTACCCCTGAATTCTGGATTCCGAGATGATGAGAAATTCTACTCAGCAGCTACCTTGTCAAGAGCCCTCAGAATTGCACCTATTTCACAAGGTCACCTCTCATTCCTCTCATGTGTAATGAGTACAGATCGAATCTGCTCAGTCTTTCCTGATCAGGCAATCCCTCATCCCGGGAATCAGCCTAGTGAACTTTTTTCTGAATTGCATCAAATGTAAGTGTATCCTTCTTCAATTAAGGTGACCCGAAACTGCACACAACACTGGACATGTGGTTTATCCAGTGCCTTGTACAGTTATAGCAAGATATTCAAATTCTTCTACTCAAAATCATTCAGTTTGTTTTCTTAATTACTGAGTACATCAAGCCAGTTAGCCTGATTTTGGTAAATTAAAACTGAAAGAAGTGCAGATGCTGTAAATCAGGCTCAAAATCAGAAATTGCCAGAAAGGGTCAGCAGATCTGGTAGCATACGTGCAAAGAAATCAGAGTGAATGTTTCCAATTGACAAACATTAATAACTGAAGTTCTGAGGAAAGGTCACTCAACCTGAAACGCTAACGATGATTTCTCTTCACAGATGCTGACAGACCTGCTGAGCCTTTA
The DNA here is from genome assembly GCF_047496795.1 of Chiloscyllium punctatum. Classification (NCBI taxonomy): domain Eukaryota; kingdom Metazoa; phylum Chordata; class Chondrichthyes; order Orectolobiformes; family Hemiscylliidae; genus Chiloscyllium; species Chiloscyllium punctatum. The sequence continues at coordinate 106,836,552 of NC_092745.1, read as the reverse complement.
CAGAAATTTCTGTTTTTGAGCCTGATTTTGGTCATTGGTAAGAGCTTAGAGTCCATTATTAAGAGATGAATTGCGGAGTACTTGGTAGTGCATGGTAAAATAGAGTTGAATCAGCAAGGCTTCGTCCAGCGTGATCACTCCTGACAAATCTATTAGAATTCTTTGAGGAGATAATGAGCAACTTAGACAAAAGGAGAGCCAGTTGAATTGTGAAAAGGCCTTGACAAGATGCTGCACAGGAGGCTGCTAAATAAGATAAGAGCCCATGGTGTCAGGAGCAAGGTATTGGCATGGATAGAGGATTGGTTGACTGGCAGAAGGCAGAGATTGAGGATAAAAAGGGTCTTTTCCATAATGGCAGCTGGTGACTAATGGAGTTCCTCAGGGATCAGTGTTGGGACCACAACTATTCATGTTATAGGTTAACACGCCAGAAAAAGGAACTAATGGCCTTGTTGCTAATTTTGCCGATGACACATCTATAGATGGAAGACAGATAGTGTTGAAAAGATGGCTGTACAGGGACTTGGACAGGTTGGGGGATGGGCAAAAAAATGACAGATGGAATTCAATGTAGGAAAGGGAAAGGTTATGCACTTTGGTAGGAAGAATAGAGGCATAGACTATTTTCTAAATGAGGAAACCTGAAGTGCAAAGGGACTTCGGAGTCCTAGTTCAAGATTCTCTTAAAGTAAACATTCAGATTCAGTTGGCAGTTGGGAAGGCAAATGAAATGTTAGCACTGACTTTGAGAAGTCGAGAATAAGAAACAATCTTTCCATGCTAATTTATCACCTGAAAAACCATATGCTCTTATCTTGTGTAATGATCTTTTACGTGGCACCTTATCGAATATGTTTTGCAAATCCAAAACCAGAACATCTGCAGAAATAGTTTCATTCATCCAACATAATTGTTACATCCTCAAAGAACTCTAATAAATTTGTAAAACAATATTTTCCTTTCTCAAAATCATGTTGACAGTCCCTGTATTCTTACCAATTTCTAAATGTTTTGCTATTATCTCTTCAATAATCGATTCTAGCGTTTCCCCAGATATCACCATTCAAGCTGATGGACTCATTCCCACTTCTAGCCAGGCACTGGACAGACTCCAAACAGTCCAGCAACATGATTCTGTTTGCAAATGACCTTCTTTCAAAAGCTAGTCCTGAAATATCCAATGTTACAGCCGGCAATCATAACCAAAATTTATAAAGAACTTCAGCCCTGGATATTTTCTGATAATTTACTGTCAAGGGCCATGGGAAATAAGCCAGACTGGATGATTCATCAGATCTTTGGCAGTCAAAGCTCATATGGCCCCAGGTGGTCAGTAGGGAGGACAGGCTCAGAGTGTTAATAAATGTATGTATTTTGAGTGAAAACCAGGACATTAGCAATGAACATCATGCTTTCAGTTGTCAGATATTTCACTCTGCCTGAAGATGCTTATTTTATTAAATGAATGTTTTTGATGCCAGAGGTTTAGCATTATGGTATTGTGACCTTTAGGAACTGTATTGAAGATTGCAGATTCAGACAGCGAATATCAGCTCAGACACTATGATAAGGACATCACAAGCAATGGAAGAAAAAAAATTGTTGGTTCAGCCAGCTCAAAGATCATTTAGCATTCACATTATTCAAGACAACAAACAACCTTGTCAATCTTGAGGGAATTTTCTCAATGGATTTTCTTGAACAAAATTTCCAAAACGTATCCTTCCCTGCATTTCTCATCCAGTGTTAAACACAGGCTTGCATCCTTCCACAAGCACCTCCCCAATACACCAAATTTCACCGCTCGTGCCCCAGTCGCACCGATGGATCCCATGGCACAATGATTATCCTTGTATCGTTCAATGCTGCTGTAAAATATTGACCCTATTGCCTTTTAAAATGTTTTTCACAGAATTAACCAACTTTGCCAGAGAAAGTAATGTCTGGCGGGTTAATATTGATTAAATCAACCATGCATCAGGACAAATGAGGCTGTTGACAATGGCACTGAATGAAATCCCTAAAAACCAAAGGATAGTCATACAATAGGAAATGCAGGGATCTGACTTAATTTACCTGAAGGTAGGAAAGACAAAAGGGAACCCAAAACTCTTGCACACTCTATGCAGCTTTAACTGGTGACAGACTTGGCTTCCAATCTGACTGGGGACAGGCAAGGGGAGACTACAGGGCAGGGTAGATCTACATTGGAGAGTGAAGGGGGTGGAACAACCTGGAGTATAACAGAAGTTGGTCTGGAGAGGAAAGAGGATCAATTGAGGGAAATGAAGTGAGATCAAAGTCAAAGTGATGTTGTGAGATGGCTCGGGGATAAGAGTAAGAAACCTTGCAGGTGGGATGTTGGTGTCGAAAGGCCTGGAAAAGGAATTGGAGGATTTGAGGAATGAAAGGTTGCAAGCCTCCTAGAGATGATCAAGGGCTAGGGACTAATCCCAGTTGTCCAATGCTCAATCAAGCAGATTAATGTAATGATGTTCACCTACAGGAATAACCAAACTCTTACCAAGGAGAGATAGCTGCTTTCAGCAAGCCCTGGACAATATCCACCCAGATATTTTGTGTCATGTAAGTGCTAGGCAGTGACCATCTCCAATGAGAGAATCTAAACATTGCTCTTTGACATTCAATGGTCATCATCATCACAGAATCACCCACTATCAACACCATTGGGGCTATCATTGATCAGAAGCTAAACTGGACTAGTTACATTAATATCGTTTCTGAAGAAGCAGGTCGGAGATGAGGAATCCTGAGTGGGTAGGTTGCCTCCTGACTCCCCATAGTCTGTCCACCATCTGCATGGCATAGGTAAGAAACCTCGACACCGTCCAGGACAAAGCAACCCATTTGATTTGACACTACACTCAAAAATGTCTACTGCCTCCACCACCGACGTTCAACAGCAATTGTGGCTGCCATCTACAAGATTCACTTGACAAATTCACTAAGATTCCTTAGAAAGACAACAATCCATGAGCACTATCATCTTGAAGGACAAAGATAGCATATACTCAGGAACACCACCACTTGCAAGTTCCCCTCCAAGCCACTCACAATCCTGACATGGAAATATATCATCATTCCTTCAGTGTCACCAAGTCAAATTCTGGAACTCTCTCCATGAAGGGATTTTCGCATTACCTGCAACAAATGGTCTGCAGCAGTTCAAGATGGCAGCTCATCACCACCTTCTCAAGGGTAGCTAGGGATGGGCAATAAATGCTGGCCCAGCCAGTGACACCCACATCCCATGAATAAACAAACAGAAATGTTGGAAGGTAGAATGAAGCAGACTGGAAACCCAATATCATGTTTAAAGAACCAAGCTGCTTCTTAAAACTGGGTGGGCTGTGCACCCACCTTCTGGCATTAGTTAAAACCAAATGTGGCCCAAGTTGGTCATGGAATCAGCCATCTGACCCGAGTCTTTGACCATGCTCCCTACCTGACCTAACCTTAAATCTGTCAAACCTCTTGTCAAAGTTCTCAAATTTAGTATGGGTTTTACCCCCGAAATCATCCCCATCTACCTCCTGCCAATTTCCCCCTTGGTGCAGTTTGAGACAGGCAAGTGACTGTTTTATATTAATGTAATTCAAATGATGCAAGAGTGTTTTTGCATGAGTAAAAATTCTAAAGATGCTCATAAATAATGAGTGTCTAGTGTCGATCGATATTGCTTGATCAGTGGGCACTGGGCTGTATACAAAAGTTTAAAGGACTCAATAATAAACCCGTTTAATGCTTTAAGACCTATTCTGCACTGATTTTCATTCTTTTCTCTCTCTGCTGTTATTTGACTTTCATGAGCCTGTCTGCTAATTACTTTGCTTCAGATTTGTTTTTCTTCTAGCTTCATTACTGTCACCAATTGATTTTTCAATGGACATTCTCCCATCTCAGCTACTTAAAAAGGTGGAAAAAGCAAACTAGTTGGAGGTAGTGGAGGAAAACTAATCTGTGTGTTCTATGCTCACCACCTGTATCCATCTGGAAGCAATGGTGTGCACATTTCACCTTGGAAGCCCTGAGATCTATTGTTCCCCAGACAACAGACCTGATGAAATTATGTGTGATATTTGAAAGACTGAATATTGATTCGATCCTTAGAAACATCTTAACCACAGCATGACATGCTAACAGCGGTGATGCCTGTAACAAGGAAGGCATGGCAGGCTGATCGTCTATTGACAAAGCCTAATTGGTCACATTCGTGAAGATGCACTCAGCTGGGTTGTCAGGCATTGTTACAGCTACCATCGGTAACAGTGGGGAGATGGTTTCACAGCATCTACATCCACACAGAGTCAGAAGCAAAGCTCACTCCACTGAAATCACACACCAACGGATGTTCTTTTTGAGCCAGGCATTGTCGGTGTCAAAAGTGATCTACTTCAATTCTGCCTCCATCCTCTTTTACTCATTGCCATTAAATTGGTTTGTGGTGACCATGCTGTGAAACAACAAACTAGGCTACCTGCCAACCACCCTCAGCAGTCAGCAATGCAGAAAGAGCAGCTGAGCACACAGTCATTTCTCTGCCCATTACATTTCTTTTCCTGTTCTTTTTTTTTGTCTGTCACTTCCCTTTTTTAAAAAAAAAGACTCTCTTTACATTAAGCTTGGTCAAGCACTGTCAAAATGACAAGATCTTTGCCTCTTTCTCAGAGAATTTATGCTGATGAGTCATTCACTCTCCCTCAAGTTTTACCAGAAACAGTTTTCCATTCAAGTCACTTGGGTCACAGACTCCATTCATGACTGATGGACAGGGTTCAGGAAGTCCGAATGATAGTTATTTACTCTCATCCACAGCCTCCAACCTCATTGTCCATGAACCTCACACCACCCAATTCTACCTCCTACCAAAAAATCACAAACCTGACTTCCCCGATCGACCCATTGTGTCAGCCTGCTCCTGACTGACTGAACTCATCTCTGCAGACCTTGGCACCGTCCTGTTCTCTTTAGTCCAGGAACTCCCCACCTATATTCAAGACACCACCCACGCCTTTCGCCTCCAAGATTTTCATTTCCCCGGCACCCAACGCCTCATTTTCACTATGGACGTGCAGTCCCTGTACACATCTATCCACCACAATGAAGGTTACCAAACTCTCCGTTTCTTTCTCTCATACCATCCCAACCAGTAAGCTTCCACTGACACCCTCATCTGCCTGGCTGAACTGGTCCTCACCCTCAACAACCCCTCCCAATCCTCCCACTTTCTCCCAACCAAAAGGGTAGCCATGGGCACTCGCATGGGACCCAGCTTTGCCTGCCTCTTTGTCGGATACATGGAACAGTCCATATCCTGCAGTTACACCAGCACCATGCCCCATCTGTCCCTCCACTACATTGATGACTATATTGGCACCATGAGGAGGTTGAACAGTTCATCAATGTTACCAGCACCTTTCACCCCAACCTCAAATTTACCTGGACCATTTCATCCACCTCCCTCCCTTCCTAGACCTTTCCATTTCTGTCTCCAGGGACTGATTAACCACAGACATCTACTTCAAGCTCACCGATTCCTGCAGCTACCTAGACTACACCTCCTCTCACCCTACCTCCTGTAAAAATGCCATCCCTTATTCCCAATTCCTCCGCCTCTGCTGCATCTGTTCCCAGCATGACCAATTACATCATTGAAAATCCCAGATGGCTTCCTTCTTTAAAGTCCGCAAATTCCCTTCCCACATGGTCAACGATGCCCTCCAGTGCATCTCCTCCACTTCCCGCACCACCGCCCTTGAACACCACCCCTCCCAATGCAACATGGACAAAAGCCCCCTGGTCCTCACCTTCCACCCCACCAACCACCATTTCCATCGCGTCAACCTCCACCCCTTCTGCCACCTACTAACAAATCGCACACCGGAGATATATTTTCCTCCCCACCCCTATCAGCGTTCCGGAGAGACCATTCCCTCTGTAACTCCCTCGTCAGGTCCATGCCCCTCCCCACCAGCCCACACCCCACTCCTGGCATCTTTTCCTGCCACCGCAGGAAGTGCAAAACCTGTGCTCACACTACTCCTCTCATCTCTGTCCAAGGCCCCAAAGGATCCAACAGAAATTTACCTGTACCTCTACCAATGTCATCTACTGTATCCGTTGTACCCGATGTGGTCTCATCTACACTGGGGAGACAGGGCGCCTTCTTGCGGATCTTTTCAGAGACCATCTCTGGAACACCCACACCAACCAACCCTACCGCCCCGTGGTTGAACACTTCAACCCCAACCTCCTACCCCACTCTGTCAAGGACATGTAGGTCCTGGGCCTCCTCCATTGCTAAACCCTTACCACCCAATGCCTGGAGGAAGAATGCCTCATATTCCACCTTGGGACCCTGCAACCACATGCGATCAATGTGGATTTCACCACTTACCTCGTTTACCCTCCTCCAATATTATTTCAGTCCCAAGCCTCCAACTCAGCAATGCCCTCGTGACCTGTCCATCTTCCTTCCCATCTATCCACTCCAATCCCCCAATTTATGACCTTCTCCCTCACATTCATCTATGTGTTGCTTTCTCAGCTACCATCCCCCCCCACCACACCATCCCCTCTCCCATTTATATCTCAGATCCCTGGTCACAAGCCTCATTCCTAATGAAGGGTTTAAGCCAAAACGTCGATTGTCCTGCTCCTCCGATGCTACCTGACCCGCTGTGCTTTTCCAGCACTACACTCTCAACTCTGATCTCCAGCTTCTACAGTGCTCACTTTCTCCTGGGAATTATTTACCGCAGTATTCCTAGCTTCTGACCTACTCTTGTAACCATTGTGTTTATGTGTGGAGTCCAGTGAGTTTCTGGTCAATGGTAACTCCCAAGATGTAGATTAAGGTGCAGTTCAGTGATGGTAAGGAAAGTGAATGTCAAGAGGTCGTGGTAAGATTGGTGATGGTCATTGCCTGGCATTTGAGTGGCTTGCCACTTGCCAGCCCAAACCTGGATATTGTCCAAATCTGTTGTGTCCAAACATGGACTGCCTCAGTATCTGAGTTTTTACGAATAGTGCTAGATGGTGGTTAAACATTAACGAACATCCCACTTCTGACCTTATGATGGAGGGAAAGTCATGGATGAAGCAGCTGAAGATTATTAGGCCGAGGACAGTATCCTGAGGAACTCCTGCAGAGATGTCCTGCAGCTGTGGTGACTGACCTTCAATAACCATAACCATCTTCCTATGTGCCAGATATGACTTCAACCAGACAGAGTTTGCCACCTAAAACCCATTGATTCCTGTCTTGCCAGGACTCCTTGTTATCACTTTCAGTCGAAGACAGCCTTGCTGTCAAGGGCTGTCTCTCTCACCTCACCTTGTGAATTCAGCTCTTTGTTTAATTGTCCACCACCATTCACAACTGGATGTGACAGGACTGCAGAGCTGAGATCTGATCTGTTGGTTGAAGGATATCTTAGCTCTGTCTATCACTTGCTGCTTAGATTGACATACAAGCAGTCTTGTTTAGTAGCTCCACCAGATTGACATTTCTTTTTTAGATATGTCTAGTGTTGCTCCTGGCATGGCCTCCTAAACTCTACACTGTAGCAGATCCCCTGGCTTGATGATAACTGTTGACTGGGGTAAATGCCAGGCCATGAGGTGTAGATTGTACAATTCTGCTGCCGTTGATGGTCCATAGCATTTCATGGATGCATTTCTGAAAGGTATCCTTTATTCATTCACAGTCTATGGGCATCGCTGATTAGGCAGTTAAGAATCAACTACAATGCTGTGGGACTGGAGTCACATGTAGGCCAGACCAGGCAAGGATGGCAGTTTCCTTCTCTAAAGGGCATCGTTGAAAAATCCATCTGGTTCACTAAGCGGCAACGTAATCTCAATGGCATTATCCTTGTATATCTTTTTGCATCCTCTCCCTTGCAGAAAATCACAACAGCTGTGTCACCCACAGCACAGATTAAGGTTGTTTCAATTCCTGCATCTTCTTTGCACTTTATTGTGCACTGTTAAAGGAAGACCCCACTGAGGTTGGAGGTGTCCTTTCTGCCTGCTCAATTGAACAGAATAAAACAGAAACAGATGAGAGGGAACAGGACACTGGAGAAATCCAAATCATTCAATTAGAAGCAAAGAGGTTCTTCTGCAGCTGTACAGGGCCCTGGTGAGACCACACCTGGAGTACTGTATGCAGTTCTGGTCTCCAAATTTGAGGAAAGACATTCTGGCTATTGAGGGAGTGCAGCGTAGGTTCACGAGGTCAATTCCTGGAATGGCAGGACTACCTTATGCTGAAAGACTGGAGCGACTGGGCTTGTATACCCTTGAGTTTAGAAGACTGAGAGGGAATCGGATTGAGACATATAGTATTATTAAAGAATTGGACACTCTGGAGGCAGGAAACATGTTTCCGCTGATGGGTGAGTGTCGAACCAGAGGACACAGCTTAAAAATACGGGGTTGACCATTTAGGACAGAGATGAGTGAATGTCAAGAGGTCGTGGTAAGATTGGTGATGGTCATTGCCTGGCGTTTGAGTGGCTTGCCACTTGCCAGCCCAAACCTGGATATTGTCCAAATCTGTTGTGTCCAAACATGGACTGCCTCAGTATCTGAGTTTTTACGAATAGTGCTAGATGGTGGTTAAACATTAACGAACCAGAGAGAGTGGTGGCTGTGTGGAATGCTCTGCCCCAGAGGGCAGTGGAGGCCCAGTCTCTGGATTCATTTAAGAAAGAGTTGGATAGAGCTCTCAAGGATAGTAGAATCAAGGGTTATGGAGATAAGACAGGAACAGGATACTGATTAAGGATGATCAGCCATGATCATATTGAATGGCGGTGAAGGCTCGAAGGGCAGAATAGCCTACTCCTGCACCTATTGTCTATTGTCTATCATTTTCACTGCAACACACGTCTAAGTTTCAGCCAGGTGGTCAGGGTTAAAATGGGCTATTAAAAACTATCAATCCTTCACAACTATGCATGCACAGAACCAGGAATCAATGACAGCTTCTGAACATCAGTAAATGCAATATTTAAATCATGCTCTAATCAACAGCGATGCCCACACTCCACTTGAATTCAGTTACACCTCAGAGACAGTAATACATGGTCCAGGGTCCAATGTTACTCTTCAGTTACACCCTGATAAAGCTTAACAAGCCTGCAACACAAACCTAGCTTTGCATATCCACCCCAACTGAAGATATCCAATCACACACTTCACTAGTTAGTTCTATCTGACTCATAGCTATTGAATCGGGGAACCCAATTTTCAGACATCCAGCGTGGAGTCAAGCTATTAAAAAGAATAAAGAGTTCTAACTTTTTTTTTGCTTCCATTTCTACTTCGAAATTTAATTAGTTTTTGATTAAGGGTAACACCATCCAATCAGTATTGTTGAACATCATTAGAATCAAATTTGATGCTATGTTGATACCCACGAGAGAGGAAACTAGTGTTAAACCAAAGTGAAAAGAAAATCCAACGTTAAAAAAATGTAATTACAATTCAGACTAGTCCATGCATAACAATTCAATTTCTCCCTCATTAGCTGTGCAGTCAGTGCTCAGAACACTAACAGGGCTTTTTTTGCTTACCAAATACCAACTAAGTATGACAACCTGAACCCTGAAGGTTCTTATTCTCCAAATTCATTTATTTGAAATCACTCCACTGCACCGTCATTGGCCTTTTTAGCGTAGCATGAATCCTAAACATCCAGCAATGTGTATCATGTATTGTCAAAGTCATAAAAACAAGAACAAGAATTCCCCACAGGGATGCCTAGTCATTCAAGATTTAATTGTTTCATGTTAGTGCACAGAGTGAAACCACCAGGCGATTATTGTCAGAGGAGAGGGGAGGAAGGGTAAAAAAGAATGAAAGAAGCAAGCATTCATCATAATTAAATGGTACCACCTCAGTTTGGTTGGTGAGAAGAAAAGGAGTGAGAGAATAGCTGAGACAGTGTCAGAGGGCAATGGAACTGCTTATGCTTCACTCAGAAACTCGTTGATCTATGAGGCTGACTGAAGCAAAGCTGCTGTTACCTTGGAGCCAGTCAAATCATTATGGATCATAGAGTGTGGGAGGTTTTTTATTCCTCTGCATTTTGAAAAGTTATTTATTTATTTCTGTGCCAGCTGGTGAAAAATGATTATAGAACAGAATAAAAAATGTTTCCCATTTACACAGAGTGATAGTGTCAGCACATACTGAGGGCAGAGGCTCGATCTGCTTCAAAGCCAAAACTCCAACCAGAGATTCAAAGAAGTTTACAGCACACCGTTCTAAAGCCTTAACCATTTGCTTGCTTAAACAAATCGCAATCTTTTTGATCTTGACCTTTATGCTCCAGTTTCTGAAACCTAAAGTCATTCGCCCGCTTTGTGTCTTGCAGTGTTGGGAGAGATCATTAATGTTTTTTTTAAAGTACAAAATCTCAGTTAGTTACTAAAGTGATGGGGTCACAATATTCCATTTTTTAAAGAATGGAATAAAATTACAATACAAGAGTCAAGCAAAGTAAACACTAAACAATATCTTGAATATCTTATTTTGCACAAAACATCCACAAGAAGTTAAATATGAATAAAAGGCAATTTGTAATTATGAACTATTAACTAGAGATTGAATGACAATGTTATAACACAGAGACACAGTCAAATTAAATCAGCATCCCTTTCCCCTGTATTTACAATAGAGTAAAATTGAAATGCTCGATGATCTTCGAAATGGACCTCATTTGAGACTTTTTGGTTAATCAGTACTTTAGGAATAATTGATCTCATGTTTATACCTTTAAAAGATTAAGCTATTTCTTAATAATGCAGAAACTTAAGCAGATGAAAGATGTAGAGTCATGGAGTCCTAGAACTGTACAGCATGGAAACAGACTCATCCAACTCATCCATGTTGACCAGATATCCTAAATTAATCTAGTCCCACTTGCCAGCATTTGGCCCACATCCCTCTAAACCCTTCCTATTCCAAAACCCATCCAGATGTCTCTTAAATGTTGCAATCGTACCAGCCTCTACCACTTCCTGTGACAGCTCATTCCTACATGCACCACCCTCTGCATGAAAAACTTGTCCCTAGGACCCTTCTATGTCTTTCCCCTCTCACCTTAAACCTATGTTTTGGTCTCCCCGACCCTGAAAATGCCTGGGCTATTCACCCTATCCATGCCCCTTATGATTTTATAAACCTCTATAAACGTCATGCCTTCAGCATCTAACACTCGAGGGAAAACAGCCCCAGCCTATTCAGCCTTCTCTCTGGCAACATCCTTATAAATCTTTTCTGAACCCTAGCACGTTTCATAACATCCTTCCTATAACTGGGAGACCAGAGTTGCACGCAATATTCCAAAAGTGCCCATAGGTCATCTAAGTAATGTCTATCATTTAAACTCAATTTCTAATTCTAGCTCCTCCATGCTCACAAAGACAAACACCATAGGCCTAGCAGACTATTGGGATGCTCTCTCATTGGAGAGACACAACTGATGGTGCTCTAAACTGAGGGTCACTACACCTTAGGCAAGGGGAGAGGATGAGATGGAGAGTCCTTCATGAATTGAATCCATGCTGGTGTCATCACTCTACATTGCAAACTAGCCATCCAGCATCTCTCTACTCTACACGCACCCTGCCTCTATTCCTGATGAAGGACTTTTGCCCAAAACGTCGACTTTCCTGCTCCTTGGATGCTGCCTGACCTACTGTGCTTTTCCAGCACCACTCTAACCTAGATCCAGCCAACGGAGTTAAACTAACTTTGTGGTCCTGGAGCTTTTTATTGTACACTATGCAATCTATCAAACCACTTACATTTCTACAATCTGCAATTTGAAGATCACATTACCTCAAAATGCAACTTCCTTTTACTTTCCAAACAGCATCCGTGAATGCAACATAACATTTCCATTCCCTGCTATCTCTGAACTCCACACAAACCCCATATTATGCATATAAGACTATGGGCTGAGAGTTGACTGTTCAATGCAAGCAATAGCAGATCAAGACACAGTAAATGAGAGAATGGAGGAAACTTCTGTGTTTTAAGTCGGATAATCAACAGAATGCTTGTGATAAACAGAGTATGCAGCATGTGTGTGGGAAAGTATATAATGTGTGTGAAATCAGCTGGGTAATGTAGTCACACTTGACTCAGGAGGTTATGGGCTCAATGTCCTCTTTCTAGAGTTTTGAGGTGAAACTTTACAACCAAAAAAAATTACAATAAACAAACACACAGCCCCGCCCCATATAAAAGATCGATAGTACTATTTCAAACACAAACTTGCCTGATGTCCTTGTCAATTTTTTTTTATCTCTCAAGCAGATTATCCTTCATGAAAACCTATTATCTGATCATTATCTCTTAGTTCTGTGCTTGATATTGTACATTGGCTGCTGCATTTCCTGCATTACAGAAATGACCACTTTTTGAAGGGGCATTATTGGCTGGAAAGCACATTGGGTAGTTCTGAGATCGTTCGATGATACTCAGTTTTGCAAGTGAGACAAAGAAATTGGCTACAATAAAAAAAATTGAGAATAGCAATTTATTTCGAAACAGCATATCAGGACTGTGAATGTGATCAGATGTAATATTAAATGAGACCATATGAAAGACTTGTGTAGACAGATTGCTTTGTACTGATGGTGAATGAGTGACACATTTTTGATAAATTATAGGACAAATACTGATCTTTCACCTGAGAAACTGAGTTCTATACCAGTGCAGAAAGTGGAAATGAATGATTCCTCTGTCTAATAGTTGATATGGTAGCAAAGTGAAAGGAATTTTAACTGCCTTTCATCAAATTATCATTCAAATGCAGCACTGACCATAATTCTGCTCACAGAGAAAGGATGAGCATTGTAGAGAGAAAAATTCAAACTCAGAGCAAATGACTTTGAAACTTTGGCACATTGTTACAGCCTAGAGGAGACTTTATGTTGCATTGACCTGCACCATATCTGGTCTACTTATGCTGGCAATAGGCCAGTGCAGTTATGCAATTTAGTTAATAAGTCAGTTCGTATTAATATAAATCTGGTTTGAATTTGACAATGCATCTCTAACACATGTAGGAAGAAGCCTCTCAAGGCCAGCAAGGACAAATACAAACCCTATTTTCACTAATGCCAGAGTAAGAATCAAGTCCGGTGTATTCCTGCTTTGTTGCTATTCACTGGTGAACTCACTCTATGACAAGGAAATGAATTTTGCATTATCCCCATTCACAGATGGGGAGAGGATCTGTGTATTGAACTGCTTGGGCTGAGTGAACCGCACAACAAAATTGGAAAAGTCTCCTTGGGGCCTTTTGTAGTGCAGAGGTAGCATCCCTATCTCTGGACCAGGAGGCTTTGGGTTTATGCCCCACCTGCTCCAGAGATGTGTCATGACATCTTTGAACAGGTTCTTTGGAAAATATCTTGCAGAATGCCAATATGATCTCATTTTGTTAGACTATCAAAAACTGAAACTCAAATCTTTAAGATTCTGAGAATTTGTAAGAATGACAGGGACAAGAAAGGACAGACTGCCAATTTTTCAAGACTATTCCCCTAAACTCATCCTCTCCCACTATCTCGCTGACCAATGACTTGGAGTTGCCGGTGTTGGACTCAGGTGGACAAAGTTAAAAATCGTACAACACCAGGTTATAGTTCAACAGGTTTATTTGGAAGCACTAGCTTTCGGAGCACTGTCCCTTCATCAGGTGATTATGGAAAATAAGATCATGATCACAGAATTTATAGCCAAAGGAGTCCAATGTCATGGAGATGTGATACATTAAACAACTTTAAATCTAATCTTTCATTTTTTTAGAATGGTTTTTATTCTTTGATATGTAAATCCCAGAATTTCTTTTAAATTACATTCTCAAGATATGATTTGGAGATGCCGGTGTTGGACTGGGGTTTACAAAGTTAAAAAATCACACAACACCAGGTTATAGTCCAACAGGTTTATTTGGAAGCACTAGCTATCGGAGCTCTGCTCCTTCATCAGGTGGTTGTGATGAAGGAGCAGTGCTCCGAAAACCAGTGCTTCCAATCAAACCTGTTGGACTATAACCTGGTGTTGTGTGATTTTTAACTTTGCATTCTCAAGATAGCTCAGCTTTTCTAACAATAGGTGTGAAGTCTGTCTGTGTCTCCACCAGCACCGACACAGAAAGCCAAAAAAAAACTAGTCAGAAAGCCAGAGCTTTACCAGCTGATTTTTAAAGTTTATCTTTCGAGAGCAGGAATATTCCCCGTGGCCCTGCAAAAGAAATTGCAGACTCTCTTTGATCGCAGAGCACTGACTGTCCTGGAATTCCTTTTCCACATCACCTACCACCCCATAACACTCACCTTGAACCTTGTAGATGAATTCCAAGTTGGCCAACGTCCAGTCCTCTCCCCTCAAATTCCAGGTTATTTTGATCAAGAAGCTGGCCAGCAGCACATTTGAATTAAAATGGGCTAGACTGACAACGTGCTAAAGTTAAAGCTCATATTGCCAGACGTTCAAACTCAAATGGACAAAGATCCAGTTTATGTTCTACACTATTGAGTAAATTAGCATTCCTGAGGTGAAGCAGAGAGGAAATAAAAGAGAGCTTGTGACATTTTCCCTGAGATTTTTAGGACATCCCCAAATCGGTGCATATCCTCCTTTGCAAAAGTTGCAGAGGGTTTCCAGTCTTCCTTCCAAATCTCCCTGGAACTATGAGGTGCTCAGTATCAGTGAAGCATTAGGGAAATGGCACTGAACTTTGAATCAGGACTCTCCAGGAATCTAAAGCAAAATGTGGAGGCTCTTTACTCCACACAGCACTTTAGGATGTTCTTTACAAACTTCCCGGGTGTTAGTTTCTCAGCTCCAGTGCTGATTCAGCCTTCCATGCCCTGTACAAGGTGCTTTGTGCAAAGAGAGAATCAGCAAAAGTGCTCAATACGGTAAAGGCTCTGAGTACTGGAGATACTTATTTTGCTCATTCCTGGGATGTGGGCATGGCTGGCTGGCCAGCATTTATTGCCCATCTCTAGTTGCCCTTGAGAAGATAACATTGAGCTGTCTTTATTGAACCACTGTGGATTGACCCACATTGCCATTAGGGAGGCAATTCCAGGAGTTTGAGCCAGTGACAGTGAACGAATGGCGATATATTTCCAAGTCAGGATGGTGAGTGGCTTGGAGTGGAACTTCAAGATGATGTTTCTATAATGCTCCATTTTGTTTTATTCATTCATGGGATGAGGGCGCCGCTGGCTTAGCCAGCATTTATTGCCCATTCCTAACTGCCCAGAGGGCGGTTCAGTGTCAACCACATTGCTGTGGGTCTGGAGTCACATGAAAGCCAGACCAAGTAAGAATGGCAGTTTCCTTCCCTAAAAAGGACATTAGTGAACCAGGCAGGTTTTTCTGACAATCGATTCATGGTCATATTAGATTTTTAATTCCAGATTTTATTTTTATCGAATTCAAATTCCACGATCTACCATGGCAGAATTCAAACGCAGATCCTCAGAACATTACTCGGATCTCTGAACCAACTATCCAGCAATGATATCATGAGCATTGCCTCCCCCTAGTCTAATGATATGATAGGACTTGTGTGGGGGAAAACAGAACTTTAGAGAATCTTGTAGATTGAACATTTATGTCCACAAGTCTTCCAATCAATAGTTGTAGTGACAATGTCCGACTCACTAATGTAACTTACAACCCCATTATCATGCAATAAACAACATCTTGTTTAAAACAACCTCTCCTCATTAAGATTCACCAATGGTTCTCCTCCACCATGTTAAAAATCACACAACACCAGGTTATAGTCCAACAGGTTTATTTTGAAGCACTAGCTTTCTGAGCACTACTCCTTCAACAGGTGGTTGTGGAGAATAAGATTGTAAGACACAGAATTTATAGCAAGAGTTTACAGTGTGATGCAACTGAAATTATATATTGAAAAAGACCTGGATTGTTTGTTAAGTCTCTCATCTTTTAGAATGACCATGTTGGTGTCAGTTCTTTCATATGTAAATCGTAATTTTTTTAAAAAACGCTACAATCTCAAGTAAACTTAAACAATTGGTGTCATGTTGGCCCAGATAATGTATTGAAGGTGTGAGTTTCCCTGTGTGAGACTGTCTGTGCCACAATGGTCAGACTGATTCTAATCTAAAAAACACATTTACAGAATGCAGTTTTTGAGCAAAGTAAAATATAATTCTGCCAGGACAAATTCACCCCACAAACTCATATGTGTATGTGTGCATGTGGGTGTTTGTGGGCGGGGGAGGGGGGGGATGGCAGGGAGGATCAGCAGCATTACAAGTGTCCACACACACCCACATGCACACATAAATATATAAGTTTGTGGGATGAATTTGTACTTGCAGAATTACATTTTACTTTGCTCAAAAACTGCATGAATCCATGTAAGATTCTGTAAATCCATTTTTTTAGATTAGAATCAGTCTGACCATTGTGGCACAGACAGCCTCACAGGGAACCTCACACCTTCAATACATTATCTGGGCCGACATGACACCAATTGTTAAAGTTGACTTGAGAATGTAATTTTTTAAGAAAAAAAGTTTCGTGATTTACATATGAAAGAACTGAAACCAACATGATCATTCTAAAAGATAAGAGACTTAACAAACAATCCAGGTCTTTTTCAATATATAATTTCAGTTACATCACACTGCAAATGTTTGCTATAAATTCTATGTTTTACAATCTTATTCGCCACAACTACCTGATGAAGGAATAGAGCTCCGAAAGCTCGTGCTTCCAAATAAACCTGTTGGACTATGACCTGGTGTTGCGTGATTTTTAAATTTGTACACCCCAGACCAACACCAGCGTCTTCAAATCATCTCCTCTATCATGATATTTAAAGCAGGTCCTTAGATCCAATCAAAGAAAGAGGATGATGACAGCAAACTACACCAGTGACAAACTGGTATGACAGCACATACAGAAAGAAAATTGGCACTGAATACTATACATAGAGATTACTCCAGTTAGAGAGAAATGCATTGGGGGAGACAAAGTCAAAAGTGTTCAGTTAAATTAATTTTTTGTTTGCTTTGCTCAAGGCTAAATGAACTAACCTCCAGCTGTGTTAGAGGCCAGTTTCTGTTTTGTTATTTCACAATATGAAAATATTAGTTGCTTACACCAGTGCAAGGCACAACGTTAATTGCATCTTCTGAGGTTTCACACTGTGATTTTCATCTTGTCCAGCACTGCAGCCATGTCAGACAGGAAATCTGGAAGCAAATCCAACAGACTCGTGGCTAGGACTACACCACCCACCAAGCAGCTGAGAAGACTAAGAATTCGCCGCTGACCTGCTCTCCCGGTCTGATAAAGACGATGGGGCAGGAGGGGTATAGGGCAGAATTCACAGGATGGACATTCACACTAACACCCTGCAATGAGGAATGGTTAATTATGGACTTGCTGCTCAGTGATTCTAGTCACTCATTTTGTCCCCTACCATGAAAGTGTACCGTATGATCTTCTGCTTGAATAATTCTTGTTACATCCTTCACCACTTCTTTGAATCTTGCATTGAGCAACATTGAAATCATTGACAATGCAGACAGAAGAGCTGCGATGAAACCACATTGTACACCAAAGTGCCAAATGTGATAAAGCTGATGGACTTAATTTCTGACACAATAAATTGCCTTGAATTTATTGCTTACCCGAGCGTCAGCCACTTGGTGGGGACTGGGACAATTATAATGTCTAGCTCAGAGTTAAATCCTGTCAGCTGAAATTCCATTTAGGAAAATCAGTGGGAAACTTTGGAAAAATGCACTGCCTGGAAGACCCCGACTGCACTAGGTAGATCACAAGTATGGGGAGGTGAAAAGGATTTGGAGGAGGGAGTGTTGGAGGTCTGTGACTGCTGAGGCCAAGCCTCTGGTGTGGGGCCTGAAGCAAGAGCCTTGCTTCTGCAGGATACAGGTTGTGGATGCTGTCTAAGACTGTCAAGCAATTTGCAATAGCAGAACTGCTCCCCACAGGACATAAATTGTACACTGTAAATTGTACAGCTGGTTAAAGAGAAATGTATGTGTAGAGAATTGCATAGTAATAGTGTGACAGTAGTGTGACCTGCTCTCAGATTTTCACACAATTCTTTTGAAGTTACATTCCCCTTGACAGTCTCCATCTTGAACCACATTCATGGATGTGGGCATAACGACATAAGACAGTAGCAGTGGTGGGAGGCACTGACTGGAACATTGTGGCAGCAGTGAAGATCAAGGAACAGGTCTGATATCATTGGAGAAGAAAACTCAAAAAACGCATTCGAAAAGCATTGCCAGAGCTTTAAGACTTAAGAAGAGCTGCAGAGATCAACAGCTGCTGTGAAGGAAAAACAAATCTGACCAGAAGATTTCTGCAAAGAAACCACCATACGCAATTTAAGTTAATAAAGCCATTGTGTAGCCAGCAATAAGGGGAATATTAAGAGCAGTAAACCTACAAACATAGAACATAAGAGCAGAAACAGACCGAGAGTGTGGTGCTGGAAAAGCTCAACCAGTCAGGCAGCATCCGAGGAGCAAGAGAATCGATGTTTCAAGCATAAGCTCTTCATCAGGAAGGGCTTATCCTCAAAATGCTGTCTGACCGGCTGTGTTTTTCCAACAGCACACTCTCGACTCTGATCTCCAGCATCTGCAGTCCTCATGTTTCCCCTGCAGAAACAGAACGTTCCACCCCTCCAGCCTACAATTCATTAAGGCTATGAATGATCAATTTAATTCCATATTCCCCTACCATGATAACCTTTGATTCCTTTTCCCAACAAGAATCTCTTCAAAATATTCATGACCCGGCTTCTATTGCCTTCTGAGTTCGAAAGTCACAACAGTCAGAACACATTTTCTCCTCATCTCTGTCCTGAAAGGGTGACTCACAAATTTTAAAACAGTACCCTTTAGTTCTGGACTGATCCATAAGAGGAAATATCCTTTTTACATCCCCCTTGCCAAGACCTTTCAGAGAAATAGTGGCACAGTGGTTAGCACTGCTGCCTCACAGCGCCAGCGGCCCGGGTTTAATTCCCGCCTCAGACAACTACCTGTACAGATTTTGCACATTCTCCCCATGACTGTGTGGGTTTCCTCCGGGTGCTCCGGTTTCCTCCCACAGTCCCAAAATATGCAGGTTGGGTGAATTGGCCATGTTAAATCACATAGTGTTAGGTGAAAGGGTAAATGTAGGGAAATGGGTCTGGGTGGGTTGCTCTTCCGAGGGTCGGTGTGGACTTGTTGGGCCGAAGGGCCTGTTTCCACACTGTAAGTAACCTAATCTAATACCTCAGAAATTGTAACAATGATCGAGCAGGAAGTCACAGCAGCCATCTTTGATAGTCAGAAAATCATTGAATCCTATTGTTTGAAGCCATTTTTAAAATGTGTCTACCCAGAGATCCTTTAGAACCCCTTCAGGCATTTAGAGATGAATGAAGATGTTAATTTATATGAATATGTCCAATTAGCAAAGGAAAACCACAGAGATCATTAAAAATAGCAATTAAGACAATAGAAATTTCAACAGCATTCTGCTTTAGCACTACAATAATAAACATTGCAACAAAGATTCAACAATAACTCTAATCAACTAAGAACACAATAAGGCTGAAAAATAATTATAGAACAAAATCTAAACAAACAAAAATGTAAATCAAGAAAATAATGAAGTACAGATGTCAGTGAGCATAAGTTTACTAGAATTTATTTTTCCAACAGAAAAAGTCAAGCTACCTGGTCCATTTGATACATCAGCATGTAGGAAGTATATCTTCTATATTTTCCAAAGATTTAAAATTGGTTCAGATTGGTTACTAAATCAAATGCGGAACAGGTTAGCACCCTTTATATATGGAAAGAACATCAGATGATGCAATACATAGCTGACAGATTGATAAGAGAAAAAAACAGAAGTTGCTAGAAAAGCTCAGCAGGTCTGGCAGCATCTGTGAAAAGCAATCAAAGTTTTGGCTCCTCAGAAGGGACACCAGACCAGAAATGTTGAGTTTGATTTCTCTTCACAGATGCTGCTAGACCTGCTGAGCTTTTCTGTTTTTGTTTCTGATTTACAGCATACTCGGCTCTTTCAGGTTTTAGATAAGACATTAGATTAGATTACATACAGTGTGGAAACAGGCCCTTCAGCCCAACAAGCCCACACCGACCCGCCGAAGCGCAACCCACCCAGAACCATTCTGCTACATTTATCCCTTCACCTAACACTATGGGCAATTTAGCATGGCCAATTCACGTAACCTGCACATTAGATAATGTTTATGAGCCTCCCATCAATATTTCCCTTCAAGAACTAATACGACACTGAAGAGATCATGCTTCAATAGCAGATACCCTAAGGAAACTCTGTAGATAACTTTATTAATGATTTGTGGCACTATCTAAATGAAGCAACTGTGGAAACAAGAGCTTATTTGCAAAATAATTGTCATCTTGGATAAATTGATCACTGACCTTCTTCAGTCAAAAGTAGACCTATTTCTGAAGCATTTCTAATAACAATGAATAATGAGTCCAGAATATTATTCAAGCAGCATTAGACAGCAAAACTTCCATTTAATGCAGAACATTCTACAGAGACTGTAGGCTACTGAGACACAATTGAATATTCAACCAGAGCAAACAGACCTCTTATCTGAAAAATATATCATATGTAACAACTTCAATGTGAAAACCTAAATGATCTAATGCTGCTATGTGTTGTCATAGGTGGTGTTCTAAAGTTCCACATGACCAAAGGCAAAACTGTCCAGCCTGATACCAATAGTTTATTCACTGTAGGACAAGAGATCACTTCCCAAGACCTGTTACAATCCAACAAACATCAAATTAAATTGTTTCCAAGCTGACATGTCTATTCATGTCTTGGAGCAGAGCCGAGAAGAACAGGTCAATAGTGCAAAGGAAAATGTTTCTATACATGAATAAAAGTTACCTATGAACACAAAAAAATACTTTTTCAAAGAAGTAATATCATCACTCAATCCAGATGGTATTAACAGAGAAGAAGCAATCCAAATTTGCCACACGTTCCTGTTGTTACATCAATGCAAGACCATTTATCAAGTATTATCCAATCAGGGTATATGGTTAAGCTGCCATGTTGATTAAATCTCCAAAGACAATTCTTAACCTTGTCATCTCCTTGACCAGTATTGAACCCAAACTCAGATGTGGGCACAAAAATCAAATGACGAAAGAGCCACAAGGAGAAATTTCTGATGAAAGGTTACAGATATCAGTTTCTAGCTCTGTCTGGCTTTCTCCATCTATTGCTGCCCAACCTACAAGCTGTTTAAAATATTTTATTTGAGCAGACAGAGCCTACCTGGTTGGATTTCCATTGGCCATGGCTCACTCCCTCTCTGTCTTCACTTGTTGCAAATGCTGTAGTAGTTCTCCGCGCTCAAGCAATAGAGTTAAAGTTGAAGTCAGGTATCAACAATGTCATCAAACCCAAACACGCCTATGCAATAAGGAAGTAATCTGGCCAAGTGGGCTCTTGCTGCTGATCAGGGTAACGAGTCAAAATGATAAATTGTTCTTTTCTCCTGGGTGGAATGTAAATGGTGCAAATAAACAGTTTATGTCAGATGAGTAGGATTTTAAAACCACAACACATCACATACAGCAGCATATCAGAAGTCTACAATTCACTAATTTATTCACCTTGTGCTCATGTATTGTGGAAACTGAAACATTGAATTACTGATTGCAACAAGAAGCTCTAATCTATGTCATATGCTTGTCACTTTGGTTCCACTGGGGAGGGGATCACATAGTAAAGTGGATAATCCTTGATCCCAATTAATTTCTCCAGTGATAAAGTTCAGCTCTAATTAAAGGGAGGCTGATCACTTGGTTTGGGGTGATGGATTAACACATGGCAAAGTGAGCTGGTACAGTTGTCATGGATACAAAATACTAAAGGTACAGTACTTGTTTACTCAGAAGTAAAATAACAGGGAAAATTGTAATGGATGACAGAATAGAAGTCGAATGAGATGATTTCAATAAGAATGAGTATGTTATCAGAAGGCTTTGTATGAAGCTTCTGAAACAATTTAGTTTAAATATCTCGTTTCTCATGCGGGAGAAGTTACAAAATCTCAGTGATTCCTACTTCAACTTTGCATTATTTTGAAGAAATGAGATGACGAACAACTCTGACTTGATAAAACTGTTCACTGGGTCCAAACTGAGCCATAACCCAGCTAAAATTATAATCTCTAACCTATAAGATTGGAAGGCCCAAAAACTTGAAGCCTGATCCAACTGCATTCATTCAAAATAATTCTGGGAGCATGCAAAAATCATGCCATTTGCACTGTGGTGGACAAACTAGTGCTCCCAGTGTGCCAACATGCACATTTTAAAGGGGAGGTACATTCTGGCTACAACAGGACGCGGAAGTGGTGAAAAAGGAGTTGATGAATTGGAAGGGCGATGCCTAATCATCATGGGCTGGACAGAGTCTACGACCAATTTCTCCAATTTGAGGTTTTGGTAGAAGAGGTACACTGATAAGTCTTTTTCATCAGAGCACCAGAAGACTCTCCAATCAAATACTAAGGTTGACAGTTATAATAACAAGTGCAAGTAGTCAGTCCTAAGGATGCAAAGCTGCAAAATGTTTAACAATCTCATGCAAATGGCCAAACTCATCTTTGCATGGCATTTCCTTACAAGGCAAGTAACAGCCTTATACTCTGCATCATTCACCAGACTGTTTTCACTCGCTCACTAATCTGTAGCTGTGATCACTGGCACATCTCATCCTTCTACCATTTGCATTGTTCCAAACCACAGATTTATAACTTGCACACATTGCCAGCTCTTCAACAGTGCCAGGTACCATACTCACACACCTTGCACGGTTCTTACTGGCACGTTTCACTCTCTAGAAGAACAAGGTTGGCAGTAATCCAATGCAGCAATCCAAAAGTAGCTGCGAATAAGCACAGCTGCGTGCTCACTCTAATGAAGACCATTTTGCATCAAACCATTCACATTTCTATGTTGCTTCAATTCTGAAAAAGACTCTGACTAAACTTGAAACATTAACTCTGTTTCACTCACCAAGTTGCTGATAGACATGCTGAGTACTTCCAACATTTCTGTATTTATTTTTGCCACACTATAGGGGAGCAGAACGCAGAATATTTGCAAATTACTCAATGGACCATTGCCAATAATGTTTATTCATGTATTTTTTGAGAAAACGATGGTGCACTCGAACAAAAGTCTGCTGTATTAATGGGACAGATTGAAGAATGAAGCATTGAATAAATGATGCTTAGCTGCATCAAAAGAAAGACAATGCTAAGACGCTCATGTTAAGGATATGGGAGACAGATTTAAATGAAGCTGATGTATTCTAAATGCATGCTATCTTTTCCCGATTTGTGGAGCAGTTAACATGAACAGCTCAATGCTCTCATACTGAGAACATCATTTTTCCACATCATTACTTTCAAAGGTGAATTGGCAAATGTATGAATGCATTTGTAAATATACCTTCTGCTCCTATTACAGATGATTGTGCAGGAATCAGTGAAGCACGGTTGGAACTGGAGAAACACAGAACATTTATGTTAAGAAGCATCTCTGGATATGTTGCTGTAGAGGAACAGAAGGAAGCATTGAATATTGCTCTCACTAACATTTTGATAAACCTTACCGGATCAATTCTATGTCCCAGTCATAAATACCATGAGTGCCTCACCAATAGCAAAAATATTGAATAACCAACTACTTATCTCAGGGACAGAGTAAACATGTAAATCTTAAATATGAGGCTAAAGGAAATTACAGAGATAAGGAAGCCATGGACAGATTTGAAAGCAAGAATGAGAATTTTAAGATCAAGGAGTTGCCTAACCAAGTACTAACAAATGTCAGTGAGGAAAGGGATGATAGAAGAACAGGACTTGGTATGAGGAAGGACTCAGACCATGGAATTTTGGATGGTAAGCTTATGAAGGGTACATTGTGGGAACACAGGCAGCAAAGCATTGAATTAACCAGGCCTAGGTGTAGTGCAGAGATTGAAAGCCTTTCTCTAACAGATGAGCTGAGGCACAGACAGTGTTGAGTGATGTTATGTTGACATGATCAAATGGTCAGATTAAGTTCTACTTTAGTCCAGAGCCTCCATAGATGAATTCTGGAAGATGCTTTGAAAGGAGGGATATCCCAGCAGCTCAAGCACACACTGGTAAATACATAGTGACATTAAGGTAGGTAGTCGACATTCCAACCAGAAGGAACTCAGACTAGCAGAAAGAATTCATTCTTAAATTCTAGATGCATGACAGAGAAGTGATACCATGTGCATTGATACATAAAAATAAATCATTCACAGATTCGGGGAATAATAAGATTTTTTTAATGTATCTTACCTTCATAGCAACTTCTTTGAGTCTATGTACAACACATAAAAGGTGTAGTATTGAGTTCTGTAGTGCCATTGGAGCTGACCCAATGAAGTTGGAGATCTTCCAAGTTGGGCAGTATCTCTGGCTAATTCCATGTGATGAGACATATTGGGATGAACAAACTATTATCCCATCAGCACAGGCTCTCTACTCAGTTTAAGGCAGTCAACAGTGTGAGCTATTCTGCTATGATCTGATAAATTAGGTAATAGTTGATGTTCACAAGCTGCCTGCCTCAACAGCTACAAGGTAATGAATGTAATCCTCGTTCCTGAAAACAGACCTAATCAAATTTTTAATCCAAAGTGTTCAGAACTTAAATGTTCCCAGCCTATTTTTTTAATTATACTATCATGTAAGGTCTGTAATGCCAGACTTTTTATTTCTTTATTTTACTATTTGTTTCCCAAAAGTTGAAACTCAAGAATCTGTACCTAGGTACCTTATACCTAAGATGGCACCTTACGTGGTGACTTCTAAACTTTTCACTTTACTCATGTGAGTACATGTGACAATAAATCCAATTTTAAATATTGCAAGGGCTTTTTTTGTGTGTCTCTAAAGTTAGAAATTAGACTCCTGAACCAAGACACGTACAAAGCATCATGCTCCCAAATTTCCTTAAATTCGACGGGAATCTAACAAACGTCACATGAAATAGACTGTGGCCTGAATGTATGGGCCAAAACCTTCATGATGAGTTTTTTGCAGGGCCTTCTTTGAGGGAAAAAAATCCATGAAATGTTTGTGGTACTCTGTGGCATGTTCATTTGTTTTTGTATGACTGGTAGCTATTTAAATCCATCACCATTTGGGGTTATTTCACAGACAAAGTTTGTCTGTGTTGTCATGGTGCTGTATTGATCATATGGCTATGCCATCAGAAAGACTCCAGTTCAGAATAGTATGTCAAGGGAGAGGTGTGAGACACAAACACTAGAGCATTGTATTTGAAAGTGCGCTTATAATATGGTGTAAATAAGAGAGTATTACAGAATATAAGGAGTTAAGAAGCTTTCCTGCTTAAGGAGAAGGAACAGGAAACCCAGGGATAGTATCTATGCAGACACACATACTTTAGGTACTCCAGACCTTCATTTCCATGTGAAATTGATCGTACTTGTTTCAAGCACAAGTTAAAGCACAGTCCACTATCTATAAGTACAAGTTGGGTGTGTGGTGAAAAAGTACAACTCTAACAACACTCAAGATGCTGAACATCATCCAGGACAAAAAAGAAATCCCGCTTGTTAATCACCCTATCTGACACATTCAACAGGCACTCCATTCAGCACTGATGCACAGTGGCAGCAGCAGTGTGCACCATCTACAACGCCAAGGCTCAACAGCAACTTCCGAACCACAATCCTGACCAAAAGGGCAGAAGATGCATGAAACCATCAGGACCTGTAATTTCCCCAAATAACAACACCAAACCATAAAGGCAAACAATAACATGATTTGGAACTCTATTGCCATTTCTATATAGTGTCAATGGCAACATTTTGGAAGTCACTAATGGCTGTGTGGTTGTATCAACACCACACAGAATGCAGCAATTCCAGAAGGCAGCTCACCACCAGCTTCTCAACAGCAATTGACAATAAATGATAACCTGGCCAGCATTACTTGCATCCAATAGAATCAGTAAATTTAAAATAAACTATAAGAAAAAAAATGCATTTATGGAAAAAGAGCAGCTCAGTGGTTAGCATTGCTGCCTCACAGGACTAGGGTCCTGTTCTAAACTCCATCCTCGGGTGACCAACTGTGTGGAGGTTGCACATTCTCCCCGTCTCTCCGTAGGTTACGTCCGGGTGTTCCAGTTTCCTTCCACAGTCCAAGATGTGCAGGTTAGGTGGATTGGCTATGCTAAATTGCCCATAGTGTTCAGAGATGTGTAGGTTAGGTACATTAGCCACAGGAAATGCAGGGCTACAGGGATAGGGTAAGGGGATGTGTCTGGGAGGGATGGTCTTCAAAGGGTTGGGGTGAACTTGTTGGGCTGAATGGCCTGTCTCCACACTGTTGGGATTCTATGATATGAAGTTAATTATAGAATGATAATTTAGCATAGGGATTGAACATTTTGATTATTTTCCTTTCGATGAGTCACTAAGATATGTCTATAATAAATAAATGAACTATATTGCTGCTTGCTGTGCCTTGATTCGTCCATTGGTCAATAAATTCATTTGATGAAGTCTGAAATCAGGCAGGATCTCTCTCTGGATTCCTCCCACTCTGCAGTTTTAATTTGTGTTGAATGTTCAGCGGACATAACACTTAAGAATGGAAATGACATTTCCACCAAGATTACTACAGTAGAGGAGGAGATACCCTGAGGAAGTACTCGATGTTGATGTAATGATCTCCCATCCTGCAATTTTAAAAAGCATGGAGAAAGATCTTCTGATATCAGAGGGCAGATCCAGTAGCCAGAGAAAATGTTCACGATCCATCAGCTTCAAATCAAATCCTGGGACAGTGTGCATTGACATACATGTCTTTCAGCTGCTGGCTTCAACCATCTGTACATTGTAGAATCAGAAGAAAATATTCATATTGAATACAATGAATTGCTAAGGCTCCTCGTCAAGTGTGGCTACCATACGTTAGGGAGGTAGTTATGATCTTACTGGATCCCCCCAGTAATCTGAGGCGCAGGCTAAAGTGCTGGTGCAAATCCCAAATCTGAGAATTTAAATTCATTTTAAAAATCTGAATGAGAAGCCAATCTCAGTAATAGCTACTGTGAAGCCACTATTGATTGCCATAAAAACCCATTTGGTCCTTTTGGGAATGAAATCTGCCAACATCACCCCTGATCTGCCCAACATGTGACTACAGACCAACAGCACTGTAGTTCTATATTAACCATCCTCCGAAATGATCCAAATCCTAGAAAAAGAATTTTATTTTAAAAGTCACCTTACAGGTACACTAATTCTCCAAAGAATCTGTATAAAGTCTCAGTTTGAGGGGCCTGAACGAAGGGGACGAAATTCAGTGCCTATCGTAATTTCTGCTGATATAGCTGTCACTTTTATCAATTCTAGTTTTTGAATCGTTCACTACCAATGCCTTGATAAACATCAGGTACCAACATGCTGTGGTCAAACTCCAACTGAGGCCTGTGTGCACATTTGGTGAGCTCTTTGGTTCTGCAAACCTGCACCCAAAGCCTTCAAAGTGAAGGAAGCACAACATCCTCTAATGATAAGTCAGATTGCATTTGGTATTGAGGAAACAGAATGGCTGAAAGATGTCTGAAGCTGTTGCACAAGACTAAATGCACGGGGCAGCCTAAATTACTCACAGCCCAGTGTTGAAATGGAGTGTGGATTCAGTGGCTTCGTTTGCAGCCAATTAACTATGCAGCTCAATCTTTATGTGTTAAGTGTGTGTTGCTGGAAAAGCACAGCATGTCAGGTATCATCTGAGGAGCAGGAAAATAAACGTTTCGGGCTGGAGCCCTTCATCAGGAGTGGCTCCAGCCCAATACGCTGATTTTCCTGCTCCTCGGATGCTGCCTGACCTGCTGTGCTTTTCCAGCACCACATTCTCAACCCTGATCTCCAGCATCTGCAGACCTCACTGTCTCCTAGGTTTTTACATATGCCAGGCAAAGGTGACCAAAGATTAAAATGGTCGCAATTAACCCTGCACTCCTTCTACTTCCAGAGAATAGGCATACAAGAGAACATTGCCTCAATCAGCTTCACCCGATAAATATAGAGGGTAAATATGAAGTTCCTGGTTATGAGCCCCTGGTGAACACACAGTGGGCATACAGCCACAGGCCTTGCTCCAGCTACTGAAGTAGATAAAGAATCAGATTCAGTTGCTGTCCCTTTTGCTACCCAGCGCACCCAATGGGAATGCCCATTCGGAAAATTAGTCTTCCTATTCCGTTTAATTCATCACACCATGTTTCACACACTGTTGCTTCAGATGCCAAAAATGGACATGCTGTTTTTTTTCCTCTATTCTTTCATTGGTTATGGACATTTCCGGCGAGGTCGGCTTTTATTGCCCATCTTTAAGTGCCCCTAAACTGGGGGGCTTGCTAGGCTACTGTAGAAGGGAGTTAAGTATCAAGCACACTGCTGTAGATCTGGAGCCACATGTTGGCCAGGTTGGCAGATTTCTCTCCCAATGAGTAAAGCCACTAAGTGTCATATTGGAGTATCCAGAATCGCAAAGGTATGTTTTATCAGTCACCAGAGAACTCAAGATAAACAAATGAGATAATATTCTGGCCATCACCTTCAAAATGGAAAGGTGAAAAATACTCAACTTCTGATTTCTATTCATATTGCCAGTCCCCATATCTCATTCCATGTTACATTTTGTTGGGTAATCACGCTTAGTGATGAGTTCCACCATATCACCATCTCCTCCTGCATCCAACCCAGCAACTAAATTTTATTTTTACTTATCAATACTTTTATGGGTTTTTGCTCCAGAGCATTTTGAGACTTTTACTACTTTAGCGATCATATAAAAGAGAAAAATGGACTTCAACTATTCCACAACATTGCTTTAAAAAAAATTGTCTGATTTTATCCAGCTCTGGTCAAAGTATGCACAAATTTATGCACACACAGCAAGTGCAGAATTGAGGTGCAATGAGCCCAATAGGTAATGGCAATATATTTGGCCAAAAGATGAGTTATAATATGTGATCTGCCTCCACCTATATGTTTTGCTGCTGTCAGTGTAATTTTTATTCTGCAGAAGGATACAGCAGCTTTCCATATAACTTGAAGTTTCCTGCACCCAAGTGTTTTAACCGACATCGTGTCAATCTTGGGAAATATTTAGCGCTGTCACTGGAGGTAAAGTGAGGAAAACCATTATACGTCCCAATGCAGTAAAGATGATCTCATCTCAACAATTAAATTAACCACAATTCGGATATGCCTGCATTATACTACAAGTGGCAAAGCATGAGAAGATCGAAAGGAAGATAATGAGTTGCACTCAGGGCATCACATTTACACAAGATGAGCATATCAAAGAGCAGGGGAACTACATACTCAAGGGACTTAGTTTTAATGATGTATCCACCTGTCAGGAATCCAAATTTTGAAAACCAAATTAAAATCCTGTTTTTAACATCATGTAAATATGAATCAGTTGTCTCTCAACTTAAAATGAAGGTAAAGATACTGCTACAATCTTTATTTTCTCTAGGAAGATTTGATATTGGCCGTTCATGTTATAGAGAGAGTTGTGAATGGAGGACCAATGGATGTAAAGAACTCAGGGAGAGGCAATCAGACTATATTTACATAATACTTCTGCTAACTCTCAGAATATGAAGAATACACAAAGCAAGAGTGAGGTCAGTCAGCTAAGTTGACTAGACAGTCAGTTTGCAATGTAGAGTGATGGTTCGATTCCCACCCTGGCTGAGGTTACCATGAAGTGCTGTCCTTCCCCACCTCTCCCATCACATGAAGTACGGTGACCTTCAGGTTAAAGCACCACAAATCAGAGAGCAGTCCTCTGAGATTATGGCAACTTTAGGCAAACCCTGGCCTTCTTCCTCTCTCAACTGTTTTTGCTGTCATATTATAAGCCCAAAATTAGCTATCAAGAATATTTGGTAATTCAAATGTCCCTCTACTACAACCGACAAGTGAATATTCACTTCTTCCAGTCGAAAATGGGTCCAAAAATGTGATTATTTTGTATTTATGCAATGAGTACTAATTGTGGATTACCACTTTAGCAAGGAAAAGATGCTGGAATAAAGTGCTAGGGGAACAGGGCCAATTAGGGATGGATGGCCAATCAGCAGCAGCATCTGGAGGAGCATTGGATGGGAAACAGGAAGTTTCTCCCAGCCCAGCAACAAGGTGGCTTCCTGTAGTCTACCAACGAGGCCTCCTACAGCAGAGGCCGCCAGCTCGGCATGATGGTCTTGTCTCAGTGTGTCCCAGCATGGTGTTCTTGTCAAGGAATTGTAGTCTCATCCTGGCTGCATCTTCAGGATATTCCATCATTCCTTAATCAGCTTTCCCTGAACCCAGGAGCTGTTAACAGAACTGTGATGAATTTTGTCTTAATTTAACAGTTTTTAATTTTGTTTTACTTCTGTCATTAATATTGGCACCATGGTATGGCAACTTAAAAAAACATTTCACTGTATTTTTCATGTAAAAGTACATGTGACAATAAATTTATATTCTATTCTATTATATACAGGCCCTTTGTTCTAGCTTAAGTAGTGGCAGCGTCCATCCATTGACAACCTGTGTCATTATTTATTGTTCCTTATTCACTTATGCTTCACCAGCATTTATTGCCCATCCCTAGCTGTGCTTGAGAAGGTGGTGGTGAGCTACCTTTTCAAACTATTGTAGTCCATGTAGATCTACAATGCTCTTAGGGAGGGAGTTCCACTATGTTTTGACCCTGGGACATTGAAGGAAAGTTGATATGTTTCCAAGTCAGGATGGTGAGTGGCTTGAGGGGATCTTGCATGTAGCAGTGTTCCCATGTATCTTTGCCCTTGGTCTTCTCGATGCAAGTGGTCATGCACATGGAAAGTATTCTTAAAGGATTTTTGGTAAATTTCTGTTGGGCATCTTGTAGAAGGTGCATGCTGCTGCTACTGATTGTCAGTGGTGTAGGGCACCAATGTGTGTGAATGTGTGCCAAATCAAGTGGGTCTCTTTGCCCTGGATGATTTCAAGCACCTGAGTATTGTTGGACCTGGATCTATCCAAGCAAGTGGAAATTATTCCGTCACACTCCTGATTTGTGTCTTGCAGATGGTGGTCAGGTCTTGAGGAATATAGAGGTGAGTTATTCAGTGCAGTATTCCTAGCCTCTGGTTTGTTCTTATAGCAACTGCATTTGTATGGTGAGTTCAGTTGAGTTTCTGATCAATGATATCCCCCAAGATGATGGCAGTGCTATTGAATGTCAAGGGGCAGTATGTGGATTGTTTCTTTTTGGAGGCATTCATTGTCTGGCATTTGTGTGGTGCTAATGTTATTTGCCATTTGTCAACCAAAGCCTGGATATTGTCCAGAGCTTGTTGCATTTGAACATGGCTGCTTCAGTATCTGAGGAGCCCCAAATGTTGCTGAGCATTGTGCAATCTTTGGCGAACATCCCACCTATTCTGACCTTATGATGGAGACAAGGTCATTGATGAAACAGCTGAAGATGGCTGGGTATTGGTCCTATCCTGAAGAACTCCCGCAAAGATGTCCTGGAGCTGAGATGACTGACCTTCAACAACCACAACCATCTTCCTATGTGCCAGATATGACTCCATGCAGCAGAGACTTTGGGCCATTTTTCATTCATTCCAGTTCTGCCAGGGTTCCTTAATGCCACTCTCAGTAAAATGCAACATCAATGTCAAGAGCTGTCACTCTCACCTCCCCTCTGAAATTCAGATAGTTTATTCAAGTTTGAATTAAGGCTGTAATGAGCTCAGGAGCTGAGTGGCCCTGGCGGAACCCAAACTGCTCATCATTGAGCAGGTTATTGCTGAGTAGGTGCTGCTTGACAGTATTGTTGATGACAGCTTCCATCATTTTACTGATGATCGAAAATAGACTGATGGGCAGTAATTGGCTTGATTATATTTGTCCCGCTTTTTGGGTACAGCATATACCTGGGCAATTTTCCACATTGTTGAGTAAATGCCAGTGTTGTACCTATATTGGAACATTCCCGATGAAGGGCACCGGCTGGAAACGTCGATTTTCCTGCTCCTTGGGTGCTGCCTGACTTGCTGTGCTTTTCCAGCACCACACTCTCAACTCTGATCTCCAGCATCTGCAGACTTCGCTGTCTCCTACACTGGAACAGCCTGGCTAGGTGAGCGACAAGTTCTGGAACACAAGTCTTCAGTACTATTGGCAGAGTATTGTCAGGGCCCATAACATTTACTGTTTCCAGTATCTCCAACCATTTCTTGATTTCATGTGGACTGAATTGAATTTGTTGAAGACTGGTAACTGTGATGTGGGGACTACTTGAGAAAGCCGAGATGGTCAGCTCAGCTCTCTTGGCTGTCTCAATTACAACTGAGACAGGAAGACGACCAACATGCCCCTCACACTAATTCTTCCACTCATAAACACATTGTGTTTAGTCCACCAACATTCTTCAAAAGAACAATTGAAAAACCTTACCAACATTCAGAATGTACTTGGAAGTGAAAGCTTTAACACAGGTCTGCACCTCAGAAGTGGCCAACTTGCTTTCTCTTACTACTTGCAGCTAGTCTATTCGGTAAGAGTTGAGGAGTCTCTAACTTGGCATAATGTGGCACCCACAACCATTCCCTTTCTGATACAGGTGGCATAACCCTAAAGAAACCAAATACCAGACAAGGACGTAGGGTGTTCCCCTGCACAGAAGGTTTCAACATTGAGATGGTCCTGGGACAGGTGGAAGCTAATAGGAGGGACTATTAACATGTGGAGAAATTAATTCTTATAAAGCCTACAACAGGAACTGAAGTGTTTAGAATTATCCCAGAAAATTATTATGACACTCTCCCTCCGAAAGGAAAAATCTTCATTTTTGATGACTTTTGGACTATGCCTCCTGCCTAACTGCTTCTCGTTTGATTTGCTCCCAAGAAACACACACAGATCACAAAGCAGTGAAAAAAAACCTTTAGTTGAAGAGTCAGTATTAGCACAGCTTTAATATGTGGGATGGTCTTCTTCTGACTTATAATTTCTCTGACTCCAGAGATTCTACTAGCTGTAAAAGCTTACAGATAAATTCTTAACAATTAGCGGAATGAGGGAAATATCTGTGCAAAACCTTGTTAATGGTTTCTTAATGTCTGTGATGGCATTATTAAACTTAAATGGCAAAAAAGACTTAATTATTTTCTGGTCATACAACATAAAAGTGCATTCTAAATATTCTAGCAGAGAGCAAAGTTCTTTAACAAAAGGAAGGAGAACATTCAAGAACATCAGCCAAATTCCATTGGCAAGCTTTATCTAGTCCTCTTAACAACCCTCAACCAACTCTTACTAATAGTATTCCCATTCAAATGGTTCAAGTCCCTCACTGGAAAGTCCAGAACTGAGGTTCATAGTCCCAGATTAAGGTGACAGCAATTTAGGATTGAGAATTTCACTACCCAGATGCTTATGAATCTTTGTATTTCTCCAATCCAAGGTTGTTAATGCACATTGATTGAGTATATCCAAGGCTGTGATCGATATCTTTGGTGCATAAAGTGAATCAAAGCATGATGAAGATTGGATGAGAGAGTAGAGTTCAAGTTGAGATTCAGCTATCACCCTATCGAATGGTGGAACAGACTTGTGGGGTCTGCTCCTAATTCTTTTGTCCATGTGTCAAAACAGGAAGGTGCTGCTTCAGGCTGCACTATTATCAGAATCCCTGAATATAATAATGAAAGTCACTGAAAGTGATGAAGTTGTCGCTGTTTCTATGTAATTGCTTTTGAACCAACATCATATATTTCAAATGTGCTTCATTAGTCATAGTGATTTGGGACATCTTGAAGTCATGGAAGGGGAATACATAAAAGCTAGTTTATCTTTCCTGAAGAATAGATGGTTCTCAGAAACACAATTCATCTGTTTATGCCACAAACAGACAATGTTGGTCAGTGGCCCTCATTTTAAATGGGAACATGCACGGCACCCAATGAGTTCAAGATCATGAAGATTCTGCTGATCTAAACAGGTAGAAATATTTGAATAAATAGACAGACATGCACAAACTCACAGGCACAAACACCCCTCACCCCCTCCAGATTCAACACCTGGCCACAAATGGAAGTAGAAATCTACCTTGAACAGGACTCAACCTGACACCTGTGTCAAGTGCTCTTGGTCCTGAATACGAAGATGGATCCTGAGCTCAGTGATTAGGGATCAGAAAAAGAATAGAGTTTCTGAGGGCCTGGGAGATGAGTTCAAGAGCACCTTGAGGATTTGGGGATGAGCACTCCTGACCTTCCTGTACCACAAAGAACTCTAAAAGGATCAAATGTTTCAAACTAACTAGGCCTCTTCTATCCAACTGGTACCTCCCTGCGTGGTCGTGCTGCCAAGTTGCAACTGTGATTTTTCCGATGTTATGTCACACCTCCGAAAATGTCATCAAGTCTTGAACTTTGGCTGTTAAGCAGGGCCTCATTGATGAACTTAGTTGCTGCCTTAATAATGACAATAGCCAGTTGGAGCAAATGCACTTTTCAAATTCTAACCCTACTCTCACATCACAGTTGTTGGACTAGGAATGATAAAATCCTGGCTATTTAGGAGCAAATCCAACAGATGAATAGAAGAATGGTTCTGGATTGTGAATATTTGTTTTTAAATTGTGACGGTGGCTGGTCACTGCAATAACAGTGACAGCCATTGAATCTTTTGGGCTTCATTGCTATAGCCTTACATTCAACAATGGTTAGGTGGGTGAACACATGACCCTGTTATGCAATGCCTGGGCTGCCTGGAAGATATCATCCACACTTAACTGCTGGCAGAAGGACTGAACAAATTGTTAATAATTATAATGGAGAGTCTTGCAAAGAGAATGTATGGGACCGATTGTTATGGTTGGTGTCTGGCAGGAAGACAGTGGGCAGTATGTTCCCTCCACTAGCTGATACAGACAGTGGAAGAATAAGGTTATTTTCCTGGTGGATCCTCTTTGGCAAGTTGCCAATACTCAGTGGGCCTATGGGCTTCTCACTCATTACAGATTGAGAGGAAGAAGTAATTATGCATCATCACAGGCACTACTCAAAATGCAGTTTCTTAAACCAGAAGTGGGATAGTGGTACTGTCTTCCAAAGCTTAATCTAATGCTCTGGGAACATAGGTGCAAATCCCACTATGACAGGTGGTGGAATTTAAAATTAATGAATAAAATATGGAAGTCAAAGCTAGCCTCAGTAACAGTAGCCAAGAAACTATCATTGATTGTCATAAAAATTCATTCTATTCTTTAATGCCCCTTAGGGAAAGGAATCTGCCATCATTACTCTGTGTAGTTACATATGACTCCAGATGGGTAGCTATATGGATGACTCTTAACTGCCATTAAAGCATTCAGTTCATGCCCACATCCCATCAAAGAATAAAGAAAAGTGGAAAGCAATTTTCGGAAGTGGTGGGCAGAGTGCCTCTTGTTAAAGTAGATTATTTTACAAAATAACCTCAGAGTCTCAGGTACAGGTTTAATGATCATTTATGGAGCCAACATTGGGATAGCTTACCCCCAGAGAGGACTCTGAGGTAGCACACTGTCAACTAGCAAGAAACAAGAGATATTTTATACATTGTAAGTCACGTAGACAGTACATGGCTCGAATGCTGAAATGGTCTGGTTCAGACAAATTACTTGTTTCCCACATATGAAAAATGGCAGGGACATCTATTGTGCCTGGAGTTAATCTACTCCCCCTAACTCCTGTGCTACTGTCCCAGCCTGGAGGCCCCCATAGCTGTGAAGGCAGTCTGCTGCATCAACAGCAGCTTGACTTTGCTTGCGTGTTGTAATTCTTTTTAACCTGACAACCTTTCTTGAATGAAAGTAAAACAAATTAAATAATGAATCTTACTTGATCACACTAATTAAATTCCCTACTTAGAGTTGTAGACTCATCAAGGTATAAAGCACGGAAACAGATGCTTTGGTCCAACTCGTCCATCCTGACCAGGTATCCCAAATATCTCTCGTCCCATTTGCCAGCATTTGGCCCATATCCCTCTAAACCCTTCCTATTCATATATCCATCCAGATGCCTTTCAAATGTTGTAATTGTACCAGCCTCCACCACTTCCTCTAGTAGTTCATTCTATACATGCACCACCCTCTTCTTCCGAATGTAATTCCTTACGTCATCTTAAGATTTTATTAATCTTCCCCAAATAATTTCATGTGGGGATAGCCCGTGCCATAGCTTATATTCACCCCCTTACACTCTGTTTGAGGTCCTAGATTCTTCTGAAGCAACTGCAGAGATGTTCCATGAACCAAGTGAATGGCTTTTGCCCATCAATGGTTGAGACAAATTAGTCAGCAGTGATGCAGGCAAGCAATAAGAAAATCAGATTTCTTCCAAGACCTAGCTGAAGTGTAAGGGAAAAAAAAATGAATGACCTCAAGAGAACAATTAAAGTAAGATTCCTCTAGCGGTTGGAGTGAACAGTAAGTGCACTTACAGGGAAGCTGGACAAGTATTTGATGGCGAAGAGAATAGATGGGTACAATATAAGCTTTAGATGATGAAGATTCCAATGGAGCATAAACAACAGTGGGGACTGATAAGTCAAATTGTCAGTTATTGCATTTCCTATGTACCGAAGGTTCTGTCTTTCCTTTTGTGCCATCCTGAACATCCTTATTATAAACAACCTCCCAGGCCTCTTTTCAAACTGCAATAGACCATTTGAATGTGCACACTCCTGCTTGTACTGACGCACACAAGACGTACCACTGTCTTCACAAATACCTCCCCACCTCCAACATGGACCCTGCTTGTTACTTCTTCCTCCCATAATGCACATTATGCTAAGTTGCTTCAGAAAGCTTCTAACCTTTACCAAGAGACACACACTGACCCTTCACTTTTGCATAGAAGCTGGAACCACATGGGAGAGATAGCATCCAAGATATGACTTTAAACTTTAGTTTTCAAGTCACAATAGTTGGATTGCTGTGAAAGATTATCCCAGCTCTAATTTCACCAGAAAACCAGCACAAACCGAAGAAAACAACGCAGACTGTGTAGTTTCTAGAGACTGTTTATCAGTATTATCCAACAAGCAATCAGAAGAACTGAAAGTGTGTTACTGGAAAAGCGCAGCAGGTCAGGCAGTATCCAGGGAGCAGGAGAATCGACGTTTCAGGCATGAGCCCTTCTTCAGGAATCGGGCTCATGCCCGAAACGTCGATTCTCCTGCTCCTTGGATGCTGCCTGACCTGCTGCGCTTTTCTAGCAACACATTTTCAGCTCTGATCTTCAGCATCTGCAGTCCTCACTTTCTCCTAAGCAATCAGAAGAAGCACTCCTTGTCTAACACTCAGTAGTGATGGTCAATTATTTCAACATTTGTTAAATTGTTAAATCTGCTTCTCATTCTGGATACTGAAATAACATTGAACATATTGACACATGGTTCATTAAAAATAATATATTTGGCTCAGAATTCCAGCCTCAAAAATATCACATGCTTTCATCCTGTCACAAGTTCTGGGATATACCTATTATTTACCTCTGGCATTGACACCACCAAAGTCTGCTCACAAAAGCTGTTTGGTGCTTGCTTCTTTACCAGAAGGGGCTCAGTCAGGGCAGAGTGTCGAGGCCTTTGTAATTGGCTCCTCGGATTCCCACATGCTCCTGCAC
Source organism: Chiloscyllium punctatum (assembly GCF_047496795.1). NCBI lineage: Eukaryota > Metazoa > Chordata > Chondrichthyes > Orectolobiformes > Hemiscylliidae > Chiloscyllium > Chiloscyllium punctatum. The sequence continues at coordinate 106,798,627 of NC_092745.1, read as the reverse complement.
ATTCTTAATAAAGCATTGTAATGTACAAATAAAAATTCCACGACCTTCGAGGCTCCAGGTCACACTGCTACTGAGCTCCTTATGGGAGTTTCATATCACCCGAAAACCTGGAGAATCCATTTGTCCAAGAGCATTATCATATAGCAGTTTTTGCTAAAGCAATTCCCATTCAAGTATATAAACTCAGTGAATAAATGTTCAATTTGTTTGGGGAGCAGGTTTATAATATACACAGCAGCATTTTCAGTATCAGCTGATGAGTATTCACAGGACAAGTCACCATGACAACTTTGTGTTTAATCTTTTTTGATATAAGCTTCAAAGCATCCTTTGCACTTGGTTTGAGGCTTTTTTTTTAAAACGTATCCACCTATTTTTATCGATATTGTACATTTTTCTGCACTTCTACCCATTTCAGCTGCTCCTTCACTATTTTGACAAATTAACATTTTAGGAATATTGCTAGTCTGTGTTCTTGTTCTCAAATTGCTATTATCTGCCACAATCTTAGCAAGACAACGCCTACAGACATTTCTGTAACATTAAACAAGGGTAGCCAAGCAAAAACTTGCTTTCAACAAATGAATCCAAAGCGTAAGAGCTGTGAGATTCTTATTATCAAGGAATATAATAACCATGGAGAAAGCACCACAGATTCACTGAGGTGCTATCAGGAATGAGTGTTCTGTGTTATAAGATGAGAGGGCCTAGGGTTATATACTTCCACACTATGAACTGTGAGAGGACAAGCAATGGATGTGTCAAAAATGATAAACATAAAGGAAAATGTAAGTTTCTATTGGTCAGCAAATAACAACGAAGAGGCCACAATCTCGAAAGCAGAATTAGATAATGAAAATTAGAAGAATCTTCCTTAGATAAAAGAATTATCAAAATGTAAAACGTTTCTACTCTAAGTGGTAAGTAATGCTAAATCAATTGCAGCATTTCCAAATGGATGACTAATTACAAAAATACTAAAAGGAATGACGAGAAATCAGGAAAATGGACTTTATTTTGGACAGAAAGCAGAAACACAAACCTGTGTAAAGTCAGCACAGAGAAAGCTTAAGTACGGCACAGACAAGAATGACAGAATCCCGTGCTAACATTTTCCAACTATTTAAACATTGACTGCGGATGTAGATGGAGAATTACTGTATTACTTGAAGTACATTCAATGAGTTTTATAGAATGTTAAACATTGGCTATTGCTTCCATAAACACCTTCTTAATTTTAAAATTAGCAATGAATAAAATGGACCTTGCAGTTCACACAGTGGGTTGAAGTATCATTCATTTGTCTATCTGCATATTTTTCTTTCTCTTCACTCTCCATGAAGCTTTTGTCTGACAAAGACATCCATTCCTCCAAAGAAGATCTACAGGTACTATCTGGCTTCCTTGCTTCGTGCCCTCCCTCACTGTTGGCACTTACTACTGGAGGTCTCATTGCATCAGTTTTGCAACAATATCTCTGGTTAGCTGTGTTTGCTGAGCATCTGGAAACCCAGTAGCTATGTCCAGATGAGACGTTTTGTGGATCCAAGCTGGTTATCATGAAACACTTTTTCTGGATTCATTATCTGGGCTACTGAGCAATCCCCAACAATCAGCAACTCTCAAACCACACTGAACATTTCCAATGGCCAAAATTCTCTCCCAAACCCCTCAGACTATTGACATTGTGTCATTCAGGTCCTCATACTCTCTTCCAACTCTGCAACGCTCCCATAGAAGTGGAAACGTTTGGCTGAGTCCTCCCAACCCATACTTTTACAATCTCATTTCCAATGCCTGCAATCTCCCCAACAAGGCTGCAAGGATTTCATACTGAAAGACCCCTCGGCTCCCTGCTGAAAAATTGGTCCTTGCTCCAAACCCTCCCATACTCTCCATCTACCACCACCCTAACTCAGACATCTATCTTCCTTCCAACCTTCAACCCCAGGCTTTGATCTCACCCATCAATCCCTTAGGTCCCTGACATCCTCACCTCAGATCTTTGATTGTCCCCCAACTGGAGTTTCTGATTCCGCCACCTCCCTTGCGTCTTCTGATCTTGCCCCTCAAATCCCCATCTCCAAGGCAAGGAGGTAGAGTTAAGATACAGACCAGCCATAATCTAACTGAATAGCAGAACCAGCTTAAGGGCTTACTCTTGTCCCAGTATTTCCATTGTATGACTGGATGCCTATATTCCTTGCAAACAGAAAGGCTTTTCTATCTATAGAGCACCATATTAAATAATTCACCGCAGAATTCTGCATTAATACATTTTGAACACAAAAAGGAAATTGCAAGTTTTTCACTTGGGAAAACCATTTCTTTTCTTTGCTTTTTTCTATTCTTCAGCTCTAATAATCTGTTTTTGGTGCAGAACAAATCGTGAGCGACCCATTGGTGCTCTCAGCTGAAATGCTGTGGATGTATGCACACTTGGTTACAGACTATGATGGTTACATCTTACCCAGAATGCAGGGCGGGGTTACAGTTGTAATGAATAAAATATGTTGTTTTAAGTTAGACTGCTTCACAATATAGCCCAAGCTATGGGCAGAATATAATGGTGCTGAATAAGCTATTCAACTGCATTGTTTAAATTAGACTATATGCACTTTTAAAACAATGTATTAAAATAATGAACTTCATTGACGGTTGTAAGCAGGAGCACATTCTATAAAACTCATTGAATGTACTTCAAGTAATACAGTAATTCTCCATCTACATCCGCAGTCACCCTTCTCAGTAAAATTGAACCTCAATCACCATATTATTTATATTTATGAGGCAACAAATATGCAGCATCTCTGTATTCCATTCAAGAACTGTAGGCTTTTTCCCGCTTGAAGAGGAATCACTCAGTCTTGTAAATACTTGCTTTTAAACACCTCATACGTGTAGGCCTCAGGAGATGGGATCTAACAATCTACCGAGAACAAATCATCACATTGTCAAACATTTCATGCTTATATTTATCAAGCACATATTTCAATAAGAAACCACTTAGAACCAAGTTGTGGAAGGCAGAGGAAGAAAGAGGTGAATGGTACTTCAATAAACCCAATCTCTGTCAGTGTAAGTCATGGTTAACTGCTTAAGCTCCTCCCAAACTTTTATGAAACTGACACGTACCTTTCACTGCTAATGAATCAAACATCTCAGAGGCCATTAACCACTGCTTTTTGACATTTTTAGCTTGTGATATTATTTGTGCTCTTTAGGCTCAATGGTCACTCCCATTAACTTTGCATCTGGAATCATTGGTTAATGTTGAAAACAGAAAACATTGACACCATGTTTCAGTTTACCAATATACAGCACGGGGTTTCCTCATTTTCAACAGTTGGAAGAGAATATGGTCTCTCAGGTTTAGGCTCAAGCTATAGTCCAAGATAAAGCAAAACTGAAGACACGGGAATCCAAAATAGACGAACAGGAAGCTGGAAGAACACAGCAAGCCAGGCAGCATCCGGAAGGTGGAGAAGTCAAAGTTTCGGGTATTTCAAATAACCTTCCTACCCCATCCCCTGACTCTCTTACCAGCCCTGCCACCCTTTTCCATACCACCTACCGATCCTTGCTTCCAGTTACCAATCAGATTCATTCCTCCTATTGACCAACCAGGCTGAACCCACCCAGCTGTGTTCACTTATCATTGCCTCACCAGTCTACCCCTCTTCCCATCCAAAACACTCCCTTTCATATCTTGATTTGCATCTCCCCTGCCCCCACCCCCAATCCTGAAGAAAGGTTGAACCTGAAACTTTGACCTCTCCACCTCCTGGTGCTGCCTGGTTTGCTGTGTTCTTCCAGCCTCCTGCTTGTCTACTCAAGCTATAGGTCAGCAGATACTATTGATCATCAAAAAGAAACAATAATTTAATACTCAGTATAGTTGTAGTGGTTATAGTCTTTAGTATTCATCTTAAAATGTCAAAGAAGATAATGCTCTTCTCTTGTTCTACCTTTTAGCGCAACATGAATCCATGAATCTTGGTTGTTAATTTTGTACATCAATGAAATACTATTGTAGAGTCAGATTAGCCACCTCTTTGTCTCTCTTTGCTGGCAATAGGCCAACTGACTGTTTCACGTAGCCAAATGAAAGACCATAATCATAAGCATCTGGCCACCAAGCTGCCCATCAAACGCACTATAAAGCTTCATTGGCCATGCTCCCACACATACTTGAACCCTGTCTGCACCCAAGAGCTGTTAATCAAAGCCACTATCTCAGGATGACAGTCATTTTAGATATTTGAAAGTGAATTCCTTGGCTTGATATATGCCAAATGCTTTGAATACTTGATAACTAAATCCCATTGAAGCATTCTGCAAACTATCAAACTAGATATTCCAGTGGCTTCCAAAACAATGCAAGATCCAACTTTGCCTTTGGATAATAATATTTGCAGACTACTACATAGATTCTTTCTAGCTTGTAAAAACCAGTTACCAACAACTGACTCTTAAGCCACAAATGTATGACTTCTAGCAATAAGGGAATCACTGGATAATCTAACACAGGGAAAATAATTACGGGTAGAATCGTAAAGAGGTTTGAGAGGCATGGGTTATGGTAATATCTGTGGCAGAATTGTCAGAAAAGTTCAATGAAGCCTTGCTGAGAGCTGGGTATAGTAGCAGAGATGGAGTGAGTGTGAGGTATCGGAAGGAAGATGGTAGCATTAATATTGGCGGAATGGAAAAAATTTATCAATTATCTTCCGACACTGCTAGACATTCTGCCAGACAGCTGAGACTGCTTCTAGAAGAGAAAATGCTGGAAAATCTCAGCAGGTCTGGCAGCATCTGTTAGGAGAGAAAAGAGCTGATGTTTCGAGTCTAATTTACCTTTTGTCAAAGCTAAAAAAAAGGGATAAATAGGGACGTATTTATGTTAGGTTAAGAGAAGGTGAGTCATAGCTCCAGATGCAATCGGTGCTCCCAATGTGTTCTCCTCTACATCGGAGAGACAAAATGCCGACTGGATGATCGCTTTGCTGAGCACCTTCGGTCTGTATGCAATCAGGTCCCGGACCTTCCTGCGGCTTGCCACTTCAACACACAATCCTGCTCCCATACCCACATGTCTGTCCTTGGCCTGCTGCAATGTTCCAGTGAAGCTCAACACAAACTGGAGGAACAGCATCTCATCTTCCGATTAGGCACGTTACAGCCTGCCGGTCTCAACACTGAATTCAACAACTTCAGATAATTTTATTTCATTTATTTTATTTATCTTTTTTAATATTTTTTTTCACTGTTCTGCACCTCTTATTTCTTGATTGTCTCTCTTTCTCTCGTTCCCCACTCTCTCATCACCTTTTTCCTCTCCTCTTTTCCCTTTGCTACCCTTCTCCCCTGTTTTCCATTTTGCCACTGCTTCACCCATCCCCCCATCCCCCACATATTTAGCACTGGCTTCAGCCTTGGTCATTCACAGCTCCTAATCTCCCTATCTTTCTATGCACTGCCATTATCACCTCTTTATTGCTACCTTTGCTTCTGGAGCCATGACTCACCTTCTCTCAGCCTAGTATAAATACTTCCCCAGTTCTCCCCTTTTTTTTAGCTTTGACAAAGGGTCAGTTAGACTCAAAACATCAGCTCTTTTCTCTCCTCACAGATGCTGCCAGACCTGCTGAGATTTTCCAGCATTTTCTCTTTTGGTTTCAGATTCCAGCATCCGCAGTAATTTGCTTTTATGAGACTGCTTCTATGTGGGTGTCAACTTGGTGGTGTGGCCATCTCTGCAGGTCGTAGAGATGAGAAGGTTCTGCCTGTGCACGATCCCATCCAGCCACAAAGCAGGGCAATTTGATTTCCCCCTGTCTGCCACGTCCTGGGCAAATGTCAAGAATCGTACAGGGCACCTTTGGGCTGGCAGTGTTTGTCAAGGTGGAGATGGAGCGGGCACAAGGGATTCTGGAGAATTCCAAGATATCTACTGAATGACAATTTGTACTCAGGACAATGCATGGTGAGATGAGGCTGGAATCAGACATGCGTAGACGATAGGAGCAGGGCAAGTAGTGAATAGTAAATACTAAGTAGGTGAGTTTGTTAAGACATGGTAGGAAAACTTGCTCAGCCTCTAAGCAAAACACCTTCCGAGAAGCTTGATGCAACTTGCACTTAACCAAAAAAGCATAGAATTCAGCCCTAGATTTTATTCACAGCCTTTTTCTATTACAGATTGACTTGTCCTCTCATTTATTACAAATATTTGGCAAGACGTCAAGTGTGTGTGTGTACCTGGCTTATGATCGTCCAGCTGTATCACTCCATTACCAACATTGTTTAATCCATCTGCATTCAGTTCCCTGGAGGTCCAGCATGCAATATGTGTCCAGCTTATAGATAGTTAAGTAGAGTGGACTTGTCACACTCATTACCTCTCTAATCATATTCCTTCAAGTGATTCACTGGTGACCTGGTGGTGTGTCTGACCTGACAATCTGGCAAAGTGTCTGTGCATAATTCCTTAGCAGTCTAATTCTGTGCCTTAGCTCCCCAGTGGTAGAACAGTATCAGATTTCCACAACAATGCAGCCCAGTGTGCCCATTTCCTGTCAACTGCTCAATATGTCCATGTAAATATGAACTACAAACACTGAGAAGTGCAGAAGCTTCTCAATCACGAGCAGGTTTTTATTTGTTGACCATAAATGGAAAGAATGTAGTTGCTAGTATGCCACATATTTTAATTTTTATCATCAATTATTAGCATTGACTTACCTATTCATTGAATCAGGAAATTTAAGTCGGTTGCTGTACTTTCTAATGCAATGCCTTTTGACAATATTGACACTTTTTATCACATTACACTCAATATATCAGCATTTATTTAAATCAGCATGAAAAAATATTCGCTTCGATATATAACACATCAGTCTTTTTGTGACAGCAAACCAACAGGAAAATCTAGCGAGACAGCTGCACTCTTCAGTTTAAAAAAACTAAATAAATTCAGGGTCAAATGCCATAGATCACAGAATATAAGTCAACACAGTATATAAGACAACTCAATTTCTTCGGCACCAAAATGAATGTTTAAACCTAAACTTGACAAATAATTCAAGCCACACCACCAGCCTACCATATTTAGCTAATAAATGCATGTTTAGGGTTATACATGCAGAGTTGGCCCAATATTTCAGCTTGAGGGTTATAATCACCTTAAAAGTTGATACAGGAGAGGTGGGCAATATTTCCAAGTAGATTCATGGGAGTTGAGGACACAGCCTCAAACAGCAGACCACATAAGGTGAACAACAAACAGAAATGAGTCCATCAGGAAAAAGAATTAAGTACAAAACTTTAAGCTGATCATTGTAATTTTTGCAAATGCAAGTGATTGTGTAGAGTGAGGGAACATGTTGTTTGCAAAAATTGGTGAGAGAATGGTAGATCGGGTCAACATTTGACCTGATAACTGGCAAGCAACAGATGTATCACATATATTATATGCAATGGATTATCTCCAATGAGAGAATCGAACCATCTCCACTTGACATTATCAGTGCTGAGTTTTCTGCCACCTCAACCACCAAACTCCGGTTCTTACTATTGACTGGAAAGACTGGACTAACCATATAAACATTACAGGAAGACAGCAGATGCTGGTGATCAGAGTCAAGAGTCAGGTGTTGGAAAAGCACAGCTGGTCAGGCAGCATCCAAGGAGCAGAAGGATCAACATTTTGGTCATGACATTTCCTCAAGAATGAGGCCTGTGAGCCACGGGAGTGGAGAGATAAATGGAATTGGGGTGTACTGGAGAGAAGGTAGCTGAAAGTGCAATAAGTAGGTGGAGGTGGGGGTAATGGTGATAAGTCAGAGAGATGGGTGGAGTGGATAGGTGGGAAGGAAGATGGACAGGTAGGACAGGTCATGAGGGCAGTGCCAAGTTGTAAAGTTGGAACTGGCTTCAGGTAGGGGATGCAAAATGAGGAAGCTGGTGAAATCCACATTGATGCCTTGTGGTAGGAGGCATTCTTCCTCTAGGTGTTGGTGATGAGGGTATGGCGATGGAGGAGGCCCAGGACCTGCATGTCCTCGGCGGAGTGGGAGGGGGAGTTAAAGTGCTCGGCCATGGGGCGGTAGGATTGGTTGGTGCCGGTGTCCCAAAGATGTTCTCTGAAACACTCTGTGAGTAGGCATTCTGTCTCCCCAATGTAGAGGAGACCACATCGGGAGCAACGGATATAGTAAATGATGTGTGGAAGTGCAGCAGAGAATGTCGGGTGCTGGGCAGAAGTGATGTCGGAGCACAAAGCCGGTCAGGAAGGTAAGTGATTGTTATTTGAGTGGGTGTGTTCTAGACCCCAGGCCCTACAAGTAGGGCCTCCCTCCCACCTTCCTCCTCTAACCTAAATTAAAAGTCCATAGACTTGCCCCAAAAAGAGGGTCCAAGGAAGTTCCTGTGGAGTGAAGAGTGAGGCTTTAGCTCAGGAGTCTTTTACAAGGAGGTTGAGTGAAGTGATTACGCCACAGTTGGCGTGGAGGCTGACCGGAGGAGTCAGACATCGCACAGAGCTGTGGTAATAGGGGACTCCATAGTGAGAGGAGCTGACTGTGGTTTTTGTGGCAGCATACAGGACTTAAGGATGGTGTGTTGCCTTCCTGGTGCCAGGGTTAAAGACATCACAGACAGAGTGCAGGAAATCTTCAAGGATGAAGGTGAAGAGCCAGAGGTGGTGGTACATGTCGGCACAAATAATGTCGGGAAGAAGAGGAGGAACATACTACAGCGGGACTTCGGAGAACTAGGAAGAAGGCTGAAAAGCAGGACGTCCAGGGTGGTTATCTCCGGTTTGCTTCCAGTTCCTCGGGCTGGAGAGGCCAGAAACAGGGAGATAATGGACTTGAACGTGTGGCTGGGGAACTGGTGCAGGAAGCAAGGATTTAAATTCTTGGATCACTGGGGTATGTTTTGTGGTAAGCATAAATTCTACAAGAGAGATGATTTGCACCTAAATAGGTTAGGGACCAGCATTCTGTCAGGCAGGTTTGCTACTGCAACACAGCTGTGTTTAAACTAAGTAGGGGGGGCGGAGGGGACAAACTGGATGTTTAAGAAGGAAATTGAAGGGAAAGTTAGAACAAGGGAAGTCAAGAAAGACAACTGTATCAATGAGGCAGAAAAGTCAGAAAGGGATCATGCTGTAAGGTTGAGTGAAATAGGAGTTGATGGGAAGGGTGAGGGCAGTAACAAATTGAAAATACTATATATGAATGCACAAAACATTAGAAATAAGATGGATGAGCTTGAGGCTCTTTTGGAAATTGGCAGATATAATATTGTGGGGATAACTAAGATGTCGCTTCAAGTGGACAGGGCCTGGGAAATTAATATTCAAGGCTACATGTGCTATCGTAAGGACAGACTGATGGGCAGAGGGGGTGGGGTGGCCATGTTGGTAAGGGATGATATTCAGTCCTTTGCGCAGAGGGACCCAGAATCAGGGGATGTAGAGTCAGTATGGATAGAGCTGAGAAATTCTAAGGGTAAAAAGATCCTCTTGGGAGTTATCTACAGGACCCAAACAGGGTAGTCTGGATGTCAGATGTAAGTTGAATCAGGAGCTGAAATTGGCCTGTCGCAAAGATGTTACTACAATTGTTATGGGGGATTTCAACATGCAGGTAGACTGGGAGAATCAGGATGGTATTGGACCTCAAGAAAGAGACTTTGTGGAGTGTCTCAGAGATGGATTCTTAGAACAGCTGGTGCTGGAGCCTACCAGGGAGAAGGCAATTCTGGATCTGGTGTTTTGCAACAAACCAGAATTGATCAGGGACCTTGAAGTGAAGGAGCCATTGGGAAGTAGTGACCACAATACAATATGCTTCAATCTGCAATTTGAGAGGGAGAGGGTACAATCGGAAGTGACAATATTTCTGTTGAATAAAGAGAACTATGGAGCTATGAGGGAGGAGCTGGCCAAAGTTCAATGGTGCAATACCTTAGCACGGATGACAGTGGAGGAACAATGGCAGATATTTCTGTGTATAATGCAGACGATGCAGGATCAGTTCATTCCTAAAAGGAAGAAAGATCCTAGGAGGAGGCATGGGTGGTCATGGCTGATGAGGGAAGTTAAGAAACATATAAAGTTAAAAGAGAAAAAGTATAACTTAGCAAAGATAAGTGGGAAAACAGAGGACTGGGAAGCTTTTGAAGAACAACAGAGGATTACTAAGAAGGAAATACGCAGAGAAAAAATGAGGTACGAAGGTAAACTGGCCAAAAATATAAAGGAGGATAGTAAAAGCTTTTTTAGGTATGTGAAAGGCAAAAAAATGGTTAAGACTAAAATTGGGCCCTTGAAGACAGAAACAGGGGAATATATTACAGGGAACAAAGAAATGGCAGAAGAATTGAATTGGTACTTCAGATCTGTGTTCACTGGGGAAGACACAAGCAATCTCCCTGAGGTAACGGTGGCTGAAGGACCTGAACTGAAGGGAATTTATATTTGCCAGAAATTGGTGTTGGAGAGACTGTTAGGTCTGAAGATTGATAAGTCCCCGGGGCCTGATGGTCTAGATCCCAGGGTACTGAAGGAGGTGGCTCGAGAAATCGTGGATGCGTTGGTGATTATTTTCCAGAGTTCGATAGATTTGGGATCAGTTCCTGCGGATTGGAGGGTGGCTAATGTTATACCACTTTTTAAGAAAGATGGGAGAGAGAAAGCAGGAAATTATAGACCAGTTAGTCTGACCTCAGTGGTGGGAAAGATGCTGGAATCTCTTAGAAAGGATGAAATTACGACACATCTGGATAGTAGTAACAGGATAGGTCAGAGTTAGCATGGGTTTATGAAGGGGAAATCATGCTTGACTAATCTTCTGGATGTAACTCTGAAGATGGACGAGGGAGATCCAGTAGATGTAGTGTACCTGGACTTTCAGAAAGCTTTTGATAAAGTCCCACATAGGAGGTTAGTGAGCAAAATTAGGGCGCATGGTATTGGGGGCAAAGTACTAACTTGGATTGAGAGTTGGTTGGCTGACAGGAAACAAGGAGTAGTGATAAACGGCTCCATTTCAGAATGGCAGGCAGTGACCAGTGGGGTACCGCAGGGATCAGTGCTGGGACCGCAGCTTTTTACAATATATATTAATGATATAGAAGATGGCATTAGTAATAACATTAGTAAATTTGCTGATGATACTAAGCTGGGTGGCAGGGTGAAATGTGAGGAGGATGTTAGGAGATTACAGGGTGACCTAGACAGGTTAGGTGAGTGGTCAGATGCATGGCAGATGCAGTTTAATGTGGATAAATGTATGGTTATCCACTTTGGTGGCAAGAACAGAAAGGCAGATTACAATCTAAATGGAATCAATTTAGGTAAAGGGGCAGTACAGCAAGATCTGGGGGTTCTTGTACACCAGTCAATGAAGGTAAGCATGAAGGTACAGCAGGTAGTGAAGAAGGCTAATAGCATGCTGGCCTTCATAACAAGAGGGATTGAGTATAGAAGCAAAGAGGTTCTTCTGCAGCTGTATAGGGCCCTGGTGTGACCACACCTGGAGCATTGTGTGCAGTTCTAGTCTCCAAATTTGAGGAAAGACATTCTGGCTATTGAGGGAGTGCAGCGTAGGTTCACGAGGTCAATACCTGAAATGGCAGGACTGCCTTATGCTGATAGACTGGAGCGACTGGGCTTGTATACCCTTGAGTTTAGAAGACTGAGAGGGGATCTGATTGAGACATATAAGATTGTTAAAGGATTGGACACTCTGGAGGCAGGAAACATGTTTCCGCTGATGGGTGAGTGCCGAACCAGAGGACACAGCTTAAAAATACGGGGTAGACCATTTAGGACAGAGATGAGGAGAAATGTCTTCACCCAGAGAGTGGTGGCTGTGTGGAATGCTCTGCCCCAGAGGGCAGTGGAGGCCCAGTCTCTGGATTCATTTAAGAAAGAGTTGGATCGAGCTCTCAAGGATAGTGGAATCAAGGGTTATGGAGATAAGGCAGGAATAGGATACTGATTAAAGATGATCAGCCATGATCATATTGAATGGTAGTGCAGGCTCGAAGGGCAGAATGGCCTAGTCCTGCACCTGTTGTCTATTGTCTATTAAGTGCAGGTAAAACTCTGATGGATGTGGAAGGCTTCTTTGGGGCATTGGACGGAGGTGAAGGGGCAGGTGTTGTTGCACGTTTTGCAATTCCTGCTGTGGCAGGGGAAGGTGCCAGGAGGGGAGGCTGAGTTGATGGGGTGTGTGGACCTGACAAGAGAGTGAATAGTCTTTATGAAATGTGGATAAGGGTGGGGTGGGAAATATATCTCTGGTGGTGGGGAAATGACGGAGGATGATGCGATGTACACAGAGGTTGGAGGGTTGGAAGGTGAGGACCTGGGGAGTTCTGTCATTGTTGCAGTTGGAGGTTGTGGGGTTCGAGGGTGGAGGTGCGGGAAGTTGACGAGATGCGCTGGAGGGCATCTTCAACCATGTGGGAGGAGAAATTGCAGTCTTTGAAGAAGGAGGCCATCTGGTGTGTTCTGTGGTGGAATTGGTCCTCCTGGGAGCAGATGCGGTGGAGGCAGATGAATTGGGAATAAGGAATAACGTTGTACAAGTGACAGGGTAGGAGGAGGTGAAGCCCAGGTAGCTGTGGGAGTCAGTGGTTTGTAATAGATGTCTGTGTTTAATTGGTCGCTGGAGATGGAGATGGAGAGGTCCAGGAAGGGGAGGGAGGTGTCTGAGATGGTCCGGGTGAATTAAAGGTCAGGATAGAATATGTCAGTGAAGTTGATGAACTGTTCAACCTCGTAGTGGGAGCACAAGTTAGTGTCGATACAGTCATCAATATAGCAGAGGAAAAGGTGGGAAATGGTGCCGGTGTAACTGCGGAAGATGGACTGTTCCACATAACTGACTGTTCCATCTCACCCTCAATAACTTCTCCTTTGAATCCTCCCACTTCCTCCAGACGAAAGGGGTAGCCATGGGCACCCACACAGTTACATGGAACAGTCCATCTACCGCAGTTACACCAGCACCAAAACAGTCACCTTGCCTACACTGCTTAATGCTTAGACTGTGTGCCAATGTCATGTCAAAAAGATCAAGCACTTACATTGATTTTAGGAGCTTCTGAAGATCACATGGAGGAGAATCCATCAGGCACCCTTACTAACTTGACAAGGATCCATACCATTTGTAATCACACCTGAGATGAGCTGGTCATGTTGCCAAAATATCCAGTATTCAGGTACCATAGTGAATCTGCTATAGAGATTTTGAGTCTAGGCTGTGGTCTCATCATGCTCAAAGGAAGCACTACGAGGACACTTCAAAGTAGTTTAAGTTAGAAGTTTCGATATCAATTTTGCGTCCAGAGAAAGGTTGTGTAATAAAAGCAAAATACTATGGATGCTGTAAATCTGAAAAACATCTTTCCACATGGACTTGAAATAATAATTCTGTTTCCTTCTCTACGGATGCTGCCAGACATACTGAGTTTCTCCAACACTTTCTGTTTTTATTCCAAATTTGCTTCACAGTTTTTTAAAAATTCATTCTTGGGGTGAGGACTTTGCAGGCCAAGCCAGAATTTATTTCCCATCCAAAATTGCCCAAAGGGCAATTGAGAGTCAGCCACATTGCTGTGGGTCTGGAGTCACAAATCGGCCAGGCCAGGTAAGGTTGGCAGATTTCCTTCCTTTAGAAGGACATTAGTGGACCAGATGGGTTTTTACCTACAATCGACAATAGATTTGTGGTCATCATTAGATTCTTAATTCCAGATTTTTATTGAATTCAAATTCCATCATTTACTGCAGTGAAATTCAAACCTGGATTCTCAAAACATTAGCTGGGTCTCTGGGATTAATAGTCTAGCGATAATATCACTGGGCCATCGCCTCCCTACCTAAATAAAATGTAATGCAGTCGCTTTGGAATTAAGTGCCTATCAGAAGCAAGGCAAAAACATGGAGAGGAAATCTGAGCTGCAAACTCATCCTAACCTCAGCTGTCTGCAGTATCTTCTCTTACCTATAGTAGAATTTGTCAGTTTCAGTAGTCACCTCTGTACTCACTGGAACACTAACTAAAACTGCCAGTGATAAATGTTACCACTCGAAAGATGGTCAAGACTGCTTTCGCTAGCTTTCTATCCCAGATTCATTTAATTGTCTGAATTTCAATTTTCCTGCTGCTGTGGTGAGATTTAAATTCACATCTTCAGACCATTGTTCCAGCTTACCAGCTCTGAAACACATCCCATAGAAGGATTAGCTCTGACCAATATTCAGGTTCTGAATCAGAAGCATGAATAACTAATCCGAAGGAATTGTTAATAGTCTTTCATAAACGTGCATGTGGATTCAACAGGAAAGGTCAATTAATGGAAATATGAAGTTCGCATTATTACATAAACTGCCTGAATGGACAGTAAAACTTGGAATGTTATATGTCACCTTGCATACCAGCGTATTATTAGGATTCAAAGTATAAGGTATTCCCTATTCTATTGGAGAAGTCCTTGAGGTGTGTATGTGAAGTATATGAAGTAGTTAGTACACATTGCAGATCTGGCAAACCTTTCCCTGAGGGATTGATTTTCTATGATTGAGGTCAATGCCTTTCATGACACTGAATAAACACAATGTCAGCTCCGTGCTGTTCCTTATACTTTTAATTGTGATTTTTTGATATAGGGTCAAAACCAATAGTGCAGGATTCTACCAAGGTTGAAAAGCATAAAAGAGAAGAGGTAAATTTGAAAATAGTACAATGTAATACTATGTGAGGCTTTGGGAAATGTAAGACGAGGAAGCAATCGAAGAAGGTAGTAAATCCATTGTATTTTCGACTGTAAAATGAACAAACATAGTTTACCTTGATTTCAACATGTTAGGAATATGCTAGAAAATTTATTGCGCAAATTTTAAAAAGCTGTGGTATTGGTTTTGATGGATGGGGTTAAGCTCATTGGGCCAAAGTAGCCACAAGCCTTTGATCCCACTGAACCTGTTCTTTCCAAGCAGAAGCTATTGTAAAGCATGTGATCTCACAACACAGCTCCCTGTTTTGCATCCTAGCATTAGACTTTAAGTCTATAAGATGCAGGAGCAGAAGGAGAAAATTCAGGTCTGCCACCATCACTCTCCCACCTTTTCCCCAAAATCCTAATTCCCTTACTAATTAAAAATCTGTCTCTCTCAGCCTTGAAAATGGCACAGCCTCTACAGTCCTCTCCAGTAAAGAGTTCTATAGATTCACTACCCTCTGAGAGAAGAATTTCGTCCTCACCTTTATCTTAAATGGGTGATCCCTTACTCTGAGATTATGAACTCAGGTCCCACACTCTCTCACAAGGGGTAACAGCCTTTTCACATCTATCCTGTCAAGTCCCCTATTACTCTAGTTTGTTCCAATAAAGTTGCCTTTAGTCACAGATAGCCATCCTGAAAATGCCCCCTCTGATCCCAAATTTCTTGTCTTCCATAAATTAGCAAATATCTTAGGGCCATGGGAAACACTATCCCCAACTCCATGGGCTCTGAAGAAGGGCTTATGCCCGAAACGTCGATTCTCCTGTTCCTTGATGCTGCCTGACCTGCTGCGCTTTTCCAGCAACACATTTTCAGCTCTTATCTTAAGTAGCTTAACGTGTGGTGCTTTTCAAGTATTTTCTGTAAGTCCAATTGCTTTAATTCCACTGCTTCTCCATTATCTTATCTTGCTTGATACCTAGAGTCATAGAATCATAGAATTGTACAGCACAGAAACACGGTAAAAACAATGACTGCAGATGCTGGAAACCAGATTCTGGATTAGTGGTGCTGGAAGAACACAGCAGTTCAGGCAGCATCCAAGTAGCTTCGAGATCGATGTTTCGGGCAAAAGCCCTTCATCAGGAATAAAGGCAGTGAGCCTGAAGCATGGAGAGATAAGCTAGCGGAGGGTGGGGGTGGGAGAAAGTAGCATAGAGTACAATGGGTGAGTGAGGGAGGGGATGAAGGTGATAGGTCAAGGAAGAGAGGGTGGAGTGGATAGGTGGAAAAGAAGATAGGCAGGTAGGACAAGTCCGGACAAGTCATGGGGACAGTGCTGAGCTGGAAGTTTAGAACTAGGGTGAGGTGGGGGAAGGGGAAATGAGGAAACTGTTGAAGTCCACATTGAGACCATTCAGTCCAATTTATCTGTGCTGACCAGATATCCTAAATTAATCTAGTCCCATTTGCCAGCATTTGGCCCATATATCCTTCCTATCATTTACCCATCCAAATGCCTTTAAAATTTTGTAATTGTACACACCTCCACTGTCTCCTCTTGCTCCTTCTCAAATAATTCTAATAATTTTTCACCTTTGTTTGGCCATACTGACTCTTCTTGATCATATGTATTTCTAAATCCTCTGCTATTATTATTGTCTATAATAAACTCTAACATTTTCCCAAGAGCCAATGTTAAACTGATTGGCCTATAGATTTCTTTTTTGCTTTCTTCCCTTTTTAAATGAAAAGGTTACGTTTGGCAGTTTTCAAATCTTCTGGGACATTTTCTAGAATTTAAGAATTCTTGGAAGGTTACCACACTATCTCCGTAACTAAAATCATTTGATATTTTAGGAGGCATCCCATCACGTCCAGCTGATCTATTGAACTTCAGTCCCTATAGTTTCCCTCGCACTGTTTCTCAAGAGATCATTTTTGTATTTCTTTCCTCTCCTCCTTTTGCCCTTGATTATTTAGTAGTTTTGGAATGCTGTTTGTTTTTTCTGCTGTGAAGACAGATGTAAAGTATTTATTCAACTCTGCTACCATTTCCTGGGTCTTCATTATTGTTTCCCAGTCTTATTCTCTAAGGAGTCATGTCACATTATTATGTTTACATCTTTGCAGCCAATGTAACCCACAAGGTCAGGAGTCACAAATAAAATCCATCTTCTGGAGGAGGGGAAGGTGGTGGTGTAGTGGTAATATCACTGGGCTATGAATTCAAAACATTGGGTTCTAAGCTTCTGGGGACTTGGTTTCAAATTGCATAATCACTGATGGTGAAAATCTAATAGAAATCTAGAATTAAAATTTATTGTATAACCATTGGTATAAAAACCCTAATATCCTTTATGAAAGGAAATCTGCTTTCCTTATCTGCTCTGGCTAACATATTGTTCCACAGCAATGCAGTTGACTCTTAACTGTCCTCTCGTCAATAAATGTTGGCCATTCTTATCTTGAAAGAGTTTCCGTTAAGTATGCATGATGAGCTCTATATCAAATTTTGTAAGCTGTCTGATTTTGTAACCTACTGCTTCCAAAATTTTGGATAGGTTCATTTCTGCTTTTTAAAATATAGTTATTTTCACAAAGCATTTACTTGCAGAAGACTTTTACCTCCAGTTGAATCTTTCATGTTACTTCGATAATAGATATTAACAAATACATCAGTATCCATCAATCAGATATTTACTGCACTATTTTCTGACCTTTATGATACATTGACACAACACAGACTCCACTGGATTCAGGAAGAAAGGCACAACTTTGATTAAAAGCTTAATATTTGCTAATGTCTTTTTTCCTTTTATTCAACACAGATGTTAAAGATTCAAGTAAAAAATTTAACTTCAGGTCTTCCCTTGACTGGAACTTCAGAGATCATCCATAATCTGGAGGGATGTTACACACTCTTACATTTTATGCTGAGGAACAAGGTTGACAAGATATTATTGAATTAGACTATAAATTAAACAGGCTAAATTCTGAGAAAAGACTTGACACAGCATGGAGCTCCTGGGAGAGTAGGAAAAACAAGGGAATGGAAGAACTACAAAGAAATCTACAAAAAGGTCAGCTGAGACAGAAACAAATTTCTTACAAAGGAAGTATCTTAGGTCAAAAGGACGAGTAAAATCTAAAATAAAAGAACACCCACAGGCAATAATTAAATAAAGACATGAGACTGATATCAAAAGAGACAAACCAAATGTCGTGATTGGAACAAGATCAGACAGGTGGATCTCATAGAATATGAGTTCCTGATTGGGGCTATTAACCTGGTCCAATCAGGGAGACCTGGCTAACAGATAAGAACAGGAATGTAGGTGGGAGGGACGGGGACTTGCTGGGTCTGTATTGTACACTGTTTATGTAACTGGGTTGGCTTTTTATGTACAAATGTCATTGTCGCTGACCTTTATATGTGGAACTGGGATTTGGGGTTTGTGCTCATCTCCCTGTAAACTGGTTGAGTGGTAGGGTTTGGTGCCTAGCTTTGCTGCTCCTCTCCCTTGTAAAATTGCTGTTGTAAACAGCTGTAAATGTTAACTGTTTTTTGTAAACGGTGTTTTGTAATTTGGTTAATAAAATAAAAAAAAAAGAACAGGAATGTAGGTGGGAGGGACGGGGACTTGCTGGGTCTGTATTGTACACTGTTTATGTAACTGGGTTGGCTTTTTATGTACAAATGTCATTGTCGCTGACCTTTATATGTGGAACTGGGATTTGGGGTTTGTGCTCATCTCCCTGTAAACTGGTTGAGTGGTAGGGTTTGGTGCCTAGCTTTGCTGCTCCTCTCCCTTGTAAAATTGCTGTTGTAAACAGCTGTAAATGTTAACTGTTTTTTGTAAATGGTGTTTTGTAATTTGGTTAATAAAATAAAAAAAAAGAACAGGAATGTAGGTGGGAGGGACGGGGACTTGCTGGGTCTGTATTGTACACTGTTTATGTAACTGGGTTGGCTTTTTATGTACAAATGTCATTGTCGCTGACCTTTATATGTGGAACTGGGATTTGGGGTTTGTGCTCATCTCCCTGTAAACTGGTTGAGTGGTAGGGTTTGGTGCCTAGCTTTGCTGCTCCTCTCCCTTGTAAAATTGCTGTTGTAAACAGCTGTAAATGTTAACTGTTTTTTGTAAACGGTGTTTTGTAATTTGGTTAATAAAATAAAAAAAAAAAGAACAGGAATGTAGGTGGGAGGGACGGGGACTTGCTGGGTCTGTATTGTACACTGTTTATGTAACTGGGTTGGCTTTTTATGTACAAATGTCATTGTCGCTGACCTTTATATGTGGAACTGGGATTTGGGGTTTGTGCTCATCTCCCTGTAAACTGGTTGAGTGGTAGGGTTTGGTGCCTAGCTTTGCTGCTCCTCTCCCTTGTAAAATTGCTGTTGTAAACAGCTGTAAATGTTAACTGTTTTTTGTAAACTGTGTTTTGTAATTTGGTTAATAAAATAAAAAAAAAAAAAGAACAGGAATGTCTGATCACACAGCATTGCCCTGTGGTTTGAAGGGCAGTGCTTGTCAATGGCCACTCGGGTGTTTTCCCTATCTTCCTGGTGGTGGAAATCGAATAAAGATTCATGCACTTTGTGTCTTTCACTGTGTCTCACACCTGCACACACACACCATGGGTGCTGGGGAAAAAAAAAGAAAAAAGATAAAAGAATAATAAAAAAAAAGAAGAAACAGGCGACAAAAAAGAAGAACAGGAATGTCTGATCACACAGCATTGCCCTTTGGTTTGAAGGGCAGTGCTTGTCACGAGCCACTTGGGTGTTTTTTCATATCTTCCTGGTGGTGGAAATTGAATAAAGATTCATGCACTGTGTGTCTTTGACTGTGTCTCACACCTGCACACACACACACCATGGGTGCTGGGGAAAAATAAGCACTACCGCAGTTAGGCGGTAGTGTGGGGGTTAAATTTACAAAAAGGAAAAATGGTGAGTACAAAGAAAAAAAAGAAAAAAAAGAAAAGAAAAAAGAAGAAAAAAAAGAACAGGAATGTCTGATCACACAGCATTGCCCTTTGGTTTGAAGGGCAGTGCTTGTCACTAGCCACTCGGGTGCTTTTCCTATCTTCCTGGTGGTGGAAATTGAATAAAGATTCGTGCACTTTGTGTCTTTCACTGTGTCTCACACCTGCACACACACACACACCATGGGTGCTGGGGAAAAAATAAGTACTACCGCAGTTAGGCGGTGGTGTGGGGGGTTTAAAAAAAAGTCTCTTCAGAGGTGCTGTTCACTCTGAGAGAAAAAAAGAACAGGAATGTCAGAGGTTCCGCTTACTCTAAGGGCCGGCTCTGAGCTAGCTGGGTTAGTATTATGCATGTGTGAAACTTGGTGATGGGATGGCAGCCTTAGTGGAGTTATTTCACAGGGATTTTATAAAGATATATGGCAAAAAAAGGGTAATCAGCAATGAATTATGGTAAAACTTGGATAAACAGATATCATTTACAAGCAGTCCGGAGTGTGGTACTGGAAAAGCACAGCATGTCAGGCAGCATCTGAGGAGCAGGAGAAACAAAATCTTGGGCAAAAGCCCTTCATTATTTCTCCTGTTCCATGGATGCTGCCTGTCCTGCTGTGCTTTTCCAGCAACACACTCTCAACTCTAATCTCCAGCATCTGCAGTCCTCACTTTCACCATCATTTGCAAGCAGACATTTCCAGATAAGTTGCACAGTAAAACATGTAGAAAACAGTCTCAAACTATTCCCTGGACAACCTTCAATGAATCAAGCCCCTTTACCCCTAACTATACAAGACACAACTCGATGCCACTTTAAAATCTTCAAAGGGCATATTTGATATGAGGCTGATGATTGTGCTAACCAATGGATTGTACTGGAATTTTATGGCCCCTTAAGATATTGAGCTTCAAAATCCAAACAGCAGCCAATGAAACTACTTCTAAAAGTAATATTGTTGACTATGCTAAAAAGATATGCACACTCATGAAATCAGAACAATTACACACATCAGCAGACATGGACCAATAAGAGCCTACTGTATGCTGTGCCCCACAGTTCCTTCCATGGAGATACAGGAGCTGCGAACAGATCTGCCCCAAATAACCCAGAAGAAGTGCAGGCTCACAATCCTACACATTATGCTTATCCATTATTAAATAGTGTTGTGAGGAACCTGTTCTACTGCTCAGCTGTGGCTCATGGTACATTGATTTTGTTGATATCTGTTTGCAAACATATGTTATTTGCATTGATGCAATTGATGTTATGCTGATCATAATTTCGGTTGATTCATCGAGGTAGCTAGGAATATTTTTGTAGATCGTCCAATGAGTATTTTAAAATGAGGACACCTGCCAAAAAAAAAAGCTTTTGGAAAGGTAAGGCACATGAAGAGATGATGACCAGAAAGGTTAAATTGAGGAAAGGTTGCAAAGGAATTGCATATTTAGATAATCTTTGTTCAGAAAAGTGCACCATAATAAAATCAGTCTGGTTCCATCTCATTTCCCAGCAGTGCAACCCATACCTTAAACTACTCACTGTTTTCAAGTACAGACCTTGACAGACCTGCTGAGTTTTTCCAGCAATTTCTGGCTTTTATTTGTTTCAGATCCAGCACCTGCAGTTCTTGGCTTTCTTTAAATTTAATTATGGGATGTCGGCATGGCTGGCTGGCCTGCACATATTGCCCATCCCTAGTTGCCCTTGAGAAGGTGGTGGTAAGCTGCCTTTCTGAACTGTCACAACCCACCTGCTGCAGATTGCTCCACAAAGCTATCAGGGAGGGAATTCCAGGATTTTGACCCAGCAGCAGTGATGGAGAGCGATAGACGGATTCAAGATGGCGGCAGACTAGCAGCGCTGCATAAGGGCTCCTGCCTGGAGCTCATTTGCTCTGTTTGATTTTACTCCCTTTTTCTTGTTTTACTGCTTTATTTTCTAACATTAAAGTGCTTACCTTCTGTGGAGAGTGAGTTTGTGCTGCATGGAGGAGATCAGCATAGAGGAGAGTGAGCCCAGCGCGTGAGACATCGAACCATCGTGGGGAGAGCAATGTGAAAGGTCTCCCATTATTTGCAGCTGTTGTGAGAGTAGGGGAGATTGAACTTACCTTCTGGATAGATCTCAGTCATGGAGGCACCAGCGGTGACAGCATCACAGCTTCATTGTGAGTGCGGCAGCAGCTGGGAGGTTAGATCGGGAAATTGACAGTCGGAGATCGAGCCCAATTCGTGAAGACCGAGCCCAACGTGGATGTAAGGGAGGTCCCCTGGCATCTAGAGCAGCAGCAAGAGAAGACATCCCGGGGCCTCCTGGACAGTGGCTCAAAGCCGTGGAGATCAAGACCTTGTAGGGAGTGCGAGCTCATCATAGCTAAGCACTTATGAAAGATTGTTGAACTTTTAACTTTGCTTCTTTATTTTTCTACGTTGTATCTAAGATTTTGTGCCTAGGTACCTTTGTGCTGGGAATAGTGATGGTACACCTTTCACTGTACTCCTGCATCCCCACACTTGATTACACGTGACAATAGACTCTAATTCTAATTCTAATATTTCCAAGTCAGGATGGTGAGTGGCTTCGAAAGAAACTTGCAGCTGGTGGCGTTTCCTTGTAATTATTGCCTTTGTTCTTCTTAATACAAGTGGTCAGAGCTTGGGAGATGCTGCCTAAGGATCTTTGGTGAATTTCTGCAGTGCAGATGCTGCCACTGAGTGTCAGTGGAGAAGGGGATAAGTGTGGTGCTAATCAAACAGGCTGCTTTGTTCTGGATAATGTCAAGCTTCTTGGTGTTGTTGGGCCCCAACCATCCACCAATCCATCCATGTGACTTGTAAACAGCAGACAAACTTTGGGAGGTCAGATAGTGAGTTTTATTATTCAATCCTATCTGCTATAACATATGTTTCTTCAAAGCAAAATAGCTTTAATGCAATTGAAGAATCTAGACCCTTATCTACAGAATATGAACATTCCTTACCTGCATTGGCTATAATTCAATTCTGGCTCGAATAGTTTAAATGGCGGGATTATTGCATGATTTTCTTATAACGTGAGATTGCACAAGAGCAGAACTATCGCATTATAACACTGTATTACTGTGAGAAAATGTTCTTCCTTACCTTACATTTACTTCTTTGAAAAACACGATAAAAGTGTGCCCCTGTTCTCGAGCTGTTTATGAGCCAGAACAGTTTTTCCCCATCCACTCTGTCCACACCCTTCATAATTTTGAAAACTTCTACCAAATCTCCTCTTAGCCTTCTCCACTTCAGGGAAAACAAAGTGGGCATTCCAGTTGGATGAGGTATTCTAGCATACCTTAATTTATACCTTTGAGTTATGTCATATACTGTAACTTTAATTATTTTAATTACTTTATCATTACTTCTGTACTACAGAGGAATCTCAATTATCCAGCATTCGATTATTCGAATTTTGGAATATCTGAACAAGATTGCAAGGTCCCGATGCTTGGCTAAACTGCGTTATCCAGCATCCGATTACCCAAACATTTGATTATCTGAACAAAATACTCCCCGTCTGTGTTGTTTGGATAATTGAGTTTCCCCTGTATTATTTAAAAAATGGAGGCTAGTAGAGGCTAGAAATTCTTCATCCTTGCTCACAAGTCAGCTCTCTCCCCCTTCATTCCTTTCCCAAACTTACCGAGAAACTACTGGAGTTAAAATGTAGTCCCTAACAGCAGCTGCTCAGTAACCAATCAGCTTATCTGCAGATCTGTGTCTATTGCTGAATGTCTCCTCCTTAGCCTAGTTACAGAATGGCAAGTGCCCTGCTGGTGGCACTGCTGATACTCTAGAGTTGCTGGCCTCTGAACGGTGGCAATTCTTTTGGAGGTGGCACTACCTACTGGAGAGTCTCACATGATAATTAAAGGCCAGTCATCCGAAAAATTGAAGAGAGCCAGGATCTCAAA
This sequence comes from Chiloscyllium punctatum, assembly GCF_047496795.1. Classification (NCBI taxonomy): domain Eukaryota; kingdom Metazoa; phylum Chordata; class Chondrichthyes; order Orectolobiformes; family Hemiscylliidae; genus Chiloscyllium; species Chiloscyllium punctatum. The sequence continues at coordinate 106,774,942 of NC_092745.1, read as the reverse complement.
CAAAGTTGGGCTCATCCCTGACATTGCACTCAGGTAAAGAGCCCAATTCCAGCAGAGAAATGCAGCCAATTAACTCTGTCTTGCTTTCCCTGGATGTTGCCCAACCGGCATTTGTGATTTGTATTATTGTGGAAGCAGAACTGGAGGTAGTCTTGGGGAATGAAAGTAGTGAGTGGAGCTTGTTTCAGTGGAGGAGGTTTAGGGCAATACTGACCACAATTTTGTTATGTGCAGTTATACTAAATCTGCAGGTGACAACAGTTGGCACTATTTTGATTGAGCCAGCTGAATGTTAGTCACTGTAAGGTCTTCGGAAAAGATGTACAAGGATGTTGCAAGGGTTGGAGGATTTGAGCTATAGGGAGAGGTTGAATAGGCTGGGGCTGTTATCCCTGGAGCGTCGGAGGCTGAGGGGTGACCTTATAGAAGTTTATAAAATCATGAGGGGCATGGATAGGGTAAATAGACAAAGTATTTTCCCTTGGGTGGGAGAGTCCACAACTAGAGGGCATAGGTTTAGAGTGAGAGGGGAAAGATACAAAAGAGACCTATGGGGCAACTTTTTCATACAGAGGGTGGTACGTGTATGGAATGAGCTGCCAAATGAAGTGGTGGAGGCTAGTACAATTGCAACATTCAAAAGGCATGTGGGATGGGTATATGAATAGGAAGGGTTTGGAGGGATATGGGCCGGGTGCTGGCAGGTGGGACTAGATTGGGTTGGGATCTGGTTGGCATGGACAAGTTGGACCAAAGGGTCTGTTTCCATGCTATACATCTCTATGACTCAAAGATCAGGTTGCTGCAACCATTCTCCTTTTAGATTAGCATCTACAGGGCCTGCTTTATCTGGGAGAGGAAAACCATTAGATAGTCTAATGAGAAGACACTGTTTTCTGAAACAAGATGTAGTTCATTGTTTGGTAATAAACATGTACTAGTCATTTTGGCAGAAATTTTTTATCACTCACTTCTGGCATGTTGGTGTCTCTGGCTGGGCCAGCATTGTGATGGTGAACTTTAAGTGCCACTGTCCATTTGGTATAGGAAGACCCAAAATGCCATTAGTGAGGGAATTCCAGGACTTTGACCTACCGAGACTGAAGGAAAAGGTGATATACTGTATTTCCAAGTCAGGGTGCTGAGTGGTTTGGAGGGGAAATTGCAGGCAATGGTGTTCCAGTGTGTCTGCTACCTTGTCCTTAGATGAAAGTCATTGTACATTTGGAAGGTGCTGCTAAAGAAGCCTCACTGATTTATTGTAGGTGCATCTTCTAGGTTGTACACACCACTGCTACTGTGTACCAGTGCTGGAGGGAGTGGATGATGATTGACGTGGTGCTAGTCACATTGGCTGCTTTGTCCCGAATGGTTCCAAAGTTCTTGAATGTTGGAGCTGAACTCATCCAGTCAGGTGGGAAGTGTTCCACCACACTCCGAATTTATTCCTGATAGATGATCGATTGGTTTCAGGGGGTAAAGGGCAACGTACCCTTAAGGTTATTCACCCACAGCCATTCCGATGTTCTATGCATGACGATCAGTGTCAATTCCAGAAGTCCATAAGAAATAAGAAGAGGAGGAAACCATTCAGCCCCTTGAGTATTCTAGGATAATGGCCGATCTGACATTCCTCACATCCACTTTCTTACCTTTCTCCATAACCCTTGATTCCCATATGGAACAAAAATCTATTTATTTCAGCCTTAAATATACACTATGGCAAGGAGTTCCAAACGCTCACAACCCTCAGAAGAAATTCCTCATCATCTCAGTCTTAAACTGGCACCACTCTATTCTGGATCTAGATTTTCCTGCGAGGGGAAACATCCTTGTGGCATTGACCCTGTCAAGCCCCTTAAGAATTCGATATGTTTAAATAAGATCAACTCTCATCGTTCTGAACTCCAGTGGGTAGAGTCCCAACATGTTTAGGTTTTACTTATATGATAATCCCTCCATAACAGGGATCTTCCTGGTGAACCTTCACTGAACTGCCTCCAATAGAATGATATTTTTCCTTAAATATGGAGACCAAAACTGCTCAGAGTACTGCAGATGTGGTCCCACCAGTGCCTTGTACAGTTTCAGCAGGATTTCCATGAACTTATATTCCAACCCCCTTGAAATAAGGACCAACATTCCATTAGTCTTCCTGATTACCTGCAAGCCATCGTATGCCAGCTTTCTGTGTTTCTTGCAAAAGTTTTCCCAAGTCCCTTTGTGTTGCAGCTTTCTGCAGTTTCTCTCTATTTAAATAATACTCTCTGCTTCTGTTCTCCCTTCCAAAATGAATAATTTCACATTTTCCCACAGTATACTGTTCTGACACAGCGATGAACCCATCTGTCAATTAAACCAAACTTCCAGAAAAGCTCACCTCATCTCGTAACCTGTTAAAATGTAAGTGACAGAGAACTCCAAAATTCCACTATTTAAAGAAAATAATATCAATTTATTCTTTAACACTAAAAGTGAACATAAAATTACCACTATTCACAACTTGAAGCTCCCCTTTCTCTTAATTGCTTATTATCTGCCTCCAAATTTTAACAATATACTGTTCCAATAAAACATTTATTAAAATTAGATCAACTCAATTTCAAAACCATACAACAGCCATTGTCTTCGGTGTCTTTCGAGTCACAGTCATAGAGTTATAGACTATGGAAACAGACCGTTCGGTCCAACCCGTCCATGTCGACCGGATATCCCAACCCAATCTAGTCCCACCTGCCAGCACCCGGCCCATATCCCTCCAAACCCTCCCTTTTCATATACCCATCCAAATGCCTTTTAAATGTTGCAATTGTACCAGCCTCCACCACTTCCTCTGGCAGCTCATTCCATCCACGTACCACCCTCTGCACGAAAAAGTTGCCCCATAGGTCTCTTTTATATCTTTCCCTTCTCACCCTAAACCTATGCCCTCTAGTTCTGGACTCCCCAACTCCAGGGAAAAGACTTTGCTTATTTACCCTATCCATGCCCCTCATAATTTTGTAAATCTCTATAAGGTCACTCCTCAGCCTCCGACGCTCCAGGGAAAATAGCCCCATCCTGTTCAGCCTCTCCCTGTAGCTCAAGTCCTCCAACCCTGGCAACATCCTTGTAAATCTTTTCTGAACCCTTTCAAGTTTCACAACATCCCTGGATCATCGTGTTTTTAACTGTGTAAATATTGCATATGAAAAGGTACCTTTGATAGAGAGTGTTTCAATGTCTTGGGTCTCTCTCCATGGCAGTTACTCTGTCTGATTTCCAAAATGCCTGCCTTTTTTACATCCCCAGCATTGGATCGTCTCATTGTTGGCAAAACAATAAATTCAAACTCAATTGTCTTTTAGTATCCTGGGGCACAATGCAAACTGATTTGTTAAATTTGAATTGTTGTCAAAACAGCAATCAACTAAGGTATCTATTTCACAGCCAAATGTCATATATTTTCAATTTTCAAGTACACTCTGAGAATGCCCCTGTAAGCTCTCAGTGCAGAACAGCATTCAGTCTTTCTTAAAGGAACAGTATACGCCTTCAACTTCATAACACCTCCCCCCTTAAGAAAAAAATGAAACATCGTAATGAAAAGGTGGCTTCATTTCTTTTCTAATTCTTAATCCCATTACAATGAAATACATAGGTCATTAATCTCAGTTCATATTCGTTTCTGCACACACAAATATATATGATATTGAAATCTGTTCAGTCTTATCTATACTTTTTCCTTTAAATCAATGATAACACACCAGCTATCACATTTGTATGACCCACAACATGTACAATGGTAAATTAAAAATCTTTAACATAAGACCCAATGAAATAGTCTCATATTTTGTCTTTAAATCATCGCAAGAATGTAAGAAGATTGTGGTCCATGTATAAAATTGTCTCCGACACATCATTTGTCAAATAAACTTTAAACTGTTGTAAGGCCAGTACCAAACTCAATAATTCTTTTTCATTGGTAGAGTATTTTCTCTGGTGGGTATTGAGTTTCTTGGAAAAGTAGCCAATTGGCTATTCAATTTCTTCATCAGCTTCCTGTGGCAATACAGCTCCAACATGAAAATCGTTTGCATTGATTGCAACTTCAAAGGTTTTCAAAAACTTTGGTGCAGTGGTTAATACTACTGTTAAATCATCAAATGCCTCCTGGCATTGTTCTGTCCAGCAAAATGTTGTGCTCTTCTTTAGTAAATCTGTTAGCAGTCCCACCACACTGCTGAAGTTTGAAACGAATCTTGAATCTGCTTGGTCCCAAAAATTGAAGTACCTCTTCCTTCAAGGATGGTCGTGAAAATTCCTTAATGGCCTTCGTCCTTGTGATCCTTGGGGTTAGCCTTCTATGACTAATGTTATAGCCCAAGCACATCAGCTCTGCCTTTGCGAATTCTGTTTTCTTTAAGTTTTGCTTCTCATGGGCATTCGAAGCGCTCTGCCAACTGTACCATGTGATTTTTTCATGACTCGTTAATGATCACTACATCATCCAGATAAACTGCACAGTTTGTGAACCCAACCACAACTCTGTTTATGAGTCTTTGGAATGAGACTGGTGTGTTCTTCATTCCAAAAGGCATCACTTTGAATTAATATAGTCCATTTGGGGTTATGAACGCAGAAACATCTTTAAGTCCAACTTTGTGATGTAACTGGCTTGTCCTATTTTCTCTATACAGTCCTCCAATCTTGGTATTGGCAATGAGTCCAATTTTGTTACAGCGTTGACCTTCCGATAGTCCACACAAAATCATTGAGTCCCATCAGGTTTGAGAATTACACAATCAGCTACCTCCACTCATCCCATTTGGTTATAAGATATCTTCATTGAGTATCACCTCCACTTCCTTCTGGACCTGTGCAGCTTTGAAAGGATTAAGTCTGTAGGGGTGTTGTTTTATCGGAACAGTATTCCCTACTTCCACCTCATGTACAATAGCACTAGTCTTCCCCATCTTATTCCTGCAAATGCCATAATACTGCTGCAACAAACCTTTCAACTGGGATCTTTGTTCCTGAGACAGTTAGTTCACTAACCTATCCCACTCCTCAAGGACTTCCTCATTGTTTAACATATTTTGAGACATTTCAAACTCCACAACATCTGGATTTGATTCTTCACTCTGTGGGGCATTAATTCATTCTCCAGTTTCCTGTCTCTATTATAATACGGTTTCAACATATTCACATGACATACCCTATACCATTTTTCTTCTGTGCGGCATCTTTACAGATAGTTTACCTGACTTGACTTTTTCTCAATTTTTCAAGGACCACTAAAACTGGCTTTGATGAGATCTCCTACCACTGGTAACAATGCTAATATGTCTGTTATCTCCCAGACTTGAGTTGGCACTCCGACATGATCTTACAAAGGGGAACGCTAAATTTCTGTCTATCTATTTCACAAATTATCACTCTCTTGGGTAACATGCCAGAAATAGTGTAAATATGTTCATTTCTTACTATTAGAGACTGATTAGATCACATATCTCTCAAAATTATGACTCATTTCCCTTCTCCAGCTGCTCGTTCTGAGTAAACTTTATCCACAAAGGTGAAGTTTTTATGGAGATTGGGCACTAACTCTGTACTCAGCCCAGGTCGAGGTTGTGCACTCTCCTACAGATCCTTGACTTTTCCTTTACTATTTTCACTAATGCCACTGGTTTAGCCTCTTTTACCACATCTTTTCCCACAGTGCCTTTCTTTAACCACCAGCACTGTGGCTTGATGTGTCCCACCGTCTGGCAGTGAAAACACCTTTTCCCAGTGCCCTTCTTAAACCACCAGTGTGTTCCACTCCATTACAGTGAAAACACTTGAGGCCTTTCACCTCCTTTCCACCCTCTTGGGCTTTTTTTTTCCACGTGTGGTCAACTGTTACCAGTGTGCTCTATTCTTTGTTTTGTAGTGTAGGATCTCACCTTCTCCCAATTTCTATCCCTCACGGGGTAAAATTTTTGCCAGAAGCTAAATTTTTCCTTATGCACCAATCTGCCACCTCTGCCACGCATCTCACTTCTTGAGCTTTCTGTTCATCCACATGAATTCTTACCATCTCTGAAAGTGAATTTTTAAACTCCTCCAAGCAGAATAATCTCTCTGAGAGCTTCATAGGTCTTATCTATTTTTAAGGCCTGCACCCATCTATCAAAATTACTATGTTTAATTCTTTCAAACTCAGCATAAGTCTGACCTGGTTCCTTCTTTATGTTCCTGAACCGCTGTCTATATGTTTCTGGTACCAATTCATAAGCACTTAAAACAGCCTGATTGACCTCTTCATAATCTCTTCACCCCATATCTGACAGTGCTGCAAATACCTCACTAGCTCTGCCTACCAGCTTAGTCTGAACTAGCATTATCCGCGAGTTCTCTGACCACTCTATTGGCCTAGCCAACTTTTCAAATGAAATAAAGAAGGCTTTGACATCTTTCTCATCAAAATGCGGCAATGTTTTAACATATTTGTGTATATCACTACCGTCTCTCTTCATCTCCATCTGTTAACTTGACTTTCCTGACTAATTCACAACTTCTTAAATTCAAATTCTCTCTCCCTTTCTCTTTCTTCTTTCTCTCTGTCTTTCTCTTTCTTCGCTCTCTCTTTGCTCAGCTAAGAACCTTCTCTCTTTCTTTTTCCTCTCTCTCTTTTCCTTCTTTCTATCTTTCTCTTTATTTTTCTCTTTCTTCTCTCTCTCTTTCTTTTCTCATGGTTCTTCTTTCCTTTTCTTTATCATCTAACTCCATTTGCCCCAATTGCAAATAAACTTTTTCTAAGTCTACTGCACTTGTCTGTTTCTCTGATACATCTAAGTGTTTGACCAACAATTTCAGCTCTCCATTTGTCCCTGGTTAAACCCAATTCTAATCTATTTACTAATTTGAAAAGTATGTCCTTCCCATGTATTTCTAAACTTTCTTGGCAAATTTGGAATGGATCTTCAAACCCCAGAACCACTTGAGCAATGTTAACAGCAATTTTCCTCACTTTTCATTTAAGCAACCACAAGTAACCGAAAAGAAACAAATTGTATCCCCTACATTTTAATTAATGATTTCGGTCACTAATCAACGAGTGGTTAAATCTGCTGGGATCTTGTGTACCCCAAATCTATTCAAATCTTTCCAAATCTCAGACTAGATCTGTTCAAACCTGTTCAAATCTCAACCTGAACCCCTAAACTGTTACAACATGGCAGTGAACCTCTCGGTAAAAACAATGACTGCAGATGCTGGAAACCAGAGTCTAGATTAGAGTGGTGCTGGAAAAACACAGCAGGTCAGGCAGCATTCAAGGAGCAGGAAAATCGACATTTCGGGCAAAAGCCTTTCATTAGGAATACAGCCAGAAAAGCTCACCTCACCTCATAAACTGTTAAAATATGAGTGACAGAGAATTCGCATATCCCACTATTTAAAGAAAATAAATCAATAAATTCTATTACTCTAAAAGTGAACATTAAACAACAACTATTCACAATCCTAAGCCCTCTTTCATTTAACTGCATATTGACTGCCTCTAACTCTATAACAATGTACTGTTCCAATAAAATATTTATTAAAATTACATCAACTTAATTTCAAAACCATAGATCGGCTGTCGTCTTTGGTGCCTTTCTTATTCTGGCTGAATATCTCCCTGGATTGTCTTCTTTCTTTTTACTGTGTAGATGTTTTATATGAAAATGTATCTTTGATAGAGAGCGTCTCAATCTCTTGGATCTCTCTGACCATGGCATTTGCTCTGTCTGATTTTCTAAATGTCTGTTTTTTATATCCCCAACATTGGATCATCTCATTGATTCGATGTTGGCAAAACGATAAATTCAAACTTGATTAGGTTTTAGTACCCTGGGGCATAATTTAAACTGATTGGTTAAATTCAAATTATAATGCTACAACTAACTCAGGTATCTATTTCAAAAGTTAGATATTTTCAATTTTCCAGTACACTCTGAGACTGCTTTTGTAAGCTTTCAGTGCAGAACAGCATTCACTCTTTCTTAAAGGTACAATACATGCCTTCAACTTCATAACAATACTACATTTACCAACATTTTTCCCACTGATTTAACCTAAGAATATCTCTCTGTAAGTTGTTTGAATCCCCTTCACAACTTGCCTTTTCACCTATTTTTGTGTCATCTGCAAGTTTGGCTCCAGTACTTTCACTTCTTTCCTCCAAGTCATTAAGTTGCTGCTGTGCTCAAGTCTGAGGCCTGAGCAGCTAATAAGAAAGATAGAGGGAATACTGGTCTTGACGTGAGTTATTCACTTCAGGATTCCTAGCATCTAATCAATCCTTGTGGCTATATTATCTCTATGAATATTTCTGTTCAGTTTGTGGTCAATGATAACCATCAGGATGTTGATAGCGGGGGATTCAATGTTGAATGTCACTGCCATTAAATGCCAAGGGACAAAGGTTAAATTCTCTCTTAGTCAAGATGGCCACGGCCTGGCATTTGTGTGATTTAAATGTTAGTTGCCACTTTTCAGCCTGAGCTTGGATAATGTCCAGGTCTTATCAGATCTCATTGAATTGCAGAACAATCTTGATGGGATGAATGGCTGATATTTGCTACTGCATTCTATGTTCTTAGAAACAACAGAGCTGAAAAATGTGTTGCTGGAAAAGCGCAGCAGGTCAGGCAGCATCCAAGGAGCAGGAGAATCGGCATTTCGGGCATAAGCCCTTCCGTCGATTCTCCTGCTCCTTGGATGCTGCCTGACTTGCTGCGCTTTTCCAGTAACATATTTTTCAGCTCTGATCTCCAGCATCTGCAGTCCTCACTTTCTCCTCTTAGAAACAACAGACCCTCCTGAAACATAAATAGCCTTATAAAATCTATGGTATTGTTAAAAGTGAGATGAATTCTTATTCAGGCTAAACACAAATCAAAATTCTCCCCAAGGAGAAATGGCATTTATCCTAGAGGCCTTAAAAGTACGAAGACTTAAATCTGTGAAGCAGTGACAATCATTACATGAGAATCATTGGACACAGGGGAGTGTCAGTAAATTGGAAAGACACTAATTGATGCTCATGTTCAAAAGCAGAAGCAAAACGTACAATGACAACTACAAACCCATTAGTCTTGCATACTTTCCAAGTATCATAATAGAATCAAAAATAGAGTGGTTCCTACTTCAACCGAGTCCTGTTTCAACTACAATTTTGCTATTCATATGTCTCCAGAAGATTATTGTATTCCCTTTACACTAGCTACCTATCTATCCTCATATTCTCTTTTCACTTCTCTTACTTATTTTTTCACATTCCCTCTTAATTTTCTGTACTTAACCAGATTCACTCTTGTAGTATCTGCCTGAATTTATCAAATGCACCTTCTGGGTGCTACAACTTCCTCTGAATCTCTTTCACCATTTCGGTACCTATGACTTTGATAATCCTCCCATGGAACATATCTAGAATTGACCTTGAACATCTCTACTTTAAAGGCAGCCCAATGCTCCTCATAGTTTTGATGACAATCTTTGACTCCAAGTTGCTTTGGCCAGTTCCATTCTTATTGAAATTGGCCCTCCACCAGTTACAGATACCTATTTTCACTCTTGATTGTACCTTTGAGGCAAAGGTGACACGCAAATTGTTCTTTTGCATAGCTGGCCATTTTTAAAAGCCTTTCATGAGATATGTTGGCTTTGGCCTCATTTATTGCCCTTATGACTTCTGGCTCCTAAACATCCTTACTCACATGTGTTCCACTTGCCCCACCCCATTCCCCAGAACCAGATCCAGCAATCATAGAATCTCTACAGTGTGGAAGCAGGTCACTCAGCCCATCAAGTCCACACTGACAGTCCAAACAGTCCCACTCAGATCCACCTCATCTACCTTACTCCTGTAATTCTGCATTTCTCCTGGCCAATCCACCTAACCCCCATCTTTGTGACTGTGGGAGGAAAACTATGCAGGCATAGGTAGAACGTGCCGACTCCACACTGAGACACGCCTGAGGCTGGAATTGAACCTGAGTCCCTGGCACTGTGCGTCAGCAGTGCTAACTGCTCAGCCACCATGCTGCCCCAACAATGCTTCCTTCCCTGTTATGCGAGAAATTTAATTGATATCGAAATTGCTGCTGAAGTTTAAAAACTCTTTTGCTCCTTTACCATTACATTACTAGTATGCCAATCTACATTAAGTTAATTATTCCTATGCCCCCCACCCCCCATTATAACTACTCCATTGTTTTTGCACCTTACGGTTTCCTTGCAATGTAATTCTCTGTGTCTTTCCTGATAGTTGGTAGCCTCTAGAATAGTTGTAGTAATACAATAGTTGTTCCTTCTTGTGACCTCTTGAAGACACTTCTTTTCTCTAATACTGTAATATTATCCTTAATCCTTACATCAACTCCTTCCAACTTTGTTTCCAAACATTTTTTTTTGTGGGATATGCACATTGCTGGCAAGGACAGTATTTTTATCCATTCCTAATTGCCCTTGAATTTAGTGTCTTACTAAGCAATTTCAAAGAACAGTTAAGAATGATATGTGACAATGTCTGGAATCACATGTAGGCCAGATCACATAAAAACAACAGATCGCTGTTGGGTGCAGGACAATGGCAGGGGTGGCACAGTGGGTCTGTGGTTAGCCCGGGCTTGACTCCAGCCACAGGCAACTGTTTGAGTGGAGTTTGCACATTCTCCCCGTGTCTATGTGGGTTTCCTCCGGGTGCTCCAGTTTCCTCCCACAGTCCAAAGATGCACAGTTAGGTGATTTGGCCATGATAAATTGCCTGTAGTGTTCAGCGATGTGTAGGTTAGGTGCATTAGTTAGGAGTAAACATAGAGGAATGAGTCTGAGTGGGTTACTCTTCATAGGGTCAGAGTGGACTTGTTGGGACAAAAGGCCTGTTTCCACACTGTAGGGATTCTATGGTTGCCTTGTCTTAAGCACCTTAGTGAACCGGATAGCTTTTTACAAAGGCTGATGATGGTATCATGGTTACTATTACTGAGACGGTCTTTATTTTCCACGTTTATTAATTCAACTAAATTTCCACTAGATGCCACAATGGGATTTGAACCCACATCCTCAGAGCATTCTCCTGGACCTCTAGAATTATCAGATCAGCAAAACTATCAGAACACCACAATGTCATCTTATTCATGAATATTAAGCATCTCATCCTGCCCTTCCTGCCTTGCTTGGTTATCACTCCAACACCATGTTCCCACTCAGTTTTCTGCACCCAGAGTTAACCAATCTTATTGATCATAATCCACATATTCATGTAGATGAACAAAAACACAATTTAGGCATTATTGGATTCACTCTTACCCCCACCTTGCTATTGCTTATTTTAGTACTACTTGTGCTATACATGGCAAGGAAAATCAAATAGGTGAAAGTTATGAAATTAGCAAGGTTGTGGATGTTTTGGAGAGGGTACAGAAAAATTTTACCAGGTTGTTGCCTGGTATGGAGGATTTTAGCTGTGAAAAAAGGTTGGTTAGATTGGGTTTGTTTCCTTAGAATGCAGGAGGTTGAGGTGCAACCTAATAGAACTTTATAAGTTTGTGCATGGAATGGATAGAGTGGAAAGTATGGGGCTGTTTCCCAGGGTGGAGGGTTCAATTACTAGGCGACACAGGTTCAAGGTGCTAGGAGGATAGTTTAAAAGCAATGTGTGAGGCAATTTTTTCACACCAAGCATGTTGAGTACTTGGAACATATTTCCAGAAGAGGTGGTGGAAGCAGACACAATAGCAGCATCCAAGAATCACCTTGGACGAATACACAAATGGGAAAGGAATAGAGGAATACAGATCCTGTAGGTGAAGACAGTTTTAGTATGGGAGGGCAAAATGTGTCAGCACAGTCTTGGAGGGCCAAAGGGCTTGTTCCTGTACTGCATTGCTCTTTGTTCTTTGTTCTAAGGATGAAGCTGGAAGAGATACAAGGAGTTTCATTGATTTTATGTTAAACTCATTCAGCCAACCACAGCGAAACAATTAGCAGATGCAAAGTAATGTTGAACTATATTGCCAAAACAAATGAATTCAAGTCAGAGGAGGTAACACTGAAATCTTGTGCTCTATTCAGACTACACCTTGAATTCTGTGCCCAGTTCTGGTTGCCAAGAAACAAGGGAAATATACAAGGACTGGAGGCAATGCACAGCAGAGTCATGACAATCATCCCTAATGTTAGTGTTCTAAATGCTGAAGAAAGGCTTCAAAATTTGGGCCTTTCATCCTTGAGAGTAGGTGGTGATCGCAAAGAGGTATATAAGATTAAGAGTATAGAAATCATTAACTTGAAGATTGCTTTAAATTGAACAGTGGGAATAGAACTAAGGGACACAGGTTCCAATTCACAACAGGCAATTTTATGAGTCAGAACATGAAACTTTTCTTCAGACAAAGAATCATTAATCTGTAGAATACATATCCAGATAAGTAACTGCAGGCAAAGGTTCTGGAATAATTTAAGAAACAATTGGATACTACAATTAAGATCAATCAAGGGGACTTGCTCATCCATAATTATTTTATGTTCTTAAGAGGGAGAGAGGTCTCAAAAATACTGATTTCACTGATTGTAATAATTCTAGGGAAGTGAGGGGTGCTCACAATTGAGGAGAGCAACTCCACAACTTGACAAAAGGTCATTTGAACATGTGAAAATGATTGAAATTATGTCTAATACAGTTAGTTCCTATCTTTAAAGCTTTCTGCTCATTTTGTAATCTTCCTTCTTACTTACCCCAATTATTATTGCTATGCTTATTCCAGAGGACAGGGTGTTTAAGCAAGGCATAACCAAAGTTGACATATTGCCACTGATTTGTCACTTACGTGTGTAAATGAGTCGACTTTTAATCAATTCAAGCATATGCAAACATCCCATATGAACATTTTAGGTCATGTTTTCTCATAAAAATGTGTGAACCACAACAGTAAGCTTCATATTCCCATGCACTAATATATAACCAGCCATGCATAAAAGATAAGGTAAATGTATACAAATTAATCACTCGACGACAAATAGTAAGCTGCTTAACTCTTGTTAATATAACGGTTTAAAACCCAGAAGCAATCAACTGCGCAAAATAGATTTCAATCCCATATGGGTATAATTTCAAACTTTTCATTCACCTCAATGGAAAGCATGACAAGGCCAGGTGCTAACGGGCAGATGATATCCGCCCTCAAGATAAAAATTAAATTGTTGCATTCAGTTGTTCCATTGTTTAGTGATTGATTGTGTATGTCTGTTGACTGCACACTATGCCATGTGCTGTGAAGCTAATCTGTAGGTGTGGTTCAAGAGAAACAGGCACATACAGCAAACTAAGGAACTCAGTCCTTCAAAACCATTTTCACTCCTATTTACACATAGGACCTGGTCACCTCTGCATATCTCCAAAGTTCAAAATGCAACAGTAATCACAAAATCCCTATAGTGTGGACGCAGGCCATTTGGCCCATTGAAATCACATCAACCCTCTGAAGAGTTCCCCACCCAGACCCACCCCCCATGCTATCCTTGTAACCCTGCATTTCCCATGGCTTATCCACCTAGTCTGCACAACCCTGGACACTGCAGGACAATTTCGCATGGCCAATCCACCTAACCTGCACATCATTGGACTGTGGGAGGAAACCCACACAAGACACCAGGTGAACATGTAAACTCTATACAGACAGTTGCCTGAGAGTGGAATCACATCCAGATCACTGGCACTATGGGACAGCAGTGTTAACCATTGAGTCACCATGCCACTCCAATAATAATGTCACATTTTAAGAAGAAATAGCTGTCAATGTTGTTCCAACAGAACATGTAAACAAGAATCACAACAGAAGAAATACAAGTACCTCATTGCACTGAAATTATGAATTAAAATGGTGCAAACATTGTCTATGTGTTATGATCCCAGCTGACACTATTACTGGACAAGTTGGATCTGGCTTGACAGATTTTTCTGTGGGGTTTAACATTAGACTCTCACCTGAAATACGAACACAGAATTGCAGACTTGATCGTGAAAGCAAAACAGAAGCAAATTATGCAAAAGAAATTAAGAGTAAAATAGAATAAATCAAACTAAATATAACACAAGTTTAAAGTTTTAAACAATATGGAAAAAATATAATCCCATTAATACCAAAAGAACTCCTTTACAATATTTACACCAGAGGGACTTACTTTCTTTATCACCCTTGAGATATTAATACAACTGTGGCTTCAACTCCCAGTTGAGAGGATCTGATCGCCCCTTCCTGAAGCCTTCGTACAACTGTTTTTCAACTTTCCCAGCATCGAATAGCCTCTTCAGGGTTTTAGCTAAATATCTCTGGTCTGGAACCTTTACTAACTACCTTAGTCAGCAGGAACATAATTTTAACAACTCAAAATTAATCCCTTTCCCGGGAGTAATTCATTTGCAATCAGCTTAGTTGAGAACACTCCAGAGCTCTCCAAACTGAAATGAATAAAAGCCTATTTCTAAACTCTGGATGTTTTTCCTAATCAAAATAAATTAACTCAATCCTTGATCTTCTAAACTGTAGCCCAATGCACAATGTTTAACTTATTCACTCATAGAATGTTCCCAATGTAAACAACACTCATTATTCCCCAGAAAATATTTCTTTCACACACTGTATTTTACACTCATTTAAAATTACAAAAATACTTACAAGTTAATCATTAAACACCTTCAGACACACATAACTAATATTCCATTAGCTTAAAATTTAAACTCAGAAATAAATGATATTTAAACATATATAATCACACACTGTTCATCAAAAATTATCATACAGTTAAAACATGTGACAAAATACAAACAATATGATGGCATAATAATAGGTGCCCCGAATGCACAAAGTCCCAGTCAATATTATCATGGCTGAATCATTTTCATTCACTTCCTCCAAAATATTTTATGAAACATTTCCCTCATTTTAATATTTGCTTTTATGGAGTAAGGGCAATGGTGGAATACTCACATTTCTTGAGTATTCCAAGTATTGTCACAAGTGGGTATTTAGTATCAGTCTCTGTCTTGCTCTTTATTGAATCAACGTAGTGATCATACACAAATCATGACTCACACATTTGGCAGTGTCCAGTACAACCAGACATTTATTAATGTTACAGGAGATTGATCAAATTAGCTACCTACTGGTACTTGGACTGGAAAATGGTTTAGCAGAATCATTCATTAATTCTGTTAAGAAAAATACCAAAGAACTGCGGAAGCTGGAAATCACAAACAGAATCTGAAATTAGTGGAAAAACTCAGCAGGTCCAGCAGCATTAGTGTAGGGAAAGCAGAGTAAATGTTTTGGGTCCAGTGACCCATTTGCTGTGCAGAACCTCAGGACAACCAATACACACCAAGGCAGTGGTTTGATATGAAGCTGCCTGGGCCTCAAGAAATTTTGTGATTAATTCAGGATGCTTGGTGTATCCAGGGCATGAGTATCATAACACCATGGGGAGGTAGCAGTCTGGGTGGTATTATCACTGGATAATTCAGAGACTCAGGTAATGTTCTGTGGATCCATGTTCAAGTCCCACCATAGTGGAATTCAATAAAAGTCTGGAATTAAGAGTCTAATTAGATAATTCAAAATCTAATGATGACTATGAAACCATTGATGATAGTCAGAAGAACCCACCTGGTTCACTCATGTCCATTCGGGAAGGAAACTGCCATCTTTACCTGGTCTGGCCTACCTTTGACACCAGACCAACAGCAATGAGGTTGATTTTTAGCTGTTCTCCAGGCAAGTAAGGATGGACAATAAATGCTGCCCTAGCCAGTTTTGCCCTCATCCCATGAATGAATTTTAAAAACTACTTGTTAGATATACTCCTCTGAGCAAGGAGCTGCTGTGATTGGGAAACACCTCCATCGTTTCTCTTGAGGTTCCAAATCCAGACCTCCAGCCTTTCACCTATTTGGGCCTTGAAATCCATGATGAGGCCGCCACCCTCTCCAGTTCACCTTCAGATCCTTGTCCTTACATGTCTCAGCCTCTAATTCCCCTCTCACAGGATCCCAGTATACTCCCCAAGCCAGGTCACAGGGTCACTTACCTCATCTCTCACCACTGAAACATTCAACATTTTAGAATATTCCCCCACATCTAGTTCTGATTTCCAGTCAGGATAGACACACTGTCTAGCCATTGATCATTCCTTTCTTCCCATCAGTCAACCCACTTCCCTCCCAACCTGTCTGGCTTGCTTGTATTCAATCACCTTCTTTTCCCAGGAACACCCACTACATGCCCACCAATCAACCCTATCAACTCAATCAATCTACCTACCATTTTTCCTGAGAGTTGGCCTTCCCTCTCCCCAACCCTGTATCTCTACCCCAAAACCTCACACCTCTGAGTGTAGACTTCCAGCCTCCTCTCACCCCACCCCACCCCACCACACCACACAGCCTGAAAGGTAGATTGTCTCTGAGGCTTTCTTGCAGGTGGGAAAACGTCATCAAGTTAAAACTCAACAGCATGTGGAGAAATTAAAACCCTCTGGTTAACTATCACTTTCCAGACCCCAACAGCCAGTATTGTAAAATTCAGGTATCCCTTTCTCAATCAGTCTTTGATTTCCTTTTTATTTACTCAATTTATTTCACAGTCATAGAGTCATAGAGATGTAAAGCACAGAAACAGAGCCTTCGGTCCAACTCGTCCATACTGATCAGATATCCCAACACAATCTGGTCCCACCTGCCATCACCTGCCCCATAGCCCTCCAAACCCTTCCTATTCATATACCCATCCAGATGCCTTTTAAATGTTGCAATTGTACCAGCCTCCACCACATCCTCTGGCAGCTCATTCCATATACGTACCGCCCTCTGCGTGAAAATGTTGCCCTTAGGTCTCTTTTATATTTTTCCCCTCTCACCCTAAACCTATGCCCTCTAGTTCTGGACTCCCCAACCCCAGGGAAAAGACTTTATTTATCTTATCCATGCTCCTCATGATTTTATAAACCTCTATAAGGTCACCCCTCAGCTTCTGCTCTGCACAGAGCACCTTCAAGTTGAAATTTGGCGAAAAAGTCTAACCAATAGCTTTTGCCATCATTTGCCTTTCTCAGGGAAGATCTGGTCCAGCTTTGCCCAGGCTGGGTGACTTCATACTCAGATGATGGTCTTTGCAAGGAAAATTTTAGAGGCTAGACAGGTGGAGCCATACAGCTGGAATACCAGGATCCCACTGCAAATGCCCCCCTGTCCTGCCTGTACATTTGTGTCATTGACTCTCAGGAATTACCACTTCGGTTTTCAGAGGATTAAGATGTTGTGAGCTTAGGGATTTATAGGTTGCAGAGCCAAGATAGCCAGAGTTATACATGAATATTAAACTAATGGGGACAGGAAACTAATGAAACCAACACCAACACATTTTCCGCCCATCTCTCTGAAACCCCTGACCCCCAACCCTGCCAAGGGGTGTTTAAAAACTAACCCTAATGCCTTCCTATTTTGCACATACTGGATCCTCTGTTACTGTTCTCTTGTATGTTCTCCCTTTGCCTGGCATGTGATTAGAGTATTAAATTAATTGTTTTGATATACTTTACAGTCTATACCTTCCATCTAAGCACTTAAGGTTCCCTAAACCTTCTAGCATTACACTTTCAAGTATGGCTCATCACTTCCAAAGACTTTCTTTAAAAGCTTTCTCAAGACTTGAAAAACCTTTTCATTTGGTTAAACAGAATCTGATCTTAAATACCTTTAAGTATCTCAAAGGAAATCCATTTAAATTGATGTGATTCAATCAATGTGACCAATTCACCCACATGGATCACTTTCAAAGATGCTATTCAACCAAACAGATAAATCAGAAACTGCAATTATCAAATTTTTAAATAGTTTGACCAAAGCTATACTTCTGATTATCTCTCCATCCATTTCCTGCAGTTGTTAAATCACAAGCAGAGAAAACCTCCTGGTCTGGCTCCCCTTCAGGGCCTTGCTGATGACACTAACCCAGGACCATCTTAGTAATATTAGAGTGTGTGTGTATGTGCGTGTGTGAGTGAGAGAGATACCTGTCTGTGTGCCTGTGCTTAAGTAAACTACAGTTTCTGTTTCATCAAGCACAAATACTCTCCTTTAGCAGGGCATAACTAGCAGAAAATTTAAACATAAATAATATAGAGAGCTTATCAAATTGAACAATAATAGACGTCATTAACTATGTACTCCGCAGAGCAGTGGACACCAGCTACAGGAGAACTCACTTGTACCTGAAAATACTGAATATTTCTCCTTCAGCATCACTTGGGTACAGCCTGTGAAAAAGAGGCAGGCAGTAATAGAATCCATGCCAATAAGGGTGTGTGCAGCTTATTGATCATTCAAGAATATTCCAGAATGTGACAATATTCTACAGGCATGACCTCTTTGGAATTGACTTTTGTCAGTACTGTGGTCATGGACTAGAGGAACTCAAAGAATGGAGGCAGAGGCACCAGGTGGAATCGAACATTTTCCTGCTGCAATGGTATATTCTCTGGGGCTGGAAACCTCAGTGGCTGACTGATGAGCACTCAATTAAACCAAGTAATTGAACAGTTATCCCAACTCAATTCCATTTTACTGGTTCTGGAGGTGTCACAGACCCTTGGGCAGATCGCCTGCAAAGCAATGGGGATCTCTCAGAGGCTTCCTCAACGGGGTCCCTCTGTGTCCATAGCATCATATCCGAATGCAATGGCCACCCATGATGGCTCTGACGCAACCTGCTGGAAAGCCCACCCTCCAATCACTGGGACCTGGCTGCTTTGCCTAGGCCCATTAAGTTTAAAGGCCTTACCTTTGTCTGTATGAGCACTGTAACTTGAAGGAGTCCTCCTCTTCTTCCTATAGTCTCAGCACTGACCATCTCCAGCAGAAACACTGTCTTCAGGTTGACATGGTACTGGAGTTCTGACTGGGCCAGGAATTCTAAGAGACAGCTCTCTGTCTTCAATCAATAATGAGGACTGTTAGGTAATCATTGGTAAAATACTACTCAGGGCTTCATCATCAATCTACACTGCTACAGGAAAACCTGGGCTTTAATAAAATTCTATCCTTTATCCCTCACATACAACTAAATCAGACTCTCTTATCTCAGTAGCAGCAGCATTCTAAATGGAGTCTGTAACACCAATCTCCTGGAAACCAATTCAAACAACTGACAGTATCAAACCAGTTTCCATGCTGCTGTTAATCAGGATCAGTGTAAATCAAGTATTTACCATTTTGTTCCCCATTTTTCACTCTATCTTTGAGGTCTACCAAAAGCTTTTCCTAAATGATAGTTTATTGCACTATCACACTGCTATACCACTGGACCATGGCTCCTACACAGGGGTTAATCATCACCTCACTCACCTCCCTCTACCCAATCTCCATCAAATTTAAGGTCACATATTTCTAACACAGCTTTCTCATAGGTAATTAGCACGCTCTTCTCATGTGAATCACACCAGTTCAATTTCTCCCCATTATTGATTTGTACCTCTGAGCTGATATTCTCAAAAGATTTGCTCATCCAAAGGTTGTTAAAATTAGTTGTCTCAGCCAACTCATATTTTTGCTGTGTCATTGTCATTACTGCTGGCCTGCGCTGACTGTGCGCTCTCAGCTGGCACCAACTCCCCACTAATAACCTGTCCCTTCTCATACCTTCCTGAACCAATCAATGTTACACATGCTCCACAATCACTCTCCTCCCCACTCTAAAGAAAGGGTCGGTTTCTGTATTCTTGACTGGGATCAGCAGAACAACATTAAACTCTTCAAAGCAGTTACAACACTTTTGCTTATGTTGTCACATCCAAAGTTTTAAAAGATGTGCCTGTAGAGAGAGTGAATGGCCTTGATTCTAGAATAATCTCTGTAGCTTTAGAAAGTAGCAAATGTAGCCCTGCTATCAAAGAAGAGGGAGATAGAGAACAAGAGACTATAGGCTAATTAGACTAACATTCTGGATTAGTGGTGCTGGAAGAGCACAGCAGTTCAGGCAGCATCCTGCTCTGCTCTTCCAGCACCACTAATCCAGAATCTGGTTTCCAGCATCTGCAGTCATTGTTTTTACCTAGTTAGACTAACATCACTAATAATGAAAATGTTTGAACCTATTGTGTGGGCTGTGTTATTAGGGCACATAGAAAAATGTAAATGATGAGGAAGAGTCAAAATGGAATTTGTTAAAATTTGGTGAAATTGTGTTTACCAAACTGGTAGAGGTTTTTTGAGACTATAACTAATACAGTGATAATTGTGTGGATGTAGAATATTTGAATTTTAAAAAAATGTTCTCTGAGGTGGTACAGAAAAGGTCAGGTCTGATAGGAATGGGAATAATATATCAGAATGGATGGAATATTGGATAACAGACATAAACCTGAATAAATGAGTAATTTCAGTGCTGGCCTGCCTAGTCTTTGTGTCTTAGTTGTGTTTAATTTATATTCATGATGGATGAGGAAACTGAGTTTTCAAAGTTGGGTGGAAAAGGAAGCTGTGAGAAGGAGGTGAAGAGGCTGCAAAAGAATATTAACAGGTTGAGTGACTGAGCAAGAATGTGGTAATGGAATATACAATGGAGAAGCATGAAGTTATCCACTTGAAGGGAAAACAGAAAAGCAAAATTGCTTTTTAAATATGGGAGATATTGGTATTTGATGAGACAATAAAGGCCTTGTGCAAGGATAACAGAAATTTAGCTTGCAATATAAAGCAGGTGATTATGAAAACAAATGATGCATTAGTCCTTATGACAAAGGACTTGGTGGAGACGATTAAAGAAACATTTCTACAGTCATCAATGGGAAACTCCATTTTAAAATATTCACCATTGATCTGCAGTACCTGTCACAGCTGCAGACAACACCATGGTTAGCATTTACACTGCTGAGTTGTTGTCACATGGCAATATCTCTAACCGTTCTGGGCCCACGGTACAATGCACTTTTCTAACACAAAGGCACAGATGCCTGCACATGAACAGAAGTTGGGAGTCCTTATCACTTAGTTTCTGTGAAGAGCTGAATGTTAAACTCTTTGAGTAGACAAATAGTCAAAAGAAAAACTCTTTCATGCAGTGACCAGACCCTCACTTTTTTTTTATTCCTCTCCCTACACCTCTACCTTTCTCCAATTCCAGTCCTAATGCCTATGGAGATACCATGAAGATCACCCCTATTTACCCTCCAAAAGGGTTGTAAGCAGCCAATTATGTGTGTGTGATTATCCAAAGACAGTCTGGCCATCATCTCAGTCAGGGACCAAAAGCCAATAAATTACAACTGGACCAGTATCTTGTGAATGCATATTTTTCATTTTTAATATTTGGCCATTGCTGCCTCCCTCTACTGTTATTCAGTAATTGTGTATGTGGATTTTGAGTGCATGTGTTGCATTTCAGGAATTGTATGAACTATTTTATTTTTTAATCCAGGTCGGTTTCAGAACAGAACAAAATTGAACTCATACTTTCTAAAAAGCTTAAGAAACCTTGTCTGGCTAATCCCTTATAACCAGCACATAAATTGTTAACTGCATGCATTGAATCAGCATGTCCACCTTTCAAATTTTAAACGTACCTGATACAATCAAACGAAGAGAAAAATGCAGGAAACTCGCAGGAAACATTTATCCTCACCTGGTATATCTGAACTCAAGGCAGAAATGTAACATTCTTTGATTATAGACAACATTTGAAAATCACTCCAGCTGCAATTTTGCAGCTTGTTTTTTGCCTGAATTCTTAGGTTCTGACTTAGAGCTTTAGCTCATTCCTTCCCCCTTCAGCTACCTCATGTTGAGCACTTTAAATTACTGCTTTCTCAGTCGGTTCTGTTTCAGGGTACATTTTTCCAGACTCTTGACAATGTAAATTAAGGAGGGATTACATTTTATTTAACAGCAGTAAACTAAAAGGCAAGAGTTGTGAGAATAACCTCCCTTCCTCATAATAGTTTCTCTGTTGTGATTGATAGCACTTGCTGTGTGAAGAGAGCGTTAATTTCCGTGCACAGCATCCAGCGCCAATGATTCGGAGGAGATTCTGGAGGTTCTTCTTTGCCCTAGAACATGTGACATATCAAGATTGCTGCAGTGAGTGCAGTATTAGTCAGCATATGAGCACACAAGCACTGTGCCAGTTCTCCTGATTGCCTGGTGGGCTGGAGGAATGACTTAAATGACATTTGTACACAGCATTAGGGAGCCTGCTGGGAGAGAGGAATATGTGATTGACAGCTGGAATTTATGCGTGGAGAGTGTAATACTTATCATAGGTATTACACTTTGCTGCTAGTTTCTCCCATTTATAAAGCACACTCGGGGGAATTCACCATTCTGTCCACCTTTTTAAGGGAAGCCTCCCCTTCACCACACACCCCACCACCACCCCCACAACTCCCAGCCCTAATCACATCAGGGCTTGGGTTTTGCTGAGCTGAGGGCCCTAATCAAGTCAACTAAGTCGAAGGTTTTATGACACTGAAGCTATATGGCAGGCAATCAACATGAACAGATTTCACAAACCACAACTCTCAGAGCTGATGCTTCTATTGCAAGTTAACTCATCAAAGACTGCAAAAGCCTTTCTTCATTAAATTCTGTCCTGATCACTGGTGCTGACATTACTGAGGCATGCTATGAATTCTGAATATTTTCTGTGTCTGTATATTTCTCTGCCTCTTTGCAACATTCAATTTGAGAAACTAAACTTAAATAATTATTTGCATGTATTTGAGTGATAAAAGGTTTATGTATTCCCTTTCTTAAGGTGACTGAGCAATTATTAGACTCCCCTGAAGCCAGTCTGTAAGCAACCCTTAGGAATTTCCACAACAGCAGTGAAAGTTGTCTATCATTCACTCTCTAGTTTCCATTGGCTGCTTTACCTGTCCAGCTAAGATTAAAAATTCATAGTCAAGAGAATTGTGTGGCTAATGAATTGCTAACATGCCACCACTCCAATTCATGAATGCTGAGCCTGTGACCAGACTACCCTTCCTGCTGGTTTCTCAGGATCGTTCAGCTATGGTTTGGTTTCTGATCAGTGATTCGTTCACCTGAGTCAAAACAAATTTCCCTGCCATTTTGTCACTATTTCTTATTGCCCTGTGTACACCTTCTGGATTTCATTGCCTATCCCATGCATCCTCCAAAGCTCAACCCTTCAAATAATGGACTTCAGCTGTCAATCATAGAGTGCCCACAATGTGGAAGCAGGCCATTTGGCCCATCAAGTTCACACCATTCCTCTGAAGAGCATCCCACCTAGACTCACTCTATCCCTGTTATCCTGCATTTCCCACAGCTAATCCATTTAACCTGCACTTCCCTGGGTCATTCTGGGCAATCCACCTAACCTCCACATCTTCAGATTGTGGAAGAAATCAGAGCACTACAAGAAACCCACACAGACAGAGGGAGAATGTGCAAACTCCACACAGACAAGTGCCCAAGAATGGAATCGAACCCCGGTCCCTGGTACTGTGAAGCAGCACTGAGCTACCATGCTGCCAACTGGTATGTCAGCTGCCAACAATCAGTCGACAGCTCACCTTACCAACACGCAACAACTTTACCCATCACTGGTCCTCTGACTTTAACTGGAGATTCCTTCCTATTGTTTCTTCTTTATTGCCTATTTTCACCAGAATTTACATAATTATTATGTGAACAGGTCAAGTTATTTCAGCATTACCTCCATGCATTTGTGCGCCTTTTGCTGCTACTGACCTGACCATATTACATCTATTCCCACTTTTTTATACCCCTTTGTCTTTTTCTGTCCTCAATTCTGCACCCCTGTCATCCTTTCATTCCACCCCTCTCAGTTCCAATGTCACCTCAAATCCCTCTGTACCCCTTGATGTTAACCCTCAACCTCGATTCTCAGATCAGGCAGTTAGATTCTGATTGGCTAGGGTGTTGCCATGGGAATGAGCCAGTTGTTTGACTGTCTCCATAGCTTCTTATTGTGAAAAGGTGTAATCCATATACAAGTTCCTTTTGCCTTCATAAAGCAGTATCCTAAATATTTATGTCTGTAGCTTCCAGCACGTGCAAATACATTGCTCTGCAGCCCCTGCTGATAATCTTAAATTGGTTTCCAATGTAATTCTTAGCATAGTTCAGATTATTCCACATATGATTTCTAATAGCAGAATCACATCTAAGTGCGGATATGCTTCTCCGAGGCTTGCATGCAGGGGCTTATTGAGCAGAGCCTCATGTTACAAGCTGCAAATGGTCAATGGAGCCTGCTGTTTGATATGGTCTGGTCTGCTAGACATATGGCCTACATACCTGGCATCATACTGGCTCATAAACCCATTGGGTAGGCTAAATGTCTTTTTTGCCTTGATCGTAGCATTGTTTCGTGAGAAAACCACATGCAATACTTAGTCTCTCCAGTGTAACCTGAGGTAGACTAAGCACTGCTCAGGGTCAAAAGTGCTGGACACAAGTGCTTTCTTTGATTAGCAGCCATGGTAATGTTAAGAGGTACCACAATATACATACATGGAAACCAGACAAAGGGATTGTAACAGTCATACTCCACATCAACAAAATGTATACTGTGCTCAAGGATGGTTCCAATCTCATAATTATCGGACTTGCCACTGCATATGACCGACCAGCCAGACTTGACAATAAGCTAGCTGGACTTCTGAAGGAGTAAAAGCCTGCCTGGTGATACACATGACAAGACTCATCCTCATAGCTCACCATGTCCACCTATTTATGAGCTACCCAATACACACAAAATTAATTACTCGCTACCACATATTCTGTCTATGAATGGCTCTACACAATGCGAATTGGCCAAATTGCTGTGAGCTATTGCAATTTCCAAATGAGTTTCCACATACACAGGGAAGGATCCCTTTATGTTCAATTAAACCATACAACACTTACACTCAAAGAATGTGCTTTTTCAAAATTGCCAGCTCATTTGCTAACAAACCATTTAAAGCAGCCATTGTCTTCTGCACTATCACGATATCATGGCAAAATCTAAGTGTACCACTTACATCTGAATTAATCTGTCTTCATTGAGCTTTTGAACTGAGCAACTCATCCTGCTGAGCTTTTCCAGCAACTTCTGTTTTTGTTGAACTCATCCAGTTGAGTTCTGTTTCAAATGACACCCAAAACGTATGCTCCAAAAAGATGGGATTGCCATGGGATCCCACTATCACAACGCATACTAACATCTTTGTTGGTTATCATGAAAAGAACATCTTCAATAACTACTCACCTCCTACCCTATACATATTTCCAACCTGTAGATAATTGGCTTGTGATATTTGATACTGCAACTGCATCAAAGAATTTCCATACACAGTTTAATAAACTTTATTCTGCACTCAAATTTACCAATGAAATGGAGCAACCAACTGGATGTCCTGTCCTCAATGTGTTAGTTCAGAAGTCTAAAAAGAAGTTATCAATTACTCTCTATCAAAAGTCAATTTTCACTGGTCTATATAGGATTTCTTACAGTCCCACACTTTGTATGATCAATCTTACTGACAGACTCATGAATAAGATGCCAGTCATCTGATCACCATATAAAATTAATGCCAAGGTAGAGCATATCAAAACTATCCTGTATGGTAATGGAACCTAATCAAATCATCACTTACTAGGTCCCATGAAAACACATAAAAGGGCCTATGTCCACCCCAAGATATTGCTGGATTATCTCAGATTACCCTGGAAAGGGAGGCATCTCAAAAAATATGAATAGCATGTGAAGCTAGCTGTCTCAGGCTGCTATTCTGCAGTAAAGCCATGAGTGCTTTCTCCACCAGCAAGATACTGCCATCAAATGAAACAGATGTTTTGCCTGCCAAAAGTATGATGTGGAGGAGCCAGTGTTGGACTGGGGTCGGACAAAGTTAAAAATCACACAGCACCAGGTTATAGTCCAACAGGTTTATTTGGCAGCACTAGCTTTTGGAGTGCTGCTCCTTCATTAGGTTGTTGCACAGCTACCTCATGAAGGAGCAGTGTTCCAAAAGCTAGTGCTTCCAAATAAACCTGTTAGACTATAACCTGGTGTTATGTGATTTTTAATTTTGTCTACCAAAAGTAATGCCTAATATGAGATAGTAAGACATAATTTCGGCTGTAGGCAAAGCACCTGTACTATCAAGCAATTATTTATATTCCTATTCACTTGTTTGCTACCTCTAGACTTGACTATTTCAATACAGTCCTTTCACTACCCTCAATAAATCTGGCAAACGCATCCAAATTTCCTATGGCTGAACTCACACCAAATTCCAAATGCATTACTCCCATGTGCTTTTTGATGTACACGGATTCCTACATAAGCAGCGCTTTGATTTTAAATCATTCTATTTTGCAAAATCCTACATAGCCTGACCCCTCCTTATCTGTGTAATCTCCTTCCACCCCATAATTCTGTACTCTTTAGCATCCCCACTGTTAATCAGTCTCCATTTGTGGTTGTGCTCTCAAATGTAAAATGATTAAACTCAAGAGTGCCTCTCCCTAAGTTTCTGTGCCTCTCCACCTCTCTTTCTCCCTTTAAGGTGCTGTTTAGTACCTACACTTTAACTAAGCTAATGTAAGCTGCCCTAATGTCTCTTTATTGGGCACAATAGCAAAATGGTTTACCTGTACCTCAGAATATTGTACTTTATTTGAGGCTCTACATAAATACCAGTTCTTATTATTCCTGTTGTTGGACAACCAAACTGTGAAAACACACAGAGTTTCAATTATTTTTACGGGTATTTAAGCATTCAGAATAATCATTGGAAAGTCTTAACAGTTATTTGCTTTTGCATTATCTCACCAAATCTCTCTTGTAACCTCTGTATTTTAATAACATTAAAAAAATGGAGAGATCATGATAGCTGTAAAATGTTGCTACAATTGTCTATTGTCTACTGTAAGTAGACTGCACCAAGGTGACTATAATGTTTCTCTGGCTGGTAATAAATTAATGACTTAACACCATTGTTATATTGAAAAAGATTACATAGATAGTAACTCATATCTCTAATTTGGCTGCTCTATGACGCATTTCTTTTTCATTCTCATAGATCACAGGGGAAATGTTTTAACCCATATAAACTGCAACAACTCGCATTTATGTAGTGCTTTTAATATGGTTAAACATTCATCAGTCACAAATAGTGACTGACCAAGAAGACTGTCACTGAACATTTGTGAAATGGACCGCTCTGTAATCTCTTCAATTTATCATTTTATTTCTCAGTGAAGACCTATTGAAACTCATCTAATGTGAATTAGTGATTGCGAATGCCAGTTGAGGTTAAAGTTGAAGCCAGGAATTGTTGGTAACACTTCACATTGTGTTATATTCGGTGCCCCAGTTTGATTTGTGTTCTCTCAAGTTGCTTTCAAAATATTATGTTTTTCTAAAAGATGACAAGCATCTCATCTCTGAGGGGATAAAATAATATTAAATCATATTATTTTGCAGCTGTTAGTGCATATTTATTTAGAACACATTTGATGATGAGATCTCAGTTGATTTTCTGTTGTATTATGGAGGTGGCATCACATTTGAGAACAGATGCCACTTTGCAGAAAGAAGCGCTACCAATGGGCTGCTGGAGGCACTCCATAAAACATGCTATCAATCGGATTCCTGTTCAAAACCCATATTCATATTTTTGATCTTTTTTTAAAATTTAGTTATTTACCTAATGTGATGATGAGTCAGCACGGAACACATGTCATGAACATATGAACAATACCGCATCACTTTAGCCTTGCCAAGCCAGATCATTCAAAAGATATAAATTGCATTGCTTAATTCTTTATCATCCTCTTCCACAATATAAATGCCTATCCTCTGAACGGACAATTCTACCTTACTGCCACTTGCGTCTGCAGAAATACTCAAATTTGAATCAGTACTTTGAGGGCAAGGTTGATGGTTTACCATTTATGTTACGGCATAACCTGAGAGATTTAGGTTCTTGTTTGGGATTTGCAAGTAGGAGGAGTTGTAGTGTAACTCATTTCACATTGCTTGCTGCATCCCACTTTAATTTTTATTCCAAGATCGCCAACATTACCTGTCTCTTTCCGGCTACTAGCTATCAGATTAGATTCTCTACCGTGTGGAAACAGGCCCTTTGGCCCAACAAGTCCACACTGCCCCTCTGAAGAGAAACCCACCCAAACCCATTCCCCTACCCTATATTTACTCCTGACTAACACTGTAGGCAATTTAGCATGGCCAATTCACCTGACCTGCACATCTTTGGATTGTGGGAGGAAACGGGAGCACCCAGAGGAAACCCACGCAGACGCAGGGAGAATGTGCAAATTCCACACAGACAGGCGGGAATCGAACCCAGGACACTGGTGCTGTGAGGCAGCAGTGCTAACCACTGAGCCACCGTGCCACCCTTAATTGATTCCCATCCCTGCCTTTTGGTCTTCTCTTGCCTTTCTCCAGCTTCAAGCTCTAATTTTGTTGCTAATTTTGTTTTTAAGGTAGACAAGCAGAAGGCTGGAAGAACACAGCAAGCCAGGCAGCATCAGGAGAATGAGAAGTCAACGTTTTGGGTGTAACCCTTCTTTAACACTGGGGGGTGGGTGTAACGGGACCTGCAGAAAAAGGGAGTGGTGGGGGAAGGGTGGTGAAGTGGGGATAGGTGAAGACAGGCAGAGGGTATGACCTGGTTGGTCAATGGGAGGAATGAATCCGGTCAGTGGCTGACAGAAATAGAAGGGAGGTGGAGGGGCTGGCAGGGGATTTGGGGGAAAGGAAGGGAGACTATTTGAAATTGAAGAACTCAATGTTGAGCCCTCTGAGCTGTAGGCTCTCCAGATGGAAGATGAGGTGTTGCTCGTCCAATTTGAGGTTCAATTCGCTGTGGCAATGGAGGAGGCCAAGGATAGTCATGTCAGAAAGGGAGTGGGAAGGGGAGTTATAATGGGTGGTGACTGGGAGGTCAAGGTGACCCCTGCAGGCCTAGCTGAGATGCTTAGTGCACCATTCCCTAAGTTTATGTTTGGTCTCCCTCAATGCAAGGAAGACCAAATCGGGAGCACCTGATGTAGTAAACAAGGTTAGAAGAGAGGCAGATGAACCCTTGTCTCACCTGGATGGACCATTTGGGGCTCTGATAGAGGTAAGGAGGATGGCATAACAGCAGGTTTTGTATTTTTTCTGGTTGCAGAGGAAGGTACCTGTGGGGGGTCGGGGGGGGGGGGGGGCAGGAGGTCGGGAAGGAGGGTAACACAAACGAAGGACAGTTGAAGGAAATGGTCCTTGCAGAAGGCAGAGAGGGGTGGGGACGGGAAGATGTTCTTAGTGGTGGGATCGAGTTGGAGTTGACGGAAGTGTTTAAGGATGATGCATTGGATGCAGAGACTGGTAGGTTGGTAGGTGAGGACAAGGGGGACTTCCTTATTATATTTGGTGTGGGGGTGGGGGTGTAGAGTTTTAGAGCAGCAGAACGAGGAATGAACTCCTACCAACACCCACCATCAAGGACATCTTCCCCTCCCCACCCCTCTCTCCCTTCTGCAAGGACTGTTCCCTTCGCCATTCCTTGGTTTGTGCCACTCTCCCCACCAACACCACCTCCCCCAACGACCCCCCCCCACCCCACTGAACCCTCACGTACCTTCCCTGCAACCAGAAAAGGTGCAAAATCTGCCGGCACACCACCCCCCTCACCTCCATCCAGGGCCCCAAACAGTCTTTCCAAGTGAGACAGAGGTTCGCCGGCCTGTCCTCCAACCTAGTTTACTGCAGCAGGTGCTCCTGATGTTGTCTTCTTGACTTTGGGGAGACCAAATGTAAACTAAGGGCACGTTTTGCTGCATCCGTGGAGACAGAGTAAGCTTGAAACATTAGCTTGCTCTCTCTCTGTGGATGCTGCCTGACCAGCTGTGACTTCCAGTATTCTTTGTTTTCGGTTCAGATTCCAGCATCTGCAGTAATTTGATCCTCATAAATACATCTGTGATTATTGCTTCAGCCACACCATGGGGAAGCAAACTCCATATTTTTTAATCAAATTGCCCAGTCTTCCGGAAACCACCATGACTGTCAAAGTACCTTATATTGTATACGCTAAAACAGGTCATCAGCAGGTAGCCTTTTTTCAATTGGAGAAATGGAAGCCTTCTTATAGAAGGGTTACCTTGTACTCAAGCACGATCAGAAGAGGTTAAATGTAAAGGAAAATCCACAGTGTCACAGTTTTCATGAGTCATTCTGCATCAGGGAAACTTTAAAGTGCAAACAGGTATGACTGAATTTTTCACATGTTCAGTTCATGCAGCTGCAAGATCCTCTTGGCTCTGAGGGATTTGATAAATACTTCAGTGAATTTTTGCTCAGGCTACAGGCTGAAAGCAGTGCTGAAGCATTGCCTGAGTGAGCTGGAAGAGAGAGTGTGGGTCAACGCTGACAGATGATTTGGGTTTTGCTGATTGTTTAAAAGGAAGCTGCATAGCTTGTCCTATCATCCTCATTGAATACAGTGCATCCGTCTCATTGAGATGACATGTTCTTTCTGATGAGTGTGTAGCAAATGAGGACGGAAGGAGATGAATCAACAATCAGTGGGAAGGAAAAATGTACAGATCATGTCAAGCAGAATAAGCGAAGAATAAAATAACACAACATTAAAACCTCCAACTGCCTGAAACACAGCAGTATGATAACAGAAAAGGTTTCAATGCACAGAGGACAAAGGCAGGATCAGCGGTTGCCTCCACTTATCCTCCATTAGCAGGTTCAGTGGGATGGTCTGTGGATGAGAGACAGCAAGATTATTGGAATATTCAAACAGTTCAGCCAGAGCACAATGATATGATAAATGTGTGCAAGGTGAGTGGTGTCACTGTATAATCAAAAAATGATCTCATTTCAGGGAGGTCATCTTCATCTACAGTAGAACACCGGCACTGCTCTTGTAGTAACACGACTAACAAAATGAGAAGCAACTGAACATATGTACATGTGCATTTCTAGATAGCTGTTCCATGTATGCTTCACTGGACAGAATCTTGTGTTGCTCCTGGGGGCAGGAAGAAAGGTGGGTAGGGAAATGTTAATTGATTGGGAGGTGAATTTGAGAATCCCGATGGTGGATGATCTTTTCAAATTAGGTTCTTTGAACTTCGTAGGCAGGTCAGTTTTCCAAGTGGTACTCAGCAGGTAAGCCTTTTCACATGCATTTACACTTCATGCTTGCTCAATAATTGTAAAGTTCATATGAATAATTTTCCTCTTTTCAATTAAGTTCTTTGCATTTATGGCAAATTAAAGCCGTCGGAAACCCAACTGTACGCAAGTGGTGTGCCCCAATCGAACTCTTTAGAGAGCAATGAGGAACAAAGAAACTTTGGTGTACAAGTTCATAGATCTCTGCAAGGGCCAGCATCTGTGGACAGGTGTCAGATAGGGTGGTGAAGAAGGCATAAGGGATGTCTGCCTTCATTAGTCAGAGTGTAGAATATAGGAGCAAGGAAGTCTCGTTAAAACCTTATAAAACATCAGTTAGGCCACAAATGAAATACTGTGTGCAGTTCTGATTGCCACACTATTGGAAGGACATGATTGCACTGGAGAGGGTGCAGAGGAATTTCAGTAGGATGTTGCCTGGGATGGAAAGCCTCAGTAATGAGGGCAGACTGGATGGGCTAGGTTTGTCCTCTCTGAGGAGACTGAGGAGGGGGAAATCTGATTGAGGTGTACAAAATGATGAGAGGCATAGACGTGATAGATTGAGAGAATCTCTTCCCCCATGACAGGCAACAGAGCATAAGTCTAAGTTGAGCAGTAGGTGGTTTAGAGGAGACCTGAGAAAAAAAAGCAGCGTGTTCTAGAAATACAGAAGGTGCTGCCTGAGAGAGTGGGTGAAGGCATGTACTCATGCAACACTTAAGAGGCATGTGGATGAGTAATGAAAATGCGAGGGCATGGTAGACTATAGACCAAGTTCGGGTAAATGGGAGTAATGTAGTTCAGTGTTTATTGGTCAACATTGATGTGGTGGGCCGAAGGGCCTATTTCTATGCTGTACGACTCTACTTCCACTGAATACAGGACTGTTAAATTTCTAATCACTCTAACAGTGAAAGGAACTAAATTAAGATCAGAAGCAGGCCATTCCCTTACCAATTAAAAATCTGTCTATGTCAGTCTTGAATATTTTTAATGATCTAGCCACTTCAGCCTTCTGTGACAAAGAATTCCACAGATTCACAAACTTCGAAGACAGGAAATTCTTCTTCATCCCGGTTTTAAAAGGATGGTCCCTTTTTCTGAGATTATGCCCTAGACTTGCCCACAAGAGGAAACAACTTTTCTGCATCTACCCTGACAAGTCCTCTCATGATCATGCATGTTTCAGTAGGTCACTTCTCAGTCTTCTAAGCACCAATGATACAATCCCAACTTACTCAATGTCTCCTCATAAGACAGTCACTCCAACTGGGATCAGCTTAGTGAGCATTCTTTCAACAGCCTCCAATAGCAGTGCACCTGTGGACTGCCTCGTGCCTTGTGTACTTTTAGCAAAACCTCTCTCCTATTTTACCCCATTCCCTTTGAAATAGTGCACAATATTCCATTTGAATTCCCTGTTATCTGCTAAAAATGTACACAAGCTTTTTGAGATTTATTCATTTCAAATTACTCTGTGCAGTGGCCTTTTGCAGTCTTCCTTCTTTTAAATAATTGTCAGCTCCTCTATACTTCCTGCTAAAGTGCATAACTTCACATTTATAGAGTCATAGAGATGTACAGCATGGAAACAGACCCTTCAGTCCAACCCATCTATGCTAACCAGATATCCCAACCCAATCTAGTCCCACCTGCCAGCACTCAGCCCATATCCCTCTAAACCCTTCCTATTCATGTACCCATCCAGATATCTTTTAAATGTTGCAATTGTACCAGCCTCCACCACTTCCTCTGGCAGCTCATTCCATACACACACCACCCTCTGTATGAAAACGTTGTCACTTAGGTCTCTTTTATATCTTTCCCCTCTCACCCTAAACCTATGCTCTCTAATTCTAGACTCCCCGACCCCAGGGAAAAGACTTTGCCTATTTATCCTCGCCATGCCCCTCATGAACTGATAAACCTCTTTATGGTCACCTCTCAGCCTCCGACACTCCAGGGAAAACAGCCCCAGCCTATTCAAACTTTCCCTATAGCTCAAATTCTCCAACCCTGGCAATATCCTCGTAACTCTTTTCTGAACCTTTTCAAGTTTCACGACATCTTTCCGATAGGAAAGAGACCAGAATTGCACGCAATATTCCAAAAGTGGCCTAACCAATGTACTGTATCACCACAACATGACCTCCCGACTCCTATATTCAATACTCTGACCAATAAAGGAAAGCATACCAAATGCCTTCGTCACTATCCTATCTACCTGCGACTCCACTTTCAAGGAACTATTAACCTGCACTCCAAGGTGTCTTTGTTCAGCAACACTCCCGAGGATGTTACCATTAAGTGTATAAGTCCTGGTCTGATTTGCTTTTCCAAAATGCAGCACCTTGCATTTATCTAAATTAAACTCCATCTGCCACTCCTCAGCCCATTGGCCCATCTGATCAAGATCCCGTTGTACTCTGAGGTAACCTCCTTCAGTGTCCACGACACCTCCAACTTTGGTGTCATCTGCAAACTTACTAACTATACCTCCTATGTTCACATACAAGTCATTTATATAAGTGATGAAAAGTAGTGGACCCAGCACTGATCCTTATGGCATACCACTGGTCATAGGCCTCCAGTCTGAAAAGCAACTTTTTCACACTGAGGGTGATGCGTGTATGGAATGAGCTGCCAGCTGTGCTCTTCCAGCACCACTAATCCAGAATCTGGTTTCTAGCATCTGCAGTCATTGTTTTTACCTCGTTGATTTTAACCCTACTGCGAATCCTCTTGCAAGGATGCATGCCTTGAAGAAGTTTTTCTCCTCTCTCTACAAGAATCTCAGGGAGTTCCTCTCCCACTGCAACTCCCAGGTCATTTCCTCCTACCTGCCTACCTTCTTTTCCACCTATCCACTCCACCCTCTCCTCCTTGACCTATCACCTTCATCCCCTCCCCACTCACCCATTGTACTCTATGCTACTTTCTCCCCACCCCCACCCTCCTCTAGCTTATCTCTCCACGCTTCAGGCTCACTGCCTTTATTCCTGATGAAGGGCTTTTGCCCGAAACGTCGATTTCGAAGCTACTTGGATGCTGCCTGAACTGCTGTGCTCTTCCAGCACCACTAATCCAGAGAAAGAAGTGGAGGCTGGTACAATTGCAATATTTAAGAGGCATCTGGATGGGTATATGAACAGGAAGGGTTTAGACGGATATGGGTCAAGTGCTGGCAAATGGGACTAGATTATGTTAGGACATCTGGTCGGTATGGACGGGTTGGACCGAAGGATCTGTTTCTAAGCTGTACATATCTATGACTCTGTTAGCCAGGGAACTGTCCATCAAAGTTCAAAGTTGCTAAACAATTCCTGTGGAGTCAAAGCATCAGGAAGTCTGAGGGAAACTGCCACGTATCTTGGAGTGCTAGTTCAGTCTTTGATGATCTGGAAATGAAGATTTGGACCATTACCCTGCATAGGAAGAGAAACTTGTAGCCGACCAAAAAAATCATTCTGCATATCGAGGAGAGAATGTCAAAGTTTCTGGAGTCAGACACGAAAGGGTTAGAATTACTATAAATAAAGCTAGCTTTGTATTGGCTGCCCATGCCTAATGTACAATTTAGTGCAGGCCTGGAGCGTGAAGGTCGCTCATGTCACATCGTGTTTTTTAGGTGAATTAATTTCACTAAATGACAGATTTTTTTTATTATATTTTGCCTCTTATCTCACCAGTGGTTTCATCTTTGCTGACATGAAGGCTTTGCAATTGTAGGGTGGCCTTGGGTTAGAGAGCGGATGCTTAAAGAAAGCAGACCCTGCTCCCCCCCCCCCATCAGCCAACCATTTCATCTGCTCAAACACTTCCCCTGCCTGACAGTGAACGTGCACAGATATCACTTTCAGAGCACAGACTAAAGTGAAGGTGGGTTGGGAACCATGAACCGTGTAAAGGAATTAGCATGCTGTATTATCAGTATCTATTTCAAACACTTCAGTGCATTATTTCACTCCTCGGCTCTCTCTTTACATTCTGTTAATTATTCATTTTAAATGCCTGGATTTGAAAAAAATCCCTCGTGCCTTTGTTCAACACACGAAGCTGGCACTGTGGCATGTAACTCATCAGGTCTGACCCAGACAAGGCTCTGCCACGGCCTTGAGGACCTCAGAGGCTCTTTGACTTTGTTCCTTCATAAAAGAACGATCCGTCTCTCTGTTCCAGTGTTCAAAATTGTTCATTTGTTTTTCTCCATTTTTATTCGCTCCTGAGAAATACGTTTCACTGCATGACCAGGCCAACATTTCTTGCCAAAGTCTAATGGCCCTCAAGGAAATTGTCATGAGTTGTTTTCTTGATCTGCTCCAGGCCATGGTTGCAAGGGGCAGTGGCTTATAACCACAAAGCATTTTGTGTGTGTTTGCCTTTTTCGGTCTCTTTCCTGCGTTGTCTCATTGATTTTATCTCTCACCACGACAGTGACACTTTGCATTTGTATAGCACCTTTACCAAAGCAACACATCTCAGGGTCTTCCACAGTAAAGTTTTCAGACAAAGTTTGATGACGAGCCACGAAAAAAGCAAATGGGCCCGATGACCAAAAGCTTGGCAAAGAGGTAGGTTTTTAAGGAACAGCTTCAAGATAGAGAGTGAGGTGTGGAATCAGAGTGGTTTAGGGAAAGAATTCTCGGGCTTAATTCCAACGGTGGGATAGAGTAAATCAGGGAATGGGCACGAGGCTAGCATTGGAGGAATGCAGAATTCTCAAAGGCTTGTAGTAATGGAGCAAATTATAGAAAGAGTGGAGGGTGAGATCATGAAGGGGATTTGATCTGACATGATTGAGAATACTAAATCTGAAACGTGGGAGCCGATGTTGGAAGCACAGGTGTGATGGGCGAACATGAATTTGCATGTGGTCAGATAGGGGCAGCAGAAATCAAGTGAGAGGAGGGCTGGGGTGGTAGCAGATGAGAGGCCAGCCAAGAGAATTTGCATTCATATCCTCGGGCAGAGACTTATGTGGGACTGAGCAACGTGGCTTATGGCAAGACATGTGGCAGCACTAGGCAAGAGTCCAGTGAGGCCTAACTTGATGTTAGGAGCAACTCACTCCATCTTTTATTCATTTCCCAAGTATTGAGGTGAGCGTCTCACTGGATAGTAGCATGGGTGCCCATTAATGGAGATTTAAGTTTGTTAAATGCCTTAATGACATCACAACCTTCCTCATGGCAATTTTCGGCTTCCTAGCTTACCAAACATGCTGAACAAACTAGACATTCAGAAATCTTGACAATGGAATCAGAGCAGGTATCTGGTTACTCCAGCTCATCACTGGCTGAAAACAGCCTCCATGTTGCTGACTGCCATCTCAGGGCATGATCCACGGGCACCAGTTGCACACACACCCTATCCATGGACTAACTCCCCATCAACTAACTCCCCATAAACATTATGGTGCCCCGCCCTCTCCCTAATTCACTTGCAGGCTGCTTAAGAAGCACAGACTGGCATTACAGGACCAGAAGCCAGCATTGAAAAGCTACTACAAGAACACTTGGCGGACCCCAGCTCATGGACTGGACCAGGCTGCATTTCAGGTCTGTTTGCTCTTTTGGCCCTTACTCTCTTAATGCTGACCTACTTGCAGCATCCATATGTGACCTTGCCTAGCGATACAATGCCATTGCAGTTAGCACAATGGTATCTCAGCCAAAGGCCAAAACTATTAGTACTGCCATATTGATGTGCTCTTTTGCACAGGCTCATGCATCACCAGTCAGGGAGCTGTATGGAGGTCAGGGGTCTGATCAGTCATGTCTAGGGCCTGCTCAATGAAGACATTCAGAGGTTAAGGACAAATGCAGTCCTCAGGATTGATCCATGGATCATTCAGGAATAGGCAAGAAGAGCCCATAGGTGCAGCAAGTGGGAAATCAATGCTATAAGGTTGGGGCTTGGGGGGAATCAACGCCAGTAGGGAAAAGCAGAGGCTTTTGTCGAGGTCAAGGCCAGGCCATAATGGATGGGGGGAGTTTGCTATGAATGAATATTAGGCAAAAAAGCATTGGAGGGTATGATAAGCTATGGGACGGAGGTTATTGGCAGTGACCACAACCATCTGCTCCACAGGAAGAGTGTAGAGCACCACGATGGGCCATATTAACATCTAATGTCAGGGTCAGACGGTCAGTTGGAGGCAAAGGTTTATGTGGTAGGTTTGACCTGAGAGTTGGAAGG
This sequence comes from Chiloscyllium punctatum, assembly GCF_047496795.1. Taxonomy (NCBI): domain Eukaryota; kingdom Metazoa; phylum Chordata; class Chondrichthyes; order Orectolobiformes; family Hemiscylliidae; genus Chiloscyllium; species Chiloscyllium punctatum. The sequence goes on along the minus strand of NC_092745.1, from coordinate 106,737,503 downwards.
GGATTCTTGAGGGTGGGGCAGGGAAGTGGATGTTGATGAGCAATATGGCAATCAGATGGAGCCCAGTGCTATTGGTGCCCACTGCAAGCTGTGTTCCTTGACGGCACATGTCATTCTCTGGATAAAAAAGTACAATTGGAAAATAGCTGCCTTCCAAATAGACAAAGGAGGACCAAGACTAGCTGGAAGACCAGGAGCAGCAGGAAGCCAATGAGAAACATCCATCTCAGGGAGAGGGCACAACTGCAGAGTTCCTTGGGATGTTTGAAATCCACAGAATTTTTCAAATCTCACTCCATTTCTTTTGGGTCAGGGAGGCATATTGTTGGTGTGGGCTCCAGATGCCCATGACAGAATTGTGCTGGAGCGGGACCTGATGGCTGCGGAACTAATCTCCACTGGTGGCTGTGAAGGTGACAGTCACTTTGAACTTTTAATCCTACTGGCTCCTTCCATGGGGGCTACAGGTGAACTGTGAGATCTTTCAGTTGTGCATCCACAAGTGCAGCAGGACAGTAGCTCATGCCATCTGTGCAAGATCACACCGGTTCATTTTGCTGTCCCATAACAAGGCCAGTGCACCAGGATGGAAAGGAGGATTTAGGAACACAGCTGACATCTCCTGGGTGCCATTGCCTGTTCACACATGAAACTCAGAGGGGTAAATCACAACATTGCAGAATTCATCCACAGGGAAAGTTTTCACTCAAACAGAATTCCAGTCACCTGTGATCACTGTTCCTACTTCCCAGAGGTGTGTGCCCACTACCCTGGCAGCTGCCACGATGACTACATCCTGGAGCCCTCTCTTTTACCAGCTGTGCTTGAGGATCTAGGCGAATTACTAGGGACAAGGGCTACCCAGAGTGACCGTGGTTCATATCACCATTTAACAACCCCTGCCACCATTCTAATATTGATGAACATGCCTTCAGCTGTGTTTCTACTCCTCAATTAATTTACCTTAAAACCTACCCCTTTGACCAAGCTTTGGTCACCCATTCCAACAGTGCTTTTTGTAACTCAGTGTCAGAATATATATGACAACATTCCTGTAAAACAGCATGGGATGGTTTACTCCATTAAAGTGTTTTATAATTGCACAACATTTCCTTTGTTGTTGCGTGGCCAGACAGAAGATAAGAAAAGTACAGATTGTGGCAGGATTGGAGCCAGAATATCTTATCTAATGCACGCCTCTGTCTTGCTGTATTTAATTTTTGCTCTGTTGACTCTTCACTCATTCCTCTCTCTCTTCCCCAGTAGCTGTTCCACAATGTGCTGAGATGGTCGTCTGAATTCAGTTTCTTTGCAGTTCATGCCAAAATGTAGACCAAAGTAAAAATACTGAGGCGACTGGACCTAAAATTGGCAAAAAGAATAGGATTTCAACCCACTCATGGCCAGAAAAAAAAAGTAGAAGTCAAAAACAATTAGCTTGGCAGGTCAGATGAGAACAAATCAGCAAATTTGCAAATCAAGTTGAATAAGTAACCCATACCTCTTTAATTGACCACTCACTTCGTTTTTTTTACAGGCAGATAGGGCTAAAATCAACCCAATATCACTGCTTTTATAGTGTCAAATTGACCTTACATTCTGATGAGACAGCAAAAGGCTTAAATTTCAGTCAATGGGAAATTGAGTTGAACCTGGCAGAGATTTCCAAGGTTGCATTGCAGATGGTTAACCGCATTCACTGAGACATCATGGCCTGAAGTAGTTGTGCTGCTGTTTTCATTGCAAAGGCTGTAGAAATCACATTACGTGATTGATTCTTGACTGTCACAATTTAGCACTTGTTGTGCTGAGGCACGCACTAAAACACAGGGCAGCTGCTGTACAGGCCTTCCTGTTGTAATGCACTGAGGGACAGGAACCAATGTACAATCCCCTGAGATAAATGCACCAGAAAATCTTTGACATGAATATTGTATTATTGAATGAATATTGTAAATATCACCTGCAAATGAGTGTGGTGAGCCACCTCAGGGTGTCAGGTACTACATTGAAAGAAATTGATCTGTTTTGCATCATACATAACGTCAAATCTGAACTGTTAGTTAAAATACTTTTTACAAGCTTTTAGACAAAAAATCAAATTAGGATTCCTATATGCTGCAGAATGCTCACAGAGCAGATCATAAAAAGGTGAGGTAACCATTGTCCCCATTAGAGAGAGAGAACTTATGGATATAGGTTTGCTCACTGAGCTTGAAGGTTCATTTCCAGATGTTTCGTCACCCTCCCAGATAATATCTTCAGTGGGCCTCAGGCGAAGCACTGCTGAAAAATCTTGCTTTCTATTTATATGTTTGGGTTTCTTTGGGTTGGTGATGTCATTTACTGTGGTGATGTTATTTCCTGTGGTGAAGTCACTTCCTGTGGTAGTTTACCAAGGGTCACCACACCAAGCTATGAACAAGATTGAAAAGGTGGAACGTTCATGGCCGCATCCAGGCAATATGGGAATTGAAATAGCACTGTTTGCATTACTCCACATTGACAGATCTCCCGTCCAGCCAATTGAGCTAGCAAATCCCAAGGTCAGATCATACTTCCTTTTCAGCTCCCTTTTTATCATGGGAGTCAGTTTTAATTTGCACGCCTGACAAAATCAGGTACATAACTGACAGGGTGGGGTTCAGCAGAGGCTTTTAAAAGTTGTTTTGCAGCACAGCTCTGACAAAGTGCAATTTTAAACCACATACAGAAACATGATCTGCATCAAGCTGGTGGAGCCTCATTTTGCTGTTTTAACCTGAGAATGGGAAATGCAGACAAAACCTGCCAAACAGAAGAGGTCCAGTTTTAAAGCTTTTGAAGCTTTTTTTGTGATCTTCTCAACCAGGTACAACAGGATTATCCTGCCCTAGCTAGCATTCCACCTCTTCTCCCACTGACTAGATTTCCTCCTGACAGTGGTCTCCTGCCTCCTGGCTTTAACAGCTATTACAGCTAGCCGTGCCTGCCTGCTGTGTGAGCTTGCCATTTGTTTACTGAACTGTGCTTCTGCCAAGAAGTTAAAATCAAGCCAAAACTGACAGAACATCATAAGGAAATATTTTGTGCTCAGATACAAAGGTGGAAGGGGCAGGCATGGCATTTGGACCAATATCAGCCTCTGAGATTATCCAGTACTTTGTGTTAATTAAGCAAGTGCTTTAATTTTTTGAGGTAGCTGAAATTTGCTTCATTTCTATGCTTCAATCAAAACTTCAATCCAGCCGAAACAAAAAGAGAGACTGAGCCAGTTAGGCAGCGAAAAGCGAGACCCCTTTCTCCACTTAAAGAAAGCTTTGGGGGCAAATACAAATGAGTTTTCCTGCTGGCATCTATTTCAGACAGTGCACAAGCAGCCTATGTGGGCTTGCTAAGAGAGCACAGTACCTGCTGACCAATGACTCCATTCCCACCAGTTGCAATCAGGCAGTATTTTTCCCAATTAATCAGTGATTGGCTTTCAAAGGAAAACATTCCAAAGTCATGCTGCCAATTGGAAGCCTGGACTGCTGCCTCACTGGAAATTATGGGCACACTGCTCACAATTTGCTGCCCTTTGATCTCAGAATCAATGCCTCCTTCAAAGCTGTGTCCAGGCTCGGATTGTGGGATTGGAGCATTTACTGCAACGTTTAAATGTAATTCATGCACAATGTTCATTGTACGAGGGCTTTAAACTAATTCCGCATTTTCTTCCACATAGATGCCACTCTTAGGACTGCTACTGATCGCCACAAAGAAAGAGAGCAAAATGAAAGCAAAATACAGACACATCGTGCTTTAGACATAAGAACATTAGGACATAAGGACTAGGAGCAGGGGTAGGCCATCTGGCCCTTTGAACCTGCTCCAGCATTCAATAAGATCATGGCTGATCTTTTCATGGGTGAAGAAGTTCCTTCTCAATTCAGTCCTAAATTGGCTCCCCTAATTGTGAGGCTATGTGCTTTTGTCCTAGTTTCACCCACTAGAGGAAGCATCCTTTCTACGTCTATCTTATTGATTCCCTTCATAGTTTTATTTGTTTCTATAAGATTCCCTCTCATTCTTCTGAATTCCAATGAATATAATCCCAGTCTACTCAATCTCTCCTCGTGAGGTAACCCTCTCAACTCCGGAATCAACTTAGTGAACCCCCTCTGCGCCCCCTCCAGTGCCAGTACACCCTTTCTCAAGTAAGGAGTTCAAAACTGCACACAGTACACCAGGTGTGGCCTATATCTGAAACATGACCTCCTTGCTTTTAAACTCAATCCCTTTAGCAATGAAGGACAAAATTCCTAATTACCTGTAGCACCTGCAGACCAACCTTCTGTGATTCATTCACAAGGACACCCAGGCTCCTCTGCACAGCAGTATTTTGCAACTTTTCACCATTCAAGTAATAATCCTTTTAATGGTATTTCGATCGAAATGGATGACCTCACATTTATTAACATTGTACTCCATCTGCCATACTTTTGCCCACTCACTTAAACTATCTATGCCCCTCTGCAAAGTTTCACAGTCCTTTGCACACTTCGCTCTACCACTCATATTAATGTCACCTGCAAACTTTGGCACACTGCATGTGGTCCCCAACTCCAAAACATCTGTATAAATTGTAAATAATTGTAGTCCCAACACTGATCCCTGAGGCACACCACTAGTCATTGACTAGCAACCAGAATAACATTCATTTATTTCCACTCTTTGCTTCCTGTTGGTTAACCAATCCTTTATCCATGCTAATACACTACCCATAATTCCTTGCATCTTTATTTTATGCAGCAGCCTTTTGTGTGGCACTTTGTCAAACGCCTTTTGGAAATCTAGTTACATGACATCTACTGGGTCCCCATTGCTCACCGTGTTCTTATTGTCTTCATAGATTCCCATAAGATTAGTTAAGCATGACATGAACCCATACTGTATCTGCCCAATGAGACAATTTCTACCTCGATGCCTTGCTATTTCTTCCTTGATAATAAACTCAAGCATCTTCCCCACTACAGACATGCAGTACTCAAACTTTAATACTGTAGCTCGGACTTGGTTGCACAACTAACTACATTTTAATCTGTGAACCACCTCTATTCTGTCCACAAGCATCAACTCGAGTTTCTGGTGACTGTCTCCTCTACACTGGGGAGATAGGACACCAGCTGGTGAAACTTTTCAGGGAACATCTCTGGAACACCATGCACCACACAGCACCACTGCCCTGTGATCAACCACTTCAACACTCCCTCCTACTCCACCAAGAACATGCAAGTCCTGGGCCTCCTCCACCATCAAATCCAAGCCATACAACCTCTGGAGGAAGAACACCTCATCTTCTGCCTTGGGACCCTCCAACCACACAGCATCAACATCGATTTCACCAGTTTCCTCATCTGCTCTCACTCCACCTCATCCCAGATCAAACCTTCCAACTCGGCACCACCCTCTTGAACTGTCTTACCAGTCCATCTTCCCTTCTACCTATTCACTTTACCCTCCCCTCCGACTTACCACCATCACCTCCCACCTCTACCTACCTATCACCTTCCCAGCTACCTTCCCCCAGACCCACCCTCACCCTCCTATTTATCTCTCAGCCCCCTTCCCCACCCCCACATTCCTGATGAAAGGCTTATTCCCAAAACGTCAATTCTCCTGCCCCCAGATGCTGCGGGACCTGTTGCGCTTTTCCAGCATAACACTTTCCGACTGTAATTTCCAGCAACAGCAGTCCTCACTTTCTCCTGTCTTCTGAATCACCCAACTTGCTCTGAGGCCAATATATCTGTCCTCGGCCTATCACATTGTGTCAGTGAAGCTCAACATAACTTAAGGAACATCAGCTCACCTTTCACTTTTCCGCCTTTTATGTTAAACACTTTAAGTTCAATAATTTTAGATTGTAAAATCTGTCCTTCATTTCATTTCCTTCCTCTATTTATTATTTTCAGCCAGCAGCACACTTGTTCCAGGTATTTTTCGTTTCTCTTCTTGTCCCATCTCTACTCCCTTTGGCCCTGGAGGACTAATGCTTCCATATAAAGGCTGGAAAATGAAAATTTAATGAATGCCAAAATAAAAACTGCACCTGTGAAGTTTCTACACTATCAACAGTTATAGATCACTGAGCAAGTTTCAACAATTATACTGAACTCTATATAAATATTGTTGTATAATGTAATGGTTTAGAATGGATTAAGGTTCATGGTCACATTGTTTGAATATATTCTACTGAAGTCGAGAGTGTGGTGCTGGAAAAGCAGAGCAGGTCATGCAGCATCCGAGCAGCAGGATAATCGACGTTTTGGGCATAAGCCCTTCATCAAGAAACCTCATCAGCCCGAAACATTGATTCTCCTGCTCTTCAGATGCTGCCTGACCTGCTGTGCTTTTCCAGCACCACACTCTCAACTCTGATCTCCAGCATCTGCAGTCCTCACTTTCTACTCCATATTCTACTGAAGTCACACACAGTTTGTGGGTGAAGACAAGAGTTCTCCACCAGCTTTCAGAGGAAGCAAATGTATCGATAACAGCTCCCTAAGGTTCCGGTAATAAAGCTTGATCAAATGTAGTTGTTTTTATTGCTATCATGCAACAAACCTTCATGTCGTCTTATTGGCAGTACAGGACCATTAATTCCATACAGAAGACTGGTGAAGATTATTGTTTTTACCTTAAATTTGGTCTGGAATCGAAAGCTATTGTTACTCCGCATGCATTTGCAGTATCTGCTCAATATGCTTTTCACTTTAGAAAGCTTATTGTACACCTCCTTTTCCTTGACATTGAAAAAAAGTTGAAATTCCACAAATAGGTAGATTGTTTGAAAGCATTCAACTCAGATTCCTCAATGCCAATGGACTATATTCCTCTTGGGATGCAGGCCAATGCAGAACTTCAGTTTTCTTTAAGCTGAATTTTAGTCTAAACAGTTGTGCGACATCAGAAAAAAACATGTTGTACTTTGCAGATCTGACTGACTGTGGACCAGCAGTGTGCAGTCAGCAGTGAAAGTAAATTTATACAGATGAGATTTTCCTGTGTATTTCTGTGAGCCTGCAGACACCTTTAAAACTTTAAAGACCCTGACTGACTCTGTTAGTTGAAGAGATCCCTCTGCCCAACAGCTTTAACTGGAAGGGAACCTGTCTTGATGCTAAAGTTAGCATCAAACTAATAAGCAACCCTTGAAAACTCTCAGTTAATCACCGTTTTTCTCTGCAGAATGGTTCGGATCCTGGACAGATTATTTCCTGGACTGGAGAGAAAAAAAAGTTCAGCTTGAGGATTTCCTTCAGTAGATAGTTATGAAATGATAAATAAAACTAAAAACAATTTTAAATCAATTCACCGACTCCCAGAACCCCATAGCGGAAAGCAATCGAGGAGCAAATGTCAGGAGCTATTTAAAACTGCCTCACTGTTGTAATGAAATGCATTAAGTTACAGGCCTGTACCTCCCCACAGAGGGTGTCCAGTAAAAGCAGGCTCAAGAGCCATTGAATTATGGGAACACTTAGGTTTCAGGCACATGAGGCACAGAGCATTCAGTCTATAGCATAGGGAGAACAGGAGTAGTGAGATGGTGAGGGAGGGTTAAGACAATCTCGGTGCAGTAAAATACACAAACATCCTGATGTAGCTGGTATTATCACTTTTTTACACTGGTGCATTCATAAAATTATACAGCACAACAGGAGGCCATTCAGCCAGTCGAGTCCAGGGCAGCTCAGTGGTAGTTATCCAATTAATCCCAAATTCTCGTTCTTCCACCATTTTCCTGTGAAAGTTCTTGACTTGCAAGTTGTTAGCAGCATTCTCTAAGGTCAGTAACATCCAATTCTAGGGGATTCCTGGACAGTCTAAGTGTCCTAGGAGCTTTATTGCCCTTGTGACTGGATGGAATGGGTTTTTGTTTAATGTGAAATAGACTCTAACAGTGAATTAAGGTTTGAGGCACTGGACTTCATTCAAAACTGGGAATCTACCCTCACACACAAAAATAAACACAGCTTATATGTTTAAATAGGCTTAAAATATGTTTCACACTTCACTAGTTCCTGTCTCCAGACAGTTTCCAAACAGACTGCTATAGGGACCTGCTTGCCTTTCTCCAATAATGACATCGGTGCAGTAAGCACTGGGTTTCAATGTCAGCCGTGATCTATAGGGCTGGAAGTCAGGTTGAGTCCCCAGTCAATTATGAGACAGCTGTGGTCCAGGTATTGTTGACATTACAGAGCTAAAATGGAAAAGAGAGAGTGTGGAGTAATCACTTAATGTTTGTGCTCACCAGTCTGGGAACAATGCTAACAATTAATGAGATGTTTGTGTTGGTATATGTTTGTGAAAAAAAAAACAGGTCAGTCGGCTCCCAGTGCAGAGGTTGACAATCGCTTAATTTGTAGGTAAGCCTTCCTTGAATTCAAATGTAGGCCGCATTTGCTGCTAGTTGAAAAAGGGGGGGGCTTGGGTTTCCAGTTCTCTGAGGACTCGAGATTGTCAGATGAAATGTTACGTAATCCTGGATTCTGACAAAGGATTTAATGGGAAGCGCCATGCCCAACTAGAAATGAGAAATGCAAATTAAATATTGTATTGCAAATTCTTTTCTCACTTGTTTATAAATACATTTTGCAAATGAGGGACTTCATATAACCCCTGAGACTGCATCATGCAAAAACTGACTTAACAAGTAAATGTATGGAGTCTTCAGACATGTTACATTTTACTGCTAATTTAGCAGAGTTGTGAAAAGAAACAAGTTTGTGGGACTACTGATTGGTTCTTTTTAACGTGTTCATCAGATGTGCCTATCTTCAATTGTCCTTTAGGCCTGGTAGTTGCCTCTTTAAAATACTGCAATCCAGAAAGTATGCAGGACAATGATAAAGCCAAATATTCCATGCAAACAAAGCTAAAGCCTGAGCAGAAGGGTTTTTGTGTTACTCTCTCCTACTTTCCTTTATAAATTCTATATATATATTTAGGAACAGGTGTGGACCATTCAGCCCCTTAAGCTTATTGCACCACTCAATGGGATCATAGCTGATCTGTGGCCTAACTCCATATACCTGCCATTGAGCAATATCCATTAATACCTTTGCTAGAAAAAATTCACCTATCTCAGATTTAAAATTCACAAATGAGCCTGCATTCACGTGTGGATGAGAATTCCAAACATCTGCCATTTGCTGATAAGTGTTTCCTAACATCTGCCCTGAATGGTCTGGCACTAATTCTCATACTATACACCCTGGTTCCAGAATCCACAACCGGTAGAAATACTTTATCTTTATCCACCCTGTTGATATCTCAAATACTTCAATCTGATCACCTCTTATCCTTCTAAATCTGAGGGAAAAAAGCCTAATTTGTATAATCTCTCCTTGTAGCTAAAGTCCAAAAATCATTTTTGTCAACCTACATGGTATTGCTTTCAATGCCGATATATCCTTCCTGATGTGTGGTGCCCAGATCTGATCATTGGATTTCCAAGTGAGGTCTAACCAGGAATTTGTAAAGCTGTAGCATAGCTTCTGCTTTCTTATACTCCAATCCTCTAGGTATAAAGCCGAGCATTCCATTAGCTTTCTTAAATATTTTCTGCATCTGTTCATGACATTTTAAAGATCTATGAACCTGAGTCCCAAAGTCTCTGTATCTAACTTCATACCTTCTGGGAAGTATCAGGATCCTAATGAGTCCAAAATGGATAACCTCATTCTTGTTTATATTTAACTCCATCTGCCACAGTTTTGTTTTCCCATTCACTTAGCATAAAATTACATCAGGATATTGATAGACTATCACCTACACTGTCTGGGATGTTGCCCAACTTTGTGTCATCAACCAGTTCGGACATATCACTTTCTGTGCCATTATCCAAGTTGTTAAATAATATAAATAGTTGAAGCCCTAACACAGATTCTTGTGGGACATCTCTGGGCATATCCTGCCAATTTGAATACCTATCTATTATCCTTATTTTTCTGTCACCTGCCACTCAATCAGTTTCCTAGCCATGTCAGTAATTTTCCCTCAATACCATAGATTTTCATTTTAGTTAACAGTCTCTTATATGGGACTTCATCAAATGTCTTCTGGAAGCCCATATAAACAACATCCATAGACAGTTCCCTACCTTAGACACCTCTTCAAAAAATTCCATAAGAATTGTCAGGCATGACCTACCTGTCATGAATCCATGCAGTCTCTCTCTCTCTCTGATTAACTGAAAAGTTTCAAGGTGCTCAGTTACCCCTCTCCTTGATTACAGACTCTGACACTTACCCCACCATAGGTGCTAGGCTAACTGGTCTGTAATTCCCTGGTTTTCATCCTTCTTAAGAAGTGGAGCGGCATGTGCAATTTTCCAATACAAAGGGACAAATCTTGTATCTGGGAATCTCTGAAAGAATATAGTTAAGGCATCTACAATGTGCTCCCATAGAGATTGTCACTCTAATTCCATTTATTTCCTCATTACCAATGTTTTACTTAAGTTAATTTTATTCAGCACCTGTTCCCAATTCACTTCTAATTCCCTTGGAATTTCTGGCAACCTATCCTCCATTTCTATTGTAAATGCTGAGGCAAAAGTAATTATTCAACATGTCTGCCATTTCCCCACAATCAATAACAATATCCTTACTTTCAGTCTTTTGTTGTTCAACAATGCTCCTGACCACCCACTTTCTCTTTGCGTAATTATAAATTTTTTTCTTATTAATTTGATATTCCTGGTAAGTTCCCTTTCAGTAACTTTTATAAACTGCATTGTGGCCCTTTGTTGGTCTTTGTATCTTTCCCAATCAGCAGAATACATACTGGGTTTCTTTTTGCATTTTCTACGTTCTTTCTTTTAGTTTAATGCTGTCCCTTATCTCTTTGGTTGTCCATTGCTGTTTTTCCTGTAAAGTGGAGAGTTTCCCTCTCAGGAATGTGTACAGGTTTATACATAAGTTAATAAACATCTCGAAGGCTCCACCCTGGATTCATCTCTGAACACTATCAACATGGTGCAGTAGACCCTCCATGCTGTAAGACAGGGAGTCTCATGTTTATAACTCCAACAGTAAAATAACAGCAATATCATTGAATATATCAGGTAATTGTGTAGATTGGAGAGGAACTTTCAGGTGGTGGTACTCCCATGTCTCGTCTGCACATGTTCTTTTTGATGGTGGAGTTTGGAATGTCCTTTCAAAGGATTCTGCTGCGTTGTAGCAGTGGGTGGTATGCAATGCTGCGATTGCCAGAGGTGGAGGGAAGGGATTTTCAGAGTAGTTGATGGAATGCCAGTCAAAGGGGCTGCTTTGTACAGGATAATGTTGAATATCTTAAATGTTATAGAGCTTCACTCATCCAGGCAAGTGGAATGGATTTCATATAGAGTGTGGGAAGGAAATAACTTATTCAGCAGAGAATTCAAAGTCTCTAGGCTATTCTTAGAGTCATGGTATTTAAGTGCCTGGTCCAGTTAGGCTTCTGGTCAATAGTGATAGCCAGGGTGTTGATGGTGGGGCTTTCAATGATGGTTATTCCATTGAATGTTAAGGAGAATTGGTCAGATTTTCTATTTTTGCAAACAGTTTTAACTTTGCACTGTGCAGTGTGCACGCTCTTTGACAGTTCTCAGCCCAAGCCTGCAGGCTATTTAAACTTTGTTGCATGTTGGCACAACGTCTTCATTCTCTGAGGAGCTGCAAATGGAACTGAATGTTAATTATATATTAAATAGGTTTAATTGTCTGCAGCTAGTTGCCATTAGCTGGGAATTAATTAAGCCCCCTATTAGTTATTACAGACCAAGACGATGATTATTGAGGTTAGGAGATTATGCTTGAAACATAAAACTCTGAAACTAAATATAAAAATGATTAGCTCCAGTTACTCCTTCACCAACAAACTCGCAGGAACAAGCATTTAATGCTGTACAATCATAGCAAATGTGTGTTGCTGGAAAAGCACAACAGGTCAGGCAGCATCCAAGGAGCAGGAGAATTGATGTTTCGGGCATAAGCCATTCATTACACTAACTAACTTCATTACCCTCATTAATACTCAACAATGGAGCCCCCTAGGGTGCATACTCAGACCCCTACTGTACTGCTGATGACACTACCATAGTAGGTCGAATCTCAGATGGCAACGAAATAGACTGCAGACGGGAGGTGGAGGACCTGGAAAAATGGTGCATTGAGAACAACATAGCTCTGAATGCTGGCAAAACCAACGAACTCATTATTGACTTTCAACTGGATGTTACTCATGCCCCCCTATACATTAACAACACAGAGTGGAACGAGTAGAGAGTGTCAAGCTCCTGGGAGTGGTCATCCATAACAAGCTTTGTTAGACTCTTCATGTGGATACATTGGTCACAAAGGCCCAACAACATCTCTTCTTCCTCAGGCAGCTGAGGAAATTTGGCATGACAGTGAATACCCTTGCCAACTTTTATAGGTGTGCCATCAAAAGCATTCTGAATGGATGTATCCCTAGTTGGTATGGCAACAATACCATTCAAGATCGGAGATGGTTACAGTGAGCGGTGAACTCGGTCCAGACAAGCACTCAGGCCAACCTCCCATCTATAGAATCCATCTACCAGGCCCGCTGTCAAGGAAAGGCCGCCAGTATTTTCAAAGATCCATCCCACCCTAGCAATGTTTTTCTACAACCTCTACCATCGGGGAGAAGGTACAGAAGCCTGAACACACGTACCAGCCAGTTTTGAAACAGTTTCTACCCTACTGTTGTTAGAATACTGAATGGACTCACAAACTGTCAACATTCACCTGTACCTATGTTTTTGTTTTTTGCCGCTGTTTACCTATTATTTACTATGTATGCTACTTAACTATGTGATCCGCCTGTATTGCTCCCAAGACTGTGCCTCAGTACATGTGACAATAAATTCAGTTCAATTTAATCAGGAATCCTTTCCTGATGAAGAACTTATGCCCAAAATGTCAATTCTCCTGCTCCTCGAATACTGTCTGACCTGCTCTATTTTTCCAGCACCACACTCTTGACTCTGATCTCCAGCATCTGCAGTGCTCACTTTCTATTAATTGTAGCGAAAGCCCACTTCTGACGTTACAAGAGGTGGAAGATTGTTGGGGTGAGTCAACACCTTGACAAACCCCTGGAGTGATACCTGACATTGAGCTGATTGGCATTTAAAAACCACAAATATGGCCTTTTCTATCTCGTATGACTCCTGCCAAAGGATAGCTTTTCCATCACATCCGTTGACCTGAATTTTGCTCGATTCTGCACATGGTCAGGTGTTTTTCTGAGTTAAAGGGCAGGCATTAACACCTTCTGTCTCAACCTCAGCCCTTTTGTCCTCTGTGGACTCGGGCTGCCATGAGGTCTTGAATCAAATGAATCTTACATAATTTAAATTAATACTCATCCTCTAGAATCTATCAGCATAAATCACGATTAGAATCATAGAATCATAGAGATATACAGCATGGAAATAGACCGTTCGGTCCAACCCGTCCATGCCGACCAGATATCCCAAACCAATCTAATCCCACCTGCCAGCACCTGGCCCATATCCCTCCAAACCCTTCTTATTCATATACCCATCCAAATGCCTCTTAAATGTTGCAATTATACCAGCCTCCACCACATCCTCTGGCAGCTCATTCCATACACGTACCACCCTCTGCGTGAAAAAGTTGCCCCTTAGGTCTCTTTTATATCTTTCCCTTCTCACCCTAAACCTATGCCCTCTAGTTCTGGACTCCCCGACCCCAGGGAAAAGACTTTGTCTATTTATCCTATCCATGCCCCTCATAATTTTGTAAACCTCTATAAGGTCACCCCTCACCCTCCGATGCTCCAGGGAAAACAGCCCCAGCCTGTTCAGCCTCTCCCTGTAGCTCAGATCCTCCAACCCCGGAAACATCCTTGTAAATCTTTTCTGAACCTTTTCAAGTTTCACAACATCTTTCCGATAGGAAGGAGATCAGAATTGCACGCAATATTCCAACAGTGGCCTAACCAATGTCCTGTACAGCCGCAACATGACCTCCCAACTCCTGTATTCAATACTCTGAACAATAAAGGAAAGCATACCAAACGCCTTCTTCACTATCCTATCCACCTGCAACTCCACTTTCAAGGAGCTATGAACCTGCACTCCAAGGTCTCTTTGTTCAGCAACACTCGCTAGGACCTTATAAGTGTATAAGTCCTGCTAAGATTTGCTTTCCCAAAAATGCAGCACCTCGCATTTATCTGAATTAAACTCCATCTGGCACTTCTCAGCCCATTGACCCATCTGTTCCAGATCCTGTTTTAATCAAAGCTAATCCTCTTCGCTGTCCACTATACCTCCAATTTTGGTGTCATCTGCAAACTCACTAACTGTACCTCTTATGCTTGCATCCAAATCATTTATGTAAATTACAAAAAGTAGAGGACCCAGCACCGATCCTTATGGCACTCCACTGGTCACAGGCCTCCAGTCTGATTGTTTGAACTGTGTCATTACCTCACTTGTGAATGACAATAGTGCTCTTACAGATAGCGTGGCCTGCTCCCCCTCCCCACAGTGTTAAGTAAGAAGAACTTTGCTAAACTATTGTCCAAATAAGATATTGAATGGCTCACTCAGGTTGCTGCTTGGTTTTCAGAGGAAGGTACAGATTGCAGATAATGTCAGGCAACAGGTTAGCTGACCGAGAATGCTCAAAATAAGCCTTTGCCACAAAGTCATTTGCACAATATCAATATTATTAATCTGAAAGTGGAGAAGAAAATAACATGGAAAACACAAAGACTGGCAGCTGAGGACCTGAAAGTCATTACCTAAGTCTATGACATGTTGAAAGGAAGAGATAGGTCCTTGCAAAGATTACAATCCAGTGACCTTCAAACAAGACCTAACTCTGTCTAATCTACATGACTCATGTCATGTCTTGCATTGTATTAACCTGCTGAACATTCATGAGACTAATTAATGTCAGTAATGTAAAATCTGAAAGGTCTTCTGGTGGCACAATAGGTAGCATTCCTACAGAGACAGACATTCTGGGTTGAAGTTTGACTCTAAGACTTGATGATTAAGGAAGTCACACAGGTACATTATTAACATGTAAATCCTTCCATTTTCTGCCAAAGTCAAGCTGTCAGTGAGGTTGGAGAGTTTCCTGGTCAGCTGGGGAGGAAAGAAATTAGATCCTCTGCCATCGCTATTCATAGCTACAGGGTATAACATAAATAGAAAAGTGCAAGTTGGGCAACTCAGCTCTTTAGGGAGAAGCCAGTTGGCTGGATAGTCAGTGTAGATTGATACCAATGGATTGAAACCACAGGGTTTAATTCCTGTTCTGGCTTGAATGGATTTGAAACCTGCTTTTTGACCTATCGATGTGTTGGACCCGCTTTCAGTCAAAGGACTCAAGAAGAAGAAGAAGAAGAGCTTACAATCTACACAAACACTGTAAACAACACTGCCACCACTCAAACAAAGAGCAGCAGAATTTAAAGTGCAGTAACATTCAAGGGCACACGAATTGGGATGAGGCTGGATATGTTTCTTATAAAATTTAAAAGGACGTGAAGAAGGCCAATACAGACATGGTTTCCTTTGGTGCCATGAATTTTACAGTTCTATGGAATTTCTTCCTTTTGTTCGATCATACTTACTACATAAATGCCCTGTCTTTATATCTTTCTACTGTTTAAAACTATGGACTGAAAAGAGAAAGAACTGTAGCTGCATATTGTAGCAAAGTGCAGACATAGTGGAGCTGAGTGGCCATTGACAGGTAAAGCTGATTGATAACTGATCAATGGTCAACTAGCCAATGTAATTGGTTGTCAAGAAGTGAAACAGCTTGGGATACAAGCAAGACAGAGAAGCTGGTCAGACCATAGAGGAAACCCAACAGGTCTCTCTCAGTTCTTTGCATTTAGCCACATTGGACCACTTTGGAGTGGATAAGTAAGAGACCTTTCGGAAGTGAACCAGCCACCCTGTGCCTCTTGCAAACCAGTGGAAGCATTCAGAAAATAGAAGTCTGAGGAGAGACCTTCAGATCAGCAAGAATCAATCTAACAGATCTTGTGAACAAAACTATGGAACTTTTTCTAGATTTTCTTCTGCCTGTGTGATTTTCCCTCTTGTTTATGTCTGACTATATGTGTAAGGGGCAGTTTAAAAGAGGTTTAGAGATTTAATTTGTAAAATGTATTTAATTTTGTCTAATTGTTTACCTGTAATACATCATGATTCTTGTCAAATGTAGGAACCCGGACCATGTTTTCTATCAACCTGGGTCTGAAAATTAGGTAGTTTGGGAAATTTGTATATTTCATTTAAAAACGTTAACTTTTATGATGATTCTGTGAATAACAGACCTCGATTTCCAATGCACTACTGCACTGAGTTGTGACATTACAGCAGGTTATGTACAAAATTTGTCTTCACAATGCTTTTCTGTTCTAAAATAGCTAATCTCAAACCAGGCGATAATGATAGGACTATAAGTGCATTTGCGTACCTCAGGTTATGGAAGAAAGCAATCATTGCCTGATCATTGTATCATCTGGGAACCTATAAATAGATACAGACCAAACTGTAATATTCAGGTTGGGAGATGGGAAATTGCAATGTGTATCTCTGTAAATAAATATAAAATTGTAAAAAGATTGGAACCAGTTCTATCTTTCACCAGTTAGTTTGCTGAACATTAACTACTGCAAGTCTCAACAAATATCTCCAATTCTGACATTATGATAGGTGGAAGGCTTTTGATGAAGAGGCTAAAGATACTTCGGGTAAGTTACTGCCAGAGGAACTCCAGCAGTGACATCCTGCAACGACGTTGATTGGTTTCTAACAAAGTAACTGCAACTTACTTTGTGTCTGAAGTTACAAGTATCATAATATGGGTAGCAAATGAAGATAAGTAGATTCCATTATATCGATTATTGTGATCAATTAGCTCCATTCACTGCTCAATTTCCACACAGAACAAATAAACATTTGGCAACATACAGGATGGTCACTGACACTTGAAGATGCTTAAACTGAAGCTTTGAGTGTTTTTGCAATGCAGTGATAGTGTCCCTAACCCTAGAGTGGAAGGAGAAGGTGAGGGCTGCAGATGCTGGAGATCAGGGTTGAGAGTGTCGTGCTGGAAAAGGACAGCAGGTCAACTCCTGTTCTTCGGATGCTGCCTGACCTGCTGTGCTTTTCCAGCATTACACTCTCAACCCTGGAGTGGAAGGCCCTGAGTGATTAGAAAAATAACTTAAATTTTAAAAAACTCATCTTATTTTGGAATGGGAGCATTGCTCAGGGAATTAATACATGTTTTTGACGAGCCCATTGTTCATTTAGTCTTACATCCCTATTTACATGTTCCTTTTTTTTGGCTATATTTCAAAACAACTGTAGGGATGAAGATATGGTCCAACGGAATTAGGGATATCCTATCGGAAATTTTGTTGAATCCGATCTGGAAGAACCTAATCCCTTCTGCCTGCCCTTGGCCCATATCCCTCCATTCTTTACATATTAATGTGCTTATTTAAAAATCCCTTGAATGCCCTTACTGCATCTGCCTCCACCTCCACCCCTGGCAGTGTATTCAAGACTCCTCCCACTTTCTGTGTAAAAAACTTGACCTTCACACCTCCTTTGAATTTTTCTCCCAAACCTTAAATGCATGCCCCATTTGGAATAGACATTCCAACTTGAGGAAAAGAATCTGACTGTCAACTCTATGTATCTCATAATCTGATAGACTTCTATCAAGTCTCCCCTCAGTCTCTACCACTCAAGAGAAAACAACACAAGTTTCTCTAGCCTCTCCTTATAGGTCATACTCTTTAATCCAGGCAACCCGCTTCTGCACCCTCTCCAAAGCCTCCACATCCTTCTTACAAAGTGGTGACTAGAATGGAATGCAATATGCTGAGTGAGGCCTAACCAAAGTCTTACACAGCTGCAACATGACATGCTGACTCTTGTACTCAGTTCCCTGACCAATAAAGGCAAACATACTATACGTCTTCTTTGCTACCCTATCTATTTGCATGGCTACTTTCAGGGAGCTATGGACTTGGGAACTCCAAGATCCTTCTGTACATCAATACTATTCAGAGTCCTGCCATCAACTTTATAGTTTTCCTGAACATTTGATCTCCCAAAGTACAGCATCTCACACTTACCCAAATTAAACTCCATCTGCTATTTCTCCACCCATATTTGCAACTGATCTTTATCCCACAGTATCCTTTGACAACCTTCTATACTACCCACAACTCCACTGATCTTTGTATCATCTGCAAACTAACTAACCCACTCATCTACAATGTCATCCAAGTCATTTATACATAGCACAAACAGTCAAGGTCCCAGTACAGATCCCTGCAGAACACCTCTAGTCATGGACCTCCAGCCTGAAAAACACCCTTCCACCATTACCTTCTGTCTTCTACAGGTAAGCCAATTCTGAATCCACGTGGCCAAGTCACCATGGTTTCATCCACCTTAATCTCTTGGGTGAGGCTCCATGAGGGAATTTGTCAAAAACCTTACTAAAACCCATGTAAATAACATCCTCTGGTCTACCTCCTCGAAAAATTCAATCAAGTTAATAAGACATGACCTGCCCTGAACAAAGGTGTAGTCAAAACTTGTAGTGCTGGAAAAGCACAGCCAGTCAGGCAGCATCCATGGAGCAGGAGAGTTGACACTTTCAGCATACGCTCTTCATCAAGAATGTGATGATGAAGAACTAATGCTTGAAATGTCACCTTTCCTGCTCCTCGGATGCTGCCTGATTGGCTGTGCTTTTCCAGCACCACACTTTCTGACTCTGATCCCTCAAATCTGTTGTCCTCACTTTCTCCTGAACAAAGCCATCTTGTCTGTCCCTAATTAGACCATGCTTTTCCAAATGTGCATAAATCCTATCCCTAAGAATTGTCTCCAATAGCTTCGCAAACACCGATGTGAGACTTGCCGGTCTGTAGTTTCCTAGATTATCCCTACTTTCCTTCTTGAACAGAGGAACAACATTGGCTACTTGCCAGTCCTCTGGGACCTCTCCAGTGATGAGGGAGGACACAAAGATCTTTGTCAAGGCCCCAGCAATCTCCTCTCTTTCCTCTCCCAGTAATCTGGGGTAGATACCATTGGGCCCTGGGGACTTATTCACTTTAATGCTCTTCAAGAGACCCAACACTACTTCTTTCTTGATCTAAACATGCCAGAGTATATTAACATGCTCTACACAAACCTCACTATCCTTCATATCCTTCTCCTGGGTGAATATAAATGCAAAGTACTCATTTTGTGCCTCCAATTAGAAGTTTCCTCCTTTATCTTTGAGTAGTCTTACCCTCTCCTGAGTTAGCCTCTTGTTTTTAATGTATCAATGGAACGCCTTGGAATTCTCTTTAACCCTACTTGTCAAAGTCATTTCATAGCCCCTTCTTGACCTCCTAATTCCCTGCTTGAGTACTTTCCTGCTTTCCTTATATTCCTCTTGGGCCCTGTCTGATTTTAACTTCCTAAACCTTACCAATGCTACTTTTTTCCCTTTGACTAAATTCACAACCTCCCTCATTGTCCCAGGGTCCCTTTTCTTGCCATCCTTGTCCTTCCTCCTTTCTGGAACATGCTGGTATTAAACTCTCCTCTGCAGGTCTTTAAACAGTTCCCACATGTCAAATGTGGACTTGCCTGATAACAGTTCCTCCCAATTAACGCTCCCTAGCTCCTGTCTAGTACTGACATAATTTGCCCTCACCCAATTTAGTACCTTCCTGCAAGGTCCTGACTTATCCTTATTCATAGCTATCTTAAAACTTACGGAATTGAGATCACTGTTTCCAAAATACTCTCCCACTGAAAGGTCAGTCACCTGACCAGGTTCATTAGTCAGTACAAGTTGCTGTCTGACCCCTCCTCTAGTTGTACTGTCCACATACTGTTTCAAGAAACCCTCTTACATGCACTTCTCAAATTTCACCCCGTCTAAGCCTCTTGCTGTAAGGGAGCCCTAGTCAAAATTGGGGAACTCAAAATCATCCACTATAATTGCTCTATTTTTATTGTACCTTTCCATAATCTGCCTGCATAGTCGTTCCTCAATGTCTCGGTGGCTGTTTGTGGGCATATAGTATAATCCTGTAAGAGTGATTGCATCCATTTTACTTTTGAGCTCTACCCAGATTGCCTCAGTGGATGACCCCTCCAGTATGTCCTCTCTAGTACAGATGTAACATTCTTCCTGATGAATAATGCAACTCCTCACCTTTTTTACCTTCCTCTCTAACTTGGCTAAAACAACAAAACCCTGGAATGTTGAGCAGCTAATCCCGTCTCTCTCTCTCTCTCAATTGAGTCTCTGTAATGACCACAACATCGCAGTCCCATATAGTGATCCAGGCTTTACGCTCATCTGCCTTACCTATAGTACTCCTTGCGTTGAAATAAGCACACTTCAGCCTATTAGTACTATCGTGTTCATTTACTTGTTTCTGCCTGTCCTTTCTTTCTGATTTACTGATCTTAACATCTACCTTCCCCTCAATCCCTCCAATTGCTGACCTGCTGCTCTGGTCCCCAGCCCCCTAGCACTCTAGTTTAAACCCTCCCAAGTAGCACGAGTGAACCTCCCTGTGAGAATATTGGTTGCCCTCCAGTTTAAGTGCAACCCATCCATCTTGTACAAGGCACCTCTACTCCAGAAGAGATTCCAATGATCCAAGAACCTAAACCCTGTTCCCTGCACCAGCTCCTTAGCCATACATCCATCTGTCCTATCTTTCTGCAAACATGTGGCACTGGTAGTAAACCAGCGATTACTACCCTCAAAGTCCTACTCTTCAGCCTCTTTCCTAACTCCCTGTACTCACTCTGCAGGACCTCATCCCTCTTTCTAATTATGTTGTTGGTATCAACATGCACCAGGACCTCTGACTACTCACCCTCCCCTTGAAGAATTTTGTGCAACCGCTCAGAGACATCCTTGACCCTGGCACCAGGGAGACAACACACCATCCTGGAGCCACAGAAATGCCTGCCTGTGCCCCTAACTGGCAAGTGTCTGAGCACTATCGCTCACTTGGATCTTCTCAACCCTGTTCTACAGCAGGGCCAGTTGTGGTGCCACAGGCCTGGGTGCTGCTGTTATACTCCCCTGACAGGCTATTCCCCGCACCCCCTCCCCCCAACAGTATCCTAAATGGTAGAGAGGGGAATAGCCACAGGAGACTCCTACACCAGCTGCCTGCCCCTCCTGGCACTTACCCATCTACCTGACTGAACCTGTGCTGTGACCATCTCACTGTAACTAGTGTCTTTCACACTCTCCACTCTCTGTATGCTCCTCAGTGTGTCCAACTGCCGCTCCAACCGAACAACACGGTCAAGAGGAGCTGCAGCCAATCACACTTCCTGCAGATGAACACGTCAGGGACACCAGACTGCTCTCACATCTGGCAGGAGGAGCATACCACTGCTGTTCCTGCAATTTAATTTTATTCTGCATCATTGTAAGAAGTAAGTTACCCAAAAGCTTTTGGTTTCTGTAGGCTCCACGTAATCAGTCATCCTCCCATTATTGTCCCTCCTATGTTCCCATTTTTTCGTATTTTCTTTCATCTTTATTTATCTGAAATTCTTTTCTTTTATTGTTGAAAATATATATTCAGCTTATTTGTGGCAAGAATGGGTGGCATAGTGGTTCAGTGGTTAGTACAACTGCCTCACAACACCAGGGCCCCAGGTTCGGCTGACTGACTGTGGAATTTGCACAATCTCTGTGTCCGCATGGGTTTTCTTCTGAATGCTCTGGTTTCCTCCCAAGGTCTAAAGATGCACATATTAGATGGATTGGCCATGGTGAATTGCCTGTAGTGTCCAGTGATGTGCAGGCTAGGTGAATTGGCCATGGTAAATTGCCTATAGTGTCCAGTGATGTGCAGGCTAGGTGAATTGGCCATGGTAAATTGCCTATAGTGTCCAGTGATGTGCAGGCTAGGTTGATTAGAAATGGGTAAAGCAGGGTTACAGGGATGAGGTAGAGTTGCTTTCAGAGATTCAGTGTGGACTCAATGGTCCGAATGGCCTGTTTCCACATGGAAGGAATTCTATGATCATCTTTTGCTGTACACACTTTATCTCTCTTTCCAGATAATTCTTATCGAGAATGGTCCAAATTAATATCAACTTCACTTAAACTACACTGAATGATAGCAATCAATAGACATTTTTGTCATCAATTCAACATCAGATATAGGGGACTATGATGTATATTTTAATAATTTTTTTTGACACAGTAATTCAAGAGCCATGTGCTTCTACTCTCAATAAAAATTGAATTAAATATTCTTTTAAATTGATTATCACATATCAAGAAAGTTACTACTGAAATTTTCTCAACCTGCCAGTCTTTTTAAAGTAAGGAGTATTGCTCAGAAAATAATTCAATAACATCCTGTATAAATGCCTATGATCGAAATTTATGGACATGGCCTTCTGTGTCTTGGATTCCTCTGTTCACTGAATGAATAATTCATGATCTTTCTGGAAACTTCTTTCCAGGAAAAGGATGCAATTGGAAAGAATACTAAGACTGACTATTGTTACCAATGGTGATGCTCTAATCTGAAGACTTCTGTGTTGAAGTTTGCTTTGTTCAAGAGTTCAATTAGTCATTTCAACCAAGTTCCAAACCTTTTCCAACTCACTGATCACTTGTCTGATTTCTTTAAAAAACACATTTGTGTCCATATCTGCATACAATGGCTGGAAACATTCATTTTTCGTTTTTTGAAGGACTGCTGTTAAATGTATGCCTGTATTTATGAACATTAAAAATGGGAGCACAAGTAGGCCATTTGATCCCTCAAGCCTGTACCTTTCCCTCAATGCTATTGGCTTTGCTTGCCTGATTCAAAGCGCAAATCATAGCGGCACCAGATTCTGATTTAATCTATCATATATAAATCTGTGATCCAATGGACCACAAAACAAGATGTCTGACTTCTTGCTTAGGTCTATAATGATCCTGATAGTGTATTGAGACCCTTCAAAAACCTGTGCCATGTGCATAATTTTGACTTTAAAACATGCCTACATTGAAATGAAAGTTATTGCTATGCAAGCTAATCTCTCCTGCTTCTCACCATTGCACAGATCTTAACTTTCGTTCCAATTTCCCTTCCTTGTTTTTACATTTGTTTGAAATCTGTTCTAATTTGTACCACATCAAAGGTTCTTTCTCCACAGATGTTGCTGGACCTACTGGGTATTACCAGCTCTTTCAGTTTTGGATTTCTGAAATAAATGCACCAAGGCCATTATCCCATCACTTAATCACCCTTTCATTTACCAGTACACAGTACACAGGCTCTAATTAGCCAGCTCAAGGCCTAGAATGAGGCGATTTTCTGAATCACCCATTCACATCTGTCAGTCAGGTCTCCACGATTGATGCAGATTAATAACCCCAATCAAGGATCTCATATTCAATAAGATCCACCTGGCCCTCCTCCTAATCACTACGATTTCAGATTGCCAACATCTGCAATATTCTGGTTATATATTAACATTCATGCTCATTGTTCAGGCGCAATTAACCTCTGCCTGAATACAATCGTCCCGGTTTATGTCAACAGAGGGAGTTTGAACAGGATTTCTGAACTGAAAAATAAATAAAAGTTAAAATGATGTGACAGTCTACAATCAAATAAGAAACTAATGACCTGAGTGTCATGTGAATTTGACCTGATAGTGTTGTATTACTTAGAGAGAAGTGCTGTTGAATTAGGCAGCATTAGATGAAAGAGCAGTGATAAAGTGCAACATTATTGTTTCGATCACATACTCATTAAGTGACCATATGCAATGTGAAGCTTGGGGAGAGTGAAAATATCAATTTACAACATGGACGTTTGCTGAATTTAATTCTTGGTCATATGGCTTCACAACAGATTGCTATATCCCTAAATGTTACAAAGAATTAATGTTTGATTCACTCTTTTTCTGCTGTTTCTATTAATGGCTGCTTAACAATTTCAATAACACAGAAGTTTACAGCACAGAAACAGGCCACTCATCCCAAATCGTCCATATCTGTCCCACTTCACTTCCACTCACCCTGTCAACCTATCATTTCCTTACTGCTTTGCATACCTAAATAGCTGCTCCTTAGCAGTAATTTTCACATTCTCACTGCTTGCTCAGTAGTGAAGCTTCTACAAGTGTGATATATTTGTAATTATTTTCTATTTACCACCACACACACATGTGAAAATACAAACAGGAGTAGGCCATCAGCCTGTCGAGACTGCTGTGCCGTTTAATATGATGTGGTGCGTTGGTGTTGGACTGGGTTGGACAAGGTCACGACACCAGGTTATAGTCCAACAGGGTAATTTGAAAACACAAGATTTCAGAGCCTTGCTCCTTCTTCAGGTGTTAATATGATCATGGCTGATTGAAAACTTCATTGCCTTTTATCCACACTATCCACCATAACATTATTGGTAATCAGAAATCTACCAATCTCTACCGTAAACATACTCAAAGACTGAGCTTCAAAAGCCATCTGAGGGACAGAATTCCAAAGATTCACCACCCTTTGTGTAAGTTTTGGTCCTACATGGCATTCCCCTTATTTTTCAAATGTGCACCCTAGTTCTAGATTTGGGAGAATCTTACCTGCATCCACTATTATATCATATATTATATTATTACATTGCATATCAATTTCACCAGGAAATCCAGTAGAGATTCAATAGAAACGTCTTCACCCGAGTGTGATGCGTTTGTAAAACTCATTTCCACAGGGAGTAGTTGAAGGATATGGTATTGATACATTTAAAGGGAGGTATTTGAGGAAGAAGGGAATTGACTTGAATTAGAATCCTTGCAGTGTGGAAACAGGCCCTTCGGTCCAGCAAGTCCACACCAACCCTCCGAAGAGTAACCCAACCCACACTCATTCTCCTACATTTACCCCTAACCTAAACATTCCTTAACACTATGAGCAATTTAGCATGGCTAACTCCCCTAACCTGCACATTTTTGGATTGTGGGCGGAAATCCATGCAGACACAGGGAGAATATGCAAACTCCATGCAGACAGTCACCCAAGGCTGGAATTGAACCCAGGTCCCTGGCGCTGTGAGGCAGCAGTGCTAACCACTGAGTCACCATGCTGCCCCAATTTGATTCAATTTATTTATTGTCATGTGTATCTTGTTACAAAATACAGTGAAAATTGTGAAAGGGTGTTGCCGCTCTTCCGCGCCATCTTAAAACACAGGAAAATAAACCAAAGCTTAAAATATAAAGGCAGAAAAATGAAGAAATAAAGGAAGTGTCTCATTTTACAGTCCTTGTTGTTAAGTGCTGTGTCATGGGCCGTGGGTCCAGTGACCAGGCACGAGTCCTCTTCACCTCATCATTACCACTGGAGCAAAGGTTGCCCACTCTTTGGCATCATCTCACCCCCACCGACTAACGAGCACTACCTTAGTTACATACTAAACTACAAACCCAGAATTTACAAAAGGCAGAAATACAGGTTTTAATGATAGATCATCTTTCTATCCTCCTTTTCTACAAAATAAAGGGCTCCAGTTTGTTCAAATCTATCCAGTAGCTGTAGTCTCTCAATTCTGGTATCATCCTTGTAAAGTATAATATTTTGGACTTTCTCCAATTCTTCCTGTTGAGACCAGAGATTTGCAGTGCATTCTTAGATTTATGGAGTCATAGAGATGTACAGCATGGAAATAGACTCTTCAGTCCAAGTCACCCAGGCCGACCTAAACATATCCAAAATATCCTAAATTAATCTGGCCTCATTTGCCATATCCCCCCAAACCCTTTCTATTCATGTATCTATTCAGATGCCTTTTAAATGTTGCAATTATACCAGCCTCCACCACTTCCGCTGGCAGCTCGTTCCACACAGAAACGTTGCCTCTTAGGTCCCTTTTATATCTTTCCCCACTCAACGTAAACTTATGCACTATAGTTTTGGACTCCCCTAGCCTGGGAAAAAGACTTTGGCTCTTCACCATATTTATGCCCCTCTTGATTTTATAAATCTCTTTAACGTCACCCCTTCAGCCTCTGACACTCCAGGGAAAATATTCTCAGGCTCTCTGCATAGCTCAAACCCTCCAATCCTGGCAACGTCCTTGTAAAACGTCTGCACCCTTTCAAGTTTCACAACAGCTTTCCTAAAACAGGGAGACCAGAAATGAATGCAATATTCCAAAAAATTGCCTCATCAATATCCTGTACAGCCACAACATGATATCCTAACTCTTATACTCAAAAAGGTTGTTCAAACCAGCTTCAATAAAAATCTGAGATAATTTGTTTGCTTTTGAATTTAATGCTAACAGCAACCTCCAATACTGTTGAGCAAAACAAGCTTGGGGACATTAATGCACCTGAAAGGAAAAGGATGCTGCATTAGCATACACAGCTCTAGCTAAAGTACCTGCAGTAAATGACTGTAGTTCCCTTGATGTTAATTAGCTTTTTCACAATGCCCTAATGCCCAGTGTACTTGTACAGTATCCATTCAATGTAAAGAAGAGCACTGAATGAAAATACCCAATGTGCCTATATAGTGTAGCTTGGCACTCAAAGAGAATGCTTAATGAATTTGAACGCTATTTCACAGAGAAATATGCAGGAATTGCTGCATTATTTAATACATTAACCTGTTTGGTTCCATCAGCACTATTTCAAGTTAAACAAATTAATAGCTCAATCCATCCAAGTGGTACAAAGCTTGACCAGTCCAACTCCACAAAACCTAAGAAGCCAAATCGCAAACAAAGTTCTAGAACATAGAACAATACAGCGCAGAACAGATCCTTCGGCCCTCGATGTTGCGCCAACCAGTGAACTATTCTCAGCTTGTCCCCTACACTATCCCATCATCATCCATGTGCTTATTTTAGGATTGTTTAAATCTCCCTAATGTGGCTGAGTTGACTACATTAGCAGGTAGGGCATTCCACGCCCTTACCACTCACTGCGTAAAGAACCTGCCTCTGACATCTGTCTTAAATCTATCATCCCTCAATTTGTAGTTATGCCCCTTCGTACAAGCTGACGTCATCATCTTAGGAAAAAGACTTTCACTATCTACCCTATCTAATCCTCTGATCATCTTGTATGTCTCTATCAAACCCCCCTTAGCCTTCTTCTTTCCAATAAGAACACATCCAAGTCTCTCAGCCTTTCCTCCAGACCAGGCAACATCCTGGTAAATCTCCTCTGCACCTTTTCCAATGCTTCCACAGCTTTCCCGAAATATTGGGGACCAGAACTGTACACAATATTCCAAGTGTGTCCGTTAGCATTTTGTATAGTTGCAGCATGATATTACGGCTCCGGAACTCAATCCCTCTACGAATGAAACCTAGCCTCGGGCAATTGTCTGTGTGGAGTTTGCACATTCTCCCCGTGTATGCATGGGTTTCCTCCGGGTGCTCCGGTTTCCTCCCACGATCCAAAAATGTGCAGGTTAGGTGAATTGGCCATGCTAAATTGCCCGTAGTGTTAGGTGAAGGGGTAAATGAATGGGTCTGGGTGGGTTACTCTTTGGAGGGTCGGTGTGGACTTGTTGGGCCAAATGGCCTGTTTCCACACTGTAAGTAATCTAATCTAATCTAACACACTGTATGCCTTCTTAACAGCACTATCCACCTGGATGGCAACTTTCAGGGATCTATGTACATGGACTCCAAGATCCCTCTGCACATCCACACTACCAAGAATCTTTCTGTTGACCCAGTACTCTGCCTTCCTCTTATTCTTCCCAAAGTGCATCACCTCACATTTAGTTGCATTGAACTCCATTTGCCACCTCTCAGCCCAATCCTGCAGTTTATCCAAGTCCCCCTGCAACCTGTAACATTCTTCCAAACTATCCAGTACTCCACCAACTTTAGTATCGCCTGCAAATTTACTAATCCATCCACCTATGCCTGCGTCTAAGTCATTTATAAAAATGATAAACAGCAATAGTCCCAAAACAGATCCTTGTGGCACACCACTAGTAACCATAATCCAGGCTGAATATTTTCCATCAACCACCACTCGCTGCCTTCTTTCAGAAAGCCAGTTTCTAATCCAAACTGCTAAATCACCCTCAATTCCATGCCTCTGCATTTTCTCCAACAGTCTATCATGTGGAACCTTATCAAAGGCTTTACTGAAGTCCATGTACACCATGTCAACTACCCGAACCTCATCGACATGCTTGGTCACCTTCTCAAAAAACTCAATGAGGTTTGTGAGACATGACCTGCCCTTGACAAATCCATGTTGACTCTCTGAAAGCAAATTGTTGCTTGCTAGATAATTAAGATTTTCAGGAAGTAAGATAGCATCTTCAAATCTAAAAGAAAAGTTTTATTCATTAATTACAGATTACTCCAAAATTAGAGGTGAAGTGGACAGCGAAGAAGGTTACCTCAGATTAGAATGGGATCATGATCAGATGGGCCAATGGGCTGATGACTGGCCAATGGAGTTTAATTTAAATAAGTGCAAGGTGCTGCATTTTGGGAAAGCAAACCTTAGCAGGACTTATACACTTCATGATAAGGTCCTGGAGACTGTTTCTGAACAAAGAGACATTGGAGTGCAGGTTCATATTTCCTTGGAAGTGGAGTTGTGGGTAGAGAGGATAGTGAAGAAGGCATTTGGTATGCTCTCCTTTATTGAGTACAGGGGTTGGGAGGTCATGTTGTGGCTGTACAGGACATTGGTTAGGCAACTTTTCAAATGCAATTCTGGCTTCCTTCCTATCAAAAGGATGTTGTGAAACTTGGAAAGGTTTAGAAAAGATTTGCAAGGATATTGCCAGGGTTGGAAGATTTGAACTATAGGGAGAGGTTGAATCGGCTTGGGCAGTTTTCCCTAGAGTGTCAGAGGCTGAGAGGTGACCTTATAGAGGTTTATAAAATCATGAGGGACATGGATAGGGTAAATAGACAAGGTCTTTTCCCTGGGCGGGGGAGTCCAGAACTAAAGGGCATAGGTTTAGGGTGAGAGAGGAAAGATATAAAAGGGACCTAAGGGGCAACTTCTTCATGCAGAGAGTGGTGTGTGTGTGGAATGGGCTGCCAGATGAAGTGGTGGAGGCTAGTACAATTACAACATTTAAAAGGTATCTGGCTGGATACAGGAATAGGAAGGGTTTGGAAAGATATGGGCCAGGTGCTGGCAGGTGGAATCAGATTAGGTTGGGATGTCTGGTCGGCATGGATGAGTTGGACTAAAGGGTCTGTTTTCATGCTGTACATCTCTATGACTCTATGACTTCAGTTGCTTCAGCCCTAGCATAGTCAGAATTGTGTCATGAGTGTGATGCTGGAAAAGCACAACAGTCAGGTAGCATCCAAGGAGCAGGAGAACCAATGTTTCGGGAATAAGTCCTTCATCAGGAATGGCTTTTGCCTGGAATGTCAATTCTCCTGCTCCTTGGATGCTGCCTGACTCTCTGTGCTTTTCCACCACTACACTCTCGACTCCGATCTCCAGCATCTGCAGTCCTCACTTTCTCATAGTTAGAATTGTGGAATAGCACAATGTGAAGATAGGCATATACCCAGCCAGTTAGTCTGGCATCCAGCCTACTCTGTCCACTTATCCATACAACCTTTCTCCTTTGAGTATTAATCAAACTTAATTATGAATACTACAATTGTTTTTGATTCTTCCACTCCAACACACAGTACATTCGAAATCTTATTGCGTAAAAATATTTTTCTCCCTGTTATCTCTAACGTCTTATCAATCACTTCAAACCTCGCCATAGAGTCATAGAGATGTACAGTATGGAAATAGACCCTTCGGTCCACGCCGACAAGATATCCCAACCCAATCTAGTCCCACCTGCCAGCACCCGGCCCAAATCCCTCCAAACCCTTCCTATTCATATACCCACTTAAATGCCTCTTAAATGTTACAATTGTACTAGCCTCCACCACATCCTCAACAACTCATTCCATACACAAACCACCCTCTGTGTGAAAAAGTTGACGCTTAGGTCTCTTTTATATCTTTCCCCTCTCACCCTAAACCTATGCCCTCTAGTTCTGGATTCCTCGACCCCAGGGAAAAGACTTTGTCTATTTACCCTATCCATGCCCCTCATGATTTTATAAACCTCTATAAGGTCACCCCTCAGCCTCCGACGCTCCAGGGAGAACAGCCCCAGCCTGTTCAGCCTCTCCCTGTAGCTCAGATCTTCCAACCCTGGCAACATCCTTGTAAATCTTTTCTGAACCCTTTCAAGTTTCACAACATCCTTTTGATAGGAAGGAGATCAGAATTGCACGCAATATTCCAACAGTGGCCTAACCAATGTCCAGTACAGTCGCAACATGACCTCCCAACTCCTGTACTCAATACTCTGTCCAATAAAGGAAAGCATACCAAACGCCTTCTTCACTATCCTATCTACCTGTGACTCCACTTTCAAGGAACTATGAACCTGCACTCCAAGGTCTCTTTGTTCAGCAACACTCCATAGGATCTTACCATGCTGCCTGACCCCAACTTAAATATAATGTTCAATACCACAGCTGCAGCCAAACAAATGTCTTTGTTCCCCTTTTTAGTTTTCTTATTTTTTCACATAATATCCACAGTTATTGTCTATTCCTAATTACCCTTGCCAAAGTGATAGTGAGTTGCCATCATGAACCACTGCAGTCCCCGGGGTGTAGTGACATTAACAGTGCCATTTGAAATGGAGTTCCAGGATTTTGACCCAGGTACAACAAAGGAATGATGATATAGTTCTCAGTCAGGATGGTGTGTGGCTTGGTCAGGAACTTGCAAGTGGGTGGCACAGTGGTTAGCACTGCTGCCTCACAGCGCCAGAGACCTGAATTCAATTCCCGCCTCAGGCACTGTCTGTGTGGGGTTTGCACATTCTCCATGTGTCTGCGTGGGTTTCCTCCAGGTGCTCCAGTTTCCTCCCTCAGTCCAAAAATGTGCAGGTTAGGTGAATTGGCCATGCTAAATTGCCCATAGTGTTAGGTGAAGGGGTAAATGAATGGGTCTGGGTGGGTTGCTCTTCAGAGGGTCGGTGTGGACTTGTTGGGCCAAAGGGCCTGTTTCCACACTAAGTAATCTAATCTGGTAGTTTTGCCATGCTTTTGTCCTTCTTAGTAATAGAGCTCGTTGGTTTGGAAGGCATTCTCGAAGGAACTTTGTGGAGTGGAGTTGCTGCAGTGCATTATAAACAAGCAGGAGGCTGGAGGAACACAGCAAACCAGGCAGCATCAGAGGGTGGAGAAATTGGCATCTCAGGTATAACCGGTCTTCAGTGCATTATGTCAATGGTATACATTGCTACTACCCTCTGACAGTGATGCAAAGAGGCTATGTTGAAGGTGATGGATGGAATATATAAGGGACCTCTTTGGATTATGAACTGAAATGGAAGTTGGACACTATAGTGTGAGCAGAAATACCAGGAAGTATTTGCAACTTGGAAAAAGTGAGTGGTGCACATTTTTTCCTGTGCAAAACAACATTACTTTTCAAAGCGAATTTTGAACTAAGAGTCTTTGAGTGAAGGAAGGATTGCCCAAAGATAGCTCTTGGACTAGTTTAGCTGCAGTTTATTAGCAATTTCTAAGTGCAGGGCAGCCAGAGACAATCAGAACCTGAAAATTGAACACACCTGTCTCTCTCTCTCTCACCCCCCCTCCCTCCCATGTGGGTGCACAGACACCCTGTCTGTTCTCTATCTATTTTATTCCACCCATAATATCTGTGACAAATTGTCTGTCTTTTATCAGCCAGGCAAATCTGACATCTTGGTGGTCTACTTGGGATTTTATAACTTTTATGATAGTTTATGGAACTGTGGACACAATTATCAGCATACTTTACCCAGTCACTTCTTAACAGATCTTAAACAAGCAAGATGTTTTATCCTGGATGGTGTTACATTTCTTGAGTGTTACTGGAGATACACTCATCCAGACAAATGTGGAGTATTCCATCACACTGCTGACTTATACTTTATACGCAGTAGGGTTTGGGGAGTTAGGAGGTAAGTTACTTGCTGTAGAATTCCAAGCCTCTGATCATCTCCTGAAGCCTCTTTATTTATATAGCTAGTCTAGTTCAGTTTTTGGTCAGTGGTAAACCCAAGAATGTTGATAGTAAGAGATTAAGCAATGGTAATGCCTTTGAATGCTTAAGGGAAGATGATTGGATTCACTATTGTTGGAGATACTCATTACCTGTTACTTGTACGGCATGACATTTTTTTAACTTTTATTCATTTGTGAGGTATGAGTATTGCTAGTTAGGCAGCACTTATTGCATGTCTCTAATTGTCTAGAAGTCATAAAGAATCTGTATTTTTTGCAATGAGAATATGAGTTCCTGGATTGGGGCTGTTAATCTGGTCATGTGGAAGCCAAGGCATCTTTGATCACGCTCAGTTTATCTTCCAATGGGTGTAACCTGGTCTTCTCAACTTTATAGCCCAAGTCACCTGGGCCCCTGGAAGTCACATTTGTCCCTTCCTAAGTGTACACTCACCTTAGGAGACTGCACACTGATAGTTGACTCTGAAGAGGCAGTACTAGAGTCAATGACTCTTCATGTGTCTATAAAGGGTGATTTAGTGATGAGATACCAGCTTCTGTGGAGTTATTTCAGAGTCAACCACATTACTGTGTATCTGGAATCCTTTAGAGCATAAGTCACATGTAAGCAATACCAGGTAAGGATGGTAGATTCCCTCCATTTTGAGAATCAAATGGTGTTTTGCAATAGTCATAGTCATAGAGATGTACCCTTTCAAGTTTTGCAATATCCTTCTGATAGGAAGGAGACCAGAAATGCACACAGTATTCTAAAAGTGGCCTAACCAATGCCCTGTACAGCCACAACATGACCTCCCAACTCCTATACTCAATGCTCTGACCAATAAAGGAAAGCATATCAAAAGTCTTCCTCACTATCCTATCTACCTGCAATTCTACTTTCAAGGAACTCTGAACCTGCATTCCAATGTCTTTGTTCAGCAACGCTCCCTCAGACCATACCATTAGGTGAATAAGTCCTGCAAAGATTTGCTTTCCCAAAATGCAGCACCTCACATTTATCTAAATTAAACTCCACCTGACACTCCTCAGCCCATTGGCTCATCTGATCAAGATCCTGTTGTAATCTGAGGTAGCCTTCACTGTCTACTTCACCTCCAATTGTAGTGTCATCTACAAACTTATTAACTATACCTCTGATATTCACATCCAAATCATTCATATAAATAGCGAAAAGCAGTGGACAGTCAATAGTGTTTACCCACTTGCCAATAAGCTAGCCTTTACTTTTATTGAATTCAAATATAATTGTAGGCCGTGGGGTTCTGGATTACTAGTCCAGTAACATTACCACTATGCCACTGTATCCCCAATCCCTGTATATGGAACTCTTCACTTATCAGTCAGAGCCTGGATGTTGTTTAGGTCTTGGTGCATTTGGACATGGACTGTTTCAGTATCTGAGGAGTTGCACATGGTGCTGAACATTGTGCAATCATCATTGACCATACCCACTTCTGCCATCAGAATGGAGATAAGGGCCATGTGAAAATGATTGCCCCTGGGACACTAGTCTGGGGAACTCAGTGATATCCTGTGACTGTGATGATCCAACTCCAATAACAACAACCGTCTTCCTTTGTGCTAGTTAAAACTCTGATCAATAGAGAGATATCTTCCTGCTTTCCATGGCCTCCAGTTTTGTTAGAGCTCCTTATTACCACTCTTGTAGTCAAGGGTATTCTCTCTCAACAGGCCTCAGCTCTTTTGTCCATGTTTCAACCAAGGATCTAATGAGGGCAGAAGCCAAAGGCCCTAATGGAACCCAATGGGACTGATTGACTGAGTGTCACTTGAGAACATTGTCAATGATATCTTCCATCATTTGAGCGACAATTGGATAGGCACATGGCTAATAGTAAAATGAAGGGTATGAAGGTTAGTTTGACCTTAGAGTAGTATAAAAGGTGGGCACAATATCAAGGACTGAAGGGCCTGTACTGTACTGTGCTGTTCTATGTTCTATGACTTTATACATGATTGGAAGGAGTGGCTATTGGTCCAGCTTACATTTGTACTGCCTTTTATACACAAAGTTACTTGGGAAATTTTCCTCATTGTTAGGTAGATCCCAGTCTTATGAATGGATTGGAACAGCTTGGCCACAATGCAGATGCAGCTGTTTCTGGAGCACAAATCTTCAGTATTATTGCTGGAATGTTGTCAGGGTCCATTAGGCTTTGTCGTACCCAGTGCCTTCAGATATTCCGTGGAGTGAATGGAGTTGATTGAAGTCATATGGGGAAACCTGGGAACTTGGACATTCAGCCAAGATTATTGGTAAGATAACAGTATTTTTTTTCACTTGTACTTCCTACTTTGCAGTTTACCAAATTGAAAGGCTAACTGTTTACAGGTAGGAAACCCAATGGCAGGAGTCTGCAACGTCAGTTCTTCAGCGACTGGTACCATTAAATGCAATTGCAGGTCAGGTTTCAGAGTTGATGGCAGGATGTGATGGTTTAATGCAGGATTGGGCAGGATGGAGTTTGGCAATGATCTTGGGTAGTCTTCAGTTGGGGTTAGATGTGGAGAAGTCACCAATCATGACAGGAAGGAGAAAGAGGAAGAGAGAGAGAGACCACAATTGAGAGAGGAAGTCATTAGTTTGCTCAAGTAGCCCCTTGACCCACAAGCAGTGCTATGAGGAATTCTTGCCTTGTGAGCTAACAGTTCATCACTTTTTTTTCACCAGATATCCTGAACTCTGTGAACCAAGACAACAATTAAACCTAAGTCAAACTCTCAATTAGAGATTCACTTAAATCCAATAAGGTGGCAGGAGACAGGCATCCCTAAAGTAAGCGATAGCCGAGTGATATTATCATGGAACTGTTTAATCTAGAGAGCCAAGTAATATTCTGGAGACCTGGCTTCAAATCCCACCAGGCAGATGGTGGAATTTGAATTCAATAAAAACCTGAAGATAAGAGTCTAATGATGACCATGAAACCATTGCCAATTGTCAGGAACAAAAACCTATATTGTCTGGTTCACTAATGTCCTTTAGGGAAGGAAATCTGCCATCCTTACCTGGTCTGGCTTACATGTGACTCCTGATCCACAGCAATGTGGTTGACTCTCAACTGCCTTCTGGTCAAATTAGAGGTAATAAATACTGGCTCAGCTAGTGACACCCACATTGTATGAATACATAATAAAAAAATCTCAAGACCTACCACTGTGGAAATAACAGCAGTCATATAAACGTCAGCTTGCAGAATTGCTCCCCCATGTTTTAGGCTTTTCCCCACAAACCTCCTTCCTTCACCCATCCCCATGTCCTCCTGCTGATCAGGTGAGGTGGGTAGGTTAACACTAAGGTGGTAATCTTTGTTTCTCTCTACATGGTCAGAAGGCACATGACACCAGGTTATCGTCCAAAAAGTTTATTTGAAATCACAAGCTTTCAGAGAGTTGCCCCCTCCATCAGCCGCCCACTTCACCTGATGAAGGGGCAGCACTCTGAAACCTAGTGATTTAAAAAAAAGAACTGTTGGACTTTCACCTGGTGTTGTGTAACTTCTGACCTTGTCCAACACTGGTACCTCCACATGATCTCTCCACATGGCCCACCTTACACTAACACAGCCTAACGTACTGAGTGTTCCCAATTCTTTTGATTTTATTTCTGTTGATTTTAAAATTGGGAATAACTTTTAATTTTGTCAGTGCAATGACACTTCCACACGTGTGTGGGTGAAGATCTCCTGTTTGTTTTATTAGTGTTCTGCACCAAGCTGCCACAAACTGTCAAATTATGCTTACCATAATTTTTC
This sequence comes from Chiloscyllium punctatum, assembly GCF_047496795.1. Taxonomy (NCBI): domain Eukaryota; kingdom Metazoa; phylum Chordata; class Chondrichthyes; order Orectolobiformes; family Hemiscylliidae; genus Chiloscyllium; species Chiloscyllium punctatum. Next base: position 106,701,570 of record NC_092745.1, on the reverse strand, counting down.
AAAGCTGTGCACTATCACATCAAAATATTACATTCAACAGCAGTGTAATAACTCATGATGACCAGCATAGACCTTGCCAATCATTTCCCAGAGGACTGGATGACACAACCGCAGCAGTCAGTATTAGCATCCTCAGACAGAACTGTTCATTGCAATAGACAACCCGTCACTGGGAGAACACACCTCCCACGGAACATCAGTCCTTGAGAAAGCCATTATGTGTGTAATCATAGACAGTATTACCACACAGCAGTGCAATATCAATATCTGAGCTAAACAAGAAATGTTCCAAAGACAGGAGCCTGCAGCACAAACAGCAAGCATTTATGAGCATGAAACCCTCATTGTCAATTTATCTCTGTTACTCCTTTGGGCCCCAAAGGTAAACTGGGAGCAATTCATCACTCGTCAACAGGACACTTTGTGGTTAAATCTTAATATTACTTCCTGCATGTAGTAAAAACAAAAGATCTTGTTTTATATCCCTCCTACCCTTACATATCAATGTAGCATCTGTACCAATTTAAATCACTCTCGTAGTTATGGCCATACCTTCAGCTGCTGGGGCATGAAGCTATGGAATTTCTCTCCAAGCCTCTCTTCTTCTCTCTCTTTCTTTGCTCTTTAAGATACTCCTGAAAGCCGATCACTTTATCCCAGCATTTTTTTTAACATCTACCCTGATGCCTCCTGATCCACTCATGAGTAAATTTGGTTTGAATACGTTTCTGTGAAGTATCTTGGGAACTCAGTACCCAACGATCACACTAGTTGTTATGTGCAATGAGGAAGATTTGGATTGCAGAGTAAAGTCTGAACCAAAGATTCTCTTTAAATGACTAAGACATTTTACAAGATCCTTTTGTTACATTAAAATGCCAAGAATAGTCTCTACCACTGGATGGGAATCTGGGTTGAGGAAAGGGTGTTTTGGAACATCTAACTGGATTATAGAATGTGTTACAATCCCAGACCAGACCACATGCTTTGTTACAGATCCAGAGAGGACTCTAAAGTATTATTATGGTATGGTTAAGGGCCAGCAACATTTTGTTTCATGTAAATTACATTTGCGATTCCAGGTATTTAACTGTGAGCATAAAGCTACAAGATAACCTGGTTTTAAACAAGCTAAGTAAATTTGACTGAAAAAAATCAGCAAAGTAAGCAATTAACCGCATGCATCTTATAACCTAACTTCAAGAAATAGCAGGAGGTATTCATGAATTAACAGGCAAACTGTGATCGAACACACTACCATCTGCATATGAAATGGCAGGCACGACCACAACCATTTCCATAACTTTTTTTAGCATGGTCACAGTGAGTCACAGAAACCCTTTAAAACTCTGTCTCTCTCACGAGGGATTTCAGCTCTTCTCTTTCAAAGGTCTAGCTTCTGATTTCCTCTCCCACTCCACCTCAGACTGTCTCAAGACGGCTCACCTCATAGATGCTTGTTCTCTTCTCCTGAGACTGAATCCCACTGGATTCACAAGACTGCCATTTAGCATCTAATCACTGGCACAACTCCAACTCTCCAGCTGCTCAAAACAGAGCCCCACCTGCCTGAGGGCTTTCATTTGAGCCAACTGCCAGCTTCACAGCAGAAAATTGCTGCTCTAAGCTTTCCTTGCCCCAACTCTCTAGCAAACAACTTGCTTTCAATTCCACTGAGCCAATAAGTGCCCCGAGCCCCAATAGGCCAGAAGAACAGGGCTCTTTGGCTAACCTTCCACTGTCTTCTTAGCTCTCCACAGACATCCCCGAGTCAAAATGCTTTGAGCCAGCCAACAGCAGCACTTTGGCTGCATAGAATCTCTTCTGCTCTTGATTAATTTTCCAATCAGTAACTGCTGCTCATTGACTCTTGTACTGATTTTCATAATTCTTTATAAGTTTAAACAGAATCCCATCAAGTCACACAATTCCAGGACTTTTGGATCAAGTGCGTTGCTTCCTCTGAGCACAAAATCAGCATGTTTGGAAGTGAATCTGAGACAGAATGGCTTCTGCGATGTCAGATTTATATCCGTCATCACACTTTCTTCAGAGTAAATTCTCATGTTACTGAAATAGTCAAGATTTAAAATTCTTTCCAATCTGACTTTGCAATTTTGGCAATGAATCTTGACAATCCATGTTTCTGTTTCTGAAAATGGAAGAGAATTTAGAATCCCTATGGTGTAGGTGCAGGCCATTTGGCACATCAAGTCCACCCTGACCCTCTGAAAAGCATCCCATCCAGGTGTACCTCTACCCTATCCCTATAACCCTGCATATCCCATGGCTAATTCACCTAGCCTGCACGAAACTGGACATGATTGGCAATTTAGCGTAGCCAAAGCACCTGACCTGCACATCATTGAACTGTGGGAGGAAACCGATGCAGACATGGGGAAGAATGTGCAAACTCTACATAGACAGTCGCCAAAGGCTGGAATCGAACCCACGTCCCTGGCACTGTAAGGCAGTAGTGCTAACCACTGAGCCACTGTGCCACCTAACTTCTGGCTGCTTTCACCCACCTTAGTTTATTGATTATCCTTCTGCTTGATGAAAGTGACAGGTTTAACCTGTTGCAAATATGCTTTACGAATCAACTTCATTGAGGATATTTCATTAACTGGGTTTGCTTTTCTGCATTCATTCCTAGTCCTTTAATGCTTCTTTGTAGATCTCTTGTGGCTTTGCTTTCAGTAAATCAAAGTTCACTCTGTTTTATAAGGGCCAAATGCTGAGTCATGCGAACCACAAAGTATCATGTTACTGATGAGATTGAACTGTACCTAATCTGGTCTATTTATTATTTCCTTAAAGAATACCTCCTATAGGTACATCCTCTAATCAGTTACAGGTTAAGCATGTTCGAAAGTCAATCACTGTATCTCCAGCTTCCAGGCAAAAGAAAAACAAGAAATTTAGTGTTACAACAACCAACCAATCAGGTCTAAGCTCTGCAGTCACTACCAGTCAGGAATAATGATGGACAACTGAACAACTACTGGAGGAGGAGGAGGTTCCACAAACATTCCTATCCTCAATGGTGAAAGAGCCCAGCACATCAACAAAAGCTAAGGAATCCATCTTCAGCCGCAAATACCATGCAAATGATCCTTCAATTAACTCACTGATATCAAAAAATGGCTGAAGACTCTGGATACAGCAGAGACTTCAGACTCCAACAGTATTCCAGCTTTAATCCTGCAGTGCTATGCTTTAGACCTAGCCAAAATGTTCTCAAAGACATGCAATATTGACATCTTCATGACAAAGTGGGTAAGTGGCCAGTTATGCTTGAAAAGAGCAAATATAATGCAACCAATTACTACCTTATTTGTTTAGTCTTGAGCACCAAGAAGGTGATGGAGGGTATAGTCGACAGTGCTTTTTTTCAAGTGACAATTATTTACAAATAATTTGTTCCTATACTCTCCGTTTGGGTTCTAACAGGGCCATGCAGTTCCAGACCTCATTGCAAACTTGATTCAAAAATGGAATAAAGAGCTACATTTGAGAGGGTAAGTGTGTGTGGCAGCGCAATGTTAAGGGAGCACTTGGTTGAGTATGTCACCAAGTGGCCTTAGCAAAAATATCAGTTAGAATGAAGACTACATTCTCCATTGCTTGGAGTCAGAAGAGGGGATGTTTGTTGATGACTACACAATGGTCATCACCATTGACAGTTCAACAGACAAACAGTATGGAGAGTGGGTGATTAGAATGCCTGGTAAAGATTTAGACTGAGTAATGGGCCAAAACAAAATGTTCAACATCAAGGAGATGGAGGCAAAGCCTTGGGTTTCAGACTGGAAAATGTAGAAATAAAGGAGAATTTAAAAATGAAATAAAGGAGATTAAAATTATCCAAGAAAATAATTTAGCTTGCACAGAATGTGGCTAAGAGACATTAAAACTGATAAGCAATAGTGCAAGATGAACTGGCAAATAGCTTCGGTGATCTAAAAAGTTGTGAAAAATAACCTAATCACAATAGCACTATTATCAATGTTGAAATTCTATCAGGAAAGGAAGAGGATCTTTTCCCATCATGTAAGAGAACTTTCAGAAAATTGCAAATTTGGGCAATTTCTAGCAGAAGCACTCAGAGGTAGATTGGTTAGTAGCTGTTCCTTGGACTCTTTGGCTGGAAGATAATTTGACTTTGAAAAATGAAGCAGAAATTGCTGTGAGCATGAGATTGCTGTGAAATGAAGAGAGAACATTGAAACAGGACTGGACAGGAGAGAACAAAGCACAGACTGAGACTCTGAAATTCTGTCAATGCTTTTACAGGAAAAGGTGGGGGGAGAGGGGCTGCAGTGCATGGAGCTGAAAGCAGATATGCCACATTACACCAATTCTGAAAATACACGCAAAGTGGGGTGAAAGTGACTGTTGTCAGTAGATTCACAAAATCTTGAACTCTCCAAATGAGCAAATGATGAGGGTTCAAATCTTGCTGTCCCCAGATCATCGGATTGGGACCTTTGTCGGCAGATGTGCAGACATACCTGTGAATTACCTGAGTAATCGAATCTTTTGATGGGCTCATTACCTGCTCAACACAACCCTCTGGATTAGATACATAGTACTTACCTGTATACTTACCGTGAAAACGTTCAACAGTTTTTAAATTTGTCTAACAGCTAGGTAACTCCATAATGAAGCTGGATCCACCAGGGAGTAGGCCCCAGCCAGAAGTCTTTAGGGAGTTTAGAAGGATGAGGGATCTTATTAAAACTTACAGAGTACTCAGAGGCCTGGATAAAATGGATCTGGAGAAGGTGTATCCACTGGTAGGAGAAACTGGGACCACGGGCAGAGCTTCGCAGTGAAGGGAACTGAGATGAGGAGGGATTCTTTTCAACCAGAGGATGGTGAATCTATGGAATTCATTGCTGCAGAAGGCTGCAGAGGCCAAGTCACTGAAACCAGAAAACACATTGAGCAGTGAGTTTATTTAAGATGGAGACAGACAGGTTCTTGATTGACAAGGGGATCAAAAGTTAAATGGAGAAAGCAGGAGCATTGGCTTGAGAAACATATCAGCCATGATCGAATGGTGGAGCAGACTTAATGGGCTGATTGGTTTAATTCTGCTCCTATATCTTATGGTTGTGGCAGCCCAGCATCTTCCAGTGACCAGCGACATTGGTTTTGAAGCCTGCAACAGACCAAGAAACTCATGAAAGGTTTGCCTGTAAGTTTTTAACAAGCTCATTGGTGGGCAGTGGATCAGGTCATCTTGTATTGGGATGGCAGCTTAGTTGTCAACTACACTTTGTCACAAAGATATAAAATTGTGTCCATTGTTAGTAAGACTTTTGGGAGACCAGGGGAAACATGCCTTCCCCTTTCAAGATGCAAGGATGCTTTGCCTTGTCTCAACTTTGCTGCATTAAAGATTGGGTGGAATTTAATTCAGACTTCACTATTAACCCTTTCAGAATCATTACCTTTTATAACAGAAGGAAACTGTGCAAAATGCAAAATCAAATGGCCAAGCAAGCTACCTGTGTCTCTTAATTAGTGACGTAGATATTATGATTGCAAACACACAGTGGGGAGCTATGATGGAATATTAGGAGAGCCCCACCTGTGACTTCCCTGTTGCAAATAGCACTTAAATTTTACAGTCACCAATATGTGGCTCATAACATACTCTTACCTGGGCCATCTCTTCAAACTCTACAGGGTTGATTTTAAACCAGGTGAGTTATGGGCAAATGTGAGGTAAACCAAGTGCTAAATGCATTCTCTGGTTTCAGTTTCAGGCCTAACATATTTTATTCAATCTGTATGTCTATCATCCACCTGAAATAGTTCAAAAATGGCTGCCAGCCAACAGGCGGTGACCACAGGCCCCCAGCAGGTAGCAAGAAAAGGCTCAGGAAACAGCAGGTATTTCATTGAAGCTAAAGATTTCAGGGGAAGAAGGTGGAAGTCTAGGGCAGACCTCAAAATGGAATTAGAACCCCACTAATGTAACGAGATTTCAGTGTGCATAACTTCACAAGGTCTCTGCCAGTTTTAAGTAGACATTTTGTCTGCCTCCAGAACATGGTGGGCAAAAATTCATCAAGTTACAAAAAAAAAGGTGAGTGCAGACTAATTGCCTATTTTTGACTTTCCATACTCCCAGTTTCTAGAACATATGTAGGGCTACAATCAACTCCTTTCTCACTATTCATCTTTATTTTACATTCATAGAGTTTTCTCTCTTGCTCTTCAAGCTACTATTGTCTGGCGACCAAAACTTTTTTCAGTTATGAAAGTTACTCTGAAATTGCACAATCTCAAAGCTTTGGCCTTTTGACACTGATTGGTATCATTGACTTTAAAATACATTATCATTAAATGGCTTCCTGCCAAAGGTACATTCATGGCTAAGTAATTTTGTTTCAAATCACTCTATCTGTGGTGAACTTCATGTTCTTTTTTTGTGACTCTTTTTCCATTACTTAAAGAATATAGAGTTTTTAAGACTCTATACTTTCTCACACTTTGCTCCTTCTTCGTATCAATGATCTCTGACACTCATCATTCAACCCTATCTACTCTTTTGATGATGATTCCACTCTACGTTCATCAACTTACTTCATACTCTATGACATCTGTGCTCAAACCTTTTAGTTTCTTCACATCGCAGAATTGCCACTTGAAGATCCTCTCCCCACCTGCTGCAGAGCAGTGGAAACCTTGTTTACTTCAGTTCCTCTGTGTCCCTCACTAGTCAAACCACAGTTATCACCTTCTTATCTTTGATGTCTCCAACATTAGTCATTCTTTATCAGTTCACACTATTGCCCTTTCACTAATCTTTGGTGGAAAGTGGAATTAGAACTTCTTTCTTTCATGCCAAACTCTTCTTCTTAGCAACTCTTAATTCTCTGTGAAGGTCAAGCATGTCCTAAACTTTAATACTTTTTTGATCTGGGGTTAGTCTAACATCTCCACTGTATCCAACACAGATTAAAAGTAGAATAGCTGTTGCAGAGTGTTTACAGCACAGAATCACACCATTTGGACAAAAGCTTCACATAAGCAGATCTTAGCCTTCATCATATAACCTTGATTTGGAGATGCTGGTGTTGGACTGGGGTGTACAAAGTTAAAAATCACACAACACCAGGTTATAGTCCAACAGGTTTAATTGGAAGCACTAGCTTTCAGAGCGATGCTCCTTCACAATCACCTGATGAAGGAGCGTCGCTCCAAATGTTAGTGTTTTTCCAATTAAACCTGTTGGACTATAACCTGGTGTGTGTGATTTTTAACATCATATAACCTGACCAATATATCCTTCTATGACTTTCCACCTCATTGGAATTAGAATCTCTATAGTATGGAAGCAGGCTCTTCACCCAACAAGACCGTCTGAAGAGATCCATTCCCCTACCCTATATTTGCCCTTGGCTAATAAACAACAATATGGACAATTTAGTGTGGCCAATTCACCTAACCTGCACATCTTTGGATTGTGGGAGGAAACCAGAGCACCCAGAGGAAACCCACACAGACACAGGGAGAATGTGCAAACTCCACATAGACATTCGCCTCAGGCTGGAATCAAACCTGGCGCTGTGAGGCAGTTGTGCTAACCACTCAGCCACCGTGCCTCATATGTTTATCCAACTTCCCCTTAAATATATATAAATATATGTTATTTGCTGCAACAATTCCTTGAAGTAGTGAGTCTAACTTGCTAACCACTGTCCGAATATAAACGTTTCTTTTGCACTCATGAATATCCTCTCACTGTAATCCTCTAACTCATGTTTTATTTTCCCAGGACAATGGGAGTCCTTATATTTTCAAGTTTTTCATTTCTCTTTTACTTGTAAAAGTTTCAAAACATAAATTAACCACTGCCTAACCAAGCCTTCCCAATTTACATCAGCTTCTCATTTATATTCATGCTGATTGCATGGTTACACTGTTTTTTGGGTTCTCAGCATGGCCTTTTTCAATAAAACAAAATTTTTAAGATTGGAGGGTAAATTTCACAATCCCAAGCCCCAGTGGGAGCTGGCCTAGAAGGAACCCAGTTTGCAGCAGTCTGAGCTGAAGCAATGTAATGCTGATTCTGAACCCAATCACACTTTCTTGTCGCCCATTCATCTTTGCAAGTGATTAGAGTAAATCTAAAGAACATAGCAAAAACTAAGTCCAAAAACTTTGTTTATTATTGTTTGATTGTTAATTCCAGTTTTCTGCCTTCATACTCATCTATCGACACTTTCTTTAGAAGCCCAGGTTGTGGTTGCCTCTGAAACTGCTTTAAATTCCTTCCCATTGTGACCGGCCAGGTTGCATTCTTACCACTTAAGATCTTCCGGGTGATGAATTCTGCCTTAAGTCCCACATTTATTGCGAATTTCCTCAGATCTGAAATTCCTCTGATGGGGAAAGGGCACTGGTCCGGTCCATTGGGTGGAATCTAGATGGCCTGACTTTCTATCGCACAGGTTGGCAAAATATTGACTCGTTTGCCTAACATCTGGTCCAAAACCTCAAGTCAGTTCAACCACAAAAGATCTAAAGCAAAAAAGAAGGCCATCTGATATTGAATATCATGTCTATGTTGGTATTTGCTGGTGTAATCATAAGTAGTTCTACTGTACTGCCCTTGCACCGTAGCCCCTTTACCTTTGCCTGCTTTCAGACGTTATCATTTTTCTTTAAAAGACGCAATATTTTCCACTCATACCTGAGGTAAGGCATTGGGTCCTCTGATATCTATATAATTAGGTGTCTTTTGAAAGCCTCGAGAAGCAAGTTTCTCTCCCCACTTTGAATGGCTGCTCAAAGTTAATGACCACCTTTCCATCTCTACCTCCCAAAACAGAAGAATATACTAGAATTTCAATCTTCCTGGTGTGGCATGATCAGGAACTTGGAAAGTACAGAGAAAATGAAAAAAAATTGGAATCTCATCCTTAAGGAAGAGTTTTGCAGTTTTCCCCTTAAGCCATAAACCACAACTTTAGAACCTCACTGTTGACTACCTTATTGCTGTCTCATTGTGTCTCATTAAGGGTCCAACTTATGTGATGTCCATGGAAGTTCCAATTGTCCTTTCTTTTCATGAGAACTGGGAGGCATAAATTCCCGACATTAGGATGGTTATCTGGTGGCTGAAATTTGCCAATTGTTAGTGCCAGTGTCGAGAGTGTGGCGCTGGAAACGCACAGCAGGTCAGGCAGCATCCAAGGAGCAGGCAAATTGATATTTCAGGCATATGCCCTTCATCGGGAACCTGAAACATCAATTCACCAGCTCCTTAGATGCCGCCTGACCTGCTGTGCTTTTGCAGCACCACACTCTCAACTCCGCTCTCCAGCATCTGCAGTCCTCACTTTCTACCAATTATTGGTGCCAGCTTTCATCCAATTGCTTCTTCACTACAATATCCATTCATGCTCTATGAACACCATCCTTCTCAACCCTTCATCTGCCACAGCATCGAGCCTGCTCTTGGAACAATTCACAAACCACTACAGCCTCTCAGCACTCTACTTTGGAGCTGTACTTTGGAGAGACACTTAAAGGCTTACATGTTTCTGCCAGATCACTGTGCCCAGGGAAACACATGCATCTCGTGCATCTGTACAGGATAGCTCTGAGCTCGTTTTCTTGTCACTCGCTCACTTTGCATTTACTTGGAGCTAGCCAGCATCTGTCTACTTCACATTGCTTTCAAGCCACACACTCGTTGACTCACTGACATATAGGCTGTCTGCCTCTGTATGGTTCATATTTCTTTTTAGCACCCAGTTTCTTTTGTGTTCAGTTACAGATTGCCAGACTCTGTGGCTTTCATTGCTTTTAAGCACAAAAGGAAAAATAGGCAGCTTATCATGATGGGGAGAACTGTACAATCCGAGAGTGGATTTGTCATTGTGTAACACTGTGTCATGTCAACATCACATCGACAACACATGGTGGGAACTAGACAATGCCCATGCTTCAACCAATGGCCATGTCCGAAAGTCAAAGAGGAGCAGTCTTTAGTGGGGTCAGGAGGGAATTACAGTCAGTCAAGGGACCCTATCCCAGTCAGACAAAGATATACCTGATTATATTACAGGATATCAGCCACAAATAGTCAAAAGCTTTGTCCTACCAGAGTCCAGATTGGGTCGTGATAAGTTGCACTAGTCAAGTGCACTCATTCCAGGGATTTCAGGTGGCTCAATTGGGGTGTTGTGGTGACATCAGACTAGAGGCTGAGCCATGGTGATGCAGGGGGATGGATCATGGTCAGTCCTGGGGTTTGCTGAATAAATATCAAGTAGCTCATTACAGAGGGCACTCCATGGAGTTCTGAGAAAAGTGAGCAACTCAAGCCTGGGGATAGGGTTTAATGCACTTGGTTACTGAGGAATGGTGATGGTGACAGGGACACTCTAGACAGAAGAGTGGGATCTTAAAGACAATAGGAGGGATTTGGAAGGTTTTGGATGAAGTTACAGTCATGTTGTGGTAACTCTGACCTCCACCTTGGGGAGGACACAGAACCTTCAAAAGCATTTTTAATTTCAAGTGATATTGGCTCTCAGGATAAATTGAGCACATTAATTGTAATATGAAGGGACACAACAGAAATGGGAAGCAGCTGAAATATCATAAGGGACGCAAGGATAGAAACTCAAAAAGGGAAGGTGAAGGCTGGGGAGAATTTTTTCCATCACAGATAAAACTTGCAGTTTATTCACAAGAATATGAAACATGAACCTTAAATTTCAGATCAAAAGTGCATTAACTGCAAAATATGGCTATCACCACATGCAAAATGGATGAAGTAAATTACTAATTCTTTCTTTTAGGAGTGGAATAAATGTTTGTAATTGGAGCCACTGCTCAGGGCAGTTACAATAATCATGTGCTCACTAATTCAATATATAACTTCATTGGCATGTCATTTATTATCCAAGAATGCTCATTCAAAGTCCCCTGATCTCACATAATCAGGAATCACATTATCAGTACTAATTCTGTCCTTGCTACAGAAAATAGGAGTAGACCATTCATCCCTTCAAGCCTATTCTGCCATTCACCATGGCCATGGCTGGTCAGCCAACTCAGTGCAATGTTCCCACTTTCTCCCCATTCTCTAACTTCAATGGTTCGCACCCTACACCCTAGAATGGATCATCGGTGTTGTTGAGGGCAAAGTAAGCCCAACATTGGCCATTGGGCTGTATCATTCCCATTCTTCTCAAATGTGAACAACATCCCATTAATTCTAAAATAAGACAAATTGCTGTGAATACTACAGGTAGGAAATATAAACAAAAAAGGGCCAGATTTTGCATGGAGTAGTGATCTCATGCTGCTACGTTCAGGAGCGTTGTCAGGTCTAGTGGTAGGGGATGCAGGCTTGAGTCTGGTCGGGCATGGGAGTGGAAGAGAGAAAAGGGTTTGAGCCCAGTGTGAGTCGAAGGGGAGAACAGTCCACATCAAGGAGGGGACAGCATGAATGTAGAGTCCTGGGGGTGAGAGTGGAGATCTGATTGGGATCTGGGGGTGTATATATGGTCTGGAGGAGATATAGTTTCGAGGGAGAGGATGAGATAAATTATGGGGTCAGTTAAATAGCTAAATCAGGAGCTCTTCTATTTACTGTTTTAACTTTTCCAAAGTAACTATTTGCTTATTTTCATCATGATGCTCCAAGTGCTCCAATTTAGAGGAAGTTTTTTGGAGAATTCCAGGAAAAGGGAAATGTCTTCAATTTCCCAGGTCCATTCCTTCAGAGTCATCTATGACAGGGAGTTTGCAGAGACCCCATGTGCTACTTTCATCTATGCTGCATTAACAAATGCATGGCTATTGGAAAAGCTGTGCTATATTGTGGTGGAGATACTCTGAGCAGAGTTGTTCCGCATGGCGGTCACTTGGTCTGTGTTTGATCAGCAAAACTCTTAATATTTTATTCTTGTCCATTGGTGCTGGGTCCACTGTTCTTCGTCATTTATATAAATAATTTGAATGTAAACATAGGAGGTATGGTTAGTAAATTTGCAAATGACACCAAAATTGGAGGTACAGTGGATAGCAAGCAAGGTTACCTCAGAATACAACAGGACCTTGATCAGATGGGCCAATGGGCCGAGGAGTGGCAGATGGAATTTATTCAATTTTAGATGCATTTTGTAAAGGCAAAGCAGGGTAGGACTTATACACTTAATGGTAAGATCCTGGGGAGTGTTGCTGAACAAGGAGACCTTGGAGTTGAAGTTCAAAGCTCCTTGAATAGTGGAGTCCCCCCAGGTAGACAGGATAGTGAAGATGATATTTGGTTTGCTTTCCTTTATTAATCAGAGCATTGAGCATTGGAGTTGGGAGGTCATGATGCAGTGTACAGGACCTTGGTTAGGTCACGTTATGGGAAGGATGTTGTGAAACTTGAAATGTTTCAGAAAAGATTTACAAGGATGTTGCCAGGGTTGGAGGGTTGGAGTTACAGGGAGAGGCTGAATAGGCTGGGGCTATTTTTCCTGGAGCGTCGGACGCTGAAGGATGACCTGATAGAGATTTATAAAATCATGAGGGGCATGGATAGGGTGAATAGCTAAGGTCATTGCCCCCGGGGTGGGGGAGTCCAAAACTAGAGGGAATAGATTTAAAGTGAAAGGGGAAATATTTAAAAAGGATATAAGGGGCAACATTTTCATGCAGAGGGTGGTACATGTATGGAATGAGGTGCCAGAGGAAGTGGTAGAGGCTGGTACAATTATGATATTTAAAAGACATCTGGATAGGTATATGCATAGGAAGGGTTTAGAGGGATATGGGGGAAATGCTGACAAATGGGACTAGACTTATTAATTTAGGATGTCTGATTGGCATAGACAAGTTGGACCGAAGGGTCTGTTTCCATGCTGTATAGCTCTATGACTCTATCAGTAAAATCATCTACACAGTTCTACTTCCTGAGACAATATATCTAATATTTTATGGCAACATGGAAATTAGTCACAGGCACACAATGAAAATATTGATATCATCAACTTCAAAGAAACACCAATAAATGAGTAATGGTTTCAACTAAAAGGGTTCAAAAATGGGTCACTAGTTATTTCAACAAAAGAGTATAGTTGCTGCTAAAGGATAACATTCACAGTTATTTCATGGTGTAAATAACAGCAATAAGGGAGAAAAACATTAACTAACCCTCAGTAACATTCTGATGAAGAGTCACCAGACTCAAAATGTTAACTCTGCTTTCAGCCCCCAGATTCTGCCAGACCTGCTAAGTTTCACCAGCAATTTCTGTTTTTGACCCATTTCACAACCCTTCAAAATATTAAGCAGAGCCTTAGGTGTTATTATTCATTCCTTCCAGAGTCACATTGCACACAACCTGCACAAATTCCATGTTTAAGGTTTGAAGGGCTTGGTTAAATGATTAGAACCTTCTGACACTTTGGGAGGAATTCACTTTATTGGGTCCAGCTCCCATCAGAAATATTCACATGCTGTCCATACTGCCTCTCCCTCCTCTAGATATTTGAGTTGGATGACCACCAGTTTGTGTGATAGCTGTCATAGGGTGACTCTGATACCGATAAAATCTAAGAACATAAGAACCACATGGGAACAAGAGTAGCTTGTACAGCCCTTTGAACATAAGATAGTTAAAGCTTGAGCTATGATTCACTTTTCAGCCTGAATGCACTGTCTTTTAGTTCTTTTATGGTCCAAATAGCTCTTAATCTCTGCATTAAATGCAATCAAATAATTAACTCCTCGCCTGTCTTGAGGAATCCAAAACATCAAAATCCTCCCAGACTTTTCTTCCTACAATCCTAAATGGTTACCTCTTTACCCAAACAGGATGCCCCGATATTCTCTCTGACTCGCCAGGCAGGAGAAACAATCCTTACCCTATCAAATCTCTCAGAATCTTAAACAATCATAAAGAATGTTGGAGAAACTCAGCAGGTCTGGTGGCATCACTGAAGAGAGAAACAGTCGATGTTTTGAGTCCAGTAAAAAGAGTTGTTACCGGCAGTGAAAGAGAAAAAAAGGGATATAAAATGGGTGAAAATAACAGTGTGAAAGGGAGAGATTATGTCCTTTCTACTGAGAACAAATTAAACATGATACAAACAAGCTAAGTTTGATGGGGGTGGGAGTAAGAAAATGTAAGGATAAAGGAGAATAGGCACACTGCCGTCGGTTTCTGAAAGCAAATGGAATTCAATATTGAAACCTCAAGGCTGGAAAGTGTCGAGGTATAAAAAGTGAGGTGTCGTTTCTTGAGCGTCCTTTGGAACATTGCAGCAGGCCCACACCAAAAATGTTAGCAAGAAAGGAAGGTGGTTTCTTGGAATGGCAAGCAACTGCAAGATGAAGGTCATTCTTATGTCCAGGAATGATCCAGTCTATGTTTGATCAGTCAGCGTAAAGGAGACTGCATTACTAACAGTGAAAGCAGTACAATAGATTGAAAGAATTACAAGTGAAATGTTGCTTCACCTGGACAGTGTATTTAGGGCCTTGGACTACCAGGAGGGTGGAGGTGAATTGACAAATATTACACCTACTGCAATTGCATGGGAAGGTGCAATGGGGAGTAAGAAAGCATTAAGACAGTTGAGGGAAGAGGAGATGTGTTTGGTGGTGGCATCTGCTGAGATACAGAAATGAATCTTGGATATTTCAATGAGATAATTTCTCATTCTTATAAATTCTAGAACAGACAGGCCCATTCTATTCAGTTCAGCTCCTGACACCTGTCTAGTGCAAATGAATCTTTCCTTAGGTACAGAGACCAAAAAAACTTACACCGTATGCCAGGTGTGGTCTCACCAAAATCTTGTCCAATTGTAGCACAATTGCTTTATTCTTATACATCAACTATTTGCAAAAGAGGTCAAAGAACCATTTAGAAACAGAGAAAGGTAGAAGCTAGGAGCAGGAGTAGGTCATGCAGCTCTTAAAGCCTGCTCCACCATTCCAAATGAAGGTGGCTGATCATCCAACTCCAATTTTCTCCCCATACCCTTTGTCCCATTAGCCTTATGAACTTTATGTCACTCTCTCTTGAAAACGTTCAATGTTTTGTTTCAACTGCTTTCTGTGGCAAAGAATCCCACTGGCTTTTTGTTTTCCTAATTGCTTCAGTAGCAGCATGCTGACTTTCAGTGCTCCTGTCCATTTGCATGCACATTCCTCTGACCATTGTTTGGAAATATCAGTGACGGCAGACAATCTTTCAACCTGTCAAACCTGACAAGCGACAGTTTAGTGCAACTGCACTCCTAAGGTCTCACAGAACAGTACAGCACTGGAACAGGGATTCAACCAGCCAGAATGCCACTCTAAATTTCTCCTATCTGCCTGCACATGGCCCATATCCCTCTATTGTTTGCCTGTTCATGTGTCTGTCCCAATGCCTCTTAAAGAGCTGGATGTAAGTGGAGCATGCTGTGACGTGCTTGGACTTGTGTTGCCATTCAAGCTTATGTAATTTTAGAAATAACATCCAACAACTGGATATATTTGCAAAGTATCTCCAGGACATTGTCAATTCATGCCACAAAGAGATTTTGCAGTGGAGGAGATGATAGCAGAGCAGTAGATGATAGCAGAGCAGTAATAGTACTGGACAGGTAACCAATGGACTCAGGCTAACATTCTAGTAAAATGAGTTCAAATGTCCCAATGGTAGCTAGTGGAATTTTAATTCATTCAATAAAGTAAAGTCACCTTGGTTCCAGAGGGACAGAGTACTGCTCTCTCTTTAAAGAGAGACGACTGATGGTGTTTTAACTTGAGGGTTATCACATCTCAGGCAAGGTCCAAGGTTGAGAAAATGGGAATCTCAGCTGGTGCAGGAATTGAACTCACGCTGTTGGCATCACAAGCCAGCTAACCTAATCATGTAGCTCACAACCCTTCTACTCTGCCTGTACTTTTCATGATTGTGAATACCTCCTGTCAACCTTCTCTTCTGTAAGGAAAACATGGTCTCCATTCTATCCAGGTAACTGGACCCCTTCAATTCTGAATCCAACTAATGTGTTGTATCTTCTGACAGTACACCACCAAGTGAGCTGAATCGCGAACTGCTGTTTACACTGGTACCACACATTCTATCTGCTTTTGTCCAAAACATTATTGTAAGAAAAGGGCAAATGTTCTCCAAGAATAAAACAATAGCTTACATTTTTACAGTACTGTTCACTCCCTGAGGACATCCCAATAAAGTGACACAAATTTGATCAAGTGTGGGACATTGGACACTGACTTTATTGCTTTTTGCCCTGTTTTCTGCCTAGAAACAGGTGCAATGAACACCAATTCTTGTCATTCTGGTCTAATTTCTGCTTAATGTTATTACAGTTGTCATAGATTAAATTAGATTAGATTACTTAGTGTGGAAACAGGCCCTTCGGCCCAACAAGTCCACACCGCCCCGCCGAAGCGTAACCCACCCATACCCCTACATCTATATTTACCCCTTACCTAACACTATGGGCAATTTAGCATGGCCAATTCACCTGGCCTGCACATCTTTGGACTGTGGGAGGAAACCGGAGCACCCGGAGGAAACCCACGCAGACACAGGGAGAACGTGCAAAATCCACACAGTCAGTCGCCTGAGGCGGGAATTGAACCCGGGTCTCAGGCGCTGTGAGGCAGCAGTGCTAACCACTGTGCCACCGTGCCGCCCACAAGTTTGGAAATATGCAGCTATTGGAATGCTAACAGTTCATCGTTAAGTTGGAATATATCACTTGTTATTGCACTGTCTAACTTATAATGCATCTGAAAGATTTGAACGGTCATTTTTTATTCCAAGTTCTGTCAAATTGGAAAAGAAGTGAAAATTCATTGGCATAGTGGGTTTGAAATATGACGACGTGGTGCACTAACTAAATGAATGTGATCTGACTCCACATAATTGACTAAATTGCATCTTCAATTTACTTATAGGAATGGTTACTATTGTGCTAAATCCATAGCAGAGCATATGACACCAAAGCTAAATATGCCCTTACTGCCTAAAGTGCTGTATTCCACACACTGATAATGGGCTGTTCCAAGTATATGATCCTTTATGCTGGGAATTTCTTCATAATGTGAGCTTTAATGAGTTTTATACATGTTATTGATTCTTAAGTCAGTATAGCTATAGTTATAAAAGCATGAATTAACCGCTTAAGTGCTACAGAGTGTTTTGCTACAGCTGGTGGGACCATTAAGATTATTTATCAAGCACAGGACTTGAATGTGAATTTCTCATCACACATTAGCCTTGTTACATTTCAAAAATCTAGACTTTCAGCTGGGCTTTAAAAAAACCTGCAACCAGTCTTTACCCAGTGCAACTCTCTTTTTAAAGAGTTGCTCCAATGTTCCATGCAGCCATTGGAGTATGGGAGAGTAGAATAAAATTACATTAAGAATTTTAATCAAAAATTTTTGTAAAGGAGTAAGTTATTTAAAAGGCTGTAGAAAAGTACATTATTTAAAAGGCTGAAGTTTGTTGATTTTAAAGGGTGATGGGCATGATTTTCTTGTAGTCTATTTTATCAACTGATAATTAGAATGCTACAGAACTGGATGTTTACAATGCATCGCCCATAGTGCTCCTTTAACACTTTGCAATCAGCTACAAATCATTTAGTCAATATAAATTACAAATGGTTAATTTAGTCAGCTGCAGAATTCACAGCATTTTATGGATAAGGAGAAAAGGATAAACACAGTAATTTACTCACAAGGTTTTGTAATTCATAATTTCCAGTCTTTATGTGATTGGCAACCAACATTAAAACTATTACCAGAATGGTTTGAAGTTGGTTTAACAGAAGTTTAAATTAAGCGGAATAATAGGTAAATAGGGGTAGCAATATCAGAAAATGCTTTGATTATTACATCGCTTCCAGAATTGATAACAATAATAACGAGTAAATACCATTTGCATTGAAACAGGTACAGTGGACTGAATCATAGAATCACAGAATCAGAGAATCCCTACAGTGTGGAAACAGGCCTTTCGGTATAACAAGTCCACACTCACCCTCCGAAGAGTAACCCACTCAGACCATCGGGGCATTCCAGCAGAAAACAGGAAAAGTCCACCCACTCTCCCCCCCACACCCACTGTCAGAACAGACAGGAGATTCAGTCCTGGGGGTGACCCACAGCAACGTCACCAGCAATATCCCATTGTTCGGAGTATTGGTGCCTCCACTGGCTGCTTCTGCAAGTTGCACCTCCGCCTACACTCGGGGCAGGGGAAACGGCCTCTCCCTGGTGTAGAGCCGCTGGTGGGTCAGCAGGTTGGAAGAATTGCTAAAGGCCTTCCCACACTTGGGGCAGAGAAAAGGCATCTCCCTGGGTGTGGACCTGCTGGTGGGTCAGCAGGTTGCAGAAATTATTGAAGGCTTTACAGCAGTCAGAATAGGGAACGGCCTCTCCCTCGTGTGGACCCACCGGTGAGTCAGCAGGTTAGAGGAATTGCTAAAGACCTTCCCACACTTGGGGCAGGGAAAGGGCCTCTCCCGGGTGGGGACCCACCAGTGGGTAAGCAGGCTGGAGGAATTGCTAAAGGCCTTCCCATACTCGGGGCAGGGGAAGGGCCTTTCTCCAGTGTGGACCCGCCAGTGGGTCAGCAGGTGGGAGGAATTGCTAAAGGCTTTCCCACACTCAGGACAGCTGGCTCCTCTGCTGTTGTTTCAGGTAGATTATTGCTAATAATTCTAATTACAAACTAATGGGAAAACACAATTTTAAATCTGTGTCACACATCACAACACTTTGAAATCTAGCAATTAGTTATAGCAAGGAATATATTTCTACCAATCAAATCAAGCTGAACAAACCCAGTGATGCAGATGTTATATAGTTATTTAATGGCATCAAAACTGCAGCTGTAAATGTCATGGCTTTACTAGCAAAAGATCAATGGCTTTGGGAACCTTCAATTGAAATAAAGAATTCTTTGAATAGATTGCAGCAGTGAAGTTAAATGTTGCAAAACATTAAGAATTGTTTCACATCCCAATTAAGTTAAATTGAACTGGATCTTTGATTCTGCGTGAATTTTAAGAATCATGAATCATCTGACAGATTCTGAAGTTGCAAGCTCCCAGCTAACACAGAAGTGGAGGTGGAGATCATGGACTGTGCTGTCAACATTTACCTCAATCTGTTGAAATATCAAAACTTCAGTGAAGATGGCAGTTATATATCCCACATGCACTCTGGTAAGTTATGGGGCTCATTGTATTATCATTCTCATTTCTAACATCTGGTTTAAGATCTAGGGGCAAATTACTGCAGATGTTGGAATCCGTGCTGAAAACAACAAATTCTGGAGATCACAGAGAGTCAGACAGCATTTGTGGAGAGAGAGCAAGCTAACATTTCACATCTAGATGGCTCTTCATCAGCACTGAAGTGAACTGTGGAGGGGGCAGTAGTTGGGGATGATGGGCGCAGTGGTAGGTGTAGAGTGCTGATGGAGAAAAGATGTTGATAATTCAGATCAAGTGATCGGAATATGAAAATGGCAGAACAATGGTGTGTCTATCTGCCAGACTAGAAAGAGAAGACAGTCCCACCAGGGTGGGAGGAGGGCAGAGAGGACATGGTGACAGATAATGTAACAAGTAAAGCTAAAAGAAAGGGAAGGAATGGGAGTTGGTTCACAATTTGAAGGTGTTGAACTCAGTATTAAGTCCATAAGGCTGTAAGGTGTTTGGTCTGAAGATGAGATGATGTTCCTCCAGCTTATGATGTAATTCACTGGAACATTGCAATATGCTGAGCAGGATGCTGTGTTAAAATGACTGGCTATAGGAAGGTCAGGGTCATGCTTGCACATGGATTGGAGGTGTTCCGCAAAATGGTTGTCCAGTATGCGTTTGGTTTCTCCAATGTAGAGTAGGCCACATTGGATGTAGCGAATACAGTACACAAGATTGGCGGAGGTACAGGTGAAATACTGCTTCACCTGGAGAAACTGTTTCGGCCCTTGGATGGTGAGCAAGGAGGCGGCAATGGAACGGGTTTTGCACCTTTGTTCTTAGGCTGGCATCTGTCCCTTCAATCGCCTGCTTCAAATAATGATAGCATAGTGGATTGCAGTAAAATAAAGCAATTTCAACTGATCCCAAGGTATTGGATTTGTTTTGCACTATTTTATGCCTATAGACAGAGAGAATCTGAACATTAATTGAATAGCACCCTCACTGTATTAATGAACAGCATGAGATTGATGATAGGAACCTAAATTTTGAAAAGACCATCACCATACCATTTCCTTTTGGAATGCTGCTGATTGTATATAGCCAAAATGGATGATACTAAACTACCCTTTTTACACTTGTTCAATAGATTAATACACAGTCAGCTGACTCATTCAACACATACTACCAACGGTAATGTGGAACAGTTTGGGAGTAAAGAGATTTGAGATTGTTGTATCTTCACTGCCACCAGCAGTTTTCGTATGGTCGCTGATGTCGAAAAGTAATGCAGATAGGAACCATCATTGGTATCAATACAGGTGTTAGGGTTACAGCTGCTCCATTTGACAGTCTGGCTGCCTGCACTGTTCAGAAGCTGATTCCCACTGCTCTGTATCTTCTGTCATAATTGTGGAACCATGGTAGCTAGTTTATGACAATGTGAAAGAACATTGCAGAAGGTCCTCCAAGTACAAACAACACATTTACTACATTTTCACATACAGTCAGGAACTCGTGTGTACCACAGACTAAAAGAGGAACTGTCCTCACTCCATTTTCTAATTCACATTCTTCTGAGGGACCTACCAATGTTGATATAACTTTTGTATAAAGTCATAGTGAAGCAGAAAGGAGGGGGAGTGAGCCAACTGGCAAACTCTAACATCCACAACCAAATCTATAAAGGAATTTGGTTAGCATGTTCTAATAAATGGCCAAGTGAACCAGAGACCCAGGTAATACTCTGGAATCTGAGGTTCAAATCCCATCACTGCAGATGGTGGAATTTGAATTCAATAAGAAATATGGAATTAAAAATCTAATGATGACCATGAAATCATTGTCACAATGTTGTTCACAATGTGGTTTCCTCAACGCTGGGAAATTAAATCACAGACAGAGTGATTATCAGAACACTCACACTCTGTCCACAAAAGTGACAGGAGGGTGTGTCATACAGTCACAGAGTCATTGAGACAGACAGCACTGAAACAGACCCTCCGGTCCAACTTGTCCATGCCAACCGGAAATCCCAACCTAATCTAGTCCTGCCTGCCAGCACCCGGCCCATATCCCTCCAAACTTTTCCTATTCATATACCCATCCAGATACCTTTTAAATGTTTCAATTGTACCAGCCTCCACCACTTTCTCTGGCAGCTCATTCCATACACGTACCACCCTCTGCGTGAAAAAGTTGTTCCTTAGGTCTCTTTTATATCTTTCCCCTCTCACCCTAAGTCTATGCCCTCTAATTCTGGACTCCCCCACCCCAGGGAAGAGACTTTGTCTACTTATCATATCCTTGCCCCTCATGATTTTATAAACCTCTATAAGGTCACCCCTCAGCCTCCGACGCTCCAGGGAAAACAACCCTAGCTTATTCAACCTCTCCCTATAGCTCAAATTCTCCAACCCTGGCAACATCCTTGTAAATCTTTTCTGAACCCTTTCAAGTTTCACAACATCCTTCTGATAGGAAGAAGAGCAGAATTGCACGCAATATTCCAAAATTGGCCTAATAAAGGTCCTGTACAGCTGCAACATGACCTCCCATCTCCTGTACTCAAAACCCTGACCAATAAAGGAAAGCATACCAAATGCCTTCTTAACTATCTGATCTACCTGTGACTCCACTTTCAAGGAGCTATGAACCTCCACTCCAAGGTCTCTTTGTTCAGCAACACTCCCTAGGACCTTACTATTAAGTGTATAAGTCCTGCTAAGATTTGGTCTCCCAAAATGCAGCACCTCGCATTTATCTGAATTAAACTCCATCTGCTACTTCTCAGCTCATTGGTTCATCTGATAAATATCCCGTTGTAATCTGAGGTAAATCGTCCTTGCTGTCCACTATACCTCCAATTTTAGTGTCATCTGCGAACTTACTAACTATACATCTCATGCTCACATCCAAATTATTTATATAAATGACGCAAAGTGGTGAACCCAGCACCGATCCTTGTGGCACTCCACTGGTCACAGGCCTCCAATCTGTAAAACAACCCTCTGCCATCACTGTGTGTCTTCTACCCTTGAGCCAGTTCTGTATCCAAATGGCTAGTTCTCCCTGTATTCCATGAGATCAAACCTTGCTAACCATTCTCCCATGGGGAACCTTGTCGAACACCTTACTGAAGTTCATATAGATCACGTCTACAACTCTGCCCTCATCAATCCTCTTTGTTACTTCTTGAAAAACCTCAATCAAGTTTGTGAGACATGATTTCCCATGCATAAAGCCACATGGGCTATCCGTAATCAGTCCTTGTCTTTCCAAATGCATGTAAATCCTGTCCCTCAGGATACCCTCCAACAACTTGCCCACCAGTGACGTCAAGCTCACTGGTCTGTAGTTCCCTGGCTTGTCCTTAATAACCTTCTTAAAAAGTGGCATCACGTTAGCCAACCTCCAGCCTTCTGGCACCTCACCTGTGAATATTGATGAGGACCCAGCAATCACTTCCCCAGCTTCCTACAGAGTTCTAGGGTACACCTGATCAGGTCCTGGGTACTTTATCCACTTTTATGTGTTTCAAGACATCCAGCACTTCCTCCTCTGTAATCTGGACATTTTTCAAGATGTCACCATTTATTTCCCTATATTCTATATCTACCATGTCCTTTTCCACAGTAAACATTGTTGCAAAATACTCGTTTAGTATCTCCCATATCACCTGCGACTCCACACAAATGCCACCTTGCTAATCTTTGAGGGGGTCTATTCTCTCCCTAGTTACTCTTTTGTCCTTAATGTATTGGTAAAAACTCTTTGGATTCTCCTATTTGCCAAAGCTATCTCATGTCCCTTTTTTGCCTTCCTGATTTCCTTCTTAAGTATACTCCTACTGCCTTTATACTCTAAGGATACATTTGATCTATCTTGTCTGTACCTGACATATGCTTCCTTCCTTTTCTTAACCAAACCCTCAATTTCTTTAGTCATCCAGCATTCCCTATACCTACCAGCCTTTCCTTTCACCCTGACAGGAATATACTTTCTCTGGATTCTCGTTATCTCATTTCTGAAGGCTTCCCATTTTCCAGCCATCCCTTTACCTGCGAACATCTGCCCCCAGTCAGCTTTTGAAAGTCCTTGCCTAATACTGTCAAAATTAGTCTTCCTTTAGAACTTCAACTTTTAGATCTGGTCTATCTTTTTCCATCACTATTTTAAAACGAATAAAATTATGGTTGTTGACCCCAAAGTGCTCCCCCACTGATTACTCAGTCACCTGGCCTGCCTTATTTCCCAAGAGTAGCTCAAGTTTTGCAACTTCTCTTGTAGGTAAATCCACACATTGAGTCAGAAAATGTTCTTGTACATACTTAAGAAATCCCTCTCCATCTAAACCCTTAATGCTATGGCAGTCCCAGTCTATGTTTGGAAAGTTAAATTCCCCTACCATAATCACCCTATTATTCTTACAGGTAACTGACTTCTCCTTATAAATGTATTTTTCAATTTCCCTCTGACTATTAGAGGGTCCTCTCTTCAGTATTGTTCAGGCCATATCCATCCAGACAAGTGAAGAGTATCCATCATAAACTTCATTTGTGCCTTCCACATGGACCTACAAGCCCAAATTGTATTTAAACAGAGTCTTTAACGTGATAAGATGGCCCAAGACACTTCACAGGAATAGTTTTAAACAAAATATTATATTTCGTCACACAACATGAAAATAGACCCTCTGATCCAGCCAGTCCATGCTAAACATCATCTCAAATTAAACTAGTACCATCTGCCTGCTCCTGGGCGATTTCCCTCCAAACCTTTCCTTTTCATGTGTCTTTTAAACATTCCTCAGGAAGTTCATTCCACTTGTGAATCATTCTCTGTGTAAAAAAAATGCCCCTCATGTCTTTTTTAAATCTCCTCACACCTTAAAAATATGTCCCCTTGTCTTGAAATCCTCCAACCTAAGGAAAAGACACCGACCATAAACCCTATCTGTACCCCTCACAATTTTATAAACCTTTATGAGGTCCCCCCTCAAACTCCTACGCTCCAGTAAGTCAATACAGCCTTTCTTTATAACTCAGACTTTCCATATCCAAAAACATCCTGGTAAGTCTCTTCTGAACCCTCTCTTGCTTAATAATATTTTGTCTTCTTTCACAATTGCTTGGCATTCCTTCTCATTTAAGTCCTACTTTGTTCTTGAATTATTTGACCAGATAGATGGATGGACCGTGCAAATTTGCACTCCTTTGTGACAAAGTCCAATGTAGTCAGTTCTGCCACGAAAATGCATCTTGTCAACGTTTGGACCTAAGGTCAGCAGCTAACTCAAAAAAAAATAAGAAGTTGAAAATACTCTAGAATTTTTGATATGAATTTCCAAATGTGCATTTCTGTTACAAAAAGCACAGTGTAAAGTTGTAAAATTTATGTTAAATTCTCGAAGGGTGTGTAGGCTTGTTTGATCTTAGAGTAGGATAAAAGGTTGGCACAACATCAATGGCCGAAGGGCCTGTACAATTCCATGTTTTATGTTCTATTCTTTAAGCATGCAGCATGTCTTTTTTTGCATCTGAATCCAGCTGCAGATCAAAAGGAAATTACTATGCTCTATGTAGTACATTTCTTAGAAATAATTATTGATCATCTGTTTTCCACTATTGGCTACAAATCACATTTATTATTTTCTCACTGGCAACATTTAATTAGGTAAGAACTACATAGTTATTAAAAGATAGTAAACAGTTTCAATGACTTGCTGTAGTATTATTCTGAGCTTCAGGGGAAAAAACACAATTTACTCAGATATTTAATTTTCAAGGTTCTTTATCCAAACATTTTTATGTTTTGGCTTTGAATTATTGACAGAAAGGCAATGGTAGAAATACTGACTTAATTCTTCTTTCCTAATATTTGAATTGAATGAATGATTGTATTGGCACAACGTACGTCACAAATCTAATTTAAGAAGTTCAAAAATTCAGTTTTCCAATGATAGTTAATTTACTTGCAGCTGTTTCAACAAATTAAATATAATATTATTCACACTGGTATAAATCCAATCCTCCTTCCAAAATTCAAAACAGTTCACTTTATTGTGAATTCAGAATGAATTATTACCATAATTCCCTGTTGAATCATTTCTGATGGATCATCAATAGCGTTAACAAATTTTCCAAATCATAAACAGGTATATGATCTTATTATCTTAATGTATTGAATTTGAGGAAAACAACCAAAGCCATGAATTAGATTATAGGAAATGAAATTTAGAATTCGAAAATGTAGCTATTAATAATTAGAGTCAAACTGAAGAACTTATTCAATGGTTCCATTGGACAATTTTAAGCAATTAAAAGTTTCTTGAAATTATTATGCAATAAAATCAATCAAATGCATTCCAACAGCAATTCCTGTGCTTCTTGGAATAAAACAACAAGATTATTTGCAGAAACAGGAGGATTAGTAGCAGTAGGCCACAAAGCTGCTTAATAAATCATGATTGATCTTTGATCTCCGCTATCCTGCAGAATTCCAACATTCCCCATCTAATGGCATTGTGAGTCTACCTACAGTGCATGGACCGTAGTGGTTCAAGAAGACAACTGAACACTACCTTCTCAAGGGCAAAAAGGGACAAGCAATAGATGCTGGCCCAGCCAGTGATGCTCTCATCCCATGAGTGAACACAAAAAAGCTTTGATTCCCCTAGAGCCCAAAAAATCTCAGCCTGGATATGTTCAACAAACAGTTCGCCAAACCCTTTGAGATAGAACATTCTGAAGGTTCACAATCCTTTCATCTCTGTCTTCAATGATTGATGTTTTCCCATTGGAATAGACTCTTTAGTTTTGGACTCACCAGCCAAAAGAAGCAATCTTTCAGTAACTATCCTCTCAAGCCATTTTGGAATTTTGAAATTTTCATTTTAAAAAATCATTCTTCTAAATTGTGAAGTGTATGAGCCCAATTCATTCATCCTCTCATTATAAAATAATCTTCTCATCCATGAAATCTGAATTGCACTATCACCAAGACATGTTCTTACTTAGATAAATAGACCCAAATATACAGAGTGTGTGTTCATTGAATGTATGACAGATTATTTCTTGGAGCAATATGTTAGGAAACCAACCAGGAGCAGGTTATTCTGGATTTGATATTGCGTAATAAGGTGAGGTTAATTAATGTCCTCATAACAAAGAAACCTCTCGGGATGAGTGATTATAACATGGCAGAATTCCTGATTTAGTTCGAGGGTGAGAATGTGGAGTCCCATGCTAGCGTACTGGAGTTCAACAAAGACAATTTTGCAACCATGAGGGCAGATTGTTTTTCCCTAGGGTGGGCAACTGGGCAGACAGTTGATGAGTAGTGGCTTATGTTTAAGGAAGTATTGAATTCCACCAAAGAAAATATATTCCATAGAGGAAGAAAGATTGTAAGAATGAGAAAAAAAATTGTGGGTAAGCAATGAAGTTAAAGATATCATAAGACAAAATCTAAGGCATGCCCATATTGCAAAGGCCAGTGGCAGGCTGGAAGATTGGGAAACTGTTAAAGGTCAACAAGTGTTCCTAAAAATGTAATACAAAGCGCAAAGAAAAATTATGAAAGAAAATTGGCGGAAAAGATAAAACAAAAGGACGGCAAAAGTTTCTACAAGTATATAAGGGGGGTAAGAGAGGAACTGAAGTGAATGTTGGTCCCTTGGTGGGTGATATGGAGGAGTTAATAGCAGGGAACATAGAAATCCAGAAACACTAAGTCAATCATCATTTGCCTCAGTTTTCACAGTAGAAGACACAGTGAAATAATATATCCTAATTGTAACAGATAATGGAGTTAAAAAGGGAGGAACTCAGAACAATCATCAAAGGGAAAAAATATGTAATAAGGAAGGCAAATTCAATTTTGACATTTATTGCTAAAGGAATAGACTATAAAAAATAGGGAAGTGTTACTGCAACTGTAAAAGGTATTTGTGAGGCTGCACCTGGAATATTGCACACAATTCTGATCCCCTTACTGAAGAAGGATGCAGTTTCATTGAAGGCAGTTCAGGGGAGGCTCACTAGATTGATTCCAGAGACGAATGGTTTATCTTATGAAGAGAGATTGAACAGTATATGTCTATACTCTGTAGAATTTAGAAAAATGAGAGTAGACCTAATCAGGGGATATGAAATGCTAAAAAAGATTGAAAAAGTAGATATAGAGAGGATGTTTCCTCTTGGAGGGCAATCTAGACAGAGAGGTCATACTTTTAACACAAGAGGTAACAGATTTAAAGCAGAAAAATGGAGAAGTTATTTTGCTCAACAGTTTATGAATCTGTGGAATTCACTATCCCCAGAGTTCAGTGGATGCTGGGCCATTGAGTAAATTTAAGGAGGAGATAGACAGATTTTTATTAGTAATGGGTGGTAGGGTTATGTAGGGTGGGCAGGAAAATGGAATTTAGAACAGCCATGTTTGGATCAGCCATGATTGTATTGAATGGTGGGCAGACCCAACAGAGGGGCTGAATTGCCCACTTCCACTCCCGAGTTCTTGTGTTCTTCGTCTCATCAAAGCCCTATACAACTTTCTTGATTATATGTTTTTGGAGATACGTCTCTTGATTAAACTTAAAATATAAGCCAGAACTATTAATTTAACCTGGGGCAGTGTTTTGTAGAAGAACAAGACGGTGTTATTTTCTGGGTCTGTAGATTAGAAAGGAGTAAAAATGGCCTTTAATAGAGTGATATGTACTTCTTGTCAGATGTGGGAGTTTAAAGAGAGTTTAAGGGTTACTGCGGATTATATCTGCCATAAATGCTGTTGGCTGCGAATCTTATCAGATCGAATGAATCGGTTGGAGAGACAGTTAGAAGCAATGAGGAATTTGCAACAGCAACAGTAAGTGATGGATGGCAGTTGTAGGAAGGGGGGAAAGTCTCAGATACAGTCACATAGATGGGTTAACTTCAGGAAGGGTAAGAGGTAGGCAGTTACTGCAGGAGTCTTTTGTGGATATACCCATTTCAAACAGGTATGCTGTTTTGGAAAATGTAGGGGGGTGATGGATTTTCATGGGAATGTAGCACATACAGCCAAATTTCTGATATTAAGACTGGCTTGAATGCAATGAGGGGTACATCTGGTTCCAAGAGATCAATTGTGTTCGGGGATTTTCTAGTTTGAGGAACAGACAGACGTTTCTGTGGCCAGCAGCGAAAAAGCAGAATGGTATTTTGCTTCCCTGGTGCCAGGATCAAGGATGTCTCAGAGAGGGTGCAGAATGTTCTCACGGGGGAGAGGGGCCAGCAAGAGGTCATTGTCCACATTGGAACCAACGACATAGGAAGGGAAAAGGTTGAGATTCTGAAGGGAGATTACAGAGAACTAGGCAGAAATTTAAAAAGGAGGTCCTCAAGTGTAGTAATATCTGGATTACTCCCGGTGCTACGAGCTAGTGAGGGCAGGAATAGGAGGATAGAGCAGATGAATGCATGGCTGAGGAGCTGGAGTATGCGGGAAGGATTCACATTTTTGGATCATTGGAATCTCTTTTGGGGTAAAAGTGATCTGTACAAGAAGGACGGATTGCACCTTAATTGGAAGGGGACTAATATACTGGCAGGGAAATTTGCTGGAGCTGCTCGGGAGGATTTAAACTAGTAAGGTGGAGAGGTGGGACCCAGGGAGATAGTGAGGAAAGAGATCAATCTGAGACTGGTACAGTTAAGACAATTCTTCCATTGCCTCCGCCTCCGAGCTTACTTTCACAACTCCCGCCCACCTTCCGAGGACCCCTTCACCCACCTCCAACACACTGCATTCACCTGGACATCCCGTGGTGGCCTATTACCTGCCCACGACCTCTTCATTTCCAACTGCTGCCGGGACATTAACCGCCTCAACCTGTCTACCTCCCTCCCCGCCTCCAACCTCTCACCCTCACAACACACAGCCCTCCAATCCCTCTGCTCCAATCCCAACCTCACCATCAAGCCAGCAGATAAAGGGAGCGCAGTGGTAGTCTGGCGCACTGACCTCTACACCACTGAAGGCAAACGTCAACTCGAGGACACCTATTCCTACTGCCCCCTCGACCATGACCCCACCCCCCCATCACCAAACCATCATCTCCCAGACCATACAGAACCTCATCACCTCAGGAGATCTCCCACCCACAGCTTCCAAACTCATAGTCCAGGAACCCTGCACTACCCGGTTCTACCTCCTTCCCAAGATCCACAAGCCTGACCACCCTGGCCAACCCATTGTCTCAGCATGCTCCTGCCCCACTGAACTCATCTCTACCTACCTTGACACTGTCCTATCCCCCCTAGTCCAGGAACTCCCCACATACGTTCGAGACACCACCCACGCCCTCCACCTCCTCTAAGACCTCCGTTTCCCCGGCTCCCAACGCTTCATCTTTACCATGGATATCCAATCCCTCCACACCTCCATTCGCCATGACCAGGGCCTCCAAGCCCTCCGTTTTTTCCTCTCCAGACATCCCCAACAGTACACTCTCATTCGTTTGGCCGAACTGGTCCTCACCCTTAACAATTTCTCCTTTGAATCCTCCCACTTCCTCCAGACCAAAGGGGTAGCCATGGGCACACGTATGGGCCCCAGCTATGCCTGTCTCTTTGTTGGCTACATAGAGCAGTTGATCTTCCGTAATTACACCGGCACCACTCCCCACCTCTTCCTCCGCTACATTGATGACTGCATTGGCGCCACCTCGTGCTCCTGCGAGGAGGTTGAGCAATTCATCAACTTCACCAACACATTCCACCCTGACCTTAAATTTACCTGGACCATCTCTGATCCTCCCCTTCCTGGACCTCTCCATCTCCATTAATGACGACCGACTTGACACTGACATTTTTTACAAACCCACAGACTCCCACAGCTACCTGGATAACACATCTTCCCACCCTACCTCTTGCAAAAATGCCATCCCGTATTCCCAATTCCTCCGCCTCCACCGGATCTGCTCCCAGGAGGACCAGTTCCACCACAGAACACACCAGATGGCCTCCTTCTTTAGAGACCGCAATTTCCCTTCCCACGTGGTTAAAGATGCCTTCTGACGCATCTCGTCTACATCCCGCACCTCCGCCCTCAGACCCCACCCCTCCAACCGTAACAAGGACAGATCGTCCCTGGTGCTCACCTTCCAGCCTACCAACCTTCGCATAAACCAAATCATCCGCCAACATTTCCGCCACCTCCAAAAAGACCCCACCACCTGAAATATATTTCCCTTCCTACCCCTTTCCGCCGTCCGTCTATATGGACTTCAGTCAGGCGTTCGACAAGGTTCCCCATGGGAGACTGATTAGCAAGGTTAGATCTCAGAATACAGGGAGAACTAGCCACTTGGATACAGAACTGGCTCGAAGGTAGAAGGTGGTGGTGGAGGATTGTTTTTCAGACTGGAGGCCTGTGACCAGTGGAGTGCCGCAAGGATTGGTGCTGGGTCCTCTACTTTTTGTCATTTACATAAATGATTTGGATGCGAGCATAAGAGGTACAGTTAGTAAGTTTGCAGATGACACCAAAATTGGAGGTGTAGTGGACAGCGAAGAGGGTTACCTCAGATTACAACAGGATCTGGACCAGATGGGCCAATGGGCTGAGAAGTGGCAGATGGAGTTTAATTCAGATAAATGCGAGATGCTGCATTTTGGGAAAGCAAATCTTAGCAGGACGTATACACTTAATGGTAAGGTCCCAGGGAGTGTTGCTGAACAAAGAGACCGTGGAGTGCAGGTTCAAAGCTCCTTGAAAGTGGAGTCGCAGGTAGATAGGATAGTGAAGAAGGCATTTGGTATACTTTCCTTTATTGTTCAGAGTATTGAGTACAGGAGTTAGGAGGTCATGTTGCGGCTGTACAGGACATTGATTAGGCCACTGTTGGAATATTGCGTGCAATTCTGATCTCCTTCCTAGCGGAAAGATGTTGTGAAACTTGAAAGGGTTCAGAAACTTTTACAAGGATGTTGCCAGGGTTGGAAGATTTAAGTAAATGTATTCCAAAACAGTTATGTGATACTCATGAGGTATCAACAGATAAATTCCTCGAGTTAGCTTTTTGGGAGTAAACCTTTTTATGAAGCGAAACATAATGAATCCTCATTATAATCAAAACACTTAATAGAAATCATCAGATGTAGCAAAATACCTGATGTGATCCTCCATTTTGACAGAGTGGTGAGGAGAGAAGGTGGAGTGAACCAAGGGATGCCGGGAAGGGTATGTTTCCCACTTAAAAAGGAGCTTACCTCGCGAGTCGTGCCTCCATTTTGACAGAGCGGTGAGGAGAGAGGGTGAAGGGAAGGTAAGGGCTTAATTTATATTTTGGGCAATGGCTAAACCCAAGATACTACATGTGTAGTATCTCTTTCCCCCCCACCGGAAGAAAAAGACTCTAAGGTAAGGCATTTTTTTTCTTTATCTTTCTTTTTCATTTATTTAAGTGCATTGTTTGGTTTTAGTTTATTCATATAAAGCGAAGGCAAAAGTGAGGACTGCAGATGCTGGAAACCAGAGTTTAGATCAGAGTGGTACTGGAAAAGCTCAGCAGGTCAGGCAGCATCCAAGGAGCAGGAAAGTTGGATGATTTGGGCAAAAGCTCTTCATCAGGAATAGAGGCAGGAAGCCTCCAGGGGTGGCTTTTGCCCGAAACATCGATTCTCCTCATATAAAGCTAAGCCTACAATGGCAGGGGACCTCAGATCATTGGCATGTGCCTCTTGCTTGATGTGGAAGCTTAAGAACGTGACTGATGTTCCTGACTCTCACTTGCAAGACATGTGTCCAGCTGCAGCTGTTGTTTGCCCGCGTGATGGCTTTGGTGGTGTGGATGGACTCACTGTGGAGCATCCGCGATGCTGAGGAGGTCGTGGAAAGCACGTTTAGTGAACTGGTCACACTGAAGGTTAGAGTTGCTGAGGGAGACAGTGAATGGGTGATCAAAAGACAGAAAGAGAGTAGGAAGGCAGTGCAGGAATCCCCTATGGTCATCTCCCTCCAAAACAGATATACGTTTTGGATACTGTTGGGGGAGATGGATCACCGGGGAGGGCAGCAGTTGCCAGGATCATGGCACCATGGAGGGCACTGCTGTTCAGAAGGTCGGGAAAAAGACTCGTAGGGCCATAGTCATAGGGGATTCTATTGGGAGGGAAGTAGATAGGTGGTTCTGTGGCCGAACACAGGACACCCGGATGGTATCTTGCCTCCCAGCTGCTCGGGTCAGGGATGTCATTGATTGGCTGCAGAGCATTCCAAAAGGGGAGGGTGACCAGCCAGTTGTCTTGGTGCAAAGAGGCACCAACGATAGTCGAAAATGAGATGAGGTCCTGAAAGAAAAATTCAGGGAGCTAGGAGAGAAGTTAAAGAGGAGGACCTTAAAGGACCTTGGGATTTCTACCAGTGCCATGTACTAGCCAGTGTAGAAATGAAAAAATAGGCAGGATGAACACGTGGCTTGAGAGATGGTGTAGGAGGGAGGGGTCAGATTTGTTGGACATTGGGACCTGTTCTGGGGAAGGTGGGAGTATTACAAAAGGGATGGTCTACATCTGAACCAGACCGGAACCGATGTCCTTGTGGGATTTTTGCTACTGCTGTTGGGAGGTTTTAAACTAATGTGGCAGGGGGCTGGGAACCAGAAGAGAAAATAAGTAGGCAGTGAGGTGGAGACTGGAGACTGCAAGAATTATGAAGATAACATTAATAAAGGGAAGAGTAGGCAGAGAGCAGATGAGTGCAAAAAACTGGTGGCCTGAAATGTACCGACTTTAATGCAAGTAGTGTGTAAGGCAGATGAACTTAGGGCTTGGATTGGTGCCTGGGAGTATAATGTTATTGGAATCACAGAGACTTGGTTGAAGGAGGGACATGATGATTGGCAATTAAATGTTCCAGGATACAGCTGCTAAAGAAAGGGAGAGATGTAAAAGAGGGGTGGAGTTGCATTGCTGGTCAAGAATGATATCACAACTGTGCTAAAGGAGCACACTATGGAGGTCTTGGGTAGTGAGGCATTATGGGTGGAACTGAGAAAGAAAAAGGGTGCAGTCACACAGTTGGGCTGTATTACAGGCCTCCCAACAGTGAGCGTGAGGTAGATTATGGAAAGATGTAGAGGCAATAGGGTGGTGGTGTTGGAAGATTTTAATTTTCCCGACATTGACTGGGATACACTTAACATCAGAGGTCAGGATGGGGTAAAATTTGTAAGAAACATTCTGAAGAGTTTTCTAGAGCAATATGTCAATAGTCCGACGAGGGAAGGGGCCATATTGGGCCTGGTACTGGGGAACAAACCAGGACAGGTGGTAGAAGTTGCAGGGGGGGGTGGATTTCTTTGGGAACAGTGACCACAATTCCTAAGTTTTAGAATACTTGTAGATAAAGATGAGAGTGGCCCTAAGGGAAGAGTACTAAACTTGGCCATGGTCAATCATATCAAAATTAGGCAGGAGCTGGGAAATGTGGATTGGACACAGCTATTTGAAGGAAAGTTTACATTTGAGCTGTGGGAGGCTTTCAAAGATAGATAAAAATAGTGCAGGATAGGCATGTCCCGTGGAAGGCAAAGGATAGGAAGGGCAAGATTCGTGAACCGTGGATGACAGGAGAAATTGTACGACTAGCCAATAGGAAAAAGGAAGTGTACATATAGTCTAGGCAGCTAAGAACAGAACAGGCCCTGGAAGAATATCAGAAGTGTAGGACAAGTCTTAAATGAGGAATCAGGTGGGCTAAAAGGGGGTCATGAAATAACTTTAGCGAGTAGAATTAATGAAAATCCCTAAGCATTTTATTCTTATATAAGAAGCAAGCAGGCAACTAGAGAAAGGATTGGTCCACTAAACGATAACAAAGGAAGGTTGTCTGTCGAACCTGAGAGAATGGGTGAGATTCTGAATGATTACTTTGCATCAGTGTTCACTGAGGAGAGGAACATGAATGTTGAGATTAGAGGTAGAAGTTTGATTAGTCTGGATCACATTGACATAAGTCGGGAAGATGTGTTGGGTAGGCTAGAGGTTATTAAGGTGGACAAATCCTCAGGACTGAACGGGATCTATCCCAGGTTGCTGATGGAGGTGAGAGAGGAAATAGCTGGGGCCCTGACAGATATCTTTGTGGCATCCTTAAATACAGGGGAGGTGCTGGAGGACTGGAGGGTTGCTCATGTTGTCCCCCTGTACAAGAAGGGTAGTTGGGATATTCCAGGTAACTACAGACCAGTGAGCCTGACATCAGTGGTGGGAAAGTTGCTGGAGAGGGTACTGAGGTATAGGATCTATTTATATTGAGAAAAGAATGGCTTTATCAGTGATAGGCAACATGGTTTTGTGTAGGGGAGATTGTGCCTTATCAACTTAATGGTGTTCTTTGAGGAAGTGACCAAGTTGATAGATGAAGGAAGGGCTGTTGATGTCATACACATGGACTTTAGTAAGGCTTTTGATAAGGTTCCCCATGGTAGACTAATGGAGAAAGTGAAGTCATTTGGTGTGCAGGGTATTCTAGCTAGATGGATAAAGAACTGGTTGAGCAACAGGAGACAGAGTAGTAGTTGAAGAGAGTTTCTAGAAATGGAGAAAGGTGACCAGTGGTGTCCCACAGAGGTCAGTGTTGGGGCCACCGTTGTTTGTAATATACATAAATGATCTAGAAGAGGGCACTGTTGGTATGATCAGCAAGTTTGAAGATGACACGAAGGTTGGTGGAGTAGCAGAAAGCATAAGGGACTGTCAGAGAATACAGGAGGATATAGATAGACTGGAGAGTTGGGCGACAAAGTGGCAGATGGTTTTCAATCCAGACAAATGTGAGGTGATGCATTTAGGCAAGACTAATTCTAGAGCAAATTTTACAATGAACAGAAGTGCCTTGGGAAAAGTTGATGGGCAGAGATCTGGGAGTGCAGGTCCATTGTACCCTGAGGGTTGCTGCATAGGTGGATAGAGTGGTCAAGAAGGCATATAGTATGCTTGCCTTCATTGGACAGGGTATGGAGTATAAGAGCTGGCAAGTCATGTTAACATTGTACAAGACATTGGTTTGGCTGCATTTAGAATATTGTGTACAGTTCTGATCACCACATTACCAAAAGGGTGTGGACGCTTTGGAGAGGGCGTAGAGAAGATTTACGAGGATGTTGCCTGGTATGGAAGGTTCTAGCTATGAAGAGAGACTGAGTAGGTTATGTTTCTTTTCATTAGGAAAAAAGAGATTGAGGGGGGGAACCTGATTGAGGAAGGGTATAGACAGTGTGGATGGAGGCAAGCATTTTCCCAGGGTGAAGGATTCAATAACGAGAGGTTATGCTTTCAAGGTGAGAGGTGGAAAGTTTAAAGGGGATACATGCAGCAAGTACTTCACAGAGGGTGGTGGGCGTTTGGAACATGTTGCCAGCAGAGGTGGTTGAGGCAGGCACGGTAGATTCATTTAAGATGCGTCTAGATAAATGCATGAGTAGATGGGGAGTAGAGGGATACAGGTGCTTAGGAATTGACTGACAGGTTTAGACAGTACATTTGGATCGGCTCAGGCTTGGAGGGCTGAAGGGCCTGTTCCTGGGATGTAAATTTTCTTTGTTCTTTTTTCTTTGTGATTAGGTTTGATGTAAAGTCAATCTAGGTGGAAATTTTCCTGCTCCAAATAATGCTGACTACAACAAGAAATGTGGAATAATCAAGATGACGTTGATTATGGTTCTTCTCAAATGTTGAGACCAAAATGTCACATTTCTCACCAAGTCCTGAACGTCAAGACAAGGCACTCTCTAGCAGTAAGAGTGGCAAGAGGCCTATTAACATTGATTATCACTCATTATCATCCCTATTATTACTTATCTCACCTCTTTAATATGCATTCATTGTCCCACTTGACACATCGAGAGAATTCCTGACAAGAAATTAAGAGTAGGCACCTAAAAACTCCATTGGGCCTCATGTAAAGAAACCCTCCATTAAACTTAAAGAAAATTATACCTAGATGATTTCTGGTAAAATTCAGCTCAGAATATTATTCTTTTCTTTAAACTTATGAGATCAAGTTCAACAGAGTGATTGAAAAAAAACTTTAGTTTTATTCCAATATTAATAATGCCACTTTTAAGGCCCTTATTACATTTTATATAATTTAATTCATGAATTTGGCAGATTTTCAAAGCTTCAATAAGTTAAAGAAATAAGATCTTAAGTCCACTGACATTTTAGAACGTAAGTTTTCACTATTGATAATATGTTGGAAACAGCTCAACAGAGAATTTTGCTAATAATTCATAACAGTTTCACAATAAAGTTCAATAGCACTGTGAATAAATTACACATCATAGCCCTTCAAAACCCAAGAAATAATAGTTTTAAAATGTTTAGAAATTCTATCACATTTGGTAAAATCACCGTATTTTATCATTGAAGTGATATTGGAATCATTGATTTATTTATACATTCCCTACAAACTACAATTGACGCTTTTCCATGCATCAGACACATTGACCTTGCATTGTATACTTAATATAGTCCAGTTATTAAATCCATTTACTTATATAGTGAGATTGTTACCAGTGGTATTTTGAATTGTCTACAGCAATTTTTGAAAGCCTTCTGTGGTGTTTTAAACAGTACCCCAGTGTGGCCCACTTTGGCTTACATCTGCCACAATTCTTACCTTCTAGCCCAGTGGCTGAAAATTATTTTAGTGTTTACTGGCTTCAGTTTTCTCGGAACCCTCTTTTCAGCTAGTTCTTTTTTTTTATTTCTCTTGCCCTCTTCCAATCTGCTCTAAACAGTTAGCATACAGAGGGCATGGTCATCACTGATGGTCTTCCAGCTGTCTATGTCAATGTCTGCCAACATCATGGCTTGGATTTTCATCTTCAAGATGGGTAGAAGGAGTGAGGAAAATTCCTAGCAAACCCAACTGTCTTTGGAGAAAATCCCCTCAACGATAGAGCTTCCATCGTTCAGGATGCGGGATAAGGTGGGTGGAAGCGGGTGGGGGCGGTGAAGGGGGTTTGGCAGGGTGGGGGGTGTGCAGCTGCTGTTCAGCCAGCTAATCCAGGGAAATCCAGTGAAACTGCCAGGTGCAAAGCTTTCCTTTTCAAGAGGCCACTTTGAGTCAGTGGGACTTTGTCCCGGTTATAATAAAAACATAAAAGGTCCTCTCGGCCTCAACTGCACATGCTCGCATTCCTCATGTACCCATCCAGGCCACTCCCTCATGCTCCATCACCTGCTCTCTAAGGCTTCTCATGACTTGTATGCAAAGCTATGAACCCCATCTTCCCCCAGTGCCTCCTCATACCCACATTTCAGGTTACGGTACTTCCATGCCCTTTCACCCAGGAAACAATTTATAGAAGAAATGACTGCAATAGTGAGAGCAGGATGTATAAATATATTTTTAATAACAAAGCAATTCATAGATAATTTTCCACGTGCTTTACAGTAAAAACTCCTTTTCACATTAGCCCAATGAAAGTATTAAACATCAAGGCTCTTTAAAGCATCAACAGCTGAAACTGCAAGCACTGAACTTCTTTACCTTCAGTGGATAAACATTGTGAAAATGACAGCAGAGACCAGAGAGTCAGAGCTGTGAATAAGCAGGGCTCTCGTATTTCAACTGAATAATACATGACTGAACTCTCAATGAAGAATACATAATGCAGAGGACCATTTTGAAAGGTTCTTCATGTGTACCTTTCAAAGTACTGTGAAGCCTGACACTCTAAAAATCTGGCCCAACTCCAAGAAATGTCACAGAATTCAGACATGCTTATTCCCAAAATGATGTGTGCCAAAGCAAGAGTAGTTGGTGTAGGTACACAATCGGAACATTCCAACATCCTTAAAAGGCACTCCTGGAATGGGTCAGAAATCCTGAAATGGGTCAGAACTCCTACATTGGGGTCTGATTGCTATTTCTATAAAATCTCTGAGTCACCCCAACTCAAAAGAAAGTCTAGGTCCATATCTCACTTGCAAATATCTTTCGAATGGAAATGTGGGCATCCAGCAGGATATGACATTGTGCCCAGTCCTCTTTCTGAAAGGCTTCTGAGGAAACCATCATCATCCCTGTGATGAACCTGGCTGAGCAAGTACAGATGTCATTGATTTCATAGCGAGTGTACGCTAATGGGACTGGCAGGTTCCAGAGCCAGTCCCAGGCCAGTATTATAAATGTTGGCCTGGCAAGAGCTTCTGAGGTTAAGTTTAAGACAGCAGAGGTGAAATCTATTCTGCACTTTCTTTCGTGCAAAACAAGTCACCCTCTGTAAAAGAGTACACAGGGTTGATATATTTGATTGTTTGGTTTTATTTATCAGATCCCGTATTCAGTTTTCGTTGTTCTATAGTATTAGATCTGGATATTTTTTCAGTACTAAATGTGTAAGTTGCACTTTGATGCATGGAGGTTAGGCCAATTTCCTGGCATGCACTATTTTCATCCAATAAAATTACAACAAACAAAGAACAAGTAAAATTTACAGCCCAGGAACAGGCCCTTCGGCCCTCCAAGCCTGAGCCAATCCAAATGTACTGTCTAAACCCGTTGGTCAATTCCTAAGCATCTGTATCCCTCTACTCCCCATCTACTCATGCATTTGTCCAGACACATCTTAAATGAATCTACCGTGCCTGCCTCTACCACCTCTGCTGGCAATGCATTCCAAACACGTGTATCCCCCTTAAACTTTCCACCTCTCACCTTGAAAGTATGACCTCTCGTTACTGAATCCTTTATCCTGGGAAAAAGCTTGTCTCTATCCACACCGTCTGTCTATCGCCTTCATGATTTTATAAAACCCAATCAGGTCCCCCCTCAATCTCCTTTTTTCTAATGAAAATGAACCTAACCTACTCAACCTCTCTTCATAGCTGGCACCTTCCATACCAGGCAACATCCTCGTAAACCTTCTCTGCACCCTCTCCAAAGCGTTCACATCCTTTTGGTAATGTGGCGACCAGAACTGTACACAATATTCGAAATGCAGCCAAGCCAATGTCGTATACAATGTTAACATGACTTGCCAGCTCTTATACTCCATACCCTGTCCAATGAAGGCAAGCATACTATATGCCTTCTTGACCACTCTATCCACCTGTGCAGCAACCCTCAGGGTACAATGGACCTGCACTCCCAGATCTCTGCCCATCAACTTTTCCCAAGGCACTTCTGTTCATTGTACAATTTGCTCGAGAATTAGTCTTGCCTAAATGCATCACCTCACATTTGTCTGGATTGAAATCCATCTGCCACTTTTCCGCCCAACTCTCCAATCTATCTATATCCTCCTATATTCTCTGGCAGTCCCTTATGCTTTCTGCTACTCCACCAACCTTCGTGTCATCTGCAAACTTGCTGATCATACCAACAGTGCCCTCTTTTAGATCATTTATGTATATTACAAACAACAGTGGCCCCAACACTGACCCCTGTGGAACACCACTGGTCAACTTTCTCCATTTCGAGAAACACCCTTCAACTACTACTGTCTCCTGTTGCTCAACCAGTTTTTGATCCATCTAGCTAGAACACCCTGCACACCATGTGACTTCACTTTCTCCATTAGCCTACCATGGGGAACCTTATCAAAAGCCTTATTAAAGTTCATGTGTATGACATCAACAGCCCTCCCTTCATCTATCAACTTGGTCACTTCCTCGAAGAACACTATTAAGTTGGTAAGACAATCTCCCCTACACAAAACCATGTTGCCTACCACTGATAAGTCCATTCTTTTCAAAATATAAAATAGATCCTATACCTCAGTACCTTCTACAACAACTTTCCCACCACCGACGTCAGGCTCACTGATCTGTAGTTACAAGGAATATCCCCATTACCCTTCTTGTACAGGGGAACAACATAAGCAACCCTCCAGTCCTCCGGTACCTGACCTGTATTTAAGGATGCCACAAAGATATCTCTCAGGACCCCAGCTATTTCCTCTCTCACCTCCATCAGCAACCTGGGATAGATCCCATTCGGTCCTGGGGATTTGTCCACCTTCATAACCTCTAGCCTACCCAACACATCTTCCCTACTTATGCCAGCGTGATCCAGACTAATCAAACTTCCATCTCTAATCTCAACATTTATCATGTTCTTCTCCTCAGTGAACACTGGTGCAAAGTAATCATTGAGAATCTCACCCATTTTCTCAGGTTCGACACACAGCCTTCATTCGTTATCCTTCATTGGATCAATCCTTTCTCTAGTTACCTGCTTGCTTCTTATATAAGATTAAAATGCTTTGGGATTCTCCTTAATTCTACTCACTAAAGCTATTTCATGACCCCTTTTAGCCCACTTGATTCCTCGTTTAAGACTTGTCCTACTCTTCTGATATTCTCCAGAGCCCGTTGTGTTCTTAGCTGCCTAGACATTATGTATGCGTCCCTTTTCCTCTTGGCTAGTCGTACAATTTCTCCTGTCATCCAAGGTTCATGAATCTTGCCCTTCCTATCCTTTGCCTTCAACAGGACATGCCTATCCTGCACTATCTTTGAAAGCCTCCCACATCTCAAATGTGGACTTCCCTTCCAATAGCTGTGTCCAATCCACATTTGAGCTCCTGCCTAATTTTGATATAATTGACCTTGGCCCAGGAGCACAGAACCACAAGATTGTCCACTATAACTACTAACTGTGCTGATACTTTGAAATAATGCTCCTCCCTCTTACAATTTATGCATAAGAAAACTTACCATTGATATTGCGGTCTTGACTTAATTGTACTATTGAATTCCATCCACTTCTTGAATTTTTATTGCAGTTCTTAGATGTTTCCCGAGGGAGTGGGATATCCATATCAGATCATCTAACTCAAAGCTGCGGATCCAGAAATTCTGGAAAGGTCCATTCTCTAGTTTCTGCAGACAGACTTTTCATTGTGGCTCAGTAAAGTGCTCCACTCTCGAAGTTAAAACGTATTGGGTTCAAGTGCCACTCCAGGATTTGAACAGGTAATCTAGACTGACAGCCAAGTGCAATAATGACAGAATGCTGCATTGACAGAGAAGCCTTTGTTAGGGTGACATTTAAATCCAAGGTTATATCCGCTTTTTCAGATGGACACAAAGGTACCATGTCACTTCTTTCAAAGAAAGAAATTGGACTTACCCTTGTGTGCTGACCAATACTTATCCCACAACAAAAATGATCGAGAGATTATCTCTTAGCCGATTGTGAGTGCAAGCTGTTCACAAAATGTCTGCCACTTAACCTACATTATAGCAATTATACTTCAAAAATACTCAATACCTGCAAACTGTTGTGAAATGTTCTGCTTTTCCAGCACCACACTTTTTGACTTTGATCTCCAGCATCTGCAGTCCTCACTTTCTCCTGATTCTTCAGTACAGTCTACTCAGACTCACAGAATTGCCTTTAAAGCAGCAGATATCTTAATCATCAAAGCCTTGTTATTGTGACCAAGTCTGTGTAACTATTCCGTTGTCCTTCCCTTGGAGGTCATGGTAATTTTAAAGGCTGTTCAGCTTCCTCAGGATATTGAAATTACGAGTTGTTATTTTTACTGTTCTATACACAGCTGTCTCTTTGCAAAAGCTTTGGATTCATCTGATCTCAGCACTCAAGAGAATTCCAACCAGCAACAATTCCCTTCAACCAAATCAACTCACTCTCACCACATTTTCTTTGAATAATGTAGGTCAGAA
Source organism: Chiloscyllium punctatum (assembly GCF_047496795.1). Taxonomy (NCBI): domain Eukaryota; kingdom Metazoa; phylum Chordata; class Chondrichthyes; order Orectolobiformes; family Hemiscylliidae; genus Chiloscyllium; species Chiloscyllium punctatum. Next base: position 106,659,665 of record NC_092745.1, on the reverse strand, counting down.
CACATGCCACAGGAGATATCTATGTATTAAATAATGATAACACCTCTATATCATGGAAGAAAAAATTATAAGAGGTATGCATAAGATAGGTAGTTAGAGTCTTTTTTCCCAGGGTAGAAATGTCAATTGCTGGAGGACATAAGTTTAAGATAAAAGGGGGAAGTTTGAAGTAGATGTGAGAGGCAACTATTGTTTTACACAAAAGGTGGTAAATGCCCAGAATGTTCTGCCAAAGAAGGTGGTTGAGGCAGAAATAATAGCAATGTCTAAGAGGCATTTTGACAGATACATGAACAAGCAGGGAGTAGAAGGACATAGACTGCATTGAGGCAAAAGGTTTTTAGTTTAGAAAGGTGTCTTGAATCAGTGCAGTCTTGGTGGGATGAAGGACCTGTTCCTGTGCTTGACTGATCTTTGAATTTTGGTCACTCACAGGCAAGACAGCAACATTCATCTTCATCAAATGATATCAGCCCATTTCATCCTAGATGATACACCAATGTTTATCAACAAAATAAACATATGGGTCTAAATGAGAAAGTTTCTATCCTTGGAGATTCTGCAAGTCCCACATGTAATGATCTTCACCTTTCCATCTTTTTCTTAAAATAATTCAACATGCCTCTGCATGAAGCATTCATATTTTCATTTAAGTTCAACTGCCATTCAACTCTCAAAGTCCCTTCAGCTCATATCTTCAGCATAACGTATTATGCTGCTTGCTACCAACAAACTACAATCATGAGACATTAAGGCAATTTTAACTCAGTCAATGCATTTCTTTTGAGCTCCTTGAGGATTTTTTAAACTGTGGTTGGTGGTTTAAAATAGGCAAAATTGAATCAAAGATGTTAGCTCTTCTTCCAAACTGTAACATTTTGGAAAGCTTACCTCAGACATAAAATTACCCATATCTCACTTTATAGCTTTTAGTTTTTTGACTTGAGAGACTATAGGCACTATGTGGGTAACCTCATAGAGTCTCCCCTTTAACTTTTCAGAACAGGGAAAGTGACAGATTCAAGACAGAAGCAATCCTTATTCGATTTGCTTAGAGCTATAAAAGGTAAAAACTATCCCAAACTGATTTTTATAATAACAAATAATCATAATTTAAAGGAGCACTGAGGAAGTTATTGCAATTACTCATCCATGAAAAGATTTCAAGCTGGGCCAGTGAATGGGAAAACAGCAGAGTGCATTGAATCTCAAAACCCTTGTAATTTTTTTTTGCTGGGGACATCAACCAGAAAAAGGGAATCAATCATTAGTAGCATTGTCAGCAGATTGTAGAACCACTCAAAATCCAGAAATGCAGTTAGAAAGTGGACGAGCCTGGAATGGCTTCCCTGACTCTAGTTGACAATGAATATGCAGAACTTACCAGGGGAGTGCAGAAAGGACCCATCCAAACATATGGGGTGACATAGGTCTTTGTAGCTCCCTTTATCAACTGATAAAGCTGACAGAGTATCCAGTCTGTCAGTCTTTTTGAGACAAGGGTGCTGAATCTTAATAAAGGAAACTATGAAGATCTGAGGCGAGTTGGCCTTGATAGATAGGGGAGAGTTGCTGAAAGGCAAATGAATGGCAAACATTCAAGGAACGTATGGAGGAACTGCAACAGCTGTTTATTCCTGTCGATACCAAAGCAAAATGGGTAAGAGGGCCAATTCGTGGCTTACAAAGGAAATTAGAGATAGTATCCAATCCAAGGAAGAAACTGACCAGTTGGTCAAGAAAAACAATGATCTGAGGATTGTGAGCAGTTTAGAATTCAGCAAAGAAAGACCAAGGGATGGATTAAGAAGGGGAAAATACAGGATGAAATTAAGCTTGCAGAGAGTGTAAAGACTGACACTAAGAGATTCTATGGGTACGTGAAGAGAAAGAGATTAGTGAAGATAAGTGTAGGTCCCTGACAGACAAATGGGGTGATGTATAATAGGGGACAAAGAAATGGCTAAGTAACTGAATATATATTTTAGCTCTGTCTTCACAAAAGAGGACACAAATCAATGGTTAGCTCTCCCTGTATTCCATGAGATCTAACTTTGCTAACCAGTTTCCCATGGGGAACCTTGTTGAATGCTTTACTAAAGTCCATATAGATCACATCCTCATCAATCCTCTTTGTTACTTCTTCAAATACCTCAATCAAGTTCGAGAGACATGATTTCTAATACCATGGTCCCTATCTTGCTCAGCAGCCTCCTGTGCAGCACCTTGTCAAAGGCCTTCCTGAAGTCCAGACAGATAACATCCATTGGCTATCCTTGGCCTAACCTGCTCATTACCTCCTCAAAAGAATTCTAACAAATTTGTCAGGCATGACCTCCCCTTGATGATATTCAAAAAGGGAGGTAAAGAGAAACCAGAGAATTATATACCAGCAAGCCTAACATTGGTAGTGGGGAAAATTCTCTAATCCATTATAAAGGACTTGATAGCGGAACATTTAGAAAGCTGTGGCAGGATCAGACAGCATCAGCATGAAATTATGAAGGGGAAATCATGCTTGATAAATCTGTCATAATTATATGAAGATATAACTAGTAGAGTTGACAAGGGGAAGCCAGTCGATGTGGTATATTCAGACTTTCAGAAAGCTTTTGACAAAGTCCCGCAAGAGAAATTATTGTGCAAGATTAAAACACATGGGATTGGGGAAAGTGTATTGAGATAGATAGAAAACTGATTGGCAGAGAGGAAACAAAAGAGTAGGAATAAATGGGTCCTTTTCAAATTGGCAGGCAGTAACTGGTGGGATGCCACAGGGATCGGTGCTAGTTCCCCAGCTATTCACAATATATATTAATGATTTGGATTAGGGAACAAAATGTAACATCTCAAAGTTTACAGATGATATCAAGTTGAGTGGGAGGGTGAACTGTGATGAGGATACAGAGATCCTTCAGACCTGGATAGGTTGGGTGAGTGCATAAATCAATGGCAGATACAGTATAATGTGAAGTTATTCACTTTGCAAGCAAAAACAAGACGGCAGATTACTACCTGAATGGATGTAAATTGGGAAAGGAATATGCAGAGGACCTGGGTGTCCTTGTGCACCAGTCACTGAAAGTAGGTATGTAGGTGCAGCAGACGGTAAAGAAGAAAAATGGTATGTTGGTCTTCATTGCGAGAGATTTGGAGTACAGGAGCAGGGATGTGTTGTTGCAGTTACACAGGGCCTTGGCGAGGCCATATCTGGAATACTGTGTGCAGTTTGTGTCTCCTTTCCTGGGGAAGGATGCTTTTGCTCCCGAGGGTGTGCAGTAAAGGTTTACCAGGCTGATTGCAGGGATGGCTGGACTAATGCATGAGGAGAGATTGACTAGATTAGCATTGTTTTTGCTGGAGTTCAGACGAGTCAGGGATGATCTCAGAGACATATAAAATTCTAATGGGACTAGACAGGATGGACGCAGGGAGGATGTTCCTGATGGTGGGTGTGTTCAAAACCAGGGGTCACAGTCTGAGGATTCAGGGTGGATCATTTAGGTCAAAGATGAGGAGACATTTCTTTACCGAAAGAGTGGTGAGCCTGTGGAATTCATTACCACAAGAAGTAGTTGACGCCAAAACATTGAATGTATTCAAGGGACGGCTAGATATGGGCGAATGGGATCAAAGCTTTTAGGGAGAAAGCAAGATTAGGCTGTTGAGTTGATGATTAATGGCATGAGTGTCTCAAAGGGCTGAATGGCCTCCTCCTACTCCGATCTTCTATGTTTCTATGTATCACTGATTTCCATTCCCATTTGCATGTAACCACCTGATAAAGGAGAAATGGCGGTTAGTAAGTCTTCCATTTCCAGGGATCGTTTCTGCCATAATGAAGTTGCCCATTAAGAGACAGTGCCTTGTAACACTTCGTTTGTCATCACTTAACGCAATTGTAGCATTGTTGAGAGCTCAGTATCTTTGTATTGCCTTGTCCATGTTACTGTACTTTTTTTAAAAAGGACAAGGCTAAAGCAATAGAATTGAAGTTATAATTGTTTTCAGTTGATCAATAGCGTCATTCCTGATGAAGGGCTTATGCCCAAAATATTGATTCTCCTGCTCCTCAGATGCTGCCTGAACTGCTGTGCTTTTCAAGCACCACACTCCCAACTCTGATCTCCAGCATCTGCAGTCCTCACTTTCTCCCAATAGACATTTGCTGGCCTGTTATGATCATTCCTCGCAGACATCGAAATACAACAACGCCATTGTGTTTAGGTATCTAGATAAATTGACTTCCTTGGTCAGAACGTTGAGTAAATGAGTTGGGAGTGCCATGTTGCAGCTGTAAAGGACAGTGTGAGGCCATTTTTGGAATATTTCATGCAATTCTGGTCACCCTTCTACAGGGAGGATATTGTTAAACTTGAAAGAGTTCAGACAAGATTTGCAAGCATGTTGCCAGGCCTAGCGGGTTTGAGCCAAGGGGAGAGGCTGAACCAGCTGCAGCTTTTTTTCCCTGGAGCAATGGAAATAGAGGTTTATAAAATAGGATGAATAGCCAAGGTTTTTTTTCCTGGGGTGGTGTTATCAAAACTAGAGGTCATAGCTTTAGGGTGAGAGGGGAAAGACTTAAAAAGACCTGATGAGTAGCTTTTTCACATAGAGGGTGGTTCATGTATGGAATGAGCTACCAGAGGAAGTGATGAAGGCTGGTAAAATTACAACATTTAAAAGGCATCTAGATAGATATATAAATAGAAAGGGTTTAGAGGGATATGGGCCAAGTGCTGGCAAATGGGACTCAGTTAGATTGGGATGGTTGGGCAACATGAACGAGTTGGACTGAAGGGTCTGCTTCCTTGCTGTAAGACTCTGATTCTGTAACACCAAATCTCGGCTTCGACTCAACTTACACTTGATTATTCAGGACTGCTCCTACTTCTTATTTATCTATCCCCAAAAGGGTGTGTTTTGCTATTTCTTCATTAAACTACTATTTTCAGCACCTCAGAGTAGTGGCATACAGCCCACAGAGAAAAGACAAAATCAACCAGAAGATTGATTTTATGCCCTAGGCTTCTCTTGCTGTGCATATTAAAGCAGCATTGATGTAACCCTTTAAGGTGTTTACAGTTCAGTCTATCCTCATTGTCAGAAAAAGAATCACATTCAAGCAAAAATGTAATGACATCAAGAGTGAAATTATTTACTCACACCTTTAATTGAACTGGATCGTTCAGTTAAAATGGCGATTGCAAATTAAAGGCAGACCTTAGATGCCAACCAGACCGCATTACTGACTATTTCCTGAATATAGCTCTCAGCCATGAGAATGTATTATACCAACCAATGGGAATGAATGTTTGGTCATATCATAAAAATACCCTTTGAACTTTGCTTCTAAATTTAAAGGGGGCTAGTCTCATTGAACATGGATGAACATTTCAATATGTTAAAATATTGACTGAATTGCAAACTAACCACGCTATCTGTATAAACGCAAATTACTGCGGATGCTGGAATCTGAAATCAACAGAGAAAATGCTGGAAAATCTCAGCAGGTCTAGCAGCATCTGTAAGGAGAGAAAAGAGCTGACGTTTCAAGTCAAGCTGACCCTTTGTCAAAGCTGTATGGATTATCTGTATGCTCTGTCCATTAAAATAACACCGAGCTTGGAGTTGCCTGCCACTTCACACACCACAATGTTCTTATGCTAGCATTTCTTAAAATTAGATTAGATTAGATTAGATTCCTACAGTGTGGAAACAGACCCTTCGCCCCAACCAGTCCACACTGACCCTCCAAAGAATAACCCATCCAGACCCATTTCACTCTGACTAATGCACCTAACACTATGGTCAATTCAGCATGGCCAATTCACCTAACCTGCATATCTTTGGACTGTGAGGGGAAACCAGAGCACCCGGAGGAAACCTATGCAGACACAGGGAGAATGTGCAAACTCTACACAGACAGACAATCACCCGAGGCTGGAATCGTTTTTTGTTTGGGAAAAAAAATCAGACAACACCAAGTTATAGTCCAACAGGTTTAATTGGAAGCACTAGCTTTCAGAGCACTGCTCCTTCATCAGGTGGTTATAGAGTCATAGAGATGTGCAGGATGGAAACAGACCCTTCGGTCCAACCCGTCCATGCCGACCAGATATCCCAACCCAATCTAGTCCCACCTGCCAGCACCCAGCCCATATCCCGCCAAACCCTTCCTATTCATATAGGATCGTAAGACACAGAATTTATAGCAAAAGTTTACAGCATGATGTAACTGAAATTATACATTGAAAAAGACCAATATTGTTTAAGTCTCTCATCTTTTAGAATGGGTATGTTGGTTTCAGTCCTTTCTGAAATTCTGGAACTTTCTTAAAGTTACATTCTCAAGTGAACTTTAACAGTTGGTGCCATGTTGGCCCAGATAATGCATTGAAGGTGTTTCCACCAAGTCGGAGAACATTTCAGCAGTCCGGGACATTCGACCTCCGACCTTCAGGTGACTGTCCTCCAAGGCGGATGTCAGGACAGGCAACAATGCAAAGTGGCTGAGCAGAGTCTGATAGCCAAGTTCGGTACCCATAGTGAGGGCCTCAACCGGGACCATGAGTTCATGTCACATTACAGGTGACCCCAGTGCACTACACACTCACACAGACAGACACACACTCGCAGATAGACAGACACCTACAGAGACACACACACATTCCTACAGACCCATACACTCACACAGACCCTCTCTCACACACAAGCTTTCTTTCATATGCTCACAGATACACTCCTGCACTCACACAAACAGTTTCTCACAGACTTATAACCACTTACACTCATACACATATACACACACACACTCTCTCACAGACATTCGTATCCCCGCGCGCGCACACACACACACACACGCGCGCACACACACACACACACACACACGCGCGCGCGCACAAGTTTGTGGGATGAATTTGTACTTGCAGAATTACATTTTATTTTACTCAAAAACTGCTTAAATCCATGGAAGATGCTGTAAATCCCATTTCTATATTAGAATCTGTCTGAATGTTGGGGCACAGACAGCCTCACACAGGGCACCTCACATCTTCAATGCATTATCTGTGCCAACATGGCACAGATATTTTTAAAGTTCATTTGAGAATTTAATTTTAAGAAAGTTCTGGAATTTACATATGAAAGAACTGAAACCAACACCCCCATTGTAAACGATGAGAGACCCCAGTCCGACACCGGCATCTCCAAATTTTTTCTGTCTCGGGTCTGCTGCAGTACACAAGCAAAGTGCAATGTAATCTGGGGAGACAGCAACTCATCTTCTGCCTAAATACCTGACAGCCCTTAGAACTCAACATTGACTTTAGCAATTTCAGAATGTGGACTCCCTCCCCCATATTTGTTATCCACCCCCACATTCTCAGATCCTGCTTTGTTTGGGTTCCTCCAGAAAAGCCAATCTATATTCAATCATTCATACTTCTCATTCGCACCATATTCATCATTTATCTTCCTCTCAGCTTATCATCAGCAATCTCTTTGTTTATCTCTCTTTTCTCTCTCTCCCTACCCCAACTGACTCCACATATTCTATTCACTCCTTCCAGTCATCAGCATAAATACCATGCTTTCCTTTCGGTTTTGACTGGACATAAAATGTTTACTATGTTCCTCCCATTGCCAGATGCTGACAGATTTTCAGCTTCCAGAATTCTTTGTTTTATATCGTTGTCTATAAAGTTTTATGAGATGCCCTGAGACTGTGGAAGATGCTATAAAATGCAAGTTCTTTCTTTCTTCAATATACTGGCAATATAATTAAATACGGAAGATCCAAAGTATATAATTTGGGTGGTGGGCAGGAGTAGGGAAGCTGAAAAAAGAAACAAGCCTCAATTATGTTACAGAGATTAGATTAGATTAGATTAGATTACTTACAGTGTGGAAACAGGCCCTTCGGCCCAACAAGTTCACACCGCCCCGCCGAAGCGCAACCCACCCATACCCCAACATTTACCCCTTACCTAACACTACGGGCAATTTAGCATGGCCAATTCACCTGACCTGCACATCTTTGGATTGTGGGAGGAAACCGGAGCACCCGGAGGAAACCCACGCAGACACGGGGAGGACGTGCAAACTCCACACAGTCAGTCGCCTGAGGCGGGAATTGAACCCGGATCTCTGGCGCTGTGAGGCAACAGTGCTAACCACTGTGCCACCGTGCCGCCCACAAGGAAGAAAATACAAGGATAGCCTACCAGGTGGGATATGAAGCAGAGATGTTCTGAGGTATCTGGGCATACAAGTCAACACACCCCTGAAAGTGGCAACAAAGACAGATAAGGTGTTCAAGAAGGCACACAGCACCCTTGCCTTCATTGACCAGGGCATCAAATCTCAAAGTTGGCAAGTTGTGTTCCATCTGTACAAAACTTGAGTTAAGCCACATTTGGAATATTGCATGGAGTTCTGGTTGCCATATGACCAGAAGGGCGTGGATGATTTAGAAAGCAAGCAGAGAAGATTTACTAGAATGCTGCCAGGCTGGAGGGTTTTAGTTAAGAGGAGAGGTTGGATAAACCTGGACTGTTTTCATTAGAAAGATGGAGGCTGAGGGGACAACCTGGTATAAGTCTACAAAATTATGAGAGGGTTAGATAGGGTAGATAGTCAGAGGGTTTTTCCCCCCAGGATGGAAAGATCAGCTGCAAGAGGGCACAGTTTCAAGGTGAGAAGGGGAAAGTTTAGGGGAGACGTGAGGGAAAACTTTTTCACACAGAGGAGGAGGAGTGGCTGGAATGTACTAGTGGAGATGGTGAAAGCAGACACGTTAGCAATGTTTATCTTGATAGACACGTGAGTGGAAGGCGAACAGAGGGATAGAAACCATGCATGGACAATAAGTAGTGGATCTAAACAAGGATTAGGATTTGGTGCAGACTTGGTGGACTGAAGGGCCTGTTTCTGTGTTGTATTGAATTGTATTGTATATGTAATAAAAATTATGTTATAAGTGAAAAAAATACATATTTAGTAGGCATTTTAAACAAAACATAATGGGAAAAAAAAGTGTAGCATTAAAAAGAAATTTGGAGAAGCCAGAGTTGGACTGGGGTCTACACAGTTAAAAATCACACCAGGTTAGAGTCCAACAGCTTTATTTGGAAACACTAGCTTTCAGAGCGCTGCTCTTTCATCAGGTGGTTGTGGAGTACAAGACAATTACCCGATGAAGGATCAGAGCTCCGAAAGGTAGTGCTTCCAAATAAACCTGTTGATTTATAACCTAGTGTTGTGTGATTTTTTAACAGTAAAAAAAAATAGACTTCAAGTTATAGCATGCACAGATATGGGAAACAAATTGAAGGAACTGAAAATAATTATCTTACAGGAATATCACAACTCACACAAATTAACAAGAGGCTGGTTAGAAACTAAAATGTAATTCCAAAAATATGTACAGGATTCCTACCTCAAGCAATATATTATTAGGTCTACAAGGTCATAAGTGTTTCTAAATCTGGTGATGAGTAATGAAGTAAGTCAGTTCAAAGTGGTAAATGATAATCACAACATACTTCAGATTCAAGAAGCTAACAGGAAAATGTAAAAATCAAAACAAAAACTAAAACATCGCAAGATTTGGCATAAGCCAGTTTGGACTGAGACAAGGAGAAATTTCTTCACCCAGGGTCTATGGAATTCTCTCCCACAGAAGATAGTTGAGGCCAAAACATTAAATGTTTTCAAAAAGGAGATAGATATAGTTCTTGGGCTAAAGGGAGCAAGGGTATGGGAAGAAAGTGAACAGGGTGTTGAGTTGGATGATCAGATGTATTGAAATGACCTGTTCCTGCTCCTATTTCCTATGTTTCTGTATAACTGGACTAATTGAGATTTTAGAAAGATGAGCAGTGAGTTAGCTAAGGTGACATAAAAGGGAAAAAAATAGCATGGTGTGCAACGGGGCAAAAGTGGATCAATTAAAGGATTCAAAATAAACAAATGCCATTTAAAAAACGAAGCAACCAAGAGATGCAGGATATTATGGAAACAAAAAAAAAATGCGAGAACCCATTTAAAATTAAAGCAATAGGTTTAATACAGGCTATAACAATAAAGCATACTTGGCTCAAAGGAAGTTGTGATTGTCAGAGGTCAATCACAGTCACAGCAGTTTGTCAGGGTAATGTCCTCAGCCCAACTATCTTCAGCTGCTCTTTAGAAGATCAGAGATAGGGATGTTTGCTGATGAGCGTATACTGTTTATCTCCATTCAAAATGCCTCAGTCAGCCTCACGTGCAACAAAACCGGGACAATATCAGTAACCCACTGATTACCGACAATAAACTCTGGCAACAGAGAAAACCATCCTTCCTTAACCATCATTGAACACTCCCTCATCATCAACATTTTAGAGGTTACTAGATTGACCGGAAACTTAACACATAGGTTTTTTGACGACAAGAACAGTTCAGATACTGAGAACTTGTGGTGAATAACTCACCTGCCGACCCTTCACCAACAAGGCACAAACGTAGCAAAATACTCACCAAGTTCCTTCCCAAATATAGTTTCAAATTCAATCAAGATCATGGCTGCCATTCAAGACAAAGTACTCCATTTGATTGACACCCCATGCACCACCTTAAATAATTCCCATTTGCCACTAATACATTGTGTACAGCTGAGCAGGAAGATCCATTTCCAGATGTTTCATCCCCCTACTAGGTAACATCTTCAATGGGCCTCCGGGCAAAGCACTGCTGATAATTTCTGGTTTCTATTTATATATTTGAGTTTCTTTGGGTTAGTGATGTCACTTCCTGTGGTGACATCATTTCCTGTGGTGATGTCATTTCCTGCTCTTTTCTCAGGGTGTGGTAGATGGGGTCTAACTCGAAGTGTTTGTTGATGGAGTTCCAGTTGGAATGCCATGCTTCTAAGAATTCTCGTGCATGTCTCTGTTTGGCTTGTCCTAGAATGGATGTATTGTCCCAGTCGAGGTCGTGTCCTTCCTCATCCGTATGGAAGGATACTTGTGAGAGAGGGTTATGACGTTTTGTGGCTAGTTGGTATTAATGTATCCTGGTGGCTAGTGGACAAACAGGCAGAAAACTAGCCTCCAGGATACATGAACATCAACTAGCCACAAAACGACATGGCCCTCTCTCACTAGTATCCATACATAGGGATGAGGAAGAACACCACTTTGACTGGGACAGCACATCCATTCTAGGACAAGCCAATTGGGACATGCATGGGATTTTCTAGAAGCATGGCATTCCAACCGGAACTCCATCAACAAACACATCGAGTTAGACCCCATCTACCACCTCCTGAGAAAAAGAAGAGGAAATGACATCACCACAGGAAATGACATCACCAATGCAAAGAAACACAAACATATAAATAAAAAGCAGGAATTATCAGCAGTGCTTTGCCCAGAGGCCCACTGAAGATGTTACCTAGTAGGGTGATGAAACGTCTAGAGGGGCGGCACGGTGGCACAGTGGTTAGCACTGCTGCCTCACAGCGCCAGAGACCTGGGTTCAATTCCCGCCTCAGGCGACTGACTGTGTGGAGTTTGCATGTTCTCCCTGTGTCTGCGTGGGTTTCCTCCGGGTGCTCCGGTTTCCTCCCACAGTCCAAAGATGTGCAGGTCAGGTGAATTGGCCATGCTAAATTGCCCGTAGTGTTAGGTAAGGGGTAGATGTAGATCTAGATCTAGATGTAGATGTAGGAGTATGGGTGGGTTACGCTTCGGCGGGGCGGTGTGGACTTGTTGGGCCGAAGGGCCTGTTTCCACACTGTAGGTAATCTAATCTAAAAATGAACCTTCCAGCTCAGTGAGCAAACCTACATCTAGGACCTCAACCTGAGCTATAAATCTTCTCAAAATTCGCTAATTGTGTACAGTCTATAAGATGCACTGCAACAACTCACCACGATTAACTCGATAGCATCTTCCAAATCCATAACGTTTATCTCCGGAATGGAATACCTCACCTCACTGATGCAGCTGTTCAAAGCAGCTCAGACTACATTCTCCAGGGCAATTTAGGGTGGGCAATAACATTCAAATGCTAAGCACTGTTTTTATTATAAAAAACTAAAGAAGAATATGACAAAATAAGAGAAAAATGTTACAAACAGGATAAGGAGAACTAAGAGGGAGTTTAAGGGAAAAATGTCAAAGGATTGTCAAGGGGAACAGCTTTTATAAATCCACCAATAAAAAGAGAATTACTAAAAGTGAGATAAGAGTCCTGAGAGGAGAGAATTGTTAACGTATATGTGATGATCAAAGGGAGAATTCAAACATGCCTCACATTGGTCTGAACATTATCAGACAGGAAATAAATTGTGAAATGGTTAAAAGGAAACTGAATGATTTAGTGATGAATAAAAGTAAAATGCTGATGATACTGCAGGAATTATATTCTGGATTTAGGGAGGTCACAGTGCAGATTCACTTGACTTCTTGCAGATCTAAGGCAATACAAATATGAAGAAATGTGTGAATAATTGTTTAGATGTTTAGAGGATAGCAAATGTGGTTCCCTTGTTCAAGAAGGGGAGTAGGGATAACCCTAGTAACTATAGGCTGGTGAGCCTCACTTCTGTTGTGGGCAAAGTCTTAGAGAGAATTGTAAGGGATAGGACTTATGAACATCTGGATAGGAATAACATGATCAAGGATAATCAGCATGGTTTTGTGAAGGGCAGATCGTGCCTCACAAACCTTATTGAATTCTTTGAGAAGGTGACTAAGGAGGTGGACGAGGGTAAAGCGGTAGATGTGGTGTATATGGATTTTAGTAAGGCGTTTGATAAGGTTCCCCATGGTAGGCTACTGCAAAAAATACGGAAGTATGGCATTGAGGGTAAGTTGGAGGTTTGGATTCGGAATTGGCTGGCTGGAAGAAGACAGAGGGTAGTAGTTGATGGTAAAGGTTCATCTTGGAGTGCAGTTACTAGCGGTGTTCCGCAAGGATCTGTTTTGGGACCATTGCTGTTTGTCATTTTTATAAATGACCTGGAGGAGGGGCTAGAAGGTTGGGTGAGTACGTTTGCGGATGATACGAAAGTCGGTGGAGTTGTTGACAGTGAGGAAGGATGTGTCAGGTTACAGCGGGATATAGATAAGCTGCAGAGCTGGGCAGAAAGGTGGCAAATGGAGTTCAATGTTGGTAAGTGTGAGGTGATTCACTTTGGTATGAGTAACAAAAAGATGGGGTACTGGGCTAATGGTCGGATACTTGGTAGTGTGGATGGGCAGAGGGATCTTGGTGTCCATGTACACAGATCTCTGAAAGTTGCCACCCAGGTAAATACTGCAGTGAAGAAGGCATATGGCGTACTGGCTTTTATTGGTAGAGGAATTGAGTTCCGGAGTCCTGAGGTCATGTTGCAGTTGTATAAGACTCTGGTGCGGCCGCATCTGGAATATTGTGTGCAGTTTTGGTCGCCATACTATAGGAAGGATGTGGAGGCACTGGAACGGGTGCAGAAGAGGTTTACCAGGATGTTGCCTGGTATGGTAGGAAGATCGTATGAGGAAAGGCTGAGGCACTTGGGGCTGTTTTCATTGGAGAAAAGAAGGTTTAGGGGTGACTTGATAGAGATGTACAAGATGATGAGGGGTTTAGATAGGGTTGACCATGAGAACCTTTTTCCACATATGGAGTCAGCTATTACGAGGGGGCATAGCTTTAAATTAAGGGGCGGTAGGTATAGGACAGATGTTAGGGGTAGATTCTTTACTCAGCGAGTCGTGAGTTCATGGAAATGCCCTGCCAGTAGCAGTGGTGGACTCTCCCTCTTTATGGGCATTTAAACGGGCATTGGATAGGCATATGGAGGATAGTGGGCTAGTGTAGGTTAGGTGGGCCTGGATCGGCGCAACATCGAGGGCCAAAGGGCCTGTACTGCGCTGTATTTTTCTATGTTCTATGTTCTATGTATGTGAACTCAGATTATTGGATGATATGATTGAAAAATGTAAAGTGATGAATGGATGGGGAATGGGATATGAAGTGAGGCTGTTTTCACAAGTTGTGGATTGAGACTGAATGGCGAGGGATGAAAGATTAAGACTGAGGAATTTGATTCTGTCATGCTGTTTTTGCCAAATACTATGAAAACCCAAAAGCAGAAAATAGTGTGAACTGTGTCACCCATCATGTCCAACATGGCCTCCATGGGGTCCCTTTTGGTCCTGAAAGAGTCATGAGAGCTCTAACATTGATGTTAAACAACCATTCCTAATAAAAACAGAAAGTGCTGGAAGATCTCAGCAGGTCCAACAGCATCTGTGGAGAGTGACAGTTGATGTGGAGGTGCTGGTGTTGGACTGGGGGATGGACAAAGTTAAAAATCACACAACACCAGATAGTCCAGCAGGTGCGGCACAGTGGCTAGCACTGCAGGCTCACAGTGCCAGAGACCCAGGTTCAATTCCAGCTTTGGGCGACTTCATGGAGTTTGCACATTCTCCCCGTGTCTGCATGGGTTTCCTCCAGGTGCTCTGGTTTCCTCCCACAGCCCAAAAACGTGCAGGTTAGGTGATCAAAGTTTGGGAGAAGATTTGTAGCTCGGGTGCTCGTTGTTGTGGTTCTGTTCGCCGAGCTGGAAATTTGTGTTGCAGACGTTTCGTCCCCTGTCTAGGTGACATCCTCAGTGCTTGGGAGCCTCCTGTGAAGCACTACAGAGAACAGCCAGGGAATTCCTAGGGCATGGCACTCATCCACAGATTCAATCAATCAACACTTCGACCTGGACCCAATATACCGGCCACTGCAGCGGACAGCTGGAACTGACAACCGGAAGCGGCAGGTACAAATCACTATAAATGCCGGAGGAAACATCACAGAAGTGCCTCACAGGAGGCTCCCAAGCACTGAGGATGTCACCTAGACAGGGGACGAAACATCTGCAACACAAATTCCCAGCTCGGCGAACAGGACCACAACAGGTTAGGTGAATTGACCATGCTAAATTGCCCATAGTGTTAGATGCATTAGTAAGAGGGAAATGGGTCTGGGAGGGTTGCTCTTCGGAAGGTCGCTGTGGGCCTGTTGGGCCGGAGAGCTTGTTTCCACACTGTAGGGAATCTAGTCTAATCAAGGTTCATGTACTTTCAAATAAACCTGTTCGACTTTAACCTGGTGTTGAGAGAATGAGGGACAGAGTTAATGTTTCCACTGCAGTTCAACTCTTCTTTGTAACGGAGAGATAGTTTCTTTTTGCGTGTCTTTGACAGAGGGAGAGGAGGAGGAAGTGGAACAGTTTCTGCGGGTGCCCAGAGCAAAAGACAAGAGCAGTGATAATGATGATAAAGGATAGATGTAAGATAGGTGTAAAATGTTAGGTGTGAAAAGGAGAAAATGGGCATACTAAGTTAACAAGACAGAAACAAGGTGCACAGGTTGCTATTTCACTTGCTTGTCCTTTTCCTTTGTCACGAGCATAAAAACCATTCATTTCTAGCTCCTTTCAGTTCCTGAGAGGAATCATACTGAACTGACCACATTAACTGTTTCTCTCTCCATTACTGCTGATGGACCTGCTAAGTTTCTCCAACATTTTCTGTTTTTATTTCAGATTTACAACCTGTGCAGTGCTTTGCTTTTATATTAACCGTTCCAAATAATATAGCACTTGTATGGAGTTTAATCACGAATATCTGTGCTCATCGCTCAGAAGGGAAGGGGATTTAGTCACATGTACACAACAAGTCTGCAAGAAGGGCTGCAGCTGAATCTACAAAATGACCAAAAAATAGAGCAGGAACTGCAAAGAGGTGAAGCTTCATAAAGAGAGAGGAGGAGGGACCTCCACAGAAATCCCTACTCACCACATTTTCAGGGACAAATTCTCATGCATCTATCTTATCCAGGTAAAATGTCTAAGAACCTGCAGCCCACAGGTGAGGACAGAACTGGCAGTAGCCATAAACCATACAGAAAGGTGAATGTGACTGGATCATTCCAAGTGAGGTCAGGTGACATATTGAACATCTCTGAGTTTGCCATTCACTGCCAGCTCTTCATGTTCATTTGGAAGTGCAAAACTTCATATCTAGCCACATTAAAATGTATCTGTCAATGGTCTGCCCATTTCACCAGTCCATTTACGTTCAGCAAACTATGACATCCTCCTTCTTATTAGCTGCATTGACAAGTTTTGTACTATCCACAATACTTTGAAATGCCAGGTTCTGGTCATTTATTTATAACAAGGAAAGCAATTATCAATTAGTGGGAGATTCGATTCTGTGCTGTCCTCCAGTCTGAAGAATATCTGTCTGCCTCTGAATCAATTTTATACCCATGTTACCATTATCCTTTTGATCCCATGTGTTTCAACTTTGTGAATAAGTCAGTTAACATAGTATTTTATCAATTGCCTTTTGAAAATCCATCGATACAACATTTAACACATTACCTTTACCAATTGTCTCTGTCATATTATCAAAGGACTCAATCAAGTATTATGATCTTGGAATTGTCCATCATTTGTTTCAACCAGGCAAGGGATGAATAACTTTTTTTCAATAGTCAAAGCATGAGATCCAGCTTTACAATGCAATGTTAAAACAATAATACTATTTACAAATCATCAACAACATTTTCTAACAGAATATAGATTGTGGTAAGTGTAAGTGACAGACTGTGTTTGAACATCCCATAGCACACATGGAAAAGCAAATGCAATCAAGACAGATCTCATGGATTTCTCACTATT
Organism: Chiloscyllium punctatum; assembly: GCF_047496795.1. Classification (NCBI taxonomy): domain Eukaryota; kingdom Metazoa; phylum Chordata; class Chondrichthyes; order Orectolobiformes; family Hemiscylliidae; genus Chiloscyllium; species Chiloscyllium punctatum. The sequence continues at coordinate 106,642,948 of NC_092745.1, read as the reverse complement.
CTCCCTAAACGTTAAGCATGGGACAGAAGGCTGTCATCAAATCTCAATAAACTTCACGAGGATCCCAATCGCTTTTGCTGAACTGGCCTTGAAACCCATCCTCACAAGCCATTCCATCAAGGACTGCCTCAACACTGCTCCCATTCAGGTAAAAAATTCTCCTTTCCTGTGTCAATGCTCCACTTGACTCTGAAACTGCACTCCTATAACTCATTCACAAGCATAACTCCAGCTCTTCACCAATAACTAGCTTCACCGAGTTAAAACTGCCCTGGAGGTTTTCTCTGAGCTCTAAATTTGCTCAGTTACATCTAACTAATGTTGCTTGTGGATTTTTCAACTCCCACACTCAACTATACTGAACTACTAGTGGCACATGGCATCTTGGAAACCCTGAAAGCTCCCTTGTCACAAACTGCTATTCAACTGCCCTAGAACATTGCTAAGCACTCACTTCACAAAAATCCAGTAGCTTGGCTGTCTTTAGCAGCACTGTTAACAGCAGAACTGGCTAAAATGGAGCTTGGTTCTGATCTCTGTTTCTGTTTCATTCTACTTCTGTTCTGTTTTCCAATTAAGTCGAATATTGGAACTTTTGATCTGCAGAGATTTTTTAAAAATTTGATTTTTAAAAAAATTCATTCATGTGTTGATGGAGTCACTGGCTAGGTCAGCATTTATTGCCCATCTCCAATTGCCCAGAGGGCAGGTAAGAGTCAACCACATGTAGGCCAGATTAGGTAAGGATGGCAGTTTCCTTCCCTCAAGGACATTAGTAAACCAGACAATTTGAAATGGATTCATGGACATCATTAGTCTCTTAATTCCAGACTTGTATTGAATTCAAATTCTACCATCAGCTATGGCAGGCTTCAAGCCTAGGTCCCCAGAACATTGCCTGGGTTTCTGTATTAACAATCCAGTGATAACACCACTAGGCTATCACCTCCCCAAGGTGAGATCTCATCTTGAGAGATCCGTTGAAAACATTACAATCAACCCTGCTCCTGCTACTTGCCAGAATTAAATATTGCTGTTTGCAATTCCTAGAACTGTCGCTTTCCAAATGTTACATTCTCACAGTGTGCTGGAAACACTGGCCCCCTTGAAAGAAAGAAAGCTTCACAATAAAAAACAATTTCTCTACAGAGGCTTTGGAAGTACAGCAAGCAGTTATCATAAACTGCTAACAAACAGCTTATTACATAGTTAACAGGAAATCCTTTCACTTCCATATACTCTGAATGTTGTGTTTAAGCAAGACTATAAAACATTAACTGAAACAAAAGCCGGGACATGTAACAACTAAGATTAGCTAGATTTATATTTCATATCGTTTACATAACTCAGCACTGATGTATTTCTTGTACCTGTTCCTTAAACTCAGGACATACCATCAACAATTAATCTTTTCCTGGTCAACCAAGTGCACTAAAATTCATCAACAATCTCTTCAAGAGCATCTTGACCAACTAGTACTTGTATTTTCTAACATGAGTTTTCATCCTTTTTTACAAATGCAGATAAGCAAAGCCTCCTCTGCTTCATATATAGAAGTGTATTTGTCATGCTCTATAATACAGATTACTTTTGCATTGACTTCTCAATTTGAAAACAGAAGATAATCAGTTTCTTATTTTTCTCTCCTGTTGATAGAAATACACTTTCAATGGGTCTTTCAAGTTTGAACCGGGGAACATACATTTCTAACTCACATCCAGCACCAAACTCATCTTCCGCAAACATTTCCTCCTTAACGGATTTAGACACTTAAGATGAAGAAACCTGCAATGAGGGGGTATGTTTTCATTATCCAAACCATTTTTTACTTTATCTGAGCAATTTGCAACAGCCCTCTGCACACATTCATATTCTTCTTGCTGATGATTCAAAAGTGAGGCCTTCATTTCCAAATCTTTCACAATTTCTCTCAAACATTGGCTGACTGTCTTATTTTCCAATTCAGTTTCAATTTCCTCATTTTTTCATTCAAATTAGCAACCACTCCAAAGAATTAGACCATAAGACCAGAAGAAATAGGAATGTAAGTAAGGCCATTTGGCCCATCGAGTCCACTCCACCATTCAATCAGGGCATTTCAATGCCAGTTATCCTCCCTGTATCCCTCAATTCCTTGCGAGTTCAGCTGTCTTTACTTCTAAGTCATCTATAGAACCTTAATGCAAGTTTAACAACTTCGTATGGCGTCACAAATCATTGGGGGTAACGCACTTGAACTCAGAAAACTTTGGAATACAAGCTCCGATCATAACTTCTAATAAACTTGTCATTAACAGGTAACCCTTTCAGTTCCATACTTCCAGTATTGTATTAACAAGACAATAAAACCTCAACTCAAACTAAACCCAGTCCACGTAACAAGTAAGATTAGCCAGACTTAAACATCAAATCACTAACATAACTTAGCACTGATGTGCTGAGTTGTTCTGGAGTTGTGACAAAAGAAATGTGAAAAATCCCCAAGCAGCCTGATTTTCAGATCCAATTGATCGAAAGTATGGACCAAGTTTCTAAACTTAACAGGAGTTGCTATTAAATACAGGTCATTAGATTCTAGTTAAAGGTGCAAAATTATAATCTGATGGCGTATAACACTACTGAAAACTTCCAAACTCCTTATTAACTCACACACAGACAGAGATCACATGGATGAGTGGAAAACTAGAAAAGCAGTTCTGTAGTCTTTACTTAGTAGACCCTTTGGGTTGGTTCCACAGGTTTGCAAAACGCACAGGACAGCCGGTTCACTTATGAAATGTCTCTGACTTATCAATTCAAAGGGTCTTCTTGAAGCAAGTGGGGCCTTCAAATTGGAGCAAGGAGATGTTAAAAATGTCAGTAAATACTCCACCATGTCCACACAGGGTTTGAGTGCACAGCTTGGTATGGCAACTGGTCTTCCCAAGACCATAAGAAATTACTGAAAATTGTGAACACAGCCCAGACCATCACGCAAGCCAACCTTCCATCTGTTGACTCCATTTACACTTCTCCTTGTTGCAGAAAGGTAGCTAACATTATCAAACACCACTCCCACCCCAATTATAATCTCTTCCAAATGGGTGTGATGTATGGCAGTTATAGGAAGGGAGAAAAGCCGCAGATACTGTCAGGTAGATAGATGGGTTTACTCCAGGCAAGGTAGGAGAGGTAGGCAGGTAGCGCAAGAGTCTCAAACAAGTGTGCTGTTTTGAAAAATGCAGGGGGTGATGGACTCTCAGGAGAATGTAACATTCAGGAGAATGTAAATGTAAGCCAAGCTTCTGGTACCGAGAATGACTCTAATGTGACAAGGGGTACATCAGGTTCCAAGCGATCGATTGTGCTAGCGGAGTGTCTAGTCAGAGGCACACACAGATGTTTCTGCATCCAGCAGCAAGAAATCGGAATGCTATGTTGTTTCCCTGGTGCCAGGATCAAGGATATCTCAGAGAAGGAGCAGAATATTCTTTAAGGGGAGAGGGACCAGCAGGAAGTCATTGTACACATTGGAACTAATGACATAGGAAGGGAAAAGGATGAGATTCTGAAGGGAAAATACAGAAGGTTAGGCAGGAATTTAAAAAGGACGTCCTCGTGGGTTGTAATATCTGGATTACTCTCGGTGTTATGAGTTAGGGAGGGTAGGAATAGGACGATAGAGCGTGGCCGAGAAGCTGGTGCAGGGCAGAAGGGTTCTCATTTTTGGATCATTCGAATCTCTTCTGGGGTAAAGTGACTTGTACAAGATGGATTGCACTTGAATTGGAAGGGGACTAATATTCTGACAGGGAGATTTCCTCAAGCTTTTCCAGAGGATTTAAACTAGTAAGGTGGAGGGGTGGAACCCAGGGAGATAGTGAGGTAAGAGATAAATCTGAGACTGGTACAGTTGGGAAAAGAAGCAAATCAAACAGTCAGGGCAGGCAGGAACAAAGCAGAGAACAAGGTAGGACTGATGAATTACACCACATTTATTTCAATGCAAGAGGCCTAACAGGCAAAGCAGATAACTCAGGGCATGGTTATGAACACGGGACTGGGATATCATAGCAATTACAGAAACATGGCTCAGGAATGGACAGGATTGGCAGCCTAATGTTTCAGGATACAAATGCTACAGGAAAGAGAGAGGGGGGACAAGAGGGGAGGAGGAGTGATGTTTTTGATAAGGGATAGTATTACAGCTTACTGAGGGAGGATATTTCAAGCGATACATCCAAGGAAATTATTTGAGTAGAACTGAGAAATAAGAAAGGGATGATCACCTGTTTGGGATTGTATTATAGACACACCCCACCCCCAACCCCCTCCCTCAGTTGTCAGTGGGAAATTGTGAATCAAATCTATAAGGAGATCTCAGTTAACTGTGAGAATAATGGAGTGGTAATGATAGGAGATTTTAACTTTCCAAACATAGGCTGGGACTGCCTTAGTGTTAAGAGTTCAGATGGAGTGGAATTTGTCAAGTGGGTACAAGAAAATTTTCTGATTTAGTATGTGGATGTACCTACTAGAGAAGGTGCAAAACCTGATTTACTCTTGGGAAATAAGGCAGGGCAGGTGACTGAGGTGTCAGTGGGGGAGAGCTTTGGAGCCAGCCACCATAATTCAATTAGTTTTAAAATTGTGATGTAAAAGGATAGGTCAGATCTAAAAGTTGAAGTTGTAAATGGAAGGGTGTCTAATTTTGACGGTATTAGGCAAGAACTTTCAAAAGCTGACAGGAGGCAGATGTTCCTGGATTGGCTGGAAAATGGGAAGCCTTCAAAAATTAGATAACGAGAGTCCAGAGACAGTATACCACTGTTAGGGTGAAAGGCAAGACTGGTAGGTATAAGGAAAGCTGGATGATGAGAGAAATTTGAAGTATTGGTTAAGAAAAAGAAGGAAGCATATGTCAGGTATAGACAGGATAGATCACGTTAATCTTTAGAAGAGTACAAAGGCAGTAGGAGCATACTTAAGAGGGAAATCAGGAGGGCAAAAAGGGGACATAAAATAGCTTTGGCAAATGAGGTTAAGGAGAATCCCAAGGGATTATATAAATACATTCAGGACAAAAGGACAACTAGGGAGAGAATAGGATCCCTCAAAATTCACTTGGAGAAAGTGAGGACTGCAGATGCTGGAGAAGGGCTTATTCCCAAAACGTCGATTCTCCTGCTCCGTGGATGCTGCCTGACCTGCTGCGCTTTTCCAGCAACACATTTTTCATCCCTCAAAATTCAGCAAGGCAGCCAATGTGTGGAACCGCAGGAGCTGTGAGAGATATTAATGAGTATTTTGGATGAGTGTTTACTGTGGAGAAGGACATGGAAGATATATAATGCAGGAAAATAGATGATGACATCTTGAAAAATATGCATAATACAGAGGAGGACGTGCTGGATGTCTTAAAATGCAAAAAGGTATATAAATCCCCAGGACATGATCAGGTTGTACCCTAGAACCCTGTGGGAAGTTAGGGAAGGGATTGCTGAGGCTTTTACTGAGATACCTGAATCATCGGTAGTCACAGGTGAGGTGCTGGAAGACTGGAGGTTGGCTAAGGTGGCGCCACTGTTTAAGAAAGGAGATTCAGCAAAAGCCAGGGAACTATTGACAAGTGAGTCTGACATCAGTGGTGGGCAAGTTGTTGGAGGGAATCCTGAGGGACAGGATTTACATGTATTAGGAAAGGCAAAGATTGATTAGGCATAGTCAACATGGCTTTGTGTGTGGGAAATCGTGTCTCACGAATTTGATTGCGTTTTTTGAAGAATTAACAAAGCGGATTGATGAAGGCAGAGTGGTTAACACGATCTATATGGACCTCAATAAGGCATTCAACAAGGTTCTTCATGGTAGACTGGTTAGCAAGGTTAGATCACATTGAACTAGCCATTTGGATACAGAACTGGCTCAAAGATAGAAGACAGAGGGAGGTGGTGGAGGGTTGTCTTTCAGATCGGAGGCCTGTGACCAGTGGTTTGCCGCAAGGATCAGTGATGGGTCCACTGCTTTTTGTCATTTATATAAATGAGTTGGATGTGAACAAAGAAGATATAGTTAGTAAGTTTGTGGATGACACCAAAATTAGAGGTGTAGTGGACAGCAAAGAAGGTTACCTCAGATTACAACAGGATCTTGATCAGATGGTCTGATAGGCCGAGGAGTGGCAGTTGGAGATTAATTTAGATAAATGTGAAGTGCTGCATTTTGGAAAAGCAAATCAGACCAGGACTTATACACTTAATGGTAAGGTCCTGCTGTGTTGCAAGTTCATAGCTCCTTGAAAGTGGAGTCACAGGTAGATAGGATAGTGAAGAAGATGTTTAGCATGCTTGCCTTTATTGGTCATAGCATAGAGTATAGGAGTTGGGAGGTCATGTTGTGACAGTACAAAACATTTCTTAGGTAAAAGCAATGACTGCAGATGCTGGAAACCAGATTCTGGATTAGTGATGCTGAAAGAGCACAGCAGTTCAGGCAGTATCCAAGGAGCAGTAAAATTGACGTTATGGGCAAAGGCCCTTCATCAGGAATAAAGGCAGTGAGCCTGAAGCGTGGAGAGATAAGCTAGAGGAGGGTGGGGGTGGGGAGAGAGTAGCATAGAGTACAATAGGTGAGTGGGGGAGAGGATGAAGGTGATAGGTCGGGGGCGGGGGGAGGGTGGAGTGGATAGGTGAAAAAGAAGATAGACAGGTAGGACAAGTCATGGGGACAGTGCTGAGCTGAAAGTTTGGAACTAGGGTGAGGTGGGGAAGGGGAAATGAAGAAACTGTTGAAGTCCACATTGATGCTCTGGGTTTGAAGTGTTCCGAGGCGGAAGATGAGGCGTTCTTCCTCCAGGCGTCTGGTGGTGAGGGAGCGGTGGTGAAAGAGGCCCAGGACCTCCATGTCCTTGGCAGAGTAGACGGGGGAGTTGAAATGTTGGGCCACAGGGCGGTGTGGTTGATTGGTGCAGGTGTCCCGGAGATGTTCCCTAAAGCGCTCTGCTAGGAGGCGTCCAGTCTCCCCAGTGTAGAGGAGACTGCATCGGGAGCAATGGATACAATAAATGATATTAGTGGATGTGCAGGTAAAACTTTGATGGATGTGGAAGGCTCCTTTAGAGCCTTGGATGGAGGTGAGGGAGGAGGTGTGGGCGCAGGTTTTGCAGTTCTTGCGGTGGCAGGGGAAGGTGCCAGGACAGGAGGGTGGGTTGTAGGGGGGTGTGGACCTGACCAGGTAGTCACGAAGGGAATGGTCTTTGCGGAAGGAGGAAAGGGGTGGGAAGGGAAATATATCCCTGGTGGTGGGGTCTTTTGGGAGGTGGCGGAAATGTTGGCGGATGATTTGGTTTATGCGAAGGTTGGTAGGGTGGAAGGTGAGCACCAGGGGCGTTCTGTCCTTGTTGCGGTTGGAGGGGTGGGGTCTGAGGGCGGAGATGCGGGATGTGGACGAGATGCATTGGAGGGCATCTTTAGCCACGTGGGAAGGGAAATTACAGTCTCTAAAGAAGGAGGCCATCTGGTGTGTTCTGTGGTGGAACTGGTCCTCCTGGGAGCAGATTGGGAATACGGGATGGCATTTATGCAAGAGGTAGGGTGGGAAGAGGTGTAATCCAGATAGCTGTTGGAGTCGGTGGGTTTGTAAAAAAATGTCAGTGTCAAGCCGGTCGTCATTAATGGAGATGGAGAGGTCCAGGAAGGGGAGCGAGGTGTCAGAGATAGTCCAGGCAAATTTAAGGTCAGGGTGGAATGTGTTGGTGAAGTTGATGAATTGCACAACCTCCTCGTGGGAGCATGAGGTGGCACCAATGTAGTCATCAATGTAGCGAAGGAAGAGGTGGGGAGTGGATCTTGGGAAGGAGGTAGAACCGGGCAGTGCTGGATTCCTGGACTATGAGTTTGGAAGCTGTGGGTGGGAGATCTCCTGAGGTGATGAGGTTCTGTATGGTCTGGGAGATGATGGTTTGGGGATGAGGGATGGGGTCATGTTCGAGGAGGCGGTAGGAAGAGGTGTCCTCGAGTTGGCGTTTGGCTTCTCAAGCTGCCTGATTCTACCTCCTTCCCAAGCTGCCCGGTTCTACCTCCTTCCGAAGATCCACAAACCTGACCACCCTGGCCGACCCATTGTCTAAGCATGCTCCTGCCCCACTGAACTCATCTCTGCCTAACTCAATACTGTCCTATCCCCCCTAGTCCAGGAACTCCCAACATACATTCGAGACACCACTCATGCCCTCCACCTCATCCAAGACTTCTGGTTCCACGGCCCCCAACGCCTCATCTACACCATGGATATCCAATCCCTCTACACCACCATCCGCCATGACCACGGCCTCCAAGCCCTCTGTTTTTTCCTCTCCCGACATCCCCAACAGTACCCTTCCACTAACACTCTCATTCATTTGGCTGAACTGGTCCTCACCCTGAACAATTTCTCCTTCGAATCCTCCCACTTCCTCCAGACCAAAGGGGTAGCCTTGGGCACAGTTATGCCTGTCTCTTTGTTGGCTACGTAGAACAGTCAATCTTCAGTAATTGCACCGGCACCACTCCCCACCTCTTCCTCCGCTACATTGACGACTGCATTGGCGCCACTTCATGCTCCCGTGAGGAGGTTGAGCAATTCATCAACTTCACCAACACATTCCACCCTGACCTTAAATTTACCTGGACCATCTCTGACACCTCCCTCCCCTTCCTGGACCTCTCCATCTCCATTAATGACGACCAACTTGACACTGACATTTTTTACAAACCCACCGACTCCCACAGCTACCTGGATTACACCTCTTCCCACCTCTTGCAAAAATGCCATCACGTATTCCCAATTCCTCCGCCTCCACCGGATCTGCTCCCAGGAGGACCAGTTCCACCACAGAACACACCAGATGGCCTCCTTCTTTAGAGACCGCAATTTCCCTTCCCACATGGTTAAAGATGCCCTCCAACACATCTCGTCCACATCCCGCACCTCCGCCCTCAGACCCCACCCCTCCAACCGTACCAAGGACAGAACGCCCCTGGTGCTTCCCTTCCACCCTACCAACCTTCGCATAAACCAAATCATCCACCGACATTTCCGCCACCTCCAAAAAGACGCCACCACCAGGGATATATTTCCCTCCCCACCCCTTTCCCCCTTCCGCAAAGACCATTCCCTCCGTGACTATCTGGTCAGGTCCACGCCCCCCTACAACCCACCGTCCCATCCTGGCACCTTCCCCTGTCACCGCAAGAACTGCAAAACCTGCGCCCACACCTCCTCCCTCACCTCCATCCAAGACCCTAAAGGAGCCTTCCACATCCATCAAAGTTTTACCTGCACATCCACCAATATCATTTATTGTATCCGTTGCTCCCGATGCGGTCTCCTCTACTTTGGGGAGATTAGACGCCTCCTAGCAGAGCGTTTTAGGGAACATCTCTGGGACACCCGCAACAATCAACCACACTGCCCTGTGGCCCAACATTTCAACTCCCCCTCCCACTCCGCCGAGGACATGGAGGTCCTGGGCCTCCTTCACCGCCGCTCCCTCACCACCAGACGCCAGGGGGAAGAACGCCTCATCTTCCGCCTCGGAACACTTCAACCCCAGGGCATCAATGTGGACTTCAACAGTTTCCTCATTTCCCCTTCACCCACCTCACCCTAGTTCCAAACTTCCAGCTCAGCACTGTCCCCATGACTTGTCTTACTTGCCTATCTTCTTTTCCACATATCCACTCCACCCTCCCCCCGCCCCCTACCCATCACCTTCATCCCCTCCCCCACTCACCTATTGTACTCTACGCTACTTTGTCCCCACCCCCACCCTCCTCTAGCTTATCTCTCCACACTTCAGGCTCACTGCCTTTATTCCTGATGAAGAGCTTTTGCCCGAATCGTCGAATTTACTGCTCCTCGGATGCTGCCTGAACTGCTGTGCTCTTCCAGCACCACTTATCCAGAACATTTCTTCGGCCACTTCTGGTATATTGCGTGCAATTCTGGTCTCCCAGCTATAGGAAGGATGTTGCGAAACTTGAACAGGTTCAGCAAAGATTTACAAGGATGTTGCCCGGGTTGAAGGGCTTGAGTTATAGGGAGAGGCTGAATAGGCTGGGGCTATTTTCCCTGGAACGTCGGAGGCTGCGGGGTGACCTTATAGAACCTGATAAAATAATGAGGGGCATGGATAGGGTAAATAGACAAGATCTTTTCCTTAGGGTGGGGAAACTAGAACGAGAGGGCATAGGTTTAGGGTGAGAGGTGAAAAATTTAAAAGGGACCTAACACCTAACGGGGAATGAGCTGCCAGAAGAAGTGTTGGAGGCTGGTACAACTACAACATTTAAAAGACACTGGATGAGTTTATGAGTAGGAAGGGTTTGGATGGATATGGGCCAAGTGCTGGCTAACAGGATAGGATATCTGGTCCGTGTGGATGAGTTGGATTGAGTGTTTCTGTGCTGTACAGAAACGTCGATTTCGCTGCTCCTTGGATGCTGCCTGAACTGCTGTGCTCTTCCAGCACCACTAATCCAGAATATAATTCTTCTGTCATGCAGAAGATACAAAAGCTTAAACACACATAGCAACAGGTTGAAGGACAGCATCTTCCTCACTGTTATTAGAATTCTGAATTGGACTCTCAAATTTTAAATCGAATGTTGATCTTTCTTTTTGCACAACTTCATTGCAGCCATAACATTTTGGTTTTTCCTCACTCTGTTCAATCACTGCTATGATCTTTGTATCTTTGTATATTATGATCTGCCTGTACTGCATGCAAAACAAAATTTTTCATGGTACTTCGATATATTTGACCATAATAAATCAAACCAAATCAAAGCTTGCAGCATCTGCTGAAAGAAAGATAAGTTGTTTTCCTCAGGTTTAAAGTGGCTTATTGCAGAAAACTGTGTGAGAGGAAGTTTACTAACTGATGCAGAACTGCTAATTTCTCTTTTCTGGTCTGACAAAGTTTCAGTCAATCTGATTAACAACTCAAGTTATTCAGTTACATGACAATCAATCACAATGTTATTGACAGGCAAAGGACCTTTGTGTTGCTAACTGCTTTCTAGTCCACAAACCAATCTGCTTCACTTGTAAACACCCCCCAGCTCCAGTTAGTTGCAAATTGTCAGAACTCATAACTACACAGAGTTTGCAATAGGTATCAAAGTCCTTACTTTCAAAACTAGTAACCATTCTTGTAAATCCTTCCATTTCAAAACAACTTGTTTCTATTTCAGTCCACAGTTTTAAAAAGCACAAAAAAAAGACACGTACTTTACAATGGGTATTCAGTTCATTTCAGAATCCTACTCCCTTGGTTACTGACTGCTTTTAAACTCTTTCAATTTACTTATCAGCTTTCTAGTTGGTTCCATAATTACTTTTCGTGGTTGCTTTTAACATTTGCTGTACATCTCATCACTCTTGTTTGTTGAAATGCGTCAGAGTTCAGAACTTTACAATCTCTTTTCAAGCCAAAATTCCAAAAGTTCACAGTCTGAGCTTTTAAATTCTGCATATAACCAACTGGTCTGATGTATCAATAAATCTTTTATTCAAGATATTTTCCACGATATTTCATAGCAACTTCTATTATTTGAGTTTTATCAAATTGTAACTAAGAATCTTTCTTCATTATGTGTGCATCTACAAGTCTATCATTGAGATGTTTCAAAGTTTCATTCAAATGTTTTATATCCTATAACCAATGCTCAAATGGGGTCACCACTTTGTGTTTTTCATTAGCAAACATATCTGTCATGTATGAAATCATGTATGATCAACTTCACTTCATCAAAGCCTAGTTCCTCATATTGCGTTTGACATTGTTCTATTTCTGATTTAGCATTTCTCCTGGGCTCATTGTTTTATTCTGCCTAGCTTTATGAATTGAACGCTAGCCACTGCACATGTAGGCAACAATTCAATGTGTTCCTCCAGTAAAACCTCCATTTCTCTCATCTCAATGGGCTATTTGAAACTCTGGGACATATCAAGAATGTCATTCATAACAAACCAGGAGCTAGTACTAAATAAACCACTTCAAAAGGAAAACTAAGAACAATTCCCATGAGAACAATTTAACCTACTAAGTTTCTATATAAATTAACTTCAGTCAAGGGAATAGTTTATAATTCATTGCAGTAATCAAAACATTGGAACTGTAAAGTGCTGCTTGAACAAAGAGATTATATATAACCTGCTCAATGGGCAACCGTTTTGCAGAACACCTACATTCTATCTGCAAAGATGACCTCAAGCTTCTGGTTGCATGCTATTTCAACACACCACCCTGTTCCCTAGACAACATCTGTGTCTCAGGCTTGCTGCAGTGCTCTAGCGAAGCTCAGCACAAGCTGGAAGACCAACACTTCATTTTCTGCTTGGGAGCCCTGCAGCGCTCCAGACTCAATATTGAGTCCAATAGTTCAATAATTTCAAGTTCAATAATTTCAGGGCCTGAGCACCTTCTCTCATGTCCTTCGCTCAACCCCAACACACCACAACTTGTCATCATATGGGCTGCAACCACAAACAACCCATTGTCAACTACTAATGGTCCCCAGTGGCAGGTATTCATTCCCCCAGATTGAATTTTACCCATTCCTTTGCCTGTCCAACTGTCCTTCTCTAACTCTCAGCTCTATATCCACTATCATTTATTCCTTACCTCTCTCCCCATGCCTTCTCTAGCATATATACCAACCATTTCCTGGCTACAATCAGATCCAAAGAAGGGTCACCAGACCCTAAACATTAATTCTGATTTCTCTCCACAGATGTTTCCAGACCTGTTGAGTTTTTCCAACACATGTTTATTTTTGTCACAATGCTGGCCTTGCCTCCAAACTGACCCCCCCAACTTGCTCTCCCCCCCCCCCTACTTGCTTCCTTTCCCATGGGCTGCACCCCATTATCACTCATCTTTGGCCTGAATAACTCTCATAGATTCCCGTTGGTTGACTACATTACTACTCTTAGTGGCACTGTCTGCAAAAGATACCTTACCTGAGAACAGGATACCCATCATACCCTGAGGTCTTAATCCAGGAGAAGACCCAAACTGAACTGATGGGCAATTAATAACAGCAAGCTTTTTCCTACTAAGGCAGTGTGGGTATCAATTCTCCAATAGAAGTGTGAGACTTCCCCATAACAGACATTAAATTCTGCTCTCTGTATCACAATCGTTCTTCTTTAATACCCCAAATTAATGCTTACCTGATCCAATCATGCCAGGTCGAAATTTATTTCTCCTCATTTCTGAGTAAGTTTACATATCTTGAGTTCTACTATGCACTGGCTCTTCCTATCCATCAGCTTGCAATGTTATTCTGTTAACTTGCCCTACCCCCTCAACCACCAGTCCACTCCTCCACAACAACAGCCAGCCATTTTTACATTTTGTTTATCTTACGGGTTTTTGGTTTGCAAGTTTTAGTTTTTGATCACAGATGCTTCTCTGAGACTACCATACGTTTTCGACAGAAGGGCCTGTTCAAATGTCCACATTGTTATAGCTACTTGAATTACTACACCTTTAAAACTTAGCTTGATGACTGCATTGTCAAAAACACAGTTATAACCTTGCAACAGAAATTTGCAAATGAATCAGTAAAATAATTATTCATAAAATAATCTTATTCAATGTCTTAAGGAGACATGACTCGTCTTTCTGTCAGATTTTATTCATTTCACACTAATCCTTTCGTAGCAAGCTTGATAAGTCTACTGTCTACATTTTGCAGGCATTCACAGTTCATATATCTCACATTTCCTTTCACATTTCAGATGCTAACTCGCTAGCTGCAAGTTATTCCTGTGCAGATGTAATTGCCAAATACTTGTTATTGAAAATAAAGAAAAAAAATTATTCCATCTCCATACATATTAGACTGTCTTATCTGGAATTATTGAGTTTATTTTTTGCTTTTTTTTAAAATTTGTGAATAGAGATGTAACACTTGCAGTTCCTTCAGTCCCTTGGCACATCCGACTCCCACATCCAAGGAGGTATAAAAAAAATCATGGCCAGAACTTCCATTGTCTCGACGGAGCTCTTGGAAACCTATCTGGAGAAGGTTAAAGTTGAGTAATGCTAACCGATGTTGGATCAATCTGTTTTATCCTATCCATTCCTTTTACTCCTCATTACCCTATTCTCAACATCAACTTCAGCCTCTTCCTTTATGAAGACAGATGCAAAGTATTCACTCAGTACTTCAATCACATCCGCTGCTTCCGCAAGACCACTTTCTTATTTGTTCCAATTAGCTTCATCAGTCTTTAAACTATCCTTTGTTTTTAATATCTTTATAAATGTTTCCCTTTTAACTTACCTGCTGGGTGATATAGAGTCATACAACATAGAAACAGACCCTTCGGTCCAACCAGTCTGTGCCAACCATAATCCCAAACTAAACTAGTCCTACCTGCCTGTGCTTGGCCCATATCCCTCCAAACCTTTCTTATTCATGAACTTATCCAAATGTCTTTTAAACTGTAACTGTACCCATATCCACTACTTCCTCTGGAAGTTCATTCCACACATGAACTCTGTGTAAAGAAGTTACCTCTCCTCTCACCTTTCAATATGCTCCATAGTCTTGAAATCCCCACCATAGAGAAAAGACACCTGTCATTCAGCTTATCCATTTCCCTCATGATTTTATAAACCTCTATAAGGTCACCTCCCGCACTCCAGTGAAAGATTTCTCAAACTATCCAGCCTCTCCTTATAACTCAAACCCTGCATTCCTGGCAACATGCCTTTTGTGTTCCCTCTTTGCTTGTCTTCTATCTTTTCAATTTATGTCTACACTTGTTATACTCTTTTAATTGAAAACAAAAGTGCCTGTCACTTTTAAATATCTGATATTGCTAATTTGGAGGCAAGCTTTCAAAGGGCATGTCACCACATCAATAATTTCTCAAGTTTATTCAATTTGTTGTAAAAATTATGCTACCAAGACTTTGCATTTGGATGGTGCAGCAAATAGTCACTACCCCATAGACAATTGCAGCTTTTCAGTAATCGTTTTGTGCCCTGTATGCCTTATTTATTTTCTTAAATCTAAAATAAAACTAACATTTGTTGCAACTGTCAGACTGGTATTATCATATCATCCTCTTGAGTAGTAACAGGATAAAATACTTTCACAGACTCATTACCATGATGACAGCAACCCTTTAAAGATGTATGACTGGAAAGATCAGCAAGAGTCATCCAGCAGTTTTTAACCTTTAAAATGTGCAAACTGAATTTTGCAGAAGATTTAAGCAGTGAGAAACCGATTGTTCATTGGATTTTCAGACTGAGGTCCATTTTCCAATTAACAAGACTCTTTTCCCTTGCTCCGTGTTACTGTTGGAATTAAACAGAGATGTGGAAAATATTCTGCTGCACATGCTGACATACATTTAAATTGAATTGAATTTGGTGTCTCTCTTCCCCTAAAGAGGCACTGATTTTGAAATATAAAAGTATTGAAAATCTTGTGTAGTTTAGGTCTCCTTAGTGAATGTAATGCAGAAACTAAAATGTCACACTTGAGTGGAACATTCCGAGAAAATGACCTGTGAAGCCAAATTCCTTTTTCATGGCAGTCGTGTGACAATAGATAAAATTATTCCAAATCTCTTCTATCTCTGTCACCATGGTGAGCAGACACAATGACCCTTTATCCCTGATTAGGTCATTACTCCGGTTCCAAATCCTCTTGAGGAGCAGCTAAAGAAAGTGAGAAAACAGCAGCACATACCAGAGAAACTGTGTGTTCTAATCAGTTCTTATTTTTAGTGTGAGGCAATGGCTGTCAGCCAGGGAAAGTGATCCGTTTATCATAGTTTCTCAAAGCAGGGAAAGCAGAATACATGGACAATCCATGTCAGGCTCAGCGAACATAATTATGAAAGTTCATTGCCCTTGGATTTTTCGGTGCATGTCGTATTTTGAAATGGAAAGCTGGGTATCACAGAGCTACCACATTCCACAGCTTTTGAGAGTTCGTTAGAGCAGCTAGGAGAGGATAATGTTTTGGATCAGTACATGGACTTGCTAAAGGAAAGCTTACGGTCAGGACCAGAATGGGATCTTTGATCGCTTGCACTTCTTGCATTATCGCAATCAGAACCTGCGCCAGGTTTGGTAGGATCAGAGAGAATGATGCACTTCACAGTTAGAACCAACCAATGGGCATAGCCCACTAGGCAGAAAAGGCTGTACCAGGGGAAATTAGAGAATGGTGAAAGCAGTCCTTCCACAGGAATTTACTGGGCATATTGAATTGTGAAAAATCACACAACACCAGGTTATAGTCTAACAGCACTAGTTTTCAAGGTGCTGCTTTTTCATCAGGCTAGTGCTTCCAAATAAACCTGTTGAACTATAACCTGGTGTAGTGTGATTTTCAACTTGGTCCACCCCAGTCCAACACTGGCATCTCCAAATATTGAATTGTGCAACACAGTCCTTGCACTTAGCTCATGGTTTGGATGAGTTAGTTTCCAACTCCCCCTCCCACTCTGCCAAAGACATGCAAGCCCTGGGCCACCTCTATCGCCACTCCCTTACCACCCAACGCCTGGAGGAAGAACGCCACATCTTCTGACTTGGAACTCTTCAACTCCATGGCATCAATATGGACCTTACCAGTTTGCTCATTTCCCCTCCCCCCACCTTACCCCAGTTCCAACCTTACAATTCAGCACTCTCCTCATGACCTGCCCCCACCTGTCAACCTTCCTTCCCACCTATCTGCTCCACCCTCCTCTCCGACCTACCACCTTTAGCCCACCTCCACCCACCTATCACACTCCCAACTACCTTCCCCCCAGGCCCACCCCCCTCCCATTTATCTCTCCACCCCCGAGGCTCCCAGCCTCATTCCTGATGAACGGCGTTTGCCTGAAACATTGATTTTCCTGCTCTGCAGATGCTACCTGATCTGCTGTGCTTTTCCAGCACGACTCTAATCTTGACTCAAATCTCCAGCATCTGCAGTACCCACTTTCGCCTCATGGTTTGGATTGTTGAAGCCTGGCAATTGATTCAAAAAGGTTTAAATGAACTCTGAAAAAAACTTGAGGCATTTGTTCTTGTTTCCGACAAAGCATATTTAGAACAAGCAGTAAGGCAATCTCTACATGCAATGGAGCTCGTCGCATGAAACAATTCTTCTAATTTCTTTTGTAATATAGTACTCCATTCTTATTGTATCTTTTCTTTTCTGTATATCTTTGTACTAATTTTTGTTCAACGATGTTGAGTTTTTTTTTGACTCCTTAAAATCAGTTTTCTTTTGAAGTGTTTTAAGTTCAACACTCCATGGCTGAGATAGTACAAGATGAATGCAAGTGCACTCGAGAGATTAATTAACACCAGACCACAGTGGCAAGCCTTGAGCAGGTAGCTGTCACTGCCCAGTAAAACAAGCCATGTCCTTGAGCCTGGACAGGGGCCAGCACTACAAAAAGCCCAGTGACCTGACTGAAGGAAGAGAGTTTTCTTCACCACCGGATATTTCTACACACAGAGTTTTCCCAAAGGCAGCATAATCAAATTATATAATCAATACAAAAAAAGAAACTCAAAATATGAGGAAGTAATCATCACACAGAATTTGATTCCAGCCTCAGGCGACTGTTTGTGTGGAGTTTGAATGTTCTCCCCGTGTCTGTGTGGGTTTCCTCTGGGTGCTCCAATTTCTTACCACAGTCCAAAGGTAGTACAGGTTAGATGGCTTGGCCATGGTAAATGAAAGGTGACAGAATTAACTTGGGGAGCTGGGTCTGGGTGGAGGGTATGTGCAGGTTTATTGGGCCAAATGTCCTCTTTCTGCACTGAAAGGATTCTATGGTTTTATGATTCTGGAAGCAGAGGTGTAGAAATTAGAAGCAAAAGCAAAAATTGCTGGAAGATCTCAGCAAGTCTGGCAGCATCTGTGGAGAGAAATCAGAGATAACATTTTGGGCCCAGTGACTCCTCCTCAGAATTGAGGTCGAAATTAGTCTTGAGAGGTGAGATCAGATGCTCTTCCCCTTTAATGTAGGGCCCAATATTTAACTCATTTGACTGTGATGCAGATTAATGTTGAATGTTGCTTTTAATCCAATGCTGCTGTTTTGTGTCAGTGCACCAAGGTAAAGTTCTGCCCTTGATCGTTTGTAATTGACTGGCTTTCTATTCTTTATTTCTTCATGCACCTTTAGTGTCATTTTTTAGTCTAACATTCCTAACATTTAAATATGTCACTGACTGCATCAGCTCATTTGGCGACAAGATTCATGCTCATGATTGCATGGCCTTTAAATGTCACCTCTTTCCTAACACATAATCCTATTTATTTAACTGAGATTCTCTGACTGTTGATCATTTTCAGACTTTTCTTGCTCACTTTCCTTTCAGAAATGCTTGCATATTTAATCGGATTCCTTCAACCAAGGTGTATCTTCAGAAACTGAACTGAGCATTAACTGTTGACCTGTAGCTTATCACCCCCATCCTACTATTTTACAACCTGACCCTAAATAAAGTTCCATATTAATTAAGCTAATCATTTGGTTGTAACATCAAACTGAATCTTGTTAAACACTGATGGCAAGACTTTTTCAAGGGTAGGGCAGGTAGGAGAGTGGATTTGTCCAATCGGCCTCTGTAATTGAGTAAGTATTGAATAAAACAAATAAAACAACATTTCTGCTATCTTTCTGTCAAAAGTGTGGTGGTTGATAAGAATTGACTTTGGAGAGATTTTACATGAACAGATGGATGGAATCTTGAGCTGCTCCTAGGAATGGGAAGATCAGTAGGCAAGAGAAATTAATTTGAAAAGATTCTGACAATCACAATCTCGATAGAGGGATGAAATTTTGTAATTAACACAAATGTCTGGAAGCTGCTTTGTACACATTCACAGATACAACTGTTAAGGTGAAGACTAAGTGACAGGGAGTCAACATCATTGAGAGGAGTGGTCAAGGTGAAGACTCTGTGACAGGAGTCAGTATCACTGAGAGGAGCTGTCAAGGTGAAGACCCTGTGACAGGAGTAGGTATCACTGAGAGGAGTGGTCAATGCGAAGACCCTGTAATTGGGAGTCAATATCAAGGAGAGGAGTGGTCAAGGTGAGGACCCTGTGACAGGATTCAGTAACACTGAGAGGAGCGGTCAAGGTGAGGACCCTGTGTCAGGATTCAGTAACACTGAGAGGAGTGGTCAAGGTGAAGACCCTGTAATGGGGAGTGAGTATCATTGAGAGGAGCGGTCAATGTGAAGCCTCTGTGACAGGAGTCAGTATCACTGAGAGGAGTGATCGAGGTGAAGACCCTCTGAAAGGAGACAGTATCACTTAGAGGCGTGGTCAAGGTGAAGACTCTGTGACAGGAGTCAGTATCACTGAAAGGAGCAGTCAAGGTGAAGACATTGTGCTGGGCAGTCAGTATCATTGAGAGGAGTGGTCAAGGTGAAGACGCTGTAGCAGGGGTCAGTATCACTGAGAGGAGTGGTCAAGGTGAAGTCCCTGTGACTGGAGTCTGTATCACTGAGAGGAGTGGTCAATGTGAAGACCCTGTGATGGGGAGTCAGGATCACTGAGTGATCGAGGTGAAGACCCTGTGATGGGGAGTCAGGATCACTGAGTGATCGAGGTGAAGACCCTGTGATGGGGAGTCAGTATCACTGAGAGGAGCGGTCAAGGTGAAGACTCTGTGACAGGAGTCAGTATCAGTGAGAGGAGTGATCAAGATGAAGAGCCTATAATGGGCATTCAGTATCACTGAGAGGAGTGATCGAGGTGAAGACGCTGTAGCAGGGGTCAGTATCACTGAGAGGAGTGGTCAAGGTGAAGACTCTGTGATGGGGAGTCAGCATCACTGACAGGATTGATCGTAGTGAAGACCCTGTGATGGGCAGTCAACATCACTGAGAGGAGTGATCAAGGTGAAGACTCAGTGACAGGAGTTAGTATCACTGAGAGGAGTGGTCAAGGTGAAGACCCTGTGATGGGGAGTCAGTATCACTGAGAGGAGCGGTCACGGTGAAGACCCTGTGACAGGAGTCATTATCACTGAGAGCAGCGGTCACTGTGAAGACCCTGTGACAGGAGTCATTATCACTGAGAGGAGCGGTCACTGTGAAGACCCTGTGACAGGAGTCATTATCACTGAGAGCAGCGGTCAAGGTGAAGACCATGTGATGGGGAGTCAGTATCACTTAGAGGAGCGGTCAAGGTTAAGACATTATGGTGTGGAGTCATTATCACTGAGAGGAGTGGTCATGGTGAAGACTCTGTTTTGGGGAGTCAGCATCACTGAGAGGAGTGATCGAGGTGAAGACCCTGTGATGGGGAGTCATTATCACTGAGAGGATTGGTCAAGGTGAAGACTCTGTGATGGGGAGTCAGAAACACTGACAGGAGTGATCGAGGTGAAGACCCTGTGACGTGGAGTCAGCATCACTGAGGGAGGATCGAGGTGAAGACCCTGTGATGTGGAGTCAGTATCACTGAGAGGAGTGGTCAAGGTGAAGAGTCTGTGATGGTGAGTCAGCATCACTGAGAGGAGTGATCGAGGTGAAGACCCTGTGACAGGAGTCAGAATCACTGAGAGGAGTGGTCGAGGTGAAGACCCTGTGATGGGGAGTCAGTATCACTGAGAGGAGTGGTCAAGGTAAAGACACTGTGATGGGGAGTCAGCGTCAGTGAGAGGAGTGATCGAGGTGAAGACCCTGTGATGGGGAGTCAGCATCACTGAGAGGAGTGGTCAAGGTAAAGACACTGTGATGGGGAGTCAGCGTCAGTGAGAGGAGTGATCGAGGTGAAGACCCAGTGACAGGAGTCAGTATCAGAGAGCGAAGCGGTCAAGGTGAAGACCCTGTGATGGGGAGTCAGTATCACTGAGAGGATTGATCGTAGTGAAGACCCTGTGATGGGCAGTCAACATCACTGAGAGGAGTGATCAAGGTGAAGACTCAGTGATGGGGAGTCAGTATCACTGAGAAGAGTGATCGTAGTGAAGACCCTGTGATTCGGAGTCAGTATCAGTGAGAGGAGTGATCGAGGTGAAGACCCTGTGATGGGGAGTCAGTATCACTTAGAGGAGCGGTCAAGGTTAAGACATTATGGTGTGGAGTCATTATCACTGAGAGGAGTGGTCATGGTGAAGACTCTGTTTTGGGGAGTCAGTATCACTGAGAGGAGTGATCGAGGTAAAGGCCCTGTGACAGGAGTCAGTATCACTGAGAGGAGTGGTCAAGGTGAAGACCCTTTGATGGGGAGTCAGTATGACTGAGAGGAGTGATCGAAGTGAAGACTCTGTGATGGGGAGTCAGTATCACTGAGAGGAGTGATCGAGGTGAAGACGCAGTGACAGGAGTCAGTATCAGAGAGAGAAGCGGTCACGGTGAAGACCCTGTGATGTGGAGTCAGTATCACTGAGAGGAGTGATTGTGGTGAAGACCCTGTGACTGGACTCTGTATCACTGAGAGGATTGGTCAAGGTGAAGACTCAGTGATATGGAGTCAGTATCACTGAGAGGATTGGTCAAGGTGAAGACTCAGTGATGGGGAGTCAGTATCACTGAGAAGAGTGATCGTAGTGAAGACCCTGTGATTTGGAGTCAGTATCAGTGAGAGGAGTGATCGAGGTGAAGACCCTGTGACAGGAGTCAGTATCACTGAGAGGAGTGTTCAAGTTGAAGACCCTGTGATGGGGAGTCACTATCACTGAGAGGAGCGGTCAAGGTTAAGACATTGTGATGTGGAGTCAGTATCACTGAGTGGACCGGTCAAGGTGAAGACATTGTGAGGTGAAGTCAGTATCACTGAGAGGAGTGCTCAAGGTGAAGACTCTGTGATGGGGAGCCACTATCACTGAGAGGAGTGATCTACGTGAAGTCCCTGTTACAGGACTCAGTATCACTGAGAGGAGTGGTCAAGGTGAAGACCCTATGACAGGAGTCAGTATCACTGAGAGGAGTGGTCAAGGTGAAGACCCTGTGATGGGGAGCCAGTTTGACTGAGAGGAGTGATCGAGGTGAAGACCCTGTGATGGGGAGTCAGTATCACTGAGAAGAGCGGTCAAGGTGAAGACCCTGTGATGGGGAGTCTGTATCACAGAGAGGAGTGATCGAGGTGAAAACCCTGTGACGGGGAGTCAGTATCACTGAGAGGAGCGGTCAAACATAGAACATAGAACATAGAACAATACAGCACAGAACAGGCCCTTTGGCCCACGATGTTGTGCCGAACTTCTAACCTAGATTAAGCACCCATCCATGTACCTATCCAAATGCCGCTTAAAGGTCGCCAATGATTCTGACTCTACCACTCCCACGGGCAGCGCATTCCATGCCCCCACCACTCTCTGGGTAAAGAACCCACCCCTGACATCTCCCCTATACCTTCCACCCTTCACCTTAAATTTATGTCCCCTTGTAACACTCTGTTGTACCCGGGGAAAAAGTTTCTGACTGTCTACTCTATCTATTCCTCTGATCATCTTATAAACCTCTATCAAGTCACCCCTCATCCTTCGCCGTTCCAACGAGAAAAGGCCGAGAACTCTCAACCAATCCTCGTACCACCTACTCTCCATTCCAGGCAACATCCTGGTAAATCTTCTCTGCACCCTCTCCAAAGCTTCCACATCTTTCCTAAAGTGAGGTGACCAGAACTGCACACAGTACTCCAGGTGAAGACCCTGTGATTCTGCAGTTGTATAAGACTCTGGTGCGGCCTTATCTGGAGTATTGTGTACCGTTTTGGTCGCCATACTATAGGAAGGATGTGGATGCACTGGAATGGGTGCAGAGGAGGTTTACCAGGATGTTGCCTGGTATGGTAGGAAGATCGTATGATAAAAGGCTGAGGCACTTGGGGCTATTCTCATTGGAGAACAGAAGGTTTAGGGGAGATTTGATAGAGGTGTACAAGATGATTAGTGGTTTAGATAGGGCTGACAGTGAGAACCTTTCTCCGCGTATGGAGTCAGCTGTTACTAGGGGACACAGCTTTAAATTAAGGGGAGGTTGGTATAGGACAGATGTTAGGGGTAGATTCTTTACTCAGCGGGTTGTGAGTTCATGGAATGCCCTGCCAGTATCAGTGGTGGACTCTCCCTCTTTTTGGTCATTCAAGCGGGCATTGGATAAGCATATGGAGGTTATTGGGCTAGTGTAGGTTAGGAAGGCTTCGGTCAGCGCAACATCGAGGGCCGAAGGGCCTGTACTGCGCTGTATTTTTCTATGTTTCTATGCTGGGGAGTCAGCATCAAAGAGAGGAATGATCGAGGTGAAGACACTGTGACTGGAGTCTGTATCACTGAGAGGAGTGATCAAGGTGAAGACCCTGTGATGGGGTGTCAGTTTCACTGAGAGGAGCGGTCAAGGTGAAGACTATGTGATGGGGATTCAGTTTCACTGAGTGGAGTGGTCAAGGTGAAGACTCTGTGATGGGGAGTCAGTATCACTTAGAGGAGTGGTCAAGGTGAAGACTCTGTGATGGGGATTCAGTTTCACTGAGAGGAGTGGTCAAGGTGAAGACCCTGTGATGTGGAGTCAGTATCACTGAGAGGAGTGATTGTGGTGAAGACCCTGTGACTGGACTCTGTATCACTGAGAGGATTGGTCAAGGTGAAGACTCAGTGATATGGAGTCAGTATCACTGAGAGGATTGGTCAAGGTGAAGACTCAGTGATGGGGAGTCAGTATCACTGAGAAGAGTGATCGTAGTGAAGACCCTGTGATTTGGAGTCAGTATCAGTGAGAGGAGTGATCGAGGTGAAGACCCTGTGACAGGAGTCAGTATCACTGAGAGGAGTGTTCAAGTTGAAGACCCTGTGATGGGGAGTCACTATCACTGAGAGGAGCGGTCAAGGTTAAGACATTGTGATGTGGAGTCAGTATCACTGAGTGGACCGGTCAAGGTGAAGACATTGTGAGGTGAAGTCAGTATCACTGAGAGGAGTGCTCAAGGTGAAGACTCTGTGATGGGGAGCCACTATCACTGAGAGGAGTGATCTACGTGAAGTCCCTGTTACAGGACTCAGTATCACTGAGAGGAGTGGTCAAGGTGAAGACCCTATGACAGGAGTCAGTATCACTGAGAGGAGTGGTCAAGGTGAAGACCCTGTGATGGGGAGCCAGTTTGACTGAGAGGAGTGATCGAGGTGAAGACCCTGTGATGGGGAGTCAGTATCACTGAGAAGAGCGGTCAAGGTGAAGACCCTGTGATGGGGAGTCTGTATCACAGAGAGGAGTGATCGAGGTGAAAACCCTGTGACGGGGAGTCAGTATCACTGAGAGGAGCGGTCAAACATAGAACATAGAACATAGAACAATACAGCACAGAACAGGCCCTTTGGCCCACGATGTTGTGCCGAACTTCTAACCTAGATTAAGCACCCATCCATGTACCTATCCAAATGCCGCTTAAAGGTCGCCAATGATTCTGACTCTACCACTCCCACGGGCAGCGCATTCCATGCCCCCACCACTCTCTGGGTAAAGAACCCACCCCTGACATCTCCCCTATACCTTCCACCCTTCACCTTAAATTTATGTCCCCTTGTAACACTCTGTTGTACCCGGGGAAAAAGTTTCTGACTGTCTACTCTATCTATTCCTCTGATCATCTTATAAACCTCTATCAAGTCACCCCTCATCCTTCGCCGTTCCAACGAGAAAAGGCCGAGAACTCTCAACCAATCCTCGTACCACCTACTCTCCATTCCAGGCAACATCCTGGTAAATCTTCTCTGCACCCTCTCCAAAGCTTCCACATCTTTCCTAAAGTGAGGTGACCAGAACTGCACACAGTACTCCAGGTGAAGACCCTGTGATTCTGCAGTTGTATAAGACTCTGGTGCGGCCTTATCTGGAGTATTGTGTACCGTTTTGGTCGCCATACTATAGGAAGGATGTGGATGCACTGGAATGGGTGCAGAGGAGGTTTACCAGGATGTTGCCTGGTATGGTAGGAAGATCGTATGATAAAAGGCTGAGGCACTTGGGGCTATTCTCATTGGAGAACAGAAGGTTTAGGGGAGATTTGATAGAGGTGTACAAGATGATTAGTGGTTTAGATAGGGCTGACAGTGAGAACCTTTCTCCGCGTATGGAGTCAGCTGTTACTAGGGGACACAGCTTTAAATTAAGGGGAGGTTGGTATAGGACAGATGTTAGGGGTAGATTCTTTACTCAGCGGGTTGTGAGTTCATGGAATGCCCTGCCAGTATCAGTGGTGGACTCTCCCTCTTTTTGGTCATTCAAGCGGGCATTGGATAAGCATATGGAGGTTATTGGGCTAGTGTAGGTTAGGAAGGCTTCGGTCAGCGCAACATCGAGGGCCGAAGGGCCTGTACTGCGCTGTATTTTTCTATGTTTCTATGCTGGGGAGTCAGCATCAAAGAGAGGAATGATCGAGGTGAAGACACTGTGACTGGAGTCTGTATCACTGAGAGGAGTGATCAAGGTGAAGACCCTGTGATGGGGTGTCAGTTTCACTGAGAGGAGCGGTCAAGGTGAAGACTATGTGATGGGGATTCAGTTTCACTGAGTGGAGTGGTCAAGGTGAAGACTCTGTGATGGGGAGTCAGTATCACTTAGAGGAGTGGTCAAGGTGAAGACTCTGTGATGGGGATTCAGTTTCACTGAGAGGAGTGGTCAAGGTGAAGACTCTGTGATGGGGAGTCAGTATCACTTAGAGGAGCGGTTAAGGTGAAGACCCTATGATGGGGAATCAGTATGACTGAGAGGAGTGATCGAGGTGAAGACCCTGTCACAGGAGACAGTATCACTGAGAGGAGTGGTCAAGGTGAAGACCCTATGACAGGAGTCAGTATTACTGAGAGGAGTGGTCAAGGTGAAGACCCTGTGATAGGGAGTCAGTATCACTGAGAAGAGCGGTCAACGTAAAAACACTGTGATGGGGAGTCAGCATCACTGAGAGGAGTGATCGAGGTGAAGACACTGTGATGGGGAGTCAGTATCACTGAGAGGAGTGGTCAAGGTGAAGACTCTGTGATGGGGAGTCAGAATCACTGAGAGGAGTGGTCAAGGTGAAGACTCTGTGATGGGGAGTCAGAATCACTGAGAGGAACGGTCAAGGTGAAGAACCTGTGGCAGGAGTCAGTATCAGACAGAGAAGCGGTCGAGGTGAAAACTCTGTGATGGGGATTCATTATCACTGAGAGGAGTGATCGAGGTGAAGACCCTGTGATGTGGGGTCAGTATCACGGAGAGGAGCGGTCAAGGTGAAGAACCTGCGACAGGAGTCAGTATCAGTGAGAGGAATGATCGAGGTGAAGACCCAGTGACAGGAGTCAGTATCAGAGAGAGAAGCGGTCAAGGTGAAGGCCCTGTGATGGGGAGTCAGTATCACTGAGAGGATTGGTCAAGGTGAAGACTCTGTGATGGGGAGTCAGTATCAGTGAGAGGGGTGATCTAGGTGATGACCCTGTAACAGGAGTCAGTATCACTGAGAGGATTGGTGAAGGTGAAGACTCTGTGATGGGGAGTCAGGATCACTGAGAGAAGTGATTGAGGTGAAGACCCAGTGACAGGATTCAGCATCACTGAGAGGTGTGATCGAGGTGAAGACCCTGTGATGGGGAGTCATTATCACTGAGAGGATTGGTCAAGGTGAAGACCCTGTGATGGGGAGTCAGAAACACTGAGAGGAGTGATCGAGGTGAAGACCCTGTGACTGCAGTCTGTATCACTGAGAGGAGTGGTCAAAGTGAAGACCCTGTGATATGGAGTCAGCATCACTGAGGGAGTGATCGAGGTGAAGACCCTGTGGTGGGGAGTCAGTATCACTGAGAGGAGCGGTCAAGGTGAAGACACTGTGACAGGGGTCAGTATCACTGAGAGTAGTGGTCAAGGTGAAGACCCTGTGATGGGGAGTCAGTATCACTGAGAAGAGCGGTCAACGTAAAACCCCTGTGATGGGGAGTCTGTATCAAAGACAGGAATGATCGAGGGGAGAACCCTGTGACAGGAGTCAGTATCACTGAGAGGAGTGGTCAAGGTGAAGACCCTGTGATGGGGAGTCAGTATCACTGAGAAGAGCGGTCAACGTAAAAACCCTGTGATGGGGAGTCAGCATCACTGAGAGGAGTGGTCAAGGTGAAGACTCTGTGATGGGGAGTCAGAATCACTGAGAGGAGTGGTCAAGGTGAAGACCCTGTGATAGGGAGTCAGTATGACTGAGAGGAGGATCGAGGTGAAGACTCTGTGATGGGGAGTCAGTATCACTGAGAAGAGCGGTCAACGTAAAAACCCTGTGATGGGGAGTCTGTATCACAGACAGGAGTGATCGAGGGGAAAACCCTGTGACAGGAGTCAGTATCACTGAGAGGAGTGATCGAGGTGAAGACCCTGTGATGGGGAGTCAGTATCACTGCGAAGAGCGGTCGTGATGAAGACCCTGTGATGGGGAGTCAGTATCACTGCGAAGAGCGGTCGACGTAAAAACCTTGTGATGGGGAGTCAGTGTCACTGAGAGGAGCGGTCAAGGTGAAGACCCTGAGACAGGAGTCACTATCAGAGAGAGGAGTGGTCAAGGTGAAGACTCTGTGATGGGGAGTCAGAATCACTGAGAGGAGTGGTCAAGGTGAAGACTCTGTGATGGGGAGTCAGAATCACTGAGAGGAACGGTCAAGGTGAAGAACCTGTGGCAGGAGTCAGTATCAGACAGAGAAGCGGTCGAGGTGAAAACTCTGTGATGGGGATTCAGTATCACTGAGAGGAGTGATCGAGGTGAAGACCCTGTGATGTGGGGTCAGTATCACGGAGAGGAGCGGTCAAGGTGAAGAACCTGCGACAGGAGTCAGTATCAGTGAGAGGAATGATCGAGGTGAAGACCCAGTGACAGGAGTCAGTATCAGAGAGAGAAGCGGTCAAGGTGAAGGCCCTGTGATGGGGAGTCAGTATCACTGAGAGGATTGGTCAAGGTGAAGACTCTGTGATGGGGAGTCAGTATCAGTGAGAGGGGTGATCGAGGTGATGACCCTGTAACAGGAGTCAGTATCACTGAGAGGATTGGTGAAGGTGAAGACTCTGTGATGGGGAGTCAGGATCACTGAGAGAAGTGATTGAGGTGAAGACCCAGTGACAGGATTCAGCATCACTGAGAGGTGTGATCGAGGTGAAGACCCTGTGATGGGGAGTCATTATCACTGAGAGGATTGGTCAAGGTGAAGACCCTGTGATGGGGAGTCAGAAACACTGAGAGGAGTGATCGAGGTGAAGACCCTGTGACTGCAGTCTGTATCACTGAGAGGAGTGGTCAAAGTGAAGACCCTGTGATATGGAGTCAGCATCACTGAGGGAGTGATCGAGGTGAAGACCCTGTGGTGGGGAGTCAGTATCACTGAGAGGAGCGGTCAAGGTGAAGACACTGTGACAGGGGTCAGTATCACTGAGAGTAGTGGTCAAGGTGAAGACCCTGTGATGGGGAGTCAGTATCACTGAGAAGAGCGGTCAACGTAAAACCCCTGTGATGGGGAGTCTGTATCAAAGACAGGAATGATCGAGGGGAGAACCCTGTGACAGGAGTCAGTATCACTGAGAGGAGTGGTCAAGGTGAAGACCCTGTGATGGGGAGTCAGTATCACTGAGAAGAGCGGTCAACGTAAAAACCCTGTGATGGGGAGTCAGCATCACTGAGAGGAGTGATCGAGGTGAAGACACTGTGATGGGGAGTCAGTATCACTGAGAGGAGTGGTCAAGGTGAAGACTCTGTGATGGGGAGTCAGAATCACTGAGAGGAGTGGTCAAGGTGAAGACTCTGTGATGGGGAGTCAGAATCACTGAGAGGAGTGGTCAAGTTGAAGACCCTGTGATAGGGAGTCAGTATGACTGAGAGGAGGATCGAGGTGAAGACTCTGTGATGGGGAGTCAGTATCACTGAGAAGAGCGGTCAACGTAAAAACCCTGTGATGGGGAGTCTGTATCACAGACAGGAGTGATCGAGGGGAAAACCCTGTGACAGGAGTCAGTATCACTGAGAGGAGTGATCGAGGTGAAGACCCTGTGATGGGGAGTCAGTATCACTGCGAACAGAGAGTCCGGGCGTGCATAAAGGATCTCACAGGCAGAGCCCTTCTCACCATCAGCCAAGCCACATCTTGGTGCTTGTTGGAAAGTTCTGGCGATGAGGCATTCTGCCAAATGGCTTTGACAGTCTGCTCAGGGAACCGCTCGACAGGATCCGCCCTCTCCTTTTCCCGAAGGGTCTCAAGGACGCTACGTGCTGACCACTTCCTGATGGACTTGTGGTCAAAGGTGTTTTTCCTCATAAATTTCTCCACGAAGGACAGGTGATACGGAACGGTCCAACTACTCGGAGCGTTCCGCGGCAGCGAGGCCAGGCCCATCCTTCGCAACACCGGGGACAGGTAGAACCTCAGTACGTAGTGACACTTGGTGTTTGCGTACCGGGGATCCACGCACAGCTTGATGCAGCCACACACAAAGGTGGCCATCAGGGTGAGGGTGGCATTGGGCGTGTTTTTTCCCCGGACTCTCTGCCGCACCGCACGCTGCCCTCGAAGTGGCTGCGGGGGGGACGAGACTGTCACACACCTCCTTCTGGAATGTGCCTATCCAGAGGAAGTCTGGAGAGGAATGCAGTGGTGCTTGTCGAGGTTCGTCCCGAGCAGCGCCGTGACGCGGGACTCCGTGCTCTACGGCCTGTTCCCCGGGACTCACACCGAGACGAACATTAACTGCGCCTGGAGGATCATCAACTCGGTGAAGGACGCTCTCTGGGCGGTCCGAAACCTGTTGATCTTCCAGCTGAAGGAGTTGACCCCGACCGAGTGTTGCAGACTGGCACATTCCAAGGTCCAAGACTACGTGTTGAGGGACGCGCTGAAGCTTGGGGCAGCTGCCGCCAAGGCGCGGTGGGGAAAGACCACCGTGTAAGATCGGCCTGCCGAAAGAAGAACAGGGGGCCCATACAGACGTTTTTTTGGGCTCTGCTGATGCCTCAGCCAAATATATGTATATATACAAGATTGAAAAAATGCACAGGATTGTAAAGGACAAGAATAAAGTCGAATCTGTGTTTGTAAATATGGACATATGTATGGCATGATCCAATGTACAGAAAATTAAATCATTTATGAATAAAGTATATTTTTGAAATAAAAAAAAGTCAGTATCACTGCGAAGAGCGGTCGACGTAAAAACCTTGTGATGGGGAGTCAGTGTCACTGAGAGGAGCGGTCAAGGTGAAGACCCTGAGAAAGGAGTCACTATCAGAGAGAGGAGTGGTCAAGGTGAAGACTCAGTGATGGGGAGTCAGTATCACTGAGAAGAGTGATCGTAGTGAAGACCCTGTGATATGGAGTCAGTATCAGTGAGAGGAGTGATCGAGGTGAAGACCCTGTGACAGGAGTCAGTATCACTGAGAGGAGTGGTCAAGGTGAAGACCCTGTGATAGGGAGTCACTATCACTGAGAGGAGCGGTCAAGGTTAAGACATTGTGATGTGGAGCCAGTATCACTGAGAGCAGTGGTCAAGGTGAAGACTCTGTGATGGGGAGTCAGCATCACTGAGAGGAGTGATCGACGTGAAGTCCCTGTCACAGGAGTCAGTATCACTGAGTGGAGTGGTCAAGGTGAAGACATTATGACAGGAGTCAGTATCACTGAGAGGAGTGGTCAAGGTGAAGACCCTGTGATGGGGAGTCAGTATCACTGAAAAAAGCACTCAAGGTGAAGACCCTGTGACGGGGAGTCAGTATCACTGAGAAGAGCGGTTAAGGTGAAGACCCTGTGATGGGGAGTCTGTATCACAGAGAGGAGTGATTGAGGTGAAAACCCTGTGACAGGAGTCAGTATCACTGAGAGGAGTGATCGAGATGAAGACCATGTGATGGGGAGTCAGTATCACTGAGAGGAGCGGTCAAGGTGAAGACCCTGTGATTCTGCAGTTGTATAAGACTCTGGTGCGGCCTTATCTGGAGTATTGTGTACCGTTTTGGTCTCCATACTATAGGAAGGATGTGGATGCACTGGAACGGGTGCAGAGGAGGTTTACCAGGATGTTGCCTGGCATGGTAGGAAGATCGTATGATAAAAGGCTGAGGCACTTGGGGCTGTTCTCATTGGAGAAAAGAAGGTTTAGGGGAGATTTGATAGAGGTGTACAAGATGATTAGTGGTTTAGATAGGGCTGACAGTGAGAACCTTTCTCCGCGTATGGAGTCAGCTGTTACTAGGGGACACAGCTTTAAATTAAGGGGAGGTTGGTATAGGACAGATGTTAGGGGTAGATTCTTTACTCTGCGGGTTGTGAGTTCATGGAATGCCCTGCCAGTATCAGTGGTGGACTCTCCCTCTTTATGGTCATTCAAGCGGGCATTGGATAAGCATATGGAGGTTATTGGGGTAGTGTAGGTTAGGTAGGCTTCGGTCAGCGCAACATCGAGGGCCGAAGGGCCTATACTGCGCTGTATTTTTCTATGTTTCTATGCTTCGGAGTCAGCATCAAAGAGAGGAGTGATCGAGGTGAAGACACTGTGACTGGAGTCTGCATCACTGAGAGAAGCGGTCAAGGTGAAGACCCTGTGATGGGAGTCAGTATCGCTTAGAGGAGCGGTCAAGGTGAAGACATTGTGATGTGGAGTCAGTATCACTGAGAGGAGTGATTGTAGAGAAGACGCTGTGATGGGGAGTCAGCATCATTGAGAGGAGTGATCGTAGTGAAGTCCCTGTGACAGGAGTCAGTATCACTGAGAGGAGCGGCCTTTTGGCTAAGATCAAGTGTCTGTTCTTATCAGGACAGGTCTCGAGTTGCGAGTCATCAGAGCTAGTGAAGAGATCATCGCTGGATCGTGATTGGACGTTGGAGGATCGTTTGGTTGTGCTGACCTGCTCTTGGTGGATCTTCATGCTGGCTTCGGCCTAATGCCAATTCAGGGACCAGCCAACCTCTGAGCTATGGCCTCAGCAGCCACTCGCCCCCTGGGCCATAGTCAGGGTGACTGTGAAGAAGGTGGAGGAGCACACACCGGTGGATCGGACGGTGTTTGTGAAGAAAGTTCTGCTGAAGTGTTGTGGGCTTGTAGCAGCGGACATGTACTGCCTGCAGGATTTTTCTGTGACCTTTTCGGCCTTTTGGCTAAGATCAAGTGTCTGTTCTTATCAGGACAGGTGTCGAGTTGCGAGTCATCAGAGCTAGTGAAGAGATCATCGCTGGATCGTGATTGGACGTTGGAGGATCGTTTGGTTGTGCTGACCTGCTCTTGGTGGATCTTCATGCTGGCTTCGGCCTAACGCCAATTCAGGGACCAGCCAACCTCAGAGCTATGGCCTCGACAGCGGCCCGCAGCCCTGGGCAGGGTGTTCGGAACACAGTCAGGGTGACTGTGAAGAAGATTGAGGATCGTACGCCACTCGATCGCACCCTGTTTATCAAGAAGGTCCTGTTGGGATGCTGTGGGTTTGCTGCTGCGGACGTGTACTGTCTGCAGGATTTCCCTGGGGCAGGCTACTTCGATGTGACCTTCAGAAGCGTGAAGCAGTGCGAACAGCTCCTGAAGGTCTTCAAGGAGAAGGAAGGGGAGCCGCTGTTTTCCATCTTGTCAGTGACCCCATTGTGTGTGCTTCCTGCACAGAGGAATCGGGTTGTTACAATCCATATGTACAACCCTTACGTTCCAGCGGCTGATGTCTTGACCTTCCTGGGAAGGTGCGTCCAAGTTGAGGGAGAAGCCACTGATGTGATCGACCCCTTTGGGATCTGGACCAGCAAGCGGCAGGTCAGGGTAACTCTGAGGGCCGATGACAGTGGGAACATCCTCCACCCACCCTCGAGCTTCGCAATCGGAGGGAGCAGAGGCTACCTGACATATGCAGGGCAGCCGAAAGTGTGCTGAACCTGCGGGAAGTCAGGACACGTGGCAGCGGATTGCAAAGTGACCATCTGCAGGAACTGCAAACAGGAGGGTCACTTGACTAAGGACTGTCAGGAAGAAAAGAGCTGCAACCTGTGCGGAGAGGCGGGCCATATGTATAAGACCTGCCCAAGACGTGGGGGCCCCACTTACGCACAGATGGCTGGAGGTGGCAATGTGAGCCATGGACCCCAAAAGACCAGTAAGGTCCACCCGGACAGCAGGGAAACGGAGTCTGGTGGCACCCAGAAAGAAGAACAGGCTGGAGTGGAGGAGGCGGCAGCCAGCGGGGAGACACAGCAGCTGATCCTAGCTCTAGCCGGGCAGATGGAAGAAATGGAGGAGGAGGTAATCAAGCAGGCGGAGGAGTGGATACCTGTTAAAAACAGGAAGAGGAAATCTTGCCAGGCTCCCAAAGCCCCCCAGCAAAAGGGGAAAAGACAGCTGCACGAGGGAGGGACGGCCAGCTCTTCGGAGGGGGAAGATGGACGCAAAGAAGGCCATCACCACCAGAAGAAGAGACAGAGCGCCGTCGGTAAAGAGGAGGGCATTTCCTCCCAACCAGGAAACAACAGAGCCCCCGAAGTCCACCCTCCACCCAGTGAGAACCAAGAGGTACCCACTGGCCCACAACTACAGGCAACCGAGATCTGTGATCCTCTGACAGTCCCACTGTCAGACACAGAACTGGACAGGGAGGACCCTTGCCTTGGCTCAATGACACCAGAGCGGGCAAATGACCCCAGTGAGGAGCTGGATAGCTACCTCAGCCCAGCGAAGGTCCAGCAGTTCGTGCTTACCTTGGGGATGTAGACAGCCACCCCAGAGACAGGACAGTCAAATGGACAATGGTAACCCCATAAACTGGGGGTTAAAGAAGTTTAAATTTGCTTTCATATAACAGGGCACCCAATCTTCAGGGTTCCGCTGGAGCCACAGCCAAACACCAAGAGACTGGATAGTTAATAAATGTAACTGTTAATAGGATAACTGTGAATTCGATTAATTCAATTTGTTCTTTGTAATGTTAAAACATGCAATGTATATAACTATGAACGCCATGGAAAAATTGTACAAGTACCAGAGATTTATTTATATGAATAAAGTATATTTTGAAATAAAAAAAGCGGACATGTACTGCCTGCAGGATTTCCCTGGGGCAGGCGACTTCGATGTGACCTTCAGAAGCGTGAAGCAGTGCGAACAGCTCCTGAAGGTCTTCAAGGCGAAGGAAGGGGAGCTGCTGTTTTCCATCTTGTCGGCGACCCCATTGTGTATGCTTCCTGCACAGAGGAATCGGGTTGTTACAATCCATATGTACAACCCCTATGTTCCAGCGGCTGATGTCCTGACCTTCCTGGGAAGGTACGTCCAAGTTGAGGGAGAAGCCACTGATGTGATCGACCCCTTTGGGATCTGGACCAGTAAGCGGCAGGTCAGGGTAACTCTGAAGGCCGATGATAGTGGGAACATCCTCCACCCACCCTCAAACTTCGCAATTGGAGGGAGCAGAGGCTACCTGACATATGCAGGGCAGCCGAAAGTGTGCCGAACCTGCGGGAAGTCGGGATACGTGGCGGCGGATTGCAAAGTGACCATCTGCAGGAACTGCAAACAGGAGGGTCACTTGACTAAGGACTGTCAGGAAGAAAAGAGCTGCAACCTGTGCGGAGAGGCGGGCCACATGTACAAGGCCTGCCCAAGACGAGGAGCCGCCACCTACGCACAGATGGCCGGAGGTGGCGACACGAGCCGCGGACCGACAAAGTCCAGCGAGGTACTGCGAATCAGCACAGGAACGGTGTCTGGAGGCACCCAGAAGGAAGGGCAGGCTGTAGCGGAGCAGGCGGCAGACAGCGGGAGATGCAGCAGGCGACCCAAGCTCCTGCAAGACAGACGGAGGAAATGGAAGAGGAGGGATCAAAGGAAGCAGAGCAGTGGATTATTGTCAAAAACAGGAAGAGGAAACCTCTCGAGGGCCCCAAAGCCACCAAGCGAAGGGGGAAGAGACACCTACAAGAGGAGGATACAGGCAGCTCCTCCGAGGGTGAGGACGGGCGCAAGAAGGGTTGCCACCGGAGGAAGAGGCAGAGCGCCGTGGGGAGAAAGGAGGGCAGCACCGCCCAAGAAGGAAAAGACGATCCCTCTGAGGGGATGGGTGATGGCCTCCCCCTACCCGGTGAGAACCAAGGGGTACCCACCGGCCCACAGCTCCAGGTAACTGGGAGCAGCGGCCCTGTGACAGCCCTGCTGTCAGATGGAGAACGGGGCGATGCGGACCCTGGGTCCGACACGATGACACCAGAGCGGGGAAATGACTCCAGCGTGGAGCTGGACAACTACCTCAGCCCTGGGAAGGTCCAGCAGTTTGCCGTCACCACGGGGATGCACGCAGCTACCCCACAGGAGCAAGACCAGCAGAAAATGGACACTGGTAACCCCGTAAACTGGTAAAATGGGGTTTAAAATTGCCAGCATAAATGTGCGTAGCATTAAATCGGCTACGCGATGTGTTTCAACGCTGGCCTTCCTGGCCAACGTCAAAGCCGATGTCCTGTTTCTGCAGGAGTGTGGGATACCGCACCTCAGCAGTTACAGGAGATGGTCAAGCTTGTGGGCCCATGGGCTGTCAGTGTGGTCGGGGGGCAACGATAGCTGTGCCTCCGGCCTGGGTATCCTGTTGCGGGGAGGCAACTTCACCATCTCCGAGGTTAAGGAGGTGGTGGGCGGGTGCCTCCTCGTCGCAGACGTTAAATACAGAAACGCTCCCGTGAGACTAATCAACGTGTATGCCCCAGCGTGTAAGAGTGAACGGTTGGCCGTCCTGCAACAGCTTCCACTGCTGCTGGCTACGTCCAGGCCGGTCATTCTGGCCGGAGACTTCAACTGCATCATTGATGCAGATGGACAATCTGACGGGGGGGGGGGGGGAGACAGTAAACTGGAAACTCTACGTCCAGAGCCCTGATGGAAATGGTCAAAGACGCCAAGCTGCACGAAGTCTTCAGCACCCCTGCAGATGGAGCGCAGCGTAGATACACCTGGTCACAGGCAGACGGGTCTATCCGCTCAAGGATAGATTACCTGTTTGTGTCCCGAACGCTCTCGGTCAGATCCACCGACGTCAAGCCAGTGTTCTCTGACCACTGCCTCCTGCTGGCCGACTGTCACCTATAGGATGAACAGCGGGCGGGCAAGGGAACGTGGAAACTGAACACGAAGCTGTTGACCCCGGGAAACATCGAAGAGCTCAAGAGGGATTACGCAGGTTGGAGAACCGTGAAGCCCCTCTTTGAGTCTCCAGCAGACTGGTGGGAAACGGTAAAAGGGAACATCAAGAGGTTCTTTATCCTCAAAGGTGTCCAGGAGGCGAGAGAGAGGCAGGGAAAACTGTCCCTGCTCCAGGAACGTATGCAGAACCTGCTCCTGCTGCAGACGATGGGGGTCGATGTCACGGACGACCTCCAGGAGGTGAAGGGCCAGCAAGCCTCGCTCTTTGCCTCGGAGGCCTCCAGGATAATCTTCCGGTCCAGGGTCCGCTCGGTGGAGCAGGACGAGACGTGCTCACATTTCTTCTTCCAGAAGGTGCACAAAGAGAGCTCCGTGCTCAGCAGCCTGAAGAAAGAAGATGGCTCGGTAACGTCATCTCAGGCTGACATCATGAGGATCAGCAAATCCTTCTACGCCAGCCTGTATGACTCGAAGCCAACCGACAGCGCGACCTCCTAGTCGTTCCTGTCCTCTATCACGGAGGTCCGAGATGACGGAACACGAGAGAGGCTGGACCAGCCGCTATCTCTGGATGAGCTGACCAAGGCCCTCGAGTCCTTCAAAAAGAATAAAACTCCCGGAAGCGACGGCTTACCGGTCGAGATTTATTCCGCTCTTTGGGACTTGATCGGCCAGGACCTGCTGGAGGTGTATGTCAGTATGCTTCGGGCAGGTACCATGAGTGAATCCATGAGGAAAGGCATCATCACCCTCATCTACAAGCGGAAGGGGGAGAGGGAGGAAATTAGAAATTGGAGACCGATCTCACTGTTAAATACAGACTACAAAATCTTGTCAAAGGTCATCGCCAACCGGGTCAGGTCTGCTCTGGGATCGGTGATCCACCCGGACCAAACCTGTGCTGTACTGGGCAGGAAGATCTCTGAGAGTCTTGCACTCCTCAGGGATACGATCGCCTACGTGCAGGACACGGGGGTGGACACCTGCCTCATCAGCCTGGACCAGGAGAAAGCCTTTGACAGGATATCGCATACATATATGAGGGATGTCCTCTCCAAAATGGGCTTTGGGGAGGGAATCGGAAATTGGATCAGATGCTCTACACCAACATTGTCAGTGCAGTCTCAATCAATGGGTGGGAATCAGATAGCTTCCCTGTAAGATCTGGAGTCAGGCAGGGATGCCCCCTCTCACCCGCCTTGTTTGTGTGTTGCATAGAGCCATTTGCCGAATCCATCAGGAAGGATGCGAGCCTGAGAGGGATGACTATTCCTGGCAGCAGGGGCCTGCAGGTTAAGGCCTCCCTGTACATGGATGACGTCGCTGTTTTCTGCTCGGATCCGCTGTCCATGCACAGACTCATGTGCATCTGTGACCAGTTCGAACAGGCCTCGGGGGCCAAGGTAACCCGAGGCAAGACCGAGGCCATGCTCTTCAGGTACTGGGCCGACCAATCCTCTATCCCCTTCACTGTCAGGACTGACCACCTGAAGGTGCTGGGTATTTGGTTCGGGGGTGCTGGGGCGTGCGCCAAGACCTGGGCGGAGTGGATCAGGAAGATGAGACAGAAACTAGGCAGATGGGGGCAACGGTCGCTCTCCATCGCGGGATAAAACCTGGTCATTAGGTGTGAGGTACTCTCAGTATTGCTATATGTGGCACAGGTCTGGCCTATCCCCAGGACCTGTGCCGCCGCAGTCACCCGGGCCATCTTCCAATTCATTTGGAGATCAAAGATGGACCGGGTCCGAAGTGACACAATGTACAAAGACCGGTGCAATGGGGGAAAAAACACGCCCAATGCCACCCTCACCCTGATGGCCACCTTTGTGTGTGGCTGCATCAAGCTGTGCGTGGATCCCCGGTACGCAAACACCAAGTGTCACTACGTACTGAGGTTCTACCTGTCCCCGGTGTTGCGAAGGATGGGCCTGGCCTCGCTGCCGCGGAACGCTCCGAGTAGTTGGACCGTTCCGTATCACCTGTCCTTCGTGGAGAAATTTATGAGGAAAAACACCTTTGACCACAAGTCCATCAGGAAGTGGTCAGCACGTAGTGTCCTTGAGACCCTTCGGGAAAAGGAGAGGGCGGATCCTGTAGAGCGGTTCCCTGAGCAGACTGTCAAAGCCATTTGGCAGAATGCCTCATCGCCAGAACTTTCCAACAAGCACCAAGACGTGGCTTGGCTGGTGGTGAGAAGGGCTCTGCCTGTGAGATCCTTCACGGACGCCCGGACTCTCTGCCGCACCACACGCTGCCCTCGAAGTGGCTGCGGTGGGGACGAGACTGTCACACACCTCCTTCTGGAATGTGCCTATGCAGAGGAAGTCTGGAGAGGAATGCAGTGGTGCTTGTCGAGGTTCGTCCCGAGCAGCGCCGTGACGCGGGACTCCGTGCTCTATGGCCTGTTCCCCGGGACTCACACCGAGACGAACATTAACTGCGCCTGGAGGATCTTCAACTTGGTGAAGGATGCTCTCTGGGCGGTCCGAAACCTGTTGATCGTCCAGCTGAAGGGGTTGACCCCGATTGAGTGTTGCAGACTGGCACATTCCAAGGTCCAGGACTACGTGTTGAGGGACGCGCTGAAGCTTGGGGCAGCTGCCGCCAAGGCACCATGGGGAAAGACCACCGTGTAACATCGGCCTGCCTAAAGAAGAACGGGGGCCCATGCAGACGTTTTTTGGGCTCTGCTGATGCCTCAGCCAAATATATGTGCATAAGATTGAGAAATGCACAGACCTGTATATAGCAATGATAAATTCTGATCTGTGTTTGTAAATGTTGACATATGTATGGCATGACCAAATGTACAGACCATCAAATCATTTTATGAATAAAGTATATTTTTGAAATAGAAATAAAGTCAGTATCACTGAGAGGAGTGATCGAGATGAAGACCCAGTGACAGGAGTCAGTATCACTGAGAGGAGCGGTCAAGGTGAAGAAACTGCGATAGGAGTCAGTATCACTGAGAGGAGTGATCGAGGTGAAGACCCTGTGATGGGGAGTCAGTATCACTGAGAGGAGTGATCGAGGTGAAGACCCTGTGACAGCAGTCAGTATCACTGAGAGGAGCGGTCAAGGTGAAGACCCTGTGATGGGGAGTCAGTATCACTGAGAGAAGTGATTGTAGTGAAAACCCTGTGATTTGGAGTCGATATCACTGAGAGGAGCGGTCAAGGTGAAGACCCTGTGACAGGAGTCAGTATCAGTGAGAGGAGTGATCGAGGTGAAGACCCAGTGACAGGAGTCAGTATCACTTAGAGGAGTGGTCAAGGTTAAGACTCTGTGATGGGGAGTCAGTATCACCGAGAAGAGTGGTCAAGATGAAGACGCTGTGATGTGGAGTCAGTATCACTAAGAGGAGTAATCAAGTTTGTGACCCTGTGACAGGAGTCAATATCACTGAGAGGAGCGGTCAAGGTGAAGACTCTGTGAAGGGGAGACAGTATCACTCAGAGGATTGGTCAAGGTTAAGATTCTGTGATGGGGAGTCAGCATCACTGAGAGGAGTGGTCGAGGTGAAGACCCTGTAATGGGGACTCAGTATCACTGAGAGGAGCGGTCAAGGTGAAGACCCAGTGACAGGAGTCAGTATCACTGAGAGGAGTGGTCAAGGTTAAGACTCTGTGACAGGAGTCAGTATCACTGAGTGGAGTGATCGAGGTGAAGACCCTGTGGTGGGTAGTCAGTATCACTGAGAGGAATGGTCAAGGTGAAGACGCTGTGATGGGGAGTCAACATCACTAAGAGGAGTAATCGAGTTTGTGACCCTGTGACAGGAATCAGTATCACTGAGAGGAGTGATCGAGGTGAAAACCCTGTGACAGGAGTCAGTATCACTGAGAAGAGTGGTCGTGGTGAAGACCCTGTGATGTGGAGTCAGTATCACTGAGGGGATTAGTCAAGGTGAAGACTCTGTGATGGGGAGTCAGTATCACTAAGAGGAGTGGTCAAGGTGAAGACCCTGTGTTGGGGAGTCAGTATCACTGAGAGGAGTGGTCAAGGTGAAGACCTGTGTTGGGGAGTCAGTATCACTGAGAGGAGCGGTTGAGGTGAAGACCCTG
Source organism: Chiloscyllium punctatum (assembly GCF_047496795.1). Classification (NCBI taxonomy): domain Eukaryota; kingdom Metazoa; phylum Chordata; class Chondrichthyes; order Orectolobiformes; family Hemiscylliidae; genus Chiloscyllium; species Chiloscyllium punctatum. Next base: position 106,602,769 of record NC_092745.1, on the reverse strand, counting down.
TGATGGGGAGTCGGTATTACTGAGAGGAGCGGTTAAGGTGAAGACCATGTGGTAAAAACATTAGCTGCAGAGGCTGGAAACCAGATTCTCAATTAGTGGTGCTGGAAGAGCACAGCAGTTCAGGCAGCATCCGAGGAGCAGTGCTGCCTGAACTGCTGTGAAGACCATGTGACAGAGAGTCAATATCACTGAGGGGTGCAGTCGAGATGAGAACTATGAGATAACCAGTCAGTATTACTGAGTGAAACAGGTGAGGGGGCGGGGCAGCTATGACAAGTCTTAAGGAGAACAATTCAGGGCCATAAAAATAATCTGAGAAAGAGCAAGAGATCAAAGGAGCTCATTGTCATAAAACCAGCCGGAGGACAAGCAAGAGGTCAACCAGTCATATGGAAGATAACCCCAACATGAACCCTGTCAGTATCCAACAGACTGACAAAATGAGGCCAGCAGAAAGCAGAGAGCTGATTGATTGTTAGTGGGTAAGTTGTTTTCTCCACTTGCGAGCTGCACAAAGGGAAGGTACGAGTATTCACTTGTATATTTCAAAAAAAGACAAACTAAAATCATTTCTCACTTGGAATATATTTAATATATGAGTATGCTAACGAAAGGAATGGAAAGGGAGCTCACTGCATGTGTTGCATAGCCTGCAGTGCATGATAAATAGGAGCTGCTCAGTCAGGACAACCACACCTGCAGAAAATACAACCAGATTGCGTGCTAAGCGTCAGAGCTTGAGCATCGGCTGAAGCCACAGACATGCACCAAGAGGCTGCGGATTATTTCATAGAATCCCGACAGTTTGGAAATGACCCCTCGACCCAACAAGGCCACACCGACCCTCTGAAGAGTAACCCACCCAGATTTCTCTATCCTATATTTACCCCTGACTAATGTACCTAACCTAAACATCCCTGAACACTATGGGCAATTTAAACATGTCTAATTCACCTGACCTGCACATCTTTGGATTATGGGAGGAAATCCATGCAGACAAGGGGAGGACGTGCAAACTCCACACAGACATGCCACAGAGGCTGGAATTGAACCCAGGTCCCTGGCGCTGTGAGGCAGCAGTGCTAACCATTGAGCTAACCCCATGCTGCCCGGTGAGTGCATGGAGAGCATATTTTTAGTTATGGTTCCAGCCCTGCCACTCCACCTCCACGCTTCCTCTCATTGTTGCTGCTGCTAGCTTGTGGACTCCTGAGATCTCTGGTAGGTATTGATCTCTTGAACCGGAAGTTAATGGGCAGGCAGATAGTTTGGTGGCACAGTGGCTCAGTGTTAGCACTGCTGCCTCACAGCGCCAGAGACCCGGGTTCAATTCCCACCTCAGGTGACTGACTGTGTGGAGTTTGCACATTCTCCCCGTGTCTGCGTGGGTTTCCTCCGGTTTCCTCCCACAAACCAAAAATGTGCAGGTTAGGTGAACTGGCCATGCTAAATTGCCCGTAGTGTTAGGTGAAGGGGTAAATGTAGGGGAATGGGTCTGGGTGGGTTGCGCTTTGGTGGATTAGTGTGGACTTGTTGGGCCGAAGGGCCTGTTTCCACACTGTAAGTAATCTAATCGATAACATTGATCAACATGCATGTGGTGCACAAAGACCCTCAGAGCAGCTTACAGTGTATATTTGTCTCATTGCAGCTTCAGGATATACAGTCAGAAAAGGAGTGGGTGACCAGCCATGAGAAGAAGGAATGCAGGCAGATAGATTGGAAAGCTCCAGAATGATGGGTGTAGACAGATTGGACTGAAGGGTCTGTTTCCATGCTGTACATCTCTATGCATCTCACTCTAAAACAGTTTTTCTGCATTAGAACACAGTGAGAATGATGGCTACTGTGGAGAGTGCAGTCAGAGTCCAGCTGCAAAAGGGAAAGAAGAAGAGAGGAGTAATGGTAGGAGACTCAACTCTGAGACATACAGTCAGATATTGTACTACCCCAGGCATGAATCCAGAGGGTGCATTATCTCCTGAGTGCCAGGATGTCACTGAAGGGGGAAAGCAAACAGTCCAAGTTCATGGTTAACATTGCTGCAAATAGTAGAAAAGGGATGAGGTCCTGCAACAGGAATTGGGGGAATGAGGTAGCAGATTGAAAATTAGGACCATAAAGGTTTTCATCTCCAGCACCATGTTCCATTGTTGACAATGAGTGGTTGCTGCTAATTTAGTGGTGCTCTTTGTTTACAATTCACTTGTGAAGATGGACCTGGATCACTGTTAGCTCTTCAAAAAGTATTATTAGTGAGCTGGATGAAAGCATTCAGAGAGCTGCCTGCAAGTTCATGTTTGATACAAAGACATGCATGTAAAAGGAATCAGAGAAGATGATTTATTTGCTCTGGATTTGTTTGCCTTACCCTTCCCTTGCAATGATTTGGAGGTGCCGGTGTTGCACAATCACCTAATGAAGGGGCAGCTAGTGCTTCCAAATAAACCTGTTGGACTATAACCTAGTGTTGTGTGATTTTTAACTTTACTCGCAAGGAAATTTAACGTAATTGTGCCCAACCATCTTTTCTTTGAAGGTAGCCTTCAATTCATCCATCGTTTTTCCGGCTAACATTTGACCCCAATTCATCCATTGAAGCTAGCATTCCCCCAACTAAATATTTCTACTCTAGGTTTTTAATTATTCTTTTTAGTCACCCTCAAACTTATGATACACTGATCACTGCCCACCATATGTTCTTCCACTAACATTTGATCTGCATAGTTGGCAAAAAGTGAATTATCTCAAGCATCATGTTGAAATGCATATTCTGTCTCTTCACAAGTTCTTGGTCATACTGTGTCGCAAATACTGTGTCCAGTTTTGGTTCTCTCGCTTGATATGTGATAAGAGTCAGAGTCATAGAGATGTACAGCGTGGAAATAGACCCTTCGGTCCAACTCATTCATATCGACCAGATATCCCAACCCAATCTAGTCCCACCTGTCAGCACCTGGCCCATATCCCTCCAAACCCCTCCTATTCATATACCCATCCAGATGTCTTTTAAATGTTACAATTGTACTAGCCTCCACCACTTCCTCTGGCAGCTCATTCCATACACACACCACCCTCTGAGGTTAGCACTGCTGCCTCACAGCACCAGGGTCCCAGGCTCAATTCCAGCCTCGGGCAACTGTCTGTGTGGAGTTTGCTACATTCTCCCAGTGTCTGCCTAGGTTTGCTCCCACAGTCCAAGGATGTGCAGGTCAAGTGAATTGGCCATGTTAAATTACCCATAGTGTTAGATGCGTTAGACAGACTGAAATGGGTCTGGGTGGGTTGCTCTTCAGAGGGTCGGTGTGAACTGGTTGGGCCAAAGGGCCTGTTTACACACTGTAGGGAATCTAATCTAATCTAATCAAAACATCCTTCTAATAGGAAGGAGACCAGAATTGCTCGCAGGTTCAGAATTCAGAAGAGGCTCACAAAATTAGCAAAAAGCCTTAGATGCAACAAGATGCTTAAAGTGCCTGGGTTATAATGGTAGAAAAGTGCAGGTATTAAGGAGACTTAATTTAACTTTTTAGAATAATGAAAAGACCTTGCTCATATTAGTTGGCTCTACAAACTAGATAAATTAGGGAGCCTATGAGGACATGAGGTTATGTTACATAAGTATGCAACAATGATCTTAAGAACTGTTTCCTCTCAAAGCATCTTTTTTGCATATTTCGAGCATGTGCATTTTGTACATATTCATTGAGAAGAAAATTGCATGAATTCCTGAAAGAGACCAATAAATGTATGGATAATAGCTGGGTACATGGAAGGCAGGTGGACACAGGGTAGGGGAGTTATAGTGTTTCTCTCAGTTCAGCGGTATTCTGGAATCATTGTAGCTTGAATCTTCTTGAGGTTTATCTTGAAATGACGCAGGTTTTCCACTTTTAAATGTAGCTTAGGAGGCTAATCAGCTAAAATGAGGCAAAGGGATGGAGATTGTGAATTGTGCATTGGTGGGGTGACGATATCATGATTTTAGCCTGAGGTTTAAGCAGAGACCATTGTCAGACCATTGCTGCCTGGAAGAGCAAACAGGGTCAGGGGAGACCCAACAAGGTAAGTTTATTCATTTATTTTCTGTTTCCCTCTGGGCTAAAAGACACATGTGTTCAGCAGGATACAATGTCTTCGCAATACTTTGCCCTGGATCAATAAAGGACAGACTGGATAAACCAAGTGTGTTTGTGTTTTGTCTGCCCATATACATGGACAGAAACTTCTTAATGCTTGATGATCTGAAAATTGTCTCTTGCTTCCTTCCATGTGTGCTATGGTCTGAATAGTCTGATTTGGAACACTTCCCTGCTCAAACGTCAGGCTAAATTTGCAAACTGGACCCCATAAACTTCACTGACCTTTATGAAATGCAGGGGCAGTGCACAACATGTGATTAATCTAACGTCGCACATTTTACATGAGAAGTCAAAGTGAAAAATGACTCCCATTACTCCATGCAATCATCAATGAGTATTGCAACATATCAAGTACATTTTTGTATTGTATGTTATGAGCACTCTTGAACAAAAGAACGTTATGCTGTTATTGCAAAAAGTGATGTCAGCATTGGTTGTAGCTTGTGTACAAATGGATTCATAATTCCAGTGTTAATTCTATCCTACATTCCATGAATGGAACCATGTCTGAAGATTAGTAGACATTGAGACAGGAAAGCTTGTTTGGTAAAATGAGAATTTAAGAGGCATGGTTAGTAAGTTTGCAGATGACACCAAAATTGGTGGTACAGTCGACAATGAAGAAGGATATCTAAGATTACAAAGGGATCTTGATCAATTGGGCCAATGGTCTGAGGAATGGCAGATGGATGTTAAGTTGTAAAAATGTGAGGTATTGCATTTTGTTAAAATAAACGAGGGCAGGACTTATATAGTTCATAATAGGGTAAAAACAATGACTGCAGATGCTGGAAACCAGATTCTGGATTAGTGGTGCTGGAAGAGCACAGCAGTTCAGGCAGCATCCGAGGAGCAGTAAAATCGACGTTTTGGGCAAAAGCCCGTCATACTCCTGACGAAGGGCTTTTGCCCGAAACGTCGATTTTACGGCTCCTCGGATGCTGCCTGAACTGCTGTGCTCTTCCAGCACCACTAATCTAGAGTTAATAATAGGGCCCTGGGTAGTGTTGTTGCACAGAGAGACCTAGCGGTTTAGGTACATATTTCTTTGAAAGTTGTGTCACAGGTAGGCAGGGTGGTTAGGAAGGTGTTTAGTACACTTAACTTCATTGCTCAGGACTATTGAGTTTGAGCGTTTGGACTTTGTGTTGAGGTTGTACAGGATGCTGGTGAGGCCCCAGTTCTGGTCATCCTGTTATTGGACGAATATGATTAAATTGGAGCTGATCCAGGCAAGATTTACCAGGATGTTGCCAGGACTGGAGAGCTCGAGTTATAAGGAGAGGCTGGAGAAGCTGGGACTTTTTTAATGGGAGTGTGGGAGGTTGAGCAGTGACCTTACTGAAGTTTATAAAATCATGAAGGGGGTGGATAAGGTGAATAACAAAGGTTTGTTCCCTTGGGTGGGGGAGTTCAAAGGTAGAGCACATATTTTAAGGTGAGGGGAGAAAGATTTAGAAGCAACCTGATGGACAATTTCAAGGGATGGTTCTTATGTGAAATGAACTGCCTGAACAAGTGATCAGCGCAAGTCCTGTTGCAAAATTTAAAAGACATTTGAAAAAAAACTAAAGAACACAGTTTTTAAATATCAAGGCGTAAAACCTGCTTTTTCAGAGGAGTGTCCTTTAATCTTCAGCATGAAAAGGAGGGGATTAGAGGGATATACGGACTAAATGCAGGCAAGTGGGACTAGTTTGGGTCGGGAACCTTGCTCAGCATGGGTGAGTTGGACTGCAGCTTTTGCTTCCGCGCTGTATGAATCTATTACTCTATAAAATTACTAGTTGCAATAGTGAAAACCGCACAATCAACATGGCAAAAGCAGAATCAGAATGCCAATGGAACAGGAGAACGTTTGCTGCAGGATTGCAGTCAATCGAATGGGGAAAGGTTTGATGGGCAAAGGAACATTGACTGTAGCAAGTGAGCTTACTTCAGAAAAGTAATCACAATGCAGAGCTATAAAACCAATTGAGCAGAACAGATTTCACTATGGGAGAATCAGTTGGTTAATAGGACAGAAGCTTATTAAACGGTAGGGTCACACAATCATATTCATTTAGTGTGACCATTGAAAATGCAGTGAGCACTTGCAAAACATGATTTCAGATTTACCCAGGAGGAAATTCTATTGGAAAACAAAATCGTCAGGCTGAGGAAAAAATCCAAAACATTGCAGAACTTGAAGCTGAAATTATGCTGTAAAATTAGCACTCCACCACAGAGTGGTGAAGCCAGCATTATGATTGAAATTTCCTATGGGGATCTTCAGCTATTTGCAAGTTAATTTTGCTGGTATCAATTTATGCTGAAATTTCCTTAAAACCAATTAGATCATATCGCAAAGTAGGAAAAAAACTAGCTTATTGAAAAGTAATGTAGAAATATCCATACGATCTGTAATGAATGTAATGACTCAAATTGTCCCAACTCTCTGAAATTATGTTGAAATTGATTGTTGAATTAATCAACCTATATCATGTACATTACTTGATTTTAATAATAAATTAATAGACTATTCAATGTTATAAAAGAGGCAAATTGCATACAGTTGACATTAATAGTTAATTTAAGTATATCTGGCAGACATTGGATGATAAATTTCAAGTTTAGAATGACTTAATTGGAAAACATTACATCCCTTAGCTAATTTTTAACTACAATGATCTCTCCCCCAACCCACAGTCTCCTTGAAACATCAGACATGGTGAACACCCATGTTGCAACAAATGACTTCCTTAGAAGATTTGCCATATGAACTAAGTGCTTTAATTATTACTTCAGTGACTTTTATTGCATTTAAAATTAGCCGCACTTTGAATCAAATAACTCCGGCATTTAGGACACAACTGTCTAGTCTCAATCATGCTGAAGATTAAAGGACACTCAACTGAACAAGCAGGTTTTACGCCTTGATATTTAAAAACTATGTTCCTTAGTTTTTTTTCATATGAAAATGATTTTCATTTCTTAGACATTTGTTATTCACTGTAAATTAAATTCAAATCCTATTCCAAACATTCATTTCATAACAGGCAATAGAGGTATATTGGGAACTTGAAATTCTATCTTTTCATGTTCTGAAAGGTCAGATTTCCCAGCTTCAACAGCCTTTTAGAATATGATTCCAACGTTTTACTTTCCCTGGTGCAAAGACGTTCTCAGATTTGGTTTCTGAATGCTCGAACCCTAATCTTAAGGTTACATCTACTCATTCTTTATTCTCCCACCAGAGGAAATCATTTCTTTTCAGTTGGAATTTTAGATCCAGGCAAAAACCTTTGATATTTTAAACACTTCAGTCAGATCATATCTCAATCTCCCAAACTCAAGGAAATACAAGACAGACTTATGTAATTTGTCCATGTAACTTAACCCACAATGCTGTGGTCCCATTTGGACAATTCTGCACTGTTCAAAGTTTGGGAGAAGATTTGTAGCTCGGGTGCTCGTTGTTGTGGTTCTGTTCGCCGAGCTGGGAATTTGTGTTGCAGACGTTTCGTCCCCTGTCTAGGTGACATCCTCAGTGCTTGGGAGCCTCCTGTGAAGCACTTCTGTAATGTTTCCTCCGGCATTTATAGTGGTTTGTACCTGCCGCTTCCGGTTGTCAGTTCCAGCTGTCCGCTGCAATGGCCGGTATATTGGGTCCAGGTCAATGTGTTTGTTGATGGAATCTGTGGATGATTGCCATGCCTCTAGGAATTCCCTGGCTGTTCTCTGTTTGGCTTGTCCTATAATAGTAGTGTTGTCCCAGTCGAACTCATGTTGCTTGTCATCTGCGTGTGTGGCTACTAAGGATAGCTGGTCGTGTCGTTTCGTGGCTAGTTGGTGTTCATGGATGTGGGTCATGAGCTGTCTTCCTGTTCGTCCTATGTAGCGTTTTGTACAGTCCTTCCATGGGATTTTGTACACTACATTGGTTTTGCTCATGCTGGGAATCAGGTCCTTTGTTCTGGTGAGTTGTTGTCAGACAACTAAATGCCAATTTCCACAGTTTTGCCCATTCCTTTACTCAAAATCATTTTGCAACAGCCTGCTCACAATTCTACTATTTAAGGTCCCTCCTAAATTTAATGTCAATTTGGATATACAACTGGATATCTAAGTCATTAGCAAACAACAAATTATATTTACATTGTTAAAAAAATAAAATATCCAAAGTTGCTTCACAGGAGGTGCTTTACAGAAGCATTATAAAACAAAAACTGTGCCATGTGAGACAATCATAGGTTAAAGGACCAAAAGCTCAGGCAAAGATCAAGACTTTAAGGAGAGTTGCTGATGCGAAAAGAGAGTTAGAGAGGTGTACGGAGGGTATGCCAGAACTTGGAGCCAAGGCAATTAAAGGCAAAGCCAACAATCATGAAGCAATTAAAATCAGGACACTCAAAAGGCACAGATATCTCAGACCATTTTGCAGCTTGAAGTAAGGGAAGGGGCATGGAGGGATTTCAAAATGAAGTTGAAAATTTTAAAGTCAAAGTGGCTCTTGATACATATTGCAACAATACATAATCTTGATCACATGATACTTAGGCTTGTGTTTATCTGGTTTGTTAGAAACTACACAACACCAGGTTATAGTCCAACAGGCTGATTGGAAGCACTAGTTTTTGGAGTGCTGCTCCTTAGCCAGAACTATTAATTTAACCTGTGGCAGTGTTGGTGGAGGAATAAGACAATGTTATTTATTGGGTCTGTAGATTGTAAAGGAGCAAAAATGGCCTTTGCATTGATATGTACTTCTTGTCAGATGTGGGAGTTTAGAGAGAGTTTATCTGCCATAAATGCTATCAGATCGAGTGGATCGGTTGGAGAGACAGATAGAAGCGATGAGGAATTTGCAACAGCAACAGTATGTGATGGATGGCAGTTACAGGAAGGGGGGAAGTCTCAGATACAGTCACATAGATAGGTTAACTTCAGGAAGGGTAAGAGAGGTAGGCAGCTAGTGCAGAAGTCTTTTGAGGATATACCCATTTCAAACAGGTATGCTGTTTTGGAAAATGTAGGGGGTGATGGATTCTCAGGGGAATGTAGCATGAACAGCCAAGTTTCTGGTGTTGAGACTGGCTCTAATGCAACAACGGGTACGTCAGCTTCCAAGAGATCAATTGTGTCAGGGGATTCTGTAGTCTGAGGTACAGACAGACGTTTCTGTGGCCAGCAGAGAAAAAGCAGAATGGTGTGTTGTTTCCCTGGTGCCAGGATCAAGGATGTCTCAGAATGTTCTCACGGAGGAGAGGGGCCAGCAGGAGGTCATTGTCCACATTGGAACCAATAACATAGGAAGGGAAAAGATTGAGATTCTGAAGGGAGATTACAGAGAGTTAGGCAGAAATTTAAAAAGGAGGTCCTCAAGGGTAGTAATATCTGGATTACTCCCAGTGCTACGAGCTAGTAATGGCAGGAATAGGAGGATAGAGCAGATGAATGCATGGCTGAGGAGCTGGTGTATGGGAGAAGCATTCACATTTTTGGATCATTGGAATCTCTTTTGGGGTAGAAGTAACCTGTACAAGAATGACGGATTGCACCTAAATTGGAAGGGGACTAATATACTGACAGGGAAATTTGCTAGAACTGCTTGGGATGATTTAAACTAATAAGGTGGGGGTGTGGGACCCAGGGAGGTAGTGAGGAAAGAGATCGATCTGTGACAGGTACAGCTGAGAACAGAAGTGAGTCAAATAGTCAGGGCAGGCAGGGACAAAGTAGGAGTAATAAATTAAACTGCATTTATTTCAATGCAAGGGGCCTAACAGGGAAGGCAGATGAACTCAGGACATGGTTAGGAACATGGGACTGGGATATCATAGTAATTACAGAAACATGGCTCAGGGATGGGCAGGACTGGCAGATTAATGTTCCAGGATACAAATGCTACAGGAAGGGAAGCAAGAGAGAAGGGAGAGTGGCATTTTTGATAAGGGAGAGCATTACAGCTGTGCTGAGGGAGGATATTCCTGGAAATACATCCAGGGGAGTTACTTGGGTGGAACTGAGAAATAAGAAAGGGATGATCACCTTACTGGGATTGTATTATAGACCCCCTAATAGTCAGAGGGAAATTGAGAAACAAACTTGTAAGGAGATCTCAGCTATCCGTAAGAATAACAGGTAATTGTGGTAGGGGATTTTAACTTTCCAAACATCAACTGGGACTGCCATAGTGTTAAAGGTTTAGATGGAGAGAAATTTGTTAAGTGTGAATTTTCTTGTTCAGTTTGTGGATGTACTTACTAGAGAAGGTGCAAAAGTTGACCTACTCTTTGGAAATAAGGCAGGGCAGGTGACTGAGGTGTCAGTGGGGGAGCACTTTGGGGCCGGCGACCATAATTCTATTCGTCTTAAAATCGTGATGAAAAAGGATAGACCAGATCTAAAAGTTGAAGTTCTAAATTGGAGAAAGGCCAATTTTGACAATATTAGGCAAGAACGTTCAAAAGCTGATTGGAGACAGATGTTCACAGGTAAAGGAACGACTGGAAAATGGGAAGCCTTCAGAAATGAGATAACAAGAATCCAGAGAAAGTATATTCCTGTCAGGGTGAAAGAGAAGGCTGGTAGGTATAGGGAATGCTGGATGACTAAAGAAATTGAGGGTTTGGTTAAGAAAAAGAAAGAAGCTTAAGTCAGGTATAGACAGGATAGATCGAGTGAATCCTTAGAAGAGTATAAAGGAAGTAGGAGTATACATAAGAGGGAAATCAGGAGGGCAAAACAGGGACATGAGATAGCTTTGGCAAATAGAATTAAGGAGAATCCAAAGGGTTTTTACAAATATGTTAAGGACAAAAGGGTAACGAGGGAAAGAATAGGACCCCTGAAAGATCAGCAAGGCGGCCTTTTTGTGGAGCCACAGGAAATGGGGGAGATACTAAATGAATATTTTGCATCAGTCTTTACTGTGGAAAAGGATATGGAAGATATAGACTGTAGGGAAATAGATGGTGACATCTTGCAAAATGCCCAGATTACAGAGGAGGAAGTGCTGGATATCTTGAAATGGCTAAAGGTGGATAAATCCCCAGGAACTGATCAGGTGTACCCGAGAACTCTGTGGGAAGCTAGAGTAGTGATTACTGGGCCTTTTGCTGAGATATTTGTATCATCGATAGTAACAGGCGAGGTGCCGGAAGACTGGAGGTTGGCAAGTGTTTAAGTGCCACTGTTTAAGAAGGGCGCTAAAGACAAGCCAGGGAACTATAGACCAGTGAGCCTGACCTCGGTGCTGGACAAGTTGTTGGAGGGAATCCTGAGGGATAGGATGTACATGTATTTGGAAAGGCAAGGACTGATTAGGGATAGTCAACATGGATTTGTGAGTGGGAAATCATGCCTCACAAACTTGATTGCGTTTTTTGAAGAAGTAACAGAGAAGATTGATGAGGGCAGAGCAGTAGATGTGATCTATATGGACTTCAGTAAGGTGTTCAACAAGGTTCCCCATGGGAGACTGATCAGCAAGGTTAAATCTCATGGAATTCAAGGAGAACTAGCCATTTGGATACAGAACTGGCTCAAAGGTGGTGGAGGGTTGTTTTTCAGACTGGAGGCCTGTGACCAGTGGAGTGCCACAAGGATCGGTGCTGGGTCCTTACTTTTTGTCATTTACATAAATGATTTGGATGCCAGTATAAGAGGTACAGTTAGTAAGTTTGCAGATGACACCAAAATTGAAGGTGTAGTGGACAGCCAAGAGGGTTACTTCAGATTACAACAGGATTTTGACCAGATGGGCCAATGGGCCGAGAAGTGGCAGATGGAGTTTAATTCAGATAAATGCGAGGTGCTGCATTTTGGGAAAGCAAATCTTAGCAAGACTTATACACTTAATGGTAAGATCCTCGGGAGTGTTGCTGAACAAAGAGACCTTGGAGTGCAGGTTCATAGCTCCTTGAAAGTGGAGTCGCAGGTAGATAGGATAGTGAAGAAGGTGTTTGGTATGCTTTACTTTATTAGTCAGAGTATTGAGTACAGGAGTTGGGAGGTCATGTTGCAGCTGTACAGGACATTGGTTAGGCTACTGTTGGAATATTGCGTGCAATTCTAGTCTACTTCCTATCGTAAAGATGTTCCGAAAGGGTTCAGAAAAGATTTCCAAGGATGTTGCCAGGGTTGGAAGATTTGAGCTATAGGGAGAGGCTGAACAGGCTGGGGCTGTTTTCCCTGGAGCGTCGGAGGCTGAGGGGTGACCTCATAAAGGTTTACAAAATTATGAGGGGCATAGATAGGATAAATAGACAAAGTCTTTTCCCTGGAGTTAGAGAGTCCAGAACTAGAGGGCATAGGTTTAGGGTGAGAGGAGAAAGATATAAAAGAGAGCTAAGGGGCAACTTTTTCACACAGAGGGTGACACGTGTATGGAATGAGCTGCCAGAGGAAGTGGTGGAGGCTGGTACAATTGCAATATTTAAGAGGCATTTGGATGGTTATATGAATAGGAAGGGTTTGGAGGGATATGGGCCTGGTGCTGGCAGGTTGGACTAGATTGGGTTGGGATATCTGGTCGGCATGGACAGGTTGGACCGAAGGGTCTGTTTCCATGCTGTACACATCTATGAGGTGGGAAACCACCTGATGAAGAAGCAGCGCTCCAAAAGCTAGTGCATACAAATAAACCTGTTGGACAATAACTTGGTGTTGTGTGATTTCTAACTTTGGTCCACCCCAGTCGAATACTAGCATTTCCACATCATATCTAGCTTGTGTCACACTTCATAAATAGTCAATAATAATTAGAAAATTTTCAATCCAAAGGCACAATTAATTGCAAAATCTATTACAGAGAATACAAGTTTGATCTCATCTTGAGATTAACTGACCCACAAATTAGACTAGCCTAGAATAATCCGAACAGTTTTGGTCCTCATCCTAAAGGAACGATAAAAAGCTATTAGAGGCAATCCAAAGAAGGTTCACTTGTTTGTTCTAGTTATGGAGGGACAGTCTTATAAGGAGAGGTTGAGTAGGTTGGTCCTTCACTCTTGGAGTTTAGAAGAATGAGAGACAACCTTTTTAACATATAAGCTTCATAGGGGTCCAATCAGGGAAGATCCAGAGAGGTTGCTTGTCCTTGTGGGAGATTCCAAGACAAGAGGTCATAATCTCAGAATAATGGGTCACCCATATAAGTCAGAGAGGAGGAGGAATCTTTTTTCCTTTCAGTGAATCTGTGGAATTCTTTACTTCAAAAGGTTGTAGATGCTGGGCCGTTGAATATATTCAAGGCTAAGATCAGCAAATTTTGTTTGCCAAGGAATCAAAGGTTATGGAGGCAGGCAGAAATGCTACCTCAGATCAACCATGACCCTATTACATGGTAGAAACAAGCTGGAAGGGCGAGATGTCCTCCTCCTGCCCTTACTCCTTATAAAAAGTAAACAGGTAAAAGTAAAGGCAAGTAAGATTCACTATGACAGACAATTAACATTTTGAGATGCCGGTGTTGGACTGGGGTGTACAAAGTTAAAAATCACACAACACCAGGTCTCGTCCAACAGATTTATTTGGAAGCACACTAGGAGCGTTGCCCCGAAAGCTAGTGTGCTTCCAATTAAACCTGTTGGACTATAACCTGGTGTTGTGTGATTTTTAACCCAGTAATACCAACACCACTGTCTCATGAATCATGAGGCAAACTCTTAAAACTCAATAGATTTAGCATAGAAGAAAATGGCATGATGAAATTCATGTCCTATTGCAACCAATTGTAGTGGAGAGGCCAACAATCTCTGAATTACAACATTCAGCGTACCCTTGGTCCCAAGAATTGCTAGGGCACTGCACGTGATGCTGCTAACAATAGGCCTTTGTAGAGTTTTCAATAGGTCACTGAGGTTAGTTTCAGGGTCACTGAAGAGGAGCTTAAAGATTACAGACAGTTGGGAAAAGAAAGTGAGTACATGAGAGGGGGGTGGAGAGAGAGAGAGAGAGAGAGAGAGAGAGATTCTGGCCAGAGCTGCTTTTAATTGTACGTTTGTGAGGGTGACTACAAGGGTTCTGTGTAGGGGCCTTAGTAAGAAATCAAGAGCAGTTGGATGGCTCTGTGCTGTTAGAATTCAGGAGAGGTTCTAGGAATTAATAGGCAGATGAAGAGACATCGCACTAATAGTTTGGTACAGCTAGGAGTGAGAGTTGCAAAACACACAAGCAGAATTTGCTGGATGAATCTGAACATATTTTGGAGCTCAGTGAAAAACAATGGCACTCTTAGCTTGGTGAAGCTAACAGTCAGTGGGCACTGTTTGTTGTACTTCTGACTGAATACTGAAATGCAGTGTTGGAGTCCATTGGAGGATAAACCTAGCAAAGGAAGATATTCAATCAGAACAGGGCAGTCATTGAGATAGAGCTGAGAATGTGTTGCTGGAAAAGCGCAGCAGGTCAGGCAGCATCCAAGGAGCAGGAGAGTCGATGTTTCGGGTGTGAGCCCTTCTACAGGGATGAAGAAGGGCTCATGCCCGAAACGTCGATTCTCCTGCTCACTTTCTCCTCCAGTCATTGAGATAGTCAATTACAGAACATTTCTTGAGAGGCAGTTTCAAAGCCACAAGTGAAGAATTGCAATTCCTTATGAAATTACTGAGACTTGTACACCCAAAACATTGTTAACAACTTTTGGGGGCGTGGGGGGTGCTGGTGTGGTGGGGATTGGTCTGGTGTTGTTGTGAAATCCATGGTATTTTTCCTGATCACTTTAGCTATTTGAAAAACACCTTTGGGTGTTTGATTACAGGCTATGGCCCATAGTTATCACATATTCATTCTGGGTGTTAGAAATAAGTTGTAACTGTACTGGAGAAGATATTGCAGCTTGAACGTTGTATAGTAAAGTTTATTGTTGTTTGCTAATCAGTCATGTGGAGGTCACATTTTGTCAACGTTAAAACTGGAAGTTACTGGTCCATAAGCAGGTCATACCTCAAATTTGGCAGTCTGGTATTGTAA
This sequence comes from Chiloscyllium punctatum, assembly GCF_047496795.1. Classification (NCBI taxonomy): domain Eukaryota; kingdom Metazoa; phylum Chordata; class Chondrichthyes; order Orectolobiformes; family Hemiscylliidae; genus Chiloscyllium; species Chiloscyllium punctatum. The sequence continues at coordinate 106,587,671 of NC_092745.1, read as the reverse complement.
CAATAAGTAATTTTTGTTTTCAAGCAAAAATTGATAAAGATTCACCAGTGGTCTATAAACCTCATTAGTGGCTTATTTAATCACTATCATATCATAGGAAGCTGCAGATAATCTCAGAGTGGTTATAAATACAGAGCAAAAATGTAGTGCTCAAAGAGCTTTGTTCTGCAGGCTCCCATGTCCCAGTGTAATTTTCTTCTTGCTGCCATTCCAAACTAAGGCTGATTATTTCCATAAGGAAGGAAATAGAGTTCTGTGTGTTTGTATTTGTCAGTTCTGCAGTTTTATCCATCAAATAATAAACCCTTCTTATCAGTTAATCTTGCTAAAACCATCTCCCTTTATCCTGTCAGTAAATTTGTCGACTCAGATATTTTTTGGGCACTTGATTCGATTCTGGGATACAGTTATAGCTTTAACAATGTCAATACAGGAAGCCAAGGCACAAAATGTAAAACTACATCTGTGACCATATCAAGACTCAGGCCAAATCAGTGCTGTAAGAACTTCAGATTATAGGCCACTTACATGAAAATATCATGTATCATCCCGGCATAAGGAAACCAGGAAAGTGATGGAGAGGTTATTGACATGACCATGCTTGATTATTTAAATAAGTGGATACAAAATAACAATTTTCCTTGTGTTTAGCTTAACACATTAGCAGAAAAATTACATTTATTATTTTACCATTTTAAATTAAGTTACATGTATGCCATCATAAGAACACTGGAATAAAACTGTCTCATGGAATCTGTTCTATTATATGGATGTTTTTCTTAATTCAAAAGCAACATATTTTGTTATATTATGAATCTTTTAGCTGAGTACAAACCATGGGTACAAGAAATTTGTAAATTATTGGCAGTGATGTAACTGTTAGCTGCCCCAGGCAGGGGTTAGCAGGAGGAAGCAATCCTGGGCATTAGCTAGCGAGGGGGATCAGTCCCGGGCAGAGGCTAGCGAGGGGGATCAGTCCCGGGCGTAGGCTAGTGAGGGGAAACAGGCCCGGGCAGAGGTTAGCGAGGAGAAGCAGGCCCAGGTGTAGGCTAGCTAGGGGATGCAGGCCCAGGCATAGGCTAGCTAGGGGATGCAGGCCCAGGCGTAGGCCAGTGAGGGGAAACAGGCCCGGCGTAGGCTAGTGAGGGGAAACAGGTCTGGGCAGAGGCTAGTGAGGAGAAGCAGGCCCAGGTGTAGGCTCGCTAGGGGATGCAGGCCCAGGCGTAGACTAGCTAGGGGATGCAAGCCCAGGCGTAGGCCAGTGAGGGGAAACAGGCCCGGGCGTAGGCTAGTGAGAGGATGCAGGCTCAGACGTAGGCTAGTGAGAAGAAGCAGGCCCGGGCAGAGGCTAGCAACGGGAAGCAGGCCTGGGCATAAGCAAGTGAGGGGAAGCAGTACCAGGCAGAGGCTAGCAACGGGAAGCAGGCCTGGGCATAAGCAAGTGAGGGGAAGCAGGCCCAGGTAGAGGGTAGCAAGGGGAATTAGGCCCAGGTGGAAGCTAGTGAAGGGAATCAGGCCCGGGCATAGGCAAGCAAGGGGAAGCAGGCCAAGGCAGAGGCTAGCGAGGGGAATCAGGCCCAGGCAGAGGTTAGTGAGGGGAATCAGGCCCAGATGGAGGTTAGTGAGGGGAATCAGGCCCAGGCGGAGGCTAGTGAGGGGAATCAGGCCCAGGTGGAGGTTAGTGAGGGGAATCAGGCCCAGGCAGAGGCTAGCGAGGGGAATCAGGCCCAGGCGGAGGTTAGTGAGGGGAATCAGGCCCAGGCGGAGGCTAGTGAGAGGAAGCAGCCTGGGTGGAAGCTAGCGAGGGGTATCAGTCCTGGGCATGGGCTAGCGAGGGGAAGCAGTACCAGGCAGAGGCTAGTGAGGGGAAACAGGCCCGGGCATAGACTAGTGAAGAGAAGCAGTACTAGGCAGAGGCTAGTAAGGAGAAGCAGGCCCGGGCAGAGGCAAGTGAAGGGAAGCAGGCCAAGGCAGAGGCTAGCTAGGGGATACAGGCCTGGGCAGAGGCTAGCGAGGGGAAGCAGGCCCGGAAAAAGGCTAATGAGGGGAAACAGGCCTGAGTGGAGGCACAGCAAGGCGAAACAGGCCCAGGCAGAGGCGAGTGAGGGGAAGCAGCCTGGGTGGAGGCTAGCGAGGGGAATCAGTCCCAGGCGTGGCCTAGTGTGGGGAAGCAGGCCTGGGTATAGGCTAGCGAGTGGAAGCAGGCCCGGGCATAGGCTAGCGAGTGGAAGCAGGCCCAGGCGGAGGCACAGCTAAGGGAAGCAGACCCAGGGGGAGGCACAGCTAAGGGAAGCAGACCCAGGGGGAGACACAGTGAAGGGAAGCAGGCCCGTGCAGAGAATAGCGAGGAGATGCAGGTCCAGGTGGAGGCACAGTGAGGGGAAGCAGGCCCGGGCAGAGGATCATGGGGGAAAGCAATCTTGGGTGGATGCCAGTGAGGGGAAGCAGTCCAAGAGAAAACTTACCTTGGAACAGCTGAGAGCTGGTGTGTAGTGGACTGGAAGCTTGGAGCAGAGTGGGCACGATTGTTGGATTGGGGTTTGGCGTGGACGGTTAAACCACATGTGGAAGCCCTGCACTCAACCACTGCAATGTAATATTTACGTGAAATTTGTTTGTGTGACTGTAATGACGAACCTTTTAACTGTGTTATTTCTGTAAACGAACGCACTACTTTTCTTTTTTATTCCTCTCTCTGTATCTAAGATTTATACCTGGGTGCTTGTACCAAAGATGGCACCATAAGAGGCAACATTGTAAAACTTTTAACTGTTCTTCTGAGCATCTATATATTCTATAAAGGATATCCTATTCTATTCTACAATTAGTGCCTTTAATAAAGCAGGAATCTCACCTCTTTTCAAGTAATGGATACTGTTTTGTAGGACGCAGTATAGGCAAAATACAAAAGAAAATCAGCAGCAGCTTCAGGTCCTCATGGAGCTAATCACCATAACCAAGTCACTGAGCAACAGAGAGGGAGAAATCCAATCCCAACCCCAAACACAGCAACTATCAAAACAAAATCATGAAGAAAAATGGAATAGTAGTTATCAATTGGATTACACTTCAGTATTGGTGTCTACAGAAATTAAATAAATTTACACAAAAAATGACAAAAAACCAAAAATGTCAAAACTGAAAACAATTATCGATATTTTTACAAGCAAAAAATATATTGCACAAGGATATATCAAACTGGGAGTAGTCCCAAAACTATAGAGCTTTCTATACATGAGAGAGGCTTAACAAAAAATCTGTCTTTTCAGGGTAAAATAGTAAAAGTTGGTTTGTGACTCTCTCTCTCTCTATCTGTCTTATAGTTATAAATGAATGGTACTTTGAGGAACATGTAAATAATCTTTCCGTTAGCTACCTTTCGTAACCAAAACATCATCAGGACAATAATTTAGTGGTAATATTACTGAACTAGTAATTTGGAGCCCAGGGTAATGGGTTTGGGGACATGGTACAACTTCTACTATGGCTCTGGATTCGTGGTGCTGGAAGAGCACAGCAGTTCAGGCAGCATCCAAGTAGCTTCGAAATCGATGTTTCCGGCAAAAGCCCTTCATCAGGAATAAAGGCAGTGAGCCTGAAGCGTGGAGAGATAAGCTAGAGGAGGGTGGGGGTGGGGAGAAAGAAGCATAGAGTACTTTCTATGCTACTGTGAGTGGGGGAGGGGATGAAGGTGATAGGTCAAGGAGGAGAGGGTGGAGTGGATAGGTGGAAAAGAAGATAGGCAGGTAGGACAAGTCCGGACAAGTTATGGGGACAGTTACTGAGCTGGAAATTCAGAACTAGGGTGAGGTGGAAGCAGGGGAAATGAGGAAACTGTTGAAGTCCACATTGATGCCCTGGGGTTAAAGTGTTCCGAGGTGGACAATGAGGCGTTCTTCCTCCAGGCGTCTGGTGGTGAGGGAGCGGCGGTGAAGGAGGCCCAGGACCTCCATGTCCTTGGCAGAGTGGGAGGGGGAGTTGAAATGTTGGGCCACGGGGCGGTGTGGTTGATTGGTGCGGGTGTCCCGGAGATGTTCCCTAAAGCGCTATGCTGGGAGGCGCCCAGTCTCCCCAATGTAGAGGAGACCGCATCGGGAGCAACGGATACAATAAATGATATTAGTGGATGTGCAGGTAAAACCTTGATGGATGTGGAAGGCTCCTTTCGGGCCTTGGATAGAGGTGAGGGAGGTGGTGTGGGCGCAGGTTTTACAGTTCCTGTGGTGGCAGGGGCAAGTGCCAGGATTGGAGGGTGGGTTGTTTGGGGGCATGGACTTGACCAGGTAGTCGCGGAGGGAACGGTCTTTGCGGAAGGCGGAAAGGGGTGGGGAGGGAAATATATCCCTGGTGGTGGGGTCTGTTTGGAGGTGGCGCAAATGTCGGCGGATGATTTGGTTTATGCAAAGGTTGGTAGGGTGGAAGGTGAGCACCAGGAGGGTTCTGTCCTTGTTACGGTTGGAAGGGTGGGGTCTGAGGGCGGAGGTGCGGGATGTAGACGAGATGCGTTGGAGGGCATCTTTAACCACGTGGGAAGGGAAATTGCGGCCATCTGGTGTGTTCTGTGGTGGAACTGGTCCTCCTGGGAGCAGATCCGGTGGAGGCAGAGGAATTGGGAATACGGGATGGCATTTTTGCAAGAGGTAGGGTGGGAAGAGGTGTAATCCAAGTAGATGTGGGAGTCGGTGGGTTTGTAAAAAATGTCAGTGTCAAGTCGGTCGTCATTAATGGAGATGGAGAGGTCCAGGAAGGGGAGGGAGGTGTCAGAGAGGGTCCAGGTAAATTTAAGGTCAGGGTGGAATGTGTTGGTGAAGTTGATGAATTGCTCAACCTCCTCGCGGGAGCATGAGGTGGCACCAATGCAGTCATCAATGTAGTGGAGGAAGAGGGAGTGGTGCCGGTGGAATGACGGAAGATCAACTGCTCTACGTAGCCAACAAAGAGACAGGCATAGCTGGGGCCCATACGTGTGCCCATGGCTACCCCTTTGGTCTGGAGGAAGTGGGAGGATTCAAAGGAGAAATTGTTAAGGGTGAGGACCAGTCACCTAGTGAAATTTAAATTCAGTGAAAAATCTAGTCATGCTAGCAACAGTGATAGTAGTGTTGGTGACTATTATCAGTTATTGTATAAGTGTATCTGGTTCACTAAATCTGCCATCCTTAGCCAGCCTGGCTTACAAGTGTATCCAGACCCATAGTGATGCAGTTGTCTTGTAAATACTCTCTGAAATGACTCTTGTCAAGGGCAATTAGGAATGGCCAGCAAATGCTGATTTTGCCAACAACATCAAGGGCACAGAGAGAATAAGGGAAAAAAAATTAATAGCAGACATTTTGTGCCCCCAGGCCAAAAGGTCACCCAGGTGCATAGAGTAGAATCACAGAGACCCAACCGTGTGGAAACAGGCCTTTCAGCCCACTGAGTCCATATTGACTCTCTGAAGATCATCCTCCTCCCCAGCCATCTCATCCTTACATATCTCAGTGAGATAAGCAACTTTGAACAGCAAAACAACCAATTCAATCAAACTTCTTGAAATCAAATGAAGATCCACTTAGCCTGCACATCCTTGGACACAATGAGCAATTTAGCATGGCCAATCCACCTGACTTGCAGATCTTTGGACTATGGGAGGAAAACCATGCAGCCATCAGGAGAATATGCAAACTCCACACAGACAGTTGCCCGAGGCTGGAATCAAACCTGGATCCCTGGTGCTGTGAGGCAGCAGTGCTAACCACTGAGTCACCATGCTGTCCCAATGAGTAGCCTGCACTCTGTGAAATGCAGTTTTCTCTTGAAGGAAAGCTGAAAGAAAATATTGTTGCAAATGAAAATTCTTGCAAACTGTAAAACAAGGCAATTAATGGAATCCATAGAGATGAATGTGGAACTGGAAACATTAATGGTACAAATGGAAAGGTGGAAGTGATCATGGAAAGCCAGGAGGGGGCAAGGAAACTTGCATTCCCTGAACAAAATGGATCAGATGGTTGCGAAAGATGCCCACAGCTGGCATATGGCACTGCTACAATCTTCTTTAAGTGATCTTGCTACCAGCATCATTTCTTTTAATATCAGTCTACAGAACTAACTAGTATTATGGTGAAGGATTAACCATTAATAATTCTTTGGCAGAAGAAGCAATTATTTGGGTTACAAGGTATGGTTTACTAAATGCTTGTAAAATACAGGTTATATTAGCTTAAGACTGGTAACCTGCATTAACACGAGGTAAGAGACAACTTTATCTACTCAGTGACACTAACCAGGTCTATACGACATCGCTGCAGACTGTACACCAGACTACACACTCACAGTAAACTAAAAATTCCTAACTCCTTGCAGAAACAATCATTTATATCTCAGCAGGAGGGAGTTAACACAAAAGAAGTCATAGATTCATAGATGTGTACAGCATGGAAACAGACCCTTCGGTCCAACTCATCAATGCTGACCAGATATCCCAACCCAATCTAGTCCCACCTGCCAGCACCAGGCCCATATCCCTCCAAACCCTTCCTATTCATATAACCATCCAAATGCCTCTTAAATATTGCAATTGTACCAGCCTCCACCACATCCTTTGGCAGCTCATTCCATACACGTACCACCCTCTGTGTGAAAAAGTTGCCCCTTAGTTCTCTTTTATATCTTTCCCCTCTCACCCTAAACCTATGCCCTCTAGTTCTGGACTCCCCAACACCAGGGAAAAGACTTTGTCTATTTACCCTATCAATGCCCCTCATAATTTTGTAAACCTTTATGAGGTCACCCCTCAGCCTCCGATGCTCCAGGGAAAACAGCCCCAGCCTGTTCAGCCTCTCCCTATCGCTCAAATCCTCCAACCCTGGCAACATCCTTGGAAATCTTTTCTGAACCCTTTCGGAACATCTTTACGATAGGAAGTAGACTAGAATTGCACGCAATATTCCAACAGTAGCCTAACCAATGTCCTGTACAGCTGCAACATGACCTCCCAACCCCTGTACTCAATACTCTGACCAATAAAGGAAAGCATACCAAACGCCTTCTTCACTATCCTATCTACCTGCGACTCCACTTTCAAGGAGCTATGAACCTGCACTCCAAGGTCTCTTTGTTCAGCAACACTCCCGAGGATCTTACCATTAAGTGTATAAGTCTTGCTAAGATTTGCTTTCCCAAAATGCAGCACCTCGCATTTATCTGAATTAAACTCCATCTGCCACTTCTCGGCCCATTGGCCCATCTGGTCAAAATCCTGTTGTAATCTGAAGTAACCCTCTTGGCTGTCCACAACACCTTCAATGTTGGTGTCATCTGCAAACTTATTAACTGTACCTCTTATGCTGGCATCCAAATAATTTATGTAAATGGCAAAACGTAGAGGACCCAGCACCAATCCTTGTGGCACTCCACTGGTCACAGGCCTCCAGTCTGAAAAACAACCCTCCACCACCTTTGAGCCAGTTCTGTATCCAAATGGCTAGTTCTCCTTGAATTCCATGAGATTTAACCTTGCCGATCCGTCTCCCATGGGGAACCTTGTTGAACACCTTACTGAAGTCCATATAAATCACATCTACTGCTCTGCCCTCATCAATCTTCTCTGTTACCTCTTCAAAAAACTCAATCAAGTTTGTGATTTCCCACGCACAAATCCATGTTGACTATCCCTAATCAGTCCTTGCCTTTTCAAATACATGTACATCCTATCCCTCAGGATTCCTTCCAACAACTTGTCCAGCACCGAGGTCAGGCTCACTGGTCTATAGTTCCCTGGCTTGTCTTTAGCGCCTTTCTTAAACAGTGGCACCACATTTGCCAACCTCCAGTCTTCCAGCACCTCGCCTGTGACTATCAATGATACAAATATCTCAGCAAGAGGCCCAGCAATCACTACTCTAGCTTCCCACAGAGTTCTCGGGTACACCTGATCAGTTCCTGGGGATTTATCCACCTTTAGCCGTTTCAAGACATCCAGCACTTCCTCCTCTGTAATCTGGACATTTTGCAAGATGTCACCATCTATTTCCCTACAGTCTATATCTTCCATATCCTTTTCCACAGTAAAGACTGATGCAAAATATTCATTTAGTATCTCCCCCATTTCCTGTGGCTCCACAAAAAGGCCACCTTGCTGATCTTTGAGGGGCCCTATTCTCTCCCTAGTTACCCTTTTCTCCTTAATATATTTGTAAAAACCCTTTGGATTCTCCTTAATTCTATTTGCCAAAGCTATCTCATGTCCCTGTTTTGCCCTCCTGATTTCCCTCTTATGTATACTCCTACTTCCTTTATACTCTTCTAAGGATTCACTCGATCTATCCTGTCTATACCTGACATAAGTTTCTTTCTTTTTCTTAACCAAACCCTCAATTTCTTTAGTCATCCAGCATTCCCTATACCTACCAGCCTCCTCTTTCACCCTGACAGGAATATACTTTCTCTGGATTCTTGTTATCTCATTTCTGAAGGCTTCCCATTTTCCAGCCGTCCCTTTACCTGCGAACATCTGCCTCCAATCAGCTTTCGAACGTTCTTGCCTAATATCGTCAAAATTGGCCTTTCTCCAATTTAGAACTTCAACTTTTAGATCTGGTCTATCCTTTTCCATCACGATTTTAAGACGAATAGAATTATGGTCGCCGGCCCCAAAGTGCTCCCCCACTGACACCTCAGTCACCTGCCCTGCCTTATTTCCCAAGAGCAGGTCAACATTTGCACCTTCTCTAGTAGGTACATCCACAAACTGAATAAGAAAATTGTCTTGTACACACTTAACAAATTTCTCTCCATCTAAACCTTTAACACTATGGCAGTCCCAGTCGATGTTTGGAAAGTTAAAATCCCCTACCACAACTACCTGTTATTCTTACGGATAGCTGAGATCTCCTTACAAGTTTGTTTCTCAATTTCCCTCTGACTATTAGGGGGTCTATAATACAATCCCAGTAAGGTGATCATCCCTTTCTTATTTCTCAGTTCCACCCAAGTAACTCCCCTGGATGTATTTCCAGGAATATCCTCCCTCAGCACAGCTGTAATGCTCTCCCTTATCAAAAATGCCACTCTCCCTCCTCTCTTGCTTCCCTTCCTGTAGCATTTGTATCCTGGAACATTAATCTGCCAGTCCTGCCCATCACTGAGCCATGTTTCTGTAATTGCTATGATATCCCAGTCCCATGTTCCTAACCATGTCCTGAGTTCATCTCCCTTCCCTGTTCGGCCCCTTGCATTGAAATAAATGCAGTTTAATTTATTAGTCCTACCTTGTCCCTGCCTGCCCTGACTATTTGACTCACTTCTGTTCTCAGCTGTACCCGTCTCAGATCGATCTCTTTCCTCACTATCTCCCTGGGTCCCATACCCCCACCTTACTAATTTAAATCCTCCCGAGCAGCTCTAGCAAATTTCCCTGCCAGTATATTAGTCCCCTTCCAATTTAGGTGCAATCCGTCATTCTTGTACAGGTCACTTCTACCCCAAAAGAGATTCCAATGATCCAAAAATGTGAATCCTTCTCCCATACACCAGCTCCTCAGCCATGCATTCATCTGCTCTATCCTCCTATTCCTGCCCTCACTAGCTCATAGCACTGGGAGTAATCCAGATATTACTACCCTTGAGGACCTCCTTTTTAAATTTCTGCCTAGTTCTCTGTAATCTCCTTTCAGAATCTCAATCTTTTCCCTTCCTACGTTATTGGTTCCAATGTGGACAATGACCTCCTGCTGGCCCCTCTCCTCCGTGAGAACATTCTGAGACATCCTTGATCCTGGCACCAGGGAAACAACACACCATTCTGCTTTTTCTCTGCTGGCCACAGAAACGTCTGTGTCTACCTCAGACTACAGAATCCCCTAACACAATTGATCTCTTGGAAGCCGACGCACCCGTTGTTGCATTAGAGCCAGTCTCAATGCCAGAAACTTGGCTGTTCATGCTACATTCCCCTGAGAATCCGTCACCCCCTACATTTTCCAAAACAACATACCTGTTTGAAATGGGTATATCCTCAAAAGACTTCTGCACTAGCTGCCTACCTCTCTTACCCTTCCTGAAGTTAACCTATCTATGTGACTGTATCTGAGACTTCCCCCCTTCCTGTAACTGCCATCCATCACATACTGTTGCTGTTGCAAATTCCTCATCGCTTCTATCTGTCTCTCCAACCGATCCACTCGATCTGATAGCATTTATGGCAGATAAACTCTCTCTAAACTCCCACATCTGACAAGAAGTACATATCACTGCAAAGGCCATTTTTGCTCCTTTACAATCTACAGACCCAATAAATAACATTGTCTTATTCCTCTACCAACACTGCCCCAGGTTAAATGAATAGTTCTGGCTTATATTTTAAGTTTAATCAAGAGACGTGTCTCCAAAAACATATCATCAAGAAAGAACCCACTGTACTCACTACTGCAGCCTTTCTCTTGGACAGACTTAAAACAACAATTAACTTATCTGATTCTGTGTTGTGAACTTCACCCAACAGTTCCTCCAAGATTAGTTGTGAATTTCACTGTTTGTTAATTTTCCCAGATTCACTCCGATGTCCAGCAATACATGAATACAAACAGCAAAGGCAGTAACTGTGCAGGTTCTCGTTCTCTCTCTCTCTCTCTCTCTCTCTCTCCCCTGCACTGTCCTCACCATGTGCTTCCTTTGTCTGCTCTATTCCCTTTTAAAACTGCTGTTCCAAAACAATGCAACAGCATATAAAACAGTAATTGCTGCTCCTGGAATTCGAGGAAATCACCTCCAGCACCTAAAATACCTCAAAAAAAGGAGCAGATCTTCCAGCCAGAAATTTTTCCCATCCTCCATCTTGGATTACCCAGAATAAATCTTCCAAGTTAACCCTTTCAGGCCAACTGCTTATATGACAGTCTGCTTCTTAGATCAGCTGTAACTGGCATATATCATGCAGCATCATTCAGAACATTGAGGATGACCTTTTTGTCTAGTGACAGAATGGTGCTGGAAAAACACAGCAGGTCAGGCAGCATCCGAGGAGCAGGAAAATCGACATTTCGAGCAAAAGCCCTTTATCAGGTATAAGAGCATCTGCAGTACTCACTTTCACCAATCTGTTTAGTGAGCATTTCCTAATCCCAGCTCACCTCTATCCTGCTATCAAGCATGACAAGCAAACCATTGATGCTTGTGTCTTTCACACCCCTTCAATCTCACTATTCCTGCTTTCAGACACCCGAAAATTGTCTCCTGCCAACCCACAAGATCCCAAAGTGAAAAGGAGAAATTAACAGCAAAATACGTAATATGATATTCTTAGTCACCAGCACCCTAAAGATTAGTATGGAATTGTGATCTGCATTCAGTGGGTGGGACTGCCTGCAATTAGACCAAGGGTAAAGGTTGCATTGGTGGCCAGCTCACCTGAGGATAAAGTCACTGACAAATTCTGCTGCAGAGGATTCAGATGAAGATGAGGCAATGAACAAGAGAGCATGGCTTGGACATATACTCCAGAACACTGAGTAGATCTGCAAACCTGTCATATGGCCTCCTGTCACTACTGAAGAACTTCCATAATTCAAGGCACAAGTACCTAGGGCAACAAAAGATCCTGTATTGACACCATAATTGACAATTAGGTCACTTTTTTGTATTTTCCTGCTAGAAGTGATGAAAATGAAACCTCCACTGTCCTGCAAGCAATGTTGAAGTTGGGTTGTAGATTGAAAAGGCATCAAACCACACATGGAATTCCAAGCAAAAGGAGTGGTAGCTTAGTCTCGGAAATTGCTGGCTTAAGTCCATTTTTGAAATCTCAGGGCATTGACCTAGTTTAAAATTTAATTAAAAATATATGATACTGTATGAACCAGGATAGGTCTTCGGGTTCATCCCACTTTTGCTTTGCAACTTGTGTAACATTATACTCCACAACGTAACCATATTTATTATTTTAGCATAGGATGCATTAACTGAGTATGGTAAATGCTATTTATAATTCATCTCCTACTTGATAACTGCATTTCTGAATTAAGTCCATCTTCCCAGAAAACCCCGTTAGATATTAATAAATGTATTAACGATGGATTTTTCTGGGACTGTTCACTGAGGGACTCTGCTGGTCACAAGCTTTCAATTAATATTATTAGCATTAATAACGACCTTCTGTTTCCTATTATCTATCTAATTAATAACCCAATTTACTATTTTGGTTCAAGTCCCCTGAGCTTTTACGATTGGAACAAATCTTGTGGGATGTTAAGAAATACTTTCTGAAAGTCATCATTCGTTTTATCCACCCACTATTTCTCTTCAAAGAATTCCAATAAATTTGTTAGTTCAGATCTGTCTTCTATAAAGCTTTACTGGCTTGGATATATTGGTTTGCCATTTCACAATGCTTTTGAATTGTTTATTTTACTGCAAACTTTAGTATTTTTCACACAATAGATGTCATCCTAACAGGCCTATAATTCCCAGCAATGCACCTCAGAGCATGTTAAGAATTGGAATCGCAAGAGCTATCTTGCAATCTGCTATTGACATCCCCACAATAGCCCGTTTGCAAAGTTAGCCCATGAATGCCTTGGTTCTACATTGTTTTCTAACTGTATTTGTGTTTCCCTATTCCATCAGTTACTTTTGAAGCCTTGAGAAGACTTTCTTAATGAGACAAAGTTGACTCATAAAATCGAAGGACATTATTTATTCAAACAATTCTGTCTTTCTTTGTGGTGAATTTCCATGACTCCTCAATGTGATGAAGTGTCCCAAAGCACTGGCATTAGCCAGCCCATCAGCAGCTTCTGGGGAGGTTGAATGCAGACCCTGGGTGTGGTGCTGGAAAAGCACAGCAGGTCAGGCAGCATCCGAGGAGCAGGAAAATCGACATTTCAGGCAAAAGCCCTTCATCTGATGAAGGGTTTATGCCCGAAACGTCGATTTTCCTGCTCCTCGGATGCTGTCTGACCTGCTGTGCTTTTCCAGCACCACACTCTCGACTCTAATCTCCGGCATCTGCAGTCCTCACTTTCGCCTGGATGCAGATCTTGCCCAACTCCCTACCGGGGAGATATTTTTCAATGTAATTAAGCATAGGACTTCAAGCCAGAGAGCCATGAATTCAGGAATATCTGTGAGGGAATCCTAGTGGATCCACTTTTCCTTACATTTCTATATTTAGGCAGTTCCCCAGGGAGAGGCAGTAAATGGGGAAAGATCCATTGTGACATCACCCATCTTATGCCCAGTCAATTTCTTAACCATCAGGTCCTGCCAACAGTTGTCATATCTTATTTTCAAGATGGAGTTAGATATAGTTCATAGGAGTAAAGGAATCAAAGGCTATGAGGACAAAGCAGGAACAAGTACTTAGTTGGACAGTCAGCCATGGTCATATTGAATGGTGGGGCATGCTTGAAGGGCCTATTTTTCTTCTATTTTCTATGCTGCTATGCATTACATTGTATGGTGAAAAACTGACCCAAAATTAACAACAATCTATCTGTAATTGTCGCATCCCGAGAATAGCGACCAGAGAGAAGATTTTGTGTTCTGGGTCATGTTCCAAAATATCAAGGTCAGCTGGGAGTCCCAAGCCCATATTGTGTCACCTAAATGGTCAATCAGTGGCCAAAGGTTACACACATTGACCAATAAAGATAGTGGATAGGCTCTTGAAGCCCGAAGGCTAATAGGTTACACTGAAGAGAAAGGACACCTCCATGTGGAGGGTGAACCTTTTGACATGGTGGCCTCTGGACACAGCCGTGGCCAGTTAGATTGTTGGGGGTGGAGTGGTCAATGGTGGGGTCTTCAGAGTCCCTCCTAAATTACTATTTCCACAGTCTATCCCAGAAGGCTGCCTTGGCTCTGGTTTGCGATCTGAATTTGTCTATTAATTAGCTTTATAGCTACTCTCTGCTTGCAGGTCAGTGGTGCAAAATTATATTCCTGTTGATTTCTGTTCTCAACCCATTTCAGGGCAAAGGTTGTTAACATTACATTTGAGAAAGCACTCTGTTCTACTACCCTGATGCACTTTGTACAATATGATCTGCCTGTATAGCACACCAAACAACACCTTTTACTGTATCTTGGTATATGTGACAATAATAAATCAAACTCAAACTCCAGGAAACTGATATCTTAGAATTAGTTCGTGTTGAATTGGAAGAAATAAGATATTAGCTGAAAATGTTAAACTGGGCTTAAGTTGTTAACTACAAAGGGAGATAAGGAAGAATTCCAGTCAATGAACTGTGGTCAGTTTAGGAGGTAAAATGGGGTATAAAACTAAAAGAAATGACATACGCCAATGCTGGTTATCTGGTGGGTGATGAGACATATGGGAACATTGGGTATGAGCAGGTAATAAATCTCCTTGAGTTTATTCTGCCATTCTTTGAGATCATATCTGATCTGTGACCTAATCCCCCTTACTGACATTTGTTCCCTATCCCAGAATATCTTTGATTAACAAAAGTCCATTGACATCAGAGTTAAAATGAACAATTAACCACGCACCAACTACTGACAGGGGAAAACAGTTCCAAACTTCAACAATCCTCCACATCAAGAAATGTATCCAAACTTTAGACCTGAATGGTCAGTTTTCTAACTCATGGATTGTATCTCTTGGAGCAAGCTCCTCCAACCTGCTGAAATAGCTCTATCCATCTTTCCTGTCTCTGTCTTTATGTAGCATTCTCAATTGGCACTCCCCACATTTCTAACTCTAGCGGTCTTTCTGTGATGCCATGAAATCACATGCAGAAGAGGTAGACACAATAACTACCTCAGCCAGTATTGGAATCAACCCATGCTTCTATTAAGCAACATACTCTGAGCAACTGGACAATCAGCCCGACACATCTACCCTATCACTCTGCCCTAGTATCGTGAATATTTCAATCCAATCATCCATTCAACTTCTAAATTCCAAGGAGTAAAATCCTCACACAGTATCTTCCCTGGTTGGTGTGTTCTCACACACTGGCTGGAAAGCTGGCAAGAGGACTGTCTTGCATCTTCTGAGGAAAGGTTTTTGGATCTTCTGCCAATCAGGTGGTTCAAAGGACCCTGGCAGGGCCATGTTCTGGAACTGTGCCCCCAGGGGTTGGAGTCCCATCTACCAGAATATCCTTTCCAATCACAGGCTGGCAGCTCCTGCACTCGGCAACATCACAATGGAGGCTGTGGTTTCTGCTGCTGGCATTGCAGTCCTGGAGACCATGGATTCAGGAGCTAAGTTTGTGGACTGGGATGTTTCTAGGCTGGTGGTCACGGAGAGACAAGGGCAAGGAGGTCATAGAAATCTAGAGGTCAGAAGCAAGGGCAGGGTATGGCTCTCAGTGATCACACCACTACCCAATGACCCCTGCCCAATGTCAATGGCATCATTCAAGCACTGGGCACTTGAAATCCAGCTGACAAGGAGACCACTCTCTTTTTGTTTCCGGGAAGACCATTTGTTGGCAGGCCCACCTGCATCTGGATTACTCCCAGCAGCAGTAGACTGAGGCCCTAAAGTGATCCTTAATCAGCCACTTAGGGATCTCAATTGGATGTGGGGCAAAAAGGTCGATGTTGGACCTTCCCACACCAAACTTCATTGAAGTGAATCAGGAAGGTGGTGGAGATCTGTCATGTCACCATATCACCTCATTAAATTTAATTGCCACCTCTTGGGACAAGATTCCACCCATACTTGGTGCAATCTGGATAATTTAATCCTTGGTCTTCCGGTATTATTCACGTGAATGTCCATTATGTTCTTTAAAATGCCAGTATATCATTCCCAAAGTGTGGTGCCCTAAACTGAATACAGTTCTTATGACACAGCCTACCCAGTGCTTTATAACTGTAGTATAACTTCAATTCCCTTCCATTCCAATATTCTACATATGAAGTCCAGCATTGCATTAGCCTTTTTGATGATCTTCTGTATTTTGGATGACTTGGATGTACAAGTCTGTTTGAATCTCCATCATTCATAACTTTTCATTTAGAAAGTAATTTCATCTATCTTTTTTGGTCCAAAGTCATCATTTTCACTTTTGTCTGTATTGAAAACCTTTGCCATAATTTTACCCATCCACTTAGTCTGCTAGCATCTCTGTAATTTTATTTTCCTGTTTACCCAACATACAATACCTCTGGCTCAATTATCAGCAGCAAATTTGGATACATAGCTCTCTATCCCATCATTTAAGTCACTAATGTCATGGTGAATAGTTGAGGCCCAGACGCATGTGGAAGATCATTGGTCACATCCTGTCAAGTAGTGTAGCTATCCATTAAAAGCAACAAGTGATCGCAAAAAAATCAATTGCAGCAAAAAGGGATAATTAAAAATTGCAAGCAATGTTGTTTAACTATAGCAGTTTTTCTTAATATATTAAGAGTAAGATAGAACTAAGGGATACGCAGAGTCATTAAAGACAGGTGCAGGTGACATTGTCAAACACAGCAAGGTAAGGGTAGATTTATTAAATTGATACTTTGTATCCATTATCACTGGAAAAGGAGGATAAAATGCTACCGATAGAAGAGAAACAACATAAGTCAAAGAGAGAACGTTTTTGGCTTCACTTAAGATTTTACAAAATGGTAATGGAGAAAGTAATGGGACTCAGCACAGATAAATGTCCAGGGTTTAATGAGTTTGCAACCAAGAGTAATAAAATAAGTAGGTAAAGAAATTGTAGAAGCATTCACTACAATCTTTCAAATAGTTCTTGTTTCAGGAAATATATCATTAGATTGGAAATTTCAAATATCACTCTATTATTTAAGAAGGGTGAGAGAAACTGCAGGTTTGCTGGTTTAACATTTGTTGTGCAAAAACTACTGGAATCTATCAATTGGGAATAGAATGATCAAACACTTGCACAAGTAAGAACTGATCAGGGAGCATTACATTATCTTTATTAAATGTAAATTGTGTTTGACTTACCTTGTTTAAGTTTTGGGGAGGTCATTAATACAATAGAAATACAATAGAGAATGTCTATGGGATAGATTTCCATTCAACAGTATTCCAAATGTAAGAATCTTTGCAAAAATGTGAGTGTCGAGATCTGACAGATGGTGGTCCCCAGCGAACTGGTCTTTGGTTTTAACGTTTTACTATTTATTAATGAATTAAATGAAGAAATAAAGAGATGTATGACCAAGTTTGCAAATAACACTAAATTAGAAGACACAGCAATGTTGCAAATGTTACAGACAGGAAGTGGCATAAATAAAGTAATGGCAAAGTGTTAGAGACAAGAAAACCACAGATGCGATGGAAAAGTGTAGCAGAAATCTGCAACTCTCCTCTCAAAGGACTTTGGGTTCTGAGTCAACTGTAAATTTCCAGACTAAAATATTATCAGCATGGGGGTAGGATGACCTGGTCCTGTTCCTAATGTTTGAATTTCTCTCTGAAATGAGGCAAAGATGACATGCTAACATTATCTGTTCTATTATCTGGCATTATTGCCTCATTTGCTCTCAGCGCCAGTCGCATCGCTACTGAATGTATTGTTATGCTTACAGAAAAGACAGCCGATTTTAAAAGCTGCTAAATATTTTATAAAGAACCAGAGAAAGGTTTTTCAGCCAGTTTCTTTTTTGTTTTCCTTTGCCAATAATAATTGCTTTACCATTTATTTTCTGCATTTCCTTCGCATTTTGATAGAAGGGAAAGGAACCCCAGCTGCTCTAACAGGAAGGGGAGAGCATGGCATGATCTTGCAGCCTTCTCAAAGGCTACTCAACAGAGCAAGATGCTGTGTCTTGGAACGTGTTTCCAGTGGCTGTCCTGAAAAATGCCGACAGCCCAACCTATAGCCTTGCACCAAAGACAATGCATTGCCAAATCTTTTAAGCTTGCAGGTACTCTGATCATTTCTGGGATAGAATTCAAGCAATCACTGGGGAACATTAGCTGAGCGCAAGTGGATAAGGCAATTCACAGAGGCATTGCTAAGAAGAGAAAGACCCAACTTCTTAAACTCATCAGAGGCATGTGGAATGCACTACCATAGAAAGTGGTTGAGGTCAAAACATTATGTGTTTCATGAAGAAGGTACGTATAGCTCTTGTGGATAATGGAACCAAGGGATATGGTGGAGGATGAGGGTAATGAGCTCAATGATCAGCCATGGTCATATTGAATGACCCACTCCTACTCCTATCTTCTATGTTTCTAAATGTTTCTATGTGAAGTCCAGTTATACAAATGCTTTAGGAAGAGGTTATTAAATTCTCAAGAGGTGGGTGTTGAAGCCATGTTAAATTAATTTTAATGGAAATGGAAGAAAAATGAATTCTACCGACAAAGAAAAGGAAATTCTATCTAGTGTGTGTACGGTAAAGGATTGTTGGTTGAATTAGTAAGATTGTATTTACCATGAATGTGAAAATCTTTCAAGTTGTCTTGAATATAAAAAACTTTGCTTATTCTATGTTATCTTCATTTCTTTTCTACAATAGATATGTCTTATGGTTAAAAACAAACCTGCAGCATTGTGTGTTTGTGTTTCAGAAAAATACAGCTCACTAAAATCAAAAAGGAAACACAATATGATCCAACAGGAGAGTTGATGGCCTAATCATATTGTCACTAGACCTCAGGTCATGTTCTAGGGATCTGTGTTCAAATCTCACTGTGGCCAATGGTGGAATTTAAATTCAATAAAAAATTGGAAGTAAGAGTTTAATGCTTTGAGAAAAAAGCCAGATTTCAGGCCGGGGTTTGAACATCAGCTGGGATTCTAGCTGTCCTTTCAAAGTTCTACACTGTCCTCCTCACAATTTACAATTCTCTCAAGTTTGGTGTTTTGTGAACTTGTCTCTTGCACTCCAAGTTCTAGATCACTGTTGTATATCAGGAAAAGCAAGGGTCTCATTACCGCTGGCAGGGAATTCCACTATAAACCTTCTTCCAGCCTGAAAAAATATCCATGAATCATTACTTTCTACTTCCTATCCCTCTGTCAACTCTGTATCTATATTGTTACTGTCCTGCCTATTTCATAAGCTCTAACTTTGTTCCCAAGTCTGTTATATGGTACCCTCTGTGTTACCTCTTTGAAAACTGCAACAAGTTCGCAAGACAAACCATTTAACAAATCCATGAGTCCTTGTTGGAATCAACCTGTATTTTTCCACTTGATTATTAATTCTATCCCAAATAATTGTCTCTCGAAGTTTCCCCACGGAGTTTAAATCGACAGGTCTGAAATTGCAGAGCCAATCTTTACAATACTTTTTTTAAACAAGGGCAAAATGTTTGTCATCATTGATGAGACCTTCATTATTTCATTTGTATGTTTACCACTTTGGTTTGGAGCTCTGAACTTTGAGCTGAACGTGACTTTTGGACGGTAAGCAGCAGTTTGTTTTTAAAAAAAGACAACAAACATTACTATTTGCTTTTGAGACCCAGCCTGGAAGTTAATTGTAAGTTGATTCTTGTTCAGAGAACTCTTTATAGACAGTTTGGTTCCAGAAGTGTATTATGCTGAAATAGATGGCAGATGTTTGAAGTTAACAGAAGCCTCATAAGGAGACAACCAGCCCAACAAAGAAACAAACAAGTTTGAACTGGGTTTTGAACTGTCTGTTTTTCAGAAGAATTGTGCCGGGACAGAGGTTTGATTGCTTCTTTGTTGCCCTCCATTATCAAATTATGTAGAGATCAGAGAACAAAATCTCAGTTATAGATATTTAGTGAATATGCCTTGGAAACTACTGAAGCTCGTTGCATGCCTCAGTGTCTTCAGAATCTAAGCAAGATACAATCCCATGTACCTGTTTGATTATGGCTTAAGTGAAATGGCCGGATACATTACATTCTTTTTTTCACTTTTTGACTTATCCCTTTACTGTGTCTGTTTGATTTCTGTTCTTGTCATAGTGTCATAGAGATGTACAGCACGAAAACAGACCCCTCAGTCCAACTCGTCCATACCGACCTGATATCCTAAACTAATCTAGTCATATTTGACAGCACTTGGCCCGTGTCCCTCTAAACCCTTCCTATTCATATACCCATCCACATGCCTCCACCAGTTCCTCTGGCAGCTCATTCACACACCACCCTCTGCGTGAAAAAGTTGCTCTTAGATTCCTTTGTAAGAGACTAGAATTAAAGACTGAGTTTAAATCATAGATATTAATTAGATTACTTTAATATTTTAACTTTGTTCTGCTAAAACTATTGTATTATTAATAAATTGTTAAGTCTTTTGTTTACACACTTCGTGCCTGGGTATCAATTATTCACAAAATCAGGTAGTGGTTATTCAAATGGTCTGGTTAAAAATCATTGGGATCAATTTTGAGGGCCTTTGAAGGTTTTAATTTTACTGTGTTGTGAATACAGAAATAGAGAGGCTGATTTGATTTGATTGTCTGTCTTCATGATGTAAAACCATGGCCTGGGCAATATCTACTTCGTAAGTAAAGATAAATGCAATGTATTTATTTAACACCTCAGCCATTCATCTTCCCTTATAACCCCAGATCAGTTCAGCCCTTTCCTTTTACCATACTTTATTATTAATGTCTTTATAGAAAATTTGGGATGTCCCCTTATGTTAGCAGCCAGTCTTTTTTTCATAATCCCTGTCCTGATTTGAAATCTATTGTAAAATGCAACACTTTCTGTTTAACATCAGAATTGCTATAGGATATGAAATAACCTAGTGTGCAAAATACTTTAATTGGCTGACCAACCTAAGAATGTATCAGCAAATATGTTTTTTGTGTATTTAACATCAGAAAGCAGCAAAATATACTTTCACTGCTGCAGGTAGATGATGGAAAATGCTGCTGTAAGATTTTGTGATTCTGAGCCTTGGAGAAAGAGCACACCTCAAACAAACTTTTACAACTCCTTCAAGCATTTAATCTAATCGAGTGCCATTCAACAGATCTGAAAGCTGAGCAACAAGTCTCTATCAGTGACTTAAATGTCAAGCAGAAAATGCAGCGTGCCAAACCAAAACTATTGGCAAGCCAGGTCAAATTCAGTCACGTTATTACTGCAGTGGAAATTATCCCTGCAGTGATAATTGTCCAACAAAGGGTCAGGCATGCAGGAAGCAGAATCACTTCTGCTGATACTGTCAGTCATCCAGGCATAAACCACTACAATAACATACAATGAAGCATGCGAGCTCAAATCTATATCCAGAAAAATACAGTGGCACAGGCTTTCAAGGAAGCAGGGGCGAAAGTGAGGACTGCAGATGCTAGAGATTAGATTCAAGATCAGAGTGGTGCTGAAAATGTACAGCAGGTCAGGCAGCACCCAAGGAGCAGGAAAATCGACGTTTCAGGCAGGAGCCCTTCATCAGGAATTACAAAGCATGCTTTCAAGAAAGCACACAGCTAGGTCAGCCAGGACCTTTGGCAATTCCAGGCAAAATACTGCTGATGCTGGAAATCAGCAACAAAGAAAATGGTGAAGAAACTGCAGCATCTATGGAACAAGAAACAGAGCTAATGTTTCAAGTCCAGCACGATAACTCTTCAGAACTGAACTTCTTACCAGTTGTGCTTCAGTCCCGTCCATTCAGACGCAATCCTTCACAAGCCAAGTTCAATGTACATTTTTTTTTAGATTAGATTAGATTAGATTAGATTAGATTAGATTACTTACAGTGTGGAAACAGGCCCTTCGGCCCAACAAGTCCACACCGCCCCGCCGAAGCGCAACCCACCCATACCCCTAACCGAACACTACGGGCAATTTAGCATGGCCAATTCACCTGACCTGCACATCTTTGGACTGTGGGAGGAAACCGGAGCACCCGGAGGAAACCCACGCAGACACGGGGAGAATGTGCAAACTCCACACAGTCAGTCGCCTGAGGCAGGAATTGAACCCAGGTCTCTGGCGCTGTGAGGCAGCAGTGCTAACCACTGTGCCACCGTGCCACCCACATGATGGCCTCTTTCTTTAGAGACCGCAATTTCCCTTCCCACGTGGTTAAAGATGCCCTCCAACACATCTCATCCACACCTCCGCCCTCAGACCCCACCCTTCCAATCGTAACAAGGACAAAACCTCCCTGGTGCTCATCTTCCACCCTTGCAACCTTCGCATAAACCAAATCATCCGCCGACATTTCCGCCACCACCAAACAGACCCCACCACCAGGGATATATTTCCGTCCCCACCCCTTTCCACCTTCTGCAAAGACCATTCCTTCCATGACTACCTGGTCAGGTCCACGCCCCCCTACAACCCACCCTCCCATCCTGGCACCTTCCCCTGCCACCGCAGGAACTGTAAAACCTGCGCCTACACCTCCTCCCTCACCTCCATCCAAGGCTCTAAAGGAGCCTTCCACATCCATCAAAGTTTTACTTGCACATCCACTAATATCATTTATTGTATCCGTTGCTCCCGATGCGGTCTCCTCTACATTGGGGAGACTGGGCGCCTCCTAGCAGAACGCTTTAGGGAACATCTCCGGGACACCCGCACCAATCAACCACACCGCCCCGTGGCCCAACATTTCAACTCCCCCTCCCACTCTGCCAAGGACATGGAGGTCCTGGGCCTCTTTCACCGCCGCTCCCTCACCACCGGACGCCTGGAGGAAGAACGCCTCATCTTCCGCCTCAGAACACTTCAACCTCAGGGCATCAATGTGGACTTCAATAGTTTCCTCATTTCCCCTTCCCCCACCTCACCCCAGTTCCAAACTTCCAGCTCAGCACTGTCCCCATGACTTGTCCTATCTGCTTATCATCTTTTCCACCTATCCACTCCACCCTCTTCTCTCTGACCTATCACCTTCATCCCCTCCCCATCCACCCATTGTACTCTTTGCTACCTTCCCCCACCCTCCTTCCTGACCTATCACCTTCATCCCCACCCCCACTCACCTATTGTACTCTATGCTACTTTCTCCTCACCCCCACCCTCCTTTCATTTATCTCTCCACCCTTTAGGCACTCTGCCTGTATTCCTGATGAAGGGCTTTTGCCCGAAACGTAGATTTTCCGCTCCTCAGGTGCTGCCTGAACTGCTGTGCTCTTCCAGCACCACTAATCCACAATGTACATGAGTCATTCCAGTATTCTCCAGACCATGGTTAAATTTAACTTCAGATCGCTGTGCTAGTTGCTGAATGTCAAGTATTATGATTAGTTTGTTAATTATTGTCTGATATGTAATATTCCTGCTGATGTTCATACATGCCAGAATATGCTAGGAAGTCATTTACTTAGACAAGGCTGAGGTGTTCATTTGTTTGCCAGCTCAATAATTCTTCACCCAAGGTGTTCATTCTAGTTGATTTTAAACAAGCTGAGGATCTTACACTGCAAGCAACAATCAAATGATATCAAATTCAAAGGAGAATTTGAAATCAGACAGCTGGAAATTTTATATGTATTTTTTCCAGGCATTATTTCTGAAATAGCAGTTATCATACTTAGCCTGGGATTTTCTATCAGATTGGAATTGCCTGAACTACTTTCTCTTTCTTAAAAGATTATTTTATCTCTCAAGAAAAGTAAAATATTTGAAACCTAATGAACACATACGAGAGGCAAACTACATGCACATTATGTGCATAATGTAATGGAATGATAGCAAGATGAAACATTAGACATAGACTTTTGAGAGTTCCGTATCCACAATAAGTCTACAACTTTAGAAATTTTGTCTAAGATGCCTAAGGCAAGACCACCAAAATCGTATTATATTGTTTATGCATAAATATGTTGGAAAATATTTTACAATGCAAGCATTCATGCCAGTGACAGCAGCATCCCGGTAACCAATAGATCAAATTGAATTTTGTTACATTATATTCTGGAGTTTTCAATATTAAGAATTAAATTCAATGCATTGATTGCAATTCTGTCCATTACTCTTTGAATATAAGAAATCAATACCCATTACATTTCATAAATATTCCTTTATCTAGGTATTTAATTTCATCTATTAATGTTTTTACACTTGGGGATATTGCAGGAAAATATGCATGATGTAATGTTTGGTAATAGACAGTACTGAACAAAGTTGAGGAAAGAGGTGTGCAGCAGCTATGCTGAAGGCAGTTCATTTCGGTTTATCTCAGATTTGGCAGAAGTAAAGCAGGAATCTTGGAGTTTGACAACATTCTTCTAGGGAATTGCGTGCTCCAGAGTTGGGGTTCTGGTGCATTGTGTTTTATCACATTAAAACTTTATTCCTTGATCCGATAAGGAAAGAGGAGGTAGGGTGTGTGTCTGAGATTACTGATAGAGGCACTAGTTCTTATGTTTCCAGAGACTTCTGCAAAAGTTTAATTCAGTGGTTTATGAATAGTCCCTGGGTGTAGTCTCTCACTCTTTCTCTGCCTCTAAGAGCTGTCACACACTTGAATATTTTTAAAGACTGTTGATACTAAAAGCTTTCTCTGTGCCCGAGATGCTTTCAGAAATCAATTAAATTGTTACTTGTTAAAAAGATCTCCAGTTTAGATTAGGAAAGACTGACAGCCTCTTTGTGCCACCTCAGCTTGATACATTTCTGAAGTTTGTTGAATCTTTATTATTTGATCACAAATAAAAGATACAAACGTGTAATTAGAGTGTCAATCTGTCTGATACAGACACACCTCTGTGTTTTAAAAAGTGCCCAAAATAAGCTTGACCTAAAAAAACTTATTAATTTCTAAGTTGTAAGTATTCCACAGCATTTGAAATATTGTTCATGATTAATAATGGTTGAAACAATTGTGTAAAAGGGAGAAAAATCTCCTGTTTTGATAGTAACCCCAGCTGACCTACATGGTGCTGCTCAAGCTAAATTGGAGGCTAGGCAATTTGACAAAAATGCTTTTGAACTATGTTAAACATAATATTGATTCCATTGTTAACCATAGGTCTATATTCCTATAACCCTACTGACTACATTGTTTTAAGCGAATGCTTTGGTCAAAATCTTGCAATTCGGTTTGAAGCCTCCAACTTCAAGTCCAATCAGTAAATCAAAATTCCTACTTACATTCTTGCAGTTTTTCAGGACAACCTTCGAATGGAAGATCATGTCAAACTCACTTATTAGAATCATACTCAGAGAGTCATATAGATGTACAGCATGGAAACAGACCCTTTGGTCCAACTCGTCCATGCCGACCAGATATCCTAACCTAGTGAGGTCCCACTTGCCAGCACTTGACCCACATTCCTCTAAACCCTTCTATTCATATACCCATCCAGATGCCTTTTAAATGTTGTAATTGTACCAGCCTCCACCACTTCCTCTGGCAGCTCATTCCATAAACACACCATACACTGCATGAAAACGTTGTCCTTAGATTCCTTTTTGAGAGACGAGAATTAAAGAAGACTGGATTAAATCAT
Organism: Chiloscyllium punctatum; assembly: GCF_047496795.1. Taxonomy (NCBI): domain Eukaryota; kingdom Metazoa; phylum Chordata; class Chondrichthyes; order Orectolobiformes; family Hemiscylliidae; genus Chiloscyllium; species Chiloscyllium punctatum. The sequence continues at coordinate 106,562,336 of NC_092745.1, read as the reverse complement.
AGATATTAATTAGATTACTTTAATATTTTAACTTTGTTCTGTTAAAACTCTATATTATCAATAAATGGTTAAGTCTTTTGTTTACACACCTGATGTCTGGTATCGATTATTCAAAAAATCAGGTAGAGGTTATTCAAAAGGTCCACCTGCAAGTTCTAATCTAAGCCACTCACAATCCAGATTTACAAATATATCACCGTTCCTTCAGCACCCCTGGGTCAAAATCCTAGAATTACCTCAGCAGGAGTGTTGTGTGTGCACTTACACCAATTTGACTGCAGTGGTTCAAGAAGGCAGCTCATCACTACCATCTCAAGAGAAATTAGGGATTGTCAATAAATGGTGGTCCAGCCGTCAATGTCCACACCCCATGATTAAATCTATTAGCTGTCAAATTCTGATAACTTCCTTGAAATTCTACAGAGAAGTTAAGTGAATAATGGCACAGGGTCACAGGATGGCACATAGACAAACTGGACAGGGTGCAGATGCATGTAATGGTTGGGTATATAGTTGGTAGGCTGACAGGATTGTAAGATAATGTGTGGATAGGTGTGTCAAGGTTACTGTCAGGTGTGGGGACTCAGAAGGGAATTGGAGGTTCAGGCATGGATCGGGGGATATCGGTTAGGAGATCAGGTTGAAGATGGGGTGTGGAGTGCACCGTTGCATTCGGCCAATGTATTTCTGCCAAACATTTACTGGATAAGAAATCTGAAACTGTCAAAAGTCTCCGGCTCTAACTCGGAGTCACAGACATTTTCAGAGGGTCTCAGGGAGCAGGGGACTTTTCAATCAAAAGTTTAAACTTCCTGAGCAGTTTCTTCATACACATCATATGTCAATTAATCAGAACATCTGCGGGGTCTTTTGGGAGTGCATCAAAGAATGGAAGATATGTGCATAAGTTCATTCATACACAAAGTTATTAAAGAATCAGAGACCTTTGCCTTCTTGGTTATCTCTTGCAAGACTTTGTCTCAACCTGCCCTCTAAATGAGCATCTTTTGATCTTTAACCTTTATGTTTTTGTCAAGGGAAACACACAAAGTTGCTCTGGCCAAGCTATGAAGTCTAAGGTATGATAGGCATTTTGAAATTTATTGGCCAGAACACTTTTTTTTTATTACATTGATAAATAAAATGGACGAAACATGGCACAGAATATGTTTTCCTTTTGAGTTCATAGAATCCTGAGAAGCCCTACAGTGTGGAAACAGGCCCTTTGCCCCAACGAGTCCACACTGACCTTCTGAAGAGTAAGCCACCTAGACCCATTCCCTGCCCTATTATCCCAGATTAATGCACTTAACCTATAGATCCCTGAGGACTTTGGACAATTTAGCATGGCCAATTCACCTGACCTGCACATCTTTGAATTGTGGGAGGAAACCCGAGCACCCAGAAGAAACCCACACAGACACGGGGAGAATGTGCAAACTCCACACAGACAATTGTCCAAGGCGGGAATTGAACAAGGTATCTTCTTGAGCTTATCCCAGGACTACTATTTGATTTTAAAAGGTACGTTTTCATCCACACTAAGTCATTTGTTAAGTGATGAAATCATGTAATAGCAATACCCTCTCCATACATATTGATAAATGGTGTACTTCGACTCACACATGAGCAGAATTAGAAGAATTCATCAACATTTTCAATAGCGATCAACCTTCCATCAAGTTAAAAGCCACAACATAGAAGGAAAGCAACACTCTCCTGGACACAACAGTATTTAAGTTAGCACAAGACTGCAGGTGTAACTCAGCAAGCAAAAGTTTCATTTTTCAAAATAAATGTTACACCTTCTGAAGGGCCACTCAACCCAAAACGTTTTCTCTTCACAGCCTGCTTTCCCTTCACAAATGCGACCAGAACTGCTGAGAATTTTCCAGCAATTTTTGTTTTTGCAACCTCAAATTGGTTAATTTCACATTTATTTATAAAGACTTCATTACCTCAGTTAACTCTGGTGTTCCTGTCTCCTAGCTAACGGAGGGTTTCTTCATTGACTGGTTTAAAACTGTTTTGTTTTAAACAGTCTCCCTCTACTTCATCCTCCTCTTGGGCTCTTTCTCTGGCAACCATTCCCCCTTGTAGACTCTTGTCCGGTCACCCACCTGGCAGTCTCCTCTTTCCCCCCACCCCTCTCACAGCCTCCTTCTTCTACCAATCCTGCTGTGGCCACTTCCTACACTCAGCAGATACCTTCTTACCCAGAACTCAGCAGATGGCACCCACCCCCCCCAGTACTCAACGAAAAGCATGACATATGCCTTGCGCATATGGACCCTGAAATAACTCTTCAGAGGCCTGTATCCCATCGCTAATCACCCTTTATTCACAAATGTGTGGTCTTTGACAATAGCACTGCCTCTCCAATAAGTCAGGCACCCCCAAGGGCCAATATCCCTTATGTCAGCCAGTGCTCCCAGCAAACACATATTCTATGATGGCCAGTTGGTTGACCTCATTATAATCACTACAGACCCCCTAATGGTTTCTGGCAAAAGTCCCAGCCCATGGCCTCACTAAAAGGCAATTCACTACCACCTCTCAGTTTCCTAAGTGCTGTCTACTCCTCCAATCAGTTTCTTTCTCATGTTTGCTGTTGATAGACTCAGTGATGAAGTCATCAGTAGCAAGCACTGGAGTGAAGCAGCCTGTTATTGGAGGAGCAGCTCCTCACCAGCTATGGCCATTCGACTTCAGGAGATGGGTTTTCTCCAGGAATGGTCACTTAATTTGAAATTTCCCAGGTGTTTTTAAAGTTTTAGGGGATATGGATTCATGCTGCTTTGTGTCTTTTTGGAGTCCTGGGAGGATATATAAACACACAACTAGCAAAACAAAAAGCTCATGAGAAGCCCTGTGCTGGTCAAATTAACAGGTTAAGATTAGAAAGAAAAGTCAACAATGACTGAAATATTGTGGTGGATCAACTAACTCCATAGAGACCAATATCCCAGCACTAAGTCACCCTTTATTTACGCATGGGAAAGTCCTTGATACTGATCCAGCTTCATCAGAGCCAGCTTTCAGAGTGAACAGAATGCCTGATGCTCCTGTTTATATCTGTCAGTGAAGGCTCCCTGATTGGACCGGATTGACAGCCTCAAACAGGGAACTTATTCTGTGAGGTCTACCTCATTACAACCAATGCGTTGGCCTTTAAGTCAGCTGATACCCTAATTATGCTGAGTGTTCAGTGAGCATCCTTTAAATGTCTCATATTATCAACCATGATGAAGTAACACAGGAGATTTACTACAGTGAACAATTGTAAATGAGATGATTTGCCTGTACTGGCCAATTGAGAGTTGGTCCATTTGCCCACACTGATTTCTGGTTCCTCCTCCCACCTCAACTCAACCCATCCGACAGAAACTGTTTCATGGATAAAAGTTGGAAGAGTTCCAGAAAGTAGAAGTCCCAAGCATTTTCTTTTGCAGTGGCAATGGAAATTCTAGACTAACTAATGATTTTACTGCTAAACTGTAGATATTTGCATGACAAAGCTCAAGTGAAGTTAATTAAACAGAAGATAAGTTCAGATAAAGGTTAATTGCTATGCAGAAGGTGTACCCCTTTCATGGATTGTGCTGCTGCAAATCACAGAACACTGTGCATAATACCAACATGAGTGTGTGATCTCATAAAAATTCCTACCCTCGATGTGCAATGCTCTTTATGGCACTTGGAACTGTAGCTTTGACTCAGAATTGGGAGCTCTGCTGAGAGCAAGGAAGGGAAAAGCCATAATAGGGGCATGAGTATGCTAGCTTAGAACTGGAAGGAGTAAAATAAATTATAAAACTTCAAAATTAGAAAGAGGAGAGGAGGAATGAGAGACAGAAATACCTGTTACTTGAAGAGGTATAAATTAATCAGGGATAGTCAGCAAGATTTTGTTTAGGAAAGTGCTTCTAATTCATCAGATATTGGACGTCATTTTAGGGAAGGGTGGGATGTGGTGATCTGTTCTCCCCTCCCATCCCAAAAGAAAAGTCAGTGCCAAACGGACTGAGGATCAACAAGGCCAGTCCATAACCATGATGGGCTCTGGGTGGTATTAAACAGGTGAAGGTTGTCCACCCCTCAGTGACAGTAACACACCCACTCTTGAGAGCTGTCAGCCAATGTGATTGGCCAGTTGCCCTACCAATTCCAGTCATACCAGAACCAAGTATTGGGAGTTGCCAGTTCCGGAGGAAGGCCCACAAAGATTGTCAATGCAGCCCAGACCCAGAGAAGCCCCAAGCTTTTTGGGCAGGGAGAAATCAGGGAGCCTGGGATTGAGGGAGTTGGGGTGCGGGTGAGGTTTTGCTAGCATGAAGTGACAAAATGGAGAGGGCCATCTAACTGTGAAGGGTGAATCTACTGCTAATGTTGAAAATGCTGTGTCAGTTGTGACGATACTATGGCTTTAAGAAATGTATTTTGTCCTGTTTTTTTTATGAAGAAAGTTTGAGACAGATGTGACGAACGGTTGCTTAAAGCCAATAAATTAAACAGCTTGTGATGCTTTGGGGTTTTCTTATAAGTTTGAACAATAAAAGTAGCTGGAATGTGTAGGGCAAGCTCCCACAGAACCAAGATTTTTAGTTTCAATTTTCTGCTGTTGCTGGTGTGAGAAACAAAGCTCACTCACTTCAATAATTTCAGTCCGAGACAAGATCTGAATCAGTAGTGTCACTTATTTTACACTTGCAAGTGGGTGTGATGTCCAGTGTCTATAAGGCAGAGGACATACACACCAAATTTAATTCATACACAACATTTATATAATTTGATTTCTTTTGTTTTACATTGCTCCTCCCCTGTTTACATCTTCCACTTCCCTAAGACCGGTCCCCATTACTCCCGTTTATCTCTTGCCTTATCCAGCCTTGTCTGTGACAAAATGCTTATTTCTGGCCTCACAAGGCTGTTTGACCTCATCCTGCTGTAGGTCATTGTTAGGCATATTCTTTCTTCATCATTATCTACCCCTTCCATCTGTGCCTTTCCCGAGGCCGTTCTGATCCCTATGACCCTTTTAATTGGGGTTTGTTCCTCTGTCTCTGTAAAAGTGGGAAACAGATGTTTATACCTACTGTTTGTACAGGCGTATCTAGCTTAACTTCATCCCCTCACAACACCTTATCCTACTTGCCCGTAATGTCTACCATTGTTTTGCAGTCACATTTCATTCTGACATACAATTTTAGCTAATACAAAAACAATTATATATTTTCTCCACATCGTTTCCATTCTTGTTGACTCAGCTCGTGGCTAAAACAATTACACACTGGTGTGAGTTCATTTTACTTTGTAAAATGGAATTGCAGAATTGCAGAAGTAACATTAATTTACCTATATCCCACACTGGGTTCTTAAAACTAAAATTGGAAGCTCTTATTCCTGTTATAACTAAGAACTAGGCTGTCCTCCTGCTGCTAGAATTGCATCCAGTACATAACACCACACATTTACCTTACAATAAGGAAAAGTGAGAGTCTAAACTATCTGCTGAAAATTTTTGAGGGGATATGGTCTGATCCATAACACACTTGAGTATGTGCATTTACATACCATAGATGTAATTTTGAACAACTCAAAAGGTTAAGGCAAGTGTACAATAGTGGTAGTCTGGCGCACTGACCTCTACACCACTGAAGCCAAACGCCAACTCGAGGACACCTCTTCCTCAACCATGACCCCACCCCCCCATCACCAAACCATCATCTCCCAGACCATACAGAACCTCATCACCTCAGGAGATCTCCCACCCACAGCTTCCAACCTCATTGTCCGGGAAACCCACACTGCCCAGTTCTACCTCCTTCCCAAGATCCACAAGCCTGACCACCCTGGCCGACCCATTGTGTCAGCATGCTCCTGCCCCACTGAACTCATCTCTACCTACCTCAACACTGTCCTATCCCCCCTAGTCCAGGAACTCCCCACATACGTTCGAGACACCACCTACACCCTCCACCTCCTCCAAGACTTCTGTTTCCCCGGCCCCAACGCCTCATCTTCACCATGGATATCCAATCCCTCGACACCTCCATCCGCCATGACCAGGGGCTCCAAGCCCTCCGTTTTTTCCTCTCCAGATGTCCCCAACAGTACCCTTCCACCGACACTCTCATTCGTTTGGCCGAAATGGTCCTCACCCTTAACAATTTCTCCTTTGAATCCTCCCACTTCCTCCAGACCAAAGGGGTAGACATGGGCACATGTATGGGCCCCAGCTATGCCTGTCTCTTTGTTGGCTACGTAGAGCAGTTGATCTTCCGTAATTACACCGGCACCACTCCCACCTCTTCCTCCACTACATTGATGACTGCATTGGCGCCACGTCGTGCTCCCGCGAGGAGGTTGAGCAATTCATCAACTTCACCAACACATTCCACCCTGACCTTAAATTTACCTGGACCATCTCTGACACCTCCCTCCCCTTCCTGGACCTCTCCATCTCCATTAATGACGACCAACTTGACACTGACATTTTTTACAAACCCACCGACTCCCACAGCTACATGGATTACACATCTTCCCACCCTACCTCTTGCAAAAATGCCATCCCGTATTCCCAATTCCTCCGCTTCCACCGTATCTGCTCCCAGTAGGACCAGTTCCACCACAGAATACACCAGATGGCCTCCTTCTTTAGAGACCACAATTTCCCTTCCCACGTGGTTAAAGATGCCCTCCAATGCATCTCGTCCACATCCTGCACCTCTGCCCTCAGACCTCACCCCTCCAACCGTAACAAGGACAGAACGCCCCTGGTGCTCACCTTCCACCCTACCAACCTTCACATAAACCAAATCATCCGCCGACATTTGCGCCACCTCCAAACAGACCCCACCACCAGGGATATATATCCCTCTCCACCCCTTTCCGCCTTCCGCAAAGACCATTCCCTCCGTGACTACCTGGTCAGGTCCACACCTCCCCTACAACCCACCCTCCCATCCTGGCACTTTCCCCTGCCACCGCAGGAACTGTAAAACCTGTGCCCACACCTCCTCTCTCACCTCTATCCAAGGTCCTAAAGGAGCCTTCCACATCCATCAAAGTTTTACTTGCACATCCCCTAATATCATTTATTGTATCCATTGCTCCCGATGCGGACTCCTCTACATTGGGAAGACTGGGTGTCTCCTAGCAGAGCGCTATAGGGAACATCTCCGGGACACCCGCACCAATCAACCACACCAACAAATGGCCCAACATTTCAACTCCCCCTCCCACTCTGCCGAGGACATGGAGGTCCTGGGCCTCCTTCACCACCGCTCCCTCACCACCAGACGCCTGGAGGAAGAACGCCTCATCTTCCGCCTCGGAACACTTTAACCCCAGGGCATCAATGTGGACTTCAACAGTTTCCTCATTTCCCCTTCCCCCACCTCACCCTAGTTCCAAACTTCCAGCTCAGCATGGTCCCCATGACTTGTCCGGACTTGTCCTACCTGCCTATCTCCTTTTCCACCTATTCACTCCACGCTCTCCTCCCTGACCTATCACCTTCATCCCCTCCCCCACTCACCCATTGTACTCTATGCTACTTTCTCCCTACCCCCACCCTCCTTTAGCTTTTCTCTCCACGCTTCAGGCTCACTGCCTTTATTCCTGATGAAGGGCTTTTGCCCGAAACGTCGATTTCGCTGCTCGTTGGATGCTGCCAGAACTGCTGTGCTCTTCCAGCATCACTAATCCAGAATCCAACTGAAAGTAGGCTCGTCTGTAGAAGGGAATAGCAGTTTATACATAAACTGTACTGGATATTGCACATCAACCCTTGTAGAAGACAAACTTTCACCTGCTCTTCTTTTGACAGTTCCTACATTAATATGTAGCCTCCCCATCTCCATCTCCCTGCCTTTTAACCAGAGTTGATTTTAACCTTACTGCGAAGCCTCTTCCAAGGAAAGCCTACCTTGAAGAAGTTCTCCTGCTCTCTCCACAAGGATCTCAGTGAGTCTCTCTCACACTGTACCCCACGGGTCATCCCCTCTGCCCTGAAGCTCTTCAGCCACGTCCTGAAGCAGACTCGCTACCACAGCCCTATTTCCTTCCTCAGTGCCTGCCTATAGAACTGTCGGATCCCACATGGACTCTGGACCATATTCAGACCACACAGTTTGGACCTGAACAGGAAACCCAGTACACACTACAAATCCAAAACCTTCAGCAACAATTCTCTTTCAGGATCTTCCGCTCCATTCTAGCAGCAATGCACCGCCACCTACTCTACCTGCAGTCAGCCCTGCCTCAGCTCGGGGCCACACTCTCACAGGCCTGCAACGCGCTCCTGATGAAGGGCTTCTGCTCCTCGGATGCTGCCTGACCTGCTGTGCTTTTCCAGCACCGCTCTCGCCACTGCATTTTAACCAGTAGAGTTCAACAAATGACCTTCTGGCTTCAACCAGCTCCTCTTGGCAACTGTGTTATGACATGCACAGCATAATTATTTGGATTTAATAGCTTGTTAACAAGGTAAATTGGTGTTGTCCATATGTCATATGATGGGCCCAGGTTGGGTGTGGGCAAGTAGATGGTGCGCGAGACACCCATCATTCTTCACATGTCCTCACCCTGTAAAATGTTTGATGGTGGTTGATCATAAACTCCAGCCCATGGATATACCAGCCAAGAACAACTGGACTCCATCTTTTGATGACTCATAGTAGTTTCATACTTTGAGGAAAGAACATGTCATTCCGTGAAGAGGTATCAATGCAAGATGGTGACAGATATTAATTCTCTTTTCAAATTTCACCTGTCAGAAAAACAAATGCCAAGATACCAGAATAATTCAGTCAAGTGAGATTTTCCAACTAATCGTAACCTTAATTGATTTATTTAATAAAGATTATTCCAATAAAGCGAGGGCTGGCATTACAAAGAGCATGTGGAGAAGTAATACCTAGTGTAAATGTCAGGTGAAAACAACTCAATTCAGCTGTGAAAGTGTAAAGGCAATGTTCAGTTGTGAATGTTCTATCTCCTAAAATCATGTTGTTACCCATTACTTTACTTTTATCCATTTTCCAATTTTTCATCTCATTTCCTTAAATAATTTAGCTAAACATTCTACTTTTTTGAATTCTCTCTCCCTCTTGAATTCAGTCCTTTGATGCATCCTATTTGTGTATTCTCTCCAGTGTGTATTATTTTTAAAACCAGTAATTTTTATGTCTAACCTCTTAGCTTGACAACAGTAGGGAAATAATTGCCATTAATTGGGTCAATCAATTGTATTTTGATTGTCCATCTTCTATGAACATAAGAAACATAAAAAGGAAACATAAATAGACCAGATTCCTTGAGATTGAACCACTATTCAATAAAATTATGCTTATCTTTTACTGCCTTTCACTTTGCTGCCTGTACCTGTCATATTTTTAAATTTCCTTTAATTTCAAAACTTTTCATTCTTAGTCTTGCATATACTCAATGACTGACTATTGTTAGTTAACATTATTTAATTGCTTTGAATCATGGAACTGTTCTTTTCTGTTGTTTCATATCAATGAACATAAACTGAATGTGGCAGAATCCTGTATTCTAAATTAGTCCATTATGGTGGAACGGACCCCTGAAAAAGAAATGTGCAGCATATTTCTCAAATGGCAAGATGTTGGAAAGAATATGTAGACAAAAGGACTTGGGCATCCTTGTTAATAAGCCACTGAAGGTGAACGTGCAAGTGTAGCAAGCTATTAGGATGGCCAATGGAACTGTAGCCTTTATTGCAGAGCATTTGAGTACAGGAGTAATAGAGTCTTGCTTCAATTGTATAGGAGCTTAGTTAAATGGAGTGGTCTGTGCAGTTTTGGTCTCCTTATTTAAGAAAAGATACTTTTTCCAGAGAGGGAGTGCAACAGAAGTTCACCAGACTTGTTCCTAGGATGGTAGCACTGTCCTATGAAGAGAGATTGGGCAAACTGCACCTGTGTTCTCTAGGATTTCAAAGAATGAGAGGTGATCCCCTCATTGAAATTTACAAAGCGCTGAAAGGAATAGACAAGGTGGATGCAGGTATGATGTTCCCCTTGTCTGGAGAGTCTAGAACCAAGGGGTTACCATTTTTTTTAAAAAAGATGCATGCCACTTGGGTCAGAGATGCAGTGAAAATGTTTTTACTCACAGAGTAGTGAACCTTTGGAATGCTCTACCACTGAGGGTTATGGAAGCTCAGTCTTTGATTATATTTAAGATAGAAATTAATAGATTTCTGGTTACTGTAGCATTATGACAGTGTTATGGGGTGGATAAAAGATATGATCAAACAGTCATGATTACATTGAATAGCAGGGCTGACTCACCAACTCTTGTACCTAAATTCCTATGTCTCCTAGTCGCAGAAAACTCCCCTGAGTCAATCAAAGGGCAGAAAGAATTGATGCAGATTCCTAACCAACTGAGGGCAGGAGTCATAGTGTCATACAATTCAGAAACAAACCTTTCAGTCTGACACATTTACACCAACCAGCCATTCCAAGCTGACCTAATCCCATTTGCCAGCATTTCGGCCCATATCCCTTGAAACACTTCCTTTTTATAGACTCATTCCGATGCCTTTTAAATGTTGTAACTGAACGTACTTTCGCCAGTTCCTCTGGCAGCTTGTCTCATACACACATCATCCTCTGCATGAACAAGTTTCTCCTCAGATCCCTTTTAAATCTTTCCTCTCTCACCTTAAACCTATGCCCTCTAGCTTTAGACTCCCCCATCCTATCCATGTCACTCATGATTTTATAAATGTCCATAAGGTCACCCCTCAGCCTCTGACAGGCCAGGGAAAAAAGCCCCAGATTGGATGGATATTTTGGTAGGCATGGATTAATTTGGGCCAAATGGCCTGTCTCTGCGCTTGAGAACTCTATGGTTCTCTGACTCTATTCAGCCTCTACTGATAACTGAAACCCTCCAGTTCTGGCAAAGTCATTATAAATGTTTTCTGCACCCTCGTGACTTTAACAATATCCTTCCTACAGAAGGGTGGCCAGAATTGCATGCAGCCTTCTAAAAGTGGCCTCACCAATGTTCATTATATCCACAAAATGATGTTCCGACTCCTGTACTCAACATTCTGACCAATGAAAGCAAGTCTCCTCAACATCTTCTTCACCACCCTGTCTACCTGTTACTCCACTTTCAAGGAACTATGAACCTGCACCATAGGTCTCTTTGTTCTGCAACTGTCTCCCTATCATTAACTGTATAAATCTTGATCTACCTTAACAAAATGCAACACCTCACATTGTCTAAATTGAACTCCATCTGTCACTCCTTGGCAGATTGGTCCATCTGATCAAGGTCCTGTTGTAAACTGAGATAATCTTCTTCACTATCCACTACATCACCTTTTTTCATGTAATCTGTACACTTGCTAACCATGTCTCCTACATTGACATGCAAATCATTTATGTAAATGATGAAAAGCAGTGGACCCAGCACCAATCCCTTTGTCATACTGCTGGTCATAGGCCTGTTGTCCGAAAAGCGTCCTCCAGCACCACCCTCTGTCTCCAACCTTCAAGCCAATTTTGTATCCAGTTGGATCCCTTCCCCTGGACCCCATGTGATGTCATCTTACTCACCAGTCTACCACATCGAATCTTGTCAAATACTTTGTTGAAGTCTATATAGTCAACGTCTACCACTCTACTTTGAGTAATCTTCTTCGACACCTCATCCATTAACCCTTAGTGCACTGTAATTTGTGGTGGCTCAGGGATTAATGGGGCTCATGTGGCTGCCAAGTGATCCCCTTGAGGTTGCTGGCAATCTTCCGGAAGGAAAAGTGGATAGGGTTTGGGGTCCCTTATAGCCAGGCACTCTGTGGCAAAAAGAACCAGAATCTATGATTAAAGATAGTCAATTTGCTTTTGGCATTTGTCAGTTGCAGACCAGTTGGTCCTACATACTCATGTAAGCATTTTAGTGGATTGTAAAACTGAGTTGGGTCCTGCTGAGACCCTGAAACGTCAGCAATTTTGATCTCACCCACACACAAGCACCCACTTATAGTGACAGGTTAACATTTTTTCACCTATTTCACCTATGTAACCCCCATCAACCATCTCTTCCCCACAGTTCACCTTTTTACTTTGGCTGGATCTAATTCAATGGCACACTATCGTAATTAAACACATTGTCTGTTGCTATGACACTCAAATAATCTTTACCAAAACACTATCTAATTCCGTGACATTGACTTGTCTCTTCAGGTTTATAGCAATCCTCAAACCTGAACAGTAGCCTACTCCGCCTCTCCAAGCAGTTTAGTTTTAGACACTAGCTACATTCAGTTTATCAGGACTCTGACAGTCGGCACAATTTAACTGGAACCTGCTCTCCCCCTTTCCCCACCATTGTTACCATTGTGCCATGAATTGGAACTCCTGTTTCCCACACTGCACCTTGAGGCACACATTCAACTTTCTGAGCTGTTTACTTTAACTTGCACTTGCCTCATTTTGTAATTAAAATTATTTAGGCTACAGTTCTTCAAGCTTCTTCATTACTAGTCCTACCTTTGTCTTTGGTTTCGATATTAGATTAGATTACTTACAGTGTGGAAACAGGCCCTTCGGCCCAACAAGTCCACACTGCCCCGCCGAAGCGCAACCTACCCATACCCCTACATCTACCCCTTACCTAACACTACGGGCAATTTAGCATGGCCAATTCACCTGACCTGCACATCTTTGGACTGTGGGAGGAAACCGGAGTACCCGGAGGAAACCCACGCAGACACGGGGAGAACGTGCAAACTCCACACAGTCAGTCGCCTGAGGCGGGAATTGAACCCGGGTCTCTGGCGCTGTGAGGCAGCAGTGCTAGCCACTATGCCACCGTGCCGCCCAATGATATGGATCATGGCAGCTGAAATGATTGCTTAGACCTAAACTCTTGTCATAACAGCTACAAGGAGATATTTTACTTCTGACAGCCAGAAGGCAACACAACTTCAGAACTCCCAGTCATGAAAGCAAAGAACTGCATTTTTCCTCTAATGACTTAAATCTACAGTGAGTAAGAAAGGAAAGACAAGGATTTATCTAGTAACTTTCAAGATGACTCAAAATGCTCTCCAGGCAATTAAGTTCTTTCGAAGAATAGTCAAGGTTGGAATTTGGAATCACTGCAAACAAACTTTACAGAGTAAGTTCCCGCAATAATACTATGTTAACAAGCCATTTTGCTGATGATGGTTGAGGCATACATGTTGGTCAGGTCAGTGGAGAACTCCCCCGTTCTTTTTCAAAAGTACCATTTTGAGCATTTTGAGACAGTAGTTAAGCGGGGACTATTATCTCATCTGGAAGATGATGTCTTCAACAATGCCACAAGTTTCTCAGTGTTGCACTGAGGTGCCATGAAAGTATCATACTGTTTGAAGTTTCAGAGGAATCTAACACTCAAGTGCTGCCACAAGACAGAACTGAATTTAATGATATGTAACTACTGCAACTCAATTATGCTCCAATTTCCAGATTGTCCTCCACATCAGACTGACTGGCGAACCATCTGATCAAAGATAAGCTATTCCCTTGGATCCCCATTTTAATATACATTTTTTAAGGAATCCTGCACTGGTTTCATCAATTAACATCTCCCTTTGAAATATCACACCATCATTCTACCTCATTTCTTGGCAATTAGATTTGCCAATAATTAGCACTTTCTCTTCTCCAAAGCTTAACTTATTTGCTCGAATGGTTCTATATCACGCTTTTTCTGATAGATTTCAAATTCTTAATTATGAATCTCTCTCCTCTTGTGTCATGAGTTTTTTTCACCAAAAAGAACCTAGTCCTTTTATCTGAAGATAAAACACCTCTTTTGAGAATTGACTGATCCACTGTCGTTAGCAATGCTGCCCCTCCCTTAATTTACTTTCTTATCATTTCTAAGCCTATTATTGAAAACTCATGTTTCTCTGTTAAGCTGAATTCTAGTTCCACACATAAGGTACAGGAGACTGCCAGTCATCTCAGGAAACACAGTTCAAACCAAGGCAAGACTAATGCTGTCTTTTTTTGTTTTTGAGATGGATCATTTTGATTTCACACAGTAGTCTACCTGGTTGAGAACTGAGAAATTCACCTGAGGCTGAAGGATCAGAGTGACACAACAGGATGAGAGAAACTAAATGACATAAGAAGCAAACCGATCCAATTAAAACAAGCAGAAAAGGAGCTTTGAGTTCGTGAGTGACATCTCAAGAAAGGACAATATTACAGATGCAACAAAATAAGTGAACTGCACTGACATAATAAAGCAAGAGACGCAATGAGATAACAATGTCGTTCTTACACAATTAAGTATGGAAGTTCTAATAGAAGAGGATAAAAGAGTCACAGTGTTGAGATGATTAAAGAGATTCTGAATGAGCCTGAAACTAGTCAAGCTGAAAAAAATCACGCACTTAAGATTTGTTAGGTTCAATGAAAAGGTGCAGTTTTAAAATTTTCCTATTTGCATACATTTTTCAAAGTCGACAATTTATTTAATAATTTATTAGAATAATTTTGTCTGCAGGGAAGCTAACTTGCAATTTCTTTACATTTGTTGTCATTTTTCAATTTCATAATTCATGAGACCTTATAAAATTATCTGTTTATTTCCATTAAAACCTTCTTGATGTGTTCATTTTATTTAATCGGTGTCTCTGGTTTGGCCAACAGTTATTTGCCCATTCTTAATTGCCCTTGAGAACATAGTGCCAAACTGCCTTAATAATGCCATAGGAAATAGGAACAGGACTAGGCCATTCCATCCTTCAAATCTGCTCCACCATTCAGCATGGTTGATCCAACATTCCTCAAGTCTACTTTTCCTCAGAACCCTTGATTGTCCTCCTGATCTACCTCAGCCTTAAATATATACATGGGTTCCACAGCTTTCTGTGCCCAAGAGTTCCAAAAATTCATAACCTTCTGACAGAAGAAATTCCTCCCCATCTCAGTCTGAAATTGGTGGTCCTATACCTTGAGACTTTTCCCTCTGATCCTAGTCTCTCCCATGAGAGGAAACATCCTCTAAGCATCTACCCTGTCAAGCCCCTTAAGAATCAAATATGTTTCAATGAGATAGAACATAGGAACATAAGAACTAGGAGCAGGAGTAGGCCACCTGGCCCTTTGAGCTTGCTCTGCCATTCAATAAGATCATGGCTGACCTTTTCATGGCCTCAGCTCCACTTGCCCACCCTCTCACCATAACCCTTAATTTCTTTACTCTTCAGAACATTATCAATCCTAGCTTTAAAAGCATTTACTGAGGATGCCTCAACCACTCCCTTGGACAGGGAATTCCATAGATTCACAACTCCCTGGGTGAAGAAGTTCCTTCTCAATTCAATCCGAAATCTGCTCCCCCTAACTTTGAGGCCATGCCCTCTTGTCCTAGTTTCACCCACCAGTGGAAACATCCCCTCTACTTTTATCTTATCGTTTCCCTTCATAATTTTATATGTTTAAATAAGATCCCATCCTCATTCTTTTAAATTCCAATGAATATAATCCCAGTCTACTCAGTCTCTCCTCATAAGCAAACCCCCCTCAACTCCGGAATCAACCTAGTGAACCTCCTTGGCACTTCCTCCAGTGTCAGTATATCCTTTCTCAAGTAAAGAGACCAAAACTGCATGCAGTTCTCCAGGTGTGGCCTCACCAGCACCTTCTACATCTGCAACATAACCTCCCTGCTTTTAAACTCAACCCCTTTAGCAATGAAGGACAAAATTCCATTAGCCTTCCTAATTACCTGTTGCACCTGCAGACCAACCTTCTGTGATTCATGCACAAGGATCATCTCATTCTTCTAAACTCCAGTAAGTAGAGTCCCAACCTGTCTAGCCTATGCTCATAAAATGATCCCTCCATATCAGGTATCATCTTAGTGAGCTTTCTCTGAACTATTGCCAATGAAATAATATATTTCCTTAAATAAGGAATCTGAACTAGCATCTGGATGAGCTCCTAAAATGTCAAGGAGATGTAGGCAATGGACCCAACTGCAGGTAAATGGGATTAGTGTAGTTTGGTATTTGTTGGGTCGGCATAAACCTGTGGGCCAAAAGGCCTGTATCTAACTGTATTATTGCATGAGTCTAAGGAGATCAAAACTGCTCACAGCTCTCCAGTTGTGATCTCACCAGTACCTTGTACAGCCCCTGTGAGACTTCCCTACTCTTATACCCCAACTAAGGGCTTACTGTGTTTCATGCACAAGTACCTCCAAGTCCCTATGTGTTGCAGCTTTCTGCAGTTTTTCTCCATTTAAATACTATTCTGTTCTTTTATTCTCCCTTCCAAAATGATCAATTTCACATTTTCCCACTTTATATTCCATTTGCCAACTTATTGCCCACTTACTTGTTTAACTGATGCAGTCTTCGAGGAGAAAGTGAGGACTGCAGATGCTGGAGGAAAGTGTGTCCAGCCGGCTAAGATAAAAGGTAGGGAGGAGGGACTTGGGGGAGGGGCATTGGAAATGTGATAGGTGGAAGGAGGTCAAGTGGGGGTGGGGGCGGAGAGGTCAGGAAGAAGATTGCAGGTTAGGAAGGTGGTGCTGAATTTGAGGGAAAGAGTGTCCAGCAGGCTAAGATAAAAGGTAGGGAGTCTGATGCAGTCCTCAGGGTGTATGGATGCCCACTGTGCAGTCAGGAATGGAATTCCAGGATTTTGACTCAGAAACAGTAAATGAATGATGACATAGTACCAAGTTAAGAAGGTGTATAACTTGCAGAAGGAGGTGTTCCACATATCCACTGCCTTTTTCTTCTCGGTGGTAGAGGTCACAGGTTGGGAAGGTACTCTCATAGGAGTCTTGTTGAGTTATTGCTGTGCAATTTGTAGGTCTATACACTGTCACTGTTGTGAGTCATCAGTGAAGGGAGTGAATGTTGAATATGGTGGAAAGGGTACGAGTCATGTGAATTGTTTTATCCTGGATAATGTCAAGTTTCTTGACTGTTGTTAAGCTGCTCTCATCCACACAAGTGAAAAGTATTCCATCACACTCTTTACATGTGTATTGTAAACATTGGGTGGACACTGTGGAGATAGCAAATGAATTATTCACTCCAGGATTTCTAGTCTCTGATCAGCTCTTGTAAACATAGTATTTATGAGCTGGTCCAGTTTAGTTTCTGATCCATAGTAACCCTCAGGAGTTGATAATTGGGGAATCATTAAAGGTAATGCCATTGAATGTAAATATGTGATAGTTAGATTCTCTCTTGTTTGAATGGTCATTGCATGGCATTTTTGTGGCATGAATGGTACTTTCCATTCTTCAGACAAATTCCCATCCATACACACCATGCCCAGTAGTTAGGGTCTTCAGTTCTTTATAACGTGTTCCCATTTTGTCCATTGATCGATCTCTATCTCATTACATTCCTCATTAGAATGCAATTCATGAACGCAAGCTCTCTGTTTCTAATTTTTAGATAAAATGGAGCCAATTTGAATGTTAAATTCAGACTTTTTTTGGGTATGTCAATGAGGTCCAACTCAGAGTTACCCATAAATGCTTCCCTTATCTTGCAATGAAATGCTTTGTGGTGCTATTTGGGCCTTTATATCTTGTCTATAACTGAGGCATTGTTGTTTCATTATGTTATTGGCAGATATTGCTTTATTGTTCCATTGCAGCTCTCACAATTTGATTTGTCACTTGAAATTTCTTGCTTTCATACTTTGCTCAATATTTGAACAGTCTCAATCAGTTCCTATTTGACATCAGTCACAGCATAAACCAGATACAATTTTACAGAATAAAATGGAAAACAACAAAATTCATGAGGTACGTTTTCTTCTGACAATAAGGTTCATGCACATCGTTTGAATCAAATGGAAGGAGCTTTTATAGTCCCTGTGAATTTCACACATGAGCGACTTGCACAAAGTATGGAGCTAACATTGCCAAATTATCGAAGTAGGCTAATTAAAAGAATTTACCTGCAGTATCAGGTAAATTTTCAATAAGCACAGGATGTGTGTGCTATGGAAGAGGAATAAGGAAAATAGTAACATCTGTAAAGTTGTTTTATTTTTCATAACGATTGCTTGTCAATTTTCTCACAGCTACAGATACTATACAATGTTGCCAATGATCAGCAGCATTTTACATTCATATAGCTCCTTTAATTTGGTAATCGTGTGAAGGCACTTCACAAACAAGCATGACCAAACTGAATTTGACATGAACCACATAAGGAGTATTAGGCCAATAAAGAACAGCCTGTTCAAAAGAAAACTTAAAGAGTATCTTAAAGAAAACAGAGGCTTAGAAAAGCAGAGGTAATTCCATAATCATCAATGATAGGATAACTAGAATGTGGAATGCTTAAGCTACACATGCAAGGGCACATAAATCATAAAAGGACTGCAAGAGATTACAAAAATGAGGGAAGGAAAGTCCACAGAGGGATTTGAAACAAGGCTAAGAAACAATGCTATCACGTCATTGCTCCAATGGGTAAGTCAGCAAATAAGAAGTTGGGGGGAGGGGGGGTGGTGGGGGGGGGCTGCTGATTGAAAAATGACACAGCTATCAGTTTGATAAATAATAATTGTGTTTTGGGAGAAGTGATGAGTTGTGTACCCATATTTCAGGCAGAGGAGAATTTTCCTTCTGAGAGACGGTAGCACAAATTGTGAACGCTGCCTGTCAGGGAAGCAGCTGAGTAAGGCATGGACTGAGGAAAAGTGCCACAGTAATGTGGGCTATAGTTTAGGAACACAAGGAAACTTATGTTTACAACAAAAACTGTGACCCCAATATCAACAATATACTGTGATGAGCTTGGTTTTTCCCTTTTCAACTGGATGTCTACCCTGATACTCAGTTGGAATACTACTGACACCATGAAAACCCACAAATAAAGGCTAAAAATCACACAACACCAGGTTACAGTACAATAGGTTTAAATGGAAGCACTAGCTTTCGGAGCGCCGCTCCTTCACCAGGTGCTCTGAAAGCTAGTGCTTCCAATTAAACCTGTTGGACTATAACCTGGCGTTGTGTGATTTTTAACTTTGTACAACCCAGTCCAACACCGGCATCTCCAATTCATGACCACAATTTGAAAGCACTGTCGTTGCACTTTCACCTGCATTGTGATGTTCCTGCTTTCATGCACTATTCATATATATCTTGAGCTGGCATCAGGGGCTTGATATGTGTTACCACTTCCAGGAAATAAAAAAAAACTTGAATTTATTTCATTATTTATCAGATTTTCAATAAATGCAGAAAAATAATTCATTCAAATGGAATGACACTGAGTCACAGTTACCATTGTTTTAAAGACAAACTCAGGCAACATGTCTCATAAAATAAATTACATGATAGGGCGGTTAATCTTTTGCTGCTGGCATTGGTCGTACAAGGAATATTTATCAGTACATCGTTCCTCATATGGTGCTAGCAAAGCATCTTCAATACTTACTTGAATGGGCAGATAGCTATACAGCAGACCATAAACACATGAGAAGGTGACACCTTGAAAATATTCAGCATACCTCCTGTAATGCACTTTAGTGCCAGGCTAGGTTGATGTCATAAATCTTTGAAAAGGGCTTGAACTTTCTGACCTGGCAGGGGGTAAGTCACTGCAAACCAAGCCAAGGTGGAATATTTCTCTATCATGGCATCTAATTGAACTTTGAATGACTCCAAAGTCTTTATTGGAGATAATTCTATTTTGGATGTTATTACATTATATATTTGAAGAAGATTCTCACAGCCTGTGTGCTATGGTTGTAGCAGGAGGAATGCCTCACCAGTTATACCATTCATGTAAAAATGTTGATTCAATCAGTCAAATGGCTAATCAACCCCCTTTTTGGATTAGCACCCAGAATAAAAGAGACTTCCAGCAGGCTTCTTGTAATGAACTCAAATAATTTTTAAACAAGTGGCCAATATTGGTTACTGTCTACACTATAATCCAGAATTTCATCCCAAACACAGGCACAGTCACATAGCACAAAAGACAATAGTCTCTGCACAGATAATTTGTTTAAAAAATTATCAAAAGATAAAACAGCCCCATTGGTCAAGAGTTTGAAACAAAGCATAGAATTTGGTGACTCCTCATGGTGAACCAGGTTTCTTGTCAATAAAATCAAATTACTGACAGCTGTGGACTGACAGAAGAATTTTGGTTCAGATTGAATTCCATCTGGAGTCAATTCTTTAGAAATTGATCAGAGTTCAGCTTTTTATGGTTTATGAAGTAGTCAGAATACTGATGTTTAGAAACTTCATTAGGTTCCCAAAAACGTCCACTGAGAGAAAAGACAGACATGTAACTCCTGAGGTTTCCTAACCACCTAGGTCTGTGATAACAGAAATCACATTCATAAAGAGTAGTTGACAGGGTCCTCAGCTGGGTCCAACCCATCTCCCACAATTTAGCCCTCACTCCCTCTCTTCCCTCCCACAACAGTGATTGGGTTCCCTCTTGCCCTCACCTACCAACCCGCCAGCATCTACATCTAGAGGGTCATTTGCCACCTTTTTCTCCACCTCCAAAGGGATGCCACCATAGAGATATATTCCCTTACCCTCCCTTGGCAGCCTTCTGCAATGACTATTCCCTCCAGAACACCCTGGTCCACTCCTCCTTCATACCCAACACCCCCCACAGCCCCATGGCACCTTACACAGCATCCCTAGAAGGTGTAATACCTGCCCATTTACTTCCTCCCTTCTCAGTATCCAAGGGCCCAAACACAGCTTAGAGGTGAGGCAGTGTTTTACCTGCATTTCACTCAACCTAGTCTATTGCATTCATTGTTTATGATGTGGTCTCCTCTACATTGGAGAAACAGAGCATAAACTGAGTGATCACTTTGTGTATGTGTCTGCAAAAAAAGACTCTGAGCTTCCAGTTGCATGCCACTTGAACATGCCACCTTGTTCTTTGGCCAACATCTCTGTTTCATGTTTGCAGTGCTACAGCGAAGCTCAGTGCAAGCTGGAAGAACAGCACCTCATTGCCCGCTTGGGAACTTTCCAACCTTCTGGATACAAAATCAAGCTCAACCATTTTAGGGCTTGACACACCTTCTACCATGTCCTTACACACAACCCATTATTAGCCATTACTAGCTCCCATTGGGAACAATTCATTCTCTTAGGCTTATCATTATCCACTCCCTCTGTGTGCAACTGCTCTCTTCTCTCCTTGAACTCTATTTCCACCCATGTTTACTCCTTACCCCCTCACACCACCCTATCTTCTGCATAAAAAAAGTTTTCCCAGCTACCATCAGTCCTGAGGAAGGGTCACTGGACCTGAAACGCTAACTCAGATTTCTCCCCTCAGATGCTGCTGAGCTTTTCCAGCAATTTCTGTCTTTGTTTCTACGAAATATTTCTGAGCAACCCCCATTGAATTTTCAAAGGTGGGTTTTTCACCAATTATGGGCAAGAAAATTCATACTTTACCTCCCTAAAAGCTTTGTATGCCTTTTCTCCAAAGTCACTTGTCTTTCTGTAAATAGGCTAAACACATTAAATTGTTGGCGCAATTTTCCAAGAAAACAAATGGTAAAATATGCTCATTCCTGATGAAGGGCTTTTGCCCAAAATGTCGATTTTCCTGCTCCTTGGATGCTGCCTGACCTGCTGTGCTTTTTCAGCACTACACTTTCGACTCTAATTTCCAACATCTGCAGTCCTCACTTTCATCCATTTTTCAATCTTTGTCTTCCAGTTTTTTACATCGACTTTATACATAAATATATATCCTCAACATGTGCGTATGGTGTGCATGTATGTGTACCTGTATACACCAGTTAATTAGCATGAATTTTATTAACTCTACTTTTCACTAACATTGTAGCAATAAGCTCGGATTTTGAAATTATTCAATTTGTCCTTATTGATTCTGTATACTTGAATGGGATTTCCCTATAATTGTTGCAATTTTTATAAAAGTTCCCCGATCTTTCTTGATAGCTTATCGAATTTGCCTTTGAGATCAGTCTTGGTGGCCGTTCCATAGCACTTTTTTTTGTGGTTATTAGTTTACCCAGAAACGTTTTGTACAAAATATTATCAAATGCTTTTTAAAATTTTATCTATTTCTCTTTGAATAGCACTATCCGCTGTACTTAGAACTTCTCAAAAGAGTCAATAAATTTTGTCAGCCAGCCTTTCTAAAGTTATATAGACTGCTTCTTATTAAGATATTGCTGAAAATATATTCTTCTTCCCAGCCTTTGGATTAATGGACATGCACATATCTGAGCTACTTTTGCCATTGATTTTAGATATATCGAGCTTGCCTGGGTATCGTTAACAGGGCTCAGCAATTCTTTGAGTACGCACACCACATATTTCTTCGAAGGTTACTTCAGCATCTGTGGAACATGCCATTGGGCCCTGGAGATTGGTTAAACTTGAGTTCTGCTAACCAGTCGATCACACTGATTTCAAAATCTTCCGGGACATAGAGTATACTGTTGAAATTGGCCAGCAAGCTTATTTTATCTTCTCTTGTGAAGGCTTGTAGTAATTATTCTTGTCATATTTCAACTATTTTATCATTGAACTTCGCTGCCATTCTTATTCTTTTGCAGTACAAGCCTTCTCTCCAATTGTTAGTTTACTGTTATGATAGTAAAAGAGTTGTACAATGTATCAAGTTTAACAACTTTAGCTACACTCATCTCCTGGGTCCTCTTTGCATTTAATCTCCCTTTATTACATTTTAGCAATTCCACTACTTCCCCAGAGTATTCTATTTCTTGTTGCCATATGGATTTTATATGGTTTGTAATTTTTTTTATTCTTAACAGTCAATTTTTCATACATCTTGTTTAGCTTTCATTTACTTTCCTTGGGGGTATATTTATTTGCCATTCTCAATTATTCTTTCAAAATCTTTAAAACTTTTCCTCAAATGAGATAACTCACAGAAATATTACTCAACCAAGTTGTTATAATTTTGCATTATAATGATGCTATCAAAACCAGTTGTCTGGTCTCCAGTGGTGATGATTACCCAATAATCTTAGGCATATGCATATTGTGGTCAAAATGATTGTTTTCTGAATGCTAATCTAATCACTTGAACAACTTAGCTATGAACAGACATTATTTCCAAGTTATTATCTGTATTTCTGGATCAAAATCATTTACCTTGAATGGATTTCGCCAGGATGGTATTGGAGGCCAAGGATACCGCAACGAGTAACTCACCAACTGACTCCCCAAAGCATATCCGTCATCTACAACGGACGGAATACTTCTCATTTGCATGGATGGGTGCAGCTCCAAAAGCACTCAAGAACTTTAACACCATCCAGGATAAAGCAGCCTACTTGATTGGCACCACATCCACAAACAATCATTCCTTCCACCACCAATGCTCAGTAGCAGTAGTGTGTAATATCTACAAGATGCACTGCAGAAATTTACCAAAGATCATTGATTAGATTACTTACAGTGTGGAAACAGGCCCTTCGGCCCAACAAGTCCACACCGACCCGCCGAAGCATAAACCACCCATTCCTGTACATTTACCCCTTTACCTAACACTACGGGCAATTTAGCATGGCCAATTCACCTAAGGTGCACATCTTTGGACTGTGGGAGGAAACCGGAGCATCCGGAGGAAACCCACGCAGACACGGGGAGAACGTGCAAACTCCACACAGTCAGTCGCCTGAGTCAGGAATTGAACCCGGGTCTCTGGCGCTATGATGCAGCAGTGCTAACCACTGTGCTACCGTGCCGCCCGATCCTTCGATAGCACCTTCCAAATGCATGACCACTTCCAGCTAGAAGACCAAGGGCAGCAGATACATGGGAACATCACCTCTTTAAAGTTCTCCTCCAAGCTATCCACCATCCTGACTTGGAAATATATCACAGTTTCTTCACTGTCACTGGGTCAAAATCCTAGAATTGCTTCCCTCAGAGCTTTGTGGGTCAACCCACAGCAGGTGGATTGCAGCAGTTCAAGCAGATAGCCCACCACCAGTTTCTCAAGGGTAACTAAGGATAGGTAATAAATGCTAGCCAGCCAGTGATACCCACAAATGAATTTTATATTTGGGTAGTATCTGCGTCTGATAAGGAAGGGCTTGAAAGTGAGGTAGATTGGTCAGTCGGAAACCCCCTGCAACTGTGATAATGATCAGCAGTCTCTGGACTATTTTGCTGCTCTCTAAGACTGCTGAAAAAGATTTTAAGCTCTATGTTTTTTTCTCCTGCATCTAAAGGAAGGTGTCAGCCTTGGCTCAGTGGAATCAAGAGTCTGAGTTAGAAGCTTTCGTATACAAGACACTACTCAGCACCTCGAATACATAATCAGAGCCAAGACCCCAATGCAATGTCGAGGGAGCATTGCAATCAGAGGTGCCATCATTTTGATTAGAAGTTGAAGCATGCCCCCTCATGTGGGTATAAAAGAGAAAAGTTAAAAATAATTGAAGAGGACAAACTTACAATCTTCACTTACAATCTTCACTAAAAATTGTAGTGAAGGATATAATCACGCTAAAAATAAATTAGTTTCTCAAGCCTATTGTATTCTGAGATGTATGCAAGGAAATTGTATCTGCTTCAATCATGTTCTTCCAAAACCTTCTAGTTTCAGGAATTATCCATTTGCACTGGAAAATTACCAATCTCACATTTTACTGAAAAGAAATGTGTGAGAGAAATTAAAACATTATAGATCTATTGACTAATGTCTGTTGAGGGAAAGTTACTAGAATCTATTATTTGTGACAATGAGACATTAGCATGCTGACAAATATGAGGTAAATAAAAAGTGCCAACATGGATTTGTTATACATAAATCATGTCAAACAATCTCAATTGATATTTTTGTAGAGGAAACTAACATAGCAGTTAAGAGATTGTCATTGGATAGGAATGAAATAAACTTCCAGAAGACATTCAATAAAGTTCCCCATAGAAGACTTAGTGCAAAGGTAAAATAATACTTCTGTTTTCAAACTTGTCCATAATGTTACCCCCATTATCTCTCTAATCTTTTCTAGTGTTACCACTTTCCAAATGACTATGCTTCTCAATTTTTGGCCTCTTGCCCACCTTTGGCACCGACATCTTTAACTATATGGGCCATAAATTTTGAAATTCCTTCAGTAAATACCTCTGCCTCTTTACCTCTCTCTCTCTTCCCTTTATAGCATGTCCCTTAAAGCCAAACATTTATTAACTCCATATGTTATCTCCATATGTGGCTCAGTATCAAATAGCGATTGATAGACCTCCCATAAAGCGCTGTGCAGTGCTTTATTACATTAGGTAAATGCAGAATTGTATGAACAGAAGCTATTGTTTTTGTTGTTGTTACAAATATTAGAGACAACTTCTTGATATGCAAAGAGAACTACTTCTGAGGCAGGTGACAAAAAGTGGGGATCTAGATATGTATTCCAATTGATAAAATTTTATTAATAATGTTCCTTTGGAGGGCTTAGCTTTGTACTTCATTTATCAATTAGTTAGGTGAAACAATAGAGAATTGGTTACCTTAAAGAATTAGGTTAGATAAACAGTAAAGCAGATAGAGACAAAACTCTATAAAGGTACTTTGAAGATTAAGTGAATGGAAAAAAATATCTGTGGCAACTGGAGTTCAACATGGAAAAGTGTCCGGTCATCTGCGTTGGACCTAAGAATGATGTTCTAAATGGGAACAACTTTGGAGCTATCGGGTAGAGAGACTAAGAGGCCCATGTATAGAAATTACTAGAAGCCACTTAACAGGTAACACAAACAAAGCCAGGCTAATGGAATTTAAGCATTTATCTCAAGGGATTTGGAATACAAAGGAGTGAAAATCACAGCAGAGTTGCAGAAATCTGTCATAGAGCTGCATTTGAATTTTTTTATATTTAATTCATGGGATATATGGATGGCTGGTTAGGCCAGCATTTATAACTCGGAGAATGTAACATTCTGTCGGGTCTAGTAATGTGTGTAGACCAGAGCAGTTCGGGATGGTAGATTCATCCTTCCCTATAGGACATTCAGAAAATACGTTTTATGGCAATGATTACACTACATTAGACTCACTGCTATGACACAATTTGAATGCATATCCTCAGGACATTAGCTCGAGGCCTTGGATTAATAGTCCAGTGACGTACCACCATGCCATCATCTCCCCTAACCACTGTCAGTTCTGGGCACCACACTTCAAGAATGATAAATTAGTCCTGAGGAATGAGACATCAATCTAGAAGGGGATGGAGGACATTTTTGGCAGAATGTTATCAGTTCTAAATTGATTAACTTGTGTAGACAGGTTACAAAGACTCTGATTATAATCCTTTGAATCTAAAGAATGAGGGTCATCTAATTGACATGTTTAAGGTGACGAAATGATTTGATAAGTTCGGTATTTCCTCAAGTGAGAGATTCCAGAATAAAGCATGAACCTTAAAATTAGAATTCAGGCAATCAGGTGTGACTATATTGAGTATAGTGGAAATTTGGAAACATCCTCTCCAAACAACTCAACATCCATTTTTTTCTGAATATGGCTAATCTCATAACACAAACAAAATGATTTTCCTTTCCTACCTTTTCTATACTTCTGAAATTTATTACATCTTTGAATTCCAAATTAATTCATATCTTAACACTTAATTACATTGAATTACAAAGACAAGTCATTCAGCACTAGTTCCAGGGTTTACCTCCATTCAACCCCTCTCCCACCCTTTA
This sequence comes from Chiloscyllium punctatum, assembly GCF_047496795.1. Taxonomy (NCBI): domain Eukaryota; kingdom Metazoa; phylum Chordata; class Chondrichthyes; order Orectolobiformes; family Hemiscylliidae; genus Chiloscyllium; species Chiloscyllium punctatum. The sequence goes on along the minus strand of NC_092745.1, from coordinate 106,535,594 downwards.
TCACCATATCTTTCTATTCCTTTCACCCTCACCTATCTATTTACCTTCCCTTAAATGTATCAATGCTATTTACAGGGGTTGGGGCTGGGGAGATATTATATTAGATTTTCTACAGTTGAGAGTGTGGAGCTGGAAAAGCACAGCAGGTCAGGCAGCATCTGAGTAGCAGGAGAATCGACATTTTTGGCATAAGCCCTTCATCAGGATGAGGTTTGTGGGCTGGGGGGCTGAGAGATAAATGGGAAGGGGGTGGGTTGGGGGGGGGGGGGGGGGGGGAAGGTAGCTGAGAATGCATAAGGTGGGTAAAGGTGAGAGAGAAGGTGTTAGGTCAGAGAGGAGGGCAGAGCGGATAGATAGGAAAGGTGATGGATAGGCCATGAGGACGGTGCCCATTTGGAGGCTTGGGACTGGGATAATGTAGGAGAAGAGGAAATAAGGAAACTGTTGAAATCCATATTAATCCCGTGTGGTTGCAGGGTACCAAGACAGAATATGAGTTATTCTTCCTCCAGGCGTCAGGTGGTAAGGGTTTGGCGATGGAGTAGACACAGGGCCTGCATGTCCTTGTCAGAGTGGGAGGGGGAGTTGAAGTGTTCAGCCATGGGGTGATGGGGTTGGTTAGTGCGAGTTTCGCAGAGATGTTCTTTGAAATGATCCGCAAGCACGTGACCTGTCTTCCCGATGTAGAGGTGACTACCGCGGGGGCAACAGATGCAGTAGATGACATTTGTGGAGGTACAGGTAAATTTCTGTTGGATGTGGAAGGATCCTTTGGGGCCTTGCAAGGAGGTGAGGGGAGTGGTGTGGGTGCAGATTTAGCACTTTCTGCGGTGACAGGGGAAGGTGCCAGGAGTGGGCTGTGGGCTTGTGGGGGGCCATGGACTTGATGAGGGAGTTGCAGAGGCAATGGTCTCTCTGGAATGCTGATAGAGGTGGGGAGGGAAATATATCTCTGGTGGTAGGGTCTGTTTGTAGGTGGCAGAAATGGCAGAGGATGATGCGATGTATGCGGAGGTTGTTGGGGTGGAAGGTAAGGACCGGGAGGTTCTGTCCTTTTTGCGTTGGGAGGGGTGGGGTTCAAGAGTGATGGTGCAGGAAGTGGAGGAGATGTCAACCATGTGGGAAGGGAAATTGAGATCTTGGAAGAAGAAAGCCATCTCGGACTTTCTATGGTGGAATTGGTCATCCTGGGAACAGATGCGACGGAGGCGGAGGATTTGGGAATAAGGAATGGTGTTTTGACAGGAGGTAGGGTTGGAGGAGGTGTAGTCTAGTTGGCTGTGGGAGTTGGTGGGCTTGCAGTAAATGTCTGTGATTAGTCGGTCACCAGACATGGTGATGGAGTGGTCCAGGAAGGGGAGGGAGGTGTCTGAGATGGTCCAGGTGAATTTGACACCAGGGTGAAAGATGCTGGTGAAGTTGACGAACTGTTCAACCTCCTCGTGGGAGCATGAGGTAGCATCAATATTGTCATCAGTGTAGTGGAGGAACAGGTTGGGAGTGGTGCCGATGTAGCAGTGGAAGATGGACTGTTCCATGTACTCAACAAAGAGGCAGGCAAAACTGGGTCCCATATGGGTGCCCATGGCTAACCCTTTGGATTGGAGGAAGTGGGAGGATTAGAAGGAGTAGTTGTTAAGGGTGAGGACCAGTTCAGCCAGGCGAATGAGGGTGTTGGTAGAAGGGTACTGTTTGGGACTATGTGAGAGGAAGAAACAGAGGGCTTGGAGACCTTCGTCATGATGTATACAAGGACTGGATATCCATGGAGAAGATGAGGTGCTGGGGGCCAGGGAAACGAAAGTCTTGCAGGAGGTGAAGGGCATAGGTGGTGTCCCGAACGTAGGTGGAGAGTTTCTGGACTAAAGGGGACAGGACGGTGTCAAGGTATGCAGAGATGAGTTCAGTCAGACAGGAGCAGGCTGACACAATGGGTCGACTGGGGAAATCAAGTTTGTGAATCTTTGGTAGCAGGTAGAACTGGACAGTATGGGGCTCACGAATGATAAGGTTGGAGGCTGTGGATAGGAGATCCCCAGAGGTGATAAGGTTGTGGATGGTGTGGGAGATGATGGTTGTGGAAACCCGCAGACAAGGGGGCGTAGGAGTAGTTTGGCACCACGACCTCTACACTGCTGAAGCCTGGTACCAACTCGCACACACCTCCTCCTACTTTCCCCTCGATCATGACCTCACCTCCTATCACCCCATCAACAACCTCATCACCTCAGGAGATCTCCCACCAACAGCCTCTAACCTCACAGTCTAGGAACCCCACACTGCCCGTTTCTACCTCCTACCAAAGATTCACAAACCTGACTTCCCCGGTCAACCCATTGTCTCAGCTTGCTCCTGTCCCACTGAACTCATCTCTGTAGATCTTGACACCGTCCTGTCCCCCTTAGTCCAGAAACTCCCCACCTACGTTCAGGACACCACCCACACCCTTCACCTCCTCCAAAATGTTTGTTTTCCTAGTCCCCAACACCTCATCTTCACCAGGGACACTCTAGTCCAAAACTAGAGGGCATTGGTTCAACGTGAGAGGAGAAAGATTTAAAAGAGATGTGGGGACAATGTTTTCACACAGACTGTGATGTGCGTACAGAACAAGCTGTCAGAGGAAGCGGTGGAGGCTGATACAATTACAACATTTAAAAGTCATCTGGATGGGAACATGATTAAGAAGGGTTTGAAGGTATATGGGCCAAATGCTGGCAAATGAGACCAGATTAATTTAAGATATCTGATCAGCATGGACGAGTTGGACTGAAGGGTCTGTTTCCATGTTGTACATCTCTATGACTCTGTAACTCTAAGTTGAAACATTTTCATCATGCTTATCTATAAAATATGTATATAATTAAATAGCTTTATTATTCAACTACTCAACCTTTTCTTGACTGGGCAAAACCTCTCAGTTCTGGTCTTCATTTAAGCATATCTCCACACACACTTCTTTTCCCTTTGGGGATTAGGTTGAAGAATTCTTGTGCTGATTGACAGCTCACTAAGTTACTTAATAAACACTTCTCTCACACCAGATATGTCCTATTGCAGAACTAAAAAACCTGGAGCCACCAGTCCTGAGATAGGGGCATTACACCTGTGCCACAAGACTGTCATTTAATTCCAGTAACATTTGTAAATTGCTTCAGTACCTTAAGCCAATGGCTTTATATTCTTTTTAGTAATAGAAAGACTAGAGCAGCACTCAGTATTCAAAGAATGATCTAACCAAAGTTTGATGAAGTTTAGCATAATTTCTCTGCTTTTCAATTTTATCCCTCTAGCAATAAGTGTCAGTGATTTATCTATTGTTTATCTGGTGTGAGAAAGTTGAACTTTGTTCAATCATGTGTAACTTGGTGTTTATCAATATTTCAATTAATATAATTTGATGAACAATGAAAAAGCCTTGAAAGTGCAATTTTATATGTAAAGTGTGCCATTAAATGATTAATTAGTTGGGCCAGGATTATCTCTGTTGGATTCAAAACCCCACGATCTTACTCAAATGTGAGCAACCCTGCCTCAATGTGATTTTCCCCAGAGCGCACAGAAGTCATGACTAGAAGGTAAGCTTAATGTTGCCATCACCTATCCTCAAAGCCACAATCAATTGGAGACCTACCAGTTTGAACACAACAGCAGATGCCATGGCAGCTTTTGGCAATGTTTACAACTGAATACTCTCTCTCTCCCAACATTTTTAAACTTCGTTTTAAATTTTGTTTTAAAAATGGTCTTTGAAGTTCGGCTACCACTGTGGGGGAAGGGAGAACTGCACCAGAGATTGAGGAGGTCTGTAGGCCTGTCAGACTCTTCCATGTTCTGTCACTGAGAGGCCATATCCAGACTGCTATTAACCAAAACCTTCCACACAATCACAGAGTTGTTGCAGTGCCGAAGAAGACCATTCAGCCCATCATGTCTGCACTAGTGGTCTGCGGATTTTGATTTAGTGCCAATTTCCTGCCCTTTCCCGATAACCCTGCACATTTTTTCCATTTAAATAATCATCCAATGACTTTCTGAATGTAATTGAACTTGCTTCCACAACATTTCCAGGGAATGCGTTCCAAAGCCCAGATCTGTATATAATAGTCTGGCTATGGCACTACAAACGTCTGACTTAGCTTCATCATAACCTTCCAGCTCTTGTACTCTATTTCTCTAAGCATGAAGCCTGTAATATGGTACACTTTATTGCCAGCACTGTCACCCTTCCTGCCAAGTTTAATGACTTATATAAGATCTCTCTTTCTCCTGAACACCCCTTAAAATAATGCCCTTTATTTTATATTGCACGTTATACTGTCCATTCTGCAAAGCCTGCAGGCTACTGGAAAATCTTGAAAGCCTCCATAATTAAATTTTATTGGGTCAAGCTTTATCAGAATATTCCATTCTTTAATTTAATTTCTACAAGATTTTTATCAGAAGTGTTTAGATGCTACTGCTTATAGTTTTGAGTGTTTGTGTAGCTTTGATTAAAAATAAAATTCTTTAATGTGGTTGGCAACTTGGAGAGCTTGATGCTATCACTTGTAGCTACAGTTTGGGCATTCCTAGTGTTGTGTGCGCTGAGGCGATGGCTACTGGTATTTCCACTGGACATATAATCAAGAGATCCAGATAATTTTTTTTAGATTAGATTACATTACTTACAGTGTGGAAACAGGCCCTTTGGCCCAACAAGTCCACACTGACCCACTGAAGCGTAACCCACCCAAACCCATTCCCCCTTCACCTAACGCTACGGGCAATTTAGCATGGCCAATTCACCTAACCTGCACATTTTTGGATTGTGGGAGAAAACCAGAGCACCCCCACACAGACAACGTGCAAACTCCACACAGAGAGTTGCCTGAGGTGGGAATTGAACCTGGGTCTCTGGCACTGTGAGGCAGCAGTGCCAACCACTATGCCAATGTGCCGCCAAATATTCTCAGGGCCCAGGTTTGAATCCTACCATAGCAGATAGTAGAGTTTGAATTCAATAAAAATCTGGGATTAAGAGTCTGGTGATGGCCATGACTCCATTGCTAATTGTCAGGAAAAACCCGTCTGGTTTATTAATGTCCTTTAGGGAAGGCATCTGCCATCCTCACCTGCTCTGGCCAACATGTGAATCCAGGCCCTCAGCAATGTGGTTGACTCCTATCTGCCCTCTGGGCAATATGTGCTGGCCTAGTCAACCACAATGTTATCCTGCAAAGAGTTCTTGACTGAAGTGGCAATGTCGCTATCTCTGAATTAGAAGGACTTAAATGTATTTGGAAAGGGAAAGACTGATTAGGGATAGTCAGCATGGCTTTGTGTATGGGAAATCATGCACAACTTGATTGAGTTTTTTTGAAGAAGTAACAAAGAAGACTGATGAGGGCGGAGCGGTAGATGTAATCTATATAGATTTCAGTCAGGCGTTCGACAAGGTTCATCATGGGAGACCTCATGGAATACAGGGAGAATGAGCCATTTGGATAAAGAACTGGCTTCAAGGTAGAAGACAGAGGGTGGTGGTGAGCTATAGAGAGAGGCTGAACAGGCTGAGCCCGTTTTCCCTGGAATGTTAGAGGCAGAGGGGTGACCTTATAGAGGTTTATAAGATCATGAGGGACATTTATAGAGTAAATAGAAAAGATCTTTTCCCTGGGGTGGGGTAGTCCAGAACTAGAGAACATAGGTTTACGGTGAGGGGGGAAGGATATAAAATAGACCTAAGGGGCAGCTTTTTCACACAGAAGATGGTGCATGTATGGAATGAGCTACCAGAGGAAGTGGTGGAGGCTGATAAAATTACAGTATTTAAAAGGCATCTGGAAGTGTTTATGAATAGGAAAGCATTAGAGGGATATGGGCCAAGTGCTGGCAAATGGGGCTAGATTGGGTTGGGATATCTAGTCGGCATGGACGAGTTGGACCAAAGGATCTGTTACCGTGTTATATATCTCCATGACTCTATGACTGGTTTCAAATGCCACCTGTCAATGAGGTATCATAACATGCGTGAACAGGTTGGTTAAATATAAGTGGAATGCTGAAATTGATAGAATTGTGCCTCTATTACTGTGCTAACTGGACAAATTGCTGGATCTCACTACAAGGGTGAAATCATACAACATTATTGGTTAAGTCCAAGGTGTGTCCAATACTTTGGAGGGATTCTCACCAAGAGGCCTGGCAAGATTTCAAACTCACATCATTGACTATTTCCCCCACCCCTATGGAGCATCTCATATCTAATTCTCATCCTATTTTGCTACCCGCTATTCCCAAAACTATTCACCATTCATTGGGTATCTGATTAAGGATCAGCATCTCTCACATCCATGCCACCTTCAAAAGGCCACTGTGTGCCTGGATGAGCACTGGCATCCCAAACCTGCCCTGCTCGGTCAAGGACTTCTTCAGAAGATGTTTGAGAATTCGAAGATGGTACCACAATTCTCTAACAGAGACCCAAAGGTTCTGGTCAAGGCATGATGCAAAGGGTGAGGACCAACAAAGGAGGGTACAACACCACATCCTGGAAGCCTTGTCCGAGGGCACTACCCAGGTCAAAGTGGTCACTATGGTTTGGAGAAATGGCCAGCAGTGCCACTAGATGGCCAATGACCTTCTCCTTGGAACCAGAGTAAGAGCCACACTTTTCCCTCTGTAACCTCACACCCACTCTCTCACTACTACCTCAACCACCTGGCAACAAGGCTTATGCTCAGTCACTACTGCCTACAACATCTTGCCTTCCCTCACTCTCACCCACCCTCTCCCCTGCAAACATCCCACACCACTAAACCTGCACGCTCTTAGCATATCAATAATAGATTCACTATGCCTAGTAAATCCTGTCCTTCACAGGAGAAGACTGAGCTGTGCTGTTTTGAAATCAGACCTTGTTCTCCGTTGAATTCAGAGCATACACAAGTAGTTCAACTTGCATTTATTCTCTTATCAATTTTGAGTACAAGGTAAAAAGAGAAAGAACCACAAACATTCAGCAGTCATTTAATTAATATTTATTTCAGTTTACCTGATGAAACACTAATGCAGTGATAATTTGATCATTTGTCAATTGGATTTTGCTATTGACCATATATTGATACTAAACTGTTTCTTGATGCACCACTGAGTGTTAAGTGCCACTGTGTAAAGATGATAGATTGTAATAAATGAATTTAAAGCAGTTTCAATTTCATCAGGATACAATATACTTCAGAACAAAATGCTGGCAAGTCCGATCCAGTGAGAAAGCAGTGATATATTGTGCTATGGAAGAGATTTCCTTCAGATTCATAGTAACCAACCTTTTAAGTGTTTTTTCTTGGTTGGTGGGTTATACCTTTCAAGATGTAGCTGATGCATTTTTTTTCTCAACCACTGTCAGTACTAAGTATTAAGATGTAAGAATATTTGTATGCGAGATAAGGTTCCACTCACACTGCCTTAACAGTCGTGCTCATCTCAGTGGAACACCCCAACCAACCAAAATGATATTTTTATTTCAGCCATCAACAAACTCTGTGTACTTTCTCGGCTAACCTAAAAGGCAAAGATTCCATCTGGTGAAAAGAGAAATGATGGCCAGAAATAACAAGTAAACTAACTTAGCATCTCCCTCCCTTACCTCCTGCAGTGAACAACTTTCCATATTTGCCTTCTTGTTAATAATGAAAGAAAACTTCCTTGGATCCTGATGGGACATTTACAGATGGGACATCAGCTCTCAATGTTACTGCCCATTTCCCACCCTGCACTCAGTCTGCCTATTGCAAACATTGAATTCCATTAACATTATTGCCTGCTTGAAACAAGTAGTTTAAAAAGCTCTTTTCATTTTCATTTGCTATTCCATTGGAATGTATATTTTTATTATTCATTCATGGGATGTAGCCATCACTGATGAGGCCAGCATTTATTGCCCATCCCCAATGTCCCAGAGGGCAGAAACAAGTGAACCACATTACTGAGAGTTTGGAGTCAAATCTAGGCCAGATCAGGTACAGATAGCAATTTCTTTCCTAGAAGGTCATCAGATGGACTTCTCTGACACTCGACATTAGATTCATGTAATTATTACACTTTTGATTCCAGAGTTTTTTCTAATGAATTCAAATTCCACTGCATGCCATGGCAGGATTCGAAACCAGGTCTCCAAAACATTATCAGAGTTGCTGGCTAAATAGTCCAGTGATAATGCCACAAGGCCATTACCTCCCCCTAACTACTTCCAAATGCCTTGTATTGAAAAAGATTGGTGATGCCATGCCAATGAGACAAAATGGTAAGAGAGGTGGACTGCCAACATTCCGTAGCCATATATTTTTAAATACTAGGGTGGCTAAGGGATATTGGTATAAGGTGGGAAGGTGACTTGATGCAGTTGATCAATCAAGTTCTCATTATATAGTGGAGCAGGTTTGAGGATCTATGGCCCACTCCTGGTGGAGAAGTGGGACCTGATGTATTGCTCTTGCTGTCACACATACAATGAACTGAATATGCTGGAACTTTTATGTGATTTCCTATTTTCGAATGTTTTTATATACAAATCCAGGCAGAACTACAAGGCAATGATAACAGAAACTGCCTTCCTAGTCTAGGATTCCCCAGAAAACAAATGATGAACTAATCTATCTGCTACAAGAAGGCATGTTGTTATTCTTTAATAAATCAATATCACTGTTAGACATAGTTAAGGTCATTTCTCCCTTTACATTTCTGCCACTACCTTCAACTCCTTCTAAGTTAGAACAGAAGTCATCTGAGGTGATGCTGATGGTTGTATCAAACATGTGCCTGAACAATTGTTGAGTAAGGCCGGACTTTCCATCTCCTTCCCCACAGAATTACAAGACTATTGAATTCTCCAAAATATCTCCACAAGGAATAACTGAGAGTATGTGTTACACTTTTGTGTTTTTGCTAACCTTCTTACTCTGGATTATTTGCCTTTTTATATCTTAGGAGTCTTTGCGTCCAAGGATCCATATCTTCAACAGTGTTGGCTACTACTTTGAGATCGAGGGAAATATTTGATAATGCAGCCAAGAGATGAACAGAAAACACATCTTACCATTGCTTTTAGTTTTTGGACTTGCCTTGTGTGTGTAAAATGTGTCATTCCAGCCTTCAGAAATAATAGAACATGACAGAAGTCTTCAATATAAATTAAAGTTATCAAGCAAATTTACTTCACAGGAGTTTAGCATACACATTAGAAACCTTCATTCCATTTAGTAATGCAATGTCTCATTCCTCCTAAGGACAAAGCAAAAATAAGTTTACAATTCTAACCTCTTGGAAATAAATAAATTTTAACATGCACATGAGTGACTGGAAGTTTATTCAGATCTACTGAAGCACCAGCTTTGTGACTTTTTGAAAGTATTCTTGGGAAGTGGACATTCAATGAGACCATTTGTTCCACACCTCTCAATCTGCTTGGCAAAATGGTTAAGTAGCTTATCATGGATCATCGCTATCCAAGTGGCAAAGGAAACGGTTACAATCCTGTAACTTAAGGAACTCCCGTATTTTGACCCAATGGCAATGGAGGAATGGTAATATTTCCAATTCAGGATAGTTTGTGACTTGGAAGAGAATGTGGAGTTTAATAGTGGTTTCCCACCCCCATTGTTTCCCTTGTCACTATTACAGGGTGTGGGTATAAAAGATGCTGAAGAAGCCATGGTGACACACTGAAGTACATTCTGCAGATAGTAATGCAGGCAAGGTGAAGAAGTGAATGTTTTAAACTCAAGAAAGGGATGTCAATAAAGCAGACCCTTTTGTTTTGGATGTTGTTGCGTTACTTGAATACTTTTGCTATTGCAGTCACCCAGTCATGTTGACATATTCTATTGTACTCCTGACTTGGGTTTAGTATGTACTGGAGAAGCTTTCAAGAGGCAGGGCATCAGTCAATCATTGTGTGGGATACCAAGGTATTCATTTCACTCACAGCAATGTGACAACTTTGGAGCAGGAACAGCTCTGAGGAAATTTTCAGCCATTGTATTTCTCCTTTCTTTAAATAATATCAATCTGATTGCTTCCACCTGGTTGCTTCTCTGAGATATAAAACCCTTTGCACTTGTGGAATTTAATTTAAACAGAATTGTCTTTTTTTATATTCAGTACAGGAGCTAAAAGACCAACTAGATTTGCAGTAGCTGATCCGTCAAATTTAAAAAGTAACTATCGATCAAACATAATCATATCTAAGTCTGAATTAATCTTTGTCAGTCTCTGAAGTCCACAACCGATGAAACTAGCAACATTGTAAATGGACAGTTACAATCTGAACAATAGACTTTTTTAAAAATGTCTTTTCCTGAATTTAAGAGACAAGCACTGACTAAAACTAGATTGAGATACACAATGTTTGACACACAATTTAGATGTGCCAATGACCAGAAACATTGTGAGAACAATTGAGCAGTGCCAGCATGCTCTGTCCATTGGTGTGATCACCAGGTTATTCTGTCTGCCCTAACAGACAAGATGTGCCAATGTTAGAATGCTGGGTCCAAGACAACCCCAACAGACATTGCATTGAAAGAAATTTTGGTTGATATTTTCGTGATCATGCATTTCCCTATGTGTCAGTCTGTGGAAAGTAGAGCTGAAACACAATAAGGATTCGCCAACTTTCATTAGTAAAAAGAAATACATTGGACATCAAGGATGTGCAGGAGGGATATATTTTGGGAAACTCTTGTAAGATTTTAGTGTGAATCTGAGATGGAAGTTTCAGCAAATATGAATATCTGTCATGTATTGATAAACATCCCTGTGTATCATATAGAACACTTCAGCAGTGAAAGAGCCCATTTGAATTATTGTGCTAATACTGACTCATTGAAAGAGCTATAGAATTAGTACCACCCTCGTATTGCTTCCCCAATGTGCTGTAAATTTATCCTTTTCAAATCTTGGTGAGTATGCCAGTGATCTAACTATCTTTCCTCATTGTATTTGACCTGTCCACAGCCTCAGCACAGATGACTATTCCTGCTCCACCAATATGTCTGATTTACCATCCTGCTGGTTGGGACTGTCCTAATGTGGTTCCTTTCCTATTCTTCTTTTCATACCCAGAGAATCATAAGTTACGGTTTCTCTTCTTACTTCTGCACCAATCTTCTCACTCAGCTAGTTATCTAGGCCCTAATTTTTGGAACTTCCCCCATAAACTGAACTCTCTCTCTCTTTCTAGTCACTTGTGAAGTGCTCATCAAAATCTCCAGCTTTTGTTTTCTAGCCTGTGTTCTAACTTCTCCTCATGAAGCTCAAAGTAATTACTTCCATGAAACACCTTGTGACATCTTTTTTATGTTGAAGATGGTGTATTAGTGCAACTTGTTGCCATTTAGCCAAATTCTTTTGAAAACTAGGACTAAATGTTTCCACCAACATTTCAGTTAGTATATACTAGATCATATCAATGCTTTGTGCACAAAGAAAAACTCGTGTCCCTCTCGTCCTTTTGCCAATTATCTTAAATCTGTATCCTCTGCCTTTTGTGAAAACAATTTCTCTTGTCTAATCTATAAAAAAACCCTCAGAATTAAATCTCCCTAACCTTCTCTGCTCTGAAGTAAACAATACCAGTTTCCTTAATCTCTCTGCAGAACTAGTATTATTCTAATAAATCTCCTCAGCACCCTCTCTATAACCTTGTCATCCTTCTTAAAGCCTGGTACCCACAACTGAGCATAATACTCCAGCTACAATTTAACTTGTATTTTATAGTTTAGAATAACTTCTTTGCTTTTTACTGACCAGTGCTCCCCAACAGGGTGCTCCCCAACAGGAAACCCTGGTTGAATCAGGACATTCAGAACTTGCTAAAAACCAGGCAATGAGGCCGTCAGATCAGGAGACCCACTCAACTATAAGAAATCCAAGAATGACCATCGCAAAGCCATTAAGACAGCCAAAGATCAATACCGATCCAAACTTGAGACCAGGACAGACACCCGGTGACTATGGCAAAGACTGAATGACATCATAGTGCAAGATAGAAGGTGATGACATATCCCTCCCAGATCGTCTCAATGCCTTCTATGCTCGCTTTGAGCAGAATTTCGGTGGAGAGGTAACACCTATACCAACAAGTCCTGACGAACCTATCCCAACAGTCATTGCATCAGAGGTTAGATCAGTTTTCCTTCATGTGAATCCAAGGAAAGCGATAGGTCCAGACGGAGTGCTAGGTCGTGCACTCAGAGCATGCACAGATCAACTGGCAGAGGTCTTCTTGAACATCTTCAACCTCTCCCTGCAGCAGGCCACTGTCCCTGCCTGTTTCAAGAGGGCTAACATCATCCCTGTGCCTAAAAAGGCTCATGCAGCATGTCTCAATGAGTACCGCCCAGTGACCCTAACTCCGGTGGTCATGAAGTGCTTTGAAAGGCTGTTCATGATATTAACCAACTCCAGCTTCCCTACTATTCTTCCATTCCAATTTGTCTATCAGACCAACAGATGCACGTCAGATACCATATCACTTGCTCTTCCCGAGAACATCTTGACATCAAGAACAGCTTCATAAGAATCCTACTCATTGAAGGCTGAACTGTAGTCAACACTGTAGTCTACAGTCAACAGCCTTTGCCCTTGAGACTGATTTCTAAACTTCGTGATCTTGAACTAAGCCCCACTCTCTGCAACTGGATCCTCAGTTTCCTGACCCACAGGCCACAATCAGTGAAGGTTGGGGGCAATATTTCATCGTCTCTGACACTCAACACTGGAGCTCCCCAGGGGTCCGTACTCTACTGTACTCACTGTATACTCATGACTGCATCACCAAATACCAGACTAATGCCATTTACAAGTTCACTGATGACACCAACATAGTCGGTCAAATCTCAGATGGCGACAAAACAGACTACAGACGGGAGGTGGAAGACCTGGAAAAATGATGCACTGAGAACAACCTAGCTCCCAATGCTGGCAAAACCAAGAAACTCATTATTGACTTTCAACGGCATATTACTCATGCCCCCTACACATTAACAGCACAGAGGTGGGACGAGTGGAGAATGTCAAGCCCTTGGGAGTGGTCATCCAGAACAAGCTTTCTTGGACTGTTCATGTGGACGCACTGGTTACAAAGGCCCAACAACATCTCTTCTTCCTCAGGCAGCTGAGGAAATTTGGCATGACAGTGAATACCCCTGCCAATTTTTATGGTGCGCCATCGAGAGCATTCTGTCTGGATGCATCGCTACCTGGTATGGTAACTGCACCATTCAAGATCAGAGATGGTTACAGTGAGTGGTGAACTCGGCCCGGACAATCACAAAGGCTGACCTCCCATCTACAGAATCCATCTACCAGGCCCGCTGTCAAGGAAAGGCCGCCAGTATTCTCAAAGATCCATCCCACCCTAGCAATGTTTTTCGACATCGGGGAGAAGGTGCAGAAGCCTGAACATACGCACCAGCCAGTTTTGAAACAGTTTCTACCCTATTGTTGTAAGAATACTGAATGGACTCACAAACTCTTAACATTCGCCTGTTTTTGCCACTGTGTACCTATTATTTACTATATATGCTACTTAACTATGTGATCTGCATGTATTGCTCACAAGACCCTTGATTATATGTTTTATTAAGCTATGTCTCTTGATTAAACTTAAATATAATCCATAAGTATTAATTGAACCTGGAGCAGTGTTTTGTAGTGGAATAAGACAGTGCTATTTTCCGGGTCTGTAGATTGAAAGAAGCAAAAATGGCCCTTCGTAGAGTAAAATTTTATTCTTGGCTGAAAATGTGTTGCTGGGAAAGCGCAGCAGGTCAGGCAGCATCCAAGGAGCAGGAGAATCGACGTTTCGGGCATCAGCCCTTCTTCTGCCTGACCTGCTGCGCTTTTCCAGCAACACATTTTCAGCTCTGATCTCCAGCATCTGCAGTCCTCACTTTCTCCTCTAATATTTTATTCTTGTCTGTTATGGGAGTTTAGGGAGAGTTTAATGGTTACTGAGAATTATATCTGCAATAAATGCTGTTGGTTGCAAATCCTATCAGATCAAATGGATCGGTTGGAGAGGCAGTTAGAGGCAATGAGGAATTTACAAGAGCAAGGGGATATGATGGATAGCAGTTTTAGGAAGGGGGGAGTGTCTCAGATACAGTCACATAGATAAGTTAAGAGAGGTAAGCACATAGTGCAGGAAACTTCTGTGGCTATCCCCATTTCAAACAAGTATGCTGTTTTGGAAAATGTTGGGGGTGATGGACACTCAGGGGTACACAGCACGAACAGCCAAGTTTCTGGTATTGAGACTGACTCTAATATAATGAGAGGTACATCGGGTTCCAAGCAATCGATTTTGTTCGGGGACTCGCTAGTCCGAGGTACGGACAGACGTTTCTGTGGCCAGCAGCAAAAAATCAGAATGGTGTGTTGCTTCCCTGGCGCCAGGATCAAGGATGTCTCAGAGAGGGTGCAGAATGTTCTCAAGGGGGAGGGGGACCAGCAGGAGGTCATTGTACACATTGGAACCAATGATATAGGAGAGGAAAAGGTTAAGATTCTGAAGGGAGATTACAGAGAGTTAGGCAGGAATTTAAAAAGGATGTCCTCGAGGGTAGTAATATCTGGATTATTCCTGGTGCTACGAGCTAGTGAGGGCAGGAATAGGAGGATAGAGCAGATGAATGCATGGCTGAGGAGCTGGTGTACGGGAGAAGGATTCACATTTTTAGATCATTTGAAGCTGTTTTGGGGTAGAAGTGACCTTTACAAGAAGGACAGATTGCACCTAAATTGGAAGGGGACCAATATACTGGCAGGGAGATTTGCTAGAGCTGCTCAGGAGGATTTAAACTAGTAAGTTGGGGGGTGGGGGGTGGGAAGGTGTTGGTGGGAACCAGGGAGAGAGTGAAGAAAGAGATCAATCTGAGACTGGTACAATTGAGAACAAAGGTGAGTCAAACAGTCAGGGCAGGCAGGGACAAAGTAGAGAACAAAGTAGGGCTGATAAATTAAATTTGTTTCAATGAAAGAGGCCGAACGGGGAAGATGGATGAACTCAGGGAATAGTTAGGAGCATGGGACTGGGATATCATAGCAATTACAGAAACATGGCTCAGGGATGGACAGGACTGGCAGCTTAATGTTCCAGGATACAAATGCTACAGGAAGGACAGAACGGGAGGCGAGAGAGGAGGGGGAGTGGCGTTTTTGATAAGGGAGAGCATTACAGCTGTACTTAGGGAGGATATTCCCAGAAATATATCCAGGGAAGTTATTTGGGTGGAATTGAGAAGTAAAGAAGGGATGATCACCTTATTGGGATTGTATTATAGACCCCCTAATAGTCAGAGAGAAATTGAGAAACAAATTTGTAAGGAGATCTCAGTTATCTGTATTAATAGGGTGGTTATGTTAGGGGATGTTAACTTTCCAAACATCGACAGGGACTGCCATAGTGTTAAGAATTTAGATGGAGAGGAAGTTGTTAAGTGTGTACAAGAATATCTTCTGATTCAGTATGTGGATGTACCTACTAGAGAAGGTGCAAAACTTGGCCTACTCTTGGGAAATAAGGCAGGGCAGGTGACTGAGGTGTCAGAGGGGGTCCACTTTGGGGCCAGCAATCATTATTCTATTATATTTAAAATAGTAATTGAAAAGGATAGACCAGATCTAAAAGTTGAAGTTCTGAATTGGAGGAAGGCTAATTTTGACAGCATTAGGCAAGAATTTTCAAAAGCTGACTGGGGGCAGATGTTCACAGGTAAAGAGATGGCTGGAAAATGGGAAGCCTTCAGAAATGAGATAATGAGAGTCCAGAGACAGTATATTCCTGTTAGAATGAAAGGAAAGGCTGGTAGGTATAGGGAATGCTGGATGACTAAAGAAATTGAGGGTTTGGTTAAGAAAAAGAAGGAAGCATATGTCAGGTATAGACAGGATAGGTCGAGTGAATCCTTGGAAGAGTATAAAGGAAGTAGGAGTATACTAAGAGAGAAATCAGGAAGGCAAACAGAGGACATGAGATAGCTTTGGCAAATAGAATTAAGGAGAATCCAAAGGGTTTTTAGAAATACACTAAGGACAAAAGGGTACCTAGGGAGAGAATAGGGCCCCTCAAAGATCAGCAAGGCGGCCTTTGTGTGGAGCTGCTGGAGATGGGCAGCTATTACACAAGTATTTTGCATCAGTATTTACTTTGGAAAAGGGCATGGAAGATATAGACTGTAGGGAAATAGATGGTGACATCTTGAAAAATGTCCATATTACAGAGGAGGAAGTGCTGGATGTCTTGAAATGCATAAAAATGGATAAATCCCTAGGACTTGATTAGGTGTACCCTCAAACTATGTGGGAAGCTAGAGAAGTGATTGCTGGGCCTCTTACTGAGATATTTGTATCATCGATAGTCACAGGTGAGGTGCCGGAAGACTGGAGGTTGGCTAACGTGGTGCCACTGTTTAAGAAGGGTAGTAAGGACAAGCCAGGGAACTATAGACCAGTGTGCTGATGTCAGTGGTCGGCGAATTGTTGGAGGGAATCCTGAGGGACAGGATGTACATGTATTTGGAAAGGCAAAACCTGATGAGGGATAGTCAACATGGCTTTGTGCGTGGGAAATCACTCTCACAAACTTGATTGAGCTTTTTGAAGAAGTAACAAAGAGGATTAATGAGGGCAGAGTGATAGATATGATCTATATGGACTTCAGTAACGCATTCAATAAAGTTCCCCATTCGAGACTGGTGAGCAAAGTTAGATCTCATGGAATACAGGCAGGCTAGCCATTTGGATACAGAACTGGCTCAAAGGTAGAAGACAGAGGGTGGTGGTGGAGGGTTGTTTTTCAGACTGGAGGCCTGTGACAAATGGGACAGCATGGTGCCTCAGTGGTTAGCACTGTTTCCTCACAGTGCCAGGGACTCAGGTTCAATTCCCACCTCAGGCGACTGTTTGTGTGGAGTTTGCACATTCTCCCCGTGTCTGCGTGGGTTTCCTTCAGGTGCTCCAGTTTCCTCCCACAGTCCAAAGATGTGCAGGTTAGGTAAGTTAGCCATGCAAAAAATTGCCTCATAGTGTTAGGTGCATTAGTCAGGGTTAAATGTAGGGAATGGGTCTGGGTGGGTTGCTCTTCAGATGGTTGGTGTGGACTTGTTGGGCCGAAGGGCCTGTTTCCACACTATAGGGAATCTAATCTAATCAATGGAGTGCCACAAGGATCGGTACTGGGTTCACTATTTTTCATCATTTATTTAAATGATTTGGATGTGAGCATAAGAGGTATAGTTAGTAAGTTTGCTGATGGCACCAAAATTGGAGGTGTAGTGGACAGTGAAGAAAGTTACCTCAGATTACAACAGGATCTTGATCAGATGGGCCAATGGGCTGAGAAGTGGCAGATGGAGTTTAATTGAGATAAATGTGAGGTGCTACATTTTGGGAAAGCAAATATCAGCAGGACTTATACACTTAATGGTCGTGTCCTCGGGAGTGTTGCTGAACAAAGAGACCATGGAGTGCAGGTTCATAGCTCCTTGAAAGTGGAGCTGCAGGTAGATAGGATAGTGAAGAAGGCATTTGGTATGCTTTCCTTTATTGGTCAGAGTATTGAATACAGGAGTTGGGAGGTCATGTTGCAGCTGTACAGGGCATTGGTTAGGCCACTGTTGGAATATTGCATGCAATCCTGGTATCCTTCCTATCAGAAAGGTGTTGTAAAACTTGAAAGGGTTGAGAAAAGAATTACAAGCAATTTGCCAGGGTTGGAGGACTTGAGCTATAGGGAGATGTTGAAAAGGCTGGGGCTGTTTTCCCTGGAGCACAGAGACTGAGGGGTAACCTTATAGAGGTTTATAAATTCATGAGGGGCATAGATAGGATAAATAGACAAATCCTTTTCCCTGGGATGAGGGAGCCCAGAACTAGAGGGCATAGGTTTAGGGTGAGAGGGGAAAGATATAAAAGAGAACTAAGAGACAACTTTTTCACTCAAAGGGTGGTACGTATATGGAATGAGCTGCCAGAGGAAGTGGTGGAGGCTGGTACAATTGCAACATTTAAAAGGCATTTGGATGGGTATATGAATAGGAAGGGTTTGGAGGGATATGGGCTGGGTGCTGGCAGATGGGACTAGATTGGGTTGGTATATCTGGTCGGCATGGACGGGTTGGACTGAAGGGTCTGTTTCCATGCTGTACATCTGTATGACTCTATGACTCTAAGACAAAACTTTTCACTGTGCCACGGTACACGTGACAATAAATTCAGTTCAATTCAATTCAATTCAATTTTATACTCTCTGTTTCTGACATTATCGATTCCTAATACTTTTGTTTTAAATCACCGTTTGCAACATGTCCTGTCATGTGCAACTTTTTTTTCAATTTTAATCATCCTGTCTTCAAATGGTATGCAATAGCAGTTCAGCTGACAGCCTTTTCTTTACTATTAATTTCCATATTTTATCTTCTAAAGAGAAAAACTGAGGACCTGAGTAAACCTTTACAGTCATAAACAAGAGTATTCCCTTCACTGTTGTGAGACTACAGCTTGCAGAATCATTTAAATGTTCTACTCTAAACCTTCATGTTTCTCAAGGCAGCCTGAGGATGTTCACCATGAATCCTTAAGGAAATGAAAATCCAGAAATTCTGATGGTAACAGTCATCTGTAACAAGCCAGTAGGTTTTCCCACATCACACATTTCCCATGATATTTTATTCTTATCCATCAGACTTCTGTGCATTGGATAAAACCAGTATTGTGCCCATTTCCTAGCTTCATGACTGACAAGTTGGATTAAAATTGCCACATTATTTATGCAAAAAAATTTAAACGTTGATGATGTCATTGTTCTGTGTTTGTCATTGTTAGTCTGAGAAGATCAGAATGATGTCAAACCTATGTGCAACATGGAAGCAACCAATTATAACTGCTCCTTACTGACAATGTAATGGCACAACAGCCACAGTAGATATGGCTGACATTCCCTCACACATACAACTCACCCTGATTTCTGTTTAACCACCGAACCACACAGTTTACTTGTTCCTTAGCTACATCCTGTCCACATTATCCTACTCTGTTCCTAGTGCTCACTGGAGACCCACAGCTTATCATTGTCCAGGAGGAGAACATCACATACAGACAATCAACTGGGCAATTCCAAATGTGAGCTTTTATTTACAGACAGCAAATGCAAGTGCAAACAAAATGAGTAGAGCCTGCAGTTCACCACCACAATGCAAACCAAACGCTTTGCAAACTGACCAATGACAATTCTACATTTCATGATGGTATGGTACATGCAGCCTTCATCTACTGGAAGAGGGGACCAGTCAGGTCCTGTCTGGTTTGTAGTGCCTGATGCAGCTGAGCTCTATCAATCACAAGAATAACTACCTCCTCCCCAAGGTCGTCCTCCTCTTCAGAACATTGCTCCTGTTCTCCCAATTCCCCAGCATCTATCACATCTCCTCATTGCTTGCCCCAATTGTGCAGAGCACAGTACTACAGAATGATGCAGCACTCTGTATGGATGAGACTGGAGGGTTCCTGCAGACCGGTCCAGGATGTAGAACCACGTTTTCTGTCAACTCATTATCTGCTCCACCACAACCCTGGTCACAGCAAGATCACCAACTTGGGGAAGTACCACACTGGCTGAGTGACCAACACATTCCATCAAAAAGAGAGGGCCTGCCACAGTGCTACCCCTTTCTCTTCCATCAATCATTCACACTTTCACTGCAGTCAGTGGAGTCCATCGTGGTGCCTGATGTATAATGAAGTAATATTCCCCATCTCCCACAGCACCCTTGGCTTTTGGCCAGTAATCACACCTTTTAAGTCATTACCACTATGGATGTAGGTTTGCTCGCTGAGCTGGAAGGTTTGTTTTCAGACGTTTCATCACCATACTAGGTAACATCTTCAGTGAGCTTCTGAATGAAGCATTGCCACTATCTTTTACATCATTGAGTTGTCATTGATAGACTTGCAAGCAACAACAGCATAGTGTAATTTGCCTTCAGTCAACATTTGAAACTTGAGCAGGTTCACTCTGCAAGCATCGCAATTGGGTGAAAAATTGATTGCAAATTAAACATAACTGCAGTTTGTGAATAAGTACTTCATGTAGTTGTCCTTTCAATGTCCAAGCATCTAGCAAATGTGGACCATGCATTTTTGCCCACCCAAGTGACAGTGTCCGTGTTCTTCCCTGGGCATTTTGCCAGTCATTTTTCAATTGTTCTTTCCATTCAGGAAAATGACACATGCTGCCAACCATCACAGAGAATACAGTCAGCACTGTCCTAAAGTGGGCGGCACGGTGGCACAATGGTTAGCACTGCTGCCTCATAGCGCCAGAGACCCAGGTTCAATTCCCGCCTCAGGCGACTGACTGTGTGGAGTTTGCACATTCTCCCCATGTCTGCGTGGGTTTCCTCCGGGTGCTCCGGTTTCCTCCCACAGTCCAAAGATGTGCAGGTCAGGTGAATTGGCCAAGCTAAATTGCCCGTAGTGTTAGGTAATAGGTAGATGTAGGGGTATGGGTGGGTTGCGCTTCAGCGGGGCGGTGTGGACTTGTTGGGCCGAAGGGCCTGTTTCCACACTGTAAGTAATCTAATCTAAAGAAGGGTTACACTCAAAATGTCAACTTCTCCACATCCTGATGCTACCCGGCTTACTGTGTTCTTCCAGCCTCCTGCTGTGTATTTCAGATTCCAGCATTTGTCGTTTTTTTTTATCACTAACTAGGCTCTTCCTGGATATCTTCGCCAAGCATCTTAGCAAGCCCCACAGGGGCCAACTGGGCCTCCCATTCCCCACCTATTTTAATTGCCCTTCCCACTCCCTTTCTGACATATCCCTCCTTGGCCTCCTCCATTGCCACAATGAACCAAACCCCCACAAACCTCATCATCTGCCTGTGCAGCCCACAGCCCAGAGAGCTCAAAATTGAGTTCTCCAATTTCAAACAATCTCCCTTCCCTTCCCCTGACTCTCTTCCCAGCCCCTCCCCCTCCATTCCACTTCTCTCAGCCACAAACTGGATTCATCCCTCCCATTGACCAACCAGGTTGCACCCTTAACCTATCTTCACCTTTCCCCACTTCACCACCCTGCCCCCACCACCCCCTTTATCTGCAGCTCTCCCCACACCCACCTCCAATCCTGAAAAAGGGCTATAGCTGAAACATTGACTTCTCCACCTCCTGATGCTACCTGGCTTGCTGTGTTCTTCCAGCCTCCTGCCTGTCTACTTTGGATTCCAGCAGCTGCCATTTTTTTTTGCCTCTAAAGTTCCTGGACAATGGCTCTTCCCATCCCTGTGTCTTCACAGCCCCTCTTACCCCTCTCCACCCATTCACCTTTATGTGGAGATTCACCACATTGGATTGTCTTTCCTTCCCCGAACCTTAATGTTTCATGTTAATGATGCCCACATTCTTCCTTGGTTGCCCATTGCACTCTCCTTAATAATCAATGCATAGAACCCTCAGATTGTATTCACCCCAAACTCTGCCTCCTTTCAATGAGCAGCCCCTAGGCCTGATGGACAGGCCACTGACTGCTGTGTTTGCACTGTCCTGATGGTGCACAATTCCCCCCACTGATTGTGAGGGCCCCACAGGACTGAGCGTTACCCACTTCCTGGTCTATAATCACACCGATCCCCTGAACATGATCAGATGGCTGACTCCACACACACATCCATGGGCTTGAACACGATCAATCATCTGACTGTGTATGTGGATTGTGCCCATGTCTGGACGTACAGGGAAGCCCTGATCAACAGCTGTCCCTTCTTCCCTGGGCTGAGGATGAGCTCCCACCCACTTTCTCACAGGCCATTTGGTTGAATGAATGTAAAGTGTGCTTGCTGATCAGAGGGTTGGCACATGCTGTAGGTGCTAGAATTGCTGTGCCATACATCAACATGTTCCCTCCCCAAGTGACAAGCAGCCTGTCTGTGTGCCTGCACAAAGAAAGCACATCAATTCAGTGACACTTGAAATAACTCCACAAAGGCCAGTATCTAATCCCCAAATCATCCTTTATCTACACGTGCATAGTACATGACCTTGATGCAGCTAGCTCAAAGCCAACTCCTAGAGTGAGCAAAACCCCTCACATTCCTCTTTATATCTGTCAACCAGGACTCCCTAATGGGACCAGGTTAACAGCCCCAGTCAGGAAACTCACATTCTACGACCTCACTCCAATCAGTTAGGTTCTGGCTGAAGTGCCAAGACACAACAGACATGGCATACCAAGGCAAGGATGTTGCAAGTGTGCAGGTAGGTACTAAGTCAGTGAGCAACCCTGAGATGTACCCTGGTCCAATCTAGGGGCTGGGTGCCTGTCCCTGCACGCAAAGTGCCCTTGCAGTAGCCTAGCAGTGCCAGATGCCGGGATGTTCTGCAATGGACAGGCAGGAGACTGGAAGAACACAGCAAGCCAGGCAGCATCAGGAGGTGGAGAAGTCAATGTTTTGAGTGTAACCCTTCTTCAGGACTCAGGGAACTTCTTCAAAGTGGGCATCCTTTGAAGAGACTTTGCAATAGAACAAACTTGGTTAGAGACAAAAAAAACCAGCAGATGCTGGGTGTCCTGCAAGGCAAGTCTGTGCTTCCTAAGTTACCTGCAAGTGGAACAGAAAGGACATGAAGTCTGTGAGGAACTGGCAAACATTGGGTGCCAATGAGTAAGGACAAGGCATGCATGTTGCTGGAACCCATGTGGCATTCCCTGAGATGCTGTTTGGTGCTGAGCAATATAGAGGCTGGTGAGCTGAAGTTATCAGATAACTACTCTGACTTTCATATCGAGAATTCTCAATGCCTTGTGTGTTCAGTACGTTTAGTAAGATAGGAAGCTGAAGATTAAAGAGGCAAGTTGTGCTGTCATTAAGACTGTTAACAACCAATAACACCCATTAATTGGCAACTTGCTACTGCTTAGTGAGAAACCTGCCTCACCACCTGATCGATGTTATAGCTCCCAATATCAACACACCATCAGTGAACTTCTTGTGCATTTCTGTGAGAAAAGATCTCATCACAGTCCACATCATTCAGACCCCTAAAAGATTCTGCCAGTAACCTCAATTCATCTGATTCTTAATTTAGACTCTCGTTTTCTCACAAATTTCTTCCCATTCTTCCTTATTCTCTGATCCTTTTCTAACTGCTTTCCAGAGGAACATCATCAGTTAAACCCAACTTAACAGACTGTTCTGCCTACTGAGTGAAGGATAGCGTTACCCTGATAAAATACACAGAGGGCAGTCAGGAAATTATATTGTCAAGTAAGGTTGTGGAAATAGGTATGTTCTCTTCAGAAAATTGAAACCTTTGAAATTACTTCATAAAACATTTCAAAGTTATGAAAATATTCAGAAACTTGAAGGCACTCAATCAATAAACTGGCAGATTAATACTGATGGAATTTCACAGAATGAGTTTGCACAGACACCAGTACATGTCTGGACAGGAAGAGAAAATATTGGAGCAAATAGCATTGTCGGATAATGGACAGCAAACAACCACAGGAACGAACAAGTGTTACATGTTTACAGTCTGACAGTGGTTTTATTGTAGAAACCAGTTAGAAGATATAACTGATACGAGATAAAGGTGTATGCAGTCCAATGTTCCTAATTGGGGTGTAACACTCAGTGTATGAATCTCCAGAACTTGCAGCTACAAAAGACCATAATTTTTCACCCATTAATTACATTCTTTGCAAGCAATACACCTTAGGAGTATTGCTACATATTGCATGGCAATTAATTATGCAAGTATTCCAAAACATTATCTCAAACTTAATTAGGAAACATTTGAGAATGCACTATGAGCTAAATATTGCCATTAAAATAATGAAGAATTAACAACGCGTGCAGTTAATAATGTACAAATCAAGCGGCAAGTTTAGGGGATGAAGAAATACACAGTGAACCTTCAGAACTTGCTACTCGATCTATACATTTCCACCATTGGTGGTATCTCCCTCAACCTCTTCATTAATTTGAAGCATTTACTTGATGTCAGAGTCTCTTTAAAGCCTTAATTGTTAATGCAATGTCAATGTCTCCTGACCAGATATGGAATAATTTCAACTTTTGACTCTCACTGCTGCATGTTGTAATGTTCTGAAACTTTTAAAATGTTAAACTAAATTATTTCAATTCTTTTCTTCCATTTCCTTTCTGTCTCTGTTTTTTTTCTGCCTCCTGACTCAAACCTGTTCTTCTATAATTCTTTCTGTGCTGCCTTTGCCATAGCCTCCTTCCCGTCTGCTTTTTTCTCAAATATTAAATCTCATCAGTTAAGGAGGTACTTTTAGTTCCATATTTCACTAAGACAGAGGTGGTGCTTATATGGAACGAGCTGCCAGAAGTAGTAGTAGAGGCTTGTACATTTAGAAGGTATCTGAATTGGAAGGATTTAGAGGGATATGGGCCAAATGCTGGCAAATGGGACTAGGTCAGATCATAGAGTCCCTACAGTGGCCCTTCAGCCCCAACTAGGTAAAAAGAAGGACTGCAGATGTTGGAAACCAGAGTCTAGATTAGCGTGGTGCTGGAAAAGCACAGCAGGTCAGGCAGCATCTGAGGAGCAGGAAAATCGATGTTTCGGGCAAAAGCCCTTCATTCAGCCCAACTAGCCCACATTGACCCCCTGGAGAGTATCCCACCCAAACCCATTGCTCTACAGGTACTGCTAACTCATGCACCTAACCTACACATCCCTGAACAGTATGGGCAATTTAGCATGGCCAAATCGCCTAACCTGCACATCTTTGGATTGTGGGGGGAAGCCGGAGCACCCTGAGGAAATCAATGCAGACACAGGGAGAATGGGCAAACTGCACACAGACAGTTGAAATCGAACCCAGGTCCCTGGTGCTGTGCGACAGCAGTGCTAACCATTGAGCCACTGTGCTAGCCTATTTAGATTCAGGACCCTAATCTCAGAATCAATTACGTCACTCTCCACCTTGAAGAATAATTGCATCATATTATGGGCACGCGCCCCCAAATCTTGCACAACCATCCTGTCATTTATTCTTTTCTCATTACATAATGCTCTGTCTAAGATGGCCTGTACTCCAGTTTGTTCTTCAATGTATTGGTCCAAGAAACATCTCATATGTACTTGGGATGTCTGTTCAGCATAGGGTCTGTTTCTGTGCTAGGTGATTCTATGATACTGCTCCAGATGTTCCATTGCCCTTAACTCACTTTTATCTACTCAAATTTTCAGCAATTTACAGCTAAAAGAAATCTTTGAAATGACTAATGTAAACAAAAGTGGAATGAGTAGTAAATATTGTGAGATACCTACTCTAGCCGTATTTGGCCTTATGATATGGATTCACATAAATTAAATGCCAGTCTGTATATTTTGCCTATACCATTAGCAAGAAAAAAAAGGTGTCATGAGGAAAAATTAAAGAAAGCTTAATTTTTTTTCAAATGTATTAAGAAAGAAATAGACAATAGCCATCAAATCAATATGATACGGTGCTAAATGGTAACACTGAGGTTGTCATGACAATGGTTGTTTTGAAGCAAGTAATTTACTGGAATGTGCAGTTGCTTTAGGATTACCTATTAAAATTGAGATTGGCAGTGAATTTCTGCTTGCCTACATACTTCTGTAAAGATTTTTATTTCATGAGTGTTGCCTTGTGATCTGAGTAATGTAACTAACTGCATAACAATAATTTTATGCCAAGCATCACTGTGACAGTCTTGTATTTATATAGCACATTCCACAACCACAAGCCAATTGCATGGTATGATACAAAATCTGCAAAACCTTATTTGATGTGGTTGTACATGAGTTATTTGTTACACATAAAATGGATATTAAAAGCAAAGCTTTTATAGTGAATAAGAACATAAGAAATGGGAGCAGGAGTGGGCCATTCACCTGTCATTTATAAGGTAGCCATGATGTGGAGGTGTGGCTGTTGGACTGGGGTGGACAAAGTCAGAAGTCACATGACACCAGGTTATAGTGCAACAGGTTTATTTGAAATCACAAGCTTTCAGAACGCTGCTCCTTCAACAAGTAAAGACTTCTTCACCTGAAGGAGCAGTGCTCTGAAAGTTTGCGATTTCAAATAAACCTGTTGGATTGTGACCTGGTGTGTTATGACTTCTGACTTTGCCATCTATGAGATCATGGAATATATGCTCCAGGCCATAATTTGTCTTTTGTGCCAGCTCCTCAATATTTTAAAAATCTATCTACCTCTTCTTTAAAACCTTTTAAGGTAAATGATATGTTAAAATATCATTTTGGAAATATATATTTTTCTATTACATTTTGGGATTTTCATATGACCTTTAGATTTGAAGAATTGTTATCTAAGAGTCTCATGTGGAACTGAATGAGTCAGAAACTTAAGTAGGCACCACAGTATGATGATGATTTAATATGCACTTGTGGGTAGAACAGCTTAGACTCTTAGACCTAACATGGTAAAAACAATGACTGCAGATGCTGGAAACCAGATTCTGGATTAGTGGTGCTGGAAGAGCACAGCAGTTCAGGCAGCATCCAAGTAGCTTCAAAATCGACGTTTCGGGCAAAAGCCCTTCATCAGGAATAAAGGCAGTGAGCCTGAAGCGTGGAGAGCCTTTATTCCTGATGAAGGGCTTTTGCCCGAAACGTCGATTTCAAAACTACTTGGATGCTGCCTGAACTGCTGTGCTTTTCCAGCACCACTAATCCAGAATCTTAGACCTAACATCCAGATCCTCCTCAAAGTCTCTGTCACGATGTCACATCAATGTAACCTGCAATTGCTAATGTGCAATCAAATATACCTTGTTAAATACAATAGACTCTTGTAATTAGATCGGGGGGTAGTTTTCCACTACCACACAGGACCAAACAGCAGACCATGTAGTTTGCGACACTAAAAGAGTATGGCTGCAACAATCTTCATCATAAGCCTCAACTCGTACAGTTCAGTGCGCTGCCATAACTATACAACAAGTTAGACATCAATGCATAAAACTAAGAGAACTGCGGATGCTGTAAATCTGAAACAGAAATTGATGGAAAATCTCAGCAGGTCTGGCAGCAGCTGTTGAGAGACATCAGAGTTTAATGCTTCGGGTCCTGTGATACTTCCAGTTCTCAACAGATGCTCCACAGAAATGCCGAGATCTTCCAGCACTTTCGGTTTTTGTTTCAGACAGCAGTGCAGATTTGAATTAGCTGCTCATACAACACATAGTGAGCAGCATGGTGTGATCTTCAGGTCCAGCTGTAAGTCACCAGTTCATACAACACAGTCAGAGCAGGGAAGACCGAAGGTTTAAGAAACGCAAAGAAGAAACCCTCTTTGTAATCCTCAACAAGGAAGAATGTTTCATTGAATGAGAAAATCATTTCAACCGTGGTGAGAGATCCTCTACAACAGGAGAGATAGCACCTACTTGGACAAGGAGAATTACTAACTCCAAAGCAGTTACAGCCAGCATCGTGAGGCAGTGGTCTGTGAGAGCAGTCCTGAGTTAGAGTTCAGTGATGAGCAAAAGACATTAGAGGATCCTTGAAGAAAGTTCAAATTCCTTGCTCGGCCAAGAGAAACCTTTAAAAGTCACAGTAATCCAGTCTGGAAAAGCAAGAAGTTAAAAAATTATTTGCAGCTTAGATCAAGCACTACTATCATAGCAAGAGGGCACCACAAGGGACAGCTAAAGAAACAGAAGTAAAGGACCATGAAAGAAATGTTAATCTGAGGTCGCAGACTGGGGCTGAGAAAGTCAGGAATTAAAGTGATGTCATCCGGAAGATTAAAAGCCTAAGCCGACCTGATCAAATAGGGAAGAAGAGTTTGGGAGACTTTATTCAAATCATGGATAGGTCGGAGATCCTTCATAAAAGCAATAAAGGCAAGGATCATTTACTTAAATCATGTGGAGACAGTGTAATTCAGTAAAACTGTGATTAAAGTGGAAATTGTTTATTAAATTACAGGCAGAAGGATATATGCAGTGAGAAATTCAGATCACCTGAATTTGGAAGGATTTTGGGGGGGGTTGTTAAATGGGGTAATGATAACTTTAATTATATACACAAATGTACATTATTAACAATGAGAAAAACAATCTTGGGAGGAGGTTGCGTGAGTCTGAAAGGATTAATTCTGAGCAGTGTCATAATATTGTCATATAGATTTGTAGACAGAATAGCTTAGAATCTTCACAGAGTGAGACCACAAATTCTTTGCTACATTGGGGGAAATTTTAGATGAGTCTGAGTAACATCACTATGGTAAGATTTGGGCGAGAAGTCTGGCAGAATCTATCTGAACATTGGAAGGATCTCATTGTATCTTTTATGCATTTGCTGAGCGGTGAGGTGATTTTCTCGCAAGGGTGTGGTGATTACCCTTAAGGGAGATTGTAACTTGTATGATGTCTTACTGCTGCCTCAGAGTGCTCTCTTTAATATTCAGTTACCTATCTTAGCAAATGTGGCGAGCCAGCAGGCTATCAAGAATTTGTGACATGGTAGTCAAAGCTGGTTTCTGGAGACTGGCTGTGACCAGCCTCCATGTTGCTCAGCACCAACTATCATCTCAGGCCATGATCCATAGTCACCAACCATACATATGCCTTATCTAAGGACATTGGCATCTGACATTTTCAGGACAGTGTAGAAAAGGCAGGGGAGTGGTTTTAGGTGATTTGCTCTTTCAGAAGGCCAGCACAGACACGACAGAACAAATGGTCTCCTTCTGCATTGTAACCATTCTATGAGATTACAAACTATCAAGAAAGTATTTGTATAAATTAATTGCATTTCAGCTTTTTCTATTTTGCTTTTCAATTGAGCATCAAAGTATACAGCTGCTTGCATGAACAGTCACACTGAAAAGTACTGAAGCACGTTGTTGACAGGGCTATTTGTTAAATATATTTGAAGCAGATTGCATATTGGTTTGAAGAGACCCTGTGGTCACTGCTGAGTATGGCATTGACAATCTGTAGTGGCTAACTTCATAAAAGGTATAAACCTTTCTGGCCTGTACCGGGACTGTTTACTGATAGAACAGCCTCTAAAGTCAGTATTGAAAATGCTGTTGACAGAATTTATAGGGTAACTACTTGATTGGAATAAGCCGTGTAATCAGTATCGGATGTGGTGTTGACAGGTTGTAGTTGGTGACTCATTGATTGGAATAGGCTCTGCAATCTGTATTGGCGTCTGTGCTGACAGCCTGTAGTGAGAGAGTCATTGATTGGAATAGGCCTCGCGGTCAGTTTTGTGCTCATGAGTGACTTAGCCTTACTGAATGACGTGAATTGTGAAGGACAGTCATTACAGATTCTGAGGGAGAGGGAGCAATTAGAAATCGGGAGAATGAAGCAATTTGACACCCTGCTGCATTGGACACAGTCGTTAAGCTGAGTTTATTTAAGGTGCTGGTGCTTCATGCTAATGCAAAGACATTCTTTTTTTGAAATACTTGCCTAGCCACTCCCACTAATAAGAATTTATCCGAGATTACCAACTGTGTCCTCAAAACTTGTGCTTGATTCAATTGAAATGATATCAATAAAATCATATTGAGACAGTGAAGAGGAAGGGAGAGCATTTTTTTAAAATTCAATTTATGTTATGGTACACCTCAGAGGTAGGGAGCACACAGAAACACTACCATGGCATCACAAGTATAAAAGTATACACTTATGTTAAAACATAACGGATTCTAGACAGGGCAATTTATGTTCACAACATCAACCTATCACAGTCATCAAAAAGGTGAAATTGCAGCAACTACTGAAAGTGTTAGTCACACTCAGCAAGTCAGGCCCAGCACCCATGGAGGGTGGTAACAATCAATGGTTCATGGAAACCTTTCACAACTAGGTGAAATGGAAATTATATGGTGTGTGGAACTGAAAGTTGCATCAAATTTTACAACACAGAGTCTCAAAAGGAAGCTTCAAATCCAGGTAATATACAGTTAGTCAGGCAGAATCTGTGGATAGTAAAACAGAGGGTGAAATTTAATATGACCAACCAGGGGGAGGGGCACTGGGGGAATCCAGCGGGAATACCCACATCAGATTCCCAGATTTGGGAAACGTCTCCCCAATTAAGTCAGGAGAAGGACTTGCCCATGAGTGAATGAGGCACATTAATGAGGTGCTTGAAACTCATCATTCCTGAGCCCACTGGAATTGAATAGTGCCTCAGGGATTGATTGGCACTCACACGGCTCTCCTGTGGATCATGAAGGTCACCCAGCTCATCTGGGGAGTATAGGATGCAATATCTAAATGAAGGTGATGTCACTGATCATGTCATTCTGACATTAGTTGAGCAGAGTGAAAGAGATCAGTGTGAAGAGATGAGAAGAGGCAGATAAAAGAAGGTTTTTAGACACTAAAAATAGCTTTCTTCAGGCACGTGTTTTGTATAAGTTAAACACATTACAATACTGAACAGAGTGAACATGATGTTATAGGATCAGGATGAACTTGTGATGCGAAAGAGAGCCTCTAACAGTAGAGTGGCATCAGGCAGAGAGGGGGCCATTGAAAGCCTCCTACTTGCCCTTGCCACTGACTCTCTTGACTCCCTCTGTCTGGAGACCTGTTCCCCTCAGTATCCATCCATCCAGACTTATCCCCAGGGATCCAGAGGCAATCCTTTGGCTGGGCTTTAGAGTATTACTGGCAACAGCCACCACTTCCCAGAGGCACTGCTAACTCCCTGGAGAGCTGTTAGTCTCCAACTCCAGAGCCACAGTGATGTGGTTACCTCAGAATTATCTGCTGAGCAATTGCAGATGGGCAATGAACATTGGCCGAACCAGGGACACCCACACCCCGTTAATGAATATCTTTTAAAAATATGAAGATAAGAATCTGAAATGCATGGCCTAGGATGTAGGAGAGGCAAGTAACCTCACAACCTTTAAAAAGTACTTGGATGAGCACTTGAAATTCATAATAATCACAGCCACGGTCCAAATGCTGGAAGGTGGAACTAGTGTAGATTTAGAGTAGCTTTTTGTCAGTGCAGACTCAATGAACCAAAGGGCCTCTTCTTGTATTAAAGAATCGTAGTGATTGAAACTGGGTGGATCTTATTGACCATGAGATCCTTGATTGGGTTTGTTAACTTGAGCGAATCATAGAGTCCAGGCTGACAGATATAAACAGGGAATTCAGAATGTCCTACTTCAGCCACTGACTCTGAGCATAAAGGGTGACTGGTTGACAAGATGCTGGTTTCTGTACAGTCATTTCAATGATGCTATGACTTTCCTACAAACTACAGGCAGTAGTTGGCCAACATATGCATCCTTTAGCTGTGTTGCTTTCTTATGCCAATTGAAAAGCATGTGAACTCATTATCCGATTATAAGGATGCTTGACTATCAGCCAAACAGCCTTATTTTTGTTTCCAAGTTTCATTATTTTTATATCTGGTAAAGAGCAGTGTTCAAAGAAAATGACATTTTTTTTTTAAATGCTATAGTTCTTTTTTCCAGGTTGCAAGAAGTTGTGTCCAGGAGACTGATTTTCCATTGCCCGAGATTCCAGGCCAATCCTTGAGTATTGGCGACCCCTTATCATATGCTTCCTAATGTGTGGCACATTCAACTCAATGAAACTCCAACTTTCCAGTTCTGGTTAAGTGCAGGAAATATCACTAATTAACACAACAGCAGAGAAAGAGAAAACTTACACACTCCATCGCAATGCTGTCCTCGCCCATAGTTTGACTTAATTATTCACCTCATCCAGCAATTCAAAACATTTTTTTCTCTTCAGTTTTTAAAAGATGGCAAACATCAACAACTCTTGGATAAAACTGATCCTTGGGTGAAAGTATTAAATTGGGGAAAAGTTAATTATGACAGTATTAGGCAGGAACTGGAGAAATTAGATTGGGTGCTGCCATTTGAAGGTAAGCCCACATCTGACATATGGGAGATTTTCAAAGGCCAACTGATCAGAGTTCATGACCAGCGTGTTCCCATGAGGATGAAAAATTGGAATGGCAAGATTCAGGAACCCCCTGGATGACAAGAGATATTGAAAGCTTAGTCAAAAACAAAAAGGAAACAAGTGTCAAGTTTAGGAAATGAAATCAGACAAGGCCCTTGAGGAACACAAGTAATATATAATTAAGTCACATAAGATCCACAGAGAGTTGGTAAGTTGGATATTGAAATAACTGCACAGAGGCCAGTATCCCATCACCAAGTTTCCCTATATTTACATGTGCCAGTCCCTAGAATCAGGAGACTTTCTGAATCCCCTGTTTCTTTTTTTTTCTTTTTTTTTCTTTTCCCCACACTACCGCCTAACTGCGGTAGTGCTTATTATTATTTTTTTTCCCAGCACCCATGGTGTGTGTGTGCAGGTGTGAGACACAGTGAAAAACACAAAGTGCACGAATCTTTATTCAATTTCTACCACCAGGAAGATATGAAAAACACCCGAGTGGCCAGTGACAAGCACTGCCCTTCACATCAAAGGGCAATGCTGTGTGATCAAAACAGTGAAGGGGAGGGTAGGGACTAAATCAAAATAGAGTTGGACGGGGAAATAATACACCCCACTCCCTGCGGTGCCCACCTCTCCCTGAACGACTCCAGGGTGTTGTGGACACCGCGTGCTCCTTCTCCAAGGACACCCGATCCCCTGTTTATATCTGTCAGCCAAGGGTCCTTGATTAGCTCAGGTTAACAACCCCAATCAACGATTGCATAGTCAATAAGATCCACCTGGCCCTGGCTCCAATCACTACAGATATGAAATTGGTTTGTTCATGGAGACAGAGGATAGTTGTAGAGGAATGTTTTTCTGATTCAAGGTTATGACTCATGATGTTCAGCATGATGTTGCTTGTAAGATATAAAAATGATCTGGAACTAAATTTAGGCCATCTAATTTGTAAGTTTGCAGACGACATGAAAATTGGTGGTATGGTGGATAATGAGGAAGGTTGTCAAAGGATACAGCAGGATAAGGATCAATATATGGAAAGGTAAGTGATGAAATGGCAGATAAAGTTTAATCCGGACAAGTGTGAGGTGATGTATTTTGGGAGGTGAAATGCAAGAAGAAAGTGCACAAAAAATGGAAGGACCCTTAGGAGCATTGATATACTGTAGGATCTTGGAGCACAAGTCCATTTTTCCCTAAAAGTGGCAACAAGAATAGTTAAGGTGGTAAAGATTGCATATGGCACACTTGTCTTCATCAGTTGGGTCATAAAATCCCTAGTGTGGAAACAAGCCATTTGACCCCAACAAGTCCACACTGACCCTTTGAAGATTAATCCACCCAGACCCATTCCCCTATTGCTCTACATTTACCCCTGACTAATGCACCTAACTTACACATTCCTGAACACTATGGCAATTTAACATGGCCAAATCACCTAACCAGCACGTTTTTTGGATTGTGGGAGGAAACTAGGGCATCCAGAGGAAACCCGTGCAGACATGGGGAGAACATGCAAACTCCACACAGTCACCTGAGGCTGGAATCAAACCCGGGTCCATGGTGCTATGAGGCAGCAGTGCTGCCCATAAAATATTATATTGTATATAAAAGTTGACAAGTCATGTTGCAGCTGTATAAAACTTCAGTTAGACCACATCAGAAGTAATGTTTACAGTTCTGGTTGCCACACTATAGGGAAGATATAGAGGCATTGGAGAAGGTGCAAAAGAGGTTATCGGCTTGTTGTCTTAATTAGAATGTGTTCTCTATAAAGGAGAGGTTAAACAAACTTGGATCGTTTTTGCTAGAGCGTTGGAGGCTGAGGGACAATCTGATCAAAGTATGTGAAATTATGAGAGCCATAGATAGCATGGATAGTGGGAGTCCTTTACCCAAGATGGAAATGTCAAATACAAGGAAACATGGGTTTAAGGTGAGAGGGGCAAGGTTTAAAAGGAGGTGTGTGAGACAAGACTTTTATGCAGACGGCAGGAAGTGCCTGGAACATGCTGCAAAAGGGAAATAGTGCAAGCAAATACATTAGCAATGTTTTTTAGACAGACACATGAACAGGCAATAAATAGAAGGATATGGGCCATGTGCATTCAGATGGAATTAATTTAGATTGGCATCATTGCCAACGTAGACAAAGTGAGCTGAAGGGTCTGTTCCTGTACTATGTTATATGTTATATGCTCAACGCACTTCTGGATTTTTGTTCATCTTCACCTTCACTTTCCTCTGACCTTCTTCACATTTCACTCATTGCAATAATTTTATTATCTCTTCTCACCCCGTAAATTATGCTCTCAGTAAGGACCTCAACTTCATTCTTTCATGCGTCCATCTCCACAATTTTAGACCTTTGTGCATCACTGAGACACTGAGCCCTTCAGTATCTTCGTCTTCTTTGGCTGGGTATTCTCCACACACTGCATTTTTTTTTCTTCCACATTCAGAATTCTCATTCTACCTGGAGCCCTCCCTCGGGTCTTTAACTCCAGGAGGTTTACTAGCTTTATCAGATTGATATCACACCATTACCCACCCTGCATTTTGAACATACTAAGCAATTCACAAATCATTGAACAAAGGAGACACAATCTCTGCTCAAGACACACAAACATAAATAATGGTGTTCAGTACCTTGCTCAGTCTTTTAAGATTTCAGTTTGATGCGGTTCATCTGCACCAGTCACAGGCTTTTTAAAATTGTTTTATTACTGAACATTCCAAGATACTACTTGAACAGTTCTAAAATTTGTTGATTACAGGAATAACTTTTCCATGCATTGTCAATACAAATCTGCTTTTCTTGATTAAACCTTGAGAGGTCATACACATCAAGATGATCGACATTTATTTCAGCAGAAATTAGGAATGTATAATATCTCATTATAAAACAATCAGTATTTATTATTTAGCAAGGGTACCACAATTTCAAATGTTTCATGTAGTCATAACCAGCATTTGGTTTCACCTACACAATCAGAGTTGCATGCAGTACATTCTTGAAGGGTATTGAATCTGAGGAATGTCATTCATGATTTTGCAAACACAGAAATGAAAGACATGTACACCCATTCCATGCATGTGTATCAATCATTCCAACCAATGTAATTCTTTGACAAAATGCCATGCTCATTAGAATGAGACAGAAATATTAACATTAATGACTATATGCCAGCCTTGTGTTGGGAGCAGCATTCCCACCCCTGAGCCTAAAGGTTATGGGCTCAAGCCCTTCTTCAGAGAGTTGCTGTACACGATATCATGTAATACCAAAGGAGTGCCGTCCTGGCAGAGGTGTTGGTCAGATTTCTGGTCTCTGGATCACTGAAGACCTGGCACATGATCTAAGGTATGAGGTGCTGATGTGCTAATCTCTGCAAAAATGGTTCGGGAATTTTGAACTGGGAAGTCCACTGTGGGCATTCCACAGGATCTTTCGCAAGTCTCTGACCCTGAACAAGAGTTAAAGGCTTCAGATAGTCTGATATACATATGTGAATCGTTGTCCAGGACATTAAAACTTGACCTAACCCTTTGGTAACGATAGAACTGACCCATCTATCACACACACTGAATCCTACCCCCTCCCAACATACTCTTCAAAATCACAACCCACTACACACTCAAGAGCACCCCCCCCCCCACCCCACGCTAATCACCCTTAACCCTTTAACTACCATCTCATTTTGGTAAAAGTGAGGACTGCAGATGAAGGAGATGAGAGTGGCGCTGGAAATGCACAACAGGTCAGGCAGCATCCGAGGAGCAGGGAAATTGACATTTCTGATTAAGGAATCTGATGAAGGGCTCCGGCCCAAAACATTGATTTTCCTGCACCTCTGATGCTGCGTGACCTGCTGTGCATTTCCAGTACCACTCTAATCTTGACTCTACCATCTCACTTTGCCCTACCCATAATTATATCAATACTCTACGTGAAGTTAACCCAACCAGATGAAACATTGACTACCCAGCCTGATTAGCACCAACGTGACTACCCCTTCCAACCCAACCTGAGAACCTCAATTCACCTACCCACCTAACTATCTGCCACCCTTCCAGCCTGCTACCTTGCTCAGCCACCACCTCACTCACATGCTACCCTACGCACTTAACCTCAACTCTCTACACCCTATACCAAACTACCCGCTCACTCATTAACCCAGCCACACATTCAATCATTCTTTGACATTGACACTGGATATTTAAACTTCTCATATGGCAGCTGGTGCATAAAATGTGGCTATGCCAAGTTGTCCCTCAGATGCTTCAGTGATGCATTGATGCTCTTCAATGGATACTGCACTTCTTTTCTGGAGTAGCCAAACTCAGAATTGCTGGCAAGAAATGCAAAGGATTGTAAGAATGCAGAAGAGTTCAAGTGGAGCAGCAATCTGATGATGATTGCTGCTTTATGGAAGTTCTGGGGAGCTGTCTTTCAGGGATGCTTTAAATCAATACTCCATTGCCCTCTCAGTTGGATATTTACAATCCCTTGGCAATATTCACAAATGACAAGGAGTGTTCATTCTGGCATTCTGTCTAATATTTACCCCTTAATAAATATCACAGAAACCATTATCTCATTGCTGTTTGTGGAAGCTTCTGTACACAAGTTTTCTGTAACCACTCCCAACATTGAAACAGTGATTACACTTCATAAAATAAGCCATTGATCATAAACTGCTCTAGGATATTCTGAGGTTTTGAAAGGCACTTAATAAATGCATGTTCTTTCTTCCTGTACACTCACAACTAGAAAAGATTACAGCATTGATTGTCTGGTGAAAGAATGGCAAAATGATGGAAAATCTGTTTTTGAAAAAGAAAATGGAACAAGAAAAAGCCATATAGCCCCATAACGCCTGAAAGGCCTTAGATCACCCATGTGTCACTCCAGCAGATTGCTCAGCTGTTTAGATCTTGAAAGGGTTTTGGGGCATCCTGCAGCATCTTGAATTTCAACAGTTTTGTTTCTCATATAAAATAATTTACTTGTTATAATAATTCATTTGAGCAGATTTCTTCAGCCACCATTTGTCCCTCAAAAATTACAAAGTATTTTTCATCATTATTTAACTATCTGACATCCTGCATTATCTCCATTACTAAAGTCAATTTGCCAAGGTCTTACCAGACACTACGGCTGCTCTCTTATGAGACAGAGATGAGTGATGGTGTAAAGGTTGACCAGGAGGGTCCTTCATGGTAACTTCAGGCAGTACAGGAATTGAACTGATGCTGTTGGCGTTATTATGTGTTGCAAACCAGCCACCCAGCCAACTGAACTCTATACTACTACACAAAACATTCACCCAACCAGAATAATCTTCCTATCATTAGGTCACCAAAAATGTCTGAGGGGATCTAGCTATTGTTACAACCTCTGATTTTTACTCCATCCCTTTACTTATGCAGTTCATTTTCCTTGCTTTTTTTTAATAAATGGTGCTTTTCCATGAAGGAAGGATTCACAGATATATCTGCCGTATCCAAGACATATAAACCATAAGCATAACTGCTCAGTGAGTTTTGAGAAGATTTGTAGCTCAGGTTGCGGTTCTGGATGTAGGTTTGCTTGCTGAGCTGGAAGGTTCACTTTCAGTCACGCCATACTAGGTAACATTTTCAGTGAGCCTCCAGACGAAGCACTGCTGATGATTCCTGCTTTCTGTTTATATTTTAGGTTTCTTTGGTTGGTGATGTCATTTCCTGTGGTGATGTAATTTCCTGTTCTTTTTCTCAGGGAGTGGTAAATGAGCTTCAAGTTAATGCGTTTGTTGATAGGGTTCCGGTTGGAATGCCATGCTTCTAGGAATTCTTGTGCATGCCTCTGTTTGGCTTGTCCAAGGATGAAGTGTTGTCCCAGTTGAAGTGGTGTCCTTCTTCATCCATACATAAGGATACTAGTGAGAGAGGGTCATGTTGTTTTGTGGCTAGTTGATGTTCATGTATCCTGGTGGCTAGTTTTCTGCCTGTTTGTCCAATGTAGTGTTTGCTACAGTCCTTACGCAATATTTTGTAAATGACATTAGTTTTTCTTGTTGTCAGTATAGGGTCTTTCAAGTTCATTAGCTGCTGTTTTAGTGTATTGGTGGATTTGTAGGCTACCATGATGCCAAGGGGTCTGAGTAGTCTGGGCAGTCTGGGCAGTCATTTCTGAGATGTCTTTGATGTAGGGGAGAGTAGCTAGGGTTTCTGGATGTGTGTCTATCTGCTTGTTTGGGTTTGTTGCTGAGAAATCTGCACCATGTTCATTGGGTACCCGTTCTTTTTGAATACACCTGTACAGGTGATATTCCTACTACAGGAAAACAACATATATGGACCAAATATTGAACTACAGAAGCAATCAATCCAACATTCACAAATGAACCTGCATCAGATCATTATTCCAATGAGCCACCACACACTCAGCAACACAGAGAAACTACGCAGAGCAAAGGAAAATCACCATATAGATGAGGAAGGACACCACTTCGACTGGGACAATACATCCATCCTTGGACAAGCCAAAAAATGACACGCACAAGAGTTCCTCAAGGCATGGCGTTCCAACCAGAAATCTATCAACAAACACATTGACTTGGACTCGATTTACCAACCCCTTAGAAAAAGAACAGGAAATGACATCGCCATAGGAAATGACATCACCGCAGAAAATGACATCACCGACCCAAAGAAACCCAAACATATAAATAGAAAGCAGGAAACTTCAGCAGTGTTTCATCTGGAGGCTCACTGAAGATGTTACCCAGTATGGTGATGAAACATCTGAAAATGAACCTTCCAGCTCGATGAGCAAACCTACATCCAGCAGAACTGCTCAATTTTGCATATGCTGCCAATTTTGATTATTTTTGTAACTATTTTTCATTTAAGTGCAATAACTACCCACCAGACCATTTGCAATAAATTTCAAATACCACTTATACTTGCGTAAAGGTCATGTTAAAATTGATCCTAAAATCCAGGCCAAAAAAACTCATTCAATTTTTATACATTTTGTGACTAAGTTGACCCCAACTTTCAGCCAAAAAAAAAGTCCAAGTTCTTTGTACTTACCATCAACTCACCACTGAAGGCAAACATGCCCTGGTGCAAGCCTACTCTGAATGAATCAGAGCACACCATTGAAGGCCACTGCTTAGTTTCTCCTGTCTGCAGGCAATATCAAGGTTACCACCTCACTGTTCCCACGATTGGTGGGAATGATCTGACAACTCTAATAGGCAGGTGATGGGACAGGGAGGATTTCAACAAAACAAAACTATTCATGAAAATGTTGACCATCCCTACATTTTGACTACAAATTGTCTGAGAAATTTAACTTACGCACAAGAATATATATTATATCACATGTTTAACAGAAAAGCATCCCAACTTGCTTCACAGAAGTGTATCCAAAAGTGTTGCCCACGAACCACGATTCTTTAAATTTGATTGTGTGAGCTAAGTTTCCAAATTACACCAAATTCAGTTGCAGACTTAGGGATTTTGCCTTAACTAAGCCAATGACATTGAAAAATAAATCTGACCCCTCTGGTTTATACTTCACAGCCTGCAAAGCTTGTGGTTATGGCAATTTCTGTTCCTTTATTTAAGGTAACAATCATCCCAGTGCCCCCTTTATGTGACTGCTTACCTTGGTTGCTAATTACTATTGTGGAACTTAGCCAAAAGCTATTTTTTAAAAATCCAAATGTATAATATTAGCAATATGTCCCTTGTCTATCATGTCAGTAACCTTCAAAAAATAAACTCGAGGAGGTAAGTTTAATGTCACATCTTGCCTGAATCCATCTAATTTATCGTTTAGTAAGTTACACTTTTTCAATTATTCACTCATTGGTACTCTAAATCATTTCAAAGGTTTTTCCTTTATAACTGACATTAAACATACCACTTCATTGTTTCCAGACATATCTCTGGGCAGATATTAAATAAGAGAATAATATTAGTGACTTTCACATAGAATGAGTGAAGATGTCTATGGAGTCCATCAAGTTACCATACTGGTCAAACAAGCAATTAGTAAGGCAAATAATACATAAGCCTTTATCACAAGGGAGTTGGTGGTGAGGAATTT
Source organism: Chiloscyllium punctatum (assembly GCF_047496795.1). NCBI lineage: Eukaryota > Metazoa > Chordata > Chondrichthyes > Orectolobiformes > Hemiscylliidae > Chiloscyllium > Chiloscyllium punctatum. Next base: position 106,495,491 of record NC_092745.1, on the reverse strand, counting down.
TTATGCGATTATGTAGATTTGATGAGACATCACTTGGATTACTATGGGTCCACTTGGATATCTGCAAACTGTCTATGCTTTTGGTGTCCTGTCCCAAGGAAACATATGCTTACCATACAAAGGTGGCGACAAAATCACTGGACTGATCACTGGACCTGAAGAAGGTCTGTCATGAGATTAGAAATTAACTGCAAAATATACATTTGTAGCATTACAGGCAATCATGGTGATATGAACCTCAATTTCTCAAACTACTTTGTTCTGTATCCAATGATTGTTATCTTCGAGTAGAGTAGTGGTTCTAGCTTAAGACAAATATCTCATCATGACACTGAGCCACATCAGGAGATAACAGGCCAGAGGACCAAAACTTTTCATTAAAAAGGTATGTTAGAAGCAGTGTACAGTATTAATAGACTAAAGTGAGATAGAGAAACAGAGAGTGCAAAGAAGAAATTCCAGTTCTTAGGTCCTTGGCAATTGAAGACACCACCACAAAAGCTCAGTACAATCAAAATCAGGGGTGCACAAGGGGGCAGAATTTGAGGGATTGGTCTGAGATAACTTGGAGGTGGAGATTATGAAGGATGTGAAATAAGAAGGGATTTCAAAGCAAGGATTAGAATTTTAAAACTGTGTTGTTGCTTGACCAGAAGACCATCACCATCAGTGAGCAAAGGGGAGATAGGTGAAGTGAAGCTTGTTGCAAGTTAAGGTAGGTGTCAAGTTCTGAACAGTTTAGTCAGCATCTGGAAAAGAAATTGAGGTTAATGTTTCAGCTGTGAACCATAATCAAAGTACACCTCAAGCTACAGAAAAGTAAAAGTAAATCGTCAAATATGTAAATAAGTTGCATCGGCTGTGATGTAAAAGATCACATGACAGAGTCTCCAAAAAGAAATGCCATGATGTAGACCATATTCAAAGTCTAAAAGTGTAAATAGATCATAGAATAATGAATAAAAAATAATCTTAATGAGACCTTAGACTCTAGCAACCTATTTTAAGTGATATAGAACATTCAACTTCTTCCAAGGCTCATGATGTCAGAAACAGTTGCCATTATGTTTACTCAAAGTGTATTTTCTTCCTGTATGTTACTATATACTCCACGTTAATATTTATCTATTTATTTACTGTCACGTGTATTTTGTTACAAAAATACAATGAAAAGTGTTGTACAATGTCACCACTTTCCAGTGTCATCTTTAAACACAGAACACAAAGGCAGAAAAATAAATAATTAAAGAAAAAAATGTGTTTAATTTTAGAGTTCTTCTTGTTAATTGCTTTACCACAGGCCATGGGCCTGGTAGCTAGGCCTGAGTCCCCATCATCATGCCACTGCAACAAGAATCACCAGTTTTCGGTGTATTCTCACCTCCACCAAGGCCCTCACTACTCTCAGTGATCACTGGACTTCACCAACACAGGCACCAATCGTGCCACTGGGTACCCTACCAGCTTAAACTTGACTCCACTACTGTCATAAGTCCGCTCTGGGCCCATCTTGCTGATGAAGCTGCTGCTGATGCTGCCAGGTCTCATACTGGGCCTAACCTCACCTCCACTGCCACCTCCATGAATCTGAGCTGAACCAAGACTTGCCTCAACTACAGCAGGTAACAGTTGGCACTCAGACTGCCTCATCAATACAGAAACTCTTGTGCTCAGATTGAGTCCACGCTGGGCTCACTCACTGACCAACACGATTCCTCACTGGGCTCACTCACTGACCACCAGACTGGGCTCACCCATTAATCAGCATGAATCCACACTGGGCTCAGACACTGAACACAAGAGTCCACACTGGGCTCAATCACTGACCACTGCAAATCTACACTGGGCTCACTCACTGTCCACCACAAGTCCATCAGGACTCACTCACTGACCATAGGTCCACACGAGGCTCACTCACTGACCACCACAAGTCCATGCAGGGCTCAGTTAAGTATTGCACTGGATTCACTCCACACTGCTGATGCCATGGCCACAACCAAGCTCTTCAACAAGAAAGTAAGTAAAAGAAAAAACACACACAAAACGAAAGAAACAATAAAGATAAGAGGGGGGGGAGCAAACGAGCCCTGGGCGCGGAGCCCTACTCAGCTATTATCTTACTGAAAACAGAATCATGTCAAATCAGTTTCTGTTTTGTAGCTATATTTTACAATATAAGAAACTCCCTCCTACACCCCCACAGATTGGAATAGTAATTTGAAGTTGAAAACAATCAAGAATTTCACATGCTGCAGCCTGCAGTCAGCAGAGCCTAAATGTTTCACAGGCGCTCTCACAGTGTTGCTGACATGATGCAGTCCCCACACAGATCTGCAGAACGTACTTCTGATGCTCTGGGCTGTAGTTCACCTTGCCCAACATTGAACAGGGATTTTATTTCAACTGAATTTTTTTTGGTTTCTTAGCTCACCTTCTCTTTCAAGTCTTTCCTGGCAATATTGTTTCCATTTTTACTCTCTCCCTTTGGTCATTAATTTGTTTTCCTGTTTTATTTACCTTGATGTTGCTTACATTGGCGCATGTTTGTCCTGCAGCAGTCAGCCAATTGGCTTTTAATTCCATGTTTGATTCACTCCATTGAAAAGGGTAATACTCTGCTGCTTTGCTGAGCTGCTTGGTCGTTACATTACAGCTGCTAGCTTTGTTCTCCAATCATCATAGATTTGTTTTATTTTCCCTCTTAAATCAGTATTTAATTGTGTTCCCACAGTCAGCTTCTTCTTTTTTCCTGTCAAATTGAACTGCTTGAATTGTTTTAAGCATGTCAAGCAGTTTAATCAAATCAAAACCATCCAAACTGTCACAATAGCTTGAAAATAATTTTGAAACCTATCCAAAATTGTATTGACTTATTCAGTTAATTACATTGCAAGCTTTAGACCACAGCTAACAAAGAACTACTGTGCCCATTAGAAGATGGGCACCTCCTAACATTTGTGTTATGTGGGAGGCGGTACATTGAAAATAGCTTTCTCATTGAGTGGTAATCAATAAAGATGTTTTCAGAGAGCTCTACTAGGGTTCAAGACATTCAGCAACTACACCCAAATAATCTTATTTACCTATATTTGGGCTGTAGCCCACTATAACCCTCGCATTTTAAGTGCCCACCCAGATGCTTCTTAATCATTGTGAAAGTACTTGCTTCCACCACCCTCTCAAGTAATAGGTTTCATATTTTTACCATCCTCAAGGTGAAAAAAAAACTTGCTTCAGATCTCTTCTAAAGCTTAAAATTTTGCCCTCTGGTCTTAGACACGTTTGCTACAAGAAAAAGGTTATCACAATCTACCCTATCTGCATTTCATCCTTTCGTATACGCTGATCAGATCCCCCTTTAGCCTCCTCTGGGAAAACAAAGCCAGCCAATTCAGTTTCTCCTCATAACTGAGATTTTCCATCCTAGGCAATGTCCTGGTAAATCTCCTCTGCATCTTGTCCATTCCAATCATGTCCTTCTCATAGTGTTTTGACCAGAACTACACACATCTATGATTACAGTAGTCCTAGCAAAACACAGCAGGTCAGGCAGCATCCTGCTCCTTGGCTTTTTTTGAGCACGTTCAATGACTTAGGGTTCAGAAAAGATTTACAAGGATGTTGCTAGGGTTGGAGGGTTTGAGCTTTAAGGAAAGGCTGAAGAGGCTGGCGTTTTTTTCCCTAGAGTGGAAGGACATGGATGAGGTGAATAATCAAGGTCCTTTCCCCAGGGCTTAGGTTTAGAGTGAAAGGGAAAAGATTTAAAAGGGGCTTAAGGGGCAATTTGTTCACACAGAGGATGGTGCATGTATGGAATGAGCACCAGAAGTTGGTGGAAGCTGATAAAATTACAACTCTTAAATGGCATCGCGATGGATAAATGAATAGGAACGGTTTAGAGGGATGTGGGCCAAATGCAGGCAAATGGGACTAGATTAGGATAGGACATCTGGTCAGCGTGGACAGATTTGACTGAAGGGTCTGTTTCTGTGCTGTACATCTCTTTGACTCTGATTCTATTTGACAGAAAGGGAGATTGGGAAGGGGTTGCTATTTTGCGGGAATGGTAAGGTCATGGAATTTCTTTTCAGAGATATGAGCCAATATAGAACTTAAGGAAGAGGAGATAGTGTGAGGGAATGATGTACTAGCTATCATGGAAGATGGAGGGGAGTAATTGAGTAGTTAGCTAGAAAATAATTCTTAAATGAGTGTGATAGCAAGCCATATTAGGAGATATTAAAACAGATGAGTTAAAGATTAGTCAAAGAGATAGGCTTTCGAGATTGCCTTGATGAAGTGAAGGAAAGAAAGGGTAAAACATTCAAAAAAGAAATTCCAGACTTTAAGCAACTGAGGCACAGGCATACAGAGGTGAACTAGAGGTTTTGATAAAACTTCTCCAAATGTTGACCCAGAATTTGTGATTCTAATGATGACAAAACTATCAACATTCATCAGAATGTTTCTGTTAGACTGACAGCAACATCTCAAGCCTGCACATATTCAGTTAAACATGGAAATCCAGATGATGATATCTGTGTTTCTTCACTTCTTCACCTGGAGTGTGATTGATTTTCATCCATGAGCAATTCAATAAGAAATCATTGATTTCTTGTGGTCTTGCTTGTGGTGCTCTGTCAGTGTTGCTGTAAAAACTCTTGAAAAAAAAACTTCGCCTTGCTGAATGAGGTGAACAATGTGGGTGAGAAATCTGGGCCATTGATTGAGAAGTTCAGCCAAGCCGCTCATGATGTCAGCAATGTCAATCTGCATTTTCCAATAGTGTTCCAGATATCAAGATGAGATTGCCACGAGGGAGCAGTGAGAAACCAATGCGCCTCTGGAATGCACTGTTCATTCAGGCTGAGGCCGTGTGATATTCTAGCTCTTTGTTTTATCAGCACATTTGCAATGAGTTTCAGAAATACCGAGTTGTTGGAAACCTAAGATTAGAGTTCCTCTTTTGGAGGTGCCAGTGTTGGATTGGGGTGTACAAAGTTAAAAATCTCACAACACCAGGCTATAGTCCAACAGCTAGCGCTTCCAAATAAACCTATTGGACTATAACATGGTGTTGAGTGATTTTTAACTTAGATTAGGGGATTATTGCTCACCTCATTGATATGCATTCTCCTGTTTGACTGCACACCGGTTAGAAACTAGACACCAAAACCTCTCAGTATGACAGTCAGAGTGGATACCTAGTGACCCCAACACACTCCTTGGTCCTCCAGACCACCACCTTGGTGACCCAGCACCAACATCCCAGGGAACACTCCTAGGGAAGTGGCTGAAAGTAGCCCACACTATATAAACAAGTATCTGATATTTGCCAACCTGTCCACATCATCAGGGCACATCGTCAATCCACTTTCAGTACACTTCTGTACTTCAATGCACTGGAGCTCCTCATTGCAATGCTGCTGCAAGGATGGTGCATGCAGAGACAGGATCTCAGCTCACAGACTAGAGCAGGCTGCACCTCCTGTCTCATCACACCCCACTGATTCACTTAGCACTTAGTTGGATACCCCACAATATGCCTCCCTTGCCTGACATTTTTTCCCCTCATTCACAGGAGGCTGTCAGTACTGCTGTATTGCCTTGCAGTTTAGCACAGAGACAAAGCTTGTTATCCTTATCAACAGTCATCAGTCAAAGGGATGCACATCTTGCTGTTCAGCAGTGTGACATATCAATCTTACACTTGCACTATGTACTACAAGCAAATAGCCATGTCACAGAGTCTAAGGGATTGTCCGCAGTGGAATGCTGGGAGACAGCAGTCAGTCAGGTTGGCCAGCTCTGTAAAGTAAGGGCAAAGTGATACCAGTACAGGGCTTGGACATGCTCAGATGGGCACTCAGGACAATCAGGATCAGGTCCATCTCCTTGGGGGTTGGGGGGGGGGGGGGTGAGGAGTTAAGTAGCAGACATCCTACCACTTGTCCTGGCCCTTACTGAGGGCTGTTTTCTCCTTGGAATGAGAGAAAGGAAAGGATTGAGTGAGGTGAAAGTGGGTGGCACTGCTTTTAGTGCTAGTGCAGGTGGGATAAATGCAGGTGCGAGAATGAGTGAGCAGAGGTCATGCAGAGAGGAGGGAGAGCGAGTAAGGGAAGGTACTGCAGACAACACTTAGACAATGAGCCTTGGTGAAAGGTCGATGCAGCCTCAGAGCCAGAGTGAATATGAGGTAGCAAAGATGGGGATACTTACTCTGGCAGACTGGAGAAGGTCATTAATCTCCTTCCTGCACTCTTGGGCATTACTCCAGGCAGCTGAAGTCACACTGACTTTATGGCAACCACATACCAGGCTGGCTGTGCCCCTGTGCTGGCCCTGAGGGAGGAGCATGGCCATCTTCTGTACCATCCATCCACCAGGATTTCCAGGCACCATGTCCACAATGAACTATGAAGGACACTTCTGGGCTGACCCAGTCCAGGTCTGGGTGCCCAAATTGGCACATTTTTAAACATGGCACCGGTTCCAGAGATCCCGCGGTTTTCCAACAATGCAACTGGGAGAAATGAGGCAGCACTGAATGACAGGAGTGCCACAGGAGCATGGTACGCAGTTAATAAGGCAACTTTAGAGATGTGGAGTGAAAAAGATTGCTCAGCGAGGGGAAAAACTCACCACAGACACAATAAAAATGACACTTTGCTAAATTATGGTAAAATCCAGTGCAAGGTTTTTAACGGTGTACTAAGTTATAATTACTTTTGAATAACTTCTGACCTTGAAAATTTAATTTTACATTCATGAAATATCAAATGTCCCTATTCCATACTTTTAAAATAGCTTCTATTTAACTTATGACATTCATTCCATTTTTTTGTATATTACACTCATCTGCATGTGTCAATCTTGATCTCGCTTTCAATAAAATTACAAGTGATCAATAAAACTTGCTTGTCATTTCCTGATTAGCTGCTTATGAGAATTCTCCAATGTGACTGGTTGCTTAACCTGCTGGATGTCAAAAATCACCTATGCTTGGAGCCAGTACTAAATTAATACTAGAGATCACACCACAGAGCTTTCGAGATCATTGTGTGAAGGTTTATCTGAGATTAGCAACAAAGAGTGTCTTTGCTGTTGACTGCATTATCCAAACAAAAATGCATTGTAATACAGCCTGTCTAGAAAAAAAATACATTATTTAGGTGCAACACAACCATAGTTTCTTTTTCTGACCCTTGGAACTATTCAGTTAATTACCATATATAGAGGATATGTCACAGCCAGAACCGTGATGTGATAAATACTTTCACAAATGAGACCAACCAGATAATTCATGAGTGACAAAGTTGCAAGTGATTTATGGTTAGCCTCTCCAGAGAAGATATTTGTCATAGCTTGCTGCCAACTGTCACGTATTCTTTACTCTTACTGTATGCTTTAAAATGCATTTTTTGTGAAAGCCTGTAATGAAACAAGAACTGACTCAAAATTACATCTACATTAATATGGTACCACAATAACACCGTCATACCATAAAGTAACTTCAAATTATCTTCTTCAGCTATACAAGACATGGGTTCATTTTGGAAGTCAAAAATACATTATAGGTCAAGGGTATCCATGATGTGGATATGTCTGCACTCATGAAGTGGTAATGAATTATTCACCATGACAGCTAAATTGATATAATTTGACCTCTTATCGGGTATCCACTACTTAGTGACGACGCTATGAAATATCCAACTATTCCCTGAATTGGCGTTCGGCGCATTTTCCACGGCTGGTTATCTCTGGCAGTTAGTATTGTTTGCTTTTAAGATCTTCATTGTTGATGAGCTTAAAAATGACAATGTCTGGAGCTTGGTGAACAGTAAAGGTGGACGTGCACACCTACGTAGAATGGGCAGACAGTGTTTCAGCAATTACATGCAGAGAAGTGGGAGGTCACAGAGGTTTGAAATGAAGATTAACTATAAGCTTAAACTTGAAATTAGACTAAAGTTTGAAGAAGAACAGAGAGACTCCACTCACTCAAAGCTATTCTAGCATTGAGGGCCAATTTTGAGAACCAAAATCCCAACAGCAGAATGACACCTAAGTTATCTTAGGTTATTTTTCAGGATTACCTGGCAAGAGATCCAAGCAGGCATTAGGCCACTTAAAAATATAAATGATTGATCGAACACAAGTTCAAATGTCCCTTTGGGAAATTAGACATCACAGAGCTGAACATCTGCTTCTGCTGCTGTTGCTGCTGCTACAGCCTAAGCAAGTTTAAGGTTTATGTTTGAAGTTTCCAGACAAGACGATTGGGCATGTGTCTGAACATCTCAATTGAACTAGCCCTCCCCTTTGCTTCCCCACCTCTCATACACCCTTAGGATTTACCTTTAGTCCACCACTCCCAAAGCTTTCAGTCCAAAATCATCCTCTTCAAATGGCCGAAGCCCTGACCATTCTCCCAGAAAATGTTAATGCATGTAAATGTCCAATTTCAGATATTCCAAGCTTGGGGACAGGCTGATTATGGTGATTGGCTACGGGCAAAGAATGGGTCATAAACAGTTTATAAATCCATAATTTCTTGAAAATGAGAGTGTAAATAAGTTTCATAAATAGGAAATGGAGTATAATAATACATTACATAGATGAAATATTGTAAAGCTAATGGAGCATGCTCCTCCCGACTGACTCCCTCGTCACCTCCTCAAGGGCAATTAGGGATGAGCAATAAGTGGTGACAATGCCACCAACGCTCACAACCTCAGAAGTGATTCATTTTTATGTAAGCCAGAAGTATGCAAACACCTCAGTAAAAACAATATGGAATCATAAATATGGGGGGGGCTTCAACTATTCCCAGAAAGATTGGCCAGGCAGGGGAGTGAAAGTGGAGAAGGAGATGACAATTTTTGAGTGCAGACATAAGTAGCTTGAGAAAGGGAGGAAAAGTGTTGGCTCCGGTAATGAGTAATGAACCGCAGCAAATAAGAGAAGCAAACATGGAAAAACGTTTGGGAGTAGTAGTCAGAGTGAAATATAATTTAAGGTAATGTTTAAGATTCAGATCGTAAAAAAGGCAAATATAATGGCTAGGAACAAAGCTGACGCTAAGGAAATAAGAACCGGAGTAAGGAAGGTAAACTGGAAAAATTATGATTGTCATATTTCAAGGGAAGATTGATAGATTTTTAAAAAGTAGTCATGAATGAGGTGCAATGGATATGTTGTAAAATGAGGATCATTTTGAATTTAAAGAAGGTAACCACAAAGTGCATGAACAATCATAGAGGAGGACGGAAAGGAATAAGGTCAATTTTAAGAATTGGTTAAAAAGACAATTAGGATGGTAAAGTGGAAATATGGCACTAAAATATCAAAAAGAAATAGTGATGTATTGTACAGATATTTGTACAACACAAATGGATTAGGAGAGGTATAAATAAAAGCAAAGTAATGTGGATGCTGGAAATCTGAAGTAAAACAAGAAATTGCTGGAGAAAATCAGATGGTCCGGCAGTATCTATGAAATGAGAACGGAGGAGCTAATGTTTTGAGCTCAATATGACCATTTATGGGTCTCAGGAGTCATACTGGACTCAAATCTTTAATTCAGTTTTACACACACACACACACTCTCTCTCTCTCTCTTTCTCTCCAGCCATTCCAATTCAGGATGATGCAGCACACTCTAAACAGACTAAACAGGAGACCACCCCAGACCAGACAGAGCAGCAAAACTATATTTTCACGAGCCCTATCATCGACTCCATCACAGCCCTGGTCACAGCAAGTTCACAATCTGGTGAAGGTGCCTCACTGGCTAAGTAACCAATAGTAACATCATATTACAAAGGGAGCCTCTGTTGTTCTCAGATTTACCTCCCATTTCGGTACCATATCAACTATTCAAATAATCGTTGAATTCAGTAAATAACATGATGAAGGGATACGCCCCACCTTCTCACAGCACCGCTGGAAGTTTCACAAGTGATGGGACTCTTAAAGCCAGCATTTGCCATTGTTTAAGTCATTGCTGCTGACTTTTGTATCGTTGAGATGGCAATGTTAGATTTGCAAGCACCAACAGCATGGTGCAAATCACCTTTGATCAATATTTGAAGTCTCAGCATGTTCACTCTGTAGGCTTGACAAATTGAAGATGAAATGATTGGAAATTAAATGCAGCTGCAGTATGCAAACACACAATTTTTTTTGCACCTTCAGTATCCTCGTGTCCAGCAGACGCGGATTCCACACTTTGGCCTATCAAGAAGACATGGTCTCCACACATTCTGCCATTTACTAGTTGCATTTTACATCTAGAGAAAGGCAACTGACAGTAGATAATGTGGCTCATGATGGACACTGTCAACACTGAACTCTGCCTGGTCACCAAGTGCTCCTCAGAGCCTCCATATCCCCTTTAATCTTGCTGTACCCTGAGATCCATTTCCACCCATTCCCCCTACCCCTATTCAGAGTCTCATCACTCTGTCTCCAGTTGTTCTCCCCGTGCACTGAACCCAATATTACACCTTATTAATGGTCATCTTGCTCTTCTGCGCGACAATAATTGTAGCTTATCACACCCTCTAATGCTGTCTGCATATCTCCTCTGTACATCTTGCTTTCCATCACTGTCCTTGTCCATGCCTCCATTTTTCCTTCCCAGCCCTCACTTACCCACTCTTTTTTCCATCGACTACCTTAACCCCCAAAATGATAAAGAACAGAGCCCCAAGGATTGTAATTTCCCCTGACCTCTGAATATCTTTGGCATCTTCACCAGACTGGAAACTTGCTATGTCCAGGGCTGTAGTGGAGCAGACAACTGGTTTCCTTGAGAAGTCTGCACAGATTCCTGAAGAATGTGTTTACAGTGTCCTGACTGATGATGCATAATTCTTCTCACTCTTTGTGATGATCCTACAGGACTGATCATTGTCCACTCCCCAAACTGTAGAATCATAGCATTTCTGTAATGTGGAAGCAGGCCATCTCATATCGAGGAGAAAGTGAGGACTGCAGATGCTGGAGATCAGAGCTGAAAATGTGTTGCTGGAAAAGTGCAGCAGGTCAGGCAGCATCCAAGGAGCAGAAGAATCGACGTTTCGGGCAAGAGCCCTTCTTCAGGAATTCCTTTAATGCTGCCTGACCTGCTGCGCTTTTCTAGCAACACATTTTCATCTCATATCGAGCCCACACTGACCCTCCGAAGAGCAACCCTCCCAGAACCCCTCTCCCAACCCTTTAAACCTGTATTTCTCATGGTTAATCCACCTAACCTGCACATCTTTGGACTGTGAGAGGAAACCAGAGAACCCAAATAAAATGCACGCAGACAGAGAGAGAATGTGCAAACTCCACACAGATAGTCACCCAAGCTTAGAACTGAACCTGGATCCCTGGCACTGTGAGGCAGCAGTGCTAACCATTGAGCCACTGTGCCATCCCTCCGACTACAGACAGACAGATCCTCTGATCAAGTGGCCCATGCAGTAGTATAGCTTCCAAACTCGTAGTCTGGGAACCCTGCACCACCTGATTCTACCTCCTTCCCAAGATCCACAAGCCTGATCACCCCATCCGACCCATTGTCTCAGCCTGCTCCTGCCCCACTGAACTCATCTCCATCTATCTCGACACTGTCCTATCCCCCCAAGTCCAGGAACTCCCCACATATGTTCAAGACACCACCCACTCCCTCCACCTCCACCAAGACTTCAGTTTCCCTGGCCCCCAGCGCCTCATCTTCACCATGGACATCCAATCCCTCCACACCGCCATCTGCCATGACAAGGGCCTCCATGCCTTCCGTTTCTTCCTCTCCCAACATCCCCAACAGTACCTTTCCACTGACACTCTCATTCGTTTGGCCGAACTGGTCCTCACCCTTAACAATTTCTTCTTCGAATCCTCCCATTTCCTCCAGACCAAAGGGGTAGCCATGGGCACCCGTATGGGCCCCAGCTATGCCTGTCTCTTTGTTGGCTATGTAGAACAGTCGATCTTCTGTAATTACACCGGCACCACTCCCCACCCCTTCCTCCGCTACATTGATGACTGCATCAGCGCCACCTTGTGCTCCTGCGAGGAGGTTGAACAGTTCAGCAACTTCAACACATTCTACCCCAACCTTAAATTCACCTGGACCATTTCTGAAACCTCCTTCCCCTTCTTGGACCTCTCCATCGCCATTACTGATGACTGACTTGACACCGACGTTTTTTACAAACCCACTGACTCCCACAGCTACCTGGATTACACCTCTTCCCACCCCACCTCCTGCAAAAATGCCATCCCGTATTCCCAATTCCTCCGCCTCATCTGCTCCCAGGAGGACCAGTTCCACCACAGAACACACCAGAAGGCCTCCTTCTTTAGAGACCGCAATTTCCCTTCTCACATGGTTGAAGATACCCTCCAATGCATCTCATCCACATCCCGCCCCTCCGCCCTAAAACCCCGCCCCTCCAACTGTAACAGGACAGAACGCCCCTGGTGCTCATCTTCCACCCTACCAATCTTTGCATTAACCATATCATCCGCCGACATTTCCGCCATCTCCAAACTGACCCCACCACCAGAGATATATTTCCCTCCCCAACCCTTTCCACTTTCCACAAAGACTGTTCCCTCCGTGACAGCCTGGTCAGGTCCACGCCCCCCAACAACCCACTTTCCTGTCCTGGCACCCTCCCCTTCACCGCAGGAATTGCAAGACCTGTGCCCATACCTCCTCCCTCACCACCATCCAAGGCCCTAAAGGAGCCTTCCACATCCATCAAAGTTTCACCTGTACATCCACCAATATCATTTATTGTATCCGTTGCTCCCGATGTGGTCTCCTCTACATTGGGGAGGCTGGACGCCTCCTAGCAGAGTGCTTCAGGGAACATCTCCGGGACACCCGCACCAATCAACCCCACCACCCTGTGGCCCAACATTTCAATTCCCCCTCCACTCTGCCAAGGATATGCAGGTCCTGGGCCTCCTCCACCGCCACTCCCTCACCACCCGGCGCCTTGAGGAAGAACGCCTCATCTTCCACCTCAGAACACTTCAATCCCAGGGCATCAATGTGGATTTCAACAGTTTTCTCATTTTCCCTCCCCCCACCTTACCTCAGTTCCAACTTCCAGCTCAGCACTGTCCCCATGATCTGTCCTACCTGACAATCTCCCTTCCCACCCATCCGCTGCACCCTCCCCTCTGACCTATTACCTCCATCCCCAACCCCATTCACCTATTGTACTCTTTCCTACCTTCTCCCCAGCCCCAGGCCCCCTCACTTATCTCTCCACCCTGGAGGCGGCCTGCCTCTATTCCTGATGAAGGGCTTTTGCCCGAAACGTCAATTTTCCTGCTCCTCGGATGCTGTGCCTTTCCAGCACCACTCTGATCTAAACTCTGGTTTCCAGCATCTGCGGTCCTCACTTTTGCCTGACCCATGCATGCAGCTGACCATGACCAAACATCTGGATAGTGTGCAGACTGTGGCCCTGCCTGTCGGTACTCGGAGCCCCTCAGACAAACAGCATCTGGCACCCCCTCCCCAACCCCACCTTAACTGGATTGAGGATTAGCCCTCACCTACTTTCTAATATGGCCATTTGGTTGAATAAACATGTATTTGCCACAGGTGGCTGGCACATGGTGTGGTATTGGATTGACATCACTGTGTGACATATAGCAAGATGTCCCCATTGCTGGACAGATCCAGATTGAGAAGCATAATAAGCAGCCTGGGTGTGTGCCTATGTAAAAGAGCATGTCAATATGGTCTTTAGGCTCTTGTTGAAGTATCAATGCATTAACAGACATGGCATAGCAATACAACACATGGATAATGTGAGTCTGCAGATAGCCACTAAGAGACAAAAAGAGCTACACTGAAATGCTGTCAGGTCTAATCTGTGAGCTCAATGCCTGACCTTGAATGCAGTTTCCTTGAAACAGTCTTTCAATGCTGATTATCAGTATGTCCTGAAATACAACTCTGTTTCCTAAGCAGCCTGTAAGTAGATCAGAGGGGGGCTATGGTGGTGGTGCAGGGTTGGTAAGTGTCAGGTGCTAATGTTGGTGGTTGAGGTGCCAATGAAGCATGCCCTGAGATGTTGTTATGTGTTGAGCAACATGGAGGCTCTTCAAATTGAAGTTACCAGGTGCTCACCATCTACCTTGGTTGACACATTTAGTAAGCTCGGAAGCTGAGTTTTAAAGAGGTGAGTTATGTTGTTTAGAAAGCTTTAATCCCCCTTAATTGGCAACTCACTGCTGCATAGCAAGAAACTCATCACAAAGAACAAAGTTACTCCTACCATCTATAGAGGCCTCACCAATATTTTGCACATTTCTGCCAGTAATCTCCTCATGGCCTACATCATTCAGGTTCCTATGGGATTCCATCCACTGAGCAGACCATGCAATTATTAATCATAGTCTAAGAAAATCTAAACAGAGCAAAAAGAAAGCTGATTTTTAAGACCGACAGTGGATCAAGGCCATGGTTAGTTACTAGACACTGAGATTTTAGGTAAAAGGGGTAGGTTTAAAAGGAGTTGTGAGGGTCAAAGGTTTTTTTAACATGGGGTAGTCAATGCCTGGAATGCACTGTCAGTGGAGGTGTGGAAGCAGATGCAATAGCAACATTTAAGAGGCATTTTGATAGTCCTATGAGGAGGCAGGGAATACAGGAATACAGCAGCATGGGTGCAACAGGATTTCAGTTTAGAAAGGCATTATATGTCAGTGAGACTTGGTGGGCTGAAACGACTGTTCTTTATTCTTTAACACAGAGTGCTGTCTTCTAATCACTTAAGCTGGCAATTCCCCGCACCACTTCCACAACTGTTCTTGCCCAAATTAAAAATGTTTACATTATTCAAACAGATTAAAATCCTGCAGAATTACACCAACATTCAATTTCAATTTATGATTTCATGAACAACTGGAAGATTTCCCTCTTCACATCTTACATGTGACCTTACACAAGAAAAGGTTGAAATTCTGTCTCTTTTACTTAAGTTCACATTTGAACAACATTCGAGTACAATTGCTATTGTTAGATGTGTGCTATTTCTGCAAGCTTGAAAGTCATTGTAATCAGCTTCATTTAAACACACAGAAGGGTTTGAAGATCACTGTGTAACTAAGTAAGAGGACGAATAGCAGGAATTCTAGATAGTCCTGCCATGTGTCCTATTTACCATGTTGTTTTTTTAAAATTAGGCATTCCTTATATGAGTAGGCCAACACACATACTCAATCCAAGCAACCATAAAATTAAATATAATCACATGGAGCTGAAATTAATGGAGATGTAGGATCCCACTGTCAAGGCCAGTTGTGGGCAGGAGGGTGACACCATTAGAATAGGCACAGGAACTGGGACCAAGCTGCACTTCCCTAACTGCAGCCAACTGATTGCTGTCTCTAATGGGATAGAATTTCCAAGAGCAGCCAATCTGTCCCACAAAGCCACCAGCCCAATCGGCTGTCGGAAAATCAGCAGCTGCACAGTTAGCAACAGCCATTGCTGAGGCTATATCAGTAGGATAGGGCCGTGAACCCTCAATTGATTGATCTATTGTCATGTGTACGAAGTACAGAGAAAAGTTTTGTGTACGAGCAGTACAGGCAGATCATAATAAGCAAGGATGTACAGATCAAAAGACTTAGACAGAGGCATACAGGTTACACTGCACAGGGCGTGCATTAGGCGAGATCAATATTAGCAAGATCAGCATTATTTGAAGTTAGAGGGTCCATTCATCGGTCTACTAATGGCTGGGAAGAACCTCCTGGTGCATGTGTTCACGTTTCTGTGTCTTCTGCCTGACAGAAGCGGTTGGGGCGGAGATCATTACTGGGGTGGGAGGGATCTTTGATGCTGTTGGCAGCCTTTCCGTGGCAGCAAGCCGTGTAAATGGAGTCCATGGGATGAGGTTGGCTTCTGTGATGGTCTGGGCTGTGCACACAACCGTCTGTCATTTCTTAGGATCCTGTGCAGAGCAGTTGCCATACCGGGCCGTTATGCACCCGGACAGCAAGTTGGTGAGGGTGCATCTGTAGAAGTTGGTGAGGGTCTTTATGGATATGCCAAATTTCCTGAGCTACCTGAGGAAAAACAGGCATTGTTCATTGTCAGTTATCGTCATTCCGAGAAACTTGATGCTCTCCACCCTCTCAACCTCAGTTCCATTGATATAGATGGTGGTGTGTTCTCCTCCATTCTTTTTGAAATCAATGATCGGTTCTTTAGTTTTGCCAAAGCCAGATATGGATGATAAGGGGTGCCAACAGGGCCCATCGGTAGAAGAAATAGGAGTAGGAGCAGGCCATTTGGCCATCAGGCCTGTCCCACCATTCAACAAGATCGCAGCTGGCCAACCCTAGATCTCACCTCCTCTTTCTTATCAACGCCACACAGCCCTCAATATTTCAAAACTTTACCTAACTCCAGTACAAATACTTTCAGCTATCCAGCCTCCACAAACTGCGATGGTAGAGAATTCCAAACGTGCACTCCCAACTGAGAGAAGGAATTCCTCTGCATCTCAGTTTTAAATGAGTAACTCCTCATTCACTAACTATGTCCCCGATATCAAGATTCCTCCATGAACATAAACATCTTCTCAACAGATACCTTTTTAAGCCACCTAAGTTTCAACAAGATCACTCCTTAATCTTTTATTCTGTAATGAACAAAAGCCTAACCTGTTTAGCTGTTTTTGATAAGTCAACTCCTTCTCCCAGGAACCAGCCAAATGAATCTCTTTTGGATTGCCTCCAATGACAATTTATTCTTTCTTAAGATTGGGGAACTAAACTTTAGACAGCATAAACATTCCCTTTAAACAGTGTGTACTAGGAGTTTCTGAGCAGCGTGGCACAAACTGATCTTCACATGCGTAGGTCATGGCTGAGCAAGGACCTTGGAGGACCACACAGTCAGAAAGCAAATTTAGGGGGTACATTGCACAGTGCTCCAGTTGCAGCCTCACCCAAAACTCCATACACTCTGCCTGATGGTAGTGAGGACGACTTTGCAGGGTCAACAGAGCTGTTTTTGCCATTGTCTTTGCCTAAGTCAATGCCAAATGGTCTGCCACTTTCATCTCTTTGATGAGACTTCATAGCGATTGATTCAACTGAGTAGCTTACTCGGCCATTTCAGAGGGCAGTTTGGAGTCAACCACATTGCTGTGCATCTGGAGTCACATGTCGGCCAGTCCAGGTGAGAATGGCAGATTTGTGTTTCCTGTTGTCTGTGCTTTCAACACTTCAACCAATTTCTACATAAACTCATTTTACCCACATACTATACTTGTGAAACGTAAAGGTCAGAGTCAGCTTGCAATTCAATGCAGTTTTATACAAATAATACACAAAAGACACAAAAGGGGCCAATATTATCTTTAAAAAACTCCCAGGTCTTCCATAACATTGTGACTGGTAGAATTAAAGTCTTTGTTGCAATCCTTACGTAACTATGACTGGCTACAAGACTAGATAGACAGGTAGTAGCCATGCAGTTGAACTTGGCCAGGCTCTGTATACAGCACTGATGAATTTAATAAGGGTGGTGTCAGACATGGTCATCGTCTCTCTCCAGTTGACCTGAGCTCTGCAATTGAGCCAGGTCTAGCCTTCACAGAGGGAATGGCCACCAGGTTTCCCTTCTTGTCATTCCCTGCTACAAACTTCCAAAATATTATCTGGCCCTCAACCAATTGAATTTCCAGGTCAGGATCACAGTGTACAATAGGATCCCTGATGTCATGTTTGGAAGATGCCAGTTCCACCTTTGGTATCCATCCCCCAATACGTCAAGGGCATATTGCCCTCTCCACACATGGTCAGGGCATGAACCCGGGGTTCAGCGAGTCTGCTCATCACCAGACCAGTCTTGTTTTCCACAGCAAGTCCAGTTTGTCCTTGCTTGCCTTTTGTATCTTGTATGGATGCTTTGTGCTTGACCTTCCTCCAAGTCCCATCAGGCCTGGCTGCTCAAAGGTTGCCCATTCTGGTTTTGGGCCTAGCCATTCAGGCCCTCAACTATCTGGTCACAGCCCAATGAGTGGTGTGCCACACAGTAGTTGCCAAAATACCAACAAAAGCAGGGCGAGGCCCTCAGTTGACAACTGAACTGTCCCCTTTGAGTGAGAGAGCTGACTACCATCTTTCCCATTATTAGCAAAATGTACATTGTAGTGGGAATCCATAAGGCACTCCACCTGATGGCTTCTAAAGCCACTTACAAGCCTGTCTGCGATCTGTCCTGTCACCAAAGTCTGACGATATTCAGCCCATCCCATTTTACAGCACAGAAGCTTGGTGGAAGGATTGTACTGTTGCCAAATTTGTAGATGGAAGTCTGAGGAATGCAAACTGCTTACAGAGAGATATTGCTAGGTTAAGCGGTATAAACATTCACAAGTGGAATATAATGTGAAAAAATGTGAAGTTGTTCATTTTGTAAGGGAGAACAAAGGAACAGAATATTATTTAAAATGACGAAAAACTGCTACACAATGGGTTTTGGGGCTTCCTGTACACAATGGGTTTTGGGGCTTCCTGTACACAATGGGTTTTGGGGCTTCCTGTACACAATGGGTTTTGGGGCTTCCTGTACACAATGGGTTTTGGGGCTTCCTGTACACAATGGGTTTTGGGGCTTCCTGTACACAATGGGTTTTGGGGCTTCCTGTACACAATGGGTTTTGGGGCTTCCTGTACACAATGGGTTTTGGGGCTTCCTGTACACAATGGGTTTTGGGGCTTCCTGTACACAATGGGTTTTGGGGCTTCCTGTACACAACGGGTTTTGGGGCTTCCTGTACACAATGGGTTTTGGGGCTTCCTGTACACAATGGGTTTTGGGGCTTCCTGTACACAACGGGTTTTGGGGCTTCCTGTACACAACGGGTTTTGGGGCTTCCTGTACACAACGGGTTTTGGGGCTTCCTGTACACAACGGGTTTTGGGGCTTCCTGTACACAACGGGTTTTGGGGCTTCCTGTACACAATGGGTTTTGGGGCTTCCTGTACACAATGGGTTTTGGGGCTTCCTGTACACAATGGGTTTTGGGGCTTCCTGTACACAATGGGTTTTGGGGCTTCCTGTACACAACGGGTTTTGGGGCTTCCTGTACACAATGGGTTTTGGGGCTTCCTGTACACAATGGGTTTTGGGGCTTCCTGTACACAATGGGTTTTGGGGCTTCCTGTACACAATGGGTTTTGGGGCTTCCTGTACACAATGGGTTTTGGGGCTTCCTGTACACAACGGGTTTTGGGGCTTCCTGTACACAATGGGTTTTGGGGCTTCCTGTACACAATGGGTTTTGGGGCTTCCTGTACACAATGGGTTTTGGGGCTTCCTGTACACAATGGGTTTTGGGGCTTCCTGTACACAATGGGTTTTGGGGCTTCCTGTACACAACGGGTTTTGGGGCTTCCTGTACACAATGGGTTTTGGGGCTTCCTGTACACAATGGGTTTTGGGGCTTCCTGTACACAATGGGTTTTGGGGCTTCCTGTACACAATGGGTTTTGGGGCTTCCTGTACACAATGGGTTTTGGGGCTTCCTGTACACAATGGGTTTTGGGGCTTCCTGTACACAATGGGTTTTGGGGCTTCCTGTACACAATGGGTTTTGGGGCTTCCTGTACACAATGGGTTTTGGGGCTTCCTGTACACAATGGGTTTTGGGGCTTCCTGTACACAATGGGTTTTGGGGCTTCCTGTACACAATGGGTTTTGGGGCTTCCTGTACACAATGGGTTTTGGGGCTTCCTGTACACAATGGGTTTTGGGGCTTCCTGTACACAATGGGTTTTGGGGCTTCCTGTACACAATGGGTTTTGGGGCTTCCTGTACACAACGGGTTTTGGGGCTTCCTGTACACAATGGGTTTTGGGGCTTCCTGTACACAATGGGTTTTGGGGCTTCCTGTACACAATGGGTTTTGGGGCTTCCTGTACACAATGGGTTTTGGGGCTTCCTGTACACAATGGGTTTTGGGGCTTCCTGTACACAATGGGTTTTGGGGCTTCCTGTACACAACGGGTTTTGGGGCTTCCTGTACACAAAACACAAAGCTAATATACAGGTGTAGCAGGTAATCAGAAAGGCTAGTAGAATGTTGGAGGTTGGAGTTTAAGACTAGAGAGGTCTTACTGCATTGTACAAGGTGCTGGTGAGACCACAGCTGGCATACTGAGAGCAGTTTTGGTTCCTCTTATTTAAGGAAAGATATGATTCAATAGGAGACAGTTCAAAGAAGGTTCACAAGGATGATCCCTGGTATGGACGGATTGTCTTATGATTAAACATTAAACAGGTTGGGACTCTAATCACTGACGCTTAGAAGAATGAGAGGTGATCTCATTGAAACATACAGGACTTTTAAGGGGTTTGACTGGGTAAATGCTGAGAGGATGGTTCCATTCATGGGAGAATCTAGGGCCAGAGGGAACAGTCTCAGAATTAACGGGTGCCAATTTAATGCTGGGATGAGAAATTTCTTCTCTAAGAGGGCTGTTTGTTGGAAATCTTTACCACAGAGAGATGTTAAGGCACAGCACTTGTGTACCTTTGGAGCTGAGATAGGTAGGTTCTAGATCAGTGTGGGAATCAAGGGTTACAGGGAAAGGTGAAGACTGTGGAACTGTGGATTGTGGAATGTCAGCTTGGCCGCCAACCCACTGAATGGTAGAGCTGACTTGTGGGGCCAAACAGCCTCCTCCAAGTCTTATCTCAAACAGCCTTAAGGTCACAGGGCTGTGACAGTGTTATACTCCAACCTGTCACCTCTACCTTCATTTTCCCATTATAATGTTCAAAATTCAATTCCTTTCACCCTTCTAAATATTTTCTAACTAACCTGTTCAGAGATGTTATGATATATCTCTGGAGCAGGTGTACCTATTCAGCAAGCCCTTAAAATTTGCCTGGGCTCATCACCCACACATCCTCAGTAAGTAGGAGTGCTTATGGCTCAATGGTAGTGTCCCTACCTCTGGGCCAGAAGTCTGACTTCACATCCTATATGAACACCACACACATCCCCACGGTGGGGTATTATAAAACAAACAGATTGATTTAGAAAA
Organism: Chiloscyllium punctatum; assembly: GCF_047496795.1. Classification (NCBI taxonomy): domain Eukaryota; kingdom Metazoa; phylum Chordata; class Chondrichthyes; order Orectolobiformes; family Hemiscylliidae; genus Chiloscyllium; species Chiloscyllium punctatum. The sequence goes on along the minus strand of NC_092745.1, from coordinate 106,474,401 downwards.
GTCCTTGATTACCGGAACTATTTCTAGGTTTCTACTTGCCACTTGACTGGTTTAATTAGTGACTAACTTTTACATATTAGATTCACATCCAAAATGGCACACCTTCAATACATTTTACCCATCTCAACCTCTTCATAATTTTAAAGATCTCAATAAGACCATTTCAGTTTTCACTTTGAGAGAACTGAGTGCCTCCAATAGTCAGTGCCTCTTAGTCTGATTTCTATGAAAAAAAAGTAAAAGGAATACATATAAATACTACACTAGCTCCATTGGTGCAGATCAAAAATTGAGCCGAATAAAAGAAAGCAGGAGCTCATATAAGCTTCCAATGAAACAATTGATAGAGCTTGCTGTTTGATCATTTTAAGGTCATAATGTTGTTTAAATTCAACAAGGCAAACTCAAGGGCACCTTGGGGAGACACTAGCATTGCAGAAACTTGACAAGGTTAGAACAACCAGAAGCCCAGGATAATATGGATTCAAAGCCCATCACAGCAGCTTCTGGAACTAAAGTTTAAATGATAAAATATCTGGAATTGAGCATAATCTCAATAATGGAGATGATTGATTGTCACAAAAAAAAAATCTGGTTCACATACTTCTTCTACAGAAGGATATCTGCCATTCTGACCTGGCCTATGTATGACTCCACGCTCACAGTAATGTGGTTGAATCTTAAAAACCCTCTGCAAGGGTCTAAATGCTGGCCTTGTCAGTGAAGCCCACATCTCATGAAAGAGTAAAGAAAGCAGGTATGGCTCACCAAATCGAGACTTCAAAGCTGGGTCAGAGTAACCTGTAATGAGGTAAGTTGGTACGGGTGTGACAAACAGAGAGCAGGGCTCTCTTGGCAGCAGCAACAATCCTGGCCCCAGATGTTCATAGGAACCGAATTGAAGTGGATTTGTTCTGCCAAACAGGCAGGGTTCTTCAGTCACCCAATGGTGTCCGAAAGAAGGGGGAGGTGAGTATAAGTACCTTCTCTATTTCGATGCTGTTCCCACCCGCTACCACAAAGCAAAGGCATTCACAATCAACACCCATCAGTTTGTTATGCACCTGATCCCAATGCTTGGAATTATTAAAGGTTAATTCATGATTGATCTCTGTAATTGAGAGCATTTGAGTCAGGGCTTACACAGATAGCATTAGTGTTTATATTAAACAGATATGACCTTCTTTGTAATACCTCCCTTTTGTCTCCATTTGCGTCAGACTTAATATTTAGCTGTGAATTTTCAGTGAAATTAAACCAAAGCAATGCTCACACAGCACCCAGGGACGAAGAAAATATTGCCTCTTTACCATGGTGTATTAAAGTATCCTCTGAAGAAATTTGATTGCGTGCAAATGCGTTGAAACTGATTGAAATCTCCGCTCCAGTTTTGGCCAGACAAATACCTGGGAGCTTGTGAAAGACTGCAAATTGACCCTATTTGACACTTCTAGTAGCCTGACACCAAGGGAGCCTTGCCAAATGATAAACCTATTGGATTCCACCTGGAACAGACCGCTGCAGCTAATCCCTTTGCTAAGATGATTCTGTCCAGAGGGAAAGTGCAGCATGAACAAAGGATAGGAAACACTCCAGTGTAGTTTGATTAAACCTTGAGAAAGACCTAGCGTGAGACTAAAAAACATTATCTTTAATAAGATCAAAGAAGCCACTGAAAATCATGTACAAAGGACGCATTGTGAGAGGAAAAAGAAAAGGCACAGTGAGGATTTAAACACAGTGACGTTTATCTGTGGTGATGAGAATAGCAGGTGCTGTGAAATGATGGGGGCAACAAGGCTTCATTGTAAAAAAGGTCTGTGTGAAAAATATGGACCTTGCTTTATAAACTTTCCCAAGAGAGTGGGGCCAGACAGAGAACCACAAGCTCTCCTTCTACATTAGCAAAAATTCATTAATAAAACATTCATCTTTTCACTGAAAACCCTTAACAAAATGCATTTTATTGATCCACTCCCCAAAACATCAGCAAAGTGACCAACAAATCAAACTGCACCATCCTTGTCTAATCTACCACATGGAGTTCCCCACTGGGGGTTAATCTAGTCAGTCAAGCTCCTTTCCTATCCACATACACCACTCAACAATATTTCTTTGAGGCGAAAGTGAGGACTGCAGATGTTGGAGATTAGAGTCGAGAGTGTGTTGCTGGAAAAGCAAAGCACGTCAGGCTGCATCCAAGGAACAGGAGAATCGACGTTTCGGGCAAAAACTCTTCATCAGGAAATGATTCCAATTCCAATGACTCTGCTAGTGAATTAATCATTGTTCCTCTCTTCATTTCCCTTCAGAATGTCCACTTACTTGTGAATTCTTGCTCTCAATAACTTTATTGTAGATAATTGCATCGATGTTCTAATTTTCACCAAATTTAGTTACAGTTTGTGATACCAGCCACTGACAAAGCTTTCCTGCCTGCATATATTTTCCATTGTCCAGACTACCAAAAGGTTTATCACCAAGTTATTTCTTGGTCCCTTCTCTTCTTCATTCCCAACCTTCTCCTCCTCTGTATTACTGAAGACATTACTGAGTATTATTGAAAAAGGGGCATTTTTTCAAAGATTTTGGCTTGCACTCATCAGAACAATTTGCAGGAATACCAAACATTTGTAATGCATGAGAGGGTAACGTTGATTGGTTAGCAAGTGAATTCTGATTGGTAAAGGTGTTGCCATGGAGACTGCATCTATTAATGCTGATTAATTCAATTCAACAAAGTAAGTGACAGCCATTTGCTGGTTCATTTCACAGGGCAATTTGCTAGCCAAAACAACCAGCCAAGTTTGCAATTTAAACAAAGTCTTGCAGTTAATTGTCAATCAATATGGTGATGTATAATACAATAAGGTTTATATTACAGAATTAGAGACACATGCTGATAATTTTTTAATTCACATGATATGGGTACCGCTGGCTAGATCAGCAATTTTTTCTCATCCCTAGTCTCCCTTGAGAAAGTGGCAATGAACTGCATTCTTAAACTGAAGTGCAGAGACATTCAGTGTGCTGTTAGTAATGGAGTTCTGGGATTTTGACACAGCAACAATGGAAGAATGGCACTTTAGCTCCAAGTCAGGATGTGTGACCCAGCTGGGAACTTGCAGGAAGTAATATTTTCATGCATCTGTTGCCTTTATGGTAGAGGTTGCAGATGTGGAAGGTGTTTTAGTAAGTTACTGCAGCACAGCATAAGGGCAGTACACACTGCTGTTATTGGTTAGTGCAAGTGACAATAAATAAGTAAAAGAACAGTGACAAGCTTTGTTAATGAGCAATACAGGCAGATCATAGTTAGCAAAGATGTACAGAATGAAAGATTTAGACAGAAACATACAGGGAACATTGCACAGGGTGTGCAAGAGAGGTCAATGTTAGCAAGATCCACATTATTTGAGGCTACAGAGTCCATTCATCTGTCAAATAACAGCCAGGGAGAAGCTGTCCCTGAACCTACTGTGTTCAGGCTTCTGTATCTTCTGCCGGATGGAAGAGGTTGCAGGAGATCATTACTGGGGTGCAAAGGATCCTTGATGATGTTGGTAGCCTTTCTGTGGCAACGAGCCATGTCAGTGGAGTCCATGGATAGAAGGTTGGCTCCCATGATGGGCTGTGCACACCACCCTCTGTAATTTCCTACAATCCAGGGTAGAGCAGTTGCTATACCAGGCCATTATGCACCTGGATAGTATGCTTTCAATGATGCAGCTGCAGAAGTTGGTGAGGGTCCTTATGGGCATGCCAAATTTTTGAACTGTCTGATGAAGAAAAGGTATCACTGTGCCTTCTTGACTGTCGCAACTACATGGGAAGTCCAGGATAAGTTGACGGTAATTGTCACTCCAAGGAACTTGATGTTCTCCACCCTTTTGTCACACATACAAATGATTTGGATGTGAACGTAGAAGTTATAGTTTGTAATTTTGCAGATGATACCAACATTGAAGGGGTACTGGACAGCGAAGAAGGTTGCTCCAGAGTACAATGAGATCTTGAACAGATGGGCCAATAGGCTAAGGGATAGCAGGTTGAGTTTAGTTTAGATAAATATGAGGCACTGCATTTTGGAAAGGCATTATCAGGGCAGGACCTATAAACTTAATGGGAAGGCCCTGGGGAGTGTTGCTGAACAAAGAGTCCTTGGAGTACAGCTTTATAGCTCTTTGAAAGTGGAGTTTCAGGTAGATAGGACAGTAGTATCTCCCACCCGCCCTCCTCCTCTAACCTTCTTAACTACTGCTTTTTTCTTTTAAGGTAAGAATTTTTATTTCTTTACTGGGGACTAGTTAAAAAATTTACTTCGTGATTTTTTTTGTGTGTATACATCAAGTCCTTACTTAGGGTAAAAAAAAACTATAGCAGAGAGGTATCAGAAGGTATTCTAACTCATACTTGTACTAAGTAAGTAATTAACTAACTAAGCAGAGATGGCTGGGCAGGTGATGTGCTGTTGCTGTATGATGTGGGAGCTGGCTGATCCCATTGTGAATGGCAGTGACCACATCTGCAGCAAGTGTTGGTTGCTGGAAGAACTCCGGATCAGAGTTGATGATCTGGAATCTGAGCTTCAAACACTGCGGCATATCCGGGAGGGGGAGAGTTACCTGGACGCTTTGTTTCAGGAGGCAGTCACACCTGGGAGATTAATTAATTCCCACTCAGCTAGTGATCAGGCACAAAAGAGTGTGACTGTAAGTGAGGCAGGTAGGGGGACCCAGAGTTCAGGAGTGGAGGAGCCTCAGCCCTTGACCTTGTCCAACAGGTACGAGATTCTTGCTCCCTGTTCGGATGAGGAAAAGGGCTCTGGACAGGATGAGCCAACTGACCAAGGCACCATGGTGCAGAAGGCCATTCAAGAGGGGGGAGCTAATAGACAGGTAGTGGTTATAGGGGGATTCTATAATTAGGGGGACAGATAGTATCCTTTGCAAGCCGGATCGGGAGTCTCGCATGGTGTGTTGCCTGCCCGGTGCCAGGGTGCGAGACATCTCTGACCGGCTTGAAAGGATATTGGAGCGGGAGGGGGAGGATCCAGTTGTTGTGGTCCACGTTGGTACCAACAACATAGGCAAGACTAGGGTGGAGGACCTGTTTGGGCATTACGAAGCACTAGGCAGGAAATTGAAGCACAGGTCCTCAAGGGTCATAATCTCCGGATTACTGCCCGAGCCACGTGCCAATTGGCATAGGGACAAGAAAATTAGGCAAGTAAACACGTGGCTAAGGGATTGGTGTGGGAAAGAGGGATTCCACTTCATGGGGCACTGGCATCAGTTTTGGAACAGGGGGGATCTGTACCGTTGGGACGGTCTCCACCTGAACCGATCAGGTACCAATGTTCTGGCGAAGAGGATAAATAGGGTGGTCAGTAGGACTTTAAACTTCTGAGTTGGGGGGAAGGGAAAGTGAAAGCGACAGGGAGTATGGAGGTAAATGGAAAGATAAGCAGCAGGATAGCATGTTTCCAGGCGGATTTAAAATTGAGGCAGACTGAGAATGCAGAAAAAACCAAGGATAATTTAGGACATATGACTTACAACATCTCTAATAAGGAAGTTAGCATTAAGGCACTTTACCTGAATGCTCGTAGCATTCATAACAAAGCCAATGAATTAATGGCACAGATAATAGTGAATGATTATGATGTAGTAGGCATCACAGAGACTTGGTTACAGGGGGGTCAGGACTGGCAGTTAAACCTCCATGGTTTTTCGACTTATCGAAAAGACAGAGAGGTGGGCAGAGGGGGTGGGGTTGCCTTGTTAGTTAAGAACAAAATTAAATCTATGGTATTGAATGACATAGCGTCGGATGATGTGGAGTCTGTGTGGGTGGAATTGAGGAACCACAAAGGCAAAAAAACCATAATTGGAGTTGTGTACAGACCTCCTAACAGTGGTCAGGACCAGGGACGCAACATGTACCGGGAAATAGAGAAGGCATGTCAGAAAGGCAAGGTTACATTGATCATGGGTGACTTCAATATGCAGGTGGACTGGGTAAATAATGTTGCTAGTGGATCTAAAGAAAGGGAATTCATGGAATGCTTACAGGATGGCTTTTTGGAACAGCTTGTCATGGAGCCCACAAGAGAGCAGGCTATTCTGGACCTAGTGCTTTGCAATGAACCAGACTCTATAAAAGATCTTAAAGTAAGGGAACCCTTAGGAAGTAGCGACCATAATATGGTAGAGTTCAGTCTGGAGTTTGAAAGGGAGAAGGCGAAATCTGATGTAATGGTGTTACAGTTGAATAAAGGTAATTATGAGGGCATGAGAGAGGAACTGACTAAAATAGACTGGAAGCAGAGGCTAACCGGGAAGACACTAGAGCAAAAATGGCAGGAGTTTGTAGGTATAATTGAGGACACTGTACAGAGGTTCATTCCAAAGAAAAGAAAGATTAACCGGGGAGGGATTAGACAACCTTGGCTGACAAAGGAAGTCAGGAAATGTATTAAAGAAAAAGAGAGATCCTATAAAGTGGCTAAGAACAGTGGGAAATCAGAAGATTGGGAAGGATACAAAAGCAAACAGAGGATAACAAAGAGTGTAATAAGAAATGAGAGGATCAAATATGAAGGTAGGCTAGCCAGTAATATTAGAAATAATAGTAAAAGTTTCTTTCAGTACATAAGAAACAAACGACAGGCAAAAGTAGACATTGGGCCACTTCAAACTGATGCAGGGAGCCTAGTGATGGGAGATAAGGAAATAGCAGGAGAACTTAACAAGTACTTTGCGTCAGTTTTCACAGTGGAAGACATGAGTAATATCCCAAAAATTAAAGGGTGTCACGGGGCTGAGTTGAGTATGGTTGCCATTACAAAAGAGATAGTGCTAGAAAAGTTAAAAAGTCTTAAAATTGATAAATCTCCTGGCCCCGATGGGATACACCCTAGAGTTCTGAGAGAGGTTGCTGAGGAAATAGCAGAGGCATTGGTTGAGATCTTTCAAGAGTCACTGGAGTCAGGAAAGGTCCCGGATGATTGGAAGATGGCTGTAGTAACCCCCTTGTTCAAGAAAGGATCAAGGCAAAAGATGGAAAATTATAGGCCAATCAGCTTAACCTCGGTTGTTGGTAAAATTCTAGAATCCATCATTAAGGATGAGGTTTCTAAATTCTTGGAAGAGCAGAGTCTGATTAGAACAAGTCAACATGGATTTAGTAAAGGGAGGTCATGCCTGACAAACCTGTTGGAATTTTTTGAAGAGGTAACAAGTAGGTTAGACCAGGGGAACCCAGTGGATGTGGTCTATCTGGACTTTCAAAAGGCCTTTGATAAGGTGCCACACGGGAGACTGCTGAGCAAGGTGAGGGCCCATGGTGTTCGAGGTGAGCTGCTGGGATGGATTGAGGATTGGCTATCTAACAGAAGGCAGAGAGTTGGGATAAAAGGTTCTTTTTCAGAATGGCAGCCGGTGACGAGCGGTGTCCCGCAGGGTTCGGTGCTGGGGCCACAGCTGTTCGCATTATATATTAATGATTTGGATGAGGGAACCGGGGGCATTCTAGCGAAGTTTGCCGATGATACAAAGTTAGGTAGACAGGCAGGTAGTACTGAGGAAGTGGGGAGGCTACAGAAGGATCTAGACAGGTTGGGAGAGTGGTCCAGGAAATGGCTGATGGAATTTAACGTGAGCAAGTGCGAGGTCTTGCACTTTGGCAAAAAGAATATAGGAATGGACGACTTTCTAAATGGTGAGAAACTTAATAAAGCCAAAGCACAAAGGGATCTGGGAGTGCTAGTCGAGGATTCTCTAAAGGTAAACATGCAGGTTGAGTCTGTGATTAAGAAAGCGAATGCAATGTTGTCTCTTATCTCAAGAGGGTTGGAATATAAAAGCAGAGATGTACTACTAAGACTTTATAAAGCTCTGGTTAGGCCCCATTTGGAGTACTGTGTCCAGTTTTGGTCCCCACACCTCAGGAAGGACATACTGGCACTGGAACGTGTCCAGCGGAGATTCACACGGATGATCCCTGGAATGACAGGTCTAGCATATGAGGAACGGCTGAGGATACTGGGATTGTATTCGTTGGAGTTTAGAAGATTAAGGGGAGATCTAATAGAAACGTACAAAATAATACATGGCTTTGAAAAGGTGGATGCTAGAAAATTGTTTCTGTTAGGCGAGGAGACTAGGACCCGTGGACACAGCCTTAGAATTAGAGGGGGTCATTTCAGAACGGAAATGCGGAGACATTTCTTCAGCCAGAGAGTGGTGGGCCTGTGGAATTCATTGCCACGGAGTGCAGTGGAAGCTGGGACGCTAAATGTCTTCAAGGCCGAGATTGATAGGTTCTTGTTGTCTAGAGGAATTAAGGGCTACGGGGAGAACGCTGGCAAGTGGAGCTGAAATGCGCATCAGCCATGATTGAATGGCGGAGTGGACTCGATGGGCCGAATGGCCTTACTTCCACTCCTATGTCTTATGGTCTTATGGTCTTATGGTCTTATGAAGAAGGTGTTTGGTATACTTTCCTCTATTGGTCAGACCATTGAGTAGCAGAATTGGGGGGTCATGTTGCAGCTGTACAGGACATTGGACACTTTTGGAATATTGTGTGCTATTCTGGTCTACTTCCTATCAGAAGGATGTTGTGAAATTTGAAAGGGTTCATAGAATCATAGAGATGCGCAACACAGACACAGACCCTTTAGTCCAACTTATCCATGCCAACGAGATGCCCCAACCGAATCCAGTACAACTTGCCAGCACTTGGTCCATATCCCTCCAAACCCTTCCTATTCATATACCCATCCAGATGCCTTTTAAATGTTGCAATTGTACCATCCTTCACCATTTTCCTAGCAGCTCATTCCATACACGCACCACCCTCTGTGTGGAAAAGTTGTCCCTTAGGTCCCTTTTATATCTTTCCCCTCTCACCTTAAACCTATGCCATCTAGTTCTGGATTCCCCCATCCCAAGGAAAAGACTTTGTCTATTCATGCCCCTCATGATTTTATAAACCTCTATAAAGTCATCCCTCAGCCTCCAACGCTCCAGGGAAAACAGCCCTAGCCTGATCAGCCTCTCCATAAAGCTCAAATCCGCCAACCCTGGCAACATCCTTGCAAATTTTTTCTGAACTCGTTCAAGTTTCACAACATCCTTCCTATAACAGGCAGACCAGAATTGCATGCAATATACCAAAAGTGGCCTAACCAATATTCTATACAGCTGCAACATGACCTCCCAACTCCTATACTCAATGCTCTGACCAATAAATGAAAGCATACCAATAAAGGAAAGCATCCTATCTACTTATGTCTCCACTTTCAAGGAGCTATGAACCTGTATTCCAAGGTCTCTTTGTTCAGCAACATTCCCTAGGATCTTACTATTAAGTGTATAAGTCCTGCTAAGATTAGTTTTCCCAAAATCCAGCACCTTCCATTTATCTAAATTTCACTCCATCTGCCACTTCACAGCCCATTGGCCCATCTGATCAAGATCCCGTTATAAACTGAAGTAACCTTCTTCAGTCTCCACTACACCTCCAATTTTGGTGTCATCTGCAAACTTACTAACAATACCTCTATGTTCACATCCAAATCATTTTTAAGTGAAAAAAAGTAGAGGTCCCAGCACCGATCCTTTTAGCAATCCAGTAATCACATGCCTCCAGTCTGAAAAACAACCCTCCACCACACTCTGTCTTCTACCTTTGAGCCAGTTCTGTGTCCAAATGGTTAGTTCTCCCTGTATTCCGTGAGATCTAACCTTGCTAATCAGTCTCCCATGGGGAACCTTGCTGAACGCCTTACTGAAGTCCATATAGGTCAGGCCAACCACTCTGCTCTCTGCCCTTACTTCTTCAAAAAACCTCAATAAAGTTTGTGATTTCCCATGTACAAAGTCATATTGACTATTCCTAATCAGTCCTTACCTTTCCAAATACAGTTCAGAAAAGATTTACAAAATATTGCCAGGGTTGGAGGATTTGAACGATTGAGAGAGGCTGTTTAGGCTGGGACTGTTTACCCTGCAGCATCAGAGGCTGAGGGGTGACCTTAAAGAGATTTATAAAATCATGAGGGGCATGGATAGGGTAAATAGCCAAGCTCTTTTTCCTGGGATGGGGGAGTCCAGAACTAGAGGTCATAGGTTTAGGATGAGAGGGGAAAAATTTAAAAGGGACCTAAAGGGCAGCGTTTTCACGCACAGGGTGGTGCGTGTGTGGAATGAGCTGCCAGAGGAAGTGGTGGAGGCTGGTACAATTACAGCACTTAAAAGACGTCTGGATGGATACATGAAGAGGAAGGGTTTAGAGGGATAAGGACCATGTGCTGGGAAGTGAGACTAGATTAGTTTAAGATATAAGACCGTAAGACCATAAGACCATAAGACATAGGAGCAGAAATTAGGCCATTCAACCCATCGGGTCCACTACACCATTCAATCATGGCTGATAGGTTTCTCAACTCTATTCTCCTGCTTTTTCCCCGTAACATTTGAGCCTTTTGATACACAAGAACCTATCTATCTCAATCTTAAATATTTTCAATGACCTGGCCTCCATAGTCTTCTGTGGCAATAAATTCACCATTCTCTGGCTGAAGAAGTTGCTCCTCATCTCCATTCCAGAAGGTCTTCCCTTTACTCTCAGGCGGTGCCCTCGGGTCCTAATCTCTCCTACCAATGAAAACATCTTCCCAACATCTACTTTGTCCAGGCCATTGAGTATTCTGTATGTTTCAATTAGATTCCTCCTCATCCTTCTAAACCCTACCGAGTATCCACCCAGAGTTTTCAGACATTGTTCATACATTAAGCTTTTCATTCCTGAGACTATTCTTGTAGTCCGCATGGTCGGCATGGCCGAGTTGGACGGAAGGGTCTGTTTCCATGCTGTACATTTCTATGACTCTATGAATGTTGACTTCTGTTCCATTGATGTAGATGGTGGTGTGTTCTCGTTTCTTTCAGAAGTCAATGATCAGTTCTTCAGTTTTGCCAATGTTGAGAGGGAGGTTGTTCTCATTGCACCTCGTCACCAAGCCGTCGATCTCCCTTCTATATTCTGACTCATTGCTGTTAGATATCCGTCCTACCACAGTGATGTAGTCAGCAAACTTATGGATGACGTTCATTCAGAATTTGGTAATACAGTGGTGGGTGTACAGTGTGTACAGTCAGGGGCTGAGGACACATCTTTGGGGGGGCTCCAGTGTGGAGTGTTAATCATGGAGGAGGTACAGTTACCTATCTTCACTGATTGCAATCTGTGGGTCAGAAAGCTGAGGATCCAGTTGCAAAGGGCAGAGCTTAGATCCCAGTCTAGGAGTTTTGAGTTCAGTCTGGACGGGATAACGGTGTTGGAAGGCAGAGCTGTGGTTAATAAGCAGGAGTCTGGCAGAGGTATTCTTGTTGTTCAGGTGTTCTAGGGAAGCATGTACCGCTGGGAATATGACATCTGCCATGGAATTGTTGCATCATTAGGCAAATTGTAGGTGATCAAGGTAAGCTGGGAGACTGGAGTTGATGTGGGCCATGACCAGCTATGATTATGGAGTTGAGACCCATAGGCAATAGTCATTAAGGCACACTGCATGTGTTTTCTTAGATATAGGGATGATGGTAGCCTTCTTGAAGCAGGTGGAGACTTTGGCTTGTCAGAGGCAGACATTGAAGATGTTGATCCACATCTCCAGCAGTTGATCCACACGGGATCTGAGTCCTCAGCCGGGAACACTGTCCAAGCTTATTGTTTTCCTTGGGTTGACTTTGATGTCTGCAGCAGTGACCGAGGGAACAGGTTTGTCCAGGGCGATCAGGGTAAGCATCACCACACTGCTGGCATTCTGCTCAAATCAAGCATAGAAAGCACTGAGCGCATCAGGGAAGGATGTGTCTTTCTTCGCTAACTTGCTGTGCTTGATTTTGTACCCCATAATGTTGTTCAGGCCTTGCCATAGGTGGCAGGAGTCTGTTGTCTCTGGGCCTCTAACTGGGTCTGTAACTGCCTCTTGGATCCCTGATGGCTTTGTGGACATCATATCTGGATTTCTTGTCTTGATCTGAGTCATCCAACTTGAATGCTGCCCATATGGTATTCAGGATGGAGAGGATTTCCAGGTTCAACCAAGTTTTATGGGTGGGGAATACTCATTTGACTTCTTTGGTACTGTTGTAGACTAGGCCAAACCACTCAAAGCATTCTTGAGCAGGCAAGCCAGACCATAACTTTGCAATTTGTTTTGGTAAGAATACAGTGAGAATAACCCAGGGTAAGTGAGCTAGATTTACCACTAAGTTTAAAAACAGACAGAAATGGATTCACAAAATTACACAGCGAAACACAAAGAACAGAACAAAGAACCCCTACAGCACTCAGTCTATTCAAGCTAGACTTAATTATGCTGTTCCTAATACATACAACAGTCCCTATAAGCAAACCCCCTTAAAGACCAGTAAAATAATGGAACAGACGCTTACAGGTTGAAGTTAGAAGGGCAGAAGGAGAGAGAGAGAAAGACAGGTTCTACACAGATGAACTCCTAACTGGTCTGGACTGAACTGCTCAGCTAGAGAGCTGACCACTCCCCTTTCATTCTACAGGTCTCTTCTCAAACTTGATCACTTTGGCCTGAAGTCTTATCTGTTCACATATAAACAAAAACACCTCTCAATATCCTTTAATCTACCAAACCAGTTTAATTGGAACTGGGAGCATTTACGACCCCTCTGGGAAAAACCAAGGACATAGTATCTTTGACAAAAGGAACAGCTTTTAGTAAAAAGGGACCAGCTTTGTGATACCTACCCCCTTAAAAAAGAACATCAAGACCAAAAGATAGCTTCATTTTTAAAACCCTTCAAAAGCCTGGTTAGTAGTCTAAACACACATATACACGATACGAACTATAAATGTGCAAACATGCAAAACCACATACAAATTTAGGTCATGGCACATCTGCCACCGAATGCCCTTGTATCTTATTCGAGTCTTGATAATGTATCGGCAATCATGTTTTCACAATCTGCCACAGGCACAATTGTCAAATTGAATGCCTGCAACAACAAGCTCCATCTAAACAGTCTGGCATTTTTGTCCTTAAATGTTTTTCCACAAATGTTGTGATCAGTGTATATGATTGTCTCAGGTGCATTGCTGGTAAAATAAACATTGAAATTTTGTAATGCCAACCCCTTTCTCTTTCTCCACTGTTGAATATTTCTGTTGATGCATGTTCAACTTTCTGGAAAAATACTTGATGGGTCTTTCTACCTACAGGATGGGTCATCCTCCTACAGGAACACTGCACTGACACTCACATCACTGTCATCAATAGCCGCCTTGAAAGGCTTTGTGTAATCAGGGGTGGCCAATACGGGGACAGTAGTTAACACAGTTTTTAGACTGTCAAATGCCTTTTGACAGTCCGCTGTCCACTGAAACTTCTTGCCCTTTTTTAACAATTCTGTGAGTGGAGCAGTCACACTAAAGTTTGCCACAAACATTCAGTTAAATCCATTCAGCCCCATAGTACTGTTTTTTGTTTTGTTGAAGGTGTGGGAAATTCCCCAATTAGTTTTGTTTTTGCATCCCTTGGGGCCTTTTGTCCATGTCCAATAACATGACTCTGGAAAGTGACTTGGGCTTTCACAAACTCACTTTTAGCTAGGTTTACCACTAAATCTGCCCTCCGAAGTTGATCAAACAAGCCCGATAAATGTTGTAAATATTCCTTCCACGAGTGACTAAAAATCACCAGGTCATCAATATACACCACACAGTTGGGTAATCCAGCAATGACCTTATTAGTCAGTCTCTGAAATGTGTCTGGAACGTTTTTCACACCAATGGCATGGCTTTGAACTGATATAGTCCATTTGGCCTTACGAAAGCCGAAGTCGCCTTTGCTCTTTCTGACAGAGGTGCTTGCCAGTAGCTTCTGAGCAAGTTCAACTTAGAAATGTAAGTTGCTTGTCTAACTTTTTCAAGACAGTCCTCAAACCATGGAATTGGATATGCATCAGTCTTTGTAATGGCGTTGACTTTGCGATAGTCGACACATAACCATTGGGTACAATCTGGCTTTGGCACCATGACTACGGGTGAGCTCCAATCACTGTAACTCACTTTGATTATGCCATCTTGGACCACGTGTTCTACCTCCTCCTGAATCTATGCCAACTTTAGAGGGTTATGCCTATAAGGATGTTGCTTAATTGGAACAGCATCTCCTATCTCTACATCATGCACAATTAGGTTAGTACTTCCCAGTTTATTTCCGGATATCTCCCCATGTGACAGTAATAACTCTTTCAGGTCATTTGGATTTTCTTGTGGAAGCTAACTCAATCATTTATCCCAATTTTTGACAACTTCGTCATTGTCTAGTTTGATTTGAGGAATGTCCAATTCAGAATTCTCTAAACTTGGTTCTTCCTTCTGTACTGTAATCATTAACATCTCCTCTTGCTTTCCTTCCTATTAAAATACCTTTTCAGCATATTCACATGACACACTCTGTGAGATTTCTTCATGTCTGGAGTCCCTATCAAGTAGTTCACCTCACTCAATTTCCTCTCGATTTGATAAGCTCCAATAAACCTTGCTTTTAAAGGCTCACCTGTTACTGGAAGTAACACCGAAACCTTATCCCCAATTGCAAAGTTGCAATTTTGTGATTTCTTATTCACTTCCTGTTTCATTGTATGCTGCAATACTTGTATATGCTGTCCAGTCAACTCTCCCAGCTCTATTTAATCATTGTCTAAAATTTAACACACAGTCCAAATGGGTGGTCTCTGAATTCTGACTTATTAATTTCTCCTTAATCAATTTTAATGATTCTCTTACTTCATGCTTAAAAGTTATTTCAAATGGACTGAATTTGGTCGATTCATTTGGTGCATTTCTGATCGCAAGAAACTCCCTTATCCCAATCATCTGGCTAATCCTGAGCATAAGCCCTTAACATGGTCTTTAATGTTTGATGCCATCTTTATAGCGCTGCCTGCGATTCCGGGTGGTACGCAGTAGATTTGAATTGCAAGATGATCAGAGGTTGGTTAAGGAGGAAGTGATCAGATCTGCTTAAAACACATACTTGCAATGGCAAAGTTTATTCTCATTGGCCAGGATTACCAGGTGAAAGTGAGGACCGCAGATGCTGGAGATCAGAGCTGAAAATATGTTGCTGGGAAAGCACAGCAGGTCAGGCAGCATCCAAGCAGCCGGAGAATCGACGTTTCAGGCATGAGCCCTTCTTCAGGAATGAGGAAAGTGTGCCAAGAAGGCTAAGATAAAAGGTAGGGAGGAGGGACTTGGGGGAGGGGCGTTGGAAATGCGATAGGTGGAAGGAGGTTAAGGTGAGGGTGATAGGCCAGAGTGGGGGTGGGGGCAGAGAGGACAGGAAGAAGATTGCAGGTGAGGAAGGTGGTGCTGAGTTAGAGGGTTGGGACTGAGACAAAGTGGGGGGAGCATTTCTTAGCCAGCTGGGCACACTTTCCTCATTCCTGAAGAAGGGCTCATGCCCGCAATGTCGATTCTCCTGCTCCTTGGATGCTGCCTGACCTCCTGCGCTTTTCCAGCAACAAATTTTCAGGATTACCAGGTAAAGAGATTACAATATGAAGGGACACAGGATCCTCTCAGTCTGTAATGCCGAAGGATGAGGAGATATGTACTCCTGAGGGACTATTGCAAGAAAAGGTACTGGTAACAGGAATTCATGGTGAGACAAAAAGTGCTCAAGAAACTCGAGAGATCAGAGAAGAGTGGAGAATTTATGGTAGGAGTACTGGACAAACTCTCAGCAGCAGGAATACAATTTGTAAAAGCTACCAGTTTCATTTCTGTCCTTTAAAAAAGAAAATTGCACAAATTTACCTGATCTGCCATCCTAGTCCTCCATTTAAATGCCTTCTATAGTAATCTTGTTTAATCACTTAGGTGGAAGTGGGTACGACAGATGTTGGAGATCAGAGTCAAGATTAGAGTGGTGCTGGAAAAGCACAGCAGGTCAGACAGCATTTGAGGAGCAGGAAAATTGACGTTTTGGACAAAAGCCTGATGAAGGGCATTTGCTCGAACTAGTAAATCACTTAGTTAGATCAATCTGTTCCAAGGAATAAGAATAAAACCAAACTGTGACTGTTATCTGCAAATTAAATTGGATCAGTTCTTGATGAAGGCTCCAGCAGTAGCAGCATTTATAACCTCATGGCCCAGCATATCTCTCACTGGACCATTGCCATAAGGCTAGGAAGCCAATTCTGTTTCAATGAGGAGTGCAGGACAACATGGTCGGAGTAACTTCAAGCATATTTAAAAATAAGATGTCAACGTTGTGAATGTAAAACTCAGCTGAATATACATGCCAAACAGTGGAAAGATTCTGCCATAGACAGAGTTAATTGTCATCCTATAGCCATCAGATCTAAGTACTGCTCCTTCGTCAAGTGAAGTTTACAGTTCACCTGACGAGGGAGCAGCGACCCAAAAGCTTGTGATTTCGAATAAACCTGTTGAACTATAACCTGGTGTCATGTGACTTCTGATCTTATCCATCATAAAAAGTGCCATGACTGAGAAAGACTTTAATGTAGGTGCAAATTGTTCTTTTTGAAATGCCTCAACCCAAGCTAAGGAACAGAAGAAAATCCAAACTTAAAAAAGGCATCATTCCATTACAATTAAAATACCTGCATTGTTTAAGCTATAAAATAAACAAACCATGTACAAAAGTATAACATTAGAGTTTGGAAAACCAGGGAATCATTTAAGATTGTCACACATAATATAGTTTTGTAATGCAACACTTGGTATATGCTATTGCATTCAAACAAACCACACTCCCACCCTAAATGTATAGTTACACTGACTCTTCCTTAACCAACCCATCTAAGCATATACTAAGTACCCATCACTGATACAACACTTCCCTATGGGGAAATAATTAACAGCGTTTGCAAAAATCTGATCCGTAAAAGTTGCCTACCAGGTCAAGGTATGTAGACAGTGACTCACACAGCTTTCTGAGAGAGACAAGAAAAGACATCAAAACAAAAAGATATTAGTGTACCATAATTGCGCAGCCTCCAGGCACCAAGTAGAATTTCCTGTTTCCCTTAATAAAAAGAAGTATTGTGGCTGTCTGAGGTTACAAAGGTTTGGCACATTCCAAAAGTGTACGTGTTAAATAACAGGGAGGTTTTTTAACCTCTCTGCCCAGTAGAAATGATACAGACACAGGGAGTGTATACAAAGGGTGGGGGATGGTTCTATTCTGCATTTCTGAGATATTTTTCTCCCTACTTTCTAAGCAGCTTGACATGCAGGTAGCAGGGGCCTAACTTAAATGACAAAGTCATTGGGAGGGGAACACCAGTTTCCACGGCCTGACTATATAGCTAGCACGTTCTCAAACATACCACAGGGGACCGAGTCTGTTCATTTTACTTCTTACGATGCTTTGTGGGCCAGAAGGTGTACCATATGTTCTTGTCTTCATTTCAATCTTTAGCCTTGGAGGGGCTTTCCAAAACTGCTGCCAAATTTAGCAACAGGACCTGATTTCAACAGGGAGAAAAACCTTTCAAACCTCAGCCAGTGGGGTAATTGTGCGGTAGGTTGTACCTGAGGACTTGGCAGCAGTAGGTTGTGTGTCACAGGTGAGCTGTATGTGATTCCATTAGGCGAGACCAGTCATTGGGTGGAAGCCAGTATATCCCACAAAGGGATTAGTCAGATCACAAGGAAGATTACGGAAGTAATGGTGGTGGTTAGGGCAAGGAGGGGGGCTGTAGGGGTGCCATTTGTCAGGGAGATGGATGTCAGTTATACTTCACTGAGGAGGTTGAGCAATTCATCAACTTCACCAACACATTCCACCCTGACCTTAAATTTACCTGGACCATCTCTGACACCTCCCTCCCCTTCCTGGACCTCTCCATCTCCATTAATGACAACCGATTTGACACTGACATTTTTTACAAACCCAACGACTCCCACAGCTACCTGGATTACACCTCTTCCCACCCTACCTCCTGCAAAAATGCCATTCCATATTCCCAATTCCTCCGCCTCCGCCGTATCTGCTCCCAGGAGGACCAGTTCCACCACAGAACACACCAGATGGCCTCCTTCTTTAGAGACCGCAATTTCCCTTGGCACGTGGTTAAAGGTGCCCTCCAACGCATCTCGTCCACATCCCGCACCTCCGCCCTCAGACTCCACCCCTCCAACCATAACAAGGACAGAACGCCCCTGGTGCTCACCTTCCACCCTACCAACCTTCGCATAAACCAAATCATCCGCCGACATTTGCGCCACCTCCAAACAGACCCCACCACCAGGGATATATTTCCCTCCCCACCCCTTTCCACCTTCCGCAAAAACCGTTCCCTCCGTGACTACCTGGTCAGGTCCATGACCCCCTACAACCCATCCTCCCATCCTGGCACCTTTCACTGCCACCGCAGGAATTGCAAAACCTGCGCCCACACCTCCTCCCTCACCTCCATCCAAGGCCCGAAAGGAGCCTTCCACATCTATCAAAGTTTTACCTGCACATTCATCAATATCATTTATTGTATCCATTGCTGCTGATGCGGTCTCCTCTACATTGGGGAAACTGGACGCCTCCTAGCAGAGCGCTTTAGGGAACATCTCTGGGACACCCGCAACAATCAACCACACCGCCCTGTGGCCCAACATTTCAACTCCCACTCCCACTCTGCCAAGGACATGGAGGTCCTGGGCCTCCTTCACCACCGCTCCCTCACCACCAGACACCTGGAGGAAGAACGCCTCATCTTTCACCTCGGAACACTTCAACTCCAGGGCATCAATGTGGACTTCAACAGTTTCCTCATTTTCCCTTCCCCCACCTCACCCCAGTTCCAAACTTCCAGCTCAGCACTGTCCCCATGACTTGTCCTACCTGCCTATCTTCTTTTCCACCTATCCACTCTACCCTCCTCCCCCCGACCTATCATCTTCTTCCCCTCCCCCACTCACCTATTGTACTTTATGCTACTTTCTCCCCACACCCACCCTCCTCTCACTTATCTCTCCACGCTTCAGGCTCTCTGCCTGTATTCCTGATGAAGGGCTTTTGCCCGAAACGTCGGTTTTACTGCTCCTTGGATGCTGCCTGAACTGCTGTGCTTTTCCAGCACCACTCTAATCTAGACTCTGGTTTCCAGCATCTGCAGTCATTGCTTTTACCTTCACTGAGGGAACCATTAGTTCAGAGGGGTATCAGTAAAATTGCAGAGGTAGGTTGATCAGATCCAGCACAGGTCGTACAAGTTGCAAGTGGCTTTACAGATTAGTCTTTGAGCCAAAGGGGAATGACATACAGGCCAACCACCATATCGGCAGGTCTGGTTTCTGCTGTTTCAGTTTGCTGTGGTTTACCAGTGCCTGAACATATTACAGGGAACCTTCCAGCACCAGGGAGCGGGGGGGCCACCAGGAAGGTAAATTTCCCATCTAAATGAATGGGTTTGCTACTATCCACAGTTTCAGGCTTCCGTGGTAGGTCTTGGAAAGTATCCCTCGCAGGTATGGGGGGGAGGAACTACTGTATAGTTATCCTTACCCACACGCAATGCTGTGAAGCACTTACCTGCAAGATTTCCCACTATCTAGGCAACATTGACTGCAAGTGGAAAACATTTGTCCATTGTGTGTTGTGTTATGTCTCACAGTCATGTGCCTAGTTCTTTAAGAAAGATATTCATGGTATCACCATTGTATCACAGAATGTGACCTGAAGATACAAAGGTCTCATTGTTTGCATCTTATCGGATCACTTGAAGCATGACACTTTACTGGAAGCATGCCGCTCTCTTGTAACCTAATAACTTAATGTAATCCCAGACACATATGTACCTGAGGAATGTAATGTCTATTCATAATAGTTCATTGTAATAAATGCCTGTTGACTTCTTCAATACTCTAATAACCAAGCCCAATTACCTACACAACAGGACATAACATAAGCATTGTGAAATCAGGAAAACACCATGTGGGTGGCAAACCCAAATCATCATAATCCCTTCTTCTGTGACCATGTTCAAATCCTGATATGGAAGTGAAAAGCAGGAGCTCCTGGTTCAAGACAGGTGTCAAATGAGATACAGAGTCTCAGGCTGTGTTGAAAAAAAACTTAAATGGATGCACCCTTAAAGGGCAAGGCTGCCTATGTTTAGAACCACAGGAAATAGGGAGATAAATGAATATTTTGCGTCAGTGTTTACTGTGGAGGAGGACATGGAAGATAGAGAACGTGGGGAAATAAGCAACAACATTTTGAAAAATATCCATATTATACTTGAGGAAAAGCTGCACAGTTTAAGACACATAAAGCTGGGTAAATCCCTGGGATCTGATTAGGTTTACCCTGGATCTTTATGAGAAGCTAGAGAAGTGATTGCAGGTCCTCTTGCTGAGATATTTATATCATCGATAGTCACAGATGAGGTGCAGGAAGACTGGAAGTTGGCTAACACGGTGCCACTGTTTAAGAAGGGTGGTAAGGACAACTATAGACCAGTGAGCCTGACCTCAGTGATGGGCAAGTTGTTGGAGGGAATCCTGAGGGACAAGATGTATATGCATTTGGAAAGGCAGGAACTGAATAGGGATAGTCAACATGGCTTTGTGCATAGGAAATCGTGTCTCACTAACTTGGGGTTGAGTTTTTTAAAGAAGTAACAAAGAAGATTGATTAGGGAAGAGCAGTGGACATGATCTATATGGACTTCAGTAAGGTATTCGTCAAGGTTCCTCATGGTAAACAGCTTAGCACAGTTAGTTCACATGGATTACAGGGAGAACTAGCCATTTGGATACAGAACTGGCTCAAAGGTAGAAGACAGAGGGTGGTGGTGGAGGATTGCATTTCAGACTGGAGACTTGTGACCAGTCATGTGCCACAAGAATCGTTGCTGGGTCCACTGCAATAATGAATTGGTTGTGAACATAGGAGGTATGCTTAACAAGTTTGCAGATGACACCAAAATTGGAGGTGTAGTGGACAGTGAAGGTGGTTACCTCAGAGTACAACTGGATCTTGATCAAATGGGCCAATGGGCCAATGGGCCAAGGAGTGACAAATGGAGTTTAATTTAGATAAATGTAAGGTGCTGCATTTTGGGAAAGCAAATTAAGGCAGGACTTATGCGCTTAATGGTGAGTTCCTGGGAAGTGTTGTTGGACAAAGAGAATTTGGAGTATAGGTTCATAGCTCCTTGAAAGTGGCATCCCAGATCGGCAGGATAGTGAAGAATGGATTTGGTATGCTGTTTTTATTGGTTGGAGCATTGAGTATAGGATTTGAGAGATCATATTGCAGATATACAGGACATTGGCCACTTTTGGAACATTGTGTGCAATTCTGTTCTGCCTCGTATAAGAAGGATATTGTGAAACTTGAAAGAGCTCAGAAAAGACTTACAAGGATATTGTCAGCCTGGGAGGGTTTGAGCTGTAGGGAGACACTGAATAGGCTGCAGCTATTACCCCTGGAGCGGATACTGAGGGGTGACTTTATAAGGGTTTATAAATTCATGAGGAGCATGAATATGGTGAATAGGTAAGGCGTTTTCCCCCAGGGAGGGGGTGGAGAGTGGCTGACGTGTCTAAAACTAGAGGGCATAGGCATAAAGTGAGAGGGGAAAGATTTAAAAGGGACCCAAAAGGCAACTTGTTCACACAAAGGGTGGTGCGTGTATGGAATGAGCTGCCAGAGGAAGTGATGGAGGATAGTACAATTACAACATTTAATAGGCACCTGAGTGGGTATATGAATAAGAAGGGTTTGAAGGGATATGGGGAAAATGCTGGCAAATGAGATGAGATTTATTTAGGAATTCTGGACAACATGGATGAGTTGAACTGAAGGGCCTGTTTCTGTGCTGTATAGCTCTGTGACTCTATGACTCTATGACTCTGCTGGCCTCCTTAGAATGTTAAGGACGAACACACCCTCGAGCAGTGGGTTGATCACCAATTCATGATTTATCTCCATTCCACCCCCATTAAAATGACAGGTTGGTGTCAGGTTGGCCACTTTTCTAAAATATATGTTTAATATGCATCACACATTCATGAACTGCTTTCACCTTCTTGTGGATTTAAAATTATCCCCCCATATTTAAAAGGAATTTATTGTGGCCTGCTGCAGACAGCCTTTTACGAAGTCAGCACATTCACAGGGAACTAAGTCCAGTTTTGATTCTGCATGTGTGAAAAAAGCACAAAGTTTGGAAAGGGCTCAAAAAAGCCAACCAGGGTCAGTGAAAACTGGGCTTTGAACTGTGAAAACTTCCGAAAAAAAATCAATTTCTTCTCATGAGCAAAAAGGTCAAGGTGAGATGTCTGATTAATTATAATTCCAAAGTAAATCAATTCAGTGGGTATAAGTATTTACTGAAAAAAGTCTCATAAACATGATTACATAATAGAAAACCTGTGAATTAGAATTGAATTAACAAAGAATGTAACCCCAATAGAATGGCCATTTGAATTAGCTCTCATTCCAAGAGCAGTGCAAGAAGACCTAGCAAGCTGGAAATACACAGAAGAAGGTTTGATTTTAAGAAGATAACCAAAAAATGAAGAGACTAAAATTGGAATAATTGACAAAATAAATAGGGAATGAGAAGAAATTATTTGACAGAGTGAGTTATAATTTGGATTGTGAAGAAATTTACGTGTTATTAAGGATCATATCGGCAATAAATGCCGTTGGTTGCGAATTCTATCAGATCAAATGACCAGTGGAGTGCCACAAGGATCAGTGCTGGGTCCACTACTTTTCATCATTTATATAAATGATTTGGATTTGAGCATAAGATGTATAGTTAGTAAGTTTGCTGATGACACCAAAATTGGAGATGTAGTGGACAATGCAGAAAGTTACCTTGGGATCTTGATCAGATGGGCCAATGGGCTGAGGAGTAGCAGATGGAGTTTAAATTAGATAAATTTGAGGTGCTGCATTTTGGGAAAGCAAATCTTAGCAGGACTTATACACTTAATGGTAAGGTCCAAGGGAGTGTTGCTGAACAAAGAGACCTTTGAGTGCAGGTTCATAGCTCCTTGAAAGTGGAGTTGCAGGTAGATAGGATAGTGAAGAAGGTGTTTGGTATACTTTCCTTTATTAGTCAGAGTATTGAGTACAGGAATTAGGAGGTCATGTTGCGGCTGTACAGGACATTGGTTAGGCCACTGTTGGAATATTGCATGCAATTCTGGTCTCCTTCCTACCGGAAAGATGTTGCGAAACGTGAAAGGGTTCAGAAAAGATTTACAAGCATGTTGCCAGGGTTGAAGGATTTGAGCAATAGGGAGAGATTGATTAGGCTGGGGCTGTTTTCCCTGGAGCATCGGAGAATGAGGGGTGTCCTTTTAGAGATTTATAAAATCATGAGGGGCATGGATAGGGTAAATAGACAAGGTCTTTTCCCTGGGGTGGATGAGTCCAGAACTAGATGGCGTAGGTTTAGGGTGAGAAGGAAAAGATATATAAGACACCTAAGGGGCAACATTTTCACACAAAGGAAGGTGCGTGTGTGGAATGGCCTGCCAGAGGAAGTGGTAGAGGCTATGACAATGCAACATTTAACAGGCATCTGGATGGGTATACAAATAGGAAGAGTTTGGAAGGATATGGGGCAGGTGCTGGCAGATGGGACTAGATTGGGTTGGGATATCTGGGTGGCATGGACAGGTTGGACAGAAGGGCCTGTTTCCCTGCTGTACATCTCTATGACTCTGACTAAATTGCAAAAATTGTAGGACCAATGCGAGATGCTAATCAATGCCTAAAATCTGCTTTGTTGTAGGCATCAGCAACAAAAAGGATCCACCAATAGCGAGCCTCACGATCTTACACGTCTTTCAGATCTGTATTCAATCTTTTCTGCTCCAAAGAAAATAACCCAAGCTTATCCAGACTCTCTTCATTACTGAAATGCTCCATCCCAGGCAACATCCTGGTGAATCTTCTTTGCACCCCTTCTCATGCCATCACATTCTTCCTCGATGTGGTGACCAGAACCACACACAGTATTCCAGCTGTGGCCTAACATTCTGTATAGCTCTAACATGGCCTCCCTGGTCTTATCATCTAAACTATGAAGGAAAGTGCCTCATAAGCCTTCTTAATTACCCTCTTAGCCTGTTCTGCAGTCTTCAGGGATCTGTGGACATGCATCCCAAAATCTCAGGACATGAGAATATCTCATCTCATTTTAACTTTGTTAACAATGTGTCGCAAAAAGTAAATGGCTTCCTTAGAAAATTCTGACTTATTGTTGAACGTCAGTCCTTTGGCTTGCAGATATTTTTAAAATGGATGGATGCTTTGGTCATGTTCTTCAGCCATCTCCCTAAGTAACAATATAATTATCCATGAGGCAAATGACCCTTTCTCACCTTTGTAAAATATTGGCTATAGTTTGTGAACAATCTCTACAGCTGAGATGACCACAAATGCCTATATTATGAACTAAAATCTCCCAAATGAAGAGATACATTTCGTGGGGAGTCTTGATTTCAAATAATGGCACACCAAGAACCCATGACTATTCAGTGAAATCTTTATTTTTTCGACAATTTGGCTAAACTCCTGGCCACTGTGGAGATGAGCTTGATTTCTCCCTCCACTGCCTTGTTGAACTATGTTAAATCAACACATATTCTGATGGACCTCATAGAGTCAGCAAGTCATGGAGATGTGCAGCATAGAAACAGACCCTTCAGCCTAAAATAATCTAGCCCCACTTGCTAGCACCCGACCCGTATCCCTCCAAACCCTTCCTATTCATGTACCCATCCAGATGCCTTTCAAATGTTACAACTGTAGTCTCCTCCACCACTTCTTCTGGCAGCTCATTCACTACACGCACCACCCTCTGCGTGAAAAAGGTGCCCCTTAGGTCCCTTTTATATCTTTCCCCTCCCACCCTAAATCTATGCCCTCTAGTTCTGGTCTCCCCCATTTCAGGGAAAATACCTTGTCTATTTATCCTATCCATGCCCCTCATGATTTTATAAACCTCTATAAGGTCACCCCTCAGACTCCAACTCTCCAGGGAAAACATCCCCAGCCTATTTGGCCTCTCCCTATATCTCAAATTGTCCAATGGCATCATCCTTTTAAATCTTTTCTGAACACTTTCAAGTTTCACAACATCCTTCCAGTAGGATGGAGACCAGATATGCATGCAATATTCCAAAGGTGGCCTAACAATGTCCTGTACAGCTGCAATATGACCTCCCAACTCCTGTACTCAATACTCTGACCAATAAAGGAAAGCATACCAAACATCTTCTCCACTATCCTATCTACCCGCGATTCCATTTTCAAGGAGCTATGAACCTGCACTCCAAGGTCTCTTTGTTCAGCAACACTCCATTACCATAAAGTGTTTAAGTCCTGCTAAGATTTGCTTTTCCAAAATACAACACCTCACATTTATCTAAATTAAACTCCATCTGCCACTCCTCAGCCCATTGGCCCATCTGATCAAGATTCCATTGTAATTTCAGGTAACCTACTTCACCTCCAATTTTGATGCCATTTGCAAACTTACTTACTAATACCTCCTATATTCACATCCAAATCGTTTATATAAATGATGAAAAGTAGTGGACCCAGCACTAATTCTTGTGGTAGTCCACTGGTCAAAGGCCCCCAGTCTGAAAAATAACCCTCCACCACCACCTTCTGTCTTCTACAAGCCAGTTCTGTATTTAAATGGCTAGTTCTCCCTGTATTCCATGAGATCTAATCTTGCCAACCTGTCTTCCATGAGGAACCTTGTCGAACGCCTTACTGAAGTCCATACAGATCATGTGCACTGCTCCGCCCTCACCACTCCTCTTTGTTACTTCTTCAAAAAACTCAATCAAGTTTGTGAGACATGCTTTCCCATGCACAAAGTCATGTTGACTGTCCCTAACCAGTACTTGCCTTTCCATATACGTGTAAATACTGTCCCTCAGGATTCTCTCCAACAATGTGCCCACCACCGCTGTCAAGCTAACTTACAGTCTATAGTTCCTTGGCTTGTCCTTACCACCTTTCTTAAACAGTGACACCACATTAGCCAGTCTTCCAGCACCTCACCTGTGACTATTGATGATACAAATATCTCAGCAAGGGGCCCTGCAATCACTTCTCTAGCTTCCCACAGAGTTCTAGGGTATAGCTGATCAGGTCGTGGGGATTTGTCCACTTTCATGCATTTCAAGACATCCAGCACTTCCTCCTCTGTAATATGGACATTTTTCACGATGTCACCATCTATTTCCCTACATTCTATATCTTCCATGTCCTTCTCCAGAGTAAACACTGACTCAAAATACTCATTTAGTATCTTCACCATCTCCTGCAGCTCCAGGATTTTTGCGAGGTCCTATTCTCTCCCTAGTTACCCTTTTATCCTTAATGTATTCGTAAAAACCCTATTGCCTTTAAGTACAGTAACCAACCCCTAACATCATGTGATTGCTTTATCATCAGAGAAATTATGCTCATTCTAATCATTTCCTGAAGTTGTCTCTGGACATCTTTCATTTGGGGATGCAAAATCTTCCTGGGTCTGTGGAGAATAAATTTTTTAGTATTCTTCTTTAAAGTGATCCTGTATTCGGTATTGTGTTTTCCCAGTTCAGTGAACATTTAGGATATCCCTCCTCAAAGGAATGTTTACTGACTTGCTGTACAACTTCTTCAACTTTTCAAAGAACGTTGAAGCCAAATTCACATTCTCACTCAAGAGTGAGGTTTATTATTTCAGAATTGTGTATATATTCTCCACTATCTTATACTCTTTTGTTGAAGTATTGAGCCACAGAGTCATAGGGATGTACAGCACAGAAACAGACCCTTCGGCCCACTCATCCATGCCAACCAGATATCCTAAATCAATCTAGTCCCATTTACCAGCATTTGGCCCATATCCCTCCAAATGCTTCCCATTTATATACCCATCCAGATGCCTTTTAAATGTTGTAATTGTACTAGCCTCCACCACTTCCTCCGGCAGCTCATTCTATACACACACCATTCTCTGTGTGAAAAGGTTGCCCCTTAGGACTCTTTTAAATCTTTCCCCTCTCACTCTAAATCTTTGTTCTCCAGTTCTAGATTCCCCCAACCATGGAAACAGACCTTGTCTATTTACCCTATCCATGCCCCTCATGATTTTATAAATCTTTATAGGGTCACCCTCCGATGCTCCTGGGGAAACAGCCCCAGCCTCTTCAGTCTCTCCCTCCAACCCAGCAACATTCTTGCAACTCTTTTCTGAACCCTTTCAAGTTTCACAACATCCTTCCTATAGGAGTGAGACCAGAATTGCATGCAATATTCCAAAAGTGGCCTAACCAATGTCCTATCCAGTCGCAAGGTGACCTCCCAACTCCTGTGCTCAATGCTCTTAATCTTGAGAGTTGTCCCTCCTGAATCAAGTAGTTTCATCCCTATAGACTATAACTTATGGTTCTTCACTCATGGCAAACAATCCTACAAGAAAGTGACACTTGCCCTTGTAACATGCTTAAAATTAATTAGATGTCCATTGATCAACTGGCTGTGTCAAATTGAAGTTAGTTAGATTATCGAATTATTCCACAAGGAGTGCTTCAGATATCTTCCCTACAGTGGCTCTACAATATTAACTTTTTTGTATGAATAACCAAATGGATTCTTGCTGCCCTGTATCTGTGTCCTACTTCTGTACATCTTATGGAAGTGACCTATAGTTTTACAGATTTTTACAGAGTTTTACAGATTATAAAGCATTCTTTAACAACTCAGCACTAATTGTACATTTGAGGCTTCCTTGCTCCACTGCGCTGATACTGACTCTTTGTACCTGCCGAGTATCCTACACTTTCTATTGGCTAGTCACATGTCTCTTTTGGGTGTTCATATCTTATAAACTGATTGGATTCTGTTGCTTTTCTGTCATAAGATTTTCCTTTTCCTCTCAGAACTTGTCTTTACTTCTTTCATTTGGCATCCAGCACAATTTGAACAGTTTTGTTCAAAGTTAAATCTTTTCTTGACTGAAATAAATCTGATAATCTGTCAACAGTAATTCCAACAACAGTTCTATCCCTTATGAGTTTTGTTTTCAAAGCTTCATAGTTACAGTTTTCCACTAATCTGTGGTGATCATTAATAAAATTATTGATGGATTCCCCCACTGAACTCTTCTGTTAAATGTCAATCCTTCAAGAATCATATATATTCTCAGACTAAAGTAATTGTCAAAAGCTAGAGGTCACCAGGTGGTATTTCATCAAAAAAAATCTTTCTTATTTTATAGCTTGACAAGCAATGTTATCAACTGTAGGTTCTATTGAAGACAACCATGAATTTATTTGTTCATTTTGTGATTTACTGTTAAGATATAGAATTGCTTCCAAGCTAAAGAATCATTTTTTTCTAAGGTTTCCAATCTTGTGTTCTATGTGGCTCATTTCTTCAATTAATTCTGCCATGTAGCATTATTTCTCCTGCCATTCCTTCCTAATGTAATTATTTATCACTTCAATATTCACTGCACTGATTATCATAAGAATTCTCTCTCTCCCTGTGGCATTTACATATCCAAATTTCTGTAGATAGTTTCTCCATCATCCACTCAGAAAACCATATATTTGATCTTGGCTTATCCTCGACTCTCCATGTCAGAGGTTGACTAATTTAACTACCAAAAATAAAACCTGCTATCACCTTCCTCGGTGTATTCCTTTGTTTTCTCCTACATATAAAGGAATGAAGACATTTCATAAATAAAAGACTAAATTTCACTAAAACCTAAGTTCAGGGTGGCACAGGGAAGTGGAAAGGTTGTGGACCCATGGGCAAAATGAATGGCAAACCAATTTTAACCACAGATTCTCAGCTGCATAGACCCATCAGTGCTTGTGAGCAGCAGGAAGAGTAGTTGGTCTTTGGGTGGGAGTATATTATTGTTGGACAGGAGGCCACCACTAAGGACTAGAAAGGGGATTGACTGCAGCTCACATTGCGGTTTGGAGTTGGATGGGGAGACCATTCAACCAGACTAGAAAGAGATGAAGGCAAGGTTAGCATAAAGGCAAAATTGTCATAGCCTTATTAGCCCATGGGGCTGCTCTCTCATTAGAGAGAGACAAACAGTAGCAGTTTGACCTAAGGATCATCAAGCCTCAGGCAAGGGAGAAGAATCCTTCATAGTAACCTCATCCAGTACAGGAATTGAACTTGCTTTACTAGTATCACTCTGCTTTACAAATCAGCTGTCCAACCAACTGAGCTGAAGTGACCCCTTCCCTTTGCCATACAGAACCCCTTCTACCCTCTCAAAATAAAAACGAATGGTAAAGCCATTTTGTTTTTGAAGTTTCTTATGGCTCAGGCTCCTCTTCCCAACTTGGTTGCTTAATGGGAACGATATCACTACTCCTTCCCAATGCAAGCCCCTAGTTTAACTGGCAATGGGGGCCCCACAATGCTATTGGAGCCTGGTCTTTATCTTTAAATTAAGACCTCTCTGGTTTCTGGCAGATGTCCCTCTTAATCATCTAGATAAGACCTGCAACTCACAGGAAATCAGCAGAATTTCTGCACATAAGTCTCATTGGCCTTTTCATATTTTAGAGCAGGCCGAGGTAAAAATTAGCTATACTTTTATGAATGTGACTGGAATGCATCACTGAATCTTTTCAATTAGTAGAGAAGAAACACAACTTCGTCAGGCACTGCATCCAACGTGGATTAGCACATCATTTAGAACTCTCCCAAATAACTTGTGTGCATTTAAGTATAATGTGCTTAAATCAAATTGGGAACACCATCTTAACATAAATTTTCCTCTCTGCTTTTAAACTCAATCCTTTTAGCAAGGAAGGACAAAATTCCATTTATCTTCCTAATTACCTGTTGTACCTGCAGACCAACCTTCGGTGATTCATGCACAAGGTCCCTCATTATCTCAAGAATCCACTCAAATCTTGGTGATCGCACTCAGTCTTTTAGCTTAGGGTCTTCCTCACAAAGAATTGCAGCTCATCTCCTTTAGATTATTTACAGTGTGGAAACAGGCCCTTCGGACCAACAAATCCACACCGACCCGCAACCCACCCAGACCCATTCCCCTACACCTAGTACTACAGGCAATTTAGCATGGCCAATTCACCTAACCTGCACCTTTTTAGACTGTGGGAGGAAACCCATGCAGACACAGGGAGAATGTGCAAACTCCACACAGACAGTCACCTGAGATGGGAATTGAACCCAGGTCTCTGGCGCTGTGAGGCAGCAGTGCTAAGCACTGAGCCACCATGCCACTGGGCTAGTCTGATCCCCAGCTACCAGCTGAACACAACATTGCATGAATTTCACTTGCACAGTCTTCATCACAAATGGCACAAGTCTGCAGAACCTGATCAACTTGGTCTGAATGAGTTACACACATAAATGTTATCTTCCAACAACAGAAACAGCTGCAGTAACTTGCCCTTAACTTGTGGATCTGGACTCTGCTTTCTTGCCTGTTCATCATCCTTAGTCTCTTCATCTGCCACCATTCAACTTGTGTCTTTATATTCTTTTAAAGACAGTCAGCTTATAAATCTCAATTTGTTTTTAATTTCCTTAGAAACTGGGAGATTCAAGTTCCTTTCTATGTTCACCCATTCTGTTACTCTTTTCAGTCCACTTTCAGTTTTAGTTAGCATCTGTCCCAAAAGTACAAATTAAGTTTAAAAGCAAAGATTCCCTCACAGTGTCCTGAGTTAAGCTAGGACAGAATGAAACTTAATATTGTCCATGTTATAATATTAGTCATCATCATTTTTTTACTAGTCCCTGGCCATGCTCCAGCTATTCTGACATTCTTCCATTATTTCATTTCTGCTCTTGGCTTGATGTAATACACTGTGCATAATCCTTTTTCAAGTCTCACGCTTACCTCACTTCAATCTGCCTGATCATTACTGCTCAAGGATAGCTGGCCAGTATGCTCACTACATTGATGTTATTCTACATGGACAAGAATAGATGATTGTAATTTAAAGTTCAACATCTCAGTCGGAATCGAGTTCAGGCAATAACAAGGAATTGCAGGGGGAGTTAGGCAATATACTGCTTGTTTTGGAGAAGGATAGAGATGGACTAATTCTAGTTTCACAGACAGTGTAAAAGTACATTTGGACTTGATACAGTACAAAATGAAGGTGTCTGCGTAAGTTTATTACCTTTTCTTTCTTGATTCCCTTCAGTTTGTTATCATTACCTAAGGAAAGGTAGTCGCAAAATAATATCATTTTTTAAAAAGTCATAGATTCAGCTAACAAATGACTTGCACTTGAATGTTTGAATCCTATTTTTCTTACTTTTGTTCCCACAGAAATCAAAATTCAAGAGTTAGTCTTGCATCACTGCTCACAAAGTCATTTGGCTGTCGAATTTTAATGGTGTGTTGTGATATTAGAGCAGATGCCAAATACAGAATGGGCCAAAGGCTTTCCCTTTAAATGCCTGATCCTGTAAAAATTCATAGTAAATAAGTTACGGATGGAGATTGACTCCAGTGGGTGAAATGCACAAAAATCCAATTTTCTGTACAATGAGAAAGCTGAATGAGAGTAAATTGCACAGGCGCCTGTTGCCTGCTATGTACTGCTGTGAAATCTACTTCTATAATTATCTTTGATTTGTTTCATATTTGATTCTGTCTGACCAAGGGAACAGAACAGCACCAAAGACTTACTTTTTTCTGTAGATTTGATGATGGTGAGGCTGAAAGGTCACCTCGTCGTATGGTTCCCAAGCATTTGTTTCATGTCCAACTCAATATTCTGTTGGCATTGGCAATTGTAAGTTCTTCACCTGGGGTTTCAAAGTTTAGTCTGACTTCATTATCCTTTCATCTCCAAAAGTGATGATAATACAGTTACACAGATGAATTCATGCTAAACTCTCATCTGTGCACACGTTGGTCTTATTGAGCAGTTGATTCCAAAGGAGAGTAAAGAAATGTTGAAGCTGAGGTTTGCCTGTTCATCTAACTCATTCCATCTGGTTGGCTCATTTTCTTCGGGTGAGCTGAATGCAATGGGTATCCCTCTTGCCTACTGCCAGCAAGTCACTGTTTTCAGCCACCATCGTCCAACTCTTGTGGTTAAAGGGTTACATCACACTAAGATAGAGGACTGGTTAAAAAAAAGTTATGAAGAAAGATAACCAGTCATCTGGATAAGATTGTGAGCATAATAAAGGAGTAATGAGAATTGACTATTTTTTAAATAATTGATGTGTATGTGAGATTCGCCCTTTCTTTTTTAATTGCACAGCAATAAATAATGGCCCATCAGTTGCTAAGTACATTATAGTAAAGAATTATGCTTTGTATCTTAACCCCTGCATCGTCAAAGATATTTCAGTTTCTAATATCAATGTAATACTATGGCCTTTTCATTTCTAAGTTCACTAGTAATAATGATCCATTAGGTGTCCTTAACTTGATTGTTATTTTTGTTAAAGCCGAGGTTTCAATGGTGAGGCATTTCTATTTCTACTTTTCCAATTCAAATCTTGTATTATAGGCCGAGAGCATTTGATATACACATTCAGATAGGTGTGAATACTCCAAATCGCAGCCTGCAGATTTGAGATTTCACCCAATCTTAGAAATTGCTCCTACAACTGTAGTCTGAAAGTGTTGCTTGGCTCAGTTTTGTTTTATTCATTTATAGGATGTGACTGTCACTAGATACGTCAGCATTCATTGCCCATCCCTGGTTGCCTCTGGAGGAGGTGGTGGTGAGCTGCCTTCATGAACAGCTGTTGTCCTTACCATGTAGATACATCCAAAGTGCTATTGCAACGGGAGTTTCAGGGTTTTTGACCAAGAAACAGTGAAAGAACAGCTATACAGCTCCCCCTCAAAAGGACGTGTGGCTTCGAGGGCAATTTGCAGATGGTGGTGTTCCCCTGCATGTGCTGTTCGTGTCCTTCTAGGTGCTGGAGTTTCCAGGTTCAAAAGATGTTTTTGATAGAGCCTGGTTGAGCTTTTGCAGTGCACTCTGCCGCCACTGTGCATCATCAGTGTGAAGAGAGTGAATGTGGAAGGAGGTGGGTGGGCTGCCGATCAAGCAGGATACTTTGTCTGTGGAATGGTCATGTTCTTAGATCCAGGTAAGGAGGTATGAAGATCACTGCAAGAGTTGAGCACATAAACACCAATAACCCACTCCCTTGCAAAATGTTGTGGCTGTTGGAGATTTGAAATACAGACAGAAAGGGCAAGTGAAACTCACCAGGTCTGGAAGCATCTGTGAAGAAGAAGAAGACCTAAAGTTTCAAGTCCAAAATGACACTTGGTTGGGAGCTGAATGGGGTTGGAACATGATACATTCTGTGCTGTGGACAGAGCGAGGAAAAAGCGAGTGGAACAGATTGTGAGAGTGCCCAGAACATGAGTAGAGGAGGGAGAGGTGTAAAATTTGTGTATGAGATCGGCGTGAAAAGGAGAAAGTGGATCCACTCTGCTGAGACCAAAGTCAACAAAATACAAACAAGATGGAATGATGGAAATATAAGGAGAACAGAGCTCATTCTCTGAAGTTGTGGAAGTCAATATTCAGTGTCAGAGGCTGTAAAATGCTTAAAATGCAGAAATGAGATGTTGTTTCTCCAGCTTGCAGTAAACTTCATTGGAACACTGTCACAGGCCCTGTAGAGATGTTCTAATGATTGATTACAAACATGAAATGCTACCATTGCTTGTCTCTGTATGAATGCTGCCTGACTTTTTGTGTATTGCTAGCATTTTGTTGCATTTCAGATTTCCAGCAATTGAAATATTTTGTTTTTGTGCACACAGAGCTCCTTTGCCAGCACGTTCCAAACTCACAACCTCTACTATATAGAAGAATAAAAACACCAAGCATATAGAAACATCGTTACCTCTAAGTCACAGAAATTGTTCAGTCAAAATCTTGGAATGCCTACCAAACATGACACAGACTGCAGCTTTTCAAGAAGATGGTTCATAGTTACCTTCTGAAGGACAGTGACATATTAGGAATAAATGCTAGCCTTGCTAACGATTTTCAGATTCCATGAAAGGACACAAAAATAATCCAAGATTGCTTCAATGCGCTGTCAAGAATTGATTAAGTGTTGGAATGTGATGGATTAATTGAAATTACATAGAACTCTAGGGATTTGAATCAAGAATGAATTGAATGAGACTATTAACCATATCATCAGGCATAACATGAGTGGGAATTGCTGAAT
Source organism: Chiloscyllium punctatum (assembly GCF_047496795.1). Lineage (NCBI taxonomy): Eukaryota > Metazoa > Chordata > Chondrichthyes > Orectolobiformes > Hemiscylliidae > Chiloscyllium > Chiloscyllium punctatum. The sequence goes on along the minus strand of NC_092745.1, from coordinate 106,440,101 downwards.
CCTTCCATTCTCTCTCCAATCAGAAGCTATTGCATTTCATACACTTATTGTCCCACTTTGTTGCTAATCACAGGATATGACATCATTCAACCGGTTGGAGTGTCAAATTAATACGACAAGACCATAAAATATAGGAGCAGAATTAGGCCATTCAGCCCACGAGTCTGTTCCACCATTCAATCATGGCTGATATGTTTCTCAAACCCATTCTGCTGCCTTCTCCCTGTAACCCTTGATCCCCTTACCAATCAGAACCTATTTATCTTTCTCTGAAATGCACTCAGTGACTTGGCCTCCACAGCCCTCTGTGGCAATGAGTTCCACAGAGTCACCACCCTCTGGCGGAAGAAATTCTCCTCAACTCAATTTTAAAGGATTTTCCCTTTGTTCTGAGGCTATTCCCTTGGGTCCCAGTCTCTCCTACTAGTGGAAATATTTTCTCCCCATCCACTCTATGAAGATCTCTTGATATTCCGTAAGTGCAGACCCAGAGTCCTCAACTGTTCTTCATGTGTCAAGCCCTTCATCCCTGGGGTCATTCTTGCAAACCTGCTCTGGACCTCCTCAGCACATCCATTGTTAGATACGGGCCCCAAACTCCAACAATACAGAGACAATATCAAGCAGGGTCAAGCTGTGGACCTGGAGGACAGATGGGTGAGGAGTCAGCTTATAAGTAAAACGATTGCCTTCAAATATATTATCAATGGGCAGAATGTAGATGATATACAGGCAGTCCCTGGGTAGTAAATAGGTTCTGTTCTAGAGTCTGCTTGCAAATTGATTTGTTTGCAAGTCAAAGCACAATTCAGGATAATGGAAAACAGCCATTTGTAAGTATGAGAATGTTCACATATGAGGCCATTAAATTTAAAATCATGAATGGGATTGAGTTCATAAGTAAGAGCTTTGATAAGTTGGACATTTGTAAATCGGGGAGTCCCTGTATGGGAGGAAGGTAAGACCTAGGAACCCAGGGGTAATTGGGTGACAACAGGAGATGTCAATGCTGGAGATTCTCTGACTAAGATTGTGCGGGTGAAACAGAAACTTGGCAAATGAAAATAGTGCCCATGCAGCAGAGTGTGGAGACATGAGAAGTGAATGGTGTAGTCAACCAATTCGCTTGGATAAATTGAGCGGGACAAGCAGGGTAATATGTTAAGTTCAGGCAGCTAGGAATGTCTAAAAATTAACATGAAAAGAAAATGGCATTTTCATTCTCACTTTTTTATTATTCTCCCGACATCATCATCATCTTTGGAAGTGTGTCAAGGTCATTTTCCCATTGATATTTCTAACCTTCTGCCCTCTTGTAGAAACAATGACTCAGCACAATCCAATTCCTGAGCTTTCCGGGCAGCAGTCATAGAGACTAACCCAGCAGCTGCCACACAGTTTGAGTTTGTGTGTTAAAAATGCTGCCCCACCACCCAGTGGTTGAACAAGAATTGTAGAATCGCTACAGTGCAGAAAGAGACCATTTAGCCCATCAAGTCTGCATTGTCTCTCCCCGAAAACTTGCATAGGATTTTTACCATGGCAAACAGACCAAACCTGCACATCCCTGGGCACTACAGGACAACTTTTAGCACAGCCAATCCACCTAACCTGAATATCTTTGGTCTGTGAGAGGAAGACAAAAGGAGAATGTGCAAACTCCAGACAGTTTGCCTATTGCCTGCACTTAATATACATTTAACTACAGCACTTAATATGGTTACCAAAAGGTAACAAATTAGAATTCCTGCAGTGTGGAAACAAGCCCTTCGGCCCAACAAGTCCACACCAACCCATCAAAGAGTAACCCACCCAGACCCATTTCCTCTGACTAATGCACCTAAACTACACATCCCTGAAGACTGTGGGCAATTTAGCATGACCAATTCACTTAACCTGCACATCTTTGGACTGTGGGAGGAAACTGGAGCACCCTGATGAAATCCACACAGACAGTTACCCAAGTCTGGAATCAAACCCAAGTCCTTGGTGCTGTGAGATAGCAGTGCTAACCACTGAGCCATTGTGCTGCCCCAAAGTCATCCAGTATTTCCATCTGAGCATTACTTGGCATCTGTAGGACTGTGCTATTTTCCAGAGTTTCTCTCCTCTTGTTCTCCAATCTGAAGATATTGTGTGAAGGTCAGGAAAATAGCCAAACAAATATTGAAAACACTGCAAGCTGATGTGGCACATTGAAGCTCTCTCACATGTTTTGTCTTGGAATCATGGTCAATTAATTCATCTGTAACAACCATTACAAAAGACGATTACAGCAACAATCACGGAGGGAAAACAATTATATAGTATGAGTGCTGGCAGCCCAGGAAGAATTCTATCAGTTTGTATCATATCCTGTTAAAAAAATCAGGTGCAGATACAAATGATGATGGCAGCTCTTTTGCCTAAGCCAGAAGTAAAATATATGTGTGACTCACCGCCAGTGAAAGAGGGGCGGTTGACAAAAGTTAATTGAAGTATAGTTTAAATCCAAGCACAAGATGTAGGATAGACAGTCTTGGTTTTGAGCAGCTTCCTCATTTATAATGTCTCATGATATTTTGCTTTTTAACAATATGACAATATGCAAGCTTCAGCAAGTCCAAAACCAAACAAACAATCAAGAGGTTGGTCAAGTGATAAAATCATAGTTTGATTTTAAATTTTTTTGGTCCTAGATTTTGCAAATGAAAAATATTTGAGGCAATTGTAAACTGATTAGACATTATCCACCTGTTGAATAGTTGACATTATGCTGCCTTCAGACTCATCAAGCAGTGGTACTTCATGAAGAAATCTGGACTAAGTTCCTAATCTAACTGCTGACACAATTTGGTGCATTGGACATGATTGACTGTTTGTAACAATTGGTATGCCGATCAACAAGTCATTCACCTTATCTAAGTAGCAGCATAAAACTAAAACAAAGAACTCTGGCTGTGGGAAATCTGAAACAAAAACAGAAATTACTGGAGAAATTCAGCAGGTCTGGAGGCAACTATGGAGAGAAATCAGAATTAATGTTGATCCAGTGATCCTTCTTCAGAACTTATAAAATCAAAATTATAAAGAAGCAGCATAAAATTATCCTGTTAAGATTTGCTGACTCATACTCCCTTTGGGTGTGCCTCACTAGGAGCATAACAACCCTATTATTCCAAGCACATGCAAATAATGCATGACTGTTAAAGCTAAATGCATGTTCATGCACATTTCTCAGGTGTCAACATGTTGCTAGCATTCCAAACATGATGCAATTCTTCAAAGAATTAAAGGCAGAAGAATATCTGCTTACTGGTACAAACCACAGCATACAGACGTGATTGGTGCAATCTCTTAACCTTTGGAGTCGTGGTGCTGGAAAAGCACAGCAGTTCAGGCAGCATCCGAGGAGCAGTAAAATCGACGTTTCGGACAAAAACCCTTCATCAGCTGTTGTGCTTTTCCAGTACCACTAATCCAGAATCTGGTTTCCAGCATCTGCAGTCATTGCTTTTACCTCTCTTAACCTTTGCACAAACTTGGATTCTTACTGAGCAAGTATTTGGAGAACAATGCAAAATGTGAGGGCAATGGAGTTAGGATGAAGAGGGTTTATAATTGCATGCAATTCTTAACCCCCTGTTTATTGCTGACGATGCTTCACCATGGGCTTGGATGAGCAACAGAAGCAAGGCATGGAACAGCAAAAGGATAATGATGTCCAGGAGCCATGAAGTCACAGCAAACAGGGCTGCTTTCAATGCCAAAGCGCTACTAGTAAATGTTTATAATCCCACAGATGAAAACAAATATGCAAACCCTGTTCTACCAAGACCTGCCATGGCTTTCAAGTTTTCCATGTGTTATAATATTATTTTGTTTCAACCATACCACAAGAAGTAGTTAGTTGAACCCAGAATCACCACTCAGAGATAGGGCTGACCTTCTAGCCAATGGAGTATGGAGGGGTTAAGAAGAAAATAACGTAAAATTCAAATGAAAAAAAACAAAATAGTATTCCAGAGCTCCAGTATGGAGCAAGACACTGGTTTAGAAGCATCTACTTCCTGAGAACAGGAGGGCTCGACAGGGTGACAGCTGGTAGAGAATATAGAGAGATGTGACTAATTGGCACACAGCGCTTCCAATCTCCCTTAAGATCATGGAAGCAGGTGGAAGAAGGCCAAACCAGGCACAGCATGCACTGTTCGCTTTAGAAAGTGCAGAAATTGGAAAAGATCCCGCAGAGTGAGAGAATTACTTCAGCAGTGCAACAGACACAGTCATGTCTGATAATTTGAAAAAAAAATAATAATTGCAGAGAAAAAAAATTCTCTTGAAGACAAATGATGTTCTTATAAGTTTCAATTTCATGGGGCTCTGCGAGCAAAGTGGAACCTCACTCGAGACAAATTTGTATTATAAAATTGAGCATGTCGACACCAAACATGATTTTCAGCTATTTACAGGTTTTCAGAGGTTACACAGGTGACCAACAGAAGCCTTATTACATCTACTAAAATTATTTAATTTCATCATACATTCAATTTCACAGCTTTTTTGTCACCTCCTTATGAATGACAGTGTTATGCAAAATGCAGATCAGTATATATATGATTTGGCATTAGATATTGGGCTGGTTTTCTGAAGAGTGGCACAAATATTGCCACCTTGGTCCACTTTGTAATGAAATGGCAGGACATCTCTGACAGGAGATTCCAATCAGGGCTTCTTCAATAAATTGAAGCCATACTGCCATTCTGGCTGGTCCTTCATAGTGTCGAATGATCAAGAGAAGGAACACTATGCTCCCTTTACACAGCAGTCATTCATCAAGTTCTGTAATTGAAAGGTCCAAAATTATAGACAGCCACTTTTACAGAGGCTGGGAAATGGTACACACAAATAAATGTGAGGTTTGGGTACTGGGAGTGTATGTGTGTGTGTTTGTGGGGGGAGGGGGCGCAGTTTATCGGATGCCAAGTAGGTCTTTGAAAAGATTAACAAATAAATAGAATGCCGGGTGGTTAGGGTGGCAAGCAGGAAGTAATAGGATTCCAGGTGCGGGAATGGGGAGGTGAATCACAGATTGGGGAGGAGGGAAGTGTGGGGAAAGTAGAGTTTTCTGTCTTATAGCAGGAGAAAGGGAATGTGTCGAATCCTAAGAGAAGAGGGGACAGATCTGAGGTTATCAGGGCTCTGGGGGAGGCATGGTTGAGGTAACGCATGATGTGTGCTGAGGGGTCAACTGAACAGTTACTGACAAGTTAAACTAGGTTTTTAATAGTCTACCTTTGAATAACTATTTACTTAACTGCAGCACATTCTCAGATTTAAATGGCCACTTTCAGAGGGTTCCATGCCTAGAGGAGTTCCCAGCGGAATCTTCAATATGGAGGGCAAATTTTGGAATCTGCTACAAAGGGGATTCCACAGGGTCCCAATACAGATTCATTATCTGTACTTCAGAAATAATTACTTGACCAATCAGAAAATCCAGGCCATTGTCCTTTGAAAGGTGGGTAGCAGTTTGTATTGTTGGTTGAAAGATTGCTTATGTACATTTACATTGGTGCATAAATTTCTTAGCGTCATTCAGGTCTGATTGTTTTGCATTGTAAGATTATTTACTTCCAAAATTTGTTCCATACAACTTCCCTGTTTTCAGTTACAATTCACTTGCAATAACCAAAACAGGGAGGAGGGAATTCTGGTGAAGTTGCAGAATTGATTGCTGCTTTTGAGGGGAGGGGAAAGGTGCAGTATGGTGTCAGTGGAAATAAAAGATCTAGATCTACTGATACACATCCACACAAAATAGATTTCCATGTTATTAAATTGCAAACTTTCGCAAATTTTCACATTTACTTTTACATCGATGTATATTCACGTCTATTCCAAAACTGCAAGTCAGTAATAACATCAAAAAATGTATCTCAATCCAGCCCATTCTACACTGATAATGAATGATTGTGTAAATTACATATAAAATCATCTAGTAATTGTTACAGGAAGTCACAGTGCTATTTCATGTGAGCCACTTGCACATTGCAAATGCATTTCCTCTGGTAAATATTCTGCGAACAAGTGTAGAACAATGAGAATGTTCAATCAGCATAATTTTCTCTTTTCTCATTGAGAGTAATTCTGCAATTCTCAAATCAGATTTTTGGATTCTTACTAATGTACAATATTCATTTTATGTTTATCCAGGCCACCTAATATTCTTGCTCTGGCTCTGTCTGCTTCACCAAAGAAGCTGTCACATAATTGTCATCTGCTGAGTCCTCCCTGCAACCATAAATCTAACTCTTCCAAGTCACCAGGGCAATAAATGATAAGTTAATCAATCAACTTAGGATGCATCAAACATGTTAAGAAGACATGTTCTTGGCTGTTCCTTTCAAAAGGTGATATTAACTCAACAGAGCACAAAATGTTTTCCCATGGTAGAGTTCCTAGATCTATAAAGCACCATAAGATGCCAACAATATGACCAACCAACAAATAGGTTTGGCTTTTGCTTTGTCACTTCCTTGCCTATGCACTCTACTTTAACTGGTTCCTCTTCAAACTCTGTAATATGATTCCCCAGAATACATATAGCCACAATGACGCTGGAAATACTTTGGAGGGAACCTGAGGATGTTCCCTTGTCCTGTATCACTAACAATGCTGGTTGGTAAATCTTCCAAGTTCACAGTGCCTGCAGGTCAAAAGGACACATGAAAGAGTGGTTCAAACACTTTATGGGAACTTACATGTTGGCATCAGTAACATACATCAGGTAAGTGGTCAAAGATTGAAATTATGGAAATGTATTGCTGAGGAACATGTTCCACTGTTATTGCTGGCAGGCAAGGTGCATTATTTATGTTTTAGACAGGGTGCTGTGGATTTCCAAACAGGGCAGACTTCCTTGTAAATAAATCTGCTTTGTCAGTTACTCATCAAAGGTCGCTTACAATCCTGTACTTCCTCTTGGGCACAAGTATAGTATCATGCCTTCACATTGGTATGTTCTTCCTATTGACCTTGATCTTCATTTCTTTTTGCCCCTTGATTATCCTGTACAACTTACACACGGATGTTAACCCTTCCTGCTTGCCAGGAAATTTATCGGGAAATGGATTTGCTAATGTCCAATGCTGATCCCATCATCTTTGAATTTAACCCACTCATCTGGGCATTGAGGATGGATGCCGGTCTGCAGCTGGTATGGTCATTCTTAAAATGGGCAGATCATGCTCCTCTGATGTAATCAAGCCACAAATGCAATTTTAATCTCTTTGAGGAGCCAGGGACTGCAGCTGACTGGTGGATAACGTAAAATTGCCTGAAACCCCACACCACAAGGGTCAGGTTAAGTTCGATGCTTGCTTTGTCACCCGATTCCCAGTGCTGGTTAAAATCAGAACTGTAATGTTTACTAAATTCCCTTCAGCTTTAAAATGCATAATCCAATCTGGGTATCTTGGTTTGACCTTAGATTGGCATAAACACAGCATAAATTATTCAATAAATCAATTACAGACATAATGACACACTTAGAACTTTACTTTAGTTGAAAGAAACCCATTAACTATGTAATCACAGAGCAGTAAATCAACCCTTACACCAAAATGCAAGTGAATGTATTGGTTCAATGGATCTTATTTCCAGGGAATAACATTCTGCTGCAATGGCACCCTCTTAAAATACTGACTGATTAAAGCATCAATGCTTCAGTTGATATATCTCACTTTGTTTTTAATGCATTTGGTGCTTCTTGCAGTGAAGCACATCAGAAACAAATTTCAGAATCCAGCATTTCTCGCTCAAAGGTTAGAAGCTGGGTTACAGCTTCCCTGAAAAATACGTTCTACATTAAACACCTTTCTGAGCATGCCACTCTATGGGATAGGTTTTCATGGTCATATTCTGACTGATACAGGATTACCTGAATGCTGCAAATAGTGAAAATTTAGACAAGGAGAATCATTTGAAAATTCCTATGATTTTCCATCCATTTGGATGCAGTCTGCACCATCCAATTTTTCTCTTTTGCCACGCAGGAACAGGAACATGGAAAAACTCCCCTGTGGGGGTGAGGTGAAAATTATTCATGCCACACTAAATCTAGCATGTAAATTGTAAATGAAGACCTGATCTGACTTCAAAGCAGTGTGAGATTCCTTTCTTTGGGTCAGTCTATGGCGTTGAAATCAGATTGTTTCAAAACCGCAGATGTAGCAATTAAAACTTGATTGATTTGAACCTCACTTCTAATGCCCAGCAATAATGTAGTTTAAATCACATCTATGGCCAGGAAGCACCACTCACACACATTTCCCACATCCTACCACTTCAACTTAGCTGTTGGGGTTACATATCAGGAGTCTATGCACTCCTTGTACATCATTATCACACCCCTGTTACATTTTTACACAAGTGCCCTGCCCAGTCTCAGATTAACCAGTAAAACCAAACAGGGTTGGTGCTGAGGGCTCCTGATGCTGTATAAATGAATGAGCACAGCTGTGTTTTACTGGATCACAGAATTTCTTTTTTTATGAATTACCAGGATTGTTTCCAACTCCCAGATTGCTAATCCCACGCTTTTATTTTCTTACAAGCCTTTATTTAGCTTCTACTAATTATTCTAGCAACCATGTCTGCTCTTCATTGAGTTACTGTCCATATATCTACACTAAGACCACTTATTACTAACTCCATACCATCATCCATCTCTAGACCCCCTCAGTTTAGCAGCTGCTGAGACCCTCATCCATGTCTTTATCCCTCTGGGCACAACTATTCCAATGCACTGCTGACCAGTTTCTCATCTTCAAACTTCCATAGATTCAACATTATCCAAACCTGGCATCCATAACTAGGGGACACTGTTTCAAGATGAAGGGATGGCCATTCCAGACTGCCGTGAGGATAATTTTATTTCTATCAAATACAATCCCTACATGGGGAAAGCATGCCATTTAGCCCATCAGGTCCCTCAGAAGAGTATCCCACCCAGACCCACATCCTCTACTCTATTCTATCCCTGTAACCCTGCATTTCCCATGAGTAATCCACCCAGCCTGGGACACTATGGACAATTTAGCATGGCCAATCCACCTAACCTACACATCTTTGGACTGTGGAAGGAAACCAGAACACCCGGAGGAAACCCACGCAGATGCAGGGAGAATGTGCAAACTCCACACAGACAGTCGCCAAGGCTGGAATTGAACCTGGGTCCCTGGCGGCAATCACTGAGCCACTATGCTGCCCCTCAAATAATTGTCAATCTATCAAGTTCACCAACTTACAAGACTGAGATCATTTAAAATCTGAGGGAATTAAGAGATATCCAGATCGTGGGAAACTGGAGTTGAGGTCTAAGATCAGCTGTGATCCTATTGAATAGCAGAGCAAGTTGAACAAGTTGTATGGTCTATTCCTCATCCTACTTCTTACATTCCTCTGCTCTGTCTTGACTCAACTCTTTGCGTAAAGCGTTAAGGAATTACCACACGGATTTTGTAATTTGTAACACTTTAGCCATGCCCCTGAGGAATGTGATAGAATGACAGTAAGGTATAATACCTACAGATGCCAGTGGTAAATGCTTCTGTAAGTTCACCTACATCAGGTGAAGTTAAGATCCTTTTCCAGCTCAGGATAAAAACACTCTGACAAGCTTTGGATACCTAGTTGTTGATTTTGGGAGACAGGAGTTGGCCATAACCTTCTGAGTTTGGTGAGTGGCTCACGTGCTGCTCGAAAAGGGGATCTGAGTTGACTGTGAGGAGGAATGCCCACCATATCCACTGCCATCCAGTACTGGAGAGAACAGCAGCAGGCCTTCAGCAGGAACCAGTTCCCATTAAGTCACATTCTCGAAATAACAACGTTTTATAACAAAAGGTGACATCTCAGTTCAGACAATGCCTTAAAGTTGTGAGGTTAGAGTCTGCCTGTATCCCAGTCTTGAGTCAGATTGGATCTATTTCCAAAGTGGAATTTGCAAAATATTACATGGATTGACTGCCTGCAGATTCTGCATTCTTTGAGCAAAATAGAATGTATTTGCAAATATAATTCTGCAAATGTAAATTCACCCCATAAACATATGTGTGTATGCAGGAGGGAGAGAGAGAGAGAGAGAGAGAGAGAGACAGCATGAGTGTATGCATGTGAGTGTGCATGTGTGAGTGTGATGGGGCATAAGCCTGTGAGAAGATGCGTGTGTGAGTGTGTGTGTGGGGTTGTATGTGTGTGCGTATAAGAGAGAGCTTTTGTATGAAAAAGGGTCAGTGTGAGTATGTAAGAGTGTGTGTGAGTATGTAAGAGTGTGTGTGTTTGTGTGTGTGTGTGTGTGTGTGTGAGAGAGAGAGAGAGTGAGAGATTGTATAGTGTAGTGGGGTCACTTGTCGTATGACATGAATGCAAGGTCTTTGGGGTTCATGTCAAACTACAGGTGACCCCACTACACTATACACTCTCTTTTTCTCTCACACACACATACACACACTCACACAGACCCTCTCTCATACACAAGCTCTCTCTTATATTCACACACATACACCCCCCACACTCACACCCACACATGTACCCTCTCAAAGGCTTATACCTCATCACACTCTCACACACACACACTTTACCATGCTTGCACATATGCTAACACACACTCTCTAATGTGCACTCACACCCACACTCACTCACATGCACACACTCACTCTGTCTCTCTTTCTCATACACCCACATATATGTTTATGGGGTGAATTTGTTTCTGCGGAATTATATTTGCAGATACATTCTATTTTGCTCAAAAAATGCAGAACCTCCAGGCAGTCAATGCAGGCAGTCACTCCAAGTAATATTTTGTAAATTCCACTTTGGAAATGGAACCAATCTAACTCAAGGTTGGGATATAGATAGAGTCTAACCTTTTTTTTAGTGATAAAGTCAATGGGGAGACATAAGCCATTCACCTACTACCCCTTCATCCATAACCCATCATCTTCAAATCAACCAACATTGGTTTGGAGTGTAGCTCCAAGGAAGCTCAATTCAGTCTCCAGGTATGTCCCACAGATTCACATTTAGATTAGGAAGGTTAGCATTCTCTTTTCCCAGTTTGGTCTGCTTTCTGTCATGTCAGCTAGTTGAACATCACCTCCCCGAATCAAGATGCCCAAACACACATCTATCACTAAGTTTCCATGAACAATAACAATGTGCAGTCATATCATGCCTTTAAATAGTTAAATGTCCCCCAAGATGATTAAGACATTGTCTGAGCTGAGATGTCACCGTTTGTTAAAAAACTTTAAGTTATCTTGAGAATGTGACTTAAAAGAAGTTCTAGGATTTGCATTTTAAAGAACCAAAACCAGCAAACCCATTCTAAAAGATGAAAAACTTAACAATCTAGGTTTATTCATTGTATCGTTGTAATCTTTTCCTATAAATTCTGTATCTTATGGTCCTGCTTCACAACCACCTGATGAAGGAGCAGCGGTCCAAAAGCTAGTGCTTCCAAATAAATCTGTTGGACAATAACCTGGTGTTATGTGATTTTTAACTTTGTCCACCCCAGTCCAACAGCGGCACCGCCAAGTCCTGTTAATCCAGTCACCAACATTGCCATCAACTTGCAAATCTTGATCAGGTCACCTCTGTTCCCTCCCCTTCCCTCATCTGTTGTCATGGTGAAAGCTGCTGTTGTGTCACTATATTGAAGACTTGCTGTATGCAATGTTGTGTGAGGTTTACCTGCCATAAAAATGTAGAAAAGGAAATGTTGTTGATTCAAAATATTAGCTTGGGCCTCATGCCAACATTATTAGTTGAGTTTACTGCTTGCTTTACCTATCCACTGCAAGCATGACATCCATTGCCGAATGAGAAACACTCTTTTGTGGCTGTATGTTTCTTAAACTTCACCAACACTAATACCACTTCATACAACTGATAAGAGTTAGCCAACTCTGGACTGGTTGAAATTCAGATGTTAAAGGGCTATTTATTATAGCACTCAGAGAATATTTGACTTTTTTTTAATACTGTTTGTCTAGACTTAACCAAACTAATAAATAGAATATTAAGCAGCTTGTTTGCATTGAACCAGGTTGCAAATATAAATTGCTCCTGCACATGCATTAATAACCACATGGACATTTTTTTTAAAATTACAATAATGTAGTAATGTAATTGTACTGGGAAGATTAACTATATAATTTTTTGGATTCTACCATGTGTGAATCATCGATATATCATAATTATTTATAATGGAAAAATAACATGGCAAAATGCATCATATCATAAATCTAGAATTAAATTTTCAATAGTAATAAAAATGTTGATATGTCTTAAAAGTCATGCATGGTTTAAATCCATTTTTTTTAGTGATAAAGTCAATGGGGAGACATAAGCCATTCACTTACTACCCCTTCATCTATAACCCATCATCTTCAAATCAACCAACATTGGTTTGGAGTGTAGCTCCAAGGAAGCTCAATTCAGTCTCCAGGTATGTCCCACAGATTCACATTTAGATTGGGAATGTTAGCATTCTCTTTTCCCAGTTTGGTCTGCTTTCTGTCATGTCACCTCTCCGAATCAAGATGCCCAAACACACATCTATCACTAAGTTTCCATGAACAATAACAACATGCAGTCATATCATGCCTTTAAATAGTTAAATGTTCCCCAAAGTGATTAACAGGACACGATCAGCCAAAATCTAAATCTGCATCACATGAAGAGATATTAAGACAACTCACCAAAAGTTTGGTCTGAGAGTTAAAGACTCAAAGATGGAGGGAGAAAATGTGATGTGGAAAAATGTAAACTTCCAGAGTTAAGAGTACACCTGCTAATAAAAGAAATTGAATACCAGTGGAAGTTTACACTATGCTCAAGAATTGAGTTGTGTCTATATCTGATTGTTAAATGGTTTATCCAATGTGTAGGTGGGCTCACTTTCACTAACTTTGGTCTAACTCAGTATAAAATTAACCACATGTTTTCCCAGTTTTCCCTCCACTGGGTGCAATGAATAGTAGGTGATTAACTGAATATTGTCCACTTTACTCTTTCACCAAAAGTCACTTGGCTTTCAACATGATGTAGAAAATACATTCCATCCAAATTGACATAGTAGAATGAAGTCATTGGAGAAAAACCAATATCAGCAAAGATTTCAGCAAATCTGTAATATTACTCATATTATAACATCTTTAATATTTCTCACCATCATCTCTGAACATTTCAGAGATAAATAGTTGCATCCAACAAGCAGTATGGAAACAAAGTAGGCTACAAGTAATACTGAACATACGTCTATAGTCAACTAAATGAAAGTGAGGACTGCAGATGCTGGAGATTAGAGTCGAGAGTGCGGTGCTGGAAAAGCATAGCAGGTCAAGCAGCATCCGAGTAGCAGGAGAATCAATGTTTTGGCAAAAGTCCTTCATCAGGGTGGCTTTTGCCCAAAATGTTGATTTTCCTGCTCCTCGGATGCTGCCTGACCTGCTGTGCTTTGCCAGCACCACACTCTCAACATAAATCTACAGTCCCTGATTTAATTGGCAGAAACAATAGGAATAGTGGTGAAATGGTGGTTCAGTGGTGAGCACTGCTGCTTCACAGCACCAGGGACCTGGGTAACTGTCTCTGTGGAGTTTGCATGTTCTCCCCGTGTCTGTGTGAGTTTCCTCCAGATGCTCCAGTTTAGTCACACAGTCCAAGGATGTGTAGGTTAGGTGGATTGGCTGTGCTAAACTACCCAGAGAATCCAGGGAGGTATAGGTTAGATGGATTGGCAATAGGAAATGCAGGAATTGAGGGAGAGAGGGTGTGGGTCTGGGTGTCATGTTCTTCAGAGGGTCAGTATGGACTCAGTGGGTCAAATGGCCTGCTTCCACAGTGTACAGATTCCATGGTTCTAATAACAAATGCTGCCAGGGTCAAAAGATTAGATACAATTTTACTATTATAGAATCATATGCACTATATTATCATATTATACTATAATATATGTCCATTTAAAATCTAATTATTTCAGTTTAAAAGAATCACATCATTCATGCAATAGACATCTATAATTTGTAAAACCCTGTAATAATACTGAAAGGTTTATACTATTTTAATAAGTTCCACTCAATAAGACCAGAAAGTGTCATTATGCTGAATGTCAAACTGATGTTGTGTACATATTCACGCCTTCTTCCAGTTACTCTGAGTTAAATAAATGTAGAAAATGCAAATAAACATTTGTTAACATCAACATTAGTACTGCAGCATGCACATGTTAGAGACTAAGATAATCAGTCTGTTATAATAAGTCTTCACGATTGCAAACAGAGATTCAGTTTCTTGACATTGTACCTCAAATAGCAGCACATAATTAACACTCGACATTCCAATGCTTGAAATGAAGTTTTGATTATTAAGATAGATACCACCACGACCTTTTCAAGTACAATTAAAGATGAACATTGCCAGCAGCTCAAACATTTTTTAAAAATTCATTCTTGGGAATAAATGAACATTCGTGACTTTTCCAGTGTATAACTTGTACACCAATGGTCCATTTCCACTTCAATAATACAGTCCATATGCATTACTGGACTGTTTCTCAATTCCAATCTGTATATTGACACTCCTTTCACCATTGTAGACTATGCATTACCTATCTGTTTGAGCATTACAACCTGTTCACTGCTGGCTCACTTCACCCTAACAGTCTTCCAGATTTTGGATTATTGCACTTTTTCGCTTTCTGCACAGATGGGAAATTTATGTAATGACTGTCGGACACCTCCTTGTCTGGCAGAAAACCATCTTGACAAACCAAAGAGCGATATTAATTTGGAAATGCAGACACAACTACTTAAATAGGAGTTTAACCATTGTACATAATGAATGGCAAAATCACAATGGGTGGAGCAATGACACAGCATATCATGTCTGAATCTAGCCAACAGCCCATTCTTGTCAAACGCATCAGCTGGTCAGTGGGATTTTTTTTGCATGAGGTGGTAAATGTTGATGCGCAATTCTTTTCTCAGGTTAGAGGCCTGATGTCTCTCTCCATTTTCCAACTCCCTCCCTTAATACTTACAAATCAATACCAATGCTCAGATTCTTATCACTAAGATAATCAGTCTTTAGCGAGGTGCAAACAGTTGATTGAAACTGATTGGAGATCCTACTTCACTGCAAGATAATGAAGCTACTTAAATGAGTAAATATAGGAAACTAACGAGGTGCGAAAATCTTATTGAACTGCATTTTATAGATTATAGGTGGTGTTGTTGTAATTGTATCCTAAGGTAATAGAGTATGCTTAGTGGCATTCGGCAAATGTCGGTGGCTTTTCGAAATGAGTAGGAATATTATAAATGGTAGGGGTGGAAGCCACAACATTTCAATGCAGCAACTACCTTTCAGATTGGTCTGTCCTTCAGTGTCAAACAATGACCATGAGCCATTTGCTCATGACTTGGAAGGCCTTGGAAGATTGATCGTATTGCAGTGATAATTATTTTCTGTTTTAACCTTATTAACAAAGTCATGTCTGATTGATCTTGCTCAGAATAATCGGATAGTTGATAAGGCAAGTAGCATGAGGTAAGTGGGCAATAGAATGCCTCACAAAATCATATGTAAAATGTATTTCTAAAAATTAATGAAAAGATTTGATTGCAAGGTTGTATTTCAGCTTACAGCTTCACAAATTTAAGGTGAAATATGAAAATTGATAAGATATTGTCTAAAAGGTAGGAATCACATATCCAATCTGTTTGGGCATACAGTCAGAATCAGTGAATAAGCACTATGCTCACAGTATGTCACTGAGATAGCTGAGTTCCATCTGAGCAGTGGGAATTTGTACATCCAACAAGGAATGTACATTGTGAACATTAATTGCAATGGAAACTTATTGCATTACCTTAGATAGAAACAGGGTGCAGGGAGGAAAGTTTAGTTCTGTTGCATTTTCAGAAGTTTTCAATTTGAAACATTTTCCTCAAGCTGTGAGCCTGACATGAAGTATCTATGGTAAATATTACGACTATTACAATTGTAGCGAAATAGTAGAGTGGAACTGCTATATGGAGATAAGTTGAAAATTGCAGCAGTGCAACAAAATTCAAGTTGATACATTTTGCAATGTACTTTAACAGTTTTCTGAATAAAATATAATTTTGGGAAAAAATTTAGAACTCTCGTTGATTTTAATAATTTAGTTGCATCCCATTTCGCTGAGAATCAAGCTGCAAATTCCTGCTATCATAAAAGTTCAAAACATTATCAGAGTATGCAAAGACTCCAATTTACTCAGTACGATGATAGTACCAGGCTAACAAATAAAAAAGACCAGCTTTCTGTATTTAACAAGAACAATAATTTATGACAAATAAGTAGACTCTACCCACAGGAGAATAACTATGAACTGCTGATGTATAATTCAACATATAATTAAAGCTTGAACTCCTTTCTAACTACCCCCACACCACCTTCACCCCCTCCCCCCCTCCCCCGGCCAACCCCCACACACACAAACAAAAAAATGGTATTATGGTTGAAGGGGAAAAAATATTCTGAGAAACAGTTTGATACCCGCAATCCTTAGGGTTTGCTGGAGTGATGCTTTTGTTTCCTAATTCCTTCAGGTTCTCTTATTTCTTCACATTCGGTACAATGTGAGTTGTTCATGAATTATAACATCTCTGACTTAATCATTATAAACAACAGCTTATAGAAAATAAACTAGCTTTCTTCAGGCTTTAGGTATTTATTAGAGAGAGAGAGAGAGAGAAAGAGAGAGACACACACACACCATCTACTCCTTCAGCTGTCCAAAGCTGTTTCTGTCAGTATCATTCACATCCACAAACTGTTCGGTGACCCAGGAACCAATCAGATTTTTATCGACAGGCTAACGACCTTTAGCATCCACAACTGGTCATAACTCCACAAACTAACCAGCAACCTGTTGCCAGCTAAATTTTACTTTGTACAGATTCCCCAGAAACAGACCATCCACAAACATCTTCCCCTAACTGACTGTACAAAGCAATAGCGTAAACATAACGCACAGTGACATGCTTTTCCACAGTTCTTCTGTTGTATTGTGGTCTTTTCCACAATTCATTCCAAAATAAAGATAGTTCAAAAATAAAGTTTAAAAAATGGTCTTTACGGATGAGCCACCATTGCCTGTTGCACCTCCACAGGCGCCTTGACCATTGTGGCCTAGATTTCAAGCCATTTGCTTGCCACATTCAGTTAGTGATCTATATGGAATTCAGTAAGGCATTCAACAAAGTTCCCCACAAGGGAGCAAGGTTAGATCTCATGGAATACAGGGAAAACTAGCCATTTGGATACAGAACTGGGTCTAAGGTAGAAAACAGAGGGTGGTGGTGGAGGATTGTTTTTCAGACTGGAGGCCTGTGACCAGTGGAGTCCCACAAGGATCAGTGCTGAGTCATCTACTTTTCATCATTTATATAGATTATTTGGATATGAGCATCACAGGTATAGTTAGTAAGTTTTCAGGTGATACCAAAATTGAAGGTGTAGCGGACAGCAAAAAAGGTTATCTCAGATTACAATGGGCTCTTGATCATGTGGGCCAATGGGCTGAGGAGTTTAGTTTAGATAAATGTGAGATGCTGAATTTTGGGAAAGCAAATTGTAGCAGGACTTATACACTTAATGGTAACATCCAGGGGAGTGTTGCTGAACAAAGAGACCTTGGAGTGCAGGTTCATAGCTCCTTGAAAATTGAGTCGCAGGTAGATAGATTAGTGAAGAAGGCATTTGGTATGCATTCCTTTATTGGTCAGAGTATTGAGTACAGGAGTTGGGACGTCATGTTGCAGCTATACAGGACATTGTGTAGGCCACTGTTGAAATATTGTGTGCAATTCTGGTCTCCTTCCTATTGGAAAGATGTTGTGAAACTTGAAAGGGTTCAGAAAAGATTTACAAGGATGTTGCCAGGGTTGGAGGTTTTGAGCTATAGGGAGAGGTTGAATAGGTTAAGGCTGTTTTCCCTGGAGTGTTGGAGGCTGAGGGGTGACCTTATAGCGGTTTATAAAATTATGAGGGGCATGGAGAGGATAAATAGACAAAGTCTTTTCCCTCAGCTGAGGGAGTCCAGAACTAGAGGGTATAGGTTTTTGGTGAGAGGGGAAAGATATAAAAGAGACCTAAGGGGCAGCTTTTTCATGCAGAGGGTGGTACATGTATGGAATGAGATGCCAGAGGAAGTGGTGGAGGCTGGTACAATTGCAACATTTAAAAGGCATTTGGATGGGTATATGAATAGGAAGGGTTTGGCAGGATATGGGCCGGGTGCTGGCAGGTGGGACTAGATTGGATTGGGATATCTGGTTGGCATGGACAAGTTCGACCGAAGGGTCTGTTTCCCTGCTGTACATCTCTATGACTCCATGACTCTAAGTCCCTTGAGAGGAATGAAACTTCAGGATGAGGGGAGTATGAGATGCATCATAGCTGGCAGAAGTGCTGCGTTGCCAATGAACTTTGTAGAACAATGCAGTAGATTTTTAACCTGACGCCCCCAAACTGCAAGTGATGACAGCAGCTTTAAATAGATGCACTCTATTCACAAACATGACTTTATTAGTGCCAGCGCTCCCACCACAGCCCTCCTGAAACAGCAGCACCCCAAGAGAATCTAGTGACATTAATAACAACTCAGTTGCCACTTCAGGACTCAAATGGGAAACACAGTATACATCTTGGAGCTTGTTGAAAGAAATCGCAACTCCGGGCACCCGGGTCTCCCTCACCACACCCCACCCCAACCCTCTCCTGCTCACTCTCATTCATACACATTCAACCTGGCCACTCATCACCACTAAGATCATGACCATCTTTTAGGCAATATTGTGCCATCATAATTGAGTAAGCTGCATCAGGATTAAATAGCCCAAGTTTTATCTAACACTTCGCATACGTTCACAGTTAGACAGCAGTTTCCATAAACAGACATATGCCGTGTTGGCTTTCATCTTGATTTTGATGCGGCACCCTGCACAAATCAAATCTCTGTATTTGGCAAGGCCATGAATTAGAAAATAATTGTGATGTGTGCCAAATGTTTGATTCATTTCTGGAGTCAGAATATTGTATATTAACCAATCAGTGCATAAAGGCTGAATCTACTCCATGAAATTTGCAAGTTAAATAACAATTTCCATATCTCAAATGTTAGCATAATAACATTTCCAAATTGCCTTATTGGATCTTTACGTTGAAAACTGTTCTGACTGAGTCAAAGAAGAGAAGAGAAGTAGAAATAGTCAAAAATGTTCAGGGATGGCATTCCAGAGTAGGTCCGTGCAGGTGAAGAAATGGCTACCAATGGTGGAGTGATTGACATCAGGGATGCTTAAGATTGAAATGAGTAAAGATACCTGAAGATTGTGGAGCTCAGGGTGATGACAGAGAGGAGTGGAAGGATTTGAAAACAAAAGGGTGAGAATTTAAAATTGATTGTTGCATGCTAAGGAGACAACATGGGCCAGTAAATATAGGGAGGGGGTGGGCAGGATCTGGCCTAAGTAAGGACAAGGGAATCCAGCCGGAAGTATATTGTAAAGATCATGTTTAGAGGTGGCCAAAGTATGAATTCAGATTTCAGCAACAGATGAGCTGAGGCAGGAGAGATGTGGGAGACATTATGGAGCTGTAAATAAATGGTTTATTGATGGCCCTGATGATTTGACAGCATTTCATCTGATGGTCAGAAATAACCAAGTTTACCAACATCTGGCTTAGCCTCAAATAGTTGCCATGGAAGGAATGGAGTCAGTGACAAGGGACAGGACTTTGTAACAAATGGTATCAGTCCTCCAAAAGTTTCATGGGAGGAAACTTCTTTTCATACAGTACTCAGTGTTAATGTCTGATCATTTAAAGACAGTGGAGGGGCCAGAGAGATGTTCAAGAGATAGAGCTGAGTGCTGACATTAATATGGTGAGCAGAGCTTTCCCATTTTCAGTTAAATAGTTTTGTCAAGTGAGACTCATGGCATCTAGTCTGGCAAAACTCAAAGTCATATTTCTCATGCAACTTTCAGATCCTCACCTCACCGGCTTGGTGAATGCCTCTCTCAGGGAATCACGTGGAGAGAAGGAAGAGCTTGTTACTGCCGGTACCTTCTGGCATTCACACTATTGTCAGCATATTTAAAAAGTGATGCAAATCATTTCAGACTCTGCCAGTCAGAAATTACCCCTGTACTCTCGATGGTGGTCAAGCCTCTCCCTTTAGGACATGGCCCAGGGAAGAGGAAAGTTCACTCCTTGGTTTGTAAACAGGGACCCAAGGTATTTGTAGATGAGATGGCAAAGACAAGGGGAGTACTTTTTAATTGCTGACCAACGCCAATGGCCACTAGCCCCAGCCAGCCTGGGAAATATTTGCAGCCCAGATCAGGAATGTGATAAAATACTGCCCACTTACCTGAATAAATGCAACTCCAACAACAAGAAGCTTGACATTATCCAGGTTAAATCTGCCTGCTTGATTGGCACCACATCCACAAACATTCACTCCCTCCATCACCAATGCTCAGTAGCAGCAAAGTTAAAAATCACACAACACCAGGTTATAGTCCAACAGGTTTAATTGGAAGCACACTAGCTTTCAGAGCATCGCTCCCAAATCAGTAGCAGCAGTGTGTGCTATCTACAAGGCACATTGCAAAAATTTGCCAAAGATCCTGAGACAGCACTTTGCAAACCCTTGACCATTTCCATCTAAAATGACAAGGGCAGCAGACATATGGATACACCACCAGCTGCAATTCCTTCCAAGTCACTCACCCTCCTGACTTGTAAATATATCACTGTTCCTTTACTGGCAGTATGTCAAAATCCTGGAATTCCCTCCCAAAATGTCATTGTGAGTTTACCTACACCATGTGGTTTACAGCAGTTCAAGATGGGAGCTTGCTATCACTTTCTCAAGGGCAATTAGTGATGAGCAATAAACGCTAGCTACCCAGCAAACGCCCACATGTAATGAGTGAATAAGGAAAAATATCTTGCAGGTGACAACACATTTAAAAGAGGGGAAGAGAGGTTAGAGATGGGACAGGAGTTTGCAGAGACAAGGAGGTCAAGAGTTGCTTTTGAGGGCAGACATGATGACAACAGATTTGAAGGAGAGAGAAGAGTAAGGAGAGAGCCATTAATAATATCATCTAGCATGGCGATGAAGAACGGAAGTTGGATGATCAGCAGTTTAGATGGAATAGCATCCAGAGAACAGGAGATGGATCTTATGGATACAATGAGTTCTGAGAGAGCACAATGTGAATTAGGAATCAAACTGGAGAAAGATACAAGTTCAGAGTTAAGGTGAAGGGGTCATCTGAAGCCCAGAGGGCTAGTGGAAAAGAGGAATGGGGAGCGCCAGCTGATAGATTAGTCTCAGTCTTAGTGACAAAGAAGCCCAAGAGCTCCTCACGATTGTAATTGAAGGTAAAAGGAAAAGGATTTAAGATGACAGCTTGAAGCATGAGAAAGAAGTGGAGTTCATTTTGTACTGTCTACCCACTGCACTGCAGAATTGGCCAGACACCTCATCTCAAAATATCTATTTGATGTGGTGGCATGGTAGCAATGTCACTGGAAAAGTGACAGGTAAATGTTCTGGGGACATGGATTCCAATTTCATTCTATGGAATGGTGGGATTTGAATCCATAAAAACTGGATGGTGACCATGTAACCCATCTGATAAGGTGGAGGAAATCCTCCTTCCTTACCTAGTCTGGCCTACAAGGGCATGGAAACTCTAAGCTAGTGGTTCACATTTCCAATCTACAAATGGATTTTTGTGTTTATATAGCAGCTGGGTACAATGAGTGGGTGAGGCACAGTACCTCCACGATGATAGATGCAGATAAATTGCCTGTATATGCTGAAGAATGTAAATAAATCATCCAGATCAGTGCCATTCTTAAACTCCACTGGGAACAGTTATGGAGTGCACTCAGAAAAGTGAAAAGGAAGACTTGTATTTAAGAAGTGCTTTTCTCAACCTTACAACATTCCAAATATGTTTTAAGCCAACAGTGTCTTTCAAATAGCGTCACTGTTGTAATATGGCCTACTTGTACACAGCATGATGCTACAAACAGCAAAATGATAGTGACCAGGTAATTGGTTTTCATGTTGTTGTTTTCAGGAAAAATATTTCTCAGGATCCTTGAGATAACTCACCTGTTCTTTATACAAACAGTACCATTGGATCTTTCTGACCAACCAGAAAGAGAAGGTAGGTCCTTGGTTTAATATCCCATCTGAAGGACAGCACTACAGACTGTGCAACATGCTTACAGAACTGACCTGAAGCAATCACCAATCATGGTGTAGTTCTGGGATTATAAGCCAAGAAATTTTGGTTTTAAAGCTAAACTGTTAACAACTTTGAAAACTTACTAAATATGGTGTTAATGGCTACAAATTGGAATTACATTTGTATTATTCTCCCAAGACCAGAACTTAGAATTTACAAAAGATTTTGCTTATGCATCACAACCCAATGGATTCCTCTCTACCAAAGGGAATTGCTTTATTTAATATAAATTTACATCAGACTGGTTATCCATCTGTTTTTTAGTAATTACGTGACAGCCTCCATTTTAAATCTAACTATTTGGAAACAGAAATGATTGAGTAAAAGTGTATGAATTTATCCAAGGTTTCTCCTGTTTCAGTACAGGTGAGTTTTCCTGATTTGCATGCTCATATTCAGAGGTAAAAGGTCATTTTTGCCTAACCTGCCCACAAGGAAGCAACCCACATTCACATCATATTATAACAGCCTATTTTCAGCTCCATAATATTGTCATACTCCATCCCATCCCATTTCATTTTGCTGCTGAAACTCCCATTGATGTTCTTGTAACCTCCAGATCAATTTGCACTTCTTCTTGTCCTCCCACATTATATTCTCCTAAAAAGTCAGCTCATCCAAAGCTCTCTGTTCGTGTCCTCATTTGCACCAACTTCAAATCACCATTTGCTCATCAACGTTGACTCCTTGTTAAATAACATCCCAGTTATAAAATTAATTTCTTTGTTTTTAGATTAGATTAGATTACTTACAGTGTGGAAACAGGCCCTTCGGCCCAACAAGTCCACACCGCCCCGCCGAAGCACAACCCACCCATACCCCTACATCTACCCCTTACCTAACACTACGGGCAATTTAGCATGGCCAATTCACCTGACCTGCACATCTTTGGAGTGTGGGAGGAAACCGGAGCACCCGGAGGAAACCCACGCAGACACGGGGAGAATGTGCAAACTCCACACAGAGAGTCGCCTGAGGCGGGAATTGAACCCGGGTCTCTGGC
This sequence comes from Chiloscyllium punctatum, assembly GCF_047496795.1. Lineage (NCBI taxonomy): Eukaryota > Metazoa > Chordata > Chondrichthyes > Orectolobiformes > Hemiscylliidae > Chiloscyllium > Chiloscyllium punctatum. The sequence goes on along the minus strand of NC_092745.1, from coordinate 106,416,722 downwards.
GCTGTGAGGCAGCAGTGCTAACCACTGTGCCACCGTGCCGCCCACTAAGATCCCTCCTTAGAGCCTTATTCCTCACCAGTTCTGGAAGCTACTTCAGGTCCATAACTTTGAGATATAAAGACTCTTCTAATATTGGTCTCTTGAGCAGCCTCAACTTTGGTAGCTGTACCTTTAGTTGCTCGGGCTCAAATCTCTAGAATTCCTTCATCAGGCCAGTTTTTCATGGAGTCAGGTGGGACCCAGATGCAGAAGCCTGACCCTCATTTTCAGCAACTCCACTCAAGATCTGAACTCCGTTAACCTTGCATTTAAGTTGCGAATTGATGGAGTAGATATGAGTGCTGTTTAAATTCTATTTAACTATCGCCATCTCAAGGTTTTTAAAAGCCCCACTCTGCACAATGAAGTAAGCTTCTGTTTTTAGGGAAAAAAAGGCTGTCCTTGAAACATTGAAGATTCTGTGAGGGGACAAGACAGGATCAACGCTGGGAGTTTACATTTCATTGGGAACCTAAAATTGGAGTCACAGTTTGAAAGTGACAGTTTTCTCATTTAAAGTGAAGAGAAGGAATTCCTTCTCTCAGACAAGTCTTGGCAATTATTTCTTCAGTCAGGTATGGAGGCTAGGTCATTGATAATATTCAAAGCAGAGTTGGAATTTTGATCAATAAAGGAGTTAAGGATTATGGAGGACAGGTAAGAAAGTGGAATTAAGGCCATGATAATATCAGCCATGATCATATTGAGTGGTGTTGCAGTCTTGATGGGCTGCTTGGGGTATTCCTGCTCCTGTTTCTTGTAATCTTACAGATTTATTTGATTAACAGGATATCTGGTATAATTAAATGAAAAATACCAGATTTTCATTATTTCAATAGAGGTTTTTGTTGACGTTTCCCGAGAGCTATTATTTTGTTATTATGAACATCTGCCCAAAGCAAACCTATAATCATTACAGCCGGATATGTTGAGTTCACAATCAGATTGAAAGTTTGATGTGGCTATTGAAGGATTAGATGTCGCTGATGTATGGTCTGAATAGTAATCAATGTACTTTTAGGTATTTCTAATCAACCTCGACAGAGACATTATGCATTGGAGTTAGTGAAACCCTTGAACGTAAGCCTCCTGGTACAAAGGATAACATTACTGCATCACAAAAGCTTTTTAGTTTGTTTTTACAAGCGTTTATCCACTTCAAGTGAAAATTGGAAAATTTCCTGATTCAAGTTATTTGCCTTGTGAAAACACAACTCATTGTCTGCCGACCTCTCTTTTTCATTTGCATAATCCCTTCAAACCTTACTCTTAGACTGTAATGTTGGCCATCTGCCCTAATAACTATTTCTTTAATTTGATCATTTTTTTTTCTTTGTAATTCTCCTGTGAATGTTTTGTCACATTCAAGGTGCTCAACAAATGCATATTATTAATGTTAAGGGATTACGTAAAATAGCAGTTTTGCTCTTCCTTTTAACTAAATTTACAGAAACAAAAGTTTTGCAGTTCAGAAGGTGATCATTTAGCACATTTTAACCCAAACTGTCATGGCAGCAAATAAGTTGGGAAAGGGTTTGAGTCACATGATTTGGTGAAGAGCAAAAGGAAATAACTAAAAGAGAAAGACATTGGTAACATAAGTGGGCAATAGATTCAATGCTCATAACAGACACAAGGAATATTATTAGAAATATGAATTAAGCTTTGATGTTGTCCTTGGTTATGAAGTTTTGTATTCATTGGAATTGATAAGGAGGTTCCGATGCTGGACTGGGGTCGGACAAAGTTAAAAATCACACAACACCAGGTTGTAGTCCAACAGGTTTATTCGGAAGCACTAGCTTTTAGAGCGCTGCTACCTTGTCAGGTAGCTAGTGGGGCAGGATCATAGGGCACAATTTATAGCACAAGATCATAGTGTCATGCAACTAATACGATATATTGAACAAACCTAGATTGCTGTTAAGTCTTTCATCTTTTAGAATGGGTTGCAGGTTTCAATTCATTAATATGAAAATCCCAGAACTTCTTTCAAGTCACATTCCTGGGATAACTTAAGGTTTTATAAAATAAAGTGACATCTCAGCTCAGACAATGTACTAAAGATGTGAGGCTAGAGTCTGTCTGTATTCCAATCTTGAGTCAGACTGGTTCTATTTCCAAAGGAAAAATTTATAAAATATCACATATTACATATAAACTGCACATACTACCAAGCATGCACACACATGCCCACATGCACTCTCTCGCACAATCTCTCTCTCTCTCCCTCCCTTCCATGCACCCGCACACACATATAAGTTCATGGGATGAATTTGCATTTGCAGAATTGTATATGCAGATACATTCTATTTTGCTCAAAAAGCACACAATCTGCAGACAGTCAATCCATGTGACCATTAATAAATTCCTGCTTTGGAAATAGAATTAGTCTGACTCAAGATTGGAATACGGATACGCTCTAATCTCACACTTTAATGCATTGTTTGAGCTGAGATGCCACTTTCTTTATAAAACCTTAAGTTATCTGAGGAATGTGACTATGAAGTTCTGGGAGTTACATATTAATGAATCGAAATCTGCAACTCATTCTAAAAGATGAAAGACTTAACAGCAATCTAGGTTTGTTCAATATATTGTATCAGTTAAATGATCTTGTTGCAAATTCTGTGTGCTATAATCCTTCCCCACTGGCTACCTGATGAAGTGATCCTTCTGAATAAACTTGGTGGACGTTTATTTAGAATCCTACAGTGTGGAAATAGGCCCTTCAGCCCAACAATTATAACCTGGTATTGTGTAATTTTTAACTTCATTAGAATTGACAGGGTACAAAACAATCTTCATGCAAAAAACTTCTCAATAAGCTTTCATGTAAATATTGATTTTCCTTGCACTTCCATTCTCCATCAGTCTTTTTGGTAGATGGTTCAGAAAGCTCACAGTGGGGAAACTATGCTTTTTGTCCACTTTGGTTGTTTCTTTTACTTTGAAATAATTTCCACACCAAATCAAACCTGGAAATGTTTCACTAAACACTTGTGATAGAATAAAATTAATCAAGAACATTAATATGCAGTCACAAACAGCAGGTAGTCATTATAAACTCCTAAGTCAGTTCAGAGGTAACTTTGTGAGCTTGCTTAATGGAAATTTTTGCAACTGTGAGTGATAGGACTAATTATCATGTTCCAGGGTTCATCAGAAGGATCATTGGCCACATGATGGTACAGCTGCAGAACCTTGCTAAGGTTTGAAAAATCTTAATGACCAAGCCTTATTAGAATAATATCAGTGAACCAACAGTATTCGCCAGCAGATCATCAATTGGACAGCATGAAACATTTCAATTGTTTCTCTGCAGGGCTATGATGGAAGTGACTCGTTAAAGATGATGGGAGCAACTGGGAGAAATCAATTTCATGAAAATTCAAGGGGTGAGGGAGAGCAGATTAGCAGGAAGAAAGTCATTGGCAAGGTGAATTCAGAATGTTTCTAATGCAGCTTGTTGCATCATGACATAGATGTCAGAACAGACAGGCCTGTGCCTTTAAGACAGTTACATAGCATCACAACATGCAACATTCCAGTACAAAAAGTTCTTTATGTGCAATGGAGTCAATGTATTGTCTACAGCTAGTCAGCTACATGTATGTAATGTGCATCAGCAGGGAAAGAATCCAAACTAAGTATGTAAGTCTGTGATATTATAACCATGAATATTAGAATTGTTAATCAACCTCAAGGCATCTGTCTGAACAAAAAATTTGATTCTCTGTCATTTATGTTTGCAAAGTAACATGTAAAAAATGTGTTTCATGTTGGCGGAGATGGCAATATGAAACAGGCACTAAAAGCTCATCATGACAGCTATTTAGTGCCAGTAACTGAATGCTAAAGACTGAAAACATAATCACAGTGTGGCGGCTGTGAAAAATCTTTTTCCCTAATTGTCATTTATCAATCTGTCAGAGTTCAGAGTTGAAGTTACAACTGCAACCAAAACTAAAGTGCTATGAGATATTGTATTCTAGGTCCCTTCACTAACCCACTCACAAGCGCTTTATGTCTACTCAGTCATAACTCCTTTACCAACCCACTGACAAGTGAACACTGCTTTCCCATTTCATTCATTCATAACTCCCTACTATAGCTCAATTTCATTCATGCATTCATAAAACCATGGTTTTAGTATATTTTACTATCATAAGAAAGACCAAATTTAAAACAACCCCTTTCTAATCAAAACAATCCTTTCAAACCCATTACTGCATTTTCACACCTTAACAGCCCTTGCTACAAACAGTGTTTACCTCTGAATAAGTGTAGCGTACAGAACCATGCCTTCCCTGTCATCAGGTCTCCACAAAACATTATAATATTAATCAGGCCTCACCAATCATCTCCTGGACCTGAAGAGATTACAGAACACCAGTTTCCTGAATTAGTATATACTTGTTAAATACCTTTTAACTGGGTCATTATCCCTTTAAGAAACTGTCAAAACAGCGCTTAAGTGAAATTGCATGAATGAATGAAAGCCACACCAGCAAATAGTAAACAAATCTCACAACCCAGCTGTAGTAATCAGTTTAGTATATTTTATTCTTTCATTAAGTACAGGTACAATTTCTAACCTATTTAGAGCATATAGGTCTAGTACTTTTACGAACATTTACTAACTTAAAAGGCAAAAGGACTCACACCTCTTAATTATGCAAGCAGACTGGACAGACACTCTTAATCCCATCAGAAGTAACAGCAGCACTTAGCATATGGTTTTAACCCATCTCCTGTCTCCCAGGACTGAAGACCCTCAAACCTTTGTGTACTATACGTAAAACAATGTAATACCATAGTAATAGAAATTTAATATATGCAAGAACTGGGTATAAAGGGGCTTTTGTAAGAATGGTATTTCAGGATTCTCTCGCTGCCTCAAACTTGCGCTACTTGCAATTTGTGACTAAAGAGGTTAGTTTTGCTACTTTCCGAATTCAGTCGTTATTTGATAACAATCCCACAGTGCTATAACCAAAACTAAAGTTTTTAACATGGGCTAAAGCACAGCAAAAACCTCTCACACTCCTTCAAATTAAACCACAGCTTAAGGTGCTCAAAGGACAGCTCGAACTTAAGAAAATTTTCCAAGAACACAATACAGCTTAAAAACGGTCTGAACTAAAAAGCCTTACCTGCTTTCGGACATTAGTTATTCTGCCATTTTCCAAAGTTTTCTAAAATTTCTTTTACAAGTGCACTTGACATCAGAAATGCTTCACTTTTGATGAGTACACCACCTGTAGGCACAGGCCTGCAACTTTTAAATAGGCATAATATTTAATAAAAGATAAAGAAAAAATCCAGCAAATGGAAAGAAAAAACAGGAAAAGTGACATACTGTATTATAGGCTTCCATTGCAATTTTTGAAGAGCATGAAACTACACCAAAGAAACATGGAAAGCACACATCTCACCATGGACTGGTAATCCATTGATATTCAAATCAGAATATCAGTTGTTAAAGAAAGTGCCAATCTTTATAGTTTATCAGACAGTTGCCAAAGAACTACAAGCAGTCAAACTTCTCATTTTGTCATTGAAGAGTTAAGAAGGAAAAAAGCTTTTGGTATTCCTGACAATGACCAGAAAGTTCCTGCCAATGTTTTTTTAATAACCTCAAAGGTCAACATAAGTTCACAATCATATTCTTTGAGTTCACGTCATCCTGACAACAGCCAGATGAAATGATTGACTAATTCAATAGCAGATGTTAACACAAAAGTAGAGAATGTGAGTTCACTTGAACTAAATTAGCTGTATGTCTTATGAAACTGTTTATTGCCTAAACACCTTTCAAATTCTCCACAAAAGAACTGTTGGATGAACCCAAAGAATATGCCAATAATGCTCAGCTAGAAGGACACAAATTCAATGCAATTATGGCAGGCCAGCGGCATCTGCAAGGGTTCCCAACACTTTCAAAGGAAAATGCAAACCTTGTATGTGGTGTGTCTTGCTTCAGCCATCAAGACAGTGTCCAGCATTTCATGAAATATGAAAGCTATGCTCTGCCAAAAAGGGCAGTAAGCTAAAATGTGTAGGATTTCCAAAGATTCAGAGAAATCCAAAGTACAACACATTGTTCCACAGCAACAATTGAAGAACCAACCAAGGAACAATACCAAAGAAGCCTTAATGAACTGATCATAACACAAAAACATAACACAAAAACAAGAAGTAAATGCAATGTTACAGCTTACAGACTCCTGTTAGACACTATATGTGGTAAACCTGACATCATCGTTGTCATTAGTAAAGCTGAAGCCTTTACCTCTATCAAAGGGATATATCCCAAAAGGAATGATCAACAGGTACAATATGCTAAACTCCACATGATACTAGCACAAATGTCATCCTTTTATGCATCCGACACAAAATATACTCAGAAAACTGGCAAAACATTTTGCAACCCATACAAAAAATGCTAACTGCTTACAATGTGTTCAACATCCCACGCGTTGGCACCATCTTAAATGTGAATACGGATCATCAGAAGAGGCATCTGCAAAGTTTTACATTTTTGAATCAAATTGACTGTCTACTCCTGGTCAACCAGTATGCATGGATCTGCAGTGGTGCAAGATTGCAACTAATATATTCCATGTCCATAAACCCAATTATATATTGGGGACTGACTAATTCACCAAATTGGATAAAGTGAGGACTGCAGATGCTGGAGATCAGAGTCAAAACGTGTGGTGCTGGAAAAGCACAGCAGGCCAGGCAGCATCTGAGGAGCAGGAGAGTCGATGTACCTATTCCTCAGGTGCTGCCTGAGCTGCTGTACGTTTCCAGCAACACACATTTTCACTCCATTTCATCAAATCCCTTTTTATGCAACTGAAGCCATGGCTAGTGCAACAGCAGTTGACACATTGAACGTGATACTCAGTAGGTTTGGTGTACCTCAATAAATTGCTCCTGACGAAGATGTGCAGTACATGAAAGCACCCTTCCAAGATGTGCAGGTGATCCATATATCACTTCTTCTCCTCGCCCTCAGTCAAATAGCCTCACAGAACACATTCTACACTAAAATCGAAAAGCAAATCATCAAATGGAAAGCAACTTTCCAAGATTTCTGGATAACTATATTAAATATACATGCTGTACCCCAAGACCATGGTTTCCCTCACTGGCAGCTTTCATGTTTGGAAGACAGGTCACCACGGTCCATCCCATTCACAGTCTCACCACTCAACCAGGTGTACATGATGTATATTTGGGAAGAAGAGAGAAAATAGTTTACAAGCATGATCAATGGTCATGCAGACAGTTATCCCACCTTGATCAATGACAATTTGAAATGGTAAAAATTTTCATACAACTGCAATGGGTTCATGGCAAACTACTATGTCATTGTGTCCAGCCTATGTCATATAATGATGCAATGACCCAGGGTCAAACCCTGCAAAGAAGGGCTTATATCAAGACTGCATATCATCAGTCATCTGCTACAGTGGATGAAGACTCAGATACTGAAGATGTCATGCTAGACAATGACCACACACCTCAAATGTTTCACATCCATCCATGATAACACAGCCATTACTGAGTGAAGCTACATCGTCAAGTCATGATCAACGTGCAAGGACAAGACCTAATCATATCAAACGTCCACTGAGATGTTCGATCTCATGGAATACAGGGAGAACTAGCCATTTGGGTTCAGAACTGGCTCGTAGAAGACAGAGGGGGGTGGTGGAGGGTTGTTTTTCAGACTGGAGGCCTGTGACCAGTGGAGTGCCACAAGGACTGGTGCTGAGTCCACTACTTTTCATCACTTATATAAATGATTTGGATATGAGCATAAAAGGTATAGTTAGTAAGTTTGCAGATGATACCAAAATTGGAGGTCTAGTGGACAGCGAAGAAGATTACCTCAGATTACAATGGGATCTTGATCAGATGGGCCAATGGGCTAAGGAGTGGCAGATGGAGTTGAATTTAGATAAATGTGAGGTGATGCATTTTGGGAAAGCAAATCTTAGCAGGACTTTTACATTTAATGGTAAGGTCCTAAGGAGTGTTGCTGAACAAAGAGACCTTGGGGTGCAAGTTCATAGCTCCTTAAAAGTAGAGTTGCAGGCAGATAGGATAGTGAGAAAGGCGTTTGGTATGCTTTCCTATCTCAGAGTATTGAGTACAGGAGTTGGGAGGTCATGTTGCGGCTGTACAGGACATTGGTTAGGCCACTGTTGGAATATTGCATGCAATTCTGGTCTCCTTCCTATCAGAAGAATGTTGTGAAACTTGAAAGGGTTCAGAAAAGATTTACAAAGATGTTGCCAGGGTTGGAGGATTTGAGCCATAGGGAGAGGTTGTTTGGGTTAGGGCTGTTATCCCTGGAGCGTCGGAGACTGAGGTGACCTTATAGAAGATTATAAAATCATGAGGGGATGGGTAGGATAAATAGATAAAGTGCCTTTCCTGGTGTGGGGGATTCCAGAACTAGAGGGCATAGGTTTAGGGTGAGAGAGGAAAGATATAAAAGACACCTAAGGGGCAACCTTTTCATGCTGAGGATGGTACGTATATGGAATGAGCTGCCAGTAGAAATGGTGGAGACTAGTATGATTGCAACATTTAAAAGGCAACATTTAAGAAGGATGGGTATATGAATAGGAAGGGTTTGGAGGGATATGGGCCGGGTGCTGGCAGGTGGGACTAGATTGGGTTGGGATATCTGCTTGGCATGGACGAGTTGGACCGAAGGGTCTGTTTCCCTGCTGTACATCTCTGTGACTCTATGACTCTATGTTATTTTAATGTATAGATTTAATATATCTAGAGGCATCCTTGCACATGTTTTTTTTTGGAAAAGGGTTCCCATTCTTAAAAAGGAAGTGGGAACGTAGTTTTACGGCATAGATGCCAGATCAGGCCAGCCTGTACCTTTAAGGCCATTCTGTGACTTTGAAACATATTATAGTCCTGTATACAGTTACCTAAATTGCCTATGGTCTCAGTGTAATAGAGTCAATGTAGTGTGTTCAGTCAGTCATCTATGTGTATGAAATGTGTAGTGACATCAGTAAGCACAGAACCCAGACTGTGTGTAGGTCTGTGATGTTGTAGCCATGAAAGTTGTTAGTCTTAATAAACAAACATCAAAATACCTACCTCAACAAAGACCAAACTTTATTCTGTGGACTAACATATAAAAAGCCACAAACATATAACAGCTTGCAAGGGTGCTTTAAGGATAGCTATTCTGGCTAGTTTACCATTTGGTATCTTTGGGTAGGGTCTGAACTACAGCCAGTAGAACATTAGAATTACCTCGTGGTCCTAAGCTCAGTTTCAGGCAAGAGTTTTCAATACCTGCTTGAAATTCACCATCAGGTGAAGCTTGGGTAAGAAGACAGAAGTAATTTAAATGAAAAATGGTCTCACTAAAAATGGGGCTGTACTGAGCTGCAGATCACCTACACTGCCTCATTTGTTTTGGGTGTGTGCTCATCACATAGACAAATGAGGAGAATATAAGATCAACAATAAAACAAATAAATATTATTAAAGCCTTGCCATGGTGATCTGTTTACTGTCTCCTGGAACAGAATCGGCCTATAATACATGCTCAGCCATGGTTGGCTGATTTAGAATGTCTGAATTGAGAAGAGAAACTGCTGATAAAAAGAAACAGTGTCTGAAAGGCTTTTTGCATTTGTAATTGAATGGCTGATTAGACCAATAAAGCGAAATGTAATGATCTTTATACTAAACATTTTATGACTACTGCAAAGACCCAATGTTTGTTTAAATTATTCCAATGGATCAACTAATAACAGACTTATTTTTGTAGTTTTGGATGAGGTTGGGGGAATATGCAGTTCTTTCCCACACTTCTGACAATGGTTTTGATAAGATGGTCTTTTCCTTTATTCTTTGAAACAAACAAAAATGATTCAGACAGCCCCAGGCTGTTCTCTATTCTGTGAACTAGCAGAGGGCAGCAACTGATGGCCACTAATTACCCACTTGCAATGAGATATTTACTAAAAACTTAACAGAGCCTTGCACATCATAACCCTGACATTTACATACTAAATGATCTTGATGGTTAAAAATCACACAACACCAGGCTATAGTCCAACAGGTTTATTTGGAAGCACTAGCTTTCAGAGCACTGCTCCTTTATCAAGTGGTTTTGGAGAATAAAACTATAAGGCACAAAATTTATAGCAAAAGATTACAGTGTCATGCAACTGAAATTATATATTGACCAAGCCTGGATTGTTGTTATGTCTTTCATCTTTTAGAATGGGTGGCAGGTTTTGGTTCATTACTATGTAATTCCGAAAACTTTTGTCCAGTACTTTCCGGGAGCCGAAAAACTATGTCCATGTTCTTCACAGCCTGCAACACATTATCAATGAGGATGCACATCTCACCAAGACCTTCCCTACACCTCCACTTCTCGCTTTTAAACAACCGCCAAACCTTAAACAGGTGATTGTTCCCAGCAAACAGCCCAGCCTTCAGGACAACATCGATGAACAACTCTATACAACCCTGTCATGTCAAACACTGCAAGACGTGTCAGAGTGTCGATACTGATACCACCATTACCCGTGGGGACATCATCCATCGTGTACATGCAAGTACTCATGTGACTCAGCCAACATTGTCTATCTCATATTCTGCAGGCAAGGATGCTCCGAGGCTTGGTACATTGGACACCGTACTACAATCACCAGACCAGGATGTTCCTCCCAGTCGGGGAACACTTCTGTAATCTTTTGCTATAAATTCTGTGTCTTATGGTCTTATTCTCCACAACCACCTGATGAAGGAGCAGTGCTCCGAAAGCTAGTGCTTCTAAATAAACCTGTTGGACTATAACCTGGTGTTGTGTGATTTTTAACTTTGCCCACCCCAGTCCAGCACTGGTTCCTCCACATCATGATCTTGATAGTAACCTCATGTATGAAAGGACAGACAGGTTCAAAGGCAGATTAAGAATGGGAAAATGGGAACAGTGACCATAACCTATCAAATACATACCGATTGTTGTTAAGATAGCGCATTTTGTGTTGTGAAAATGTTTTATTTTGAAGAGATGGAACATTTCATTAACATATTTAAATCAAGTTGTCAGTGCAATGGGGAACCAAATTTGCTTTTAAAACTTACTTAGGCATCAAAGACCCAGCAACCATCTCTTACACCTCACCCACCCTCATCCTGACCTCTCACTCCCACAATTGCCAATCTCTCACCAACCAATCTCTAATTTATTACTCCCTCATCTCTTCTGGGCTTTCCTCAAAAGTTTCTACCTATGGTTTCCTGGAGTTAGTTTTCACATTAAGCACCTAGTTAGCCCATCTATTTGGCCATTTGCCAAGTAAAGCATGAAAGAAAAATGTTGTAATGCTTCCAAATTTAGCAGGAGGTCTATGTCTCTGAGCCACAATGTTTCCTCCCCTAACCATTCCCTTCATTGATGTCTGAGCCAATGCTTTTGGATATTTAATGTCAGTTTCTAGCAGTGTTGACTTTGATGTAGATGGAGATGAATTCAATGAGTCATAGGAGGTTGAGGGGTGACCTTATCGATACTTATAAAAGTATGAGCGATATTGATACGGTGAATGGCAAGTGTCTTTTCATTGGGTTGGAGATTTCAAAACTAAGGACCTATGTTTAAGTTGAGAGGAGAAAGATTTAAAAAAGACATGAGGGGCAACTTTTTAACACAGTGCGTGGTTCATGTGTGGAATGAACATCCAAGGCAAGTGATGGATGTGGGTACAGTTACAACATTTAAAAGGCATTTGGACAAGTACTTGAATAAGAAATGTTTGGGGGGAGGGATATGGGCTGAGCACAGGCATGTGGGACTAGTTTAGATTGGGATTATTTTATTTTGACTATTCCAGACTATTGTGTTCTCAATCTGCAGGAACATTTCAACGCAGTATGCATACGATCAATACTAATCTGTCAGAGGGGTTTCTTTTCAATGTGGTGTTAGTCTGAATACTCATATTCCTTTACCAACCTTTAATAACTAATGCCAAGGAATTTGCCTGCTTTCCTTAGGTCAACATGACCAAACAAAAGTTACCTGCTCATTTATCTTCTTGTGTATGGAACTTTGCTATGTGAAAAATAGCTGCGATATATTTGCCAACATAATACATCAGTGCTCTTCAAAGTAATTAATTGTACATCAAGCATTTCTGCAAGGTCTGATAATAGTACAACTTCCATCAACATGCAGACAATGAGCGAGTCTGCAATGGATCAATTACATTTCATAAGACTAGCTTTTGATTCTGTTCAAAAGTCACTGTTAAATAATGAACAAAGTTCTCAACTCATCAATAAATCCAGCTGATTTCGATCCTGACTTGCATCTTCACTTTCCCCCAAGCACAAGCTCATTTCTCTTAGAGCTCAAATTCAGTTCAATGTCTCTCAAAATAAGCTCCCACACTGTTTCAAACTCCCCTGCTTTTACCCTTTTGTGTGTTAAATAAATATGTCTACTGGCATCTTGATAATGAAACTCACACATAATTCAACAATACTTCATGTATATAAACAATTAACAATAGAGCACCAGATATCATAGTTTTAGTGATGTCTATCTGCTCACTTTGTGGAAGATAGGAAAAATATTTAAAGACATATAATGAACATTCAGATCCCAGATAGAGATAGCTATGCCAGTTGACCCAAAAGAAATGACCAGTCAGCCTCAATCAGTCTGATGACCTCTGGATGTTCCAAACCCCTTTTGAAGTATAATGATTGTTATAATGTAGGAAATGGCATTGAATCTGGAGACAGCAATTAAATAAAGTATGAGATAACCTGCTTCATTTGGAAGCCAGGACATTAGAAGAATTCCCTTATGCATAGACCAGGCCTCGACTTCACATCTTAGATGATGCACGGTCCCTGCAAATTCATAGCAGTCTCTCAGTGTTGCACTAAACTGTCAGCTTAGACAATGTGCTCAAGTTTTTGAGTGAAACTTTTACTCATAAGAATCTGACATGGGGCAAGAATGAACAACTGCCAATGTCAGCCACAATTTTGATGGACAACCAGCAAGAAACTGGCTGAGGATCTGGGTACAGAGGACCATGAATCAGCCATGAGAAAGCCTCCATTTGTTCACACAAAAATCCTGCAACAGGCCTTCGATTGAATCCGTTTGGGAATGGTGTGGCCGTAATTTTAAAACTGCACTATTGAGGTGAGGTGGCAGCAAAAGCCAAAGAGGTCTGACCTTTAATTATTGGTCCAGTTTCCTTCAGGAGTTTGTTAAAGGGGCAGTGCTTGCCGAAGTGCAATTTTCAAAGCTGAAAAGCACATTGTTGCACAGCTGTCAGACCTGATTTGGGGAAAAATGAAAGCTTTTAAAATACAAAAATATGTTAGAAGCTTGCACTGGAGCTTTACCTTCCATTTGGCCATTGCTGTGTTTGCTGATGCTGCTGAGCTTCCAATGTTCTGTCTGCTGTGTTCTGCAAGGAAATGCAGACCCATCATGGCTGCCGTCTGGATTTGCTGCTTGAACTCTGAAGGCAGTTTCCACCTCCTGTTAATGCTTGATGCCAATAATTAGCTGCCAAGCTAGCAGCTATCCTGAATAGGGTACCTATGTTTCAAGATACAATAGTATTGAGTGAGCAACAAAAACAGAAATTGCTGGAGATGTCCAGCAGATCTGGCAGCATCTGTGGAGAAAAAGCAGTTAATGCTTCAGGTCCAGAGACTCTTCATCAGAACTGATGGTAACTCGGAAAAGGTTGGTATGTACACTGAAGATGGGGTGAGGGGAAGGGGAAGAAGTAAACAATAGTTGAAGTTGGAGCCCAGAGAAAAAGGAAAACAGTTGGGCAGACAAAGAATTTGGTAAAGGTCAGTCTGCCCATGCATTCCTTTGTCTGCACAACTGTTTTTCGCTGGACCCAAAAGGTCTCCACAGCCAATTCCAAACCTGCTGTATTTTTCCAGTAATTTCTGTTTTTCTTGAGTGAGCAACACAGCAGCATTGTCAGATTAGAATATAGACTCAGAAATTAGATTCAGAATGGCCAGACCAAGTACATCAGAAATACACCCCTTGTAAAAAAATCCAGAGAAGGTGAACGAAAATTATATTATGTCACAACTCATTCCGAACATATGTCCATCAAGTAAAGTAAAGGACACATAAAGTGGATTTCATCCTGTAATATTTGGGGTCACAATGTATCGAGTCTGTTTCCTGCCCTAGCATGCTAAGATCTGAAAGTTATCTAACATTGTTTCTTGGCTCTATGACGATGGAGTTAAAGTGACAAAAGCAACCAATTGGCATAGAAGAATATCAGGCCCTTTTAGTGTGGTACTGGTTCTTGAGTAAGTGTGACTAAGAAGTTGGGATCAAAGGGCAGGGTGCTTTAGAATAAGAAAGAGCAGGGAGTCAGAGACCAGGATTGATAAAGACAAAACATGGAGGTTGAAGAGTATGATTGGAGCACAAGAATCAGGAGAAATGGTCAAACCACAAAAGACAGTGGGAGAGGTGCTGAGGGCCAAGTAGGAAGGGATAGGGTGCAAATATGTGAATGCTTCCTGCCACCATATGAAGGATGTACTAGACCAGTTAGCAGCCTGAAAGGCAGTATCACATGGTTGAATTTATAGACCACAATTTGATCTTTAAGTGAAAGATTCAATTCAAACTTTGCTGCAGGTTATTGCCATTCCCTTTCATCTTCAATTTAACACTTAACTCGTATTTCCCAGTGACAGCTTATACTGTTCTATGCTTTTAGCATAATCATATCATGTCCCAATCCTGTCCCTTCCTATGAGATGCGACATTATCCTTAAAGTAGTCTTTATGATGTTGATGTGAATTTCTATCAAATTTCTGGAGAAATTAGATGGTTTAAATGTGTCCTTTCCATTCAGCATTGATATCATTGAGAAACTAGAAGCAAACCACTATTAAAAAGGTTTATGTATTTCCAGATTATTGTTCTTAGGGGAAATGGCAGGGTACAATGGAGATGGGATGAATGCGCTGACATGATAATTTGTCAGTTTACGCATAGCTGTTTATTCCCTGGGGGCCAAAGGAGGCCTTTGAGAATCGCATCACTGCATCCCACAAGGTCAGCACTTTTACAGTCTCTTCATAAAACAGGATTAAAAAGGCTGCACGTCTACTGTCAGGCCCATGGGCTGTATGTAACAACTGTAAAATCACATACAAACTGGAATGTTACTCAAATAAATCAAACTCCCCTGAAATAGTCCAGAGATTTATCTGTACAACATCTAAGAAAATGACAATGGTATCAGGAGAATAGACGTTGAATCAATGTCACCCCTTTTATATGTATGCCCCCTTGTTTTACTCCTCATTGTTTGTTGATAAGACAAGTTATGCAGACATTTAAATTGAAGGAGGCTAACCTCTTTTTAAAAAGGTCTGTTGGCTCAATTTTTATAATTGTTAAAAAGGGGGTTCTTCATGGATTTGAAGGCAATAATGTAGAGTTTAAGACATTCTCACCACAATCTGTCAAATAAAATGACACCATCACAGCAGAACATGGCTTGTTCAGTGTTTCGATTGTGTTTATTGTTACCTACAATGGAAAGAATCCTTGCAAATTGATTTTGTTTTAGAAACCCAAAGTAAGTATGACAATTGGCATTTACATTTTAAATGTGATATATTACCTTGTGGATATTTACATGCTTGACCGTGAATTAGTCCATGTAATCTATTTCTCTGACCTTCACATAACATTCAAATATATGATTCCTCGTCCATCTCCTTCAATCCATTTTCCCTCCAGGACACCTTTCTCCTCACAAAGCTCCATCAGTCCAAGCAAGTCTCTTTCCCTCCTGGCAATTCCAGTTTGTCAGATTCTGTTTCACAGAACTACTCAATCTTCCAATTGACTCCTTTGCTTCAATTCCTCTCCCCTTTCCTGTTACACATGGGTGCGCATCGTGGTCAGGAATTTCCATTTTGGAGATAAGCGACAATGACAAGCAAGTTAAAGATTGTCACTTCTGTCATGACCCAGACCAGTTTGGCTCAGGTCTTAGCGTGATTCTCAATTCATTATTTATGCAAAGAAGATGCTCCACATGTTTCTCAGTAAATTGCAAGGGGTAAGTAAGCAGGAAGCTGCAAACAAGGATTTTCAAGGTGTCTGTGTTGATTGCTCCCATCCTCATTGACGGTGCCTCCAAAGACTTTGGTTTCGTGATGCATCAATACACATGTGACTCGGTAGAATAAGAAGGAGAAGGAAGGCCCTCTTTCTGGAGATGGCACCAGGAGATGATCCCATCAAACCTGTCAAGCCTGGACTGAGACAGCAGCCACTTAGCTGCAGTGCCATAAGGCTAAGTGACACTTTCTTCTCTCTGATCACTCATATGTACAAGGGCATTACTCAGACTAACTCTGTCACTGCAATAGGCATCTCACAAAAGATTAGTAATCTGCAAGCCTTAGCATTGTGTGCATGATGTGTACTCAAAAGCTCACACCCACATCATGCTCTCAAACAAACAACTAACCCTTCCTAAGCACTGCAATTCCTACTCACTTTCTGGGGATGTATCACCAGCTCACACATTTGTCCACATGCATAAAGTGGCTTGCACTCGGTCCTTCTCTTTATGTTTTTGCAGGGCATTCTTCTCACATCTGGCAGAGGGATACCAAGCAGAAAGATCCTCTCCCCTTTTGAGGTGGAGGTACCAGCGTTGGACTGAGGTGCACAAAGTCAGAAGTCACACCAGGTTAGAGTCCATCTGGTTTATTTGAAATCACAGAGCGCTGCCCCTTCATCAGGGGATTTGTGAAGCTTGTGATTTCAAATAAATCTTTTGGACTATAACTCGGTGTCATGTGACCCTTTTTGAGGAGCACGCAATAGAGCTGGCCTGGGATAACCCAGATCATTCCTGTGGCAACAGGGAGGCAGGGATGGTCCAGGAAACCAGTAAACCTTGATTCTCCTCAGATGTGCACTGGGGGAAACACATTGATCTGCTTAACCCAAGGAGGTGATGGCCCAGGAATGTTATCATGAGATAATTAATCTGGACTCCCAGGTAATGTTCTGGGATCCAGGTTCAAATCTGGCCATAGTAGATGATGGAATTTGAATTCAATAAAAATCTGGAATTAATGACCATAAAACAATTGTTGGAAAACCCATCTGGTTCACTACAGCCCTTTTGGGAAGGAAACCGCAATCCTCACCTGGTCTGGCCAACATGTGACTGCAGACCCACAGCAATGTGGCTGACTCTTAACTGCCCTCTAGGCAATTAGGGCAATAAATATTGGTTCAGCCAGTGATCCCCACACTCTGTGAATGAATAAAAACACCATATACTGCCTAATCAGCAACTAACTTGTTCTCTTCTTCGGGTACTAGCAGCACCCAGGATCTAGGAGTGAGAGAGGCCAGAGCCTGAGATCACCTGCACTAGCTCGAGCTCAGAGAATGGAGCCTGTGAACCTTCAGAGGACCCACCAGCAAGATATTCACCTGCACCCTCCACCAGCATTGAGACGGAGACAATTACCTTGGGAAGTACTCAAGCCAGATTAGACTCAGGGGCACAATCTGGTGAGAATCTCATTCACACAGCTTCACAGGCTGTGAAGGAAGAGGTCTCTGACACTTAGAGGAATAACAGGGAGCAAGCACCTGCTCAGCTTCATGTAGAAAACAGGTGTCTGTCCTCAGCCATGTGTGATATGGCCAGCCTGCAGAGAGAGATGTGGGATGATGAGGTAGGAGGCCCTCTGTAGACTGGAGTGACATATGGAAGAGTCCGTCGATGTGCTATGTTAGCAGTGGCATGCCATGCATCTGCCTCCAAGGAATGATGGCTCAGAGACCCAGTCCAGCAGAACACTCACTAACTGCTAAATTACTGCTTACCCCTGTACTTAATTGTCCTAGCCATGAGTGCTGAGCATCAATAGTAAGGAGAGAGATGGATCAAGATGTGCAAGGAGAAAGGGTGGTGCCAATGGGCACCGGCAAAGAGCAACTCCTTCATAAGACGCTCCAGTGGTACCCTGCCCTCCACCTCCTTTCTGCCAATGAGCTCAGTGCCTCCAGCAGCTGAGTTTGAGAGGGGTGTTCCCATACCTGTGTAGGGCACTCTCACCAGGCCAAAACCCTCTGATACCAGGAAAATCAGAACCACCAAAATCACCAGGGTTTAGCAACCAGCCTGCACCTGGACATAGTGAGAGAGGGTAAAAGGAAATGCTCTCTAAGGAGATATTCAGGGACAGAGGTATTCAATTGTTGGATAAAAGGCTGTGCTAATGCAAAAAATATTTACTTGCACTGTTCTATCCATAGTTGAGAAAGGTTGAGAAAGTTGAGAATCTGAGAAGTTCTTTTGAAAGGAAAAGATGTGAACAATCGTCCACTACATAAAGCATGAATTACATTTCCATTATCACTCCTTGGTACCGCTCTCACTCTTGGTAAAGCAAGTGATGACAACAGATTTCTAGCTATGAGTGGTCCAGGCAGTTCCTTGGATATCTAGCACTGATCTACAATAACTGACTATTGTTCCCACATGATGAGAGTGGAACCCTTTCTCTATTCACAAAGCCTGCTGATTGATAATATGGGATATTCTGATGGCTATGTGGGTGCAATTAGAATCATAGAGTCACAGCGATATATAGAACAGAAACAGACTCTTTGGTCCAACTCGTCTATGCCAACCAAATATCCCAACCCAATCTAGTTCCACCTGCCAGCACCCGGCCCATATCTATCCAAACCCTTCCTATTCATATACCCATCCGGATGCCTTTTAAATGCTGCAATTGTACCAGCCTCCACCACATCCTCTGGCAGCTCATTTCATACACGTACTACCCTCTGTGTGAAAAAGTTGCCCTTTAGGTCTCTTTAATACCTTTCCCCTCTCACCCTAAACTTATGCCCTCTAGTTCTGGAATCCCCCACCCCAGGTAAGAGACTTTGTCTATTTATCCTATCCATGCCTTCACGATTTTATAAACCTCTGTAAGGTCACCCCTCAGCCTGTGACGCTCCAGGGAAAACAGCCCCAAGTCTATTCAATCTCTCTCTATAGTTCAAATCCTCCAACCCTGGCAACATGCTTGCAAATCTTTTCTGAACCACTTTCAAGTTTCACATCTTTTCGATAGGAAGGAGACCAGAACTGCACACAATATTCCAAAAGTGGCCTAACCAATGTTCTGTACAGCCGCAACATGCCCTCCCAATTCCTGTACTCAATACTCTGACCAACAAAGGAAAACATACCAAATGACTTCTCTATCCTATCTACCTGCGACTCCACTTTCAAGGAGTTGATTGTACTTTGTATCCGACAGTAACCAGGAATGGTCAGGTCTCCTTAAGCCCTCAGTGTCTGACTCCACACCTCATGAGATTTGAGATGTATTGGTGGGCAGTTAAGAAGAGGGTATCAGTAATGTCTCAGATGCCGTTATGAGTTGACGCCTGTGCAATGCCACAGAAACGAAATGATCCACTGGCATAGAAATGAAGAGTGTCTGCTACCTTTAGGATTATCAGGATGGGAATATCGCCCAGCCCATATGACTGCGAGTCTCCATCCAGCAATGAGTATGAGATGTGAGGCACGGGATATTGTCTGTCACTCATCTGGAGATAGCTGCATTGAAGCCCGGCGATCATATTTCCTACAAGATCTCTTTTTCGAACTGGTAGTTCATGGACTGCTCCCTCTTCCAGTGAAGACTGTGTAGGAGCAGCTGAAATGCTGCAGAAGGCTAGAGACAAAAGAGCCAGACACCATATACAGTCCTTGGATTAGTGGTGCTGGAACAGCACAGCAGTTCAGGCAGCATCCAAGGAGCAGCAAAATCGACGTTTCGGGCAAAAGCCCTTCATCAGGAATAACTTTTGCCCGAAACGTCGATTTCGCTGCTCCTTGGACGCTGCCTGAACTGCTGTGCTCTTCCAGCACCACTAATCCAGTATTTGGTTTTCAGCATCTGCAGTTATTGTTTTTACCTCGCTGTTTTTAACATATACAGTCCTTGCCTCCTGCAGTCTAGCACCTGAGGCATAGTGTTTCAATGAGGATGAAGCTAATTGGAAAGGCAAAACTAATTGCAGCAAGTTGTGTGATTAATGAAATGCAAATACATGTACATGAGATTATTGGTACATGGTGCGATGTTGAACCTGCTTTCAAAGTCACTATTCTCACCATCTCTCAGAGCAGCAGATCACTTCTGATGTTGCTACTCCTTCAGATACAGGCTAGTTATCTCTGACACAGCTCTCTCTCGCCTATGCAAAATTCTTTCCTTGCTCCATATGAACATGCGACATCCAGAAAAATTACTTAAGAAGAAAGATTTATCCAGTCATTTCCCGGTAATTTGTGGCACATTATAATATCCACACCCACGTGACCTCTTGGGGAAAGATTTTTAAAAATCCAAGTCACATTTCCAGGGGTGAATTGAGCCAGAGGTTGGAAAGAGGGCCTCAGAGAAGTTTTATAAACGTCAGAACATAGTCACGGAGACATAGAGATGTACAGCACGGAAGCAGACCCTTTGGTCCAAGTCATCCATGCCAACCAGCTATTCTAAATTAATCTAGTCCCCTTTGCCAGCACTTGGCCCATCTCTTTCTAAACCCTTTCTATTCATACACCCATTCAAGACCGGGTTATTCAGAATGAACGTACCACCCTTGCCCACTATATTAGATGCTCCAGCTCCCCGCTTTGCATTTTAAAAATTTATACAACTCAATCAAACACCTCAACCCAAATGCTCTTTTTATAATCACCTCCCTTTTCTCAGCTTTTTTTTTCCTAACTTATGGGAATAGCCACAGAAGCTTAATGGAGTTTAATGTGGACAAGTGTGAGGTGATACACTTTGGACGGAGTAATCGGAATGCAAAGTACTGGGATAATGGTAAGATTCTTGGGAATGCAGATGAGCAGAAAGATCCATGTACACAGATCCCTGAAAGTTGCCACCCAAATTGACAGGGTTGTTAAGAAGTCAGACAGTGTTTTGGCCTTTATTAATAGAGGAATTGAGTTCCGGAACCAGGAGGTTATGCTGCAGCTGTACAAAGCTCTGGTACGGCCACACTTGGAGTATTGTGTGCAGTTCTGGTCACCGCATTATAAGAAGGATGTGGAAGCTTTGGAAAGGGTGCAGAGGAGATTTACTAGGATGTTGCCCTATATGGAAGGAATGTCTTACGAGAAAAGGCTGAAGGCCTTGAGGCTGTTCTCGTTAGAGAGAAGAAAGTTGAGAGGTGACTTAATAGAGACAAACAAGATAATCAGAGGATTAGATAGGGTGGAAATAGGAGAAAATGAGGACTGCAGATGCTGGAGTACCAGAGTTGAAAAATGTGGTGCTGGAAAAACACAGCAGGCCAGGCAGCATCCGAGGAGCAGGAGAATCGTCGTTTCGTTCAGGAATGAGGCTGGTGTGCCAAGCGGGCTGAGATAAAAGTTGGGGGGAGGGAATTTGGGGGAGGGGCACTGGTTTGATAGGGTGGACAGGGCGATCCTTTTTCCAAGTATGGGGATGGCAAACACGAGGGGACACAACTTTAAAGTGAGGGGAGATAGGTAGAAGACAGATGTCAGAGGTAGTTTCTTTACTCAGAGAGTAGTAAGGGTATGGAATGCTTTGCCTGCAATGGTAGTAGATTCGCCAAGTTTAAGTGCATTTAGTCGTCATTGGACAGGCATATGGACGTACATGGAATAGTGTAGGTGGAATGGGCTTCAAATTAGTATGACAGGGCGGCGCAACATCGA
Organism: Chiloscyllium punctatum; assembly: GCF_047496795.1. Classification (NCBI taxonomy): domain Eukaryota; kingdom Metazoa; phylum Chordata; class Chondrichthyes; order Orectolobiformes; family Hemiscylliidae; genus Chiloscyllium; species Chiloscyllium punctatum. The sequence goes on along the minus strand of NC_092745.1, from coordinate 106,394,813 downwards.
GGGCCGAGGGGCCTGTACTGCGCTGTAATGTTCTATATTTTATGTTCTATGTCTCTATTTTGAAAAATGCGTCAATGCAAGAGAAACAGCAGCTATGGTGAGACCGCCGTGGGATCAACAATTAAGGGTGAAATATTTTTCAATGCTAAAATAAAAGCATTATTGCATACAGGAGCAAATATGTGAAAAAGCCAAACAAAAACAGCATCTGGGATCTCCAGGGGATGTCTTTTTCAGCAGACCCCACCAGAGAAATAGCATGGAAATTGAACACATCATTTAATGTTATTTTTTATCATAGAATTATATTGTTTTAATTACTGAGTCAATACAGTGTGGCAACAGGACCTACGGCCCAACAAGTCCACACCGACCCTCAGATGAGTAACCCACCCAAACCCATTCACCTACCTTATAATCCTATATTTACCCCTGACTAATGCACCTAACTTCCACATCCCCGAACACTGTGAGCAACTTAGCATGGCCAATTCACCTAACCTGCAAATCTTTTGGACAGTGGGAGGAAACCAGAGCACCTGGAGGAAATCTACGCAGTCATGGGGAGAATGTGCAAACTTCACACAGACAGTCGCCTGACGCGGGAATTGAACCCAGGTGGCAGTGCTAACAACTTTCTCAATGGATTGTATAAACTACTGTCAAAGCTAGAGTAAGAGACCAGGAGAACCCTTAGGTAATTCAGGGTCCAGAAATATAAATGTATTATTAAACATTACTTGCAACTACATAAAAACAGAATAGCAAATGCCTGCAGCGTCTGTTTTATATTGGTAATCAGCATTATTGGAATATGAATAGGTGAAAAGCAATCCATGATTTTGGTGTGAAGCCACTTTACCTGACATTGAATTAAATGAGCTAATCTAATGAGGCTCTCATAAATTAGCTGCAAGGTTCCCAGGAAACTCTGTGGATGAATGTAGTGAATTGAATGCTTAGACCTGCTAATCAGATTTAGCGAGTACATGCACACAGTGCATAGCTATGTCAACAGAGCACACCATTCTCAATTAGACGTTTGGTCCTGCCTATTTGCAAACATTCTCCAAATCCTTCTGAAGATTTTTGCTTGATTTGACAGATTTGATAAGCCTCCCACCCCTCATACCAGCTGCATTGCTGCACTCTCAGAACATGAAAGAATTGATAAATTAAGCTAGTGTGAACTGCATAAAAACAGTATTGTCAGTGAATCTTACATCCAAATATATTTCTGAATCCAATGAGGGATAACAAGGGGGATCTGACAGCAATCCCTGATGCACTCTGTTCCATCCTCACACCAGGCCAGCATCACTCCCTCAAATGGTACCCAATCCTTCAGTTCAGATTTCAGGTGTTATCATGACTACCCGTTGCCTTATTTTTTTAAGCTGTACTTCATTTAGAGCATCGTCAAAATCTCTGTTATTTAGAATTCTGACCCATACTTTGCATCATTTCATGAAAGTTCTGCTTCAAACCTCGTACAAAAAGATGAAACAAATAAGCCATTTCTCCTTGGCCCAGCTGGATGTAGGGGGAGGGTTGGTGGTGCCTAAGCTAAACTCACCACCATAGACATACACAATCTAGAGTTTATGGATATCTGAAGTGCCATTGACCACTTTATATTCAGATCTAAGAGCTATTTTCCACCTCTTCAATTCTGCACACAAGAAATGTACCTGTTCTTGATCATTGCCCAAACAAAACTCACCCACAACTGACATCTGCTCAGTCATATATCGTATCCCATTTATGTTGAAGGAGAAACTCTGGAATATGTGCTTCCCATGCATTGGGCTTGGAGATCCAATCCTGGAGCAGCTGTACCAGCCCAACCCACTAAAAACTATAGTCGGAACATTTTGACAAAAACTCCTCTGCAACTCCACAGATATCCTAGCGTATAGAATAGTTCTTATCACCACATATCTATACACTGCAACAAGACCTGGATTATGTATCAGTGACATGAAAGAGGGAATATATTTACAATGCTTCTGACACATCATTCAGACTCGATGAGAAGACCATTGATCAAACACTTTGACAAAGGGTCAGTTAGACTCGAAACATCAGCTCTTTTCTCTCTTACAGATGCTGCCAGACCTGCTGAGATTTTCCAGCATTTTCTCTTTTGGTTTCAGATTCCAGCATCCGCAGTAATTTGCTTTTATTTTGATCAAACACTAATGTCCTTCATGAGGCATCCCCTTCACTGGATCCTGCTTCCAAACTCTCAAATGGCTAATGTTCCAGGGGAGGACAAATAAAGTTCTTCAGTAGCAACATTGACATTAATACCTAGCAAGTGCTTGATATTAACCATTCAAAATGGCAACTGCATCAATGTTCTGAGTCACAATGTCTCAACAATGAGAAACATCAGTGGCAGAGAGTAAAACAGGTGGAAATAAATCCTGCATTTCAGATATCACCCCCTTGTGAGACATCCTGCCCCATGAGCCCAAAGGGTTGTGGGTTGAGAGTTAACTTATTGAGTCACATGATGACCCATAGCAGTAACTCACAACCTTCAAATTGAGAGCAGCCACTTCTGACAGTGAAAGCTGTCTACAAACAATCATTATAAACAACAGTGAATCATCTTCTATTAAATCTGGCACTTGCACTTCAGTATTTGTGTATTCTTCATCTCTTGCTTCACACGAAGGCATGTCACAATGCTGATAAGTGCACAGTTTTCAAATTGAAACAGGGCTCAAAAACAAATATAAAAAGACAAAATCACGCATTTTCTGACATTTTTCCTTGTTTGATTAGCAATAAAATGCAAATGAGACGCAGGAAATAAGTGAATAATCCTTCAGTTTGTTTTGCACTCGATTTCTTCTTTTCATACATCTCCGGTGGCATGTTTTCAGATCAAAAAGACTTTTGTGTATTTTGTGATAAAGCCAATTAGGACCCCTACGTAGATGCACAAAAAAAACTACTTGATATGGTTTATAATGAGATTAAGGGTAACCTTGTGTGCAATGGAGCTCTGCAAGATGCAGTCCGAGAGCAATGGAAAATAGTTGTTGCTATTTGTAAAAATAATCCAGAGCTACCAGTTGCCTGCTACATCAACACACCACACTGTTCCCTGGCCAACATTTCTGCCTCAGCCTACTGAAGAGTTCGAGTGAGGTTAAGCACAAGCTGTAAGAATAGCATCTCATTTTCCATTTGGAGATCCTGCAGCCTTCAGGATTCAATATCGAGTTCAATAATTTTAGGGAATGACACCTCTTTCCATGTCCTTACACATCCCCAAACCATGTCATGACACGGGCCCAACCAGCCCATTTTCACACATTTCCAGTCACTGCGTGAGAAATCATGTCTCACAAACTTGATTGAGTTTTTTGAAGAAGTAACAAAGAGGATTGATGAGGACAGAGTGGTAGATGTGAGCTATATGGACTTCAGTAAGGCTTTCAACAAGGTTCCATGGAAGATTGTTTAACAAGGTTAGATCTCACGGAATATAAGGAGAACTAGTCATTTGGATATAGAACTGGCTCAAAGGTAGAAGACAGAGGGTGGTGGTGGAGGGTTGTTTTTCAGACTGGAGGCCTGTGACCAGTGGAGTGCCACAAGGATTGGTGCTGGGTCCTCTACTTTTCATCATTTATATAAATGATGTGGATGTGAGCACAAGAAGTATAGTTAGTAAGTTTGCAGATGACACCAAAATTGGAGGTGTAGTGGACAGCGAAGAAGGTTACCTCAGATACAAAGGGTCGAGATCAGATGGGCCAATGGACTGAGAAGTGGCAGATGGAGTTTAATTCAGATAACTGCGAGGTGCTGCATTTTGGGAAAGCAAATCTTAGCAGGTCTTATACACGTAATGGTAAGGTCCTAGGGAGTGTTGCTGAACAAAGAGACTTTTGAGTGCAGTTTCATAGCTCCTTGAAAGTGGAGTCGCAGGTAGATAGGATAGTGAAGAAGGCATTTGGTATGCTGGTTTGGGGGGTCATGTTGAGTCTGTACAGGACATTGGTTTGACCACTGTTGGAATATTGCGTGCAATTCTGGTCTCCTTCCTATTGGAAAGATGTTGTGAAACTTGAAAGGGCTCAGAAAAGATTTATAAGGATATTGCCAGGGTTGGAGGATTTGAGCTATAGGGAGAGGCTGAACAGGCTGGGGCTGTTTTCGCTGGAGCATCGGAGGCTGCGGGGTGACCTTATAGAGGTTTACAAAATTATGAGGGGCATGGATAGGATAAATAGACAGTCTTTTCCCTGGGGTCGGGGAGTCCAGAACTAGAGGGCATAGGTTTAGGGTGAGAGGGGAAAGATATAAAACAGACCTAAGGGATAACGTTTTCACGCAGAGGGTGGTACATGTATGGAATGAGCTGCCAGAGGAAGTGGGGGAGGTTGGTACAATTGCAACTTTTAAAAGGCACTTGGATGGGTATATGAATAGGAAGGGTTTGGAGGGATATGGGCTGGGTGCTGGCGGTGGGGCTAGATTGGGTTGGAATAGCTGGTCGGCATGGACGGGTTGGACCGATTCTATGACTCTCTGACTTTGTCTGCATAACTGTCTTTTTTTTTCTCAATGGGCCCAGTCTTCATCTCTTCCTTCTCTCCCCCTTCCCCTCCCTATCTTCAGCATAAGTACTACTCTATCCCAGCTACTCTGAGTTCAGAAGAAGGATCATTGGATTCAAAATGTTAAGTTTGCTTTCTTTCCACAGATGCTGTCAGACCTGATGAGTTTCTGCAGTAATTTCCGTTTTTGTTTTGGATCTTCAGCATCTCCCATTCTTTGTTTTATTTTGTGATATTTGCTGTTATTGAAGGGCAATCATCCCCACTTCAATACACAGCTGCAGGGGATCACTCCAGGCAAATTCAAGAAAACCGCACGGAACAGCACCACATTCATGACCTTGATGCCCTCACTAAAGCTTTTGACTCTGTAGGTTTATGTGTACTCTCCTTTTCTAATCCACAATGACATGCAAGCCATCATCATCACCAGAAGAGTCAAAGACCTGATCTCAGTGAAGACTGAGATCAAAGATGATTATATCATTGCACTCACCCTCTTCTCCATTTTCCTCACTGCAAGACTAAACTTCACTTCAGCAAGTTACTAACAGGCATGGGGATAATTTACAGAACAAGCGAGAAACTGTTCGACCTATTCCATCTTCAATCAAAAACCAAAGTCATACCAACATCAGTCATTGAACTCCTGTATATTGATCATGACTGTGTGTATATTTACTAAGGAGCTGAACTCTGGATCATTGCCATCTCTTTTTCTGAAGCCTATGACAAAACAGGCCTTTTACTAAATGAAGATCAACTTAACCAACTGCAAAGTACACCACATACCACCATGAATTAAGATCAGTAATGAGATGCTGGAAAATGTCAATCATTTTCTTCACCTTTGAAGCCTCCTCTTAATAAAGACAGATATGGACAACAAAATTCATTTCTTCTTCCAATTTGCCAGCCTAGCCTACAAACCAAGCAAAACATCATCTGAGGACTAGGATTGAAACTTGAGCTCAAAGTCAAAGCTTACTGGGCAACAGCAATCTCCATGCTCCAAAGTACTTTGAAGATGTGGATAACCCACAGTCAGCATCTCAAGGCCCTGAAGAAGTACCACCAGCAACACCTTTATAAGGTCCTACATCTCCATTCGCAAGAGGTGACTCAACAGCATCATGTTTGCCCAAGCCAACATGCTCAGCATTGAGGTGCTCGACACTTGCTCCACTGTTGGCAACTGTCATTTCTGTGCTTGACACCAGCCTCCCCAAGTAGCTGCACTACTGCGAATGTGGTCAGCAGAAATGGTCCCAGAATGGCAGTAGAAAAAATGTAAAGATGTCCTCAAAGTATCCCTGAAGAGATCAAACATCGCCACTGAATGAAAGGAGTCACTGCTTTGGTCAATCAAAATGGCGAAGGTTCATTAGGACAGGCAGCAAATGCATCAAAAGACTTTATTAGGAACCTGCAGAGGTGAACTCAACATGGCGGGAGCGCACAAGCCTCTGAATAATCTGATCTCCCCCAACCCTCCAAAAGGACCACCAGCTCAACATGTGGTAGACTCTACAGATTGAGCACTGGCCTAACCAGCCATCACATATCATAAAAATGCTGTTTTCGTGATGTTAATTGTAAGTATTAATATTGATGAGGAATAATTCCTGTTACTGTTTGAAACAATGGCATGGTATTTTTCACATATGTCTGTCAGAACAGACAGAACTTTAGTTTAATATCTTATTCAAAAAAGGACACCTCCAAGAATTTAGCATCCTCTCAGTACTCCACTGGACTCTCAACCTATAATCCTGCCTTCAAATCTCTGGAGTGGTGTTTGAACACACACAACCTTCCTGATTCAAAGGTTCACTGTGATGTTGCCCACTGCTTCAAAAGGGACAGGAGTAGGTGGCAGGGAAGAGAGCAAAAACATACATAGCACCTTTCATTATCGCAGAGTGACACAGAGTGCTTCAGAGCCAATGAATTATTCCTGAAGAGTAAAACAAAGAACTTTGGGTGCTGGAGATTTGAAACAAAAACAGAAATTGCTGGTGAAACGCAGCAGGTCTGGTAGCGTAGATGAAGAGTCACCAGACTGAAAATTAACTTTGCTTTCTCTCCACTAATGCTGCCAGACCTGCTGAGTTGCACAAGCAAATTGTTTTTCTTGCTGAAATGTAATCGCCGTCATGTCGTGAACCTTCAATTTCTAGTCCATATGCTAAAAAGGATAAAAGCTCATTGTTAGCCTTCACCCTGTTATCGCAGATATTTTATGCAAAAGGTCAAGTTTCAGTTTGTTGTCTGCGGTGCTATTTTTAAATAAGAGCAAGTATTTTTTAAGATGTCCTTTTCCACTATCTCGCTGGAAAGATGGTGGTAAGGGAAGCACATTCAACACTTCCATGGAATGCATAAAATAGGGACGTGGAAGCATTTTTATTTGAAAAATGCATCTTAAAATGGAAAAAAGATCTCTATAAGGAACTTTTCTTATTTATAATTGTTTTGTTAATAATTAAAATTGTTGCAGATAAAAAGACACAAGACCACATACATTTCTTGAGAACAAAATGGTGGTTTCAGTAAATATAAGGGTAGACTTTCATGGCATGAGGTTTTGAAATGGAGGATCGCAACTACATTAAAATTGCAAATTATAATCAGGAAAGAAACAGTCTTACGTAATGTGATAATTATGGTAAAATAGTTGTCTATCAATCTGGACCAAACAATTTGATAAATTAGGTTTTTTCTCTTCCTTTCAATTCTTTGATGTTGACAAAAAACAGTTTGTACATCTTCATTCAGCAGCTGTTGAAACCTTTTTTGAAAAATGCATCTTAAAGTGGAAGAAGGATCTGTACGATGGACGAATTCCAATGGACTTTTCTTACCCACTTATTGAGAATTCTCAACTTTCAGACTCTCCAAAGGTGTTTTTTTCTGCTTTTTGTTTCTACATGAGAATTTGCAGTGAAGGCAAGTCGAAGGAGGCTAGCTGTAACTGGACACTTTCAGGTACCTCCAAACATGAGAAAGAGACCTAGAGAGAGATTTTTTTCATGCATTCTCTTTGCAAGTGAAGTGGTTCTCTATTGCACTGTCCCAGCACAAGACTTGGGCACCTGGACAGGACTGAAAAATGTGTTGCTGGAAAAGCGCAGCAGGTCAGGCAGCATCCAAGGAGCAGGAGAATTGACGTTTTGGGCATAAGCCCTTCTTCAGCACCTGGACAGAAGCCAATCAAAACATTGTAGCTAAGTAATTGTCCCTTAATTCAGACTACATTGACTCCATGGTGTCTGCCTCTGCTCACTGTTCCAGGAAAATGCAAAATTTGTACACAACATGTTCCTGTAAACATGTTTTTTTAAAACTGCAGGCATTTCATTGCATAATCTCCTTGGTTTAAACTTGTACGTTCATTTTATAGCTCACACTCCAAAAATAAATTTTTAAAAGATGTGGCCTTTACCCTCTAAAGCAAATAAAATGGGTGGAACTTTCCCAACCACTAAATGGCATGAACGTTGGCAAGAAAGTTGGAAAATCACATGAGACGTCCAAGGAGCTTTTGATTGTCGAGACTAGAAAGACCCATTGACCAACCTTTGAGTTGAGTTTCTTGCTAATGCATGAGAGAACTATTTGCATGTATTAACATATCATTATTATCTCATTAATATATATTACCCTATTCTTCCACCTGTCAGATAGATGCTAGATTAGATTAGATTTTAGATTAGATTACTTACAGTGTGGAAACAGGCCCTTCGGCCCAACAAGTCCACACCGCCCCGCCGAAGCGCAACCCACCAATACCCCTACATCTACCCCTACCTAACACTACGGGCAATTTAGCATGGCCAATTCACCTGACCTGCACATCTTTGGACTGTGGGAGGAAACCGGAGTACCCGGAGGAAACCCACGCAGACACGGGGAGAATGTGCAAACTCCACACAGTCAGTCACCTGAGGCGGGAATTGAACCCAGGTCTCTGGCGCTGTGAGGCAGCAGTGTTAACCACTGTGCTACCGTGCCGCCCTAGATGGCAACAGTTCCTGATATGAAAGTCAGACAGTTACCAGGCAACTCCAGCTTGCTGCTTTATCTCTGGAATTCCATCTTGGACACATTGCATCAACACCTCAGGGCCTGTTCCATGGGCAGTGACCACCACATCTATACCCACCCATGGACAATGGTATCAGGTGCATACAGGCTTAAACCTTTAAGGCACATTTCTGATTGGCTAAGAAGATGGTTCCACACTTGAATGGTGGACAAGCACCTTTCAATGGAATGCTGCTGCCAGGACTCCAAGCACACAATGACAAGGACCCAAGCAGGCTGCACCTCCGGGCTGCTCACTTGCTCTCTCAGTACTCATTCATTTTATGTTTACTTTGATGTACACAGCACCCCTGCCTTGTCTTGTCCTGCACTGAACCCCGTCAGCCAGAGCTTAAAGACTCACAATACATCTGTTTTACCTAGCCTTGCCTTTTTAGCACCGACACAAAGCCAGGCAGATTGCCATGGTTGCCAGATTATACTTATACTGTGTGTTTAAAACTCTCTGACTTTGTATTGTAAGTAAATTAGATTAGATTACTTACAGTGTGGAAACAGGCCCTTCGGCCCAACAAGTCCACACCGCCCCGCCGAAGCACAACCCACCCATACCCCTATATATACCCCTTACCTAACACTACGGGCAATTTAGCATGGCCAATTCACCTGACCTGCACATCTTTGGACTGTGGGAGGAAACCGGAGCACCCGGAGGAAACCCCCACAGACACGGGGAGAATGTGCAAACTCCACACAGTCAGTCGCCTGAGGCGGGAATTGAACCCGGGTCTCTGGCACTGTGAGGCAGCAGTGCTAACCACTGTGCCACCGTGCCGCCCACATAATAGATTGGGTCATTCTGTTTTAACTTCATTTGCTTCATGATCTGTGAAAACAACAATGTATTTTCGTTTCAGTGAAAGACCACTTCTTTAAAACCAAATGAAACATGATCTATTAGGCCAAATTTCAGCCTGGGATCCGTTCTGAAGATTCATAACAGACTCAAATCATTAACTTTGTTTCTCTCTCAACAGATGCTGCCAGACATTCCACAACATTCCCTGTGTTCATTTGGAGTCTGATTTTCCCAATAATAACAATCAACTCAGATTGTAACATCCTCGGTGCCAAAGTAGCAAACACCTTCCAAGTTGTCACGGCTTGCACATGGCGCTGCAGCTGATCCAATGACTTGGAGTGTGCTGGATGCCAACACGTCTATGGAGGAAGCTCTGACATTCGCATGCCAAAGGCATCATGGTGCAAACAGCATTGGTGTCAGTCTGCCCTATGCCTCCGACAACCCTGCCCACTGCTCTCAAAGTCCGCTTGTGCATTCCTGTGAGGGTCTTAACTGTCAACACTATGGGGGTTCTCTCCTGCCTGAGTCTCCAACAGTCCTCCCAGTGTCAGCAGTCTGCAGTGTTGCATCCTTGATTAGTTGTAGAGATATGGCAGGGATATGCTTAGCATCAGGTGCTCCTGACTCTAATCTGGCTAAAACACCTACCGAGGTACGACAATGGAGGATAGTGTCCTGTTGGTGCTTCCTCTGAGGGATTTGAGAATTCCCCAGAGGTGGGGGATGAGAAATGTGTTACAAGGCTACCCTCTTGATTGTCAGGACTATGCATATTCCACTTGTACTTGCAAGAAACAAAAGAGAGAAGGGTCCCGAACAAAGAGTAGGGGTTCAGGCATGTCAAGAGTATGTTTACAGTGAGAGTACTGGGAGAGCAGCACCATAATAATCAATGATTCTTACTTATTGATAGGACATGGACACTTTGGCCTCACCACATGAGCAGTCTTGGTCCTCACCAGCCAGGGCCAAGATCCTCTCATCATAGTTGAGGGTTGGGGAGGGTGATGAGGGGCTAAAAGAGGCCACCCTAACAACAATCATGGCTTTCTCCATCTTCTGGTGGACCATTTTCTCTTGAAATGGAATAAGGAAGGGATTGACTAAGGCACAAATTTCTGGCACAGCTGCCAGTGTGAGTGAGGGAAAGGTGATGATGGGTCCCATCTGAGTGAGTGAATGGACAGCACAGAGGGCTGCAGAGGGGATTGGACGAGTGAGAGCAAAATTAGGGAAGTTGTTACAGACAATGAGAGTGGTATACCAAGAGTCTCAGAGACAAATGGTGACCCATCTCCTGACAGAGTGGAGAAGATACTTGACCTGCATCCTGCATTGCTGAGCTTTTCTCTAGATCCTCAACACTACACAGATTCAGGTGGCAACATTGGGCAAGACTGACAGGGTATGGTGCCGTGGTCTTCACTGCTGAAAGAGGATTGCCCTCCTTTCCACCACTGCATCTACCAAGACCTCCAGATCTCTGTCCACAAAGTGGGGCATCAGTTTTCCCTTGTCTGGAGCAAATAATACAAGCAGTGTTGGCCGGTTGTGGATGACTTATATTTGACCAGGGGCACAATAACCTTTTAAATATCAGCATCAGGGATCCCAGGATATCTAGCACTGTTCAGTATTTCCAGATACAAGTGGTAGAATACACAAGAGGGCAACAAAGGGGTGTTGGACATGGGAATTAAGTGAATTTGGAAAGACAGAAGAGAGAAACCCACCCCAAAATTTGCCACAAATCAACACTTAGTCAAAGCAGCCATTTTAATTTTAAGAAAGTGAGTGGAACTGGTCTGATAGTTTATCCTGCAATGTTTAATTTCTTGAAATATTTTTGAATTTTTTTAAAAAATCTGCAAATCCTTTCTTCCGTATGCCACTTTGATGTTGGATTTCTAACACTGGCAATTCTATCCACTTCTTTTCCTGTGTAACATCTGAGTCACATTCCTCCTCCCCCTCAGACATGACGATGGGTTCTTTGAAAAGTCAACTATTATTTGGGATTTGGATGACTCATCTGCAAAGATAGGAACACTAGAATGCTGAACTATGATGCTGAGGATAAGTTTTTCAAGTTCACACTTGCAGTTTGGAGTCCTGCCAACCAGAAATATACATTAAGCACACAATTTCATTTAAATGAATATAACTTGAAGTGCAGGTTTCACCTCATGGCAAGTCACTAAGTGGTATCACTGTGATATGTATGCTTTATACATTTTTGCAAAGAACCATCATGATCCATATCTAACATGGGTTCAGATGTCTTTCTTAAATTAAAAATGGTAACTCAAAGTTGTGGTAACATTTGTTTGATTTCTTGAGTCTTTTTGAGAAAGATTCTGCATGAAAAGAACAATTGAGAGTAGGTGTTGTCTGAGAAGGTGTTTGCTGCTGGTGAATGAGTAATATGAAAGTATTTAATTTTTTAAAACTTTCTACAATACCGATAAAAAGGCAATACAAGCTCTCAGAAGCAAAAGAATAAATAGTATGTTCATTGTTGTGGGCTATGAAATAAGACTAGCAATATAATTTCTTGCTGGTTTTCGACATAAATCACCTTCAAATCTTTTTGGCTGCAAAGTAAATTTGTGATCATTCTCAGAATTTAGTTTGAAAGTATTTGGAATATGCGAACCACTGTTAAAATAACATAGCTTATCCGCCTGGGTATTAAGAGTCAGCTATGTGGCATGGAGATAGAATCATTATCAATTACATTGATAAGTGCTTGTCTCTGACTCTCGTCATGTGACTCTTAACACCTATCATTTTATTCCAGCCATTTGGTTTGTCTCTAGCACCATCTTATTCTTTATATTTTATAATTACTTCCCTAACTTTATTACTCAGATCATAAGCCATTCTTTCACTTGATATTCAGCTGTTAATGTTTAACTCACACTGTTTGACACTTCCGATCACCACCACAGACTTATTGTTCGGCCTGTCGATGCTCCACTCACACCATTTGTACTATCTTTTGACACTCTTAATTACCTGGAATTATCCTGCAAAGATCTCTCCATCTATAAAATCTGTGCCTGTGCACTTCCCTCCATTTCACCTGACAAAGAAGCAGTGCTTTCTAAGCTTGTGATTTCAAATCAACCTGTTCGACTATAACATGGTGTCATGTGACTTCTGACTCTGTCTCTGAAAGGCATGGGTTTAAATCCCACCACTGCAGCTAATAGAATTTAATTCATAAATCAGAAATATAAAGCTAGCTTTAGTAATGAAGACCATGGCACCTATCATTGTTGTAAGAACCCATTTCATTCACTAATGTAATTTAGCAAAGGAAATCTACTATCCTTACCTAGTCTGGCCTACATGTGACTCTAGAAATACAACAATATGGTTACTCTTAATTGTCCCTGAAGTGACCAATCAAGATTCTCAGCTCAAGGGCAATTAAGGATTAGCAAAGCCAGTATTTATTAACCATGATACTTACATTCCATGGAAGAATAAAGAAAAAAGACTCAAATTTCCTTGATTTTTCTTTGAAACTGGTTGGAATGTACCTTGCTGGAAGCAGGAACCACCTACAAAATTGACAAAGCCAAGAGGGTATTTTTATTGTTTTCCCTCCTTTCCAGGCCTTTCAAGGAAACTTTTAAATAAAAACTCCTTCTTAAAAGCTTTTAAATGCAAAACGAGCAACTCTACTCTAACACAACTGCAAAAGACGGTACAGTTTCCCAATATTTTCTCTCTAAGTGTGGGGCCAGCATGTTAGGTGGGGATTACCACTGCACCCCACCAACCAAGATCTTTTTGATCAGCCATGAATCAGCTCATGATGAACTTATACTATCAGAAGTTTTTGGCCAACCAGACACTGGCAGCATCTGGGCCCTAAAGACTTGCAATTAAGGCCTAAATCTCAGGGGATCCAGCACTGAGATGGAAAACCATATTTATCTTGTGTCATGGGGGAAACTCACAGGGACAGGGTAGCAAGAGGCAAGAGCAGGACTAGCTTTCAGAGAGCTACACACTGCTCCCTATCTGTGCGTCCAGTTATCCTCACATTGGGGGACTTGGATGACACAGCCAACTCTGCAGACTGATTTTTCACTTCAGGTTGAGAAGCTGTAGTCAGTACAGTTCCTGAACCCGTTCCGAGGGAGAAACAGTCACTCTGAGATTTTGACCTTCTCCGTATTGGTTTCCGAGCTATTTTTCTCATCCACTGTAGACCTCAATGGTTCTGTAAGGAGGCAGGTAATCAAGAAGGTGTTGGGTTGAGACCCATAAGTAGCCATTAATTGAGCATTTAACAGCATTATTAGCTGGCAAGTTGAAAAATCCCAAAAGGACTCCATTACTGAGGTGGCAAGACTTTACCAATATAGAATACAAACATATGAAATGAGAACTGAAATAGGGACCAAATTGGACCCTCGATCCAGCTCTTTCATTTGATAAAATCACTTGTGATTTGTTTGTGTTCTGACTTCCATAACTCCATATCCCCCAGTTACTTTAGACCCCTTGCCTAATACAAAAATATCCACCTTGGTCTTAAAAATATTTGCTTACCCCACTTCCACTGTCTTTGGAGCCATAGCATTCCAAAGTCCCCTGAGACGGAAGCATTCTCGTTTTCATTTTGACAGGGTAACCCCAGATCTTAAAACAGTGAGCCCTGGTTCTGAAGTGACCCTTGATAGAAAACATCCTTTCCATCTGCTCTTTGTCAAGACCATTCAGGATCTTATACTTTACAATCAAATTACCCCTCAGTCTTCAAAACTCCATTGGAAACAATAGGCCATAAAACCCAAAGAAATGTGCAAAGCAGTTGAGAGTACAAGGCAGATCAAATCCTGTTAAACAATAATGAAATAAGAAGTAAATAAAGATCAGGATTGAGATCATGAAATAACAATCTCATTGTTTTTGTGATATGGAATTATTACAAATGTGTTAGTTCACTTCAATACCAAGTCTATTCTCAACAGTTAATGCGATCTGTCAATTAGCAAAATCAGTATTTATTGGCCATGATGCCCACATTCCATGGAAGAATAAAGAAAAACAAAACTCAAATTTCTTTGACTTTTCTTTGAAACGGATTGTAATATATCTTTGCTGGAAGCAGGAACCATCAAACAATCAATACATTTCAACATGTGCAAATTTTCATTGACATTGTCAATTATGTATTGGTTGCAATTTTCTGCTGCAAAATAAGTCAAAAGAATGAGGCTGTGAACACTTTCCCCAAATGGATTTTTACCAAGAGAATGTGCCCATTAATGAGAAAAGGCAGAATGACATAGAGATCAGGGATGCAGGACTAGGAAAGGGTGGAAAATTGGGACGAAAGTAAACTGATAATGGTAAGATATACAGTACAAATTTAAATTATAATTAACACCACTGCGCATACTTTAACAAACCATCTGAAACTGTGTTTGGAAGCTTTCCTCAAAATTGTTTAAGTACCCGTTCCCCCATATCCTTGCAGCCCCAATGTAATAATCACTGCAACGATTTGTTCAATGATGTTATGTTAATAAATCGACTCACTGAATCCATATATCACAATAGTTGGGACTGAAAGTTCAATGTTTGAAACTTATCAGTTTTGCCATGATCACTTGAACTTGAAATTTTTCCTTAAGAACAAGCTCGTTGGCCACTTTATATGCTGTTTTAGTGCCTTCTCAACCCTTATGTTATACAAGATACATGTGAAAAATGCAGTTGAGCTTTGTGTGATTTCATGTCAGTTGATCACCAATAACATAATTTGATCACTAACATCAAATGATAACTTTTGAACTCAGATGATCACAAGTAAGTGCATATGAATACTGCGAAGTACAGAATGATATCAACATTTCCTGGTAGGACAGACTAACATCAGTTGTCAAGAAGATACTAGAATCTACAATGAAGGACAGAGTGATTGAGCATTTGGAGCTGACAGGAGAGAGCTGATATGTCTTGGTTAACAGCAGGTCTGACTTATGAATCTATTTCAATGTATAGACAGTTACTGATAAAAGGTAAATAAGCGACACTCAAAATCTCACAGTGGGTTCAGAACCCAGAAACAGTTTCTCACCCTGAAGTGAAAAATCAGCCCATTGTAAGTGCACGTTATGTCCACATGTTGGAGTCACTAGTGCATTGTATCAGATGCCACAAGGTAATACTTACACATATTTTATTTAGGGAAAACTGCACTTGAGCAGTGCAGACTAATGTTCTGAAGGGAATATGCAGGTCAAATGAGCTGAAGTCACTGAATTAGTCACATATAATATTTGGATCTGATTCAAGTTGCCTTTCAGAGAAGTAATCTGATGAAGTATTCAGCAGCTGTTCAATGAGTAAGTCAATTTATGTCTGAAGTCAGCAGATTGCATAACTGATTTTGAAACATTTCAGAGCATCTTGGTTAAAGTTCAGGGTAAGAGACAAACCTTTTTGCTCCAAAACACCATTTAGCCTTAGACACAATTTCAAAACTATTAGCCATGCCAGTCAACAGTGCAAAAAAAAGTACATTTTGTTTGGTTCTCTTGCTCATATCTTTATGCCCTCTTTGTTATCTTGGCGAGCTATGATTGAAATTATGTTGGGAGGTTCATTCCAGGCTCTTTGCAATTGCCTGGGAAATATTGGCAAAGGTTCAATCAAGAACATCAACATTCTGTGTGGGACAAAGAGAGATTAGAACTTAGGTCATGCTTCTGGAAGACATAAAACGATGGAACACTCAGAACATAGGGTCATGTGGAACACAGAATGAAGAAAATGCAATTAGCGAGGCCTGTTGGTTTTTCATCACCTGGACAATATTATCCACCACCTGCTTATGTCAAAGCTATCATTCACATCTCCTTCATGGCCTAACAGCATATAACCAGGCCTGGATTCCGAGAGGATTTCTTTCCCACCCACATTTGGAACTACTGGTTCTCATAGTTGCCATGATAAGGTGACAGTAAAGGAAAGTTGGAGTAATAGTCTGGAAGTCCTCCCCACCCCCAGCTCCACCCCCTCTCTCAGAATGGATACCTGAGTAGCAGACTATTCTCACCACTTAGAATGCCCTAGTCATAGCTGAAGCCTTCAGTGGAACAGATACCCTGATCTATCGGTACTTCTGCCACTTTCAGATCCACTCTCACTTATTATTCTGAAACTGCAAGCACCATTGAGGTGCTTCTCTTGCCACTGGTGGGATCATACTTGTCCTGAAAGCAACTCTTGAGAAGAATTACAGTTATCCATTTAGTAGAGTCATTGCCTACAAAGGACCGTAGACATCTCTCTTCATCGGAGAGAGACAATTGAAGATTTGGCTTCAGGGTAACAACACAACAAGCATGGTGCAGGATAAGAATTTTCAAGAACTACCATAACTGGCATAAGAACCCAACCTGTACTGTTTATTCTGCATCACACTCTATCATCCAGCCAATTGATGCAACCTTGAGATTTTTAATCAATGTGGATATGTAAAACTGGAAGTCACTTAAGATATTTTGTTTCCAGAAATTCCTGATGTATTGATATTTGGTCCACTCATGCTGTTGTCCTCATTTCTTGATCTAATAATGACAGTTTCTGCACAATTGATATAATCAATCTTGAATTAATACAAGTTGTGGTTCTCACAGTTCCGTGAGGTCTGATTATATTTTAATAAGGAATGTTTTCCCAAGTTCACTGCATTGTCAAAAATTAAGGATAGACAGAATGGAGAACATGAATTGATCAAGTATGTTGAGCACCTATACAGGACTATTATCCCCATAATCTTTAGTTAATTGGATAAATTTCTTTTGACTAGTTTGGTTTCATTAAAGTGAAACATTTTTAAAAAGATTTTTTTAAAAATTATTCCCCATTACTTCTCAAAATAGTTATAAAGAGAGTTTGTGGAACACTGGGCTTTGTCTAGGGTGACAGCAGATATTTATAACAAAGCATTCTGTAATATATCATATTAAATGAAAAATTGGTGTGTAGTTTCCTACTTATCCAAGGATTTCAGAATGAACCAACATCCCATACGCAGGACACTGATGTCAAACTAACCTAAAAGCTGTTCCTTTCTTGGTTTCCTTTGCCTCTCATGTTCAGTTACCTTGATATGACTTGCTTCAAGCTGTCTTGTGCCATTCTAAATCATATTTTGACACTTTCCCCTGTCGAAAATGTCATTCTCCCATGGGTTAGTTGAGATGTCACATTATTTTTAGATACATCTTTCAGCAATCTTTATAATTTTTCAACCAACCACCAAAAACCATTTACCAATCTTCAATTCAGATGTGAATGCATTGAGAGGATCCTAGTATCAGGTATTCAGATTGATTTAACAGTGTACCCCTGATGCATTTATTATCATTGCTTCTCTATTTGGTGTTTCTGAGGACCACAGTGCCTGGGACATATGCCACCATCAAACTTTCATTTTCTTTCGATAGCGAACCCAGTGTATGTGTTTGAGTTTTCTAATATCGAGAGAGTAAAAGTCAAGCTATTCACACAGACCTGAATAATAGCTGGAAGATGAGGATGGAACAAGAGAGGGGTTTCTCTTTTGAGGTCAGGATATCGAAAAGTGCAAGTTTCCCAAATGTACCGATTAATAATAACACAACATTGTAATTTTGTTTTACATTTCCCACCCATGGCCACTCTGTCTGGAAGGCTGGCTACCCTGTCACGTGGGAAATCTCAGAACACAAACTCATAGCCAAACCAGTCTGAGAGCAGATAGATTGAGTTGGAGCGTGGAAAAGATTAACGTGAGCAGGGTTTCATCTAATCACCAAGAAATGGACTTCTGACCCAAGGTGGAAGATTGATTGCAATAGAGGGATGGGGAGATTCAATCCTTGATAAAGCACGTAGTGGTCAGGGGAGTGATCAGATCACAGAGACCAATCCCTGATCCAGGAGATATCCTGAGGGAGGCAGGACTTTCATGGTCTGGTGCTCAAAGCTCAACATCAGGAATTACTGATGAAGTGGTGGTAGGATAGAAGGATTAATGGGGAAGATTATTTGTTCATCCAGATCCACAGACAGTGTTGCAATTGCATCTTGCTGAGTGTCATTCTCCCCTCCTCTTTCCTCTTCTCCAGCTTCCATGATCTTGCCCTACTTAGTGACACCACCACTAATTCACCTTTTTCCTGGAACTCATATGGTTACCCTCCAGCCACTGGAATTCCCAAAGCCTGGGAAACACAATTGGCTAGGGTTTAAAATATTCAACAGGTAAGATCAGAGGCTGCCTGTCTTAAAATAACATTTAAATTGACCGCACCTCCTGGGAGTGGGTTTGCTGTTCACCCTTTGTTGTGTCCCATTAAAAACAAAAGTGAACAAGTCAGGAGGCAGCTCGAGTTTGGGTTTCAGATTTCAAATGAGATTTTCAGATATTAACACACCCATTTATAGCTATTAAAATCTATCTGATGTGATATAAGTTAGTACCATAATTGCCTTTTGACGTTTGGTGCAATATACAGGTCCATATCACCAACGTTCTTTGAAAGTGTGAACACACTTTGGCACCAGTTGCCAGTTTGTTGTGGGCATTAACACAGAAGTACTGATAACATATCACCAGCATCGTGACACTGGAGCACAATTTTGCAGCAAATACAGCTGAACACACATTCAACAGCAGGACAGGCCCCATCAACCCTGTGAAAAGTAACCATCACTTACTTTCAGGTTCAATATTGCATCGTCTAGGGGTTCAGCCTGTAATTGTAGAGGTTGTTTGATTGTTTCAGAATAGGTTACACTTGCTCATGTCAACAGGAATGGTATGGCAGATGATGAACAATTTTGCCGTAACTTCAAGGATTCAGCGTAAAGCATCTGCTCCCAAACGTGGATATCCCATGTTGCATCTCCAATATCCAACACTGTAGGAGGATGAACGGAAGTGGCACTGAGCAGGACAAGCTGCTTAAAGAAGGAGGAAGGAAAATGGAGAGGGTAGATTGGCTCTTAGCAGCAGGTCATATTCACTAAGAAACTAGAAGATGAGAGGAAAAAGATTTAAAAGGGACCTGAGGGGCAATGACTTTCTTAACAGAGGGTGGTGAGTATATGGAATGAGCTGCAACAGGAAGTGGTAGAGGCTAGTAAACTACAACATTTAAAAAACATATGGACAGGTACATGGATTGGAAAGGTTTAGATGGATATGGGCCAAATGTAGACAAATGAGAATAGTTAGAACATAGAACATAGAACAATACAGCACAGAACAGGCCCTTCGGCCCACGATGTTGTGCCGAACTTCTATCCAAGATTAAGCTCCCATCCATGTACCTATCCAAATGCCGCTTAAAGGTCGCCAATGATTCTGACTCTACCACTCCCACGGGCAGCGCATTCCATGCCCCCACCACTCTCTGGGTAAAGAACCTACCCCTGACATCTCCCCTATACCTTCCACCCTTCACCTTAAATTTATGTCCCCTTGTAACACTCTGTTGTACCCGGGGAAAAAGTTTCTGACTGTCTATCTATTCCTCTGATCATCTTATAAACCTCTATCAAGTCACCCCTCATCCTTCGCCGTTCCAACGAGAAAAGGCCGAGAACTCTCAACCTATCCTCGTACGACCTATTCTCCATTCCAGGCAACATCCTGGTAAATCTTCTCTGCACCCTCTCCAAAGCTTCCACATCTTTCCTAAAGTGAGGCGACCAGAACTGCACACAGTACTCCAAATGTGGCCTAACCAAAGTCCTGTACAGCTGCAACATCACTTCACGACTCTTGAATTCAATCCCTCTGCTAATGAACGATAATACACCATAGGCCTTCTTACAAACTCTATCCACCTGAGTGGCAACTTTCAAAGATCTATGTACATAGACCCCAAGATCCCTCTGTTCCTCCACCTGACTAAGAACCCTACCATTAACCCTGTATTCCACATTCTTATTTGTCCTTCCAAAATGGACAACCTCACACTTGGCAGGGTTGAACTCCATCTGCCACTCCTCAGCCCAGCTCTGCATCATATCTAAGTCCCTTTGCAAACAACAAATGCCCTCCTCACTGTCCACAACTCCACCTATCTTCGTATCATCTGCAAATTTACTGACCCACCCTTTGACTCCCTCATCCAAGTCATTAATAAAAATTACAAACAGCAGAGGACCCAGAACTGATCCCTGCGGAACTCCACTTGTAACTGGGCTCCAGGCTGAATATTTACCATCTACCACCACTCTCTGACTTCGACCGGTTAGCCAGTTTTCTATCCAAGTGGCCAAATTTCCCTCTATCCCATGCCTCCTGACTTTCCGCATAAGCCTACCATGGGGAATCTTATCAAATGCCTTACTAAAATCCATGTACACTACATCCACTGCTCTACCCTCATCCACATGCTTGGTCACCTCCTCGAAGAATTCAATAAAACTTGTAAGGCAAGACCTACCCTTCACAAATCCGTGCTGGCTGTCCCTAATCAAGCAGTGTCTTTCCAGATACTCATCAATCCTATCCCTCAGTACCCTTTCCATTACTTTGCCTACCACAGATGTAAGACTAACTGCCCTGTAATTCCCTGGGTTATCCCTATTCCCTTTTTTGAACAGGGGCACAACATTCGCTACTCTCCAGTCCCCTGGTACCACCCACGTTGACAGTGAAGACGAGAAGATCATTGCCAACGGTACTGCAATTTCCTCTCTTGCTTCCCACATAATCCTAGGATATATCCCGTCAGACCCAGGGGACTTGTCTATCCTCAAGTTGTTCAAAATGTCCAACACATCTTCCTTCCTAACAAGTATCTCTTCTAGCTTACCAGTCTGTTTCACACTCTCCTCTTCAACAATACGGTCCCTCTCGTTCGTAAATACTGAAGAGAAATACTTGTTCAAGACCTCTCCTATCTCTTCCGACTCAATACACAGTCTCCCACTACTGTCCTTGATCGGACCTACCCTCGTTCTCGTCATTCTCAGGTTTCGCACATACGCATAAAATGCCTTGGGGTTATCCTTGATCCTATCCGCCAAGGATTTTTCATGCCCTCTCTTAGCTCTCCTAATCCCTTTCTTCAGCTCCCTCCCAGCTATCGTATATCCCTCCACTGCTCTGTCCGAACCCTGTTTCCTCAACCTTATGTAAGCCTCCTTCTTCCTCTTTACTAGACATTCAACCTCCCTCGTCAACCAAGGCTCCCTCACACGACCATTTCTTTCCTGCCTGATAGGTACATACATATCAAGGACACATCGTATCTGCTCCTTGAAAAAGTTCCACATTTCCACCACATCAATTTAGGAAATCTGGTCAGCATGGACATATTGGGGCAAAGGGCCTGTTGCCATGCTATAGCACTGTTTGATATTACATGTGTTCAGGGAAGAATTCTTCAACTTGTATCAGCCATCTCTGCTTCATTAGTGAGGACCTCACTGAAAGCTACTATTTCCGTAATTACACATGCAACTTTAAAGCAGGGCAAGGACAGCATTGTCTATTGGCTGTGGGGGGTAACTGTGGCAATGTAGCTTTACGCATCTTGACTCCTTCCAGACTCGAGGGAGTGATATTTACAATGTCCTCCAGTCTACAAGTTATGTTTGGATAAAGGAGGCCTCTGAGGCTTTGTATTCCAAGAGGCCTGAATATATTATGTTGTCACTTGCCAGAGAGAAGCAGTGAAATGAGCATACAGCTTCGAGAGGACGATGGATTTCCAACATAACAAACTGATCAACAAAGGATATCATGGCCCCTGGCAACATTGTGCAACGCACATACACGTAGGCAGCATGCATATAACAAATAGTATAATGTTACACAGGAGATGATAGAACAGAGAATAGGGAATTCTTAAATAATGCTCATACTGCCAGGATCACTCTTTCAGAGTCCTATAGTATTTTTCAAGGAGCATATCAAGATTCATCTTGGTTTGCTGCATGCCATATGACTTCATTACCATGAGGTCACAGTAGTCAGTTATATAGGGGTGGGGGTTTGTGGAAGACAGGAAGGAGGAAGAGGAGGAAGTAGGAAGAAGAGAAAGAGGACAAGGAAGAAGAAGATGAAGAATAAGCAGAGGAGGATGAGGAAGAAATGCAGGAGAAAGAGGAGGAAAAGGAAGAATAAGCAGAGGAGGATGAGGAAGAAGTGGAGGAAGAGGAACAGGACAACAAATAAGAAGAGGAGAGGAAGGAAGAAAAGGAAGAGGAGCAAGATGTGGCGGTGATCAAAACAGAGTAAGGATGAAGGCAACCAACCTAGTTTAATTTGGGCTAGGCTGATTATGACAATGCTATGAGTCATAGAGTCATGGAGTCATAGAGATGTACAACATGGAAACAGACCCTTCAGTCCAACCCGTCCATATCGAACAGATATCCCAACCCAATCTAGTCCCACCTGCCAGTACCCGGCCCATATCCCTCCAAGCCCTTCCTATTCATGTACCCAGCCAAATGCCTCTTAAATATTGAAATTGTACCAGCCTCCACCACATCCTCTGGCAGCTCATTCCATACACATACCACCCTCTCCGTGAAAATGTTGCCCCTTAAGTTTCTTTTATATCTTTCCCCTCTCACCCAAAATCTATGCCCTCTAGTTCTGGACTCCCCGACCCCAGGGAAAGGACTTTGTCTATTTATCCTCTCCATGCTCCTCATAATTTTGTGAACCTCTATAAGGTCACTCCTCAGCCTCCGACACTCCAGGGAAAACAGCCTCAGCCTGTTCAGCCTCTCCCTGTAGCTCAGATCCTCCAACCCTGGAAACATCCTTATAAATCTTTTCTGAAACCTTTCAAGTTTCACAACATCTTTCCAATAGGAAGGAGACCAAAATTACATGCAATATTCCAACAGTGGCCTAACCAATGTCCTGTACAGCCGCAACATGACCTCCCAAACCCTGTACCAATAAAGGAAAGCATACCAAATGCCTTCTTCACTATCCTATCTACCAGTGATTCCACTTTCAACGAGCTATGAACCTGCACTCCAAGGTCTCTTTGTTCAGCAACACTCCCTAGGACCTTACCATTATGTGTATAAGTCCTGCTAAGATTTGCTTTCCCAAAATGCAGCTCCTTGCATTTATCGGAATTAAACTCCATCTGCCACTTCTCAGCCCATGGGCCCATCTGGTCCAGATCCTGTTGTAATCTGAGGTAACCCTCTTCGCTATCCACTACACCTCCAATTTTGGTGTCATCTGCAAACTTACTAACTGTACCTCTGATGCTAGCATCCAAATCATTTATGTAAATGACAAAAAGTACAGGGCCCAGCACCGATCCTTGTGGCACTCCACTGGTCACAGGCCTCCAGTTTGAAAAACAACCCTCCACCACCACCCTCTGTCTTCTACCTTTGACCCACTTATGTATCCAAATGGCTAGTTCTCCCTGTATTCCGTGAGATCTAACCTTGCTAATCAGTCTCCCATGGGGAACCTTGTCGAACGCCTTACTGAAGTCCATATAGATCACATCTACTGCTCTGTCCTCATCAATCTTCATTGTTACTTCTTCAAAAAACTCAATCAAGTTTGTGAGACATGATTTCCCAGGCACAAATCCATGTTGACTATCCCTAATCAGTCCTTGCCTTTCCAAATACATGTACATCCTATCCCTCAGGATTCCCTCCAACAACTTGCCCACCACCGAGGTCAGGCTCACCGGTCTATAGTTCCCTGGCTTGTCTTTATGGTCTTTCTTAAACAGTGGCACCACGTTTGCCAATCTCCAGTCTTCCGGCACCTCACCTGTGACTATCGATGATATAAATATCTCAGCAACAGTCCCAGTAATCACTTCTCTTGCTTCCCACAGAGTTCTCGGGTACACCTGATCAGGTCCTGGGGATTTATCCACTTTTAAGCGTTTCAAGACATCCAGCACTTCCTCCTCTTTAATCTGGACATTTTGCAAGATGTCACCATCTATTACCTTGCAGTCTGTATCTTCCATATCCTTTTCCACAGTAAATGCTGATGAAAAATCTTCATTTAGTATCTCCCCCATTTTCTGAGGATCCACACAAAGGCCGCCTTGCTGATCTTTGAGGGGCCCTATTCTCTCCCCTTTTGTCCTTAATATATTTGTAAAAACCCTTTGGATTTTCCTTAATTCTATTTGCCAAAGCTATCTCATATCCCCGTTTATAGCTTTAAGAGGTGTATTTTGTCCTTTTGCTTTTGAAGAGAGGTTTTGAGCCATAAATGTTGAGCTATCTGTTCAAAGCCAATAAAGTAAAGTGAACAGTTTATGAGGCCTTGGGATTTCTTTTAAAGTTGGAACAAATGAAGTAGCCTGAATGGATGGAGTCTGGCCACCACAAAACCAGTCTTTGAGTTTAACTTTCATCAGTTGCTATGGCTTTGAAGTCAGTTTTAGAAGTTGCCAAATCTCTCTGTCCACCAGAATCTTCTCTCTCTGCTGCCAGAATTGCATGTGAGACAATCTATTTTTCAGAACTTGCTTTTGTCTATGCTTTCTGCATAGAGACTAATACCTGTCATCGAGTCACCCTTTATTTATGCATACATAATACATTGGATGTGACCAACAAGCACATTGTCAGTCTCTGATGTCAGCAGAGTCTCTGAATCACCTGTTTATATCTGTCAGCCAGGACTTCCAGATTGGCCCAGGTTAACAATCTAATCAAGAGTCTCATAGGCAATGAGATCCACCTGGTTCCAATTATTACAGTCTGTTTAAGGGATGTTACTATATTGGAACAGTTGCTGTTTGGTAGTTAAATAACCTTTACAGGTTTTTTTAGATTAGATTACTTACAGTGTGGAAACAGGCCCTTCAGCCCAACAAGTCCACACCAACCCACCCATTCCCGTACATTTACCCCTTTACCTAACACTACAGGCAATTTAGCATGGCCAATTCACCTGACGTGCACATCTTTTGACTGTGGGAGGAAACTGAGGCACCCGGAGGAAACCCACGCAGACACAGGGAGGATGTGCAAACTCCACACAGTCAGTTGCCTGAGTCAGGAATTGAACCCGGGTCTCTGGCACTGTGAGGCAGCAGTGCTAACCACTGTGCCACCGTGCCGCCCTTAATCTCTGGTACAACATGATGTTATGTTCCAGTGCAACCTCACCCTGTAGAAGACTGTGCTGTAGAAGATCGCTAAAGAAAATCACTATAATTGTGCATTAGAAAGTTTGCATCATCCAAACAGCGTCCACTATTCGTCAATCATGTTATAGCTAATTTGCATTGACCAAACATATGTTATACTAGAAATACATATTGTCTGTTCAGTTTTTTTAGCAGAGTTAATGTTATGCAAACAAAAGAGGAATTGGTATTTTAACTGTAGGATAAGAATAAAGCGTAAAGTCAAGTAGCGTGACCAATTACATCTGGAATACAACAATTTACACTTGCCTTTAAATAAGTTTAAATCTGAGTCTATACTATCTCCTTTCTTTAGTTGAAGGATGTTTGGTCTGGTCTATAACATTGACCAAGATTAACATCCAGTGTCAGTAAAGTGACCGTACCTCCACTCCCCACTTACCTACCATTACCAACAATCCCAGAACTGACATTCTGTTTCTAACCATTACAACATTCTCTTGACCAAAATGCAAAAATTATAGGCACCACAAAATAAATATTTCAAAATCAAATTTAGTGTATTCACTTTACTAGTGCTTTGAAGTCGTGCCAGCTCTTTGGCTGCAGCATGGTTGGTGGAAGGCTGCTGGTTTTCAGTGGGGGAGATTTTGGAGGAAGACCTTGGAAAGCCCAACTGTTTACAACACCATCTTGGCAGCAGTCTGACTATGCATGGCAGTTTGCATTATTTGTGTGACAGAAGTTGAGATTTCACTGCAGCATTCAGATGTCACATAGCTACAGCTTGTTCTTCAGTGGAAGATGAAACATTGGCCATCTGGCACTGCCTCATGGTTAGGCCAAATGTTTGAAGAGGGTTGACCACCCCTTCCTTGTTGAAGAGGATGCCTTATGTCAAATCCGTGTTGAACTCTTCCAGGTTTCCTGACAAGTTTTTTGATAGATCACCCAGCATTTCATTGAGCATATCCAACAATCTGCTTCTGTGAGCTGAGTCATCGATGTCCTTATTGTCTTTGTGCTCTCACCAACAGGTGATCTAGCAACTGTTGCACTTCTGCCATTGCTGCAGGTCACTCATGCTAAGTGACTCACCATGCACAGATTCCTTCTCTGAGTTATAAACCAGAGGACACAAATAGTCCATATTGGAGCTGATGGCTGAGAGATTAAGTAATGGTGTTTCTTCTTCATCACTGACTTCCTGCTCTTCCATCTTCGTCTTGCTCTACTGCCTGGCCAAGTTCACAGCACCAGTTCAAGCAGTACTTTCTAAACTATATCAATTTTCTGGATATTTATACTGCTGCAGAACACTGTCAATACAAGTGGTGATTTTCAGTGGCATCAATGTCAAAGCCAAGGTGCAGTCTAGCTCCAGCAAATCAACTTCATTTTTAAAAAATTATTCATTACAAGCATCACTGGCTCGGCTAACATAACTACCCAGGTTAACATAACCATCCAACCAGAGTCAGGTAAGGATAGCAGTTTTGTTCCTAAAAAACGAAATCAGTGAACCAGATGGGTTTTATTACCATTGTCATGGTTGCATTAGCTTTCCCTTTCCAAATTCATATTGAATTAAATTTTCATAATCTGCTGTGATGGAAGTTGAACTCAAGCTCCATAGCATTGGCCTGGGGTTCGGTATTACTAATCTGGTGAGATCAACATTACACATCACTTCTCTTTTTCTCCCATCCTTGTTTCTGAGGATTTTATTGGACCATGCTAATGGAACATACTCTAGAAATTTGCCATTGCTTCCAAAGGAAGACAGACCAGGAGACTTCCCCATTTTTATTGCCTGCCATCAGGAGTTTTGAAAGGATATACAGGTCGATAATCAACCTGCTTGGCTTGCATTACAAACACATCATTTATGGACCACAAGTTCTGGCCTCAGACCCAAATCCAGAAGCTCTCATCTAGAGGTAGGAATACTATCACGGTGCTAAGATACCTCCAATATCATTTGTCACTGTACCATATTACACAGACCAAGTTTTCTCTCTTGAAATTTCCAGTGATCAGAGGAGAAAAGAGGAGAAAAAAGGAGAAAAGAGAAGAAAAGAGGAGAAAAGAGGGAGGAGAAAAGAGGAGAAAAGAGGGAGGAGAAAAGAGGAGTTTAACATTTGTCATTTTCACAATATGGTGCAAAGAGTTGGCTATCATTGGCAATTAATCTTGCCAGAAATAAAGTGCACAATTTCAGTTTATGCTAAAATTTTGAACACCTCCAATATGTTTCACAAAATCATCAAAGGTAGTGGTTTGAAAATAAGGTCACATATTGCTTCAGCTGGCAAGATTTTATCATTATTTTGCATGATTCACAGTGGATTCAATTTTAACAAAAGCCACAGTTTGTGAAACAGAATGCACAAAAGTGATGGAAACAATATCAATGACTTTCAATGTGGTTTAATGAGTGTGAATTCAATTTCCATTGAAGAACAGTGAGCATTTTGATGGTAACTATTATTAATCAAATTCAATTATCAGTGAATTATCAAACAGCTTGCTTAAACTGATCACCATCTAAGCAATCAAATGGAAAGTTTGTTGAGATTATTCAGATTTGCTGCTGGAACAACTACAACTGAGCTACTTGACCTGTGCAAAGGAATTCAGTTTATGGTGCTTTGACAATAGAAAGCTAAAAAATGCACAAATACAAAAGCAACCATCTTTTAGAAAAATAGAGCTGTGCATTCCAGCAAATGCTCATTTAATCTTGACACAAAGCAAAATTGCCTGCAAAAGACGATTGTCAAAAGACATGGGAAAATGTAGTCAACTAGGCCAGAAAAAGACTCAACAATTGGAAAGGACATATTAAAAAGTATGTATTATCAAGCAATTTGTGACTTGATCCAAAAAAAAACTTGCACGGTACAAAAATAGCTGGTAAAAAGCTCAACACTGAGAAGGTGACAAGAGAAATAAAGACTGAAAATTTGTACAAAGTTTTCATTGAGTAAGCCAAGACTTTAAACTGCCTTTTCAGATCCTACAAAGTGAAGTGTTCTGTTTCTTAACAAAATCAGGTCCATTGTATTTGTTCTGCTTGACGACCTGGTTTGTGTCAAACAATCCGGAAATAGTACTGGGAAGGATCTTCAATAGGAACAGAATTCCAGATTTCGCAGGCTGGATTTTCTTCTCCAACAGCTGTCCAAAATTAAGTTGGGCATGACTAAAATCAGGTCAGGCAGCATCCAAGGACATTTTTCAGCTCTAATCTCCAGCATCTGCAGTCCTCACTTTCTCCTACATGACTAAAATCAATTTCAAACTTACTCCTCCATTCTCAATCCACACCAACTTCTCCTAGTTGAGAAATATGTCAGACGACGACATGATATGCTGAGCTTGTGATGTTGAGATTGTTATTGTTAAGGCTGAGGAGACATTGGAAATTCATCCCTTACTCAATTCTCACTACAATGAGAAGAATTTGGAAGCTAATAAGCCCTACCATTAAATCAGCTCATCAACTATTCCTTGCTAGCTAATTTCTCTCTATCTAGTTCTGGACTACAGCACTGTGGGAAAGCAGCTCAGCACTATATCTCATCAGCAGCTGGATTGGAACAATAAGTGCTGTCCAAGTCAGTAAAGTCCAAGTCACCTGAATGAATACTTCTTTTCAAAGTTCAAGCCTTTTAATTTCTATTCCCACCTTTCTCTTGTATTTAAAGTTACTTCAGCTGTAATTGTATCCTTGCCAACTCAATCTGTGTTGGACTTGCATCAGCCTTTTCTTCTTCCACTTCCAATTGCGTGTTATCTTCGCTTTTTTTAGCCACTAATTTTATCCCTAATGTCAACTCTCCTCTAATTCCATGAACCAAACCTCAGTTAATTGTTGCAAATCATTCAAGGATATATCTACCATTTCGGGAAAAGTCTTCACAGCTGATACAGCCATCTTGTTGCTCATTTCATAGAGTTAAATTCACCATGAACTCCTGTTAGGTTAAATTGCAGGCAATATCTCAGTACACCCATCCCAATCTGTGAATTCCCAATCCTGGACAAGCCCGCAGTTGTTAAAATCTCAGTAAAAACCAAAATCATTTTAGAATTGTTTAAGAATCTGAAAACCCAGGTATTTCCTAAAAGAATGAAGCCACATCGTTCATAATTTTAAAAGTCAAGCAAATGAACTATATTAATTACTCTATTTTAAATAGTTTATAATGGCAAGGATAATAAACCACAATGAACACAATTACACGTAGTCTAACTTGAATGTCTTAACTCTGAAGTCAAATATTTATTAAAACTCGAGAGATTAATTACTTGGCACCAATTCATATATGGGCTAAAGTTTATTGTGCCTTCTGTTCAATTCTAACAAGGGGGCTTATTTAGTTATTTCAGGTCAGAATTCTCCTGCTTCAAATATTCTTCAATAATAGAGTATTCCATCAAAAACTCCTTTTGCCTCCTTTGCTTGACCATATCTGAAATTCAGCTATCAGTTAAATCCTTCACATAACAAGAGTTTTACCTCTTTTAGCTATTACTTAGAACTCCAACCAAATTCTATTTACAAAGATATTTCCTTCACTTTATTTGTTCTCAAGGTTCAAATTAAACTGCTTGAACCTACTCAGGTCTGTACTTAACTTGTTGACTTCTTTTTTGTATTGTTCATCTTGCAGGCAATGTGGTCACATAATTTTGTTTTAAAATCAGAAATCTTAAAAGGACCATTATCCCAAAATTAGATAAAGGTTCTTTTGTGTCAATAGCTCATGGACTACTACACTAGACAATACCACAAACATTTTCTTGTTTTTTACCTTATTTAGGATCCACATCTCTGTCCTGATAAGCATCATCTCCCACGCTGTACATGCCACTATTATCCACTCTTACTGATATATTGTTTGATTGCCTGCCCCTGACGCTCACTACCAATGCAACACAGAGTTGCAAACTCTTCACTGGCACCTAGACAGACATAATACATGGAGATGGATCATCAGAAAGTATTATTTCTTACAAGAGTCAGCTTGTTATTTTATCTAGAGGGAAATTATGATAGCAATGTGAGCTTAATAAGAGCACATAATAGACGACCATAATGAGTAAAATCTTGAGTTTGATTAAATGTGGAGCTTTCTCTTGTAAAGTGATAAACAGTCACCTTGATAAATGGAGACAGAAACCTCACTAACTCTAATGCTGGTAGCATTGAGTGTCACATTAAACTCCAGTGATTTTAGCTGTGCCTGGGTATGGATCCTCTAACAGCCTTATCATAATTATGCACTCTCTTCTTCAAAAGAAGAAGAATTAAGAATGACTATGAATCTATATGGTGCATCTAGATGTACAGGAAGAGGGAAAAGATGGTGAATGTCGGAACTTGAAATGTGTGTACTCGTGCCTTGAGTGTGAATTGAGAAAGTGATTTGAGGAGGTATAGGTTGAGTAATTGTGAGCAGCTAAAAAGTGGCATATGGAAGCAGTGAAGGTGATATGAAGCAGCTTTAAGGATGAGAGATGGTAGAGTATGTACTAGTGCTTCATGGTAAAGGAAGTGATGTAGGGTAGAATCATAGAACAGTATGGAAAGCGATCATTTGGCCCATCGAGTTTGCATCTACCCTTGAAAGAGCATCCCTCACAAACCAAAATCCCCACCCTAACCCTGTCACCCAACATGTACAATGGCTATTCCACCTAGCCTGTGCATCAGTGAACATTATGGGCAATGTAGCATGGCCAATCACCTAACCTGTACATCTTTGGACTGTGGGAGGAAACCCATATCACTCAGAGGAAATCCACACGGACACAGGGAGAACGTGCAAACTTCACACAGTCACCCAAGGCTGGAATTGAACTCATGCCCCTGGCACAGTGAGGCAGCAGTGACAACCACAAAGCCACTGTGCCACCAGAGATTGTTGTGAATACTGAAGGAGGAGCATAGCAACTCTCAGTTGGTACATTGCAAGAGGTTAGTAAAAGAAAACCTGAGAACCACTCTCTTTCTCTTTTAGCTTCCATGGAGCAATGTTCACTGATACTTTCCTTTCAGTCAATGCAATCCCTTGTTAAGATCTGTATTCAGGTTTTAAGAGAGTCTCACATAAAATTGTGTCCTGTTAGGGGATGGGAGGTGGGGTGTGAATTGTTGGGGTTGGTGTTAATAGCCTGCAACTAATGCAATAGGTCAACCCACCGACTATAAAACTCCATATATGGCTCACCAAATAACCTCCCCATTCCCACTTCCAAGAGTGCACTATTCCACCTTCTTGGCAAAACTATGCCACAAGACAGTCTCAATATTTATGTGTGTTGATTGTTAACGATTTCTGTCCCTGTGTGCTATAGGTGCAGATTAAAGTACTTTCCAAATTCATCAAGCTATTAGAATGTACTTGATATAGATTCACCATTTTCAACAACAACACTGAAGATTTATACACCTTTAACATTGAGAAACAACCCATGGCAGAATTATGGCCAAACAGAAAAGAAGGAAGAGCAATTAGGAGGGGTGATTAAAAACTTTGAGATAAACACATCGGCAGGTGAAGCCTACATTCAGGCATTTAACCTTCAATATATCTACTCTATGGCTGGCTGTCGAAATAAATCTCATTGTGCAGTGTGTTGGAGGCTAAAATTTGGATCAACACTTGAAAATTTTGTGCGCCTTTATTGTATTTTTCAACAGTTCTGTTTAATATCAAATTGAGTTTATGTTTAATGTCAGGATATGCTGATTAAAACAGGATAGTTGAGAATTATGCAACACCCTTACTATGTGAAGATAAACAAGCACAGCCATAAAGCAGCTCATATAACCCATTCCAACTTCTTCCAAAGCAAAGGAGTAAAACCACTGCTGAATTACAAGTATTATTATCTGCATTGTACAATATTCTAAAGGTCTTCCAGCAGTTCAACTGTCATTTCCAACATAATTTCAAACTACTTGACCTGGTAGACTAGATTTTCTTTCTGCATGTTTTTTCTCTAAAAATAAATAACCTCAGCTTTATCCGTTTCCTTTCATAGGAAAGGAATTTGTCATTGTCTTTCTCAAGAAAATCTCACTCAGTTTAATTTAATTGTTTCCAAAATTCCATTTAGAATTTTTGTTTTGTAAATACAGTTTGGACCTTCTTAGCGGTTAGTCACTCCAACATGCTCAATTCAAAAGTTGTTTCTTTGACAACTGTGGTGAAATGTCACTGTGCGTGGAATTGTAATCGTTTGGTGGGAATCCTCTGACATTAATGCACACAAATAAGGTGTGCACAAGCTACTAATTGCGATTGAGGTAAATTGTATAGCATTTCATGGAAATCTAGATAAGAACGTGTGACAAAAAAGAATCAAAGGAAATCCCGAAAGCGTGAGATGAATGTGGTAGGAAGCTCATGTGGTGCATAAACATTGACATAGTTTGATCAAATAAGTTCATTTGTGTGCTGTAGTTTCTATATAATTTATACAATAGGATTTCCACTGCCCCAGTCTTCTCAAACCCCCTTTTACATTTTAGCAATAGGAGCTGGAACTTGACCAGATGTATAAGTATTTAAGGAAGGGTTTCTAACATAATGCAGATCTGATTACTAGTAATTTCATTGTTTTCTGCTAGGAAATGCCATATATTCTGCAGTCCTTTAGAATGTTCCATGCTTCCAGCTGCCAAAGCAGTACTCAACTAAGTTGTCAGCATAACAGAAAATAGTCACAATACAGAAACACTCATATAATGCAGATATTAATCATCACTGAATCCAATAAAAAAGAGCACAGCAAACTTTAATAAATCACCTGAAGTTAATAATAGTTGCAATTAGGCATATTTTGAGCTGATTTTAAAGCCTTCTCTTTGTAATAATGCTTTGTAACCACTCATGATGACTTGTTCAGTCCACCTACTACCTACTTTCCAACTCAGTGTCACACATGAAGCAATATTTCTGAGCAAGTCTTACCAGCAGAATTCTTTGGTTTAAGGAGTAGGAAATCCAGCAAGTCACTAACAATTGTGTATGGCAAACCATATCTGTCCAATGGTAGGCTTTCACCTACCCCAGTGACAGTGGCCTGCTGAACAGGTTCAGGACAAACAGGGGTCCCTACACAGCCAACCTCAGCTGCTGGGACCTCAGTATAAACTCATTCTGCACTTTTGGAAAAACACAAACAATGATAAACATTTCCAAGGAACGTTCCCCTCCACAGAATAAATGGCAGACTACTTTAAATTGAACACATGAGGAGGCTATCCTTTGACTTCAGGAATTTGTATATCTTGAAAAAATAAATTTGTAATTGAAACATTTAGATGTCCATTTGAACTCTTCCTGACTAATGGAAACCAAACGGCAGGACAGAAAATGAAGGGTCTTATGCATTTTCTCCCAAATCCAATCACGTTCAATTTTATAATTCAGGAAGCAAGGTTACCCACTCCAAGAGGCAAAGTCCTGTTTAATATTCAGATTGGGAGTTGATAGGGTCTTTGGGACCGACCTGTGATTTTAACCTGAGGCCAAGAGATTTTGCTGAATCGTGGATTCCCTGCCAGGCCAACACTATCCGGAACAAGAGTCAGCGCCAGAACAGTTATGGTAAGGTACAAACTTAAAAATCACACAGCACCAGGTTATAGTCCAACAGGTTTATTTAGAAGTACTAGCTATCGGATCACTGCTCCTTCATCAGGTGGCTGATGATCCACAACCACCTGATGAAGGAGCAGCGCTCCAAAAGCTAGTGCTTCCAAATAAACCTGTCGGACTATAACCTGGTGAAGTGTGATTTTTAAATTTTGTTTCACCCCAGTACAACACTGACACCTCCAAATTATGATAAGGTAGGTATCTTTCTTCTGTAGCTTCTTTGTGGAGCAGGAAGAAAAAGTACTCCTCACAGCCTCACAAGAGAACCATCAGCCTTCCATGCACTGGGACTTTCCCACATTTTACTGGGACATTCCACCTAACTGTCATAGAGACTTTACAGCACAGAACAAGGCCCTTTGGCCCATCTTGTCCATGACAATCATCAAATATCCATCTATTCCAATCCCATTGTCCAACATTTGGCCTATAGCTTTGTGTGCAATGGCATCTCAAGTGTTCAATTGAATAGTTTTTAAATGTCTTGTCAGTTCCCACCTCTTCCATCCTTTCCTGAGGCAATGAGTTCCAGATGCCAACACCCCTCTGGGTAAAAAACATTTTTCTCAAATCTTCTCTAAACCTCCTGCTCCTTACCTTAAAACTTTGCCCCTCTACTAAGGAGAAACAATTTTCAGAATCTATCTTGTATGTGGCCCTCAGAATTTCATACACCTCCATCTGATCTCTCCTCAGCCTCCCCTGTACTAAGGAACAGAACCCCATCTTAGGTAGTCTCTCTCGGACATTGCATTGATCTCACACCAGGCAACGTGTCTGCACTTTCTCCCATGTATCTGACTGTCTATCTAGTTACCTTAGTAATCAGGGACTATCCCATTCTGGTCCCCAGTGACTCAGTCTGACCAACATGCCTTGAACAGC
The DNA here is from genome assembly GCF_047496795.1 of Chiloscyllium punctatum. Taxonomy (NCBI): domain Eukaryota; kingdom Metazoa; phylum Chordata; class Chondrichthyes; order Orectolobiformes; family Hemiscylliidae; genus Chiloscyllium; species Chiloscyllium punctatum. The sequence continues at coordinate 106,359,616 of NC_092745.1, read as the reverse complement.
TAAGCAGCTCCAATCAACATCGTCCCTGCAGTTCCAGCTGGGAAGTAGCAAGTGACATGAAAATGACTGTTAATATCAGACAAGCCTGCCCATTGTCTCTCCTGTCTGGACACACTGCTGTTTTTGCTGTATCCTTGCCTGGGAGTAAAAGTTGACCTTTGAAGTTACCAGGGTCTACGATAGAAAGTGATCAGATGTACAGGGACATGCTAATTGCTGAGCATGGCTCTGATGTAATCGGAGAGGAAGTTGCAATTTTCATAAGGGAATGCAGCGTTGTCAAAGGTGCGGTCTTTTAGCTGGTACATTAAACTACAGTGCCATCTCCCTGCCTACTCTGAGGAGAAGGAGGGCAGCTCTCCGTGTTGTCCTGAAAAATATTTATCCCTCGATCAACATCACAAACACAGATTATCTGGTCCTCATCAAATTATTATGTTATGACCGAGATGGAAGAGTGCATCATCATCCCAGTCCCAATACTCCATGGATCACAACATAAAGCAAAAATACTTTTCCCAGTTATCAAAACTATCAATTAAATGTCTTATCTAATGTGATGATCTATGAGATGGGTTTCTTAAAAATGCAATTATTTCTTTCTTATCAAAACAAAGCTTATTGAATGAATGTTCAATATGAAGGTGATTTTGTCACTAGACTATTAATCAAGAAACTCAGCTAAGGCTCTGAGGACTCAGATTTGAATCCCACCAAGGCAGATATTGGAGTTTGATTGGAGTTTGAATTTAATATGGAAAACTCTGGAATTAAGAATTCCATTGCCAATTGTTGGAAAACTCATCTGGTTCACAAATGTCCTTCAGGGAAGGAAATCTGCCATCCTCACCTGGTCTGGCCGACATATGACTCCAGACTCACAGCCATATGGTTGACTCACCTGCCCTCTGAAGTTGCCTAGCAAGCTACTCAGTTACAAATTCTCATCAAAGAAATGAAACTGAATGTACTGCCAGGCATCAACATAGACATCAGAAAAGACAAGAGCAGAAACAGCCCCATCAGTCCTATAAAGCCCTCCTTACCAATGTCTGGGTTTTCATGTCAAAGTTGGGAGTGGGGTCTCACAATCAACTCAAGCAACAAACTTACATAATCATACTTATGGAATCATACCTTACCGACAACATTCTAGATACTACCAAGACCATCTCCAGATGTGTCTCATCCCACGACAAACCAAGCAGAGATGCTGGTACAGTCATATATGGTCAGGTTGGAGTTACCCTGGAGTCCTCAACATTGACTATGGACCCCATGAAGTCTCATGACTTCTGCTGATTACCACAAACCATCATCACTCAGCTGATGAGTCAGTACTCCTCCATGTTAAACAGCACTTGGAGGAATCACTGAGAGTGGCAAGGGCACAGAATGTACTCGTGGGGGAAGATTTCAATGTCCAAGAGTAATTCAGCAGCAGCACTACTGATCGAGCTGTTTGGGTCGTAAAGAACAAAGCTGCTCAACTGGGTCTCCAGTAGGTGGTGAGGGAATCAACTAGAGGGAAAAACATACTTGACCTCATCCTCACCAATCTGCCACTGCAGATGCATCTAACCATGACAGTATCAGTAAAAGTGACCACTGCAATGTTCTTGTGGATTTGAAGTCCCATATTGAGATTGAGAATATCTTCCATCATGTTGTGTGACACCATCATCATGCAAAGTGGGACAGATTTTGAACAGATCTAGCAACTCAAGGCTGCGTATGCATGAGGGACTGTGGGCCATCAACAGCAGCAAAATTGTACTCTAGCACAATCTGCAACCTTTTGGCCCAGTATACCACCCACCTGACTATGACCATCAAGCCAGAGGATCAACCACAGATTAATAGAGAGTGTAAGGAGGCATGCCATGAACAGCACCAAGCATACTTGAAAATGAGCTGTCAATCTGTGGAGCTACCAAATAGGACCACTTGCATACCAAACAGCATAAGCAGCAAATGAGAGACAGAGCTAAGTGATTTCACAACCATATTAGATCAGATCTAAGCTCTGCAGTCCTGCCACATCTAGTTATGAACAGTGGAGGACAATTGAACTTCTTGCTGGAGGAGGAGGCTCCACATATTGACGATCATGAAAGACAGAAGAACCCAACACTTCAGTGTTAAAGATAAGGGTGAAGTATTCACACCAATCTTCAGCCAGGCATGCCAAGTGCATGATCCATCTCAGCCTCCTTCAATGGTCCCCAGCATCACAGTCTTCAGCCATTTTAATCCACTCCACGTGATACTGAGAAATGAGTGGAGACACTGAACAGTGCAAAGGGCTATGGCTGTACAAAGGCTGTTTTGTTTTGCTGTTCTTAGCCAACTTCTCTCGAATTGAGGTAAAAAAAAAATTATGCATGTCTATTATTGCTCAGAGAAAGCCCCCACAGTGATATACAGCAAAACACACAGTTATCACTCGAAATGCAGTTTTTAGAAAACCTCGTTTAAAGAGGTTCCAACATCCACAATGACTATTCCGTAATCCCTTTTTCAGAAACCACTCTCAGTATTTTTACAAAGCTTGAAACAAATCTCTTTTTCCACAATCCTTCAAAAATTAACTCCTCCAAGCAAAAAGAAATATCAAGCATCTTTGCAACAATTGCTTGTGCAAGTATGCTGCGTATTTCAATAATTATAACATACTTTTGGTGGTTGTGAAATACTTTTCACCCTGGACTTGTGTAAACCCAGCCTGAGATACAGACCTGAGGGCCAAATCATTCTGACTGATATCACCATACGCAATGTTACAGCAATAGTTGACTCTGGCAAGCAAGCAATCAGTGATCTTAATTGTGCATCTATGTAGAGCCAATCAGGAGTTCCTGAAGATGTGTCTATTGAATGGTAAAAGCATAGTCACCAGATCTAGGAGGGAACATGTATTTTTCTAAGTAAGTGCACATGTCCAAAGCCATCTATAGCAAAGACAGAGACCATTTTTTTCATCAAGTCTACTCTGGTTCTTCATAGAGCAACCCAGTTCATTCAATGCCCCATCCTATCCCCATACTCCTGCAAATTTACTTCCTTCAAATGCACATCCAATTTCCTTTTGAAATTATTGATTGTTTCCATATTCACTAACCTCCCCAAATGAATTCCAGGTCATTAGCATTCAGGACATAATGAGGTCTTCCTCACATTTCCCCAGATCTCTACCCAAGACCTTTAATCTGTGTTCCATCATCCTTGTATTATCAACCATTGAGAACAGTTTTTCCTTGTTTAACTTATCTAAACCTAATCTGCCACTATTACATCTATCTTCAGTCTCCTCTATTCCGAGGAGAACAACTACAACTTTTGTAACTTAACTATGTAACTATTATCATTCAGTCCTGGAACCATTTTGTTAAGTCTGTACCTCTCTAAGATTCTCATAACCTTTTTAAAATATGGTAACCAGAACAGAATGCAATGCCCTAAGTATGGTCTAACCAGGGTTTTAATAAGATTTAGCCTAACCTCCCTGGGTTTGCACTCAATCCTTCTATTTATGAAGCTCATGTTTTACTAACAATTGTCTCAATATGTCCTACAACTTTCAAAGGTAAATGTACCTGTTCCTGTATCTGTACCATCCCCAACCCCAATCCCATCGCCATCGCCATTCCCATCTTCACCTGCCACTTGGTCCTTGTATCTATGCACACTCTTCAAAAATGTGTCATTACTTCTAACTTGCTTCTCCATATGTCTACTGCTAAAATGTATCATCTCACACTTCTCTGGAATAAATTTCACCTGTCTAATGTATACTACTGTGGTAATCTGTTTGTCGTTCTGCTGCAGTTGAATAATATAAGCCTCACAGTTGTTCACTCCTGTGAGTTTAAATTCCATATGGTATTGCATATTCCAAATTCTACATTTTTTTGAGCAGGGACCTAACATTGACTGTTCTGAAATCTCACTGTCTAACATGATGCAATCTGAAAAACAACCATTTCATATGAATCACTGTTTTCTGTCCTTGAGCCAACTTTTTTTATCCAAGTTGACACTGATCCTGCAATTCCCAGATTCCCAATTTTGTGAACCCAATTCCCAATTTAATGTGATACTTTAGCAAACACTTTATCAAAATTCATACAGACAACACATATTTCGTTCCTTAAGCAACCTTCTCTGTTACTTCATCAAAAAAATTCAATTAGATTAATCAAGCATGACCTGCCTTTACCAATTTTGTGCTGGCTCTCCTTAATTAAATCAAAGCTCTCTAAGTGCCTATTGACTTTTTTCCATGATTCTTGCTTCCTAAAACTGACTCACTTCTGATGTTAAACTGAGTGGTTTGTAGTTATTAGGAACGTCCTTCAACTCTTTTTTGAATAAAGACGTCACATTTTCCACTTTTCAATCCTCTGGCACCTCCTCAGAATCTAGGGAAGATCGGAAGATTATGCAAAGCCATTCCCTTATTTCCAATCCCATTTTCTTTGCAGTCTGGGATGTAGTTTATTCATTCTCAGAGTAGCCAGCTATTCCAGTAACTGCAGTTTGTACCCCATCCATTACCTCTACCATCTCCATCTTTACCAATACTTTGTCACATTCCTTTTACTTAGTAAGCACTCAGCAAAGTATTCATTGGAGACTTGCCCTATTCCTAAAGCAAATCTGGCATTTTTGTTCATATGAAGTCCTACCCCAGCTCTTCCTTTCCATTCACTGCTTATATGCAAATAGTTAAAAATCACACAACACCAGGTAATAGTCCAACAGGTTTATTTGGAAGTACTTACTCGTACTTCCAAATAAGCCTGTTGGATGGTAACCTGGTGTTGTGTGATTTTTTAACTTTGTCCACCCCAGTCCAACACTGGCACCTCCACATGATATATGCAAACAAACTTTTGGGTTCCTTTCTTTGATGACTGCCACTCTACTTAATCTCGTTGCCAGTTTTATTTTCCTCTCTATTTCCCTTTCTACCCTGACATTCATTCAGTATTCGCCTGACTTGTATTATGCGCTTCTTTTGTTATTTCACCACTATCCCTGTCATCAACAAATGAGCTTTGATTTTGGTTCCCCTACCTTTTGTGCTTGTTGGAATCTACCTAATGCTTCGCCTCCTTATTAGATTAGATTACTTACAGTGTGGAAACAGGCCCTCCAGCCCAACAAGTCCACACCAACCCACCGAAGAGCAACCCACCCAGACCCATTCCCCTACATTTACCCCTTCACCTAGCACTATGGGCAATTTAGCATGGCCAATTCAGCTAACTTGCACATTTTTGGATTGCGGGAGGAAACCGGAGCACCCGGAGGAAACCCCCACAGACACGGGGAGAATGTGCAAACTCCACACAGTCAGTCGCCTGAGGCAGGAATTGAACCCGGGTCTCTGGCACTGTGAGGCAACAGTGCTAACCACTGTGCCACCGTGCTGCACATTTTCCCTGTAGTATTTGGTTCTATTTTACCTTAACTAGTTCTCTTCTTATTCCTTTGAAATTAGTTGTCTTCTAATTTAAACATTCTATTTTAGATTATCGCTTGAGTGCCTATATTACTCAGCTTGACATTATGACATGATAACACTTACTCATGTGTTCCTGCCCTGATGTTTGTTCTAGTTGGTCTCAATACCCAGTACTAGATCCAGCAATGACTCATTTTTGATTGGACTGAAAACATCGTCCTTATGGAAGTTCTCCTGATTGCATTTCATAAACGTCTCCCACGACCAATCCTCTCCTAATGTAATCATAGAGTCATAGAGTCATGGAGATGTACAGCACGGAAACAGATCTTTCGGTCTATGCCGACCAGCTATCCCAACTCAATCTAGTTCAACCTGCTAGCACCCAGCCCATATCCCTCCAAACCCATCTAGATGCCTTTTAAATGTTGCAATTGTACCAGCCTCCACCACTTCCTCTGGCAGCTCATTCCATACACATACCACGCTCTGCGTGAAAACATTGTCCCTTAGGTCTCTTTTAAATCTGATTGTTTATAATTAATTTCTCTTCCACAAAACTATGTTAGTTCTGCCTTCTGGCATTGTGATCTCCTAAGTTATAACTCCCTCAATTATGGATTCTAACACATGCACCATGTTAGGATAATTGGTCGAGAGATTCCTGCTTTCTGCCTCCCTCCTTTCTTAAGTGATGCTGTTATGCTTCCTGTTTCACAATCCACTAGAATGCATCAGCTATCTGAGCTGTCCATCTTAAAACACCCCGGTTACAGAAAATCCAGTCCAGGCGTAACGTTCCACACAAATAAGTTGTATTCCTTACGAACACCACTGGAACACCAATTCAACATCATCAAACCATAAATTCACACCACTCACAACCATCCAATAGTAGCCATGGAGATGCAAAAACCTCCTGCAGAGAACTTGATTTTCTGCAATGCTTTATATTTCAAAATCATAATGGGCCTTAACTCTTTTCTTTTGACATTAAAAGCTCATATCACTATGAATCTTATCTTCTCAAATCTTTTGGTTTTCACAAGAGCTGCTGTCATAGTTTCTATTTCATACTTCATTGCTGGGCATATTGAAATTTATATTGAAGTCCAGCTCTGAAGAACAGTCATACTAGGCCCCCAAAACATTGACTCTGTTTCTCTCTCCACAGATGCTGACAGACCTGCTGAGTTTCTCCAGTATTCACTGTGTTTATTGAATATTGAAATTCATTTCAGCTGCTTAGGTCTCTTTCCCCACCAACCCTAAACCTATGCCCTCTAGTTCTGGACTCCTCCACCCCAGGGAAAAAACTTTGTCTATTTATCCTATCCATGCCCCTCATAACTTTGTAAACCTCTATATGGTCATCCCTCAGCCTCTGATGCTCCAGCCTATTCAGCCTCTCCCTATAGCTCAAATCCTCCAACCCTGGCAATATCCTTGTAAATCTTTTCTGGACCCTTTCAACTTTCAAAACATCCTTCCAATAGGAAGGAGACCAGAATTGCACGCAATATTACAAAAGTGGCCTAACCAATGTCCTGTACAGCCACAACATGAATCCTGTACTCAATACTCTGACCAATAAAAGAAAACAGACCAAACACCTTCTTCGCTCTCCTATCTAACTGCGACTCTACTTTCAAGAAACTATGAACCTGCACTCCAAGGTCTCTTTGTTCAGCAACACTCCCTAAGACTTTACCGTTAAGTCCTGCTAAGATTTGCTTTCCCAAAATGCAGCACCTTGCATTTATCTAAATTAAACTCCATCTGCCACTTTTCAGCCCATTGGCCCATTTGATCAAGATCCCGTTGTAATCTGAGGTAACCTTCTTCAGTGTCCACTACACATTCAATTTTGTTGTCATCTTCAAACTTACTAACTATACCTCTTATGCTCACACCCAAATCATTTATATAAATGATGAAAAGTAGAGGACCCAGCACCGATCCTTGTGGCACTCCCCTGGCCTCCAGTCAATAAAAATCTGGGATTAAGAGTCTAATGATGACCAGGAAATTGTTGCCAATTATGAGGGGAAAACCCATAAAGTTTACTAATGTCCTCAAAGGAAGGAAATCTGCCATTCTTACCCAGTCTAGCCTACATGTGACTTCAGACCCAATGCAATGTGGTTGACTCTCAACTGCCCTTTGGGCAATTAGGGATGGGCAATAAATAATGGCCTGGCCAGTGACATCCATGTCCCATGAATGAATTTAACTTAACACTATCCCAATTTTTATTTACGCAATTATCACTCTTTTTCATAGAGTCATCTTTATGTAATTATCTCCCCAATTTTCCTTTTTAACCTTTCTTTCCTGAATACTTTAGATTCTTGAATATTGTGTCCAGCCATCGTCATATTTAGTATCTACCTTCACTGGACATGACCGTCTCAGTTTCTGGAAGCCCATCTCTTCAAAAGGTCAAGGATCCTGAGACTCTGCCTGTACATCCTGGGTCATACCTCCTTCTATCTCCTTTCTTCTGCTGTCCCCTCTCTGTTGACCACTCCAGGTTTCTACACCATAGGCTTTTGTTGTTATGATGACCAAAAGACCATAACATTGAGGAACATTTGGTTCATCTGCTCTGCCACAAAATGAATAATCTGATAATCTTTAATTCCATTTATCCCCGTAACCTTTGAACCCTTTCCCGAGTAAAGATCTATCTCAGCTTTGAATATGCTTAATGACACAGTCTGTGCAATTGAATAAAGAATTCCACACATTCATTACCCTCTGAGAGAAGAATTTACTCCTTATCTCTGTTTTAACTGGGTGACCCCTTACGCTGAGATTATGCCCTCTGGTTCTAGACTTTCCCACAAAGGTAGAAAAAACTCTCAGTGTCTACCCTCTCAAGATCCCTAAGAATCCGAAATGTTTCAATAAAGTTGTCTCTCATTCTTCTAAACTCCATTGAGTTCAGCCCCACCTACTGAACTTCTCCTCAGCATACATAAAAATCAACCTAGTGTACTGTCTCTGGGCTGCCTTAATGCCAAAAGAGAAAATGCTGGAAAATCTCAGCAGGTCTGGCAGCATCTGTAAGGAGAGAAAAGAGCTGATGTTTCAAGTCTAACTGACCCTTTGTCAAAGCTTAAAAAAAGGAGAAATAGGGAGGTATTTATACTAGGCTGAGAGAAGGTGAGTCGTGGCTCCAGAAGCAAAGGTGAAGTCATTCACAGCTCCTAATCTCCCTACCTCCCTATACACTGTCATTATCACCTCTTTTTTGCTCCCTTTGCTTCTGGAGCCACAACTCACCTTCTCTCAGTCTAGTATAAATACCTCCCTATTTCTCCCTTTTTTTAGCTTTGACAAAGGGTCAGTTAGACTCAAAACATGTCAGCTCTTTTCTCTCCTCACAGATGCTGTCAGACCTGCTGAGATTTTCCAGCATTTTCTCTTTTGGTTTCAGATTCCAGCATCCGCAGTAATTTGCTTTTATGCCTTTAATGCCAATGTACTTTTCCTTTGACTAAGGAGCAAAACTGTTCACTATACATCAAGTGTGGTCTAAACTGTACCCTGTATAGTTTTAACAAGGTTTCCCCATTTTTCAATGATATTCCCTTTGACAATAGACAATAGACAATAGGTGCAGGAGTAGGCCATTCTGCCCTTTGAGCCAGCACCACCGTTCATTATGTTCATGGCTGATCATCCTCAGTCAGTATCCTGTTCCTGCCTTATCCCCATAACCATTGATTCCACTATCCTTAAGAGCTCTATCCAACTCTTTCTTGAAAGTATCCAGAGACTTGGCCTCCACAGCCTTCTGGGGCAGAGCATTCTATACACCCACCACTCTCTGGGTGAAGAAGTTTCTCCTCAATTCTGTTCTAAGTGGCCTACCCCTTATTTGAGATAAAGGCTAGCATACCATTTGCCTTCCCTATTCCTTGCTAAAATTATCTGTGAGCCTTTTTTAATTTGTGCACAAGGATCCCCAAATCCCTCCAAGTTGCAGTTTTCTAGAGTCTTTCTCCATTGAAATAAAATTCAGTTGCTCTATTCTTCTTGCCAAAGTGCATCAATTCACATTTTCACTCATGCAATATTTTCCATCTGCCAGGTTTTTTTGCTCACTCACTTAACCTGCCCTTATGCCTCTATAGATGCTTCGTGGCATCCTTGCCATTTGCTTTCCCATCTATTTTTGTGTCACATTGTACATTCACTTCCTACATCCAATTCATTTGTATATATTGTAAATTATTGTGCACAAAACCCTTTGGCATTCCCCTAGTTACAGATTGCCACCCTAAAAATGCTCCCGTTATCCCAATTCCCTATCTTCTATTAGTTTAGTCAATCTGCTGTCCATGCTGATATATCACCATCAACACCATGGACTCTCATCAAGTAACCCTCTGTGTGATACCGTATCAAATGCCTTGGGAAATTCAAAAATATTACATCTAATGCAGAAGGCCTTGGACAGACTAGCAGGGCGAGTAAACAAGTGGCGATGGGATGCAATGTGGGAGTGTATGAGATTATACATTTTGGTCAGAAGATTTAAAGTATGCACCATTTTCTAAAAGGAGAAAAGCTTCAGAAATCAGAAGCACAAAGAGACTTGGGAGTCCTATTTCAGGATTCTCTTAAAATTAATGCAGGTTCAGTTGGCAGTTAGGAAGGCAAACGTAATGCTAGCATTCATTTTGAGAGGGCTGGAATATAGGATCAGAGATAAACTACTGAAGCTATGTGAAGCTCTGGTCAGACTGCATGTGAAATATTGTGAGCAGTTTTGGACCCCATATCTAAGGAAAGATGCAGATGGCATGGTGGCTCAATGGTTAGCACTGCTGCATCACAGTGCCAAGGACCCAGCCTCGGGCGACTATCTGTATAGAGTTTGCATATTCTCCTTGTTTCTGCGTGGGCCCCCTCTGGGTGCTCTGGTTTCCTCCCAAAATCCAAAGATGTGCAGGTTAGGTGATTTGGCCATGCTAAATTGCCCATAGTGTCAGGGATATGTAGGTTAGGTGCATTAGTTAGGGGTAGATGTAGAGAAATAGGGTAATGGGTCTGGGTGGGATACTCTTTGGAGGGTCAGTGTGGACTTGCTGAACTGAAGGGCCTGTTTCCATGCTGTGGGGATTCTATGATGATACGCTAGCATTGGAAGGGTTCCAGAGGAAGTTTACAAGAATGATCCTGGGAATAAAGGGCTTGTCATTTGACATTCAGTTGAGGACTCTACTCAACTGAGTTTAGGAGGATAAAGGGAAAATTCTTGAAATTTACAGAATACTGAGAGGCCTGCATAGAGTGGAAATGAAGAAGATATTTCCACTAGTTGGAGGGACCAGGACCTGAAGGCACTGCCGCATTATAAAAAGATAACCCTTTAGAACTGAGATGAGAAGGAATTTCTTCAGCCAGAGGGTGGTAAATCTGTAGGACTCATTGCCACAGTGGACTGTGGAGGCCAAGTCATTTTGTAGATTTAAGAGAGAGATAAATAGGTTCTTGATTATTAAGGTGATCAAGAGTTATGGGAAGAAGTCAGCAGAATGAGGTTAAGAAACATATCAGCTATGATCAAATAGTGGAGTAGACTCAGTGGACAAAATGGCCTAATTCTTCTCCTATATCTTATAGTCTTATGGTCTTATTTGTCAGGCGTGATTTCCCCTTCTTGAAGCCATACTGACTCTTTTTATTTCTATTTTGTATTTCTAAATGTTCTGCTTGTAACGAAGTTTAATGTTTTCCCAATGACAGATGTTACACTAACCAACCTATAGTAATTAAATTTTGTTTCCTTCGCTTCTTGAATAAAGGTATTATATGAATAATTTTCAATAGTTTGGGATTTTTCCAGAATCTAAGCATTATTGGAAGTTTATTTCCTTTAATATCTGAGGATGCATCCCAGGTTTAGGACACTTATTGCTTTTTAGCCCCATTAGTTTCCGACACAATTTTTCTCTCATGACAGTTATTGCATGTATTTCCTCTCCTGATTTTATCTCTTAATTATTTGATATTTTTGGAATGTTATTACAGTCCCCTACTATGATGACTGATATATTTATTCAATTCCTCTATCATTTCCTCATTCCTCATTCTTACTTATACAGCCTCATTCTCTAAGGGATCAATATTCATCTTCATAGAGTCAGAATCATACACCACGGAAGAGGCCTTTCAAAAAATGAATCACTTCATACTTTTCCAGGTTGAACTCCATCTGCCACTTATCAGCCCAGTCCTGCATCCTGTCAATGTCCCATTGCAACCTACAACAGCCCTCCACACTATCCACCACTCCACCAACCATGGTGTCCTCGGCAAACTTACTTCACCCACCCTTCTACTTCCTCATCCAAGTCATTTATAAAAATCACAAAGAGCAGAGATCCCTGAACAGATCCCTGCAGAACACCACTATCATCGAGCTCCAGGCTGAACAGTTTCCATCTACTACCACTCTATGCCTTCTATGGGTCAGCTTATTCTGTATCCAGACAACCAAGTTTCCCTGTCTCCCATGCCTCCTTACTTTCTGAATGACCGTACCAAGGGGAACTTGAAAACAGATGTTGAATTTGAATGAAGATCAAAGGGTTAAAGGCAGGATTCTTGGTAGTGTAGAGGAACAGAGGGACCTTGTGGTCTACATCCATAGATCCTACAAATTTGCCACCCAAGTTGATAGGGTTGTTAGCAAGGCATACGGTATGTTGGCTTTCATTAGCAGGGGGATTGAGTTTAATAGCCATGAGGTTATTATGCATTATAGAATCCTGGTTAGACCACACTTGGATAATGTGTTCAGTTCTGGTTGCCTCATTATAGGAAGGATGTGGAAGTTTTAGAGAAGGTGCAGAGGAGATTTACCAGGATGCTGCATGGACTGGAGGGGCATGTCTTATGAAGAAAGGTTAAGGGAGCTAGGGCTTTTCTCATTGCAGCAAAGAAGGATGAGAGGTGACGTGATAGAGATGTACAAAATGATAAGGGGCATAGATAGAGTGGATAGTCAGACACTTTTCCCCAGGGTAGAAGTGGCTATCAGAAGGGGGCATAATTTTAAGGTGATTGGAGGAAGGTTTAGGGGAGATGTCTAAGGCCGGTTCTTTACAGATGGGTGCGTGGATAGCACTGCCAGCAGTGGTAGTAGAATCAGATACATTAGGGACATATGAACGACTCTTGGATAGGCATCTGGATGACAGTAAAATGTAGGGTATGTAGGTTAGTTTAATCTTAAAGAAGGACAAAATGTCGGCACAACATCCAGTGCCGAAAGGTCTGTACTGTACTGTTCTATGTTTTAAGTTATAAGAGGCCCTTCAGCCCATCAAGCCTGTACCCATCTCTCTACATGAAATCCCACTTTCCCACACTTGGCCCATAGCCTTGATTGTTATATTTCAAGTGCTCATCCATATGCATTTTCATGGTTGTGAGGTTTTCTGCCTCAACTATCCTCCCAGGCAGTTTCCCATGACCCTCTGGGTAAAGTCATTTTTCCTTAAACCCTCGCTAAGCCTTCTGCACTTCATTTTAAAATCATGCCTCCTTCCTTTTCTTATATATAAAGTAGCTGTTGTGGTCCATTCAATATCAATTGCTTGTTTACTCTCAAAGTTTACTTTCTCCTTGTTTTTTTAAATTTTTTGGTCCTCTTTTACTTTTTTTTTAAACTCTCCCAGTTCTTTGATTTACTGCTAATGTTTGGCCTTGTTGCATTTGTTTCTTTCAATTCGATACTTTCCTTGGCTAACCATGGTTATTTTAACCCCTTCCTAGAATCCCTCTTCAGTACTGAGATATTTCTTTGCTGCAAGTCATGAACTATTTTCTTAAATATCTGTCATTATTCCACAGCTGCCTTTTCTAGTTAACTCCTCTTCCAGTCCATTTCAGCCAGCTTTGCCCTCATTCCTTTGCAATTACCATTATTTCAGTTTAGCTCAGTAGGTTTTGACCCAAGTTTTTTACTCTCAAACTGAATACTAAATTCTACCATGTTCCAGTCACTGTTTCCTCACGGATTATTTGCTCTGAGATAGTTTATGAAATCTGTCTCATTACATGTTACCAGATCCAAAATATCCAAAATCGCTGGGCGGAATTTGGCGTCATGGTGGCTCAGTGGTTAGCACTAGCGCCTCATAGTCCCAGGGTCCCAGGTTCCATTACAGCCTCGGGTAACTGTCTGTGTGGAGTTTTGCACATTCTCCCCATGTCTGTGCAGGTTTCCTCTCACAGTCCATAGATATGCAGGTCAGGTAAATTAGCCATGTAAAATTACTCATAGTGTTAGGTGCATTAGTCAGAGGGGGGTGGGCTGCTTTTCGGAGGGTTGGTGTGGACTTGTTGGGCCAAAGGACTTGTTTCCACACTTTAAGGAATCTAATCAAATCTAATATTGTTCTAGGAAATGTCCTAAATGCACTTTATGACTCTTTTTTACTTGTGGTTACCTCTGCCAGTTTGTTTTTCACAAATCACATGAAGATTAAAGTCAACCTTTGATCAATGTACATACCCACATTATCTCCTGACTTATTCTCTGTCCTACAGTATAACTACCCTTAAGAGGCCTATGGACTATTCACACCAGAGCCTTCTTCCTCGTGTTAATTCTTACTTCCACCCATATGGATCCTACATCACACAATCCAAGATTATTTCTTGCTGTCATACTTCTGCCATCTTGTATTAACAAACTACACCACCATCTTGCTCTCATCCTTCTTGATGTTTTGTAAAAAAAATACCTCTGAATATGTGGTTACCACATCTAATTTGCTTACAACTATGTAATGGCTCTAAGATCATAGGCATTGACCTTTGTTTGAGACAAAAATTGATTTATTTTCTTCTGAATACTTTGTGCATGTAAGTAAGGAATAATTTAGTTTGCCTTTGTACCATTTTCCCTCTTTAATTGTATTTGTTTCTGATTCTCCATGTTGTTCACTCTGTCCCTTCTTGTCTCACTCTGGTTATTGTTATCCAAATAGCTGCCCGGCATTGCTGCCTAATCATTTTACTTTGAAATTCCACATTTCCCCTGTCCCAAATCCACCCTCTCATTTAGTTTAAAGTCCACGCTAGTTTTATTTATTTGGTTCAGCAGGACACTGGTCCTTGGATGGTGCACACGAAGCCCATCCCACTGAAATATCTCCATACTACTACATTCTTAGGGGAACAGAGTGGGGATGGAATCACAGGCCGGTCAATGGGAACAGAGTGGGGATGGATTCACAGGCCGGTCAATGGGGACAGAATGGGGACAGAGTGGGGATGGGTTCACAGGCTGGTCAATGGGAACAGAGTGGGGATGGATTCACAGGCCGGTCAATGGGGACAGAATGGGGACAGAGTGGGGATGGGTTCACACGCCGGTCAAGGAGGACAGAGTGGGGATGGGTTCACACGCCGGTCAAGGAGGACAGAGTGGGGATGGGTTCTCAGGCCGGTCAATGGGAACAGAGTGGGGATGGGTTCACAGGCCGGTCAATGGGGACAGAGTGGGGATGGGTTCACAGGCCAGTCAATGGGAACAGAGTGGGGATGAGTTCACAGGCCGGTCAAGGAGGACAGAGTGGGGATGGGTTCACAGGCCAGTCAAGGAGGACAGAGTGGGGATGAGTTCTCAGGCCGGTCAAGGAGGACAGAGTGGGGATGGATTCACAGGCCAGTCAAGGGGGAGAGGGTGGGGATGGGTCCACAGGCCGGTCAAGGAGGACAGAGTGGGGATGGGTTCACAGGCCGGTCAAGGTGGACAGAGTGGGGATGGGTTCACAGGCCAGTCAAGGGGAACAGAGTGGGGATGGGTTCTCAGGCCGGTCAAGGGGGACAGAGTGGGGATGGGTTCACAGGCCAGTCAATGGGAACAGAGTGGGGATGGGTTCTCAGGCCGGTCAAAGGGAACAGAGCGGGGATGGGTTCACAGGCCAGTCAATGGGAACAGAGTGGGGATGGATTCTCAGGTCGGTCAAGGGGGACAGAGTGGGGATGGATTCACAGGTCAGTCAAGGGGGACAGAGTGGGGATGGATTCACAGGTCGGTCAATGGGAACAGAGTGGGGATGGGTTCACAGGCCAGTCAATGGGAACAGAGTGGGGATGGGTTCACAGGCTGGTCAATGGGAACAGAGTGGGGATGGATTCATAGGCCAATCAAAGGGAACAGAGTGGGGATGGGTTCACAGGCCGGTCAAGGAGGACAGAGTGGGGATGGATTCACAGGTCGGTCAAGGGGAACAGAGTGGGGATGGGTTCACAGGCCGGTCAATGGGGACAGAGTGGGGATGAGTTCACAGGCCGGTCAATGGGGACAGAGCAGGGATGGGTTCACAGGCCAGTCAATGGGAACAGAGTGAGGATGGACTCACAGGCCATAGGAAGGAGAAAAAAATTGGGGATGTGTTGACAGTATGTTGTTATTCTGGTGCTCTGGTTCCAACAAATTATCACCTTTCCCTTCTTCTGTATTCCATTCTTAAGTAGCCAAGTTGCCACCATCCTGATCTGAGTCACAAAGTGTATGAATGACCCTATTCATATGTCCTTTCTGAATAAAAGACAAGGTAGCAGACATGAGCACTGAGTATTATTGATGTCTGTAAGACTGACTCTTAATTGGAACCCTGGGAAACCTGCATGTGTTAGATTAAATTTAAATCTCAGTGGACACCTCATTTAAATTGCCTCAAATAGCCCACATTGAATGCATTGCAGCCACCTTCCACACTTAACAAAATTTTGTCAATGATAACAACTTTCCACCCAAACCCACACAGTCTTTATTATTTAACTACCCATTCACGCACAAGCTGCAACATATTTTCGAGCAACAAGACTTGCTGGTTAGAAAGATTCTGAAACATTAATCGTCAATTTTGATTTAATAGTCAAAATAGTCAATACGACTACTTAGTCTTCTACGCTCAGCAAGAATCACATTCTCAAGTAAACCTCCACTGATGAGGTGAAGGACCATTCACAGGTACAAAGAAGCAAAAGGGAAAGTAAAATCAATTGACCTGCTGCAGGGAGAAACCAGTTTCCATAACAGCCTGCAAGTTGATGCGGGGTCATTTTGAGGTGTAACCATCATTCAGGGGAAGTAATTCACCACTGTTTGTCCAGCTATCAGCAACATCTTAGCATCGGATGGAGCAATAAATCAAAATTATGGGAATAGTTATTCCCCGGGCTTTCAAAACAGCTGCAGGAAAAACATAGACCTTTGTAAGCACCAGTGTTATAGCATTTCCGCCAGATTAGAGACGAAGTTACAAAACCATTTCCTGTGTACAGCAATTGGGAACAAAGTACTTCCGTTCATTATGTACCGTACAAGCACTGAGAAGGAACACTTCAATTATTTTACAAAACTACACCCAAACATAAAAAAAAATCACGAACAGCTTTATTCACTCAAAAGATTCTTCATTAAAATAATGAATGGCTGGCAAGACAGGAACAATTGCCAAAACACACATTTTTGTAATCAATTTTGCACTCTATTTAAATCCTTCAAACGACAGATGGAGTTACACTGCAAACAACCTTTTTTTCCAAATCAAAAACAATTGTTGTTTCTTTTTTAATTTGAATGTTAGTAAATTTTTTTTACTGTGATACTCCTTGCATTGTGCACACAGAAGCTGATTTCCATTCCACATATTTACAGTTATCCATACTCAGATCATCCAGCAGAAAGATTGTTATTACTATAGCAGCAGAACAAACTAGAGTTTGCATCCTGGGACCATGTGGAATTTATAATGCAGCTGACTTGTGGGAATCACTGTCCCTTATGTTGCCAACTAAATCACTCTACTGAGCCTCCCCACATCTCCTTCCTCCACCAAAGCCCTGGTTCCTCACAGAGCTGACATCTCTTTGCAAATCCAGCACTACCCTGGCTACCACCCCACCAACTCCAACCCCCAACAGTCTCTCCCAACTTGAGGCAACTGAATTCACTACCTCACGACGCCTTCCCATCAAGACCTGACCCATCAGCAGTCTCTCCCCCCAAAATAATCCTAAGACCTCACCAGTGAACTGTCACCTAAGCCCCAACCAACGTTACCCTACCCACCCCCAATAGCCACTTGTAACCTTCCACTTCCGTGGGTTCCTACTGCCCACATCTATTTGGCACTCTACTGAGCCACCCCACACTTGACCACCTGCCACCCTTTTGCTCACCCAGATAGAACCCTAACCCCCACAACAGCCACTTGTCAGCCTAACCCTCCATGTTGATGACACATTTACCTTCACACGGATGTTGGAGGCTTTGAACCTTTAAACATGAAATACAGCAGTTACCACTTCAGAAAGAGGGTGTGTTCTCAGCACTGATTCACTTCCCTGTTGCCTGTATTGATTCATGGACTTGTCTCGGCTGCTTCAACTGGGAATGCTCCAAGTACAAAGGTTTGCCTGGAAAATGCCTCAAAACTAAGGTGCACAACCTTTTGGCTTGACTGGGTCGTCAGAAAAAGAGATCCCAACCCAAATCGGATGATTTGAGCCATGACTAAAATTTTCTTTGCTTGATCACTAATAACTAGGTTTGATGCATACTGGCACCAGCTGGGTATTCTCATTGCCATCTCTCCTCCCCAAAGAAAGCCATTATTATGGTAATTATATGGCAGGCATGATGGAACTCAACAATTTCAATTCAGCTGATCCTTAACATTATGACTTGCTGATCAAAAGAACAATAGAACAAAGAAATGCCACCCAATAGACTAAAACAACCTTTTCCAACATCTTCGGAAAATACATACCTACAAGTAAAACATCAAGGAAGGGAAAACTTTGATACGTCACGCTCACATCTGAACTAAAAAGCAAAATATCATTTTAAAACGGTTATCACTTCTCAAAGTCATGTTTGCTTAAATTTTACAGTCTAATTTTAGCCAATGGTACCAAGTGGAATTGAGCTGGATCAGGTTTAAATCTGTAATTGTAGAGCCCACTGCAAATTAATGCCAAATGTCTGTGGAGTTTCCAATCTGTTGGCAAAACCAAGCTGGTCTGAGTGCTCCTTGTATTGTCAACTTTCTGAATCATAAGGCAATGATTTGCATTGGGTTGGGGGTGGGGGTTATCTCTGTGTTAAACATTAGGTTGTAAGTTTGCTCGCTGAGCTGGAAGCTTTGTTTTCAGATGTTTTGTCACCATGCTTGGTAACACCATCAGTGAGCCTCTGGTGAAGCGCTGGTGTTATGTCCCACTTTCTATTTATGTGTCTTGGTTTCTCAGGGTGGTTGATATCATTTCCAGTTCTTTTTCTCAAACGTTGGTAATAGGGTCCAAATCGATGTGTTTATTGATAGAGTTCCAGTTTGAATGCCAGGCCTCTAGGAATTCCCATGCGTGTCTCTATTTAGTCTGTCCGAGGATGGATGTATTGTCCCTGTTGAACTGGTATCCTTCTTCATCTATATGTAAGGGTACAAGTGGGAGTAGGTCATGTCTTTTGGTGGCTAGTTGGTGTTTGTGTATCCTGGTGGCTAGTTTTCTGCCTGTCTGCCCAATGTAGTGTTTGTTACAGTCCTTGCAGGGTTAAACATCATCTAGTTTGCAGGAGCCCCACTCTGACATGGTAGTCTCTGCCTCAGTTACTGCAAAGGAAGACCGTGAGCTGAGAGGTTGCAAGATCCATTAGTGTCTTCACTGTGTCCTTTTCTTGGCGATCTGAGCTTTTCACTTCATCTCATCTTTTCCAATACTCTTCCAAACAATCAGTATCTCGAGTCCATCACCATCAGCAACTGCCTCCCATCTGTCAATGTCAAAGTCTACTGTCTTCAAATCTCGCTTGATGTTGCCTTTTAGAGAAGATATGGCTGTTTAAAAGGTTGTGACCCACTTTGCAATATAGAAGCTCTTTGGACGAAGCTGTCATAAAGTCATACAGCATGGAAACAGACCCTTCAGTTCAACCAGTCCACACTGACCATGTTCCCAAACTAAACTAGTCCCACCTGCCTGAGTTGGCCCCCATCCTTCCAAACCTTTCATATCCAAATGTCTTTTAAAAGTTGTAACTGTATCTGCATCCACCACTTTCTCTGGCATTATACTCCACTCATGAACCCTCTCTGTGTAAAAATGTTGCCCCTCACATCCTTTTAAAATCTTTCTCCTCTAACCTTAAACATATGCCCCTAGTTTTGAAATCCCGCACTCCAGGGAAAAGACCTTTGCCATTCACCTTATCTATGCCGCTCATGATAGTGTAAACCTCAATAAGGTCACCCCTCAACCTCCTATGCTCCAGTGAGAAAAGTCCCAGCCTTTCCAGTCTATTTTTATATCTCAAACCCTCCATTCCTGACAACAACTTGCTAAATCTTTTCTGAACTCTCTCCAGTCTGATAATACCCTTCTGATAACAGGACAACCAGAACTGCACTTACTACTCCAGAAGCGGCCTCAGCAATGCCCTGTAAAACCTCAACATGACGTCCCAACTCCTATACACAAAGGTCTGAATAATGAAGGCAAATGTGCTAAATCCTACTTCACCACCATGTCTACCTGTGATGCAAATTTCAAAGGAATATATACTTGAACCCTTCGGCCCCTCATAAGTCCTGCTGAGATTTGTTTTCCCAAAATGCAGCACCTCATATTTATCTAAATTAAACTCCATCTGCCACTCCTCAGTCCATTGGCCCATCTGATCAAGATCCCGCTGTAATACTCAAAGCTTCACTTCTCTAAAACACAGTTAGAACAACCCAAGACACTGCCATTAATAGCATAAATTCTGTCCTTGTAATACCAAAATGCAATACATCATATTTATTCAAATTAAACTCCACCTGCCAGTCCTCAGCCCATTGACCCAATTTGGTGAACATCTCTTTGTAATCTTAGATAACCTTCTTCACTGTTCAATATATCACCAATTTTGGTGTCATCTGCAAACTTAGTAACCATGCCTTCGATATTCTCATCCAACTCATTTCTATAAACAACAAAGAAAAATGGGCCCAGTACCAATCACTTAGAACACCACTGGTCACAGGCCTCCACTCTCTGAAACACATCCATTCAAATGAATGTGGTTGAGCCAAAAGAGAAATTGTTGGCTTCACAATGAGAGTAAGCTGATGGAATGAGTGTTACAGCTCCTGAAGCTATATAAAAGGCTGTCTCAGCTGCAGACTGAGTCACAGATTTTTTTTGTTTTTTCGTTTGCCAGAAGTGTTTCCAGCTTCTACTTTTGGAGGGCATTCTTACGTCTTTTTTTACAGCAAGACTTCGAAGAAAGTTAGTAAAATGCAATATCAATTTGGTAGACATACAAAATGAAGTCAATGTTTGACTTTCATTTTACTTTGAGTGACAGAGTCATAGAGAGGTACAGCTCGGAAACAGACCCTTTGGTCCAACTCGTCCATGCCGACCAGATATCCCAACCCAATCTAGTCCCACCTGCCAGCACCTGTCCATATCCCTCCAAACCCTTCCTATTCATACACCCATCCAAATGCCTTTTAGATATTACAAATGTACCGGCCTCCACCATTTCCTTTGACAGTTCATTCCATATACGCACCACCCTCTGCGTGAAAAACTTGCCCCTTAGGTCTCTTTTATATCTTTACACTCCCTCCCTAAACCTATGCCCTCTAGTTCTGGACTCCCCCACCCCAGGGAAAAGACTTTGTCTATTTATCCTATTCATGCCCCTCATGATTTTACAAACATCTATAAGGTCACCCCTCAGCCTCTGACGCTCCAAGGAAAACAACCCTAGCCTACTAAACCTCTCCCTATAGCTCAAATCCTTCAACCCTGGCAACATCCTTGTCAATCTTTTCTGAACACTTTCAAGTTTCACAACATCTTTCCAATAGGAACGAGACCAGAATTGCACACAATATTCCAAAAGTGGCCTAACCAATGTCCTGTACAGCCGCAACATGACCTCCCAACTCCTGTACTCAATACTCTGATCAATAAAAGAAAGCATACCAAATACCTTCTTCACTCTCCCCTATCTACCTGCGACTCCACTTTCAAGGAGCTATGAACCTGCACTCCAAGGTCTCTTTGTTCAGCAACACTCCCTAGGACCTTACCATCAAGTGTATAAGTCCTGTTGAGATTTGTTTTCCCAAAATGCAGCACCTCATATTTATCTGAATTAAACTCCATCTGCCACTCCTCAGTCCATTGGCCCATCTGATCAAGATCCCGTTGTAATACTCAAAGCTTCACTTCTCTAAAACACAGTTAAATGTTGATTATTTCCTGGTAAGGACAGTTAGCCTAAATGAAGAACAAAAATTAAGTCTCATGCCAGAATGTGGTTTTAACCTTGCTTAATTAAGATGCTTGCTGAAGTAAGAAAGTTAATTAATGTGTGGATAATAGATACAATTTACTTTTGTGAATCACCCGTATGGTTCAATAGTGTAATGAGGAGATGGAGCAGCCAGTCCAGGTGGCTGACTTTATGAACGGCTGTGAACATAGTCAAATAATAATAGTCATAGAATCCCTTCAGTGCAGATAGAGGCCATTCAGCCCATTGAGTCTGCACCAACCCTCTGAAGAGCATCCAACCTAATCCCTGTAACCCTGCATTTACCATAGCTAATCCACTTAGTCTATACAAGCCTCGACAATATGGGACAGTTTAACATGGTTAATCCATCAAGTCTGCACATCTTTGGACTGTGGGAGGAAACCAGAGCACCCAGAGGAAACCCACATAGACATGGAAATGTGCAAACTCTACATGGACATTTGCCTCAGGCTGGAATCAAATTCAGATCCCTGGCATTGTGTGGTGTGCCAGCATGCCAATCCGTCGGGTACTCTTGTAATGTAGGTGAGTTTAAGTTCCACCTATTCCAGAGGTCTGTTATAACATCTCTAAACAGGTTGATAAAGGAAAAAAATTGTAGACAAGATACAAGGAGTGAAGATCCTGAAAATAAGCTTAATGGCTGAGGATGGTGTTCATGAGGAACATAAAAAAAATTTGAAATCAGCACGGGATGAGATAACAGACGTAGCACAATTCATGAAGGACAGAACAGGGAGAGGCTGGGGATAATATGAGTGAGCTTTTAAAAAAAACAGTGCAAACAATACCAAAGGAAGCCATTGCAAGAGAAAATGGAAAAGGTGGGGCGTGCTGCTGGTCTTGAGAGCAAATCCATGCTGCCTGTGGGTTTAATACTTTTGGGTAGTTTGAAGACTGCAAAAAGAAATAAGGCATCCAGAAGAGAAAATAGAAGAAAAGAGCTGATTGTGCTGTTGTGACTGATCTGATCCATTACTCATGACTTGTTACATCTTGCTGTGAAACTAGTGTGTCTTATATTCCATCCTAATCTGATTGAATGAAACATAATCACCATATTGGTTGCTGTTGAAACAATTTGGGTTTAATAGTAACACATCGCCAGATTGATAATAACAACAAATATTCAACTAGAAACTCAATAGGAGCAGCAACAGCTTCAGCAACCACCAGCTGGGTGCACAGTCAGGAACTGCACCAGAAATTGTGTGGTTCATATGGACAGGCTTCTTGATTTAAGGTAATCCAATGGCCAGGCTTCAAACATTAAGACATCCTGAAATTAAACTCACTTGGACCCCAATGGAAAATACCTTGAAAGTATCACTGCATGCTTATCCTGCCGACCTTAACCATAATCCATGATATTACCACCCGAGTCCACATAGTGGCTTAAATATTTCATCATGCAATTGTGAAGAATTAACCTTTAGTCATGATGTGCCTTAAAGCCCCCAGGCCTTCCGAAGGACTTCATAACCAATTTCTGAAATTCCATCACTGCTGTTATTTAGGTAAAAAAAAAGACTTCGGGTCTGTCTGATTTACTTGCGTTGGATAAAGGAAAAATGGATAGGTCTATGTGCAGAAATGGTGACAATGGCACAAGGTTAATTGCTCTTTTGAAGAGCCAACATAAGGTGCTCTGGTTTCCTCCTAAGTCCAAAGATGTGCAGGATAGATGGATTGGCCATGGTAAATGTGAGGTTACAGGGATAGGGGAGCGATGGGTCTGCATAGAATGCCCTTCGATGGGTTGATGTGAACCCAATGGGCCAAATGCCTGCTTTCACACTGTGGGGGTTCTATGATTCTGTGCTAAATGCAATAAGCCAAATAGCCTTCTTCTGTTCTGTAATTATTCAGCAATTTTGTGTAGCACTTGCCATTTCATGTTATTGTATGCAGTGTCACGGGTATGTTAAACTGTAGAAACCTCCAAACTATGCAAAAGCACCCTTCAAAGAACAAAATCTGATTAAGATTCCAATTAAGAGCTTTTTAATGGTAAAGACTGTAGTTTTGAAGGGGACATATGGGTTTCAGAAGATGTGTGTTACAGAGCAGCTGAAATAATGCAGGTACATGGTGGGGAGCTAATGATGGCTGCTTAAGGCCAGTCTGAGATAGTAAATGGTGGAGATGAAGCCTCAGCATTTATAAAAGAGATTACTTGGGCACTACGTTAGAGGAAAACTATAGACAGAGACTGTTAGAATACACCCCATACACACGATGTACTCCACATTACACAAAGAGATCTTCCTCCTGCCCCATGTGGCCTCCATTTGACACAAGTTGGCATCAATGAAGCAACACACAGCTCTGAACCAGGCACCAGTCCTCCTGCCCTCCTAGAGCACACCACTTGCCATGATGCTGTGGACGACTCTGGCACAATAATCAGGCTTTTGTCTTTCAAACAACCTGCAACTTCATTATGGCTGCCATGGAAGTCTAAATCAGTATCCCACTTCACCTGAACCTCCCTCCTTGTTCCTGTTCTCATGGCTCTGATTAGATGAGAAACCCAGCTCTAATGGTTCATCCCAAGAGATGCCCTCCTCTGGAGGTCAGTTTCTGACCTGGGAACAAATGCAACTTCCATGACAAGAATTCAGACACCAATAATGGAACTTGCTTGCAAGTTAAATTATTTGAGTAAAATAGTAACTTGAGTGTTTTCTGACTCCCAGCCTAACTGAACAAAATGTTACTATAACAACCACAGCTACTCAGTATTCCTTTATCAAAAGTAATTTTGAAATTCCAAGATTTCATTTCAGCTATGCTCAGCTGTTCTTTATATTTGTTGCTCCTTTAACAATTAAATATGAAAGAATGAAAACCATTGTTAGATTACATCAGGCTCTGTAAAGTCCACACTTGGGAGTACAACATCCAATTTTGGTTCAGCCAATTGCTTCAGAGTAATGAGGATCTTAGAGAGAGTTCAGAAAAGGGCAATAAAAATTAGAACAAATTTTCAGGCTCTAGGTGGAATCATAGAAAATCATAAAATCATTACAGCACAGAAGCAAACCATTAGACATAGCCACATTTCCTTTGGAGCAGTCCATCTAGATCTCCTCTTCCCACAGCCCTGCACATTCCTCCTCTGACGATACCTAGAATATATAAACCAGAATATATATGGCACAGAGGAGGGCAGAAGGGCTTTTGCCCAAAACGTTGATTTTCCTGCTCCTCGGATGCTGCCTGACCTGATGTGCTTTTCCAGCACCACTCTAATCTAGACTCTAGTTTCCAGCATCTGCAGTCCTTGTTTTACCTAGTGTACCCATTGTGTCTACCAAAGAAAAACACCCAGCCAATTCCCATTTTCTAACACTTGGCCCATAATCCCTGGAGGAGATATCCAGACACCTTTCAAATAAGTTGAGGATTTCTGTCTCTACTCCTTTTTCAGGCAGTGAGTTCCACACTCATACCCCCTCTAGCTAAAAAGAAAATTCCCAGTTCCCCTCTAATCCTTCTACTAATCATTTGAAACCATTCCTTCTAGTCACTGATCCTTCTGCTTTAGAAAGTAGGTTCTTTACCTCGATGCAGGCCACTCACAGCTTTGTACATCCCAATTGAATTATCTTCATGATCCATTGTTCCATCAAGAGCAATGGCAGTCTATCTAATCTTTTCCTCTTTCCCTGGGAAAGCTGCAAGTTCCCAGTCTTGGCAAAATTCCTACACAAACAGAAACATGAATTACTGGAAAAATTCAGCAGGTCTGGCAGCATCTGTGGAGAGAAAGCAGAGTTAACATTTCAGGTCCAGTGACCTTTCTTCAGTTTCCTATTGCCTCCTACTGTTCTCACATTGATTGACCTTCAAGTAGCTGTTCCTCATCCACATTCACTAAAGCTCATCTCAACTGACTAAAATTGGCCTGACCACGGTTTATAATTTTAATTCCTGTTCTAGCTTTGCCCTTTCCCACAACTATGTTTAGACTCGGTATAAATCATGAATCATCTGCCACCAAAATGCTCTCCCACTACCACTGTGACGTCTTCTACTCACTCAGCTCCACTTCCTGAAACAAAGTTTTATTGGACTGGCCAGAAGAGTTCATCTGAATGCACTTCAAGAATTCTAATCCTTCCTTCCTTTTACACTCAAGACAGCAAAAGGGAGACACCAAGACATAATTTGTGAACTTAAGAGGTGAAAAAATTGAAGTCTTTAAAGTACTAGAGTTATTGTACTCATTCCAGTTGGATAGCTAATTGAAATAGGTAAGGAGTACAGAACCAGAATCCAGTTTGAGAAAGAGTTAGATTGGAAACTCTCAAACTGTTGAGACATGTGAACGTGGACATTATTTCAGCCTTTTAAGAAAAAAAATGTAAATTTTCTGGGAAAATCCATATTTCTGGTTATTATGAGTGAGTAAAAAGAAAACTATTGAAATCTGGAAAGAAAAACAGAAAATTCTGAAAGTGCACAGGAAGGCAGTGAGATCAGGTGAGTTAGTCGGTTCGTAGTTGTGGGCCCACCAGCCTGCTTCAGTAGATCCGATGATTTCCATTTTATTCATTCATGGGATGTCGGAATCATGGGCTTAACCAGTGTTTATTGCCCACCTCCATCAATCATGAATTGATTGGTTTACTAGGCTATTTCAGAGGGCAATTAACAGTCATCCACATTAATGTGGATCTGGAATTACAAGAAGTTCAGACCAAATTAGTATGACAGATTTTCTTCCTTGAAGAACATCAGGGAACCAGCTGGGAATTTACAGCAATTGACAATAGTTTCATGGCTATAGCTATACTATTAACTCCAGGCTTTTTTTTTAATTTGAATTCCACAGTCTGCCTTGGGAGGATTTGAAGTTGGATACCCAGAACATAAACTGGGACTCTGGATTACTAGTCTAACATCAATATAGTGCACCATTACCTCTCCCATGGTAGTATTGGAAGAAGAGCAGGAGAACAATCCCAGTGCCCTGAAAAACATTTATCCCACAAAAACGGAATAGGCATTATCACATTGCTGTTGATGAGAGCTTACTGCGTGTAAATTGGCTGCTGTGTTTCCTACATTATACCAGTGACTACACTTCTAAAATACCTAATTGGCTGCAAAAGGTGTTTTGAGAGATCTGGTGATCATTGAATACATTATAGAAATGCAAGTCTTCTTTTCTCAGCAGTTTGATCAGATGCTCAATACACTGCACAGATACAAGCAATGAATTTCCCTTGAGATGTCTGACTGCAAGCTATTTGGCAGATTTCCAAATAATTCCTTAATATGCTGATATTGAACTGCTAAACATATTGTCAGCAGTCCTTCATCCATGGTTTAGTAGTCCCCAGATACAACTATTCCAATGTTCTCTAAGCTATTTTCCCATCTTCACCCCTTGCTGCCTGTATTCCAACTCACATCAGGGTCCTACTCACTCGCAACTCCTGTGCTCATTACATTGTCTATGACACTTCAACTTTAAAAAAGTCATCCCAGTGTTCAAATATCACGTTGGTCTTGCTCTGTGCTATTTCTGAAACCTTCTCCTGCCATGCAACCTTCTATGATGAGTGCACACTTTGTATTCCAGCCTCTTGTGTGTTTCCAATATTCATCGTCCCTGCATTGTTGATATTATCTTCAATTGCCTCGGCTTTAAAGCCCTGGAATTCTCACCTTAAAAGTCCTAGTCTCTATGCCGCTCCCTCCTCCTTTTAAACACTTCCTTAAAGGCTAGAATTTTCTCCAGATTTTTTATCATCTGCCTTGTGTTGACTCAGTCGGAAATTTTGTCTGATCATGCTGCTGTGAAGCAACGTGGGCTATTTTGCTACATTGAACACGCTTTCACGCAGAGGGTGGTACGTGTATGGAATGAGCTGCCAGAGGAAGTGGTGGAGGCTGGTATAATTGCAACATTTGAAAGGCATTTGGATGAGTATATGAATAGGAAGGGTTTAGAGGGATATAGGCCGGGTGCTGGCAGGTGAGACTAGATTGGGTTGGGATATCTGGTCGGCATGGACAGGTTGGACCAAAGGGTCTGTTTCCATGCTGTACATATCTATGACTCTATGACTCTATTTTAAGTACAAGTCAGTATTTTGTGAGGCCACACCCTGAATTCAGAAGTGGAAAGAGACCCCGCATTGATCACTATATTGTACCTTTTCATTCCTGCTCTATGCATCACCTCCTGCCATTAACTGACTTCTCTAAGTCTATAAGGGCTGTTCCTACTACCACAATAATGAGTGAGGTAGAGAGTGTCCTGAGGTATTCATTTGAGACTAGAAATTGGCTTCCAGCATTTTGGAATACTGACAGTGAACACCACTTGAAACTGAGCACATCTGACAAGATATCGTGATGTGTGAGCCTATGCATAAAAGAAGAAATTAAGACTGACAAACAGTCAATACAAGCTGTAGGTTTGGGTGAAAATTAAACATATTCTATCACTTATGTTCATTTTCTGAGGATAACTGTGTGGAATTGAATGCCCTGCTTCCTGGCAGCTTCAATGGCTTGGGGTGGGGGGGAAGGGGGGGTGCATTTAATCAGGTGTGAGGGTGACATCACCTTCCCACCTCCACCTTATTTAGGGAATGCTAATGGAAGGCTGAAACTCTGTCACCAAATTGAAGGAAAGGAATACCCA
The DNA here is from genome assembly GCF_047496795.1 of Chiloscyllium punctatum. Lineage (NCBI taxonomy): Eukaryota > Metazoa > Chordata > Chondrichthyes > Orectolobiformes > Hemiscylliidae > Chiloscyllium > Chiloscyllium punctatum. The sequence continues at coordinate 106,331,125 of NC_092745.1, read as the reverse complement.
CTTAATTGGTATGTTTGCTTACAGGTCTCTCCAAGGGTAGGTGGGGGAAGACTTATTTAAAGTACCCAGTGCCTGAGTAAGGGATGCTGAAGTGGAAAGGTGAGGGGTGTGAGGGGGGGTTACCTCCTGAGCAAAAAAAACCCCTGCCCTTACTACTGATCTCAGTGAGTCCCTGGCCTGTACTGTCAGACACCCTCAATCTTCCTCATTCACCTAATTCACAATGCACACCTTGCCAACTCTCCAGCTGATGGGCAAGGCCTGTATTGCTGCTGTTGCATACTGCCCACCATTTCAACATGAAACACTTTATGAATAATTTAGCAAAACGTTATTTAAGCAGAGCGAGATACTCCAGAAAGCTGAGTTGCAGTGAGATCTAAATGTCTTCATACAAGCAAAACAAAAAGCTAGCTTGCAACTGCAGCAAGTAAATATTATTATTCATTCACAGGATTTGGGCATTACTGACTAAGCCAGTGTTTATTGCCCATCACAAATTGCCCTTCAGAATATAATGATGAGCTCCTACCTTAAACCACTGCAGTCCTCAGCGTGTAGAGACACAAGGCAGAGACTTCCAGGATTTGCGCCCAGTTATATTATAGGAATGGTGATATAGTTCCAAGTCAGAATGATACGTGATTTAGAGTGGAATGTGCAGGTCATGGTGTTCCCATGCATCTGCTATCCTTGTCCTTCTCAGTGATTGAAATGTGTCAGTGGAGGAGTCTTGGTCATTGTTATCATGCATCTTATAGATGGTGCACACTACTATCACTGTGCATCAGTGGTGATGGGAGTGCATATTGTATGTGGATGATAAGGTGCTGATGAAGCAGGCTGCTTGGTTCAAAATACAATGGATTACAGGTCCCAGTGACATTACCATTTCACCATCACCTCCCATTTGTTTCCCTTTCAGAGACAAATTGAATCTTGGGCTTTGTTCATTAGAATAAAAAAGTAGGGAAGTTTGCTGCAAATGTACTAGGCTTTGGTGAGACAGCACCTGTGTGAAGATCTGGTCACTTCACTTAAAGAGGATCACATTTGCACTGGAAGTAATTCAGAGAAGATTCACTCAGCTGATTCCTGGGATCAGTGGTTTCTCTCAAAAGGAAAGGTAACAACTGAGCCTATTCGAAAAATGAGAGATGATCTTATCGAAATGTTTAAGATTCTGGTTTGAGTTGTTGGTGGATATTTCCCCTCTTACCAATATGTAGAACTAAACAATACAATTCAAAAATCAGGGTGCCTCTTTTCAGACAGAGATGAGAAACTTCAGGGGATCATTAATGTTTTAGAGTTTTATACTCCAGACAGCGGGTGGAGGTTGGAGTATTGAATATTTTCAAAGCTGACTTAACCAAAGCTTTGATATATAGGATTGTGATGGACAGCATGAAATTGGATTTAAAGAGACAATCAGATCAGTTATGATTTTACCCAATGACTTCCTGCTATGATAATCTACATCTTGTGAGATATGTGTTTTTCATGAATCCCACCTTCATTCTGCACTGGTCATGAGCTGCATATCCTAGAAGCAGGTACCAAACAGAAATACGTTCCAATAAGGAATGAGAGAAGACACCTATCCTCTAAGTATTTAGGGCAAAGGGGTCTTGTGTTTACCTGTGAGTGTGCAACATGTCTGGAGTTAGTGTTGTGTTTGGTGTGGTCTCCTCGTCACCTTTAGATTGCTAAATAACAAAGGAATTTCAGAGCTTCCTGATAAAACCTGTGTGTGCCTTTGTAATTAGAAAGAATTTGAAAAGCTGAAATACTTGCTGTATATTCTCTCCATGTGACATTCCTCAAGCCATAGGAAATACACAAACGTGAACTAGAAGGTAAAACTGCGAAATTGAATGAAATTCAACGAGACTTACCTGGGAGCTTTCCAAGAATTAACAGATAACTACCCCATCTGTTTCCAAATTTAATGCACACATCAGTCTGACCGAACAGGTTTCTGTCAGAAGTTTAGCTCTCTGCTCCAAAAATGACTACACTTCTTTGCATTACCTCTGAGTTGATTCAATTTGATTTGACTTGATTTATTGTAGTCACATGTATGGATGGTAGGTTGGCTTCCATGATGATCTGGGCTGTGCTCACAGCTGTCTGCAGCTTCTTATCATCCTTGGCAGAGCAGTTGCCATACGAGAACTGTTATCGAATGCTTACTCTGGTGCATTTGTGAAAGTTGGTGAGGGCCCTAATGGGCATGCCGCCTGAGGAAGAACAGATGTAGCCATGCCTCCTTGGCCGTTGCATCTACATGGGAGGTCCAGGGTAGACTGTCAGTTAATACCACTCCTAGGAACTTGATGCTTTCCACCCTCTCCACCTCAGCTCTGTTGGTGTAGAATTTGTTCAGAATGACACAGTTCTCATGTCTGTTTTCTTCTTAGCCAGTACTCTCTCACTTCATTAGCAAGACAGCTTTAACGGTAATCAGCAGCTCTTTAATATCTGCTGGTACCCATTGCTCCACTCCTGATGTGTATGGGCTTTTGGTGCACCATGTGCTCTATGTTATTGTGCCTCAATAATATATGAACGGAAAGACCTCACATTACAGTCCAAGGTCATGCAGCACTTAAGCAACACTGATTCGAGTGCCTTTGCGGCAGGGCTATATTTTCAGTCCCATAAGAATTTTATAAGATAAGCAAACAGGCAGCTTGAAACATAGTGACTAGTAAGATGGATGGAAAAGATAGTGAAGGAAGATATTTTAAAATACTTTGATGTGCAATCTTCATGCATTTTGAAAAAGATTCTGCAGCAATAAATTTGTGCACTGGACGCCTATATTTTTGACAGAAGATCTTAAGACTCTATAGTATTTGGTAGATGTCCTCCAACCTTTCTTTAAAAGCACAGCAATGTCTAATAACCAGGAATGTATTTGAGGTGTTTGATTTATAAAGTGCTAATTTATGGCTGGGCAAACCTAATTGATGCAGGTTTTATAGCAGTACATGCACAGACTTGTTCCAGCCACTGTGGTTTACTGCAAGAAATTACTAATGAAAGGCTTGCTTCTCCATCACGTGCTGTGCTTGTTGTCATGGAGATGGGTCCAAGACATATCTGTGGCAGATTTTATTGTTTGATTCTTAAATATATTGTGAAAATAAACTGTTAAAATATTATTCAGACTTTAAAAAATTCATGTTTGTAAACACAAAGACCTGAATAAATGTTAAAGTTTATACCAGCATAAAAGAACTGACACAAGGAACCTGCAGCAAATTTTGATTTTATTTCATTTTATGATTTATCATGTCCTTACAATTATTTTCTTATCATCCTCTATTCATTTTTGATTCTTATTAAAGACAGGAGTCACAGCAGCAGAGAAAAGTTACCCCTCTTTTTGCCCATCCCATATGTTTGTGTATTTTTTTTCATAATTTTACAGACAAACTTGCTTAATAGCAGGAAAACAGGAAGCAAACATGATTGATAACTAAGATACAAATTTCAGCATGGGATCCAGTCTGACAAATGTTTAATTGCAACATATTTTACTCTAACTGAGAAGGTGCAATAACTAAACTACAGTTGGTTCTGCTATAATGGGGCAGTTCCGTACTCACACAATCCCATGCAAATCACATTTAAACTAATGGGGCCGGTGTGGTATTATAACTAATACACACTTTTAAAGATTGCACTTTAGAAACAATGACCCCAGTTTGTCAATCACGTTATAGCAAATTCACATGAACGAAACGCACGTTATAACAGAACGATCAGTAACATCTTTAATCATACACCTATCTCGATCGATGGAAAGTAGTACCCTGAAGAGTAGCTCACTGATGGACAATTTTGCCTTAGCCAGATCTGTGTTAACATAATTAAAAATCACACAACACCAGGTTATAGTCCAGCAGGTTTATTTGAAAGCACTAGCTTTCGGAGCACTGCTCCTTCATCAGTAGCTGCATAACCCTAAACCTATCGCAGCTGACAAACACCTGACGAAGGAGCAGCACTCCGAAGGCTAGTGCTTCCAAATAAACCTGCTGGACTGTAACCTGGTGTCGTGTGATCTTTAACTTTGTCCACCCCAGTCCAACACCGGCACCTTCACATCATGTGTTAACATAGACAGCAATGGAGTCAACATAGAGAAAAGTGGCAAGAGATTCAAGCAGGGTGTTTAATGACAGTGGATCTGTGTTGCTAGTTGTTAATCTTCTGGCTGTGCCCCAAAAATACCCCCATTGTTTTTAATTGAGTGCTGTTTCCCTGAACAGTGTGAAAGGAAAAGTCACATCCAGCTGTGCTGAATGACTAATACAGCATCTCAATAGTGTTCCCAAGTTCACTGGTGACATTTACTTCAATTGCACTGAGGTTTGGCTTCATTTAAATGCTCAGTGTTTTGCATGAATACTCAAATTAGCAACCAACTCTAGAAAATGATCAGAGGTTACCTGGAAGTCGGATGGTGCCTGATAAGGGTCGCAGTCAGGGTACAACATACTTGGCGCATGCCTGAAAAGGTTGGCAACAGGAGCAGAGCAAACTGGTCGACCAAGTAGCAGTTGTGGGCCCAGTGACAGCTCATTTATCTTGACTGGGGGCAGGAAGCAATGCTGGTCAATGCTGGCTAAGGACCTGAGGTGAGTTCAGGAGTGGGGCTGCAAGAGAGTGAAGGTCAACAAACCACATTCAGTGTTGTACTTTTGATTAAGCTTAACATTTTGGTGGCAGTCTCTGCTATTGCTTTAATGAAGTATTGCAGATGTATACTTGGACATCCTGAACACATGTGAGCCCAGCAACTACGACAGTCAGCGCAAATTAATTTCCAGTTTGGCTAGTTAGAATAATTAGTGTAAGCTTCGGGTTGAAGGTATTCCTAAAGTTTGATTATGTCACATCAGCGTTTATCTTATAAAGTTTTTATTCCCTGTGGTTGGGATATTTTTGCAGTTTGTACCAAAGGTTGTTGTGAAAAACATTTCAACAATCAAGAGCTCGCCTATGAGTTGTTGGAAATATAAAACCAAGGACTGAGAAAGGATTATCAAAATGCCTTTGAGAGGAATTTTGAACGTCAATATCTAACTAGTAGTAATGGGTGTAACAGCACTAACAGCATTAACTTGCATTTATGTAGTAAAGTAACATAATAAAATGTCTGTAAGCATTTCTCAGAAGCACTAAAAACTTTGATACTGGACACTAAAAGGACAGGCACATAGCCAAAAATATTGTCAAAGAAGTAGGTTTTAAGGAGAGTCTTAAAGGTTTAAAGGGAGGAAGAAAAAGATTGCAAAAGAATTCCAAACCTTAAGTGGCTAAGAAGGCATTTAGTATGCTTGCCTTCATTGCTCAGACCTTTGAGTACAGGAGTTGGGATGACATGGTGAGATTGTACAGGGCACTGTTGAGGCCTCTTCCGGAGTACTGTGTGCAGTTCTAATTACCCTGCTGTATGAATGATTTTAAACTGGAGAGGGTTCAGAAAAACATTTACCAGCATGTTGCCAGGAATAGAGGGTTTAGGTTATAAGAATAGGCTTGATAGCTGGGATTTTTTTCACTAGAGTGCAGGAGATTGAGGGTTAACCTTCTGGAGGTTTATCAGCTCATGAGGGGCACAGATCAGCTGAATAGCATGGTTTTTTTCCTTAGGATGGGAGAGTTCAAAACTAAGAGGCATATTTTTAATGTGAGAGGAGGAAGTTTTAAAAAGAACATGAGGGGCAACCTTTTTACACAGAAAGTGGTTCATATGTGGAATGAACTGCCAAAGGAAGTGATGGATGCAGGTACAGTTACAAAATTTAAAAGAAATTTGGATAGGTACATGAAGAGGAAAAGTTTAGAGGGTTAAACACAGGCAAGTGGGAATGTTTAGTTTGGGAAACTTGGTCGGTGTGAACTAGTTGGACAAAAGGGTCTGTTTCCATGCTATTACCAATACTTTGAAGCTTTGGCAGCTGAAGACATGAATGGCAATCGTGAAACAATTAATCCTGGGGATGCTCAAGAATGCTTTTGGGATGGAGCAGATACGATTAGGATGGATTTGAAAAGAAGAATTTTAAAATCAAGGTGTTGCTGAACTGAGAGGCAATGTAGGCCGCTAGCACAGAAGAATTACGTAGATTGTGAAAGTAGGCACAAAGTAAAAGGATTGGACCTCCCATCTTCCACAGTTTATGAACTAGGGAAGATGGAAGGTCAATCCAAAGTGTTTTGTAGTAGTCAAGTATATAGATTTAAAAAAAGGAACGGATGAAGGTCTCAGAAGTTGAGGTTGACTTGGGTAGTTTAAATGAGATTGAAGTGGCACTCTTAGTGATGTTGCAGACATCGAGTCAAAAACTTGATTGGGGGATTTAATATACTCTGGGTGGGGCACATAAATGTACACTTTGTGCTCTGTGTAGCTTTTGTATGTCTCTCTGTCAGCTGCTATACATAGATCTCAAAAATGAGGGATTCATTTATACCAGCCCTCACTTCTACATATCACATATCAGGATATGATGGGTGCTTTTTTGTTGGGAGGCAGCATGTAGTGTCTGTTAGGTTGCAACCACACCACTTTCGCATATACCCCAAACTCATTCCCATAACACAGAGGGTGAGCAGATGTTGAATTCAGCAGGTTACCTTTCATATTCAAGCAACTAATTAAGGCCCAAATGAGCTTGTTTAAAGCCCATGTGTGATTTATACTCATAATTAGTATTAATTGCTGTATGTTTGGGTTCCTGGTTTTTGAGAGTTTGTCGAGTATCTACATTTAATAATTAATTTGTAAGTATTTCTGCAGACAATGGAGATTTATTTTAAAACAGTTTTTGAGGTCTGACTTTAGGGTGAGTGGGTTTTGTGCACTTAGAGTGCACAGTTAGCCCCAGACCCACACCATTAGGATAAAATTCTGAAGATAAATCCTTAAAGTTGAGTACATTTAAACAGGTCTAGAGCAGTTGGATCCTGACTGGAGTGGCCTGGAGCCAAGGCCCGCCATGGACTGGAGGCTAGGTGCCAGCATGGTCTGAGTTGGAAGACAGCTACTCTGAACTTTTATTTCTGCAGTGCTGGACATTTAATTTCTCCATTTTCTAAGATCTTGTAACTGAAGAAGCTGTACCTAGGTACCTTTGTACCTAACATGGCATTGTAAGTGGCGATGTATAAACTTTTCACTGTACTCATTTGACAATAAAACTCATTCAGTTCACCAGGAGGAAAGTATCTGCAGTTCCTGTCTTAAAGTTGAAGGTGCAAGAAACTTAAACCACCCAAGGTGTTAGATACAGGGACACTGGTGTGAGTAACTATTCTGGAAACAGTCCCAGGGCTGTGTTTTGGGTACTGTTTTGTTTCTTTTCAATGTATAAAGAAGGGTTTTGGGATTAATAAAATTATACAGCATACACACTCCAACAGTGCCACCCCCACTTTTGCAAGAATGTTGTCCCCTCCACACATAATATTAGCTCTGATGAAGAGTCATCCAGAATCAAAACATTAGCTTGCTCTCTCTCCATGGATGTTTCCTGACCCACTGTGATCTCCAGCATTTTTTGGTTTCAGTGCAGTTCCCAGTATGTTCTGCTGTATGTTGCTCCTCTACTTTCACTGTTGGTTCAAAAATCTTTGAATGTGTATTAGAAGCAGATGGTTTGGTTTATTGTATTTTATCTTCATGTCTTTTGTGAACAAACTTATGCCTTATTGTTAAAGAAAAATCTGTAGCATTGCAGCTAATGTTTCAGTATGAGACCAAGTTGTTAAAACCAAAACAAATCAACATATGATCTGTCAAGCCAGGTTCCACTTTGGCATCTCATTTGTCCAATAATGACATCAGCTGAGATTATAACACGATTCAATTCAATATTACACTGGCTGTGACATGAAATGGCTGGTCTGGGTAGGCATATGAGGGTCGAATTCCATTTGTGATTTAAAAAGAATTCTTAAAATGGTGGGAAAGAAGGGGATACTACCTTCAGAAGGATGCATATTTTCCATGGGGAACACTCCCTGAAAAGGTAGCACTGCCTGCCTTGCTACATGCGTATACATTAAAACCCACATTTCCAACACCCTGGACACACCTGCCCCCCTCCCCCCCCCCACCCCCTCACACAACTCCTCCTCCCCCCCTCCTGCCAAAAGATGGTTTCTAAAACAAGAGGGATATAACTTTGAAAGTGACGAGTTTAGAGAGCTACAGAGACAGGGCTGAACAATGACACTTGCTAGGTAGCTTTATCAGGAGTCGGTACAGACATAGTGGGTCGAATGGTCTCCTTCTGTACTGTAAATTTCTGTAATTCTAACACACTGTCCACATGTTGAGTGGTGAGCATGTGTTGAGAAAGAACTGCGTGGATCTATCTCCCAAACAGGAGAGATACCAATGAGTTCAATCTTTTCTTTAAAGGGTAGCATGTATAGTTAACAAACCAATATCTAAAATCTTGGCCAGTTGTTTTATGTTAAATTGCATTTGGTATTCATTGCCCAGTAGGATGGTTGAGGCTGAAACCCTCAAGTCATATTGAAGGAACGTGAATCTCCACCTGAAAGACTGCAGACAAGATGCTGGTAAATGGGATTAGACTTAGTGGCTAGTTTATCCATCTGGCACAGACATGATGGGCTGGCTGGACTTTTTCTATGCTGTAACTTTGTGAAGTTTCTATAGTTAAAGATTATGGATTTTAAGGTACAAGTAGTGCATTTTATGACAACATTTATTTAGAGGAATGAAAAGAAGAGGTAATATGTTAAAACCCTACTTCCTGTGCTTGTTGAAAGGATGCACTAATGCATTGCAATTAGACATTGTTGGACACAATTTGGCAAGGTTTGCTGAAAATACTGAATATGGTGGTCAATGTGTCAATACCTGTTGCACCAATGGTGTCTTGATTTATCATACAAGAATGAATTTGGTGAAATGGTCAGTCAGTAGAAAATGATTTTGTCCTTAGACATGGAAGATATCTGTTGCTATCTTGAATCACAGCTCAGATGGAATCTTGTGTGGAAGGAGAGGATGTCTTGGTGGTTCAAGTTAATGGAATTGACATACTTCACCAGACTTGATTAACTGATTGATGTCCTTATTAATCTCAGACCAATATATGGATTCACACGCCAATCACTTGTTTTTTTTTTGTCTGCCCCAGAGCCATATGATCCAGCATTGGTAGAGCTTACAGAATTGCAACTTATTTACTCTCGAAGATTATATTCTTGGACAGGTGTAGTTGGTCTCTGAAAGAATGTACAAGTTTGTGAACCAGTTGGAATCAGTGTTCAGGACCCCACTGATGATGATCTTTGTAAGCTGTCACAGCTGGTCATCATCTGATGTAGCTTGTTAAATCGGCTTTGCTTGGCTATGATCAAAATGTATGAAATCTCTATGGCTGTCTGGAATCATTGACTTTTCAGTTGACAGACTTATCACCTCAGGGATCAAAACTGCATGTAGATCCATGCACAACGGCAAATTGAAAAAGGAAGTGGCAGAATCAAGCAAAGTCTTGGACTTAAATGTAGAGGATATGATCAAGGAGTTCACAGATGACACAAATATTTTTAGAGTGGTGCATAGTGAGGAGAGTAGCTGTAAACTGCATAAGGATCTCAATGGACTGGTCAGGTGGGCAAAGCATTAACAAAGGAAATTCTATCTGGAAAATTGTGATCTAGTGCACTTAGGTAGAGCTAACAAGACATGAAATTACATTATGATTTGTAATAGCCTGGAAAGAGCTAAAGATTAGGTGGACTTCGATGTAAATATCCACAGATCTCTGAAGATAAGAGACTGGTATATAAGGTGGCTGACAGGCATAGGGAATATTTGCCTTTATTAACCAAGAGCAAGGAGGCTATGCTCGAATGAATAAAAACATATATTTCGAGAGAAACTTGGTGCATCTGGCAGCATCTGTGGAGAGAAAACAGAGTTAGCATTTCAAGTTCCATGATGCTTCTTCAGAACTAGGTTATACTGGAACTGTATAAAATGTTGCTTCGGCCATTCTGTAGTACTGCATGCAGTTCTGGTCACCACATTATAGGAAGGATATGACTACACTAGAGACAGTGCAGAGAATACCAAGATGGTGTCTGGGCTAGAGAGTCTGAGCTATGAGGAAATATCAGATTGGGTGGAATTGTTTTCTTTGAAGCTGCAAAGACTGAGAGGAGACCTGATTGACATGAATCTTATGAGGGGTATAAGTATGGTGGATAAGATGGCACTTTTTTGAGAAGTAGAGATTCAAAACCAGGGGACAGTTAAGGTAGGAGGAAGAACCTAAGAGGGATGTTGAGGAAAACTCTTTGTGGGATTTTGAAAATCATTGCTTAAAAGCTTGGTTAAATCAGAAAATCTTGAATCGTTTAAGCAGTATTTACATATTCTCTTGCATTGCCAAGGCCACCAGGGCTACGAGCCAAGAGCTCCAAAGTGAGATTAATGTTTATGTGTTCTTGAAACTATAATTTCTTCAGTGAGTGCTTTAGGACAATATTATCTCCCCTTTTTAATCAAGTCAGTAGCCTCTTTTTTAAGAGAGGGAGGGAGATAAAGAGAGCAAGAGATATTAATCATTGTACTTAAGTACAGGCTTGTAGCTTTTAATTCTCATTGCATTACTTTAGTTTTGGTTGTAGTTATAGCTTCAGCTCTGAACTTGGACACATTGATGGTTGACTGTTAGAAAAAAGACCTTGCCATGACAGTCACATTGCTGTGATTTCTTCAGCTTTCAAGATTCCCTTAGTGCCATTAACTAGCTGTTACAACTAGCTTTTAATGCAAACCTACTTCACCCATAACACTGTATGTGTTTCTATATACATTGGCTGTGTGGCCTATGCCACAGATAGTGGGGTTCTGTTGAGACTTCTCAAGGGCAATTAGGGAAGGGCAATAAATGTTGGCCGAGTCAAAATTACCCACATCCCTTGAATACATAATGAAAGAAAATAGTCAGATCTCTTGAACATTATTTATAATACTAACTACTCACAATATTGTCATTTATTTCAAGAGGGTTAGAATGTAAAAGCAGTTATGTGCTACTGAGACTTTATAAAGCTCTGGTTAGGCCCCATTTAGAATACTGTGTCCATTTTTGGGCCCCACACCTCAGGAAGGACATACTGGCACTGGAGCATGTCCAACAGAGATTCACACAGATTATCCCTGGAATAACATACAATGAACGGCTGAGGATTGTATTCGTTAGACTTCAGAAGGTTACAGGGAGATCAAATAGAAACTTACAAGATAATGCATGGTTTAGAAAGGGTGGACACTGGAAAATTGTTTCTGTCAGCTGGGGGGTACTAGGATTCATGGGCACAGCCTTAGAATTAGAGGGAGTCAATTTAAAACGGGAAGAGGAGACATTTCTTCAACTGCAGAGTGGTGGGCCTGTGGAATTTACTGCCATGGAGTGCAATGGAGGCCGGGACATAAATGTCTTCAAGGCAAAGATTGATAAATTCTTAATCTCGCAAGGAATTAAGGGATACAGGGAGAGTGCGAGTAAGTGCATTGAAATGCCAATCAGCTATGATTGAATGGTGGAGTGGACTCGATGGGCCGAATGGCCTTACGTCCACTCCTATTTCTTATGGTCTTATGGTCTAACATAACCAACTGACAACATTGACTGAATTACACATTACATATAAAGAATGACTGAAGATGAGGTGGGTACTGTTATACAGGTAGTTTTGCTGCAACATGACAATTGTGTTCCTCTGCAACCTCATGCTATAGAAAACCTCGACAGAAAATCGCTAGTAGAAAATCACTATACCCATTCATAGAAAGTTCTCATTATCTGAACAACACCCACAATTCGTCAATCGCGTTATAGCCAATTCATGTTAATACAATATGCGTTATAGTAGAATGACCTGTACCAGATTATCACATGTTGTGATGACATGGAACTATCTTAGAGGTATAGGTCTGTCTGGTCAGGAATCTATGTCATAGTGCAATTGAACCCATGGAAAAGCTAGTTGGATTTCTACTCGATCATTGATATGTTATGTAAAACTGCTGCAGTAAGTATAGTATTTGCCACCACTTCAAATATGTGGTATTGGGCTAAAGGTGGTTGAGCTTTATTGCTGTCATTAATCCTCCATTGTCGAGCTATCCATAATCAACCTGTTCACAGATGATATGACACATCTCTGGTGCAGGAACCTGGGTCTCCTGACACGAAGATAGAGACTCTACCATTGGACTAAAAGGGTCCTTTAAGATGTTATTTCACATGCTGGAGCAAGTGAGACTTGAAGCAGGACCTCCTGACCACCAATGCACCGTAAAAGCTCTTTCTTCCTCCTTTGTCGACACTTTATCTAGGACCCAACTAATCATCGTTCGTAAAGGATGGACCATTGGTGAGTCTTAACAGAAGATACGCTTGTCTCGGTTAATAAGATGATTCATTGCATGATAACAATAAGTATAACTTACATTAAGAGACAGGTGTATTCACAAAGGGCTCCCAGCAGCTGTTCAGAACATATCTATTCCCAATGAAGGCGAGTGTTGAACTTAACTACCTCCACCCAAAGACTCTGTGACACCATCAAATTAAGTGGAGTTGATGCAACTTCAACATTAACTTTTGGAGAACCATAAAGTTATTCTTTCTTCTTTCAAGGGATGTGCAAGAACTTTCAAAAGCTGATTGGGGGCAGATGTTCACAAGTACAGGGAAGGCTGGAAAATGGGAAGCCTTCAGAAATGAGATAACGAGAGTCCAGAGACTTCTGTTAGGGTGAAAGGAAAGGCTGGTAGGTATAGGGAATGTTGGATGACTAAAGAAATTGAGGAGAAAGTGAGGACTGCAGATGCTGGAGATCAGAGCTGAAAATGTGTTGCTGGAAAAGTGCAGCAGGTCAGGCAGCATCCAAGGAGCAGGAGAATTGACGTTTCGGGCATGAGCCCTTCTTCAGTAAAGAAATTGAGGGTTTGGTTAAGAAAAAGAAGGAAGCATATGTCAGGTATAGACAACATAGATCGAAGAGCATACAGGCAGTAGGAGTATTCTTAAGAGGGAAATCAGGAGGGCAAAAAGGAGACATGAGATGGCTTTGGCAAATAGAGTTAAGGAGAATCCAATTACAAATACATTAAGGACAAAAGGGTAACTAGGAAGAGAATAGGGCCCCTCAAAGATCAGCAAGGCAGTTGTTGTGTGGAGCCACAGGAGATGGGGGAGACATTAAATGTGTATTTTGCATCAGTGTTTACTGTGGAAGAGGATATAGATGATATAGAATGTAGGGAAATAGATGGTGACATCTTGAAAAATGCCCATATTACAGAGGAGGAAGTGCTGGATGTCTTGAAATGCATAAAAGTTGATAAATCCCCAGGACCTGATCAGTTGTACCCAAGAACTCTGTGGAAAGCGAGAGAAATGATTGCTGGGCCCTATGCCGAGATATTTGCATCATCAATAGTCACAGCTGAGATGCCAGAAAACTGGAGGTTGGCTAACATGGTGCCACTGTTTAAGAAATGTGGTAAGGACAAGCCAGGGAACTATAGACCAGTGAGCTTGACATCAGTGATGGGCAAGTTGTTGGAGGGAATCCTGAGGGACAGGATGTACATGTATTTGGAAAGGCAAGGACTAATTAGGGATGGTCAACATGGCCTTGTGCGTGGGAAATCATGTCTTACAAACTTGATTGAGTTTTTTGAAGAAGTAACAAAGAGGATTGATGAGGACAGAGCGGTGGGCATGACCTATATGGACTTCAGTAAGGTGTTCGACAAGGTTCTCCATGGGAGACTGATTAGCAAGGTTAGATCTCATAGAATAAGGAGAACTAGCCATTTGGATACAGAACTGGTTCAAAGGGTGACCGAGGGTGGTGGTGAAGGGTTGTTTTTCAGACTGGAGGCCTGTGACCAGTGGAGTATCACAAGGATCGGTGCTGGGTCCACTACTTTTCGTCATTTATATAAATGATTTGGATGTGAACATAACTGGTATAGTTAATTTTAGACTCCCCAACACTGAGGAAAAGACCTTCTCTATTCACCCTATCCATGCCCATCATGATTTTATAAACTTCTATAAGGTTACCCCTCAGCCTCCGATGGCCAAGGGAAAATAGCCCCAGTTTATTCAGCCTCTCCCTGTAGCTCAAACCCTCCAACCCTGGCAACATCTTCATCAGATTAGCATTATATTTATAGTTTATGGTCAGGATTTGCAGATATATAAATTAATTTGTGAAAACCACTTGTATCGCAAATAAGATGCAGTAATTATTGGCTTTCTATAAGTTCTCAAGAAGAACTTTTTAATAGTTTCCAGAACCCCAGCCCCACAAATTGATACAGTTCATCCCACCTATAATTTTGATCAGCTAGAAAGCTCCCTACTGTGAAGTATTAAGCTTTAAAATGTTTGCCAGAATCTACTGTCAAAATAATAGAGATTAATAGTATTAATACTGTTCACCTTTATTTATCAGTAAACAGTCGAGCAACTTCAACCAGGAGTAGCTGTGCAGTTAAATATGTGCATTTAATTGTTGCTGTCAAAGTTACACTGCTCCATTGCCAACTCTGTAAAAATAGCATCTGTGCTATTTTTAGATAATAGGACTCTCTACTCAAAAGTGTAATTGAGGCAGATTTATTTCTGGCTTTCAAACATAAAACTGATGAATTCCAGAGGGGAAAGCATTCCAGGGTCATATAGGAGGGGGAAGGGAGTAGAACAAGCGGAACCTTTCTTGCAGTGTGGGCAAATATAGACTTGAAGAGGTGAAGGGCCTACCCCAGTGCAGCAACCATCCAATGCAGACTATGATTCATGACACTTTGTACATGCCATGACCCATGAGTATTTAAAAAGCCAATCTGACTCCCTGATGATTGCAATGGAGTGGAGCTGCTGGTGTGGGTGTCCAATGTTTGGGTTTGGGACTTGAACCAGCCCGCACCCTTAAAATGCTAAGGTAAAAATGGAAAAGGCCTGGAATAGGGCCAGAAATCCCAGAATGCACCATTCTTAAAGGACTCTCGAGTAATCTCAAATGGTGAAAGCCCAGCCTTTGTTATGTGGCAGGCTTCCCATTTGTAAAACAATAGTCTACACTGTGGTAGTCAACTCTGTGTTAAGTATTGCCTGGTATGATTGAGAATCCCCTGTCATGGATGGCAGTCATTGCCTGTTTGTTGCACAGGAACAGGTAATTTTAACTGCCTTCTCATAAAACAAATCATAGAATGTATGTTATGTCTTACTTGATATGCTATTATAAAAATATATATATATTGAAACAGTAAACCTCACTAGAAAACTTATTATATTCCTGACGCATGATTGGTTTTTAGATCATTCCATTCCTTCCCAATCTCTGAGTCAAAATCCTGTAAATCACTGTGGATGTACTTCCACCACGTGCACTGCAGCAGTTCAAGAGACCAGCTCTCACCATCAGCTTCTCAAGGGCAGTTAGGGATGAGCAACAATGCTGACCTACCTTGCAACACTCCCATCCTGGTAATGAATAAACGTCTGAAGAGGAATCATATTGGACTTGAAATGTTAACCCTCTTTCTATTCTTTCCAAAGTTTCTGCCAGACCTGCTCAGTTATAGAGTCATAGAGATGTACAGCATGGAAACAGACCCTTCGGTCCAACCCGTCCATGCTGACCAGATATCAAAACCCAATCTAGTCCCACCTGCCAGCACCCGGCCCATATCCCTCCAAACCCTTCCTATTCATATACCCATCCACATGCCTTTTAAATGTTGCAATTGTACTAGCCTCCACCACTTCATTTGGCAGCTCAATCCATACACGTACCACCCTCTGCATGAAAAAGTTGCCCCTTAGGTCTCTTTTATATCTTTCCCCTCTCACCCTAAACCTATGCCCTCTAGTTCCGGACTCCCTGACCCCAGGGAAAAGATTTTGTCTATTTATCCTATCCATGTCCCTCATAATTTTGTAAACCTCTATAAGGTCACCCCTCAGCCTCTGACACTCCAGGGAAAACAGGCCCAGCTTGTTCAGCCTCTCCCTGTAGCTCAGATCCTCCAACCCTGGCAACATCCTTGTAAATCTTTTCTGAACACTTTCAAGTTTCACAACATCTTTCCGATATTCCAACAGTGGCCTAACCAATGTCCTGTACAGCCGCAACATGATCTCCCAACTCCTGTACTCAATACTCTGACCAATAAAGGAAAGCATACCAAACACTTTCTTCACTATCCTATCTACCAGTGATTCCACTTTCAAGGAACTATGAACCTGCACTCCAAGATCTCTTTCTTCAGCAACACTCCCTAGGACCTTACCATTAAGTATATAAGTCCTGCGAAGTTTCTTCAGTACTTTTTGTTTTTACGAAAACAAGTAATTTGCTTATTTTAAACCTCACCTCTTAATCTTCTTTATCCAGTAATTTGTTTTTCTTTGCCTGTGCAAGAACTTGGGAAGGGAGATAAAGGCTGTCATTTTTAGCCAAAACCTGTTCCTATTTTGTAAAACCTCAGTCAGGTGTGGCAATTATTGAATGAAGCATAAAGCTTCCACTCCAGTAAAGTATGGTCATCCCAGTCTCGGAAGCTTCCTTCTCCGTCCACCTCAAACTTCGCCAATACATACTTTTTCCATTTCTCACTTGTACTTAGTCATAGAATCCCTCCAGTGTGGAAACAGACCCTTCGACCCAACAAGCCCACACTGACCCGCCGAAGAGTAACCCACCCAGACCCATTCTCCTACTATTCTACATTATCCCAGACTAATGCACCTCATCTACACATCCCTGAACACTATGGGCAATTAAGTTTGGCCAATTCACCTGACCTGCACGTCTTTGGATTGTGGGAGGAAACCCACGCTGACACAGGGACAATGTGAAAACTCCGCACAGATAGTTGCCCAAGGCAGGAATCGAAACCAGGTCGCTGGCACTGTGAGGCAACAGTGCTAACCACTGAGCCACCGTGCCATCCCAACCGTGTGTATCTGTGTTTACTTGTGAGAACCTTTTCTCATTTTCCACACCAGTTCATTTTGTGGTTTGTGCTCAGAGCCTCAAGGTGAAGGTACAGAAAGACTTTTCATAGAAGCTTTATACAGTTTATGGAAGGGAAAACTTGCGTTTATAAAATTATTTCTTCATTCATTGGGTGTGGGTGTCACTGGTAAGATAGTAAAAACTGAAAGAGCTACAGATGCTGTAAATCAGAAACAAAAATGGAAATTGCTAGAAAAGCTCAGCAAGTCTGACAGCATCTGTGGAGAGAATTCAGAGTCAGCAGATTGAGTGACCCTCCCTCAGAACTCAAAATAGTACTTATTGCCCATTCGTCATCACCGTTGAGGAGGTGATAGTGAGTTATCTTTTTCAATCTGCAGTCCTCTGGTATCGGTACACCCACAGCGCTATTTGGAAGGACATTGACCCAGTGTCAATGACAGAACACTGACATAGATCCAAGACAGGGTATGATGTGGAGGTGTTGGTGTTGGACTAGGATGAACAGAGCCAGAAGTCACATAGCACCAGGTTATAGTTCAACAAGTTTATTTGAAATCACAAGCTTTCGGAAACTGCTCCTTCGATGTCTGAAAACTTATGATTTCAAACAATCCTGTTGGACTATAACCTGGTGTCATCTGACTTCTGGCTGAGTCAGGATAGCGTGTGACTTGGATGGGAATTTGCTAGTGGTGATGTCCCCAAACACTTATTGTCCCTTGTATTCCTAGGCAGTAGAGGCCACGAGTTTGGAAAATATCATCAAAAAAGGCTGAGTGAGTTGCCTCAGTGAATATTGTGGATATTCGCAGGACATCTCAAAGTGTTTCAGAGGTAAGTGATAATTTTGAAGTGTTTTCACTGACAATATTTAAGCAAACATAGCAATTTATTTGTACGTGACAATGTCTTAAAAATAGCAATGAGATCATGGAAGTAGGGACAGCAATCCAGTGGTAATTTTGCTCGTCATTGAGAAATTTTGACAAATAATCGAAAGACATGAGTTAAAATCTCATGATATAGTTGGGGATTTAAATCCATTTAATTAAATTGTTGGAAACAGAAATATGTTTGCTTCAGTAACCATGGTCACCAAACTTTCAAGTTGTTGTAAAAGTTTATTTGACTTGTTCTGGTCATCCTTAACTGATTTGGCTGACATCCAACCTCACATTCATAGCAAATAATTTGCTATTAACAGACGTTAACAATGATTCTTACCAATCTTTATAGATGCACTATTTAATGCATCACAGCTTGGTATGGCAACTGCTCTGCCCAAGACCGCAAAGAAATTACAGAGAGTTGTGAATGCAACCCAGTCCAACATGAAAACCAGCCCTCCTTCCACTGACTCTGTCTACAATTCCCACTGCATCAGGAAAGCAGCCAACATAGTCAAAGATCTCTCCCACTCTGAATATAAATATGATAGATGTTGATCAAGGTACACTCCTGTTCTTCCTCAAATATGTGATATTGGACATACAGCACAGGAACAGACATTTCTGCCCAACAAATTCCATTTGACTCCACTTGCGGCTCTTCCCATTATTTTCAATGCAATCTGCTCTTCTCGTCTATTCCCTTCTTCCTCAAATGCTGTGGAACTTTCACTTAAATACTTTCACATCGTTCATTTCTCCTACTCCTTGTAATAGTGGGTTCTACATTCCCACCATTCTTTGGATAGAAAAATTAAGCTTCCAAATGTATTTCTTGGTGACTGTCTTATAATGCTGTCCTCTAGTTGTATTCTTCCCCACAAGAGAAAACATTTTCTATGTCTCTGTGTTGTAAATGCCTTTAGTAATTTTAAAGACCAACATTAGGTCAACCTGCAGCCTCTTTCCTCAAGAGAAAAATGATCCATCCTTTTAAAGGTTTCCTGATTTTTGTACTTATACATATCTGAGATCATCATTGTAATCTTCTCTATCATAGGACTGTTTATATCAAAATAAAGCAAGTAAATGAGGCTCAGTTTTAATGTTCAATCTGAAAGACAGCAGCTCTGTCAGTATAGTGCGCACGATTGCAATCAAGTGCTGGATAATATGTTCATGTCTCTGCAGTGAGGCTTGAACCAATAACCTTCTGATTCATAGAAAAGGCTGCTACCACTGTGAGAGAGTTAGAAGGAGGGGGAAAGAGCGAGAGGGCTAATTTCATCTAACCCAATGAACATGACACTGACAAGACAGGACTGTTGGTCTGTTTCGCACCCCACTATTAACTTCAACAGAATATAAAATCGAATCTGGTGTAAAACGGGTAACTGGTCCAATCCTGTCAGTTTCCAGCTAGGCAGTTTGGAATACAATTATTCACAGGGAGAGAGAGAAAGAAACCGAGGCAGAGACAGAGGTTTGAATCTAACTCCTGGAAATGAGAGCATACTGACTGACTACACTATTCTATATTTGATCTTTCTTCCATACACTTTTAAAAGACTAGATATTAACTTATTTAAACAGGCTAAGAAATTAGGGCAATTAATTTACTTTTTGACTGGTATTGGATAGCAGTCAAGAATTCTTTCAGCATGTGAAAAAAACAGGTTTATTTATTTTCGCTGAATATGGCAGAAAAGATTATTTATTTGACATGGTTATGTCAGACAGATTCATTTCTTTTACATGGCTGCGTGAGAGATTTATTTGTTCCTTTTGCATGGTTTCAGGGGAACAGATTCATTTACTTTTGATAGATGCAGGGACAAATTCATTTATCTTTTCCCTGGAACAAAGTGAGAATTCGATTTCAACTTTGTAGGGATGATTTTTCTGGGTGACAAGCAGTGGAGCTATTTGAAATAATTATCTTTTGTACAAGCCACTGAAGGGTAGTGAACATTGGAATAGAATATTTTCCAATCAACAGTGGCTTGGTTCCTGCCTAACAGAAAATTAGCTGCCAAGTTACAAGTTAGCTATGGGGTGACATGGTGGCTCAGTGGTTAGCATTGCTAACTCACAGCGCCAGGTACCAAAGTTTAATTACAGCCTTGGATGATTGCTTTTGTGGAATTTGCACATTCTCTTTGTGTTTGCAAAGGTTTCTTCTGAGTGATCTAGTTTCCTCCCACAATCTAAAGATATGCTCATTAGGTGGATTGGCCATGTTAAATTGCCCATAGTATCCAGGGATGTGCAGGCTAGGTGAATTAGGTCAATTATCCATGGGAAATGCAGGGTTATTGGGATAGGATGGGTGGCTGTGGGTAGGATGCTCTTTGGAGGATTAGTGTGGACTTGATGGCTAAATGACCTGCTTCCATATTGTAGGGATTCCAAGGAAAGCTTGATGCCCGCAGCTCCAGCAATGTCGAAAGCAATTATTCCAGCTGTTTTTCCTCCACAATAGACTGAAAAAACACAACTGAGCATCTTACCAATTTTGTAGGATCAAAACAAAGTGCACCAATAGGAAAATTGCTCAGTTATCCACTCGAGTGACATGTATTATCAACTCAAAATGGCCTTTTATATTCCACAACTACTGCAATAGGTAAGGCAGCAAATATCAGCATCTGAAGTGAACCACTTCACAAATACACAAGTGTGAAAATAACAAGGTACGTAAAACATTATCTTGCAAACCTAAGAACATGTCAGCAATTTATTTGAAAGTTCACTGCTAGATCGAGATTGGAACAGACGAGGAGAGAAATAATTAATTGTGTTTGAAGTGGCCTTTATTTTGTAATAATGCAGTTCTAGTGTGGGTCACACTGATGGAAACACCAAACAAAGTCTTCCATTTTCATTGAGACTATTGGGAATTAGAACACAACAGAGAAAAGAAAACTTTGCAGCTCCCAGTGATGCTGAACTGAGGAAGTTTACTTTGGTGTTGCTGTCTACGATTGAGACCTGAGCGTTGGGAATAAGTGACCATAGCATCATAATAAAATAACATTTAAACAATTTAAAACGACTTACTGAACCGAAATTAAACTTAGCAACTGTTTGGCATTAAAGGAGTGGATAGTTATTTCCTATTTAATCAAAATGTTTTCCCTTTACTTCAGTGTATCAACTTGACCTATAATAGCAGTTGCAAACATATCAGATGTAGCTTCGTTGGAAGCACTGATGCTTCTGAGCCAGGAAGATCCAAGTTCAAATTCCACTCCAGAGCTTGGGCAAACAAGTCAAGGCCAACACACCACAGCAGTACTGAGAAAGTGCCATGGTACCAGAGAAGCAGTCTTTTATTTGAAACAGAGGCACTTTTGGTTCTCTAAACTGACTATATTTTGAAGAAAAGTGTGCAAGGTATCTCAAGAGTCCTGGCAATTATTTATCCTTTAACTAAAATCACAACAGATTTTCTGGTCATTAATAAATTGCATTGGTTGTGGGAGCTTTGCTGCGCACACAAGAGAGAGGGAGAGGTAGAATACAAATTTGTGAACTTTGCCCCAGCAGAATATTTTCGTAATTATTCAGTGTTAATGAGATGTTCTCAGAAAGCACATTTTTGTTTTATCTCAAAAAGGTGTGTTGCAAAATGCAGTACAGAGTCCAAGCGTCAGCCAAGGGAGATCCTTAATGTTAAAGCTTAGACTGCTGGTGTTTTGCTACTTTGTCATGCAGTGGTGTCTGTTTAGTCTGAATGTGTGGCCTATGTATCCTAGGTATAATTTCAGTTACATCACACCGTAGGTGTGCATGCTGGAATGGATAGAGATAGACGAGGATGAGGTGCTGAAAATTTTGTCAAACATTAAGATTGACAAGTCGCCAGGCCCGGACCAGATTTGTCCTCGGCTGCTTTGGGAAATGAGAAAAGCGATTGCTTCGCCACTTGCGAAGATCTTTGCATCCTCGCTCTCCACTGGAGTCGTACCTGAGGTCTGGAGAGAGGCAGATGTAATTCCTCTCTTCAAGAAAGGAAATAGGGAAGTCCCCAGCAATTACAGACCAGTAAGTCTCACATCTGTCATCTGCAAGGTGTTAGAAAGGATTCTGAGGGATAGGATTTATGACCATCTGGAAGAGCATGGCTTGATTAAATGTAGTCAACACGGCTTTGTGAGGAGCAGGTCATGCCTAACAAACCTTATCGAGTTCTTTGAGGATGTGACTAGAAAAGTTGATGAGGGTCGAGCTGTGGATGTGGTGTATATGGACTTCAGCAAGGCATTTGATAAGGTTCCCCATGGTAGGCTCATTCAGAAGGTCAGGAGGAATGGGATACAGGGAAACCTAGCTGTCTGGATACAGAATTGGCTGGCCAACAGAAGACAGCGAGTGGTAGTAGAAGGAAAATATTCTGCCTGGAAGTCAGTGGTGAGTCGTGTTCCACAGGGCTCTGTCCTTGGGCCTCTACTGTTTGCAATTTTTATTAATGACTTGGATGAGGGGATTGAAGGATGGGTCAGCACGTTTGCAGATGACGCAAAAGTTGGAGGTGTCGTTGACAGTATAGAGAGCTGTTGTAGGCTGCAGCGGGACATTGACAGGATGCAGAGATGGGCTGAGAGGTGGCAGATGGAGTTCAACCTGGATAAATGCAAGATGATGCATGTTGGAAAGTCGAATTTGAAATCTGAGTACAGGATTAAGGATAGGATTCTTGGCAGTATGGAGGAACAGAGGGATCTTGGTGTGCAGGTACATAGATCCCTTAAATTGCCCCCCCCCCCAGTGGACAGGGTTGTTAAGAAAGCATATGGTGTTTTGGCTTTCATTAACAGGGGGAATTGAGTTTAAGAGTCGTGAGATCTTGTTGCAGCTCTATAAAACTTTGGTTAGACTGTACTTGGAATACTGCATCCAGTTCTGGTCACCCAATTATAGGAAAGATGTGGATGCTTTGGAGAGGGTTCAGAGGAGGTTTACTAGGATACTGCCTGGGCTGGAGGGTTATCTTATGAAGAGAGGTTGACTGAGCTCAGATTTTTTTCATTGGAGAAAAGGAGGAAAGGGGACCTAATTGAGGTGTACAAGATAATGAGAGGCATAGATAGAGTCAATAGCCAGAGACTATTTCCCAGGGCAGAAATGACTAACACAAGGGGTCATAGTTTTAAGCTGTTTGGAGGAAAGTATAGAGGGGATGTCAGAGGCGGGTTCTTTACACAAAGAGTTGCGAGAGCATGGAACACGTTGCCAGCAGCAGTTGTGGAATCAAGGTCATTGGGTTCATTTAAGAGACTGCTGGACATGCATATGGTCACAGAAATCTGACGGTGCATACATAAGGATCAATGGTCAGCACAACATCGTGGGCTGAAGGGCCTGTTCTGTGCTGTACTGTTCTATGTTCTATGTAAACTTCTGTTATAAATTCTGTGTCTTACAATCATGTACTCCACAACCACCTGATGAAGGAGCAGCGCTCCGAAAGCTAGTGCTTCCAATTAAACCTGTTGGAGTATAACCTGGTGTTGTGTGATTTTTAACTTTGTATCCTAAAGCAGTTTTAGTTACTGATTTTCTCATAAGGATGTTATTGAGTGTGTGGGTTATAAAATGAAAACTGGCATTGATATCAGCATTACAAATGAATGTATTCCGAAATATTTCTAGTCTACATCTCATTTTCACCTTTTTAAGGAGTTTGTGAAAAAAATTGTTGTATCGTGACAATTGCACAAGATCACGCACTTTCCTTTGTCCCCTCCTTCCTCTTGCAGATTAACCTTCATTCACCTTGCTTCATTCACAAAAGGTAGAAATGAAATTAAATCACAGTCGATAAAATCTGAAAATCAAACACATATTAATATATATTCATCATATCGAGAGCACTCAGAATTTATAAATCACTCAACTTCAAATTTAATTTTTTACTCAAGCCATGGGGTTTATTTTCAAAAGACAATATGTGTATGGGCAAAGACTTTCCTCAAAGCATGACTTTTAAAAAATAATTACAAGCAATAAAGCCACAAGAACACCGCGTTTTGTGACATGTTAAAATCTTCACAAAAGAAGAATGGAAATAGCGTCACATTTTAGCCTTGGTAACAAAACTTACAGTAATTTGTTTCCTTCACATCAATAAGACACTATTTCTACAGTAGTGCTCCTGCACTGACAAATGCAATTATAAATCACACCTTAATGTCGCTTTTGCATTTCATCAACATTATTAAATTTAATATTGTAATATTGGTTTCATATTAAGATACAGTAAATGTACAGGGACAATTCAAGATTAAAGCATTTTTGGAATGATGGAAGAATGTGTGCTACCATTACTTCGCTGAAGTTCCTGGGCAGGATTTTGTATTTTGGCTCAGGACGAAGCTGCAGCCTGTCACTGCAGGTAAGAAAGAGAGAAAGACTCTCTCCACGTGGAGGTACCCCCTTGGTACTTTGAAAACATTTGAAGTAAAACTTGGCCTCAGGTGCTAGACCACTCTTAGGAAACCCTCCTTGAGTAGTTCAAGTGACCTTCAAAGTCTCACAGAAGCACTGCACCCCTTTGCCATGTCAGCCACCAGTAGTCTTCCTCCAGCCATGAGCAATGCACCCAATATCATGGCAGGCCCATAGACAAATTGCAAAATTCCCATTGGCTTCAGATCAATGGCTTTACTAGCCCTTTCCCATACTTTATTTGGCTACCTGCCATTTGAAGGGATGGAATGAGAGTAACCAAATTGCCTTTCAAAAAAATGGCTTGAAGCAAGTTATTGCCAACAAATTTGCACTTCAGGTGGCAAGTTAAATTCACACTGCCCTTCCCTCCACCACCACCCCCCACCCCCACCCCCACAACTCCCAATATTGAAGTCAATATCCTGCCTTTAAATCCAGAGGCTATTTTCTTTAATTATCGATAAGACATGCTATTCTAAGTCCAGAAGATTGCAAGTGAGTAGAACTCATTTAAGATACAAGAGTGTACCCTATTAAACCATAACAAATCTGCTAAAAATCCTGAAAAATGCTCTGCCTTGAGACCTAACCGGATTTTTAGTGGATTACTGAGCCAATTATTATAGCCCCTCTGACCCTGGAAAACTAATTTAATACCTACTTAATGTTTCAATTTCTCCCTTTGTTACAATCCAGCTGGTGGTAATACTGGACAAGTCAGGATCCAAAACGTAGCCTGGCTTGACAGATCATAAGTTTAATTTTTGCAGGTGGTTTCTGTGGTGAGTAATATATTCAGAAAAGGCTGTTGATGCTCCTTGATACAAGAGCACAGCTTATTACAGAAAAGAAAAAAAAAACAAAGCTGGATATACATCTGTGTCGACTTGAAAATAACAACATAAGCAGTTAAAATGCAGATTCATTCATTTTACCGAGATTATTTTCAGATACATAATTTCAAAGAAATATCACTCGACCATAGCTCTTTAATTTCTCACTTAATTGGTTCTTAGAGAGTCACATGTTTCTTAGAAATGAACTATTTAGTCCACCTTTCCAAATTACTTTCTAACTTCTTAAAAATAAATTACCTTCGCAGAACAGAATCAAAATTCATCTGCTTCCATTTTAAAAATACAAATTCGCAAATGATAATAATATATTGTTTACTTTTATCTTACTTTCTAAAAATATCCAAGATATTCAATAAAAATTTTTGAAGTTAGGTTGTAATATTGGTGGGAGGGTGAACTGTGATGAGGATGCAGAGATCCTTTATAATGATGTGGACAGGTGGGGTAAATCAAAGGCAGATGCAATATGATTGGGATAAATGTGAGATTATTCACTTTGGAAGCAAAAACAAGAAGGCAGATTTCTACTTGAATGGTTGCAACTTGGGAGAGGGGAATGTGCAGCTAGACCTTGGTGTCCTTGTGTACCTGTCGCTGAAGGTAAGCAGATTGGTGCAACAGCTGATAAAGAAGGCAAATGGTATGTTGGCCTTCATTGCGAGAGGTTTCGAGTACAGGAGCAGGGATGTGCTGTTGCAGTTACACAGGGCCTTGCTGAGGCCACACTGAGAATATTGTGAGCGGTTTTAGTCTCCTTTTCTGAGGAAGGGTGTTCTTACTCTCGAGGGAGGGCAGTGAAGGTTTACCAGGCTGATCCCAGGGATGGCGGTAATGACGTATGAGGAGAGGTTGACTAGGTTAGGATTGTTTTCGCTGGAATTCAGATGAGTGAGGGGGGATGTTGTGGATACTTAGAAAATTCTAACAGGACTAGACAGGGTAGATGCAGGAAGGATGTTCCTCATGGTGGTTGTGTCCAGAACCAGGGATCAGTCTGAGGATTCAGGATAGACCATTTAGAATGGAGATGAGGTGACATGTCCTCACCCAAAGAGTGGTGAGCCTATGGAATTCATTACCATAAGAGGTAGTTGATGCCAAAACATTGAATGCACTCAAGAGGCAGCTAGATATAGCACTTGAGGTGAATTGGATCAAAGGATATGGGGAGAAAGCAGGATTAGGTTATTGAGTTGGATGATCAGCCATGACCCTGATGAATGGTGGAGTAGGCTTAAAGGGCTGAATGGCCTCCTCCCACTCCAACCTTCCAAGTTTCCATGCTTTTATTTCATCTTCTAATATTTTTATACCCATTTGTCTGGTTCCATTAAACATTTATTTGGTTAATTAATGTATTTCATTTCCTCTCTATGGGCATTCATCAATATAATTAGCTGCTTCTTTTAATTCATTCATAGGGTGAGGGCATCACAGCCTAGCCCATCCTTAATTGCTCAGAAGGCAGATGAGAATCATTCACATTGTAGTGGGTCTGGCGTCACATGTAGGCCAGACCAGGTACGGATGGCAATTTGCTTCCTGAAAGGACATTAATGAACCAGGTGGATGCTCACCCTGTTTGAAGACATCACGATTGTTTGATGTCAAAATTCCTGACAGGTTTTGACACAGTGAAATTTTATTTCAGGAATGGTGAACTTCACACTCCAGAAATCACTAGATATTATTTATGAGCATTAGCATTCAAGGTCAACAATGAGTATTATTGCTTCACTGCTAATCATGAAATTCGAGCCAATATCCTTTTAGCAAATTAATTGGGTAATAGTCAGCCCATCCTATGTAACAAACTAAAGTCAGGAGCATGAGGATGAAAGATGAATACATATGCCAGAACATTTGATAAACTAAAAGTAACGTACACTCAGTCACCTTGAAACCTGTTTACATTTTAATATGAATTGGTGACAGATTACTTATATCAAATGGAAAGAGCCTGATTGAAGAAACACTGATAAGCAGCATTTCTTTCACTATCTATACAGAGTGAAAGATAAATAACAGTTTATGTCACTGCTTAATCATATATTAACATTCAAAATGATATTTGGTGTATATGTTCAAGAACCAAAATCCTCTATGTGGTCAAAAGTAATATGAAAGATCCATGCTCATGGTTTATAGGTCATTGATGTGATTGGCTACTGATGGAAGGACCCCATGAAACTCAGAATTCATGTAATTACTAAACCGTGTGGAGGCAGTTTCTGGCTATTGATTAGTGTTGCCAGCGGGCTGCTATTTAGAGAGCACCTTTCAAACCCAGGACTGCTTCCATCCAAAATGACAAGGGCAGCAGATACATGAGAATACTGCAAATTCCCCTCCAAGCCACACACTATTCTGACTTGGAAATATATTGTTGATTCTTCAGTTTTGTTATGTCAACTACTTCCTTAAAGCACTGTGGGTCAACCTATAATGCACAGACTGCTTTGATTCAAGAAGGTAGCTCATGACAAGGTAGCTCTGAGGGGCAAATAGAGATGGGCATTAAATGCTGGCCTGGTCAGCGTCACCCAGATGCCATGAATGAATATAATAAAATCATATCGAGACTTGTATCTAAGTTAAATGTTTGCTCTTTTTAAAGATGGTGGTGTTATTCATTTCTTCTCATGACCACTTTCATCTAGAAGGCTAAAGGCAGCAGATATATGGGAACACCACCACCATCAAGTTCTCCTCCAATCCACTCACCATCCTGACTTGGAAATGTATCACCGTTCCTTCACTGTCGCTGGATCAAAATCCTGGAATTCCATCTGTAATGACATTGTGGGTCAACCCACAGCAGGTGGACTGTAGTGGTTCAAGAAGGCAGCCAGGGACGAGGAATTAATTCTGGCCAGCCAGTCTTGCCCATATCCCACAAAATGAGTGAATAAAATAGACCAAACCTGTAAATTGTTGTATGCCATCCTCTGGGATGTTTTTTGCAGTATGTGGGCATTTGGTCAGTATTTGTTGCTCATTCCTAGTTGCACTTGAGAAGGTGGCAGTGAGCTATGTTAAATTTTATGTCGCATTTCTAAACAGGAAACCCAGAATTCACTGCTAAGGAACTTTTTTAATATCTATAATTTCTATTCCAACATGGAAATGTTGGTTTTCTAACAGTTTGCTTATTTAATGATTGTAGCGCAGTCAGCTTTGGTTGACAACATTAGATGTTATTACTGAACCATATTCAAATAATACTGTTGTGCTGATGTGAGGTGGGAAGAGAGCAATCCCATTGAAAGTGATGTGATAGTTGAAGCTCCACAGAGGCTGGCATTGCATCACTACAATAGTACAATCACTACAATAGTATGTCCAGAAATGCATCCCTGTTTATGCATCAGAACTGACTAGTTTACTACAAAACTTTAAAGTGTCAAACTCTCCCTTCCTCCATAATGTCACAATGAGATTG
The DNA here is from genome assembly GCF_047496795.1 of Chiloscyllium punctatum. Lineage (NCBI taxonomy): Eukaryota > Metazoa > Chordata > Chondrichthyes > Orectolobiformes > Hemiscylliidae > Chiloscyllium > Chiloscyllium punctatum. The sequence continues at coordinate 106,302,401 of NC_092745.1, read as the reverse complement.
AACATGGCCAGGAAACACCAACAACTGGAGAGAGCAGCATTGGTATGTCCTTGAACTGACAGAGAAGGTAAACATCTGAAAGACTCGTAAAATGGGTCATAAGTGTAGATGCCATAATTCTTTTCAAAATAAGCTTCTTAAGGAACGATGTGATAATAATAGGTTTTCAAGAACATTTGAGTGGTCAGAAACCCAGAGGTGTCGAGGGAGAAAGATTAGTAATGCAAACTTTCACAGAAAAACAATTATATTGTTAAAAAATTATTAAATATGTTGCATAGTCTAGATTATGTGTGAAAACAAACGTTTCACAGTCATTTTATGTCAAAAGCCTACATAAATAAATTTGCAATATTATGGAGAGCTTAAGACACTGGTTAAGGAGAGCTGTCAATAAAAATGAAAAATGTAAACAAAATGTCAGAGAGAAAATATGAAATTTTGAAGAATTATTTTAAAATGTTATGACTGTTCTTGTAAATGATTTTTAAAAAATACTTGCTTGGCCAAACAGCCAGGATTCTAAAGTTTAATGGTTGATTGAACTGAAAATTTTGCATTCTGTCTGCCAACAGCCTAACAAATGAGTGAGAAGACAAATGCACCTTAACCAGTCAACTGGCAGGTAATTCACAAACTCGGGTAATCAGCTGACACTTAACAACATTATACAACAGAAAGGAGTGATTCAAGGGAAATTAAGAACCAAGATTTTTTCAATTGCCTTTCAAATTGGGGCAATAATTTGAATAAAAAGCTGGGGATAGGACCTCACTAAAATTGAAATTGCCTCTTCCATTCCCCCTTAAGGCTTATCTTAAACTTCCCTGATAATTAATTAAGTGGAGATAAATTGACACGGAAATCCTTAATATATATCTGATCCCAAACCTCATGCCCACCCCCCCATACAGCCACCCACACTCCCCTGTGCAAGTGGAAGAACGCACAACACACGAGGCAGATGAACCACGGAAAATACCATTTTGCTTGTTGCATCTGTTTCTTTACTTGTGCTCAATCTCAGTTGGGGCAGTGAGAGGAGTCAAATCTTCAACTGCAAACTTCAATTCATTCTCCAAGAGGTACAGTTGTGGATTAGGAACAGTACATTCCCAAACAGTTCCTTCATTTCTTATATCTTGAAGAGGAGATGAGATAGTTATGGGAGAGGTGGGATGAGATAGAGATGTATCACAAATCTTGTTTCTCTTCTATTTGTAAACAAACACCCAACTGAGTTTACAGGCCAAAAAGCCTTACTTAGATTGCTCTTTATGTCACTGCTCTCAGTAAGTAACTGGGAAGGTATGCTAGCTGTTACTCAGCTGTTCCACAATCCACTATTAACAAAAAAAATCGTCAATCTGAACCAAAATCAACAGTGTCTCAAATGTATTTGCAAATGGATCTTTCCAAGCATTATTTAGTGACCTTTGTCACATTAATGAGACAGTGAAGATCATTGACGTTCTCTTTAAGTAGATCACTTTATTTGACTAGTTCTACTGCAAGTTCGGTTGAATTCTACTTCTTCCTTATCTTCTAGCTTCTCGCAGTTTTTTTTGGGATCACCACAATGCTGCTTGATTACCTTCTCTTGTTATCAGTCAAGTTTCTACTTCCAATCCACAGCATTTACATCTCTCATCGTCTTATCATCAGTCTTACGCCTTCTTATTCTCCTTTTTTCAGGCAATCCATTCCATTTCCATCACTTGCTTCATCACATTTCTTCTCTTACCCTGCAACAAATGACTGTACCATTTTCAATCTCTTCTTGACGAGCTTCCTCACTGCTCCCACACTCTTCACTGACCCTTTGATATGCTAATTCCTGGTTTTGAATTTCTCATTTCTCCGTACATGCATCTCAAAACCCAATCTCATTAGTATCTAGTCAGTGTGAAATTTTGCAAACAGGCAAACGGGAAAGAAATTTTAAAAATGAAAGAAAGAGAAAGATGTATTTATATTGTGCCTTCATAAGCTCAGAACACTCAAAACACTTTACAGCCAATTAAATCATTTTCTTGCTCATCTTTCTTGTAATGTAAGGAAACACAGTAGCCAATTTGTGCACTGCTAGGTGCCAAAGCAGCAATTAAATAAATTATCATAACATTTGTTTTAGGTGTTGCTTTAGGGATAAATACTGGCAGGAAAAGAAGAGAACTCACTTACTGTTCATTGAATAGTGTGCAATCACATCTCTTATGTTCAACTGAGGAAACAAAACGGCCTCAGTTTAGCATCTCTTTTGAAAGACGGACCTCCAATAACACAGCACTCTTTCAGTGGAGTGTCTGTCTAGACTATAAATCAAAATCTAAGCCTGAACCCACAGTCTCTGGCTCCAGCGAGTGTGCTAACATTGATGCAGCACTGATGCTATAAGTAATGGGGCACTTGTGACACTCAACATCACCTCTGAGAAAAGGAATATCATTCAATTCAAATGCAACAATTTTTATGTCAGTGACTTTACCTACACACTAACGCTTGCAATTTAGGAAACCATTGTGACATTTTCAACATATATCAAGTTCATGAATAGGAAAGGTTTGGAGGAATTTGAGTCAGGAGCAGACAAGTGGGACTAGTTTAGTTTGGGATTATGAGCATCCGAGCAGCAGGAAAGCCAACTTTTCGGGCAAAAGCCCTTCATCAGGAATGACGGCAGGGAGCCTCCAGGGTCCCATTTATCTCTCTACCCAAGAGGCTCCCTGCCTTCATACCTGATGAAGGGATTTTGCCTCCTATGTCAATTTTCCTGCTCCTCAGATGCTGCCTGACCTGCTGTGCTTTTCCAGCATCACTCTAATCTAGACTCTAATCTCCAGCATCTGCAGTCCTCACTTTTGCCTCGTTTGGGACTATGTTTGGCATGGACTGATTGGACCAAGGGTCTGTTTCTATGCTGTATGACTCTCTGACTTTATAACCCCAGTAATTTAAACCTACTTGTCATGGAGGCATATTGGTCATCAGATCTTTTTGCCCAATCTTGAGCAGAATCCATTCAGATTTCTACCAAGTAAGATATACAATAAATATAATGGACTGGATTCTATAGAGTTGGGAGTGTGGTGCTGGGTGGTGAACTGTTCATACCCCTTAAGGAAAGCCAGCAGGGAGATAGGGCATCAGAAAGAGGTCCACTGCATCTATAACACACTGGCAAGGACCAAAGTCAGTGGCAGTGGGAGCTCTTAGTTGTTCGAAAAAACCCAGTGCACCAGAGGTCAGTTGTGGGTGCATCTGAGACTGCCAGAAGGAGCAGGAGGAAGAGAACATGAGTGCCAAAGATAGATAATTCAGTCTTTTAGAGTAGGATGGGTGGGATCTGAGAACCCAAGGAGAAGAGTAGAGAGGCAAGACGGGCTGGTTTTGGAGGGCAAGCAGTGAAGAATGAGGGAATGATGATATATTGAAGGGATATCCTCAATGCACATAAGGCATTCCCAAATGATTTGTTTCGCCCTTCCTTCCTGGCCATTTTAAACCTGGTCTCTAAAGATGTACCGCCGCTTCCAGCCACCCACACTGTTACATCACATCTAAGTTAGTGATGGAATGGAAACTGAGAGATTTTTTTTAAATCAAACTATTCAGACAGATCATGACATACCTCAAGGTCATGTAGGACTTGAACATAAACCTAGTGTCCTAGAGATAGGCACACTACCACAAGAGTCCGTAAAGAAAGCTGCCTTTCTTTGTGGAGAAAGTTTATTAACTATTCTGCCTTTCAGCATCTTCCACACACTGGTCCTACACTGAGCCCCAGTTATATCTACCCAGTCAAGTAATTAATCAATAAACCCAATCAGCTGCTCAACAATTTATTATATTAACAGATTCCTCTCTCCACTTTAACGAAAACATTTGAAGATATACAAACAATTATTGAAAAAGGACAAATGAAGATAAAACAAAATAATCGTTTCCATATTGTTATTACTTTATAATACAACTGAACAGTAACTTTTTTTCATTTTCAATGCAATGCAATCAACTTTCATATTCCTGTTCCTTTTCCTTTAAATCAAAACAAAAATAGCATGCTTAATCACAAAAGCTGATTCTTTTTCATGTTCTTAAAAAACACCTCATACAACCAAGCATCACTGTTTGATGATCGCCAATAATGATTTTAGCAAGTACTATTATTTGTGATCCAATTCAAAACTGGTGACTTGTGTGAATTCACTTTATTTTGGAAATCACTTTTCTTCTTACATTTCCTTTATGTTGGCAACATCAATCCTCAACCTTTACTCAGCAGTTCCCTTTGTCAAATGTTTATTGTCCCAAAGAGAAGAGTTATCCACATAATATGCCATGGGCAAATATTTCTCAGATTGTCCGTTTAGATAGGATTTCTTTCAGATTATTGGATAAATACACCCCTATATTTATAGCTTTAACTGGTGGCAAAGTTTCAGCAACAAAGGTAGTTTTAACAATGCTTTTTATTTTCTTGGCTTTCCAGCCCAATGTACAATATCAATTCTTCTTTTCTATAAGAATATGCTAAACCCTGCCATTCACAAAAAGTCATCATGTGAAACATCACTAAAAATATTACCTCGATATCCCCAGGTCACCCAAGGCTGGAAACTTGACTGTGCATTTGTGTGAAATTAATTTCTTTAATGTTTTTTTTCTCAAGTCTTCATCAATATTGGTATGGTTCTTCATAATAATCAGTCCCCAATACCTCATCTCCACTCTTGTGCACAACAGTTTAACTGTCCAATCAAACTTCTTAACTGATCTGTTTCTTCCCTGAATGCAAATTTGTATTTCTGGGAGGACCAAGCTCAAGTTATCAGGTTGTGATTAACAATTGCAAACAATGCAATTGACTAGAATCATTTCTGACTTACTCTGCTTCATACTACATGTTCAAGGACCCTATTTGTTTAATGATCCGTAGCCTGGCTTAAATTCTCTTTTTCTTTTATCTATCCTGTATTACTCAAATTCCAGACAATCATTGTGGGCATCACAAAACTACCTGCAAGTACCTCTTTGAGATCTTGGTAAAACATTGCTAGGTCTGCTTTAAGCTGAATGCAACCTACATTAGTCAAAACAAACCTGAGAAATCCCATGTTTTTGCTGCATTATAAAGAAACTTCGTAAAAAATGTATTCACAGGATGAGGGCTTCTCTGGCTAGGCCAGCATTTATTGTCCATCCCAAATTGCCCAGAGGGCAGTTAAATGTCAACCACATTGCTGTGGCTCCGGAGTCACATGTCGACCAGACCAGGTAAGCACAGCAGTTTCCTTCCTTAAAGGACCCGAAACCTATACTCTCTAGTTCTAGACTCCCCCATCCCAAGAAAAATACTTTGTCTATTTACCCTATCCATGCCCCTCATGATTTTATAAATCTCTATAAGGTCACCCCTCAGCCTCCAACGCTCCGGGAAAAAAGCCCCAGCCTGTTCAGCCTCTCCCTATACCTCAAATCCTCCAACCCTGGCAATATTCTTGTAAATCTCTTCTGAACCCTTTGAAGTTTCAATCTTTCCGATAGGAAGGAGACCAGAACTGCACACAATGTTCTAACAGTGGCCTAACCAATGTCCTGTACAGCTGCAACATGACCTCTCACCTCCTATACTCAATATCCTGACCAATAAAGGCCTTCATCATTTAAAATTAGAGCGCATAAGTATTCCAGTGTGGTATAACCAAGACTCTAAATATAAACATACTGTATTCACAGGGTATGAGTGTAACAGTACACCTTATTTAAAAGTCAAACTCCTGACTATTAGCCAGAAACTCCAACCCTCATACTTGCTACCTGCTCACCTCTAGAGTCAACCTCACCTTCCTTTTGGTGGCAGCAGTTGTCAGGAGCAGTTTCCAATATGACAACTAAGATCATGAGATGTTGGGACAGAATGGATTTCAACTTCTTTAAAACATTACTTGTGTAAAAGTCAAGCCCTTTGGCATTTTGATAAAGAAAACTGTCGAGTAAACCTGGCCCTTAACTGCTTTCACTCATCGGAACCTCTGACTTGCTTACTCAGGACATCTTAACATCTGCACCAAAAGTGGCAGCACTTTCATCACCTTTAATACCTGCCTCTCTCTTTTATTCTAGAAGCTTATAAGGAACATAGACCCAAGCCCATTCTACTTCTGGTTCCCACTGAGGTGACTGTCTCTGAGCTGGCAGAGGATGCAGATGAACGCCTTGCCAGTGCATTCTCTGACGTTTCACAGGCTGCCTACCCAGACGGGCCTTACCACAAAGGAACTCAGATTGATTACTCTTCCACATTGAGGATTCCTGTGTATTACCAGTGATCCCAGAACAGAAGACTAATTGGTGAAAATTGAGAGAAGGTGAAGAGTAATGTCTTGTAATTGGTGGGCATCTCACAGGAGCAGGGCACGCTCAGTCCTCTTTGTGGCTCCTAACACCACGAAACTACAAGCAAATTAATAAAAAACAAGAGTAGGCCATTCAGTCCTTCAAGCCTGCTCTGTTATTCAATAAAATCATTGGTGATCTGATTTTAACTTAAAGTTTACATTCCTGCATATCTTTGCAAATCTTTCATCTGCTTGGCAACTGTCCTAGTGTTCTCCAGCCAACTTGACAACCTTTCCTCAAATGGTGGGAGGAGCTTGCTGTCCAGCATCGTCCCTCCAGCATTGGCCCACTCCACTATGAGCTATAGGGAAAAATTGAGTGTGATGAGAAGGTGAGGTTGTAGGCATGCACCCAGCGATGAGGTGTGCTCATTGAGTGCGAAAAGAGGTGCAGAGGACAGAAAGGTGAGTAGTTTGAGAGGATGAGGTGAGTGAATGTACACTATGCTTGTGATGCTGAGGTTTGTATACCTATGAGTCCTTGTAAGATGCGTTTTCAGTGGCAGAGTAAGACTAAGCAATGGCCCTGGGAGTATGAGATGGCAAAGTCAAGATGGTTGTCTTTACCACTGCAGAGCACAGAAGATAATTGACTTTCCTTCTAGTGTTGTTTGCTGTCCTATTTATGTGGTCAAACAGCAATGGCCTGTGCTGCTACCGTACCCAGACTGGGTGGGTGTAATATAACAGGAAGACATCGTGCCAATACCATTCTCTGTTTTTCTTTTGGTAAGGACGTAACCTGTCTCCATATATCAACTTTATCTTCCATTGATCAAAGGTACAGTGTCGCAAAACATTGATGAGCCAGGTTTAAGCTATTCTTCTCAAAGATAACTCAAATTGTAATTTTCTGATTGATAAGGAATCTTAGTTTCTAATCTTGGCATTTGGCCAACTCGCCTCACCTGCCAAGGTAAGACTGGATCCATGCCAGTCAGTGAGATAGAAACCAAGGCATCTTGCTTTGCTGACAAAGCTTAGTAACTACTCAATCTTACAGCTCCCTCCACACAACAGTCCCACTGATTTTAGCACCCGCTTACCTGCTGTGTTACATGGCGGCCAGCTCAAAGGTGGTTGGGAAGGCAATAGGCAGGACCCCAGGCCTACATGAAATAACCTCCTGCCAAAAATATGTTCAGCTGAGGTCATAAAATTAAAATTAATGAGCCCCATGGTAATCCAAGAAGTGTGCTAGATAGAGCACACTCTAGACATTACAAATTTGAATTTCAAGTGCCTGTATAAATCAAATGGAATCAACATCCAGAATCATTGTAATGTGTATCACAGAAAATTATGGTGAGGGGAATCTTGCTGCTTTATTGAACTGAAAGGATGAAGGTGAGGGCTATGAGGAAGACCTCCATCTCCAATGTAAGAATAATACACTGAAAGAAAGAAAACAAAACAGCCCTCAGCTAGCAGCCAGAGAAACAATTGTATCGAACAGTATCTTCAATAAACAACAGCTGCTGCTTTTAAAAACTGGTCACGTTATCTGGCCATTCTTCCTTAGGATCCTTTCAAAACTCCCTAATTGTCAATGATAGCTTTCATAAAATGGAAGTCTACATTTCTCTTGTCATCATCCAACTCCAACAATTTGCAAGTTTACACAGAACTGAACTTTGATCTCTTTGAGAATACTTTATTTACTTTCTAAGACAACAAGCACTACAATGTGCTGAAAAATTAATGTATCTTATCTGCAAATAATTCTTATCGCCCTTCGGGTCAGATAGCTCATTGAATACATGACTAGCATAGAAACACAAAACGTTGGAGAAACTGAGCAGGTCTGGCAGCATCTGTGGGGAGACGAATAATGCTAACATTTCAAATCTAAAGACTTTGCTTCAGAAATGATGGGGTCAGGAAATCAATGTCTTTTTTATGCCATTGACAAAGTGGGAAGTGGAATAACTGAAACAGATGTTGAAGGTGCCCAGAGCAAAACACGAGGTGAATGGTAAAGGAGAGATTGAGATGTAAATGGATGTGATTGGGACGTTTGGAGAGGAGAAAATGTATCAGTTCTGCCAAGGGTAAAGCCAACAAGACGTAAACAAAATATTGGTGCAGTATGTTGATTGGTAATCAAACAGGAAACCAATGTTCATGGTTTGAAGCTGTCAAATCCAGTGTTGAGTTTGTAAAGCTGTAAAGTGCCTAAGTGGAGTATGAGGTGCTGTTCCTCCAGCTTGAGTTGAGATTTGCTGGGACACTGGTGCAGAGCTAGTGTAGAAATGTTAGCATGACAGCAAGCTGCTGTCTCGAAACAGCGAGTAGAATCATAGAGTCACATTGATATACAGCACGGAAACAGACCCTTCGGTCCAACTTGTCCATGCCAACCAGATATCCCAACCCAATCTTGTCCCACCTTCCAGCACCGACCCATATCTCTCCAAACCCTTCCTATTCATATACCTATCCAAATGCCTTTTAAGTGTTGCAATTGTACCAGCCTCTACCACTACCTCTGGCAGCTCATTCCACACAAGCACCACCCTCTGCATGAAAAGATTGCCCTTTAGGTCTCTTTTATATCTTTCCCATGTCACCCGAAACCTACGTCCTCTAGTTCTGGACTCCTCCACCCCAGGGAAAAGACCTTGTCTATTTATCCTATCCATGATTTTATAAACTTCTATAAGATCAACCCTCAGCCTCCGCTGCTCCAGGGAAAACAACACTAGCCTATTTAACCTCTTCCTATAGCTAAAATCCTCCATCCTTCTGATAGGAAGGAGAGCAGAATTGCACACAATATTGCAAAAGTGGTCTAACCAATGTCCTGTACAGCTGCAACATGACCTCCCAACTCCTGTACTCAATACTCTGACCAATAAAGGAAAGCATACAAAACGCCTTCTTCACTATCCTATCTACCTGCGTCTCTACTCTTAAGGAGCTATGAATCTGCACTCCAAGATCTCTTTGTTCAAGTAACTGGAAGGTTGAGGTCATTCCTATGGACGGAGCAGAGATATTTTACAAAATGCTCATCCAATCTGCATTTAGTCTCATTGATGTAAAGGAAACTACATTGTGAGCAAGCAAATGCAGTAGACTAGACTGAGATATGTATGAGTAAACCGCTACTTCAAATGCAAGATGTGTTTCACATCTTGAATTTTAAGGAGGGAGGAGTTAAAGGGGCAAGTTTTACACCGACTGTGATTGGCATGGGAAGGTGCAATGGGGATTGAGGTTATGTTAGGAGTGAAGGATAAGGACCAGAGTGTCACAGAAGGAGATTGCTGACAGCGAAGGAGAGAGAACGGTATGTTTGGTGATGGCATCCTGCTAGAGGTGGCAGAAATGGCAGAGGATGGTCCCTATTGGTAAGATAAATGAAATGCAGTGCAATGCAACCAAAGCAGATTAAATCCCTATATTGGTGCTGTGATTCATGGAGGCATCTATCCTCGCCCAATCCAAACTTGAGCAGTATTTACCCTCAAGCTGGACATAACTATTATCCCTACCAGGAATGACACTATTTAGGAAGTTTAGCATGCTTGCCTTCATTACTCAGACATTTGTGTAGGAGTTGGGACGTCACGTTGCAGTTGTACAGGACCTTGGTGAGGCCTCTTATGAAATATTGTGTGCAGTTCTGGTTGCCCTGTGATAGGAAGGATATTAAAAAGTAGGAGAGGGTTCATAAAAGTTTTAACTGGATGTTGCCGAGAATAGAGGCTCGAGAAATAAAAGTAGACTGGAAAGGCTGGGATGTTTTCACTGGAGCATAGAAGATTGAGGAGTGACCTTATTGAGGTTTATAAAATCACAAGGGGCATAGATAGGGTGAATGACAAGGGTCTGTTCCCTAGGGTGACAGAGTTCTTAACTCGGCGGAGTATTTTTAAGGTGAGAGGAGAAAAATTTCAAAGGACTTGAGGGGCAACATTTTTACGCAGAGTGGTTTGTATGTGGAATGAACTGTCAGAGGAAGTGATAGATGCAGGTAGTGTTACAATGTTGAAAAGATATTTGGATAAATACATATATAGGAAAGGTTTGGAGGGATATGGGCCAAGCCCAGGCAGGTGGTATTAGTTTAGATTGGGAACATTGTTAGCATGGATTGGTTGGAAAAAAGGGTCTGTTCCCAAGCTCTATGACTCAATGACCTCTTATTATCTTAACACCATGGTTATCCTTTGCAGCATGTTACTTACTTGATCTAACTTCTAAATTATTGCTTTTACAAGACTCTTCCATTGTAAGCTTAGATTGAGTTGGTGAATAGCTGGAAATTTGCCAAAGTGAAGTATCCTGTCATATGAGAAACGTTGTGACACAACAATGCAAATCCTGACAATTAATAATCAGTCCCTATTGTAGTCAATGCAAATGAATGATAAAAATCAATCTAAATTTACAGTTAGTATTTCTGTTTATTTCAATTCAGTTCCATGGGAACTCAAGTAAACATAAAGTGAGCCCAAGTTCAGATATTCATTTGCCAGTTCCTTCGAGACAGGCCAAGTGGACAGTCGGTGAAATGTATATTGGTCTGTGTTCTCATCTTGAGGAGAGGATTTTGAGGATGACACAGTTGTCAAGTTAGTGTGAAAGTGTTGCATCATGCTTTTGATTGATAAAATCATCCGATCCTACCCAGGAGGAAAGAATGATTGGCAAGCTAATTAGTAAACCCAAAATCTGAACTGGAGCATTTTGAGCTTAGTTGTGAAACACACATCTACTCTGCTTCAAGAAAACACCAGTGAATCATGCGACTTCAAATTCAGAGATGCCTGTTTGTAAGCTCATTTAGCAAGCTGTATGCTTAAAAATAGCACCATTTCTGTTTATACCAGTTTCCACATTCCTGTCTCGGATTGTGACTGTTGTCAGACAGTAGTTGACAAGTGTTAATTACAATGGATGCCCAGTTGTGTACTTCTACCACAGGGACTAAACAAACCAGTCCACAGCATTGAAATTCTGCTCCAAGAGTATTGTTGGTGTAAGGCATTTTCTGCAGATTGTGCTGTACATATTTGTGTGGAGGGGTTCCTAGGTGTTCTACTGTCCGAAAACAAATTGATACCACTTAGAACTCAAAAATCGGGCTGGGATTTCTGGGATAGTGTTGTGAAATGGTAGATAAAGAACCTGCACTTCCTTACCTGAGGAAAAGAAGACTTTAGTGCTTTGTTGTTGCCACAATTCTTTAGGAAATTAAGTAAAAATCAAAGAAATCTCAAGGTTTTAGTTAAAGACCCTGGAGGTGCTATTAAGAAAGGCCCAGACAAAGAGAAGCATCAGTTTTGAATCTGAACACAGTCTTCTCCACAAGCTGTAGTCAGGGCTGCCTAGGGCTAAGCAGATTAGTGCACTTTCTGCAGGGAAGAGGTCCCACCAGATGAACAAGAAATTTAACACCTTCAAGGAACTTTGACAGGTGTTCTTATCGCTATACATGGCCTGAAGAACTGTATCTTAGATACAGGCTTCCCTCCATCTCAGACAGTGGCATTGTTATTTGAGAAACTTACTTCCTGTACATCTTGGGCCAGATTTTCTGAGGACTGGTGATTGTTGTCAGATTAGAGACAAAAACAACTGCAGATGCTGGAATCCAAAGTAATCAGACAGGAGGCTGGAAGAACACAGCAAGCCAGGCAGCATCAGGAGGTGCAGAAGTCAACATTTTGAGTGTAACCCTTCTTCAAGACTGGGGCTGGTGTGGAGGGAGTTGCAGGTAAAGCGGGAGGGGGTGTGGGGTCATGGTGGTGAAGTGGGGACAGGTGAAGACCGGTAGAGGGTACGACCTGTTGGTCAATGGGAGAAATGAATCCGGTTGATGGAAGGGAGCAGTGGCTGGGAGGGGGAGGGGCTGGGAAGGGAGTCAGGGGATGGGGAGGGTGGTTATTTGAAATTGGAGATTGCCACTCCTTGGCCACTTTTTTTTTACATTAAGAAAGAGCTGCACATTTCTGGCAGGAAATTCTGATCATGACTCCTGCAGAAGCGTGGAGCTTGCCTTAAATCCAAATGTGTGCTCACCTTTCAGGACAGTCGTGGATGGCAAACCATGCCCCTTTCTCACAGCAAGCATCGCCATATTCTGTGATTTAAATGCCCTGCAGCAGACCAGCCCCTTTTACATTTGCTGTGAAAGGCGAAGTATGTAAGTTTACTGTGAGGTTAGGTGCCAGGTGGGTAGAATGTCAGGTGGATAAGGTGCCAAATAAGTAGGGTGCAGATACCAGAGTGCCATTGGGTACAGTGCCAGGTAACTGAATAAGTATTTGGAGTAGTGTGCAATGGGTCAGATGTGTCAGGTCCAGCAGGGAGGTAGAATGTATGTCCAACAAGATGAAGGGTGCTGTTAGGTCCCATTTTCAATCCCTGGGACAGAGAGGGTGTCAGGTTCCACGGAAGGTTAGGGTGGGGATCATGTCCCAGAAAACAAAGTCTGGGGACATCAGATCTAGTGGGAGAGGGTTGGTACAGGGTCCTCAGGTGGGGAGAGGGTTGGTGCAGGGTCCTGGGGTGGAGAGAGGGCTGACACCGGGCCCTTGGTGGGGAAAGGGTACAGTGTCCTTGGGAGAGAGAATTGATATAGGGTGCAGGGATGGGGAGAGGGTTGGTACAGGACCTGGGGCAGAGAGGGTTGGTACAGGGTCCTGGGGTTGGGAGTGGGTTGCTACAGGGTCCTGGGGAGAGAGGGTAGTTACAGGGTCCTGGGGAGGGAGGGTTGGTACAGGGTCCTTGGATGGGGAGAGGGCTCTACAACGTCCTGAGGTGTAGATAGGGTTGGTACAGGGGTCCTGGGGTGGAGACTGGGTTGGTACAGGATCCTGGGGTGGGGAGAGAGTTGGTACAGCGTTCTGGGGTGGGGACAGGGTTGGCGCAGGGTCCTGGGGGGGAGAGGGTGTTTTCGAACTTTAAGAGGAAGATGTGTTGATTCCCAGAGCAAGGGAGAAGACGAGCTGCAGAGAGGGATGGGCAGTGTGGAGGTGGCAGGTTTGTCAGGTCAGGTCGGCAGATGTAAGGGTCTGGGGCGGGGGAAGGCGGGTGTACATGGTGACTGGTGGTAAGCTGCACTGGTCAATTTAATCGTTACCCAGGGGTTCAACTAAGTTTTTAAATTATCCAGTCTTCCCTGGGAAACTATTCATTTAACTGCAGTAGAACCTCTGACTCTTGATTTAACTGGAGAATTTCAGAGTTTTCCAGGCACAGAGATTCAGATTTTTCAGTTTCACAGGAAATACCCTCGGAACCTGTTTCATTGGGAATTCCGCAGGGACCTGAGCCATATCTCCCATCAACGTTGCAGAAATGGCTATCTAGTTATCAGCAAATCCAGCTCCTTAATGCTCTCCCACATTGTAACGCACACAGATACACACTGTAGCATGGGTTCAATTCCTGCACTGGCTGAGGTTACCATGAAGGACTCTCCTTCACAACCTCTCTCCTCACCTAAAGCATGTGATCCTCAGATTAAACCATAGTTAGTGGTCTCTCCTTCCAAGAGACAGTAGCCCGTCTCCATCCCCGACACCATCCCCCCTTCCTATGTCACCCACTTTGTAAATCTTGGCTGATGCAAATTACCCACCCGTGGTCTAGGTCACCCTGTAACTCTCATCTCTATCCTTCTGCCAGCACCCACAGCCTCTCCCGGTGCTGTTGCTGAGCACAAAAATTGCCAGCCTCTTACTGGACCTGCAGTTCTCAGAAGGAAAGTCTTCCATGTCCTGGGCTCTTGATTTCACCACTATCTGATTGGCTTGTGGTTTGTTGGGCCTTCCTGAAAGAGGTTGTACAGGTTGTACAGGTTCCTCCACTGGCCCTCCACATGGCAAGACTCCACCCTCAGTGTCCGATTGATTAGCGTTAGTCCTTGAAAACCAATCAACGTTTGATCAGCTTTTTATAAATGCAGGTCAGGGAAGCCAGCAATAGAAATGAGAAACATCAAACTGGGCCAGCCTCCCAGCTAAATCCCCAGTGATTGATCCATTTTAAAAAACTTACCCCAGCCACAATTCCATGGATTCCAAAGGGGAATACACAGCGGGGAAATCTGAATTTGTAGGCTAATATCCTTCCTCCCTTTTTCTCTTCCCTCAAGAAATATTGCTTTGCTCTTATGCATTTTGCAAATATTCAGTTTAGCTGGCCTGTTATGTCATCCAGGGAATGCTTAAAAAGATTTCCAAAGAGTGACTTGCAGATTTCTATAGGCCTTTTTCACATTTTGATATATATTAGCCTGCTTCTCAGCGATTCAATATATACTGTATAATAATTTGGAGGTGCCAGTGATAAAGGTCCACCTGATGAAGGAGCAGCGCTTTGAAAGCTAGTGCTTCCAAATAAACCTGTTGGACTTTAACCTGGTGTTGTGTGATTTTCAACTATTGTATAATGATCATCCCAAAATCAGTTGGTAGTACATTTAGAGCTGAACCTTCAATAAATCTTAAAGGCATGTCTATTCTCCCTTGAGATTTCTACTTATGAACAATGATGCCAACACAGAACTATTGCTGGCCCACAATCAATTATCCCTTGACCTTATACTCTTACTTGTGGAAATAAAATTTGATGAGTTCTGAACCCCACTTCAAGATTTGAGTCAGTAACCCAAGGGAGCCAATCACCTCCAAGCTTTCTGCATCATCAGAAATTTTGCATGATTTGTTAAACTGAGGCCTTGACCAGTGTAAGCTAAAGCTTTTGCATCACTGTTTTAAGAACAGCATGGGTAATGTTTTTGCCTGAACTAACACCGCCAAAAATGGATTACCATTTCATTACTGCTTTTAAGATCTTGCTACGTAAGAATTGGTGTGTTATATGTAGCATTTACAGCATATAAACAGGCCACTTGGTAGAACTAATCAATCATAAAATCCCTACTGTGTGGAAACAGGCCCTTTGGCCCAACAAGTCCACACCAATTCTTCAAAGAGTATCCCATTCAAACCCATTCCCCTATATTTACCCTGACAAATGCACCTAACCTACACGTCCCTGAACACTGTGGGCAATTTAGCATGGCCAATTCACCTAACCTGCACGTCTTTGGGTTGTGGGAGGAAATCAGAGCACCCGGAGGAAACCCACACAGACACAGGGAGAATGTGCAAATTCCACACAGACAGTCACCCGAGGCTGGAATCGAACCCAGGTCCATGGTGCTGTGAGGCACTGTGTTGCCCTTGTGTTCATGTTCCATATGAGTCTTTACCACGTTATTTCATTTTATCACCCTTACATGTTAAACTAACTGCTGCATTTGGAGCCAATGTCAATGTTCAACAACTCAGGGATGTATATCACAATTCCCAATGCTGCTTCTGATGTGGGTCTGCCCCTCTGACCTGAGCCAAGCAACCCTGTTCCCAATCTAAGCACGGTAGACATCCGAGAGCACCCAGTTCCCATTGTGTCCCAGTGTAAGCCCCTGTCCTGGTCCTGCTGCTGGGCGGAGCAGCTCACAGGCATGTGCAAAATCCAAATAAGAAAACACCAGGCTGTTCATGGCTGTCAACCATGGGCCATCATTGAGGCTGAATTTTTTTCAAATGAGGACCCATCTGAGTTCATGCCTATGAAATATGCCATCAGCTTATTTTATTCAAACTTCCAAAGTGGTATTTAATTGATGTTTATTGTGCACTAAATTTTGTTAAATTGACAAGTCCTCCTTCCCCCCCAAATATGTTGATTCTTTTATTTATACATGTAAACAGCTTGCAATAACTAAGTGTTAAATAGTTTCCTGAGACAAGTACAGAAATGTCTTTTTTATAAAAAGCTGTGTGGGAGGATCATTACATCAAACTCTCTTCCTGTTCTTTGTTGCTGAAATTGCATTGCAACTACTCTGTGCATGCACAAATAGAACACAGCAACCATTTTTAATGGTGGCACCTTATCTCCTATATTGGAAGCATACGCTTTGTAATCTAACTCCCTTAAATGCATCCATGCTAGTCACAACAACTACTAACAACGTGTTATGCATGTTCTGGTTTTTTTAGTTCTTTTAAATATTTTTGTGTGTTATTTATCCCATGGTACCTTTAAGAATACTTACAGCAAACATTTGAAAGTATTTTGTTTCATTTATTGTGCATCTTTTTTTTTATTATGGATGTGCACTTTGCTGAATCTCTCCTTCTGGCTTTTCTTTCCTGATTTCTGTTTCAGTTTTTCCTCAGTAACAATATTTAGCCTCGAACTCAGAAACCAATGAACAAATGTACAGGAAATAGTGATTCAGCTCATCAGGTCTGTTACATAGGAACAGGAGGAGCCTCTCCAGCTTTGAGTCAGTTCTGCCATTCAAATGATGATGGCTAATCCTTATCTTAATTCTATTTATCTCTGCCTTGGGTTCAGTAACCTTTAATACCCTTGTCTTCAATTAGCCTCTAATTTAGCTCGCCACTTTCGCCTATTCTCTAAACCTTGTCTACATACAAATTTCAAAAAAAAATTATGTAAAATGCTTTGAGCTGTTTCTGTGAGAAGTGATAAAGATGCTGCTTTAATGTAAATCCCTGGTTCTTTCTAATTAGGACAACCAATCCAGCAGCAATGTACAGTCACTCCACTCAGTCCAACACAAATGATTCTCTCTGCAGCCGATCAGCTCTCTCTCTGAAACTGAAGGCATGGAGCCATCTTCTGACTTCCATCAAAACTATTCTGATCTATCTGCCATCATCCTGTGCAGCCTCAGATGTGCAAATGACATGGCCCTCCAGTAGCTTCGTGGGGATGAGGCCCATTGTATCTATGAAACAACTCCACATAGGCTGTAACTAAATCACCCTTTATTTACACATGGACAGCCCTTGACACTGATCCAGCTCCCTCAGAGCCAACTCTCAGAGTGAACAGGAGGCCTGACACTCCCATTCGTTTTTTTTTATCTTCCCCCACACTGCTGCCTAACTGCAGTAGTGCTTATTTTTCCCCAGCACATATGTCGTGTATGTCAGACACAGTGAAGAACAACAAGTGTGTCTTTATTTGTATTCCACCACCAGGAAGAAAGGACACACACGAGTGGACAGTGACAAGCAGTGCCCTTCTCAAGAGAGGGCAATGCTGCGTGATCAAAGAGTGAAGGGGAGGGCAGGAATTGAATCAAAATAGAGTTGGAGGGGGAAATAAAACACTCCACTCCCTGCGGTGCCCACCTCTCCCTGAAAACTTCGAGGGTGTTGGTGGACACCATATGAACCTTCCCCAGGGACACCTGGGTTCTGACATAACGGCAAGGAAGAGGGACAGGCAATCGGGCCTAATGACTCTGACACTTCTGTCCTTATCTGTCAGGTCTATGTGGTCTACCTGGATGACCTCATTACAATCATTACATACCTCCCCCTCTGAGTCCGAGGACATATGCTAGTTGTTGTTTTTGTTTTTGTTGTTGTTTTAGCACAGGGTCAGGTTCCCCAGCTCTGCCTTTGATACGGTGGCATGTAACATACAGCAGCTGACTTCTTGCACCTGAAGCATCTCAAAAGAAATTCATTTTTGTCATCAGGAGGCAAAGGCATTGAGGCAGCAACATCAGTTGTGTCCAACTCAGATTCCAATGTATCCTCAATGCTGGTGGAGAGGGAGAACCCACAGGTTCTGGAATAGTTGGAAAGGCAATCGAAAAGCCAGGCAGGGTTTGCTCCAGCACCGTTTGAGTGTTTGCAGCTTTCATATAGTTCAGGAGCTTGTTCAGGACCATCACTCCTACCCAAACTATGATACTGCACCTGACCTCATGTTGACTGTGCCTCTTACCCAGGCAGGGCCATTCCCATGGTTCCTGCACCAAACTTTGTCCCCTGAAGTAAACTGTCTCTTGCTTAGTGGAGTTTTGTAGCTGGCATTGGCGTTCCTGCTGCCATTTCACCCTCCCCTCCCCCTTCAGGTCCAGGAAGATCAGATTTAATCTGGTGCAGAACCTTCTCCTCATTAGCAATGCTGCTGGAGCTTACCTGCAGTTTCATGCAGGGTGGTTCCAAAATCAAATAGGAAGCAGGACAGTTTGGTATCTAATGAAGCTGTTGTCTGTTTCTTTACGCCTCCCTGCAAGGTGTGGACTGCTTTTTCTGCCAGACCATTGGATGATGGTTGGTATGGAGCTACCCTTATAAGTCAAATTATATTCAACTTTAGGAAATGCTCAAATTCCCTGCTGTAAATGATGGCCTGTTATCTATGATCAACAGTGAGTCTGTGTATTGTGAAGGATACGCATGGTTTGTCTATCGTCGTCCCTGTGTTTGATGGATGCAGTGTATGCACATCCAGTCACTTTGAGTGAATGTCCACAATGACCAGAATATTAAGCCCATGAAAGGACCTGTATAGATGTTTACCAGGTTTTACCAGGCCATTCCCACGAATGTAAGGGAGCTGCTGGCAGTAACTTTCATCCTTGTTGGAACTCTGGGCATTGTCTCACCAAAGTGGCAATGTCTGTATCCAATCCTGATCACGAGACACAACCTCTCGCCAACATCTTCATTTTGGAAAACCCTGGATGACCTGAGTGAATTTCTGCCAGTATCTGGCAGCAACCTAAGCCTGGGACAAAAACTCTTGCCCCACCCGCCCCCACCCCCATACAACATGCTTTCCTTTACTGTGATCAGGGTCCAAAACAGTTCCAATTCTGGTTGTGACCACCTTATGATTTTCCCCATCACCACCAATTGTTTCAGTTCGGCCAGAAATGGATCTTTCTGCAACAAAAATCTAATATTATCAGCTGTGACAGGAAATGTATCCAATAAATTTTAAACCATTATGGACTCTTCTAGTGGCGATACCACAGGTGGTCTATCTACCAGCAGGAGGCGGCTGCATGGATCCGCATTTGCTACTTGGCCTCCTGGATGGTGTTCCAAATTGGAATTATACAAACTTAGTATGACAGCCCACCACTGTAGTTGGCCCGAAGCTCTGGGCGTCACTGTTTTGTCCTCTTTAAGAAGACCTAGCAGGGATTTGTGGTCCATTATTATTATAAATTCAGGTCCGGAAAGGTATTGATGAAACTTCCTGATGCCAAATATGACCACTAAACCTTCCTTCTGTCTCTGGGCAAATTTATACTCTGCATTAGGCAAAATCATGGATGCATACGCTATTGGGCTTTCCTCTCCATTGGGCCACCTATGAGCTAATGCTACCCCAACGTCAATACCAGATCTCACTTGGGATCATAGTGCACCAACATCTTAGAGGTTGATAGCTGTTTCTTCACTTCCCTGAAAGCTATGGCCTAGCTAAACAACCATTTCCAAGACTGAGTCTTTATTAAGAGTTGATGCAAAGGTGCCAGAATGGAGGCCAGGTTATGGATGAACTTTCCATAATGATTCACTAACCCAAAAAAAGACCTGATGTCCAGTACAGAAATGAGAGCCAGAGAACCTTTGATCACTTTCACTTTATCTTCCAAGTGGTTTCTAAAATCATGAGGAGCATGAATAGGATAAATAGACAAAGTATTTTTCCTGGGATGATGGAGTCCAGACTAGAGGGCATAGGTTTAGGGTGAGAGGGGAAAGATATAAAAGAGACTCTATATGGAATGAGCTGCCAGCAGAGTTGGTAGAGGCAGGTATATTAATAACATTTAAAAGGCATTTGGATAAATATATGGATAGGAAAGGATTAGAAGGATATGAGTCAAGTGTAGGGAAATGGGATTGGCGTGGATGGACATTTTAGTTGGCATAGACCAGTTTGGGCCAAAGGGCCTGTCTCCGTGCTGTATGACTCTATGACTCTAAGAGGTAACCCTGGTTTGTTGACTCTGCAGCATAAGTAGGTTATTTTGCATGTCTGGAACACCCATTTCTCCTTTCTAAGGTGTACATCCTTCTGGAAGAAACATCTAAGAATTATGTCAGAGTTCTCTAAGAGCTCCTTATTGCTCTTCCCTGTTATTACCGCATCATCTAGATAAATGGACAAAGCTAAAAATTGCACAGCACCAGGTTATTGTCCAACAGGTTTATTTGGAAGTACAAGTTTTTGGAGTGCTGCTCCTTCTTCAGATAGCTCGCAGGGCAGGATCATAGCACACAGAGTATTATAATTTACTGCATTCTCTGCCCCAATGTCATTTGCCAAGAACAAATAACACATTCTTTCCACACTAGGCCTAACCTTCAATGGCAGGATTGAATGAGCCAAGTTTCCCAAATAATGGCATAATGCTAGAAATTCTTACCCTGACTCAAAGATGACTGTTGCAAGCAAATCTGAATAGGTCTGCACTTTTCTCTCTTTGCCACTGAAATAACTCCACAGAGGTTGGAGTCCTGTTACCAAGTTAGTGTTTATTTACACATAGAGAGTCTTTGACACTGATCCAGCTCCCTCAAAGCCAGCTCTCAGAGTGTACAGGATGTCTGACACTGCTGTTCTTGTCTGCCAGACAGGGCTCCCTGATTGGACTAATTTAATAGCCCCAATCAGAGAACTCATATTCTATAAGGTCGACCTGGCTGACCCTGTTACATTGTAGAAAGTAAGGACTGAAGGTGCTGGAGATCAGAGTCAAGAGTGTGGTGCTAGGAAAGCACAGCACGTCAGGCAGCATCCAATTCCCCTGCTCTTCAGATGCTGCCTGACCTGCTGTGCTTTTCCAGCACCACACTGTCAACTCTAAACTTGTTACATTCACTACAATCCAGATATGCCATTGTCCAAGGAGGGGACAACCTGAGGTAACGGCACACGGCAATCACCAGGGCATGCTAGCCTGGTCCGGTAGAGTTATTGCAGTAGCGATGAGAGAAAAGGACAGATCTGTAGGCTTCAAACTAGAAGTGCCCTCTGGCTCCCTTGCAGTTCCAGCAGCAACCGTCTCTCTCAGTGATGCAGCTAAAGCTGCAGAGTTACTGGTTGTCTGATTGGATCAGTAGAATGGATAGCCAGCCCACAATAATCGGATAGTGGATTCTGAGTAGCTATTGGCCGTCTTTGGGAAGGTTGTCACCGTGGCGCTGTTGCCTGCCTGTGATAAGCCAACATGTGCACACAGTCCCAACATTGGGACGTCACTCTTGCTGGGAAAATCCCACCCACATCTTTCTATCTTTAACGGAGAAGTATTTGTTGAAGAAAGCTGGAAACAAGCGAAGCATTAAATGTCTGTATGCATAAAATTTCCAGTAAGTATTCTTAGGACATACTGAGGGTAACTTTTCCAAGAAGTTTAGTGCTTATCTTCAGAATTGATTTACTTTTATTGCATTCATTATGGCATAAATTGGTTTTTCTGCAAATGTACTGGGAACTGTCAGAACAAAAGCACTTGAAGAACTTACAGTGAATAATGCTATAAAAACCTAATAGAATGCTAGCTTTTACAGGAAGAAGAATAGAATATAAAACAAAGATATAATGGTTGATCTTTATAAATCCTTGTAAGAGCTCTGTTGTAGTACAGTATGAACTGTTGGACAACACATTACACATACGTTCATAGAGCTATAGAGTCCTACAGCACAAGTCAGACCCTGCGATCCAACTCGTCTGGGCCAGCCAGATGAACCAATCTGACCTCGTCCCATTTGCCAACATTTGGCCCATCTCCCTCAAAATTCTTCCTATTTATATACCCATCCAGATGCCTTTTAAATGTTGTTATTGTACCAGTCTCCACCACCCACCCAGCAGCTCCATAAATGCACCATCCTCTACATGGCAGAGTTACCCCACAGATTATTTTTAAATCTTACCCCTCTTACCTGTCGCCGCAAACCTATTCCCTCTTGTTTTGGACTCCCCTACCCTGTGAAAAAAAATCCTTGTCATTTACCCTATCCATGCCCCTCATGAGTTTATAAACCTCTATCAGGTCACCCCTCAGTCTCTGACATTCCAAAGAAAAATGTCCCAGTCTATACAGCCTCTCCCTAAAACTCAAACCCGCTGGTGCCAGCAACATTCTTGTAAATCTTTTCTGCATGATCTCAAGTTTTTCACAGCATTTCTCCTGTAGCAGGGAGACCAGAATTGTAGACACCGGATGATGTTGAAGCAATGCTGTGGATTTAACAGGTTTATTATGTTGCTGTTTCTATGATGAAGTAAAGATATAAAGAAAAATTGAAATGCAATACAAAAATGAGTGATTGAAGCAGAGACCACACCGATATTTAAGAATAGATTTGACAGTCTTCTGAAGGAAAACAAGATCAAGGCAGCAGGACATTATTAGTCATGGAGTTATAAAGTACAGAAACAGTCCTTTCAGCCTACCATGTCTTTGTCAACGAGCAAACCCTAAACTACTCGTATTTGGTCCATAGCCTACTGTACCCTGACATTTTAAGTGTTCATTCAGATGCTTCTTAAATGTTTGAGAGTACCTGCCTCCAGACAACCCTCTCAGACAACACATTCCATATTTCTACCACCCTCTGGGTGATGTTTTTATTCTCAGATCTCTTCTAAATCACTTACTCCTCATTTTAAATTGCCATGGGGAGGAATCTCTACAGATTAACTGTCAAGATCTCAGTTTTGTATACCTCAGTCAGATCCCCCCTCAGCCTCCTCTGCTCCAAGGAAAACCCAGCCTATCCAGTCTCTCCTCATGACTGAGATTTTTCATCCCAGGCAACATTCTGATAAATCTCTTCTGCATCTTTTCCAGTGCAATCACATCCTTTTGTAGTATGTTGACCAGAATTGCACACGGTATTCCATCTGTGACCTAACTAATGTTTGATAAGATTGTAACAAGACTTCCATGCTCCTATATTCTATGCCCTAGCTAACAAAGACAAGCATACTGTATGCCTTCTTCACCACCCTGTCTATCAGTGCTAACCCTTCAGGGATCTATGTACTTGTACGCCAAGGTTCCTTTGTTCCTCAGCACTGTCTAGGATCTACCATTCATTATGTTTATCCATCTCTTATTAGACCTCTCAAGATGCATCACTCACCCTTATTAGGTTTAAGTTCCAACTGGCATTGCTCTGTCCAATTTACTAGCTGATCAATATCAAACTGTAGCCAGAGACCATCCCCTCCTCACTATCAAAAACATGATCAATATTCATGCCATCTGCAACTTACTAATTAAAGCTTCTCCATTTTGTCCAAATCATCAATAGACTTTGCCTATTTACCCTACACATGCCGCTCATAATTTTGTAAACCTCTATAAGGTCACCCCTCGCCCTCCGATGCTGCAGGGAAAACAGCCCCAGCCTGTTCAGCCTCTCCCTGTAGCTCAAACCCTCCAACCCTGGCAACATCCTTGTAAATCTTTTCTGAAACCTTTCAAGTTTCACAACATCTTTCCAATAGGAAGGAGACCAGAATTGCACACAATATTCCAACAGTGGCCTAATCAATGTCCTGTACAGCCTGCAATATGACCTCCCAACTCCTGTACTCAATACTCTGACCAATAAAGAAAAGCATACCAAACACCTTCTTCACTATCCTATCTACCTGCTACTCCACTTTCAAGGAGCTATGAACCTGCACTCAAAAGTCTCTTTGTTCAGCAACACTCTCTAGGACTTTACCATTTATGTGTATAAGACCTGCTAAGATTTGCTTTCCCAAAATGCAGCACCACGCATTTATCTGAATTAAACTCCATCTGCCACATCTCAGCCCATTGGCCCATCTGGTTAAGATCCTGTTGTAATCTGAGGTAACCTTCTTCGCTGTCCACTACACCTCCAATTTTGGTGTCATCTGCAAACTTACTAACTATACCTCTTATGTTCACATCCAAATCATTAACATATAGCATTATTTATTAAATCATTGCAAAAGGTAATGGACCCAGCACTGATTTTTGTGGCATACCTCTTATGCTTGTATCCAAATCATTTATGTAAATGACAAAAAGT
This sequence comes from Chiloscyllium punctatum, assembly GCF_047496795.1. Classification (NCBI taxonomy): domain Eukaryota; kingdom Metazoa; phylum Chordata; class Chondrichthyes; order Orectolobiformes; family Hemiscylliidae; genus Chiloscyllium; species Chiloscyllium punctatum. The sequence goes on along the minus strand of NC_092745.1, from coordinate 106,278,097 downwards.
AGAGGACCCAGCATCGATCCTTGTGGCACTCCACTGGTCACAGGCCTCCAGTCTAAAAAACAACCCTCCATCACCACCCTCTGTCTTCTACCTTTGAGCCAGTTCTGTATCCAAATGGCTAGTCCTCCCTGTGTTCCGTGAGATCTAACCTTGCTAATCAGTCTCCCATGGGGAACCTTGTCGAACGCCTTACTGAAGTCCATATAGATAATATCTACTGCTCTGTTCTCATCAATCCTCTTTGTTACTTCATCAAAAAACTCAATTAAGTTTGTGAGACATGATTTCCCATGCACAAAGCCATGCTGACAATCCTTAATCAGTCCTTGCCTTTCCAAGTACATGTACATCCTGTCCCTCAGGATTCCCTCCAACAACTTGCCCACCACTGACATCAAACTCACTGGTCTATAGTTCCCTGGCTTGTCCTTACCACCCTTCTTGAACAGTGGCAACACATTTGCCAACGTCCAGTCTTCAGGCACCTCACCTGTGACTATCAATGATACAAGAGGCCCAGTAATCACTTCTCTAGCTTCCCACAGAGTTCTCGGGTACACCTGATCAAGTCCTGGGGATTTATCCACCTTTACCTGTTTCAAGACATCCAGCACTTCCTCCTCTGTAATCTGGACATTTTGCAAGATGTCACCATCTATTTCCCTACAGTCTATATCGTCCATATCCTTTTTCACAGTAAGTACTACTGTGTACAAAATACTCATTTAGTATCTCTCCTATTTTCTGCGGCTCTGCACAAAGGCCGCCATGCTGATCTTTGAGGGGCCCTATTCTCTCCCTAGTTACCCTTTTGTCCTTAATGTATTTGTAAAAACCCTTTGGATTCTCCTTAATTCTATTTGCCAAAGCTATCGCAAGTCCCCTTTTTGCCCTCCTGATTTCCCTCTTAAGTATATTCCTACTTCCTTTATACTCTTCTAAGGATTCGTTCGATCTATCCTGTATATACCTGACATTTGCTTCCTTCTTTTTCTTAACCAAACCCTCAATTTCTTTAGTCATCCAGCATTCCCTATACCTACCAGCCTTCCCTTTCACCCTAACAGGAATATACTTTCTCTGGATTCTCGTTATCTCATTTCTGAAGGCTTCCCATTTTCCAGCCGTCCCTTTACCTGCGAACATCTGCCCCCAATCAGCTTTCGAAGGTTCTTGCCCAATACCGTCAAAATTGGCCTTTCTCCAATTTAGAACTTCAACTTTTGATCTGGTCTATCCTTTTCCATCACTATTTTAAAACAAATAGAATTATGGTTGCTCGCCCCAAAGTGCTCCCCCACTGACACCTCAGTCACCTGCCCTGCCTTATTTCCCAAGAGTAGGTCAAGTTTTGCACCTTCTCTCGTAGGTACATCCACATACTGAAACAGTAAATTGTCTTGTACGCACTTAACATATTCCTTTCCATCTAAACCTTTAACACTATGGCAGTCCCAGTCTATGTTTGGAAAGTTTCAATCCCCTACCATATCCACCCTATTATTCTTACAGATAGCCGAGATCCCGTTACAAGTTTGTTTCTCAATTTCCCTCTGACTATTAAGGGGTCTACGATACAATCCCAATAAGGTGATCATCTCTTTCTTATTTCTCAGTTCCTCCCAAATAACTTCCCTGGATGTATTTCCGGGAATATCCTCCCTCAGTACAGCTGTAATGCTCTCCCTTATCAAAAATGCTTCTCTCCCTCCTCTCTTGCCTCCCTTTCTAACCTTCCTGTAGCATTTGTATCCTGGAACATTAAGCTGCCAGTCCTGTCCGTCCCTGAGCCATGTCTCTGTAATTGCTATGATATCCCAGTCCCATGTTCCTAACCATGCCCTGAGTTCATCTGCCTTCCCTGTTAGACCCCTTGCATTGAAATAAATGCAATTTAATTTATTAGTCCTACCTTGTCCCTGCCTGCCCTGACTGTTTGACTCACTTCTGTTCTCAACTGCACCAGTCTCAGATTGACCTCTTTCCTCACTATCTCCCTGGGTCACACCTCCCCACCTTACTAGTTTGAATCCTTCTGAGCAGATCTAGCAAATTTCCCTGCCAGTATATTAGTCCCCTTCCAATTTATGTGCAATCCGTCCTTCTTGTACAGATCACTTCTACCCCAAAACACATTCCAATGATCCAAAAATATGAATCCTTCTCCCAAACACCAGCTCCTCAGCCATGCATTCATCTGCTCTATCCTCCTATTCCTGCCCTCACTAGCTCGCAGCACTGGGAGTAATCCAGATATTACTACTCTCGAGGACCTCCTTTTTAAATTTCTGCCTAACTCCCTGTAATCTCCCTTCAGAATCTCATCTTTTTCCCTTCCTATGTCGTTGGTTCCAATGTGGACAATGACCTCCTGCTGGTCCCCCTCCCCCTTGAGAACATTCTGCACCCTCTCTGAGATATCCTTGATCCTGGCACCAGGGAAGCAACACGCCATTCTGCTTTTTTGCTGCTGGCCACAGAAACGTCTGTCTGTACCTCGGACTGCAGAACCCCCTAACACAATTGATGTCTTGGAAGCTGACGTACTCCTCAATGCATTAGAGCCAGTCTCAATACCAGAAACTTGGCTGTTCATGTTACGTTTCTCTGAGAATCCGTCATACCCTATATTTTCCAAAATAGAATACCTGTTTGAAATGGGTATATTCACAAACGATTTCTGCACTAGGTGCCTACCTCTCTTACCTTTCCTGGAGTTAACCCATCTATGTGACTGTATCTGAGACTTTGCCCCCTTCCTATAACTGCCATCCATCACATACTGTTGCTGTTGCAAATTCCTCATTACTTCTAACTTTCTCTCCAACCGATCCATTCAATCTGATATGATTTGCATCCAACAGCATTTATGGCAGATATAATCCACAGTAACCTTTAAACTCTCTTTAAACTCCCACATCTGACAAGAAGTACATATCACTGCAAAGGCCATTTTTGTTCATGCACAATCTACAGACCCAGAAAATAACACCGTCTTACTCCTCTATAAAACACTACCCCAGGTTAAATTCATCGTTATGGCTTATATTTTAAGTTTAATCAAGAGACATATCTCCAAAAACATATAATCAAGAAAAACTCACTCTACTCACTACTGCAGCCTTTCTATTGGAGACACTTAAAAACAACGATTAACTTATCTGATTCTGTGCTGTGAACTTCACCCAACAGTTTCTCCAAGATTAGTTGCAAATTTCACTGTTTGTTAATTTTCCCAGATGCACTCCGACGTCCAGCGATACATGAATTCAAACAACAAAGGCAGGAACTCTGCAGGTTCTCTCTCTCTCTCTCTTGCACTAACCTCACCATGTGCCTCCTTTGTTTGTTCTTCTCCCTTTTAAAACTGCTGTTGTTTTGACTTTCTTTTTCCAAAGTTCCAAAACAATGCAACAGCAAATAAAACAGTAATTGCTGCTCCTGGAATTCGAGGAAATCACCTCCAGCACCTAAAATACCTCAAAACGAGGAGCCAGAAATTTTTCCTGTCCTCCATCTGATCCAATTAAGTGCCGTTAATTAATGAAATGTTTATATTGCAGCATTTATAATGAACAGAGGAAACAGATTCGGGGTTATTAATTTCATGTGAGTCCAGTTGAGAAGAATCAGAATTCCAATTCAGGAGAACAGTTCTTACCCGAGTAGAAAGCTTTTCATTTGTGAAGTCTCCAGACTGTAAGTGTTTGTTCCGAGATTTTGAAAAAAATCAGGACTGAGAACTGGAGAGAATTGGTTAAGTCAGAAATTACAAAGTTGAGATATGATTTGGAGATGCCGGTGTTGGACTGGGGTGTAAGAAGTTAAAAATCACACAACATCAGGTTATAGTCCAACAGGTTTAATTGGAAGCACACTAGCTTTCAGAGCGACGCTCCTTCATCAGGTGATTGTGGAGAGCTCGATCGTAACACAGAATTTATAGCAAAAATTTGCAGTATGATGTAACTGAAATTATACATTGAAAAATTGATTGTCTGTTAAGCCTTTCATCTGTTAGAATACAATGATAGCTTCACTTCTTTCATGTGTAAATCACAAAACCCTTTTTTTTTAAAAGTTGCATTCTCGGGTTAGCTGTTAACAATGGTGATAGCTAGACAATATGTTGAAGGTGTTAGACCCCCTGTGTTCTCTGTCTATGACCTGATGTTTAGATTGATTCTAATCTAAAAAGTGAGATAACAGAGTTTTACATAAATTCATGCAGTTTTTGAGCTCAGAGTTCTACATAAATGTATGCAGTTTTTGAGCAAAGTGCAATGTAACACTGCAAATACAAATTCACCACACAAAATATATGTGTGCATGTGGGTCTTTGTCTGTCTGTGTGTGTGTGTGTGTGTGTCTGTCTGGGGTGGGGGTTGTGAGTGTGAGAAAGTGTGTGTGTGTGTGTGTGTGTGTATTGAGTACAGAGTGTCTTAAGTCTGTGAGGAGATGCATGTGTGAGTGTGGGAGTGTGCGTGTCTATAAGGGTGTGTGTGGGTGTCCGTGTGCACGTCTGTGTGTACTTATGTCCGTGTGTATGTGGGAGTGTGTGTGTGTAGGAATATCTGTGTGTGTGTGTAGTGCAATGGTGATCACCTGTAATGTGACATGAACCCAAGGTCCCGGTTGAGGCCCTCCCTATCAGCAGAGGCTGATAGCTAAGTTCAGTACCCATAGGAAGAGGGCTAACACCTTCAACATATTGTCTAGCTATCACCATTGTTAACAGCTAACCCGAGAATGCAACTTTTTAAAAAAAGGATTTTGTGATTTACACATGAAAGAAGTGAAACTATCACTGTATTCTAACAGATGAAAGGCTTAACAGACAATCAATTTTTCAATGTATAATTTCAGTTACATCATACTGCAAATTTTTGCTATAAATTCTGTGTTACGATCGAGCCCTCCACAACCACCTGATGAAGGACCGTCACTCTGAAAGCTAGTGTGCTTCCAATTAAACCTGTTGGACTATAACCTGGTGTTGTGTGATTTTTAAAGTTGAGATAGAATTTCTGTGAAGGATATTGCTGAGAAACAGCTTGAAAGTTTGCCTTGTTGTATAGATTAAGATATTTCCAAACTGTCTTATGTAAAGCTTTGGGTTTTTTTGTTTTATTTTGTGATGTAAACTTATGTTTTTATCTTAAAGAACATTTGCAGTCTTGTTAAAATATATATTGATTAACTACCATGGTAACCAATTACGGCAATTAAACTTCGGATCTATCAAAGTTTCACTCTTGGATATGACTTGTCCAGCGTTACCACCAGCTAGGCCATAATAAAGGACGGACTCTTGATGGGATTGGAATTTGTTGGATTTCAGAGGGGTCAGTGTCTTTCTTAGAGAAATAGATCATTGAATTACTGGACATAAACCAGGAGTATAATGGTAAAGTGTATTATATGGATTGGACTTTGAAAATGGCTTGAAATTTCACTAAGATTGTTTTGGGAGTAAAAGATATGATGACAGATTATCTGAAGTCTTTCTCTAAGCAAATGTCACAGATGATTTGAAGGTAGAAGCATGATCTCATAAAAAATATGCTGCTTAAAGTGATTACCCAGCATTTAGAATAAAAAGGCAGGAACCCTGAACTTCTTCTGCCATCACTTGTATTAGCCAAGATTCATAGAGTCATAAAGTCATACAGCACGGAAATAAACCCTTTGGTCCATGTCAAAATGAAAAAAAAACTTGAATTCGAAGAAATAGAGGAGAGCAATGGAAATGAGAAAGCTCAAAGTGGCAAGAGAGAAAAAAAGAACAGAACAACAGAATGGGAAATCCAATTTAAGAAGCTTGAAATGCACAGAGAGAAGTCAGGTGATAAGTTTTTAAAAACTTTCAATAAAGAAAGAAAGAAAAGATAATAACTCAGAGGATGGCTATAATTTGATTTAATGAGAAACTTACAATTATGTTTGAATTATAGAGGATGGAGTGGAAAGATATTTACCTCACTTGAGAAGTTACCTGAGGGAGGTATTTGGACCTTAATGTTACAGAATGTTTTAACTATGAAAGTGCAGCTATGAAAGTTTGTCAAAGGAATAATTTGCAGACTATGAAACGGCTGAAAAACAATACTTGATGCCCATTATTGTCATTGAAGTTGATCAATTCAAATTTATGATTTTGAGGAAGAACTAATCAGACAATGGAAGAACTTGTAAGGCAAAAATATATGTTATCAGACCAGTTCTTTTGATTACTGATAGAAATTTTTGTGTACCATGAGGGAAATCATTAATACGGAGGAAATCCAATATTGTAAATTCTAGTAAACTTAAGAGTTATTTAGCAGAGCAACAAATGTCAAGAATACAAGATGCAGCAGTTCTGGCAGTATACTCTTACACTTCACACAGTTACACATGAGAAAATGATTATATGAGGATCAACCAGGAAATTGGAAGAGTAGAAAATCTGAGGATAGAAAGGGTATTAATTACAGTCAGCAAACAGAAGGACAGTAAAAAAAGAAGAAAGGCTATAACCTAAAAGCAATATGAAGAAAATAATACACTTACATTTTAACAATGATCAACATACTGAAGTCAATTGTTGACAGTTAAGTGGGGGATGCATTGCAGTAGTAAGGAACCCTCAGAAAAAGGTTGCATCAAGGAAAGAAATGAATATTAAACAGTCACAGTAGTACAAATGGAGTAGGTTCCCTTGGAATCTGATTTGAAGGGAGAGATGACTCAAGACAGTCAAGAAAATTCTTCTTTCACTATTAATAAAGGGAATCAGACCACTGAAGTTCTTAATACTTTATTTCAGATGCTTATGTTTCTAATTAAGATAAAAAGTAATAAAGATATTGAGAGACAGTGGAGCAACCCTTTCACTAATACTGGCTGATGATACAATTTATCTTCCACAGGGCTTAATGAAGGAGAAAATATTAACTGGAGGTGTATATGGAGGTTACAAACTGGCCCCATTATACAATGTTGGATTAAAGAATAACTCAGTAAATGGAGAGATTGAGGCAGATTAGTGCAACAAATCCTTGTAAAAGAAATTGATTTTATCAGGGGAATGACCTGGCTGCTTCAAAAATACTGGCTTCACTGAGGGTGATGAAATAACTAGTAGAAGTAAAATAAATTGATATTACAGAAGAAATATACTGGATACTTTCCTGACTGTGTTGTGACTAGGTTTAAGGCTTATCCAGTCAGGAGGAGCGGTCTATGAAAAAATTGGAAATTATTTTGAAATTCATGTATCTGACAGAATTTTCAAAAACTTAAATGAAGTGGACTTGCATAGAATATGATCATTATGAAAATTATTGTTTGTTTCATGTTAATATGTTGTTACTATCATTATAAAATAGAAATAATACTAAACAATGAAGATATATTTTCAGGACATATTGTCATTTTTTCTTTGGGGAAACATTCAAGCATTTTATATACATGATAATTTGGAGATTTATATTTTTAAAATAGAGTTAGATGGATTTTGATTCAGTTCTGTGAAGGTAACTTTTTTCAAGAAATTGACAAGTCAGTTTGAACAGTGACCTAACCACGTCATTTCTAAAACAGCACATGGTTCAATTAAGTTGATATGTATGCAATGATACCTGTGGTTTAATTGATGTAATGTTCATGCTGCTGAGTTTATAAAAATATACTGGGGTCATTACTTTAATTTGACTTCAGTTAGAGGAATCAGTAGATCAGTTTAGGACAATAGTTTTCATGAACAGTAAGCCAAATACTTACTGTTCGTGAAGTCTCCAAGTTCAAAACGCCATTGAGTCATTGCATTTTACAGCATGGCAAGAGGCCTTTTGGCCCAATCTAACTGAACCGATGATCAAGCACCTATCTACTCTGATCTGATTTTCCCTGTTTTGGCCTGTAACTTGTATCTGCTCTCACTCATACTCCAGTTCTCCAGTCACATGTTCAATCTTTCAGTTCTCCTATTTCAATGCTCATTCACTCGTTGGGCTGGAAGTAATCCTAAATGGCTGCTCTAGATTTCCTGCTTTTCAATCTCCTTCCTACCTGCCTGAGATCTACTTTCAGGACTTCATTTCCCTTCCAACTATGACATCTGGCTGTTTATCCTTCCCAGAATAATCTTCCACAGCTGCTCTGTGTTATCCTTGAGGAGGCACCAGGAGGCAAAATAATGTTCTGGAATCATGCCCCCAGCAACAAACAACTAAACAGCCTTTTTGTTCATCCCCTCTTCTATGCAGCATCTAGGTACATGGTGTCACAAACCTGGTTCTGACCACGTGTCAGAGGATGGTTCACACCAACACCTTCACCAATATCCAAAGCTGAAAGTCGATTACTGAGTGGGGCCTCAGGGGACTCTTGCATTCGTGCCTTATACTCAGGACAGTCTGGTTGATCACCCATTCATTTGCTGCCTCCTAGTCTGTAGTTTGACCACTTCTTTCAATGTATTATCCATGTAACTCTCAGCCTCACATTTGTGTCACACAGCTTTAGCTCGTAACCTGGAAATTAGGTTTCTGGTGACAACTTCCTAAACATTTAATTGTTTGGATCACCAGCAGAGTCAACGAATCCCCACATACTGCAGGACATGTATTCATGTGGCCAAACTGACCCTCCGTGTTTTCCATTTACTTAATTTATGTTCATTTTATTTTACTTTGGTTTACTCATATTAACTTTGGCATTGGTTTAAAAAGAGATGAGTTGTTAAACTTTTCATATTACACATGGTGGGTAACTCACAAGAAATACCACGACTTTCCACAAGAAATACAATAATAAACAGAAAACAACATTTATACTACATGCATGATAACATTAATTTGTTGGCAAGAGGACTCTGATTGGTTGAGGTATTGCCATAGACAGCAGCATTTAATGATGACTGACAGTCAACTGCCACACTTTGTTTAAGTTTTAAATCAGATAGATTGACTCTGATTGATCAAAGCATTGCCCTGACAAATCAACTGGAGAATGGCTATCACAAGCTGCTGTTTAGTTGGAACAGGGCAGTGAGCATTGTTTTATATACTGTGTTTCTTTCATGGCCCTGTATATTAACATATACTGCCTCTAATTTTGAGTGTGTGTAGAATTACAATGACAATCTATTTTAGATTATCAGTTGAGCGTGCAGTGTTGCCTTAAATTAATAAATCTTATAACTATGAACAATGCATCTTAATACTGATAAATTCAACTAATATTTAATACAATTTATTTGTTGAAATAAACTTACTGAAAGAACTTCTTTTCCCTTGCACAAAATTTTCATATGAACCCAATTTGTTACTCATTATTGTTACTCATTATGCCTACTGCTCATCTAATAGTCGTTTGGCTGTGTGCACCTTACAGAGCTGATAAATATTTATCAGGACACTGGGAAAAGTTTATATTTTTCTTCAAATAGTGCCATGACATCTTTTACCTCCATCTGAGATGGCTGACTAGGATTATTTGAAGGATTATGTCCCTGGCAGTGCAGGAGTCACTCAGTATTCACAGACATTCTCAGCCTGGATTACGAGTTTGTTTGCAGAAATGCATTTGTATATTGCACAATTGTGGGTTGCCATAGGCCATAGTTACAATATATAAAGTAACTTGATTCACTTTGGAATGAATATCAGTTAAAACACATTGCATGAAGTATGATGTTCGGAGTGATTAGCTGAAATTGTGTGGATTATCAGAGTGGTAAAATCACCAGTTACTGAATGAAATAGAGAGAATGATTTAGAACAATAGCCTGCAACTTTGAATTCTCAGGACAATCAGGAAGACCTGAAACCATCAATAACATACCTGCTGAGATAAAGTGACAGGTGAAGATGGCATCTGGTACAAATGAAATAGAGTGAAACTGCACTGAGTATGTGGTTAAGGTGAAGCACTTATGGTAGTAATGATAAATGATTGGTTGCAAAATGGTTTCCCCATGTCCTGAATAGTTTTGCACTGCAGCAAAAAAACACAGAAAACATGTTTGACTGCATTGACGACCTCTCAGACCTTAACACACTTGTCCAATAAAGGCAATCTAAGCAGAAAAAGATTACTGAACTTTTCCAGAGCTAATTCCGCAAATTTTTGCATGAATTTTACTGGATAAGGTCAGGTTATTGAAAGTGGTGAGCAAATAGAAAAGTTAAGACATTCTCAGCATGTTTTCTTCGTTGCAGTGTTTTTTTTGGTATAAGGTGCACTCGTCGGCAAAAACCACATAGGGGTATCCTCAGCAATTTTGAAGCTCCATCTAACACAAATTTATTGGAAGATGCCTTTGATTTAATTTTTTGCAATTTTATTGTAAATTCATGATCTCTAAGGTGATGGGAAAAGGGATGTTGAAGCACGTCCATGCAAGCTATCAAAAAATTTAGCCTAACCCGAAAAAGTAAGAGAAAAATTGCTGCCAAATGTGAACACTGAGATTAAGGTCCACACCAGCCAGTGCAATGCTTGTAATGACTATCAAGCTAAGCAAGCTAAACAGCTCCTCATGATGTATGGCTGCCTTGGCAGAGTGTGGATGAAGCTTGGAGAAGATATCTTCACCCTCACAGGAAGCTTTTATCTCATTACCATCAACTACTATTCTGATTACGTAATGGTAGATGAGCTGACATCAATGACGACTAGTGAGACTGTCAAATGCTGGCAAGCACAGTTCAATCATACAGCATTCCAGGCACGGTGATGAGTGACAGGGGGCATCAACTTATTTGTGAAGAATTCAAGCACTTCACAAGTGACTGGAAAATTCAGCACCACACACCTTTGCCACATCATCCCAGTCAAATCGCAAGGCTGATTAAGCCATGAAAATTGCCAATCCGGCAGTTAAAAAAGAAGAGCAAATCTAGCACAGACTTGTACATGGTAATCATTGAGTGGAGAAATATAGCTGTTGAAGAATTGGAAAGCAGTCTCGTCCAACCGCTGATATCATGTTGAGCCAAACTACTCTTGCAAAAGTTTAAAAAAAGATGTTGATGTCAGAAGTAGTAACAGAAGTGAGTTACAAAATATGATTTGATTTAATTTAGTTTATTACTGCCACATGTACTGAGGTACAATGAAAAGTGTTGGCTTACGTGCACCTTGGTTATATTGGTACTCAGAACACTAAACTTGATGCTGAAAAATATATTTTCTCTCAAAATCCCTTCTAACCTCTTTGAAAAACTAGCTTGATTTAATACCTATAGGACTTCAAACAATAGATTTTTTAAAATACCTACAATTTACTTCTTTAAGTGATAACAAAAAAATCAAAGTGAAATGATAGAAGGCCAAATTTCACTTTGATATAATCGCCAATCATTGGTAAAGCTGAGCATAAGAGAGCCAAACGGAATGCAAGAATTCAGCAAGAGTCAGCTTACATTGCAATTTGGAACCTCTGGAGATTAGTTATCACTTCAATCAAGCATCATTATCATCATCCTCAGCTTTGGTGGTCCCTCACAGACTAGGATGACTTCTCTTCCATTCTCAGGGTGATTCCATAGGTGGCTGTACTGTTTGATGCAGCTTCTGCAGAAGGTGGTGATGAGAACGGATGGGTGGGGCATTGGTGTGGCAGCACAACCATACCGTTGTTTCCGCCTGGCTTCCACTTTTTGCTGACGGCAAGCCCTGAGGTGCTTGATGCCTTCTTGGATGTTTCTCCTCCACTTTGGACAGTCTGTGGGAATGTCACACCTTCACAGGCCATCCCTGAAGTGTTTCGCCTGTCCTCCACCTGGAGTTCACCTGTCTTTTAAAAACTGGGAATAGAGCACTTACTTGGGGTGTCTTATGGCAGTCGTGCAAATGATATTCCCAGCCCATAGTAGCCATAGGACAGCACAGTGGCTCAGTAATTAGCATTGCTACCTCACAGCGCCAATGAATTGGGTTCAATTCCATCCTCAGGCAACTATCTGTGTGGAGTTTGCACATTCTCCCCGTGTCTGTATGGGTTTGTTCTGGTTTCCTCCCACAGTCCAAAGATGAGCATGTTAGATGGATTGGTCATGCTAACTTGCCCATAGTGTCCAGGGACATGCACATAGGTGGATTAGCCACAGGAAATGTACAGTTAAAGGATAGGGAGGGTTTGGGTCTGGGTGGGATGCTCTTTGGAGGGTCGATGGGGATTTGATGGGCCAAATGGCCTGCTTCCATACTGTAGGAATTCTATGATCAAGGGTGATAAGTGCCTCAATGTTAGGGATTTGGACTGGTCAGTGACGTTGGTGTTGGTGCATCTTTCATCCCAGCGGATTTGCAGGATTTTGCGCAGGCAGCGTTGGTGGTACCGTTGCGGCATCCTGAGGTGTCTGCTGTATATTGTCCATGTCTCAGAGTCATATAGGAGGGTGGGAACCACCACAGTTCTGTGAACCATGATTTTGGTGTCAGATCTAATGTTGTCCTCGAACACCCTTTTCCTCGGGTGGCCAAAAGCTGCGCTAACACACTGAAGGCTGTGTGGGATCTCTTCATCAAAAAACTGCTTTGGACAACACCACACTCCTGAGGTATGGAAGTGGCCAATGGTATCTAAGGTCTCCCCATGGACATTGATGGTCGTGGATTCGCTCTACAAAGCCGGGCCATATTGGTTAATGACCTCATCTTGCAGATGTAGGGGTTGAGACCTGTGCTCTCATAGTTAAAAATCACACAACACCAGGTTATAGTCCAACAGGTTTAATTGGAAGCACACTAGCTTTCGGAGTACTGCTCCTTCACTCTATGAAGGAGTGGCGCTCTGAAAGCTTGTGTGCTTCCAATTAAATCTGTTGGACTATAACCTGGTGTTGTGTGATTTTTAACTTTGTACAATCCAGTCCAACACCGGCATCTCCAAATCATGTGCTCTCAAATGCCTCCATAAAGGTGCTAATGAAGGTCTGGCATTTGTCCTCTGAGTTTTCACATACACAAGCATCACCTGCATACTACAGCTTAATCCAGCCTGGTGAAAGTGAATGACCAGTTACATCATCACAACCACAGGCATATATGTATATCTAAAGAAGTTGCTCCCTCATGACAGATGATAAGGAAAATATGATATCACAAACTGCACAATGCAGAATGACCACCAATCTCAGAGGTCCACCATTCCCCAACAAGGGTGATTCATTAACAATAACAGCTACCACGGCAACGAGGGAACGACACTTCCCTGAGATGGAGCATCACCCCAGGAACAGACAGATGACAAATGAACAGCCAATGGCAACATGAGTGTGTTTCATTGGAAGACATGCACAATTTAATAATTATAAACGCAATCCTTTTACAGGGACATGGCATTTGGTCAGACTAGATTTAATAAGCAGCTTTTGTTCAGGAATGATAATTTTTATTATTGTCAGTGCATATTGTGGATAACTTGCAAATGATAATGCATGCAATTTTTTTATGAAAATGGAATGCTAGGAGAAATGTATTTGTGCATTTTACAAGGGTAGCTTGGCATAGTCATGTGATCGCTGCTGTACCTTGTTTTCACTTTCAACAGAATAGCCACTAAAATACTTCACATGAAACAGAGTTCAAATTTCTGAGTGTCTTTGTTACAGTTCTAAAGATCACTTTCTCAGGAAGCTCAGAGAGTAACTTCAAATTAAATTGAATCACCAATAAACAACAGTTTCCATTACTCCTACCCTGTACATCACACAACAGTTTAATTGAATGTAATGCATAAACTGGAGTAGGATATGATTGAATTGGATCAACATGATATTAATCGAATAAACTTAGGTGCAAATAGTACATTATGTTTACTGATGCATTTGAAAAGTCCATGATCTAATTTTATAAAACGCTCAGAAATCCTCAGTGGTAATGTTATCACTTCAAATAGTAAATTGTAGGTGTGTTAGAAATTTTATATTTTAAAATTCTATTGGTCTTAGATTAAGCTAGCTTTTCAAAGAGATTGGAAGGAGTTTTGAGAAAAAAATATATTTTCCAGCATTAAGTTTATTGTTCTGAGTGCCAATTTACCCAAGGTGCTGTTGTGTTTTAGTCCTCCTGACACCTGCCATCATCATCATGGGAATGATTTCAAAGAAGAAACCAAAGGAAACCATTTTAGAAAGGGCAGTTGTGATTGGCAACCTCCAGGATAACATTCTGCGGAAAAGAATTGAGACTTTACCTTTCTGACTATTAGTATGTTTAAGGGAGATTGATGGTTTGAGACCACATGTATAATTTTAGTCAGTGAATGTGTATTGACACATGAAGTCAATGCACATTTTTTTGTGTCTTGGTGAAGATTATAGAGTCACTTATTCAAACTTCCTACTGCCTCACTAACCACAGCTCATTCCCCACACACGCACAAACACACACTGTCAAATAGCTTAAGCCCTGAATTCAACCAGAGTCAACAGCCAGAAGGAGAGACATTGTACAGCTCCAAATTGTATGTTATAAAACCACTGCTCTGTTCTATGCCTTTTGTACTGATACTGCTGGCTGATTGTTACTTGGTTGAATAATACTATAGGTCAGATTGAGGACCAGTGACTGCAAACAATTACAAATGAAAGGTAAAAATCGCAGTTTTTTGAGCTAAGAGATCATGATGACATATTTTAATCTGGTCTGCTTCGGTTATAATGAAGGTAAATGATAATACAAGGGGATAAAGTGCTCGTCCATTAAGACCAAGAGTTACCTTGTTTGTGTTAAAAATGTACAAAGGTATCAGGGAGCAAAGATAAGGAGGTACAGACTATAACAGTTGTGGTTAGAATGCATTCTATAATTAGGGGTTTCAATAGGATTCATTTTCGTCAGAAATGAGAGTCCTGAAAGATGAGCCAGAGTAATTTTTTTTTATTCATTCATGGGAGTTGGGTGTCTCTGGTTGGTCAGAATTTTATTCTTCCTTCCTTGCCCTTGAGAGGTGGTTTGAGCTGCCTTCTTGAACTGCAGCAGTCCATGTGCTGAAGGTAAACCCATCATGAAGGAATGGATTTCCAGCACTTTGACCCAGTGACACTTCAGTAGCAGTGATATAGTTCCAGGTCAATTTGTGAGTGTCTTGGAGGGAAACTTGCAGATAGTGATTTTTCCATGTATCTGCTGCCCTTGTCCTTTTAGATGGAAGTCGTCATGGGTTTGGAATCCACTGTCTCAGGATATTTGGTGGACTTCTGCAGTACATCTTGTAGATAGCACATATTGCTGCTATTGGATGTCAGACAGTGGTGAGCTGCTAGTGTGTGGTGAGGATCAAGAAGGCTATTTTTCCTGGATCGTGTAAGTTTCTTGAGTGTTTTGGGGCTGCACTCATCCAGGCACGTGGACAGTATTTAAATACACTCCTGACTTGTGCCTTGTAGCTAGTGGACAGGCTTTGAGGAGTCAGGAGGTGAGATACCTGCTGCAGGATTCTTAGCCTCTGGTCTACTCTTGAAGCTATTGTACTTATATGGTGCATCCAGTTCAGTTTCTAGTCAATGGTAACCCCAGGATGGTGATAGTAGGAGAGTCAAGGTTGGTGGTTAGATTTTCTCTTGTTGGAGATGGTCATTGCTGATGTTTGTGGGGCCTGAATGGTATTTGCCATTTGTCAATCCAAGACTAGATATTGTCCAGGTTTTATTGTCTTTAGAGATGGACTGCTTCAGTATATGAGGAGTTGTAAATGGTGTTGAACATTGTGCAATCTTCAGCAAATATCGCACTTCTGACCTTATGATGGAGGGAAGGTCATTGATGAAGCAGCCAAAAATGGTTGGGCCTAGGTTACGATCCTGAAGAATTTCCGTAGAGCTGAGATGACAATCACAACCATTTTTCTCTGTGCCAAGTATAAATCCAATCAGCGAAGAGCTTTCCCCCAAATGCCATTGTTTCCAGTTTTGCTAGGGCTCTTTGTTGCCACACTCAATCAAGTGAGGCCTTGATGTCAATGGCTATCACTCTCACACTCACCTGTGGAATTCAGCTGTTTTGTCTATCTTTGAACCAAGGCTGTAATAAGGTCAGGTGTTGAATGGCTCTGGTGGATCGTAAACTCAATATCAGTGCGCAAGTTGTCGTTAAGTAATTGCTGTCTGATAGCACTACTGTTGACACCTTCTATCACTTTACTGATGATTGAGAGTAGAGTGATGGGTGATAGTTGGGCAGGTTGGATTTGTCCTACCATTTGTGCAATGAACATGCCTGGGAAATTTTCCATGTTGTCTGATAAATGCCAGTGTTGTAGCTATATTGGAACATCTTGGCTGGGGTGCAGCAAGTTCTAAGTTCAATTCTTCAGTACTATTCACAGGAGTTTGTCAGGGCCCATAGTCTGCAATGTTCACTGCCTCCAGTTGTTTCTTCATGTCACCTGGAGTGAATTGAATTGGCTGAAGACTGGTATCTATGAAGATGGGAACCAATGGAAGAGGCCAAGATAGATCACCCACCTGGCACTGGCTGGCTGAAGACTATTGCAAATATTTCAGCCTTATCTTTTACACTGATGTGCTGGGTTCTTCTATGATTGAAGATGAGGATATTTGTGGAGCATCATCCTCCAGTGATTTTTTTTAATTGTCCACTACCCGTTTATGAATGGACATGGCAACACTGCAGAGCTTAGATTTGATCCATTGTTTGAGGGATCACTTATCTCTATTACTTGCTGCTTACACTGTTTGGCATGCAGGTAGTCCTGTTTAGTAACCACCAGGCTGATACCTCATTTTTACATATACATGGTGCTGCTCCTGGCATGCCCCCTTGTACCCTCCATTGAAGCAGGACTGATCCCCTGACTTGACAGTAATGGTTGAGTGGAGAGTATGCCTGGCCATGAGGTTATAGCTTGTGCTGAAGTATAATTCTGTTGCTATTGATGGCTCACAGTGCCTCATAGATGTCCAGTCTTGAGTTGCTAGATTTATTCAAAGTCTGTCCCATTGACCACAGTGTTAAGACCATTCAAAATGGAGGGCATTCTCAATATGAAGGCAGGGGTTTGTCTCCACAAGGACTGTGCGGTGGTCACTCTCTCTGATACTGTTATGGACAGATGCAATTGCAGACAGCAGATTAATAAGTCAAATATGTTTTTCCTCTTGTTGGTTCCCCTTTGTAGGTCAACAGAGCTGTTTTTACTGTTGTTGATTCCATACCTAGGTCAATGCCAGATGGTCTGTGTGGTGTCATTTCTTTGTTTGAGACTTCGTAGTGATTGATACAATGGAATGGGTTGCTGGGCCATTTTGGAGAGTCAACTACATTGTTGTTGCTCTGGAGTCACATGTAGGCCAGACCAAGTGAGGACAGCAGATTTACTTCCCTGAAGTAAAGCAAATGTTTTTTTCTGACAATATGATAGTTTCCTGATCACCATATACTGAGGCGAACTCCAGTCCAGATTTTTATTAATTAATTTTTATTAATTCATTCATTTGAATTCTACCAGTGACTAGGTGGGATTGAAGCTCATTTTTTCAGCGCAGGTCTCTAAATTACTCCCTCAGCAACATTACCCCTGTCACCATTCTCCCAACAGGAATATCGTACATCATCTCTATCCTAGCTCTACCCACCACTCCTATCCTCCTAAACCCTTGGGCAAGCAAAAATCTGAATATTTGATCTCAATTTAAAATTATTATTTCAGCTAGCATTGGCTGCTTTCTCAAAAGGAGAAAGTGAGGCCTAGGAACCCTCCAACCACAAGGGATGAACTCAGATTTCTCCAGTTTTCTCATTTCCCCTCCCCCCCACCTTTTCTCAGTCAAATCCCTCGAACTCAGCACCGCCTTCCTAACCTGCAATCTTCTTCCTGACCTCTCCGCCCCCATCCCCACTCCGGCCTATCACCCACACCTTGACCTCCCTCCACCTATCGCATTCCCAACGCCCCTCCCCCAAGTCCCTCCTCCCTACCTTTTATCTTAGCCTGCTGGACACACTTTCCTCATTCCTGAAGAAGGGCTCATGCCCGAAACGTCGATTCTCCTGCTCCTTGGATGCTGCCTGACCTGCTGCGCTTTTCCAGCAACACATTTTCAGCTGCTTTCTCAAAACACAGGTTCAAACCCCTCCCATGTTTTACCTAAAGAAGTATTACTTAACATCTCTTCTCAATGCAAGCTGATGTTTGCTTGTAATGGTAAAGATAAAGTCGCCATAGTCCAACCAGATCATCCAGCTGCTCTCTCATTGGGGAGAGACTACTGGTGGTGGTTTAACCTGAGGGTCACCACACCTTAGGAAAGTGGAAAAGTTGAAGAGAGGCCTTCATGGAACCTCAGCCAGTGCAGAAATTGAATTCATGCTATTGGCATCACGCTGCATCATAACGTCTGCACCACCCATCCAGCCAACTGAGCCTCTCTCCTTTGTCTGAAGCTCTCTCGCCACTGGATACAGGTCTTATTCATCTACTCTACTAACTCATTGCAAAATCCTAAAACCTCAATATAAAATACACCTTAACATGTATAACAGATCTCGGCATGAAGAGCTATATCTTTCAGTCATAAAACATTTTGAGGATTGTGGGTTCTAAATTTTCTCTCACGTCTGCTACATGTATCAGATAACAGTCTCAAAGCACTCATATGTTGTATCCCCAAATATGATTTTCTGAACAAAATCTATTTATTTAATGTTGGGAAGTGGGCATCATTGTCTGGGCCTGCGTTTATTGATCAGCTCTAGATGTCCTTGAGAAGGTGCTGGTGAACTGTCTTTTGAACTGCTGCTGTCTATTTGGTGGAGAGGTGCCCACAATGCCATCAGGGTGGGAGTTCTTAGACGTTGACTCATCAACGCTGAATGAGATTAAGTCTAGTTTATTCTTACGTTAAAAATCTACCAACTGGGAAGTATAATGAGTAAATTAACCAGGATGCAATATTTTTAATAAAAAAATTAGACATTCAAAATGAACATGCCTACTTCCTCCCTGGAAACATAACACCAGTTGGTGTGTGGGAGGGAGGCCACATTTGTAAGGTCTATGTACAATCTAATTTTGCTCCCTGAGCCTTGACTTTAATATGCCTGGGGTTAATCAGAGATTCTTTCAGTCCTCTGTTTTGAAAGAAAATTAAATCAAACATTTTTTTTCCTCTCTCAGTAATAAATTACCTTCTGCTACCGAGAGAAACGCATTCTAAAATTTAAAGAAAAGTAATGAATTTGCAAAATGGTAATCGGAGAGTAATTTTCAACAAAACTAACCCTTCTTCTTGAGATGTAAATAATTGGCGTGCGTTCTGAAATTTTGATTATAACTGCAAATAAACGATTCATTGGAATTTCTTGTTTTACTTGTATTTTAGACAAGACGAGCAATCAAAATCCAGAATAGCTTTTCAGTAAAATATCTGTTTTTATCAGGCAATTTTCTAAAATGTTCCCTCAAATACGTTTGATGACATGTTGGTTATTACAGCCTCTGTCCAATTTAAATTCGAACATTCTTCTATCCAGAAAGAGATCACAAATCGCAGCTTTCCATATTTCCCTTGAATGTGTAATATTGAAAAAAGATCATCCTTAATTGTATTCCGATTGGATTTATGTATACCAAGCCCCTACACCAGATATCTTATTTTTGATTGGAGCACATTTAGAATATGAATTTCCACCTACATCAGATTCTTTCCCCATATTACAGCCAGTGGGTAAGCCATTAGGCCCTAATATAGCTCATTAATGTCCACATAAGGGCTCAATCTGCAAACACTGTCATAAAACACTGGGCATTTTGGGCTCTTGTAACATGGTTATAGTGTCCCTCCCTCGAACTGAGGAGACCTGGGTTTAAATTCCCACGTTCCAGCAGTGTATTAGAACACCTCTGAAGGGTTGATTAGAAAATATCCAAAAGCCTGGTCAATGGAATATAGGTGAATAGGGAAAAATATTTTTCATCAAAGTTGGTTAATTGACAATGCCATCCTCCTTGAACATGTTTCTCTGTCTCCTTTGGGGAGTGGGTTGCCTTGTAGGTATCAGCTGGGCACCTCTTCTTAAGATCATAAGATCATCACTGCCCTTTGTGACCCCCTCACAACTGATCCTACGCTAGCATCTTCACAACCTTCTATAAGATGTCCAATCCCCCTCCAAGCTCAAAATGCCTTGGACTTACCACACTGGTCCTCTTGTCATCTTCTTCATGCAGCTGCTCACTCTGGAAGAACTGCTGGTCAATCACATCACCAGCCGCTCTCAAGGACAGGACTCCTTTGTACTGAAAAGAGAAAGTCTGACCCTCAGCTTGTAAAAGCCACCTGCTTTGTGATATTGTTGAAGCGCTTAGCATTTTTGGTTGGTCAACTTGCAAACAATTTTTCTCACAGGAGGGAGGTGTAATAGTGAACACTATGCCTCCCACCTCATAAAACTCAATCCATAAGTTTCCTTGTTGAACGTGAACAATTAAAGTTTGATCATCCCACATTAACAAAATCACTCTATCAGAAGTGAAAAATTACACTCTTTTCATATCCATTGTCCCTCCCTTGCCCACTTCAACCTCTCAACAGTGCTTAATATAGTCAAACACTCCTTGAATATATTTCTTCTGTTTCCCAACTTGGTGGGACAGCATTAATTTAATCTATCCTTATTAAACAATTTGAATACACAGCCTCTCCAGAATTAGCTTCTCTTTCCACCCACACTCTGCCAAAATTCAATTTTTGCTCCCTCCTCTTCTTCATGTGCTACCCTGAGATGCAAGCAGAGGTCAGTCTCCACATATACCCCCAATGAAACCCAGCTCTGCTATTCCAGTACTTTTCTCAACTCACACTCTACTTCTAAGCTGTTGAACTGCTTGTCTCGCATTAGGTGAAAACTACTGCTCCTGACATAGAGTCATAGAGATGTACAGCATGGAAACAGATCCTTCAGTCCAATATGTCCATGCCAACCAGATATCCCAAACTAATCTAGTTCCACCTGCCAACACCTGGCCCATATCCCTCTAAACCCTTCCTATTCATATTCATATACCCACCCAAATGCCTCGTAAATGTTGCAATTGTACCAGCCTCCACCACATCCTCTGGCAGCTCATTCCATACACATATCACCCTCTGTGTGAAAACGTTGCTCCTTAGGTCTCTTTTATATCTTTTCCCTCTCAACCTAAACCTATGCCCTCTAGTTCTGGACTCCCCAACCCCAGGGAAAAGATTTTGTCTATTTATCCTGTCCATGCCCCTCATAATTTTGTAAATCTCTATAAGGTTACCCCTCAGCCTCCGACGCTGCAGGGAAAACAGCCCCAGCCTGTTCAGCCTCTCCCTGTAGCTCAAATCCTTCAACTCTGGCAACAGCCTTGCAAATCTTTTCTGAAACCTTTCAAGTTTCACAACATCTTTCCGACAGGAAGGAGACCAGAATTGCATGCAATATTCCAACAGTGGCCTAATCAATGTCCTGTACAGCCGCAACATGACCTCCCAACTCCTGTACTCAATACTCTGACCAATAAACAAAAGCATACCAAACACCTTCTTCACTATCCTATCTCCCAGCGACTCCACTTTCAAGGAGCTATGAACCTACACTCCAAGGTCTCTTTGTTCAGCAACACTCCCTAGGACCTTACCATTAAGTCCTGCTAAGATTTGCTTTCCCAAAATCCAGCACCTCACATTTATCTGAATTAAACTTCATCTGCCACTTCTCAGCCCATTGGCCCGTCTGGTCAAGATCCTGTTGTAATCTGAGGTAACCCTCTTCGCTGACTACTATACCTCCAATTTTGGTGTCATCTGCAAACTTACTAACTGTACCTCTTATGCTCGCATCCAAATCATTTACGTAAATGACAAAAAGTATAGGACCCAGCACCGATCCTTGTGGCACTCCACTAGTCACAGGCCTCCAGTTTGAAAAATACCACCCTCTGTCTTCTACCTTTGAACCAGTTCTGTATCCAAATGGCTAAATCTCCCTGTATTCCATGAGATCTAGCCTTGCTAATCAGTCTCCCATGGGGAACCTTGTCAAAAGCCTTACTGAAGTCCATAGAAATCACATCTACTGCTCTGCCCTCATCAATCTTCTTTGTTACTTCTTCAAAAAACTCAATCAAGTTTGTGAGACATGATTTCCCATGTACAAAGCCATGTTGACTATCCCCAATCAGTCCTTGCCTTTCCAAATACATGTACATGCTGTCCCTCAGGATTCCCTCCAACAACCTGCTCACCACCGAGGTCAGGCTCACCGGTCTATAATTCCCTAGCTTGTCTTTACCGCCCTTCTTAAACAGTGGCACCACGTTTGCCAACCTCCAGTCTTCTGGCACCTTACCTATGACTATCGATGATACAAATATCTCAGCAAGAGCCTCAGCAATCACTTCTCTTGCTTCCCACAGAGTTCTCGGGTACACCTGATCAAGTCCAGGGGATTTATCCACCTTTAACCGTTTCAAGACATCCAGCACTTCCTCCTCTGTATTCTGGACATTTTGCAACGGTAGGTTTGAAGATGGGAACAGTATTTATTTGGTGTCTTCTCACCTCCGCCAACATTAAATTTTATATGGAAGGGCTCAGAGTCAATCTTTCTACCCCACTGACAATTGAGGCCTTTGTCATCAATTTAGGGGCACTTAATGGACTCAGTCTTTGGGATTAACTCAGTTGTAAACAGGCAGTGTGTTAAATTTTGCCAATGACACTAAGATGAGGGGCAGAACAAAGTGTGCAGAGGACTGTGAAACTTTGCAGAGGAACATAGATATTAAAAGTGAGTGGTCAAAGGTCTAGCAGATGAAATACAATGTTTGTAAATGTGAAGTCATCCATTTGGTAGGAGTAACATTAAAAAAAGACTATAACTTGAATTGTAAAAAGTTACAGCATGCTGCTATACTGAGGGACCTGAGCATGAGACATAGAAGGTTGGTCTACAGTAACAACGGGTAATTAGGAAGGCAAATGGAATTTTTTCCTTCATTGCTAAAGAGATTGAGTATAAAAGCAGGGAGGTTATGTTGCAACTGTACAGAGTGCTGATGAGACCACACCTGGAGAACTGCGTGCAGTTTTGGTCTCCTTACTTGAGAAGGGATGTACTGGCACTGGAGGGGATGCAGAGAAGGTTCACTCGCATGAGTCCAGAGTTGATGGGTGTTGGCTTATGAGGAGAGACTGAGTAAACTGGGATTATATTCATTGGAATTTAGAAGAATGAGGGGGAATCTTATGGAAACATATAAAATTATGAAAGGAATAAAAAAGATGTTTCCACTGGCATGTGAAACGAGGACAAGAGGACATAGCCTCAAAATTAGGGGGAGCAGATACAGGACTGAATTGAGAAGGAACTTTTTCACCCAGAGAGTTGCAAATCTATGGAATTCCCTGGCCAGTGAAACAGTTAAGGAATTAAGGGTTACTGTGCGAGGGCGGGTGAGTGGAGCTGAGGCCATGAAAAGATCAGCCATGATCTTATTGTACGCCAGAGCAGGCTCAAACAGCCAGATGGCCTACCACAGCTCCAAGTTCTTATGTTCTTACGTTGTGTTGACTTGTGTTATTACTCCATGTGAAGCCTGTCACCTCTGGTCATAGGTAGGGGAGTTGGTCCTGACTCAAAGGGAATCAACAACTGATTGAGGGACTGATTGAACCCGACACTCCCACAAACTCCAAACTGAGAAAACAATAACCCCACCATATGATAACTTTGTCCTTGGTCGTCCTGGCACAAGAAATCTTGTCTATCAGCGGCCACAGCCTGCTCTGTAGCTGATTGGGTGGCAGTTTTCAATGTAACTTGTTGCTAATACTTAAATAAATATTCTTCCAATAATTAATTTAATAGTTTTTTATGGAAAATATTTAGTGTGCGAGAACGTTTAAGGAATTTTTGCACCTTCCATAAGGCCAGTTTAAGTGAAGCGGCCTTAACAGCAGTGACACTGGTGGTGATTAACACAAGATATTAACACAGGGCAAGCTGTCAGAGGACTCAAAGGAAATCTGAATTACATAATTTATGAGGTAGATAGGGAAGGGTGATAGCGAATAGACAAATGTAATCAGCAGATTCATAAGACAGCCACCTATTCCTAATTAATTTACACATTGTAATTCAAAGATTTTACGATACTACTTTTGTAGTTGCAGCCAATGAGTGCAGGGTTCATTGAATAAGAAAGAACTTAAATATCTCTAGCACCTTGTCATGTTCTTGGGACAACCCAAAGCACTTTCTAACCAATCTTTGATGTGTAATCACTTGTGTTAGGCAAGAAAATTACATTTTACTTTTTATGACGTTGTATTTTACCGCTTCAAACAGCAATGTTGAGGGGTGCATAGAGAAAATTGAACTGTTATTGTTTTGTATATTTGAAATCAATGGCCTTATTCTGGAAGATAACCTGATAAGAATAGAAGCTAGAGCATTACATATATTTTCTAAGTTAAAAATCACACAACACCAGGTTATAGTCCAACAGGTTTAATTGGAAGCACACTAGCTTTTGGAGCAACGCTCCTTCATCAGGTGATAGTGGAGGGCTCGATCGTAACACAGAATTTATAGCAAAAATATTTTCTATATTACATGTATCAATACTTGATTGTATCTTTTTAAGTCATCAGTTTCTACATTTTTCTTTTCCTCCTGTTTAAAATATAGAACTTTGCTTCCAACTCACAACACAGAGCACACAAATGCAACCAGTAGTTAACTGCAGTTAAGGCTCTGTGGATTGAAACCTGATATTTAGAATGCATTATAGACAATAAGAAAGTTTAGTGAGGTTGTCCAATAGAACGCACTTTAATTTGCAAATTCCATAATGGAATCCCAAACACACTGCGTAGTGCATGAATGCTTATGATGAGACTTTGATAGAACATTGTTTTGCAATGCTGGCATTAAAATGGAATTAGGGCTCTGCTAGACAGCTACGAGAGTGACACTAGACTTGATTGATTACAATGCAGACAGCTGGAGTAAATAACCTCTTCAGTCTTGTTTTGAACTGACTGTAAACGTTAATATTTTGAATCCTGTATGAAAGAGTATTTCAAAGCGTGCATGCCTTCAAATCAAATAATCTGGAGTCTGAGCAGGTCTCAGCAAGGATTGTGCAGAAAGGAATGTGAAACCAAATCAGGTAATTGTGGGTGCCTTTACGTGAGTTAATTCAGCTAAAATGGAATGACTTTCATACAGGAAACAGATATCAAGAGAAATTCTGTATACGAAAAACTCATCTGTATTAAAGCAGATTGGAATTGCTTTCTCAAAGGGACTGAACTGAATAAAACATGAATGAGAAAATGCAGATAAACTGAATAACATAGACAACTGAACACAGTCCTTTCAAATTGTGAACCTAGATTTGAATCTGGCTAATGAAATAAAAAATAAGTGAATTAGTTATTGTGCACTTGGGGCATTCTCAAACTATACCTAAAAGGATTAAGTCCATGCTCAAACTATCAACAGGTTGTCATAAATTAAAAGTCTTGTTTAAATAGGCACATGAGGAAATTAGGTTATGTAAAACTAGAAATTTGTATATGAAATTGATTGTTTGAAAAGTTTGGAGCTAAATTATGCTGCTGGGAATATGTAGGTTAACCAGAATCTAAACTGTTAAATTTGATCTGGGTGTGGCTGGTCCTGAAAATAGGTGGAAGATGCTTCATTCACAAGCAATAACATCCCTGATTAATAAACACAAATACTTTCCTCCAAAATTAAATATAGAAATACCATCTACCCTAAATGAAATGATTGCTGTAAGAATGTTTTGAACAACTTACCTGGTCTTTGATAATTAAAACTTTTATTCACTTTGTATGTGAAGCACATAACTAACAAAATTCCATGAAGATTCATCCAATATGAAATAGACCATCACATAAGAATCAACAAGATTTCAAGATCTGTTTTCCATTCTGTATGAATTATATTCAGATGTTTGGTAACAAATGGTTGATTCTCTGTGGAGAGGTTCTGTAGATCTTGTATTAAATAGACTCATAAGGACAGTTGTTAACATTAATTTTCTCTTACACTGATCAGGAAGTCAGAGAATTTACTGTTACTTGTTGATAACTTTCATTTATTTGAGTTGATATACTCATATTCTGTAGCAACTCGATCAATTATGTTAAATGGCTAGCTAATCGATCAGCTGCAATGCGGACTGAACCACTAAATCTTCCCTGGATGAATCTGGAACTGAATCTTATAAAATCACACAGGGTTATTAATGGTAGTCTGAGCACTGACTCTCTTTCGTGGCTCCAGGAGTCAGTAATGCAAAAGACTGTTAACTGCATGATGTCTGTGCAAAGTAATTTTACACACTGAGAAGTGTTATGGGCCTGAGAGTGAAGCCCATTATATCAGGAGATGCTGTTTGATACTCAGCATCTTAGATACCAAGATTAATTTACAGCATTCCTGAAGCATTAGGTCCTTTCACAGGATTTGCAAATGGTGAGAATGGTTTAGAACAATTTCCAAATGGTAAGGTTAATTGAATTGTTTTCTGAAGGGTGGGATTTATTTCAACAGGATACCTTTAGGGGGGAAATATTTGAAATATAATGATTTTTACACAGTCCCTCAAGTATGAAGTCACTTTAAAGAGAGTGTCTCACCATCAGAATAATTTTTAAGGAGTGAGGCTCTCAGGATTTTCCTCCATTTATGAGAGTGAGGTCACCATACGTTTTATTGTTCTCTTAATCCTGTGTGATTATAGGCAGTCTGCACATTTGATTTACCCATAACCACCATTGATATGGATATATAATCAGATAGTTTCAGAAAAAGAAATCTCATACTTCTCCTGGCACAAAAAAGCCTTGCATTTTCTGAAACTTCCAGTGGTCCCTTTAAGGCTTACTTGTTAAGTCTCTTCACATCTGGAGAAAATGAGATTGACGTGTTCTTTGTTGTTTCTTTTTGAAAGGTTTCTATAACAGGCTTGTCATCTCAGTTTTCACATTTAAATAGCATCCTTCCTGCTTTGGGTGTGGTGCCTTTCAGTTCACTTCACACAGAATATGCACACAGATCTCAGTGAGATTTCCAACTGTGTACACCAACCTTCTCAGGTGAGAAAGGGGCATATTTTCAAAGTCACCGCTCTCTTTCCCACCAATATTCAGAAATGGTGTATAATGCAGAGAGTAGAAGTACCTGTGTATATTATAGAGGATTGCAGTGCATGTGTATATAAAGCCATAATTATTGTTTCAGATACAGAGTCATAGAGATGTACAGCACAGAAACAGACCCTTTTATCCAACATGCTGATCAGATATCCCAACCCAATCTAATCTCACCCACCAGCACCCAGCCCATATCCCTCCAAACTCTTCCTATTCATATACCCATTCAAATGCCTTTTAAATGTTGCAATTGTACCAGCCTCCACCACTTCCTCCGGCAGCTCATTCCATACACGCACCACCCTCTGTGTGAAAAGTTGCCCCTTAGGTCTCCCCTATATCTTTCCCCTCTCACCCTAAACTTATGCCCTCTAGTTCTAGACTCCCCCACCCCGGGAGAAAGTGAGGACTGCAGATGCTGGAGATCAGAGCTTAAAAATGTGTTGCTGGAAAAGCGCAGCAGGTCAGGCAGCATCCAAGGAGCAGGAGAATCGATGTTTCGGGCATAAGCCCTTCTTCAGAAATAAGGAGGGTGTGCCAAGCAGGCTAAGATAAAAGGTAGGGAGGAGGGACTTGGGGGAGGGGCGTTGGGAATGCAATAGGTGGAAGGAGGTCAAGGTGAGGGTGATAGGCCGGGGAGGGGGTGGGGGCGGAGAGGTCGGGAAGAAGATTGCAGGTCAAGAAGGCGGTGCTGAGTCTGAGGGGTGGGACTGAGAAAAGGTGGGTGGAGGGGAAATGAGGAAGCTGGAGAAATCTGAGTTCATCCCTTGTGGTTGGAGGGTTCCTAGGCGGAAGATGAGGCGCTCTTCCTTCAGGCGTCGTGTTGCCATGGTCTGGCAATGGAGGAGGCCAAGGACCTGTATGTCCTTGGTGGAGTGGGAGGGGGAGTTAAAGTGTACAGCCATGGGGCGGTTGGGTTGGTTGGTGCGGGTGTCCCAGAGGTGTTGTCTGAAACGTTCCACAAGTAGGCGGCCTATCTCCCCAATATATAGGAGGCCACATCGGGTGCAGCAGATGCAGTAAATGATGTGTGTGGAGGTGCAGGCGAATTTCTGATGGATATAGAAGGAAGTGAGGGGGGAAAGTGTGGGCGCAAGTTTTGCATTTCTTGCGGTTGCAGGGGAAGCTGCCGGGAGTGGAGGTTGGGTTGGTGGAGGGTGTGGTTCTGACGAGGGAGTCGCTGAGGAAGTGGTCTTTCCAGAACGCTGATAGGGGTGGGAGGGAAATATATCCTTGGTGGTGGGATCTGTTTGGAGGTGGCAGAAATAACAAAGGATGATACGATGTATCTGGAGGTTTGTGGGGTGGTAGGTGAGGACCAGTGGGGTTCTGTCCTGGTGGCGATTGGAGGGGCGGGGTTCAAGGGCGGAGAAGCGGGAAGTGGAGGAGAAAAGACCTTGTCTATTTATCCTAACCATACTCCTCATGAGTTTATAAACCTCTATAAGGTCACCCCTCAGCCTCCGATGATCCAGAAAAAAACAGCCCCAGCCTATTCAACCTCTCCCCATAGCTCAAATCCTCCAACCCTGCCAACATCCTTGCAAATCTTTTCTGAACCTTTTCAAGTTTCACAACATTCTTCTGAAAGGAAGGAGAGCAGAATTGCATGCAATATTCCAACAGTGGCCGAATCAATGTCCTGTACAGCACAACATGACCTCCCAACTCCTACCGCCTTCTTCACTATCCTATTTACCTGCGATTCTACTTTCAAGGAGCTATGAACTTGCACTCCAATGTCTCTTTGTTCAGCAACACTTCCTTGGAGTCAAGATTAGAGTGGTGTTGGAAAAGCACAGCAGGTCAGGCAACATCGGAGGAGCACGAAAATCGATGTTTCGGGCAGAAGCCCTTCATCAGGAATGAGGCCGGGAGCCTCCGGGATGGAGAGATAAATAGGAGCGGGTGGGGCTGGGAAGAAGGTAGCAAAGAGAGCAACAAGTGAATGGAGGTGGGGATAAAGGTGATAGGTCGAAAAGGAGGGTGGAGTGGATAGGTGGGAAGGAAGATTGACAGGTAGGACAAGTCATGAGGATGGTGCTGAGCTGGAAGGTTGGAACTGGGGCAAAGTGGGAGCGGGGAAATGAGGAAACTGGTGAAGTCCACATTGATGCCCTGGGGTTGAAGTGTTCCGAGGCGGAAGATGAGACATTCTTCCTCCAGGCGTCTGGTGGTGAGAGAGGAAACCCAGGACCTGCATGTCCTCAGCAGATTGGGAGGGGGATTTGAAATGTTTGGCCACGGAGTGGTGGGGTTGATTGGTTCAGGTGTCCCAGAGATGTTCCCTAAAGTGCTCTGTGAGAAGACGTACAGTCTCCCCAGTGTAGAGGAGACCACATCGGGAGCAACGGATACAATAAATGATATTGGTGGATGTGCAGTGAAACTTTGATGGATGTGGAAGGCTCCTTTAGGGCCTTGGATGGAGGTGAGAGGGGTGGTGTAGGTGCATGTTTTGGAATTCCTGCGGTGGCAGGGGAAGGTGCCAGGAGGGGTGGGTGGGTTGTTGGGGGGCATGGACCTGACCAGGTAGTCATGAAGGGAATGTTCTTTGCGGAAAGTGAATAGTGTTGGGAAGGGGAAGGGTGGCGTCCGTTTGTAGGTGGTGGAAATGTCGGCAGATGATGCAGTTCATGCGGAGGTCGGTGGGGTGGAAGGTGAGGACCAGGGGAGTTTTGCCCTTTTTGCAGTTGGTGAGGTGGGGTTTGAGGGCGGAGGTGCGGGATGTGGATGAAATGCATTGGAGGGCATCTTCAACCATGTGGGAAGGGAAATTACAGTCTTGAAAGAAGGAGGCCATCTGGTGTGTTCTGTGGTGGAACTGGTCTTCCTGGGTGTCAGCGGAATTGGGAACACAGGATAGCATTTTTGCGGGAGTTAGGATGGGAAGGAGTATAATCTAGGTAGCCGTGGGAGTCAGTGGGTTTGTATAAATTGTTAGTGTTGAGTTGGTTGCTGTTGATGGAGATGGAGAGGTCCAGGAAGAGGAGGGAGGTGTCAGAGATGATCCATATGAATTTAAGGTTGAGGTGTGATGTGTTGGTGAAGTTGATAAACTGATCAACCTCCTCGTGGGAGCACGAGGTGCCGCCGATGATCCCTAAGACCTTACCATTAAGTGTATCGGTCCTGCTGAGGTTTGCTTTCCCAAAATGCACAACCGTACATTTATCTAAATTAAACTCCTTCTGCCCCTTCTTATCCCATTGGCCCATCTGATCAAGATCCTGTTGTAATCTGAGGTAACCTTCTTCGCTGTCCACTACACCTTCAATTTTGGTGTCATCTGCAAACTTACTAACTGTACCTCTTACGCTCACATCCAACTCATTTATATAGATGATGAAAAGTAGAGGACCCAGCACCAATCCTTGTGGCATTCCACTGGTCACAGGCCTCCAGTCTGAAAAACAACACTCCACCACCACCCTCTGTCTTCTACCTTTGAGCCAGTTCTGTATCCAAATGGCTAGTTCTCCCTGCATTCCATGAGATCTAACCTTGCTAATCAGCCTCCCATGGGGAACCTTGTTGAATGCCTTACTGAAGTCCATATAGATCACATTCACCACTCTGCCCTCATCAATCCTTTTTGTTCCTTCTTCAAAAAACTCAATCAAATTTGTGAGACATGATTTCCCAGGCACAAAGCCATGTTGACTATCCCTAATCAGTCCTTGCCTTTCCAAATACATGTACATCCTGTCCCTCAGGATTCCCTCCAACAACTTGCCCACCACCAACGTAAGGCTCACCCGTCTGTAATTCCCTGGCTTGTCCTTACCACCCTTCTTAAACAGTAGCACCACGTTAGCCAACCCTAGTCTTCTGGCACCTCACCTGTGACTATCAGTGATACAAATATCTCAGCAAGGTGCCCAGTAATCACTTCTCTAACTTCCCACAGAGTTCTGGGGTTCACCTGATTTGGTCCTGTGGATTTATCCACTTTTAAGCATTTTAAGACATCCAGCACTTCCTCCTCTGTAATATGGACATTTTTCAAGATGTCACCATCTGTTTCCCTACATTTTATATCTTCCATGTCCTTTCCTACAGTAAACACTGATGCATGTTGAAGTTCTTAACATGCACACATTAAGATATGGACTTATCTAAGGAATTTGAACTAGCCCAAATACTCTTATGTTTAATATTCATTTGCAATTGTCAGTAATTAATGCTTCATCCAACTTTTCAAGCAACAGACTCCAAACTAGTAAGTAAATAAAATTGCAGATGCATACAATATAAGGGATCTGTGTTTGCATAATTCTGCTGGAGTGTTCCAAACTAATCCCATTGACCCGTTATCCTAAATTCCTTCGTTTCAACTAGTTAGACAAGTTTTCCAAAAGGACATTGTTTCTGCCTCCATTACTCCATCCAACAAAACAATTAAGTTCCAATAATTCTATTTATGAGATTTATTCTAATCCCTCTTCTTGCCCATGTAACTAATAATTCACCAACCAAAGGAAAAGGTCCTCCACAATTTATTTTGTATTCATAATGTTCAAAACCTCAATTAACTATCCTCTTAGTTTCCTTTGCTCCAGTAAAAATAAAACCAGTGTCTTAAATCTTCTGTTTTCTATCATGTGGGTGAACCATCATTGTATCTGCCATCACTCAGATTTTGCCACAAATTGAAGTCAGGTGCACAGGGAAGTGCCAAATGCCTTTGATGTTACTGGCACAAATCCTAAACGATTACAAGATTGATGTAATTCTCACCCACATGTGTCAGCACATGAACTGTTTGCCTATTTACACTTTATAATTAATCAAATGGAGGGTGGAGAAGGGGTGTGGTCACAATCTGCTTAAGGCAAAAATACATCTCCTAAACTGAGTTTACAATGTCTGATCTCAGATTTTTGTGGCAACACTATGATCTCAATTCCATCGATAGAACTGAGTGTTTCTCATGTTTCCTCAGGATCATGGTGAAGGGGTTTAGGCTAGCTGGGGGATGCACTGATCCTCATCACCCTCATGTGACAGCAATAGATCAAATCAAAAGGGAGAATATAAATAGACCTGTGCATAACTCTCTGAGAAAATCAGTACCATCAACACATTCACTTTTACGTAAGAAGAGGTTCAATAACCTTATAACAGTTCTTCATCTCTACACATTCCCAAAAATATCTACACTACACCACTCCTCCCCCCAAACTCTCAACTCTTCCCTCTTCTCCATCACATTTTTCAAGATACCATCACAAAGACACATTGTAGTACCTCTCTTTCTGCAACTTAAATATAAACACTTCATAAAAGGAAATTTATCACACAATAGGAGGCCATTTGGACTATCATGTCTGCAACGACCACCAAGTTGCCATCTTGTTGCCATCTTGCTGATGATACTAAGCTGGGTGGCAGGGTGAAATGTGAGGAGGATGTTAGGAGATTACAGGGTGACCTAGACAGGTTAGGTGAGTGGTTGGATGCATGGCAGATGCAGTTTAATGTGGATAAATGTATGGTTATCCATTTTAATGGCAAGATCAGGAAGGCAGATTATTACCTAAATGGAATCAATTTAGGTAAAGGGGCAGTACAAACAGATCTGGGTGTTCTTGTACACCAGTCAATGATGGTAAGCATACAGGTACAGCAGGTAGTGAAGAAGGCTAATAGCACTCTGGCCTTCATAACAAGAGGGATTGAGTATAGAAGCAAAGAGGTCCTTCTGCAGCTGTACAGGGCCCTGGTGAGACCACACCTGGAGTATTGTGTGCAGTTCTGGTCTCCAAGTTTGAGGAAAGACATTCTGGCTATTGAGGGAGTGCAGCGTAGGTTCACAAGGTCAATTCCTGGAATTGCGACTGGGCTTGTATACCCTTGAGTTTAGAAGACTGAAAGGGGATCTGATTGAGACATTTAAGATTATTAAAGGATTGGATACTCTGGAGGCAGGAAACATGTTTCCGCTGATGGGTGAGTGCCGAACCAGAGGACACAACTTAAAAATATGGGATAGACCATTTAGGACAGAGATGAGGAGAAACTTCTTCACCCTTAGAGTGGTGGGTGTGTGGAATGCTCTGTCCCAGAGGGCAGTGGAGGCCCAGTCTCTGGATTCATTTAAGAAAGAGTTGGATAGAGCTCTCAAGGATAGTGGAATCAAGGGTTATGGGGATAAGACAGGAACAGGATACTGATTGAGGATGATCAGCCATGATCATATTGAATGGTGGTGCAGGCTTAAAGGGCAGAATGGCCTACTCCTGCACCTATTGTCTATTGTCTATTGTCCAGTTCCTTTTTTCAGTTCCTGGTCCATCGTCATTCATTTCAAGTGCAGATCCAAGTACTTTGAATTTATGGGCATTTCTGCCTGCAGCGCATTTTTGGGATGAGTTCTAAAACCTCACCACACCCCGGGTGAAAAAAGTTTCCCCCCAATCCCCACTAAATCTCCTATTGCTTAACCTAAGCATTTGCCCTTGTTTCAGTACTTGACGTGTCCATTTATATTTTCCTGCAGTCTTCAGCTTTCTTCTTCATTATCAACTATATATCCTAGTTTTATATTGCCTTCATATATCTCACATTTGAGTTGAAATTACTGGCATCTCCCACAAAAAGCAAGAGATGTAGCATGAGCCTTGCAAAACCCCACTGGAAGCTGTTTTACAATCACAAAACACCCACTAATCTTTTCTTTTGTTGTCTTTGAAAGAAATATTAACATCCTTTGCTTAAAACTTAGCACATGCAGAACAGGCAACTTTTTGGGATTCCTTCCTTACTTCAAATTTCACACATTTGGTTTTACAAACACCACCTCCCCATCTTGATCTTTATATTTATCCAGTTATCATCGCGTATTATTGTATGCAGGGGGTTAATTGTATTCAGATGGTGAGCATGATTTGGCTTTTCCTGAGCCTGGGGAAGTTTGTGGGTTGGATGTGTACAATATCCAGTGCTCATCTGTAAATAAAAGATTGTAAGTGTACAAAAACTTTCTCCAGTGTTTTATCTTGCACAGCCTGGCTCTCTGATTCTTAAACTGATTCTAAGTAGGCTTTTCTCCATCTGTCAGCACATGCACTATGTACACAAGGCTTACACATTTCCACTTAGCATTCCAAGACCCACTCTGTAACTCCCTTTCAACAGGAAATAAACAATGCGTACTGCCAAACGAGACTAGGAGATGAGAACTTGATATCATAACCATCATCCAAATGGAACAGAGAAGCCTGCATGATATTTTCTCTTCTCCCAGACTGACTTGGCTCAGAAGATGACAACTCCATGAGAATTATCTTCAAACTCCACCACGGAACGTGGCAGTCACTGTTGGGTAAATGCGGAGGGAAGTAAATCTCCACACGGTTAAATATCCTGTGGGAGTGAGGGGAAACTCATATGGCAGCAGACAGGAGGTAAAGGTCCTCTCTTGCTTCTGCTGAGATAGACCAGAATGGAGAAGAGAACATGAGAGGCCTATATTTGGAACAAAGCTGTTTGCCTTCAACAACCAGATGTACCTCATATTGTTCGGACTGTCAAGGTGTTTCAACAACATAACTGGAAGTGTGAAGCAGTCTGCAAGCAGTCTTTGTGGTATTATCTCACATAACATCAGTATTTTGCAATCCCCCTTGCAGAATGTGGGCAGCCTCAGAATTACGGGGCAGCCAACTCCTCACAAATTGCACTCATGGCCATCTTGGATAGACTGATGGAAAAAAATTATAGGGATTTCAGGAAGAGAGATCTCCCATGGTGCATTGTATAGTGGGATATTAATTGCATTCCAGAGGTGGGCATTAATTGGGGATTCACTTGTATTCACACGTATTTCATTTTCTGTGATGATCCACAGTCCTATGTGAGTAGCAATATCATTTTCCGAGCAGCATGTGTTGCCCTGACTCAGAATGTCAGCACATCTTCTCCTTCACAGTTATCAACTAATAGCTGCCAAAAAGGTGCCAGGAGGCAAGTTAGATGAGACTAGATGTCAACAACCAAGATGCTGCAGTCTATATCCATGTCATTACAGGCTGAAGTACCTAATTGTCTCTCCTCTTAAATACTTCAGGATTCAAGCTTGAGATTCTTTTTTTACCTGAGCTCAAACTATCAATTTCCAAGAGAGCTCAACTGGCATTGGAAGAAAGCTTGAACATATTCTACCTTACATAAACTTGAGGTCATCCAAAATTCAGCTGCCTGTGTCCTAACTCACAAAAAGTCCCATTCTCTTATCAGCTCTGTGCTGGCTGACTGAAATTGGTGTCCTGTCAAGCAAAACCTGAACTTTAAAATTCTCATTTCTATTTCCAAATCCCTCCATGGTTTGCACCTCTGTATCTCTTCAATCCTCTCCAGCCTCACAACCTCTAAGATGCCTGTGTCTCTTTGATAATGTTGTTTTGTACATTCCAATGAGAATTATTCTATCACTAATTTGATTTGATGTATTTATTGTCATGTGCATCTTGTTACAAAATACAGTGGAAAGTGTTGTATAGTATCGCCACTCTCCGGCACCATCTTAAAACACAGAAAAATAAAACAAAACATAGAATACAAGGGAAGAAATATTAAAAAATAAAGTCCCAAACCTGACTCGGTTGGTGCCATGAGTCCGTTTCAGGGGCCATCTCACCAACAAGACCACTGCTGATGCCAACGGTCTCATACTCGACCCAAACTCGCATCCACTGCCAGTTCCACAAATATGCACCAGGCATAGACGCCACTAGCAGCCCAAACTCACCTCCGCTGCATCAGCCATGAGTCTGTACTCGGACCACATTGCCAATGCAGAAGCTGCCAGGAACCAAGCTCACTTCTGATGTTGCCACCACAAGTTCACACTGCTGGGCCTGCTCGAGTCGGTGCTGGTGGGCCTCCTCGCTGCTGCTGATGCCATCAATGTCACCAAGCTCTTCACCAAGTAGTAAGTAAAGCAAAATAGAAGGGAGAAAAAAAAATGAGAGATGGAAAAAAGAAAAGGAAAGTTGGTGAAACAGATAAGCCCCAAGTTCAGAAGCATTACTCCATCGTGATTAATGTCCTTAACTTCACTTGGCTGCACTCTGAGCTCTAGAATTTCCCTCCTCCGTCTTTTGGCTTTTTTAACTCACTTTCCTCCTTTAAGAAGCTCTTTAAAACCTACCATCTGACTAATACTTTTGTTATCTGTTAAAGTGGCACAGTGGCTTAGTGATTAGCAGTGCTCCTTCACAATGCTAGGGACCCTGGTTCAATTCCACCCTCACTTGTCTATCTGTGTGGAGTGTGCACATTCTCTCCATGTCTGTGCGGATTTCCTCCCACAGTCAAAAAATGTACAAGTTAGGTGTAGTATGCTTCCACACTATATGGACTTTATGATCTGTTTGGTTATATCCTTAAATGGTTTGTTTAATATTTTATTATGCTCCTGTAAATATCAAAGGGTTAAGATATTAGTGATATTTTTCTAGCAAAGGACAATGTTGGGAAACAGGTTGAATTTGTGTTTTGCTGCTTGTGCTATGATTATTTAAGCTGATTTTTTGGGCAGAATTTTATTGGGTCCTGAATGATGTTGGCTGTGATGAGATTTGTATCCAAATTGCGCAAGAAGTCTGGCAAGGCCTATCTCATTGGAAGCAACTCCGTCTTTAATGCATCAGCCAGGCTCAAGACATATTTTTCGCTAGGCAGCAGTCAGTTATCAATTACCACCTTACCCCAGTTCCAATCTTCCAGCTCAGCACCATCCTCATGACCTGTCCGCCCTGTCAATCTTCCTTCCCAACTATCCACTCCATTCTCCCCCTGACCTATCATCTTCATCCCCACCCCCATTCACCCCCATTCAGCATTATACTCTTTGCTACCTTCTCCACAGCCCCATCCCCCTCCCATTCGTCTCTCCACCCCGGAGGCTCCCTGCCTTCATTCCTGATTAAGGGCTTTTGCCTGAAACGCAATTTTCCTGCTCCTTGGATGCTACCTGACCTGCTGTGCTTTTCCAGCACTGCTGTAATTTAGACCCTCTTCCAGTTGCTGAAAGTTGCGTGTAGCAAGCCATCATGGAATGTGAATTAGTTATTGGATGTTATGCTAGAGTTTAGTTTGCATTGTGGGAGCAAACTGCAGCCTTTCATTTAACTTGTGCTTGATTTTGCTGCCTGAAATTAAAGTTTGATTTTTGAAATGATCTGATCACTTGCTTGTGTATGATATTCTCCTACTGGACAATGATAGTGTGCAGGTCTCAGTGAGCACTGTGTACAGATTATTGGTGATTTAGCATAAGTGTTTAGACAGAATGCAGCTACAGGCAGGTATATTGCGTGGCATGCTGTTTAAACAAAGACTTGGATGAGAGAATGGGGTTGTATTTGCAACGGTATGTTCGCCATGGTTGTGTGCCATTACATTGCCAGTGAGAGGCAATGGTGGATTGTCAATGCTTATTGTAGTGCACAGCTTCCTTTATAAGATGACATGGGTGCCAGGGTTGCTGGTCTTTCAACGGATATCTGCTGAGTGGCGAGTTGTTCCAGGAATGGTGCATGGTAAAATGGGGCTAGGTTCGAGAGAAAGGGATACTATTGGGGCGGAGTAGGTAATTAATAAAGCAAGGTTGGTAAGATATGGCAAGAAATCTTGCTAGGCCTTGCAACTAAAAGCACTTTGCAAAATGAACACAACTGGCACTTATACAAACAAACATGAGATTCAGCCTTTTAGCTTGTCTGTTGTGAATAAACTGTGTTCTGTTATTTGAGAACATCTGAAGCCTCTGGGAATATGTTTTAGCGACTAACCAGCATGTAAACCAACTACAAAAATGAAACCTGTGATCCATCAAACCAAGTTGCATTCTGGATCTAACTTTCCAGTACTACCATCTGCTAGGGTTATAACACAATTAATGATAATATAGGTTACTTTAATATGTTATTATTTCTTTGACTCTTGTTAATTTTGTCTTCAGTTACTTTAATTTCAGAAATCTATGATTTAATTTTGATTTAGGTAGAGGAGGCTACGTTAATGTTAAATTTATTGGGGACTAAACTCTGACATTAATTACCTCTTGTAATAGTTCCAGTTTACTATTATAAAGTTTCAATCCCTGACATGTTCAAACTAACTACCGCCTTATTTCCATCTTGGCATCCCTCCTTTGGAGAAACCTTCCCAAACAAGACCAACCAGCAGAAATCATTTGGATCAAGTAATGGGGAAAATGGCAAGTCACTGAGTTCCTTGTAGAGCAAATGCCATCTTTCAATTTGCAGGATCTGAACTGCCTCTTTGTGAGTGGCCTATGTTAACGAGGTTCAGGATCAACCAGAGCCCCTGCACAGACCAGTCTCCATCATTGGAGCAAGTCTATATGCAGTTGTGGAGAGATACAAAATTTGCTGCACATCACCAAGAAGTGTCCCCTCTATAGTCCAAACGGAGGACTAATTGCTTTCAACTCAGCAAATTAGGAGGAAATCGTTTGGCTCTGAGGATTCACATTCGCTAAATCAATAAATAAAATCCCTAGCTATTGGCAAGCAAGAGCTGAAATATGAAATCTACTGCACATTCGTGGCCAGGAGAGATTCTGTCTAAATGTCTGTATAAAATGCTAACTGAGATGTCAGATTGGAGCTTCCATACATCTTTGATTTTACTTCAAATTTTCCCTTAAATGTCCATTAATCAGTCAACAGTACTGAGTGTGATTTACTCACAAATTGTACTTGACAAAGGCTCCTTTCTGTTGAAACATCTTAATGGCTGAAATTACAAATCTGAATGGCCCTGTTTAATCAAAATTACCATAGTCTGGATCCCATCCTTCTTATTTCAAGTAAATCCAATGACAGATAAGAAGCAAATACTAGACAGCTTTCTGATCACAAATAACTAGGGCACTATGAAAATGAAGATTGTATCGATTTCAAATAAACTGAACTGGAACAGCCATAAATTGTAAATAATATGATTTTCGGTGGTTTGTCTCTAATTATCCTTGCACACTATTCAGTTGGAAGGCCTTTTGATCTCTTTCTGACTGAACAGTCAGGTATAAAGAAAAATGCCAGCAAGCTTCAAAACTTAGAAAGCACTCTAAAACTTTTATATCTGAGTAGCTGCTGAAGCAAAGAAACCTCGGAAAGTATATCAATAAATCCGAATGCAAAAGAGTAAGTCAGATTTAACCTGGCAAAGTAACCTACTGAAGTGGGGTAATACAATCTCTTCATTATTTTTATGTTATTATGTGTAGATCAGTTACACTGATTGAACTAAATGATTCCAAGCAACATAATTGCTCCATTTGTTTACTTTATTTAGGAACAAAACATTTAATGATTCAAACTAAATATCACCACATCTGGTGTCAATTCAGTTTTTTTTATAAGACTGATTGAAAAAGACAATGATAATTCATTCAGATTAGAAGGGGGCTTGTCACACCCTGGATGATGCTAAGGAGTAAGTAGATATATGGCAGTAAGGCGGGACAGCACACTCAACATTCCATTTTGATCTATCTAAGTGTAGACAGAAAAGCATCTGCAATGGCTTTTCTTCATGCTCCATTACCTTTAGAATCCTCAAAAGTCTCCCTTTGATCCCTTCCTATTTCTCATCTACATATTACTCCTTGAAAACACTATCCAAAATAACAGCTGATCTGGCTATGTGTACTCCAGATGCAGAAAAATATGATTGATTCTTAAATGCCCTCTGAAATGACCTGGGATATCTAACGGCTACAATACCTGACAAAAGGAAAACAGCCAGATGGAAAACCTGCCTTTGACCTAAGCACTGGAAACAGCAACAGTACACACACTGTGCTGTCAACTCTGCAGCCTTGCTTACTAACATAGAGTCATAGAGCATAGAGATGTACAGCATGGAAACAGACCCTTCAGTCCAACTTGTCCATGATGACCAGATATCCCAACCCAATCTAATCCCACCTGCCAGCACCCAGCCCATATCCATCCAAACTCTTCCTATTCATATACCCATCCAAATGCCTCTTAAATGTTGCAATTGTACCAGCCTCCACCATTTCCTCTGGCAGCTCATTCCATACACGTACCACCCTCTGCATTAAAAAGTTGCCCCTAAGGTCTCTTTATGTCGTTCCCCTCCCACCCTCAATCTTTGCCTTCTAGTTTTGGAGTCCCTGACCCCAGGGAAAAGACTTTGTCTATTTATCCTATCTATGCCCCTCATAATTTTATAAACCTCTATAAGGTCACCCCTCAGCCTCCAATGCTCCAGGGAAAACACCCCCAGCCTGTTCAGCCTTTCCCTATAACTCAAATCCTCCAACCCTGGCAACATCCTTGTAAATCTTTTCTGAACCCCTTCAAGTTTCACAACATCTTTCCGATAGGAGGGAGACCAGAACTGCTCACAATGTTCCAACAGTGGCCTACCAATGTCCTGTCCAGTCACAACGTGACCCTCCCAATTCCTGTACTCAATACTCTGACCAATAAAGGAAAATATACCAAAAGCCTTCTTCACTATCCTATCTACCGGCGACTCCACTTTCAAGAAGCTATGAATCTGCACTCCAAGGTTTCTTTGTTCAGCAACACTCCCTAGGACCTTACCATTATGTGTATAAGTCCTGCTAAGATTTGCTTTCCCAAAATGCAGCACCTCACGTTTATCTGAATTAAACTCCATCTGCCACTTCTCAGCCCATTGGCCCATCTAATCAAGATCCTGTTGTAATCTGAGGTAACCTTCTTTGCTGTCCACTACCCCTCCAATCTTCAAACATACTAACTATATCTCTTATGCTCATATCCAAATCATTTTTATAAATGATGAAAAGTAGTGGACCCAGCACTGATCCTTGTGGCACTCCACTGGTCACAGGCCTCCAGTCTGAAAAACAACCCTCCACCACCACCCTCTGTCTTCTACCTTTGAGCCAGTTCTGTATCCAAATGGCTAGTTCTCACTGTATTCCATGAGATCTAACCTCGCTCACCAACCTCCCATGGTTAACCTTGTCGAACGCCTTACTGAGGTCCATATAGATCACATCTACAACTCTGCCCTCATAAATCCTCTTTGTTACTTCTTCAAAAAACTCAATTAAGTTTGTGAGACATGATTTCCTACGCACAATGCCATGTTGACTATCCCTAATCATTCCTTGCTTTTTCAAATACATATATATCCTGTCCCTCAGGATTCCCTCCAACAACTTGCCCCCACCGACATTAGGCTCACTGGTCTATAGTTCCCTGGCTTGTCCTTCCCACCCTTCTTAAACAGTGGCACCACGTTAGCCAACCTCCAGTCTTCCAGCACCTCACCTGTGACTATCGATGATATAAATATCTCAGCAAGAGGCCCTGCAATCACTTCTCTAGCTTCCCACAGAGTTCTAGGGTTCACATGATCAGGTCCTGGGGATTTATCCACTTTTATGCGTTTCAAAACATCCAGCACTTCCTCCTTTGTAATATGGACATTTTTCAAGGTGTCACCATCTACTTCCCCCATTTTCTGCGGCTCCACACAAAGGCTGCCTTTCTGATCTTTGAGGGGCCCTATTCTCTCCATGGTTACCCTTTTTTCTTTAATGTATTTGTAAAATTCCTGTGGATTCTCCTTAATTCTATTTGCCAAAGCTATCTTACGTCCCCTTTTTGCCCTCCTATTTCCCTCTTCTGGAAGCTCCTTTCAAAATTGAGATACCTGTTCTACAGGCTAGTCAATCAGGAACCTAGTCTGGTCATACTCAAACAAACATATCTGACAAACAATGGCCAATACACAACTTTCCCTCGGTAAATCCTGATCCAACCAGAACAGGAGGAGAAAGTGAGGACTGCAGATGCTGGAGATCAGAGCTGAAAATGTGTTGCTGGAAAAGCGCAGCAGGTCAAGCAGCATCCAAGGAACAGGAGAATCGACATTTCGGGCATAAGCCCTTCTTCAGGAACAGGAAAGACCTATCGGAGGTGGCAGCAGAGTGGCAATAGACAATAGATGCAGGAGTAGGCCATTCTGCCCTTCGAGCCTGCACCACCATTCATTATGATCATGGCTGATCATCCTCAATCAGTATCCTGTTCCTGCCTATATCTCCATAACCCTTGATTCCACTATCCTTGAGAGCTCTATCCAACTCTTTCTTAAACGAATCCAGAGACTGAGCCTCCACTGCCTTCTGGGGCAGAGCATTCC
Source organism: Chiloscyllium punctatum (assembly GCF_047496795.1). NCBI lineage: Eukaryota > Metazoa > Chordata > Chondrichthyes > Orectolobiformes > Hemiscylliidae > Chiloscyllium > Chiloscyllium punctatum. Next base: position 106,235,714 of record NC_092745.1, on the reverse strand, counting down.
ACACACCCAGCACTCTATGGGTGAAGAAGTTTCTCCTCATCTCTGTCCTAAATGGTCTATCCCGTATTTTTAAGCTGTGTCCTCTGGTTCGGCACTCACCCATCAGCGGAAACATGTTTCCTGCCTCCAGAGTATCCAATCCTTTAATAATCTTAAATGTCTCAATCAGATCCCCTTTCAGTCTTCTAAACTCAAGGGCATACAAGCCCAGTCACTTCAATCTTTCAGTGTAAGGTAATCCTGCCATTCCAGGAATTGACCTCATGAACCTACGCTGCACTCCCTCAATAGCCAGAATGTCTTTCCTCAAATTTGGAGATCAGAACTGCATACAATATTCCAGGTGCAATCTCACCAGGGCCCTGTACAGCTGCAGAAGAACCTCTTTGCTTCTATATTCAATCCCTCTTGTTATGAAGGCCAGCATGCTATTAGCTTTCTTCACGACCTGCTGTACCTACATGCTTGCCTTCATTGACCGGTGTACAAGAACACCCAGATCTCTTTGTACTGCCCCTTTACCTAAATTGATTCCATTTAGGGAGTAATCTGTCTTCCTGTTCTTGCCACCAAAGTGGATAACCATACATTTACCCACATTAAACTGCATCTGCCATGCATCTGACCACTCACCTAACCTTTCTAGGTCATCCTGTAATCTCCTAACATCCTCCTCACATTTCACCCTGCCACCCAGCTTTGTATCATCAGCAAATTTGCTAATGTTACTGTTAATACCATCTTCTATATCATTAATATATATATTATAAAATGCTGCAGTCCTAGCACTGATCCCTGCGGTACACTACTGGTCACCGCCTGCCATTCCGAAAGGGAGCAGTTTATCACTATTCGTTGTTTCCTGTCAGCCAAACAATTTTCAATCCAAGTCCGTACCATGCCCCTAATTTTGCTCACTAACCTCCTATGTGGGACTTTATCAAAGGCTTTCTGAAAGACCAGGTACACTACATCCACTGGATCTCCCTTGTCCATCTTCAGAGTTACATCCTCAAAAAATTACAGAAGATTAGTCAAGCATGATTTCCCCTTTATAAATCCATGCTGACTCTGTCCTATCCTGTTACTGCTATTCAGATGTGTCGTAATTTTATCCTTTATAATTGACTCCAGCATCTTTCCCACCACTGAGGTCAGATTAACTGGTCTATAATTTCCTGCTTTCTCTCTCGCTCCTTTCTTAAAAAGTGGCACAACATTAGCCACCCTCCAATCCGCAGGAACTGATACTGAATCTATCGAACTCTGGAAAATAATCACCAATGCATCCACGATTTCTAGAGCCACCTCCTTTAGTACCCTGGGATGTAGACCATCAGGCCCCGGGGACTTATCAGCCTTCATACCTAACAGTCTCTCCAACACCAATTCCTGGCAAATATAAATTCCCTTCAGCAAACTGAAGTCCTCTATCACCACAGCTCTGTGCGATGTCTGACTCCTCGGCTCTGCCTCCAAGCCAACTTTTGATTGACAGACCTGGCCACCTCGCGGACTGGCAGTGTCATCTGTCGCTACTGTTTTCAAAAGATTCAACTTGTTCCTGACAGGTACTTTCCCCGCGGTCTCTTGCACCTGTCTCTTCTCTGCCTTCCTCAGTGGCATTCAGTCGGAAAGGATTTGCCCCAGAAGCCTTCAACATTGACTCCACATCCCATGAACTTTCATCGTATCAGATCAAACACAGGCAAGGAAGCATCCTACTTTTTTTTTCATTCATTCACAGGATGAATTAATGTCGCTTGCTGGGCCAACATTTATGCCCTTCCCTAATTGGCCTTGAAAAGGTGAGGCTTCAAAAAGGCTGTTCACCACCATCTTCTCAAGGGCAATTAGGGACAGACAATGAATACTGGCCTCGCTATTATCTTTATTTCCATCTTAACCCCTTTCCACAACCATCAAATCTCTCTCTCTGTTTGGTAAATGTCTGAAGCTGAACGAGACCCAAATTAGTTTCTGACCAATATTCAGGCAAATGCCACGACTACCTACTTTTGCCAGTGTAAAGTTGCCTGCACCCATCACTGGCTGAGCTTTTTTGCTGCTAAGACCTCATCCATATCTGAGTAACCTGCAGGTCTGATTATTTTAACACTGAACTATCCTGCAATCCACTTTCTGACCCCCATAATCTTGGAAACCTGGTTTTTGCTCTAGCAGAGAGCTTTTCCCTCTCCAGCATTTGAAAAATTGTGCAGGAAGCCAAAAAAGTTGAAATTCTAACCAAAAACATGACAACTAACATTTTGGCAGGCACATGGTGGCAGCTGTTCATGTGACTCAGCAGCTGGCTCCACTCTCGTCCAACTTTGGTGACCCAGGTATGTGAAATGGGACATATGCAGATTAGACCTGGTAGGAACAAATCTGTACTTTGTGGATTGAGTTAGACAGCCAAGGATAAATCAGTTTTCCACTAATTTGAATATTGTACAGAAGAATTACCAAGGAAGGCAAAGGGGCCTTCAATGTCCAAAACAACGTGCGCCTCAATACTGCAAATACAGACTGAGCTGACAGATGTGCATTTTGGATTGGTAAGAGACATTTAAAAATTGTACAAAGTAGACATGAATGTGTGTAAAATGTACATTAACCGATTAACTCTCAAATTTACTGGAACTGTCAACAGACTTATAAAAAGCAATGACCAAAATGTTAAAGCAGTTGTCAAAAGGAACAGCCCAAAGATAAGAGTCATTTAAAACTCACATTGTTCAATTTTTTTGAAAAAAATTTCTGGGGTTTTAAAAATTAATTACTAGCTATTTGACCCAGCCTGTTGACATAAACCTGAGGGCTTCCATTACTGGATTATTGCTACATAACTGACTTCACAATATCTGTTCTATAGTAGTAGGGTGCCTTTAAGTTCACAGTTTGATTAACTACAAAATTTGAAGAGGGACTATGCATTTGAATTTTTTTTTATAAGAGATTATGCACTTGACTGAAATGTTTATAGTCGTTGGATTAATTAGTTGGATGAAGTTAAGTTTAATTAATGGCTTTTCATCAATGAGGTGTTTATTTTTAAAAAAGTCTGCAGTAGACATTTAGACCTTCATATAATTTCTTCTCAGCGTAGGTCATAATGTGTGTCCATGGTAAGTACTGAGTGAGTTGGGATAATAAGTATAATGGCAGTGGAAGGTGAAGGAATGTGTTGTCATGAGTAGAAATGAAATTGGCATATAAGGGTATGAAGAGATAAGGGGATGGGAAGCAGGCATGCTTTGGCATGAAAAGTTTGAGGGATTATGAGGTGGACAGAAGACAATGGGTCGGTATGGAGATCTATAAGATGTGTCTCTGGTTTATGGATGAAGTATCATGATTTAGCACAGATGGAGCCTGGAGAGAACATGGGAGGGATGAGGGCATGTGGGAGATGACAGGTTGAGGGCAGTTTAATATGGTATCTATTTTATATTAAACTTGAACATAATTCTGCCCAGCCTGTCTCTACATTCGGTAGCTTCTGGACTCATTCTAGTGATGAGCCAGAACAACTCTCAGGGAGCCCCTCTATCCTGGAACAAATATCCAAACATCTCAGGTGCTTAATGGAAGATTGGGTTTGCAGAGCCAGGAATTGTCCCAACTCTGCATTCCCAAATCATGAGTGAAAATTCAGCACAATATGATGCAAAATTCTGCTACACATAGCAAAGCTTACATCAAGTATCATTCATCCATCACCCCTGTACATGCTAACATATGTTGGTTCCTGGACTAGAATGTCTCAAATCCTTACGTTCTCATCCTTGTTTTCAAATTCTTCCACAGTCTCACTTCTACCAATCAATGTAATCTTCTCCAAACTTAAAACACTCCAAGATGTCTGCACTCCTCCAATTTTGATCCCTTGCATATCCTTGATCTTAATTACTGGGAGCTGTACCTTTAGCTGCCTGGACCCTAAGATTCTGAAATTTCTTCCCTAAATCATTCTGTTCTCTCTCTCCTCCTTTAAGGTGTACTTTAAAATCTACTTTTTTGACTAAGCTTTTGATCATGTGCTTTAACATCTCCTTATGTATCAAGTTTTATTTGATTGTGTTCTTGTAAAGTGGTTGGGATGTTTGATTCCACTAAATACTCTTTATAATTGCAAAAGCAAAATAATGCACATGGTGGGACTCAGAAACAAAAAAACTACAGAATGGATTCAAAAGGTATCACAATATCTATCGAGAGAAAAACACACAGCAAACATCTTGGGACTCTGATTTTTTGAAAGTGAAAATAGAAAGCACTGAAGGTGGACAAGATAGAAGAGACAGTCAGAAATACCATCGGAGAGAAGGTGGGCATTCCTGGAAGAGTAGTAGCAGTGGATTAAGCAAAAATGCAAATCTAAAATGCTTAAAATCAGAAATAAAAACAAAAAGTGCAATGAATGCTCAGCTGCTCCAGATATAACAGTAGAAACAAAAGCACATTAACAAAACTTGAACGTTAACTTTTTTTCTCCACAGGTGCTGCCTGACCTGTTTAACATTGTAGTATTTTTGTTTCAATATAAATGTAAGTTGTTGCTGAAGCATCCTTATAAAATGAGAATGCTTGGACCCAGACTTACATAAGCCATTGAACTTGAAGAGATCTCTACCCTAGTCCAAATTTATAATAGAGAATTAATTAATCTGGCAAAGAAATACACGAAAATAAACTCACAATGTGACTCTTTACTGTTACTATGTTCTTCATAGGGAAATGTCCACATGCGAGCCCACAAATTATAATTTAGAGTGCGGTATTCCCTCAGCTGGTTTGCATATGTTATAAGCTCTTGCTAATTAAGTTATGGCACATATAAAGCCTACACTCGTGATTATGTCCTATTTTTCACTGAGTTTGCAACCCAGACAAGGACATAATAGATTCAAAATTAAATGAATGTAAATGGGGCAAATCAAATTAGCATTGGAAATGAACTCCTTTCCACACTCATATATACATAATATTTGTATATGATAACAGGAATCTGAATATATAGAATTCATGTGTAAATGTGCAGTACTCATATACAAATGCATCATTCGTAGGTTTGAAACAGTATCAGAATCTGAGTATGTGTTCTTTCCCAACAGAGTGCAAAGCACATTCATCTGAGCTCAGCATTATCAAATACCCATATATCATTCAGTATAAAAGAGTTTTTGACTGTGTGAATCAAAATGAAACAGGGGCAGACTCAACAATCTAATTACAATATATCTCAGTACATTCCTACCTTTCTTCAATGTTCCTATTCATTCTTTGCTTCTTGATTTCATTTGTGATTTCATGTTTTCTGAGGCACTGATTCTCCCACCTAGTATTATCTTCACGCTCCCCATTGCCTGCTCTTCCAGCTGGTCTCCTTCCATGGAGCTGTCATTAACATTCTGCAGCTGCACAGTACCCATTGCTTTGAGCAGCCACATCTTATCACTTGTGCACTTTTAGTCTGCCATTGCTTAAAATGTGCTGAGGAAAGACTAAAATATATAATTATCATAATGTGTTAAAATATACTTCAGTATCATATAGCCTGAGATTATGAGTAAGAAATGCAACAGGAATCAATAGTTCAAGCAGAAAATAACAACCAAAGAATCACAGATTCCTAACTCATTTATCTTTTGGGTTGATCAGTAAAACATCTAATCCACTTAAGCTAGCCCTTCGGTGTTTTTGTTTTAGAAAACATTTTTGCACTCATTCAGTTATATTTACATTCATTCAGTTATTTATATATGCATTCATAATTATTTACATTATCCAATCAGTGATAATTATTATTTACTTCTGATGTAGTGTTGGAATGGTTCTGAGTCCAGCTCAAAGCAAACTTTAACATTATCAGTTAATATTGTTATAAGTAATCTTTTTTTTAAATTGTTCAGAATGAACATTATCTACAGGGAGACAGGACACATGTGATTCCTGATGAAGAGCTTATCCTCGAAATGTCGACTCTCCCGCTCCTCGAATGCTGCCTGACCAGCTGTGCTTTTCCAACACAACACACTTCGACTCTGATCTCCAGCATCTTCAGTCCTTAATTTCTCCCACCTGTGATTGTAGACAATTTTTTTCTATAAAGTAAATATTTTGCATTTATGCTTCCTTGGATTATGCATAACCACGAACAGTGATCTATGAATCTCATGATTCCAGATGTAAGCAGGTGATTCCCATTAATATTAAACGAAAATGTTTGTTGAATCTCATCTATTTGAAATGTCCCTGGGCAACAAACAAAAGTAACTTTTTTCTTGTAGCTTTAGTTTATTACTGTAGATAGAAAGGACGGCTTTTGTGGTTCAATTTGAATTGATAGTGTGCACATAAATTTAGAATGCACAGAAGTGATATTCATTGATAAAATATGTGACTGATTTGAGATTTCCTTGAAAAATCAATTGGATCAGTAATCAGTCCACAGGTCAATCGGTGTATAGTTGATCAGCAGTCTCAGCAGATGTACCTGATAAAGAGTTTAGTGAAAATGGAATCAAGCATAGGGAAAAGAAGACTATTTTATCTGATCAAGTCCGTTCTATTCACAGCCCAGATGCAATCCACTCCAACATGGACTTTATTCAACAATTTAATTTCCTGAGGGAAGATTCTGCACAGATTCTCTAAATGTACATCAAATTTCAGCCTATCTATTTATTTGTACAGCTCACTTTATCAATTGAGATTCATCACTTTCCTTTTGTATGGTATTTCCATGCTTCCAGCAGCTCAGTCGCCCATAATGTTGCACAAAATATTTGATCATCCCTTTCTGTACTATTCCTACAATCTTCAGGTGCATCCCTAACCAGATACTTATTCACCAACTTTATGTCTGTTCATTGACACATCATTACTTGCTGTGGTGAACAGTTTATGTCATAAATCCAGAACTCCTGTGAATAATTGAAAAGATAAGAATAGCAACAATGGAATGATGGCATACTGAGAGAACTGATTAATAAAAATAATTAAATTGCTGATATGCAAAAATGTACACATTTTCCTTTAGAAAATGCAGGAACTGGCAGTAATAATTCATAGAGATGAACCAGATGTTATAGAAATAACTGAAACATGACTCAACAAAGAACAAGACTGATAGTTGACTACTACAGAATACAAAGCACATTGAAATGTTAGAAGAATAATAAAGGGGAATGGACATCAGTAGTATTTTGAGAAAACACACAATGAAGAAAATGTAGAAAGTGGGCGTAACCAGCATTAACAAAACAAAAGAAAACAAACTGATCAAGATAGGAATATAAGTAGGCCATTTTGCCTTCTAAGTCAATTCTACCCAACAGCAAGATCATGACTGATCCTAACTCTGTGCAATCTTGCTTCCATAAATGGTGATATTTTTACTTGACAAAAATCCTTCAATTGGCATGATTTCAACAGATTTGGGAGAAGAGAAGTTTCAAATTTTCAAAATTATTTAAATGAAGAAGTGCCTCAAGAAGCCAACTGTGAATGGCCCAATTATGATTTTTAACACCTTTCTTACCTACTCCAGTAGTTAAGCTAATTATCTATTGGTCCACAAAAGACTGCAGGTACATTTTCACATTACAGAGATAGACAATTATTTATAAATGAGGGACACCACTCCATATCAAGCATGGAGAATCAAGCAGACATAGCAAGATTGAACCCACACAATTAGTATCATTCTACAATATACTCAAGTCATCTGATCAATGGAACTAAGTGAAGTTAAAGGTTGGCAATGACTGAAGAAGTAAATTTTGATGCCACTTAGATTTGTGAGACTTGTGAAAGCAAGTCAGAGTGACTTAGAAAGCGAATTACAGAATGTAAGGTTTTGGTTACATAACCATACAACGTAGGAGCAGAGGTGGATCATTCAGTCCATTGTGTCTGCTCTGCCATGAAATGATATCATGGCTAATCTGATAATCCTTCACTCCACTTTCCTGCCTTTTCCCTATAACCCTGATTTCCTTATTGATTAAAAATCAGTCTATTTCAGCCTTGAATTTAATTAATGACCCAGCCTCAGCAGTTTTCTGTGGTAAAGAATTCCATAGATTCACAACCCTTTGAGAGATAAAAAATCCTCCTCATCCCCATTTTAAATGTACAACTGCTTATTGTGAGATCATGCCATCTGGTCCAAGACTCTCCCACAAGGGGAAACAAGTGTGGGTGGCACGGTGGCACAGTGGTTAGCACTGCTGCCTCACAGCGCCAGAGACCCGGGTTCAATTCCCGCCTCAGGCGACTGACTGTGTGGAGTTTGCACGTTCTCCCCGTGTCTGCGTGGGTTTCCTCCGGGTGCTCCGGTTTCCTCCCACAGTCCAAAGATGTGCAGGTCAGGTGAATTGGCCATGCTAAATTGCCCGTAGTGTAGGTAAGGGGTAGATGTAAGGGTATGGGTGGGTTGCGCTTCGGCGGGGCGGTGTGGACTTGTTGGGCCGAAGGGCCTGTTTCCACACTGTAAGTAATCTAATCTAAAAAGCTCCATGTCTACCCTGTCAAGTCCTCTAAGAATCTTGTACATTTCAGTAAAGTCTGCTCTCATTCTTCTATAGTCCAGTTGGTATAGACACAATCTATTCAACCTCTCTTTCAGATAGTGCCTACCTCCTGGAATCAGTCTTATGAACTTTCTTTGGGCTGCCCCTAATGTCAGTACACCTTTCCTTAGAAAAGAGGCCCAAAACTGCGCAATATTTCAGCTGTGGTCTGATTAGTGTCTTATACAGTTTTAGCAAAACTCTGTTACATACCATTTCCTTTGGAATAAAATAATTCCATAATCCTTCCCTACTACCTGCTAAACTTGGATGCAAAGTTTTTGTGATTCATGCATGAGGACTCAAAAGTACCTGTGTTCTGTATCATTCTGTAGTCTTTCTACATTTAAGTAATATTGAAATCTTTGATGTTTCCTACCAAAATGCTTAGAGCAAAGAAGAAAGGTAATTACAGCACAGGAACAGGCCCTTTAGCCCTCCATGCCTGCGCCGATCCAGATCTTCTATCTAAACCTGCTGCCAATTTTCTAAGGATCTGTCCCTTTGCTCCCTACCCAGTCATGTATCTGTCCAGATACATTTAAATGACGCTATCGTTCCCGCCCCACCATGTCCACTGGCAACGCATTCCAGGCACCCACCACCCTCTGCACAAAGAACTTTCCACTTATCTCTCCCCTAAATTTTTCCCCTCTCACTTTGAACTCATGACCCCTAGCAATTGAGTCCTCCACTCTGGGAAAAAGTTTCTTGCTATCCATTCTGTCTTTCCCTTTCATGATTTTGTAGGCCTCAATCAGGTCCCCACTCAACCTCCTTCTCTCCAATGAAAATAATCCTAATCAACTCAACCTCTCCTCATAGCTAGTACCCTACATACCAGGCAACATCATAGTGAACCTCCTCTGCATCCTTTCCAAAGCATCAACATCCTTTTGGTAATGTGGCGAACAGAACTGTACGCAGTATTCCAAATGTGGCCGAACCAAAGTCTAACACAACTATAGCATGACTGGCCAACTCTTGTACAGAATACCCAATCTGATGAAGGAAAGCATGCCGTATGCCTACTTGACCACTCTACTGACCTGCATTGCCATCTTCAGCGAACAATGGACCTGAGCATCTAGAACACTCTGTACATCAATTTTCCACAGGACTTTTCCATTTGCTGTATAGTTCACTCTTGAATTGCATATTCCAACTCCATCTGTCATTTCTCTGCCCAACTCTCCAACTGTCTATATGCTGCTTTTTTCTCTGACAGTCCCCTTCACTATCTGCTACTCCACCAATCTTAGTGTCATCTACAAACTTGCTAATGAGGCAACCTACACATTCCTCCAAATCATTTATATATATCACAAACAATAGTGGTCCCAGCATGGATCCCTCTGGGACACCACTGGTCATAGGTCTCCATTTTTGAGAAGCTCCATTCCTCTACTACTCTCTGTCTCCTGTTGCCCAATCAGTTCTCTATCCATCTTGCTAGAACACCTTAGACCCCATGCGACTTCACATTCTTCATCAGCCTACCATGGAGAGCTTTATCAAATGTTTTACGAAAGTCCATGTATATGACACCTATATCCCTTCTCTCTTCAAAGAAATCTATTAGATTTATTAGTCATGAACTTCCCTGCACTAAACCAGGCTGCCTATCACTGAAAAGCACATTTTTTTTCCAAATGGGCATATATCCCATCCCTTAGTATCTTCTCCAGTATTTTCCCCACCACTGACGTCAGGCTCACAGGTCTATAATTACCTGGATATCCCTGCTATCCTTCTTAAACTAGGGGACATTAACAATTCAACGACACTTATTACACTATTGAACCATAAGGGTGATTCACGACAATAACTTGTATCTATTTTCCACAAATTAATTAACTTTCTTATTTCAACAAACATCTTAATTAAGCAAGGTTAAATGGAGATCCTAAAACCACAATCTGGCATGAGATTTAATTTTCATTCTTCATCTAGCTCAAGTTCGTTAGATGGGTCAGTGTTTGTGCAATGTGTGCAGGAGAGTTTCCTGACACAATACGTAGATAAGCCAACAAGAGGTGAGGCCATACTGGATTTGGTTCTGGGTAACGAACCAGGCCAGGTATTAGAACTAGAGGTAGGTGAGCACTTTGGGGACAGTGACCACAATTCGGTGATTTTTACTCTCGTGATGGAGAGGGATAAGTGTGTACTACAGGGCAAGAGTTATAGCTGGGGGCAGGGAAAGTATGATGCGATGAGGCATGACTTAGGATGTGTGGATTGGAAAAGTAGATTCCAAGGCAAGAGCGTAATTGATATGTGGAACTTGTTCAAGGAGCAACTATTGAGTGTCCTTGATAAGTACGTACCTATCAGGCAGGGAGGAAAGGGTCGTGTGAGGGAGCCGTGGTTTAATAAGGAATTGGAATCCCTTGTTAAATGGAAGAGGGCGGCCTTTGTAAAGATGAGGCGTGAAGGTTCAATAGGGGCGATTGAGAGTTATAAGGTAGCCCAGAAGGACCTGAAGAGAGAGCTAAGAGCAGCAAGGAGGGGACATGAAAGGTCCTTAGTTGGTAGGATTAGGGAAAACCCGAAGGCTTTCTATAGGTATGTTAGGAATAAAAGAATGACTAGGGTAGGAATAGGTCCAATCAAGGATAGTAATGGGAAGTTGCGTGTGGAGGCTGAAGAGATTGGGGAGGCACTGAATGAATACTTTTCGTCAGTATTCACTCAGGAACAGGACATTGTTGTCGATATGAATACTGAGGCACGAATAAGTAGAATGGATGGCTTTGAGATATGTAGAGAAGAGGTGTTGGAAATTCTGGCAAGGGTGAAAATAGATAAGTCCCCTGGGCCTGATGGCATTTATCCTAGGATTCTCTGGGAAGCAAGGGAGGAGATTGCAGAGCCATTGGCCTTGATTTTTGTGTCCTCTTTGTCTACAGGAGTAGTGCCAGAGGACTGGAGGCTAGCAAACGTGGTTCCCTTGTTCAAGAAGGGGAGTAGGGATAATCCTAGTAACTATAGGCCAGTGAGTCTCACTTCTGTTGTGGGCAAAGTCTTAGAGAGAATTGTAAGGGATAGGATTTATGCACATCTGGATAAGAATAATGTGATCAAGGATAGTCAACATGGTTTTGTGAAGGGCAGGTCGTGCCTCACAAACCTTATTGAATTCTTTGAGAAGGTGACTAAGGAGGTAGATGAGGGGAAAGCGGTAGATGTGGTATATATGGATTTTAGTAAGGCGTTTGATAAGGTAGGCTACTGCAGAAAATACAGAGATATGGCATTGAGGGTGAGTTGGAGGTTTGGATTAGGAATTGGCTAGCTGGAAGAAGACAGAGGGTAGTAGTTGATGGCAAAGGTTCATCTTGGAGTGCCGTCACTAGCGGTGTTCCGCAAGGATCTGTTTTGGGACCATTGCTGTTTGTCATTTTTATAAATGACCTGGAGGAAGGGTTAGAAGTTTGGGTGAGCAAGTTTGCGGATGATACGAAAGTCGGAGGAGTTGTAGACAGTGAGGAAGGATGTGGCAGGTTACAGCGGGATATAGAGAAGCTGCAGAGCTGGGCAGAAAGGTGGCAAATGGAGTTCAATGTAGCTAAGTGTGAGGTGATTCACTTTGGTAAGAGTAATAAAAAGATGGATTACTGGGCTAATGGTAGACTACTTGGTAGTGTGGAGGAGCAGAGGGATTTTGGTGTCCATGTACACAGATCTCTGAAAGTTGCCACCCAGGTAAATAGTGCAGTGAAGAAGGCATATGGCGTACTGGCTTTTATTGGTAGAGGAATTGAGTTCCGGAGTCCTGAGGTCATGCTGCAGTTGTATAAGACTCTGGTGCGGCCGCATCTGGAATATTGTGTGCAGTTTTGGTCGCCATACTATAGGAAGGATGTGGAGGCACTGGAACGGGTGCAGAGGAAGTTTACCAGGATGTTGCCTGGTATGGTAGGAAGATCCTATGAGGAAAGGCTGAGGCACTTGGGGTTGTTTTCATTGGAGAAAAGAAGGTTTAGGGGTGACTTGATAGAGGTGTACAAGATGATTAGGGGGTTAGATAGGGTTGACAGTGAGAACCTTTTTCCACGTATGGAGTCAGCTATTACAAGGGGGCATAGCTTTAAATTAAGGGGGGGTAGATATAGGACTGATGTTAGGGGTAGGTTCTTCACTCAGCGAGTCGTAAGTTCATGGAATGCCCTGCCAGTAGCAGTAGTGGACTCTCCCTCTTTATGGGTATTTAAGCGGGCATTGGATAGGTATATGGAGGATAGTGGGTTAGTGTAGGTTAGGTGTGCTTTGATCGGCGCAACATCGAGGGCCGAAGGGCCTGTACTGCGCTGTAATGTTCTATTATCTAGGCTAACTGTCCTTACTAAAAATAATTAGTATTTAACTGTGCTTTAGAGAAATGAAGCTTTAAGTAGTTTCAAGTAAAATGAAAATCAAACATTAACTTCATTTTGTAGTCTACCAAGCTGATATTACATATTACTAACTTTCTTCCAAGCCTTGCTGTATCCAGAAAAAGATGTAAGAATTCCCTCCAAAAGTAGAAGCTGGAAACACTTCTGGCAAACAAAAAAAAGCAAAAAAAATCTGTGACTCAGTCTGCAGCTGAGACAGCCTTTTATATAGCTTCAGGAGCTTTAATACTCTTCCATCAGCTTACTCTCATTGTGAAGCCAACAATTTCTCTTTTGGCTCAACCACATTCAGTTGAATAGATGCGTTTTAGAGAGTGGAGGCCTGTGACCATTGGTGTTCTAAGTGATTGGTACTGGGCCCACTTTTCTTTGTCATTTATAGAAATGAGTTGGATGAGCATATAGGAGGCGTAGTTATAAGTTTGCAGATGACACCAAAATTGGTGATATATTGGACAGTGAAGAAGGTTATCTAAGATTATAAAGAGATGTTCATCAATTGGGTCAATGGGCTGAGGAGTGGCAGACGGAGTTCAATTTGGATAAATATGATGTATTACATTTTGATATTACAAGGACAGAATTTATACAATTAATGGTAGAGTCTTGGGTAGTGATGTGGAACAGAGAGACCTAAGGGTTCAAGTATACATTTCTTTGAAATGTGTGTCACAGGTAGACAGGGTGGTGAAGTAGGCATTTAGCGCACTTGCCTTCATTACTCAGACCTTTGTGTATAGGAGTTGGGACGTCATGTTGAGGTTATACAGGGCATTGCTGAGGCCTCTTCTGGAGTACCAAGTGCAGTTCTGGTTGTCCTGTTATCAGAAGGGTATTATCAGACTGGAGAGGCTTCAGAAAAGATTTACCAAGATGTTGTCAGGGATGGAGGGTTTGAGATATAAAAATAGACTGGAAAGGCTGGGACTTTTCTCATTGGAGCATAGGAGGTTGAGGGGTCACCTTATTGAAGTTTATAAAATCATGAGCGGCATTGATAAGGTAAATGGCAAAGGTTTTTCCCCTGGAGTGGGGGATTTCAAAACTAGGGGCGTATATTTAAGGTTAGAGGAGAAAGATTTTAAAAGGATGTGAGGGGCAACATTTTTACACAGAGAGGGTTCATGAGTGGAGTATAATGCCAGATAAAGTGGTGGATGCAGATACAGTTACAACTTTTAAAAGATATTTGGATATGAAAGGTTTGGAAGGATAGGGGCCAAGCTCAGGCAGGTGGGACTAGTTTAGTTTGGGAACATGGTCAGTGTGGACTGGTTGAACTGAAGGGTCTGTTTCCATGCTGTATGACTTTATGACAGCTTCGTCCAAAGAGCTTCTGTATTGCAAAGTGGGTCACAACCTTTTAAACAGCCATATCTTCTCTAAAAGGTAACATCAAGTGAGATTTGAAGACAGTAGACTTTGACATCGACAGATGGGAGACAGTGGCTGATGATGATGGACTCGAGAGACTGATTGTTTGGAAGAGTATTGGAAAAGATGAGACGAAGTGAAAAGCTCAGATCGCCTAGAAAAGGACACAGTGAAGACACTAATGGATCCTGCAACCTCTCAGCTCACGGTCTTCCTTTGCAGTAACTGAGGCAGAGACTACCATGTCAGAGTGGGGTTCCTGCAAACTAGATGATGTTTAACCCTGCAAGGACTGTAACAAACACTACATTGGACAGACAGGCAGAAAACTAGCCACCAGGATACACAAACACCAACTAGCCACCAAAAGACATGACCCACTATCACAAGTATCCTTACGTAAAGCCCATTTTGACTGAGACAACACACCCATCCTCAGACAGGCTAAGCAAAGACACACATGGGAATTCCTAGATGCCTGACATTCAAACTGGAACTTCATCAATAAATGCATCGATTTGGACCCAATTTACCAACCTCTGAGAAAAAGAACTGGAAATGATATCATCTACCCTAAGAAACCAAGACACATAAATAGAAAGTGGGACATAACACCAGCGCTTCACCAGAGGCTCACTGATGGTGTTACCAAGCATGGTGACAAAACATCTGAAAACAAAGCTTCCAGCTCAGCGAGCAAACTTACAACCTAATGTGTCAACAGAGAGATGACCCCACCTTCACCCTGCTCTGGTGCAAATCGTTGCCTTATGAGACAGAAGGCTAACAATACAAGGAGCTCGCAGGCCAACTCAGTTTTGTTGAAAGATCAGAAAGTCTATAGCCATTTGGTTTTAAATTGCAGTGGGTGCTACAAATGCAGATTCAAACCTGATCCAGCTCAATTCCATTTGGTACCATTGGTTAACATTAGACTGTAAAATTTAAACAAATATGACTTAAGGAAGTGATATCTTTTTAAAAATGATTTGTCGCTGAGATTTTGCTTTTTGATTCAGATGAGAGGGTGACGTATCAAAGTGTTCTCTTCCTTGATTTTTTATTTGTTGCTACGTATTTTCCGAAGACGATATAATGTTAAGGATCAGCTGAATTGAAATTGTTGAGTTCCATCATGTCTGCCATATCATTACCATAATAATGGCTTTCTTTGGGGAGGAGAGATGGCAATGAGAATGCCCAGCTGGTGCCAGTATATTTGCGTATATTATATTCCTTCTGCCAAACTTTTGCCTACTCACTTAATCTGTCCATATCCTTCTGCAGACTGTTTATCACCCTCGGTCTAGTTTTGTGTTACCCGTTAACAAGTAATATCACATTTGATTTCCTCATCCAAGCCACTTGCATATATTGTAAATAGTTGTGGCCCCAATACAGAGCCCTGTGGCTCACCATTAGTGAGAGGTTGCAGGCCTGTAAATGCTCTCCTTATCTCAACTTTCTGTCATCTATTATTTGGAAAATACTCTGTCCACACAATATACTACCTCCAACAGCATGGGCTCTTATCTTATAAAGTAACCTCAAATGTGGTACTTTATCAAATGCCTTCTGAAAATACAAATATATTATGTCCACTGCTTCCTCTTTTTCTATACTGCTTGTTACCTCAATGATTTCTCATAAATTTATCAGGGAAAGTTTCCCCTTCATGAACCATGCTAATTCTGCTTGATCGTATTATGTATATCTCAATGCTCCGCTATCACCTTTGTTATAATAGACTCTAATGTTTTCCCAGGAATAGATTAGATTAGATTACTTACAGTGTGGAAACAGGCTCTTCAGCCCAACAAGTCCACACCGACCTGCCGAAGCGCAACCCACCCAGACCCATTCCCCTACATTTACCCCTTCACCTAACACTACAGGCAATTTAGCATGACCAATTCACCTAATTTGCACATTTTTGGATTGTGGGAGGAAACTGGAGCACCCGGAGGAAACCCACGTAGACACGGGGAGAATGTGCAAACTCCACACAGGTCTCTGGCGCTGTGACACAGCAGTGCTAACCACTGTGCCACCATGTTGCCCACTATGCCACCGTGTCGCCCACGAATGTTAAGCAATTGGTCGACAGCTACCTTTTTTTTATCTCCTTTCTTCCCTTTTCAGATAAAGATATTACACTGGCAGTTTTCCAGTCCTCTGGGACTTTTCCATAATCTAAAGTCTCCTGGATTATTATTACCAGTTCATCCACTAACCTTGTAGCTATTTCCTTTAATGTCCCAGGATGCATTCCATCAGGTCATACAGTCATAGAGTCATAGAGATGTACAGCATGGAAATAGACCCTTCAGTCCAACTCATCCATGCCGACCAGATATCCCATCCTAATCTACTCCCACCTGCCAGCACCCAGCCCATATCCCTCTAAACCCTTCCTATTCATATACCCATCCAGATGCCTTTTAAATGTTGCAATTGTGCTCACCTCCACCACTTTCTCTGGTAGCCCATTCATCACACGCACCTCCTATGTGTGAAAAAGCTGCCCCTTAGGTCTCTTTTATAACTTTCCCCTCTCATCTTAAACCTATGCTGTCTAGTTCAGGGACTTATTGGTCTTCAACCCCATTAGATTCCTTTGCACTTCTTCCTCCAGTGTTGGTCATTGTATTTATTTCCTATCTTTTTGCCCCTTGTATATTTAATAATTTTGGAATGCTGTTAGTATCTTCTATTGGGAAGACTGATGCAAAGTATTTATGCAACTCTTCTGCCATTTCCTGGTTCCCCATTATTATCTCCCCAACCTCATTCTCTCAGGGGCTTGATGTTGCTTGCATGTTTACCCTTCCTATGCCATCCTTTGCCACAGAACGGAATAGTTCTAACGAAGAATCATACAGCCACTCTTCTGTAATGCGATCGTTGCGTTCTTATGCAATCCCGCGTTATAGAAAAATTGCATTTAGAAACAGCATTTAAAGTATTGGTTCTGTAATCACGTTAAAAGTTCATGCTTTAGAAACAGCGTCCCCAATTTGTCAATCGTGTTACAGTGAATTTGGTTGACGAAATGCAAGTATTAACAGAATGAAGATCTTGTGAAACTTGAAACGGTTCAGAAAAGATTTACAAGGATGTTGCCAGGGTTGGAGGATTTGAGCGATAGGGAGAGGCTGAACAGGCTGGGGCTGTTTTCCCTGGAGCATCGGAGGATGAGGGGTGACCTTATAAAGGTTTATAAAATCATGAGGGGCATAGATAAGATAAATAGACAAAGTATTTTCCCTGGGATGGGTGAGTCCAGAACTAGAGGGCATAGGTTAAGAGTGAGAGGAGAAAGATATACAAGAGACCTAAGGGGCAACTTTCACACAGAGGGTGCTACATGTATGGAATGAGCTGCCAGAGGAAGTGGTGGAGGCTAGTACAATTGCAACATTTAAAAGGCATTTGGATGGGTATATGAGTAGGAAGGATTTGGAGGGATATGGGCCGGGTGCTGGCAGGTGGGACTAGATTGGTTTGGGATATTTGGTCGGCATGGACAGGTTGGACCGAAGGGTCTGTTTCCATGCTGTACATCTATATGACCCTATGGCTCTATGACCTGTAATACACTTGAAGTGTTGATAATACTGCTGTCTTGTAGTCCATGAGCTTAGTGTCAGGAATGCTCCTTGTCAGGTATGCAGTCCAAGGGTTCTACAGATTTCAAACCTTTAGTATACTATTGCTGAAGGTCTAGGAGAAAGTGAGGACTGCAGATGCTGGCAATCAGAGTCAAATAGTGTGGTATTGGAAATGCACAGTTAGTCAGGCAGCATCCGAGAAGCAGGAGAGTCGATGTTTCGAACTTAAGCTCTTCATCAGAAATGAAGGTGCTTAGATTGGAAGTTAGGAGCCCAATTGAAAAATCCAACCTACCTGGCTGAATGCAGCTCCAACAACACTCAGGAAGCTTGACAACATCCAGATAAAGAAATCCACTTGATTAGTACCACATTCAGTCTATTAACTATACACTCCTTCACATACCTTTGACTTCTATTGTGTAGAAAGGTTGGGGCAGCAAGTATATTGGAACATCATCATGTGTAAGATCAGTAAGCTTTCCCCATTATACCTTAATTCAGCAGGATACCACAACCTTCTAATTCAGAGGCAGAAAGCACCAATTGAACAGTTGAGACAAATTGATATTGTATAGAAAATATACTTTTAATAAGAATATTTGTCTTTGAGGAGTTCTACAAGCAAAAACTTAACATTATAATGTTGCACCTTCTGCGGCAGTTAATTCACACTTTTTCTTTATAGCGCTGAGCATATCTAGACATTTAACAGGCATCTTGATAGATTTATGAATATGATGGATTTACAGAAATATGCTGGCAAATGGGACTAGATTTATTTGGGTTGTCTGGTCGGCATGGACAAATTGAACCGAAGGGTCTGTTTCTGTGCTCTATATCTATAGGTTTCTATGGCTTTATCTTCAACATTCAGGATTCACGACAAGGATTTTTTTTTCCCTGATATTTGAACATAATACACATTGCAATAATGGAAATCAAAAGTTTAACATGGTCTACCTAGAAATAATATATTCTTTCATGTGTTATGATTTATGTTTGAACTCATACTGATAAATATATAAATTCTCACTACTGAGTCTTACTTTATTCTGTTAAATCCACAAATAGCCAGTTTAGAGACAACAGGCACAGACAGAATTGAGAGAGATGAAAACTAAATGAAATATTTCCTTTTCAACAGTAACTTCCTGTCACAGAGACCATACAGCATTAGCTTCTGTAAATTACATTTCATTAGAGCAATGTGACCTCACCCATGGTTGTCACTGCAAAAGCCATCAATTTCTGAGTGTTTGGCTCCCATAGCAGCAATCTCCCTAACCATGCATGACAACAGTTATGCATGACAACAGTTGACCTGGCTCCCCAGGACAATGGATGATGGTATAGATTTCCTACCACCCAGCAAGTAAAAAACCTCTTGCAATCTGCATACCAATTGCATCATTCATGAAACAATTGTAATTCATCTGGACACAACAATGAGGTTAATTGTATATTCAAGTATTCTGTTACAGGTTAACATTCCTAACTAGTAAAATTGTATGGCTCATTCTCAGTGCTATTTTGTTCTGTTGGTAATTGGTAATAGCTTGTTGGTATGTGCAAGGAATAATTGGACTATCATTGCATGCAATCCAGCTGATATGGAGCAAACCCTAATTCCCTCTTCATACCAAATTCAGTTAGAGAGCATGCACAATTTGGATAAATTTAAGTGTGATTTTACATTACAAGTTTGATATCAGCGCAAAATAAATTCAGTTTCATCCCATTATTTGTTTGCATTCTAAATCTACAACTTCGTTTTTCCAATTTAACATCAGCACAAAATGAGCTCATTGACTACATTATCTGGTTTTTTATCATACAGTGCAAGGTTTACACAATTTTGCAACATTTATTAGGAAAAGCACATTGCCTCTTATTTTTTTAATAGGACTAATCATGGGACTTAACTATTGGGTCAGAAGGCAGTGCTTTGATAGTCCAAAGGGGACTGGGTTGTGGGAATTGTAATTCCTTAATAAGATGAGTTCTGGTGCCCTGACTGGAGAGACAAAGTCAGAGCGAAAAGATAAGAATTTCCTTGTTCTGTGCCAAACTGTAGCAAATATAGATATGTAGAAGCATACAGTGGTCAGGAAATAAGTCTAATTTTCTCTTCCTTTCAGCTTCATGGACATAAATTGGACTGGTCCTATTACAGGTACACATCTTCTTCAGCTGAATTTTAAACTTTTTTCTGGTAATATCGGCATTGATAATGAAACCAGAATTTAATGCCAATCCCATGTTGCCTTTCAGTAGCTAATGTTCAGCTTTTTTCTTAAAATGTTGCATTTTGTGCCATACAGATATTTCCCCCAATTCTGCTAAGCATTGAGGAATAGAAAT
This sequence comes from Chiloscyllium punctatum, assembly GCF_047496795.1. Classification (NCBI taxonomy): domain Eukaryota; kingdom Metazoa; phylum Chordata; class Chondrichthyes; order Orectolobiformes; family Hemiscylliidae; genus Chiloscyllium; species Chiloscyllium punctatum. The sequence continues at coordinate 106,215,383 of NC_092745.1, read as the reverse complement.
TTACCCAGTAATCATGAAGGAACAGTGATATTAACCCAAGTCAGGATTGTGTGGCTTGGATGTCATTGTGTACCTGAAATAACTTCATTGCAGCTGGTCACCCTTTACTCACATGTGAAGAGTCCTTGACATTGCTCCAGCTTCTTCAGAGCCAACTCTCGAGTGAACAGGATCTCTGACACCCTGATTTTTTTTTTCTTTTTCTTCTTTTTTTCTCCTTTTATTCTCAGGATGAACAGAATGGCTGACACTCCTGTTTATCTCTTTTTTTAACCTCCACACTACCACCAAACTGCGGTAGTGCTTATTTTTCCACAGCACTCATGTTATGTGTGTGCAGGTGTGAGACACAGTGAGAGACACAAAGTGTACGAATCTTTATTCAGTTTCCACCACCAGGAAGAAAGGAAACACCCAAGTGGCCAGTGACAAGCAGTGCCCTTCACATCAAAAGACAATGCTGCGTGATCAAATAGTGAAGAGGAAGGCAGGGATTAAATCAAAATAGAATTGGACAGGGAAATAATGCACTCCACTCCCTGTGGCACCCACATCTCCCTGAATAGCTCAAGGGTGTTGGTGGGCACCGCGTGCTCATTCTCCCGGGCTCTAACGTAACCACGGAAGAGGGGCAGGTAATCGGCCCTAACGACCCCCTCCAAGGTCCACTACCTGGACTTGTTTATGGCCAATTTGGCCAGGCCCAGGAGCAGCCCCACAACACTCTTTTTTTCCTTTTTTTTCCTTTTTTTTTGGTATCCCATCACCCAGCCACCCTTTATTTATGTATGCATAGTACTTGACATTGGTCAGGCTCCCTCAGAGCCAGCTCTCAGAGTGAATAGAACCTCTAACACTCCTGGTTTTTTTTGCTTATTTTTTTCCCCAGCACCCATGTTGTGTGTGCAAGTGTGAGACACAGTGAGAGACACAAGGTGTATGAATCTTTATTCAATTTTCACCACCGGGAAGAAAGGAAAACACCCGGGTGGTCAGTGACAAGCAGTGCCCTTCACAAAAGGCAATGCTGTGTGATCAAACAGTGAAGGGGAGGGCAGGGATTAAATCAAAATAGAGTTGGTGGGGGAAATAATGCACTCCACTCCCTGCGGTGCCCATCTCTCCCTGAACAAACACTCTGGTTTATATCTGTTAGCCAGGACTCCCTGTTTTGACCAGGTTAACAGCCCCAATCAAATAACTCATATTCTATGAGGTCCACCTGGCTGACCCCATTATAATCACTACATCCTACCTCTCTGAACCCAAAGACATAAGCCAGTTTTTTTTGACTATTCTTTATTTTTGTATCTCCTCTGGGGCATTTAGCACTGGGTCAGGTTCCTTCAACTCTGTCTCTGATACGGCGGCATGTAATGCACAGTAGCTCACCTCTTGTGACCAGAGTGTCTTAGAAGAAATTCATTCAGGCAACAAAGACGTCGAGATGGTGACATCTGCCATGCCCATCTCAGTTTCTGCAGTATCTTCCAATGTTTGATGGAGAGTGAAACCCATGGCACCTGGAACAGTCAGAAAGGCAGTCAAAGAGCTGAGCTCATTTTGCTCCTGCACCATTTGTGGGTTTGCAGCTTTTATATGGGTCAATGTGCTTGTTCAGGACTGTCGCACCCATCTGAATTTTAATCATCAGTGGTTCAAACCTCACATTGACAATGCCTCTTACCCATGCAGTGCCATTCCCTTGGTTTCTACACTAAACCTTATCCCCTGAAGTAGACTGTCTCCAACATTGGAGTTCGTGATGCAGTTTCATCCACCTAACCCCCCCCAGGTCCAGGAAGATCAGATTTAACCTGGTGGTAGCCTTCTCCCTATTAGCAACTCTGTAGTTGTGTGAGGCGGTGGCCCTATAATCAAACAGTAAGCCACACAGTTTGGTATCTAATGAAGCTGTAGACTGTTTCTTAAAGCCTGCCTTTAAACCTGTGGACTGCTCTTTCTGCCAGACCATTGATGGTATGGAGTTTTCCTGATGTGTTAAATTCCACTCAATTTTAGGAAATATTCAAATTTCTTGCTGATAAACAATGACTGTTAACTGTGACCAACACTTCCAAGAGTCTGTATTGCAAAAGATGCACACAGTTTTTTCGATTGTTAGACCCGTGTTTGACGAATGAACCCTATGCATGTCCAGCCATTTTGAGTGGGTGTTAAAAATGACTAAGAACATTGAGCTCATGAAGTGACCTGCACAGAGATCAGGGTTTGCCCAGCCATTCCCACATATGTGGGGGAGCTGCTGGCAGTAAATTTTATTTTTATTGGCACTCTGGACACTGTCCCACCAACGCGCTATGTCTGCATGCAGTTCTGGCTACAAGACATAACTTCTCAGCAACATCTTTATTTTGGGAACCCATGGAAGACCCTGGTGGAGTTCAGCCAGTATCAGGTAGTAACCTTTGCTCAGGACAATTGCTCTTGTTCACCAAAATAATATGCCGTCCATCACTGTGATCTGGTCTCTCCAGCTCCAAAAATGTTTTAGTTTAGATTATGATGGCCCTTTGGTTTCCCGCATCAGCACCAGCTGTTTCAATTTTGCTAGTACCAGATCTTTCTGCTTTCAAAGTCTGATATCAGATGTCTTAACCTAAATAGAAGTTCCGTTATGGATTCCCCTGGTTCTCAAATTGCCAAATGAAACCAATAGCATCTCCAAATTGGGGTTGTAATATTCCTTAACTAAATCTGTCAACCCTTGAAAGGTTTTAGTGTCTCCTGCCTCAGGGAAAGATAGGTTCATAATAGTTGAAAAAGCTGAGGGTCCACATGCTATCAGGAGAATTACTCGTTGCTTTTCAGCTGCCCCAAATGTCATTTGCCTGGAAAAAAAATCTTTCCACAAATCGGGCCCAGTTTTCAATGGTAGGATTGAGCAAGTCAAACTTCCCAAATAATGGCATGATGCCAGAAATGCTCACCCTAACTCAAAGGCAACTGTCACAATCGAATTTCTTGAGGGAGCATACTTTTCTGTCATTGCCACTGAAATAACTCCACAGAGGCAGGTATCCTGTCACCAAATTACCCTTATTCACATGTCGAGAGTTCTTGACACTGATCCAGTGTCCTCAAAGCCAGCTCTCAGAGTGAACAGAACCTCTGACCTTCCTGTTTATATCTGTCAGAGGCGGCTCTCCGATTGAACCAGATTGACATCCCTAATTAGGGAACTCATATTCTATGAGGTCAGCTAGGTGGACAATTACTACAGTACCCACTTTTAGAATTAGGCTTAAATTTGCCTCCACCTCTTTGAAGCAGAACCCTTTGCAAAAATCAAGTTAGGCAAGATAAAATGTTACTGATTGTTAATAGTGCAGCTTCAGACCAATAAGTGGACTCAATCGATTTTAAGCTCCCACACACTTATTTTTGCCTGGCAGGGGGAATCTATCATTAAAATCAACCCTCTGTCCACACACAGAGCATGCTACACTTCACAAAAATAAATTTGAACCTAAAAAAGAGTCAGGATTTTATTCAGCAAAATTAGAATTGATTTCCAGAATGTTATGTTAACAGAACCACAAAATCAGAGACTAATTATAACAGAAAAGGAAATCAGTCAGACCATCATGTCTGTGACAGTTGTCCAAATGAGCAATGTACCTCATGCCATTCCTCATCTTAACTCCAAAACCCTAAACCTGTCTGCGTGGGTGTCCTCCAGGTGCTCCGGTTTTCTCCCACAGTCCAAAGATGTGCAGGTCAGGTGGATTGGCCATGCTAAATTGCCCATAGTGCTAGGTGCATTAGTCAGAGGGAAATGGGTCTGGGTGAGTTACTGTTCGGATGGTCGGTGTGGACTGGTTGGGCCGAAGGGCCTGTTTCTGTACTGTAGGGAATCTAATCTATCTAATCATTCGTCCTTATCAAATAATGGTCCAATTCCCTCTTAAATGCCTCAATTGAATCTACTTGCACCACAATCCCAGACAGCACATTCCAAATCTTACTATTTGCTGCATTGAAAAGTTACTCTTCATGATTCCATTGCTTCTTTTGTTAATTCCCTTAAATCTGTGCCCTCTCATTCTTGAAACTTCTACTCTGGTCTCCCTACTATAGGAAGGGTGTTGCAAAACTTGCAAGATTTCAGAAAAGATTTACAAGGATGTTGCCAGGATTGGAGGGTTTGAGCTATCGGGAGAGGTTGAATAGGCTAAAATCATGAGGGGAATGGATTGGGTAAAAGAGACAAGGTCTTTTCCCTGGAAAGGGGGAGTCCAAAACTAGAGGGCATAGGTTTAAGGTGAGAGGGGAAAGATTTAAAAGTGACCTAAGAGGCAACCTTTTCAAGCAAAGAGTAATATGTGTATGGAATGAGCTGCCAGAGGAAGTGGCAGAAACTGGTACAATTACATTTAAAAGGCATCTGGATGGGTATATGTTTAGGAAAGGTTTAGAGGGATGTGGGCCAACGGCTGGCAAATGGGACTAGATTAATTTAGGATATCAGGTCGGCATGGACAAATTGGACTGAAGGGTCTGTTTCTGTGCTGTACACCTTTATGACTCTGTGACTCCATAAAATAGCCTTTTCCTATTTACTCTGTCTGGAGAGTGAATTCCTGAAGAAGGGCTCATGCCCGAAACATTGATTCTCCTGCTCCTTGGATGCTGCCTGACCTGCTGCGCTTTTCCAGCAACACATTTTCAGCTCTTACTCTGTCTGGACTCCATTATCGAACATTTCTCAACTTCTTCAAAGAAAATAATTTCAATTTCTCTTATCTCTTTATGTTCTTGAAATTCCTCAACTAAATTTTTAATACTTCTTTGTAAAACAAATTATGGTTTGACACAAAGATGATCTATATACTTCCACAGTTCATTAAAGTGATGATAACATTTGAAAAGTACTTTGAATGTTCTCAGTAAACAGATGTACCGGAATTCCACCTAAATTCCACAGAGGCTATTATTGATATTGCTGTTCATAGTACTTTTTGAGTTGCATTAGTTTGCATTTAATTTCTTAGTTGTAAAGTTAATAGTTATCCAATATCTACCTCACCTTGTTCTGTGCAATCAATTTCTATGTTATTTTACAGAAAATAGTTTATCTTCACCACCCAAAAGCATCACAGTTTGCACTCAATTGTATTTTTGAAAGAAGAATGCAGTTCCTAAGAGGAAACTATTCAACAGCAATTTAGTTTCTATGGAAACAGCTCAAGTCAGTGGTATGGCAACTCCACAGGCCCAGAAAACGGATGACAATGTAATTCTAAGTGAAGATTTGAATTCAAATGGATAGATTTCATAATACATTTACAACTACATTGAAAGCAATTCTGGAATGGTGAAAATAAATAAACTAAGATGAGGGTTTACATTTACTGCTGCTAATATTGTGCTATAGATTTCACCTTTGCCTCAAACGAAGATTCCATGTGTTTCATACTGTCTTTTCCATTTAAAAGCAACAAAACAATATATTTTTCAAGCACCTTTATTACAGTAAATAAAGTAAATGCACTTTAGAAAAGCATTTTTAAATAATATTTGACACTGTGCCAGATGAAGAGGGATTAAAACGGAAGTCCAAAAGCTTATTTTATAGGGGCAAGTTTTATGGAGCCTCAAAGGAAAGTTTTTTGGAGAAGAGGAATAGTTTAGGGAGAGAATTCTTAGGTTTAGGTCGAGGTAGCTGAAGGCATAGGTAACAATGATGAAACAATGAAAATCAAGGTTGCATCATTAAGACATTTCAGGCAAAAGCCTTTCAGATGCTGGAGATTAGAGTCAAGATTAGAGTGGTACTGGAAAAGCACAGCAGGTCAGGCAGCATCCGCGGAGCAGGAAAATCAATGTTTCCGGTAGGGCTTGCCTGACATGCTGTGCTTTTCCAGCACCAGTCCAATCTTGCATAATTAAGAGACCAGAATTGGAGGAATGCAGTGATTTCAGAGAGTTCTAAGGGCAGAGAAGGTGATGCGATATTTATTTTTGAAAACAAGAATTAAAACTCTAAATTGACACACTTGATTGACTAGAAGAAAGCGAGGACTCCCAGGAATTCCTGATGAAGGGCTTATGCCCAAAACGTCAATTCTCCTGCTCTTCGGATGCTGCCTGACCTGATGTGCTATTCCAACACCACACTCTCGACATTTGATTTACTGTTGACTGATGATGATGATTGAATAGGATTGGTGCAAGTTAGGATTTGGGCAGCAAAATGTGTAGCTACCAATAAGAATATTTGAATTTCGTTAAAAATCATGCAACACCACGTTATAGTCCAACAGGTTTATTTGGAAGCACTAGTTTTCAAAGTGTTGCTTCTTCATCAGGTGGTTGTGGAGACTAAACTCATAAGATACAGATATTATAGCTGAAAATGTGTTGCTGGAAAAGCGCAGCAGGTCAGGCAGCGTCCAAGGAGCAGGGGAATCGACGTTTCGGGCATGAGCCCTTCTTCAGGAATGAGGAAAGTTTGCCCAGCAGGCTAAGATAAAAGGTAGGGAGGAGGGACTTGGGGGAGGGGCGTTGGAAATGCGATAGGTGGAAGGAGGTTAAGGTGAGGGTGATAGGCCAGAGTGGGGATGTGGGCGGAAAGGTCAGGAAGAAGATTGCAAGTTAGGAAGGTGGTGCTGAGTTCGAGGGTTGGGCCTGAGACAAGGTGGGGGGAGGGGAAAAGAGGAAACTGGAGAAATCTGAGTTCATCACTTGTGGTTGGAGGGTTCCTAGGTGGAAGATGAGGCGCTCTTGCTCCAGCCGTCGTGTTGCTATGGTCTGGCGATGGAGGAATCCAAGGGCCTGCATGTTCTAAGTGGAGTGGGAGGGGGAGTTGAAGTGTTGAGCCACGGGGTGGTTGGGTTGGTTGGTCCGGGTGTCTCAGAGGTGTTCTCTGAAACGTTCCACAAGTAGGCGGCCTATCTCCCCAATATCGAGGAGGCCACAGTAAATGATGTGTGTGGAGGTTGGGGCCTTGGAGGGAAGTAAGGGGGGAGGTGTGGGCGCAAGTTTTGCATTTCTTGCGGTTGCAGGGGAAGGTGCTGGGAGTGGAGGTTGGGTTGGTGGGGGGTGTGGACCTGAAGAGGGAGTCATAGAGGGAGTGGTCTTTTCGGAATGCTGATAGGGGAGGGGAGGGAAACATATCCCTGGTGGTGGGGTCCGTTTGGAGGTGACGGAAATAACGACGGATGATATGATGTATATGGAGGTTGGTGGGGTGGTAGGTGAGAACCAGTGGGGTTCTGTCCTAGTGGCGATTGGAGGGGCGAGGCTCAAGGGCAGAGGAGCGGGAAGTGGAGGAGATGTGGTGGAGAGCATCGTCGATCACGTCTGGGGGGAAATTTGTGGTCTTTGAAGAAGGAGGCCATCTGGGTTGTACGGTATTGAAACTGGTCCTCCTGGGAGCAGATGCGGCGGCAACGAAGGAATTGGGAATATGGGATGGCGTTTTTACAGGGGGCAGGGTGGGAGGAGGTGTAGTCTAGGTAGCTGTGGGAGTCGGTCGGTTTATAGTAAATGTCCGTGTTGATTCGGTCGCCTGAGATAGAAATGGAGAGGTCTAGGAAGGGGAGGGAGGAGTTTGAGACGATCCAGGTAAATTTGAGGCCGGGGTGGAAGGTGTTGGTAAAGTGGATGAACTGTTCAACCTCCTCGTGGGAGCACGAGGCAGCGCCGATACAGTCATCGATGTAGCGGAGGAAAAGGTGGGGGGGTGGTGCTAGTGTAGCTGCGGAAGATGGACTGTTCTACATATCCTACGAAGAGGCAGGCATAGCTGGGGCCCATGCGGGGGCCCATGGCTACTCCTTAGGTTTGGAGGAAGTGGGAGGATTGGAAAGAGAAGTTGTTCAGGGTGAGGACCAGTTCAGTCAGTCGAAGGAGGGTGTCAGTGGAAGGGTACTGGTTGGTACGGTGGGAAAGGAAGAAGCAGAGGGCTTTGAGTCCTTCATGATGGGGAATGGAGGTGTACAGGGACTGGATGTCCATGGTGAAGATAAGGCGTTGGGGCGGAGATGAAGAAATTGGGAATATGGAATGGTGGCAGAGACGAACGAATTGGGACTATGGGATGGCGGCGGAGACGAACCCAACCTCCACTCCCGGCACCTTCCCCTGCAACCGCAAGAAATGCAAAACTTGCGCCCACACCTCCCCCCTTACTTCCCTCCAAGGCCCCAAGGGATCCTTCCATATCCGCTACAAATTCACCTGCACCTCCACACACATCATTTACTGCATCCGCTGCACCCAATGTGGCCTCCTCTATATTGGGGAGACAGGGCGCCTACTTGCGGAACGTTTTAGAGAATCCCTCTGGGACACCCAGACCAACCAACCCAACCACCCCATGGCTCAACACTTCAACTCCCCCTCCCACTCCACTTAGGACATGCAGGTCCTTGGACTCCTCCATCGCCAGACCATAGCAACACGATGGCTGGAGGAAGAGCGCCTCATCTTCCGCCTAGGAACCCTCCAACCACAAGGGATGAACTCAGACTTCTCCAGTTTCCTCATTTCCCCTCCCCCCATCTTGTCTCAGTCCCAATCCTCGAACTCAGCACCACCTTCCTAACTTGCAATCTTCTTCCTGACCTCTCCGCCCCCATCCCCACTCCGACCTATCACCCTCACTTTAACCTCCTTCCACATATCGCATTTCCAACGCCTCACCCCCAAGTCCCTCCTCCCTACCTTTTATCTTAGCCTGCTGGGCACACTTTCCTCATTCCTGAAGAAGGGCTCATGCCCGAAACGTCGATTCTCCTGCTCCTTGGATGCTGCCTGACCTGCTGCGCTTTTCCAGCAACACATTTTTAGCTCTGATCTCCAACATCTGCAGTCCTCACTTTCTCCACTTTGCATTATTGCCTGTCCTGAAGTCCGCCTTGGAGGGTGGTCAACCAAAAGTCTGAGGTCGAATGTCCCGGACTGCTGAAGTGTTCTCCGACTGGGAGGAAACATTCCTGTATGTTGATTGTTGTGCTGTGTCCATTCATCCATTGCCATAGCCTCTGCTTGGTCTCACCAGTGTACCATGCCTCAGACCATCCTTGCCTCCAGCATATGAAATAAACAACATTGGCCGAATCACACGAGTACCTGCCACATCATGGTGGGTGGTGCACTTGTACTTGCAGTATTGTATTTTATTTTGTTCACTGAACCATGTGGTACTCCACTAGTTACCATACCTCCAAACACCCCCTTTATGTAAACACTCTATCTTTGATGTTAGTTAGCTCATCCTCATCCGCATTACTATACTACCACCAATACCCCATGGGCTTAGCCTTATGTACAGTACTTTGCTAAAAACATTTTGAAAATCAAACTATTTTACATGTATTGGTTCTCCTTTATCTATCCTGTTCATTTCCTTCTCAAAGAACTGTGACAAATTTGTCAGGCATGATTTCCTCTTCGTGATGCCATGTTGCCTCTGCTTGAATTTATAATGATTTCTAAATGGTCTTCATTTAGATCCTTTTAATAGGCTTCAGCATTTTCCTAACGACAGATGTTAAGCTAACTGAACTCTGGTTACCTGTTTTTAGTCTCCTTCTCTTTTTGAGTAAGGCTTTTGGCAATTTTCCAATGCTCTGGGACTATTCTTGGAAGATTACAACCAATATCTTTTTAGCTACTTCTTTTAAACTCCTAATGTGTATCCTATCAGACCCAAGGGACTTGTCAGCCTTTAGCCCAAATAGTTTCCCTTGTACTATTTTTCTCGTGATAGTAATTCTATTTAGATTAGATTAGATTCCCCACAGTGTGGAAACAGGCCCTTCAGCCCAACCAGACCACACCGACGCTCTGAAGAGTAACCCACTTAGACATATTTCCCTCTGACTAATGCACCTAACACTATGGGCAATATAGCATGGCCAATTCACCTGACCTACACATCTTTGGACTGTGGGAAGAAACCAGAACACCCGGAAGAAACCCACGCAGACGCAGGGAGAATGTGAAAATTCCACACAGACAGTCGCCCAAGGCTGGAATCGAATCTGGGACTCTGGCGCTGTGAGGCAGCAGTGCTAACCATTGAGCCACTGTACCACCCTAATAATTTATTATTATTGTTTGCCTCTTCACCACCCTGCATCTCTACTCTCTCATTTCTTTTTGATTTTTTTTAATGTTCTTTCAATTGAACCCCCCCAACCAAAGGTAATTAATTTAAAACCTTAATTATATAATTTGTGAGGACACTGGTCCTATCACGGTTCAAATGAAACCCATCCGAATGAAATCTCTCCCTCTTTCCCCAGTAATGGTGCCCCATGAATCATTTCTCCCACACCAATGTCTGGGCCATGCATTTACCTCTCAAATTATTTACGCTATACTAAGTTGCATGTGGCTCAGGTAGTAATTCAGAGATTATTACCTTGGTAATTCTGCTTTTGAATTTTGCGTCAAGGTGTTTGTAATCCCTCAGCATTTCCCATCCTGGAATTGTGGTCTCATCCTGACTGTGTCTTCAGGGTATTCCATTGTTCCTTAATTGGTTTTCCATGAGCTCAGGAGCCATTAACTGAACTGTGATTAACTTTGTCTTAATTTTACTTCTAATGTTGTGCACTGGTATTGTTCTATGTTCTATAACTTCTGTCATTAATATAGGTGCCATGGTAGGACAACTTATAAAACCTTTCACTGTATTTTTCATGTAAAAGTACATGTGACAGTGAATTTCTACTCTATTTTTATTCTATTCTGTTTCTTTCGTAAAAATGCCTGTGGTCTTCATTATTATGTGAACCATGACAATTGGATCTTCCCATCCCATTCCAAGTTCCCCTCCAATCTTAACCTTGGCAGCAGGGAGGTAACACAAGCCTAGGCACTCTCTGTCTATTCCTACATCAGCTTTCCCCTTTCTCAACCTCTTCCTTCGTCTGAGACATGATGACCCGCAGGTTAAACCACCACTTATTGTCACTCTCAAATGAGAGAGCAGTCTATGATCCAGTAAGACAATGGCAAATTTACCTTTACCTTTCGTATTTATTCTCCTAAAGATGCTTTCCCCTCTATTTATCTTTTCTCCCCTCCACTTGAGTGGCAATCTGGACCACAATGCTGTGGAGGGTTCACTCATCCTTCCAAGAGTCTTTCTCCTCATCCACGCCAGGAGCAAGACTTCATTCCTATGGAACAAGGACACTGGCGGGGGTGTTCTCTAAAGCTAAACATTGATTCCTCATATTTGTCTCAATCATAGTCACATCCACCTTGAAACATAATGGCCCGGCACCTCTCTGCCTTGCTAACATATTTGGATCTCAGATTCCAGCTCATCCAATCTGAGCCAGATTTCCCTGAACAGCCAACATTTGCTACAAATGTGATCATCATGGATTGCACTGACATCCATCAGCTCCAGTCAAATGCGGCTGCAACACTTCGCCTCCCTGACGATCTCTATTCTGTTTGTTTAATTAACTAGCTACAACTCCACCTTTGTATAAAGCCCACAGCCACTCTCCGTGTCATTCACTGCTGCTCCTGACGAGCTGTAATCTGAACCTCCACATCCTCCTCCATCACTGGCCATCTCTCATCCTGAGATGCTCCTGAGGAAGGTTCACTGAACCCGAAATGTTAACTCTGATTTCTCTTCACAGATGTTGCTGCACCTGCTGAGCTTTCCCGGCAATTTCTGTATTTGTTTCTGATTTATGGCATCTGCAGTTCTTTCAGTTATTACTTAAAGTTATAATGGTTGTAGAATTTTTAAAATTCAACTCCATAAACTTTTGGGGAATGACCCGACATGGTAGAAATGTTTTTCATAGCAGGCCCTGGACATAGTGGTGAATGTTGATATGGAGAAAATGATAGTTGGAAAACTGTATCCAGTTAGACCAATGAAGGTCCAATTGCAATACCAATGCTAATGACTTAGAGAACCCACTGGGTTGTGAGTGCAAAGGTACAAAGGTATAAAACAAATGTTTCTATAAAATAGGAAGAAACACTTCTCAATAAAACAATATTAATCATGAAAAGAAACACATTTATGGAGCTGTATTGAAACAAGAAATGTTAGCAAGGATTATTGTAAATAATGTATCACAAATGACAGGGTGGCACAATGGTTAACATAGTTGCCTCACAGCACCAGGACCCTGGGTTCAATTCCATGTTGGTTGAACTGGCTGTGTGGAGTTTACAAGTTCTCCTTGTGTCTATGTGAGTTTCCACGAGGTGCTCCAGTGTCCTCCCGCAGTATGGGGTATGCGGGCAAGTAGGCTGGGGGCGATGCTCTTAGAGTCATAGAGATGTACAGCACAGAAACAGACCTTTTAGACCAACTTGTCCATGCCAACCAGAGATGCCAACCAATCTAGTCCCACCTGCCAGCACCTGGCCCATATCCCTTAAACCCTTCCTATTCAAGTATCCATCCAGATGCCATTTTAAATGTTGCCATTGTACCAGTCTCCACCACTTCCTCTGGCAGGTCATTCCATACACGCATCACCCTCTGTGTGAAAAGGGTGCCCCTTAGGTCTCCCCTATATCCTTCCCCTCTCACCCTAAACCTATGCCCTCTAGTTCTGGACTCGCTCACCCCAGGGAAAAGACCTTGTCTGTTTATCCTATCTATGCCCTGCATGATTTTATAAATGTCCATAAGGTCACACCCCTCAGCGTCTGACGCTCCAGGAAAAACAGCCCCAGTTTGTTCAACCTCTCACTATAGCTCAAATCCTCCAACCCTGGCAACATCCTTGTAAATCTTTTCTGAAACCTTTCAAGTTTCATAACATCTTTCCAATAGGAAGGAGACCAGAATTGCACGCAATATTCCAACAGTGGCCTAACCAATGTCCTGTACAGCCGCAACATGACCTCCCAACTCCTGTACTCAATACTCTGACCAATAAAGGAAAGCATACCAAACGCCTTCTTCACTATCCTATCTCCCTGCGACTCCACTTTCAAGGAGCTTTGAACCTGCACTCCAAGGTCTCTTTGTTCAGCAAAACTCCCCAGGACCTTACCATTAAATCTATAAGTCCTGCTAAGATTTGATTTCCAAAAATGCAGCACCTCGCATTTATCTGAATTAAACTCCATCTGCCACTCCTCAGCCCATTAGCCCATCTGATCAAGATCCCATTGTAATCTGAGGTAACCTTCTTCGCTGTCCACTACACCTCCAATTTTGATGTCATCTGCAAATTTACTAACTGTACCTCTTATGCTCGCATCCAAATCATTTATGTAAATGACAAAAAGTAGAGGGCCCAGCACCGATCCTTGTGGCACTCCACTGGTCACAGGCCTCCAGTCTGAAAAACAACCCTCCACTATCACACTCTGCCTTCTACCTTTGAGCCAGTTCTGTATCCAAATGGCTAGTTCTCCCTGTATTCCGTGAGATCTAATCTTGCTAACCAGTCTCCCATGAGGAACCTTGTCGAACACCTTGCTGAAGTCCATATCGATCACACTCTGCCTTCTACCTTTGAGCCAGTTCTGTATCCAAATGGCTAGTTCTCCCTGTATTCCGTGAGATCTAATCTTGCTAACCAGTCTCCCATGAGGAACCTTGTCGAACACCTTGCTGAAGTCCATATCGATCACATCTGCCGCTCTGCCCTCATCAATCCTCTTTGTTACTTCCTCAAAAAACTCAATCAAGTTTGTGAGACATGATTTCCCAGGCACAAAGCCATATTGAAAATCCCTAATCAGTCCTTGCCTTTCAAAATACATGTACATCCTGTCCCTCAGGATTCCCTCCAACAATTTGCCCATTATGTCAGGTTCACTGGTCTATAGTTCCCTGGCTTGTCATTACCACCTTTCTTAAATACTGGCACCACGTTAGCCAACCTCCAGTCTTCTGGCATGTCACCTGTGACTATAGATGATACAAATATCTCAGTAAGAGGCCCAGCAATCACTTCCCCAGCTTCCCACAAAGTTCTTGGCTGCACCTGATCAGCTCCTGGGGATTTATCCACTTTTATGTGTTTCAAGACATCCAGCACTTCCTCTTCTATAATATGGACATTTTCAAGATGTCACCATCTATTTCCCTACATTCTATATCTTCCATTTTCTTTCCCACAATAAATACTGATACAAAATACGGGTTGGTACAGTCTTGATGGACTGAATGGCCTCTATCTGCACTTGAGGGATTCTATAATAGCAGAGTGTGTGGGTTTCATTACACAGGTTTCATGTTGTTGGAGAGACCATGTTGCATCAAATAATTTTCATAAGCCACATCATCCTGTTTCAATCACCCTTAAGGATACCCTTAATCAGTTTGAAATGCAGTTTAGAACAGAGGTTGAAAAAATCCAGAGATTAGAAGCAATACAGATAAATCATCATGTTTTTGGAACTTATTTGACCACTGAGATGCAAAAGATTTGAAGAATAGTTAAGTTCATTGGAGTTTCAAAGAAAAATATGTTCACATCTGTTTTTATTTTAAACCAGTAATGAAAAATGGTTAAAATATCATTGGGTCTGAACTGGTACCGTTCCACCACAGAGTAAAACATTGAACAATTCATTATCTGATCTTGGTTTAAAAAATGATCACTCATTGTACTGGGATATCTTTGATTGGGGATACACAAATACATGTATACCTACTGCATTACCTGTACTTTGAAGAACCAGGAGAATCAAATCTGTATCTGCTCATCAAGGAATAACTCCAATCACTGTCACTTGAAGTACAAATCAGTGTGTATACAATATGAGACAAGTTGCTTCTAATGTTGAGAAAGAAGTACAAAGTATCAATGAGCTGTTCTAAAATAGGAACACCTAGGGTAAGACAGAGTCCACCATGCCAAATACCTTACAGAGTTTTATGAGATTATCTAAATTTCTGTGCCGATATTTCATGGATGCTGAGACATTAATGCTGATGAAACATAATGATGGGTCATTTGTTTCTTGTATGTGTGATTGGAAGATTGTGTGACTCGTGCAGATTTTAGCAATAAAATAATCATGGTTATCTCACATTACTCATTTATGGAGGAACGGTTTGTGAGCATGTTGCAACACTGCAACACCAGTACAGACAATAACAACTTACATTTAAATAATGGTTTTAACGTAATAAAACATTTCAAGGCATATGTAGGGTATAGGCAGGATAGATTGAGTGAATCCTTAGAAGAGTATGAAGGAAGTAAGAGTATACTTAAGAGGGAAATCACGAGGGCAAAAAGGGGACATGAGATAGCTTTGGCAAATAGAATTAAGGAGAATCCAAAGAGTTTTTACAAATACATTAAGGACAAAAAGGTAACTAGGGGGAGAATAGGGCCCCTCAAAGATCAGCAAGGTGGCCTTTGTGTGGAGCCACAGAAAATGGGGGAGATACTAAATGAGTATTTTGCATCAGTATTTACTGTGGAAAGGGATATGGAAGATATAGACTGTAGGGAAATAGATGGTGACATCTTGCAAAATGTCCATACTACAGAGGAGAAAATGCTGGATGTCTTGAAACGCATAAAATTGGATAAATCCCCAGGACCTGATCAGGTGTACCCTAGAACTCTGTGGGAAGCTAGGGAAGTGATTGCTGGGTCTCTTGCTGAGATATTTGTATCATTGATAGTCACAGGTGAGGTGCCGGAAGACTGGAGGTTGGCTAATGTGGTGCCACTGTTTAAGAAGGGTGATAATGACAAGTCAGGGAACCAGCGAGTCTGACGTCGGTGATGGGCAAGTTGTTGGAGGGAATCCTGAGGAACAGGATGTACATGTATTTGGAAAGCCAAGGACTGATTAGGGATAGTCAACATGGATTTGTGCCTGGGAAATCATGTCTCACAAATTTGATTGAGTTTTTTGAGGAAATATCAAAGAGAATTAATGAAGGCAGAGTGGTAGATGTGATCTACATGGAGTTCGACAAGTTCCCCATAGGAGACTGGTTAGCAAGGTTAGATCTCACAGAATACAGGGAGAACTAGCCATTTGGTTACAGAACTAGCTCAAAGGTAAAAGACAGAGAGTGATGGTGGAGGGTTATTTTCCAGACTGGAGGCCTGTGACCAGTGGAGTGCCACAAAGATTGGTGCTGGGTCCACTATTTTTTGTCATTTACATAAATGATTTGGATGCGAGCATAAGAGGTACAGTTAGTAAATTTGCAGATGACATCAAAATTGGAGGTGTAGTGGACAGCAAAGAGGGTTACCTCAGATTAAGTCGGGATCTTGATCAGATGGGCTAATGGGCTGAGGAGTGGAAGATGATGTTTAATTCAGATAAATGCGAGGTGCTGCATTTTTGGAAATCAAATCTTAGCAGGACTTATAAACTTAATTGTAAGTTCCTAGGGAGTGTTGCTGAACAAAGAGACCTTGGAGTGCAGGTTCAAAGCTCCTTGAAAGTGGAGTTGCATGTAGATAGGATAGTGAAGAAGGCGTTTGGTATGCTTTCCTTTATTGGTCAGAATATTGAGTACAGGAGTTGGGAGGTCATGTTGCGGCTGTACAGGACATTGGTTAGGCCACTGTTGGAATATTGCGTGCAATTCTGGTCTCCTTCCTATTGGAAAGATGTTATGAAACTTGAAAAGGTTCAGAAAAGATTTACAGGGATGTTGGTAGTGTTGGAGGATTTGAGCTATAGGGAGAGGCTAAACAGGCTGGGGCTGTTTTCCCTGGAGCGTTGGAGGCTGAGGGGTGACCTTATAGAGGTTTACAAAATTATGAGGGGCATGGGAAAGGATAAACAGACAAGGTCTTTTCCCTGGGGTGAGCGAGTCCAGAACTAGAGGGCATAGGTTTAGGGTGAGAGGGGAAGGATATAGGGGAGACCTAAGGGGCAACTTTTTAACGCAGAGCGTGATACGTGTATGGAATGAGCTGCCAGAGGAAGTGGTGGAGGCTGGTACAATTGCAACATTTAAAAGGCATTTGGATGGGCATATGAATAGGAAGGGTTTGGAGGGATATGGGCTTGGTGCTGGCAGGTGGGACTAGATTGGTTTGGGATATCTGGTCGGCATGGACGGGTTAGACTGAAGGGTCTGTTTCCATGCTGTACATCTCTATGACTCTATGACTTCATAGGAATAGTATAAAACCAAGTATGAAAGTAAGCCACATAAAGCAATATTAGCTCAACTGGCCAAGACGTGGTCAAACGGGGAAATAAAAGTGAGTTTCTGAAACTAAGAAAGTGAGGGTTACAAAGAGGACATTGCAGAGTTTAGGTCCTCTGCAATGAAAGGTGCAGCCAATGATGATGGAATGTTTACAATGTTGCCTATAATTTCCTTGGCATTTTCTCTCTCTCTTAAATACTAGAATTTTATTCGCTGTTGGCAAAGCCCTGGACTACATTTTTTCTTGATGAATAGTTAACTGAGTATATTAACACCTTGGCTATCTCTTAACTAGGTTATTTTAAAATGCATGAATGTAATCCATTTGAGCAGGAATTTTATCTCTTTAAATTTGTTTCCTCAACATATTCCTTCTTAAATGATTGATGAGAGCAGAGCAGCAGACATTTGGACTTTGGTCAAGCCTTTAATGAGGTCCTACACACTAGAAAATTTAATAAAGTTAGATCACATGTGATTCAGCGAGAGCTTGTCAACTGTACACAAAATTGACTTGACACTATGTACTAAAGAATAGTATTAGAAATTAATTAATGCATAAATTTATATAAATTAATAAAGTAATTTACTAAGTAGAGATGGCTGGGCAGGTGATGTGCTGTAGCTGTATGATGTGGGAGCTGGCTGCTTCCATTGTGAACTGCAGTGACCACATCTGCAGTAAGTGTTGGTTGCTGGGGGAACTCTGGCTCAGAATTGATGAGCTGAAATCTGAGCTTCAAACACTGTGACACATCCAGGACAGGGAAGAGTTACCTGGATGCTTTGTTTCAGGAAGCAGTCATACCTGCTAGATTAAGTTAAAAATCACAAAACACTAGGTTATAGTCCAACAGGTTTAATTGGAAGCACACTAGCTTTCGGAGCGACGCTCTTTCATCAGGTGATGAAGGAGCGTCGCTCCGAAAGCTAGTGTGCTTCAAATTAAACCTGTTGGACTATAACCTGGTATTGTGTGATTTTTAACTTTGTACACCCCAGTCCAACACCGGCATCTCTGAATCATAACTGCTAGATTAAGTAATTCAAATTCAGTCAGTGATCAGTGTCAGCAGGGTGTGATTGCAATGAGGCAGGTAGGGGGTTCCTAAATTCAGGAATGGAGGAACCGCAGTTTTTGACTTTGTCCAACAGATATGAGGTACTTGTGGATGAGGAAAAGAGCTGTGGAGAGAATGAGCCAGCTTACCTTGGCACCATGGTGCAGGAGGCCATTTAAGAGGGGGGAGCAAAAAGTCAAGTCGTAGTTATAGGGGATTCTATAATTAGGGGGATAGATAGTATCCTCTGCAAACAGGATCTGGAGCTTTCCATGGTGTGTTGCCTGCCTGATGCCAGGGTGGAGGACATCTTTGACCTGCTTGAATGGATATTGGATTGGGAGGGGGAGGATCCAGATGTTGTGGTCCACGTTGGGATAAACAACATAGGCAGGGCTAGGAAGGAGGACCTGTTTGGGGATTATCGAGCATTAGGAATGAATTTAAGGAACAGGTCCTCAAGGGTTATAATCTCCGGATTACTACTCGAGCCATGTGCAAATTGCCTTTGGGATAAGAAAATTAGTGAAGGAAACACATTGGTAAGGGACTGGTGTGGGAAAGAGGGCTTCCATTTCATGGAGCATTGGCATCAGCTTTGGAAGAGGAGGGATCTGTACCAATGGGATGGTCTCCACGTGAACCAATCAGAAACCAGTATTTTAGCAAAAAGGATAAATAGGGTGGTCACTAGGACTTTAAGCTAGTGAGATGGGGGGAAGGGAAGGGGAAGATGACAGGAAGTATGATGGTAAATAAAAAGGTAAGCAGCAGGTTAGCATATGTGCAGGAGGATTTAACTCCAAGGCAGACTCTGAAAGAAGGAAACATGAAGGATAACTCAGGAGATATTATTAGGAATGTTGGAAATCATGAAGGTATGAAAACTAGCATAAGGGCACTTTACCTGAATGCTCATAGCATTCATAACAAGGTCGATGAGTTACTGGCTGAAATCATCACAAATTAATATGATTTAGTAGCCATTACTGAGACATGTTTTCAGAATGGTCATAACTGGGAGTTAAATATCCAGGGGTGTCAGACTAGAAGATAAGGGAGGTGGTGTAGCTCTGATAGTCAAGGATGACATCGGGGTGATGCTGAGAGTTGATATGGATTCTATGGAGAATAAGGTTGAATCCATTTGGGTGGAAATTAGAAATTCTAAGAAGAAAAAGTCACTGATACGTATAGTCTTAAGGGCACCAAATAATAACATCACATTGGGCGGGAAATAAAAAAAGAAATAACTAATGCCTGTAAAAATGGTATGGCAATTATCATCGGGGATTTTAATCTACATGCCGATTGGTTGAAGCAGCTCAATCAGGGTAGCTTTGAGAAGGAGTTCATTGGGTGTATCCGCAATAATTTTCTTGAACAGTATGTTATGGAACTGAGGAGTGAGCAAGCTATCCAAGATCTGGTCTTGTGTAATGAGATAGGAATAATTACTGACCTCATCGTTAGGAATCCTCTTGGAAGGAGTGATCACTTGGTTGAATTTAGAATACAGATGGAGAGTGTGAAGATAAAATCCAATACCAGGCTCCTGTGCTTAAGCAAGTTAGACGACAATTGGTTGTGGAAGGAGTTGGCTAAAGTAAACTGGAAACAAAGACTTTATGGTGGGACAGCAGTGGAAGGCTTTCAAAGCACTTTTTCAAAGTGCTCAGCAAAAGTATATTCCAGTGAAAAGGAAGGACTGTACGAAAAGGGGTAATCTGCCATGGTTGTCTAAGGAAATAAAGGAGGTTATCAAATTGAAAAAGAAGGCATACAAATTGGCAAAAATCAGCGGGAAACAAGTAGGTCAACAGAAAACCACAAGAAGAGCTATAAGGAAAAGTAAGATAGAACATGAGAAAAAACTATCACAGAATATAAAGACATATAGCAAAAGTTTCGATAAAGAAATAAAACAAAAAAGAGTGGCTAAAGTAAATGTTGGTCCTTTGGAGGATGAGAAAGGGCATTTATTCATGGGATATGATGAAATGGCCGAGGCTTTGAGCAGGTATTTTGCGTTGATCTTCACAGTAGAGGAGACAAATAACATGCCAGTAATTGACAGAGATGAATGTAAGTGAGGACATGGAAGCAATCATTATCATGGAAGAGGTAATGTTGAACAAGCTAATGGAGCCAAGGATAGATAAGTCTCCTAGGAAAAAGTGAGGACTGTAGATGCTGGAGATCAGACTCAAGAGTGGGGTGCTGAAAAAGCATAGCAGATCAGGCAGCATCCAAGGAGCAGGACAATCGATGTTTCTACAATGATGGAATGTATCCCAGGGTACTAAAAGAGATGGCAGGAGAAATAGCAAGTGCACTTGTTGTAATTTTCCAAAATTTGCTGGACTCTGGGGCAGTTCCAGCAGATTGGAAAACAGGAAATGTGACACCATTGTTTAAAGAGGATGGTAGACAAAAGATGGAGAACTATATACTGGTTAGCTTAACTTTTATAGTGGAGAAAATGCATGAGTCTCTCATCAAGGAAGAAATATAAGGCATCGAGATAGAAATTGCCCTGTTAGGCAGACAGAGCATGGGTTCATGAAGGGCAGTGAAATAATAACTAATCTTTTCAAATTCTATGAAGACTTTATGAGTATGGTCGATAACGGGGACCCAGTAGATGTGGTGTATCTAGATTTCCAAAAGGCCTTCAACAAGGTGCTGCACTTGAGGCTGCTGCATGAGATAAAGATGCATGGTGTTTCAGGTAAAGTATGAGCATGGATAAAGGATTGGTTGACAATAGGAAGCAAAGAGTGTGGATAAATGAATGTCATTCTGGTTGGCAATCAGTAACTAGTGGTGTACCTCAGGTTTCAATTCCATGTGATCTGACATCATGATGATGCACTATAGCTTTTGCAGAACAACTATTAATGTCTTATGCTATAGTCATCAACAAAGACAGCTCAATAAAGTACACTAACAAGATAAGTAAATCAATCCCCTCCTGACAGGTTCTGGTTTGAACTAGACCTTTGTTGGAACAAGCTGTGGCAATACATCACTTTCCTGATGAAAGGCTTTTGCCCAAAACATCGACTCCCCTTCTCCTAGAATGCTTCCTGATCTGCTGTGCTTTTCCAGCACTACACTTTTCAACTTTTTGGTATTGTACCATCAAGTTCAGTGAGTGTTCTTCCAAAAATATCATGCCCTCTAAACGTTAGCTTGCTTTTTCTCTGTGGATGCTGTCTGACCCACTGTGATTTCCAGCATTTATTGTTTTCATGACCATATTATAATAAGGATATCTTTGTAGTCAGCTTACTTAATTAGCTGGATGTGGCGTAGAGTGATGGCAACAGTGTGGGTTTAATTCTTACACTTGCTGAGGTTACCACGAAGGATGTTTCTCTTCCTCTCACATGAGGTGTGGGAACCCTGATCATTTGTCTCTCACTCTCTAATGAGGAAGAAGCCTTATGATTTGGTAGAATTATGGCTACTTTACCTTTTTAATCCAGAGACCCACACTTAATGCTTTTGGGTGCATTGTTTCAAATCCCACTATGGGAGCTTGGGAGTTGAATTCAATTAATGAATAAAAATTGATTTAATAATTCTGGAATGAAAAAAACAATTTCAGTAATGGTGATTACAAAACTCCCATTGATTGTTGTGTAAAATCATCTGGTTCATTAATGTCCCTTTAGGGAACAGAAATCTACTGTCCTTGATTGACCTACATGTATTTCTAAATCCATAGCAAGTGATTGACTCTCTACTCTCGGAGATCCCCAGCAAACCTCTCAGGCAATGTAGCAATTAGAGACATGCAACAAAAAAGGCCCAAATCTCATGAAAGGATTAAAAAAGAGGAGGGATCTTATAATTTTGCAGCTTGGTAGTTTGCTATGTAAATACCTATTTAATTCACTGAACTTACTTGTTTGGCACATGCAAAACAATAAAGAGATTTCTGTGACACAAAAGAGCATGATGCAGTGTACACAGGTTCATCATTACAACTGCATTTTTATTATCTTTCAATCTGTAATTCTCATTTTTGGAAAAGAAAATATATCAAAAAATCATTTTAAATGTTTGACCTCTGAGATGTGTTCTTTGGATGCCTGGAAGGGCAGTGATGACCTGCTTTTTCAATGGCTAAGTCCTTGCAAGTGACCATGATCTGGTGGCATATTTTAGTCACAACCTTCTTGATAAACTTCAGTATCCTAATGTGCTACTTCTTTCACTCAATCACATAGCTACCCATTGTATTGATATGTTATGACAGATAAACTGCTGAGTTATTACCCCCATAGCTTGTGCCCAAGCCCACCCCAATCCACTCCCTTCAGCTCACCCATTGATGTAATAATTGCCCTTTTCCCCAACTCCAACTCCTCTTCACTATCGCTGCTCCCCCACCTCTCTTATTCTTTCATCATCCTCTGCTGAGGTAAAATGATCCTGTCTCCTCTCTATCTATGCTTAACCTTACGTCAGCACTTGGCTGTCACTAGTTATGTCCAAAAACCATGGCAGATTTTTTTTTAAATTAGAAAAAGATTTAATTCCAAAACCAACCTATATAAAATATTTTTTTTTACTAAATAATACAAAAAAACTCCCTAATAAAAATCACATCATTTTACTGATAGTTTCAGGCTAGTTTTAAAATATATGAAGCTAGTGCTCCCCAGGTGGCTGCAGAGTGAATTCCCACATGTTTCATGAAACTCGATTGTAAGGAAATCCCCATTGCACCTGCACAGTCACTTTCTTCCAAGCACAATTCATTAAGATATTTGGTGATACATTTTTGAGACTAATAAAAGCAAACCTTGTATGGCCAAATGTTTATTCCTGTTCCAAGCTTTCCTAAAAATTATATTTGATTCCATTTCTTACTCCATTGGAAACAATTTCTGTCTTTGTAAGTGCATAATTAACGTAAACGTCGACTGATCTCACCACAACAAAAGATAGTTACTTTTGCTGCATGGGAAGCTTGGAAACACTGAATTCTTTGTTCTACAAAAAATGTTTTGCATCTATTCTCTCGTTATATTAATAGCCAAGTGCTAAGCATAGATAGGAATGAGAAACATTGTGGCAGCATAAGCTATGATCCTGTATACATTCATTTAGGAATGTCTGAGGACTTCAATAGTGAGGAAGGAGGAGGAAAGCACAGGCGTTGCAAGTCCTGTGATGCATGGACAGATGCTGTGAGAATAGGACAGAGTATTAGGGAGGATTGAGGAGTGGATAGAGGGTTATATAGGGAGTAGTTCCTTTGAATGCCAGAAGAGATGTGTTTGGTGGTGGTATCATAATGGAGATGGCAAAAATGAGTATAGAGGCTGGAGAGGTAAAACATGAGAAGGGGTCAAAGTTCTCTGGTCCTGACAGAGACAGGAAGGGGTGAGAGCAGCGGAACAGATAATGATTGGATACAGTTGACAGCCTCATCAGTCCGATGTGGGGAAATCCTCACTTGTGGAAATATAAAGCATCTCAAAAATTTGAACATCAGAAAAAAACTGTGATGGAGACAAAGGAATTGAGAGAATGGAGTTCTTGAAAGGTGTGAAGAAATAATTGAAGTAGCCATGGGCCATCTGGGTTGAAGATGACTATTAGTTGATAGCCTAAGAGTCAAAGAGGAAAGGGAAAAGTCAAAGATGGACCAAATGAAACTGAAAGAAAGTTGAAAATTAGAAGAAAAGTTGATGAGATTTTCAATTCAGGGTGAGAACAGTTATATAGACATCAATATACTGGGTAAAGCGTTGACGGAGGGGCTCTCAGATTAGTACAGGAAGAAGGAATGTTCCACATATTCCATTAGAAAACATTTATGCATGTGGAGGAAATGAGATGAATTTAAAAAGTTAAAGGAAAATTTGCTCAATTAAAGAACAATGTTCAGTCAGGTGGAAAACAATTGAAGTCAGTGGAGACTGCTCAGGCCTCCACTCAAAGAAGTGAAAAAGTGAGAGTTTTCAAACTGTCGTGGGTATGAATGGAACCATAGACATATTGGACATCTATAATGAAGAGAAGGAAATGGCCAGAAAATTGGAGTACTACTAAAGTGACAGTGGACATAGAAGAGTCACAGCAGAAGATGGGAAAGGCTGGACAAGATCAGACAAAATATAGAAGGTAGGAAGAAATCAGTTCTGCAGGGCATGAATAGGATGAAATGATGGGTCTACCAGGGCACTCCTATTCATGGATCTTGGGGTAGAGGCACAAGCAAATAACTCAATTGATTTGGGTAACTATGAGGTGGGAAGCTGTGAACTCAAGAAGATGAGATCAGTGATTGCTCTGGAAACAATTTACTTGACCTTTCAGTGGAGGAGTTATCATCCAGATGGAGGTAGAAGAAAATGTCAGTATTTTTAACAACAATGTCAAGGTGATACCTGATTACATCCTCCACAGGAACTGTTACAACAATGATATGGATATGCTCCATTTCACATTACTTCTATAATCCCCTGGCACGTTTTCTGCCATACAACATCTCATCAATGATTATCTGTTTCAATTCTCCTTCAGAGTACTCTTATTTACCAACCTCCAAGTAACCTGATAAATCACTTACAACAGCTCCCTGCTCAATGAGCCTTTATACTTCGAAAGTACTCATCTGTAGCAATTTTAACATTTGCCTAAATCTCCTTAGCTACTTATCTCTAAAAACCTGTCCTCATTCAATCTCACATTGTATATAAACTTCACAATTCCTGTGAACTCAAAAAATCTAAAGTAAGGACTGCCACTTCTTCCCAATGAAAACTAAAGATAGCACAACTCTTCTGTTCACCCTCATCCTTTCCATCTGCAAGCAACTATCTAATTTTGCAGTCTGATTGATCAGAATACCAACTTACATCCTTCTCACCTCAGGCTTACTTCAACTCTTCCATGCCTTTTGTCTGACCACACAAAACCCTGCAGTTTCTTCTCAAATATTCTTATTCCACCAAGCTTTTTTTTTCTGAAGGCAGATTCCTCAACTGCCTCATGATGCAGCGCCCTACCCCAATTGACACATATCTTGTTGATATTATTAATGGTTGTTTCTTTTAAGGCTGTTTGCTTTCAAAATTGTCATCATTTCTCACTTTCTTGCATCCATTGCCTTCTACTCTTCCATCTACAATCTTTTTTTCCTTGATTATGTTATTTTGATGAAGTTATATGGCAATACTTTTGTTGTTGACATCTTCAAAAAATTTCTCTTCCTATCAGTTAGTCCGCATTGAATTCTTCTGACATTTCCAATGTTTGAGGTCACCGACAAGTGGAATGCATCAGTCTTTGATATTTTCCTTGACCTCCTGTGATGTTTGACAGCTGGCAGCCACACTCATCACTTGACAACCACTGTGCAAAATGAGTATTTATCTGACATCAAATTTTGGATGAGCAAAAAACTCAACTCAAACATAGAAAATTCTGAAGCTTTCCTGTCTGGTTCCTTGCAAACTTTCACAATTTCATTCCTTATTCCGTGGCACATTGCTCAGATTGAATCTAATGGCTTGCTTGACCCTGCACCACATTTCAAACTCCACAGTTTGGCTAAAATTATTTTCATTATCATCACCCAACATTCTTGCTTGAATGCTTTCCAAACCATCATCACTTGCTGACTTGATAACTCCTTGCAAATTGGCCAACAGTCCACTACTACCATTCTACCAATGCTTCCATCACCCTGTCCTGACCAACTGTCATTGCTGATCTGTTCCTCAATGCATCAAATTCAAGATGTGTCAATTGGTGGACATTTGAATCTGGGTTGAAGATTCTGACTTCAAATCCCATGTCAGGACTAAAGTATGAATATCAAGGCGGACAGGCTCCAGTGCCATGATGAGGGAATGCTACATTGTTGAAGGTACAGTTAAACTGAGGTCCTGTCAGTCCATTTGAGTGAATGTAAAAGGTCCTATGGTACCATTTTGTAGAGTTTAAGGTGAGAGTAGAAAGATTTAAAAAGGACCTGAATGCTAACATTTTCATACATAGGATGGTACTGGCTCTATGACTCTAAGTGTGGGGGTGTTATTTCCAATGTTCTGGCCAATTTTTCTCCTCCGTTAACGTCACAAAAACAGATGGTCTGGCCATTATTACATTGACATTTATGGGAGTTCCCTGTGTGTAAACTGACTGCTGCATTTCCTACAATAGCAATTAAAATTCAAAAGTAGTTCAATGAGATGTTGAGTGACCATGAAACGTGCTATTCAAGTGCAGGTTATTTTCTTTAAAACACATATTGTCATCTCCAAATGCTTCCGTAGGTTCTTGCAAATCTGGAACTTTTGAATTTATCCCCCACTCCAGTCTCGTTGCAGAGCCCACAGCCATCTTAGCCCCATCTTATACAGAGAATAATTGAGGTTTACTTTAAATGCTTGTACTTCTTTCGATTTGATTGTTATTTTAATATCCAGCGATTACCATCTTTGCAAAGGGTTTAGCATAATTGGGGACAATAAAGGTGCTTGTATAAAGTAGATTTTTATGACATATTGATAAGCAAACTGACATCCCAAATGACCTACGAATAGCATTTCCAATATGAACTGTTTACTATTTCCTATGTCTGACCACCTTTAGCGGGCATACTTTGGGCTAAGTTTCCGAGTTTACTAGATTCACTTGCTTCTTCTAATGGGGAACGGCGTGCGCCTCAACGAAGTGCTGTTTGACTTCAGTTTCGGGGATGGGTGAAGGCATAGACTCCAAGTTCGGCAACACTGCTGCATCCTTCCCGGCACAGTTCCATCTCGGTTTTAAATCTACTGTGTTGGACCTGGTCTTCCGGGCTATACGCTTTTAAGAGTGGATTGAAATTACGTGCGTACACTTTTCGTTTGCAATTTTAAAAAATGCTACATCAGACTTCACCACCACCAAAGCAGCACCAGAGTTTGCAGTGTTCGGTTCCCAGCTGCATTTGGCAGCATAATTATAGCCACGTATCTATCGCACCAGCTGCTTCAGTCCTGCTGTATATTTTGGAGGTTTCCGGGTTCATCCTGCGCTTTGGGAATGTTCGCTTCGCGTCCTCGAGAGGAGTCCCAGCCCGCCGACGTCACAATAGGAGCATTATTGTGAGTGAGTCCCCCACCACTCAGTGAAATTCTTCAGGAGGGCAAACCCCTGCCCCGCCCCCTCCCCAACCCTGAGCGACCTATCAATCCACGCCCCAACCCTCCTCCTCCTCCTCCTCCCCCCACCCCCAAAGACACACACACAGCCCACGAGCGCATTTCGGTTTGGATGACGCCATCAGCGGGCGAGGCCGAAGACTGCCGAAGGCGTTCGGGCGGACTCGGCGGCGGGCGACGGTTTGGCTTCGGCGTCCGTGGAAAGTGTGTTAAGTAGCGCTTGGGAGTAAAAAGAGACGCGGCTGGGGTGAGATCGAGTCCCCGCACCGAGACCGAGAACGGTCGGACAGGACGAGAAAGAGCGAGAAGCACGCAATTGCAGCAAGACATAAAAGTTGAAAGGTAGAGGAGAGTTGCATCTCTGGGTGCGGCTCGAGCGGGAGGAGGTGAGAGACTCGCTGGAGGTTGTCCGTGTGCCCGGGCTTGGGAGTTACGGGCATCGTGAGCCGGGGCAGCTGGACATTATGCTCGGAGCTGAGGGAGACTTGAGACGGCCGTCTGCGGTGAGTAGTGAGGCACCAAAAATAAATATTCCGCGGGACGAGATCTCATTTTAAATTTGAAGGAGTTTGACATGAGTTGTGTGTTTGCTGGTAGAATCCGCAAAGCCGCAGGTGAAGAAGCTTGGGCACCGATCTGTCTGCAGCTCGCGAGCCGCCTGTTGAAGCGGACCCTGGTGTTGTTTCTTCTTGTTGTTGTTGTTGTTGTTGGTTGGTGTAAAGCAAGCGTCGTGAGGGACTGAAGCGCCTGTATTATTTTTTTTTCATGTGTGATTTCTACCGCCCCGATCCTCGAAATTTGGTGTTTCGTTTCATTGGAGGTTTTGTCAAGAAAGCGAAAAAAAAACAAAAACAACCCTTCTCAGAACCACCCCCCCCCCTCGACCGAAACCAGACTCCCGCCTGTTGAAAGGGAGAGACCAGAAAACCAACCAAGCGGCGATTGGAAATTCGGCCGTAAAACTTAAATTAGAAACACAAAGGGAGTCCGAAAACAAAACACGTTCTGGTACAAAACGGCCAGTTTTTTTTTGCTGGAGTGTTCCGCCTCTCGATCTCTTTCTTCTTCTGGTTTAATGGGGTTAGGTTTGTTCCAACAAGATTAGCTACTGAAAAGGATCTGTTTGAATGTGATTTTTGTGGATCTTGAGTCTAACCGAACGTTGAAGGAACTGGATTTGTCCTATTTTGAATTCCAAACTCTTCGACCCCCCCCATCGCGTTTAATAAGTGCGGTCAGGTCGTGCTTGATTTTTATTAACATTCTGGTTTTAGACTCACAGCGATAAATGAGCATCGTGCCTCGGGACGCTATTCTTATTTATTGGGATGAAAAGTATGCCCTTGATTTCAAAATAATTCCCACAATCCAAGGAACTCCGCGTCGCCTTGATGTTGAATTGAGTTTGAGGAAGGGGATATTTAAAAATGGTGAAAGAAAGCATCTGCCAACTAGAGAAATAACAGTAATTTAACTTACGTTTACTGATTGACGACATATGCTCATTTTTGGTAGCCTTTAATTAGAATATTATGTCTTAAACATATTTATTCGCCTAACAATCATATTGAAAGGCTTTTTTATGTTTTAGGTTGGATTTGTTTTTACGTTTCCAAGTGACCAGACCGGTGTCTTGGTTTAATTTTTCTATTAGAATCTGTAATGACCTGCAGTTAGATATGTGAAATTTCCTTCTTAGCTCGCCAATTGATCAGTCCCGTATGTTTGATTTTCAATTTTAGTTTTGGACTTGATTTTCTTGTTTGCTTCTCACGAATTGTATGTTTCAAATGGTAGCGTTGGCTCCCCCATAGGAGACCTCAGAGGGTGGGTGGTGAGTTGAGCTTGATAGACGAGATTGTGCAATTCGGATCAATATATCTGATCGGATGGAGACGCTCCTTACTCGGAGACTTGATACTCTCCAAAAGCTCAGCGTGTAATTTTATCCCGGCGTCCAAAGGTTAATTCAGATTTATTGTGAAGGGCGACTTAAGACGCGTTGGCATGTTTTGTAAATGTGACTTTTGTTTTCAAATTCAAACGACATTCGGAAACTCTTTTTGGAATTTAACGTCGTCCAATTAAAGTATTTGGGTATTGATGTATGTTGTAATTCACATGCACTCATTGTTGAAGATCGTGGAGAAAGGTAAACATGAAAGCCTTGAGAGTTTTCCATGCAGCCAGACCGAGTAGCCTGGCTACATTGTGTTTCAATACTGTGTGAATTCTGCCCGAGCTTTGCGTGCAAATGATCAACTGGTTCACATCGGAAATGCCCGGACTCTTGTGTTTAGATAGCATCCATCCATAGATGCTACAATCTCTCATTTTGGTATTTACCGAAAAAATAAATTAAAGTTTCTGTATTTTAAAAATACTTAGCAAATATATAAGATTTACCTACATTACACGTGTTAGAACATTAATAGTTAGTGGCATATTAGTAATGTTGGGCAATATAATTTTACTGAAATCCTTTTATGTAGTAAATTGTTTTTCTCATATTGTTAGAAATTTCATCCGATACCAATTAAGTATTTTGAAGCCTTAAGGGTTGTTTTTGAAAGCATGTTTTTTCTGTATTCTATCTTTGTTATTGGAGCCATCTTGTTCTCAACTCATTACAATTATGTTTGACTTGCATCAATCTTCCCAAGCGCAGAAATTGATTCTCACTGAATAAAATTACTTGGTGGCTTCTCCAGAGTTTGATAGTGCACTTTTTTTTCATTTTGTGGTTTTTTTTAGATTTTTGTGGGCTTTTGTTTTGCCAAAAATGCAATTGCTGCCTCTGACACATTCACAATTAGATGTACAAAATTATCAAGTTCCTCTTTTATGATGGTGAGTGTAAGTAGGATGTTTTTGGCTGAAGTAGGAGGAATTTATCACAATAATATGTCTTTAGTTCAGGAGTGTGAATTGCAGATTACATTTCCCACCCACCTGAAAACAAAATGGTTCAAGTTTGCTCTTCCAATTCTTGGAAGTTTGTGAAATATAAGTTATATATGGAAATTTAATATATTAAAATTCTGACTATGCAGACCTGTTAAATTTGTGAGGGTCATTGCATGAATAATCTATTTTTAGATTTTTAAACTTTCTTGTTTGATGTTGTATCTTTTAATAGTTAAAATAACTCTTGTGAAGACCTGTATTCTTATCATTTCACAATAGCATATTGCTTATACTCCTGGGACTTAACAACATTTCAATACAAAATACTCCAAAGTGACTTACTTTCTAGACTGGATGAGCTGAGAGATAAACACCTTGTCATTTTTGGAGTTTTTTTGTTTATTTAATACTTAATTGATTATTTTTGACTTGGTGTAAATGTATAAACTAGTTGCCTGATATGTACCAAAGGTTTAATACTCTTCAGGTTTTTTTCTCTAGTCTAAAGGTCAGTTACTATGAAGTAGCTATGAAGACTTAAACATTGGGGTGATTAAAGCTATTGACTTTGGCCTCAGCACTAACTTGTTGACTCCAACCCGAGTGATTGTTGCCTCCTCCACATCTTTGATCTTGAGTTGAATCAGATGGCTGGCAACTTATTTCACCTTGAGCTGAGTTTCTGACCGTAAATGTTTCCACCTTACAGATAATTACGTAAGAACAAAGGCAAAAGAAACTTCACCATCCGTGCTTCAGCTCACCTGCACCCAAAAACCTCAACTACATGTTTATCACCTCCAGAATTAACTGATTAAAGCTTTCCTGTGAACTTCCTATCCTTAATTTTCTATAAACTTCCAACTTGTCCTAAGCTTTGCTGTCTTTATTTTGTTTTCAAAATAAGCAACTTTTACAGTATAGACTAGATGTGCAGCTGTTTAAAACTTCAGTTTTCTGCATTTATTTGTGAAACAAAACAAAAATATTAATACCCTTGAATTCAAAATTGTCATGATCAATTGAATCCATTCAAAATATCCTAACCTGCACAAGACCCACTTGACAATGTTGTTGATTTACAATGGTCTACAGTTCTCCAACACACAAAGTATGAATTCTCATCCATGTGATTTAACCTTTGCTATCTCTGTAATGTCTGGCCTAAAAAGCCTCTAACAGATCTGTGTTTCTTCAACTTTCCTCCTTTTCTCCTTTTAAAGGAGCAGTTATTCCCAGTTGTTCTGTGGGCAATGCATGTCTCACCATATAAATTTATTTACTTTTATTCATTTGTTCAGGGAATGTGGGTGTAGAGAGTCAACCACATTGCTTTTGGTCTGGAGTCACATGTAGACCAGAACAGGCAAGAATGGCAAATTTCCATTCCTAAAGGACATTAATGAGCCAGATAGGTTGTTAAACTGGTTCTTCAGCATTTGATGTGCACTTTTACATGGTTGCTATTAGGCTAGCTTTTTTATTTTACATATTTTTATTGAATCTACACTTCACCAATTATCATGGTGAAATTCAAATCCATGTCCTCAAGGCATCAGCCTAGGGCTTTAGATTATCATGATACCACCACTCTCTATTTAATTAATTCCAAGCATCTGAAAATTCCACAGGATCATAGCTGATCTGACTTATCTAGATTTGCTGAGAACCACATCCATGCCACATCCAGTTTGGAGCCTATCAGTATTCTTTCTGAATTGGTTTACAAACTTTAATATCCAGATTATGTGAATTTTTACCTTTGAGACAGACAAAGTATCTGAAGCGTGACAGTGAAGAATAATGATGCTTTTGATTTGCTCAGGCCTGAATCTTGTTCCATTTGTATTATGGACAAATTTTGCTTATCGAATTCTGAGAAAATTCTTAAATGGCAGCCATATTTGTACAGGACTAAAAGAAGGATGCAGGTCTGAGTCATATGTGTGTTTTTGTAGTTATATTCACATTCCTTTGACTCCAACAACAAGGCAGGCTTTTCTTTGTTGAAGATGCTCAGCTAGTTCAGCTCTCTGGATGGGCTGCTACAGTCATCTGATGATGATTTGCCACTGAGCTATGTAAGGTCTCCATTTTGTGTGTCAAACTGTACCAGTTGTATGACAGCATAAATGCCAGGACTCTGGACTTGACAATGAAACTAATAACCTAAAGATGGCTGGTTCACCTTGAATGTTTTTTAGTACATCTTTGAGATTAATCATTTGAAGGGGACATATTAACCATGTAGTAAAAACAGTTTCCTGATGAAGGGCTTTTGCTCGAAACGTCGATTTCGCTGCTCGTTGGATGCTGCCTGAACTGCTGTGCTCTTCCAGCACCACTAATCCAATATTAACCATGTAGTCCAGGCCCAACAAAACTGTCTGATTAATATTAATGTATTGTTTGTGGGATGTAATCAAGTATTCAGTCTGGTGTATGACAAGAGAGTTGTATCCAAGATAAACTGTACTTTAGATTTTGGACTGATGGTTGAGGGAGTTAAATTCTAGTTAAGCAGGACCTTTCATTTCTGAAATGTTCCCTCACAGTCTCTCCATAACCTGTTGAATATTTCTAGTATTTACTTTTTTTTGAGATTTCCAGCATCTGGAGTATTTTGCTTTCATACAAGTGTCTGTGGTGTGGTAATTTTATTTTCAATGTGTAATTAATGACTAATTTCCATAATAAGAAGTAATGGATGATAAAGTCTTCAGTACAGATTATCCACCAGACTTGGAAGATTTCATGGAATTAAATAAAGTGGAAGAATGTTAAAGAATAAGTTGGGATTGAAATATCATAATTTTATTAAAAGGTTAGTATCATTTAAATGATGCTCTGTACATCGAGGCTTCTGTGCAGTAAATATGGACTTCTGATATGTGCTAAGTCATCCATCAGTGATAACAATTGAGTGCCCTTAGATTACAAAGTCAGATTTGAATATTTGTGCATTTGTATTCTATACCACATCGTAGTACTATTTAAAATAATCCTAGCTGCCCTATGGAACTGCAAAGATATTGCTGTATTTTGCACTTGTTTTGCCTGGCTCCGTTTTCTCCTTGTCTTCTTTCAAAATAGACTGTTTTTAATTCTATAGAAAAGAAACCCCAAAATGGAAACGCAGATGTTCCTCCTACGAAGGTTGCTTTCCTTACCTGCATTCTATTTGATTTATAAGTTGGAATTTAAAAAAAAACAAGAAAGGCAAACAAAATCAGTCTGGCATCCCTTTCACTGAACATTACTGCAATTTGTTTCCAGAGAAACATTTGATGCTAAATTGTTTTCTTGTAATTTCCTCTCATTAGTTCCTTTATAATGAGATTTTTGATCAACGGTATGTGTCTATTTACACACACATATATTGATTTGAAAAATTATCATTAGATTAAATGGTAGCAAATGGAACACACAGTCTGCTGTTGTTCCAAGACTTCATTAGGTTTGACCTAAAATAAGACTATAGTCAAAGAAGAGGATTCTAATTTGACAATATTGGAAAGACGTTGTCAGGGAATTTGTAGTTGTAATGATGGTAGAACTATCATCATTTGCTGTCAATATTGTCTAAAACTGACAAACGTCTTCTGAAGTCTGCACATGTACTCTGAAACACTTTGACTATTGCTGTCATTGATGCCTTGTTCCTCCACAGGGTGTGCTGTTGTAGCCTTCAAAGCTGAAATGTGCTAATAATCAATAAAGTAACATGAAATTTATTTTTTTATGAACTGTTCTTTATCTCTGAGCTATTTTGAGGGCATGGATGGGGTGGTGCACCAGGTAGGATTTCCTCTTCCCCTTGGACCAACCTGACCATGCCAGCCTAGTCTGAGGATAGTACCTGTACTGAAGCATATTCTTGGAGTGCACGTGTCTCGTGCCAATTGGAGCATCTTTTTGAGCAAGCAGCAAGTTGAACCCGCCA
The DNA here is from genome assembly GCF_047496795.1 of Chiloscyllium punctatum. Classification (NCBI taxonomy): domain Eukaryota; kingdom Metazoa; phylum Chordata; class Chondrichthyes; order Orectolobiformes; family Hemiscylliidae; genus Chiloscyllium; species Chiloscyllium punctatum. The sequence continues at coordinate 106,181,177 of NC_092745.1, read as the reverse complement.
AGAAGGCTCTTTGGTTTCCATATTGAGATTTCCTTATGGTTAGTTTGTTTGGTGAGTTTGGTAAAGTTGCAACTCATGGTGAGTTGGGACTGTTAACAAGCAATAAAGAATGGCAATTAGGAAATCAGTGCTGACTGGCGAGAATGTTGCCACACTGCTTAAGCAAAGGAGGAAGTTGTGGCAAGATGATTTCAACATTGAGATTTTGTAGCTCATCATGCCGTAGCCCATGCTGAACAGAGCCTGATAAGATTCCAGCCAGTATCAAATTGGTGGATTGGGCATGTAGATGGCAGATGAAGTGTGAACTGATACATTTTTTTAGGAAGAGCATTGAAAGACATAACAACATAGGTTGTACAAGTATTAAAGGCGTGGAGGAGCAGAAGGACCTGCGTTTATACGTGTACACATATTTGAAGGTCACAGATCACCCACCATAACAGACCAAGACACATAAATAGAAAGTGGGACAGAACGCCAGCACTTCAACTGAATGATGTTACCTAGCTTGGTGACAAAACGTCCGAGAACAACTTACCAGCTCAGTGAGCAAACATACAACCTGAACCTCAACCTGAGCTATAAATCTTCCCAAAAATTGTAAACATCTTGGAAGATGGCATAACAAGTGGACAGCAGTTAATAAAGCTTACACTGCCCTTAGCATTATTAATAGGAGAATAGAATGCAAGAGTAGTATGGACCATACTTTGGACATTTTGATCAGTTTATATATTAAAAACACTTTACTCAAGCACTGTTGTTGGTTAAGTGGATAATGGAATGCAGAATTCAGTTTGTGAGTCAACACTATTTAGTGATAAAATATTCCTTAATAAAATCACTGGACATTTCCCCAAATTCCAACAGTATTTACTTCTATCTAGGTCTATCCATCTGGGAAAAGATATTATCCACAGTGATTCATGTGTTTGAGCTGTTGGAATCTCTTTGCTCTCCAATGTAGGGCTGCCTTATCCAAAGAATAATAGACTCCATACAGTGTGGAAGCAGGCCATTTGGCCCATCGAGTCCACACCAACTCATCGAAGAACATCTAACCCAGAACTACTTGTATCCTTACTTAGCTAACTCATTTATCCTGCACATCCCTGGACATTATGTGCAACTTAGCTTGGCTAATCCACCTAATCTGAACCATCTTTGTACACAAAAGTTGGTTTGCTGCATGGTCTTCGACCATGAGTCTTGCTGCAAGCTTTCATTGAGAGGAGGTGGCTTCTAGGTGTGTGTTTTTATTCCCCTTGCCTTGGACCTTCCTGAATATTGGGTAGTCTTTGTCCAATCGGGTCATGAGTGGAGTTCAAAGCATCCAATGGGGTATTGCAAATCTGCCATTTCAGGCAATTCCAGCAGAATGCCATTACCAAACACGTTTTCCCTCACTCCCTTGTCTGTATTTCACAGGGATCATTACCTCCTGGACACCCTCGTCCAGTCCTCGAGCACCAGTACCACAATCCGTTCAAATGGCACTTTCCCAAGTAACTGCAGAAGGTGCAACACCTGCCCCTTTACGTAATCCTCGCTCAGCATCCAAGGGCCTAACAGCATTTCACCTGTACCTCCTCCAATCTTGTGTATTGTATTTGATGCACCCAATGTGGCCTACTCGACATTGCAAAAACTAACCGCACACTGGATAACCACTTTGCAGAATACCTCAGAACTGTGCGCAAGCATGACCCCAACCTCTCCATGGCCGATAATTTTAACACAATGTCGTGCTCACTTGCCCACTTGTCTGTCCTCAGCATTCTGCAATGCTCCAGTGAATAACTGCGCAAACTGGAGGAGCGACATTTTCAAACTAGGCAGTTTATCGCCTCCTGGGCTCAATATTAAGTTCAACATCTTCAAAATGTGAACCCATCCCTTCCCCTACTTGTAGCTTTGCTTGCTACATGCTCTGTCGCCCTCTCTCTCCTCCTCGCACCCAAGTGGGACTGTCTGTTCTTTCCAGTTTGGCAGTTAGACACACCATTGTTCTAGGTAAAAACAATAACTGCAGATGCTGGAAGCCAGATTTTGGATTAGTGGTGCTGGAAGAGCACAGCAGTTCAGGCAGCATCCGAGGAGCACCAAAATCGGCGTTTCGGGCAAAAGCCCTTCATCAGGAATAAAGGCAGAGAGCCTGCTGTGGGAGAGGGACTCCCTGAGATTCTTGTAGAGAGAAAGGAGGAAAACTTCTAGAAGGCAGGCATCCTTGCAAGAAGATTCGAAGTAGGGTTAAAATCAACTAGGTAAAAACAATGACTGAAGATGCTGGAAACTAGATTTTGGATTAGTGGTGCTGGAAGAACACAGCAGTTCAGTTGTTCTGCTATTCTTACATTCCGATCACTTAATTGGAACTCTCGAATCCTTTCTCACCCAGCACTTTAGCGCCCTCCACTATTGCATAAATGCTGCCCCCTCTACATTATTATGGAGACACTGGTGTTGGACTGGGGTGTGTAAAGTTAAAAATCACACAACGCCAGCTTATAGTCAAACAACTGGATTAGTGGTGCTGGAAGAGCACAGCAGTTCAGTCAGCATCCAACGAGCAGCGAAATCGACGTTTCAGGCAAAAACCCTTCATCAGGAATAAAGGCAGTGAGCCTGAAGCGTAAAGAGATAAGCTCGAGGAGGGTGGGTGTGGGGAGAAAGTAGCATAGAGTACAATGGGTGAGTGGGGGAGGAGATGAAGGTGATAGGTCAAGGAGGAGAGGGTGGAGTGGATAGGTGGAAAAGAAGATAGGCAGGTCGGACAAGTCCGGAGAAGTCAAGGAGACAGTTACTGAGCTGGAAGTTTGAAACTAGGATGAGGTGGGGGAAGGGGAAATGAGGAAGCTGTTGAAGTCCACATTGATGCCCTGGGGTTGAAGTGCTTAATCTGAAGCTCTTCAACCATGTTGTGAAACAAACTCAGTACCACAGCCACATTTGCTTAAACCGCCTCGGAATACTTCAACTCCAGGGCATCAATGTGGACTTCAACAGCTTCCTCATTTCCCCTTCCCCCACCTCATCCTAATTTCAAACTTCTAGCTCAGTAACTGTCTCCTTGACTTCTCCGGACTTATCCGACCTGCCTATCTTCTTTTCCACCTATCCACTCCGCCCTCTCCTCCTTGACCTATCACCTTCATCTCCTCCCCCACTCACCCATTGTACTCTATGCTACTTTCTCCCCACCCCCACCCTCCTCTAGCTTATCTCTCCACGCTTCAGGCTCACTGCCTTTATTCTTGATGAAGGGCTTTTGCCCGAAACGTCGATTTCTCTGCTCGTTGGATGCTGCCTGAATTGCTGTGCTCTTCCAGCACCACTAATCCAGTATTTGGTTTTCAGCATCTGCAGTCATTGTTTTTACCTTATAGTCCAACAAGTTTATTTGGCAGCACTAGCTTTCGGAGCGCTGCTCCTTCATCAGGTGGTTGTGGAGAATAAGATTGTAAGACACAGAATTTATAGCAAAAGTTTACAGTGTGATGTCACTGAAATTATATATTGGAAAAGACCTGGATTGTTTGTTAAGTCTCTCATCTTTTAGAATGACCATGTTAGTTTCAGTTCTTTCATATGTAAATCGCAAAACATTTAAAACATTTACATATGAAAGAACTGAAACCAACATGGTCATTCTAAAAGATGAGAGATTTAACAAACAATCCAGGTCTTTTTCAACATATAATTTCAGTTTCATCACATTGTAAACTTTTGCTATAATTCTATGTTTTACAATCTTATTCTCCACAACCACCTGATGAAGGAGCAGCGCTCTGAAAGCTAGTGCTTCCAAATAAACCTGTTGGACTATAACCTGGTGTTGTGTGATTTTTTGACTTTGCCCCTTCTACATTTTACCATTCCTGATGCAGAGTCATCTATACTTGAAACGTTAGTTTGCTTTCTCTCCGTGGATGCTGCCTGGCCCACTGTGATCTTCAGCATCTTTTGCTTTCAATCCTTCACTATTGCTATGCCAGAGAGATGTAAAGCGCACTTCCTCAGACACTGGCTAGAAGTCAATATGCCAGAAAGTTTGATTGATATTTCTCCAAAACATTACCTTTAGCCTGGTTGTAACTGCTTTCCTCTGAACCTTTATCACCTCTTTCACTTTGGTTTCCATTGTTTTCTGTAGCTGGTAGTTGCTAGAAGCCATTAATTTAGTTTGGTCAATTTTCTGTTAGGTCTGAATCTGACTGTGGGTCAATTTAGAATGTCCACTTTTGAGCCCATTGTCACTTGAATACCATAAGGAACTTCTGGAAGACACTTGATAGATCTCAGCTGGAGTACTGTGCACCCTACTAGTTACCACATTTTAGAAAAGATCTGAATGCATTGGAGAGAGTGCAGCAGTGATTTACCCGAATGGTTCTAGGATTGAGGAACTGGAGTTATGAGAATACATTGAAGAAGCTGAGACTGTTCTCTTTGTAGAGAAGAAGACTAAGAAGTGATCTTATTGTCATTTTCAAAATTGTAAGTGTGCTATTGAATAGATTGAACAAAATCACTCCCATTTGTAACAGGAACAAAAAGGCATAAATTTAAGTGATTTACAAAAGGAGCAATTGTGATGTCAGAAAAATGTCTTTATACAGTGAGGTATTAGGGTATGGTATGCACTAGTTGGAAATGGAGGTAGATTCAATTGAGACATTGAAGAATGAATTGGACAATTATTTGGACAGAAATAATGCAATGTGTAAGGGCATGGGGAAACAGCAGGAGAATAGTACTGGGAAATAATGCTCATTTCATGAGCTAGTGAGGTCATGGTGGGCCAAATTGCCTCCTTTTTCACCATAGCATTTCTGTGATAGAGAAGTTGAAATGACAGCAGAGGCAAAGGGAGTGGCAGGAAAGAGAGAAAGTCTGCCTCGATGCAATTTTAGTATGTGATTTCCACCTCTAGTTTTATTTCCTCTTCTTTGCACAGCTCAATTTTTCTGTTGTTTTACTTTCAGACATTAGCACATCTGTTGTAAACATGGCTTTTATTTTTTTTCTTATCACCATTCTTGATCAGTGTGCATAACACAGCTAATTCTTCTGCCATTATGTGGAGGTGCTGGTGTTGGACTGGGGTGGACAAAGTTAAAAATCACAACTATAACCAAGTTATAGTTCAACAGATTTATTTGGAAGCATAAGCTTTCGGAGCACTGCTCCTTTGTGCTAGTGGGGCAAGATCATAGGACACGTGGGATTTACATATTAATCACTCAAAACCTGCATCCTCATTCTAAGTGATTGAAGACTTAACAGCAATCTCAGTTTGTTCAATAATTTGCATCAGTTGTATGACACTCTGATCTTTTACTATCAATTCTGTGCCCTATGATCCTGTCCCAGTAATTACCAGACGAAGGAGCAGTGCTCTGAAAGCTTGTACGTCTAGATAAACCTGTTGGGCTATAACCTAGTGTTGTGTGACTTTTAACTAAATTCCTCAGCCATTTAATGTGTTGTGTCTCCCCTGGACTCATCACAATCTTCTGTTGCCTTTTTCTTTCTGTCATCCTGCCCTCGTGTAAAACCCAGGACATTTTTGAATTTTCACTGATAAACAATCGTTGAAACAATGACTGTTTCCCTTTCTGCAAGTGCTGTCAGACCTGCCAAGTATTTCCAGAACTTTCTGCCTTTATTCCAGACCTTCGGAATCCTTAGTATTCAAACTTGTAAGTTACTGCATGCATAGAAAGCACTCGATTAAGAACTTAACATAGGAACACAGGATGTTTATCTTCTCGTCACAGCTTGCTTTCCCACCTGTTTCAAGAGTCATCTGTAAAATTTGCCATGTTACATTCTGCTCCTGCTTACAGGTCATTTATATAGATTGTAAATAGTTGCAGTCCAAGAACTGATCCCTGTGACATTGCACTCATTACAGTTCAGAGAAAGACCCAGTTATCTCTACCCTTTGCTTTCTGTTAGTTAGCTAATCCTTTATCAAAGTCAGTACTGTACTCCCAACCCCCCCTGGGATCTAACCTTCTGGACTAGTCTTTTATAAAGCATCTTGTCAAATGCCTTCTATAAATTTAGATATACCACATCCACCTATGTTCAAGGCCAGTTAGAGATGAGTAATGAATGCTGCCTTGCCTGATACGCCCATGTACCATGAAAGAACAAGGAGTTCTCAGATGAACTGAAAACCTACTGTGCTGAAACCAATTAGCAATTGAAATTCAGCCAAGCATTAATGACCGTAGCTGTCGATCCTATAGACTGCTTTCTGGAAGGAAACAACAAAGGTGAGAAGAAAGCTATTTGATTTGAAGGGTCACTGCTGTTTCCCTTTCTACAGGAAACTTTTTTCAGGTTCTTTGGTGGTTTTTATTTTAAGAATAGAAAGTGCTTTCAACATGAAAACACTGTACGATATAACGGAGCACAAGAGATTCTTAAAATCAAAATGCCTTTTTATATCACTGTAGAAACTATGACAGTACAGGCTAACATTGTAACATTGCCACAGTATGACAGAACTTCTTCCACTGGAACAGTGTTGCAGTGCACGTGAACAAATGCACAAGACTGGTTGATGTAACTTCGTTTTAAGGAGCGGACCAAACTCTCTCAAGCTATATTAAGAAGATAGCCTTGACCCGAACTTTTCCTTATTTGCGTTCCAGTTACAATTCAGTTGGTCAAACTATTCGATTTTAAGCAAAACACACTTTATTTTTATACTGGAGGTAAAACACGACCAAATTAAAAAGAAAATGTACCTCGATCAAAATGCTTAAAATAATATATATATTAACTACTACTCATTAACCATTTCAATATAGTAACATCCCTAAGGCAAATTCAGTAAAATAGATTGTCTCACGTGCAATTCTAGCATTCGAAGGAGAACCTCAGCTTTCAACTATAACAGAGAGAGGAATAAGAGCTTCCAATTCCAGCTTCAAGGCTCCAGCAATCATTTAAATAGAAATAATGTGCAAGGATCTGGGAAAAAAGCAAGAGTTTGGAAAGTGCAGAAAAGACCAGAAGAATTTCATCCTAATAAATATCTAACTCGCCATTCACCACTGAAACATATCTCTGTATCAAGTTAAAATTTCAGCACCATCTGAATTTTTTTTTAACTGATTAAACATCAGATTTTGTGTTTCAGTTAAAATTTGCATGTGTCTACAGCTGTAGTGGATGAAGTTTTCAGTTTTTCGAGTAAAGTTTCTCCCTTGGAAAAGAACAGGAGAATGGTTTTTTTTTCACTGCTTATCAGTGAAATGAAGTCAAAGTTACATTCTGAAACATTGTATATTTTTAAGTCAGATGTTTCCTTTTTCATACTGAATTGTAAATACTGTTCCTATCCTATTTTAAGTCTTACTTGTATTTGATTGGTTTTATTGAGTAGTTAAAAATGACTACTCATTTAATTGTTTTTACTACCTTTTGATTTATAAAAGTAGTTGGGAACTGAGTACACACAATTTGTTTTTGTAATTCCATAGTTACAGGCCAGGCCAATTGATTTAATCAGCTGTTTCTCAGTTCACTAGAACTTAGCCAGTTCTGGAATGTGCTCCTCTTGTCAGCCATAATTTTTTCTTCAGGATCAGTCGTGAGGGTTCTGCATATTCCAGCCCGTGGTTACTAGCAGGTTTATTTGCCACAGGTGTTTCATCACGACTTAGTAGCTCCAACCAAGATCACTCGGCTTCCAAAGCTTACAGCTTAATGATGAATCGAGAGCACTGACCTCCAGCACTTGAAGAGTGGTCACTGGCTGAAGAGGCCTAATTCCGAGAAGCTGTTCTGTAATGAAATGAGCATTTATCATCAGGTGAAAGATTAACACGGGCAACGTGGTCATTTTAATAGATAAAACAATTTAACAAATGATTATAGAAGAAATCACTCTTGTAAAAATATGCTGACTATATTCCCAGGGATTCATTTTATAGCTTTGTTTTGGAATAAACAGGAAAAACAAAACCTGTTCTCATTGGTTTTTTGCCACATCACTGAGAATGTAAAAGGTTTACTTACCTTGTGTTTGTTTGTTGTATATTGGAGCTGAAGATCTTGGATTGGGAATACATCTCCTGATATTGCACACATTGAAATAAGAAAACATTTTTTGATTTTGATAATGATTTCCAGGTATGTATTTGCAACTTAAAACAGAGTATTCCCAAAAGTACAAAAGCAGGTTCCTGTATTCAATTCATGGTTTTCTAGGTCAGTGTAATTGTATCTGTTAGGTTTGGATTTAAGGTAGACAAGCAGGAGGCTGGAAGAGCACAGCAAGCAGTGGAGAAGTAAACATTTCGGGTGTAACCCTTCTTCAGGATTTGTAGCAAGTTTCCATTCCTTACTCCTTGTTTCAGTATTTTTAAATGCTGTCCATTTGTAATGTCTTTGAATTCTAGCTATGTTTCCATAAATACATAAAACTTGGCTGTTTTCCTCACAGATGCTGCATGAATTGCGGACAGTTTTCAGCAGTTTTAATTTTGTTCAGAGTTTTTCAATTCTGCTATTTTTTTCCTGTCTGTTAGATGAGCACGTTAAAGAAATGTATATATGTATTGTGCCTATCATGACTTCTGGATGTTTTGAAGTTTTCAACTTTTGGAGAATATTTTCTCGGAAGTGCAATCATGCATTAATGTGACACTAAGATTTTGTCGCCTAGTTAAAATGTTCGGTTATGACACTTGATTGTGGGCTTGTCTGACATGTAGAGATGCCAACTAGCAGCTAATTGAATACTTACAATGGCTGCATAAAACTACTTCATCTCCTTCCAGAAAGGGATATCCAAGTCTCAAATATTTTATGTAGGAGTTTTTGTAACATTACAGCACGGTGGCACAGTGGTGAGCACTGCTGCTTCACAGCACCAGAGACCTGGGTTCAATTCCCGTCTCAGGTGACTGACTGTGTGGAGTTTGCACATTCTCCCCATGTCCGTGTGGGTTTCCTCCGGGTGCTCTGGTTTCCTCCCACAGTCCAAAAATGTGCAGGTTAGGTGAATTGGCCATGCTAAATTGCCCGTAGTGTTAGGTGAAGGGATAAATGTAGGGGAATGGGTCTGGGTGGGTTGCATATCGGCGGGTCGTTGGTTCAAAAGGCCTGTATCCACACTGTAAGTAATCTAATCTAATATATATTTGTTTGTGACTCCAAGATTGCGAGAATCATCTTGAATCTAGACTGTATGGTTCATTGTAATTTAATGAGCTATTTATTTATAGCATCATTGCAAAACTGCTCATCTGAGTTTTAGAGATAGTTCAATCTTTTCAAATGATCCTTAAACTCTTAATGTTTCACAGGCTTTCTCAAACTTGGTTGAGTTATAATGGAGTCAGCATGAATATCAATTCAGTAAGCTTGTAGTTTCAGGAAACCACTTCCCTAATGTGTGTCTAAACACCAATTAGGATTTGAACATGAGTTGAATTATGCATTGTGAATTGACTTTTGTCTGCATAAATCTGATCTATATCTGAGTGTTGGGTCACTGTAGCTGGTGCTATTGTGAATCAGTGGTACTTTAAGTTTGTGATGAACATCTGAATTTCACTACGTTATGGATACTCTGGACATATTGAGCTAGAATTTGATGTAGCTGGGCAGTGTATTAGACTTGTATACCTGTTTAATTTCCAGAGACTTACACTACAAGTTGCCATAAATGAGAGATCAAACAACACAGTGCCTTTTACAGAGCTTGTGGTACAAAAGAACAGATCTCGGACTTCTGTATGTGGTCAACCAAGCCAACTGAACGAATGACAATCAAAAAACACAGTCTTATCCAACAAATACAATCTTAATTTTGAATGCAATATTAAATTAGCTACAGAAAGAAAAAATAAAGAGAGGGAAAGAAATACTGAATTGAGAGTGGAAATACTTGCCTAACTATACATTTGTTTTTATAATCTCCAGCAGTAATTAAAATATGAAGGAATGAGACTTTATGGTTGTAATAGTTAGTTATCAGTGCAAGACAGATTGTTTGTTTGAGAATGATTTTGACTTATCATGCTGTAAAGTCTAATGCATAGTGACCTGATCAAGCCCTAACATTCTAGGGCATGTTTAGATTATATTTATTGTGCAGCTTTGGGAACATCACTCAGTGCTGAACAGTGAATCAGGCAGTGAGATGCCTTTTGCAGGAAGGAATCCACCACAGACAACAAATTTCACGTTTTTGAATTTAACCTGCCTTCCCCTCATTGCTGTGAAATTTGTACATAAATAATGTAGAACTCCATTACCCTCTGTTATTTTTAAGCAGATTAAGTATACACTCACAAGGGGGTAGTTCACTATTATCTTAGGTTATCGCAATTTTTAAAGTAAAAGTAATATTACTTGTTTCTTAAAAAAATCATTTTTTTAATACATCAATTATGGAACTATTTGGAGTGTTTCTCCTGAATTTTTAGTTGGGAATTCTAATTAATTATAGGGGCTCGTTCCAGCTCCCAATCCTTCACAGTGTGCTTTCGACCAAGTCATCATGACTTTAAAAGCATCAGCCAATCAAGGATGAAAGATCTGTCTCAGTTCCCGATCAGGAATGACAGTGGACTACCAATGAGGGAGGTCAGTGGAAGGTGCTCCAGCTTAAGTGACCAGCAGCAATACAGCTGATAGCTGTCAGTTTGAGAATGTAGTCTGTGAAGGACCAGAGCAGATAAGTTTAAAAAAATGTTGTAAAATTGCCTTGGCTGCCTAGCCGTGAAACTGGAGGACTAACCCCTACCAGAGATGGCCAGTGGTCACAACTGTGGACCAGCTCCCAATATGTCTCTGGGGTTGGTCCAATGCCAGCTCCAGGCTAATGTGTGCAGCTTGCAGTGTTGACTGGAAATCCCAGTTAATGTATGAATGGGGCCTTAATAGATTCCTGATTACACTTAATCAATGGAAATTAATTACTGCTCTTTCTGGAAATGTCTTTGGGTTAAGACCATAGGGTTGGCACAGAGTTAAGAATTGGGTTAAGAATTGGCACAGAGATAGATGATACCAAATTGTGAGCCTGAATGCCTCTTAACTGGGCAACTTCTTTAAAAATTCAGCCCCTTGAGTCTTAAAAATGAGATGATAGGATATTCATATTGATCAAAAGAACTGATGTTTTCGTAACATCTATCACAATTGCATGATGTTCCAAAACACTCTCAAGCCAATTGACTAATTCTTTGTGGAAGTGTGTGATCATTGTCATAATGAATGCATTACCGTGTTTCACAAACAAAGGAAAGAATACAGAAAAAATAACATTTCACAATTTAGGCAATGTTGGGAGAGAAATATTGACCATTAATTAGAAACAGAGTGCTAAAGGATCTTTTAGATTTACCCGACCAGGGGTTTTGCTTCCCAATCAAAAGACTACACCTCACACAGTGCAGCATTCCAAGAGTACATTGAGATGTCAGCCACTGTTATCTGTAGAGGCGTGGACCCTGATGGAAAAGCTTTCATTTGAGTGATAGATTTAGCATTTGATCCTCTTATTGTTTTGCATAGGGAGAAGTACAATATTGTTGCATATTTGTTATGGTGCAATCTTTTGTACAGGCAAGAGTGTATCTGGTATCTTATACGTCGACTTCTTCTGCATTATCAGGATTGGAGACCAGTTATCTAGTATCCTTCTAACAGAATGAACTGAGTCATGAAGGAAGTTCTTTAATGAATCAGTAGGCAATTGTAGCACATACTATTCTGAGCTGTTGGAACATACAGCCCTAATCTGAATTAGCTGATCTCAGTAGTTCCCCTCTGTTGCACCAAAGTTAATGTCAATCTCTCTGAGCTAGAGATAAGAAAATGTTAGGCTAGTTTCTCAATATTGATGTTTGATTGATATTCCTTTGGAAATATAAAATGAGACAAATTGGATTTAGTTGTGCTACATAATCCCAATTTGCTTCGTCACAGAGCCTGTGCAAGTTTTGCTCCTATAACGTGCGTTTTGTCAACGTGATTTGGCTGTAATGTTGGTGAAAATTGGAGAATGCTTTTTAATAAAATTGTGAACTCCACTTGGCTATTACATGATTCCACCCCCGGCACGAGGTGTCGCAGTGCGCTAAGTTTACTCTTGGTGGACTTAAGGTCAAGCAAAAGAGGTTGGGTAATGGGCCAAATTTTTTCTGACCATATTGTTGATGTATTTGAGGATGTTTTTAGAAATTATTGCAGGAGAAAAAAATTTGGATTTCAAGATTCTCCCCATTCTGGACAATACACCAAGCCATCCTCCCACATTTTGGTGAGCTTTCTGAAAACATCTAAATAATATTTCTCCCTCTGAACACAACCTCTCTCTTTCAAACCATGGACCAGGGTACATTAGCAGCTTATAAAGCTTGTTGTTTAAGGTACACTTTTAGGAAGCTGATTGCATTGACTGAGGGGTCAATGAGGACAGTATTCTTCAATTTTGGAAGAGCTTTAACATTGATAATGCTATTTATATCATTGTGAAGGCCTGGGGTGATGTCAGTAGGGATTACATGCATGCAGTTTGGCGGAAGCTTCTCCAGATTTTCTTCATGATTTCAAGAGCATTGAACCATCAGAGGATCTTCCAGCAATCACAGAATGTTGTGTGGCTCGTGTAAATTGGAAATGAAGAAGTGGGGGCTGAGGATGTTGAGAAGCTGTTGAGTCCCATTATGAAGACCCCTTCACAGCTGATCTACAGCAACTTGTTGCTGCGGAGGAAATTGAAACTGGAGATGAAGATGATGAAATCCAGAATGCAGCACCACAAGACCTTTTCACTACTGTTTTGTTTTCTATCCCAAGGGAAGTTAAGAAGCAGTTCCAGCTCTTAGAAGACAATGACTACTTTGCAGAAAACAGCAGGATAGCAATTTTTCACACAAAGTCTTATCAGGCACCCTATGAACAGCTTCTTCATGAAAAAAGAAAGATGGCTTTTTTAATCCAACCATAGACTACTTGTTTGTGCAAGAAACAGCGTGAGGACAATGAACCACAGCTACCCACTTCTGAACCAAATGCTTACTTTTGTCGTAACCCTGTACCCAGAACTGCACCTAAAGGTGGTTATGATGCTGACCTGCAGCCTCTGTCTTAATACGGTACTGTAACTCAGCAAACTCAGAAACCCTATCAAGTTACCTTTCAGTTTTTCAGGGTAAAGTGTTATATTTTAATGAAATAGTACAATAAATGTGTGATTTTAACCTTTATTTAGACAGTGCTATTGTTTGTTAGGCTAACTACTATTTTTCTGTTGATATTTACTAAAATTTTTGGTGGTCTGCTCCTAGCCCTGTTTTTTTCCCATTGGCCCCATTATTTCTGTTGCATGATTTTCTATAACGCGAGGTCACGCGAGAACGCAACTATTGCATTACAAAAGAACAGACTACTTGTTTTGTGCAGAGTAGCATGGAGTCTGCTGATGCAATGTAACCATCCTGCAGCATTCGTCAGCCTGTGGGTAGGGAGTTAATGGTGAATCCTAATGAAAAATTCCCTCCTAAATGGTAAATAGAACCAAATGGTAAATAGAACCTGCACCCCCGACCACCCACTCATCACCATTACAGCCGCTCCACATTCTAACCACATTTCCATCACAATCCCAATAATATTTTTATTTAGCATGATATTCCAGCCTGTTGTGTTGAATGAGAGGGGCTATGGATCATAATGGCAAGACAAATGCCTAACCAGTAAATGCAATATCAATTTTTAAAATCTGTATTTCACCCCCACCCCCACCCCCACATTGCTCATAACCATTTTTATGACAATCCCAATATTTAAATTTAATTATAGTAGTTCTATATATTTAGGTTTAACAAATTAAAAGCTGATTTTAGAGCATCTGTAAATGTGGTGATAACGCTAATACAGCTCTAATGTCATATTGTGCTGTGTTATTATTGACTTATCACATGTAATTATCTTAACTCTTTGCTTATCTCCTTCCCCCATTGATATTACATTGCAAACCAGTTGCAGTTTTACTGTAAACTCTATAGCCAGACTTTCAGGTACAAAAACAATGCAGTATTCATAGGGATCTTTATAATATTTATTATTCATTTTGCAACATGTACTTGTACCTGTACCTTTGCAAATTGCCCCATTGGGACATACAGCTTAGGTGGATTAGCTATGGTAAATGCAGGGTTAGAAGGATACGGCTGGGGGAGATGATGGGTCTCTTCAGAGGGTTGATGCTGACTCAATGGGCCAAATTGCCTCTTATCTACGGTGTAGGGATTCTATAATATATTATCCCTGGCTCTGATGTTAGGACTTTGGTTTGTTAGTATCAAGAGTCTTAATATACAGCTACCAGCAAAGGCTGTACATGGGAGTTTTCGAGAGGTTCTTTTGTAATAGTATTAGACAAGATGACTACCTCAGCAAGTTCTGAATAAAAGAGACCATTAAAACTCATTTTTGCTTGTCTTGTTTCTGCTGAGGGAACATCAAGCAGTCTGTTAGCTTAGTGTCTTAACTCAAAGCCCTAGCAACATGACTGGAATGGCTAGTTTGTTTGAATCACCTTTAACTATACAGCTTTGATATTTGTTTGCTTGTTGCAGGAAAAGGGGAGGTAAGCAGCTCTGGGCTCACTCAAAAGCTTACCTCTGATCTCCGTATCTCTGAAAAGTTTGATTCTGCAAAGAAATAGGTGTTTCACCTGTGAAGTACACTACCTCTAGCTTCAAACTGCTGCACCTTCACAAACAATCTGACCATATTTGAGTTGTTATGAAAAAGAATTCTGTGCACAACTGAATGAAGAAACATCATTTGGACATTGACTACTGGACTGTCTAATTCACAATAACTAAATCTGACTTTTTGAATCATTTTATAATTTGTGACTTTTTTTTCTTACTTTTTTTCTCTCTTAGATGCAATATTGTGTGAATGTATCACAAACCATTTGTTTTGATTGCAGTACTAAACCCAATTTTGTTTAAATCCTGAAGAATTTGCGGCAGATCATGTTAAATTGAACTTCACAAACAGGGTTTAGGGAAACACTCCATCCCTGATTTTTTAAAGTAAAAGAGAATGAGAACAGATCTTAAAAACCAATGACTGTGACAGGTAGGAGAACTCTACAAATAATTAATTTCACCTCTCCCTCCTGCCTATGCTCATGAGTACAGAATTAATTTTAGCTGCAATGTTGTCTGTAATTGATTTGCTTGGAAATACTTCTTCCAGAATCCTCCATGAAAATCACAAAATATCTTGAGAATGAAACTCTGTAGGTGACTTGAGGAAATGTGTGGTCTTTGGAAGGATGGGGTTAGAGTGGCCTAAAGGCTCCAGAATCTGAACTGCTGTTTCCATTGTTAAACTTATTTTTATTTGAAGTGCTATCATCTTAAGTGTGTGGAAACAGGTCTTTAAATTTTAAGACTTAACTAGTTTTAGATAAGCTTTGAATTTCTTATAGTTGTTCAGAATCAAGACATCTTTTTGGAAAGTTAATGGTCAAACTGCAGCGAGTAACTCATCTCCTGACTCCCTAGAGCCTGTCCATCATTTACAGTGCAGAAGTTAGGATTGTGATGGAATACTACCGACTTGGATGAGTGCAACTCCAACAACACTAAAGAAGGTTCATGCCATTCAGGACAAAGCAGCCCGCATGATTGGTGCCACATCTACAAACATTAATTCTTTCCACCACTGATGTACAGTAGCAGCATTGTGTACTATCTACAAGGTGTACTGCAGAAACTCGCCAAAGTTCCTCAGACAGCACTTTTCAAATCCATGGCCACTTGCATCTAGAAGGACAAGGGCAGCAGATACATGGGAAACACCATCTCCAAGTACTGTTCTCACCATCTTGACTTGAAAATATATCACCGTTTCTTCAGTGTCACTGTCTATATACAGCACGTGGACTGCAGCGGTTCAAGATGGCAACTCACCACCTTCTCAAGGGCATCTGGAGACGAGCAATAAATGCTGACCCAGCCAGTAACTCCCACATTCCATGAGTGAGTTTAAAAAGAGTGTTTTTAGGACAGAAGTGGGGAGACAGGAGAATTTAAATTAATGCAGGATGAAAACTTGCCCAGAGATTTGAAGCTGGATTTTTAGGTTCTAATTTCAAAGCTGTATGAAACAAATGATGCCTTGAAGTTCCCAACCAAGAATAACTGGCTGTTACATTGTTGGCTGGGCGGGCAAATAGATCTTCTTTTTGTGTAGGAAGCTAACTCTGGATGACTTTTAGTAGTCAATTTTGTTTTAAATATTGAAGAATGATTGATTGGAAAAGTATCTCTGTAGTATTGACCATTAGCCAGCACAGCTAGATATGTGAAGAAAGTTGAGAACTGTATTTGCCATGCTTCCTAATTCCAGAAAAATATAGTGTGGTTAGCGAGAAGTGCTAGTAAAATATTAATACTATGGAAGCATTCACAGATTGGTGATAGTGTTTTCAATGAGCAATGAGCTTTGGGGAATGCTGCATTAGGAACAAGCTAATGACATGAATAGCTTGTTCTGATCTTTTGAAGCTGTAGTGTCCATATTAATATTAATGTCAGCTTTGTACTGTAGTCGTAACATAGCCGAACCAGTAAAGCCAGAGGCTTGGATTAATAAAGCAGAAAGTACAAATTCAAATCCAATCATAACAGTTTTGAAGTTGAATTTAGGTAATTAAATAAATTTGGAACCAAAATCTTATATCAATAATGGTCCATGTAATTAATGGATTGTCATGAAAATGTTTAGTTATCCTTTGGCGAAGAACATTTCTCATCGATATCCTGTTTATGGTCTGCATATCATTCTAGACCCACTCAACTCTCTTCAGTAATGATTTAATGAGTCATTTGATAGGAAGTTAAACTTATAAAAAGAAAAAAGATCAGATGAGCTTCTTAGTGTCAGATTTGGATGCAGCAAAGGCACCTGCATGCCATCTTTGCAATCATCTCCATCACTAATTTGGAAAGCATTTCACAGCTATACATAATCACAATTCTAGAATCATATTCAAAAACATAAGAAATGGGAACAGGAGTAAACTATGTGGCCTCTCAAGCTTGTTCCACTATTCTCTATGATCATGGCTGATCATCTACTTGTACCTCTTTTCCCACCTGTTCCCCACATCCATTCTCTGAGTGATATTTTGGAACTCTCACTGAACTTTTCATTTTTAAAAAATTATTTTTATCAATTTTGGTTTGAAGCTGTGAACTGTGAGCTGAGAGCTGAATATGACCTTTGGACTGTGAGTGCCACCTTGTGATAGTTTAAAAAAAGGGAGCAAACAGACTGATAGTTGCTGATGAGGGCAGGTCTGAAAGTCAAATGTTGATTCTTGTTAAATGTGCTATGTAGACACTTGACTGCAGAGATGCTAAATGCTCAAACAGATGAAAGATTTTGGGTGTTAACCAGAATTTTGTGGGGAGATGGTCAGTTTGGCAAGGAGAGACCAGAGATTGAACTGCTTTTTGGATTGTGTTTAGGTCAGAAGGATTGTAGTGCCTATAGGATGGAGGTTTGATTGCTCCCTTGTTGTCAAATCATCGTCAACGTATTGATAGTTCAGAGAACAGAATCTCAGTTATAAGAATTAAATGAATATTCCTTGGAGATGACTGGAAGCTATCTGATTTCTCTCCACAGATCCTGCCAGATTTGCTGCACTTTTCTAGCAATTCTGATTTTGTTTCTGATTTACAGCATCCACAGTTCTTTCGGTTTTTATAATCCCATATGCCAGTGCTGTTAAAGACTGCTCAGGTGAATGGGCCAGTTAGAATGGGCCAGTCCTTTGTTTATCTAAGTGAAGAAATTTCTCCACACATCAGTCCTAACCTTATTCATATTTTACCAGTCTTATTCTGAGGCTGTGCCTCTATGGTCCAGATTGCTTGCTAGTATCTCAGACTCCTCTAACATCATGTGTGGGTATTTTGCATTCTGTTATCAGAACAGAGTGCAGTTCTAATCAAACAGTGACGTTTGCTTTCTCCACTGATGCTATCAGGTCTGCTGAGTTCTTCTAATTTTCTGTGTTTGTTTCAGATTTCTAGCATCCACAGTATTTTGCCTTTGTTAGTGATGTGTGATTTAGTACTGTAATTTGGAAGTACCATTTTGTGAAAACTTTTGGTGAATGTCCTTGTCGCCATACATTTTCTTTTGACCTATGATTTTCCTAGGAAATGCTATTGTGCCTCTGCTATTTTGTTGAAGCTCAGTTTGCACGTTTGATTTGATTTGATTTATTGCTGTCACATATGCCTAAGTACAGTTAAAAAATTTCATTTTGCAAGCAGTACAGGCAGATCATAACATACAAGGACAAATAGATCATAGGGTATTTAGACAGAGCAAGGCATACAGACTTACGGCTGCACAGGAGATGCATAAAAGCAAGATCAACTTTTAGATTTGAAATGAAAGAAGTCCATTACTCAGTCTAATAACAGCAAGGAAGAAGCTGTTCTTGAACCTGTGATGGACCCAGCAAATCTTGGATTGCATATCTGTAAGGAAATACTTCTACATATTAAGTGAAGAATTAACAGACTCATGGGAACACCACCACCTTTAAGTTTCCCTCCAAGTCGTTCACCATCCTGATTTGGAAATATATCACCCTTCCTTCACTGTCGTTGGGTCAAAATTCAGTAATTCCCTTCTTAATGGTTTGTGGGTCAATCCACAGCAGGTGGACTGCAGTGGTTCAAGAGGCAGCTCACCACCACCTTATAAAGGGAAACTAGGGATGGGCAATAAATTCAAAGAGAACACTATTAACTTAACTGTAGGGACAGGTTGCAGGACAACTGTTTGCAATTTGATAGCGATAATGCCTTTCTGGGTCTGAGGTGACAAGGATACTTCATTGTGGACAGCTGTCAATGTTCCCAAGTATGCATATCTGGTACCTCCCTCTCAATAAAACAATTGAGTCTCTTTTTGATTTTTAACAACTAAACCACCCAAGCTTACTGTCAGGCAGATGGCGACATGTGTCTCTTTATTTACTTTAAGTTTATAGATATAGTCCTAAACTATAAAACCAAAATATAGAGTCCAAAAACATCATAGTCCTACAACCTTCATGATTGCAACAGATTTTTATCATCTAGTAGTCAGAACATATACTTTAATTTGTTTGGATGTTGCTGGCTGAGCTGCATTTATTGCCCAGAGGTAATTAAGAGTCAACCAGATTGATGAAGTCAAAGGTAGACGAGAAAGGATAAGGATGTAATATTTCAGTGAACCAGATGGGTTTTTTTCTTGACAATCAACAGTGGTTATGCAATCACCGCTATCTTTTAATTCCAGATTTTAATTGAATTTAAATTTCAACTTCTGCTATCGTGGGCTTTGAACCCGTGTCCCCAGAGCAATAACGTGGGGTTCTGGATTATTAGTGATGGCATTGTCTCCATCTACTGCTATATTATACTTTACAGCTGTTCAGTACTAGATTTAACTCATTTGCAGAAGATGCTAAGATTACATGTAAGGATGGCCCTTTGCTGTCATATTATGGGCGGCACGGTGGCACAGTGGTTAGCACAGTGGTTTCCACACTGTAAGTAATCTAATCTAATCTAATCTAATCTATTATGATCCACTGGCCCCAGTTGTTATGGGATATGCCTAGGTATGGGATATGCAAGTACCAGCCTTGCCAGATCCCCACCAGGAACCTGCGTGATCATAAATTTTTGAAAATTTTTTGTTACCAAAATGATCTTTCACTAAAATGTTGCAATCTGTTTTATCAATAAAAACAAAACAAAATTTCATTAACAACAGAAATGAAGATAAAGAAAAAAACACTTTCCTTACAACACACATTCAGATGTTTAAACACTGTACAAAACCCTTATAGGTTGAACAGAAAGATCAGCTTTGTAATGGAATCAGTACACCTTCGTACAGTTTACAACATTGTTGCATTCTAAGAACATCTTGTGCACGATCAGGTCCGCTTGTTGCAAGGGAGTTTTTGATAGGCTTGAAGTAATTGAAATTTCAACTTATCTGCTGGAACTGGAATTCTTGCTTAATTATCATTCTGCTCTTAACTTAGCTTTCTTCTAATGTATACTGTCTTCAGAACTCAGCGGAACAGAGGGCTCTTTGGGTGCTTGTCCACAGATCCCTAAAGGTGGCTATGAGCCAATTGGGGGAAAGTGGGACTAGTGTAGATAGTAGTGTATTTTTTTGATGGTATAGATTTGATGGGCCAAAGGACCTTTTCTGTATTGTGAGTCTATGATTCTGTCCCTGATACAGCTAAAATTTCATTTCTTCCTTTAAAAATTCAAAAACTTCACTTTGCTTTCCACTGAATGTATCCCAACACACAGTCACATTACTCCGTCAATAGAGTTCTCAGCAATTTAGAGCGAAATACGTGCTTCTCTCTCAAATGACTTCTCAGTACACATTAAAAGTGAAAGTCAGAACCTGGAAGGTTGTCCCATAAAACTCTCTGGGTAGGTCTCCATCTAAACGATTGGGTAACTTCCAATGATGGGCATTGTAGTTTGCAAAAGCTAATTGTTAACTCCAAACACACAAACAACCTCATATATTGAACTCAGAATTCCAAAAACCCAAACTTGCAGTAGATGATATTAAATTGCATATATATATCTCAGTTTCATCACAATAACAAGAGCGAGGTTATCAATGTTTACCTTAATTATTGTGCAAATCAAACAGTAACTTTTTATGCCTATGCATGTGCAGTTAAATGTAAAAATCATGCTGTTTGACATATCCTGCTTCTTGGAATCTTTTCCAGACCAGTACTTTGTTGAGAGTCTTGATGTTGAAATACATACAAGGCGTGACATTGTTGTACTTGCCCTTTAAGTACTCCACAAAAAATTAGGGATTGTCCATTCACGTAGGAGTGGATTTTTGACAGCGTGCTAAATTTCAATTATTACTGAGCAACCACTCTGGCATTCAAATTCACTTCTACAAATGTACAAGCATGTTGCTTCAGATTTTCGTTATTGTTTGAAAAGTTGCTAAAATTATATTTATTCTCTAGTCTCATTCTTCTTTCTCTGTTAATTCTAAAACTATTATTACAAAATTACCAGGACACATGAACATCAGTCTACGTTTATCTGCTTTTTATGTTTTATATATGCATTTTGTACTTTCAGAAAATGTATACAAATTTGAAGTGGTACTTTTCTAAATGTTCTGGGTCTGCAGTTGCACTTAGTCCAGACAAAAGAGCTGAATCTCAGATGGGGTGTGAGAATGACTGCCTTTGACATCAAAACAACTTTTGGCTAAGTGTGGGTTCAAGGAACCTTCATAAAATAGATGTTTGAGTGGTAGATGGGGAACTCTGTACTGACCAGAGTCACATCTAGCACAAAGGAAGATGCTTGTGGTTTTAGTGGCAAAACAGGAATTGCTCAGGACAGTATCATAAGTCCTATCTTGACCTGAAATGTTAACTTTATTTCTGCTGAGTATTTCCAGTAATTCTGTTTTTATTTCAGATTTCCAGCTTCTGAAAGATTCTTCTTTTCACTATATTTCGCTGTTTGATCAGTAGATGTGAGGATGTTTGTTGAGGACTGGAGAGTTCAGAATAATTTAGGACACTGATCATGAAGCAGTTTGCGCCTGTGTGCACCAAAATCTGAGCAATATTCAGTAGCATTATAAGCATTAAATCACCACACCAACATCCTGAGGGGCATGATTGAGTAGAAACATAATTGAGATATTTTTCTGTGGTCTCCTTTTCTGTAAAATTACTTGCAGTCATATTTATAGAGTCAGCAAGTGATACAGCACGGAAGCAGCCCCTTCGGTCCAACCAGGCCATGCCAACATAATCCAAAACAAAACTAGTCCCACCTGCCTGCTCCTGGCCCATATCCCTCTGAACCTTTCCTATTCATGTGTCTGTCCAAATGTTTTTTAAACGTTGTAATTATAGCCACATCCACCACTTCCTCAGGAAGGTCATTCCACACGCGAACCACTCTTTGTGTAAAAGAAAATTTGCTTCTTGCGTCTGTTTTAAATCTCTCTTTTCCTCTCCCCTTAAAAATATGCACCTGAGTCTTGAAATTCCCCATCTTAGGGAAAAGACAACTACCATCAACTCTATCTATACCTCATTAGTTTATAAATTTCTATCAGGTTGCCTCTCAGCCTCCTGTGCTCCAGTGAAAAAAGCCCCAGCTTTTCTTTGTATTACGCCAACCTTCCATACCCAGCAACATCCTGGTAAATCTCTTCTGACCTTTCTCCAGCTTGATAATATCCTTCCTATAACTAGGTGATCAGAACTGGTCGCAGTGTTCCAGTAGAGGCCTCACCAATGTCCTTTACAACCTCAAATAACGTCCCAACTCCGATACTCTATGGGGAGGGGGGGTGGCAGTCTCAAAATATCATACACACACGTGCAGCCACAAACACAACTTTTCACTGCAACATTTTGACAAATTCCACCTTTGCCCTGTACAGAGCAATGTTGGAGAGATTATCTGGAGAAAGGGGGTTTAGGGTACTCCCCTGTGTAGAACCCCAGGGAAAGTGTCGGGAGAGAGAGAGAGAGAGAGGGCAGGTGGTCAATCATTTGGAGATAGTGCCCGGGCTCCCATTGATGTCCAGGACTGTTCTCGGCAGCATTTCAGAAAGCCAGGTTCACTTTTAATCGGTGTAAACAAAAGATGCAATCAATATTGGAAACATCTCTTTGATGTAATGTTTCTATCAGGACCTTGAGATCTTCTTCAGATAATCTGAAATTTGGATAATTGATATTTGGATAATCGAGGTTCCTGTGTAAACTGTTTGTGAGGCCTTGGGAATTTTTTGTAAAAGTTGGGACAATCGAAGCAGCATGAAGGGATGAGGTCAGACTCCCACACAATCAAGAATGTAATTTAACTTTCAGTAGTTGCTGGATGTTGAAATTGGATGTGGAAGCTGCGTCTGTTACAGTTAAAAGCTGGGGTTCTCTTCCAGTTGTTGGCATTGCATATGAAACAATCTATTTTACTGAATTTGCCTTTACCGTGGCTGTGTTTATGGGATGTTAGTATATTGGAAGATTTGCTGTTGAGCAGTTAAATAATCTATTATTCTGTTAAGTTTTCCAACAGAATTAAGTTATTTCTATTCTTCTTTCTTTTGTTTGTATTTCAACTGCAGTGTAAGAATAAAGTATGTTTTATTTCAAGCCTGGTAGATTGACCAGTCGAATTGCATTTGAAACACTATACCTTAAAAAATAAGAAAAGGTTGGGGTCTAGGCTATCTTCTTATTATACTTTGAGGGAGTCTGGTCTGGTCCATAACATGTGCAATATACAGAACAACCTTGGTTATCCAAACATCAATTATCCGAACTGAATAAGATTTCAAGGTCCCTGTATGTGCATTTTAATTGAGTAGGAGAATTCTATTCCTCATACATTTAATGCATCATTTTGTAAATTTGAACAGGAATATAGATGCAAGTATGCTTTAATAAATAATTAACTTCAAATATATGCTTAAGACGTGATGTTAGAGTTAAGCCTTATACTTTTTATAAAAAGGCTCTCTGATACTTATTCCTCCCGAGTACAAAGATTCCCTCTCAACATTGACTTACTCTGTTTTGCAAACCCACCAATTTGTTTCCTCAGCTCATTCTCCAGAGAGTTAAGTCAAAAAATGCGCATGCACTTTTCGTTTCCGTTGCCTTTCGCTCCTTTTATCCAATGACGACTTTTTTTTTCCAAACAAAAAGGTGTTCAATTTCTTTCAGCTGACAAGAAACTTTAATGCAACTTCTTTGGTGGGGAGGAGCAAATCATAGTGAGGTAGCACACGTGAAAATAAACATGAGGAAAACTTTACGGGAGGAAACACGAGAAAAACACAACAAACCCCCCCCCCCCCCCACCCCCAACAAAGGAAATTGATGAGAGCATGGAAACTGAAGTCAGTGAAAAAATCTTCCCTCCCTTTTGTGTTCCCCCTGTATTTTGCACCCCTCTCTCTCTCTCTCTCTCTCTCTCTTTCTCTCACTCTCACAAAGGGCTGGGCGGTTGCTGAGGAGGGAGGGACAACACTTACTTTGGACGGTTGGACAACACCAAACAAAGATGCTGGCTGCTGTCGAGGACCAGGATAAAACTAAGAAAAATGTCAGCGAAATGTTTCATAGACTTCAGTCAAACTCTATCCATAAAGTTATTTTATTTGTAACATATCATGAATTTTTAAGCAATATTCAGTGTTTGTACACATTCTATCGATTGAATGAAATAAAAACTCTGTAAACATGCTTTTTTACGTAATTATGTTCTGTATGGCTTCCTTTGTTTACAATCAGATCAGTTATCCGAACAATCAGTTATCTGAACAAAATACTTCCCAATCTGTCGTTCAGACAATCCAGGTTGGTCTGTAAACAGTAGCCACTGCACTTAGTAGCATCTTCTGGACGATATTCAGAATTGGGAATCATTAGTCTATACCAATCACAACCTACTTGTTCTTCGGAAAGTTTAAAACAAACATATCTCAGGCTTTTTTGTTGAAAGTTAGTGTTATAAACATTTACTTTAAAAATTATTTGGAAGGAATAAGGCTGCTAGTGCATGCGAATTGAGCATCCACGTTATTTTGTGGCAAGTGAGAATGCTATATAGTGGAGGCATGTTGGCAAGACTGAGAGATTGCACATGGTCCTGCATTTGTGTGGAGAGTACAGGCAGTCCCCAGGTTGCAAATGAGTTCTGTCTGGAGTCCATTCGCAAGTTGATTTGTATGCAAATTGGAACATAAGGCAAGATAACTCAAAGCAGCTGCTCATAAGTACAGGAGCTATTTGTATGACTCTTCGGAGGGTCGGTGTTGACTTATTGGGCTGAAGGGCCTGTTTGCACATTGTAGAGATTCTATTATCTATATTATAGAGAAGTCTGTGACAGTATGAGGCATGAGTTGACTATGATTGATTGTGGATCGCTATTTAAAGAGATGATGGTAAAAAGGCAATGGCAAACATTCAAAAAGTACATGGGCGACTGCAACAATTGTTCATGTCTGTTTGGTACAAAAGTAAAACAGGAAAGGTGGTCAAACCATAGCTTGCAAGGGACATTAGGGTAATATTAGATCCAATGAAGTGAGACTCAATTTGGCAAGAAAAAAAACAGACCTGAGAAGTGGGAGCAATTTAACTTTTAGCAAGGGAGGACAAGGGGATCAATTAAAAAAGGGAAAATGACAGTACTAGGTTAAGCTTGCAGAGAACATAAAAACTGACTGTAAAAGTTTCAATAGGAATGTGAAGAGAAAAGGATTAATGAAGACAAATGTAGGTCTCTTACAGTCAGAAACAGGGGAATATATAATGGGGAGTAAAGAAATGGCTGACAAACTAAATGTATTCTTTAGTTCTGTGCTCACAAAGGAGAGCACAAATAAATTACCAGAAATATCGGGGAATACAGGGTTTATTGACAGACATGAAAATGATGTTAGGGAAATTGATGAGATTGAATGCTGATTAAATCCCTTGGCCCTACTAATCAGTGATCCAGAGTACTTAAGGATGTGATCATCTTCCAGGATTCTTTGGCTCTTGGAACAGTTCTTGCAGAATGGAAGGTAGCTAATGTAACTCCTCTATTTAGGAAGGGAGGTAGAAAGAAGACTGAGAAATACAGACCAGTCAGCCTGGCATCAGTGGTGGGAAAATGGTAAAGTCCATCATAAAAAATTTAATAGCAGAGCACTTGGACAGTCATTGCAAGATTGGACAAAATCAGCATGGATTCACAAAATGATAATTAGCCTTAACAAATCCATGGGAATTCTTCAGGGATGTAACCAGTAAAATTGAGGGGGAAATAGTGGTTAATTTGGTCTTTCAGAAGGCTTTCAACAAAATTCCACATATGAGATTATTATGTAAAATTAAAGCACATGGAATTTGGGTTAGTGCATTGACATTGATGGAAAACTGGTTGACAGACAGGAAGCAAAGAGTAGGAATATATGGGTCTTCTTCCAAGTGGCAGGCAGTGACTCATAGGGTATCGCAGGCAGATCAGTGCGTGGACCCCAGCTATTCACAATATATTTTAATGATTTAGGTGAGGAACTAACAGTGGGCAGCACAGTGGATCAGTGGTTAGCACTGTTGCCACATAGTACCAGGTTCGATTCCAGGGCGACTGTCTGCGTGGAGTTTGTACGTTCTCCCTGTGTTTGTGTGGGTTTCCTCTGGTGTTCCGATTTTCTCCTACAATCCAAAAATGTGCAGTTTAGGTGAATTGGTCATGCTAAATTGCCCATTGTGTTCAGGGCTGTATAGGTTTGGCACATTAATCAGGGGAGAGGAGAATATACAATGAGATTTGTACCTGTTATGAAGGTAAGCATGCAGATGCACCAAGCAGGAAAGAAAGTAAATGGTATGTTGGCCTTCACAGCAAGAGGATTCACATACAGGAGCAGGGATGTCTTCCTGCAATTATGCAGGGCCTTGGTGAGACCACACCACACCTGGAATATTGTGTACAGTTTTGGTCTCCCTTTCTGAGGAAGGATGCTTTTGCTAAAGAGACTGCAGTACAGGCTAATTGCACTGACTATTGGGATAGCAGACTGACATTGGAGGAGAGGTTTAATCAGTTAACATTATATCCATTGGAGTTCTTAAGAGTAATTGCCGTTCTGTGGAACCTTGTAAAAAACTGATAAAATTCTAACAGGACTCAACAGGGTAAATGTAGCAAGGATGTTCCAATAGTTGGGGTGTCGAGACCAGGGGTCACAGTCTGAGCACGTGGGGTAAACCATTTAGTACTGAGAAGGAGATGTTTTTTCACCCAGAGCGTGTTGAGACTATGGAATTCACTACTACAAAAGCAGTCAAACCCAAAACATTATAGAGTTTTAAGAAGGAGTTGGATATAGCACTTGGAGCCAAAGAATATGGAGGAAAAACAGGAACAGGCTACTGAGTTAGATGATCAGCCATGATCATATTGAATGGCAGTGCGAGCTTAGAGTGTTGAATCACCTACTCCTGCTCCTGTTTTGTAAGTTTCTATGTTTCTAATAGCAATGTGGATGTACCCATAACACATAGACAATTGGTTCAAGAAGGCAGCTCACCACCACCTTCTCAAGAACAGTTGGGGATGGGCAACAAACACTGGTCTGGCCAGTGATACCACATCCTGTGAAATAGTGACAGAAATGCTTTCAGAATTGGACACAATATTCCAACTGGGGGGTGAACTGTATTTGATAAGGCGAAAGTGAGGACTGCAGACGCTGGAGATTAGCGTCAAGAGTATTGTACTGGAAAAGCGCAGCAGGTCAGGCAGAATCCGAAGAGCAAAATCGACGCTTTGGCCAAAAGCCCTTCATCAGGAATGAGACTGTGAGTGGAGGGGGTGGTGAGATAAGAGGGAGGTGGGTGGGACTGAGGGGAAAGTAGCTGAGAGTGCGATAGGTGAATGGAGGTGGGGGTAGAGAGGAGGGTGGAGTGGATAGGTGGGAAGTAAGATGGACAGATAGGATAGGTCATGAGGGCGGTGCTGAATTGGAAAGTTGGAACTGGGATAAGGTCGGGGAAATGAGGAAACTGGTGACATCCACATTGATGCCATGGGGTTAGAGGGTCCCAAGGTGGAAGATAAGGCGTTCATCATTAGATGTTGGGTGGTTAGGGAGTGGCGATGGAGGAGGCCCAGGACCTGCATGTCCTGGGCGGGGGAGGGGAGGCGTTGAAGTGTTTGGCCACAGGGCAGTGGGGTTTGTTGGTGCGGGTGTCCCAGAGATGTTCTCTGAAGCGCTCTGTGAGTAGGCGTCCTGTCTACCCAATGTAGAGGAGACCACATCGGGAGCAATGGATACAGTATATAACATGGGTGGAAGTGCAGGTAAAACTTTGATGGATGTGGAAGTCTCCTTTGAGGTTTTGGATGGAGGTGAGGGGGAAGGTTTTGCAGTTCCTAAGATGGCAGGGGATGGTGTCAGGAGGGGCTGGTGGGTTGGTGGAGGCATGGACCTGAAGGTAGTCATGGAGGGAATGGTCTTTACGGAAAGTGGATAGGGGTGGGGAGGAAAATATATCTCTGGTGGTGGGGTCTGTTTGTAGGTGGCAGAAATAGCGGAGGATGATGCAATGTATATGGAGGTTGCTGGGGTGGAAGGTGAGGACCTGGGGTGTTCTGTCCTTGTTGCGGTTGGAGGGGTGGCATTCGAGGACGGAGGTGCGGGAAATAGATGAGATGCGCTGGAGGATATCATCAACTGCATGGGAGTGGAAATTTAAAGAGGGAGGCCACTTCTGTTATGGAACTGGTTCTCCTGGGAGCAGATGCGGCAGAGGCAGATGAATTGGGAGTAAGAGCATTTTTGCAGGAGGCATTGTGTGGAAGGAGGTGTAGTCCATGTAGCTGTGGGAGTTGGTGGGTTTGTCGAAAATGTCAGTGCTGAGTCGGTAACTGTTGATGGAGATGGAGAGGTCCAGGAAGGGGAGGGAGGTGCCTGAGATGGTCCAGATGAACTTAAGGTCGGGGTAGAATGTGTAGGTGAAGTTGATGAACAATTCAATCCACTTGTGGGAGCACGAAGTGGCGCCGATACAGTCAGCAATGTAGCGAAGGAAAAGGTGGAGAATGGTGCTGGCGTAACTACGGAAGGTAGGAGTTGAAAAATGTGGTGCTGGAAATACACAGCAGGCCACTTTCTCCTAACTATGGAAGATAGACTGTTCCACACAACAGACAAAGAGACAGACAAGGCTGTGGCCCATGCAGGTGCCCATGGCTACCCCTTTCGTCTGGAGGAAGTGGGAGGATTTGAAGGAAAAATTATTGGGGTGAGGACCAGTTCTGCCAAACGAATGAGAGTGTCAGTGGAAGGGTACTGGTGGGGACATATGAGAGGAAGAAACGGAGGTGTTGATTAGATTAGATTACTTACAGTGTGGAAACAGGCCCTTCGGCCCAACAAGTCCACACCGACCCGCCAAAGCGCAACCCACCCAGACCCATTCCCCGACATTTACCCCTGCACCTAACACTATGGGCAACTTAGCGTGGTCAATTCACCTGACCTGCACATTTTTGGACTGTGGGAGGAAACCAGAGCACCTAGAGGAAACCCACGCAGACACAGGGAGAATGTGCAAACTCCACACAGTCAGTCGCCTGAGGCGGGAATTGAACCCGGGTCTCTGGCGCTGTGAGGCAGCAGTGCTAACCACTGTGCCACTGTGCCGCCCACGGTGCCGCCCAGAATGTTGGAGGCCCTGGTCACAGCGAATGGAGGTATATAGGACCAGGATGTCCATGGTGAAGATGAGGTGTTGCTGGCCAGGGAAACGAAAGTCTAAGAGGAGGTGGAGTTCGTGGATAGTTTCCTGAGTGTATATGGGGAGTTCCCTTCACCTTCATCCAAGGCCTAAAGGAGCCTTTCATATTCATCAAAGTTTTACCTGCACTTCCACCCATGTCATATACTGTATACATTGCTCCCGATGTGGCCTCCTCTGCATTGGCGAGACAGGATACCTACTCACAGAGCGCTTCAGAGAACATCTCCAAGACACCAGCACCAACCAACTTAACTGCCATGTGGCTAAATACTTCAATTCCCCCTCCCACTCTGCCAAGGACATACAGGTCCTGGGCCTCCTCCATCACCACTCACTAACTCCCGATGCTTGGAGTAAGATTGCCTCGTCTTCCACTTTGGGAGCCTCCAACTCCACAGCATCAATGTGGATTTCACCTGTTTCCTCATCCCCCCCACCCCCCTCCTAGGCTCACAGCCTCATTCCTGATGAAGGGCTTTTGCCCGAAACATTGATTCTCCTGTTCCTCGGATGCTTTTCCAGCATCACACTCTCAACTGTATTGTATTTAGGACTTAGCAGTATTGTATTGTATTCCACACTTCTGTTTGTAAAACCCAGAATGTCATGTACTTTATTAAGTGCTTTGTTAGCTTGCCTTGTAGCCGTGAAAGATTTGTGCACAACCATACCTCTGATCTCAGTCCTCTTGCATTCCTTTTAAAATTGTACCATTTGACTTGTATTGTCTCTTCTCATTCTTCCTATCACATCACATTTTACTGCGTTGAATATGCTTTCATCGAGCAGTTTATGATGTGGGGATCTACCCCCTGCGCTGTGAATTGTCACAGATTGCTGATATTTTGCTATACTTTGCTATTAGCCTCCCAAATGTGATCGCCTGTTGTTTTCACCCTGTGCATTTTGAAAAATTATTGGACTTGTTCAAACGAAACTCATGCAGAAAATTAGGGCTAATAGTTAACTGGCCAAAGAGAAAAAAATAAACCTTTGGAGTTTCTTTTAGTTATAAATTGTCCTGGGAGAGATTTTAAAAATGTTTTAAAGTTTTTATCTTTCTGAATAATGTGACTATCATGCCATTATTGTCTGTTGCACATCTGTTTCGTTCTCTATCCTTCTAGCTAGTCACTGATCTCATCATCTTGGAGCTAGATGTCTCATTGATCTCTATAGAGAAGAAAAAACAAACTGGAATCCAGATGCTGGAATCCAAAATAGTTAGGCAGGAGGGTGGAAGAATGCCAGGCAGCATTAGGAGGTGGAGAAGTCGACGTTTCAGGTGTTACCGGGTCCTGAAGAAGGATTACACCCAAAAGGTCAGCTTTCCACCGACTGATGTTGCTTGGCTTGCTATGTTCTTCCAGCCTCCTGCCTGCTATCAATGATCTCTATGGCTGTTTAGCTGTTCTTCCGTTAATTTTGTTTCATGAGAAAACATAATAGTGAGATGTTTAATTAACAGAACATGCCACAAGATATGATATCCAAGCAAATTCCGAGCCATTGTGATCTTGTTACTTGGTAATTAATCTTTACTCCAGAGCAATTTATAACCACATAAAATGATGGTTTATAATGTCTTTCACTTCAGTGACTTTTTGGTTAACACCAGTCTTTTGTTCTGAAAGTTTAATTTGGTCATCATAATTCAAAACTATGA
Organism: Chiloscyllium punctatum; assembly: GCF_047496795.1. NCBI lineage: Eukaryota > Metazoa > Chordata > Chondrichthyes > Orectolobiformes > Hemiscylliidae > Chiloscyllium > Chiloscyllium punctatum. Next base: position 106,150,083 of record NC_092745.1, on the reverse strand, counting down.
ATCTAACTCTCATTGTTGCCATTGGATGTATAAATACTCAAACAATATCTTCATATTAAAATTCTCAACCTTATTTTCAGATCCCTCCCTGGCTCTCCCCTCTCTATGATGCCCTCCAGTCTGGAGATCCCTATGCTTGTCCTGCTCTGATCCCATGTGCGTCCTTGATTTTCATCATTTTCCTACCAACAGTTGTGCTTTTAGCTGTTCAGACCCGAAGCTCTGGAGTTTAATTGCTAAATCTCTCGCTGTCCCTTACGCTCTCCCTTTTAAGAAGCTCTTTATAACCTATTTTGATCACCAATTTTGATCACCTATCCTCATCTTTCCATTTGTGTCTTGGTGTAAAATTTTGCTAAGTTATGCTTAAATGGCACACTTTGTTGCATTTTACTTCATTAAATGTGCTATGTAAATGCACAATGTGAAGAGATTTGTCCCAGGTTGTTTTATCCTTGTATTATAAGATTAGTACAGGATAAATTCATGTGTCTTGAATTTTGGAGCACCATTGAAAAGTAACAATAAGATTCATCACCAAGTGAAATTGCGTAACTACATACACTTGTTGCTACATTTTACTCTTTCATTACTTTCATTACTTATTTCTTATAGAGAGAACTTTTGCTTTTTCTACGTATGCATTGCTTGCAAATGCTAATATATTCTGTTCTGCTGTGACTAAGGCAAAACAGTGTAGTTATTTCAAAAAGCATTCAACAGAAATGGTATCTATTAGGGCATCAAAAGTAGAAGGCTTCACAATTTTGATGAGCACCCAGTGATTCTTCCAAGTAATTTCTGATAGTTTATGTTTGAATATCTATTCTGTAGATTTAATCGGCTTCCCATCTCTTTTTCACCCCCTCATACCTAATCACCCACTCAGTACAATAATTTTATCTTTAATGCCATTTTTCTGCAAGAGCTTCTTGTGTTTGAACAACTGCAAGTGAAGGTGAGCTTATGAACAGAAAGATATGGACCTATATTATAGAGTTATGAGGCTGTCTGTGAATGTCAGCATGTTGTAAGTCATGTCTACTCTATGAATATGCTTTTCTATGTGCTTTGATAATGATGGCCCTCTGGGACTAAGGTTGAAATCTTTGAAGCTGTACTTAGTTTTAATATATAACCATATTTGAAATAGCACTGCAGTGCATGTGTTCAGTGTTTGTGCAATCTGTTTCAATTGCTGGTGAACAGCTTTAGGGAGAACAAAAATGTTATGAGAGTGCATTGGCACTATTAAATTCTTAATGAAAGAGAGTAGTCTGTTTCACAGAGGCAAACATACTGCATTTTATTTGGCTGAGAAATGCTGGATTTGGAATTTTACAGCGTAAGTTATTGAAGACAGTTAATGATTTAAAATTTGGCAATGATAACCAATTGAATTTAAAAACTGGTTAGAAATGAGGGAATAAAGTAAGAATTGAAGGTAGATTTGCTGAGTGGTGAAAATGGATTCTTGTGTCCCACAGGAATTCTGTTCTGGGACTACTGTTCACTATACATATACATGTTTTCAAATGAGTATAATTGGATATTGGGAAAGAAAGATTGGTGTCTTATTGTGAAGATAATGTTGTTATTTCAATTTGGAGGCATAGTAAATAATACTGAGGACTGAAAGAAACTGTGACAGGGGCTATTGATGTGGTGCTGGAATAGGTAAAACGGTAAAAAGATAACAAAATGGGATACAAAGTAATTAATGACGAAGTCAAATAAATAATTGAGAAAGCAAAGGAAGCTGTGAAAGAAAATGATCAAATAAGATAAATAGAAAAAGTTTTAAATTTATTCTACAAACACAAGTAAGAGAAGGTAAATTTCAGTAGGGATTCAGGGTGAATTCATAAAACTATAAATTACAGTGCAGCTTATCAATCACCAAACAATGTCAATTTGCATTTATTTAACAGTTAACAAAGTGAAAGCCCATAAGCATTTTGCCAGAGAGTTATGAAACAAAATTTAATGTTGATCAATGTAAGACACTGGGGCACAGGACAAAGATGTAAGATATTAAGGAATGTCCAGATGAAGACGTAAAGGTGGAGTGGTTTAGAGAGAGAATTCTCGAGCCGCGGGCATAGACAACTGAAAGCACGGCTGTCACTTAATATACTAATATCAATGTATATTACACAAGAGGCTGGAAACAGAGGAGCACCAGTTACCCCTGAGGGTTACAGAATTGAAGGACATTACAGGGATAGCAGAGATTACAACGTGAAAGGATTTGAAAACCAGGATGAGAATTTTTAACTCAAATGTTGACTAACTGTGGGAAATGCCACAATAAAAATGAGTGAATGGGAACTAGAATGCTTTATCTTGGATGGTGTCAAGCTGTCCAAGTGTTGTTGGAGCTGCCCTCATCCAGGCAAATATTCCATCACACTCCTTACTTGTGCCTCCTAGATGCTGGAAAACCAGGAGTCAAGAGTGTGTTGCTGGGAAAACACAGCAGGTCAGGCAGCATCAGGGTTTATGCCTGAAACGATGAATCTCCTGCTCCTTCGATTCTGCCTGACTTGCTGTGCTTTCCCAGCAACACACTCTTGACTCTGATTAGATTAGATTACAGTGTGGAAACAGGCCCTTCGGCCCAACACGTCCACACCGACCCGGAACCCACCCATACCCCTACATTTACCCCTTACCTAACACTACGGGCAATTTAGCATGGCCAATTCACCTGACCTGCACATCTTTGGACTGTGGGAGGAAACCGGAGCACCCGGAGGAAACCCACGCAGACACAGGGAGAATGTGCAAACTCCACACAGTCAGTCGCCTGAGTCGGGAATTGAACCCAGGTCTCTGGCACTGTGAGGCAGCAGTGCTAACCACTGTGCCACCGTGCAGTCCTCACTTTCTCCTGGAAAACCAGGAAGTGAGTTACTTGATGCTGAATTTCCAAGCATCTGACCTGTCGTTGTATGCAGTGTTCATTTAGAGTCATAGAGTCCTACAGCATGGAGGCAGGCCCTTTGGTCCAAACTGGTCCATGCTGACCAAAATGTCCAGCCATGCTAACCCTATTTCCATGCACTTGGCCCATATCCTTCTAATCCTTTCCTATCCATGTATTTGTCCAAATGCCTCTTAAATGTTATTAATGTATCCATCTCAATCATTTTCACTGGCAGCTCATTCCATATGCATGCCACCCTCTGTATAAAAATGTTGCCCCTCTGGTTCCCTTTTGTTCTTTCCCCTCTTGTCCTCTAGTCCTCGATTCCCCAACCCTGGGAAAAAGACTGAGTACATTACCCTATCCATGCCTCTCATGATCTTATACATTAGTCTCAGTCTCCTATGCTCTGAAGAAAAAAGTCCTAGCATATCCAATGTCTCCCTATAATTCCGACTGTTGAGTCCTGGCAACATCCTTGTAAATTACTTCTGCACTCTTTCCAGTTTAATAACATTCATCTTATCGCAAGGTGACCATAACTGAACTCAGTTTCTGATCAATGATAATCCCAGGCTGTTAGTAGTGTAGGATTCAGCAATGGTAAGCCAATTAATGCTAAGGGGCAATAGTTAGAATCTCTATTGCTAACTATAGTCGTTTCTTGGCAATTGTGTGGTATGGATTTTACTTGCCTTTTAGCAGCACAAGCCTGGATGTCATTCATGTCTGGCTGCATAAGGACATGGATGACTTCAGTTTCTGAGGATACTGAACTAATGTGCAATGGGTCTGGGTGGGTTACTCTTCGGAGGATTGGTGTGGACTTGTTGGGCTGAAGGGCCTGTTTCCACACCGTAGGGAATCTAATCTAAAAAAAATCATCAAACATCCACATTTTATCCAGATCCACATCTTATGATCAAGGAAAGGTCAATAATGAAGCAGCAGAAAAGTGTTGGGCCTAATACTCTCCCCTGAGGAATTCCTGCAGTGATGCACTTAGACTGAGATGATTGATGTCGAACAACCACTACCATTTTCTTTTGTGGTGGCTATGATTTAAACCAGTGCAGCGTTTTCCCCTTGATTCCCATTGATTTCAGTTTAAGTCGCCTTGTTCCACACTCTGTCAAATGTTGTCTTCATGTTGAGGGTAGCCACTCTTGCCTCACATCTGGAATACAAATCTCGGAGTTGTAAGTATAAGTTGTTGAAATAACTCAAATAATAAATTCATCATTATTCACAGAGGGGTTAAATGTATAAATTGCTACTGTATGAAATAGTTAAGTATTATACATGTATTTAAGTTGAAGCTGTGTTACATAAGAAAAAGATTTAAAGAATATTTTGATGAGGTAAGTTGAAACAAGGTGACAGGAGGCTCTTGTGATGCATAAGTATCAGCACAGATTTGTTTGGCCTTGTTAGGCCAAATGGCCTGTTTGTGTGCTATGAAGTATGTAGCATTTGCAAATGGAATTCAGCAGCTGCTTGTGGTCAGCTGACTGTTTTATCTCTTTCTCCATTTTTGTACAAAGGTGTTAAGTTGGCAACTGACCAATTTATTTGGCTTTATACCTATTTATTTATCCTTTATCTCTTTATTTTTCCTCTTTGCCTGTGCTAACTTGGGGCATGTAAGCCGACCTTGGAAGCCCCAAAACATTTCAAAAGCCGGGATCATCTTATGCACTGAGTTTAAATTGTGAAATATTGATATGTGTGGACATCATTTTGAAATGTAGAAAGAAAACAGTTAATTCATAGTAAATAAACATAAAGATGCCTTTAATCACGATCAAAGTGCCATATTTATATGTCATCACCATCTGTCGCAGAGTTCATCAAATTCATTCTAAGTGAGTTTGCTTATGATATCCTTGTAAGGTCTAGCTCTGGTAATTGTATAGAACTTCGACTGAAAATTAAGCGCCTTGAAATGTTCACTCTGTTTCTCTCCACGGATGCTGCCTGACCTGCTGAGTTTTTCGAGCTTTTTTTTGCTGTATGACCATGAGCCCCAGGAAAGTGATAATTTTGGTACTGAAGTCTTTTGGTAATCTCTCAGCAATCTTGGTTTTCTACCACATCATTGGACTGTTTTTTTTGTTCCATAAAATGGCTGCATAATTAGCTGTTAATCTGAAATCCGAAATTCTGCAGCACAGAATCCTCCTCCTTCAACTCTTGAACCAGTTTTTCACAAACAACAAATCCCTTCGCTGTATCAAAGTAATTTGACAAGTTGACAAATGTAACTACTTTCATCTTGAAACCAACATTTGTTTGCTGGAGAACCCTTTCTGTTTGTTATTTACCTTACCATCTGGGGTAAGCTCTGTGCTGGCATGTCTTAAACCTTCCAAACCGTCCTTGCAATATTGCCAATAATGCCTGCTTAATCCTATAAACTTGCATTATAAAGTAAGCCAAACATTCATTCTGGGCTGAAAAACAGATGTCGACTACGATGGCAGATATGACATTTTGTGGCTGAAACGGGAGGCAACGTGACTTTGAATATATGTCATCGCAACATTTCTTTTGCCGCCAAAAGACATCCTCTCATACGTTGCATTCCATGGTAACTACTAATTCTGTGATGTTTCCTGCCTCGGCTCACTTGCCACTGAAACCATAAAATATACTATTGTCATTTGAAGACTCCACTATTGCTTTGCACCCCTCGCCATCTCCTATTTTCCACGCACCATTTACTTCAGGTGTAATTCTAGTAAATTTAGGAATGGGCAATAAATGCTGGGCCAAGTCACTGATGATCGCACACCATGATTTAATAGTAAAAAGAAGAACACTGCTGTTTGTTACCTATTTCCTAGCAAGGTATTCTCACCTTTTACTTGCATCTCTGGTCTACATTGACGAGTGGTCATCGACATTTATATTTTAAGTTTCTTTCTTCAGCTTTAATATTACCAACGCTGTGTACCTGTCAGTATCTGCAGATACTCTGGCTTCTCTTCAACCTTTATCGAATTGAATTCTGAGGAAGGGTCATTTGACCCAAAACATTCACGTGATTTCTCTGCACAGATGCTGTCAGATGTGCTGAGCTTTTCCAGCAATTTCTTTTCTGTTTCTAATTTAAAGCACCTGCAGTTTTTTTGTTACCCATTATTTGATTATATCTTTTAGGAATTTTTTGTGTTGGAAATGCTTTCTGAGATGAAGATTGTTATTTTATTGTATAAAAATGAGATGGTACTTTCATGTAATTTGAATCAAAGATCAGTATGCTTAGGGAAAGTATTGTTGCAGTAATGCAGGTTGTCTGACACATCAAGGATGACACTAGTCTTTATTCCTGATGAAGGGCTTTTGCCCGAAACGTCGATTTCGCTGCTCGTTGGATGCTGCCTGAACTGCTGTGCTCTTCCAGCACCACTAATCCAGTACTAACTGTATAGAGGCAAGTTAAGCATGGTGGTAGAGGAGTGATATAGCTACAGGATAGGTGTTAATAGCAGAAAATAAGTCAGCTTTGCAAAAATAAGTACCACCATCTTCCCTCTGCTACCTCATACTTACTCTGTTTTTCTACTGTGCCTGCTTCTCACCAGGGTTCATAGGCTACCATTTTCATTCTCTCACTTTAGTGTGCAACACCTTCTCTCACTCAGTCTTGCCTCCCCAATCCCCCCTACATTGCTATTCCTGCATGGCCTCTGCACTCCCTACTCACTCAATCCTTTTACATCTTTCCCCCTACCTGCACCAATACGAACAGATATGCCAGCTACTTCTACCTCACTCAATCCCTCCCTTCATCTCATTGCATGAGAAAACAGCCCATACTAGGACAGAAAGAACCGGAATGGGTAGTGGTGCCCGACATTCAGCTCCTCGCCTTTCAGTCAAGGAGAGGATCCTGTTCCTGATTACTCCAAGTAACTGACTGACCATGCCTAAGTCTCTGGACTGATATCAGAGACAGCCCTTGATTTATAGTGCAGGAATCCTCGTATGAATGCTGTCTCCCATGACTTGATGAAGGGACTACTCCCCTTAGATTTTGAGACAAGGTTACTCGGTTGATGCACTGTTTGCTGAATATGCTCCTGCCACATGGTGCTAGTGTGAGATTGACACAGTATACTGATAAGGGTATGTCCACTCCATTGTCTGATGTCTGCTGACAACCGTAACGAACTGTCAGGCGTTGTTTCTGTGCTAAATGGCAAATTAAGGCAGAAATACTGTTAGAATTTAAGTTCTGCTTGAATGGGGAAAATGCCAAAATACAAGGAATGGCCAGGCAGAGATATTGTGAATATCAAAGTAGGTGCAAAGTGAGTGACTGCTAAAGAAAGAAAACAAGAAGACCTAAGATGCACCCTGGTCCAATCTATGAGTGTATTTGGTGCTTTGTGCAAAGTGTCCTCACAACAGCATCCCAATGAAAAAGATGTTGATAGATGCTAGTTCATGCAAATAGGTCTCCTACAGTGCACTGGTGAGAATCTTGCCTTGCTATTCACTGTTTGGTTGGAAATTTGGACTTGTTGCTATCGATGTTGAGAACCACCTCCTTGCTGATCTCAAGTGATTTTTCCAAGTTTCTCACCAATGTCTACATCGTTCAAAGTCCTAGGATTTTATCTGTGGTTCAGTGGAAGGCGGGGGAGATTAAATGTGAGATTACCTTGTTGAAACTTGCCATTTTCTTATGTGCCACCATTGGTGTTAACTCCTTATGCTTTGTTTCTTGAATGGAAATTAAAAATGGAATGTTGATTGATATTATTATCACACCTGCATTCTTATGAAGTGCACCACACTTGGAATGTGTTGTCTGTGGAGTGCAGTTGTAATAAGTAAATTAGTTTTGCAAACAAGTCCGATGGCCTGAATGTAAGAATTTTATGTAATATCTACTCACTTTAAGTTAGAAATAGCATTTGAGAAATCACTGTAAAGTTGTTGCTCACTCTGTTTCACAGAAGTTTGTAAACCCATTTGCGAAGTAGGAAGTAGGGTATCAGTTTTGATTTATCCAATTCGTTGTCAAAATCAGTGCATCTGATTTATGTTAGTATTAATTTGTACAGTTGAGCTAAATATCACTTAGTATTATCTGAGGTCACAGAAGGAACTGTAACCTTTTGCATCAAATAGTCACTTGGTGTGCTGTTAATGAAGTCACTGTTTGATAATGGAAACAAACACAGCTGTGTTTCAGAGAAGGTAACATTGAACATGTAAATCTAATTAGTGTGAGCATTCTTGTAGAGATTGTAATGATTACGTTTTATATATATATTGTAGCTGGTGAAAGTTGGAACATTTTATGAATTATGTTCACTAATGTTTAGTACCCAGCCAAGTAATCTCCCAGAGTGGTAGCTTGTATGTGAAACGTTGGTTCTGCCCAAGGAAACGCATGATGTCTGTTTTGTATTCAGGCCAATTAAAATAAAAGAAAAACCCTCTTCAGACTTGCTGGGCAATTAATAGTCAGATTGGCATAACATTAAACTTCTATCATGTGATATGCACTCCACTGACAATGTCAGAACATGTCATACAGTCCTTGGTTATCCTTTAGAAGATGGTGAAAGCTGTCTTCACAGAATCATAGTATTTTACAGTAAAAAAGAAGGCTATTCAACTCATTGTGTGTACTTGCTCAAGATGTATCTCCATAGCCATCTAAATTCACCACTTTCAAATTCATCACATATCCAGATCCCTTTTAATACTCCTCTGAAATCTGCCCCCACCACTGTCCCAGGCAGCACTCTCCAATTCCTAACAACTTTCTGAGTAAAGATATTTCTCCTCCTCTCTCCTAGCTCTTTTGCTGACTGACAGTCTTGAAATTGTGATCCCTAGTTACAGACATAGCAACTAGTAGAAATAGGATATCCTTCTTTAGATTAGATTTGATTCCGTATAGTCTGGAAACAGGCCTTTCGGCCCAACAAGTTCACACCAACCCTCCGAAGAGTAATCCACCCAGACCCATTCTCCTACCCTATAATTACCCCTAACTAATGCACCTAATACTATTGGCAATTTAGCATGGCCAATTAACCTGACCTGCACATCTTTGAATTGTGGGAGGAAACTGGAACACCCGGAGGAAACCCATGCAGACATGGGGAGAACATGCAAACTCAACACAGCCAGTTGCCTGAGCTGGGTATCGAACACGAGTCCCTGGCACTGTGAGGCAGAAGTGCTAACCACTGAGCCACCATGCTGCCCACTTACCCTGTCAAAATTGTTCAATAATTTTGAATACTTCAATAAGGTCACATCTTAATTTTCTCTGCTCCAAGGAGAATAAGCCGATTTCTCTTATCTTTTCTTGTATCCAAAATACCTCATCCCTGATATCATTCTGGTAAATCTCTTTTGCATTCCAGAGCTTAAACACACTTCCTCAAATAAGGTGCCCAGAACAAAATGCAGTATTCCAAATGTGGTCTGACCAATGATTTGTAGAGGTGTAGCATCACTCCTTGCTTTTATAATCTATGCCCCTGCTTATAAACCAAGGAACCTATAAGCCTTCTTAACAACTGTTTCAACTTTTTGGCCATCTTCAGAGAATTATGCATTTGAACACTGAGGTCCCTCTGCTCCAATATTCCCCTCAAAGTTACACTGTTGAGCCTGTATTGTCTCTTCCTGTTTCTTCCAACAAAATACATTACTTTATATTTCTCTGCATTGAAATTCATCTGCTCGATATCTGCCCATTTGGCCAGCTTGTCAGTGTCCCTCTGAAGCCAAACATCCTAAGTTAGTTTATTCATGACTGAGGGCAATGTGTTTATGCAGTCTGTTGAAACAAGAATACACTGTATAGGTTAAGGAATGATATGCATAATGAAATTTTGTTTGTTCTATTAACTTTATATTCTCTTTATAACATTCTATACCTCTCCATTAAACATAGAAAAGAAATAGGCCATTCACTTTGTTCAACTTTCTCTGCCATTCTGTAAGATTGTAACTAATTGTCCACTTCATTACCTTCATTACAATCCTCTGATGGAAATCTTCTTATCTCAGTCCTAATTGGCTTCCCCGTTGGTTTGAAACTGGTTTTAGATTCCACAACCAAAGGAGTTGAAATTTCTCATCTGTCCTTTTAAATATTTTGCGGGTTTCAATGAGATCGCGTTCCATTCTTTGAAACTTGAGAGGATGCATGTCCAGTTTCCCAATCTCTCTTCAAAGGACAGTTCTACCACTGCAGGAAGCAGCCTGGTGAACCTTAGTTGCACTCTGTCAATGGCAATAATACCCTTCCCCAAAACTGCATAGAAAGTTCCAGATGCGGTCTAACCTAGGTTTTATACAATTTAAACAAGACTTTACTACTTCTGTAGTATATTATGGGAAAAGTGTAATTGCACACTGTAAGAAAAACCATGTCAAGGAGTAATTGTGGGGGAATTCCTATAAGGGGCAATGGTGAATGATTTAGCTCTGGCAGGAAATCTGTGGGAATCATGTGAGAAGTCAAGCGTGGCCTTTGTTGACTTGTTGCATTTTTAAATTGAGTTCCAGGTGTCTTGACATGACTTTTGTCAGTGAGTGGCGAGGTATTATCAATGTCTATACAAGTAAAGAACAGCATCCTTTTATGTTCAACTTTTTTCAAAATAAAGGATTCTCTTTAGCCTACTTGATTACATGCTTTACTTGTATTTTAATGTTTTGTAACTCATGCATCAGAACACCTAAGTCCTTCTGCACTTTGTAATTATGCAGTCATTCTCCATTTAAGTAAGACTCAGCTTTTTAATTCTTCCTGCCAAAGTGAACAGCTTCACATTTTCCCTCATCTATCTTTTTAAATATTTTGCGGGTTTCAATGAGATCGCGTTCCATTCTTTGAAACTTGAGAGGATGCATGTCCAGTTTCCCAATCTCTCTTCAAAGGACAGATTTTTTTGCCCACTCATTCAACCTGTCAATATCAGTTTGCAACTTCCTTATATCTTCTTCACAATATACTTTCCTATCTATTTTGGTGTTGTTTATGAATGTAGTTGCCATGCCTTTACTTCCCTCATCTAAGGCACTGCCATAAATTGTAAACAGTTGAGGTTCTAGCATAGATCCTTGTGGGACTCCACACACTACATCCTTCCAATCAGATGAAGACACGCTTTTGTCTATTTTCTGCCAGCCAGCTAATCTTCTATACATGCTAGCATGTAACTCCCCGATACCAGTGGCTTTTATTTTCCCCAATAACCTTTGATATAACATCATAATGTCTTCTAAGCACAGTATGTCTTCAGACTCACTTTTATCTATAGTACATATTATTCCTTCAAAGTACCCCTTAAATTAGTTTAACATGACTTTTCCTTTGATGAAACCATGCTGACTCTTTCTGACTACCTTGTGTTTTTCTAAGTGTGCAGCTCCTTGGTGATTGATTCTACATTGATTCTAATACCTTCCCCACTCCAGATATCAAGTCAACTGGCCTAAAATTTGTGCTTTCTGTCTTCCTCCCCTCTGGAATTGAGGGGCTATACTTTAGACTCCAGAAATGTTTATTGAATCTTGGGAATTTTGGACAACTACACAGCACATTTACCACTACATTAACAATGCCTTTTCAGATCCTAGGATGAAGTCTACCTGGAGCTGGAAACTTGTCAGCCTGCACATCTATCAGATTGCTTCATACCCCTTCCCTATTGATTTTAATTTCACCAAGTTTCACCACGCCCCTCCCGATTTACAACTATTACTGGAATGTTTTTATATCCACTACGGTGATGACAGAAGCAAAGCATTTGTTCATTTCATTTGCAATTTCTTTGTTATCTTCCATTAACTTCCTTTCTTCACTCGCTAGATGACCAACATTCATTTTATCTACTCTCTTTTTAAATGCTTGTAGAAACTGTTGCTCTATGTTTTTGCAATCCTAGTTAGCTACTTCTCATTGTCTTAATTTTTCCCTTGTAATTAACCTTTTAGTCATTCATTTAGGCTTTATGTTCTGACTAATCATCTGGCTTGCCACCTAACATTGTGTACTTATATACTTTTTCCTTGGCATCATGGTATCCCACAAACCTACCAACACACTTAACCAGCGACTAATGAACCTAAATGATCCATTGATACTACCAGCAAAACTAACATCACTTACAAGATACCTTGCAAGAACTGTAAAAAATACTACAAACAAGCAGGAAACTTGCTACCAGGATACATGATCACCAACTATCCACCAAAAGGCACGACCTACCATCACTAGTTTCCATACATACAGACAAAAGAAGGACACCACTTTGACTAGGCCAGCACACACATCTTAGGACAGATGAAACAAAGGCACTCACAAGAATTCTTAAAGGCATGACATTCTAACCAGAACTCCAAAAATAAACACATCGACATAGATCCCATCTACCTTTACTTGAAAAAAAAGAACAGAAATGACATCACCCGCCTTAAGAAACCAAGACCTATAAATAAAGAGATAGGACATACCATCAGTGCTTCACCAGAGTCTGTCAATGATGATGTGACCTAGTCATGGTGATGAAACATCTGAAAACAAACCTTCCAGCTCTGTGAGCTAACTTACCTACCTGTATACTTTTTCTGTATGTTTTCCCTAACTTTAGTTAACTGTGAATGGAGGGTCTTCCCTTTTATAGTGAGAATTGTTATGAAGGTGTAGAGGTACTGTACCTTTAAGAGAGTTGAAAAGCTAGCAAGGGCTGCCTTACACAGCACAACAGTATTCTGCACAAGGTAACAATGTAACACGTGGTCGAAACCAATAGTACAGCTGTGTTTCTATGGAACACAAAAAATTTGGCCAATCAATTTAAATAATGCCCCAAGATACCAGAGTCCAATCAAATTTAAATTTAGTATTTTGGTAATATTAAAGCCAATGAAATGATCTGATGTTTTGGGGTATAAAACCGGACATTTTGAACAGCTAGAGGGAGAACTGCCAAACATAAGTCCAGACTGCCAGTAGAACAACTCTCTGAAAGGTACCCATCTAGAAGACATTTGCATAGCAGAACATCGCAAAGACGACAGAGGAAAATCTGCAGAAGAAGATACAGAGAGAAGATTTGACAACTGACAGGTTTTGAAAGTTGAATTTTTTTTTTGTAAATCCTAATTGGGACTTTTTTATCAGATTAGTATTGTAAAGTGAGAGGTAGAAGATAGGTTTAAGGGAAAGGATTTGTAAATAGTTGTTGGTTTTGATATTCTCTGTTGGACTTAAAGAATAAAGTTGTTAATTTTTACTTTAATAGTGACCTCTGAGATAAGTCTTTGCCTCTCGAATTTTAACAGATTACAGCATAAGGTGATTTTTCTTCTGTGTGACTGGCTTAACTTAGCAGAGGGGTGTACCCTGTGTCATAACAGAATATACTTACCCTGAGTATTCTGAAATATCCTCTTGAAATGTCTGCGAGTGTGTCTATTATGGATATATTCCCTAGCTTAGAATGTCAATTCACTTCAGCAAGCTCAGCTTTCATGCCCACATAGTTCCCCATTATTTATGTTTAAAACACTAGTCTTACTGGTACCTTTGATTAGTTCCTTTCAAACTAGGTGCAACATTTAATCATATTGTGGTCGCTGCTACCTAGAAGTGGCTGGAATTTTTAAGTAATAAGGAGGGAAACCAGAGGAGGCTGCGTGATCATCTCCATCCTCGTTAAGGGTGGAACCTGGCCGATCATTACAAAAGACAAAGCTGAGATATCAGCAACTATATACAGTCAGATGTGCCAAGTGGATAGACCATCTTGGCTTCTTCCTGAAATTATGCAGTGTTCAGTTCTGTTTGCAACTGCTGCAGATATTAAAGCATATGCAGTGAGACCTCAGCAATATTCAACTTGGGACAACTGTTATCAAGTAATATTAGTGCTATGCGATGTCTGTCTCCAAAAGAGAGAATCTAACCATCTCACCATGATATTCAGTAGTATTATCACCACTGAATACCCTATTATCAATATTTTGGGGTTACAATTGACCAGAAGTTGAACTGATCCAGCAATATAAATACTGGAACTCCAAGTGTAGGTCAGGGGTTAGGAATTTGAGCCAGTGAGTACACCACCTGATTCCCGAAGGTCTATCCATCATCTGCAAGGCAGAAGTCAGGAATGGATATTCTCTGCATATTTGAAAGAGCGCATCGAAAACAGTATTCAAGATGTTTAACACCATCCAGGCCACTCACACCCTCCACAAGTAATGCTTAGTGGCAACAGCATATTCCATGTACAAGATGCAATACAGCAACCACTGAGCTTCTTTCAACAGTGCCTTCCAAATACTCACCTCTAACTCCTTGAAGATTAAGGGCAGTAGGTACTTGAGAATATTACTACTTGCAAGTTTCCTTCCTAGCCACACAACATTCTGAATTGCAACTGTATTGCTTGACTATAAGCCTGGAACACCCCTCCTAACAGCTCTCTGTGTCTGCTTTTCATAAACTGGATGGTTCGCAAATGTGACTTCCCATTACCCTCGTGAGGCACTTGGGAATCGGCAACTAATGTTGGTGTTGCCAGGGTCATCACAAAGTAGGAATAAAAAGTCAATTCAATTTTTGATATGGAGTTTTTGCGAGAATAGAACTATGTTCAAAGTTCTCCTATTGGAATGATACTGGTTGTTATCCCTTTTTATAAAAGGTATTGAATATTCTTAAGGAGGTCTACCTCTTTTCGAGGTTTGATTTCCTGTCTTCAGATATAAATATTGCTTATTTTTAGCAGTGAGGATTCTTCTGCTTAATTTTTATCTGAAATATCTGGTCAGTAGAAAATCAGCTTGTGTGCATACATCAATATCCTTTTACCCTCTACTGTGCATTGATTTCTCCAAGCAATTAATTTCTGCTTATGCCGGTAATTATACTGGTATTTAAATTGCATCAACTTAAATTCCCCTGATCTGCTTTGATTGGTGCATGGTGGGCCGACTGGACATATGGCAGTATTGGCTGCTGAGAGTACAACACACTCCTCCCTCTCTGCCACGGCCATCACATGGCATTGCCGAGTGCAAGAGCTGACAGCCTCTTATTGACCACAGTTCTCAGTGTGGTAGTATTTTCACTTCAGGGGTCTTGATCTCAGAGAAAGGCCACTAAAACTGCGTGAGTAGAGGAAGATATGGCAGACCCTGCTACAAAAGGTCAGGTTGGGTGTCTTATCATCTTTTCAACAAGCGAGCGGAACACCTAAAGACACAGCAAGTTCCCAGCCTTTATAACTTTGTAAAGAAAAAACTTTTTATTGGTGTGTTGAGATGGGGATTGTATACTCAACAGTATTGAATTCCAATGTTTATGGCATCAAGAGCTTGCCACCAATGCAGATTAAATCAGGGATGATTGGGATGCCAGAATTAGAGGAACGCATATAACATGGAAAGTTGTGGTTCTGGGAGGAACAAAGCCATGGAAAGATCTGAAAACTTAGATGAGAAATTTTATAATCTAGGCATTGCTTAACTGAGAGCCAGGCCATCAAGCACAAGTTACTGGGTGTGTGGGACTCAGGGCAACAGAGTATTTGATTTCCTTGAGTTTACCGAGGGCAGAACATGAGAGTTTGATGAACTCTTCATTTGAATTGCCAAATCAGCAGTATCTGAAGCGTGACTGATAGTTTTGAAATTTGTGATTGCAAAGAAATTCTTTCAACTTACTTTTCAAATTGAGACATAATACATATGACCCAGCTCGAAATGATTTTTATTTGGCCAGATCCTCAGAACAGTTGAATTCTCTACCATTATTAGCTTTTCACTCCTTTAATTTCTTTCCTTCACTTCTTCAATTTTTACCTTAAAAATAAAACTTCTGCTTAATCTATGGGAACAAGAGTTAATCATTCAGCCTCACAAGCTTCTTCTCGCCATTCAATTAGGGCAAAATTAATCCATATCTCAACTTTCATTACCTCGTTTTGGAACCCAATCCCTTTTATATCCTTATTTAATAAAAATCTGTTGATCTTACTTTAAAAGATTTCAATTGACATAACGTTTGCAGGGTTTCAGATGAAAAATTCTAGATTTTCTACTACTTTGTGTAAGCAAAGTAAATTTTTTGATTTAATTTCTGAATAACCTGGTTCTCACATTATATTACAGCAGATTCTCACTTCCAAGGGAGATAGTGTGGTTTAGGAAGTTTCAGGAAAAATGTACCTTCCCTTACCTTACCTTTTTTGTTGTCTTGCTTCAGGGGACAGGTGTGGAATGGTTTTCCCACCCAGAATTTAATTCCTATGGTGCTGGGCATCTCACTGGTACCAGTCTGCCCAATTATCCACCCCTTCTCCTCCCACTCCTGTTTTCTGGAAGGGAACGTTTCACTGTCCCGTACAAATAATGCCCATCCTGCTGACTATTTGGAATCACAGAATCTCATATTTGCTGTATTATTTCCAATTGTGTTTATTCATGCACACCTTTAACATGGTAAAATATTTCAGGGTGCTTCATAAGAACATTATAAAATGAAATTTGATACATGAGGGTTGTTGGTGCCACTGGAAAGGTCAGCATTAGTTGTCCATCCTTACTTGCCCTTGAACTGACTAGGCCACCTCAGACAGCATTTGAAAGTCAACATATTGTTGTAGCTCTGCGGTCACATAAGAATGAATGATTTCTTTCCTTTAAGGTTTTAAAGAAGCAGATGCTTTTTTACAATTTTTATGATAGTTTCATGGTCACCATTACTGAGACTAGTTTTATATTTCAGATTTATTAATTAAATTTAAATTCCACCAGCTGCTGTGGTAGGATTTGAAACTTTACTTCAACTGTTTTATATGTATGTTTACATATTGTCAGTTCAGCCCAGTTTTATGTGGTTGCTTCATTTCTCATTGTTAAAATTTGTTTAGATTCAAAATCTTGGTTTTGACTCTTCTGCTCCCTCTCAAACCTAATATCAAATTCAGTTATTATTTGCAAGGTATTTCCTTGCTTTGGATGTTAAACCAATTCTGATTCATTACTCTTAATGATGTCATATTCATCCTCATTAATTCTAATCATATTGTTCTTAAATTCTCCTGAATAAGTTTTCGAAATTTTTTGCCATTTGTTATTTGAGCTATTCTGCTTCTCCTTCATTACCTACAGTATATTGTTTCTGATCTTTGAATTTAAAAAGCTTTTCTCTGGCACCAACACCCAGCTCCAAATTGCATTTTAGTTGTTGTTTCTGTAGACTACGCAACTATTACTGTGTCTGAGATCTACCATTACCGTTTTTGTTGTTATAATTGTGTATTTTCAATATTGACATTACTTTTCAAAATTTCTTGTTCTGTCTGAGGACCCTACAGCCCAGAATATTCAGTTCAGAATCATGCCTAGTTTGTAGCCAGTTTTATTAGAATTAGAATCCCTACAGTGTGGAAACAGGCCCTTCAGCCCAACAAATCCACACTGACCCTCCGAGTAATTCAACCAGACCCGTTCCCCTACCCTATTGTCCGACATTTGCCCCTGACTAATGCGCCTAACCTACACATCCCTAATCACAATGAGCAATTTAGCATCACCAATTCACTTAAACTGCACATTTTTGGATTGTGGGAGGAAACCAGAACCCATGCAGACTCAGGGAGAACATGCAAACTCAACACAGACAGTCGCCCGAGGCCCGGGTCCCTGGCGCTGTGAGCTAACAGTGCTAACCACTGAACCACTGTGTCGCCCACTGTTAGTTCCTCACCTAAATCTTTAAAATATATTGTGAATAGCTGGGGTCCAAGCACTGATCCCTCTGTTATACCCCATGAGTCTTTCTGTAATGATTACTGTGTCATATCATTTCCGTTGAAATTAGTGTTTGGAATTTAGTTATTTGATTACAGGACATTCATTTGAGTAACCGCCCCACCCTATCGATAGGCTATGATGATGTAATTCCCATATCATGTCACTTTTAGTTGTAAATGTTCTGCACTTTGCTCCATTGGCTGTTTACTGTTTGTAATTTTCCTCAGGTGTTTTGTTATTACTTCTGATAACATTTTATTTCTCTGAAGTATTTATATTTTCATTGCCTCATTTTGGATTCAACCTTTGTTCTTTTCCCTTTGTTAATTTTCAGGTTACTATTTTTCTACCCAGGACTCTTTCTGTTCCTCACTCGCCCTGCACTCCCTTTTTGCAGTTCCGTTTATCTTTTCTAATAGAAGCACAATACAAAACTAATTCAAATACATTCCATCTCTTTGGATGCTTCCTGTTTCAGTATTGGGAATACTGGGGCCAGTATCCTGTGAAATGGGACCCCCACTTCACATCAGTCTTTCAATAATACATTTAGTTTGCAACCATTGAGGTACTGCTGTTCAGTTTAATGCAGAGGTCCTAATATTCCCTTTATAGATGTTGGTTCTGATAGATTAGAACAACATATTCTTCCTCATCAATTTGAGTTCTTGAAAAATTCCATAACTGGCAACACAATCTGTTGGACTCGTAATCATGATGTACTCTTATCCTGCTAATTATTACATCAGCTATTAATACAATCCTCCCATTTCAACTTGATCTGTTTTGTGATCAGTTGTTCTATAGCAATGAAGTCTGCTTTGTTGCAGAGCCACCCACTGATAGGCTGTGGTGCTGAATATTTGTTGAAAACTCCAGTCTGGATATGCAAGTGATGCTTCCTTTAACGTATCATAACATGTTAAACTAGTTATTGCTCCAGCTTCAGATGCTGCTTTCTTTCATTTGCATTTGTTTTTCAATATTGATCAATAACAACATTGGTTGCTTTGCTGTCAATTTACTGGAAAACTATTGTATTGTTATTTAGACTAAAGCAAATTACTTGGGATGCTGGAAATCAGAAACAAACAAAAAGTGTTAGAATTAGTAGTGTTAATGTCTTTCATGCTTGATATCTGCAGTGCTGTGAATTTACTTTTCTCTGAGATTATTTTTTGTTAAGATCTTCCCTCACAGTAGCTGAGACACAGAATGGATTTATATCTTATTTGTATCTTATTTGGGACCCCACTTCAGGACTTGCGTATAAAATCATGAACTTGATGGTTCACTCACTGTTCATGTGAATGAAAAATCATTCCTTGGGTTGTTTAATGTGTAATGAAAGAGAACATTTTGAAGTAATCTCCCAGGATTTGTTAGCAAGGTCAAGATTCCTCCTTCAACAGCAATCCGCTCATTCATTCCATCTGTTTATGGGATTTTGCTGTGCGTGAAATATTTGCTATGGCTATTTATTAATTTAATTATGTGAAATGCACTTTACAACATCCCAAGGATGTAACAGATACTATGTAAATTTTCTCTTTCATGTTAGTTCCCATGATTTTGTGCGAGTTACTCATAAGATGTGTTCTAACCTGCTTCAGCGTGTTAACACTTGCAGTGGCCACATTGTTAACATGTGATTGAACTCCCTGCCCTTCATTCTATTCTTCTTAAAGTAAGTATTCTTAAAGCACTAAATTATTTACTAAATACATAGTGTAGCTTTTAATTATAGGTTCAAAATGAAGCAATGAAGTCTCTTATTCCGAAGGGCATAATCAGTGACTGACTCCTTTTGCCTCACTTATTGAGAAGCTTGTTCATTCAGTTTGAGATTTTGTGTATGTGTGTGTGTGTGTGTTCCATGTTCCTGCATACCATCTGTGTTAAGGGTTTTTCACAAATTTGCTCAAATTATATACCGGCCTGCATAACTACACAGGAGCTTAATGATGCTGGTTTCTATCTTTTGTCAAGTATTGACGAACACCCAACTTGAAGTTAGCAAAATCACATGGAATAGTGTTATTGATTTGTGTTATTAGTGTTTTTACATTTTTGTGTTGCTCTTGTCACTCTCTGCCACAAGTTCAATTAGTTGTTGGCTACTCATGATAGATGCAAATATGAAAGCAAGAAACCTTTGAGCAACAATCCTAAGACCGGGATTGTACTGTCAGATCATATAAGTTCCTCATAATGAACTAAGCGAATTTGCATTTACAGATTTAAGTAACACTAGGTGAGTCCAAAATAATTCCATACCATTCTCTTTCTAATTATTGACTTGAAATAACACAAGTTCCACTCAAAAGCACTTCTGAATATTTGTCTTTTTCAGCGCTGGAGGTAATTGTTAATCATGACAGAAATATAACTGTGGGATATATTTGCAATAATTTGAAATTTGGGAGCATATTGAATGCTAAATCCCCAGAGTATGTTTATTCTATTTATTTCACATCAGTGAAAGAACAAATGTTGAGAAAGCATCTTTCATGACTTTCGAGCATCTCAAAACTCTTTCTCAGCCACTGAAGTATACTGTTTTGGTTGCCATATTTCAATACATTGGAACAGTCTGTACACATGGAGAACTGATAAATAGCAATGACAGGAATGAGCTCTGTTTTATTGAATTAGTTGAGGGATGTGTTGACTACAATGCCAGAAAAAAATTCCCACCATTACTTAGAATAATGTCATGCGGAATGTTTTACAATCCTTCAGTGGGGCCTCGAATTAACATCTTCTCAGATAAAGGGCATCATTCACAGAGCTGCACTTGCACTAAAGTGTTGGTTCTAAAATGGCAGTTAGTATATACTTTTTAGTCTTTGGAGTCAAACTTTAAATGTACAACTTCTGATTGAAATATGTGTATGCTGCCACCTAACATACATTTTGGGCCAAATCTTGTGTTACTCTTAGGAATAGGAAGCAAGAGAAAGTAGGGGAGACACAACTGTACATTCTCCAAACTTTTAAAGGCAGGTCAGGTTTCCTGCAAGTATTAAGCATTGGAAAATGTTTGCATACACTTGCATATCATGCATGCTCATTAAAAGATTGGCTCACCAGAATTAAGATCTCCTTTCCAGTTACGTTTTACAAGAGGAAACAATCTATGCCTTCAAGTTCACAGCTGCATTCTCTCCCTCTTTATGGGCATTTAAACGGGCATTGGATAGGCATATGGAGGATAGTAGGCTAGTGTAGGTTAGGTGGGCTTGGATCGGCGCAACATCGAGGGCCAAAGGGCCTGTACTGCGCTGTATTTTTCTATGTTCTATGTTCTATATAGGTTAAATGCAACAAATGAGATACTCACCTTCCTGGACCTTGGAGTGAGGAGCCATTGCTTTGTCGTCTTTGGGGATAGCTCATCCATGTCTTGCTGCGATTGAGATAGTATGACAGTAGTCCCAAAGTGCACTGGGCATGGAAAATGAGCGTGAGAAGGAGGCTGGACTGTAATGGGCAGACGTCAAAGAAGCTGCTGAAAGGTGGGAAAGGGAGGCTGATCGGGCAATATAAGATAGACCAGAATATTTAGTTCCTTACAGGGAATCGATGCCTTTTAAGGTATCCTTTAAATATGGTGCTGAAGCCTTGCTGGGATGGGGGTGTGTGGCATTTCCTTGCCACTCCTCCCCAAACATTGCTGTGCTCTTTGTTCATTCATATTGTTTAACCAAGGGAACATCACAGCGAATTTTACTCTAGTCTGGCATCTGCACATACCTGCTTTCTAACAAATTAGTGGTAAGACTGATCTTTTCCATCATTATCCTGCATCAAATCAAAGAATCCATTCCATTTGTGAGAAACTGCAACTTTCTTGGACTTCATAGTCCACCAACAAAAATAGTAATATTTGCTTTTGATTTATATAATTTCAGTCAATTAACTTTATAGTGGAAGGTGAGGTTTATTGGATGCAAAGTAGAAGACAAGAAGTTTCCTAGCTTATAAGGCAAAGAAAATTTCTTCTCAAGTATCGGTTACTACAAATCGGTTACTACAAAGATGCTTTGTTGAGCTAGTATTATTTTTAACATGTTAACGAATATGTAAGGAAATATGTAACTTCACATGAAAGCATGTTGTTTGATGTAGCAGTGATTTGTAGGGACCAGAAGCATTTTAGTTCAGGGAAGACTATTTGGAAACAAACCATACATGTATCTGTGGCTGATTCTGTTTAATTGTTTTATCAACAAATACCCGTGTACTGAAATGATAATAAACGTTTGTATAATTCCTTCAATGATCTACAACATTAAGAAATAAGGATGTTGCAAAATCTCATAGGAAAGGACAAGAAGCATTTTATTAGATTTATCTTCATATAACCTAAAGTTCTGTGAATTGTAGACTTTTAACACAATGTTCTTTTAGTCTACAAAGTTTATGTAATAATAGACTGTGATTAAAAGCTCCTAAAGGTACTAACCAATCACCCAGAAAGTTAAACTCTGGAAAAGCTTTGTCAGGTGACAACTTTAGTCTCATTCCTGAGTTAAGAAAATAATATAAAACTAGGATCAGGAGTATGCAGGTCAGCCTTTCAGCCTGCTCTGCCATTTCATAAGATTATGGCTGATCTCATCTCGTCTCAACTTGCTTATACTTTGTAACTTGTTCATAACCGATATTTTATTTCAACAACACAACCTATTTGTAATCTCAGATGGACAAGTTTTAAACCAAATTATTTTGATTCTCATTTGGTAGATTTTTATGATTTTTAATATAAAGGAAGATTGTAAGAGTTTCTTGGGCAAAAGCGATTGTAAGGGCAAAAGCGAACATTGCATGATTAGAATGGTACAGTGACTTTGGCGCTGACATCGCGCATGTGCAGAATAGCACACAGACTTTGGTACTGACATCGCATATGCACAGAATGGCCCATAGATTTTGGTGCACCTGCAGCGCGACAAGAAGACCAGTGCCGATGTCGCAATGCACGGACACCAGCATTGCGACATCCTGAGACCCTTTTATCCCCATTCTCTGCCAGACATCCAATCTACTATCCATGCTAGCACCTTGCCTCAAACAATCAAGATAGTTTTCAATGTATAATTTCAGTTACAGAGAATAGCTTTCTTAGAATTTTTAAATGTCCTGTGTTAAAATTATTTTTTGTTAAGAACTACAATTTCAACCTTCATTCAGACTCTGCTAGACTTTGCGTTCGACGTTTGGGTGTTTTTTGAGCGATTGTGAGTGATTTTTATTTTGCTGTTCTGCCCCTAACTCCACTTTTCCCAAAGGCCCCATTATTTCGATTAAGCCAGGTTTCGCTGGAACACAGCTGTGGTGTTGTAGGAGAACTACTTATAGTTAGGCAAGCAAAACCTACAAGCGATGGTGGACCAAAACGTCGATTTTGCTGCTCCTCAGATGCTGCCTGAACTGCTGTGCTCTTCCAGCACCACTTATCCAAAATCTGGTTTCCAGCATCTGCAGTCATTATTTTTACCAAATGTGATGAATCTCACTGAACAAAACACTTTAACTGAAAGTGGGTGAATCGAGCCCTTTGTGTCTGTTTTCACGTAAAAGGGAAACCATGCAGCATATACAGAGGGATATTGATTATTGAAAGGACATGGGCGGGGATTATTTTGCTCAGTTTATCAAATGCCAAATAACATAGTTTAGCCAAGCATAGGGATCTTGCGATCTTGCCGGCTAATCTGATATTCGGATAATTGAATGCCAGATAATCGAGGATCCTCTGTATGTTTTCATATCAACTGTTCAGGGATGCACCTTTGGAGAAGGAAGAACTTTAACCTCATTCTCCTGTTTCAGAAGTAGGAACACTACCACTGTGCCACAGGAACCCTCCAATACAGGCATGCTATTTCAGAAGGACAAGTGTAAACTGTTGAATGTGGTAAGCACAGGGAGAGAGGCATTTATGGTGGTTAACATCCTTGAAAATGGACTAGTCACCACGGCAGAGAAATGTACCCCAGCTTTTGAAAAGGACTGACTGAAAGACTGTTTTCAATGGGGTTTTGCAGAATGCTGTATTAGGTCTGGATCTTTTGTGTATGTTTGTGATTGGGATTTAAATGTAGGGGACATGATCAGGTAGTTTGCAGAGAATGTAAAAATAGATGACATGGCTGATAGTGAGGACAGAAGCTGTAAACTGCAGGAAGATATCAGCGCACTGGTCAAATGAGAAGAAAGCTGGAAAGCAAAATTCAGTTCAGATTAAGTGTGAGGTCATTGATTTTGGGAGGTCAAACAAGTCAAAGGAATACACATATATGGGATAATACTGAAAGCAAGTGAGCATGTCCATAGAACTCTGAAGGAGCAGGGTAAGTTGATAAGGCATGCAGAGTAATTTTCCTTTTATTATTTGCGGCATAGAATATAAGGGCACGGAGAGTATGAAACTAGTTAGGCCAAGACTCTGGAGTTCTGGGCATCTCAATACAGAAAAGATATGATTGCACTAAAGGAGTTAAAAAGGAATTTTTTGAAGATGTTGCCAAGACTGCAAAATGACAGCAAGGAAAAAAGATTGGATAAGTTGTGATTGCTTTCTGTGGAACATAGGAGGGTGAGGGGTGATTTAATTGGGGTGCACATGGTTATAACTGGTCTATGAATGGATGGGAAGAACCTTAGCAGAGGGTCACCAACTATGAGGTGTAGATATAATGTGATTGAAGGATTAGAAAGGAGATGGAGATTTTACTTTTCACCCAGTGAACTCTAGAACTTGCTATCTTAAAGGCAGGAACCCTAAACTCATTTGAAAGGCGTCTAATTATATACCTGATGGAGTTCATTTTTCAGCAGACCAGTTACAATGGGCAGACTGGCCGCCTTCTGCACTGTAAAGTTTTTTACGTTTTCTAAATATTCTAACAGTCTGGATAAAAGAAATACAGGAATATACAGGAAGGGTCACTGCATAAGTGAATGGTTGCTGAAGAGGGCCGTGCTGAGTTGAATGGCTTTCTTCTGCCTTCAACAGTTCTTTGCTACTGTGTCTTTGAGGAGGACTCATCTTTGAATGAATACTGTAGAACCTTTTGCCTGATGGCAGATGAAATCTCAGTTAACTGCCTCATCCAAACGATCGTATCTCAAATAGTACAGAACTCCTTCTGCTGTAATGGACTTTTGGCTAGAAGAGAGAGTTTCTTTGGGATGTTTGAAAATATATGTTAATCCACAAGCTAAGATTTTAAGTTCAACTTCAGAACTATTCTGAATATTGGTATGTGACATATGAAGGCAAGTTGTAAAGTACAGTCAGACAATGGCTTGTTATAATCCACATTGCAGGTTTCCAAGGTGACACACTAAGAATCTGTCTCCGACAAATGCTAGTTGACTTATTTTGTATTATTAATGTTTTCAGTTAAATATTCAACAATTTTTTTTTCATCACCTTCATTGCAGCACACACAAGTGCAGTCAATAGCTGTAGGGATTTAAAGACTAATCATAGAGGAGTAAATGCCAAACATTTTAAGAGTTGCTTTGCCTTCTGTTGTTGTCCACCCCAGTTGAAATTTTGACTTTTAACTCCTGATTTAATGCTTTTATTACTATTTTATTCTCTTTATTTAAGTAAAACACTTTATTCCATATTTTGTTCCCATACAATGGCAACCCAAACAGCTTAAAACCTGGACATTAGTCTCAACTCTTTCCGAAGTTATGCTGATTTTGTTCACCTATGACATTGTCGCCTAGCTGACGACATGGAAGGCTAATCTGGTATGTCTAACCAGCAAATACGAACAAAGCTTAGCAAATACCACACTATCAAATTCGCCCCAGTCAGCTTGATGTGATTGCAGGAGTCCAAAGGAGGAAACCTAATTGCCAAATAACTTGCTACTTGATGCACACATCAAATTCTGTCAGAGTCACTCAGGTCCAGACTTCTTCCCTGCCTTGATCTAGGAGTTTTGTGACTTGGGCAGAATCTGATACAGTGGTAATTGGTTGTTATATTTGTCTAATTTTTCTGGGACATACTGGGCAAACTTTGATCAATATCAGTTAGATGCCAGTGGATGAGGTTTCAGAGCCAAATAATCTAGACAGTACAAAATCTTAAGAGTTCTTTGCAATATGACACACTCAAAGGTTTAAGACTAATTGCTTTGGAAATTTACAAAGTTTGAGAGGATATGATTAAAATATTTTAAAAACTATAAGATTGATGGGTTGCTTGAAATGATAATGTGGCTAGAGGCCATGCCCATAAAACCAGCAGGTTCAGATTTCAGTCAGAAACCAGCAAACAACTATTTATTTTTGCAGTTATTGGTCTTAGGAACAAATAGTCAAGTTGTGGTGCGTATAACATTTCTGCATTCTTTTCAAAAAGGAAATTCCTGAGAAAATTGGGTAATTCTATGGGAAAGTTGCTACTAAGAGATAAATGTGATGAGCAGCTCATAATCAAAGGCTTCCTGGAGTTTTCCTAATTGCGTTCAGGACTATTGCATAAAAACTTTGCTTTCAGTTTCTCTCATTCTGGGTAATGGCATCTTTTGTGTTATATAGTCATTCATTATGTGCATGTGAAGTACAGTGAGCACAATGGCGACTTTTTCCACATTTTGGCTGTGTTAATTTTGAGGAGTTTCAGAGTTTTTGCTTCCCTTAACAGTGGCAACTTTTCCACGAATCCATGTAAGATTCTGTAAATCCATTTTTTAGATTAGAATCAGTCTGACCATTGTGGCACAGACAGCCTCACAGGGAGCTAACACCATCAATACCTTATCTGGGCTGACATGACACCAATTGTTAAAGTTCACTTGAGAATGTAACTTTTAAAAATAGTTTTGCGATTTATATATGAAAGAACTGAAACGAATATGGTCATTCTAAAAGATGAGAGACATAACAAACAATCCAGGTCTTTTTCAATATATAATTTCAGTTATATCACACTGTAAACATTTGCTATAAATTCTGTGTCTTACAATCTTATTCTCCACAACCACCTGATGAAGGAGCAGCGCTCTGAAAAGTAGAGCTTCCAAATAAACCTGTTGGATTATAACCTGGTGTTGTGTGATTTTTAACTTTGTATACCCCAGTCCAACAGAGACATCTGCAAATCATGACTTTTCCTGTACAATTCTTTACTGTTTACCTAATTTACAGTGGTGCTACCCTCATGTAATCTTGAGCTCAGCAGTGGTGCAAGTGCTAACCTTTGCTGGGACCTTAGTGTTCACATTGCACGTGCCATATTCTAATCGTAATTGTGCACCATTTCAAATGCTGCAAGCCCAAAACTGCAATTCAAAACAAAATAACTGAGAGAAACAAGTTGCCACCCTACTTCACAGAAAGGGACCTGGAGACTGCTAGTAGATGGGGTGGTGAAGAAGAAGGCCACACTTATTCCCCTGGACCCTGAAGAGACTACAGCACCAGATGCCATCAGCCTTGTCTGCACTAGCCACCTGGGCAATGTACCATCTACGATCCAGAGGAACATGTAGCAATGTCGAAAGAAATTTAATGACCTACAGCATCTTACATTGGTAACTGCCATCATATGTTACCTTAAAAACTTCACTGCTACTATATCCACTCGCCATTAAAGCTCATAATCTGGCACACTCGCTATTGTATTCTGCATCTTACCTCAATGGTTCTCACCTACTCCCCTAGCCCACAATCTACTTCTTTTGCTTCTGTTCTCCGCACTTCGTACCCACTCATTCAGGATACCTCACAATCTTCCATGACTGTGAATGGACTAGCCCCCAGCTGATTTCTATGGAGCTCATCAACTGATTTACCACTAATCCCCAGAATGGTTGCACTCACCTACAGGACTGACTGTTGCCACTTACTGAACTGAGATCAGATGATGGCCTTTGCTGACTGGTAGCACCCCTAATGCTGATTAGTCCCTCTTGACTTTAACATGGCCATTTGGTTGAAGCTCAAGCAATGTGCTGCTTTAGAAACTGCATGCTGTAGGTATGACGCACATGTAGAATGGTGTCAAACAACAGCTGTCTTGACTGTTCAGCAGTGGGCAGCATGACAAACTGTCTGGCTTTCTGTCTGCACAAAAAAAAGGCAAGGCAAAACTGCAGGTGCTATGATTGTTCAAATAAGCACAAAATAAGTGAGCTCCAACAAAACAAGCTAAGAACACTGAGATAAACCCTGTTCTAATGTGTACACAAATTGGGCTGGCAGCAATATTGCAGTGTAAGGTGTTGATAAGCTCAAGTGAAGTATTGAAGTGCCAGATGATATACAACTGGTGCTGTGTCAATTCCAAGTCTGGGGTTGGAGGGTGCAAGCATTAGTACCCATGAAGCATGCTCTAAGGTGCTAAGGAATGCTGGCCAACATGGAGCCTTGTAAACGATGCTGGTAATCTGCAAGTGCCAAGTTACTGCTCTGACTTTTAAGTCAGGAATCGGTACTAACTAATTTGGGGGAATAGCAACTTGCATATTAATGAGGTAATAATGAGATGTGAATGCAAATGGGGTCCTTTTTACTTACTAGTGAGATTCTCATCCAGCTCTTCAAACCTTATGTCATACAATTATACAGCACATAAACAGGTCCTGCGTTCCAACTCGTCCATGCTGACCAGGTTTTCCAGTCTAAACCAGTCCATTTGCCTACGTTTGGCCCATATCCCTCTGAACCTTTCCTATACATGTACCCTCTAAATGTCTTTTAAATGTTGTAACTGTACCTGTATATCTCTCTTCCTCTGTCAGTTCATTTCATATGCACATCACCCTCTGTGTGAAAAAGATGGCCCTCAGGTCACTTTATAATCTTGCCCCTCTCACATTAAAGCTAAGCTCTCTAGTTCTCAACTCCCCTACCCTCGGGAAAAGATCGTGACTATTCACCTTATCTATGCTCTTATGATTTTGTAAATCTCTATCAGGTCGCCCCTCAACCTCCCAACTCCAGGGGAAAATGTCCCAGCCAAACCAGCCTCTCCTTATAACACTAGCCCTCCACTCCCAGTAACATCCTTGTAAATCTTTTCTGTACCTTTCCAATTTATTTAAGCAGAAATTCAGACTCTTGTTTCTTGAGATTGAGAATTCGTTTTTAAATTCCCGCCTTATTCTCCTATCTGTCTCACCATGTTGATCAGGCACTGGAAAGATTCCACTCCATTTTTGAGACCGTAACCTTGTAGATAGTTGTTGTAAACTCTCTAGTATATGGGCTGGAAAAGATAATCAATGACATTAGAATATATCTAGTGCTGAAAAATAACATTTGGACTAACTAATCCAGGGTAGATAGGTATGAATTTATCCAGAAGAAGGCATTTAAAAACGTTTTTTTTTCTGTTTCTCAGAAGATTGTTTAGCAGTGGAGCAGTGAATAGTGGAAGGCTGCACATCCGATTAAATAGATGGATTTAATGGACCGAGAGATTTTCTCACTCCCCTGCTCTCTTTTCCCATATTGTTACCATGAACAAAGCAAGCTGTATTTAAAGATGTGTAGTCAACATGTGTATATATAATTTAAAGCAACATTTTTCACAAACTTATTCCACTGGCTGAATCTTATAGTAACAGCATGTGTAAATTCCCCTCTGGAGTTCAAAATATGGGAAATTAGCCCCAGGAAAAGTAAGTCTGACACATCTTTTGTTAGGATTTTGTGATTGTTCACACACAGACTGCCTTGTTCAAACAGCAAACTGAATTCCAAGTAGACTTTGAAATGGAACTAGTGTCATCTGGGCCACATAGTTGACACAAACAAAAAAAAGGAGTGACTGGTTTTACATAGCAACTGAGACATGACCTCAAGCTTTCAGGAGGCAACTAATGAAATTCCTGCAGCAACTATGGAAATGACAGCAAATGTATGGGAACTTGATGGTACTGTAGGTTGGGGTGCTGAGTAACAGAGGGTGAAAAATGGATAGGTTTTGTTGGTTTCTGTTTGAAACAAGGTTCCAATTTAGATGAGAAAGTAGCATTTTAGCTTAAAATTGCAAACTAAGTTTTGACACAAAACTTAAGATCTAGTAAGAGAAATTGAGTTGTTATATAAACCGTGAAAGGTGATTGAACGACATGCATCCTGGACAAAGTGGAAAGATTCTTTATTGTTCACTCTGTCTAAATCACTGACTTGTTCCATTAACTTTGGTTTAGTTCTTCAATAGTTTAGAAAATTAAAGTCATGCAGTATCTATTTCACCCACTATTAGGTTTGCTGAAACTGCAACAACTTGTTACTGCTTGTACCTCCATTTATAAAATATTAGTTGTTAGATGAGCTGCCAAAACAAGGAAGTACTGCAGTGATAGTTGACCATTTCTTTTGTTTATTTATGAATTAATACTTACAATAGGATATCGGCCAAATTCAGGCAAATGGGACTAGTTTAGTTTGGGAAACCTGGCCACCATGGACGAGTTGGACCGAAGGATCTGTTTCTCTGCTCAATGGAAGCTCTTCTGCATCACCCAATTGATCACTGTTCTATCATCTTATTTATGGAAATTAGCTATTTGTTTTTCAAGGCAGTATTTAAGTTACTTTTCTGCTCTGAGAAAGCATTAATTATATTGATGTGATGAACTGAACATTGTTCTCTACCTGGTGAAAATTAATTGTGTAGAATTTGGAGACTGTTTGATATCCATCAAATATTAATTATTTCTCAAGAGTGAAACAATTTTTTTAAAAAATGGAATAAATTAGGTGCAATTCAAGATGATGTCTGATTACAGATGTGGATTGTTGCCTTACTTGTCTTTCTGCTCAAGTGCTCCCCTTGTTCCCCATTAAAATGTAAGTATGCATGTATCTAACCCAGAGACCCGGGTTCAATTCCCGCCTCAGGCGACTGACTGTGTGGAGTTTGCACATTCTCCCCGTGTCTGCGTGGGTTTCCTCCGGGTGCTCCGGTTTCCTCCCACAGTCCAAAGATGTGCAGGGTTAGGTGAATTGGCAATGCTAAATTGCCCGTAGTGTTAGGTCGGGGTAGATGTAGGGGTATGGGTGGGTTGCGTTTCGGCGGGGCGGTGTGGACTTGTTGGGCCGAAGGGCCTGTTTCCACACTGTAAGGAATCTAATCTAATCTAAAATGGTAGCTATATCTGCACCAAATGACACTTTCAAAACTATTTGACATATTCTGTTTGATATGTGCAGTAGACCTGATTAAAACTGTGCTGAGTAGGGAGAGATTGAATGGAAATTACATTTCCTTCCAGTAAGAAGAGTTGCATCTGGGTGGTCTCCGTTCCTATAAGAAGATAGTTACAGCAACCATAGCAGTTGTTTAGGAGTAAGTTGTGTACCAGCTCGTGGGCAAAGAAAGAAGTGAAGCTGGGAAGGAAACATTGCTTACCAAATAAAAATTCTGAAGTTTATATTATCCATCAGAAGTTGTAGCCTAGTTACAAACGTGGTTATGGTGGCACTGTTTTAGCCACCAGCACAAATTTTAGCAGGAAACTTTTTTCCCAGTAAATAAGGTTAATACACTTGACGTTTATTGGCAATTTGTTGAAAGTTTCCAATCATCATCTCTCCAGTTTGGAATTCTTTCATGGATTATCACCTGCAACATATTTGAGTATTCTTTGTCCAGCACTTGCAAGCTTGTTGGGAATTTTTTTACCCACAAAAAGGTCACTTGAGGTATTCAACATAACAGTGCAAACAAACTCACCTAATAAGAACTGATAGCAGAGCTGGAGTCAAACTTTTGGCTAAGTTGGAATAATTCAGTGATAGAGCTTTACATGAATCCTTCACTGCCATGACTTAGAGAGGGGCAAAGTCAACCATGTTTGTCTTGGAAAAACTGAGGCAACTAATATGCTCATCACAGGTTCCCATCAGTGTAAATAAAATTTCACAGGCATAAAACTGCTACTGCTTCATTTCCTGTTATGTGTCTGTTGGATCCCCACCCTCAAGTATTTACATTAGATTCCCTACAGTGTGGAAACGGGCCCTTCGGCCCAACCAGTCCACATGAAGAGTAACCCACCCAGACCAATTTCCCTCTGACTAATGCACCTAACACTACAGGCAATTTAACATGGCCAATCCACCTGGCCTGAACAGCTTTGGACTGTGGGAGGAAACCAGAGAAAATGCACGCAGACATAGGGGGAATGTGCAAACTCCACAGACGGTCACCCAAGGCTGGAATCGAACCTGGGATCCTGGTGCTGTGAGGTAGCGGTGCTAACCACTGAGCCACTGTGTTGTCCCAGATGATTTGGGTGAATATCAAAATTAATGATTTCAGTTGAAATGGTGACAACTTCATCTTCATGCAGCACTACCATTGGGCAGAAGTAGATGATTGAAGTTAAGATTATTTTCATTTCAGTAGCTAGTACCCACAATATATATTAGAAAATCAACAACATTGGAGAAAAATGTTTCTCAATTTTTCTAGAGGACATAGGTTTAGGGTGAGAGGGGAAAGATTTAAAAGGGGCAACGTTTTCATGCATAGGGTGGTCCATGTATGAAATGAGCTGCTAGAGGAAGTGGTGGAGGCTGATATAATTCGTGTTTAAAAGGCATCTGGATGAATCAATGAATTGGAAGTGTTTAGAGGGATATGTGCCAAAGTGCTGGCAAATGGGACTAGATTAATTTAGGATACCTGGTCGGCATGGACGAGTTGGATCGAAGAGTCTGTTTTTGTGCTGTATATTTCTATGAGAATGGATTCATAGTCATAATTAGACTCTTAATTCCAGCCTTTTAAAAAAATTATTGAATTCCAATTCCATCCTCTGCCATGGTGGGATTTAAACCCCAGTCACCAAAACATTACCTGAGTCTCTGGATTAACAGTCGAACGATAATTACACTTGGCCATTGCCTCCCCCAATTGAAATTGTCTTGACATTTGCAATGCAGCAAAGCTTATTGTAATATACTTGACATTTTCCAATTGCAAACAGTAAAAAAAGTTTATCCAGTGAAGGATCCAGAGTACCTCAGGCATTTATAACCCTGTAACCCTGTCGTACTCCTCCATGACCTATCATCAGCTGAATTCCCTTCACTTCGCTCATAAGTTCATCAAATTAAAACCCCTTCTCTAGCTCTTAACAGGTAAAACAGCTTGTTCCTCTTTGAAAACAAAGGGAACTGGGTGAATATGAAAGCTGGAAATGGAATTTCAATCTACATAGTTGTGAAGCTTTACTATAAATTTCCCATCTCCCAGCCAACTTTTAACAATAAAGAAAACGTGGATTCTATATTTTGGAAGATTTCCACTCATTTTGTGACATGTTTGAATTTTTTTGAATGCAATTATCTTGCTGCTTTTCCTACTGAATATTGCAAGCTGACAGTCATATTATAAGTAAAGGTTCAATAACCGTCTCAACCCCTCTATACCTTACAATAATTCCAAGGCACTTAAGTGAATTTTAACATGCATTTTTCAAATGCTGACTCCATTGTGAAAAGTATTGATGTACTTAGAGTCATAGAGTCATAGAGATATACAGCACGGAAACAGACCCTTCGGTCCAACTCCTCCATGTCGACCAGATATCCCAATCCAATCTAGTCCCACCTCCCAGCACCCGGCCCATATCCCTCCAAACCCTTCCTATTCATATACCCATCCAGATGCCTTTTAAATATTGCCATTGGAAAGAGAGAAAGCAATTTAGTGAAATTACAATTAGCAGGAAAGCAGTAATGAGCAAAGTAATGGGGTTTAGAGCAGACAAATCCCCGGGTACAGAAAGGCTCTCGTAGGGTCAGAAAGAGAGGTGACAATAGACCACTGAGTTTGATGTTCGTCATAGAGAAGGTATTGGAATCAATCATTAAAGAGGTTATAGGGCCACACTTAGAAAAACCCCAGATAATTGGGAAGAATGAGTATAGTGTTGTGAAGGAGAAATAATGTTTAACTAATTTTGTTTACTTTGAAGAAATAACTTTCTGTGGATAAATGGAGGTCAGTAGATGACCTGTACTTAGATTTCCAAAGGCATTTGCCACAACAATACACAGAGCACAAAATAAACTTCATAGTGTTAGGGATAATGTATTAGCATGGACAGAAGATTTGGTTGTTCGGCAGAAAACAGAGTACACATAAATGGGTCTTTGATGAATGCAGTTCCACACAGGTCATTACTGGGGCATCAAATTTCTATGATTTATAATGAGGGAAGTGACGGCTTGGTAACTGAATTTGCTAAAATTGATAGGAAAATATGTTGTGGTGAAGATATGAGGGGGTTTGAGAAGGATCTAGACTGGTAGAGCTATTGAGCAAAACTCTGGTAGATGGTGTATATTGTGGGAAAATATTAAGTTGTTCACTTTGGCAGGAAAATGTTTAACAAGTGTAGCACATGAATGGAGAATGAAATCTGAGATATAGAGGTACTTGGGTGTTCTAGTGCATGAGTCATAGGCTTAAGGCTAATAAGATGCTATCCTTTGTTATGAAAGGACATAAAAGGAAGGATATTATACTTCAGTTATATACGGCTTTAGTAAGACCACATATCAAATAGTGTGCACAGTATTTTGAGTGCAATGTGGTCTCCTTATTTAAGAAAATATGTAAATGCATCGAAAGCACTTCAGAGCAAGGTTACTAGATTGAGACCCAGAATGAGTGGATTGTCTTGAGGATAGGTTGGACTGGCTGGCCTTGTTTCCACAAACGTTTAGGAAAATGAGGGGTGACTTGATTAAAGGGTCTTGACAAGGTATATGTGGAGGGATGTTTCTACTTGTGGGCTATTCTCTACCTTGGGTCTCTATTTTAAAATCAGAGGTCACCCTTTCAAAACAGAGCCAAGAGGAATTTCTTTATCTCAGAGTTCTGGGTGTCCTCAGAACTCTTCCTCAGAAGGTGGTGAACTTGGGTCATTAAACATTTCTGAGACAGAGGTGGATAAATGTTTCTTAGTCAACGGAGTCAAAGATCATTGGAGGTAGATAAGAATGTGAAATTCAAAACACAAACATATCAGCCATAAACTTATTGATTGGTGGCAAGGCCCATGATGCCAAATGGGTCTTATATTCTATATCCATAAACATCAATCACTAATGGCAGCTGAAAATTTCTATGCCACAATTAGCAAAATGCAATTATTTTGTCAAAATAAAACCAACAGAAATATGAAGTCACAGGTATGACTCAGAAGCACATACAATCATACCTCAAAACACACATACTAGAGGTTCCAACTCC
The DNA here is from genome assembly GCF_047496795.1 of Chiloscyllium punctatum. Taxonomy (NCBI): domain Eukaryota; kingdom Metazoa; phylum Chordata; class Chondrichthyes; order Orectolobiformes; family Hemiscylliidae; genus Chiloscyllium; species Chiloscyllium punctatum. The sequence continues at coordinate 106,115,083 of NC_092745.1, read as the reverse complement.
TGCTCATCAGTCAAGTCAAACTCTGTCACAAAGTCGTAAAAGTGCTTGTAGCAGATTTTGTCGTGTTACTTGGTATCATGGTGTTCCATCGTTTTTGTCAATGAGCAATACTGACTAGAAATTCAATTGGAATAGCACTTGTGAAGTCTAGGTTTTACCTTTGGTAATATTTGACAGCAATTAAACACTATTTAGATAAGTAAACTACCTGTAAATCTTAGTTGGTTATTGTCCAAAAAAGGATTTGAAGTCCTCCCAGAAGTAGATTTGAGTATGGTTCATACTTGTCTGATTGTAACTTAGATTATTGGACAATCTCTGCATTCAAGGCTTGAGAGAAATAATTTTCTTTCATTTCTTAATGTTAGGAAAAAATATTCTCAGAAGTATAAAGCAAATTTCTTCACATCATATTCAGACCATCATGGTTAATTCAGAAAGGAATTACTAAATTAGGTGACATTTGAAATGTGAAATTGATTGCAGCAATTTGGGAAGTTACATTCTTGACGGTTCATGTGTGATTGATCGATATTTGCAAAATATTATCAGTGTTGCAATTGTGTTCAGTTCAGGGTCAAGATTCAGTAAATGCAATGTAGTGTTGAAATGTTTGAAACATATTTGCATGAATTTGGATTAAGACTATAAAATATAGGAGCAGAAGTAGGCTATCGGGCCCAGTGAGTCTGCTCCACCATTCGATTATGGCTGATATGTTTCTCAGCTCTTGTCTTCTCCCTGTAACCTTTGATCTCCATATTAAGCAAGAGCCTATCTATATCTCTCTTAAATATGCTCAATGACCTGGCTTCCAGACCCTGTTCTGACAATGAATTTTACTTTCTGGCTGAAGAAATTCCTCCTCATCTCAGTTCTAAAGATCATCCCTTCACTCTGAAGATGTGCCCTCGCATCCGATTCTCTCCCACTAGTGGAAACATCTTCTCTACCTCCGCTCTATCCAGGCCTCTCAGTATTCTGCAAGTTTAAATCAGTTACCCCGTCATTCTTCAAACTCCATCAAGTACAGACCCAGAGTCCTTAACCACTTTACTTATGACAGACCCTTTAGCTCACAGATCATCCATGTAAATGTTCACTGGAACCCCCTCCAATACTAGCACATCGTTATTTAGGGTCCAAAACTGCTCATAATGTTCCAAATGCAGTCTGACCAGAGTCTTTTACAGTCTCAACCGTACATCCCTGCACTTGTGTTGTAGTCCTCTTGACATGAATACCTTTTCATTTGCCTTCCTAATTGCCAACTGAGCCTGCATGTTAAGAGAATCCCAAGCTCCTTTGTGCTTCAGATTTATGAAGCCTTTCCCCATTTAGAAAATAGTCCACACCTCTAATCTTCCGACCAAAGTGAATAAGCTCACACTTTCTCACACTGTATTCCATTTGCCATTTCTTTGTCCACTCTCCTAGCATGTTTGTAGCCTTTTCCACTTCCTCAACCCTCCCTGTCCCTCCACCTATGTTATCTGCAAATTTAGCAAAATGGCCTTTGTCAAATCGAATAACAGGAATTGTTGTGGTCTCAAGAATGACCTCTGCGGAACTCCACTAATCTCCACTATTGCCATCCTGAAAAAGACCCCTTTATCCCCAACTCTCTACCTTCTGCCAGGCAGCCAATGCCCTATTCGTACCAGTATCTTGCTCCTAACGCCATGAGTTATTACCTTATTTAGTAGCCTCCTATACGGCACCTTGTCAAATGCCTTCCTGGAGTCCAAATAGATCCCACCCACAGGCACTTGTTTGTTACCTCAGTTCTTCTGCCATATTTTTGTTCTCCATTACTACAACTCCAGCCTCGTTTTCCAGTGGTCCATTCTTGCCTCTCTCACATCTTTTATATATTGAAAAGAACTCTTGCAATTTTTTTATATTACTAGCTGGTTTATCCTCATATTTTACCTTCTCTCCCATATTGTTTTCTTTTGGTTGTCCTCTGCTAGTTTTTAAAGTTTCTTCTTACATGGCTGGATGTCATAATACTCCTGGTTTTAGAGTCATGGGGTCATAGAGATGTACAGCACGGAAGCAGACCCTTCGGTCCAACTTGTTCATGCTGACCAGACATTCTGAATTAATCTAGTACTATTTGCCAGCACTTTGCCCATAACAATCTAAACCCTTCCTATTCATATATCCATCCAGATGCCTTTCAAATGTCAGAATTGTACCAGCCTCCCCCACTTCCTTTGGTAGCTCATTCCATACACACACCACCATTTGCATGAAAAAGATGCCTTAGGTCCCTTGTAAATCCTTCCCCTCTCACCAGTTCTGGACACCCCCACCCCATGGAAAAGACTTTTTACTTTGTCTATTTACCCTATCCATGTCCCTCATGATTATATAAACTTCTCTAAGGTTGCCCCTCAGCCTCGATGCTCCGGGAAAACCACCCCACCCTGTTCAGCCTCTCCCTTTAGCTCAAACCCTCCAACCCTGGCAACATGCTTGTAAATCTTTTCTGAACCCTTGTGGGACTTGTGTAGACGTTGTTGAGATTACCTTTCAGACCCTCACAAATGAATAGCCTCTAGTTTCTCCACATTTTATGTGAGCTGGAGTTTTTAGTTCCTAATTCTAGTCACCATGCAACTATGCCTCTGTAATGCATATTTTTAAAAAAATTACCTTTATTTGTGCATCTAACATGTTTATTTTGTTACAGATGGTTCATGAAAATAGATAACTGCCTTTAATTTTATTTTTTTTTGTTGATTCTACCTGATGCTCTTGAGCCTTTTGTCTCTTCCATTGCTTAACTCTGCATTGACCCATAGCCTTGAGTTTTCTCCTTCTATATATTGGATTTGATTTATTATTATCACGTACAGTTGGTTCTGCTATAATGTGCATTTCTTCAACACAAATTAGTTACACCATGGTTGAAGAATTCAGACCATTATTTGTAGATTGTGAACTTTCCTTACCTGCTATAATGCAATTCTGCTTTCATTAATTTAAATTCTGCTATTATGCAATTTTCTTATAATGTGGGATTGCACAGGAACAGAACTTGCATTATATCAGAATAGACTGTACTGAGGTACTTTGAAAAGTATTGTATTGCATGCTAACCGGACAGATCATCTCTTACACAGTTACATCAGGGTAATAAAATGAAATGCAGGATGTAATGTTATAGCTATAAAGAAGGTGCAGAGAAAGATCAACTCTAATATCTGAAACATCCGTTCATAAGTCTGATAACAGCAAGAAAGAAGCTGTTCTTAAATGTGCATGTATCTAATATAAATATAAATTACCAATCATGCAAACCTTTCCCAAGCTTCCACCCTCTCATCACGACAGTCTCTCATTCTTCAAATCCCTCTCTAAACCAAACCTTTTCCACAAAAGTTATGGTCACCTTCGTCTGATCGGGTTTTGGCTAGATTTCATTTTCTTGCATTCCTGTGTCCTGACAATCTTCTCCAATGTAACAGTGCGCTCTGTATGTGTCACTTGCTATTTGAGTGAACAGAGAATATGTGGTAAAAACAATGACTGCAGATGCTGGAAAGCAAATACTGGATTAGTGGTGCTGGAAGAGCACAGCAGTTCAGGCAGCATCCAACGAGCAGCGAATTCGACGTTTCGGGCAAAAGCCCTTCATCAGGAATAAAGGCAGTGAGCCTGAAGCATGGAGAGATAAGCTAGAGGAGGGTGGGGGTGGGGAGAAAGTAGCATAGAGTACAATGGGTGAGTGGGGGAGGAGATGAAAGTGACAGGTCAAGGAGGAGAGGGTGGAGTGGATAGGTGGAAAAGAAGATAGGCAGGTTCGACATGTCCGGACAAGTCAAGGAGACAGTGCTGAGCTGGAAGTTTGAAACTAGGATGAGGTGGGGGAAGGGGAAATGAGGAAGCTGTTGAAGTCCACATTGATGCCCTGGGGTTGAAGTGTTCCGAGGCGGAAGATGAGGCGTTCTTCCTCCAGGCATCTGGTGGTGAGGGAGCGGTGGTGAAGGAAGCCCAGGACCTCCATGTCCTCGGCAGAGTGGGAGGGGGAGTTGAAATGTTGGGCCACGGGGCGGTTTGGTTGATTGGTGCGGGTGTCTCGGAGATGTTCCCTAAAGCGCTCTGCTAGGAGGCGCCCAGTCTCCCCAATGTAGAGGAGACCACATCGGGAGCAACGGATACAATAAATGATATTAGTGGATGTGCAAGTAAAACTTTGATGGATGTGGAAAGCTCCTTTAGGGCCTTGGATAGAGGTGAGGGAGGAGGTGTGGGCACAGGTTTTACAGTTCCTGCGGTGGCAGGGGAAAGTGCCAGAATGGGAGGGTGGGTCGTAGGGGGGTGTGGACCTGACCAGGTAGTCGCAGAGGGAATGGTCTTTGCGGAAAGGGGTGGGGAGGGAAATATATCCCTGGTGGTGGGGTCTTTTTGGAGGTGGCAGAAATGTCAGCGGATGATTTGGTTTATGCGAAGGTTTGTAGGGTGGAAGGTGAGCACCAGGGGCGTTCTGTCCTTGTTCCGGTTAGAGGGGTGGGGTTTGAGGGCAGAGGTGCGGGATGTGGACGAGATGCGTTGGAGGGCATCTTTAACCACATGGGAAGGGAAATTGCAGTCTCTAAAGAAGGAGGCCATCTGGTGTGTTCTATTGTGGAACTGGTCCTCCTGGGGGCAGATACGGCAGAGGCAGAGAAATTGGGAATACAGGATGGCATTTTTGCAAGAGATAGGGTGGGAAGAGGTGTAATCCAGGTAGCTGTGGGAGTCGGTGGGTTTGTAAAAAATGTCAGTGTCAAGTTGGTCATCACTAATGGAGATGGAGAGGTCCAGGAAGGGGAGTGAGGTGTCAGAGATGGTCCAGGTAAATTTAAGGTCAGGGTGGAATGTGTTGGTGAAGGTGATGAATTGCTCAACCTCCTCGCGGGAGCACAAGGTGGCGCCAATGCAGTCATCAATGTAGCGGAGGAAGAGGTGAGGAGTGGCGCCAGTGTAATTACGGAAGATCAACTGTTCTACATAGCCAACAAAGAGACAGGCATAGCTGGGGCCCATACGTGTGCCCATGGCTACGCCTTTAGTTTGGAGGAAGTGGGAGGATTCAAAGGTGAAATTGTTAAGGGTGAGGACCAGTTTGGCCAAACGAATGAGTGTGTCAGTGGAAGGGTACTGTTGAGGACGTCTGGAGAGGAAAAAACGGAGGGCTTGGAGGCCCTGGTCATGTAACATGCCTTGCACCACATATACAAGTTAAGTAATCTGCTTTCTGAAGAGTTGATTTCTAATTTCTAATTTCTAATCTTTGTAAGCATATAACATCTTTGCTCATTATACTTTCTATTCACTATTGTTTTGTTCTCTCATTGTGGAGTGAGACAAAGAAAGCAAGAAAGGAGAGAGACAGAAAAAAGAACAGCAATCTCCTTCTATTGGCAATGTGATAATGACCAGGTTTATTTCTGAGATGGTAATTTAGGTGTAAACTTTAGCCAGGGCACCATATATGTCTCGTCTGCTCTTCTTTAAAATAGTGCCCTGAGATATTTTACATCAATATGAGTAGAACGCTTAACATCTCATTTAAAATTCAGCATCTCCAACAGTGCAGTGCGCTGTTCCCTTAGTACTGTAATAGAATATCAGCCTGTTTTCTGCCCTGCAGTAGGATAAAAACACAGTAACTAATGATTCAGAGGCAAGAACGTTATTAATTGCACAGTTCAGACATTAACTTAAGCCACAAATTTTCTGTTCTTGTTTCTATTGATTTGCATCATGAATTGGAGATTAAATTGTTTCCTTTTCCTTTCTGAAATTGTAGCCTGTGAATTCATAAAAATTATGGATTACCAAAAAACTATAAATTTGTCTTATTAATATCTTTTTTGTGTGATTGACACAAATTTGGGTGATAGACAGTTTCCAATGGTCAAATTAGTTTTCTCTTCCCATTCTGATCCTGATCTCCTACAATAAAACATGTTCTCTCTCCTTTGGGTTGGTTGCTTTGTGAGTTTTTAGATTAGTTGCTGTTACAAATGGCATTTCATTTACTTGATACAACAAAGCTCCAACTGTCCTTCTGTCACTGCTGCAAATGAAGTAAGTTTATGAATGGAAACTCTAGGAATAAATTGGCAACAAGAGACATGTTCCATCTGTTAATAGAATCATGGGAACCAGATTTTTTTCTGCACACATAACATGCCCAGGATTTATGACTTTTTAAAAAATCTTGACTGCAAACTGAGAGCAGCACACCACTCATGTGAATTTTGTTGCATTTTGATATTTTTCCGTTTTCGAACTAGCAGTGCCAAGTTTTACCAGCTCACAGATGCCTTTTACAATGGCAGCATTTTTAAAGTGAACATTAGTTTGTTTTCTTATCTGGACTATGGATATATGGCAGTTTAATTTTTGAGCTCATGACGGACATTGGTGCTAACCCACCCAGACCCATTCCCCTACCCTATCATCCTACTAATGCAGCTAACCTACACCCAATGATGTCTTGGAGGAATGCAGCAAGAATCAACTCTGACTCTCTGGAAGGTTTGATTGCACAGGGGAATAAGAAAGAGAAGAAATTCAGTGATCAAAGGAAATTTGTAGCGAGTGCTCTAAGCAGGCATTCTGTTACCATAAACCTGATTCCTAATTGGTATGTTGCCAATCTGATGGCATAGCAAAGCAAATGACCAGTTCAGGACTGAAGGAAAGTGGAACAGCTAGAAAAGCTCTTCATTATTTTACCAAACATGATTTCCCTCTTGTAAAACCAGACTGACTGCTGTTACTGCTGCAATTCTTATAGAAACTGATAACTCTTAAAGCAAGATATGAATTCCCAATTGGCTGTCTCAAATGATCTCATCAATTTTCACACCTAGTGGTACATGAGACAGTTGAAGCACTTGTTTATATTTGTCTTCACCATAGAGTTTTCCCAGATCAGTTGCTAACCTATCATCAGATTCTACAGCTTGAAGGCTTCTATTAAGCATATTTGATCAGGAGACTGTCCTGCTCTTAATATCTGCTATGGGTGTATTAGAAGGTTTTATAGATTGAAAATCATGTTGTTTGATCATGTTATAAATGCAAATTCAATGACCATCACGTCCTGGAGTGGGACTCAAACTTAGAGCTTTTGGCACAGAGGGAAGGACATTACCGCTATGCCAGAAACTTACACATTATAAGACTGTTACTACAACAAATTAAAATCAGTGTTGACTGAACTTTGTATAGTATTGCTGAAAAAGTCACATTTTGTCAAAGCTTTTTGTCTTGCACTCATCAAGACAAATCACAAGCAATACCAATGCAAAGGGAAAACTTTAACACAAATAGCGAAAGAAGTGCTAATTGATTGGCAACTGGACTCTTGATTGGGAGAGGTTTTGCAATTGAGAATGCTGAATATTCTGCAGGATGCATACAACTAATATAGGATTGGCAGTGGAACTTGCAGTGTGGTGCAGTTATGTAGTATGGAAAGCTACATATATTCACACAGGGCCCAGTTCTTTGCAGTGGAGTGCCACAAGGCTCGGTGCTGGGTCCTCTACTTTTTGTCGTTTACATAAATTATTTGGATGCAAACATAAGAGATACAGTTAGGAAATTTGCAGATGACACCAAAATTGCAGGTGTAGTGGACAGTGAAGAGGGTTAACTCAGATTACAACAGGATCTGGACCAGATGGGCCATTGGGCTGAGAAGTGGCAGATGGAGTTTAATTTCGATAAATACAAGGTGCTACATTTTGGGAAAGCAAGTCTTAGCAGTACTTATACACTTAATGGCAAGGTCCTAGGGAGTGTTGCTAAACAAAGACCTTGGAGTGCAGGTTCATAGCTCCTTGAAAGTGGAGTTACAGATAGATAGGATAGTGAAGAAGGCGTTTGGTATGCTTTCCTTTATTGGTCAGAGTATTGAGTACAGGATTAGTGGTGCTGGAAGAGCACAGCAGTTCAGGCAGCATCCAACGAGCAGCGAAATGGACGTTTCGGGCAAAAGCCCTTCATCAGGAATAAAGGCAGTGAGCCTGAAGCATGGAGAGATAAGCTAGAGGAGGGTGGGGGTGGGGAGAGAGTAGCATAGATTACAATGGGTGCAGAGCAGAGGAAATGACCTGGGAGTTGCAGTGGGAGAGGGACTCCCTGAGATTCTTGTAGAGAGAGGAGGAAAACTTCTTCAAGGCAGGCATCCTTGCAAGAGGATTCGCAGTCGGGTTAAAATCAATGAGGTAATCTGCAGTCATTGTTTTTACCTCATTGATTTTAACCCGACTGCGAATCCTCTTGCAAGGATGCCTGCCTTGAAGAAGTTTTCCTCCTCTCTCTACAAGAATCTCAGGGAGTCCCTCTCCCACTGCAACTCCCAGGTCATTTCCTCTGCTCTGCACCCATTGTACTCTATGCTACTCTCTCCCCACACCCACCCTCCTCTAGCTTATCTCTCCATGCTTCAGGCTCACTGCCTTTATTCCTGATGAAGGGCTTTTGCCCGAAACGTCCATTTCGCTGCTCGTTGAATGCTGCCTGAACTGCTGTGCTCTTCCAGCACCACTAATCCAGTATTTGCTATTGAGTACAGGAGTTGGGAGGTCATGTTGCGGCTGTACAGGGCATTGGTTAGGCCACTGTTGGAATATTGCATGCAATTCTGGTCTCCTTCCTACCGGAAAGATGCTGTGAAACCTGAAAGGGTTCAGAAAAGATATACAAGAACTTTGCTAGGGTTGGAGGATTTGAGCGATAGGGAAAGGCTGAACAGGCTGGGGCTGTTTTCCCTGGAGAGTCAGAGGCTGAGGGGTGACCTTATAGAAGTTTACAAAATTATGAGAGCATGGATAGGATAAATAGATAAAGTCTTTTCCCTGGGGTCAGGGAGTCCAGAACTTGAGGGCATAGGTTTAGGGTGAGAGGGGAAAGATATGAAAGAGACCTAAGGGGCAACTTTTCATGTAGAGGGTGGTATGTGTATGGAGTAAGCTGCCAGAGGATGTGGTGGAGGCTGTTACAATTGCAACATTTAAGAGGCATTTGGATGGGTAAATGAATAGGAAGGGTTTGGAGGGATATGGGCAGGGTGCTGGCAGGTTGGACTAGATGAGGTTGGGATATCTGGTTGGCATGGAAAGGTTGGACCAAAGGGCCTGTTTCCATGCTGTACATCTCTATGACTCTATGACTGTATGACAAAAGAAACGTACATACATTACACCAATTTTAACTCAATAAAACAGATGATTTCATTTTACAGTGCAATGCCTTGAAATCAATTTACCTGGTTCAAATGCTTAAACAAAGCTTGACAATTAACTGTCATTCCTCATCTCACTGATGCATTCTTTAATAGTGTGCCTTCTCATTCATGTTGCATAAATATTATTTTCCTTTTTGTATTGGTATTTCTTGCGAATTGTTTTGATGAATGCATGAAGGCAAACATCAATAAAATGTGTCACTTGTTTTTCAGCAATACTCAAGTTTTGTACTGAGTGATTGCTTGGTAGACAACCAGTAGTTTAGACAACCAACATTTAATTTCTTAATATAAAGGAAAATCCCAATCCATGCTAGATATTATACTGTACTTTTCATGGGCATGAAGTCTTAAACTTAAATTTTAACTCTTTCTGATGATTCAATGGGATCCCTTCTCCCTACTTCATCGCTATGAATCCACCACTCCAAAATTAAACCCCAGTGCTTGATTTGCTTTTTCTCACGACTTTGGTGTTTCATAGAGTTATACAACATAGGAAACAGACCCTTCAGCCCAAATTGTCTATACTGACTGGATATCCTAACCTAACTGGTCCCATTTGCCAGTATTTGGCCCATATCTTTCAGGACCTTCTTATTCATGTACCCATCCGGATCACTTTTAAATGTTGTAATTGTACCCATCTCCACCACTTCCTCTGGCAGCTCATTCCATACACACACAACAATCTGCATGATAATGATTCCCCTCAGGCCCCTTTTAAACTTTTTCCCTCTCACCTTAAACCTATGTACTTTGGTTTTGGACTCCTGTACCCTGAGAAATCCTTTCACTCAATCTTTGATGCACAATTGAATGGACTCCCGGTTGTAAGGTTCCACCTGGTGATTCTGTAGTTTATGACTTATAGTTTCACTTGTTGGCTAACCTTTTTAATCTGTTTGGCATAGAAATGATCTGTGGTTGATCTACGTTCCCTAGAACATTTGCTTTGATTAACTTTGAGTGTCTGTAAATAAGATCCAACAAGACTGCATCCTTTTCATTTGTGCCCAAGTGCTTTTGCACCTGATTTTGAATAAGCCTCAATTTGTGTTTCGACTACAAAATCAGAAGGTCACATGGGTTTTGTTTATAAGTATAATTGGTACATTTCACATCACCCCCCTATTCTCGAGGTTCTCCTAAAACCGTATCAAGACCTTTTGGACCCCACTTTTGTGTACTATGTGCAGTTCAAGTTGCTATAACATGAAATAGACGTAATGGCATGGACCGGAGAGAATGTAGAAAAAGTTGAAAAGGTTGTCACTAGAAATGCAAGTGTATACATCTCAAAACGGGTGAGCAGCTGGGATATTCACTTCTGAATAGGGAGATGGAAAGTAATCCACAAAATTCTGCCATGTTTTGTTGGAATGGATACAAAGAGAATGTGTTGCCATTTGTGGGGAAGAGCATTACTAAGGACAATTGCTATGAAATAGTCAAGAAACCTAGTTAGAAATTCAGAAGAATTTTCCTTCCCCAATGAATAGTGAAAATATTGAGTAGAGAATAAAGGGTTATGCTTTAGTTGTAGGAAAATGAGAGTAGGCACATGAAGTATAACTAGCAGCATTGAAAGATTGGGTTGATTCCATGCTATCTATCATATTTAATCATTATTGGGCACCAAATAAAATTACATTTCGAAAGGCATGGTTTAATTAACGAGAATTAACATAGATCTGTTGAAAGTCAAATCCTGTCTGACTAACAAGGAAAAGTTAATCAAAGCAGTGCAGTAATAGTTGCATATATGGACTTCAAAGTATTCAGACGTTGCCACATGGGAAGCTGCAATGGAAGTCCATACAGCTAGGGGACAAGTGATTGTCTGGTTACAGAATTGGTTTAATGACTAGAAACAGATGGTGGTGCCAGATAGATGTTTTTCAGGTGAGGAGTGACTTGCAATGGTGTTATTCAGTTGTGTGTTCATCATCCTGTTTCCATATTGTGGGGATTCTATGATTCTTTCACTTTTTACCAACAACCTAGACTGTGTAAAAGAAACAGAAAATGCTGAAAATACTCAGTAGCTCAGGTAGCATCTGTGAAGAGAAAATCATTTAACATTTCAGGTTGATGATATTTCACATAAACTGAATTTGGGTGTTGGAAGCAGATATAAAATTAGCAACATATTGCGTGGGTTAAGGATAACTGTCGACATCAGGTTGATTCAAATAGGATGGTGAAAGGTAAAAACAGCAAAGAACTGTAGATGCTGGAAATCTGAAATAAGCAAAGAAAATGTTGGATAAACTCAGCAGGAATAACAGCATCTGTGGAGAGAGAAACAGATATATTTTGAGTCTTGTGTGATTTTTCTTCAGAACTAAAATAATTTAAAGATAGGTGAGGGAGGCCTACTATCATTTCTGTATTTTGGAGGTTGAATCATTTGATATATATCATGAGTTAGGGAGGATTTGTAAGGAATTGTAATGATGGCACTACTATGGAAGAGTGAGACTTCGGTTATGTGACAGCAATACAGAAATTGTAGTATTTTCTTTAAATTTAGATAAAATAAAGGAGATGCTTTGTTCTGAAGAAGAGCCGTAATGGACTTAAAATGTTAACTTTGTTTCTCTCTCCACAGATGATGCCAAATGAAAAAAAAACACTGACAGATGGAATTCAAATCAGAGAAGTGTGAAGTAATGCAATTTGAGAGGACAAATTTAGAAAGTATGCTATAAATAGCATGATTTAAAAAAAAGTTTAGATAACCAGACAGACCTCAGTGTCTACAGACACAAATTCTTGGAGGTAGCAAAGCAAGTGAGACAGCAATTAATATGGGGTTCAAAATCAATATATCAAATATGAAGCAAAGTGAAAATTTTAAGAACTTTATAAATCACTGGTAAGGTTTAATTTGGCATATGGCACGCAGTTCTGGGTGCCATATTTGAGAGATGATATATGATTTAAGTGTTTACCATCGACAAGGGACCTTTAGTTGTAAGGAGAGGGTAGAGAAGTCAGGACTATTCTTCTTGAAACAGAAAATATTTAAGAAGCTGACTGATAGGAGTTCAAGAAAATCATAATGCATTTGATACCATAGATAGAGTAAATCTATTCCATCTAGCAAATAGCAGATACCTGGAGGTTATAGACTTGAAATCATTGGCAAATCATCTAGAAGGGAAATGATACATTTTGAATTCCATGTTGTTGGGGTGAGCTTGCAGTTTCTTTTCCATTTTAATTGTCCTTCAGATAATTTCATGTTCCTATTCTTTTTCCCTTTTCAAATAATTACTTCGCTGTAGCATTAAACAGCATCCTCCATCCGTCCATTCCACTAAGTTCAGCACCTTGAAGTCTTCTACAGCATTGTTGGCCAACACTCCTGCTGCTGCTGAAAATGTTTCTTGTTCTTCAATAAAGAGTAGTAAAGGCCCTGGTGAAGAATTGCCCACAGGTTCAATCATAACCTTTCCAGAATCACCGGGGAGCTGTGTAAAAACATTTTTATCATTTTTAAGTTTTGGTCAGTGCATTGAGTGTAGGGGTTGGGAGGTCATGTTGCAACTATATAGGACATTGCTTAGACCACTGTTTGAATACTGCATGCAGTTCTAGTCTCCCTGCTATAGGAAGGATGTTGTGAAACTTGAAAGGGCTTTGAAAAGATTTACAAGGATGTTGCCAGGTTTGGATAGACTGGGGTTATTTTCCCTTGAGTGTTAGAGGCTGAGGGGTGACCTTACAGAAGTTTATAAAATCATGAGGGGCATGGATAGGGTAAATAGACAAGGGCTGTTCCCCGAGGGAGTTCAAAACTTAGAGGGAATAGTTTTAAAATGAGGGGAAAGATTTGAAAAGGTTCTAAGGAGCAACTTTTTCACACAAAGGGTGGTGCGTGTATGGGATGCGCTGCCAGAGGAAGTAGTGGAGTCTGGTACAGTTACGACATTTAGAATGAGTTCATGAATAGGAAGAGTTTAGAGGGATATGGGCCCAATGCTGGCAAATGGGACTAGATCTATTTTGGATAACTGGTCAGCATGGACGCGTTGGGCCGAAGCATCTGTTGCCACGCTGTACAGGTTGTTCTGCTGTAGCGTGTGTTTTGTTATTGCAAATTCGCTATAACATGATTGACAAATTGGGGACACTGTTTCTAAAGCACAAACTTTTAAAACGTGTGTTGGTTGTAATGTGATTACGTAGCTAACACTTTAAGTGCTGTTTCAAAAACACAATTTTTCTGTAATGCGGCATTGCACAAGAATGCAACTATTGTGTTGCAGAAGAAATACATGTATATCTTTATGAATCTGTGACTATTGTGTTAAACCTTTCAGGTCTGCTAGATTATTTGGCTCTGGCCATGACTGTAAATCGCCCCTACATTTTGCATTCAGATGGCCATTCAAAATGGCAAACGTACAGACCTGTGGTAAACTGTAAGAGTTTGTTGACACGATAAGGAAGATTGATTAAGTAGTAATGCTGTGAGGTAATTCACAGATATCATTCTGCTGGGATCCAAATCAAAACAGCTTTGTGTAAAGTAGCTCTAGTTTGACAGATTGTCAGTTTTTGAAGGAGCATTGTATTTGTTGTGGATCCTTGATATAGAATTATTTTATCCTGTTGTAGAGCTCTTATTTTGTTTGTGGGATAGTTGAAAGAGAAGGGAGAAAGGGAAATTTTGTTCTATTTTGGAGTTTCTCTTCTACATTCTCTTGTTCAGCGAACAGTGTATCTATAAGGCCTCTGAAAATACTGCTGTTAAGTGCAGGGAGATGAAAAAGAAATTCCACTTCACCTCACTTAATCCAGTCACGGAAATGAGCAGACCTAACCCAGTTGAAGCTGCACATGTATCCTTATTTATTTCTGAGATTTATGTGGAAGTTGTTAATGATGTCCCATGGACTAGTTTGACAAAGTTTTACTCATTGAATCATAGCAGAGTAGAAAAAGGCAATTTGTCGTGTCCATGCCATTCTCTGCAATTTATCTTGTCCTGTCTTCCTGCATTTTCCCCATTTTTTTACTGCAGATAATTACATAATTCTCCTTTTGAAGGCTTTCCTTGAATCTGCAAACACCAAGTCCCCAAATAGCGCAATGTAGATCCTAACCACTAGTTTGTGATAGTTTTTCCTCATGTCAGTTCTGGTTCCTTTGCAAAGGACTTTATTTGGTTCTTTAATTGATCTGGTTCTCGATCCTTCACCACTTGGAGGAGCTTCTTCATAGCTACCTTGTCCAAATCAATCAATTTAAAACTAATTAATCAAATCTTCAGTATCCTCTTCACAGCTTACAGAGCTCCCGGATTGTGCAATTGTGTTTGTCTGGTCAATGTCTAGATCAATACTGTACTATATATAATAAGAAAAGCAGTGGTCCTAACACTGACCCCCTGGAGAAGCCTTCCTCCAGTCTGAAAAACAGCTGTACATGACTCAACCAATTTTATATTCATGCTGCCACTGTGCCTTTTTATTCCAAGAGCTCCAACTTTGCTGTCAAGGCTGTTATACAACATCAAATACCTTTTACAAGTCCATGTCCATCATATCAACTGCAAAACCCTCATGAGATCTGTCCATTACCTCAAATAACTCAAACAAGTTGGTTAAACACAGTTTGCTGTTGACAAATGTAAACTGGCTTTTCTCACTTACTTTGCACTTGCCTCAAGTGATTGACTTTGTCCTGAATTATTGTTTCCAAAAGCTTTGCTTCACCAAGCTTAAACTATTTGGCCTTTATTGCTATGCTTGTCCTGGCCCCTTGGTTGGTGGAGGCACTCATTCTGAAGCATAATTCTTTGTTACTACAGGATTTCGTTAGTTCCCATAGCCTTTATTGTATGCACTATTCAAGCCATTTCATGATATTACATGACAGTACATCATATTGACTGAAGTTCTAGAGACCTCAAGAGAGGGCTGAGATGGACCAGCCTCTTGACGCTTCTAGCCGAAAATGATTTCAAAGATTTCAGCCTTGCTTTTGCACTCTAAACCTGAACTTTGCCATCACAGAAAATGGGGAGTTCAGAGAGCCTTCCCTCCCCCTGTTTAATTGAAAATCACATTCCCAACTGAATGCGGCAGAATTGCAGAGCTTTGATCTGATGTGGAATTGCTTTGCTCTGTTTCTAACTATTGGTTTAGCCTCATATCACACAATCTTCCTTTCTGATCAAAGCAACAAAATACATCTCAATTATGGGGACTTGTACTTTTATTCAATATCTAAGATGGCTATCCATCACGCAGGCCACCAAGTTGCTTTCTCTGGCTACAGTGTCTTTTCTCATATTGAGATTGCTCTGAACAGCTCTCATCAGAATGTCTGCAAGAAATCCTTTCCACTGTATTGTACTCTTTCCTTCCAATAAATATTTACCCCAATCAGTAGTGAGGCTATACATTCTCATTCTCCATTCTTATGCCCACTCCAGTAAATGCATGATGCTGACTTATCCCTCATCTTGGATATGTAGCTTTTCATATGTTCCCATAGAATTCCCTGCATGTTGAACTATTGTGGCCACCCTCCAGTCATAGAATCGTAGACTCACGCAGTAGAGAAGAGACCTTAGGCCCATCAAGCCTGTACCAGCAAAAAGTACACTACTACCAAAACTAATCTCACTTTCCCACACTTGGCCCATAACCTTGAACCATCAAATATTCTGACACTTCAATTGTTCATTCAAGTACTTATAAAGGTTGTGATCTGCCTTTCCTGGCTGGTAAACTACACTTGAACCTATTTTGGTCAAATGATTTCGCTCCCCACTTCATTAAAATATGTTTTCATGTTCTGTTCACATCGATCAGTATGTCCTCCCTGAGCTCTTAACTCCTGCTTCTGGTTCCAAATTGTAGTACTCATGGATATATGAAGTACATGATGCCTACATTTCATAAGTCATCCTCACTTACTTATGAGAAATAAGGTTTTGTAATCTGACTCTTTTCACAGAATCCCGACTGTGAGGGAGCAAGCCATTCGGCAAATCAGGTTCATCAGCCATTTTGGGTTTGTTCACTACACTTGTACAGTTGTACGATCCTTTTGTCTCTCTGTTTGTAAACTGTATCAGTGTGCCCTCTCTCACTTCACCTGATGAGGGAGTTTTGCTCTGATAGCTTGTGATTTCAAATGTACATGTTGGGCTATAACCTGACGTCGTGTGATTTTTGACTTTGTCCACCCCAAGTCCACACTGCCCCTCCGAAGAGCATCCCCCCAGACCCACTCCATCACTACAACCTGACATTTTCCCATGGCTAACCCACCTAGCCTGCACATCCCTGGTCACTATGGGCAATTTAATCACCTAACCTAACCACATCTTTGGACTGTGGGACAAATCCGGAGCACCTGGAAGAAACATGTGCAAACATGGGGAGATTGGGCAAACTCTACATTGTCACCCAAAGGTGAAATCTAACCCGGCTGTGAGGCAGCAGTGGTAACCACCAAGCCACCGTGCTCACCTTTTGTTGTATTTGAAAGCTTTTCAATAATGCCTTGGCCCTGGCCCTTTCCATTTCCTGTGTCCTTCTGTCTTTAATTAAACAATGTCATCAGATCTGAATTCTTTCCTGGACAGTCTGATGTGATGGCTCACACTCCTTTATTTTTTTTTCCATTCCTTTTGCTACTGATGTGTAACACATTTGGATGGACGGAAAAGCAAAAAGCTAATTGTCATTCACTCTAGTGTTCAAGGTTCATCATGCAGTAATAAATGAGATTTTGAATTCTCACTGTAAACTAATTGTTATAGGCTGTACCCACAACCAACTATGAATAATATTTTGTGTGTACTGCACATGTCAGTCCTGTTTGTAATTTACAGTTCGGCAGATCTGCGATCATTTTGTATGACATGTCATCAATGTCCAAAATTCCCTTCCATTACAAGTTAAGGATTTTGCTGGTATCCAAGGCCTGTGCTGACTGACTTTTCCAAGATATTGTCCTCCTTGGTTCATTTGCCCTCATTGTTATCTACAGGGATATGCTAAACCTGGTTGTATATCTACAAAATGTAATAAATAGGCATTCCACCACAGAACACATCAGATGGCCTCCTTCTTTAGAGACCGCAAATTCCCTTCCCACGTGGTTAAAGATGCCCTCCAACGCATCTCGTCCACATCCCGCACCTCTGCCCTCAGACCCCACCCCTCCAACCGGAACAAGGACAGAACGCCCCTGGTGCTCACCTTACACCCTACAAACCCTCACATAAACCAAATCATCCGCCGACATTTCCGCCACCTCCAAACAGACCCCACGACCAGGGATATATTTCCCTCCCCACCCCTTTCCGCCAAGACCGTTCCCTCCGTGACTACCTGGTCAGGTCCGCGCCCCCAAACAACCCACCCTCCAATCCTGGCACTTTCCCCTGCCACCGCAGGAACTGTAAAACCTGCGCCCACATCTCCTCCCTCACCTCTATCCAAGGCCCTAAAGGAGCCTTCCACATCCATCAAAGTTTTACTTGCACATCCACTAATATCATTTATTGTATCCGTTGCTCCCGATGTGGTCTCCTCTACATTGGGGAGACTGGGCGCCTCCTAGCAGAGCGCTTTAGGGAACATCTCCGGGACACCCGCACCAATCAACCAAACCGCCCCGTGGCCCAACATTTCAACTCTCCCTCCCACTCTGTCGAGGACATGGAGGTCGTGGGCCTCCTTCACCGCTGCTCCCTCACCACCAGACGCCTAGAGGAAGAACGCCTCATCTTCCGCCTCGGAACACTTCAACCCCAGGGCATCAATGTAGACTTCAACAGTTTCCTCATTTCCCCTTCCCCCACCTCACCCTAGTTCTAAACTTCCAGCTCAGTAACTGTCCCCTTGACTTCCCGGACTTGTCTTACCTGCCTATCTTCTTTTCCACCTATCCACTCCACCCTCTCCTCCTTGACCTATCACCTTCATCCCCTCCCCCACTCACCCATTGTACTCTATGCTACTTTCTCCCCACCCCCACCCTCCTCTAGCTTATCTCTCCACGCTTCAGGCTCACTGCCTTTATTCCTGATGAAGGGCTTTTGCCCGAAACGTCGATTTCGAAGCTACTTGGATGCTGCCTGAACTGCTGTGCTCTTCCAGCACCACTAATCCAGAATCTGGTTTCCAGCATCTGCAGTCATTGTTTTTACCTCATTCCAATCTTTGTCCTATATCTTCAGATCCATGGTTAAAACTTCATTAAATTCTCAAGCTAAAGGTATGGTGATGTCTTACAAAATGTAACTCGTGCATTTGCATTGTAATGTGATATATTTTACAAGGAATTCTTATTCTGTATCAACAGCTCCACCAATATTGAACCCAGGACAGAATAGCATTAAAACAGACCCTTCGGCCTACCATGCCTACGGGAACCATGATCCATTCTAAATTAATCTCATCTGCATGCATATGGTTCGTATTCATCTGTTTTCTGCCTGTTCATGTGTCTGTCTAAATACCTCTTAAACATTGCTGTCATATCTGCTTTTACCAACTCCCCTGGCAGCACTTTCCATGCACCTGCCACCCTATGTGTAAAAAAGGTCTTGACTTGGCACATCTACTTTAAAATTTCTTCCATTTACTTTCATACTGTAACTTATTTCCACTCTGGGAGAAGGACTGCGACTATCCAATCTATCCATACCTTTTGTATTTTTGTATATTTCTATCAGGTTGCCCCTCAGCCTCCGACACCAGTGATAACAATCCATGTTCGTCCAATCTCTTCTTATAGCTAATACATTTCAATCCAGGCATTATCCTGGTAACCTCTTTTTCATTCTCTCCAAAGCCTCAATATCCTTGCTCCAGAACTGCACACAATGCTTCAAATATTGCCAATCCAAAGTTTCATACGGCTGCAACACGACTTGCCAGCTGTTATATTCATTGTCCTGACCGATAAAGGCAGGCACCGATAAAGGCAAGTGTGCCTTATGCCTTCTGTACCACCTTATCCACTTTTGTTTGCACTTTCAGGGAGCTATGGATTTGCATCCCAAGATCCCTTCATATATCAATGCTCCTAAGGATCATACCATTTACTGGATATTTTCCTCTTGCATTTCACCTCTCAAAATGCATCACCTCACGCTTGCCCGGATTAAATGCTATCTGCTATTTTTTTCCACCCAATTTTCTACCTCTTCCATATCCTGCAGTGTCTTTTGATAACCTTCCCCACAATCCACAGCTCCACCAATTTTCATGTCAGCTGCAAACTAATCCAAATAATGTATATGTATTACAAACAATAGAGGTCCCAGGATTGATCCTTCAGAGGACCCCTGGTCACACACCTTCCTGCTTCCTTTATATTTCACAAGGGTCTTTTCTGATTTCAGTTCCCAAACCTTACATATACTTCCATATCTTTTTTGACGATTCTCTCAATATCTCTTGACATCCAGGGTTCTGGAATCTTACCATCCTTGTCTTTCATTCTCGCAGGAACATGCTTGTCCTGAACTCTGACTAACTGTCCTTTTAAAGACTCCCACATGTCAGGTGTGAACTTAACTTCAAACGATCATCCCAATCTAATTTCTCCACCTCCTGTCTAATACTGACGTAATTAGTCTTTCCCCAGTTTAGCACTTTTGCCTAAAGACTAGTCTTATCCTTGTCCATAATTATCTTAAAACTTACAGAATTATGATCATCGTTCCCAAAATGTTCCTACACTGAAACTTCAGTAATCTGGTCAGGCACATCCCTGATACAAGGTCGAATATGGCCCCTTCCATCGATGGACTAACTTATTTTAAGAAGCTCTCAGTGGATGTTATTTTTATGAGCGATGATGGATGTTTATGTATTTCAATATCATCTTATCAGCTATGACTGTCTGCAGAGGTCAAGTGACCTATTGAACCTTGTAACGCTAAATACCTGGTTTCCTTAATGGAATACAGTAATATCTGGATCTTATGAACAGCAAGTTCACCATTTACCTTGCACAAAAGTTTTATCATTTTTCATGTCCCAAATGCATTTTTGCTTTTCAATCAACAACTAAATACTAATGGTTGAATTAAGTCTTCAACCACTAATGCAATATTTTCTTGCTGTTTTTCCTTATCATAATCACTCTCAGACCTATCTGTTTCATGAATGTCTCAAATGCTTAACTCTTAATTCTTGGAGAATTCCTCACACAGATTTTTGACACTAACAATCAGCAAATTACTCCCTGTGGATTTAATGGATTCATTCCTTTTATCAGCTATCAATACAATGCTGCATTGCCCCATGATTCAGAACTCTATTATTAAATGGTATGATTCCCCTTTCTGTCTCCTCAAAACATCGATCAACACTTCCTTCCTATGCAGGCAACTCCTTAGACTTTTGAGAGTCAGTAATACAAGCGTTTCATTCTGTCTCTCACCTCAGATATCAAAACATCCTACAAAAGCAACTGGAAACATTGTCTTCCCAGGCTCTTTCCAGAACAGCAGCTATTTGTTAAAAAATTAAGTAATTACTTCAAAATTAAACATCTGTCCAACCCTCAAGTCTATCCACTTGCAAGATTTGCACACAATCTAATACTTTAAATATCAGCATAGACTCCGGAATTCTTAGATACAATGTGTATTTTTTTGTGTAAACTCCATTACATTACTTTCAAACTCCATGGTATATTCTTCTATCTTCCATTATTCATTTTATTATGTGTTTGTTGGGAGGGGAGGTGATATGTGGAAGAACAGGCCACGGGGACCTGGGTCTTTAGTTCTTCCCCTCCTCTATTCTGCCCTCCACTCCTCTCTAGAACATCTTGACACCAAGAAGAGCTGTGTAAGAATCCTACTCATTAACTACAGTTCAAGCCTTCAACACTATTATCCCCTCGAGACTGATTACTAAACTTCGTGATCTCGGAATATGCTCCACTCTCTGCAACTGGATCCTCGGTTTCCTGACTCACAGGCCACAATCGGTGAAGATTGGGGAATTTATTTCATCCTCACTAACAACCAGTCATCTCTTGTTACAAACTTCATCCGTAAATCATATTAGAATTTCCAATCCCTCATTGATGTCTAAGGAAGTGAGGGACTAAATCAAAATAATGTTAGTGAGGGAGATATGCGATCAAGCCACTGTCAGAAGGACCCAGTTCTTTTTTTCTATTTCAATAAACTCATCAAGTTATTTAATTGCCCAATTAACAAAACAACAAATTACAGATGCTGCTATTGGGGCAGTGTGACAGTAACACAAATCACAAAGATGCGAAAACAGGGGAAGGAAGTTGCTTGTGGGTTGTTTGTGTGTATGAAGTTAATAATTAACTTGTAAGTATTTCTGTAGTTACGATGGTTTATTTTAAAGCAGGTTTTGAGTCCCAGCTTTAGCATTAATGGGTGTCTGTTCACAGCAATGCATTTTTGTTTACATTAGATTGTTTTGCAACTTAGGAAGGTGGTTGTATCGACCAATGCTTCTGAGAAGGGAAGGAGGTGGTGAAACTGAATTGCCTTACGAGTGATTGTCCCAGACCAGAAGTTGGGATAAAAGTCTGAAGCAGTTATTTAATGATAGATATATTGAAGTTCAGGTAGTAGCTCCAGGAAGAAGGTATCTGCATTAACATCAGATGACGACAAGTGGTAGGATAATTAAAATATAGACAATTAAGGCGAGAATTTGAGGAGTGTGGATAGTCTGGAGCATTACGAGGCTGAAGGAGGTGATCGAGACAGAGAGGGAATAGCAATAGTGGGTGTTAATAATATGGGTGAGAATTTTAAAATCAAAATGTTAATTAACTGAGTGCAGATCAGCAAACAGTAGGTAATAAGTAAACAAGAAGTAGATCTTGAGTTTATGGAGGGTAGAATGTGAGAGTACATGTGCTGGATTAATAAAATTGGGAAGTAACAAATATGGATGAAGATAAGCTGAGGAAGAATGGAGTGTGCAGTGTTTTGGAGGTATAAATAGTGGTGTGGATGGCAAGGATATATGGTAGATAGCTCAGCTTGGGACCAAGCATGGCACCAAGTTGCAAAACGTTTGATTCAGCCTCAGGCACTTGCTGAAAGGGATGGAATCTGTGGCTAAGGAATGGAATTTGTGGCAAGAACCAAAAAAGGCTTTGGTCAGTCCCAATATTTGGTGAGCAAAGCTTCTGGAAGTCCAGGTCTTAACGTTGGATGAGAAAGCTAACATTAGAAACAGTGCAGTGATTCCATAAAATTGGGAGTCATCAGCACACATGTTGGAGACTGTCAATCTGTTTTTAGATGATATCACATAGAGATGAATATCATTATGATTTTTCATGTTCTTCTGAAAATTCAGTTATTGTCTGGAGAAATACCAATTATTGCTCTACCAATTGTTTCTCTTTTTGATTTAGTTCTGATTTAAGGCAGTTTAGTGTTTCATAAGAGGTTGCTTGTGCTATAATCAGAAATTCTGCTATTTCCAGGGAAAAAAAGAAGTTTTGGATGCATTGTTATATATTGAGAATGCTTGGCCATAATTCTCCTCTCTCTCTGTCTCCCTTTCTTTTCTGTCTCCATCACCAACTCCCCCCCCGTCCCAACCATTCATTAATCCAGGTCATTTATGATGTTCTACTTTAAGACATATGAAAAAAAAAGCTATCACAACAATTATATCTGGAAAGTTCTTTTGGCGGTTGAACACTTTCCAAAACTGGAATTTCTTAGAGCAGCAGTTTTGTATGACAGGCTCTCCCTTTGGAATAGTAAGATAAACTGCTGGTATTTTCAGTCACTAAAGCATGCTTTTTCTTGTACAAATTGTGGTGGTAGCTGGGCATTCCCTCATTTAACCTATGTTCATCAGGTTTGAATTCTGTACATGTTTACAGACCTTTGCTTCCAACCTTGAACACAGAACCTCGTGAGAGGTGATCTTGTGTGTCTAAAAGTACAGTGCAGATTTGCTGCAATTGTGAAACCATTGTTGCGTGACCCCTGTCTAACTGTTGTTTTCTTGTAAGCACTCCTCGGCAACTTGTACCAAAAACAGTCTGTATAATGTGAAGCTTGTTATTCCTCTAATATTTTATTTAAACTAAGCAGACAGTGTCATTCAGTAACTATTAGCCACTGGTATTTATGTGGTCCTTTACACTATCACCACACAAAGGTATGAGTACAATTTCTAGGCTTTGGCACCCATGTTTAAAACATTTGCCCTGGGAGGAAGCACAAGCTGGATAAACAGGGTGGAAATAAGAAAACTTCCAAAAAACTCCAGGAGTAATGTCTTAGTGCTTAGTGCACATATTCTTCTGTCTGTTCATTGTACAACTGTACTATGTACAACTGATGTGCACTGGCAACAAAACTATAACAGATGTGCTGGATGACTGTGTCTCTATGAATGGCTTCGCTGCCTAGAGTTTGTTGTTTTTGATACTTACCATACACTCCTCCTTGCTCGAGTGCTTCATGGTGGTACCGATCCTTTTAAAAGGACAGAGGTTTTGAAAAAAAGGGAAAAATCAGTCTTGCTTTATTCAGTAGACAGACTTCAAGATTTTGAACCATCACCCTGTCAAAAAAAACAACTTTACAATGCAAGCTCAACCTTAAAAGGATCATAAGGGTGAACTTTGTATGTCGTGTGCTTTTATCAGCAGGCAGACTGGGTTGGAAAGGAACCATTAGGGCAGGTAGATTTTGTCTTTCTCGCTTGTGTTTCCTCCCATGGCAAATGTTTTAAGTGTGAGCACCAAAACCTAGAAATTGTGTTAATACTTTGTATGGAACAATAAATACCCTTCACATTATCTGAACTCCAGTAAGGTGAGAGAATCTGCTCTTCACGTTAGGGCAGCATTTGAATAAGTATGGAAAACCAGAGTCAGTGCAAAACAGGCTGAATCGAATCATACCTAGCACAAGTTGGTTAGAATTGTTAGAAGTCAGTTATCTCAGCCCCATTACATGATTGCAGGTGTTCCTCAGGGTAGTGTGCTAGATGCAACGATGTTCATCTGTTTCATCAATGACCTTCCCTCCATCATAAGGTCAGAAGTGGTTTTGTGCAATCACCAGTGAACAATGTCCAGTACCATTCACAACTCCTTAGATATCAAAACAATTTGTGTTCCTACATAGAAAAATCCAGATAGTACCCAAGGTTAGGTTGATAAGTGACAAGTTATATTTAGAGTTATAGAGAGTCATACTGCAGAGAAACTGGCCCTTTGGCCCACTGTGTCTATGGCAATCAACAAACAGCATTGTGCCATTCAACTACTAGACAAAAACCATCTCCAGCAGATGAGAATCGACACATCTCTCTCGTTGTTCAATGGCATTATCCCACAGCTGAATCTCTTACTATCAACATCCTAGAGATTACCATTCATCAGAAACTGAACTGGAACAGCCATATAAATACAATGGCTTCATGGGCAGATCAGAGACTAGGAATTCAACAGTGAGTAACTCACCTCTTGTCTCCCCAAAACCTGATCACCATCTATGAGGCAAAGTTTGATGTGTGATGGAATACTCCCAATTTGTCTGGATGATTGCAGCTCCAACAACATTCAGGAAGCTTGACACTGTTCATGACAAAGCATCCTACCAACAATGTCTAGCATTCACCCCTGAGGCAGAGTGGCAGCAGCGTGACTTTACCTCCAAAGATGCAATGCTGCAATTCACTCAGGCCTCTCCAACAACAGTTTCAAAACCCACAACCCGTACCACTGAGAAGGATAAAGGGTATATAACTATTTGCAAGTTCCCTTCAAACTATATATCACCCTCACTTGAAATTATATTGCCATGCCTTCATTGTCTTTGGGTAAAAATCCTATAGTTCCTTCCTGACAATCCTGCAGGTCTACCTACCAGTTAAGGATTGCAGCAGTTCAAGAGTGGAGTTTAAAGCCACATTCTCTCAGTCATTTAGGGATGGGTAGTGAATGCTGGCCTAACTGGCATTCACAAACAAGTGAAACAGATCTTCGGATTAATATCCCAAAAGCCCTTTGAAAGATAACAACTCACATGAGCTTCAAACATTTTAAGAACTTTTCAATTCTGTTTGAGGAGTCCTGATATTGCAAGTCTTCAAACTCACCTCATGAAAGAAATCAAGGATATTTTGAACATAGTTGAATTTACTATACAGCAGTGTTTCTGTGATATAAATATATTAAATTTGAACCAAATGGACTTATAAAAGTCTGAAATAAAGATGAGTCAGACAATATCATAGATTCATAGAGATATACAGTGCAGAAACATACTCTTTGGTCCAACTCGTCCATGCCGATCAACTGTCCTAAATTAATGTACTCCCATTTGCCAGGATTTTGCCCATATCCCTCGAAACCCTTCCTATTCATATACACATCTTGATGCCTTTTAAATGTTGTAATTGTACCAGCCTCCACCACTTCCTTTGGCAGCTCATTCCATATGCTCCACTTTCTGTGTGAAAAAGTTGACCTTTAGGTCCCTTTCAAATCTTTCCACTCTCACCGTAAACCTGTCCCTCTAATTTTGAACTCCCCCACCCCAGGGAAATGACTTTGTCTATTTACCCTATCCATGCCACTCATGATTTTATAAACCTTTATAAGGTCACCCCTCAGCCTCTGATGCTCCAGGGAAAACAGCTCCTGTCTATTCAGCCTCTCCCTTCAGCTCAAACCCTTCAACTCTGGCAACATCCTTGTAAATCTCTTCTGAACCCTTTCAAGTTTCACATCGTTCTTCCTATAGCAGGGATTGAATGCAGTATACCAATAGCAGGCCTAACCAATCAGTGGAGAGAACATAAATTTAACTTGCTGACTGGTTAGTCTACAGTTTGTGTTGACCTACTTTTACTTACACCAGTCATCTGTATCATTGAAGTGTACCCCAACTTGCCAATTTTTCTTGTTTCCCTTTCTGCTTCCTGATGGCCTTTACCATTTGTGGTATTACATGAAATACTTTGTGACATAAATATTGTGTCACATGGTCGACCCTGTTTATTTCTCCCTCACACTGTATAATTTTCCTTCGTCCTCTGCAAATCTCTGACCTTCCATCATTCAAGTTTTTGGGCTTGAGAATGCTGGTTGAACTCTCCCTACTACTTGGAGGCTGATTGTCAAAATATGAAATGCAATTAATGCTAAACCCTGATTTTTTTCTTAACATGTAGAAAGACAATTGAGTAAATTGTGTTAATCCATTGTGTAAATGTGGATTTGTCGTGGATGAGAGTGGGTAGATTGCTTAGAGCTGTCAGAGTCATACAGCCACATAGCATGAGAACACACCCTTTGGTCCACTTGTCTGTGCTGACCAAATATCACAATCTGATCTTGTGCCATTTGCCAGCATTTGGCCCATATCTCTCTAAACCCTTCCTATTCATATATCCATTCGTTTGCATTTTAAGTACTGTAATTGTACCAGCCTCCACCACTTCCTTTGACAGTTCATTCCATAGCTGCACCACACTCTGTGAAAATGTTGCGCATTAGGTCCTTTTTAAATCTTTTCCCTTTCACCTTAAACCTATATCCACCAGTTTTGCACTTGCCACTCTGTGGAAAAAGACCTTGAGTATTCATCCTATCCATGCCCCATGATTTTATAAACCTCTATAAGGTCACCTCTCAGTCTCCAACCCTCCTTGGAAAAATGCCCCATTCTATTCAGCCTTTTCCTATAACTCAAACTCTTTAAAATCCTGGGATGGCAAGAGGATAAGATCTGTATCATTAGCAGCAATAACAAAAGCTGTGTGTAGTTTTGTTACTGTGACCTAGAAACTTTTTTGACTTTGTTCGAATTGTGGTATTACATTCACACTGGCTGGATATCATTGACTCACTCCTTTCTTATTGTTGTGACTTTTTATTGTATACAGTTATTAAATGGAACTTGTCAGAGTAAAATGATATTTTTGTAAATGTATTGAGGACCTATTTGGAAATCATAGTTTTTATTTTTTAATGGTTGTTTTTATTTGCTGTCACCTGCCACCCCTTTAACCCCCACAGCATCTAAAGTCAATGTTAAAAACCTAGTAACTCCTAATAGACTTTGCAGCCCTGAATTTATAAAGACAGAGGCTTGAGTGTCACCTTGCTGTAGGAAGGATGTTATTAAACTGGAAAGAGTGCAGAAGAAATTTACTAGGATATTCCCTGGATTTAATGGTCTGAGTTATAGGGAGAGGTTAGACAAGCTAGGACTTTTAACTTTAGAGCATAGGGGAATGAGGGGGGACCTTACAGAGGTGTATAAGATCATGAGATAGGATGGATGCACGCAAGTTTTTTTCCCAGGGTTGGCGAATCGAGAAGTAGAGTAGTTTAAGGTTAGAGGGGAAAAAATAAAAGGGAACCTGAGGGACAACTTTTTCACACATAGGGTGGTACGCATATGGAATGAGCTGCCTGCGGAAATGGTTGAAGTGGGTACATTAACAACATTTAAAAGGCATTTGAACAATACATGGATAGGAAAGGATATGGGCCAAGTGCAGGGAAATGGGGTTAGCATGGACAGACATCTTAGTCGGCATGGACCAGTTTGGGCCAAAGGGCCTGTCTCGCTGCTGTAGGACTCTATTGACTCTAAGATCTGTAGGGCTGGTCGTTGAACTCCAATTTTGAATGTGAATTAAATGCTCATTTTATTCCACTTGGGATTATCATAATTTTAATTCAAATGTTATGTGGAAATGCTGGAAGAACTCAGCAGTTTAGATAGCATCTGTGGAGAGAGAAACACTAAGTTCATCAGGTTAGTGACCTTTCAAGCCAATAGCAGGGATATGTTTGAGATGCAGTAGGAATACAGGTAAAGGGGTGGACAGGGTTTACCTAATGGGATGGAATGTTGGAGAGATTATGTGAGAGGGATAATCATGGAACTAGGGACTAGTAAAGAGAGAAAGGATGTCTAAAAAGAAAAGTCAAGATAATCAGCAACAACTATAATCTGAAAACAAAAAAAACAGAAAAGAAATCATAGATCTGACTACCATTACAGTGATGTGGCTGCAGAAAGACATGGTTTGGGATCTGAATATTAAAGTGCATAGTGCCGTTAGGAAGGGCAGAAGAGAGCCACTGAATGTATTCTATTAGGATTTCCAGAGGCCTTTGACAAGTTGTTGCACATGAGGTTGCTAAATAAAATAAGAGCCCATGATATACTGATATGGATAGAGCATTGGCTGACTCAGAAAGTAGAGAGTGGGAATAAATAGGTGGCAGCCAATGACTAGTGGAGCTCCGCAACAATTTGTATTGGGACTCCAACTATACACATTATGCATCAATGCTCTAGATGGAGGCATTGAGGACATTGTTGCTAAGATTACACATGACACAGATGGGTGGAGAGGCAGGTAAGCTGTAGAAGGACTTAGACAGGCTAGGAGAGTGGCAGATGGAATATGATGTGGGAAAATGTGAAATTATGCAATTTGGTCAGCGGAATAGAGGCATAAACTATTTTCTAAATGGGGCCAGACTTCAGAAATCTGAAGCACAAAGGGACTTGGGAGTCCTAGTTCAGGATTCACTTTAAGATTAACATGCAAGTTCAGTTGCAAATGTGAGCATTAATTTCAAGAGGGCCAGAAAACTAAAACAGAAATTTACTGCTGAGGCTGTAAAGGCTCTGGTCAGACCACATTTAGAATGTTGAGAGCAGTTTTGGGCCCTGCGTCCAAGGAAGGATGGGCTGGCATTGAAGAAGTCCAAAGGAGGTTTATAAGAATGATCCTGGGGGTGAAGGGCTTATCACTTGAGCTGTTCAGAACTCAGGGTCCGTACTCGAAGGAGCTTAGAGAGATGAGGGGAGAATCTGAAAGTTTCAGAATACAAAGAGGTCTGGATAGATTGAATGTGGAGAACATATTTTCACTAGTAGCAGAGACTAAGGTCTGAGGGTCCAGCCTCAGAGTGAAGGGATGGCTCTTTAGAACGAAGGTGAGGAGGAATATCTCCAGCCAGAGGGTGGTGAATCTGTGGAACATATTGCCATATGCAGCTGTGGAGGCCAAGTTATTGAATATATTTTAGTGAAAGATCGATACGTTTTTGATTACTAAGGGGATCAAGGATAATGGGGGAAGGTAGGAGACTGGAATTGAGAAGCATATCAGCTATGATCAAATGGTGGAGCAGACTTGATGGACGGAATTCTACTGCTATATTTTATGATCTTATGGACAGAAAGCTTGGAAAAAGTGGAAAGTTGACTCTTAATTAATGATCACAGGAACATAAGAGAGGGATGATCTAAGTTCAGGAGATTGTGCTGAAGAAGTGGTTTTGGTCAAGATGAGATAGAATAAAAGCAAGAAGTCACTTATGGGAGTGGTGTGCAGACCCCTTAATCCTAAACAAATAGTAAGGTGAAGTATTAAGAAATAAAAATGGGAGCTTGTCAGAACTGCAAGGCAATGTATGGATTCTATATTTTAAAAATGGCATTTTTAAATCATCATATGGACTAGAAATACCAAGTGGGCAAAGTAACCAAGATGAAGAGTTGGTAGAATGATTTCACAACCACCTGTATTCCAAATGTGGCCGAACCAAGGTCTTATTAAGCTGTAACATGACCTGCCAACTCTTGTACTCAATACCCCGTCGGATGAAGGAAAGCATGCCGTACGCCTTCTTGACCACTCTACTGACCTGTGTTGTCACATTCAGGGAACAATGGACTTGATCACCCAGATCCTTTTGTACATCAGTTTTCCCCAGGACTTTTCCATTTATTGTATAGTTCGCTCTTGAATTGGATCTCCCAAATGCATAACCTTGCATTTGTCCAGATTGAACTCCATCTGCCTTTTTTCTGCCCAACTCACCAAACTATCTGTATTCTGCTGTATTCTCTGACAGTCCCCTTCACTATCCACTACTCCACCAATCTTAGTGTCATCTGCAAACCTTCCTCCAAATCATTTATGTATATCACAAAGAACAGTGATCCCAGCATGGATCCCTGTGGAACACCACGAGTCAACAGGTCTCCATTTGAGAAACTCCCTTCTGCTACTACTCTGTCTCCTGTTGTCCAACCAGTTCTCTATCTATCTAGCTAGAACACTCTTGAACTCCATGCGACTTTACCTTCTCCATTAGCATATCATGGGAATCCTTATCAAACGTCCTGCTAAAAGTCCATGTATATGACATTTACATCCCTTCCCTCATCAAACAACTTTGTCACCTCCTCAAATAATTCTATTAGGCTTGCAAGACATGACCTTCCCTCCACAAAACCATGTTGCCTACCACTGATATTCTCATTTTCTTCCAAAGTACCTCAGTACTTAGAGATGCCGGTGTTGGACTGGGGTTTGCAAAGTTAAAATTCACACAACACCAGGTTATAGTCCAACAAGTTTATTTGGAAGCACTAGTTTTCGGAGCGCTGCTCCTTCATCAGGTGTTTAACTGCCTGATGAAGGAGCACACTCTGAAAGCTGGTGCTTCCAAATAAATCAGTTGGACTATAAACTGGTGTAACTTCATCCCTCAGTATCTTCTCCAGCAGTTTCCCTATCACTGATGTCAGACTCACACGTCTGTAATTAGCTGGATTATCCCTTCTGCCTTTCTTAATCAAGGGGACAACATTAGCAATTCTCCAGTCCTCCAGGACCTCACCCGTGTTCAAGGATGCTGCAAAGATATCTATTAAAGCCCCAGCTATTTCCTCTCTCGCTTCCCTCAGGAACCTTGGATAGATCCCATCTGGACCTTGGGATGTGTCCACCTTAATGCCTTTTAGAATACCCAATACTTCCTCCCTCCTTATGCTGACTTGACCTAGAGAATCGAAAATCAATCCCTAACCTCAACATCTGCCATGTCCCTCTTCTTGGTGAATACTGGTGCAAAGTACTCATTAAGAATCTCACCCATTTTCTCTGTCTCCATGCATAAATTTCCTCCTTTGTCCTTGAGTGGGCCAACCCTTTCTCTGGTTGCTTTTTTGCTCCTTAGATATGAATGAAAGGCTTTGGGATTTTCCTTAACCCTGTTTGCTAAGGATATCTCGTGATCACTTTTATCCCTCTTAATTCCTCATTTCAAATTGTTCCTACATTCCCAATATTCTTCCAAAGCTTCGTCTGTTTTCAGTCGCCTAGACCTTATGTACGCATTCTCTTTCCTCTTAGCTAGGCTCACAACTTCACCTGTCATTCATTGTTCCCTAATCTTGCCATTTCTATCCCTCATTTTCACAAGAACATAGCTCTCCTGAACTCTAATCAACCTTTTTTTAAAAGCTTCCCACATATCGAATATGGATTTACCAATCTACATTCCCCAGCTTCTGCCTAATTTTGGTATAGTTGGCCTTTCCCCAATTTAGCATGCTTCCTTTAGGACCACTCTCATCTTTTGTCCATAAGTATTCTAAAACTTATGGAATTGTGATCACTATTCCCAAAGTAATCCCCTGGTGAAACTTCAACCACCTGGCTGGGCTCATTTCCCAACACCAGGTCCAGTTTGGCCTGCTCCTGGGATAGACTATTTACATACTGCTCTGGAAAACCTTCCAGGATGCTCTTACAAATTCTGCTCCATCTAGACCTCTAAATGCTAAGTGAATCCCAGTCAGTGTTGGGAAAATTAAAATATCCTTTCACCACCACCCTGTTGCTCCTACATCGTTCCATGATCTGTTTACATATTTGTACTCTATCTCATGTTCACTGTTGGGAGGCCAGCAGCACAGTCACAACATTGTTACTGCACCCTTCCTATTTCTGAGGGTTTGAGTCATAAAAATAGGCTAGGACGTTGTTCATTTGAATGTGGAAGGTTGACTGGATAAGCTCAGAGGTTTATGGAGTCATGAGGGGCATATAGATAAGGTGAATAGAAAGGGTCTTTCCCCTAGGGAGTTCAAAACAAGGGAGCATATTTTTAAAGTGAGAGAAGAACGCTTTAAAACAGTCATGCAAAGCAACTTTTTTGATACAGAGTGGTTTGTGTGTGGAATGAACTGGCAGAGGGAAGTGGTTGATGCAGGTACAGTTGCAACATTTAAAATACATTTGGATAAGTACATGAATACGAAAGATTTGGAGGGATGTGAGGGAAACGCAGGCAAATGGGCCTGGTTTAGTTTGGGAACATGGTCGGTGTGGACTAGTTGGACCTAAGTGTCTGTTTCCATGCTGTTTGACTTTGACTGTGACTTTATCCGTGAGCATTTTAGGCTCTGTCCCAGGTTACAGATATTTTTGCTATTGCCCTTTTGGAGGTCACTTTAATGAGGTAAGGGTGAGATCATCACATCATGAATACACTGAAAATATGGTCATTTTCATAAAAACATACTGCAGTAGAGAATCAAACATCTTGAGTCCATCTATTAATTTGTCAGCTTTGTTCATTTGATTGTCCATTTTTGCCTGATATGAAAGTTTTGTGTATTCACGCCTACGTCCAGAACAAAACTTGCATTGTCAAAAATGCCATCTCTTGGATGAGATGTGTTGAACTTTCTGCCTGCAAAGGTAACAAAGATATTTTTGCCACTTTGAATAGCCGTGCTTTCACCTGGTGCAAACTTCAATTCCTGTTTCAATTAAAGACACTAAAAATAAACAAATGATCTATTTCATTATTTGCTTTTCTGCATTTTACTGTGTGCGCATTCATTGCCCTCTACATGTAAAATATTAACTGATGCCAATTTCTTGATGATGTCTGTTCTGTCTAAAAAAAATTTAGTGTATTTGAACACAAAACCAAATATGAGATTGATGTAGTTTAAATAAAGTTACTATAAGTAATTGACATAGCCTCAGAGAACTGACTTTATGTGCTTGCTCTATGATCTACTCGATTGTACTACAGATAACAATATACTGAAGACCTTGGAATGCTGGAGGTCACAGCTCATATTTGCTGTGTGAACAATGCGTTTGCTGTCAACAGAATATCCAGGCAAAGTACTTACAATGGATTTTGATTTGTGCTAATGGATGGAAACGTGGCTCACTACCTGCCAGGTTTTTGTTAAACTCAACAGTTAGGAAAGGTAAATGTACTTTTCTAAAGCTTCTTTATATAGTTTTTGAGATTCTATAAGCTTAACTACAAATTGGCCAGCAGCTTGCAAAACCCTGTAGAATATATTAAATTGTATGTATGTGTGTTTGTAGTAAGTAGACAAATTTGGATCATGTGTGATACAAGAAAGTGGTCAGATTTGGCTTTGCCTCTGTTGTGCAAGTATGGGAATACGTAAGTCACAGCTGGTAGCAGGAAAATAGACATGCAAAACTCTGCAATGAGAATCTCTTCCTGCAGTTAACTGCCTTCATATCGCCACTGTTTTCTGTACCATACAGATAAATTTAAACCACTCAGACGTGTACTTCAATCTGTTTATTTATAATCTCATCTTTATATATCCTCTTGTATATTCACCAAGTCTTTCCTCCCAAACTCTTGTTACAAGATGAATCAAAAAATGCTGCACTCAAGTCAGATATCAACTCTGGAGACAAGAAAGTCGGGTCAGTGTTTCAAACTCTGACCCAGAAGGATCACAAACATGCATTAATTCTATTGTGCTGTCTCTACAGAGGCTCCCTGACCTGCTGAATTCTTCCAGTCATATATGCCTTAACTTTCATAATACCGTAGATTTTCAACATCTGCAATATTGTGCTTTCTGTTCTGTTCCTGCTCTAGTCTCTTACAAAGCACTCTGCCAATTACTATGCCCATTATCCCTTTCGCTGTATGATTGCCAGATGTACTTTTAGTCATCTCTTCCCATAGTTCTGGTATTATCTCCCTACCTGACTACTTCTTTGCCATTACTGCATTTGAGCTGCTGTCTATAGCTTCTTTGACTTGACACCATATTTTTCAGAATGTCCCTTGAGAAGCTTCTTTGTATGTTTTACATTCAAGCTGCCATCTAAATGCAAGCTTTTGTGTTGCTTTTGGACAAGATTAGTAAATGGATTTATAGGAATTCCATGTTGATCTTGAATAAATTGCATAATTTTTATTCTTCAATTGTCTGGATATACAGATTTTTTAACCTATTTGTTTAACCTGCTGGATGAAGAAGGGTGCTTTATATTTAGTGTGTGCCTCTAGCCGTTCCTCAAAGATAATAAGTATAATTAAGTGTACCTTGTAATGACCTCACTATCCTAGAGATACTTGATTCATTTTCATGTATTGATTGCAAAGCAAGTTGTGTTATGACTAGTTTGTCCTTGATAAAAGCAGAATGAAGTGTCGTATCCTGTTTGGGTGTGACCTTTAATCTGTACAGGATTGGTGATGTAACAAACCTCCCAATTATCTGTTTGAAGAGTGGTGTTGTTATGTGCTGCAAGTACTAGTTGATATTGCAAGTTGTACTCATTTTTCACTTAAAGTGATTATTCCTTGCTCTCTTTTCTTCTATTCTTCTCCTCGGCAACCATCCGAAGTTTAACTGGATTGTTCACAATTTTTGTCATTGACCCTGAAGTGAACTTCTGACTATATGGCTTCAGTAACATCACTTGACTCTTCCCTCCCTCAGCTCATCTGCTGCTGAAACTGTCATCCATGTCTTTTGTTACCTATAGCCTTGGCTGTTTACTGCACAGCTAGCCACTGTGTGCATTCTATCCACCGTCCAAAGATCTGCCCATGTCCAAACTTGCATCATGTTCTGAAGAAGAACAATTGCGCTCAAAGCCACCACCTTAATTCTTTCTCCACAGATGCTGCGAGAACTACGGAGTTTCACCAACACCTTTGTTCTCATTCCAGACCTTCAACACCTGCTTTATTTTGCTTTTATTGTTGCGCCAAGTCTCCTTCACTCACTGTCACTTTGGAGGAGTTATGCATGGATGTGAATATTGTAGTAATCAGTATGAATTCCCAGGACTTGTCAGAAGGCAGGCAGGGAAGGTGGTCTGGCCAGCCAGCCTCAGCAATTGGCGACAGTTTTACTCAGTCTCCTTGGGCGACACTTGATCACATGTTCCTTTGGCATCAAGACCAGTTACTGTCACCTTATCTCTGACCATATTTGGAGTATTAAGTGGCCAGATTTGATTTGTTCTGTTTGTAGATACGACCTAATTTGGAAGGCTTTCCCAGAGGCCAGTTCTGGCTCACAGGTCCTCACCATTGTTGAGATCCTTTTGAGGCAGGCACCCATTGAAATGTCTGTTGCTCTTCGCTGTTTCTCTACAGCTTCACTCCTGAAGTCAAGGTATCATTCCTGCAAACCAATGTTGTAGTCCCTGCAAGGCCGGTACACACTTCCTATGAAATCTGGAATTAAGAAACTACTGAAGACTGTGAAACCATAGTGGATTGTTGGAAAAAAAAACCCATCCAGCTCACTAATGTCCCACAGGGAAGGAACTCTGCTATCTTCACCTGGTCTGGCTGACATGTAACTCCAGACCCCCAGCAATGTGGTTGACTCTCAATTGCTCTTTGAAATGGCCTAACAAGCTACTCCATTGTATCAATCACTACGAAGTCTCAACAAAGGAATAAAGGATATTCTATTCTAAGAAATTGAACCAGATGGATGACTCAGCTCCAATCTAGGCATCAGAATAGACAACAGAAGTAACAGAGTCTAGATTAGAGTGGTACTGGAAAAGCACAGCAGGTCAGGCAGCATCCAAGGAGCAGGAAAATCAATGTTTCGGGCAAAAGCCCTTCATCAGGAATAGAGGCAGGGCGCCTGCAGAGTGGAGAGATAAATGAGAGGGGGATGGGGGTGGGGAGAAAGTACCTGGGGGTTGCAGTGAGAGAGAGACTCACTGAGATTCTTGTAGAGAGAGGAGGAAAACTTCTTCAAGGCAGGCATCCTTGCAAGAGGATTCGCAGTTGGGTTAAAATCAACTAGGTAAAAACAAGGACTGCAGGTGCTGGAAACCAGAGTCCAGATTAAAGTACTTTCTCCCCACCCCCACCCCCCTCTCATTTATCTCTCCACTCTGCAGGCACCCTGTCTCTATTCCTGATGAAGGGCTTTTGCCCAAAACATCGATTTTCCTGCTCCTCGGATGCTGTCTGACCTGCTGTGCTTTTTCAGCACCACTTTAATCGAGACTTTGGTTTCCAGCATCTGCAGTCCTTGTTTTTACTGAACAGAAGAAACAGCCCTGACGACCCACAAAGTCCTCCTTACTAACATCTGGAGGCTCTCCCAAATTGGCAGAGCTATTTCACAGATTAGTCAAGCAACACCCTGACATAGTCATACTTACAGAGTAATATCTGACAGAAAATATCCCAGACACCACCATCCCTGGATATGTCCTGTCCCACCAGCAGAACAAATGCAGCAGAAATCCAGACTCCGGCTTCAGCAAAGTAATGCAAATTGGTTCATTACACATGGAGGGCTGGATTATACAGGTGTTTCTTCAAGAATGTTTTAGTTGTGTTCCTGTGTAATCCCGCTATACAAAAATCGTGCGTAAATTGTTGGCAATGTAATTGTGTTATAGCCAACACACAATTTAAAAGTTTGCATTTGAGAAATAGCCTTCCCTATTCACCCAGTCGCGTTACAACCCAGTGTGCGTTATAGACGCGTTATAGGCACAACTATGCTGAAAGTGAACTTCCTGTAACCTGGTTTTGATTTCACGAGCTTAGAGTCAGAGTCATAGAGATGTGCAGCATAGAAATAGACCCTTTGGTCCAACCCGTCCATGCCAACCAGATATTCCAACCCAATCTCGTCCCACCTGCCAGCACCTGGCCCATATCCCTCCAAACACCTTCCTATTCATATACCCTTTTAAATGTTGCAATTGTACTAGGCTCCACCACTTTCTCTGGCAGCTCATTCCATGTACCACCCTCTGTGAAAGGTTGCCCCTTAGGTCTCTTTTATATCTTTCCCCTCTCACCCTAAACCTATGCCCTCTAGTTCTGGACTTGCTCACCCTAGGAAAAAAACCTGGTCTATCCTATCAATGCCTTTCATGATTTTATAAACCTTTATAATGTCATCCCTCAGCCTCCGACGCTCCAGGGAAAACAGCTCCAGCCTGTTCAGCTTCTCCCATAGCTCAAATCCTCCAACCCGGCAATATCCATGAAACTCTTTTTCTGAACCCTTTCAAGTTTCACAACATCTTTCTGATAGGAAGGAGACCAGAATTGTACACAGTACTCCAACAGTGGTCTAACCAATGTCCTGTGTAGCCGCATGACATCCCAACTCCTGTACTGAATACTCTTGACCGATAAAAGAAAACATACCAAATGCCTTCTTCACTATCCTATCTACCTGTGACTCCACTTTCAAGGAGCCATGAACCTGCACTCCAAGGTCTCTTTGTTCAGCATCACTTACTATTAAGTGTATAAGTCCTGCTAAGATTTGCTTTCACACAATGCAGCACCTCATATTTATCTGAATTAAACTCCATCTGCCACTTCTCAGCCCATTGGCTCATCTGATCAAGATCCTGTTGTTATCTGAGGTAACCTTCTGCACTGTCCAGTACACCTCCAATTTTGGTGTTTTCTGCAAACTTACTAACTGTACCTCTTATGCTCACATCCAAATCATTTACATAAATGATTAAAAGTAGTAGACCAGCACCAATCCTTGTGACACTCCACTGGTCACAGGTCTCCAGTCTGAAAAACAACCCTCCACCACCACCCTCTGCTTTCTACCTTTGAGCCAGTTCTGTGTCTAAATGGCTAGTTCTCCCTTTTCTTCCGTGAGATCTAATCTTGCTTAGCAGTCTCCCATGGGGAACCTTGTCGAACGCCTTACTGAAGTCGATGTAGATCACATCTACCGCTCTGCCCTCAGCAATCCTCTTTGCTCCTTCTTCAAAAAACTCAATCAAGTTTGTGAGGCATGATTTCCCATGCACAAAGCCATTTTGACTATCCCTAATCAGTCCTTGCCTTTCCAAATACGTGTACATCCTGTCCCTCAGGATTCCCACCAACAACTTGCCCACCAGCGACGTCAGGCTCAATGGACTATCGTTCCCTGGCTTGTCCGTACCACCTTTCTTAAATAGTGGCATCATATTAGCCAACCTCTAATCTTCTGGCACCTCACCTGTGACTAATGATTATATAAATATCTCTGCAAGGGGCCCAGCAATCACATCCCTAAGCTTCCCACAGAGTTCTTGGGTACATCTGTTCAGGTACTGGGGATTTACCCACTTTTATGCGTTTCAAGACATCCAGCACTTCTTCCTCTGTAATATGGACATTTTTCAAGGTGTCACCATCTATTTCCCCACATTCTATATCTTCCATGTCCTTTGCCACAGTAAACACTGATGCAAAATACTCATTTAGTATCTCCGCCATTTTCTGCGGCCACCTTTCTGATCTTTGAGGGACCCTATTCTCTCCCTAGTTACCCTTTTGTCCTTAGTGTATTTGTAAACACCCTTTGGATTCTCCTTAAATCTGTATGCCAAAACTATCTCATGTCCCCTTTTTGCCCTTCTGGTTTCCCTCTTAAGTCTACTCCTACTGCCTTTATAATCTTAAGGATTCACTTGATCTATCCTGCCTATACCTTACGTATGCTTCCTTCTTTTTCTTAACCAAACCCTAAATTTCTTTAGTCATCCAGCATTCCCTACAGCTACCAGTCTTTCACCATAACAGGAATATACTTTCTCTGGACTCTTGTTATCTCATTTCTGAAGGCTTCCCATTTTCCAGTCTTTCCCTTTACCTGCGAACATATGCCCCCAATCAGCTTTTGAAAATTCTTGCTTAATACCATCAAAATTGGCCTTTCTCCAATTTAGAACTTCAACTTTTAGATCTGGTATATCCTTTCCTATTTTAAATCCAATAGAATTATGGTCGCCGGCCCCAAAGTGCTCCCCCACTGACACCTCAGTCACCTGCCTTACTTCTCAAGAGTAGGTCAAGTTTTGCACCTTCTCTAGTAGGTACATGTATGTACTGAATCAGAAAACTTTCTTGTACACACTTAACAAATTCCTTTCCATCTAAACCCTTCACACTATAGCAGTTCCAGTCTATGTTTGGAAAGTTAAATTGTGCACCTCTATTTGGCTGTCTTACCATACTTTAAAGAAGGAGTTCTTTAATTTGTGTGAGGCAGGACTGGTGCTTGTCTCCAAAATGAATGCTATTGAAGCTGCAAAATGAGACGTGGAAAATATCTGGAAATAATTGTTATCTCACCTCTTATAATGTACAATATTAAACATTTCTAGCACGTCACTACAGTTCAACTCTATAGGCATTATGTTACAGCTGTAAAATATATTTAGTCAGACCACATCTTCAGTACTACATTCAGAACTGATAAGCATAGGAGTGTGGAAATAAGCAAACTGTGAAATTAATACAACTGGGCAATGAGGCAAATTTCTCACAGTAGAGCCAAGTTACAGAAAAAGATAAAAAGATGTGCACACATCAGCTTCAAGACAATTTGATTTATTCCAAGATGCAGTTGGAGACACTGGATACTGAAAAGGCTATGAGTACTGACAACATTACAACTATTGTACTGAAGATTTACTCCAGAACTTGCTGCACACCTCGTCAAGCTGTTCTAGTATGGTTACAACACTGATATCTGGACAATTTACCACAACGTTGGGAAGATATGTCCTGAACACGAAAAGCAGGACAAATCCAACCTAGCCAATTATCACCATCAGACTACTCTCAATCATCGGTAATGTCGTGGAAGGTGTCAGCTTCAATGCTATCAAGCAGCATCTGCTCAGCAATAACCTGCTCAGTGATGCCTAGTTTGGATTCCACCAGGGTCACTCACCTCCTGACCTCATTACAGCCTTAGTTCAAACGTTGATAAAAGGGATGAATTCCGGAGGTGAGATGAGAGTGGCTGCCTGTGACATCAAGGCTGCATTTGATTGAGTGTGGCATCAAGGAGTTTTTGCAAACTGGCATCAGTGGATATCAGATGGAAACTCTGTTGGTTGGAGTCATACCTGGCATGTAAGAAGGTGATTGTGGTTGTTGGAGATCGGTCATCTCAGCTCCAGGACATCTCTGCAAAAGTTGCTCAGGATAGCCAATGATTACACAATGCTCAGTACTAATCATGGCTCCTCAGATTCCAAAGTCATCTATGTTTAAATGCAACAAGATGTGTACAATATCCACCAGACTTAGGTGGACAAAAGGCAAATAATATTCACGCCACAAAAATGCCAGGCAATGACCATTTCCAGTAAGAGACAATCTAATCACCACTCCTTGACATTCGTTGGTGTGACTATCACTGAATCCCCAATGAGGCGGAAGTTACTTTGACCAGAAACTCAATTGGACTTGTCACGTAAATACAATGGTTACAAGAGCAGATCAGAGGTTAGGAACACAACAGTGAGTAATTCACCTCTTGACTTCCTAAAGTCTGTCCACCATCGACAAGGCACGTCAGGAATGTGATGGAATACTCTCCTCTTGTCTGGATGGGTGCAATTCCAACAACACTCAAGAAACTATACATCATCCAGGACAACGCAACCCACTTTATTGGCACCACATCCACAAGCATGCACTCCCTCCATCACCAATGTTCAGGAGATGCGTTGCAGAAATTCATCAAAGATCCTTAGAGAGCACCTTCCAAACTGATGACTACTTCCATCTAGAAGGACAAGGACAGGAGATAACTAGGAACATCTCCACCTGTAAATTCCCTTCTATGTCACTCACCATTCTGACTTGGAAATATATCACAGTCACTCCACTGTTGCAAGGCCAAAATCCTAGAATTCCCTCCCTGAGAGCTTTGTGGCTCAACCTACAGTGTGTGGATTGCAGCAGTTTCACCACCACCATCTCAAGGGCAACTAGAAACAGGAAATAAATGCTGGCAAGTCAGTAATGCCCACATCTGGCAAGTGAAGAGAAAACCATACAATTCAGCTGCTGCCGGTGGCCCATATTGACCTTCTGATGCTCAATTTTGAACTTCCAAATCTGTTCCAAATCTATCCCAACTTTCTGATAGTGCCATGCAACATGATGGAAGTGTGTCGAAGTGTGAAGGTGTGGCCTTATCCTCAAAACAAAGCATTGATACTCTTCCCAGTGCTATACTGGACAGATACATCTGTGACAGATTGATGAGGATTAGATCAGTGGGATTGCTTTTCCATTATCTGCTGTCGTATAATCTGTCACAGGTCACGGCGAGCAGTCACATCACGAAGGAATCTACTGGTAATGTGCTACTGAGCAACTGATAGTCTTGGGTATTGAATTCCCCTAACCAGATTACAGTGTGTGTCCTTGCTAAGGTCATGTACTCTCTCTGGACCATATACAACTGCATTGTTATCACTGGTAGATTTTTCTTGCTAGTGGAAGGGGACATTTCTGTATGAAGCACTGCCTCCAAAGGCAATAGATACAGAATCTTTAAAGGGTTTTTAAGACAGGTAGCTAGGTTCTTAATTATCAAGGGAATGAATGATTAGTGGGAATAGGGGTATGAAGGAATGTAGAGATGAGATTAAAATCAGATCAACCATAACCATAGTGGTGGAGCAGGCTTGAAGGACCATGTGGCTGACTGTTATTTTTTCTTTGTATGATAATATGTATGTTCATATGACATACCCATG
Organism: Chiloscyllium punctatum; assembly: GCF_047496795.1. NCBI lineage: Eukaryota > Metazoa > Chordata > Chondrichthyes > Orectolobiformes > Hemiscylliidae > Chiloscyllium > Chiloscyllium punctatum. Next base: position 106,073,155 of record NC_092745.1, on the reverse strand, counting down.
CAGTATCCTTTGTTTGACTTGGCTGGGGACAGGAATAAAAAGGAATTTGGGAGGGAGCCTCTGCATATCAATCATTTTATAACTATTGTGCTGAATGGGAGTCTTATGGAATTATATGATGCAGAAGGTGGCATTTCAGTCCATTTGTTTCAGCTCTTTAAAAAGAGCTATTCAATTTTTTCCCACTCCCTTCTTTGCCCCATTCCCTTGTTTTTTTCTCATAGACCAATGAAATTTTTTGCTTTTGGAAATTCCTGTTGAATCTTTTCCCAGAGGCAGTGTACTTCACATCATCGTAGTTCACTGGGTGATGTTTTTCCCTCCGACACCTTTTGTTTTACCAATCTCCTCAATTCTGTGCCCTTGGGTCGTTCTTCTTTCTGCCAGTGGAAACCATCTCTATGTTGTTACTCTATCAATACCCTTCATGGACAGTTGTCAAAAGTTACACCTTAACTATTTTGGCTGTGAAACATTCTCAATTTCTGATGCCTCTCCATGTAACTGAAATACTGCTTTCCTGGCACTATAATAATTGAGACTAGGTGACTTGAAAATTTCAGAATTTAAGATTTGATGTATTTTTTTTGTTAGGTTCGTGTATTGAAAAATACTGGAATTCAGACTGATAAATGAAGTGAAGGGATAGATCAGCCATGATCTAACTGAATGCAAAACAGCCTCAAGGACATTAATGAGCTTTCTTTCCATGGCTACAAGAATGACCATTTCCTATTCATTCTTTTAATATCAATGTGCCTTCAAGAAAGTCAAAGGAACATAGTACTTCATACCCTGCTGAGAAGGACTGCAGGTTCACTAAACTAACATATGGTTGGTTTTCACTCCAGTGAGTCAGTGAGCTGATGCATATAGTTTCTGTGCTTTAGTTAGATCAGAGAGTATTCGGTTAGTAAAAGCGATTTAATCAGTAGGGGTCATGTTCGTATTGTAGGCATGTACACTGTGACTTCTACTTTTGTAATTTTTGAGGCATGTAACATTACTGGCCATGAAATTTTGATGCATTGGCAAAATGTTTACAAATGTCAACAATTCGTACATTTTGTAAACTTGACAAATGTTCTCGGACATGATGAGTACATGGGGCTATTGAGATGTTTTGTTCGTTCTGACAGGCCCTCAATTTTTTTCCACTGGAAAATGTTCTGAGACACATATATTTCTCAGGTGTTTACTATCGTGTGTATGGGAAATTTTAAGCCTCAGGTCTTTCAACATTGGAAGAACAGGAATGCTTCACTGAACATTGCCACTGCATCCCAGAGTAGTGAAATTTTAGGTGAAATAAAGTTAAGCAAATCAGATCTTCCCGTTGCATCCAACATAAAGTGTGTAATTCGGTTGTGTAGGACTTCATTCGGCCGAAGTAAACATTAAAATATTATACCCTGTAAATTTAAATACTTTACATTGTTAAATTATTTTATTTGTAAATGAAATAAGAAAATATTTTTAAAATCTAAAAGAAACATGGGAACCTTTTTGTTTACCATTGGCTCAGATGTCTGTCCTGCCTTCTAAACATCTGGCTTGCAGACAATCAATTTTTCAACGTATAATTTCAGTAATATCACACTGTAAATTTTTGCTATAAATTCTGTGTGTTAGGATTGAGCCCTCCACTACCACCTGATGAAGGAGCGTCGCTCTGAAAGTTAGTGTGCTTCCAATTAAACCTGTTGGACTATAACCTGGTGTTGTGTGATTTTTAACTTCCGTCTTGTTGCCTTTCTTCAATTGTTGGTATGATCAGCAAGAGGCAGGGCAGCTTCAAAATGGTGATGATCAGGTCACATGATCCTATCAGGCCTGATCCAAACTGGAAAAATAAAGTGGCTGATGGTAAATGGGTGAATGCATTTATTCTAAATTGACTGATGTTAATGCAAAATGACTTAAAATGGGCAACATAAACTGGGGATTTTCTGTATTTGTGAGTATTATGGTCTGCTGACCAGTTGCTTGTTTGTTAATTTCAATCAAGGTCAATTTATAACTAGCATCTATGTGGTTTAAAAACAACTCAAAATATTTAATGACCATACTCTTCCAATTAAAGCTACAATATAGCATAGGAGGAGGAGGCTATGCAATCCATCATACCTTTGTCACTTCCTTGAAAGAGATACTGAATTATCTCTATTTCCCTATTCTTTATGCATACACAAATGAGTTTTTTTCCTCCTTTTCTCGTGTTAATATCAAATCTGCTTTGATTACCCTTTTAGGCTCTGTATTCCAAATCATAACCACTTGCATGTAAACATGTACACTATTCTTTGCCAATTACCCTAACGCTGTCTCTGATTATTGTTCATTCTGATACTGGAAACAGTTTTTGCTTAGTTGCTCTACCAAAATCAGTACTTTGAAGACCTGTATTAGATCCTACCTCATGCATGAAGGACAATAATAACTCTGGCCCCTCTAATTTCTCTTCACAACTGAAGTCCTTCATCCTAAATTGCACTCCAGTAAATATTCTGTGTATACTGATGTTCATCTTAAAGTTTGGTGCTCAGTATTAACCGCATGTGGCAGAAATGTGATTTCTGTGCTTCTAATTTTTCTTTTGTCAATGTGATAACCACTCTGTTGCCCTACCCATATAATTGGACACACTACTGTCTGCCCATTTCCTCCTGAGTTTTGGACTACACAAACTCACCCATGCTCTGTTGGTTGAAGAATTCAATTAATTTTGTTAAATATGATTTTCCTTTGACGATCCTGCTGTGTGTCACTTACTAAAACACGTTTTTCTGACTGTCAATTAATTTTGTCCCAAACCTAGTTTTGTTGGTTGCCAGAGTTTTAACATTTGCAAGGCAGATTGGAAGGCTGCAGCCAGGACTACTGCAATTTCCACCCTTATTTCTCAAAGCAACCTAGGATACATTTCATGAAGGTTTGATAGATCCTCACCTTATTTTTTTGCTGCCATCCTTTAAGCACTTAGAGTCATAGAGTCCTACAGCACAAAGACAGGTCCTTTGACCCAAACTGGTCCATGCCAACCAAGCTTCGTGATTTTTATCCTGCCTAATTTTCTGTTACCTTTTCCTTTACTGCAGCAATGGCAGCAGCTACTTTTCAGTGACACCGGGTTTGGAGTACTCATTTCATACCTCATCCATGCCCTCTGACCTTCTGTTGCCAATTTGACATTGCTTTTTTATGACATTACACCATCATCTTCTGTGAGTCATCAACAAGCTCAATCAACTGATGAAAGGAATTCAAAACCAATGATGATCCAAGCCCAGCCTTTTTTAGAATATATTCTATTGGTGCAGTGTTCTAGTCTTCTGTAAAATATTGTAAATTTGTTCAATGGAAAATTTTCTCATCACAACAATTATCTAACAATTCTGTTAGTTGCTGAATTAACAGTAAAACACATGTACTTCTATTCTCTGTTTAACCTTTTATTTGGTTGTGTTGTTCTGCACAGGGACTAGAGTCTTGTCTAATCAGTTTATTCTGATTTCATCCATGCATTCACAAGTTGCATTTTTTGTTTGGTGCTTTGCATTTCAAATTCATTCTCTGGAGATGTGAGAATATATATACCATCTGCTACATCCAGTTTTAGCTTTTCAGTGAATTCTGTTAATAGGTGAATTTCATTCAAGTGAGATCAAAAAGTATAATTGTACTTAACTAACTTGCTGTCAGAATCTCATTTTCGTCTTATTTGCATGTGTGTTTTGGAGAACGATGTCTTGATTACTTTTGACAGATACTTAAAATGGCTCCTGGGCAGATATAATATAGCCACTCTCTTGAGCACCCTTATGCATTGCCATAATTTTCCCTTTTCCCTTCCTAGTTACTAATCTACTGCTTAAGATCCTTAGAAAAAAATGTATGAATTGAAGGAATTGTAAATTGTGAGGAGGCAATGTGGGATCATAGAATCATACAGAACTGAAGAGGCCCCCTCAGCCCATCCAGTCTGCACCAACAGAAAAAAACTACTGTTAAGCTACACTATGCCCACTTTTCAGCACTTACCCCATAGCTTTGAATGTTATATATTTTAAGTGCTCATCCTAGTACTTTTTAAAGGTTGTAAGGATTCCCGCCTCGACTACTTTCTCAGGCAATACGTTTTAGATTCCCAACACCCTCTGGGTGAAAATGTTTTTCCTTAAATCCCTTCTGAGCCTTCTGTCTTTAACCTTGTTATTGTCCCCTCAACTAAGGGGACAGTTGCTTTCTATCCACTCTGGTGTCCATGCCTCTCAATCTTACAAAGCTCAGTCAGGTCCTCTCTAAGCCTTCTCAGCTCTGAAGAAAACAACCAGAACTTATCCAGCCTCTCTTCATAGCCAAACTGCTGCATTCACTAGTAATACGTCTGGGCCATACACAATGGGCTGAGTGGCTTCCTTCTGCACCAGAACAATTTGATGATTGTATGTATTTTTCGGCCACTTGATAGCACATTAGCCATACCTGCAAACATCTTTGTTTCTACTGTGCTGTTTTCACCAAATGGAACTCTGCTTTAATTAGATTCCCTGGGAACCCAGAATTCCTGTCATTGGAACTATATTACTGTGCTGGATTACAAGGTAACACTCAGCTGATGTAATTCTGCTGATTTTCAGACTTATAATTAAGATTTGGCTTTGTTAAGATGCATTTTCCATGGCCATCAAGTCTTCAGTGGTCACCTGCAGGTTCCGGACGAGAGATAAGGATGCGACTACTGTATTACAAGATCTCCCTCCTGTATCCTATGCACCCTTCACAACTTCAATCCATTGTCTCATCTTCATTGATCCTGTGGATTGACCTTTCATCCTTCAAATGGGCGTTGCTGATCTTGATGAATAACAGAAGAGGGTGGAGGAGGGTAGTGTGATTGACAACATGCATTTTGAAAAGATGCATTATAACACAATAGTCAGAAGACGTGAAGCACAAGGGATTAAATGTATGCTTAGAAAGTTAGCTAGGGACAAAATAGGATCTGTGGTGAATTGGTTTCAAAGATTAACAGGTAGAACAGTAAATGAGTACATGAATGCCTTCAACAAGAAGACTACATACACTCCAATTAGGGACAAAGCTAGTTGATGAAAGATATAGAGGTTATGATAAAATAGGAAAAGAAAGTTCATAACTGAATTACAAACCTGAGTTATCAAGTTGAATACAAAAAGTACAGCAGAAAATTGTAAAAGAGGGGACAAGAATTCATGGGAATTGATTTTAGGTAATATAAAAAGTAACCCAAAGTCTGTGACAAAGCTCCTTACTTCTTGACTGATATGTTGGACCTACTGGCGTGTGCTGCAATTTAGAGGTGGCTGTTCCTTTAACAAAAACACAATATTGTGGATACTGGAAATCTAAAACAAACATAGAAAATGTTTGAGAAACTCAGTGGGCCTAGCTGCATCTGTGGACAGAGAAACAGTGTTAACTTTTTGAATCAGTATGATTCTTCTTCAGAACTAGAGCAATTTGAAGATAGAGGAGGAGAGACTACTGTCATACTTTTGGGGGGTCTGACAATTGTTTATATTTCAGTGCAGTAGGACTCCGAGTTGTCATCATAGTAGTACTATAGAAGAGGGAGACTTCAGTTACATGGAGAGAACAAAGAATAGGAGTTTTAAGTTGGAGAAGGTTAAGGAGATGTTAGATAGAGCTGATAAGATCCCGAATGCTTTTATTAGAGCAAATAAAGAGGTACAGGTTTATAACTAACAGTCATGGGTTTAAGGTGATTTATGAAAGGACTCGATGTGCCACGAGAAAACATTTTATTTTCCATAGATAATTATGATCTAGAAGGATGGTGGAAGCAGATTCAACAGTAATATTCAAAACTGAATTTAACAAATACTTGCAAGGTATAAATTTATAAGGATATGGGGAAAGTGCTAGGGATTAGGATAATTCATTAACCCTACCACTAAACTGGCACAGGCTTGAAGCACAGGTGCTTCCTTCTGTGCCGTATAATCCTGGTGAGAGAAATTTAGATTGAAATGCAATCTGGCAAAATGTTTATGTAACACAGTGCAATAGTAGAATTAAATACTGAGCCTTGAGGAAGAACACTGACAGATGTTCACTGAAGGTAAATCATTTCTGCAGTAAGAAATCACACAACACCAGATTATAGTCCAACAGGTTTAATTGCAAGCACTAGTGCTTCCAAATCAACCTGTTGGACTATAACCTGATGTTGTGTGATTTTTAACTTTGTACACCCCATCTCCAAATCATTTCTGCAGTGTCACACAAGTATCATACAGCTTGGTAACTTTGTTTTTGCTTTATGAATTCCTCCAGTCTGAATTTCAGGAGCTAAGCTTTTCCAAAGAGCATCTCGCCCAGACTCACACCCTGACCGTATCCCTGTAACCCTACATTTCTCATTACTAACCCACACATCCCTGGACACTATGGGAAATTTAGCATAGCTAGATTAGATTAGATTACAGTGTGGAAACAGGCCCTTCGGCCAAACAAGTCCACACCGACCCGCCGAAGCGCAACCCACCCATACCCCTACCCCTACATTTACCCCTTACCTAACACTACGGGCAATTTAGCATGGCCAATTCACCTGACCTGCACATCTTTGGACTGTGGGAGGAAACCAGAGCACCTGGAGGAAACCCACGCAGACACTGGGAGAACGTGCAAACTCCACACAGTCAGTCGCCCGAGGCTGGAATTGAACCCAGGTCTCTGGCGCTGTGAGGCAGCAGTGCTAACCACTGTGACACCGTGCCGCCCCTTAGCCAATCCACTGAACCTGTACATCTTAGAACTGTGGCAAGAAATCTGCACAGACACAGGGAGAATATGCACACAGAGTTGCCTGAGAATGGAATCAAATCCAGGACCCTGCTGTGGGGCAGCAATGCTAACCACTGAGCCACCATACTGTCCTCTGCAAACTTACGCAGACAGTTGCTCAACCTGGGTCCCGAGCACTGTGAGGCAGCAGTGCTAACCATTAAGTCACCATGACACCTTCACTTCGCTTGCTGATAATTCAGATTTATATTCACACCTGAAGGATGGTGACTTTACAATTCACTGGAATGCTGGTTATGCTCCTTAACTAATAGGTAAAGTTCATGATCAATGAGTAGAATTTGGGAGAACTATGGACTTTTGGAATAAATTGACATCCACATGTTCAGGTACTGTCTCTGTACATCTTCAAGAGTAATGTTTTACGCCTTTCTCTAAAATCTGTTGATTGGTTTTATTCAGCATCTTTGTGTATGAAATTCCTATTCATTATGAAGTAAGGAAAGGTGAGTAAATGCGACAGTTGCAAAAATGTAAGAAATAGGAACAATTGCCATTCAGCATAGTTTTGAGAAAAGAAACCTCACTGTTAAGCCCATTTACAATGGTATGATTTTTATGACATCACTTCTGATTCTTTTAAACAATGTGGAATTCAGATTCAACATTCTCAATCTCTTAGCAAAACTCTCTCATCTATCAATCAGTTCAATGAACCTTTCTTGCACTCTCTCAAAGACAAATTATATTCTTCCATACATAAGGAGGCCAAAACTGTACAGATCCAGCTAAGTCAAAAGCTGACGAGAAACCCAAGTTGTTTATCAATTAGACACTTAAGTGACCAGTGACCAGTGGCGAGTCTTCCCAGCATCAGTAAATTGCAATTCTAGATAACTAACCAATCAGCGTTTGGCAGTTCTCCATTGGAGGCAGCACCAGAAGCTCAGGATCACCAAGGGACTCAAAGCTAACTGTGAGAGAGATTGTCGTGGATATTAGGTGATGATACAGAATTGGAGTAATGCCTCCTCACCTCCCTACCTTCCCCTGTTTCTCATTACAAGCAAATACAACAGAATCTGGTTTGGAAGAAACACAATAAATAAGGTTAGGAAACTCCGCATCTGTGGAGAGAGAAATAGAGTTGACATTTTAAGTGCAATATGACTTTTTCAGAACTAAAAAGTGTTGGAACATTTTTTAAAATCTATTTTGATAGAGGCAGAAAGGAGAGATGGCGGAGAGGCCCAGTGACAAAAGGGTTGTTAAAGGTGGTGAAAGAGGAAAAAAATTGAAAAAGGGTGTGAATTAAAGTATGAAAGGCAGAGAATGGGTCACAAAAGACATAAACAAAACAAGACTCTGGGTGGGGTGAATGTAAGAAAAATGGAGAATAGAAATAAGGCAGTCAGTCTCTAACGTTTTGGAATTCAGTGTTGAGTCTTTGCTGCTCTGAATTAGGTGTCATTTTTCGAGCTTGCATTGTCCTTTGTCAGAACATTACAGCAGCCCAAAACAGCAATGTTACCATGACAGCAAGGTGATTTATTGAAATGACAAGCAACTGGGAGGTCAGATCAATCCTGTGAATAGGGTGGAGGTGTTCTGCAAAGTAGTCACCCAGTCTGCGTTTGGTCTTGTCAGTGTAAGGAAGATTGCCTTGTGAGCAGCGAATGCAGTAGAATAAATTGAAAGTAAGGTGTTGAGGCCTGACTCAAAAACATTTTAGAAGATCAGACTGTACCTGTCTTTACAGTGGATTTGGCTAAACGAGAAGTATCAGATGTAGATGTGAGGCCTGAACTAGTCCATATCTTTTAAAGGTGGTGTTGGATTGTACATCCTGGAATTGGGACCCACCCACCATTTTAGAGAACTTCCAAGTTGTCCTGAGTTCGCTAAACACCCAGGCCCAGATCTTTTGAGCAGCATATCATTTCAGACATTTGCTGGTGCTGTTGTACTAGTCAGCAGTTGTAGGAAACTTAAGAAAAAAGTGCTGAATACTTGTTAATCTTTTGGCAAAATACTTGGTACCTCCCTCTGATCACAGAGAATTAGCCTTGTGGTTAGTGGTAAGTGCAAGCACGCATAATAGTCATTTGTAATCCGAGTGTAATATGATATTTTTCATGCCAAGTAAATTAATTAATTTGAGATTTTCACATCAGTTGAGAACATAGCAATCAGATATTCCAAATTGCAATGATTGATTTGTCCACTTATTGTACGTTGAATAATCAATTTTTGTTTAATTTATAGGATCTATAAACAATTACATAGAAATATTTTGTTCAATTAGTTTAGTAGATCTTGTTTTTCTTTGGCATTATACACTGCAATTTCATTTGACAGTTTTGTGAAAATACTATGGTGCAGGCTTAATTATGGCTTCCTACACTGACTACTTTCAGTGCAAATAGTGATAGTGACGATGGGTTGTTGATGACAATTTATGTTGAAACAAATTGCAGGTTATTATAATGGTGCCTTAAAATGAAGATCTGTAATATAGAGTCATAGAGATATACAGCACGGAAACAGACCCTTTGGTCCAACCCATCCATGCCAAGCAGATATCCCAACCCAATCTAGTCCCACCTGCCAGCACCCAGCCCATATCCCTCCAAACCCTTCCTATTTATATACCCATCCAAATGCCTCTTAAATGTTGCAATTGTACCAGCCTCCACCACATCCTTTGGTAGCTCATTCCATACATGTACTACCCTCTGCATGAAAAAGTTGCCCCTTAGGTCTCTTTTATATCTTTCCCCTCTCACCCTAAACCTATGCCCTCTAGTTCTGGACTCCCTGATCTCAGGGAAAAGACTTTGTCTATTTATCCTATCCATGCCCCTCATAATTTTGTAAACCTCTATAAGGTCACCCCCCCCAGCCTCCGACGCTCCAGGGAAAACAGCCCCAGCCTGTTCAGCCTCTCCCTATAGCTCAAATCCTCCAACCCTGGCAAAGTTCTTGTATATCTTTTCTGAACCCTTTCAAGTTTCACAACAGCTTTCCAATAGGAAGGAGACCAGAATTGCTAAAGTGTTTGCATCAATCTTCAGCCAAAGCACTGAGTGATCAATCTTGTGCTCACAGCATCAAAAATGCCCATTTTTCAGCCAATTCAATCCACTCCACGTAATCTCAAGAAATAACTGAAGGCACCGAATACTGTAAAGGCTATAGGCAGTGTCAGCATTCTCGCAATAGTATTTAAGACTTGTGCTCAAGAACCATCTGTGTCCCTAGTTAAGCTTTTCCAGTACTACTACAATATTGATCTGTACCTGCAATATGCAAAATTGTTCTGCTGTGCCCTATGCACAAAAAGCATTTGTAAGTTACAGCCCTTTAAGTCTACTCTTGATCATCGGCAAAGTGATGGAACGTGTTGTCAGCATTAACCTGCTCACTGATGTTTGTGTTCCACCAAGGCCACGCAAACTCTGACCTCATTACAGCTTAGGTTAAAACATAACAAAAGAGCTGGACTCAAAGGTAAAGTGGGTGTGAATGCCTTTGACATCAACATAGCACTTGACTAAATATAGCGTCAAGGAGCCCTAGCAATATTGGAATTCCTAGGAATTGTGGAGGGAACTCTCCAGTGGCGAGCTGGAGTTGTATTTCACACAAAGGAAGATGATTGTGGTTATTGGTGGTCAATTATCTCTGCTCCAGCATGTCACTGCAGGAATTCCTCAGGGTGTTGTCCTAGACACAACCATCTTCAGTTGCATCAGAATGATTTTTACTCCAGCCTGAGGTCTGAAGTAGGAACGTTAACCGACATTTGCAATTTTCAGCTCAGATGCTGAAGCGATCCTGGTCAAAATACAACAAAACTCTGGATAACGTTCAGGTTTGGGCTGATAAGCAACAATAGGATTTGTGACACAGAAATGTCAAGCAATGATCATACCCGAGAAGAGAGAATCTAACCAGCCATATAAATACTGTCGCTACAAAAGCAAATCAGAGCCTGGGTATTTTGCAGCAAATTATTCACCTCCAAAGCCCCTCAATCACCCACAAGATGCAAGTCAGCTCTATGTGGAACATTTTCACTTAGCTGAATGAGTGCAGCTCTAGCAACATTCAAGAAGCTTAATGTTATCCAGGATAGAGCAGCCACTTGAATGGCACCCCATCTGAGACCTTCGAAGTTCATTCCTTCCACCACTCACACAGAGTGACGCGCAGAGGTGTACTTTTATGTGGGCTTCCTTCCTTCTCTGGGCTTGCGTTTGAAAGATTGTGCAGTACTTGGAATGCACCTGAAAAATAGTTGAATGTTTGTTTCTAAAAAATAGTTTAATGAGAATACATTTGACCATTTTTTAATCAATACATTTCAGGTAGTCACTTGTCTGCTGCACAAATGACCACCTGCCTACTTTATGATTGTCAGCTAACAGATTCTAATATGGATATTGTTTGGACTAACTGGAGAGAAGTATGCTGAAAGGAAGAAGTTTCCCAGATTAGCTCTTCTGTTTCTGAAAACAAACCTTTGTTGTGGATCCAGTGTAATACCTGGGGCCCAGGAGCCTCTGGAAGAGTTTTGTTATATTTCCAGATTGACTACATCTGCATAGGTCCCCAGAGGCAAATGCATATGTTGTTCAGTATCGTCTATCTTTGTGCTGCAGAATGTGAGATTGACAGTAACATGGACATCTTGAAGTTTTTTGTCTTCAAGTCAAACAATTATTGTCAAACATGTTTGTTTTTAAAGTGAATCTTAATAAAATTGTTTTTATTCTCCTCTAAAGTGGTGTGGGTGTATGTGTGCGTTTGTGTATGTGTTTCGGGTTCTTCAGAGGGAGTGAACATTTATATTTTCACATTACAAACTGAGTGTGTTAACTAATTTTTCATGTTCATTAGATATGTTTTCTGCAGTAGATCAGTAACTGTTGTGCTTAGAAATTCAAGGAATTGTGCAGCATTCAAGGAACAGGAGAATCGACGTTTCGGGCATAAGCCCTTCTTCAGCCTGACCTGCTGCGCTTTTCCAGCAACATATTTTCAGCTCTGATCTCCAGCATCTGCAGTCCTCACTTTCTCCTTTTTTTTCCCTCTCCACACTACCAAGAATCTTTCCATTGACCCAGTACTCTGCCTTCCCAAAGTGCATCACCTCACATTTAGCTGCATTGAACTCCATTTGCCATCTCTCAGCCCAATTCTGCAGTTTATCCAAGTCCCCCTGCAACCTGTAACATTCTTCCACATTGTCCACTACTCCACCGATTTTAGTGTCACCTGCAAATTTACTAATCCATCCACCTATGGCTGCGTCTAAGTCATTTATAAAAATGACAAACAGCGGTGATCCCAAAACAGATCCTTGTGGCACACCACGAGTAACCAGACTCCATGCTGAATATTTTCCATCAACCACCACTCGCTGCCTTTTTTCAGAAAGCCAGGTTCTAATCCAAATTGCTAAATCACCTTCAATTCCATGCCTCTGCATTTTCTCCGACAGCCTACCATGTGGAACCTTATCAAAGGCTTTACTGAAGTCCATGTATACCACGTCAACTGCCCTACCCTCATCTGCATGCTTGGTCACCTTCTCAAAAAAACTCAGTGAGGTTTGTGAGACACAACCTGACCTTGATGCAACTATTGATAACACCTGTTTGTAACTAACCTCGATCCTTTCTAGTCTAATATCTCATCTCTTATTCTTCTCCTCAACAATATTCTCCTTTCCCTGAGTGAAAACCGATGAGAACTGTTCTTTTAGCACCTCTCCGATCTGCACAGGGTCCACACTCAATTTCCCATTTCTGTCTTTGGCCCTATTCCTACCCTCATCATCCTTTTATTCCTCACATACTTATCGAAAGCTTTAGGGTTCTTCTTTATTCTGTTTGCTAAAGATTGCTTGTGTCCTCTCTTTTGCTCTTCATAACTCCCTCTTTAAGTCCTTCCTAGCTGATCTGTAACTCTTCATCTGAACCATTTTGCTTCATCACCATATAAGCCGCCTCCTTTTTGTAACAAGAGATACAACTTCTGTTGTAAACCACGGTTTCCTTACCTTATCACTTCCTCTCTGCCTGACAGGGACATACCTATCAAGGACACGCAATATCTGTTCCTTAAACCAGCTCCACATTTCCATTGTCTGCATCCCCTGCATTTTGCTACCCCATTCTATGCATCCTAATTCTTGCCTAATCGCATTATAATTGCCCTTGCCCCTTCGATAACTCTTGACCTGTGGCATGCACCTATCCCTTTCCATCACTAAACTAAACGTAACTGATTTATAGTCACTCTCTCCAAAGTGCTCACCTACAACTAAATCAAACACCTGGCCAGGTTCATTATCAAGCACCAGATCCAGTGTGGCCTCTCCTCTTGTCGGCCCTTCGACATTCTGTGTCAGGAAACCCTCCTGTACACATTGGACAAAACTGATCCATCTGATGTACTAGAGTTATAGCATTTCCGACATACTAGAGGTTTAGCATTTCTAGGAGAAAGTGAGGACTGCAGATGCTGGAAACTGGAGAAATCTGAGTTCATCCCTTGTGGTTGGAGGGTTCCTAGGTGGAACCATCCGCCTAGGAACCCTCCAACCATAAGGGATGAACTCCGATTTCTCCAGTTTCCTCTTTCCCCCTCCCCCCACCTTGTCTCAGTCAAATCCCTCAAACTCAGCACCGCCTTCCTAACCGGCAATCTTCTTCCTGACCTCTCCGCCCCCACCCCCACTCCGGCCTATCACCCTCACCTTGACCTCCTTCCACCTCTCGCATTTCCTACACCCCTCCCCCAAGTCCCTCCTCCCTACCTTTTATCTTAGCGTACTGGACACACTTTCCTCATTCCTGAAGAAGGGCTCATGCCCGAAACGTCGGTTCTCCTGCTCCTTGGATGCTGCCTGACCTGCTGCGCTTTTCTAGCAACACATTTTCAGTGTAGCATTTCTAGTCAATGTTGGGGAAGTTAAAGTCCCCCGTAATGACCACCCTGTTCCTTTCACTCCTACCCAGAATAACTTTGCTAATCCTCTCTTCCATCTCCCTGGAATTCTGTGGAGGCCTATAAAAAAACTCCAAACAGTGTGACCTCTCCTCTCTAACCTCAGCCCACACCTCCACGAGTCCTCATCAAAAGTTCTCTCAGCCACCGTTATACTATCCTTGACTAGCAAGGCCACGTCTCCCCCTCTTGTACTGCCTTGCTTGTTCTTAATGAAAGATCTAAACCCTGGAACCTACAACATCCATTCCTTACCCTGCTCTATGCATGTTTCCGAAATGGCTACAACATTGAAGTCCCAGGTACCTATCCATACTTCTTAAAGGTTCTGAGCATTCTCACCTTTACTATCCTCTCAGACAGTACATTCCAGATTCCCACCGCTCTCTGGGTGAAAATACTTTTTTTCGAATGCCTAAATCACCTGCCCTTCATCTGAAAATTATGTCCCCTCATTATTGACTCTTAAATGAAGGGGAACAGCTGCCTCTGATCCTCTCTGTCAGGCCCCTCATAATTTTGTACACCTCAATCAGGTACACCCCATCAGTGTCCCCTGCTATAAAGGAATAAACTAAGCTTATCCAGCCTCTCCTCATTGCGATTAATTTCAACCCAGGCAATGTCTTGACGAATCTCCTCTGCATCCCTTCCAGTGCTGTGACATCCTTTCTTTAGTGTGGCGATTAGAACTGCACACAGTACTTCAGCTGTGGGCAAACTGAAGTTTTGTCAAGCTCTGACATAACCTCCCTGCTTATATGACTTGTGCTATAACTAATAAAAGCAATGTCCTTTGTGACCTTATTAATCTGCCCTGCTGCCTTCAGGGATCTGCGGATCTCTTCTTCTGAGCTACTTAGTAGCCTGACATTCATTGAGTTCTCCCTTGTCTTCTTATTTCTTTCCAGTCTGTGTCATTTCACGCTTTTCAGGGTTAAATTCCATCTGCTAGTGATCTGCCTGTTTCCCCTACCTCTTTATATTTACCTGCAGTCGCTAAGACCTTCTTCCTGACTAGTAAGCACCTGACCTACTTTCATGACATCTGTAAACCTATTTATCATTAATATATTATAAGTAATAAGGGACCCAACACCTGTGGTAAGCCATTGGATGCTAGTATCTTCTACAAATGGTCTCATATCACGAAGCCAATTGTGGATCCAACTTGCCATGCTGTGCTGGATCCCATGTACTTTCATCTTCTTTATCAGTCTCCCATGGGGGGACACTGTCAAAGACTTTGCTGAAATCCATAAAAACTACATTGAGTGCAATACCCAAATACATACCTGATCACCTCTTTGAAATATTCAATCAAATTTGTTAGGCATGACTTCTTTCTGGGTAAAAACAATGACTGCAGATGCTGGAAACCAGATTCTGGATTAGTGGTGCTGGAAGAGCACAGAAGTTCAGGCAGCATCCAAGGAGCTTCGAAATCGACGTTTCGGGCAAAAGCCCTTTATCAGGAATAAAGGCTGTGAGCCTGAAGCATGGAGAGATAAGCTGGAGGAGGATGGGGGTGGGGAGAAAGTAGCAACAAAATCATGTTGAGTATTCCTGGTCAAACCTCATATCACCAATTTTTTCCTTTAGAGTTTCCTCCGATAGTTTCCCGACCCCTGAAGAGAGTCTTACTGGTCTATAATTCTCCACTTTATCTTTAACATCCTTCTTAAAAAGTGCAACCACATTTGCTATCCCCTAATCCTCTGGGACTTCCTTGGTGGGGCCAGAGAGGAATTAAAAATTTGAATCCGAGCCCCTATAACTTCTTCCCATGCCTCCCACAGCAGCTTAGGATGCAACTCACCAATGTTTGGGGATTTGTCCACTTGGGGATAAGTTCACCAAAACCTCCTCTGTCCCAAAGTAATCTGCTTAAGAACTTCACAATCCCTCTCCCCAAACTCTATACTTCTTTCTCCCAAGTAAAGTTAGATTTGAATTGTTTGCTTAACAGCCGAACATTGGCCTCCAGTTCCATGTCCAGATTGCTGCATTGGTCCCTGTGAGAATGTGTATAAGGTATGAGCCAGTCAGGAAATAGTAAAGTTTTGAGTTTTGTGAAACAATTGTTCAGCTAAGCACAACTCAGATCAGATAAGAACTTGCAGTAAACAATGAGGTACTGGAGGCAAGGGTAGTGGTTTAATAAGGTGGAAAAACATTCATTATGTAAAGCCATTTAACAAGATGAAGAAGCTTTCAATTTGTAAAGTCAGTTAATAACTTGAAAAGTATTCATTATGTGAAGCCAGTTATTCATGGTGTAACAGCAGATGGCTTAATCTTTACTGTTGATACTTGCTGATTGTAACAGTCACCCAATCAATATCTATGCTGCCTTATCTGGATGCTCCTTCCTGTAAAATGACTATATAATTCATTAAGAAACTGCTGTTTGATAGAAGACTGAAAACTCATGTCTCTGTGCACATGGGCAATTGTTCTCTCTCCCTCCAGGACCCAGAATAAAGATGAAGGAGGTAAAATCATATTGAGTTTGAGTGTTTTGCTTCAACTGATACGGGGATAGGGAATTGGGACAACACCTGATGGGCCCTACTCTTTGCCTGGTTATGCCTTTCCCCTTGTTATACTGTGAACATCTTTAGATTTGCCCTAATTTTATCTGCCAGTATTTTACCATGTCCTCTCTGTGCCCTCCTAATTACTTTCTTAAGTTCCGGCCTGCAGTTTCTGTACTCTGTTGATTTCTCTCTTTTTACCTGTTGAAAGCCTCTCTCTTCCATCTTGCCAGTATTGCAATGGAAGTGGATGTCATGAGCTGGAGTAATTGTTGAAGAAACATCATGAATTGTATATTTATTTCATTGTTAGATTAGGAATTCTGACCCTAACTTTTGTTAATAGCAATGTCAATGAATTTTCATTTTTCGTTTCATAGTTAAGCAAGACATGAATGCTGAAAAGGCTAAGGTAGCACATCTTTCATTTCTGAAGCTTTGCAGTATTTTGCAATTACAGTTGGCTGTCTGCCAGAAATATGGGATTGGGATGAAAAGAATATTCACTGATGGGAAGGAAACAATTCCACAACAGTGCTGGACAATGGTAAAACCTTTGAATGATTGCTTCAATTGTTTTCACTTGAGTAACTGGGGATGGGGGCAGAATCTTTTAGGGGTATGAGCAGTATAGACTATTGACAAGATTTGTGTCAGAATAGGACAGGATGTTTGATGAGGCATATCTTGATTTTAGGAGCATTCTGCACTAACCTTTATGTATTTGATGAATGGCGGGCTAAGTTTCTCACTAGCCAGCAACAATGCCAGTTAGGGAAGATTAGATGCCATATTAAGGGCTCAGCTTACCTCATTAATATTCAGCTTCCTATCTTATTGAACACACCAACAAACTAACCATTGAGCAATCTTGACATGGAGATCGGGCCAATTATCTGAATAAAGTAACTTGTTGCTTGCTCCAAAGGATTTCCATGTTAGATACGAAGCACTGACATCTCAGGGCACACTTCATGCACTCCACATGCACAGACATTGACATCTGACATGTGTTGCCCTTGAAGTACCCTCATACCTCTCTAATCTAGTTAAGGTACACTTCTGCACTTCAATACTGCACCTTGGTTGCACGTGCAACTGCCATTGTAGTTCAGCAATGGATGCACTGTGCACTGAATGCACTTCAAGCGGTTAGTCACTGGAACAGTTGTGCTATGTGTATGTCTCTGTGGGTAGTTGTTATTAGTCGAAATTCAGAAATCATTTGAATTAGAAGTAAATCATGTGGGGTAAAAAAATCATATAGCTTGCAGTGAAATGAAAGACTAATTAGTCTGTTTTGATACTGTTGATTGAGTGATAAATGTTGCGAAGTTAAAAGGTGATTTTGAAATCTTTTATTTCAACCTAAACAAGCAAATACTTTCTTTCATCTTACCTGAATAAGGTCAAGTCACCAAAGTCCCAGAGGACCATAGGCTGCTCTTTTATGAGAGAAACAGACGACTGATGTTGAGCTTAACCTGAGGGTCACTATACTATCAGGTGAGGAGTAAGGTTGCGAAGATGGGAACTTCATTTTAGATCGAGGTTTTGTTGTCATGCATACTCAAGTATAGGGTACAAGAGTACAGTGAAAAGTGTACAATGTCACCGCACATGGTGCCATCTTAGGTACGAAGTCTTAGTTACAGGAATAGACAAATAAAAAATATAAAAATTCAGCTTCTTAGCACAAAAGTACAAAAATAAAGAAATAAAGTTTAAAATGTCAAGCATTACAGTCCTTTCTTGAGCTATGGGCTGCAGATGCTCCAAGCTGGGTTTCCCGAAGAGGCCTTGCTCTCTCCCACAGTGGGCATTCTTTCACCTGCCCTGGCATGCCAGGCTCCACCAACTCTTGTTAGGTTTCTGCTCAAACCACCACATCGCTGCTGACTGCATCCCCTGTGGCCATCTGCCACTGCTGCCATCATTCTCTGCCATCACCTCATCGCTAACCATCACAGCCGCTATCCGTTAAGACTGATCAGTGCCTCGCCGCCACTTCCACCCTGGCTCCAGTTCTCAGAAAGCGTGAGGTATGTGCTAGGCTCACTCAAGATCTGCACTGGGCTCACTTGAGGTCTGCAAAGTCCACCATCTATGCCATCCAAGCGCAAGAGCTAAGTAAGAAAACTAGAAGATAGAAAATAAACAAGAAAATGGAAAGAAAAATAAAAGCAGTCGGAGCAGATGGGCTCTGGCTCAGGAGCCCTACTCTGCCATTATCTTGCAGAACTAGATCCTCACACATGCCAGCCTCAACCGGTGTGGGAAATGAGCTCAAACTGTTGTTGTCACTCTGCATTGTCAACCAGCTATCCAGCCAGCTCTTCTCCTGAAGAATAATCCCTCTGAGAAATAATACCTTACTACTGCAGTGATAGCGTCCCCGGTTACATATTCTAAATCCTGGATTAAGCTTTTAATTTTCAATATTCTGACTCAGAAATTAAGGTTTACCACTGAATTGAACTGAAAATTAAGTGAAAACTTTCTGCTGAAAAATGCTGGAAAATGAAATGTAATGAACCAAGAGTTTAATTCAAAGATCAGTATTGAACTCTTAGCATTCCTTTTCTCGTTGTATTGCCTGCTGTATTCTAAAGAACAACAAATACCAAAATGCAGCTAAACTTTCTTTTAAGATGTCCCTTTAAATACCATGAAAGTAGAATTGCTGCAATGTTGACCTCGCACTGGCAGGATATGTGTACAAGTTAAAAATCACACAACACCAGGTTATAGTCCAACAGGTTTAATTGGAAGCACACTAGCTTTCGGAGCGTCGTTCCTACATTAGGTGGTAGTGGAGGGCTCAATTCTAACACAGACTTTACAGTGTGATGTAACTGAAATTATACATTGAAAAATTGATTGTCAGCCTTTCATCTGTTAGAATACCGTGATAGTTTCACTGGTGTTGTGTACACCCCAGTCCAACACCGGCATCTCCAAATCAGGATATGTGTAGACAGATATGATTGCGTGAGCTCTCTTGTTGAGTGATTCTTATTAGTACCTGAGTAAAGTAGTAAAAGATGCAGTGAAGGAGTCCCAATTGTCCATGATATAAAACTGTTTATCGGCCTGTTTGTGAACAGCAGGCAGAGGACAAAGCTTCCCATCTGTCACCAGCCATTTAATTTTTAAATGCCAGTATGTCATTAAATAATTCGCTCATTCTTTTATGCACTGATAAAATGTAGATCTCTGTAGAACTGAGATGGACAGTTGGTCCTTGTTAAAATGTAATTCTGTCCTGTTTATGTTGCAATTTCTCATGAAATCTGGGCACAGTAGATGCATTAATGATAATGTACATTAGATGGGCAATAGAAACAAATTGCTTTCTTCTGCATAATTGTAACATTAGAAGTGAGTGGATTGCATTGATGTGCAGTTTCTTATTTAGCAAAGACTCCAGCCAACACACAGGGACCTGAGTACAAATAATGAGGGCTCAAAGATATTGAAAGTATCTTCCTTTCTTTGATGCCACTTTCAAAGGGAATATGTGCGATGGTCAACAATTTTTGTGGTAACTCGCTGTCTTCTGAGCAGTGATCAGTTAAGCCTGTTAACAAGTTGCTATTATCTTACTAAGGGTTTGTCTGCAACCTTTGAGGGGAAGGCACCACTGGATCCAGAACAGGTCATGTAGACTTGAGGTAGCAATGCATTGGGAGTCAGTTGTGACCATGCAATTCAATTCTATGGGCTTGTAAAAAGGGTGCGCAGCTGAGACGGATATTCACATAACATGGAAAAGATGTATCGTATTTGAATTTTTATACACATTGATCAATAGTATAATTATATTGGTATAATTACATTTTTAAAAAAACACAGTCATTGTAACATTGGTCAGGTTTCTCTTCAGGCGTAATTGCAGCTCATGATTTTTAATGGATCTGTTAAAACACATACATTGATGCCTGGTAGCAGTATTCAAATATGCCTTTGTGTTGACTGTATCCATCAGAACATCTTCAATTCTTCATGCAGCATTGCCCTTTTGGTTGTTTAATTAATTGTGTCATGCGACATTCTTTTCTATGTACACATTGCCCCTCAGTGCTGTACTCTAATATTCAAATGCAGTACCTCACCCATTTGAAAGCTGAGATCTCAAACTCAAACATTGGGATAGAAGACCTGAAATGCTCATTTGTAGGCATGTTTTTGTTCCTATTGAAACATTTGTTCTAGTCAAACACTGAATAATCTATTAAGGATATAATTTCAGTTTAGTTGTGGCTCAGTTCTGATGAAGGGTGACTAGACTCCAAATGTTAACTGTTTTGTCTCTGCAGATGCTGCCAGACCTGCTGTGTCTCTCCAGCAGTTTCTGTTTTTTGGAGTTTAGGTGAGGACTTCATTGAAAACATTGGATTAAGAACTTTTGATTTCTTGTTCTCAACAATTGGAGATTTCAATGTTTCCTTTTCTGACAAAGTGGCAAATTTTGAATACCTGGCTTTTTTCCTTACTGTGGAGCAAATGGCTTTCCCCCACATGCTAAAATTCATTGATTTTTTTGTTCCTCCAAGGTGGTCATGTTAAGGGTTCTCATTGTTTTTAAATGAAAATCAGTAGTCTGGATAAAATCATTAAGAGCATTGCAAGTAGGCTGGCTGAACTCCTTCGTTCTGGATTAGTGGTGCTGGAAGAGCACAGTATGCAGGCAGCATCCGAGGAGCAGTAAAATCGACGTTTCAGGCAAAAGCCCTTCATCAGAAATGCAGGCAGAGAGCCTGAACTCCTTCATGTCAGGCTTACAATTTTATCCACCTTAACTAAGTACATTAATGAAGCACGTGTTCATTTTTGTGTAGATCAGCTGCAGTTTTATAAATCTGCTTGATCATTATGTTGTTTTAGTTGAATTTTATAGACAAGTGTTAAAGGAATAAGAAATAGACACACTGGTTTTATATGCAAGAACAGTGCATGGATAGATTTTTCTTTTGTCATTTTTTTGTACCATTTTCAGTGGAAGGTATAAAAATAACTAAAGGATAGAGATGCATCTGAAAATAATACAATAGACATTCCAACTAATTATGCAAAAGAGTACAATTAACTAGCTCAAATAAGATAATTCATGCATCCATGAAAAAATGTTCTCCCAGACCAGTTAGTTAGAAATAGCTCATAGGTTACAATTTTGCCCATTGTTTTCGCACCACATTTTTTCTGGACTTCATCTCTTACGGCCATAAAGTTGGCAAGTTTCCAGAAGCACAAGAGTGAATGAATGTATTCTGCAAAACTCCGTAACCTGTGTTTGTATAATATCGGCACAGCTTCAACTTTTGTTCTCTAAAAGATCTTTATTCAGCACTTTTTAAAAAATAGTTCATTGATCAGGAATTTAGTGCTTATGTAATGAGCCATTTCCACAAATCTACTCCATATTTTCAGTGAACACAAGGTAATTCCAAAGCCTTATCTTAAGAAATTACAGCACTTTATCTTTTTGTCTTTTCTGAATTTATTTTCTGAGTTCATTGAGGATTTTTTGAAGGCACAGTGCCAAAAATAATACTTCAAAATGGGACCTTTTTTCCAGAAAGACTTTAAATGTAGTTTGTTATCCCTACTTTGCTGTGTTCAATTATTCAAATCTTTCTAGGGTTACCTAAGACATTTAGTTTTAATTGCCTTCATTATAACTACGTAGGTTCCAAAAAGATATGAGTACTCCTTGATTTCTTTTTCATGATTATTTCCAAACATTAATCATTGATTGAATTTACTGTGGCATTATATTTCTGGTTATTCGTATTATCAGTATTGCAAAGCCCTTGCTGAAAATAAATTCAGAAAGCCAGTTTCATTGTTTGCAAATTGAAAGGGATTGATTTTTAAAAATTAAGTCTGAGAGGACTTTCCTTTTCTTATTGAGTCCCTCCAATGCTGGTAACTTGGTCCTTTGACTGATTTTAAATGTTCACAAAGTTGGAATGCATTTTATCCTGTCTTATTTGTAGGTTTTAAAATAAAATGCTTTCAGGCATTTATTTTGCCTCTTTTCACCTCTATTACATTACCTGATACAGTCCTTGCTTCAGCTGAAGTATGATTGATTAAATGATTGATTCAGTGTTATTACATGTACCAAGATACAGTGGAAAGTTGTTTCACTTGTTATACAGTCAGATCATACCATACAAAGTGTGTCAGGGTTGAAGAACAGAGTGCAGAATACAGTTTTATAGCCGCATTGAAAGTGCAGAGAGAGAGAGAGAGATTATAGTTAGCATTTGAGAAGTCCATGTAAAAGTATGATAACAGCGGGGAAGAAGCTGTTCTTAAATCTGTATGTATGTTTATTCAAACTTGTATATCTTCTGCCAAAGAAAAGGGTGGAAGAGAGTATAACTGGGCTGGGAGCAGTCCTTTGTATTTCGGCTTTATGAATTTTCTCATCTTGTAGAAAATAGTCCCCATGCCTGTATTCTTTTTTCCAAAATGCAATACCTCACATTTGCTCGGTTATCCTTCCTTTTTGCTGCATTCCTAGTCTGCCTCAAGCTTAAACCCACCTGCACACATGCTATCCTGCTGCTTGTCTTTCCATTTAACTCCATACTCCCTGTCGTTTTTGCTTTCCCTTCTCCCCGACTCAGAAGTTTAAAGTCCTACTGACCGCCCTGTTTATTCTTTTTGCTGGAACACTGGTTCCAGATGGGTTTAGGTGGAGACTGTCCCAATGGTACAGATTCCCCCGGGTGCCAAAGGTGATGTCAATGCCACATGAAATGTAATACCTCTTTCCCATATCAATCCATGAGCCATGTATTTACTTCCCTAACTTTCTTATTCCTAATCTGAGGATCGTACTTCAGTTTCCTTCCTAGTGCTTGATAAGCCCCAACAGGTCCTTCTTCCTAGCCTTGCCAATGTTGTTAGTCCCAATGTGGACCACAACAACTGGATCCTCCCCCTCCTGCTCCAATATCCTTTCAAGCTGGTCGGTGATGTCCTGCACCCTGGCACCCTGTCCCGTTCCAGCTTGCAAATGATACTATCTGTCCCCTTAATTATAGAATCCCCCATAACAACTACTTGCCTTTTTGTTTCCCCCTCTTTTTGAATGGCCTTTTGCACCATGGTGTTGTTGTCAGCTGGTTCATTCTGTCCACAGCCCTTTCCATCATCGTACAGGGAGTCTCATACCTGTTGGACAAGGTCAAGGGCTGAGGCTCCTGTACTTCTGAACTCAGAATCCCCCTACCTGCCTCACTTACAGTCACACCCTGTTGTCCCTGAACACTTACTGAATTTGAATTACTTAATCTCCTGGATGTGACTGCCTCCTGAAACAAAGTGTCCAGGTAACTCTCCCCCTCCCGGATGTGCCACATTGTCTGAAGCTCAGATTCCAGATCATCAATTCTGATCCTGAGTTCTTCCAGCAACCAACACTTTCTGCAGATGTGGTCACTGCTGTTCACAATGGGATCAGGCAGCTTCCACATCATACAGTTACAGCACATCACCTGTCCAGCCATTGCTACTTTTTAAATTATGTGTATTTATGTATTAAATAATTTCTCGTACTTTTCTGCTACGATCTTATTCAATTAACCAATTTAAACTTTTAATCAATCACACGATACACAATAAGTATAAATTGAAAAGCCTTACCTTAACAACACACGAGAGTCCTTCTTGATTAGAGTTGTTACTCCTGCTGCCAAGAGATCTGAATAGTCTGGTCATAGAAACATTGGCATCACTACTAGGAAAACCAGGACCACAAACACCAGACAGCATCAACTTAATCAGCAAAGACAACATCCTCAAGCTAGTGGACCTGTGCCTCACCACCCACTTCACATTCAATAACAAAACCTACAAACAAGGTGATGGAACACCTGTGGGATCACCAATATCAGGGCTCATAGCGGAAGCAGGTTTGCAGAGACTTGAACAAGCTGCCCTCCCATCTATCCAACCTAAGCTTTGGATTCGCTACGTCTAATTTGTTCTGTCATCACAAAACAGAACAAATTAGAGGAAACATACCAACACCATCAACAATTTCACAAAAAGGCGGAGAAAGACAATATTCCTAGATGTGACAGTTGAACGTACAGTTAACAGAGTTTCAAACCAGCGTCTACAGAAAAACAACACAAACGGACCAAATACTTAACTTCAGAAGCAATCATCTCAACATCCACAAACGGAGCTGCATCAAGACATTATTTCGACGAGCTACATCACACTGCAGCACCCAAAGAACTACAAAAAGCAGAAGAAAAATAACTATACAGCATTTTCAAGAAAAACTAGTACCCAATAAACATAGTCGCCGATTCCTCAGAAACAAGTCCAAACATGCAGACCCAACGCAACCAAAAACTAAAGCCATATTATCTTACATCAAAGACATATCAGAAATGACTTCCAGACTTCTCAGACCCCTTGAAATCAAGGTAGCCCACAAACCTACCAACACACGTAAACAGCGACTTATGAACCTAAAGGATCCATTAGATACAGCAGCAAAACTAACATCATTTACAAGATACCTTGCAGGAACTGTAAAAAACACTACATTGGACAAACTGGCAGGAAACTTGCCACCAGGAAACATGAACACCAACTGGCCACCAAAAGACATGGCCCACTATCACTAGTTTCTATACATACAGACAAAGAAGGACACCACTTTGACTGGGACAACACACACATCCTAGGACAGGCAAAACAAAGACACACACAAGAATTCTTAGAGGCATAGCATTCTAATCAGAACTCCATCAATAAACACATCGATTTAGACTCTACCTACCTTCCCTTGAAAAAAAAAGAACCGGAGATGACATCACCCACCTGACAAAACCAAGATCTATAAATAGAGAGGCCAGCCATACCACCAGCACTTCACCAGAGACACTCATTGATGATGTTACCTAGTATGGTGACGAAATGTCTGAAAATAAACCTTGAAGCTCAGCGAGCTAACTTACACACTTATAATATAGTTCTGCAATTTGGAAGTGTTTTGTTGACAGACTTGTATTTTCCTAATGTTTTCCTCACAAATTGCTTTACTTCCTCCAGAATAGGAAACCATTTGGTTTCTGAGTTGTTGAAATATTAGGAGAGGCTGTCGATAATAAGCATTTAGACCTTGAATGCTGTTCTATTGTTAGCCTGGAAATGATAGAACTAAAAATGAAGATTTCACTGCAATAAGGTTCAACAACACTGAAGAAACCCAACCCCAATGAGGACAAAGCAATCAGTTGGCACTGCCCTCAACCATGGTCTCTATCATCTGGAGGGATTAGCTTGGTAGGCACATTAGTTTAACATTCCATCCAAGTTCCACTTCATCCTGTTCAACCTGGTCCACCTGTGTAATTTTCCAAAACAGAAGGCTGATTGGCTCACTGAGTATATTCAAGAAACTGACTGATAGCCTTTTAGATTTTAAAGGCATCAAGTGATATGAAGAGAAAATGGGAATGAGACTTTGAAGTAGAGGATCATCATGATCATATTGATTTGCAGAACAGGCTCAAAGGGCCAAATGATGTACTCCTGCTCTTAGTTTCTATAATTCTGTTTCTTTATCTCTACGTTGCAATGATATTATTGTTCCTTTAGATCAAGTCCTAGTACTTCCTACTTCACTGCTTGGAATGCAGAAGTTCTGGAAGCAACATTGACGGCAGTTGGGGATGGTCAGTACATGCTGGCACTGCCAGGAACACTAACATTTCATGAATTAATACATTTGTGAAAAGAAGGTTAGGTTTTATGTCGAGTCCAGAGAAATCAAAAGAAAACTTTTGAAATTTATTAAAGTTGCTTCTTCATTATCTTTTCGTAATTGAAGCGCTCAATCTGGTAGATCAGTTAGAAATGACTGATAAGGAAAAACGAATGTGGGTCAGGAAAAAAGTGAATTGCATTTCCAAGTTTAGAAAGTTGGAAATTGAAAGATAGGAATATGATTGATAACCTGAGATGGTAACCAATGAATGAATGACTTATTTTTGTTTGAGCAGCAAGTCCTTCACTTCAGTGTTTATTTTATGCTTCATGGATCTGGAACATGTCCAGAATTTACCAAACATCATTTCTAAAAGTGGATGAACCTACCAAGTTATTAACACATTGATGTGTATTTCCATCACCATGATTCCAAATGAAAACTCAGTGCTGCAAAATTTGCATTTTAACGAGTTGAGATTTATGTTGAATGAACTATACCAACTAAAGTCCAGTTTCCACATTAATTTGACACTTGGGTTCAAAATATCATAAATTTGTGTTTTGTAATAACTGCTACAATTCAGAGAGATTATTGAGCAAGAAGGGTGTGTTATAATTCCTGAAGATCTTGGCTTTGGCCTGTAAATTACCACAACTGAAAGGAAATACTCTTGACTATTTGATAATCAGTAATCAGAATTAAATTTTAATAAACCTATAATATTTTTACATACAGGTATGAATATTTGACGATCAACAACTGGGAGGATTGGTATCTGGACTTGAGTTACAGGACTACAGCCACTCTGGAATATGGTACTTCAGTGCTGGACAGCGCTACCATTCATGGTGATCCTGGGCTATCTGGCAAAATACATCCAAGCAGATTGTGAGTATAGTCATTAAAAGGCCCTTCCTATTTTTCTTCTTTAAACTGTCTTGGTATGTGTGAATTTGTTTGAATGTAGAGGATTGATAAATATGAATAAAAGTTGAAATTAATGAACCTGGAAGGAACATGAATGATGTTGAGATGCTGGTGTTGGACTGGATTGAACAGAGTCAAAAATCACACATCACCAGGTTATAGTCCAACGGGTTTAATATACCCTTTAGATTATAACCCATATTCAGTATAATATACCCTTTGGACTATATTGGTATTGGTGAGAATGTGTATAAGCAGGCAGGGAAAGAATTAAATTCTAAGTTTTGTGAAATGAGGTTCAGCTGAGCATGACTCAGTTCAGATAGGAACTTGCCGTTAACAATGGGGTGCTGGACGCAAGAGTAATGGGTTAACAGGGTGAAAAAGCATTCATTATGTAGAGCCATTTAACAAATGAGGTAGCATTCAGTATGTGAGGTCAGTTTAAAAATATGAAAAGTATGCATTATGTAAAGTCATTTATTCATTGTGTAACAGCTGATGGCTTAATCTTTACTATTGATACTCGTTGATTGTAACGGTCACTCAATTAATATGTATGTTGCCTTATTTGGATGCTCCTCCCTTAAAATGACTATATATAGTTCATTGAGAAACTGCTGTTCCAGACAAGACCGTGAACTCATGTCCTTTTGCACATGGGCAATCATTCTCTCTCCCTTCAGGGCTCAGAATAAAGATAAAAGAGGTGAAACTACTCTGTGTCTCTCAGCGTTTTGCTTTGACTGAGAATGAGGGGAAACAAGTTGACATCGGGGTACAGAATGGCAGATGTTAACTGCAATTTGTATAGTGGATTTTCAGATTACAGTGGTACAAATTGAACAACATTCCAAACTAACAAAGTATAAGCAAAGCAGGCAAGTTTAAATAATTCTCATCTGAGTGAGTATTTTTTCTGTTTTATAAATTTCATATGATACCAAGCATAGTTGTCGATTTATAAAACTAAATACCCACAAACTCTGAAATAATCCAAAAGGTTTGCATTAAATATATTTCTGTCTTCTTCAAACAAAAAGAGATGTTCAAAATTTGCTGTGAGAGTTTTTAAGATCCATTTACTTTTCGTTTGTGTATTTAACTACTAAATTATTGTGGACAAGATTTTTCAGGCATTCACTTGATGGGAACTGGGAACAGCAAGAAAAATGTTAAGCAAGGTCAACTCTTATATTAGTGACAGATTATAGCATTTATTACTGACAGCCTCTTTCCAATGGCCTGTCTAATCTGATTGTGTTACTTTACAAAAAGAAATTGGCCAAACTAAGGTACAAATGCAAAGCATAAATTTCATATGTACCTTTCTTAATGCTGGTCAGGTAGGGACATCTCAAGGTTTTTGATAGATTGATATTTTATCCAGATTGAGCTATTAATCCTCAGTGGAAAGGCATTCATATGACCTAAATTAGGAAATGCTTTATTTTGTCATTTTATACATCTTATTGAAATTTAGTTTTCTTTTTTCTTTCTGGAATATGTTCACCTTGTGAATATGTAAATCTTTGTGTGTAACCTATGAAGGGTGGTGGTGGTATGTCAAAAAGAAGAAAAAGTGTTTACATTCTGGTACTGAATTGTAGTGATTTTAACTTGTTTTTCGATTCCCTTTTTAATTACAACTAACAATGAGTAAATTTTCATGAATCCAATTATTGAGCTGTGCCATATTTGGTCTTAGATTAGCTTTCAGTTAAATTCTTGGGAATTTAAAGTGATCTGTTAATTTATTAACGAAGGAGTTGTAGTGATTGTCATGAGATCAGCCAGGTGACATGATACAATATGAGTTCCTTGATTGGAGCTGTTATCCAGTCCAATCAGGGAGCCCTAGCTGATAGATATAAGTAGGAGTATTAGAGGTTCTCTAAGGGATGGCTCTGAGAGAACTGGGTCAGTGTCAAGGACTGTGCCAGCATCTGTGGAGTTATTTCACAGAACATTTTTGTTTAAAAAAAAGTCATCATATTTTGAAACCACATCCAAACCTCTGAGGTCACCAGCATCACAGTTCAGCCAATTTGACCTCTGTGGAGTTAGTACAGGAGCTAGAAGTAGTTCTAAATGTTTGTAGCTTCCAATTGGAGTAATCACATATTTCATATCCGAAAGGCTATTCAGAGCAACTGAACTAGAAAGAAAGGAGCCAGCGCATTCTACTTCTCATCCTTCTACTCATCATACAACTATTAAAACCAAGTTAGAGGATTCAGTTTGGGTCTTGTTTTCTATAAATGTAAATTTTATAGTGCCATGAATGAGCGGGCTGGACAGATTAGATAGGTCGAAGGTGTTTATGCTTGTAAAAGAAACTAGAACATTTGCATAGGGCACAGATTTAAAGTGAAATGCAAA
This sequence comes from Chiloscyllium punctatum, assembly GCF_047496795.1. Taxonomy (NCBI): domain Eukaryota; kingdom Metazoa; phylum Chordata; class Chondrichthyes; order Orectolobiformes; family Hemiscylliidae; genus Chiloscyllium; species Chiloscyllium punctatum. The sequence goes on along the minus strand of NC_092745.1, from coordinate 106,043,734 downwards.
CAAAGCTTAAGCTTTTTCACACAGTGGGTTGTTAGGGAATATGCTGCTTGGAAATGTACCAGAGGCAGGTTCCATTGAGACATTCAAGAGGGCATTGGATGGTTTTCTGCATAGAAATGGTGAGCAAAGATATGGGACTTGAATAGACACTTCAAAATAGACCTGGCCTAGGAAAAACGCCAGTGCAGGTGTGATGGGCTCAATGATCTCCCTGTGCACTAATAATTCTGTGATTCTGAGAATGAAAGCCATAATTAGAATTGAATTTGTGATACTGGAAATTGTGGAAACAATTTTTAATTAAAGTAATTTGGATTCTGGGTAATCCAAGATGGAGGATGGGAAAAATTTCTGGCTGTAACAGCTGCTCCTTTATTGAGGTATTTTAGGTGCTGGATGTGATTTCCTCGAATTCCAGGAGCAGCAATTACTGTTTTATATGCTGTTGCATTGTTTTGGAACTTTGGAAAAAAAAAGTCAAAACAACAGCAGTTTTAAAAGGGAAAAGAACAAACAAAGGAGGCACATGGTGAGGTTAGTGCAAGAGAGAGAGAGAGAGAGAAGAGAAAGAAACTGACACCACAGTGTACCTGCACAGTTACTGCCTTTGAATTCATGTATCGCTGGACATCAGAGTGCACCTTGGAAAATTAACAAACAGTGAAATTCTCAACTGATTTTGGAGGAACTGTTTGGGGGAAGTAGACAGCACAGAATCAGATAAGTGAATTGTTTTAAGTGTCCCCTACAGAAAGTCTGCAGTAGTGAGTAGAGTGGGTTGTTTCTCGATTATATGTTTTTTGAGATATGTCTCTTGATTAAACTTAAAATATAAGCCACAACTATTAATTTAACCTGAGACAGTTTTTGTCAAGGAATAAGATGGTGTTATTTGCTGTAGATTGTGAAGGAGCAAAAATGGTCTTTAGTAGAGTGATATGTGCTTCTTGTCAGATGTGGGAGTTGAAAGAGAGTTTAAGGGTTACTGCGGATTATATCTGCAATAAATGCTGTTGGTTGCGAATCTTATCAGATCGAGTGGATTGGTTGGAGAGAGTTAGAAGCAATGAGGAATTTGCAACAGCAACAGTATGTGATGGATGGCAGTTATGCGCTGAGGGGAAAGTCTCAGTCACATAGATAGGTTAACTCCTGGAAGGGTAAAAGAGGTAGGTAGCTCGTGCAGGAGTCTTCTGTGGCTATATCCATTTCAAACAAGTATGCTGTTTTGGAAAAAGTAGGGGGTGATGGATTCTATGGGGAACATAGCACGAACAGCCAAGTTTCTGGTATTGAGACTGGCTCTAATGCAATGAGGGTACGTCGGGTTCCAAGAGATCAATTTTGTTCAGGGATTCTCTAGTCCATGGTACAGACAGACGTATCTGATTCTACTACCACTGCTGGCAGTGCTATCCATACACCCACCAGTATCTCTGTAAAGAACCGACCTTAGACATCTCCCCTAAACCTTCCTCCAATCACCTTAAAATTATGCCCCCTTCTGATAGCCACTTCTACCCTGGGGAAAAGTGTCTGACTATCCACCCTATCTGTGCCTCTTATCATTTTGTACACCTCTATCAAGTCACCTCTCATCCTTCTTTGCTGTTCACAGTACAGTACAGACCTTTCGGCACTGGATGTTGTGCCGACATTTTGTCCTTCTTTAAGATTAAACTAACCTACATACCCTACATTTTACTATCATCCAGATGGCTATCCAAGAGTCGTTCATATGTCCCTAATGTATCTGATTCTTTGCTGCAATGACAAAAGCCCTAGCTCCCTGAACCTTTCTTCATAAGACATGCCCCTCCAGTCCATTCCATGGGTATTGAGTTAAAAAGATAGAGGCTTGTAGCTCTGAATTGCTTCTTTTGGATCTAAAGAAATGGAAACTTAAACTGGCCCAGAATATGAAAATATTGCAACATTATAATGTCATAAAGCAATCAACTGTCAACCTGTATATCATGAAAATACAGGCTGTGTTGAAGTGGCTTTGTAACTGAGAGAGAACAGGAGCTTCCACCTTTGATTTATAACTTTGGTCTAACAGCAAAAAGCAAATGTATTGTTTAATTATTCATGACAGCACTATTAATGCAGGAAATTAAGACATCAGGAGCAACTTAAATGGTGAACAGGAGACCCAATAAAAAGATGATACAGGACACCTGAAAGTGCTACACTAAAATGGACTGAATGTGTTCACATAAATATTTTACAGCTTAAGAAAATGCACGTAAAGTTATGACTTAAATGTAACAATGCAGCAATATCTTGTCAAAGACAATATTCTGATCTAATGAAGGTAACAGACCTGCGATTATAGCCAGCTTCAATTTCACAATTGTTTTCTGGTGCTGCACCACTCTCTTGAGTGAATTTAGTAAGTTAGTGTTGATGGACTATCATAAGCAGTTTGTGCACATGAATGTATTTTTAACAGAGGGAACAGCTCTTTTATTTTAAGAATAAATCTTTATCACCTAATTTGGGCACTGGCCCTCTTACCACCCCTCACCCATCAGTTGATTCAACAGTTTGTGATGATGTGTGTGTGTGTGTATTGAAGACTCAAGACACATCGAATGGAATTTTCCCCTCCCTAATGTGGCATGGACAGTGGAACGACAGATGGGAAAATATGTGAGAATTAATAAATCAGAGTCTCACATAGAGTAAATATTTCCATTGTTCCCTTAGCTTTAAATGGTGACTTAGAATCTTGCTAATATATCTGCGCATGTCACTAATAGCCTAACAAACCTTATTTAATAGCCATTTCCAATTCTCCCCTTCCCTAGAAAAAACTCAGTGGTGCACATTCAGAGCTTGTAAGCCAGAGTGAGTATCTGGCAGCTGCAGCTAGCCAGTTGCTAGTCCTGGTCATCACCTAACTGTGTCTTGCATGTCCTCTTGGCACCTTGCTTTTTGATCCTTCATCCATGTAAGTTGGCAGTGGCAAGCCACCTCAAATAATAACCACCTCAATAAATATACCGTTTTGGATACTGCTGGTGGGGACAGCCTACCAGGAGAAAGCCATAGTTGTCAGGTCTCTGGCTCTGAGCCTGGCACTGTGGCTCAGAAGGGAAGGGGGGTAAATAGAAAAGCACTAGTGTTAGGGGACTCAATAGTTAGACAGATTGACAGGAGATTTAGTGGTTAGGAACAGGACTCCTGGAAGGTATGTTGCCTCCCTGGTGCCAGGGTCCGGGATATCGCCGATTGGATTTACAAGATTCTGAAGGGGGGAGGGTGAGCAGCCAGAAATAGCGGTACATATTGGCACCAATGATATAGCCAGGAAAAGGATTGAGGATCTGAAAAGTAACTGCAGAAAGTTAGGTTGGAAGCTGAAAAGCAGGACGAGTAGAGTAGTGATCTCAGGTTTGCTACCGGTGCCACGAGATAGTGAGATGAGGAACAGTCAGCGAATGCAGCTTAACACGTGGCCGAGAGGCTGTTGCAGGAGTGAGGGCTTCAGATTCCTAGACCCTTGGGATACCTTAAGGGGAAGGTGGGACCTGTACGTGAAGGACGGGTTGCACCTGAACTGGAGGGGCACAGCTGTCCTGGGTGGGAGATTTGCTCATGCTGTTCGGGAGGGTTTAAGCTAGTTTGGCAGGGAAGTGGGAATCAGAGCCACATGTCTGAGAGGGGATCAGTTGCAGGTGGGACAGTGACAGGATATATTCAATCGATCAGGAAGGTTTCTCATGCGATGAAACAAAGGGATCGGTTAAAGTGTGTCTGCTTTAATGCAAGGAGTGTCCAAAATAAAAGTGACGAACTTAAAGCATGGATCAGTACTTGGGGCTACGATGTTGTGACCATAACAGAGACGTGGGTTTCACAGGGGCAGGAATAGTTGCTTGATGTTCCAGGGTTTAGAACATTTAAAAAGAACAGGGAGGGTGGAAAATGAGGAGGGTGCATCACAGCTACAGAAATGAAGGTTGTTGAGGAAGGTTTGTCTACTGAGTCAGTATGGGTGGAAGTTAGGAACAGCAAGGGAACAGCCACCGCATTGGGGGTTTTCTACAGACCACCAGTAGAGAGATTGATGATCTCATAGGCAGGCAGATTCTGGAAAAATGCAAAAGTAGCAGGGTTGTTGTTATGGGTGATTTCAACTTACCCAATATCGACTGGAACCTCCTAAGTGCAGATGGTTTGGATGGAGCCATTTTTGTCAGGTGTGTTCAGGAAGGTTTCCTTACTCAGTATGTAGACAAACCGACGAGGGGAGAGGCCATTTTGGATTTGGTGCTCTGCAATGAGCCAGGACAGGTGTCAGATCTCGCAGTGGGAGAGCACTTTGGTGAAAGTGATCACAACTGCCTCACAGTTAGCATAGCCTTGGAGAGTGAAAGGAGCAGTTACCGAGGGAAGATATTTAATTGGGGAAAAGGAAATTATGACAGGAGTTGGGAAGTACAGACTGGGAGCAATTGTTCCACAGAAAGGGCACAGCAGACATGTGGAGACTATTTAAGGAGCAGTTGTTGTGAGTGATGCACAAATTTGTTCCTCCGAGACGGGTAAGATTAAGGAACCTTGGATGACGAGAACAGAGAAATTTCTTGTCAAAAGGAAGAAGGCAGCTTATGTAAGGTGGAGGAAGCAAGGATCTAGCACAGCTTTAGAGGATTACAGGCTAGCTAGAAAGGAGCTCAGAATTGGTCTGAGGAGAGCCAGGAGGGGGCATGAAAAAGGCTTGGCAATAAGGATTAGGGAGAACCCAAAGGCATTTTACTCATACGTGAGGAATAAGAGAATGAACAGGAAGAAGGTAGGGCTGATCAGGGATAGCGTAGGGAACTTGTGCATGGAGTCTGAGCAGATAGGGGAAGCCCTAAATGAGTTTCTTGCTTCGGTTTTCACCATGGGAACTTGTTGTAAATGAAAACTTAGAGGAGCTGGGATACAGATCAAGATTGATGAATTTCTTGTGCTAGAAATTTTGGAAAACATTAAGACTGTTAAGTCTCCAGGGCCAGATCAGATTTATCCAAGGCTGCTCCAGGAAGCGAGATAGGAGGTTGCTAAGCTACTGGCCAGGATGTTTGCCTCCTCACTCTCCACAGGAGTCGTACCGGAGGATTGGAAGGAGGCAAATGTTCCTCTTTTCAAGAAGGATAATAGGGAAATCCCTGGCAATTATAGACCAGTCAGTCTTATGTCTGTGGTCAGCAAAGTTTTGGAAAGAATTCTGAGGGATAGGATTTATGACTATTTGGCAAAGTATAGTGTGATTAAAGGCAGTCAGCATAGCTTTGTGAGGGGCAGGTAATGCCTCACAAATCTTATTGAGTTCTTTGAGGACGTGTCAAGACAGGTCGACGATGGTCGAGCAGTGGATGTGGGGTGTATGGACTTCAGCAAGGAATTTGATAGGGTTCCCCATGGTAGGCTCATTCATAAAGTCAGGAAGTATGGGATACCAGGGAGATTTGTCTCTCTGGATTCAGAATTGGCTGGCTGACAGAAGGCAGAGAGTGGTTGTAGATGGGAAGTATTCTGCCTGGAGGTCAGTGTTGAGTGGGGTCCCACAGGGCATTGTTCTTGGGCCTCTGCTCTTTGTAGTTTTTATAAATGACTTGGATGAGGAGGTTGAGGGCTGGGTTAGTAAATTTGCAGATGACGCTAAGGTTGGAGGTGCCGTCGATAGTATAAAGGACTACTGCAGGCTGCAGTGCAACATAGACAGAATGCAGAGCTGGGCTGAGAAATGGCAGATGGAGTTCGACCTTGATAAATGCAAAGTGATACATTTTGGAAGGTCGAACTCGAATGCTGAATATAGGATTAAAGACAGGATTCTTGGCAGAATGGAGGAACAGAGGGATCTGGGTGCGCAAGTACATAGATTCCCTCAAAGTTGCCACCCAAGTGGTTAGGATCGTTAAGAAAGCATATGTTGTTTTGACTTTCATTAACAGGGGGATCGAGTTTAAGAGCCGCGAGGTTTTGCTGCAGCTCTACAAGTTCCTGGTGAGACCACACTTGGAATATTGTGTCCAGTTCTGGTCACCCTACTATAGGAAAGATACAGAGGCTTTGGAGAGAATGCAAAGAAGGTTTACCAGGATGATGCCTGGACTGGAGGGCTTGCCTTATGAAGAAAGGTTGAATAAGCTCAGTCCTTTCTCTCTGCAGAGAAGGAGGAAGAGAAGAGACCTGATCGAGGTGTACAAGATAATGAGAAGAATAGATAGAATCAATAGCCAGAGACTTTTCCCCAGGGCAGGATTGACTGGTACGAGAAGTCATAGTTTGAAGATATTAGGAGGAAGGTATAAAGGAGACGTCAGAGGTAGGTTCTTTACACAGAGAATTGTGAATGCATGGAATGCGTTGCCAGCTGTGGTGGTGGAAGCAGAGTCATTGGGGACATTTCAGTGACTGCTGGACATGCACATGGATAGCAGAGAGTTGAGGAGTGCGTAGGTTAAGTTACTATATTTGACATTAGGATTAAACCTCAGCACAACATCGTGGGCCAAAGGGTCTGTTCTATTCTGTACTTTTCTATGTTCTATGTTCTATGTTCTAGATCAGCAGCCTGATTTTGGACTAGTTTGCACACTACTTTAGCCCTTCAGCACTTTGGACTTGTATGCTTTTGACAGGTCACTTTGTGCGCATGACAGTGCATATCTCATGCATGTACAGAGGATGACTCTTATGGCTCTTATAACTCACTTTCCTAGCATTCGTTAATTTTGCACTTAGTTGGTGATTGTCAGTTTCTCTGTTTTGCATTGCATTTCAGTGCACAGGATCTTCAGTGCTCAACTTCAGGCTGTTGGCCTTGGTGTCTTGCATTAGTTGTTAGTACAGAGGGAAAGGCAGAACAACCAAGCAGGTGGACATTTGGTGTGTGGCACTGTGCTAAGTCAATGTCCCACATGCAGAATGTGTCAGCAGCTTACATATCAAACACACTATATGTGTTTTAAGCAAATGCCTTTCTGTCTGTACTAACAACCAATGCAAGACACCAAGGCCAGCAGCCTGAAATTGAGCATTGAAATCCTGTGCACTGAGATGCAATGCAAAACAGAGAAACTGACAGTCTCCAAGTGCAAAATTAATGAATGCTAGGAAAGTGAGTTAGAAGAGCTATAAGAGTCATCCTCTGTACATGCATGCGATTAGATTAGATTACCTACAGTGTGGAAACAGGCCCTTCGGCCCAACAAGTCCACACCGACCGTCTGAAGAGTAACCCACCCATCCCCTACCCTACATTTACTAACGTAGCTAACACTATGGGCAATTTAGCATTGCCAATTCACCTCACCAGCACATCTTTCAGACTGTGGAAAGAAACCGGAGCACCCAGAGGAAACCCACACAGACACTGGGAGAATGTGCAAACTCCACACAGACAGTTGTCCGAGGCGGGAATCTATCCCGGGTCTCTGGCGCTGTGAGGCAGCAGTGCTAACCACTGATCCACCACGCATTGTCATGTGCACAAAGTGACCTGGCAAAAGCCTACAAGTCCAAAGTAAAGTGCTGAAGGGCTAAAGTGGTGTGCAAACTGGTGTGCAAGTGAAGAGGGAGCAGTCAGTTGTGGGCAAGGGCATTGCAGTCACTTCAGGTGGCACCATGGCCAGTCAGGCATAGAGGTCTTTTTTTCTTCCAAGGACTGGGCCTCCATAGTTCAAATCAAACTTGCCAGGAGATGACTGGTAGTTTATTTGGGATGTTTTACAGACATTATCTAGGAGGTGGGGATGGTACTTTATCTGCAATGAGACAAAGGGAGGGATTGAGTATGATGGAATTGGATGGAATAGCAATTAGTACTGATGCATGAACAGTAGAGATGGTGAGGTATTGCTAGTAAGTGAATAGAAAGCATCGAAGGCAGAAAGATTGAGTAGGAGAAAGTGAGGACTGCAGATGCTGGAGATCAGAGTCAAAGAGGGTGGTACTGGAAAAGCACAGCCTGTCAGGCAGCATTTAAGGAACAGGAGAATCGACGTTTCAGGCATAAGCCCTACATCAGGAAGATTGAGCAGTTTGGGAGGATGAGATTGTTGAGAGGACACAATGCACGCAGTAGTGAGAGTTGTAGTCCATGAGCCTGGGTGAAATTTTGTGGAGTTGCAGAGTTGGAGTGAGTTGAGGCTCTGTGAGTGTGTGGTTGTCTGGAGAAAATGGTAAAACTTAACACAGTGGAACATGGAAGATCATTGATTATTTCCCTATATTGCTGGGTATTCCTTTTAGTCTGGGTCACAGCACTGACTGGGGAAGCTATCTGGTTCCAAGCTATCTGTGTCTGGCAGTGTGGCTGCTTGCCATATTCATCAGAAAAAGGACTGCCCTTACCCATTTGCCTCATCGTCCAGCACCTCCAGGTGAGTCGTGAGCTTTCCTTTCTGGACAAAGTCCTTAGTGATGATGGTTACCCTCCACTGAAGAAGCAATTTTTGGCTTGTATCTGAAATGGTATGCAACTGGGCTTCAAATATGACACTGGGAGCAAGAGTGCTGCGAAGTCCTAGCAGTTGCAAGCATTTCCACAGTGTCCCAAGATGCCATGAGAAATACACTGGATGACTACTGGACATTTTTGAATTAAGACACAAATCCACTCTTTGTTAGGAACAGGGCTGTATTGGGTGGGAACCAGTGACATACATGTCCAGCAACTTTCTGGGGGTAAAAGAAAATGTGGAAAGATGCTGTCTGCAGTTGCATAACAATATTATCTCCTGCTTGTCGCCCATAGTGAGAAAAATGACAGTGATGTGATGGGGCATGATATCTCCTGGGCCAGGGCTGGACTCTGGATCCACAGCAACATCCCTTTAAATTTCTATCTTTAAATCACCACTGGTTTTGAACTCCTTGTGACGTGTCAAGCTCCCAGTATATCAGTATAAATACCTGGAAGAGGCTCCTGGCTGCAGGCTTTTACTTTTCCAAGCCCAGAATCTCATAAAAAGATTATATGGGTGCATCTGTTGACACAGGTGCAGGGAAGATTGATGGCTTTATTATGTTATAAGCATTGTATTTTTGTGTTCTATATTGTCAATGGCTGAGTGTTTATTTGCGCAAGATAAAGAGGTATCATGAGCTTATAACTTCTGATGTTGCTAATTTAAAAATTTGGTTGACTATTGTTGTAAATGTTTTTAAGAGATGCAAGGTTAAATGGGAAAATATATTGTGAAGAAGACATAAGGAAGCTGCTGGTGGATATAGATAAGTTGAGAGTGTGGACACATCTGGCAGATGGAGCATAATATGGGAACATGTAAAGATATTTACTTTGGCAAGAAGAAGAATAAAGCAGAATTTTACTTAAACGGAGAATGACTGTGGAATTCTGAAGTGTGGAGGGATCTGAGTGTCACAAGTTAGTGTTTAAGTACAATATGTAATTAAGAAGGCTAATATTCTTTCTTTGAAGATGAGAATAAAATATAGGATGTTATACTTCAATTATATAGGGATTGGTGAGAATATATCCTCATTAATCTGTGCTGTTTTGATCTATTTATTTAAGAAAGAATGTAAATACATTGGAGATAATTGAGATTGTGACCTGGAATGAGTGGGTTGTCCTATGAGGATAATTTAGACAAATGGGGCTTGTTTCCACCGATGTTTAGAAGTGTGAAGTGTGACTTGATTGAAATATATTAGACCCTGAATGGTGTTGACTCAGGATGCTTTCTGTTGTGAGTGAGTCCAGAAGTTTGGTGGGGGGGGAGCACTGTTATAATTGAGGATCACCTTTTTAGGACCAAGATGAGAAGAATTTTTTGTTTCTGAGGGTTGTGCAAGTTTGGCCTCACAAGGTTATAGAGATGGGATTATTGAATAGTTTTAAGGCAGGTTACATACATTCTTGTTGGACAAGGGATGAAAGGTTCTTGGGACATAGATGAGAATGTAGAATTAAAAACACGAACAGATGAGCCACAGTCTTATTGAATGGTAGGCAGACTGAAGGGGCCAAATGGCTTACTTTGGTTCGAACTTCGTATGTCATTTCTATGCCACTATATCCTTTTTCCTGAAGTTTGAGGTTTTTTTTGTTAAACACAGATGGTGGCTCCTTCCCTCAGAAATTTTCTTTTTTGTCGGAATTTATCTGTTTTGTATATTTTGAAATATCCCCACAAGTGTCTGTCAGAGCATTTGTATTGTCCTATCCCTTCACCCAATTTGCTAGCTCACTTTAGTTATCTCTATTTTTTATGCCTTCTTAATTAACCTTGCTGAAGTTTAAAATACTAGTCTTGTACTCATCCATAAAAATCTGAAAGAACTGTGGATGCTGAAAATCAGAAACAAAAACTGAAATTGCTGGAAATACTCAACAGGTCTGGCAAGATCTGTGGAGAAAAAAAATTAGAGTTAATGTTTCAGGTCCAATGACCTCCTTCAGAACTTCCATTTTGAATAAGCCAGAGGGTGAAGTGGAACTGGGGGGTGCAAGACAGCTCTGAGCATGCTTGAGGCATTTTTTATGGAGAGAGAGATTGAGAGTGTGCATATGGCAATGCAAGACTGAGTGTAGATCTCTGGATGATATGAGAACAGCTGAACAGCTGTCAGGGGAACATTGAACATCATGGAGATACCTGTGACCCTGGATGGATTCAAATCAGTTAGAATCCATTTGGGATGATATTGAGCAAGAAGCGGTCACTAAGGAATGTGATGTTGCTGTGGAAAACAGTTATGGCAAACGCCAGAAATGAGAGTGAAAATAATGATAGTGAACAAGAAATAAGATTGGAATGGAAATCCTGTCTGAAAGAGGAGCAGAACTAAGGTGGGCATTGCTGGAAGAGATGTGGCAAAAGAACTGCGATACTGGAAATCAGAAACAAACCAGAAATTGCTGGAAAAAATCAGTCGATCTGGCAGAACTCTGAAGAAAGATCCGAAACGTTAATTCTGATTTTCTCTCCACAGATGCTGCCAGACCTGCTGAATCTGTTTCCGAATCTTGTACCCACTCCTGTTTCTTCTTCAAATTGACTGTGAAATTCTGTCATATTATGATTACTGCTTGCTATTGGCGCCATCACAAAGAAGTCATTAAGTAATCCTATCTCATTGCACAATAGTAAAATAGCTTTAAACCAACTAATTCCTTGGAAATTAGTAACTGCCAGATGTAGGTGGATCGTGTGGAAGGATTGAATATAGGTAAACATATAGACCATAGAAAGAAAACTTTATCACACAAGCCCCACCATAAATTTTGCACAGATACCAAAAATTGTATAGAAGTAAGTAATTGAGCAATTGAGAACATTTGTAAAGATTCCCTAAGCTGGATCAAAGCAGGCTCTGATCCAGTTCTTCCAGAATACTCTAAATTCTAATTGTTTTGTTTTAAAGAGAAAACATTTAAACTGGTCACACTGCCTAAGAGTATGCAGTCATATAAAAAAGATGTGAATGTTCACCTTGTCTTGCGTTAAATGCTAAAATGGAAGCACCAAGAAAAATTCTAAAATGGTAATTGTCGGTTGGGCCATTCAGACTATCAATCCACACTCAATTGTTCATTATTAGTGGGTGTTATTTCAACATTCAGACTTTTCATATGGTACAAATTGACCTTTACATTGAATTTAAATAATTCTTTGGCAATCTGCTTGAAAGAAAAAATATCAATTACTATAGAAGTTGCTTAAAGAGTAGTATAGTGGAACATTTAAAGTATGGTTCAATATACCACAAATTCATCAAGGATATGGGGTGTCTTGGCTCCCGAAAGAAATAAATCTTTTGTTTAAGTCTTTATTTTCAAAGTGAAAATAGAGTTTTCTTAATAATATAGTTCAACTATAATGTTCAACTACCACATTTGGATCCTAATTTCTGTAACCGATGTTCAATGTTTTGATTTATTTTATTAAATTATTTTCTAAGTTATGAAACAGAAGTGATCCAACTTGCATCGACTGCACAAGAAAAATATAGATAATGTCACAAACATTATTTATACCTGCATTCCCCATTGACTGCATTTGCCTTTTTTAAAAGATATTTCACCTGTTGGCCAAGTTTCTTTCAGTGCTATATTGTCAGAGCCACAGCAGAGATCAGAATTTCAGCTTTGAAGAAAATAGGTCTATATTGGATTGTTAATTTGCCTGATAAATTGATTTATGAGTGTGCTGAACCTCTGGGTCATTACATAGTTTGCTCAGTCTCTTGCTGGCTGCAGTTTCTTCCAGTAATATCCTGTTGGGTTGCGCACTTCTAGTATCGTGTCACATTAACCACAACTCAGTCATGTAGATACAGTGTAGAATTAGTGATCAGGCAAGTGTCAACAATGAGTAGGAGATATAAATTTTTCCAGACTGATCAATGTGTCTAAGTACTGTCCTTGAAAGTGGAATAATCCCATCTGAATTTGAAATAACTTTTGTAAAGCCATGTTTGAATGGCCGCATTGAGAAGAATGACATATACTTAAATACCTCTTTGAAGATAATTTAACTTGACATATGCCCAAATCCTGGGAAGCAATCTTTTGCACTTTTCCCACATAGAATTATAGAGCTGTGGATTAAAAGAATGGCAACAGCACAGAACAGTGTCATTCAGTTAGTCATTTCTGTGTTAGTCATGTCTAACATCCCACATTGCAGCTGTGCAGACGCAGATTTGCCTACAGGAGGCAGCAAGTGCAGGTGTATGCATCCTTCATCATGTGAAAATACCTCTGATATTCCTTTCACTTTTGGTGGTTTCTATGCCTTTTGTACAACGTCTCAACATAAATTGCTCAGTGGCGCTGAAGACCCTGAATCCCTTTTCAGGCACTGCTTGATCATCCACAACTTCTGCTTACTTAATCCCAGGGCTCTGGTTCTGTTGGGACTGGATTGTCTTTCTTTCTTCTGTTCTCCCTCCTCCTCAGGTACAACAAAGCTTTGGGTTAAGTTGACAAACATCAGGTATGGAAGTCTGGATCTATGAACATATATTTGGAATAAGACGTTTCATTTCCTTTTGAGAATTTGCCATTGTCAATCTACACTTTTGAGGCTTGACAGCTGCTCATGTCTTGCCCTGTAGCCCGTGTTCAGTGGTGGGATACAGCCTCACTACCCCATGACTGATATTTTTCTTCCTCTGACATACACAAGATATTTTTAGCCTTGATCTTTAGACTAAAGGTGGCATTTAATTCAGTCTGACTCTTAGTGGATTTCATTATCCCATGATACTGCCCTATAACCTACAGCCTTCCACCCCAGATTCTTAACATTTAGGTACAGGGCTGTGGGAAGGCTCCTGCATATCCAGCTCACCACCAGAATCACTATTGGGGAGTCTTGGACCTCCTGATTTTCTCAGAGTTAACGAGTCACAGGACAATGTTGGTGTGTTCAAATCAACAAGGTAAAAACAATGACTGCAGATGCTGAAAATCAAATACTGGATTAGTGGTGCTGGAAGAGCACCGCAGTTCAGGCAGCATCCAACGAGCAGCGAAATCAACGTTTCGGGCAAAAGCCCTTCATCAGCTTTATTCCTGATGAAGGGCTTTTGCCCGAAACGTTGATTTCGCTGCTCGTTGGATGCTGCCTGAACTGCTGTGCTCTTCCAGCACCACTAATCCAATGTTGGTGTGTTGGTGTAATGAATTGATCAGGAGTGCTTGCACAGTGGTATTTTTGGGTTTCTGTTTCGACTCCCTCAGTTTTGGTTATTGGCAATGTGCAGGAATGCAGATCTTGGCTCCTTCAGCTTGCACAATGGATTCTCTGCAAGCCATTCTTTTGTGAGCCCATTTAGCAAAAACATGGTTCATTTGGCGTTTTCTTTCAGTTCTTTCACCCTGTTCCCTCCCTGCCTAAATTTCACTCTTTGCCCCCATCACTGTAGTTCTAATTTGGCAGCAAGCTTTTGAGTGTTTACTCTGGCATCCCCTCTGATCTGCTTCAATATCTCCCTCTGAATGTTGGCTTCTTCATTGTCTCCCATATTCTCTCGATCTTCCTTTGATCCAACCATCCACATCTCCATGTTGAGCCTTAGGCTTATGCCATCCTTACTTAACCCACCTGCTCTTTCTCACTCACCAGCCTACCTAATTATCCTGTTCTGTTCCTTTTGCTAAATATGCACCTCACCACATGCTTCCTTGTTTCTGTTGTGCTCATCATTATGACCCTCCCCTCTGCATCCCAATTTCCTCCCTCCATTCCTCAAGATCCTTCCAGTATCACTGCCAACTGCATCTTTTAAATTCCATGTTCTACCATTGCTTGCAGTATTTCCAACATTATCTGGACCTTTTACGTGCAGTCAAACGTTTGTGTTCAGCCCTGTATGCCTGCTCTGGTCAGATTCTCTGGCATGAGTCAGTGTAACTGTCTCACCTGTGCAGATTAAATGGCCTGGGTGAGCTTCACCCTTCACACTGTTCAGTGTTCCTCAAAGAAATGCAAGGTGAACTTGCAGACATAAGATTCTAAGTAACCAAAGTACATAAACTTGTCAGTTAAAGTTCACCTGACAACCAAGCACCTAGAAATTCAACTACAGGTAATATCACAACCTTTTATGAACCTCTTTGCTTAATACGACCCTCACCTGACCAGCCCTACCTTCTTCCTGATCATACTCTTATTCCTCACATATGAATAAAATGTCTTTGGGTTCTCCCTAATCCTTCCTGCCAAGCCTTTTTCGTGCCCCCTCCTGGCTCTCCTCAGTTCATTTCTGAGCTCCTTTCTAGTAAGCCTGTAATCCTCTAAAGCTGTGCTAGATCCTTGCTTCCTGCACCTTACGTAAGCTGCCTTCTTCCTTTAGACGAGAAGCTCCTCTGTTCTCGTCATTCAAGGCTCCTTAATCTTACCCCTTCTTGCCTGTCTCAGAGAAACAAATTTGTGCATCACTCCCAACAACTGCTTCTTAAATAACCTGATATAGTGTGATTTTTAACTTTGTCCACCCAGCCCAACACCGGCCCCTCCACATCATGACTTCCTTCATGCAAAATATACACATCACGGGTAGTAGAAAACATAAAAATTCTGTTTATGAAATGTAGCTTCCCATATGTTTTTTTCAACTACTTTCTGAACCTGTCTGCCTCTTCAATAATTTGTGCACACACACTTCCAGGTCTCCTTGTTCTTGGACCCATTTTAGAATTGTGCCTTTTAATTTAAATGCTTCTCTTTTTTCTTCCTATTAAAATATACTAGTTTAAATGTCATCACCATATATCTGCCCATTCCAGCATATTATGAAGTCCTCTTGAAAACTATCAAACACCTCTTTACAGTACTCATTACTTTCAAATTTTGTGTCATATGTAAATTTTGAAGTTACATCCTGCACCAAGTATACGCGTTTAATATATATCATCCAAAACCACAGTCCCAATACTGACCAATTGCTGGAGAACTGCATTATATAGCTTACTTCTGTGTGGGAAACACCTCTTCACCACTACCGCCCCTTTTTTGTCAGCTAACTTTGTCTCCATGTTTCCACTAACCCTTTTTTTCCATGGGCTTCAATTTTGTTGGTAAGGCTATTATGTGGCACATTACCAAAAGCCTTTTGGAAGTCAATATAAATTGTATTAAACACATCAAAATCAGTTAGTTAAAATAGGATTTGTCTTTAACAAATCCATGCTCACTTTCCATAATCAATTCACAGTTGTTCAAATGACTGTTAACTTTGTCAGAGATTATCATTTCTAAATGCTTTCTCCTGACTTGAGATCTTCCATCCCCATCTTGAATGAACCATTTTCCTTTGACCCCTAAACTGCAAAACAGTTTTGTCCACGCAAACGAATATTTGCTATATTTCAAGCTTTTGATTACAGTATACCCTTAAAACATTTTAAGATTATCATCACCTAAATCATGTTTATCACTGCCTTTTTGATATCTCCCCATCCCAAACCAATTCCTCCACCAAACCAACTCCTCAGCTTACTGTACGTTTTTGTCCACTTACCTGCCACCCGATCCTCTCACCCACCTTGCATCTGTACCCATTTTCTACCCACACTCTGCGTCCATCTGCCAAATATTCACTTCCCTCCACCCACCTGCCACCCTGCCTGCACTCCTGCGCACACATTTACCTTTCCTCAGTAGCTTTCAGGACCTTTAAATCTTTGAATGTGATATACTAAGAAAGGATGTGCTCTGTCTACATTAATCGTCTATGGTCCTTTCTTCATCTATTCCTGGACTAATCTATACTGCTTCAGTTGTGATGATTTCTGACCCGGAAGTTCACCCTGGTTATGAATTTTTTAAAAGATTAATTTCATAGGGGTGAATATATTATTAAGTTGCTAGTAATTCTTTATGACAAAATGGATTTCCTATTTTCTCTGACTTAACTGTGGAACATTTCTTTTTATATGTATTGACGCACAAAATGAATGGAGCTTTCTGTCTCGGTAGCATTTCCTGATGATCTGAACGAAAGAAACTGCTTTTATAATGCTGCCAAAATAGAACAGTATTTAATTAAGGTGTCTCTTTAAGATGTCAAAGTATAATTCCTATGGGACAATGCTATGATTAGGTACACATTGGCATAGTCTAATTGCAGTTGCTGAAGAGTTTTTGCTCTTACAGAAGCTTCTATTCGTTACAGTTAACACAGTTCACCGTAAAATCACTGCTTTTTTCTAAGATTGGTGGTTATGTGTTGTTTTACAAAATATACAAGTGGTTGTTTTAAAAGAGTGAGTGTATTTACCAAAGTATTATAGAAATTTAAAATCCCAAGTTAAATGATTCAGGACAACTTATCTATGCAATTTTCATGTAAGCCCTTGACTGTAGAAAAGAATTAATTGATTTTTTCGGTGCTTTCAAGCCAACTGTTTCCCAGAATACACTCTCTTAGCTCTGAATCTACATATGTCACTGTTATCCAAACATAACCAAGGTATTTTGAGCAATGGCTTCTCTTTCCTATTGGTAGCAAATTCAAACTTAGAACATTAAGAAAGTACCAAAGTACGATAAGGTTCCCCACAGTAGGCTATTGTACAAAATGCGGAGGAATGGGATTGTGGGAGATATAGCAGTTTGGATCAGTAATTGGCTTGCTGAAAGAAGACAAAGGGTGGTGGTTGATGGGAAATGTTCATCCTGGAGTCCAGTTACCAGTGGTGTACCGCAAGGGTCAGTGTTGGGTCCACTGCTGTTTGTCATTTTTATAAACGACCTGGATGATGGCTTAGAAGGGTGCGTTAGGAACTTTGTAGACGACACAAAGGTTGGTGGAGTTGTGGATAGTGACGAAGGATGTTGTAGGTTACAGAGAGACAATAGATAAGCTGCAGAGCTGGGCTGAGAGGTGGCAAATGGAGTTTAATGCGGACAAATGTGAGGTGATTCACTTTGGTCGGAGTAACCGGAATGCAAAGTACTGGGCTAATGGCAAGGTTCTTGGTAGTGTAGATGAGCAGAGAGATCTTGGTGTCCAGGTACACAGATCCTTGAAAGTTGCCACCCAGGTTGACAGGGTTGTTAAGAAGGCATACAGTGTTTTAGCTTTTATTAATAGAGGGATCGAGTTCCAGAACCATGAGGTTACGCTACTGCTGTACAAAGCTCTGGTGCGGCCGCACTTGGAGTATTGTGTACAGTTCTGGTCACTGCATTATAAAAAGGATGTGGAAGCTTTGGAAAGGGTGCAGAGGAGATTTACGAGGATGTTGCCTGGTATGGAGGGAAGGTCTTAAGAGGAAAGGCTGAGGGACTTGAGGCTGTTTTCGTTAGAGAGAAGAAGTTTGAGAGGTGACTTAATAGAGACATATAAGATAATCAGAGGGTTAGATAGGGTTGACAGGGAGAGCCTTTTTTCAAGAATGGTGACGGCGAGCACGAGGGGGCATAGCTTTAAATTGAGGGATGATAGATATAGGACAGATGTCAGAGGTAGTTTCTTTACTCAGAGAGTAGTAAGGGTATGGAATACTGTTGCCTGCAACAGTAGTAGATTTGCCAACTTTAAGTACATTTAAGTCATCATTGGACAAGCATATGGACATACATGGAATAGTGTAGGTTAGATGGGCTTCAGATTGGTATGACAGGTCGGCGCAACATCGAGGGCCAAAGGGCCTGTACTGTGCTGTAATGTTCTATATTCTACAAACATGAAATTATGAATCTGTGGGTGTTGATTTCCTTCTATAACAAGCACAAGAGGGATGAGTAGAATAATGTAATTATGTATAAATTTCAAATGCCTTGAAACAATATGAGGGCCAGTATAAATTGTACAAATGGTGAATAGAGATTTTCAGTTTGCAGGAATTGTAGAAGAATGGACTTGTAGCTTTACGGGAGATGGTGAGGCTTGCAGATGTTGGAAATCAGAGTCGATGAAGTGTGGAGCTGGAAAAAGCACATCAGAGGAGCAGGAGAGTCGATGTTTCAAGTCGGGACTTTTCATCAGGATGGGTGAAAGATGCCGACCTGAAACGTAGACTCCCCTGTTCCTCTGCTGTTTGACCTGCTGTGCTTTTTCCCTGCTTCACACTTTATTGACTCTTGTAGCTATCAGAATTCATTGACCACTGTATAATGTGTATTATGAGATTTTATGATCATTTTTAATTTATGTAGTCAATTGAACTTCTTTCAATGATGGAACATAATTTGATCACAGAAGGCCCACCATTTCAACCTTAATTGTGTTACTACTGAAGTCCCCTAAAGAGGACCCCCTTTAAACCCTTCTCTTTTGTGTCTACATGTTGTTGACATCATATACAGATATTTTGGCAAACTTTAAAAAGTGTGCTAATGACACCCAAATATCTCTCCACACCTTTTAAAACCACTCATTTGCCTTTCTTGTGGCCCACATTGAAGTTAAGACAAACCATCCAGGCAAATGTGAGGTGATGCACTTTGGGAAGTCTAATTCTAGAGTGAACTATACTGTAAATGGAAGAACTTTGGGAAAAGTTGATGAGCAGAGAGATCTGGGCATTCAGGTTCATTGTACCGTGATGGCTGCACAGGTGGATAGAGTGGTAAGAAGCCATTTGGTCTGCTTGCCTTCATCGGACCGGGTGTTGAGTACAAGAGCTGGCAAGTCATGTAAAAATTGTACAAGACTTTGGTTCGGCCGCATTTAGAATACTGTGTACATTTCTGGTCACCACATTACCAAAAGGATGTGGACGCTTTGGAGAGGGTGCAGAGAAGGTTTGCGAGGATGTTGCCTGGTATGGAAGGTGCTAGCTATGAAGAGAGGTTTTGTAGGTTAGGATTGTTTTCACGAGAAGAAAGGGAGATTGAGGGGCTCCTGATTGAGGTCTACAAAATCATGAAGGTAATAGACAGAAACGTCGATTCTCCTCCTCCTTTGATGCTGCCTGACCTGCTGCGCTTTTCCAGCAACACATATTTAAGCTCTGATCTCCAGCATCTGCAGTCCTCACTTTCTCCTATAGACAGAGTAGGTAGAGATAAGTTTTTTTCCAGGGTGAAAGATTCAGTAATGAGAGGTCACGTGTTCAAGGTGAGAGGTGAAGAGTTTAAGGGGGATATATGTGGCAAGTACTTTACACAGTGGGTGGTAGATGCCTGGAATGCGTTGCCAGCAGAGGTAGTCGAGGCAGGCGCGGTAGATTCATTTAAGGTGCGTCTGGACAGATGCCTGAGTAGGTGGGGAGCAGAGGGATACAGATGCTTTGGAATTGGGTGATCGGTTTAGACAGTACATTTGGATTGGCTCAGGCTTGGAGGGCTGAAGGGCCTGTTCCTGGGCTCTTTTGTTCTTTGTTCATGATTTCCTCAAGCCTAACTTTGAAAAGGCCTCGGTCTTCCTCATTGGTTTGCATTACAAATTCTGTACTTTTACCATTCCGTACTGTGACAATCTCCTAATCTCTTAACAATAACATATAAAAAGCTCAGCATTATTCACGACAAAGCTGCCCACCTGATTGGCACAGCATCCACTGCCTTTAACACTCCCCTACTTCACCACAAAGACACTGGCAATGATGAGTACCATCTAGAAGACGCACAACTCACCAAGACTCCTTGGACAACACTTTCCAAAACTGTGACCTCGACACCCTGATAAAGAAGGGCAGCAGATGCATGGGAGCACCACCACCTGCAAGTTCCTCTCTACACAAGCCATCCTGATTTAGAACAGTATTGCTGTTCTTTCACTATCGCTGTTTCAGTATCCTGGAAATCCCTTTCTGTTGGTCCTGTGAATACCCCTACACCTCTATAGATCTCAGGGGTTCATGAAGACAGTTCATTATCTAATTCTCCAGGGCACTTTGACTGTGCAATAAACACTGACTTGCCAGCAAAATCCACATTTGGTGAATGAATAGAAAAAGAAAACTAACAGAAAACTAACAAGCTATTTCCACACACTGTATTCCATATTTTCAGCGAAAGCAAGATACTTGCTATAGCCTTATCTTAAGAAGTTACAGGATTTTGTTCTTTTGTCTTTTCTGAATTTATTTTCTTAGTCCATTGAGAACCTTTTGAAGGCATGGAACCAAAAATAATGTTCAAAAATGGGATCTTTTTTTCTGGAAAGGTTTTAAATGTAGTATGTTATCCCTACTTTACTGTGTGCAATTATTCAAATCTTTCTAAAGTCACCTAAGGCATTTAGTTTTAACTGCCTTCATTCTGATAACATAGATTCCAAAAAGATATGAGTACTCCTTGGTTTCTTCCTCATCATTTCCAAACATTAATCATTCATTGAATTGACTGGGAGCATTATATTTTTGGTTCTTCCTCTTACCAGCAGTGTAAAGCCTTTGATGAAAATAAAATCAAAAAGCCTGTTCCATTGTTTTGTCAGTTAAACGGGATTGATTTTTTTAAAAAATTGAGTCTGAGAAGGACTTTCCCTTTCTTATTGAATCTTTCCAATGTTGGCAGCTTGGACTTTTGACAGGTTTTAATGCAAATGTCCACAAAATTGGAATGCACTTTATCTAGGAAGATCCTGCCTTAGTTGTAGGTTTTAAAATAAAATGCTTTTAGGCATTTAGTTTTGCCCACTGTCACCTCTATCACATCACCTGATGCGGTCCCTTGCCTCAGCTTAACTATGATTGATTAATTGGTTGATTTACTATTGTCACATGTACTGAGATACAATCCATTCTGCTATAATGCGTCTTTCATTAACGCAAGTTATCTGTAACATGATTGGTGAATAGGGAATGCTGTTTCTAAAATGTAAACTTGTAAAACATGTATTGCCTACAACGTGATTAGATCATCAACATTTTCAGTGTTATTTGCATTGTGCGATTTTTGTATAGTGCAGGGTCGGACAGGAATGCAACGATCACAATGTAGAAGAAATGATTGCACAGTGAAAAGTGTTGCTTTGTGTGCCATACAGGCAGATTGTACCATACAAAGTGCTTCAGAGAACAGAACAGAGAGTAGCATAGAATGTTCCAACTGAAAAGAAGGTGCAGGGAGAGAGATCAGAGTTAATATTTCAGAGGTCCATTTAAAGTCTGATAACAGCAGAGATAAAGCTGCTCTTGAATCTGTTCATTCGTGTATTCAAATGTTTATATCTTCTGTTCGACGGAGGAGAGTGGAAGAGAGTATAACTGAGGTGGGAGGGGTCTTTGATTACATTGGTTGCAGTCCTGAGGCGGTGAGAAGTGTAGACCGAGTCAGTGGATGGAAAGCCGGTTTACGTGATGGAATGGGCTGTGTTTATGACTCTGTCCAGCTTCTTGCTGTGCTGGGAAGAGCAGTTGCCAAACCACGCTTTGATGTATCCACATAGGATGCTTTCTATGGTGCAGCTATAAAAATTGGCAAGTATCCTTAGTCTCCTGAGGCAGGAGAAATGTTGTTCTGATTTATAAACTGTCGCATGGATCTGGGTAGATTGTTGGTGATCATCATTTTCAAGAACTTGACACTCTTGACCATCCTCATTCAGCACCATTGATACAGACAGGGGCATGTGCTGCACTCAGCTTCCTGAAGTCAAAGACCAGCTCCTTCGTTTTCCTGATGTTGATGGAGGCATTGTTGTCTTTACACCATGCTCCTAAGTGCTCATTCCTTTTCCTGTATTCTGTCTCATTCGTTGTTTGAGATCCAACATGCAATGGTCGTGAAATCATCATCTGCATATTTGTTATAGAGTCATAGAGATGTACAGCATGGAAACAGACCCTTCGGTCCAACTCGTCCATGCTGACCAGATATCCCAACCCAATCTCGTCCCACCTGCCAGCACACGGCCCATATCCCTCCAAACCCTTCCTATTCATACACCCATCCAAATGCCTCTTAAATGTTGCAATCTCTAGATATTATTCAACCTTCTATAATGTTGAGGATATTCAAAATTCTGCTGCCTGTATTCTTACTTGCAGAAGTTCCTGTTCATCCATTTCCCCTTCTGACCCTATTCCAATTCAGCTGTGCCTCAGTATTCAAAGTCTTGTGGGTGTCCATTAGATGCTCCAGTTTCCTCCCACAATCCAAAGATATGCAGGTTAGGTGGATTGGCTATGCTAAATTGCCCCTGGTATGCAGGCTAAGTGGGTTATCTCTGATAAATATGAGCTTACGGGTATAGGGTAGGATACTGTTTGGCAGTTGGTGAACTCAATGCGTTGAATGATCTCTTGTTAGCATTTTAAGAATTCTGTGATTCTAAGGAGAATATGGCTGAGGATATGGGTGACTCTAACTTGTTCCATGAGTAGAAATCATAGATTGGCCAGCGATGCACCAAAGATAAGGCAGATATAATACACATGTCTGTGTATTCCATGTTTGATTGGGTGTCTGATGATATTACCCCACAGATTCCCTTTGAAGCAGGGCTACAGATTAGCAATGCAACTGCTGGAATCACAAATTGAGAATTTATCGTCCTTGAGTCTTCAGGAGGAAAGGGATAAGAAGAGTAAGTGGGAGGAGGAACGAATAGAATAATTGTGGTTAAAACTGTTTGATGTTTGCTTCAATAATTCAGGATAATTAGTTGAGAGCTCTTACCAGTGTGTCATCAGGTGATTTTAAATTTTTTTTTCTGAATGCTGACCTTGATCAGGATATGCGATTATAGCGAAGGTGACTTGCATAAAGTAAACTTTTAAGACC
The DNA here is from genome assembly GCF_047496795.1 of Chiloscyllium punctatum. Classification (NCBI taxonomy): domain Eukaryota; kingdom Metazoa; phylum Chordata; class Chondrichthyes; order Orectolobiformes; family Hemiscylliidae; genus Chiloscyllium; species Chiloscyllium punctatum. The sequence continues at coordinate 106,020,572 of NC_092745.1, read as the reverse complement.
AAAAATCCAATATAATAGCAGAAATGTCTACAGAAGCTCACTTTGTCACACCTAAGTTCTATTTTTCTGGAATTTAATTTTCTTTCCTGATCTGGAGTTACTTATAACCCAGATTAGGAAAGGACAGCCAATTTCCTTCCTAAAGAACATTAGTGCATTACATTAGTTTTTATGATGGTTCTGTAGTTTTATGACTGCCCTTATTGATGCAAACGTTTTACTCTAGACTTAATTTATTGTCTGTGTTTATGGGCACTGCCACTGCTCGGACCAACAAACACACATATGCAAAAACACAATGTGCTGACGATGTTGGTATTTGAAAGAGTGGTATTGTTTCTGTGTTGAGTATTCTTTGGCAGATGGCAGATGTCAGATGCAACAGGAAATCATTAAGTGACAGGCAAAGTGCGTGTGTAGTATATGTCAGCAGCCTACTACAACAGAGGTAAACAATGTTCAAAATGACAATTGCCTGACATCTAGCATTATTAGAAAAGAACTCACGAAGTAACAAGCAAGAGAAATAGAGAAATAATCTTCTTCTTGGTTGTGAGTTTGATCACTGTGATAGTGAAATATATAACTGGTTCCAGTTGGGAGAAATTTTGTGTGGGTCTGTGTTTTGTGTTGCATCAACTATGTTGCACGTGCAGATGGCTTAAGGTGGCAATTTAAAATCTCATACTATCTGTAATTTATTAGCAGAATTTAAATTCCCCAGCAGCTGGTGTGGGATTGAACTCATTTCTCCTGATTATTAGCCTAGACCCCATTTTCTATTTACCTGTGGGACATGGGTATGGCTGGCTGGCCAGCACTTTTTACTAGGCAGAAGTGGTACTGCAGATGCTGGTTTTTGAGAGTCTCGCACTTGTAGTTATATTTGTGGTTGTGCGGACAATCTCTACTGCAAAGCTTGCAGCCATAGGTTCTGCCATGATGTGTCAAGATTAGAGTGATGTTGGAAAAGCACAGCAAGTCAGGCAGCATCCGAGGAGCAGGAAAATCAACGTTTCGAAACGTCGATTTTCCTGCTCCTCAGCATGTTTTACTGCCAGTCCCTAGTTGCCTTTGAGTATGTAGTAGTGAGCTCCTTTCTTGAACTGCTGTAGTCCACATGCTGTAGGTTGACCCTCAATGCGCTTAGGGAAGAAATTCCAGGATTAATTACTTATCCAATGAAATAACCACTCTGCTGCTGTACCCTATAATTGGCAAAATTAAGCAAGAACCAACTCCATTTTCATATGCAAGACTAGATGTTGAATAATGAGTTCTTTGGAAATTATGGCAACATAGTTCTCACTTTTCTTGTTTGGTGAACACCCAGCTGAATTTTCTAGTAATCATAACTGGTATTGAAAAGTAACTGAGATTCATTATCTTTATATTTTTTAGTTGAGGAATACTGAGAAGAATTGTTCTTGTTCTACTAATTTTTTTTAAGAAACAGGCCCTTCGGCCCAACAAGTCCACACCGACCCTCCGAAGAGCAACCCACCAGACCCATTCCCCTATATTTACTCCTTCAGTATGGGCAATTTAGCATGGCCAATTCACCTAACCTACACATTTTTGGACTGTGGGAGGAAACCGAAGCACCCGGAGGAAAACCACGCAGACATGGGGAGAATGTGCAAACTCCACACAGACAGTTGCCTGAGGCAGGAATTGAACCCAGGTCTCTGGCGTTGTGAGGCAGCAGTGCTAACCGCTGTGCCACTGTGCTGCCCTCAATATCTTTGTTAACATCAAATAACTCAGTTAAGGACATTTTTTTAAACCTTGTGTCCCTTGTCTTTCTGATGTCATTTATTCTTGAAGTACTCGGGAGTCTTTTCTGTTTGCTAGTCAAAGCAATGTGCTTTGCTGAGCCTAAACCAATGATGGTTATTTTCTGCTACTGTTGCTATTGAGTCTAGCAAGGCAAAGCAATAAATTGAAGTACGCTAAAGGCAGATGCATGTGCTTTTTTGTTTTCCGTGGAGCAGAACCTGTAATTTCCCTAAAAACATTCGATGTGATAAGATCCAGCTGTGGCCTTTGAAAGCACTCATTTAATGACCAACTGTGTTATTTACTCAAATGGATCAACTTCTCAACTGGTGAACAGCTTGCCTTTGTTATGCTAATCTATAGCACTCAGAATAATCAGATTATGGATAATGCTATCTTCATAGGTACTAAATTTCCTCTGAGACTTTGATCATTTGGATTTGTAGCCATTATCCCATTCTGTGGTGGTACATGTCTTCTATACCATTAGAAGTAATTGGTTGGGAGGACCAGCTGATCAGAATCTTTCACATTTTAGATATATTGTTCCACTTTTTGGTACCCTGCACTTCCAGAAACCCTATGTATTTTCAAACCTATTAGGTATGCTACTTCTGTGTTTGTGCAAGGGGTTGCTTGCTTCCTGGCTGTAGCATGATATGTAGCTGGTGGCAACCCCGACATAAACTTACTCAGACATCTTAAGCCAATTTTAAAACTTACATGCTCTGGCATCCACCATTGGTGAACTTCTTAACATTGCTGTCATGCCACAAGCAGATGACTAAGAAGATATAATGTAGTGGATAAATTTGTCAATTGCTACTCCTATGCAGCTTCTTACACATCTGCTTTTTTCTAAGTACCCTATGACTTATTGAGTCAGTTTTAGATTCTGCTAGGAATTTTGATGCATAGTATTCCTTCTATCTGCTTTGCATCATCTTTAAAAGGAAAAAATCTTTATGGTTTTAGAGCTGACGTTTCTCTTAGAGTAATAGAGATGTACAGCATGGAAACAGTGCCTTCGGTCCAACCTTTTCATGCCAATCAGATATCCTAACCTAATCTAATCCCACCTGCCAGTACCTGGCCCACATCCCTCCAAACCCTTCCTATTCATATACCCATCCAGATGCCTTTTAAATGTTGCAATTGTACCAGCCTCCACCACATCCTCTGGCAGCTCATTCCATACACATACCACCCTCTGCGTGAAAAAGTTGCCCCTTAGGGCTCTTTTATATCTTTCCCCTTTCACCCTAAACCTATGCCCTCTAGTTTTGGACTCCCCGATCCCAGGGAAAAGCCATTGTCTATTTATCCTATCCATGCCCCTCATAATTTTGTAAACCGCTATAAGGTCACGCCTCAGCCTCCAACGCTCCAGGGAAAACAGCCCCAGCCTGTTCCACCTCTCCCTATAGCTCAAATCCTCCAACCCTGGCAAAATCCTTGTAAATCTTTTCTGAACCCTTTCAAGTTTCACAACATCTTTCCGATAGGAAGGAGACCAGAATTGCACGCAATATTCCAACAGTGGCCTAACCAATGTCCTGTACAGCCGCAACATGACCTCCCAACTCCTGTACTCAATCTCTGACCAATAAAGGAAAGCATACCAAATGCCTTCTTCACTATCCTATCTACCTGCGACTCCACTTTCAAGGAGCTATGAACCTGCACTCCAAGGTCTCTTTGTTCAGCAACACTCCATGAAGTGCATAAGTGCTGCTAAGATTTGCTTTCACAAAATGCAGCACCTCACATTTATCTGAATTAAACTCCATCTGCCACTTCTCAGCCCATTGGCCCATCTGGCCCAGATCCCGTTGTAATCTGAGGTAACCCTCTTCACTGTCCACTACACCTCCAATGTTGGTGTCATTTGCAAACTTACTAACTGTACCTCTTATCCTCTCATCCAAATCATTTATGTAAATAACAAAATGTAGAGAGCACTCTACTGGTCACAGGCCTCCAGTCTGAAAAACAACCCTCCACCACAAACCTCTGTCTTCTATTTTTGAGCCAGTTCTGTATCCAAATGGCTAGTTCTCCTTGTATTCCATGAGATCTAACCTTGTTAATCAGTCTCCCATGGGGAACCTTGTCGAACGCCTTACTGAGGTCCATATAGATCACATCTACTGCTCTGCCCTCATCAATCTTCTTTTGTTACTTCTTCAAAAAACTCAATCAAGTTTGTGAGACATGATTTCCCAGGCACAAAGCCATGTTGACTATCCCCAATCAGTCCTTGCCTTTCCAAATACATGTACATCCTGTCCCTCAGGATTCCCTCCAACAACTTGCCCACCACTGAGGTCAGGCTTACCGATCTTCTTTTAAATGATCCCTTGAAATTGCATCCCTGTATCTCATTTATCTAGCACACTTGAGTTTTGTGTTGCATTCATAGAAATAGCAAAGACATCTATCCTCCCTTGAAAGTTGCTGTTATTCATCCATCAGCTGAAGAACTTGTGTGCTCCACGAGAATAAGTCAACTCATAATAGCCTGTGGGTAATTTAGCCATTTTGTACTAGGAAACAGTAGCATTGTTTTGCAATATTTAATAATTTGTGAGGACCTAAGTTTGAAGAATAACAGACATTTAAGGTTGAATTAAAAGACACATTGAAACTTTACTTTTAACAAGTCATTTCTTAAAACCACATATAATTTCTGTTTCTTTGCTTGAACTCACTTCGCGGAAAACATCTGATTGAATTAAGGAGTGGGAGAGAGGTTCTGATTCGAGCTTATTTGGAATTTCAGTCGGGGAGAAGATTAGTGAAAAAAAAAGCTTCCCAGCTAAACTCTCCTGTTTCTAAAAAAGAACCTATGTGAATCTACTGTAGTAACTGCAGCCCTGGTGTAGGTGCTTTCATATGAGAAGCTCTGAAGCAATTTCTCAATATTTCCTGAATGAATGCATCTACAAAGATTCCCAGTATGTGCCATTCACCATGTGTGCCAGAACATCAGACTCGCAGCCCCGAACACCTCAAATCTTGTTCTTTTTGCCTTCAAGAGCTCAGGCATATTGTCAATAAGAATATTTTATAATTGAATGTCTCAGATTACAATTGTCTGTTAACCAATTCTGCCCCTTTGTGGAATAAGTTTTGTTTTATAATAAACTTTGTGTTTATTAAAGAAGACTGGTTCATGGATTTTTAAAATTCTAAATCTAATACAGAGAAAGAATACAATTGGCGTATTGGGAACTGGGTAAAATAATGCAGTTTGTGTGGTAATATATGGAGTATGGAGACAAGCGAAAGATAGTGCATCTCCCATCTTGGCTACTGCAGTATACGCTTGAGTAATGGTTAATCTTGTGTAAAGTTCGTGCCCCAAACTTTGACCAAAAACCATCCATTTTAATTTACCTTGCACATAGGTCATCACTTAATTTTTAGGTAAATGATCTGCTGAATGATCACTACACCACCAAAGAAAGCTATACAGTTCTTAGTGTCTGAACACATAATTTTGGTTCCTTTTGTGCTACATTTGTGAGTGAGATTTGTGGGAACAGTCTTCAGGCTGGTAATTCTGTGATAGTGAGGTGTTGGAAAAGGTTGGATTTGAACCTTTGCAAAATGTTACTCATACAAACGTTGAACCCATACTTTTAAATTTACAGCTGTAGAAACTTTGGTTGGGCCACATTTGGAACTTTGTGCACAGTTATGGTCACCACACTACCAGAAGGATATGGAGGCTTGGAGAGGATACAGAAACATTTTACCAGATTGTTGCCTAGTTTGGAGGATTTTAGCTAATGTGGAGAGATTGGATTAGCTTTATTGTCACATATACTCAAATGAATGTAATGAAGAGTTTACAAGTCACCACTTAACATATTAGTTACAAAGTACCTAGGTACAGATTCTCAGGCAAAAAAAAGAAACATAAAGAAATAAAAGTTCCAGCATTACAAATCTTAAGAGTAAATTAGAAAATAGAGAAATAATAAGTTCAGAATAATACTATTTCCAACCCAGTCTGGCACCTAGAATCCAGTCTGTGCTGAGTCTTGACTTTGGATCATGCTGGGCTTCATCTCGAGGCTATCGAAGCCAGGAGACCACTCTGGAATCACCTCGAGGCTGGATGTCCAGGCTGAGGACAGTCCCGTTCGAAAGATGGCCATGGCCGTGAGTTACTGAAAGACCACCATGCTAAGCTACCGAGAGACTGCCAGGCTGGGTCAGGAGACCACCATGCCAGGCTGGAAGAATGCTACACCATGCCATGCCAGGAGAACACCACGTCTCACCGAGTCTGTGCTGAGGTCAGGAGGACGAGTCTGTGCTGAGGCCAGGAATTCAGGATGATGCAGAATAAAGAAGAGAGGGAAAAATAAACACAAAGGAGAAAAAGAAAAAGAAATGGATGGAGTGGATGAGCTCTAGCTGAAGCATCCTACTCCTGCCATCTTATAAGAAGAAAGGATGTTGTGCAGGGTGAGGTAACATCGAATTTGAGAGAATGGAGCTGGAGTGTGGACTAGCATGTTTTATAATATTTTGATGTACATCTGTAGGTCCGAATTAGAAATTCACTCTCCCATATTCACAGATGATCAGCTTCGTGCCATGAAAGGGGCTGAACCTGCACTGTGTGCTGCCATCTTTATTGTGGGCACCATTGTAGAGGAATAGAGAGAAACAGATTGTGTCCAGGCAGAATGCTTTTGGTTTGGAAAAGCATCATGTGTCATCACAGTTTTGGTGGGCCAAAGGGCTTGTTCTTCTGCTGTGTTGTACTGCTCTTTGAAATTCATCTGCCACCTTTCTGCCCACTCCATCAACTTGACTAGATCCTTATGGAGTTTTACACTATCCTCCTCACAGTTTACAATTCTTCCAAGTTTAGTGTCACCCGTAAACTTTGAAATTGTTCTCTGCACGCCAGGCTCTTGATTATTAATAGATGTTAGGAAAAACAAAGGTCCAATCCCTGGTGAACTCCATTCCAAGTCTTCCTCCAGCCCAAAAAATATCCACAACCATTATTCTCTTTCCTATCACTTAGCCAGTTTTGTGTCCATGTTGCTATTGACCTCTTTATTCATGACCAAAACTTTCCTCACAAGTCTATTTGTGGCACTGTATCAAATGCCTTCTGAAAGTCCACATTCACCATGTCAAAACAGTTAGCATTGTCAAAACGTTTGTCAAAACTATTACTTCCTCAAAAATATCTCCTAACATGTTAGTTAAACATATTTCCCTTTCGACATCCATGCTGACTTTTCCCAATCAATCCAGATTCTTCCAGAGAACTACTAATTCACTGAATCTAGAATATTTTCACCACTGAAGTTAAACTGCTTGGCTTTTCCTTTCAACTTTTCTTGAACATGGTCGTAATCTTCACAATTCTCCAGTCTTCTGGCACCTCCCCGATTCTGGAAAAGACTGAAAGAATGTGACCAGTGCCTCTACAATTTCCACTCTCGCTTCCTTCAGTATCCTTGAGTGCATCTCATTTTGTCCAGTCTATCCAACACTTTTGCCCTATCAAATTTTAAACATTCTGGTGACTGAGTACCCTCCTCTGTCACTATGGCTTGAGTAGCATCTCTTTCTTTAATAAAATCAGATACAAAAGTATTTATTTGTAAATTAATTTGTAAAATAATCCGTAAATTGGACAACTTTTGTTCCTTAGTTCTCATCAAGTTGATTTCTATCCTTGCACCTACCAAGGTATTCTCTTTCTTGAGCCCTTCTGAACCAATACTGCTCCTATCCGCCTTTCCTTCCTCTTCTGATTACCTTGTACTCTGGAATATTTAAACTCAGTCTTACCCTTCCTTAAGCCAAGTCTGTGATATCACTATTACATCAAAATTCCATGGGCAATCTGCACCTATAACTCCCCAATCTCATTTACTGTTTTCCATTCATTCACATATATGCAGAGTAACTCAGATTTAGACTTTTGTTTCTCTTTTGCTATGACTTCACTCCTACCTTTCTATTGTCTATGTTCTTTCAATTTGCGTATCTGAGTATCCTAAGCTGAAGTGCTGGATCCCTGAACGTGAGCCTGAATATGTTATCTTTCTGTCTCCTCTCTTTCCCCTACCCTTCCCTTGATCCTCAGTCTCAGTATATCCTCTTCTACCCATCTCTATTGCCTTTCTTGCTCTGTTATGTGGAAACATAGCAACATACAAAACAGGAACTAGAATTGATCATTCAATATGGTTACCGCTGATCGTAATGCTCAGTGCCATGTTTCTGCTTTTGCTCCATACTTTTGATCACTTTAGTCCTAAGGCCTATAACTAACGTCCTCTTGAAAACGTTCAGTGCTTTCATCTCAACCACTTTCTGTGGCAAAGAATTCTCTGGGTGAAGACAATTCTCCATATCTTTGTTCTAAAAGGCTTACCCAATGTCCTCCTCTGTGGAAGCTGAAGTTTTGGGCTTCTTACTGTCTCCTTTGTCACCGCAGTGTTGAAGCTGAAGTCCTAAGCCCCTAACCCTGAGCCTCAATATATCCTCTTGCTGCTTCCTGTCTTGTTGTTTTATTGAAGCTGAGATGAAAAGAAATTGGAGTCATTAAGCTTGCACTTCATTGTGAGTGAGTGGGACAGTGAAGATAGGTTTAGAAGTTTTTCCTTTAAATCATTCACTCCACGAGTTCATTAATTCATTTTCCCATCACCCTTCTGCCATGTAAACATGGATAAAATATTGAGTTTTCAGGAACACTATCCTCTCTGGGATGTTTTCTTGTAAAATCTATGAACAAGCTGGATTAGTTGCTGTCCAGGGTGTGTGGCGAATAGCAGTCTCTGGGACCTTAGGGAGATAGAGAAAAATGGAGCCAAACCAGGATTCCAATCAGTAATTGATGCTGGAAAATGTGCATGTAATTGGCAGAAGAATTTTGATAAACATTTCATATACTCAGGTGCCCACAGTCTGTTTAAATCACTGACAAATCAACATGGACATCAGAATTATGGACAAAATGCAACATGTAATGAAATATATGTTGAGTCATTAAATTCAGCATGTCCAGTGGAGTCACAAAAAAAGGTTGGGACTGGGGTTAATGAAACCAGATGGAAGAAGTGACTGTGCTACCACAACTAAACCATGTATCCAAACCCAACTTCCACTTCCACATCATTAGAATGCAGTTTCCTCGAGATGAGGGTAATACCTGTGAGATTAGTTTGTAATGTTAGACATCTTATCCCGATGAAGCTACAGAACATAAGGAGGCCACATTCTGCTTAAAATTCATTCAGTTTTTCCTTTTGAGATTGGGACTGTGAAACTGAACAGGAAGTATCTGTTTGTAAGTAGGAAATTACATCTTTGATTAGATTAGATTAGATTACTTAGATTACTTACAGTGTGGAAACAGGCCCTTCGGCCCAACAAGTCCACACCGCCCCGCCGAAGCGTAACCCACCCATACCCCTACATCTATATCTACCCCTTACCTAACACTATGGGCAATTTAGCTTTGCTTTCATTTTATTTTAAAGTTCACTTCAAGTTTCAATTTTCAGGAATGAAACCACAACTTTAAGTTGGAACTATCAATTGAATGGTGAATTAGCTAATTTGAAACAAATGATATAAAGAGTACATGGTAATAAAAGGATTATCAGATGATTCAAATTAAGAGGATGTACTGCATTTAATGTTCCCAATGCATATATATATTCAATATGGTTAAGGGTATAACATTTTGTGTTTTTCTATATTATCAAAATATGTATCCATCTGTCAGTGATCTAAACAGCCCACGGACAGATAAGTTTGTGAAATGTTTGTCAATATCCCCTTTTATTGTTGATACATCATTTAAAGCTGAGCTGAAACTAGTGTCAAAGCCCAGAGATGAGACCTGGTTGGCGGTTAGTCACAAAGGTGATTCTGTCAAGAGACTTCCTATGTGTGCATTCATCTTCACAGCTGTTGTATGATCTGTACAGTTCTTTTCCTGTCAAAAGCCTGTGTTCATGGCTTTTTATTCCCATAGTACATACAGTACAGTCAGAGCTTTGAAATGGGAATGTATCTGACAGCAGTGATTATGTTTGAAAAGACTTGCAGTCTTTTTTATCAATTTTACTTTTTAACTAATAGGAATTACTCTTAATTTTTTTCTCTCTCTCTTTCCCAAACCCTTGAGTGGAGAGAGACCATTTTGAATATCGAATCATAGTAGATATCATCTAGTGGAAGAGGCTGAAACCTGGAACTGATCCAAAAATAATTGATCGCAAATCTAAAATACAGTGTAAATACTTTTAGAATAAATCTAAGTGCTCATATTTAGAGTACAGCTACATTTGTTGCAATTCACTCCTGTCAGTTGATGAATGGCACTAATTTGTGAGGATCCAAATCAGCAGAATGCATGCAGAAACCTTCGGGCATCAATGTAAATGCAGAAAACCCAAAACAGTGCATAATTGAATGAATGTGCTGTAGTCTCATCTTTGATTTGTGTTTTATCTGAAGAGAGTTTGAAGTACCTTTCACAGGGCAAGAGAAATTTACGACAGGCTAAATTTACATGTGTATTAGTTGATCTTCTTGACATTGAAAAATGAGCAATGAATGAGACTACTTGTTTGTTTCTAAAAGTAAGTTTATTATAAAAATGTAACTATTTACATCCACATGATTCTTCCCATGATTCCTATTTTTAAGTGTGTTTTGATCTTCTTGAACCTTTTTTTGAGATAAGTTTGGCTAGTTCAGTTTATTTGATTTGCCTTTTCATTTATATCTCTTTATTTCAGTTGCAATTCAGGCTTAGAAAGTAATTGCTTTACTGAGAGCAGACTGAAATTACCATTTTGTTTAGTAATCATGATTTGAGTTAAATGAACCCAGTTTTATCCACATAATACTTCGATGTGACTATTGGATTTAAAATCCTGTGCAAATCAGAATGTCCCAACTACCAACCTTCCGATATTTTACTTTTACTGAGAATTTCTATCTTTTGGATTTTCAAGTTTTTCGATTTCAAATTGAGAAGATGTAGTTAGAATTGGTGTATGGAGTTCTGATCAGGCATTCATGATCTTTTATAAGCACTGCTTATACCTTTCACAGTGAATAGTAGTTAGCTTTTGGAAAACCACTTGAAAATTGCTGGGTTCCTTAATGCAAATTTCCTGTTTTCAAAGTCAATTTAATTTATTTGATTAGCGGTGAGGGGTGCTGGATGAGTAATAACTGCTGATTATTGTTTATATTTTGTCAAGATATTTGCCTGACTTACTTTTTAAAAAGTGAAGGTGTACTTTTAAGTTTTGACAGATAACAATGAATTAGGCCTTGGCACAAAGTACATAAAATACTGGAAGTTGGATACTTTATCCTATTAGCCTCAAACTTTCACTGTTCCATTTCAGGTGTTTCTGCAATGTGCTGCAACTCCAAGTGACCTTGATTCACACTGCTCATATTAACAGGGTGAATATAAGCGAGCAGTGCATGTACAAGCTTTGTTAACCACACCTCAGGATATTTGTCTCTGCAATAAATAAAGAAAGCTCCCTAAAATACCCAATTTTCTAAATTTAAAACGTTATTCCCTCAAATGTTTGCTTTACAGAATTCCAATTTCTTAGTAACGTTTTATCCATTCTGCCTTGCTAATTTAAAAGTTGACATAATTTTATAATGATGTGATTTCAAAATTTCCCAACTTTTATTTGACTACATGCATACAGAAGGTTTTCACTGTAATTCCAAGTCTGTGTTAGAAAGCTAGAAATGTTATGCAAAACACTTGTGCTTATAAGAGAGAGTTACAGGATTAATAACAAATTACCCTATATAGAATAATTGTCCCTGATCAAAAGGATGTAATCAAGAATTCTGATGGACCTGTACAAAATTTGGAATTTTAAAAAATTTTTTTATGGATACTAGGAAATAAACCAATAACTCTGAAAGTAATTCAGAAAAAGTGATATCAATCAGTATCTTTTCCTATCCTGAGCTCTTGCTGGAAAAGTTCAGCACAATTTGAGTGCCAATCAGAAAACGAGAATGTTGCACTCACCCTCAAGTCTCTGGAATGTAATAGACAAATATCAGCCTGTGTGCCTGATCTTCATTGTCAATTCTAACTTTGAATGATTTCATAGATTTGACTCGGTGATTATTTGGTTCAATAACTATTAAGGTTTATTGTCCGTTCACATGGAATTTTACATTCTAAACAAGAGTTATATAATATGGAAAGCAGTAAACAATGAGAAGCAGTGGCTAGCACTGCTGCCTCACAGCTCCAGGGACCCGGGTTCAATTCCAGCTTTGGATAATTGTCTGTGTGGAGTTTACACATTCTCCCTCTGTGTGGGTTTCCTTTGGGTGCTCTGGTTTCCTCCTGCAATCCAAAGGTGTGCGGGTCAGGTGAATTGGCCATGCTAAAGTTCCCGTAGTGTTGGGTACATTAGTCACGGGTAAATATGGAGTTGCTCTTCAGAGGGTCATTGCGGAGTTGTTGGGCTGAATGGCCTGTTTCCATAGTGTAGGGAATCTAAAAAGCCAATAATCTATCAAGCAGTATGGAGGACATTAGAAAAATGTGGTTCTGGTCTAACGTGCATTTCATTAACGTGAATTGGTTATAACGTGATTGACGAATTGTGTTTGGATAATGCAAACTTCCTGTCAAATGGGTATAGGGATTTTCTATAGCAATCTTCTCCAGTGCGACTTTCTGTACTGGTTTCCCATAGTGTGAGGTTGCAGTGGAATGCACCTGTAGGTTATAGCAGAATGATCTGTAGTGCAGAGTCAATAGAATGTTGCTTGATGTAGGGAAATGAAGGCTGCTGTTTTCCCTTATTACTTCTGAGTGAGAAGGCAGGCGCCAAAAGACCTAGATACTCACCATCGCCACTAAAGAGAATGCCTCCTTGATCAATTTTGATCAGGCACTTGAGCAGTGATCTGGTGGGCTTCTAAGCCAAACAAGTTGCAGGATTGTGAAGTCCGGCTCTGATTTGAGCTACAGCACCATTTAAAGGCTGCTGGTTGTACAGCATTGCTGAAAATCAGCATGCAGAAAATTACTGATCAGCTGGGAAATTGAGAGGCGGGGGATGGATGGAGAGGTAGCGCAGAGGCAGGGCAAGCATTATACTTCATCCCGTCCATGTCCTTGACTGCCCCTGGAATGGAACAGATTGAGGCTCCCACCCAGCAGGTCCTGTTGCAGCAATTAGGAAGGCTGTAATTTTTTTTAACTGCCTGGAACAAGTTAATTGGGTCGATTGCTTGCAGAAGCCCTTCTGTGATTGTTAATTGATCCTGAAGAGCTTTAGTTGGAAGAAGTTCTGAATATTAAACTTGGGCCTTCCCATTAAGAACTTAATTTTCTGAGGTGAAGGGAAGATGGATATCTCTGGTGCCAACCCATAGGATTATTTGCCTTTCCTCTTACTTTCCCTGCCACTTCCAAGGAAGTGAACATTTCAGCCACAAATACAAAGGAAGAGTTTAAAATATGGGGCAATTGCAATTCCAATTGCATTAGAGCAGCATAGATCCTTGACATATCAGAGCACAGAATAAGTAAAAGTATAAACATAAAACAAATAATACTTAAGGTTAGCAAGGTAGGTTGTATCTAGCAAAAGAAAAAACATTGCTATTTCCTGATTCTTGACTTGACAGAGCTTTGTAAGTGAAAGTACAGTGCCAAGTGGATTAATGGCCTGTTTCTGCTTCAAATTAATTTGTTCATTTGTTTCTACTTGGCAACATCATGAGCTCAAGGACAAGAGATCTAACTAGTCAAAGTCCACTTTCTAACCTACCAGCTGTCTTTTCTCAAACACTATAATTTTTTTTCCTTTATGGTGGTATTGCTTGCAAATTGTTCAGTTGAGTGCAAAATGATTTTTTTTCCCAGTAACATTCAAGTTCTGTACTGCCAGACGGTGAAAAGTAAATCTGTTAAAGCATTTGAGTTTTTGTCATGAGTTGACTGTAATTTTTTGCAAACTTAAATTGGTGGTTACATTTTCACAACTCAAGACCAAAGTCAATGAAAATCAGGAAAGTGACAATAGTGATTTTTTAAATCATTGATTGATAAGCATCATCCAGTGCAGGGACATTGTGCTTTAGAGTATGAATTTCTGCATGTCTTATTATCTTTGTATTTACATGAATGAGGTTCATTCTGCTTGCAGTGTTCTATGATAGTTCTAATTCTGCGATGATTCTAATTCTGCTGCACAAACAGTTGTGTTTACATTTTTGTTTTAATATCCAGACAGTTGGACTAATCTACAATACTCTGATCATTTGCAGCTCTGCCAAGTTTTACCCGAATCCCTGTGGACCAGATTGGAATTTCTGGAGGAGTGGCTTCATTTGTGTGCCAAGCAGTAGCAGAACCTAAACCTCGTATCACTTGGATGAAAAAAGGGAAGAAAGTCAGCTCTCAGCGCTTTGAGGTAAGGTTCTGACCCTTAATAGTTAAAGGTAAAGGTTGGATGAAACCAGGCTGAACTACTTGGAAGAATCATAGATATTGAATGTTAATTTGCATGACAGAATTGTAACAGTAATTTACTTTTTTTTTGGCTGACTGAGTAATACTTAGAGAAATCCATTACCATGTTTAACCCACCTGAAGTGTTTTATTTGCTCATTATGGTGTGCACTCACTTAGTTTAGTCCAGAAGTGTGGTTTAGCAAAACAGAGGCTGAGGGACCCTCCAGTCTTTAAAGAAGTAGCAAACAAAAAGCCAAGAACTGCAGATGGTAGAAATCTGAAACAAAAACAGAAATTGCTGAAGAAGCTCAGTGGGTCTGGTAGTATCTGTGGAGAGAAAGCAGAGTCCATTGATCTTTCTTCAGAACCTTCTGAGTGTCTGATTTTGCAGAGTTGCTGAGTTTCTCCAGCAATTTCTTTTTCTATATAAAGAGATTCCACTGGAGTTTAATCAGGGTAAAACTATACAGTTTACAAAGAACTTAAGAAATTGTAGCAGGAGTCAGCCATAATCTCACCAAGTTTCTATGTAATTGAAGTAAGATGTAAGAAGTTCATTAAAACTATCCTCAAGAGTGATGGAAGATGTCATCAACAGTTATCAAATGGCACTTGCTGAGCAGCAACCAGTTTGGGTCTTGCCAAGACTATTCAGTTCCTGACCTCATTGCAGACTTGGTTCACATGGACAAAAGAGCTGAATTCCAGAAGTGAGGTGAAAGTGACAACCCTTGACATCAAGAAGACCTGACAAAACTGGAATCAATGGGAATCAGAGGTAAATCTCCGCTGGTAGAATTCGTACCTAGCACATAGGATGATGACTGTGGTTGTCAGAGGTCATTTCAACTTGCTACTTGTCAGCCCAAGCCTGAATATTGTCCAGATCTTGTTGCATTTGAACATGAGCTGCTTCAATATCTGAGGAATCGCAAATGGTGCTGAACATTGTGCAATTATTGGCGAACATCTGTACATCTAACTTTATTATGGAAGTGAGTTCATTGATGAAGCAGCTGAAGATGGTTCAACCTTGGACATTACTCTGAGGAACTCCTGCAGAGATGTCATGGAGCTGAGATGATTGATCTCCAACAACCACATTCATCTTCCATGTACCCGGTATGACTCCAACCATTGAAGAGTTTGCCCCACAACTGAAACCCATTGATTCCAGTTTTGCAAGGGCTTTTTAATACCATACTCAGAAAGTGAGGACTGCAGATGCTAGAACTCAGAGTCGAGAGTGTAGTGCTGGAAAAGCACAGTAGGTCAGGCAGCTGAGGAGCAGAAAAATCGATATTTCGGGCATAAGGAATACCATACTTGGCCAATTACAGCCTTGATGTCAAGAGCTGTCACTGTCACCTCATCTCTGGAATTTACCTCTTTTGTCCATATTTGAACCAAAGCGTAATGAGCTAAGTGGCCCTGGCAGAACCCAAACTGGCGTCACTCAGCAGGTTATTGCTATGCAGTGCTTGATAACCGTGTTGATGACACCTTTTGTCACTTTGAGGGCAGTTTTCATAACTTTGGCTTTTATTCCCCTAATCTTAGAGAGTGAAATAAATCAAATTGTTTTCAGTGACAGAAAAGATTTGTCAGGATAGGTACGAGGGACCTGTTTCTTCTAGTAGACTGCAGTCTGCATCATTTAACTGAACAGCAGCATAATTAATTCGTCTAACTCTGATTTCTCCTTGATCACGTGTAAAAATTCTACATTAGCAGAGCATGCTCATGGCTTTGAGAACCAAGCGCCCTTGCTTGGAACAGGGAGGAATAGAGCTGACACAGTGCTGGGACCTCGAATGTTCCAACTAATGCTACTATTCTTCCATTCTTAGACATTTCCATATCCGACATATTAATGGCCATCATACAAGCTAAAGTAGGTTAGTTAAAGAATAATCAGATTCCTTAAAGCAGAAATCTACTTGTAAATGATCAATTATTTCAACTGTTCTTTAGCACTTCAACTCATTTTGTTCACTTAATGAATAAATGACAACTAAGCTTGATCTTGTCCTTTTGCCCGAAACGTCGATTTCGCTGCTCGTTGGATGCTGCCTGAACTGCTGTGCTCTTCCAGCACCACTAATCCAGTTTTTACCTTGATCTTGTCCTCACCAAGTGTCTCATATACAAGCATTTTGCAAGAGATATGACTGGTAGCAAGCAAGACTGTTAAAACTGTGACTGAAAGTAGCTGGATCTCTGGGAATTTTAGTTTCATATGATATATCAGATTAGGTAGTATTTTTACCCACCCTCTGAAGTGCTATTGATCCAGAAATTGTCTAATTCAACATTTATTGATGATTCTCCATGCAGCCTAATGACGAGTATTTTGGAACAATCAAGGGGGGCATTTGCTGGATATATGATTGTACAAAATCAGCTTTATGGACACTTGGAAAAGCTTTTCCATGGCTCCCAATAGAGAAATCTTCTTTGACTCGGCAAAAGTTAGGACTGCAGATGCTGGAAACCAGAGTTTAGATTAGAATGGTGCTGGAAAAGCACAGCAGGTCAGGTAGCATCCGACGAGCAGAAAAATCGACATTTCGAGCAAAATCCCTTCATCAGGAATGGAGTCAGGAAGCCTCCAGGGTGAAGAGATAAACGGGGGGGGGTGGGGCTGGGGAGAAGGAAGCAAAGTGTACAATAGGTGAATAGGGATGGGGGCCACTTCTATTAGTTCTGTATTCAACTAGGTGCTCTTTAATTGATTTCCAGGTTATAGAATTTGATGATGGCACTGGATCAGTGCTTCGAATTCAACCACTAAGAGCACCACGAGATGAAGCAATCTATGAGTGCACAGCAGCGAATAGTGTTGGGGACATAACAACGAGTGCCAAACTAACAGTACTTGCAGGTAAGAATATTTTTTCTTTTTGTTGTAGCATTTAATTTGTTAATGCAACATCAAATCTCACCATGCTGCCAACAGAATCAGTGTAAATTGTCAATTAGCTGTTAACATGATGTGGATGTGCACATTTAGTGATGGAAGAGGTCAGTTGAATATAAGGAATTTAACCTGATACAATGCAGAACTATACAGACCTGGAAAGAGTCAAGATTGTGAAAGACAGACCATAAGACAATGAAAGCAACAACAGGCAATTTCAGAGACTTAATTACATCTCTTCTAGTTGCATTTGGAGTTTAATGCCGCAAGGGATTTTGTAGAAGAAATGTCTATTCATTTTGCAAGCTATTCAACCTGTTCATATCACACTGATAACCCAGATATCCAGAGTTACTATGGCCTCATTGATTGCATGGATCTGACCCATTTTCAGTTCGTTTTAGGGTAGCACAGTAGCTCATTAATTAGCAGTGCTGCCTCACAGTGCTAGGAAGCTGGGTTTCATTCCATCCTAAGGTAACTATGTGGAATTTGTACATTCTGCCCATATCTACTTGGGTTTCCTCTGGGTGCCCTGATTTCCTTCCTCAGTCCAAAGATAAGGTTAGGTGGGTTATCCATGGTAAACACAGGGGGTTACAAAAGTGCGATTGGTCTGGGTGGGATGGTTTTCAGAGGGTCAGTGTGGACTCATTGGGCTGAATGGCGTGCTTCCACACTGTAGGGATTCTATAATTTTGAATTGCATTTTCTTAAGATGAGTCCATACCACTTATTGTATGAAGTAGACAAGAATATCTATAGCAGTAGCATGTAAACCGGCTGAGAATCTATTGCATTTGTATATTTGTATTGCACCTTGCACTGAATATGGTTTTATTCTAAGAGGTTGCTAATCCAATGTCATTCATTATATCTATAGATATGTCTTAATATAGATATATTTATAAAGTAATTATTTCACATTACTAATTCCATTCCTCTCCCAGGCAACTGATTTTGATTTAACCAGACTATTTGTAGCCTCAGGGTCTTATTTGACCCAGAGGTAGATTTATGAGCACCAATCCATTGCATCACCAAAGCCACCTACTCCCACCTTGTGCCCTACCTCACAATACCTATGATGTGTCTCGACTTCATTATTCCAATGCTCTCGTAATCTGACTCTATCTTCCATTGCACCCAAAATTGCACCCAAAACTTTCATGTTAGGTGATAGCTGTGTGGAAGATGGCAATATGGAACTCCATCATAGCTCAGGAAGAGAGGGAGAGATGCGAAGATAAGTGTACAAAATGGGAAAGAAATGGTAGATTTCAATGAAGGGGAATCCTTGTTTGAGGAAAGAGGAAGACCTATCTGAAGTGTGAAACTATCATTTGCAGAACAGTTGTGACTGAGATGGAGAAACTGCATAATAATATAAAATCTATCCAGGAAACAGTGTGGGAAGTCATGTGAAGACAAGTGTGGAATCAGGATCTTATAATTGTCAGTTATCCCCAGCAATTGGGATCAAGAAATCAATAAAGGGAAATTCATATTGAGAAAGTGGTTAAATAATATCTGGTGGTTTGTCTAGAGCAATGTGCAGCTTTAATATATATTTTCTGATGTGTACTCTATCACTTTGGCAGTATTTCAGTATTTCACTCACTTTACTAATTGCTGTTATACAGTAACTGAAGTGTAGAACCCACTACTAGCCCTGGATCTTTTTCAGTTTCATGCTCTGCTATTTAACTAAGTACAGTATAACAATAATTTAACAGCACTAAATTTCATCTTCTAATCTCCTACCCACTTAGAAGTTTTATTTAGAACCTTGGCCATGGCGCTCAAAATTGACAAGTTTGGATTGGGACTTGAGCACTTAGCATTCTTGTATGCTATTGGAACATAGGAACAGGAGTAACCATTCATCCTTTAAGCCTTTTCCTGTAATTGATGAGGTGAAGGTTGATTAGCTTCACTCCCTGTAGCTGCTTTGAGCCTATTACTTTTTATACCTCTGTCAAAGAAAACTTGCTATCAATATAATACAATAAAAAAAACTGCGAATGCTAAAGGGCTGAAACACCCAAAGTCACTGAATTCATCGGAACATAGGAACAGGAGTGGGCCGTTCAGCCCCTCAAGCCTGTTCCATCATTCAGTGAGATCATGGCTAATCTGTGATCTAACTCCATATACCTGCCTTTGGTCCATACCTCTTATTATTTTTGCTTAACAAAAATATATCAATCTCATGTTTGAAATTAACATCTGATTCACTGCCATTTGTGGAAGACAAATTCTAACAATTTCTCTTTATATTTCAAAACTCTACCACTCTCTGATTGAAAAGGTTTAAGTCCCAACACTAATTCTGTTTTGAATATTTGTTTCTAACATATATTTACTCTTAAAAAGTGGACACTGCTGTCATAAATTAATCTGAAGTATAGTCTAAATTCTGTAACTTACTTTACATAGGATTATAAAGATAAAGTTGGGTTTTCCTTGATTTGTAGGAAAAGTTGAAGACTGTTGTGAAAATTTACAGACACTTTCCGAATCTAAATCTGAGTAGTTCTTTATATCACATCACAGTAGAACACAAATCACTGTGTTTTCTCCCATCATACACACTTCATACCCTAATAATGTATTCATAGATGGCAATACTCAGCCATTGTCCCATGTATTCAGATAACCTTTATTCTCCCACTTGCTATTGTTTCCTGACAGCACTTTCTTCTTTCTCAGCCTTCACTCTGGTATTCCTCTTCTAAGTATAAGCCTCACTACATTGAATACATTGTCCTCATCTACACACCTAGTTACTGAAATAACTCCACTGAAGCCAATATCCCTTCATGAAGTCACCCTTTTGTTTTTACACATGCCTCGGACTTGACACTGGTCTGGCATCATCAGAGCTTCTGACTCTTCTGTTTATATCTGTCAACCAGAGCTCCTCTATTGGACCAGATTAACAGCCCCAATCAGGGAACTCATATGCTATGACGTTCACCTGGCTGACCTCATTACAATCACTACATCCCTGCCCCTCTGAGTCCAGGACATGGCTGGTTCTTTTTTTTGTATCTCCTCCTGGGGTGTTTTAGCACCGGGCCAGGTTCGTCCAATTCTACCTCTGATATGGGTGGTGTCACGCACAGTAAGCTCACCTATTCCGCACGGAGCATCTTGGAAAACATTAATGTCTTCTCTTCAGACGGCAAAGACGTTGGGGTGGCAACATCTTCCGCATCCATCTCAGATTCCGAGATATCTTCCATTCTTGATGGAAACAGAGAACCCATGGCTTCCAGAACAATTGGAAAGGCAGTCGAGGATTAGTGTACATTTGCTCCCACGTTGTTTGCAAGTTTGCAGCTTTCATATGGTCCATGTCCTTGTTCAGGCAATTGCACCTCCCCAAACTACATAGTGTCTGTGGTTCCTATACCAAACTTCATGGTATAACCTGGTGTTGTGTGATTTTTAACTTTGTCCACCGCAGTCCAGCTCTGGCACCTTCACATAATCTTTTGCTTAGCAGAGTCTTGTGTCCAGCATTAGTTTTCCTGATGCCATTTCACCCAGCCCCATACCTGGGAAGATTAGATTTAACCTGGTGCGGAGTTCTTTCCCCATTAGCAACTCTGCTGGAGCTACCCCTTTGGTTCCATGAGGGGTGATCCTCTAGTCAAATAGGAACCAGAACAGTTTGGTATCTACTGATATTGTAGACTGTTTCTTAAAGCCTGCCTTCAAAGTTTGGACTGCTCTTTCTGCCAGACCATTGGATGGTATGGAGCTGTCCTTCCACGTTGAATACCATTTGACTTTAGGAAATACTCAAATTCCCTGCTGGTGACCTGCACTTCCAGAAGTCCAAGTATTGCGAAAGATGCCTGCAGTTTTTCTATTGTTGTCCCCATGTTTGTTGAATGACATCTCTGCACATCCAGCCACTTTAAGTGGGCATCCACAATGACTAAGAACATTGAGCTGATGAAAAGACTTACATATTCAACATATAGGAGAAAGTGAGGACTGCAGATGCTGGAGATCAGAGCTTAAAAATGTGTTGCTGGAAATGCGCAGCAGGTCAGGCAGCATCCAAGGAGAAGGAGAATCGATGTTTCGGGCATAAGCCTTCCTGAAGAAGGGCTTATGCCCGAAACATCGATTCTCCTTCTCCTTTTATATTCAACATATAACCAAGTAATGGATTTACCAGGCAATTTCCATGAATGTGGGGGACCTGCTGGCCAGAATTTTTGTCCTTGCTAACACTCAGGGCACTGCCCTATCAACGTGGCTATGTCCTTATCCAGTCCTGGCCACCAGACATAGCCTGTTGCCAACATCTTCATTTTGAAAACCCCTGGATGACTCTGGTGCAGTTCCGCCAATAGTTGGCAGTAATCTTTGCACGGGACAATCATTCTGGCTTCCCATAATAATATGCCATCCACTATTGTGATCTGGTCCAAAATGGTTTCAGTTTTCGTTGTGACAGCCCTTTGGTTTCCCCCATCACCACCAGCTGTTTCAGTTCTACCAGGACTGGATCCTTCTGCATCCAAATTCTGATATTGTCAGCTGTCACTGGGAGTGTGTCCAGAAAATGTAAAATCATTACAGACTAGTTCAGTGGCGGTACCATTAGTGGTGTACCTGCAATGGGAGTCCGCTCATTATATCTGCATATGGTACTTGGCCTCCCAGACAGAGTTCCGACTTGTAATTATACACTTAGTATTACAGCTCACTACTGAATTTGGCTGGAAGACCTGGGTGGCACTGCCTTGTCCTCTTTAAGTAGGCCTAAAAGGGGTTTATGGTCTGTTATTAATACAAATTTACGTCTGTAAAGGTATTGGTGGAACTTCCTGATTCTAAATATGACTGCTAAACCTTCCTTCTCTATCTGCATTAGCCAAAGTCCACTGCATACATTACTGGCATTCCTCTCCATTGGGTCACCTGTGAGCTAATACCCCAATGATGTATGGGGAGCCATCACATGTCAATACCAGATCTCATTTGAGGTCATAGTGTGCCAACACCTGAGAGGAAGATAGCCGTTTCTTCACCTGCCTGAAAGCTATGGTTTGGCTATGACCATTTCCAAGGTTAACCCTTTTTTGAGAGTCAAATGTGCCAGGATGGAAGCCAGTTTATGTATGAACTGTCCATAATAATTCACCAGCTTTAAAGAAACACCTAAAGCCTTGGTACAGACATGGGAGCTAGAGCACCCTCACTTTATCTTCCAACTGTTGTAACCCTATCTTGCTGACTCTGTAGCCCAAGAGGTCATTTTGGGTGCCTGGAACACACATTTTCCCTTCTAAGTCACCTGAGAGAAACACTTAAGGACTATGTCCAAGTTCTCTAAGTGCTTCTTATTAGTCTTCCCTGTTATTAGTATGCAATCTACATAAGTTGCGATCTGGGGTAGACCTTGCAAAATGTTCTCCATCATCCACTGAAAAATTGCACAGTCTGACAATAACCAAGCTGGCAGTCTTGTATATTTGTACAAATCCTTAGGGAGATTAATTGTAGCATACTTCTGGGAATCCTGATCTAACCTCAGTTGCAAGTTCACATGGCTCATGACGAAAGTTCTGAAGTCAGTCCCCCCTCCTGCTTTGTGCATAAATACTAAATGCGAGGGATTGGGTATTTATCCAGCTGCGAAAAGTGATTTGCCATTTGTTTAAAATGCCCACCTGTCAGCCTTCACATTTGGTATGACTGGTGCTGTCCATTTCACAAACTGGACTAGTTTGATGATTCCTTTGCTTTCCAGTCTTCTGATTTCTATCTTTATACTTTTGCCTGCAAGGCAAATGGCACTGGGTGGGCCTTACAGAATTGTTGAATTGCTTCCTGGTCAACATGTAAGATGACCATGACTCCTTTGATAGTCCCCGCACCTTCCTGAAAAACCTCTGGATATTTAATTCGGACTTCACCCAGTCAGCCAGTTTCGAATCAAAAAATGTTAAGCCAATCAAAATGAATCTTTCTCAACCAATTTTGCCCCATCAAGCTAGGGCCTGAGCCTTATACCACAATCAGTGGTAACTGAACCAGCTGCTTCTCGTAAGAGACTGGACCGAAGTTGAACCCGTAATGGTTTTCTGGTATGGGTTCTCAGTCTAGCCAAGGTGTTACACAAACTTAAGGGTTGGAGCCCGGAATGAATTTTGTTAAAGTCTGATTCCACAATCACCAAAATAGCCACACTAGCATTGACCTCTGTTAGAACCAGGTGATCACTTAGCCAGGCATTTATTTTTATTTATTCTGATTTGGATGTTGCTCACCAATTTAAATGACACCCGTTTTTATTAGAGTGACCAGAATCCTCTGAAACTCCTGTTTTTTTTATTTTTCCCCAGCACTCATGTCGTGTGTGTGTGTGGATATAGGACACACAGAAGAACAAAAAGTGCATAAATCTTTTATTTATATTCCAGCACTCCTATTTATTTTGTTTTTTTTAAAAATCACTCCTGTTTATATCTGTCAACCAGGACTCCTTGATTGGACCAGATTAACAGCTTCAAACAGGGAACTCATATTCTCTGAGTTCACCTGGGTGACCTCATTACAGTCACTACAAGGACAAAACTCTCTGTTGTTGGGTCTTCTACATACTGGCTTAAAAAGATCTCCTGGATACATTACAAGAGTTTTGCTACCTTTAAACCTTTCAGTCTTTGATGACTCCAGCTTTAGTTGAGGAAGTTGAAATCCCCTATCACTACCCTATTACTTTCACACTTCCCTGAAATTTGTCTACATATCTGCCCTCCTGTTTCTCTTAGACTTTTAGGAGACCTTTAGTACATTTCCAGCAATGTAATTGCACCTTGGTTTCATATTCGACACAATAAGCTTCGTTTGTTTGTCTACATTGTTCTTGTTACTGCTCACATTTATTGGTTGTGAGCTGTTTGGAGATATCCTGTTTTCTCAAAGGTGCTTTATCAATGTTAATATTTCTCCCTTAACTCAGTTCAAGCTATCGTCCTTCTTCCTTTACCTTCAATTTTTACAGATCCTTTTTCTTCCCTCCCTAGCACTCTTATTGCCCAGCTTTCCTATTTTATGTTGTACTGATCATTTCCCACCCATCCAACTCACATCTCTTCAGTTCAAGTGTGATCAAGTTTGGCTTGTTTTGTTTTGGTGGTCACAATGTCCAAAAATAACTCTCGAACGTTACTATACACCTCTGCATCAATTGGTCAAGGGGAGTTCAATTATCCCTATATACTGCATTCCATGTTTGTTAGAACTCCTAAACAAGCTTTACCATGAGAAGTTAAATACAATGGTTGCAGGTTGTGAGGCTAACCAGATGTGTGTCTTTCATGGAGTTTAGACACCAAGGTATATACTATTATATTCTCAATGTGAAAAAGCCATGTGTCTTTTGTTGGTAGCCTTGTAAATTTGATAGCCTCTTTATTCGAGTAATGGATTTTGTAATTCTTTGATGTGCAGATTTGGTGACACTAGGGAGTTTCCATTAGCTACTTCACTGATATAATTTTCTATGAGTGCATGTTTTGTTTTGCTTAGCTGATTTTTGTTTAAAAAAAATGTAATGCTCAAAAATAGAGACAAACTTTTCCCATATTCCACAATGACGCAGCTAGTAATGTTGCTGTTTGTGTGTTCAGGAGTGTCAGAGTAGCTATAACTGTTGAAAAATGTCTCGATATGAATTGATTGACGTGTAAGATTTTGTGTGGTCCCTGATGACTGAAATTTTACACAAGATAATTCATGAAGAAGTTTGAACTGAGTTCAACTGGACTGGAAAGTTAGTTATCCTTGGTAAATTTGCTCACTCTTTCTTGCAAAATGATTTTTGATGCCCTCATGTGGACAGAAAGGGAATATGCTTTTCCTTTCAGAGAATGGAACATAATACCAAAAAGATTCAAAAGTTAAAAACAAATTTAAGATCTTTTCAGTGGTGAAAGGTTACTCAGTGAAAGATTACTCAAATTTTTCATTCTACAAGGCCACAGTAAGAATTGTTTATCATGTCCAATTCTAAAGCAATTAGAACTAAAAACCATTCAATTCTCTAAAACCCCAAAACAAGTATATTGTAAAGATATAGAAGTACAGGGCAATAGTGCAATATTAATCTTTTGTGTCAACAAACAGCATGAGATAAACTTTACCTAAGTGCTTTGCATATGTGATACTGACCTCTGTGGATGTATCAGCCTAATACTGGAAGTGAACAGAACAAATCAATATAGGTTTTACCTGGAAACATCGAAAAAATGACTACTTTGCTGCTGAGCCTCAGATGACCTTCGGATTGTTGGGACCCTCAAGGCCTTAATTTTTGTGGTATTTTGTTACTTTTCTACTTGCAAGCTAGCAGCTCAATGAATTAATGTGTTCAATTGCCTGTAGATTGGATCATTCCCTTCTGAGGAATTAAGTTCAGTCTTTACATAGGAAGTTTTATTTGAGCATTTTTGTTTTTCTCAGTGACGTAGCTTTGATCTGTTCATTTTTTTCTGTTTAGTTCTGATGTGTTTTTTGCCTGAAATAGCTGCCTCTTCCCATTGAAATTAATAAAGGCCTGGATTCAAATGAGATATGAAATACAGCGAACATTGTAAACACATTATCAGACACAAGTAAATATTTCAATTGTGTGTTGTCAGCCGGTTTTCTCCTGTAGTATAACAGCACTGTTTTATTTGACAACCAAACACATGACAGCAGCAGTATTTGGGACCCGCTGTTTTTTCTTTCAAGAGGAATTAAAGTACATTACGAACAAGAGTAGGCCATTAAGTCCCTCAACAGTTTTCCACCATTCATCAAGCTTATATGTCCTGGCTGTTCGCACATGGGCTCCATTTATCAACCTTTGGGATTGGAAGATTGCAACCTTCACATAGCTCAAACTGTAACTACTGTCTGGCATCAGAATCCCAGTCTTCAGAGCAAGAGTTCAACAGTCGTGGTTGTCTTTAGGATAAAGCAACATGGCTATAAGGTCCTGGAACAAAT
This sequence comes from Chiloscyllium punctatum, assembly GCF_047496795.1. Classification (NCBI taxonomy): domain Eukaryota; kingdom Metazoa; phylum Chordata; class Chondrichthyes; order Orectolobiformes; family Hemiscylliidae; genus Chiloscyllium; species Chiloscyllium punctatum. The sequence continues at coordinate 105,994,323 of NC_092745.1, read as the reverse complement.
ATCTCCTGACTCAATATTGAAAACAGGACATACTGGAAAAACTCAGCAGGCTGGCAGTAGGGAAAGAAACTGGATTAACATTTGAAGTCAAACATGACTTGAAAGTTATAGTTTTTATACTGTTGACAAAGGAAGAGGTAGAGCGAACAGAATAGTTGGTAATGGGTGCTCAGATCAAAAGGCAAAGTGACTGCTAATAGCTTTGTGATATCAATGTAAAATAGGTGTTAATCATGGAAAATACGTCAAGTATGCTGAAAGTAAACTGACTGTTGTCAGCAAAGAAAGTAAACAGTCTTGGGGAAACAGGAGGATTCAGAAGGGGTTGTACAATGAAAACGGAGGACAGTGCTTATTATCTGAAATTGTTGAAGCCAGTGTTGAGCCCTTGAAAGCATAAAGCGGCTAACAGGAAACTTTTCCGACAGTTTGCATTGGACTTTGCTGGAACACTGCAGCTGGCCTAGGAGAGAAATGTTAGCATGAGAGCAAAATGATGAACCTGTATTGAAATGAAAAGTGACTGGAGGCACTTGCCATGTCACTTTCTCTCTCGTCATGGTTTAGGCCCCAAATACAGCCTCCGTGTGTTAGAGGAATTGGAATTCTTGAAAATGGATAAGTTATCAGGGCCAGATGGTTTGTTCCCTAGGATGTTGAAGGAGGTCAAGGAGGAAATAGCAGAGGCACTGAGAATCTTTAATAGACACAGATGAGGTGCCAGAGGAATGCAAATGTAGTTTGTTTAAAAAGGGTCCAAATGATTATAGGCCACTTCGTGGTAGGAAAATAATAAGAATTCATCCTGAGGGATAGGATAAACTTGCATTTAGAAAGGCATGGACTTTTCTGGGATAGTCAGCATAGCTTTGTTAAGGGATGGTCAAGCCTTACAAATTTGATTGAATTCTTTGAAGAAGTAAAAAGGAGTATCGATGAAGGTAGTTCAGTGCATGTTAACTACATGGATCTTAGTTAGGCATTTGACAAGGTACTTCTTCAAAGAAGTAAAAGCCAATGGGTTACAGGATAATGTGGTCGCTTGGATCCAATGTTGGCTGAGTAACAGGAAACAAAGGATAATAGTCGATGGCTGTCCTTCTACATGGAAGGCTGTTTCAAATGTGAGGTTTTGCATTCTGGAAAGTCAAATCAAGGTACAAATGGTAGGGCATTAAGGAGTGTAGTGGAACAGAGGGACTTTGGAGTTCACATGCACGGTTCCCTAAAAATGGAGTCACAGGTAGACAGGGCAGTGAAAAAGACCTTTGGCACAGTGGCCTTCATCAGTCAGGGCATTGAATACAGAAGTTGGGAAGGTATGTTGCAGTTATACAGGATGTTGGTGAGGCTGCACTTGTAGTATTGTGTTCAGTTTTTGTCACCTTGCTATAGGAAGGATGCTATTAAACTGGAAAGAGTGCAGAAGAAATTTACAAGGATGTTGCCAGGACTGAGTTATAGGGGGAGGTTGGACAAGCTCAGACCTTTTTCTGTAGAGTGTAGGAGACTGAGGTGGAATCTTAAAGAAGTATATAAGATCATGAGAGGCATGGATAGGGTGATTGTACTCAGTCTTTTTCCCAGGGTTGGGAAATTGAGGACTAGAGGGCATCAGGTTAAGGTAAGTGGGAAAGAATAAATGGGAACCTGAGGGGCAGCTTTTTTACACACAGAGAATGGTATGCATATGAAATGAGCTGCTAAGGGAAGTGGTTGACGCGGGTATATTAACATTTAAAAGGTGTTTGGACAAATACATAGAGAGGAAATGTCTATTGGGGTTAGCACCGGTGCACGTTTTGGGACAGCATGGACCAGTTTGGGTTGAAGGGCTTGTCTCTGTGTTGTACGACTCTGTGACACAATAACTATATGTGGTGTTCTGCAGGGTTCCATTTTTGGGACTCAACTGCTTGTTTTATGTATTAATGATTTGGACTTGAAGGTGGAGGGGCCCAATTTGGAAATTTGCAGCCGACATGAAAATTGGCCATGTAGTAGATAGTGTGGAGGATAGCTGCAAGCTCCGAAATGATAAAGGTGGGTTGGTGGAGTTGGCAAGAAAGTGGCAGATGGAGTTCAACTCTAATAAATGTGAGGCAATGTATTTAAGGAGGTCACACAGCAAAAGGGAATACATAATAATTGGGAATAGATTGAGAGGGGTAGATGAAGTGAGAGGTCTTGGTGTGTAAGTGCACAGGTCCAAAAATGTGGTGGTACAGGTAGAAAGGTTTATAAAGAAGGCATAAAAATTGCTCTCTTTCTTGGCAGATGTAGGCATATCATGATAAAACTGTATAAGACACTGATAAGGCCACAATTATATGCAGTTTTGGTGAGCATATTACTGGAAGAATGATTTGGAGATGCCATGTTGGACTGGGGTGTACAAAGTTAAAAATCACACAACACCAGGTTATAGTCCAACAAGTTTAATTGGAAGCACTAGCTTTTGGAGCACCGCTCCTTCATCAGGTGTTTGATGAAGGAATGGCGCTCCAACAGCTAGTTAAACTTGTTGGACTATAACCTGGTGTTATGTGATTTTTAACTTTGTACAGGAAGGATGTAATTGTTCTGGAGAGAGTACAGAGAAGATTTACTACAATGTTGCCAGGGCTGGAAAATTGTAGCTACAAGGAGAGAAGGGAAAGGTTGGGCTTTTTTACTTGGAACAGAGAAGGCTGAGGAGTAACATGATTGAGGTATACAAAATTATGAGTGGTGGAGATAGAGTAGACAGGCAAGAGAGTTCAAAGACTAAGGATTGTAGATTCAAACTAAGTGATAGAAGGATTAGAGGGGACGTGAGGAAATCCTTTTCACGCAGAGGGTGGTAAGTTTTTGGAATTTACTGCCTAAATTTGAGGTGTAGGTGGAGAGACTGAACTCTAAGAAGTATCTGGATCTGTAATTTGAATGCTGTAAGCTGCAGGGCTGTCCACCATGTGCAGGAGGATGTGATGAGAAAAGCATCTGGGTATCTTTGGGTTGGCATAGGCAAATTAGGTGAATGGCCCTCTTCTGTGGTGTACCATGTCTATGACTCAATGTGAAGCAATGAGTTACTTCTTTCAAACTAATCTACTGTATACTTACAGTGTGATCGCTTTTTTGAACACTCGACCACTGTTTGTAAGAATGACCCCTTAATTTGAGTTCAAGCTCAAAAATCCATAAATCTCTACGGCTGTTAGCTTTGCAGTAAAGACATCCCACTGGTAAATATTGAAATGTATTGAATGATGAGAACTTTCTATACATGCCTGTTGTTTATAAGTTAAACAGAGAACAAAAATTAAACCTTGACATTTTCACGTTTATGTATCCTTTCTACATTTAACTGCCAGGCAAACCACTTTGGGCACTGAAATCGCCTGTTATGCATGTGGCATTTATTTCCTTTAAGTTTTAATTGTTGGCATTTTAAAAATGTAGGTTATATTTTTCTTTTATTGTTGGTTTTTCTTTATTTTAATACAACTTCTTTTCTTTTTCTTTTTCTTTTCTGTATCTAATTTTGCATAAATTCATGTCCTGTAATATACACTGCCTTCTGGTGTTAATTCAACGGTCTTTCAATCTGCTTGCTACAATTGCTAGCCTTCTCTCTTGAGTGCAGAAATCCTATTTCTCTTGCTGGAGCACTATCAGCTCATACTTCCAGCAGCTTGTCACAGTTAAACATGATTTAACATAAATGTGCAAGACTAAGTCCAAGTACAGGTCATTCAGCTATAACACACATTTCATTAAAGTGAATTTGCTATAATGCGATAGACAAATTGGGGACACTGTTTCTAAAGTGAAAATTTTAAAACATGTGTTGGCTGTAATGCAATTACATCACCAACACTTTAAGTGCTGTTTCTAATGCACAATTTTTCTGTAACATGGAGTTGCCCAAGAACACAACTATCATGTTACTGGAGAACTGCCTGTCATAGCAGATCCTGTTAGATTCAATCCTCCTGTATGGCAAATAGTGATACATTGTTTAAGAAAATGTCTTGGAGACATTCTAGAAATCTACTGCCTCTACAACTTGAGATGTTTTGCAAAAGCTAGTCTATGTGAAAATTTAACATCTTCATTATAACTATAAAATGCTTCGTAGCTTTGTGTTTTTGCATCTCACTGCTGATAGAAGATCTGCAGTTGACTCAACATCAATGCTGTCCATTCTTTCCTGTTTCTTATGTTTTGAAAAGTAATTTAGTGTTGCGGCCCCAGCACTGAACCCTGCGGGATACCACTTGTCACTAGCTGCCATTCTGAAAAAGAACCTTTTATCCCAACTCTCTGCCTTCTGACATACAGCCAATCCTCAATCCATGCCAGCAGTTCACCTCGAACACCATGGGTCCTCACCTTACTCAGCAGCCTCCCATGAGGCACCTTATCAGAGGCCTTTTGGAAGTTTAGGCAAATAACATCCACTGGGTTTCCCTGGTCTACTTGTTACCTCTTCAAAGAATTCTAACAGTTTGTCAGGCACGACCTCCCCTTACTGAATCCTTGTTCTAATCCGACCCTGCACTTCCAAGAATTTAGAAATCTCATCCTTAACGATGGATTCTAGAATTTTACCAACAGCCGAAGTTAGGCTAATCGGCCTATAATTTTCCATCTTTTGTCTTGATCCTTTTTTGAACAAGGGGGTTACAGCAGCGATTTTCTAATCATCTGGGACTTTCCCTGGCTCCAGTAATTTTTGAGAGATCACAACCAACGCCTCCGCTATTTCTTCAGCCACCTCCCTCAGAACTCTAGGATGTAGCCCATCGTGGGCAGGAGATGTACTAATTTTTAGACCTTTTAGCTTTTCTAGCACTTTCTCTTTTGAAATGGCTACCATGCTCAACTCTGCCCCTTGACTCTCCTTAATTGTTGGGCTATTACTCATGTCTTCCATTGTGAAGACTGAGCACTGAAGACATTTCAGGTAAGACATTTCATCAGGAATTCACCTTGGGCTCTTGCCCAAAACATCTATTCTCCTGCTCTTCAGGTGCTGCCTGACCTGCTGCTTTTCCAGCACCACACTCTTAACTATGATCTCCAGCATCTGCAGTCCTCATTTTATCCTAATGCATTTCCAAGTCCAAACACTTGAGTGGCTTGTAGGGTAACTTGCAAGTGGTTGTGTTCACATGCATTTGCTGCTCCTGTCCTTCTAGATGGGGTGTGATCATGGGTTTGGAAGGTGCCACTGGAGGAGTCTTTATAAATTTCTGCAATGCAACATGCAGATGGCAATGCTGTTGCTCCTGAATGTTGGTGGAGGGAATGAATATTTGTCTTTATGTGGTGTCAATCAAACTGTTGTGAATGATGCCAAGCCTCTTGAGTATCACTGCAGCTGCTGTCTTCCAGGAAAGTGGAGAGTCTTTCATCACTCTGCTGATTTGTGTCTTTTAGATGGTGCACAGGCTTTGAAGAGTCAGCTGCAAGAACCTGAGCCTCTGACTTGCCCTTTTCCTTTTAGAAAAGATTCCCTACAGTGCAGAAACAGGCCCTTCGGCCCAACAAGTCCACACCGACCCTCTGAAGAGTAACCCACTCAGACCCATTCACCTACTCCCTACTAATGCACCTATCATTATGGGCAATTTAGCATGGCCAATTCACCTGAGCCGCACATCTTTGGACTGTGGGAGGAAACCGGAGCACCCGGAGGAAACCCACGCAGACAAGGGGAGAATGTGCAAACTCCACACAGACAGTCACCCAAGGCTGGAATTGGGTTCAATTTCTGGTCCATGATAACCCCCAAGATATTGATAATGGTGGATCCTACTACATATTCTTCTACTTCTGCCAACTGCACTATACCTTGCTGCCCCTTACTGCTGTCTTTTTAATTCTGTCTCATAGCAATGTTGCTACTCTGCTCTTTCCTAATTCTCTATCTTCTAACGACTTTCATTGTCTGAAATGCTAAACTCCCAATGGCACACAGTTTGCAGCCAGGTCTACTAACAGTTCATGTCATATGCATTAAGCACAGTAAATTGGAGCAGACTTAGGCCATTCAGACCTTCAGCCCTGCTCCGCCATTCATTGACATTTTGGGTGATCTTCTACCTTAATATTCTTGTATTATTTCATGTTTTTAATTATATAGAAATCTTTCACTCTCAGTCATGGACATACTCAATGACTGAGCCTCCACAGCCCATAATGGCAGAGAATCCAAAAATTCGGTACTTTTGAGTAAAGAAGTCCCTGTTCATCTCAGTCCAAAATGCCCTCCCCTTACTCTGATACTGTGTCCCCTGGTTCTAGACACACCAATATATTTATCATCCAATTAATTTATTGCTTTGTCTATTTTGTAGAGAGTGTTATGACAGTCTTTGCCCTACATATAAATACTGATGAGCTTTTAAAATGATATTCTGTTAGTATCTTGCAACGTTTCTATTTTATTGATGTCAGGTATATGACTAGCTTTAAAGCCATTATCGAAACCAGAATTATTCATATTCTATTTTGGGCTCTGACTTCTGCTCCTTTATCTATTTCTCATCTTTTAATTGTTTGCAGATGTATCCTTTTGTCCAATTTATATCCTGCCCTATTCCCTTTTTCTCATTTAACCATTTCTGCAGCCTTTTTATCTTTAAAGCTCGAGGCTTGATCCAGCCCATTTCAGATGTAGTGTGTACCAGAATAGAACTTTCCTGTCCCATTTCTGGCCACATGAAATACTTTAACAACATTCATTCACTTTCTGACCTCTTTGTGTCTACGCCAGTACACATCTGATGGGTCCTATATCTGAGAGAACTACCCACAATGTTCTGCATTTTAATTTAGCTTTTAGCTTCTAATAGTCTCTTAACAGTAAGGCCTTCTATGCCCTTGGTTTACATGTGGACCATCACAACTAATTCTTCCCACTTCCCTTTCTAGGTCCTGTTCTTGTAATTAAAGATATGCCACCCTGGTACCACAAAGGCAAAACATGCTTTGGAACTCACTTGTTTTCTGTAGGTGTGTTGCATCAGGAATTCTGACTCATACTTTGTAGAATTACTGAGGATTTTTTGAAATAGCAACACACCCTAACTACATGTTTGTGCAGGCACAGCAATCATAATTGAAAACATTGCGTGCTACAATGCAATATACCATAATGTTCGTGACATCAAAATAGTTATCAGTCAAACTTGTTCTGCTTGAGTAGCATAAAGCCCAATTGACTGATCAGCTTTTGGTGTGAAAAGGCTGTTTATTCTAGCGACAGCATGCACCATTTCCTGTTCATAGGACATAATAGCTGTCATAAGTGAACTTCAAACAAATAGTGCAAATATGCTAAAATATTTTCACACGTGATTAAAAACACGATTTGTAGCCTGTCAAAATTAAATCTGTTTTCAGAAATCAGCAGGTTTATGGGTAAAACCGTTAACCATTAAATAGCTATTACAGTATAAAATTCATCATTTTAGCAGGTTTCAAAAATATTTTGAGTTTTGAAATTATGCACAGTTTTTTATTGCATTTTATTAAAAAGAAATCTTACCAAAAAGAAAGGCTTTGAGTGCTACTTGGTGAAAAGGAAACGTTCTTGGATATATCACCACGTTGCTAAATGAGAAGAGTCTTTGGAATGTAGAAATGTTTATTTATTTATATTAATTCAAATGTATTGAATTAGTGAATTCTAATAATATAGTGGCTATCAGCAAAATCCCCACCCAGTTCTAATTATGTCACTATCGTTGAAAATACAGATCACAAAGATCTGTGAAATGTAGAAAATGGCTACCAAATTGAAGAGGTGAATCCCATTAATATTCTAATTATTAACAAGATCCAAGCAGTTGTTTTGATATAGTAAAGCAGTTCAATGCATATAGTAATTTAGAAACATTATTTCTTAAAAATTACGTCTGAAGTTACAGATGCAGTTAGCAGTAGCAGCAATGGAAGTTAATTCAGTATCTTTGACTTGACATTTCCCAACATGAATTCCGGCTGAGCTTGCCAATTGGATACAAAATTGGCTTACCAGCAGGGGACAGAGTTGTGGTGAAATGTTGCTTTTCAGACTGGAGGCCTGTCACCAGCAGTGTTTCACAGGGATCGGTTCGAGGTCCTCTTTTGTTTGTCATTTATATAAATGATTTGGATGAAAATATAGAAGGCATAGTTACTGAGTTGGAGGATGACACCAAAATTGATGGGAAAGTGGACAGTGAAGAAGGTTTTCTAAGGTTACAAAGGGATCTTGATCAGATGGATCAATGGGCTGAAAATTGGCAGATGGAGTTCAATCTGGATAAATGGAAGGTATTGCATTTTGGTACAGCAAACAGGGACAGGACTTATACGATTAATAATAGGGCCTTGGGTGATGTTGTAGAACGGAGGGACCGAGGAGTTCAGGTACATAATTCTTTGACGTTTGTGTCAAATATGGACAGAATAGTGAAAAAGGCATTTAGCACACTTGCCTTCATTGCTCAGTACTTTGAGTGTAGGAGTTGGGAAGCCATGTTGAGGTTGTACGAGACATTGGTGAGGCTTGTTGTGGAATATTATGTTCAATTCTGGTCGCCCAGTTATAGGAAGGATATTATTAAGCTCGAGAGGGTTCAGAAGAGACTTACGAGAATGTTGCCGGTTATGAAAGGATTGAATTAGAGAAATAGGCTGGAATTTCTTTCACTGGAGCATAGCAGGTTGAGAGGTGACTTTATAGAAGTTTATAAAATCATGAAGATGTATAGACACGTTTAATGATAACTGTCTTTTCCTTCGAATGGGGGATTTCAAGGGTAGGGGGGCTTTTTTAAGGTGAGAGAAGAGAGACTTTAAAAAGACACGAGGGCCAAATTGTTTGCATAGAGGGTGGTTCGCATTTGGAATTAACTTTCTGAGGAAATGGTGGCTGTGGGCACAGTTACAACATTTAAAAGACACTTCGATAAATACATGAACAGGAAAGATTTGGACGGATGTGAGCCAGGGGAAGGCAGGTGAGACTAGTTTAGTTTGGGATTATGTTTAGCGTGGACTACATGTCTGAAGAGTCTGTTTCCATGCATATTGATTACTTTCTGTTTTCCTGTTTTCATTCTCTTCCTCTCAGCTGCCTCCTTAATCTCGATGGTCTTCCCTTCACTCTCCTTACCCCTTTTCTATTTGTAATTTCTCTCCTAATTCTCCTGCCCTTTTCCAGCTCTCTGTCCCTTATCTGATCAGAATTTAAAAGTCCAGATGCCATGTTTTAGCCAAAACTGATATAATTGTTTCAAGCATAGCAACATACTGTGTGCATGCTGTGTTTTTTGTACTGAAGATATCATAACACAGATATATTGGAAAACAGAGGTACAGGTCATTCCGCTATAATGTGCATTTCGTTAACACAAATTCGCTGTAACGTGATTGATGAATTGGGAACACCGTTTCTAAAGTGTGAACTCTTAAAATGTGTGTTGGTTGTAATGCAATTATGTCGCCAACACTTTGGCGCTGTTTCTTTAGCAACCATCGCATTATAGAAGAACCACCTGTATGCACTAACTCAAGCTTTTTCAGAAACCTACACACAAATGATGAATCAAATGGCCTTCTGTTTCTTATTCAGTGAACTTGTTTTGGGCTGTTTTGCAGCTTGTTTGTTCAAATCAGGGAAAATGTCAATCTAAGCTGCTAGTTAAATAGTCACACTCTCACGACTTACGTTTTTAATCGATGATGAGGACAACTAAATTTGTAGTAAAGCATTTCTTTCCATTGCAGAATCTGAGAGAATCTATGAACTATTGTAAATGTATCAAGGTAAAGTTGCTGTCGTCTTAGTGGCCCATAGAATTGCTCTCTCATTAAAGAGAGGCAATTGGTGCTGGTTTAACCTGAGAGTCACCATGCCTCAGATAAGGGGAGATGTTGAGGAGAGTCCTTCCTTTCAGTGCAAGAATTGAACTTGTGCTGTTGGAATTATTTTACCTTGCACGTCAGCTAACCAGCCACTGACCTAACCAATCCCCATACCAAATTTGCAAAGCACTATATTTCACATAAAGATTTGGATTATTGTGCAAGGAATTTCCTTCCTAATGACATTGTGGGACAATACGCAGTAGGAGGACTGCAACAGTTCAAGAAGGCAGCTCACCACCACCTTCTCATGGGCAATTCAGTACAGGCAATAAATGCTAGCCAGCTAGTGATGTCCACATCCCACAAATGAATAAATTAATAATGATATTTATGCCTTAGAGGAAAGCATTAGGGCCACTGATTTACAGTGACTGAACATGTTGCATTTTGTTTTTTATTGAACTATATTCTTAGATTTTTGTTGGCGCTTCACTCTTACCTATTAAATTATGAAAATGGTAAATTAATACTTATATCATTCTTTCCATGTGTATTTTGACATTTGACAAATTTAGGTTAGAGGTAATGGAATTTAGCTGCTCTGGAAATAATTGTGCACTTCAGCAGCAATGAGATTCTTCCTGGATTTGATAGCAGTGGGAGATGATCCTGGCATCCAGCAGTGATGAGTTTGGCAGCATTACATTGGCTACAAAGGTTTCTTTAATTGCATTGAATACAGTGGCTCAATAATGCAGTTCTGTATCAACTTCTCAAGGGCAACTGAGGATGGGCAATAAATGCTAGGCCCACATCCCCGAATGAATAAAAAGAATCTCCTTTGGACTGCCACTGCTGTAAACCGCATACCATGGAATTCAGTGGAATGTAAGGATTATCTCACTGGTATTCCTGACGTTACCAGCACTGAGGCAGGGAATGAGCCTGAATATTGATGGTGGTGGTTGGGTTCTGAAGTCTTACAGTACTGGATTGTAATTTTTAAAGGATTCCAATAATCTTTACATTTGATGTTTTTATTGTGGCAGACACATTTTCGTATTTTTCTCAAATCTTATTTTACCTGCATCTGATGATTACATTATGTAATGAAAATATAGGCTCAATTCCTGCAGTGCGCTACTACTCAGCCAGAATCAGCAATGTTACTTTCCCTGACTGTGCTGTATTTTTGAGCATCCTATTCTTTTGTGTACCTGAAATGTAGCACATTTTTTTCAAACATGCATCAGCAAAAATTAACTTAGTCACTTATCATGCTATTGTAATTTGTGAAATAGAGCATTCAATAAATTTATGAAAATAGCATATAACTCAATGTTGTGCATGTTATCTCAAGGCAGTGCAGATTCAATAATATGCTATTTCTGTCTATACAACTGGGTTTTATCGACAAAAAAATTTACTTTACATTGAGTGATAAATGTTTTCTAATTTTAAACTGAAAATGACCTCACTAAGAAATGCCCTGCATGGAGCATATGATAGAAGAGTGAAGTACTACAGATGTTGGAAATAGACATAGACATAGACATAGAAGAGTACAGCACAAAACATGATGGCCCACAATGTTGAGCCGAGGATTAATCCTAATATAAAATAAAATAACTTAACCTGCGTATCCCTCAATTCACTGCTATCCATGTGTAGTCCAGCAGTGGCTTAAATGTCCCTAATGACTCTACTCCCACCACCACCGCTGGTGCATTCACAACTCATTGCGTAAAGAACCTTCATCTGACATCTCCTCTATACCTTTCTCCTAATATCTTAAACTTATGACCCCTCATGCCAGTCAATCCTGCCCTGGGGAAAAGCCTCCGGCTATTGACTCTATCCATTCCTCTCATTATCTTTTATACCTCAAGGATACCTCAAGGAAATCTGAAAAAGTCTGCAGGTCAGGCAGCATCAAGAGCAGCAGGATCAAGGTCCACAATCTTCACTAATTCTGATGAAGAGCCACTGACACATCGCTCTCTTTCTGTCTCTCTCTTTCTCTCTGCACAGATGACTTGCTGAGCATTTCCAATATTTTTAATTTCTATTGAAATATAAGAAACCCTTTCACCAGTCCTCTAAAAAGCAATTGGACTTGTTGTGAGTCTCTTATTTCCTTCATCAACAAGCCCAACAGCATCTACCAACATCTACCAGAGGTCTAGTTTGGCAAATCATTAAACAGGGATTAAGAAAAAACAATGTCACATAAATAAAACTGATGATGTTAAAAATGGCAATTAACAATGGACCATTGAAAAGTAAAAAGTAGTAAAGTTCACGAAAATCCTTTTTCTGCCGTTTTGCTTATGAAGCAGAGCGAGAGAGAGAGTGTGTGTGTGAGAGAGAGAGAAGTGAGTAAGAAAAACAAAGGCAGATAGCCCCAAATCAAGGGAACGGGATGGAGACCAGTCTTGAGCTAAGGAGTGGGGTGGTGTCTGTAAGTAAATTGCCTTTCATTCAGTCTATGCTTTCCTCTTCTGTGGTTCTGCTTTGCTGAAAATAAATTGGGGAAAGTAGTGGAGGAAGAGTGTACCCGTTCATCCACTGTCATGCATGCCCATTGCCAGAGATCATTTGATTGTCTCTTGTTGAAGGTGGTCACTACAGAGCACGTTATGTGGTCTTGGTCTTTCATTTGCTGGTTCCACTAATACTACGCGTTTGGTCACTCATGCCGAGGAGCTTATATGTCAGAAGTAGTCTAGAAAGAACAGGAGGAAAGTGAGAGATTAGATGTGCAGCTGCCCACATCATCAATCCTTGTCGCTGTGCCAGTGATGCCCCTTCCCACAATGACCAATACTACATGCAAGATTAACTTATCCACTGAAGTTCTTACATGCTACTCCACCCCATTATACATTAGTTTGTCATGCAAGGACGAAGTGTCTTGTTGTGAGTGTCCTGTAGTATGCCAGCATAATGTTGCTATCATTATTCCATACTTGACAAAGTGTGCAGTTATGGATACAAGCCTGACAATGATAAGTGTGTGAGTGTAAAGTAAATTAATTGCATTTGAAGGGTTGAATACTGATTGCACATCTGTTGGTGAGTGCTGGGGTTGCAGTGAATGAAGCGATGGATGAAGTTCATATTGCAGTTGGTAGGACATGCCATTTGAAGATGAACTCGCTGTCGCTTTGACAACTTCTGTCAACTTCCTGCATTGAATTCATGTTCTTAGGAGTAACGCTGATAATGTATATAGGGTATAAGCAAGCAGGGAAAGAGTTAAGTTCTGAGTTTTGTGAACCAAGAGGTTCCGCTGAGCATGATTCAGATCAAATAAGAACTGACAGTTAACATTGGGGTGATGGAGGCAAGGGTGATGGATTAACAAGGTGGAAAAGTAGTCATTATGTAGAGCCATTTAACAATATTGGAAGCATTCAGTATGAAAGGTCAGCTAAGAAGGGGAAAAGTATCCATTGTATGAATCCAGTTAACAATCTTAAATACATTCACTGTATAACAGTAAAGGGTTTGGTCTCTGCTATTGATACTCGTTGATTGTAACGGTAACCCAATTAATATGTATGTTGCCTCATCTGGATGCTCTTCCCTGTAAAATGACTATATAGTTCAGTTGAGAAACTGCTGTTCCAGAGAAGACCAAGAACTCATGTCCCTGTGCACATGGGCCATTTTCTGTCTCCCTCCAAGGCCCGGAATAAAGATGAAGGAGGTAAAACTATAGTGTCTCTGAGCGCTTTGCTTCGACTGAAGGGGGAAATGGGATGACAATGCTGCCTTTGAACATGAGAATTGAGGGCCCCATGCCACTGTGTAAAAGAGCATTTTTCTTCCTGGAGCTTTCACAAAGATCTTCAATGCAGTGTCAGAAAAAACTTGGTGCTTTCACAGATTCCACCACTCTTAAATGTATCAAAGTAAAGAATCATTTTTCAATGACTCTCAACACTATTTTCAGCCCAAGTACAGCTTTCTTTTAAGAGGTTCAGGCAGGGTTTAAGCAGCTGCAGTAACCAGTCACATTATTAGGCGCACATGGTGATATATAAAAATTAGCATGGACTTTATTCTCTTCGTGGGATGTCGGCGTTGCTGGCAGGCCAGCATTTATTGCCTATCCCTAGCTGACCGTCAAACTGAGTGGCTTGTACGCCATTTCAGTCAACCACATGTTGGCCAGACCAGGTAAGGATGGCAGGTTTCCTTCCCTTAAGGACATTAGTGAGCCAGTTGGGTATTTCCTGACCATTGCAATGATTTCATGATCATCAATAGATTAATGATTCCAAATGTTTTAAAAATCTAAATTGAAATTCCACCATCTGTCATCGAGAGATGCAAACTTAGGTCCCCAAAACATTAGCTAAGTTTCTGGACTAATATTTTGGCAATAGTCATTAGGCTATTACCTCTCCTAATAGAACTGGCTTCAGTCAACATTGACAGTGGCAAATTAACGTGGTGCCTGCATCCCATGTAACTGCACAAGTTCTTTTGCACACAGTGACACGTGTGAGCATTTTTACGAATGATCAGATTTCAAACAACCATATCTCTAACTCATTATAAGCAATATCACAGGAGAGCTTTTAAAGTGGATTGTAATATCTTGTCTCTTAAACTCCTTTAATTACTGCTAGTCATGTTAATTCTGTTGCGTTTGGTAGTCACATTTTTAATTAACTTCCATGCTTTGATCTGTCTTTCACTGAAAGTAAGTGTAAAATAGAGCCCCAAATAATGGGAGGGAGAAGAAATGGATCACTTTCTTGAGGTACGGAAACAAAGATGTAATGCTGGAACGATATAAAATATGTCTTGACCAATCAGAATTAGCTTATCTGTTTGAATTTAAACAAAATGTGGGCATTGAACTGTTTTCTGGCGTGTAAAATGTGACAGTACCTCTACCAATCAGAGTCCATTTCACAATCTATCAGCATCTTCTCATAATATAAATTATCGTTCCTTTGAAATTTGCCATTCTTGCAACTCTGACCTGATGTGTCCAAACACAAGGTTTTAACAGCATGTCGCTTTTATCAGCAATAAGTATCTTTTGTTACAATGGTTTAAAAATTCAAGTTATATTGAAAATATATCTTAAATACATTTAATGTACCAACAAAATATTTTATTCGCCATAAGTGCATACGTTCCCTTCTTAATCAGGTAGTTGTGTAGTGACATTCACACTCATTTGAGCCTGATAATAGCACAAATACTCCTATGTAACAGTAGAAATGCACTTTTAATTATTCAGCATCAGTGATTTTGATAAATGCATGTTACAGGAGACAACAGTGTATGTTTGAAAATACTATAAGCAAAAGCCATGAGAGATATCCAGACAAAATAATAAAATATACAAGCAGATTTTCTCCAGGCAGGGATATACTTTGAACAGTATTCCCTGGAGGAGACTTCCTGTCCTCTTTCAAGAAATACCAAATATCTGAAAGTTTTGCAAATATAATTTCAGAGAGCTACACCTGGAGCAAGTATTTCTTTTAAGAAGAATATCAAAGGCAATACATTGCTTTGTGTAAAATAGGAATCAATATTAACAGCTTGAGGTGATCATGATGTCACACTGACTAGTAATTTTATAAATGTGAACAACAGAGGAACTTGTCTCATATAAAAGCATTTACTGTCCTATGGCTCCCTGTGACTTCCATTATAACTTTAAATTCAGAGTTAATACTTGACAAATTTTTAAATGGGAAGGTGTCAGAAAAGTGCCAGAAGAGTGACCAAGACTTAAAAGTCATTGTGCTTTTAAGGATTGTAAACAAATCCACAACTGGTGGCCCAAACCTAGTAAAGATTATTTTTTTTAGATTAGATTCTCTACAGTATGGAAACAGGCCTTTTTGCCCAAAAAAGTCCATACCAACCCTCCAAACAGTAACCCACCCAGACCCATTCCCCTACCCTATACTTACCCCTGACTAATGCACCTAATTTACACATCCCTGAACACTATGAGCAATTTAACATGACCAGTTCACCTTCTTCGGACTTTGGGAGGAAACCCACACAGATATCACCCAAGGTGGGAATCGAACCCGGGTCCCTGGCACTGTGAGGCAGCAGTGCTTACTACTGAGTCACCATGCCGCCACTTTGAGACAAAGTTAGCTGAGGATCCACACCTTTCAATGCTGGCAGCTTTTGATCAATGTTGGAAGTCATAGTTTGGGTTTTTCAGCTGCTTTGAAGTTATGAAACCTTAAGGAAAATTTATTAACCCTTTCACAGATTTTCTGCATGGACTTATATCCATTTCTGAGAAAGAATCCAAACTCATAATCCTTACCACCCAAAAACCTAACAACATAAGAAATAGAAGCAGGGATATTTCAAGACATTTCAACTGTTGTTTGTCCTAGATAGTATTGAGTTTCTTGAATGTAATTGGAACTGCACACATCTGGGAAAGTGGAGAGTATTCCATTACACTCTTGACCTTATGACTTGTGGATGGTGGACAGATGAATTAATCACTGCAGAATTCCTAGATTCTGACCTGCTGTTGTAGCCACTGTATGTTTATTGTGATCCATCTCAGTTTCTGGTAACTGGTGATTTGCAGCATGTTGATAGTGGATGATTCATCAATGATAGTGACATTGAATGTCAACGGATAGTGGATCAATTGTCTTTTGGTGGAGATTGTCATTGCCTGGTACTTGCATGGCAAAATGTTATTTGCCACTTATTAGACATCCAAGTCTTGGGACATAGATTCCATCTGCCTTAGTATCTCAGGGTGGCACAGTGGTTAGCATTGCTGCCTCCCAGTGCCAAGGACCTAGGTTCCATTCCAACCTCAGGTGACTGTCTGTGTGGAATTTGCACATTCTCCCAGTGTCTGGGTTTCTGCCATGCTAAATTGCCCCATAGTGTCCAGCGATGAGCAGGCTAGGTGGATTAGTCAAATGTGAGGTTGCGGGAATAGGGTGGATACGGTGCTGTTCAGAGGGTCAATGTGGACTTGATGGGCTGAATGACCTCAATCTGCACATGAGGGATTCCATGATTTGTGAATATTGCTGAACATTTTGAATTATCTTTAAATGTCTCCTCTTCTTGTATGATTGACGGAAGCAGTTGAAAATAGTTGGGCCTAGGGCACTACCCTGAGGAGGTCTTTTGGTTCCCCTTAATTTGCATTTACTCCAGATTTGCTAGTACTGGTTGCTGCCATATCTAATCAGATGCTGGCTTGGTTTCACTCTCACCCCACCTCTGAGGTTCAGCTGTTCTGTCCATGCTTGTACCAAGCCTGTAATAAAGTCTGGAGCTGAGATGCGCTGGCAGCTGAGTGTCACTGAGCATATTATTCCTTTGGAAGTGCTGCTTCATAGCAGTGACAAGACTCTCATGATTTTGCTGATGACTGAGAGTGAACTGATAGGGTAGTAAGTGGACTGGCACGATTTGTCCTTTTTTTGAGCACAGGACATACCTGGGCAATTATATACTTTTTCTGGTAGATGCCAATGTTGTAATCTGTGATGGAACAGATTAGAAAGAATTACAGCTAGTTCTGGATCACAAGTCTTCAGTACTGTTGCCAGAAAGTCTTGGAGGCCATAGTGTTCAGTAAGTAATGCCTTACACTTCTCCTTGAGGTCAGATTGTTACAACTTTGATGGGAGGAATGCACTGATAATCAAGCCCTAGTATTCCACAAGCTGTAACAGTGTAAATATTTTAATTTAGTTGACAAAATGACCAAGTTTATAACTGTTATTGAGAATAAAAGAGATTTGCATCAGGTTTCTTTAATAAGCTTCAAAAATAACTTCATTATTATAAATGAAACTTACTTCTTTAACTAAGTGGCAAAAACTAGTGAATAATTAAGCTATGCTGAAAATGTGTTGCTGGAAAAGCGCAGCAGGTCAGGCAGCATCCAAGGAACAGGAGAATCTACGTTTCGGGCATCAGCCCTTCTTCAGGATTCTCCTGTTCCTTGGATGCTGCCTGATCTGCTGCGCCTTTCCAGCAACACATTTTCAGCTCTGATCTCCAGCATTTGCAGTCCTCACTTTCTCCTCAATAATTAAGCTATGTTCTGGAATTGAAGTAGATCTCTTTAATCCCAAGACATTTAGTCAACAAACAACAGAACAACTTGCCAGCGATTCTATGAGTTTTCCAGGGTTTATGAGGTAGTCAGAGATACTAATCACAGAATTGTTATGATACAGAAAGCAGCCATATGGACCCATCTTGCCTGCATCCGTTTTCGGAGTATTTTGACAAGGTGCCATGCTCCGTCCCTTTCCTTGTAACCTGGTACATTGTTTCTATTTGAATAATTATCTTGTGTCCTTTTGAATACCTCAATTGAATCTGCCTCCATCACACTTGCAGGCAGTGCATTCCAGTTTTTTCTCATTCCACATTTTCTTCATTTGTAAAACACTTTAAAACTGTGCCCACTTGTTCTTGATCTTTTTATGAGCTGAAACCATTTCATCCTGTCTACTCTGTCCACACCCCTCGTGATTTTGAAGACTTCTATCAAATCTCCCTTAGCTTTCTCGTCTCCAAGTAAAACAGTCCCATCTTCTCCAATCAATCCTCATAACTGAAGTTTCTTGCACCCAAATCTATTCTCGAAATCTTCTGCAATGCATTCACATCCCTCCCGGACTTTGGGGTCCAGAACTGTACATAGAATTCCAATTCAGGTCTAACCAGTATCCCTTATAAGTTCAGCATAACATCCTTGCTGATGTACTCCGTGCCCCTATTTATGAAGCCTAGAATAATTTATGCTCTAATAACTGCTCTCCCTACCGATCCTACCAAGTTCAAAGACTTATGCACATATGCACCCAGATCTGCCTGCTTCTGTATACCCTTTAGAATAGTACTCTTTCTTTTGAACTGCCTCTCCATGTTTTTGCATCAAAGTGTATCACCTCACACCTCTTTGCATTGAACAACATCTGCCACCAATCCAACCTTTTGAAGTTTTGCACAGTCATTCTCAGTTTACAATT
Source organism: Chiloscyllium punctatum (assembly GCF_047496795.1). Classification (NCBI taxonomy): domain Eukaryota; kingdom Metazoa; phylum Chordata; class Chondrichthyes; order Orectolobiformes; family Hemiscylliidae; genus Chiloscyllium; species Chiloscyllium punctatum. The sequence goes on along the minus strand of NC_092745.1, from coordinate 105,975,451 downwards.
CTCCCATAATGAATGTCATCCATAAACTTTGAAATCTGGAATTGATGTCTGGATCTTCCTCAAATTTCCAGAAATATTTACTAAGAGAAAGATCTGTGCAACTTGTCCATACTTTTTCCTTCTGCACAATTTGGAGAAAACAGGCACCAATCCAGAAGCATGTTGCCAGGCAGCCTTCAGCACATAGGCCCCCATCTCATCAAAACCAAATTTATCTTATAATTAAAGCCATGAACCTTGTAGATAATCTCTCAAAAGCTTTCTTTATCTCCTTCCAAAGTTACTTGACTTTACAGTAATTAATAGGTGGATCTCACTCACGTTAGTACAGAATTAGTCCAATAAATCATATGTCCCTCCAAAGTTTTGGCAAGTGCTTAACATAGTTGAAGACTGGCATCTATGATGCTGGTCACATTAGGAGGAGACCAGAATAGATCATCCAGTCAACATGTTTGGCTGAAGATGGATGTAAATGTTTTATTCTTGTCTTTTGCACTGATGTGCTGGGCTTCCTGTCATTGAGAACTGAGGATATTGGTGAAGCCTCCTTCTCCTGTTAATTGTTTGATTGTTCACTATCATTCATGGCTGGATGTGGCAGGACAGCAGAGCTTGATTGTGGATTGCTTAGCCTGGTCTAATGCAAAATGATGTTTCTATTTGGCATGCAAATAGTTCTATGTTGCAACTTCAGCAGATTAACATCTCATTCTTAGATATCCCTGGTGCCGCTCCTGACTGCCCTCCCACGCTTTGCACTAATCCAAGGTTTATATGTGGAATTTAGTAGTAATGATAGTGTGGTCTATACATAGGACATTGAAGTTATAGATTTTGGTTGAGTGCAATTCTGCTGCTGCTGAAGCTCCGCGTCACATGATTGTTTAGTTTTGAATTGCAAAATCTTTTGAAAGTTTGTCCCATTTTGGATAGCAGTAGTCATCATGGGGGAGGGGGTAACCTCAATGTGAAGCCAAGCCATTGTCTCCCCAAGGAGTTTGCTGTTATCACTCCTGCCAGAATGGCCATGGATGGATACATTTGCAAATGGTGGATTGGTGAGGAAAAGGTTAAGTACATCGTGTTTTATATTTAATATGTGCGTCTGTGCAAAACGTTTCAAAGATAGCTTGTGTTGAAATATGTATAAAACTATTTTAGGGGACCATTACTTCATACTTTCGTATTATGATAAAAACATTTGGCAGTTGTGAATTATGCATTTCTGATGGTTATCAAGTCAAATAGAGTATGCATCTTTGTGAAAGAATTTCAGTGTTTTTGGACTTAGAAAGATATTGGCGATCTTTAGTGTAGATGATTGCAGCATCTCTAAGTAGTTCTGAGTGTTGTCATTTGGTATTGCTGCAGGGGGCTGTACAATGCCATCTGTGGTCATTCAGCCATCGCATAATGGTGACACGATACAGATGCTGTCATAGTTGGATCTTTCATCATCTTTGCAAGACTGAGCACTGTCTTTCCTCACTGAACACAATCAGACTTACTGCTGCTGTACGTTCCCTTCTGTAATTAGGAGCAGATGATTGTTGGCATGGCTTTATGTCTATTTGTTCACTAGTCAATCAGCCTACCTATTAGAACTATCAAAGCTCTGTATTGGATACTGAGATGGGTAGAATTCTGATGCCAACTTTTGCTTCTTGCAGTTATAGTGATTGTCATTAGCTCAGCCAAATGGACCTCATAGAATATGAGTTTTCTGATTGGAGCTGTTAATCTGGTTCAGTAAGGGAGCCCTGGCTGACAGATAAAAAGAAGAGTGTCAAACACATTGTCACACTGAGAGCTGGATCGGAGGAAGCTGGATCAATGTCAAAGACTTCCTGTTGGGTAAGTAAAAGGTGACTTGGTGACGTACTTATATATTCAGATGTACTATTTTATTCCTTGATCTCAGCTTCTCAAATTGTTTTGCATAAACTCCAAGATTAGTTTATTGTTTAGATTCGCCAAGTATGTAATGGGAGAACTACAGCCATACTAGTCTGAAAACATCTGACCTTAGAGGCTAAGCAGAGTTAGGTCTGGTTAGTACTTGGAAAGGAGTCAGCCTGAGAATACCAGGTACGGCAGGTTAAGGGCTCATTTGGTGTTAGTAATGTCCCTACCTCCAGACCAGGAATCACATGTCCAAGTCCCATTTGCTCCAGAGGTATGTAATAATATCTGTGAACAGGTTGATTGGAAAATCTCTATCATGCATGTGATGGTGGAGGAGTGATGTTGTTACTGAACTCATGACTAAAGGCTTGAACTCATCTCCCAGGGTCATGAGTTTTGCAGCTAGATAGCTTATATTTAATAACTTAATAAATCCATATTAAAAAAAACCTCAGGAACATTGATCACAAAACCATCAAATTGTCATAAAAAGCATTTGGTTTGCTAGCTGGAAGGAAATTCACTGTCTGTACATGGTCTTACACACATGTGACTCTAGTACCACAACAATGGGCTTGATTCTTAGTTGCCCTTTACTGAGCTAACAAGCCACTGAGCCAAATGAAATCACTACAGAAGTTGACTATAGTTCTGATATTTTTGCCATAATAAGACCTGTCTAAAAGTACAGAAAAGCAACAGCCTGGTATAGACATACTCATCAAATCGTGCTTACAACCGTTGTTGTGGAATTCTCCCTCATAATGCTTGACAGAATTACCAGAGGGGTCAGCACAGTGATGTATATTGGAAAGGAGTGCTTTGCAAATACTTCATGCACTGCTGTATCTCATGTTGGATCTGATGCCAATGGCCATCATGAACAAGAAAGTTTCTTGCTGATTATCATCAACCACCCTCTCTCAACTGGCGATCAGTGCTTCTCCATTTTGAACACCACATGAAAGAAGCACTGAGGGTAGCAAGGGCAAACAATGTATTCTGGATGAGGGATTTGAAAATTCTTCACCAGAGTGGCTCAGTAGTGCAACTGCTGGTTGAATTGGTCACGTCCTGAAGGACATAACTGCCAGACTGGGCTTGAAACAGATCATGATAGAATCAGCAAGAGGGAAATGCCGATTTGACCTTGTGCTCACCAGAAGATATATCAGTCTATTGGAAACTGCAAGCACCAATCAGTCATTATGAAGTTGATCATGACTTCACACTGAGGCCATTTCAACCGTGTTATATATACTACTGCCACTGTGATAAGTAGAATTGATTTAGAACTGATTTAGCAATTCAAAACTGACATGAGGCACTGTAGACCATCAGAAGCAGCAAAATTATATCCAACCACAATCTGTAAGCCCAGACCCAACAAAACCATTCGAGCCAGAAGTTCAGTTGTAAAAAATGAGATGCCAGAATAGTGGATGACATGCATGTAAAACTGATAATCAGCAGCCAAAAGACAGAGCTAAGAGATCCCCTAGCTATTGAATCAGATCAAACCTCTGCAGTAATTCGTGAATGGTGGTCAATCATTGAACAATTAATAGAAGGGGGAAAGCTCCACGGAGGGAACAGCTTTTGCGGAAGGCGGAAAGGGGCGGGGAGGGAAATATATCCCTGGTGACAGGGTCAGTTTGGAGATTGCGGAAATGTTGGCAGATGGTTTGGTTTATGCGAAAGTTGGTAGGGTGGAAGGTGAGCACCAGGGGCGTTCTGTCCTTATTACGGTTGGAGGGATGGGTCTGAGGGCAGAGGTGCGGGATGTGGACAAGATGCGTTGGAGGGCATCTTCAACCATGTGGGAAGGGAAATTGCGGTCTCTAAAGAAGGAGGCCATCTGGTGTGTTCTGTGATGGAATTGATCCTCCTGGGAGCAGGTAGGGCGGAGGTGGAGGAATTGGGAATACGGGATGGCATTTTTGCAGGAGGTAGGGTGGGAAGAGGTGTAATCCAGGTAGCTGTGAGAGTCGGTGGGTTTGTAAAAAATGTCGGTGTCAAGTCGTTCGTCATTAATGGAGATGGAGAGGTCCAGGAAAGGGAGGGAGGTGTCAGAGATGGTCCAGGTAAATTTAAGGTCAGGGTGGAATGTGTTGTAAATTTAAGGTCAGGGTGAAATTGATGAATTGCTCAACCTCCTCATGGGAGCACGAGGTGGCGCCAATGCAGTCATCAGTGTAACGGAGGAAGAGGTGGGGAGTGGTGCCAGTGTAATTATGGAAGGTGGACTGTTCTGCGTAGCCAACAAAGAGACAGGCATTGCTGGGGCCCATACGGGTGCCCATGGCTACCCCTTTGCTGTGGAGGAAGTGGGAGGATTCGAAGTAGAAATTGTTAAGGGTGAGGACCAGTTCGGCCAAACAAATGAGAGTGTCGGTGGAAGGGTACTGTTGGGGACGCCGGGAGAGGAAGAAACTTAGGACTTACTCACATTTTCTGACCTCCAATTCCCACTTTTTCTTGTCTTCCATTTCAGATCTACTAGTCTACTCTGTTACTTAGTTGATCTAAAGGGATTTACTCATATTTGCTTCAATTGACTGATATTGCATCTATAGGTGTAGTAGTAAATCTATATTCATACCATGAGATCTGAAGAAGAGAAAGATTTAGCCAACTTATCTAATAAGCTTATCACAAAGCTAACATGAAATTTATCATTTACAACCCTCTGAACAGTTTGTCATGTTAAAATGTTTGCATGCTTATCAGTCTGTCACTAGTTCATTGATGATTAAGATACATTTTTGGGAAATTCCATCTAACATGTGACTGCATGCGTGCAAGTACCTATAATCACTGTTAACTGCATTAGTAAGCCCATTTCGAGGTGTGTTAATATAAGTCCAGTATCCCATGCAACTGGCATGCTTGACATTCAGTCAGAAAGATTTGAATTTGATTTTAGCTTTGCTTACATTTGATAAGTTGATGAAAATTAAAGGAGAAGGAAGGGAGAAGAATTTGTGATTTTTTTTTGCAGTTTGTGATGCACTGAGCCAGTGTACTTCTGACCTTGATACGGTGTAGGACAACAGTTGATGACTGCAATAATTTTGACATAAAATGAGGTAATTCTGAGATAAGGTCAAGTAAAAATGTTAATGTTTTGTAGCAATTCTTTGGTAGAATTTGAAAGATTTATAGGCTTACCTCATAATGGAACTGGAGCACAATGAGGTTTGTACTTTGATTTGTGCTTTCATGTTACCTTTAACACAAAAGATATTGTGGATACTTTGCTGTTTGCATAGAAATTTAATTAGGAAGAAATTAGAGGCAGTGGCCAAAGGAGTGGAGCTGGCTGAGTAAGATTTAAGAAGACTTTGAATGATGAACCAAGTTTAGACCATACACAGATCAGAGTTAGGGATAAATAGACAGATTTCTGATTGGTTTAATTTGTATTAGAATAATGGAGCCAAATTTAAGATTGAAATTTTTGAACTGTCCATCAGACCATTGGAAGTAGACAGAACAGGAGCTGTGTGTGATCATGATTTTCATGTTAGCGAGATGAAAGTAATGAAACTTTATATGTGTTAGGGTTCAGATTGTGAGACAAATATATTGAATTATGGTGTGGGAAAAGGCATGTTTGAGGGTTTCATTGGGAAAGACATTGTTCATGGAAAGATTTTAAAGATAATACTGTGTATAAGCTCTACCTCCTGTGAAAGTCAGTCCTTTTGTTTTAATCTGAAATATCGTATATTTTCATCTACCTTAATCAAGGTGAGCTAGGTTTTTCAGGGATCAAAGGCCAAAAATTTCAGAACCACAAGTATAATCTCTTCAGTAACATTGAAAACCTTGATTAATGATTCTGCTTTTAAAAAAAGGGATGCAAGTGCCAACTTCCAGAATGACATTAAATATATGAATTCCGGCACCTATGTCCTGAACCATTCCCCTCAACTTTTTTATGGAAGTGAAACTGTAGGAACAAGCAATGAAGTGAGCTGGAGTGTTCAGTGTCCGCTTTGACATCTATGTCAGTATTATCATTGTTTATCTCTGGTTTATGTACTAGCTGATTATCTCTAGCTGATGTGCTATTAGACAAGCCATATCCCAGACTAAAACTTGGCTTGATAGGCATTTTTTTGTTATTTAACATGATGCTCATTCACTGAGACATATTCACATAAGGGTACAGATTTTTCTTTACAATAAAACAATATTTAATGCACAAAGTACAAAAGCAAAAATAAAGTAGGCTACCTTGATATAGAAGACTGTTTTGAAAGGTCTTAAAATGTACAGTAAACAGGTTTTCAACTTATTTCCTAGCACCCATGCATTTTTAGAGATTCAAGTCTACCCGTTAGTTCTTCAGGATTCTATTTAACTGACTCCTGACAGTTTCTTTACCATGGACAGTGGAACAGTTAAATGATTTTGCTTTCCCAAACCTACCAACATGAACTCCTCCACATCTCAAGACCTAAGGTTTCTCAGTTCTTACTACTTCTAGACATTTAACTGGAATCTTCTGGTTTGGAAGTTTCACAAACTAACCTTCTACTGAGATGGCTCTGTTTTCCCTGATCTATCCTATACTCCTGTATAGGCAGTAAACAAAACTTGTTTCTGACCACAGTCAGATGTCCTCTGAACTGCCCTAAAAGCTTTCAGTCTCTGAATTTCTAAATTAAAATAATCCTTGATAATCTGAACTGAAAGCAAGGTCTTGGACTTCTATGGTTATAAGTCTCATGATATAAGCATATTATTTCATTATAACTCCAGGGGTTTGCAGTCACCTGCTCTCACACACATACTTGACTATCTTTGTGCCAGAAGGACTCTCTAATCTAAATCCTTCAAAGAGTAATCAATAACCATATGCTATTATTTTTAAATCTATATTTCAAAGATGTCTATAATTGATTTATAAATTATACACGGTACATCACATTGTACTTTTGCTTGATTTCTGTATCCTTTTAAATCATCAGTGATTTCTTCATTTTTAACAGTTGTTATTCAAAAATAATCTTTTTGTGCCACTTAATTCAAGAATAGATAATGATCACAGTTATTTCTCTTCAGGTGTTGTTCCTCTCTCTTTTACAACATATGTCAATATCCCTTCCACTAGAACCAACCCTTGACCCCCACCATACTTGCAAACAGCAGGCCCATCTCCAACTTCCATTTCCTGTTGGCCAGGGTTTGCTCAGATCTGATTCACAAAGTTTCAGATGAATTTTCCACTCCAGAATTTGAATACAAAATATAGTCTGTAGTTTAGTACTGAGGGAGTACTTAATGCACTCTCACAGGTTACTGTTAAACCAATGCTTCATCTGCATGCTTCAGTGGACATACAAGGTCCAGACACTATTTTGAAGAAGAGAAGGGCAGTTATCCCCAGTGTCCTGACCAATATTTATTTTTCAACAAAGAGTATTTGGTGATTATTCTATTACTTTTTTGCAATATTGCAGTATACAAATTGCCTGCCTCATATTCTACATTGCAATAGTGACTGTGCTTCAAAAATATTTAATTGCCTATAATTCATCCAGTGATTGTGAAAGGTGCAGTATAAATGCAAACTTGTTTTTGTTTGTGCATTTTTATTTGTATCCTTCAATATTCTGTTTTAGTTCTACTGCTGGCTGTATTTCCAAAATTTAGCAAGATGGAAGTAGAAGATGCTGACTGCAGAGCAACTTATGGGCTAGAAGGAGCAAAAGGGATTTCACCCTATCCTGTCTATTCCTGACTACAAATGCCAATCCTACTCTGTCTTCAACACCACCTCATGTAGAGCTCCTTGACTCCTGCTTGATGGGTACTTTCCAAAATTTGGTAGCTGGCCAACTCTCCATTTGGCGATCTGCGAAGCAGAATCTGGAAAAAGGAGGTTATAACCAGGTCCTTCTATTAAACAAAACACCCATGTCACTTACCTTGCCAGAAGTTTCCTGCACTGCAGCACTCCCTCACACTCTCCTAGCTTCTGATAAATATTGGGTAAACATTGCATAGCTTCTGGACTCTGAATACTATGGTAAGACATTAGTACAATACCAAAGCAGGGATATTAAAATAGTCAAGGATATGATAAAATGCACACTTTTAATTTATGTAGCACAAAGAGTCATAGAGATGTACAGCATGGAAACAGACCCTTCGGTCCAACCCGTCCATGCCGACCAGATATCCCAACCCAATCTAGTCCCACCTGCCAGCACCCGAACCATATTCCACATCCTGTATCACAACATATGTTTCATCCAATAAATTACTTTTACAGTCTGGTCATCGTTGTAAAGTAGGTAAAATTAGTTACAGGTACTGCAAGGTAGCCCTTGAACAGCAACCAATAAAAGGTAGATAGGTATCACAAATGTTAACTAGGCTTGTGGTTGAATTTCTAGTTTCTTTTTTCTGCCATGTTCTGAATTAAATGGGGACAATCAATTTAGTTGTAAGAGAGCTGAACATTTGACACTTTAATTTCTGAATCAGAGATCTTTATTCAATAAGCCCTGTCTGCACAGGGTGGCAATCTTGTGAATGTAAGTTTTGCAAATGTCAATGAAACAAACAGGTACCACATAACTATGATTCACAGCAAATCTGCGATGCAGTCCAAAATGAAATCATTTGTCATCATTTACTTTTTAAACATAATTGTATTATTGTTGGTATATACCTATATTTGTTGTCTGTCTTGAACAGTAATCTATGCTGAGACACCTTTAATGATTTAGAAACAGATCTTTATATAACTGCATAAGGCAATGTGATCTGTCAAATTTCTGATATTTTCCCCCCAAAGAATTAATATCTGAAATTTATTTCTTTGGAGTTGCTACAATTCCTATTTGTTAATGAATTTCCTCTCAGAATTGACATTTTTACATTATTGTTAACATCATAGAGTTAGTTCCTGATTGTCAGAATTGTGTCAGTTTCAAAATGTTGTGCATCTCATTATGAATGTTTTCAATATTTTATAACAAAAAGCATGTAAATACAGAATAGTCAATTAAGTTAGCTGCAGAAGTAGTCATCTTAACTATATAGCTAGTCATCCAACTGTCATGTTAATGATCATAGTCTAATGATTAATCGTTCGTCAGGGATTGATGAACTTTATTTAAAACAGTAAAACACTTTCCAAGCTATTAAACAGACATTGCAGCAAACAATTTGGTTTCTGTATATGCAGTACAGCTGCAGATGAGCTGTCAGGGAGAGTTCTACTGTTGTGTATACACAACACATGATGTTCTTAAAGGTGAAGTACACAAACAACACCAACTCTAGTGATTAGTTTAGTCCTCAAGAAAATATCCAGAGTCTGTTTTGGTCTATTGCAGTAACACATTCTTTAGGATGATGACAGCACATGGCACTTTAGGTATAGAGATTATTGTGAGCTGATCCATTAAGGACTGCAGCATTAAAAAAAAGTTACAGTAACATAATTTTCAATGTGTATCTGTGGTTTATATAGCACTGTTGTAACTATGCTGCATGAAGATGATCTAGAAAGTTTATTAACAATTTTGAAAAATAGATTGGAACTTCAGTTTCTTTGCAACTTCGGACCTACATAGTAGGATTCTACTGGCCTGGAAAACTGCAAAAACAGTGCATTCTGGGAAAGTTAGCTAATTCAATATTAGCAAGGCTGAATGTACTAAATATTAACCTGGGGCTACACAATATCAATACAAAGGATTTGGGAGGTGAATGTTTGCAATTTCACTTCCGCATTACCTCCTATGCTTAAACAGAGAGATTCTACAGCTGTCTAAGTTACATGTTTTGAGCTTTATCAGCTTTATCATCTTTATCTCCAAAAATATAAAATCTGCCATTTAGCAAACCACTGTGGCTACAATGAAGAAATATGATTATTATACTTTCAATACAATCAAGTATTTACTGATTGAAATCATTACTATATATAGGCAAATAGAAGCTTAATAACTTAGTTGTATTTTAGCAGGAAAATGCTTGAATTGATAGTTTCAGCAGTTAAGATATTTTCTTGATTAATTTGGGCTGGGAGTAAGAGAACTTCATTCAGTGTTTTCACAGATTTCAATACAGGATACCTCTTCGACTCAGATTGAATGTTCAAATGCTTGAGACAACTTTGCCTTCCAGGGTAAACTAGTAGAGTGGGCACTGCACAAGAAATTGGCAGACATCAACTTTTTCACAAGTTGTTGTACCTGATGAAAAGTGTGCACCCAAGATTGGATTTTGGAATACACAAAGGCAATAACTGAGTGATTGAGAAGATTCATATATGAGGTTATGGAGAATACAGGCAGAGTTGTTTGCTGACCAACCCTTCATATCGATGGAGAGGGCAAGGAAGTTGGAGATGTGACAACAAAAGTTAAGACAGTTCCTTTCACAGGCAGCTGGATTTTGAGGGGAAAGGTACTGACTGTTGTGATGAGAAGAGTGATTGTGAAAAGGCTTTAAATAGTACCTAAGGAGAGGCAACCATTTGTCAACTAAGATGAAGTTAAGCAAGGGGAATAAGGTGATCATTAGTGTCAGAGATGTTACGTGGGTCTCATGAATCAGGACAGCTTAGTGGGGGCATGTGGGAAACAAGAAAGAGACCAGAGATAACTGTGAATTTAGGATGCAGTCAGTTGGGAGCTTAGGTAAAGAAGTGCCGGTTAGATGGATTGGCCATGGTAAATTGTCCGGGGATGTGCAGGCTAGGTGTCTTTGCCATGGGAAATGCATTGTTGCAGGGATAGAAGAAGGGAGTGGAACTGGGTGGGATTCTCTGTGGAGGCTTGGTGTAGACTCAATGGTCCAAGTAGTCCGCTTCCACACTGTGGGGATTCTATGATTCAATAATTCAGGTCAAACTTGGCTTGGAGCGCAAAAGCATGAGACAGCAGAAGAAAAGATAACTTTTCAGTGACAAAGAAATCTATTAGCTCTTCACATATTCCAATGGAAGTGTTATATAAAGATGATTTGTTTCAGGGAAAAGAAGCCTGGTGCTATCCTTGCTATCCAGAATAATCTTGGAGTTGTAGGAGTTTTAAGTCGAGGAGATTGAGGCCTAATGGGGTTTAAAATGACAGGGCATGTCTCATAATGGATACCTGTTTTGTCTTCTAGATGCACTCTAATCTGTGTCCCTTTGACATCAGTGAGCAAATTTGGATGGGAGTAGCTATTTTATTGAGGTCAAAGATGGGACCATTGATGCATTTTTCAGATTTGTCTCAGAAAAGCATTTTGTATACTTGCCAGTTTACCCAATGTGGTTTCAAGCCTTAGGTGCCAGAAGGGCAATAAGAAGGAAGCCGGTGGAGTACTGATAGCTATTGGAGGTTGGGGCTAATTATTTGTAAGGGGAAAAACAAAGGTGAGAGAAAAGGAGGAGACATTGGAGCCCAAGTGGTGACAATATTTCTATCCAAAATGTGCAAATGTAACATTACAAAAATTTTTAAACGCTAACCATAATACTGTTTACCCCTTGTGTTTTAACAGAAGAACAGCTGCCTCATGGATTCCCCACCATTGACATGGGCCCACAGCTGAAAGTGGTGGAGCGGACTCGCACAGCTACAATGCTCTGTGCTGCCAGTGGAAACCCAGATCCTGAAATCACATGGTTTAAGGACTTCTTGCCAGTGGACACCAGCAACAGCAATGGGCGAATTAAACAACTCAGATCAGGTGAGATGTTTCCTAACAGCTATTTATTGATCAGTTTGTTATGTTAAGGTTGGTGTTTTGGTGCAAAGCTAAATATCTGATGTTGAGCATTATTTATTTGTTGCATTTAATATTGCTGTGCAAATGGCTGCTGATTTTTTAAGTAATTAGCTTTGGCTATTTTAACAGTCCACACACTTGGCTGGTTTATCAGGTAGCCCATTAAGGTCTATCCAGTGACACCATCATTTCATTCTTTTTCTATTTGAAGTGAGCAGAGCTGAAACATTTCCTATGAAATTTCTCGAAGCGATGGAGAAGTATGGTTGAGTCTTATTTGCCTACTCTGTTGCTGATGCAAGGTGGTAATCAGTACTGACTTAATTGAATTTTGACACTGAGAATTGAGACCTGCTAATCCAATAACTTGTTGCCTTATCATATTTCCCCAAAACAGCTTCATCATAAAGGATGGTAGGAAACTTAAAAAGTGATGAGTGTATATACTTACCACATACTTTGTGGAAATGCAGTTGATACAAGAAGAAATTCATCACTGTTTTTGACTTTTCTGTGGAAGACATTCAGAAATGTGTGACTAATTTGGAGGATATGTTCACTTCCTGCAGGAGTATTTTCATATTTCTTCCAAAATGAGGAGTGTTTAAATTTATATTGGCAGAGCCAATTCTTTGGGAGACCACCCTTCTCATGAACCAGCTGTACATGGGTGTAAATATTATGAATCAACTAAAACCATGCAGCTTAACATTCAGAATTTTAGACTAAGTATATCTAGAATGGAATGTGTCTTAGTTCTAATAATAGAGTCCATTCATGAGCCGGGCTTGCTTATCAATCAACATGAAGCATTGCCCGACCCAAGCATTTAACAACTACATTTATTGCAAAGAGCTGACATGTTTCCTATTGCCAAGCTACGCTGTTCAAACCTCAACTCTGAAAGACCTCACAGTCTTCGAAAAGGATCGTTCTGTGCTTTTACAAATGCAATGCTATTTCTATTGTAATACTTCTATTGAATGACAATTATTTTAATTTGTGGGAAAGAGGAAAACTAGAAAGTATCAATGTGACAGAAACACCAAGAAATTAGACTGGGAGTTCAGAAGAAGTGCCTTTACCAGGAGATGCAGCTGTTTTTAGTTCCTTCATCAAATACCTTCATTCCAGCAGAAGGTCAGAGACAGGAATGTTCACTGGTGAATGCATAAGTGTTCAGTATCATTCATGACTCCTCAGATACTGAAGCAGTCTCCGTCCATATACAGCAAGATCTGGACATTAGGCCTTGTCTTGATAAGTAGCAAGTGACATTCACGCTACACAAGTGCCAGACAATGACCATTACACCAAAAGGGAATCTACTAATCTTCACTTGATGTTCAACAGCATTATCATTGCTGAACTCCCCCACAATCCAACACCTTGAATTGTTTTTGGTACTTGTGCCAGGTGCTTTACATCTCTGTCCTCTTGTTCTCAATCCTGTCATGAGTGGGAACAATCCTGTCATGAGTTTTTCTTTCTCAACATTGATAAACTCCTCATGATTTTGAAAGGCTTTATCAGATGTCTTCTCAGTAATCTCGTCTCCAAGGAAAACTCGTCCTAACTTCCTCCATGCAACATATCTGAATAAATCATAAATGCGGTATCCAATCCATTGAACCAATCTTACAAATCTTTTCTGATTTCTTTCCAATTCCTTCACATCCTTCCTGAAATGCAGCCCAAAGAAGTGGATGCAGCATTCCAGTTGAGGCTGAAGTGGCGCCTTAATCCCTTTGGGCCTTTGTAACCAGTACGTCCACATGAAGAGTCCAAGAAAACTTGTTATCTGTTACCTAGTTCCATTTGATCTCAGGCATTCCTGCTGGACCCTGTTGTGGGCGGCACGGTGGCACAGTGGCCTCACAGCGCCAGAGACCCGGGTTCATTTCCCGCCTCAGGCGACTGACTGTGTGGAGTTTGCACGTTCTCCCCGTGTCTGCGTGGGTTTCCTCCGGGTGCTCCGGTTTCCTCCCACAGTCCAAAGATGTGCAGGTCAGGTGAATTGGCCATGCTAAATTGCCCGTGATGTTAGGTAAGGGGTAAATGTAGGGGTCTGGGTGGGTTGCGCTTTGGCGGGGCGGTGTGGACTTGTTGGGCCGAAGGGCCTGTTTCCATACTGTAAGTAATCTAATCTAATCTGATCTATGTTCAGTGTAACTTCCAGCTTTTGTACTCTGTGCTCCTATCAGTAAACCTTATGATACTATTTTCTTTATTAAGTGCCCTGTCAGTCTACCTGTCAGCTTTACATTTACAACCAATGTTAAACACCAGAGATTAAAAGATAGAATCTGAGCATACACTTTTCTAGTCAGAGTTTTAGATTTAGATTTAGATTTATTTCAAATTGTACATCACAAAACTCTAATCACCTTCACTGTTTGTCATGTATGTATTTTTTAATCAGCCTTTTCGGAAATGTGATGAAGACCCCTCTATGATAGGTCATGAACACTATCACTGTGCCGCAATAACCCATGTTCCCTATAACGTAGACACCTAGTCTTCACCTGATTATCCCTTTGGGCCTTTGTAACCAGTACGTCCACATGAAGAGTCCAAGAAAGCTTGTTATCTGTTACCTAGTTCCATTTGATCTCAGGCATCCCTGCTGGACCCTGCTAAATAATTCATCTAGACTCAAAACATTAGCTTGCTTTCTGTCCATGGATGCTGCCTTACCCGCTGTCATCTCCAGAATTTTTTGTTTTCCGAGTTCAGATTCTGCAGTAATTTGCTCCTGCTAAATGATTATTACCAGGTCCATCTCTTCCAATGTTTCCTTCACAGTTTTACCCTTTATTTTATAATGCCTTTGCATCTTCTTCTGAAGAAAATGAATCACTTCACCCTTCTCTGCATTTAATTTCATTTGACACCTATCTGCCCATTCCATCAACTTGAACTGAATCGAATTGAATTTATTGTCATGTGTACTGAGGCACAGTGAAAAGCTTTGTCTTGCAAGCAACACAGGCAGATCACAGAGTTAAGTAGGGTAGATAAGTAAATAATAGATAAACAGCAGCAAAAAACAAAATACAGGTACAGGTGAATGCTAAGAGTTTGTGAGTCCATTCAGTATTCTAATAACAGTAGGGTAGAAACTGTTTTGAAACCGGCTGGTGTGTGTGTGTTCAGGCTGCTGTACCTTCTCCCCAATGGTAGAGGTTGTAGAAAAGCATTGTCAGGGTGGGATGGATCTTTGAGGATGCTGGCGGCCTTTCTTTGACAATGGGCTTCGTAGATGGATTCTGTAGAGGGGAGGTTGGCCTTTGTGATTGTCCGGGCTGAGTTCACCACTTTCTGTAAATGCCAGTCTTGAATGGTACAGTTGCCATACCAGGTAGTGATACATCCAGACAGAATGCTCTAGATGGTGTACCTCGAAAAGTTGGCAAGGGTATTCGCCGTCATATCAAATTTTCTCAGCAGGTTGAGGAAGAAGAGAAATTGTTGGGCCTTTGTAACCAGTGCATCCACATGAAGAGTCCAAGAAAGTTTGTTGTTGATGACCACTCCCAGGAGCTTGACACTCTCTACTCATTCCACTCTGTGCTGTTAATGTTAAGGGGATATGAGTAACATCCCACCGAAAGTCATTAATAAGTGCCTTGGTTTTGCTGGCATTGAGAGCTAGGTTGTTCTTAGTGCACCATATTTCCAGGTCTTCCACCTCACGTTTGTAGTCTATTTTGTCGCAATCTGAGATTCGACTGACTGTGGTGGTGTCGTCAGCGAACGTGTAAGTGGCAATAGTCTGGTATTTAGCAATGTAGTCATGGGTATACAGTGAGTAAAGTAGGGGGCTGAATACGCACCCCTGGGGGGGCTCCAGTGTTGAGTGTTAGTGAGGATGAAATATTGTCCTCGGTCTTCATTAATTGTGGCCTGTGGGTCAGGAAACTGAGGATCCAGTTGCAGAGAGTGGGGTTTAGTCTGAGATCACTAAGTTTAGTAATTAGTCTCGAGGGGGTAATAGTGTTGAAGACTGAACTGTAGTCAATGAGTAGGATTCTTACATAGCTATTCTTGGTGTCAAGATGTTCTAAGGAGGAGTGAAGGACAAGTGATATGCCCTTATTTATGTCATTTTAAATTTCTGCACCAGCCTGCTCACAGTTTATAATGCATTCAAGTTTCATATTGTCTAGCAACTTTGAAATTGTGTTCTGTCGACCAAGTTCTGTATATAAATCAGGAAAGGCAAGGATCCCAACATCGACTTGCGGGAAACATCACTACAGTCTTTACTCTAGCCCACAAAGTATTCACTAACAACAATTTTCTGTCTCCTGTATCTCAGCTTACTTTGTAAACATAGAAACAAAGAAATTAGGAGCAGGAGTAAGCCATGCAGCTCTTCGAGCCTTTCCATCATTAAAAATGTTCATGGTTCATCCTTTATCCCATTTTTTCCCCCATGCCACTTGGTACTCTTAAAATCTAAAATTTTACTTATTTCCTTCTTCAGTTTATTCAGAGACGTGGCCTCCACAGCTTCTGTGGTAGAAAATTCCACAGGTTCACAACCCTTTCAGTGAAAATTGTTTTCCTCATCTCTGACCTCAATGGCCTGCCTCATATCCTAAGACTATGACCCTGTTTCTAGACTCCTCAACTAGAGAAGTTATCCTCCCTGTATCTAGACTATCCAGCCCTTTTAAAATTTTACGCAACCTCTCTCATTCTTGTAAACTCTCATGAATACTGGTCCAGTTGAACCAATTACTCTTTCATATGACATAAGAACATTGTATCAGTGTTGATACTTCCCTTTTATTTCATGAGCTGTAACTTTCCTCAAGTCTGTTATGTGGCATTGGATCAAATTCCTTTTTAGAGTCTATCAATACCATATCACATGATCATGATGTAGAGGTGCCGTTGTTGGACTGGGGTGGACAAAGTCAGAAGTCACACGACAGCAGGTTATAATCCAACAGGTCTATTTGAAGTCACAAGCTTTCGAAGCGTTGCTCCTTTGTCAGGTGAAGCAGTGTTCTGAAAGCTTGTGATTTCAAATTAATCTCTTTTCTTATAACCTAGTGTTGTGGACTTCTGACTTTATATTACGTGATGGTCTGACCCTGATTAACCCTTTCTATTAACCTTTCAAAAAAATTCCAGCAAGTTAGTTAAGCCCAAATTTCCCTTAAGAAATCCATGCTGACTTTAATTTATCCCTGAGTTATTGTTTCAAGGAAGGTTCCCCACAACTGAAATTAAATTGACTGGCATGTAGTTAATAGGCTCACCTTTATCCCCTTTTTGGAAGAATTTTGTATGATTTCCAATTCTCATGTCATCTGGCATAACCCTCCATTCTAAGAATACTGAAAAATTATGACCTTTTGAGGGAATATAGTTTGACTGCACCCAAACTATCTCTTTTAAGGCAGCCCACTATTCAACTGTTGTTTTCTACCAGCCTTTGATAAGAATGTATTCAGTCCAAATCCATTCTCGACCCAATTAAGTTGGCTTTACCTTAGTTAATTGTTGATTGTTGTTTGTCCTTTCCCATTGTCAGATTAAATATGTTATAACGATCACTGTCCACTAGATGTTCCTCTTTGACACTCGACCAATTTGCCCATCCCTGTCCCAAGGACCAGGTCCAGCAGGTCCTCATTTTGCTTTGACTAGAAAATTGTTCCTGAACATTATTCTAGGAACTCTTACTCCTCTCTACACTTTATTCTGTTATTGTCTAGTTTATATTTAGATAATTAATATCACCTATTATAACTACACTTTACCCGTGCATATTTCTGTAATCCCCTTTCAAATCTGTTCCTCTTTATCCTTCCCAATACTTGGTAGAATTTAGACTACACCAGACAATGTAAGTGCAATTTTTATCTTTCTTAGCTTTAGCTGCATAATTATCTAACATTGGAAGATTTATTTCTTAATTTGAGCATTTGTAAAAATTTGCTTAGTGTTCATATTGTTCAGGCTATCCGCTTACTTCCTGCAAGATTGAGTCTTCAAATTGCCAATTCAGAATCACAGAATTATCATGGCATAGAAAGAGGCCATTTGGCCCATTATGTCAGCACCAGCTGTTCAAATGAGCATCAATAGCTAGTGCCCAATCTCTTGACCTTTACCCAAAACCTTGCACACTATTTCTATCCAAATAATCAGACAATGCCCTCTTGAATACCTCAGTTGAACTTGCCTCCACTACATTTCCAGGTATGGCATTCCATATCCTAAATACTCACTGTATGAAAAAGTTTTTTCTCACATCAGTCTTGCTTCTTTTATACATCACTATTAATCCATATGTTTCTCATTCTTTTTCCTTTTACATGTGGAAACAGTTTCTCCCTATCTACTCTATCTGGCCCGCTTATGATTTGAAAACCTCAATTAGATGACCTCTTAGCTGTCTTCTCTCCAAGAACAGTCCCAATTTGTTCAGTCTATCCCATAACTGAAGTTTCTCATTCCTAGAACTATTCTTGTAACTCATTTTTGCACCCATTCCAATACTTTAACATCTTTCTTATAATACGGTGCCTACAGGTGTACACTGTACTTGTCCCTGAGGTTGAACAAATATCTTTTATAAGTTCATCATCACCTCCTTGCTCTTGTACTCTATGCTTTATTAACTGTTTTCTCCACCCGTCCTGCCACCTTCAATGATCTGTGGACATATACACCCAGGTTCCTCTATTCCTGCACCCGTTTAGGCATTGTACCCCCACTTTCTGTTTTCTTTCAATGTTCTCCTGCCAAAATGCATCACCTCACATGTTTCTGCATTAAACCTCTCATCTTCCACCTGTCTGTTCACTCCACTAACTTGTCAATGACCTTGTGGAACTCCACACTATCCTCCTTACTGTTCACAATTCTTCAAGCTTTGCATCACCTGTAAACTTTGCAATTTTTCACTGCACACCAAGATTGATATCATTAATATGTATCAGGAAAAGCAACAGTCTCAATACTGACCCCAGGAGATCTCCACTACAAAAATTGAAAGAACTGCAGATACTGTAAATCAGAAATGAAATTGCTGGAAAAGCTCAGCAGGTTTGGCAGCATCTGTGAAAAGAAATCAGTTAATGTTTTGGGCCCGGTGGCCAGTCCTGAGGAAGGGTTACTGGACCTGAAATGCTAACTCAGATTTCTCTTCACAAATCCTGCGAGATCTGCTGAGCTTTCCAGCAATTTCTGCTTTTGTTTGTGACCTCCACTACAAACCTTCTCTGGCCCGAATTGTCCATGGATTACAAATTCCCCCTTCAACACAGGCATCATAAGCCTAGCCTCCTAAGGCTACACCTCTCTTGGATTGAATATTCTTTATTTCTCATGTTTTATATGTTAAACCCTTCTTACTCCACCACCACTTTTCAGCTTAGCTATTCAAGAAGTTCAACTCTACATTAGTAGAATGTGACATCTCCATCTTTTGTCTTCAACTCTGATAAATTAAGAATAGGGCTATTCATGGGGTCCTGCTCTACCAAGCATAGTTTAATTTTTTAGTACACTTCACGTTGGGTGTGGCAGGACTGTAGAGATTTGATATCACCACCCTGGGAACACTTAGCACTGCCTATAGCAAGTTACTTTAGCATGTATGTCGTTTTGCATGTTTAGCATGTATGTAGTCAGTCATCACTAGCATCACTAGGTTGATTTTCAAATATGCCTTTGCCTCCAGGTATACTCAGTTGCATTCTAGATTGAATCAATGTTGTGATGGTAGAGTGATGGATGTACTTGGCCATAACGTTACTGATCATGAAGAAATACATTCTGCTGATGCTGGTGGACTACAGCATCTCATGTTTTGTGCTCGCAAAACCCTTAGAAATTTGGATGTGAATTTGCTCGCTGAGGTGCAAAGTTCGGTTTCAGTCGTTTTGGTGTCACCATACTAGGTAACATCATCAGTGAGGCTCTGGTGTTATGTCCTGCTTTCTATTTATGTGTTTAGGTTTCTTTGGGTGTTTGGTGATATCATTTCCAGTTCTTTTTCTCAGAGGATAATGGACTGGGTCCAAATTGATGTATTTGTTGATAGATTCTGGTTGGAATACCATGCTCTTAGGAATTCTTGTGCGTGCCTCTGTCTGGCTTGGCCTAGGATGGATGTGTTGTCCCAATCAAACTGGTGTCCATCTTCGTCTACATGTAAGGAGACTAGTGATAGTGGGTCATGTCTTTTTGTGGCTAGTTGACGTTCATGTATCCTGGTGGCTAGTTTTTTGACCTGTTTGTCCAATGTAGTATTTTTTACAGTCCTTGCAAGGTATTTTCTAAATGAAGTTCATTTTGCTTGTTGTCTGTATAGGGTCTTTCAAGTTCACTGGCTGCTATTTAAGTGTATTGGTTTGTCAGCTACCATGATGCCAATAGAAACATCTTCCAATGTCCACTCTGTCCAGGCTATTCAGTATTCTGTAAGTTTCAGTCAGATCTCCCCTAATCCTTCTGAACTCCATCAACTATAGTGTCAGAGTCCTCAAACATTTGTCATGTGTCAAGACATTAATTTCTGGGATCATCCTCATGAACCTCCTCTGGACTTGTTTCAGGGCCAATATATCATTCCTGAGGTAAGGGCCCAAAATTGCTCAAATACTCTAAATGTGATCTGACTAGAGCCTTAAAAAGCCTTAGAAGTGCACTCCAGCTTTTATATTCTAGTTCTCTCAAGATTAATGACAACATTGTATTTGCCTTCCTAAATACTGACTCAGTCTGCAAGTTTGCCATAAGAGAAACCTAGACTAGGACCCCCAAGTCCCTTTGCACTTCTGATTTCTGAATTTTCTCCCCATTTAGAAAACAGTCCATGCCTCTATTCTTCTTACTAAATTGACCCACACTTTCCCATGTTGAACTTCATCTGCACTTATTTGCCCACTCTTCTAACCTGTCTAAATCTATCTGCAGCCTCCCTGCCTCCTCCATACTACTTGCCCTCCACCTATCTTTGTATCATCTACAAACTTAGTCAGAATGCCCTCAGTTCCTTCATCAAGATCAATAATGTATAAAGTGAAAAGTTGTGGTCCCAACACTGGCCCTGGTGGAGTACCACTTGTCACCAGCTGCCATCCTGAGAAAGACCCTTTTATCCCCACTCTCTGCCTTCTGCTAGACAGCCAATCTTCTATCCATGCTAGTGTCTGGCCTCTAACACCACATGCTCCAGTCTTACTCAGCAGCCTCCTCTGTACACTTTAACACAGGTCTTCTGGAAGTTCAAATAGATAACATCCATTGGCTCTCCTTGGTCTAAGCTGCTTGTTAACTCTTCAAAGAATTCTAACAGATTTGTCAGGCATGACTCCCCTTGATGAAACATACTGACTTTGCCCGATTTTACAATGCACTTCCAAGTATTCAGAAATATCATCCTTTACAAATGACTCCAAAATCTTACCAACGATTGAGGTCATGCTAATCGCCTATAATTTCCTCTTTTGTTTTGCTCCCTTCTTAAACAGAGAGGTTACATTTTCCTGTCCTCTGGGACCCTTCCCAACTCCAGGGATACCTAAAAGATACTACTGAAGCCTCCACTTTCTTCATCTATCTCCTTCAGAACTCTAGATTGTTGGTGATTTATCCGTTTTCAGACATTACAGATTTTCTAGCACCTTCTCCTTGGTGATGGCCACTGTACTTATCTCTGCCCTCTGAATCTCTTGAATTTTTGGAATATTGCTCATGTGTTCCACTGTGAAGACTGACACAAAGTGCTTATTCAGTTCCTGCGCAATTTCTTTGTTTCCCATTACTACTTCTTCAGCATTATTTTCCCAATGTTCACTTTTGCCTTTTTTTGCCCTTTATATATCTAAAGAAACTTCTGCAATCTTTCCTAATATTACTGGCTAGCTTACCCTCATATTTAATCTTTTCCTTCCTTATTTCTTTCTTCGTTGTCCTCTGTTGCTCTTTGTAGGCTTCCCACTTCCCTTTGCCACATTATATGCTTTCTGTTTTGCTTTTATGCTGTCTCTGACTTCCCTCGTCAGCTGTGGTTGCCTCATTCTTCCTTTAGTATGTTTCTTCTTCCTTGGGATGAATTTTTGCTGCATCTCTCAAATTACTCCCAGAAACTCCTGCCATTGCTGTTCCACTATCTTTCCTACTAGGCTCATCTCCCAGTCATTTCTACCCAGCTCCTCCCTCATGTCTCTGTAGTTGCCTTTATTCAACTGAAATATCATTACATCTGATATCCATCTTCTCCCTTTCAAACTGCAGAGTAAATTCTGTTACATTATGGTCACAGCCTCCAAAGGGTTCCTTCACACTAAGCTCCCTTATCAAGTCTGCCTTAGTGCACAACACTAAATCCAGAATTGACTGTTCCCTACTGGGCTCCACCTCAAGCTGTTCCAAAAAGCCATCTTGTAGGTATTCCACAAATTCCTTTTCTTGAGATCCTCTACCAAATTGCTTTTCCCAGTCCACCTGCATATTGAAGTCCCCCACGATCAATGTAACCTTGCTCTTCTTACATGCTCTTAGTGTATCTTATGCCCACATCCTGACAACACTTTGGAGGCCTGCAGATAACTCCCATTATGATTTTCATACTTTTGCAGTTCCTCAACTCTACCCACACAAATTCTACATCATTTGACCCTACTTTGTTTATTGCTATTGATTTAATTTCATTTTTTTACTGACAAGGCAACTGCACCCTCTCTGTCCACCTGCCTGTCTTTTCAATAGGATATATATCCTTGGATATTTAGCTCTCAGTCCTGATGCCCTTGCAGCACATCTCAGTGATATCCACCATATCATTCCTGCCAATCTAGATCTGCGCCACAATCTCATTTACCTTATTTTGTATACTGTGTGCATTCAGATACAATACCTTCAGTCCTGTGTTGATCATCCCTCTTCTCGTTGTTATTCGTTTGTCCAGTGTGTTTGAAGTTTGATTCCCAACCCTTTCCAAACACTCTGTCCTATTTTGTGTGCTGTAGACTTTAATAAGCCCTCCTTTTCATTTTAAAAATATTTTTCAATGCACTTGAATCCACTCCCACAGATGTTAACCTGCAGCTTTGCTTCCAATTGGTCATTGTACTTCCCTTCCTCCCCACTTCTGAGTTTATTGCTTCCTTCCTTGCACTCCTGCATACTTGATATTAATGGAAGCTTATATTTGAACTGTGATTGAATGATGGAGTTAGCAAATATTTTTTGTTCATGTGGTGACATTTCCCCACTACTAGTGATTTTTAAAAACTTTTTTTTAATCACCCTATTCAGAGTTGTTATTAACACATGTCTGGAGCAAATGGGATTGAACTTGGGCTTTCTGGTCAGAGGTAGGGATACTACCACTGCACCATAAGAAAATTCCTCCACTACTTTAATAGATATGTCCCAATTATTTGCAGCTGATGGGACTCTACCATGATGCAGTTTTTCTCTCTTGCCACTCACCCTCTCCCTTAAAGATTTCATCTTCATATTTCATATAGGAGTCCTAACTTCAAAGAAATTGACTTCCATGAAGAAAAGTCTCAAAATTCAGCAATGGCATAAAAGGTGGCATAAACAGATGTAGCTTAGACATTTATTTGTTTATTTTATAGACTACTTTAAAACACAAATGTTCATATTTATGTGATGTATTACTGAATGTTGATCTATATTGTGAAAACGTAATAATAATATACTGTATGCTGTGTTGTTCTATTGTTGTTTTAATTTTCCGGATGTCTGGGAGTATGTTCATTTTCAATATTTTTTAAAACATTTGTTAGTGGGGGTGTGGGCATGGCTCACATGGCCAGTCCTTGTTCTGATCCCGTCTTACCCTTGAGAAAGTGGTGGTGGGCTAAGATGCAGTCGTTTTGGAAAATAATTTGAGAAGCACTATGAAGTTCTTCCTATATTACCTACATTAATTATGTTGTCTGCTGAAATGCTGAGGTCACTTAGTGAATTAATACAAATGCATTGGTCATAGAAGGTAATAGAAGGTAAACTAAAGGAAAGATAACGTTTCTATACACTTGAACTCTAATAGTTCTACTCGCTTGAAGAGGCCTTCAAGCATTTGTATTTCACTCGTGTTATAATTACATGAATTCTTATTTAAAAATTCATGCCTTTTTGTCTGCAGCTACTAATCTTTAAACCTTTTATTGTTTTCAGCCACTTTTAAACATGTATACAAATCACAATATTTGTATTAGTCCATATTTGTGATTCACCTAAAAACCACTTTATTATATCATTGTAATATCTTATGAACTCAATTAAAATGTTTCCTTTCAAACCTAGCAAAGTCACCAAGGTCATTAAGAACAAATAGTACAGCTGGTTGAAGCACATACATTTTTTCGTATTAGATTAGATTAGATTACTTACAGTGTGGAAACAGGCCCTTCGGCCCAACAAGTCCACACCGCCCCGCCGAAGCGTAACCCACCCATACCCCTACATCTACATTTACCCCTTACCTAACACTATGGGCAATTTAGCATGGCCAATTCACCTGGCCTGCACATCTTTGGACTGTGGGAGGAAACCGGAGCAACCGGAGGAAACCCACGCAGACACGGGGAGAACGTGCAAACTCCACACAGTCAGTCGCCTGAGGCGGGAATTGAACCCGGGTCTCAGGCGCTGTGAGGCAGCAGTGCTAACCACTGTGCCACCGTGCCGCCCAATTCTATGATTCAATAGAATATGGCAGTAGAATGAGAAAGGAATGGAGGAATAATAACTGAAAAAGTAAGCAAACAAAAATAAAAGGAGAGAAGCTGAACAAAGAAAGGTGGATACAAGAGAGCAAGACACAAAGTCAGATTGGGAGATATATAGGGGAAGCTGCATATAAATTTGATTTTTGATGTTTTCTTTCCCTTTCCTTCCAAGATGTTGATTGGAAGTTTTTCAGTTCTATATTTTTATTTCACTGGCTGTCCTTGTGAACAGAAAAGGAGCAAGACTGACAATAACAATACCAACTGATGTAGAGGTGGACTTGCAAATTGCTACCTAGCAATACTTGAATAGCTGACAAATATTATGCGAGCTCACATTGAAGTGTGAGAACTCTCAGCTATACCTGATCCTGATTTTATATGGGCTGAATTCAGCAGGGTTCATTGGAGGATAGGTACAAATTTGACTTTTAAATGAGCTGTCCAAAACTGAGCAAACCATAAACCAAGAACCCAAATCCTCTTAATATTGATAATTTTTATCAGTAGCTATTAATATGACCAACAGCAGGGAAATAAACATGAAAACTCGTTATGATCCCAGTTCTCTCACTAAAAAGAGAACTAGGACTTAACTTCTCTGTTTTCTAACTCAGAGATGCTAAACCCAGTTTTAGCACTTGAAATGAAACCTCAGGTGAGTGCAAGTAAAACAATATGGACTGGGAGTGTAACCTGGCATCACTTTGAATTTCTTTGTGGCTTTGTGACATACCATGCCATGCAATTATCCATTAAACTATTGGGTAAATTTCAACAAATTATAAAACCAAAACAGCATAACAGGGACTGAAATAAATATACAAGCATCTAAAATATAATAGATGGTTTAAAATATGATTTTTGGCTTTATCAAGGTTGGTTTTGATTATTGTAGCTACTTCTGGTTAAAAGGAAAAAAAGGCTTGACTCAAATGAAGTGCTATTTCTCAAGTTGGTGGATGTACCCATTATTGGACTTCAAATAAGTCCATTCACTGGGTGCTGCATTATTGTTGATGACCTGTGTAATTTTAGAATATATTTTATGTTAAATTCTGGTAGCATGGGCTTTTCTTAAGTATTCTATTAATTGGCCATTCTTCATGTGGGAATCTAGACAGTGAACATTGGTAAGTTGTTAACTATGGTAACATTGCTTGTCTCCAACCAATTCTTAATTTATTCTGTGTCTACATCGTGTAGCAGTCAGGCTGTGGAAATCTGCCTAATTTCCCCCTTACACCTGATTGTTGCTTCAGACAGAGAAGGGAATGAATATAATGGGACATTGTATTCTCTTAAAAGAAGTTACCAGTATAGGGCATAGAAAGTACTGAGTTTTTAAAACAATGCTTAATCTGACCAATGATAGAATGATCTTCAAAACGAGACAATGGGTTTTCTTTTACAGAGAGTCGTTCTATGTGCAGATGATTTTTTAAAAACGTTTTGCAACTTAGGGGAGGGTAAGTTAGCGATTGATGAATTGTGATCTGAATTTTAATTACTACAAGTAAGATGCTGATCTGTTTACTTCACTTAATTCTATTAAAATCTCTTTTCAGCTAACTGGCCTTCAGAAATTTGGCCTATTTCATTATTCTTTGGCACAAGCTTTTTTGATATTTTGTTAATTCATATACCACATGTTTTAACAAAAGAGTCTCTTGGTTATTCTGTGTGCCAACTTGATTCTCACAGGTGTATCCTGAGTCACATTTTTTTTTCAAGCAGTAGATAAACATTCACCAACCTTTGCTTGGTAGTATAGAATTTTGTTATGACTGAAAAGAAAGATGTTGCCACAACTTTTCATCGTGCACTCATCTGGACAAATGTAAGAACGACAAATTTCAAACAGTCACAATAATGTTTACTACTGGAGAAAAAATTGTTTTCTCCCTGGCAATATCTCAGCCATTCACAGTCAACTTGCCTACCAGGCAGTACCTTTTGTCCCTGGGGTAGAACTTGTTGTGATTGTTTGAACTTCGGCATTAAGAGTATAAGTAGGCCATTCAGCCTTATGAGGTTGCTCTTCACTCCAATACGATCATGGCTGACCCATTGTGGCCATGGGTTGAATTTAGTGGGCCTGCCCAGACCTAACTGAATAGTGGAGAAGGGATATTAATTGGGCAGGAGGCAAAAATTCAGTTTTGTGACACAGTTAAAATTTTGCTGTTAAGTTCTCAGTGCCTTTAAGGTAGGTCATCTTAGGGAACCCATTTTGCATTCATAATGGTAAAAGGTAAAGTCACCATAGTCCTACTTTCTCTTTAGAAAGAAATGTTTGGTGGTGGTTTAACCTGAGAGTCTCCATGTTTGTTCACAAATGTATATGTCATGTACCTGGTGAGGTAAACTTTCTGAAAGCTTCAGTAAGCACAAGCTTCATTTAGTTGGCTCCTTCATAAACAAGGTAGAAAAGCAGGAGGCTGAAAGAAAACAGAAAACCAGGCTGCATCAGGAGGTGGAGAAGTCAACGTTTCAGGTATAACCCATGGCAATTCTTTTAGCAAACGCTTACAGTACAAGGGATGAACCTCTCCATGCTGATCAGCTTATGAGAGAAGTCTTAGTCATATGCCGTTTGGATTGTTGTTATTGTTGTTAAATGCTTACAGCATTAGGGGTGAAGTCTGACTGAACCAACAAATCTGACCAAGTGAGGCAGCCACACTAGCTGATGCTGGCATCTTTCGACCAGGGAGGCAAGCAAGTATAAAGTCAAAAAAAGGGTGGAATTAAAGGCAACTTTTTGAAGTTGCTGTTGTCCCATGCAATCCTTTGATGAAAAGCGATCAAATGTGAACCTTCTCCTACATGTGAGGTTAGTGATGATAGTGTGTGAGTTGCTGACTTCCTTTTTCATTTTAAGTGTAAACCTTGGCGGATGAATGAGAGGCAATAATACTGTGATGCCAATACTAGCAGCACTGGTAGCTGTAATGAAGTAACAGGCATTAATTGCACATGAAGCATCTGATGGAGATGCCTGGCACCCAATCTCCTGTGTGGCAGTACTCTACAGTGGCAACTTTATAATGCTAACTCATACTCATAGGAAAATGAAGCATTCAATAGACAGTGGTATACACACACAGTGCAATAGGTCATTCGTTCCCATATATCATTGGAGCCAGGTTCTCTTGGCCCGTCCATGCGTGCTGACCTCGTCAATCACACACTTCCAGGCTACTTTTGTTATTCTGGATGGTCTGTAGTTGATACTCATAGGGAAAAAAATACTCTTCTTTTCTGAACAGCCTTGAGGAGAATCTCTAGGGAGGCATCACTAAACTGTGTTGCTGCCTTGTTATTGAGATCTGCAGGGGTAGGTGAGGTGATGAACAGAGTTTAAGTAATGTTCCTGGATTGTGAAATGCTGTCAGATTATTTTTGAAATATGGCTCTTGAATGTTGAAATCTAAAATACCCTATAAAATTTAGTGTTTTACCCATTAATGAATATATAATGACCTGAGAAGAATGCACTCATACTGGAAAACTGACTTTTTTCAGAAAATGAAAATTCTGTCTCTTAATTCCATTTTCCTGCCTGTCTCCCAAAACCCTTGGCTCTGTTGATAATCAAAAAATCTAACTCAGCCTTGAGTAGATCAACCAGCCTCTACTATTTTCCTTGAAAGAGAACTCCCAACCATTAATGACCTTCTGAGAAGAAATGTCTCCTCATCAGTAGGAATTGCTGTAAGCTGTGAATTCTTTATTGTGTGATTTGCATGTGTATTTTAATCTCTTATTTATTGCTGTGGCACCTAATTCATCTTTTTCCCAATTTTTAGAAATTTTAACATTTTGTCAGGCTCTATAAATTTTCTAATTTACAACTCATAACAACCTATCCTCATGGATCTTTATAGATTGAATGAATGTGGGGTATTATGACTATATTATCAAAACCATCAGATTTTATTAGACTTCAGCTTAATATAACAAAGGCCAAGAAGGGTAAAGAACATACAGTACAAATATTGACTGGACCACATGGGGAAGTTGTGTTTGTTTGTGTCTTCGTGTTTGTCCTGGTACGTGCAAGATGAAAAGCTTTGGCAACATAGCTCCCTTTGCAACAATGTTTGCCAAGCTCTTATGTTAACTCCTTACCTGTCAATAGTTTTAAGAAGTCTCACATGGCATGGTGTGTCGTATTTAATTCTGTTTTCTGTCTCTCAGTTGAACTTCTCAGAATCCTTTGGTAAGTGCTTGGTGTTCAGACTGCAATATGCGTAAAAGCAGTGGTGCATGCCATTCTTCTACTAACAGCCATACCCTTGCCGTGCCTAATATGTAGCTGTGTGTCACAGCACAACAAAACTCACATAATAAACCATGAGCAAATAACACACCCTACTTGCTGTCCAGGAAAGAAATTTAAAATTTGATGCAATGTTGTTGTCTAAATAAAAAGGATGAAATGACCTTTACCCTAATATCACATTGGCAACACTGTGCTGTCTGTGTGATTTACTCGCTGAAGACTGATTGTTAACCCAGAACTTGGATAAGCCCAGGCACTTACATGGATGCTGCACTGCTGAAGACAGCTTTACTAACCTTCCTAAGAAATTGCTCTGATTTGTTACTTTGCATCAGCCTTTTCTATCGCTTAAAAAGAAATATATATTATATATAATAATCTAATTCTTTCCTGTTTCTTTTGGTTTTCTTTTTTTGTTTCTTTCTCTCCTGTACTAATGCTTCTCTTTAATCTTATTTGCATTCAAATTACCTCACCAGGTGGTACACCAATCAGAGGTAAGAATGCTGAACGTGCTCAGAATCATCGTCCTCGCTCCATTTCTCCTTTCCTCCAACGTTCTCATTTCCTAGCATTCTCTTGGCCTCAACACTTTGCTTTTTGCCCATGTTTCCGTTTCTCTCATACTCAAACCAATGGTTCATCTGTTTAAACTTCTCAGTGTATCGAGTGTTTATATCTACTTTTTTTAAACACAAAATAACCACACATGGTCATTTGTCAGAACCGCTTGATCACCTGGATCAAATCTAATGAACTCATGTTTCTATTTTCGAACTGTGCTTGAATCTGGTTCTAATGTGTAGGAATTGAATGTCTCCAGGAGTACTGACCCTTAAGGTTCTGAAAGTTAGTATTGATCAGAACTGCTGCAAAATCTATGTTCTTGAATCACAGCGTCATAAAAAAATCAGTACTCTAATTGGCTAATATAATTATATCACACTCTGGTTTGCAAGCTATATTCATTTGATTGACTTATATATCATAGTTTATGGTCATTTTAATTGCAAAGAAAAGTTTGAAAATTGGTAAGGTGACTTTACACACCAGTTTTGAAATTAAAATAACTTAATTTCCCACATCATTTGTGTCACCTCAAAATAAATCTGTAATTTGTATCAACGTATAATTACAAATCAAATTTGTAGTCTAAGTAAAAGATGTTCTTACACTTACTTGGCCTCTTTCAATAATGGTGAATGACAGTTTTCAAAGAGAGTCAACACTAATAATCTGCCATTTGCATCACTAAGTAGGTAAAATCACTTGAAATGTTTTCAGATTCTGAATTTGTTTGTCTAGAATATTCTGCAATCAATTTGAAATAGGCACAAGTCAGCAGTTTAAAAAATATAGTGATAATAATGCATTTCCTCATTTATGGCTTTACATCTTCATGGTTCAACAATCAACCAATTTAGCTGTTCCAAACATTCAAAATGTGATAAAACTGATGGCAATCACCTGATCAAAATGCAGATTCTCTAAATGAGAAGCTGATAGGTTTATTTTAGTTTCTTGGATTTGAAATGTGTGGGCCTGATTTAACAGTGTATGTGAATAGTTTTTGAATGACTTAACATCATACCCCCTATGGATAGTATTATTTTAAATTTGACACTTCCATTTTTTTTGCACACTTTAATTTCCCCCACCCTGTTCAGCAATTCTCATAGCCCCTTGACGATCTAATTTTATCTACTAGGGTTGTGAAAACTTTTAAGTGGCTATGTGAATTGTAAGATTGTAAATTTCCTGATGATTCTTTCTAGTTAAGCTCTTTCAATCCTATTCACAGAATTATCCAGCAGTTTCACATGCCTTTGCTGATCAGTTTCTGTATTTACTTTTTAATGGCTGTGGTTTCAATATTGCTGTTATTGCCTATTTCATGCATTCAAATTTCCCCCTTTTTCTCTTATACTTTCTTCTGAGAAGCAATAAATATATTTTTCTCTTCCCAATTCATACAACTTTTAACGCTTAAAGTGAACCCACTCATGTCAGTTCAAACTATCCCAACTTGAACTTCCAATCAGGTTAGCCCTAAAACCTTCACATTGTTACACCTGTAAACCTGAGTTAGATATTTCTCTTCCCTTGAGCCCCAAATTCATGTCTCAATTCCAAAATTTCTGTGACAAATTCCCTCTTCGTGTCCATTTTTTCTCCCTGTTATTTCAGGTTCTTTACAAAGTTCAGATGTAGTAGGAAAGGAAGTGTAACATTCTTGATAATAAATTGAATAAAAGGTGGGAGGTCGATAAATTTTTTTTCCAAACCACAAGGATGTAAACAGTGGTGTGCTCTGTAGTATCAGTGTTTGAACCATTGCTTTAATAAACATATAACGGATCCATTAGTATTCTTCAGTAATTTGATCTGTTGAAATATAAAATTTATGACATAAATAAGTAAGTTTGATTAACTGTGAGGAACACTGCAGAATCTGGAGATTTGAATAATACACTGAAAAGTCAGAAGACAATAAAATCTAATGTACAGAAATATGAAGTGAATCATTTTGGAGGGAAAGTAAAAAAACAAGTTTACACTATCCAGTACATTTTTTGACTGGAGTAAAGAAGACATCAAGATTTGGATTTGGAAGTCTTTAGAAGTTAGAGGAAAGGTTCATGTACATGTCAAAAGAAGAATATTGAATCCCATGTTTTACAACTAAGCTGCATAAAGCAAAAAGCAAAAAGCAAATGAACTATGCAAAACCTCTGTAAATTAATGATTAGGCCTCAGTTAGGATATTGTGACTAGGAATGCCAAGGCTATGGAGGGGACACAAAAGAAAATTGCTAAATTGGTGATGAGAGTTTTAACTTAAGCAAAGAGACTTCTCAGAATTCAGGGCTGTCTTAATAAAAAGAGGCAGGGGTGCTAAGGGAAGGTTTGATAAAGGTTTTCAGAGTAATTACAGATTTCTAAAATTGTAAATATGGCAAAACTGTCTTCACTGCCAACTAGCAGATACAAATGAGTAATGATCAAACAAACAATAGGAGATCTTTTTGCAGCAGGTCATTAGAACATTGGACATACTTCTCCCACCAGTGGTAAAGTACAATCTGTTTCAATAGTTTTAACTTTAGAAGCAGATTAATCTTTGAAAAAATAGAATTTTGAAAGAATAAAGGATAGTAGATAACTTTCAGAGTGCAGTGAGACAAAGGGCTGAGGTTTGTAATATCATGTTGTAATATTTACTTCTTCTACCCCACCACCCAACTTCTTAACCCCCTCAACTCAGCTAGTCGGGTCATACTGAGGTTTCTGCCATATTTTTAACCTGCATTAGACATTTGCTTCTCCATTGTTACTTGGGCTTTGTTGATTTTCTTTTAAGGATGTGTTGATTCTAATACACTATTTAATTAGATATTTGAACTGTATCAAATCTCACCTTTCTCCAATTTTCAAAGCTTGTAGATCATTATTTTTGACTGTCTTTGTTTACTTGCTGCTCAAAGTGATTTAGTTTTTCTAGTGTTCACATGCCTTTAGATAGGCTACTGGCTCGGTTTGTTCACACATTTGAAATGCATACAACATTGTATCTGATGCCATGGAATCACTTACACTTTAGCTCAGGGTTTTATTAAATTATAGGGTGACCCTCACTTTGCCAACTGCCACAAGGGCTACTGGTTAAACTGAATATGCAATCTATGAGGATGTTGTAATACATTGTTTTATTTCTGTATTGGGGTCAAGCACTACTGCTCTGTCTCCTGGCGACATTAAACAGTCTAGGCACTGGAACCATTCAATCCATTGACTGCACTTTCTTAATAAAATCAAATGTTATTTCAATTAAATCATCCATTTCATTAAATCATACTAAAATATTTCTCATTTGAATTTTAATGAAGGAATTAATGTGCTTTACATGTTATCATGTTTAAATTAAGTATAGCAAAATTATTTTTAAAAGACAATTGTAGTGATGGAATTGTCATATAATGACCCAAGCCTTTTTCTGTACTGTTAAGTAAGTTATTTTCAATCTAAATAGAACTATAAAGCCCTTGACTATAAAAGGTAAATTAAGTTTAACAGAATTCAAAGAGCAGGTTGTTGATTTAAGTTTGTGACATGGCTAGAGGTTACTAATGTGTTTAGAAATTGCAGTGTCTTCACATCGTAACCCTTATCAAGCTGTGTTTGTAAATAAATAAAAAAAGGATCAAATTATATTCTTTGGTTAAAGAAGTATATTCTTTAGAAATTTGGTTGTGAAAATATTTCTTTTATATGGGATATTGCACACCTAATGTAACATGGTAGTGTGAGCTGACCATAAAAGTATTGAACTTCTTATTTTGTGTTAAACAGGGATATGAAAAGAAATGAGCTGTTAATGTTAGTCTAGTACATTGATATTAGGGATTTTTGCTGCATAGTGAAACATGAACCTTTTTTCACTTATCTGGGGAAGTTTCTATTACCAGTGTTTCCTGGTAGTGAGGCCTGGACAGATCCACTTGTGTGTTGTTATTACCTGCATATGCACCAGATTTCAAAAATACCGAATGGTACTTCAGTGATATCAAATTAATTAATTATGGGATACAATACTGAACATTTTAGTGTTATTTATTTTTCTGTTCATACTGAACAAGGCATTAAAAAAGGGTTTTGGATGAATGTTATTGTTAATTATGTCCAATTGCTTCACTTTTACACTGTTATTTTTAGTCCAGTCAGAATTAAAGGAAGAAAGTCTCCTTTCTCTGCTGCCTTAGAAAGATCCTAAATGAAATAAGTTGAACATTGTTTGCCAAATTCAAGTTTGCTGTATTCACAGCTCAAACGTTGTATTCATTGGCACAAATCTGGCAGACTTTGGATGCAATTGGATAATTTGAAAATCATGATGAGGAGGTGCCGGTGTTGGACTGGGGTGGACAAATCACTCAACCCCAGGGTAACATAATTATGTCACAGATTTAACATAACATAAAACTGTTTGACTATAACCTGATGTTGTGTGATTTTAAATTGAAAAAGGCAGACTTGTCATTGGAGCAGTTTGGTGATGCATTAAACTGCCTCCAGATTTTAATGTGAGAATGCTTGATTCTGTTGACAGGTATTGATGGTGGAAAACACTGTCATACCTGGCACTTAGTATCCCTTGACAAGCAAAGAATGATTGCTTTAGTGAGACTACTCATTTTGATCTTTTCAGTATTACCTCTGCCTATAAATGATGTTTTATATATGTCCAAGGATGTAAGGCATGCTTCATTTTAACAATAAATGCATCGTTGAAGGTGTTCAGCAATGATTTAAACTTTTCCAAGTATGTCTCAAAACTCCAAAAGAAGTCTACATTAATGTAGTGTTACACTGACTGGATCATCAACAAATACATTATCTATTTGTTAAAGAATCAAAATTGATCCCAAATTTGATCTGAAGTGCCGTTCATATAGTATGCTACCTTCAGAATACTGTAGCTTCCTTCAAAATCTTTCAGTTATTCCAGCAGTTAATACATATTTTTGTAAGAGTTTAGGCTTAGAAATGCAATTAACCCTGAATATATTGAAATTTAATGTAAAGTCATGGTGATGTACAGCACAGACACACACCCTTTGGTCCAACCCCTACTGTCCTTATGCTGTTCTAGGGATTCACTCGATTCCAGCTGGGTGTACCTGACATATGCCTCCTTTTTCTCGACTAGAGCCTCAATTTCTCTATAGTCACCCAGTATTCGCTGCATCGTCAACCTTTCTCTTCACACTAACAAGAGCATACTGTCTTTGGACTCTCGTTATCTCATTTTTGAAGGCCTCCCACTTACGGCTGTCCCTTTGCTGCAAATAGCTGCACCCAATCAACTTGTGAAAGTTAGATTACCGCAGATTAGATTCCCTAAAATGTGGAAACAGACCCTTCAGCCCAACAAGTCCACATCAACCCTCCGATGATCAACCCATCCAGACCATCTTCCTCTGACTAATGCACCTAACACTATGGGCAATTTAGCATGATCAACCCATCTGACCTGGATTGGGGGAGGAAACTGGAACACCCGGAGGAAACCCACGCAGACACGGAGAGAACGTGCAAACTCCAAACAGACAGTCAACCGAGGCTGGAATCGAACCAGGTTCCTGGTGCTGTGAGGTAGCAGTGTTAACTACTGAGCCACCATGCCGCCCTAATACCATCTTGTCCAAAACCATCAAAATTGGCCTTCCTTCAATTTGCAACTTTATTTTCAGTATTATCTGATAGATCTTTCTGAATTTGGCTCTGACCTGCTAAATTTCAGTCCTTAGCTTTGTGCGTTTGTCAGCATTCTGTTGGTTACTAGCTCTGCCGTTTTGGACCTGTAGAATCATATTTTTCACCCTCTAATGAAACAAAACAATGTCTTAGTTCTAAAACACCTGCTAGAACATTTCATTTACACCCCAAGATCCATAAACAAGCTCAGACTTACTAAATGCAAATGGTCAGATGGATTTACCAGAAGTTTCTTCTTTGGGTTATCTTGAAGTTGCAATATGTTACAGTTATTACATCATGCAAGTCTAAATATGAATATTTCTGTGATCTAATCATAGAATTTTCAATATGTTATACTGTCAATGATTCAAATTTGGTAAGTTCCTGCTTCATGGTTCCACATTTATGTTTTTTCTGAAGTGTGCACTCACTTCAATAATTGATCTTAAATGTACCACTGTGTCGGAGCTAAAGCATCAATATAGCCACTTAACTGTCTAATAATTTTAACAATTTCTGTGTATCATTGGGGTGGAAATTGAATCATTAGGGTTGTATTCCAACAACATGCTTGGCTCCCCCCCCCCCCCCCCCCCCCCCCAAAAAAAAGTGGTTGGTACATAAGAGCTGAGCTAATTTGAGTTTGCACAGTCATCTGTGTTCTTGAATGGGAAGTTTGTCATTATTTGCCCATTCAAGTTTCACAAATAACTTGCAGTCAATCTAAATCCAGTATGGGATGTAAACAAAGTGCTGTGTGCCATGGTTTTATATTAATATCCTTACTAACAAAACAAAAGGAATAACTTGATTTTATTTTCTTTTACATCTGAAAGTAAGAAACATGACTGGGCTGAAATGACAATTTCTTTGCAAGACAGCACAAACCAAGATTTGATTTTCAGGACTTCAAATAGTGTTTCCATCAGCATTTTAAAACTAAACTAATCCTAAAATAAAACATTAGCTTTTTGATAAAGGATACATTGATATTCTTAAGCTTTGAAGCTTTTATAGGTGTATGGGTAGGGCAATAATAATCTGTTCATACCACCTAAGTTTTTTTTTATTTCAGTGGAGAGATTTTAAAATAGGAAGGTTGCAACCACCAGTGAGGAAGCTCTCTCACAACTGATGAGTGATCGGCTTTCTTCACTTGTTGCATAAGTCCTGTACTTCCCAAATCCTCAAAGTTGTCCCTGCATGGCCAGTTGGTCATATTCCATAAAACCTATATTGACTAATAAAATATATTTATAACTTGTCTCTTTAAATATAATAAAGCTAAGATATTGTTTTTACTAAGGGTAGAATAATTTGGTCATAAGGTTGATCTGAAATATAACCTACTAGAATGGAAATTCTTTTGTAGATTCAATGTTTGATCATTCCCTGAAAACCGATGTTCCAGTCAAATTGCAAACTCTACAGTCAGTATTTGCTTTATTATACTGTTGGGCTACATTTTCTTAAAATTTCAGAAGAAATTGGGCATTCTATTCAGTAAAGCAAGCCTGCATTTTGTGCATCAGTTTGTTTATACCTGTGATGTATAGATTAAATCATCCCATTTTGTGTAAAACAAACCTTGCCACCTGAATCTAAGTAAAATGTTTTCCTTAGTAAATTTTCACTGTGAAAACTTTACACTTTATGACCATCCAGCTTTATTGAAACTCTTGTTGTACATTATGTGAAATATGATGGCAGACAGAAAAATATAATTATCTGAATTACACGCAGTGTAAAGTTTCTTAGTTGAAACTTACTTAAAATAATATTGTTAACTCCCAAAATTCAGTTATAAGTTAAATACAAACTGTTGACTCTGAATTTCTCAATTGCTGGATGCAGCATATGGTTTACCATGCAGATTTTCTCATTGGCTGTTTAATAACTACAGTACTCTCCACATATTTTATGCAACTGCACAAATGTCCTGATGATTCACCATGCAAGGGTTGAAGTACAAGTCATCACATACACTATTTATGTGTAGAATAAGGAGTGAAACACTGTCAATGTTGTGTTAGAAAATATTCTTACATATTTATTAGTATGGAATTGTGAAGCTGGTTGAGGGTTAATATAGAAAGTAGAGTAGTGTTCCAAAATCGGATTAGTTCATGATTACTTAAATAGAATGTGTTCTTTTAAAATTGATTTTTAAACATACACCTTAGTGAAATCAATTTAGGAACAAAAGTAGTTTTGTTTAAACAGAAGATATTAGTCCAAGGGTGCTATAAATTATTAATTAATTTTTTTGTGTTTTCATTTTATTCCTGTACACTTTGGAAATAAAGGGGCAATATTTGCTTTTTGTTTTTAATGACAACCACATCCTTTTTCACCACATGAATTTCTCACATTTTCTGTATCTCAAAGTTGAATAACTTGTCATTGTGCCAGAAATAACCAGAGCTGTTTGTGTTTTTGTACAGGAGCCTTGCAAATTGAAAACAGTGAAGAATCTGACCAGGGCAAATATGAATGTGTATCAACTAACAGCGCTGGAACACGTTACTCTGCTCCAGCTAACTTATATGTCAGAGGTAGGAAGTGCACTTCTTCAACTTGTTCCATATTTCAGTATGCTGCTAAAAATGTCGAGGTTGTGAGAAAAATTTTATGAACTATTATTTCATTAAATTTATCCTTTTTCATGCTAATGATCAAATTATTTTTATGTTGAGAATTGACTCACCTTTTCAATATATGTAACCACACAGGGTATCATGAACATCTCCATCAAGCATCTGCAAAATTGGTTGCTTTGTGTCTTCTTCTAACCAATCAGAATATTGTTTTAAGTATTTAAAACAAAAGTTCAATGTTTCAGCTTTTGGTTTTTGTTTTTTGTTACTTTTCTGAGGTTTCTCTTTGTCAAAAGGAAATTTGAATGGTCACTTTATCAGGATACCAGACTTCTGTTTGTTCAATAATGTAAATGATAGGTAAATCCCATATGAAGCCTTTATCCCTTTCAAAGTCAGTGTTTAGTACCTCCACTAGAGATTCACTTGTGTTGTTATTTCACTTTTTCTAAGTGGGCCGTGCTAATTGATTACTTTTAATTCAACGAATTTATTCTTTTTTTGGTTAAAAATTTGTAAATTTCATTTTAAGTCTGTCATCATAAATGCTTTATCATATGTTCCATCTATATCATTGCAATCCTGGAAAACAATCAGATACTTGAACTTCAAGAACGTGGGATTTAACAACAGTAAGGAAATTGAAACAGTGATTTCAGACTGCTCATTGCTCTAAAAATGAAGCAGCAGTGGGCAAAATCTAGTATGAATTTGTCCTGTCCAATTCGAACAATTTTCAGAGTTCATCAGTTGTTCTTTATGATGCGGCGGTGCAGATTGTAGGTGCCAGAGTTCTCATGTGAGCAAACAGTAACTTAATACATGAATATCATAGTTATTTGATGTCTTAAAGATTATAACATGATTTCCTGACCTTAATTGCTGTATTTACTCCATTCTGTGAAGAGGATTTAGGCATTGCATTGCATTTATTTCTTCATGAGGTACTGAAAGGAATCGTACTCTATCTGCTGATAGAGGTGCAACAGACAGAAAGAATAAACAGAGTGCTGAAGAAAGTCAGCAAGTCTGGCAAAGTCTTTAGAGAGAGAAAGAGATTTAATGGTCAAATTCAATATGATTCTTCTTTGGAACTGAATAGGGAAGGAAAATGATAGTATTTTACGCTGATAAAAAAAGGCAAGTGGAAAAGATGGTGAAGGTGGCCAGAGCAAAAGATAAAGGAAGCGTTAATGAAGTAATATTACTTCTGTTTGTTCAATAATGTAAATGATAGGTAAATCCCATATGAAGCCTTTATCCCTTTCAAAGTCAGTGTTTAGTACCTCCACTAGAGATTCACTTGTGTTGTTATTTCACTTTTTCTAAGTGGGCCGTGCTAATTGATTACTTTTAATTCAACGAATTTATTCTTTTTTTGGTCCGGTTTCCTCCCACACTCCAAAGATGTGCAGGTCAGGTGAATTGGCCATGCTAAATTGCCCGTAGTGTTAGGTAAGGGGTAGATGTAGATGTAGGGGTATGGGTGGGTTACGCTTCGGCGGGGCGGTGCGGACTTGTTGGGCCGGAGGGCCTGTTTCCACACTGTAAGTAATCTAATCTAATATAGATACACAATAGGTGTTAATAGGAGGTGTAAATAGTATAAAATAGGGTCAGCTATGCTGAGAGCAAAACCATGGAAACAGGACACCTGATTAGGAGTGACAGGGAAGACACCAAAATGGAGGGCAATGTTCATAGTTTGAAATTGTTGAATTCCATTTTGAATCCAAAAGACTGGAACGTGCCTAAGCAGAAAAGTTTTATACCTACCAATACATCCTATTCTATAATCTAAAGTTTTCCTTTACGACGAATAGTTCTTTCTTTATCTTTTGCTTTGGCCACCATCACTATCAGTTCCCCTTGCTCTTCCTTCCCTTTTGCTGAAAGCATTAAAATTATAATTTTCTAGCTCGTTCCAGAGTGAAGAATAATCATATTGAAATGCTCTTTCTCTCCCCACAGACACTGCCAGACCTGCTGCGTTTCTCCCACATTTACAGAACTTTGCTTTCATAGGAGTAAACAGAGCTTCTCACCTCTCCTCCCTCCATCCCTAAATAGACTATTTTGCCTGTTGAAGAACATGAGGTGGATTTGCTTTTCCAAAGAGACAGTGACAAGAGTTGGATTTCACAACTAAAGAATGGGACTTCAGCTGTGTAATTACAGTCTAACTTAAGGAAGCACAGCAGCCCATTTGTGTACAGCAAACTGCTGAAAAAAGATAAATGATCAGCTAGTCTGTGTTAATTCTATTAATTGAGAGAATAAATAAGGGTTCTAGAACACCTGAAAACCTCCTCCTGAGAATTCAATCATGTCATAAAATCTTGTGCATTTTACCCAGCAGTGTTTCAGCGTAATTTGCAATGGTAATACCCTGAAACATGAACCTCATTCTATGTTAATGACCCAGATTTAGGTATACAGAAACAAACACAAATTGCTGGAAAAACTCAGCAGGTCTGGTAGCATATGTGGAGAGAAATCAAGAGTTAAAGTTTTAGGTCTGGTAACCCGAGGTGTACAGAACACAATTTCAAAATTTGCAAACAACACAGTACTTGGAAGTATGTGAAGAACACAGTGATGGGCTTCGGAGTATATAGGACAGTGGAGCATTTCTTGAGATTTACTGTTAAAAATATCATTAGTGCATTGTGTCAGGTTCACTATCAGTGCTTGGATAAATTCTTACTTGACATATACAATATTCAACTTTTGGTTCACATAACATAATCCAGTTGATTTAATGGACACTTCTTGGGCTCTTGTACTCTTTTTATGTTGCAGAAAAACAGTGTTTGCTATTATAAAATGGCTAGTTGAGTAAAATATAACCAATATTGAATTTCTTGTAATTAAACAAAATTGTCCTGCGACGGAAAACCTTTTTTTTGTTCTGCCGCTACATTCAGGTCCCTATGATGGGCAGAACAGTGGCTCAGTGCTTAGCAATGCTGCCTCACAGTGCCAGGGTCACAGGTTCGATTCCACCCTTGGGTGACTGTCTGTGTGGAGTTTGCACAATCTCCTGTGGGTTTCCTCCAGGTGCTCTGGTTTCTTCCCGTAATCCAAAGATGTGCAGGTTAGGTAGACTCACCATGCTAAATTGCCCAGTAATGTGCAGTCTAGGTGGATTAGCATAGGAAATGCAGAATTATAGGGTAATGGTTGTTGGTCTGGATGGGTGGTTTGCTGTTCGGAGAGTCGGTGTGGACTTGATGGGCCAAATGGCTGCTTCCACATTGTAGGGATTCTCTGATCATTTTATCCTCCCCTGACTTGATATACTTAAGAATTTCTTTGATGTTTGAATAAAACATCCTTTAAATGTCATCATTAAAATGGTATTGCGTAGGGACACAAACCTGGCTCACATTCATTTTGAAAGCTCTCTCCAGACAACATCAAGATTTTGTTGGTTTCTGGCCAGCCTCCAATCATTGAGTTAACTGTTCCATCAAAACAACAACACCATGGGCTGAATTGTATAAGAGTCTGATGTGGACTACGGAGAGATTTGTGGCAGAATCAGATGAGAGGTCTCACAAGGCCAATCTAGATGTCAGGAGCAACTCGTGCCATCTTTTGTAGTTTTCACACTAGCATGGCATGTTTGTCACTAAGCAGCAGCAAGTTGCTAATTAAAGGGAATATTGATTGTTAAATGCAATGAGGATTGCCCAATTTGCCTCATTAATATTCAGCTCTGTATCTTACCAAACTTGCCAAACAAGCTAGATGTTGAGAAAATTCAACACAGAAATCAAAACGGCTACCTGGCAAACTCAACTCACTGTTTGCTCCAAAGGACCCTTCGTTTGAACACTGGGCACAAATATCTCTGGTCAAACCTTCTGAAGAAGGGTCACTGGACCCAAAACACTAATTCTGATTTCTGTCCACAAATGCTGCCAGATCTGCTGAGTTTTTCCAACATTTTCTGTTTTTGTTTCTGAATTCCAGCATCTGCAGTTCTTGTGATTTTTTTATTTGTTCAGTGGAGTTAGCCTTTGTTCAGGGGGTCCTGGCACAATAAATCAAGGGCAAACTTCAGTACCAATCTGGAGGCTTGGTAAAGGTCAGTCAGCCACTTGGGTCAGAGTCAGAGTGCTCTCCACATAAAGAGCGATGATCTGAATGTCAGGGACACCATTACATGTCTTTGAGTCTTTCTCCTCTATAATTGGCCACTTTCCTTCTGAAATGAGGAAGAGGCAGATATTAAGAGAGATGAAAGTGGGTGACAATTATTATTTTTGGTACAGGGGAGGTTTTTGAAACAAATTTATTCGGCAACACAGACGACATGCAGGATTGGTGCTGTTTGGGATGGAATGGCTGATAGTGAGGGAGATGCATTAGTGAGACTGGTGGCGCATGAGCCATGGTAGGTACTGGTACATTAGCAGAGGTCGAAATCGAGTGACTATGAAGCATCGAAGAGAAGATGGTCGCCCATATGCTGGCAGAGTGGAGTCAGTTAATGACTTTCTTCCTTTGCTGATGGGCATTCCTCCAGACAGCTGAGGCTGCATTGACCTGGGTGGTATCTTCAGACAGGCTGATATGATCTGGTGTTGTGGCTTCACTGCTGGTCCTGGAGGATATGGAAGTCCCACATCCAGTATAAACTCCAAATGATTTCACCCTGTCTGCCATGCCGGGGGCAAATATCAGGAACAATGAAGGTAGGTCCAGACTGACATTGCTTGTCCAGGTGCACGGCAAGCTTTTAAAGGTGTTGCAGGTGCAAGTGATGGAAGACATATCTGCTGAGTGGCAAGTCGTCTCGGAAATAGTGTGTGGTAAGGTAGGGCCAGAAATGAATGAGAGTGGTGACATAGGTGTGAGGTAGGTGATTAATATGGCAAGTTTGGTAAAAGCTGGTGAAACATTTCACTCGGCTTCACAATGGAAACCCCTCCAAAAAAAAACTCAATACAACTTAGATTTAGTCAAGATCAAATTAATATTTAGCCCTACACTTATGCTCATTTTCTGAATAAACCATCCTCTCCTATCTTCCATTTTCTCTTCTGACCTCACTCTTACCAAGAATGGCAATATTCATGTCTGTTACTTGAATTTTTACAGTGACTTGGTTTCCAGCTTTAAATAATATTCTGTCATTCTATGTTGCTTTTCTGTTCACTTTACCTCTAGATTTTAGCCGTCTGTTCTCAGATTTGAACCTCCCTTTGGGATTTGGGCAAGCATTGTCATGAGTGCGCATCCTAAACCGAGTCAAATCTTCCATTACAGCAGCATTTAGAGGAGCCTATTGCAAGGTTTTCAAGGTCATCATTATAAACAACAGCATTTTTAATTAGGTTTCATTGCGAACTAAAGGATGATATTAAGTAACATTGAATATTTTCCAAGATCACTGACCATAGGTACTTCATCAGGAGAGTGCCTTGGATGACTCATCTTTCTAATGTCCACTTTCACAGCCATTGTCCATTTACTAAGATTATCTACCTCTTCTATCACTTAAATGTCATGCATTTAAAGGGATGATGTCCCCTATTTACACTGACAAATCTGATGTCCCCTATTTACTCTTGACGGACACTATAAGGTATCAAGGTATGGCAGCTCATGCACAGAAACAGCTGATTAAAGGCAAGAGCTGAGGATACTGTGGGATCTTAGTGAGCCCTACCCAAGTTTGATATCTTCGAGTGTATGGCTGACAATGACAACACTCAGTTCTACCTCTCTGGATCTTCCATGACCCTTCCGCTGCCTCTTGTCAGATGGCCTATAATTTTCTACTGTTAAAAATTGGGAAGGTGAAAGCCATCCCAAAAAATAAAGAACTGTGGATGCTGGAAATCTGAAACAAAACCAGAAATAGCTGGAGAAATGCAGCAGATCTGGCAGCATCTGTGATAAGAAAGCCGTTCACCCTCCCCCACCCCCTGTCTTCAGAATATGTACAGCCTTTTCCGAGCTACAATCAGTTGTGAAGAAGGGTCACAGGATCCATAATGTTGACTCTGCTTTCTGTCCACAGACGCTGCCAGAATTGCTCAGTTTCTCCAGCAATTTCTGTTTTTTGTTTGTGAAAGCCATCCCTTTCAGTTCTACTACTTGTTTATCTTTGGCCACTGTCTTGAGTTGAGCCACATTGTTTGTATCCTCTTTGTCCAATTCTCTCCATCACAGAAGTCATCAACCTATAATTTTGTAATATTGCCTTCCTTCACTTTAATCCCTGTTGCTACAATCCTCAAAAGGATGTCTTTGTCATCTTGAGATTTGACTACTGCAATGCTATCCTGGTCAGTCTCCCATCCACCATCTTCCTGATTGGACTTAGTGAACAACCAGCTCACCAATCATGTTCATTCTTATGACTAATTTTTAACTCCTAGTTCTTTGAAGGCTCTGATTAAAAATTCTGATCTTCGTATATAACGTCTTTTAGGATTTTGTCCCTCTTACATCTGTAACCTCCACCAGTCCTTCAACTATTAATTTCCTACCAGCTCTCTCCATTACTCCATCCTAACAAATAAGAAGTTGCTAAGTGGATAGTATAACTGACCAATTTACAAA
Source organism: Chiloscyllium punctatum (assembly GCF_047496795.1). NCBI lineage: Eukaryota > Metazoa > Chordata > Chondrichthyes > Orectolobiformes > Hemiscylliidae > Chiloscyllium > Chiloscyllium punctatum. The sequence goes on along the minus strand of NC_092745.1, from coordinate 105,931,337 downwards.
AAAAGTTCAAATTCTTCCTCTTTTAATGTGTGGATTGTTAAATGTTGATCTGTCGTTTTTATAAGATCTCTAATCTAGCAGCATATTAGGGTAATGAATTGCAGTAACAATCAGTGAACTGATTAATGTATTTATCAAACAATAACCTTGAGATTTTGTCTGCTTTCAGTCTCTGTATAATTAAGCCTACTTATTTTTGTAAATGTGACTCAAAGTTAAGTTCAATGTTAACAACAAGTAACATTTAAAGGAAAATTCTCTTTATTTCAGGATGTCTGCATTACAGGATGTTAATTGAAAATGATGGCATTAAATCTGTAGAGAAAGACTTGTATTTTATATAACATCTTTTACTGCAATGAAACAATGAAAGGTAGTTCATAAGAACCACAAAGGGAGTTGTTAAATCAACATTCAAAAGCTCAGAAAAGGGGCATAATTTAACATGTCTTAAAGAACAAAGAAGAATGCAGCACAATACGCCTCCCCCCCCCCCCCCCCCCCCCGCCACCCCAAAAACCCCCACACCTTGAACCTGGGCCCCCAGTAATAGACCCCTCCACCCTAAGAAAAGCCTCATACTTTCCACTCTATCCAGGTCAATCGACATCTTATAAGCTTGAATCAGGTTGCCCCTCAACCTCCCATTTTCCAGTGAAAACAAATCCAGTCCATCCAAATTTTCTTCATAGCTAAAATCCCCATACCAAGCAACATCCTGGTAAATCTTTTCTGTACCCTCTCCAAAGCATCCACATCCTTCTGGTTGTGTGATGACCAGGACTGTGAGCAATATACCAAGTGTGGCCTAACTTGTTCTGTAGAGCTGCAGCATAACTTTGCCTATCCTTGTACTCGATGCCCCTTCCAATGAAGGCAAGCATACCATAGGCCTTTTTTACTACCATATCTACTTGTGCTGCCATCTTCAGTGATCTGTGGACCTGCACTCCCAGGACCCTCTGCATATCAATGCTCCTAAGCATGCTGTCATTTACTGTATAATTTCTACCTGTACTTGACCGTTCAGAATAATTCACCTCACATTTGTCTGGATAAAGTTCTTAAAAGAGGAAAGCAAAGAAGAGAGATGTGTTTTATTCTTTCATACAATATGGCTTTATATTATTCTTTCATAAAAGTTCTTAAAAGAGGAAAGCAAGGAAGAGATTCTTTCATACACCTGCTGGCGGTTCCAACATCGTTGCCCATCCCTAATTGGCTTGAACTGAATGGTTTGCAAGGCTGTGTCAGAGGACGAGGTAAAAACAATAACTGCAGATGCTGGAAAGCAAATACTGGATTAGTGGTGCTGGAAGAGCACAGCAGTTCAGGCAGCATCCAAGGAGCAGCGAAATCAACGTTTCGGGCAAAAGCCCTTCATCAGGAATAGGATTCAGTCACATTACTGTGAGCCTGGAGTTGCAAGTAGGCTAGACTAGGTAAGGCTGGCAGTTTTCCTTCCCTAAAGGATCTTAGCGAGTCAGATTGTCAATAGTTGTCATGATCACCAATACTGATTTAGCTTTGTATTCCAAATGTATTAGCTGAATTTAAACTCCATCAGTTGCATGTCCCTGGAATTATTAGTCAAATGTCATTACTAATACACCAGAAATTACCAACACACCACAAAGTGTGTTGGTAATTTCTACCCCTAAGTGGTAAAAGTATTTCAGGTCCTGGGGCCTAAGCAATTGGTCATCAGTAATGGAGCAGTTGTAGTTGGAAATGCCCAAGAGTTCAGAATTAGAAGAATACAGATACCATGAAAAGTTGGGGGTGGAGAGGAGGTTGGTGGTGGTGGTGGGAGTGGGAGAAGGAAAGTTGGAAGAGATTGCAGAGTCGGGAAGAGTGAGATCATGAAGAGATTTGAAAAGAAGGATGAGAATATTAAAATCAGACCTTTGCTTGACCAGGAGCCAATGTAAATTATGAGCACAGGGTCAAAAGTGGAAATGGGGCTTGCTGCAAATTAAGTTTTATGCAGCAGTTTGCTTTATTTTCTCAAGTTTAAAGAGCTCATTATTTGAAGTTTAATTGGAATTTTAATCTAATGGGAGGAGGATGAAATTGATGTAACAGTTTTTGTCCTGCAAATAAATATATACAGTGGGTCCCATGTCATAATACAGTTAGCCCCCCACCGTCTGTGATCAACATTCCTGCTTTGGAGCACTTGCAGACTACATGACAAGAAGAAAAGAAAAACTTATATTCAGTTAGTACTATTAATGATCAATGTTTTCATAAATTATAAACCAGTTGAGATCAGATATTTAGTAGTGATCTGCCCTATGATAGGTCCACTACTCCTCAGTTCACCCCTCAAGGTATTGTGTATTTAGCTTTTAATCATAAATTGACCTCATGGTCTATTATCTTGTCAATCTACCAGATTCAGATTGTTACAATGAGTCATTTACAGTTTTCAAATGTCCTGGAAATGACTATTTTCATAGATAGTGACAGGAGGAATGCATTACTGCCACTAGCACATTACTATATAGGAAGAGCTGCATTCTCCAGAAGGTAACTTAGCCTCAGTTTAGTCATGTACTGGTAAATCAAAAGCAGAAATGGGGCTGTGTAATGAGATATCCAGAATGAATGGCTGGATGAACACCATCTATTATGGAGGAAAAACAATTCTACTTCAAATTAGATATTCACTCCAAAAGCAAGGCATTGATATTATTTGAAGATTTAGAAGTCTCTTCTCCTCAAATGTTATCTATGATAACAAGGCATAGATATTTTCTGAAGGTGTGGAAGTCTCTTCTCCTCAAGTTATCTATGATTATCGAGAGATCTTGATCAATTGGGCCAATGAGCTGAGGATTGGCAGATGGAGTTTAATTTGGATAAATGCCAAGTATTGCCTTTTGGTAAAATGAACAAGGGCAGCACTTATCCAGTTTATGGTGGGGCCCTGAGTAGAGTTGTCAAACAGGAAGACCTAAAGGTTCAGGTACAAAGTTCTTTTAAATAAGTAGATAGCGTGGTTAAGAAGGTGTTTAGCACGCTTGCCTTCATTACTCAGACCACTGAGTAAAAGAGTTGGGATGTCGTGTTGAGGTTGTACAAGACATTGGTGAGGCTACTTATGGAGTATTGTGTACAGTTCTGGTCACCCTGCTATAGGAAGGATATTATTAAATTAGAGAGAGTTCAGAAAAGATTTACAAAGACATCGTCAGGATGGAGGCTTTGAGGTATAAGGAGAGGCTGGCACTTTTTTCACGAGTGTAGGAGGTTGAGGGGTGACCTTATAAAAGTTTATAAAAATCGTGAGGGGCATAAATAAGGTATGTAGCATGGGTCTTTTCCCTAGCAAGCATATTTTTGAGGTGAGAGGAGAAAGGCTTAAAAGGGACCAGAGGAGCAACTTTTTCACACGGAGGGTGGTTCAGATGTGGAATAAACTGCCTGAGGAAATAGTTATGCAGGTACAGTTGCAAAGAAATTTGGATCGGTATATGATTAGGAAAGATTTAGAGAGATATCAACCAAATGCAGGCAAGTGGGACCAGTTTAGTTTGGAAAAATTGGTCGGCGTGTATGAGTTGGACCAAAAGGTCTGTTTCTATGCTGTATGACTTTATGATTCTATCACAGGTAGCACAACGTTGAAGGCAGTTTCTATTTGTCTTTAATTTGAAGCAGTGTCCTGCTAATACAGTGAATCGGAAAAGTGACTTTCAGAACTTGGAGATCCATGCTTGTGGCTACTCATCGTATACTGTAGCAATGATATGAAAATCCTTCAAAAAGCAATAGCAACTGTCACAACTTGCTTGGGCAGTGCGCAAACATTATTGATTTAAAAGTTTTGAAACAGTAGCCCAGCCTCTGTGGTGACAATGACGTAGCAAGCCCAATCCCTGTTGACTTCAAAATAAGTCTTGCTGATCACACCAATGATTGCTGGTAAGAATTTACTGCTATCACAATGTAGCATTCTGTATTGGGCATTCCCAGGTGCAGCTAGAGAGATGTTATCAGACTATCCAAGCAACTAAAGACCAAGAGATTATCACAAATGCGCAGATGGCAGATGGTGAAATTGGAATTCAATGAAAAAGATCTGGAATTAAGAGTTTAATGTTGACCATGAATCCGTTGTCGATTGAGAGAAAAACCCATATGGTTCACTAATGTTCATTAGGGAAGGAGATCTGCCATCCATATCTGGTCTGGCATGTGATTCTAGACCCTCAGCAATATGGTTGACTCTTAAACTGCCCTCTGGGTAATTGGAAATGGTCAATAAATGCTGGCCTTGCCAGCGACGTCCTCATCTCATTGGATTTAGCGTTTCTAAATTCAACTTAACTAGGCAAAATGGTCATCACAGTTCAGTTTATTATAATTCCCAATAAATTGGGAATTTCCCAAGACCTTTGTACATGGCATGTCTCCCCTTCTTCCCACAGCAGCCTGCTTGATAGAAACTCCATCCGCTACCTGAACACTGGCACCCCATGCTACAAGATGTGTAATCTACAAGATACAACTTCTTCGACTCACCAAATCTCCATGCGGTGTCCCAACTAATGCATTACCTTGATCTAAAGATATATGCCCATTTGTCATTATTGCTAGATCAAAATCTTGGATGATCTGACCAAACAGCACCATGGCTGTGCTTATACTGCACAGACAACAGTGGTTGAAGAAGGCAGCTCAACTTGTCAAGGGATGTTAGAATGAGCAATATATGCTCCTCATACTAGCAGTACCTAAATTTATTGACCTAGTTCAAATAAAAGCTTCACAATTATTTATTACATTTATTTTACCACAAGAACAAATCACTTGTTTTATTTGTGATGTGTTATTATAATAATATGAATTACACTAATTGTTGTTTCATGACATTATCTAGTTACAATTCAAAATGTACAAGTAGTTCAGTATTTGCATCATCTTTATCATGCCATTAGTCTCCCTAATAATTTCAAGAACTGATCATATATTCCAACGCAACAAAAAGTCTTTCTAGTCATCTACATAATTGCAAGAATGAGCTTGCCATTGAAAAAACAAAGATTAACTGTCTAACAGCTTTTGCCAGATTGACCAGATTACCTCTATGTAATTATCTGCACTCATCAGATTATTGTTCTAGAATGCATAAGTTTGAATCTGCTTCCATTATCCTCGTGTCTTTTCAAAATTGCTTATGGTTGTGTTCAGGAGGTCTCAGTGAACTTGGAAATTGATGCTGAGTAGTTTCATGAGCCAGGGTATGCTTGTGCAGTTATTCTATTTTACTTCATGTCAAAACCAAACTGGTGAATTTATTGGATCAAAAGAAGAGAATTTATTTCAAAGCATAATTCAAGACTTGCAAAATATTTAATGCGTGGTGGTATGTTCGATGCCAGACAAGTTGCTCCAGCTTTAAGGCCTGCTGACATTAGCAGAAGAATTACAAATTGGTATTCAAATTCTGTTAAAATGAAAAGGGAGTAATTATGCTTGCATTTTTCTAATGCCAACCTTTGGAGGAGGGTGAATGCTCTCTGTTTACAACTGGCCTATACCAGATAGGGGAAAGAATAGAAAAACTTGATTCTTAAAAAACATTCTTGAATATTGCTTCTAAACCTATAGTGTTGGAACCAGTGATGCTAATCAAATTCTATTGTAGCTCATTCTATTTCTTTTAAAACTATGCAGCCATTAGTTTAGTGTGATATGCCCTAAGACTTATTTTAAGGCAAATATACTTCATTTATTTCCTTTTTCTCGTTATATGTTTGCTGATCTGTAGCCTAATGCTTGTTCCCTCTTTAAATTGTTATAGCTTTTTTTTGTTGCAACATATAAATGAAAAAGCTATGGTAACCTTGTTCGGAAATATAGGATATTCCAACTTTGTGTGTTTCTGTCACAAATTTACTTGACATTAACAATGTTTCTATCCTGTTCTGTCTGTCAAAATACAGAGCCAATGTGCTGAAAAAACTGATCAAACTTTTTAAAATTATATTTTAATTTAATAGTCCTTTTAAATATTTTATACTGCATATATGTGAAGGGCTGGGAAGTGGAGTAAAATAAAACATACCATATAAACAAAATTGTAAAATGATAAAATTTGGATGGCAAGTTCCAAGTACAGTCAACACTGTCCCACAGTGGAATTCCAGTCAGTGGCGTGTCCAGGCAAATACATTTAACATATTTTCTTTTTGTTTTCAGTAAAGTTGAAACAAATTTATTTCAAACTTTTTTTAAGTAATTAGAAGAATTTTGTGTTTTTGAAAGTCCAAATTTCAGGATTTTTACCCATTTTGACAATAATTATTGTTTTATTGCAATCTAATGTTGCAAGCCCTGAGGATTATTGTTAGGTATCAGTTGATTTTTCCACTGTATATAAGGCCCACTTGTGCACACTGCTGAAATAGTTGCCTCCTGAAACTATTCTTTTTAATTGTAGAAACCACCACACCACTTCCCAGCCTGGATTTAATAATTAAATTTCACAACTCTTCTTTCTTCTAACAAGTCTGCAGCAATGGTATAGTTGACTTTTTTTGAGTACAGAATTGTGCTTTTTTTTCTCAAGGGTCTAACACAGGGGGTGATTATAACATGGCACAACACCATGTGCTGTGCGTGTGTGTCTGGTTTATGAATGTGCATATGTGAAGCTGAAAACCACCGCACTATTGTCTTGTCTTGTTCTTTCAGTGCTGTGAGGATTGATGAAGCCTGGCCTGTTTTTACTCTCTGTGTTTTTCCTTGTCTTTTTATTCCCTCCTCATCCTCATTGCACTCTACCATCAAACCCTTCATCTCTCAGATCAGCGAGAAGGTTGGTCTCTTTCACTTCTTATCCACCTACGCCACGCCAAATGGACTGTCCTATAGTGAAACAGAGGAGAGCTGGGGTTTCTGGCTCTCTGCCAGGCACAGCCTAGCCCTACCTGTTGGAATCTAATGACTTTCTGCTTAAGTGTCTTTAAAAGTTGTGGAAGTGTCAGCGTGCTGCATGTTAATCTTACTTTCAATTCTCAATCAATGGCTCTGTTCTGTGCCATGAGGAAAATTTTATCTGCTCTCTGCTTCTTTCACAGTTGGTAGCTGCATGACTATTACTTTGAAATGATAATCCAAATTTCACCTTCAGCTTTTAAAATTGTTGAGGCAGTTATTCAGATTTTTACATTTAATCATCACCAATACCAAATTACTTCAGATTTCTTAATTTATGATACATTTAAAATATGAAATTGATCACATCCATTTGGAATAGCCAAGCTCGAACGACGCACCTAAAGTGATTTTATAAATATGCCAAGTATTAATATTAAAGCTAGAATTATTTTGATGCTACAATGAAGTCACAGTAGTGGAGTAAATAACAGCAGAAGATACTAGAGACACAAAGGAGGTGATCCTGCACTCACAGTATTTTGCTTTTGCTACATAAACAATAGTGTCTGAATTGGAAATTTTAACTACTTGTAATTTGGTGTTCGGCACAAACTACAGTGGTCAAAATGGAATTACCATCGACTCTAATGTATCCCTTCATAGTACAGATCCCTGGGTTTAATGAAATTATCTTGATTCTTAACATTTCTGCTGTTTTTCATAGGTTTTTCACTTCAGTTCTCTTTATCCTTTTCTCTTTTCATTTTTATAGAACAGTAAAACTGTGTTACTTTGATTTCTGTACAGTTGTCACAATGAGATGTTAGTGTGATACTTAATTGGCATGTTCTAATTGAAACTAAAACTCATGTCTTTAGTAATAAAAACAAGCATATTCATGGATTCAGAATGAACAGTTTGCTCATTTTCGAGCACCTCAAGTTTTTGTTGGCGCTTTACAGAGGAAGATGTTTTGATCAGATCCTGCTTCAAACAGCTTAACTCATTTGTGTATGTCCAGTGAATGACAGAGTTAGGGCAGAGAAAAATATTATACATAACATTTGAAAGAGGATTGATTGGGGAAAATTCGATTGCAGAAGGTCAAACTTCATGCATGCCAATGGCTCAAAGCTGTTTTTATTCCTGCTTTTCCAGACATTATCCCGAATGATTAAGTTTTGTGGATATCATATATCACAGCTTTTACAAATTGTCTGTAGGGAAGCTCACTCCATCATTGAGAACTTGGGTGTACTTTTTTAGCTACAAAGAGCTTTGGGATATCGTGGAACTATGAAGGGCATATTCTTCATAAGTTCTCTGTTGCAGAAATTAAATGGAGGAATGCCTGATCAACTATGATCTTATTGAATGGTGGAACTGAATCGAGGGCAATGGCCTGCTCCTGTTCCTATTCTTGTAGTCTACTTGTAACAGATAATTAGGTGGGACTGATGTCCAAAACTGCCATCCATTCAGAGTAGCTGGGTGCATTACATTAAAGTAATGCACTACATTACTTTATTCAGGGTTCTACTTTGTATCATACGATTACAGGACCATATTCCACATGTTTAGCTCTAAACTGACCCTTAAATTGGTCTCGCAAGCCATTTAGTTATTTCAAGTCTCTGCAAGATAATTCAAGAAAATGCCATATTGTTAGCTTCCCAAAGCAGATAGAAAAATACAACAGCTGTTGGCCTTGCCAGTGATGCTAACATCCTGAAAACAATTTTTCTTTTAAAAAGCAGTGATTATAGTAATGAGATGTATGCTGTCTTACGTTGTAGACATACATTCACTATGCTATGAATGGTGCTATGGTCAATTTTTTCATTCTTTCGTGTGATGTGAGTGTCCCTAGCTCAATCCTCATTCACTCAAGATGATGCTGGCATGTTGAATTACTACAGTTCATGTGGTGTGAGCCCTTTTAGGATGGGAGTTCAAAGTTTTTGACCCAGCTACTCTGAATGGATGGCAGTTTTGGACATCAGTCCCACCTAATTATCTGTAACAAGTAGACTACAAGAATAGGAACAGGAGCAGGCCATTGCCCTCGATTCAGTTCCACCATTCAATAAGATCATAGTTGATCAGGCATTCCTCATGTCCACTCTCCCGCCTTTTCCCATATTCGTTGATTGCTCTACTGCTAAAAAAAATCTCTCCATCTCAATCTTAAATAAACACAAGGACTTGACCCCGCAGCCTCTTTGTGGCAAGGAGTTTGAACGACTTTCACCCGTCTGAGAAAAGAAATTCCTCCTCATCTCTGTAATTAAATACACATTTTTATATATTCTTCCATGCTGGTATTTGAACTCATACTCCCAAAGTTTCAATCTGTCCAGTTTGAATCACCATATTAGGTGGCATTCCCGCTAAACCACTGCCTTGAAATGCGTTGTTGAAAGACAATAGTAGAGGGAAATTAAATCCATACCAAAAGGTTAATTAAATCTTTCTTTACCCACCTTTTCTAATTCTGAACACATTGCCTATGCAGTGACCATGGTGAGGTCTATTTCTGTCTCTATATGATCCTGGTGCACATTATGTCTGCCTCTGCTTGCAACCTTCGCAGGTTCTGTTTTCCATTTCGAAAGTTACCCTCATTAAGCTCACTCCTGCTTCTGTATGACCACTGATGTGCATTTAGAGTCATAGAGATGTATAGCATGGAAACAGACCCTTCGGTCCAACCTGTCCATGCCGACCAGATATCCCAACCCAATCTAGACCCACCTGCCAGCAGCCGGCCCATACCCCTCTAAACCCTTCCTGTTCATATAACCATCCAAATGCCTCTTAAATGTTGCAATTGTACCAGCCTCCACCACTTCCTCATTCCATACACATACCACCCTCTGCGTGAAAACGTTGCCCCTTAGGTCTCTTTCATATCTTTCTCCTCTCACCCTAAACCTATGCCCTCTAGTTCTGGACTCCCCGACCCCAGGGAAAAGACTTTGTCTATTTATCCTATCCATGCCCCTCATAATTTTGTAAACCTCAAGTAGGTCACCCCTCAGCCTCCAACACTCCAGGGAAAACAGCCCCAGCCTGTTCAGCCTCTCCCTATAGCTCAAATCCTCCAACCCTGGCAAAATCCTTGTAAATCTTTTCTGAGCCCTTTCAAGTTTCACAACATCTTTCCAATAGGAAGGAGACTAGAATTGAACGCAATATTCCAACAGTGGCGTAACCAATGTCCTGTACAGCCGCAACATGACCTCCCAACTCCTGTACTTAATACTGTGACCAATAAAGGAAAGCATACCAAATGCCTTCTTCACTATCCTATCTACCTGTGACTCCACTTTCAAGGAGCTATGAACCTGCACTCCAAGGTCTCTTTGTTCAGCAACACTCCCTAGGACCTTACCATGAAGTGTATAAGTCCTGCTAAGATTTGCTTTCCCAAAATGCAGCAAATCTTCTTTCTGCTCCAATAAAGACCCAAGCAGACCTCTCTATTGCATTAACATTGACTTGGTGGAGACCATTTCTGTTTCTACAATATTCAATATTTCCTGTTCTACAATGATTCTAGTGGGCTATAGAAAAAAAACTATAGCTAGCACAACTCGTGCGTAATTAAGAACCGGTACCATATAATGATGTCTGCATTACTTTAGTGAGAGTGTACTTTGGCATTGTTATTTAAATATCACAATAAAAATAGTAAGCAGCATAGTGAAGGACCCAGTAATGTAAGAATGAAAATTTTAACCATCTAATGTCAATTAATCGAATAACTTCTCTGATTGAGACTGCTGTTTTGGATTGTAAGGACCACTAGATGAAAAATTTTTATTTCGCTATCCATCATCCTAATAATCACATGATACAATAGTAATGAAATTGTTAACTAAAATCAATCTGTATTTTTTAGTTCATTACAGAATAATTATCTGGAAAATTCACAATAGTGGAGAACATTGGGAACCTTTTGCCAGTTATAACAAATTTGGGATAGTTTGGCTACTGGCTTCCGCCTTGTCTCAGCAATGTATTCCTTTCTGTTCTTGCCTTTTGTTCCACTTTCTTTTGAATCGTCATTAATTTATACTATATTTCATCCTTTTTTTTACACCTATGTTGAATTGATGTTAGGATAATCTTTTGTTTATAGCAAAACCCTTGTTTTCTCTTCCTGTAGAATTAAAAGATACAGGAGAAAAGCACATATGACTGCCAAACTGGGTAATATCAGTGTAGTTCACGTGGCAACCTCCAAATTTCTGGCATCAGAAATTGACATCAAGTCACATTCGATCCATGGCAAGAATATCTTTTGGATTTAATTACTGAAAGTGAAAAATAAAACATTTTCTTAGCTTATTTTTTTGCCCCCCCCCAACGTTGTAGCACAGACAGTATCAGTCAGGCACATTTATTTTGTTTGGGCAAAATAAGAATTGCCAGATAATAAAATTTTTCTTGGAAATTGGTTTTGAGGTCACTGGAGGAGCGATGATGGACTAATTCCATTATGTTGAATTCAGCTACCAACATGAAACGGACAGAGCAATCAATAAATGTTGTATGCTAATATTGCTGTGTTTGTGAGTCAGAGCATGTTGAATTATTAATTTTTCCCCTCCTTTATTTCCTTTGTGAATTTGAAGTTAATGTATGCTATTATAGATTTTTGCATGCACTTCTTGGAAGAACTTGAGGCTTTACCCCAGCTTACTGACTTGCATTTCATTTTATACATAACATTCAACAAAATAGAAGCATCACCACTGCTGCAGTGTCCATTCAACAATGTTCAAAAAGGATTAACTGATGTCTAAATTTATCACTCTACCAATGCTGATATCTAAAACCAATGTTTGGGTGACATGGTTAAACAGAAAAGGGAAAGATGGTGCAGGATTGAAAGATTTTGAAATGAAAGGTTCCAGCTGCTTATCCATGATAAATTTGTCATTTCATATTTGAAAGCATAATCTGGTTTATTATACCAGTTTTTAAGAAAAAGCCTTCCTTTGAGTGCTTCTGTTGATTGAAACTGTTCATTGGCATTGAATCTTACTTTTTTGCCAAAGTTTAAATTACTTTCAAAACGATTGAGTTTCTTTTGCCCTTTAACAGAATAGTGTGATTGGTATAGTGTAATATCAGTATCAGTTGAATCCTGATTTCAAGTGGGACTGGGATGAATGTGAAATAATTTTTAAAACTGAAATTGACTGAGTTTGAATCCTACAGTTAATGATGTGATGATTTGAACAAAATTTGGTATGTTAGCAAGTAACATGTAGTTTTTATAAGTGATTGCTATTAGATAAGATATCATTATGGCCAACTAGATTAACCTATTTTCACAATATCTTTACCTGTATTTAATAGTTTTGGGAATAAGATTCATGCTTTGTTATTTATTTGTGCAGTATGTTCCTCATGTTTTCCTGTTCAGTGCATGCTGGTATTTGCACCTAAGTGAAGCAACATGTCTTCTATTTTTTTTAAGTCGTGTGTCTTCTGTAACTGGATCTAATTTCATTTGTGAACACCATAACCTGGTTCTCATATTCCTATATTTAACAGCACTCTTTATTATTAAGAGACTATGAATCTATTTAATGTTTGGTAAACAGGAATATTTGATTTCCTGCCTTCCATTGTTTTAGATATTCTTTATGTGGAAAATAGACCACCTTCTTATTTTCATCCTTATTTTAATTTGTTACAGAATGGCATTTCACAGAGCAACCTGAGATTGCTTCCTATGTATTAGTTATGTAAATGTAACTCAAAAATGAAACATTAACAATACTGAGTTGCCATTCTCTATGCAGTTATGTTAGGGTTATGTTAGGTTTGAATTCTCAATTTAATTCTCATGATAGGAAATAGATCAGCCATTATTTTATCAACTGGCAGAGCAGGCTTGGAGGGCAAAATGGCCCACAGTTGATCCTAATTTTTACCTTGTAAATTGATAAATAAAGTCACATCAAGAAACACTTTGAATGTTCCACGTTATTCTTGGAAATACAGTGATGCTCTACAAATAGAACTTTACTAAATAAGAAATTGGAGAAATTGTACATGTAATATTAACTATGAAAATCCTGACATTAGTTTAATCAACCTTGCAAATTTTGTTGAAAAGTGTACAATGACAGAAGTGTACAATGACAATTACTTCATAGTAGCAATTTATCCTTACACTGATGTAGATGACGACGTATTTTGTATGGAATTGGAATTTTGAATATCCATCCCAGTTCCAATACTATTATTGATTGTTATGTTTGTCATAGTTCCATTGCTATCATTGGAAGAAAAGAAATTTCTAATGATTTGAATTGTGAAAATGCATGGCATGCTTTACCATAATGCATTCCTTAATTTTATATGTGTGGGAGTTTGTGCAAACTGTTTTATTTCATATATGAGTGCAGCAGCTCTTTCTTACCTCTTGCTGTGGTTCATTGACTTTTCCTTCCATTAAACTGCATGAGAGCTGTAAACCTGATGCATGTTGATCGAATGTAAGCACAATGTAAGCTTACAAGCCAAGCTTTTGCAAATTGTTCACTGCAAATTTCTCTGCAGTGAAACCAAAGCCCCATTGTCAACAGTTTATCCGAAAGCTAGTATTTAAAAAGTGGTGGTTCATTTCTGTAAATCAAGACTGATGTGGTCAGAATTTAATAGTCTGGAGATGTTCAGTTTGATAAATCGCCATCATGTTGAAACCATTTCCATTCCCATGAGTAATGGCAGAATTATTCTCTAACCACTTGCACATTAAATAGTATCAGAAGCAAAACATTCAGTCTGGAGAGCAACAGTCAACCAGGCATTGTAGTTTCAAACGGTAGAATACCTTTGATGATCTGTGTGATGTCAAATGAATGATCCAGGTCATGGTATTACAGGACACTGTAGCACTAGCAAAATGATGTTTACATGTACTGAAGAATATTTTTCTGAGTTAATCTATATCTAACTAACTATGTTCCAATGGTGCAGAAGCTATTATGAGATTTTCCTTGTAGTATATTAGCCATTACATCTGGAGTCACCACGACTGGCTTCACTGAAGATTTTTGGTATGAGAACAGTATGTCAGAATACGAATTCTAAATTGTAAAATTGGCAGTTGTAAGTAACCCCTACCACCACACAAGCATCTTGAAAAGAGTATTCCTTATTATGCATGATTTTTCTCCCATTGCAGCTTGTAGTGAAGGATAATCTGGACTGGGTGATTAATTCACAATTTATTCTCTCATTTTGTGAATAGCCAGCAACAACACAATTGCAGCAGGGTGAGGTATACAGTTCTTTTTGTCCCTATACCCATCTTAGGCAGAGAGGCCTATGCAGGACTATGGCAGTTTTGGGAAAAGCAAATGAATCATTTGAAGCTAGCTGAGCAGGGCAAGGTCAGGTAATAAATACTTATGTAACTCAAGCCAAATGCATTTAACACAGGCAAATTATTAAGGAGCCTGGTCTTGGATTTTGCAGCCTGATTGATAATGATATATTCCACCCCAGCTCGACTGCAATGCCCTTGAATGACTAATTGTCAAACAAAAAATTGAGTGAAGTTTTCTGTTCATAAAAATCCATTTTGAAAGATAGAAAGTGTATAATTTCACAAGATCCATTTAACTTACACTTTTTTAAAATTAGAAAACCGTTGTAGTAATCTTAAATGTAAACATTCAAAAATATATTAAATAATATTTGAGTTTTTTTCGAAGAATGATTTGAGTTACAATCATAGTGCTTGAAACTGGAAGAACAAAGTATTTTATGGCCCACTCTGCTGGTTTCCAAATTGCTGATGGTTAGCAAGAGATTGACTTTAATTGCATTTGTAAGTAAGATTAACAGAATATCTTGTTACGTAATAGCGCATTTTATCCCATCATAACCTTTAAATGCTTGTCAAGATCTATCCTGTCATTTGATTCTAAAATAACACAAATTGTGTGATGGGACAGAGTTGTTGCACATTAAACCCTGATAGTGTTGAAAATGTTGTTAAGAAAATTTCAGCAACCCACCAAAATGCTGTCATCCCTTTGTCGCAAGACTTCTTCCATTTGATTCCCTTTAATGTTAGACAGAGTTTGAGTTTAATGTACTATATTGTACCATTTCTTAGAAATTAACACCAATTTTGACCTGATTTCCCCAGCCAATTTCCACATGCAGGCACTATGCAATTTTTTTTTGTTTTTCAGCTGGCGTTAAAGTTAAAAGTAATAAAAATGTGAAAGAATTTGCAAATTTCTGTTCTTTTCATTTATTTATTTTTAAACTGGGAAATTATATACATTATTTGTTCAATTTAACAATCACATTTGACGTGTTATTGCAGTTCCGAATACTCTATTATAAATTTAATTCCACAGCAAAGTTTGAGAATTAAATTTAGTATTTCACAAATTGGCCTCATTTGTGGTATTGCCAAACAGCTGCTTAGATTTCATTGAAAACTGCAGTGCCATTTTACACTGTAACATTTTTTGTTAAAAATGATACATCTATTATGCTTCAAATTCCCTAAATTCAGGAAGAATATATACATAAGTCATTCTTTTTGTTTTGTTGTATGCTATTCTTCACAAGTGTTCAGTTCTGATAGCGGTGTAGAAGTAACAGTGAAATGTGGAATTCTATGCTTATCCAGCAACAACCAAATTGTTCTATTTTCTGGATTTTGAAAAAGCATGCTATTTATATTCAAGATTATGTGCTCCTCTGCAAGTTGAGAGAGGGAATTAGTGACATTAACCTTGGAGAATACCAGAAATGAAATTATTTGGAGGGATTAACACACTGCTATGATTATGTTGTGTTAGGGTACATTGTTCCTGTAGCTCTCCACATGTTAATTGTTAAAGTTAGCTTAGTGACCTTGAGTTTAATTGTTTCCCCATAGCCAATATAAATTTGTGTGAAACTCACCTGGATCCTATTGTATATACACCCCTCCCACTGTGTATTGCAAGGTAACCTGAGAAAAACAGACGTAAAAATAACTTACTTGGAGGTTTGCTTTTACAGTATTTCAGAAACAGACCCATTATATTAAATCTGCAAAGGATCATTTGAATTCAGAATTAAGAGGATTCCCTGATATTTGATTTTGCCTTTTTAATGTAAATATTCATGTATTAAAGGATAGCAAATTTTAAAATCTATTTTCTTATAAAATACTTATGATTCAGATATGGGATGTGTTTTCTTTTGCTTAACCGCAGATAGCTGTATAGAGGAGAAGTTTGTTCTGTGTTGTTTCCTCATGCAAGTCTGATTTATAGCACACATCAGACATTGTTGCTTGGTGCTTGCATTATTAAAGCATCAATCATATAGATTTTATTTTACTACAGTTCATTTTTGTAATGAAGAAACTGATATTTACGAAATTATCCAGGTGTGGTGGGTGGATGTGGCTTGTGTGCCCTGCATGGTAGTAGCTAAGGCTCTTTGAATATTTTTGATTCTACCACAAATATGTTCCTTTCCAGTGCGTCGAGTTCCCCCTCGGTTCTCTATCCCACCCACTAGCCATGAAGTGATGCCAGGGGGCAGCGTTAACCTTACCTGTGTAGCTGTGGGTTCACCCATGCCCTATGTGAAATGGGTGGCTGGAGCATTGGAACTCACACCAGAAGAAGACATGCCTGTTGGACGTAACGTTCTGGAACTGGTTAATATAAAGGAATCTAAGAATTACACATGTGTTGCCATGTCTTCACTGGGTGTTATTGAGGCAACAGCACAAATAACAGTTAAAGGTAAGCCACATAAGCCAGGGTAAAAATGCCTAACTCACAACTAACATTCATAGTTACCTGGCCTCATAAATGAGAGAAGTATGTCTGTGTTGATATCTATTTCCTCTGCCCTTGTTCCCCTCCCACTAAAAACAAGTGGGTTATAGCTGTGGTTCTGTTTATCTCTGCTCAGAAGTACTGTCCTTAATATTGTCATAGAATTATCTCATAGTCAGCCTTATAGTACATGGATTTCTTTAGTTTGAGGTGAATTTGGTTTGGTTAAAGTTCAGAAGGCCATATTTCTGTTTGGAATCCATAGCTGTAATAATAATTTGGCAGGCAGAAAATGGTGACTATGACTTAAGGTGCAGTATATATTGATGACATTTGATTTTTCTTGTTCCCTCATTTTTTGATAGTTTCTCAATTTTAAAATATGATCAGTCAGATGTTTTGTAATTAAAATGCAAAATATATTTAGTTTGTTACTCCATTTACTCATTTGTAGGTTTACATTACATTTTACAATAACTTTTCTATGTGTAAATGCTTGTGTATTTTAGCTTTACCAAAGCCACCCACAATGACGAGCGTTACAGAGACAACTGCTACCAGTGTTACACTGACATGGGAATCAGGAAATATGGAACTGATACCATACTATGTTATTCAATATAAACCAAAATCCTCTGATGGACCTTTTCAAGAGGTGGATGGAGTTGCCACCACGCGATACAGTATTGGAGGTCTCAGCCCATACTCAGAGTATGAATTCCGAATCATTGCAGTAAATAATATAGGCAGAGGTCCTCCCAGTGAACTAGTGGAAACCAGAACAGGTGAGCAGGCTCCATCCAGCCCACCTTTAAAAGTCCAGGCTCGTATGCTGAGTGCCAGCACCATGTTAATCCAGTGGGAGGAGCCAGAAGAGTCTAATGGACAGATTCGGGGTTATCGTGTATATTATACTACAGATTCCAGGCTTCCCTTAAATATGTGGTACAAACATAATTTGGATGACAGCCGTCTAACAACCATCGGTAGTTTAATAACAGATACAATATACAGCATCCGTGTATTGGCATTCACCTCAGTTGGCGATGGACCACCATCTGAAATTATACAAGTCAAAACAAAGCAAGGAGGTGAGTCACAACATTTCCTATCTGTGCCCATATAACACTTTTGATTTTAAAATTAAATGAATGAAAGAGAATTGTCTGAATGGATCTCTGCATTCTTGTTTTAACAATTAATCTGTATGAATGTGATATTAGATGGGGTTAACAGACTATAGTTTCTCCCCAAATTGAATTTTCCTGCAAGTATAAAAATTCCTTCCATTTCTAACATTTGAAGTCCTACATGAAATTTTTTTATCCTAGTTTCAAGCAAGTAATCAATCGATGTAACTCTCCATCACTAAACTATTCGTAATTGATAGTAATCATTTGGTGTGTTATGGCATCATGCTGATACACTAATGGTGGTTATTGCCAGATTGGATGAGGTGTGTTGTTGGTACAATCTAGAGGGAAATGCATTGCTCTTAGAGTTTTACGTATCACAAGAGTGAGTTGATTTTTTGTTTCAAATTTTTATGCTGCTGCTTCAGATAGGGATGACTTTTTTTAGTACGATTTCAGAGGTGGTGTCAGTCCACCAGCATCCAACATTAGTCATTTATCTTAATAAGTACACTTAGCCATCACGTTAGTAGACTGAGGAAAACTTCAAACATCTTACATGCATTATTCAGTAGAAAACAACAAATAGCAAGAGAGTTTGAGAGTCATTGTTACTTCTCCTTTGATACCATAGCTCAGGTAAGCTGACTTATTTGGCTCAAGATCTTCTTTGGCCAAAATTTTCCAGTCTCCACTTTGTTTAACATATGTGTTGGGAAATACAGCAAAGATCCTACAGAAGTCCTGATGCATGCACAAATGTGCATAGGACTTGCCCAGGAAATTTAAACTTCTGATGGCCTGATTCTCTGTTGTCTGGGATTGTCTGCAAAGTCTTCAGCCCTAAGATCAGGGTGAAGGTTGGGGCAGATCCATGAGACTGAATAACCTAGGAAATGTTGGACCAGTTTAATGGCTATCATATGTGTAACTCTATTGAACAACAAAATTGACCACTCCCCATTAGAACATAAAACAGTACAGCACAGGAACAGACCCTTCAGCCCACCATGTCTGTGCCACTGATGTTGCCATTCTAAACTAATCCTATCTATCTGCCCATGATCAGTAACTACTTTCCAGTCTTCTGGGACAGAAATTCTCAACAGAAATTGACAGTATAATGTGAATAAATGAAAGCAAAAATAGGAAGGTAGATTATTATTTGAATGGCTATAAATTGTGAGAGGGGACAATGCTTAACGAGACTGGGGGAGGTGGGACCACTACAAGCAGGATGGTCTTCATCTGAACCAGAGGGGTAACAATATCCTGGGGGGGGAATTCGCGAAGGCTATTGGGGTGGGTTTAAACTAATCCAGCAGGGGGATTGAAACCAAAATTGTAGTTCAAGTATAGAAAAGGTTGAGAGTAGGGAGGTCCAAAATCAAGTTTAAGGGACGCAAGATGGAACCGGCAAGCAAGAAGTTGGTTTGAAGTGTGTCTACTTCAACGCCAGGAGCATCTGGAATAAGGTGGGTGAACTTGCAGCATGGGTTGGTACCTGGGTCTTCGATGTTGTGGCCATTTCGGAGACATGGTTACAGCAGGGACAGGAATGGTTGTTGCAGGTACCAGGATTTAGATGTTTCAGTAAGAACAGAGAAGATGGTAAAAAAGGGGGAGGTGTGGCATTGTTGGTCAAGGACAGGATTACAGTTGCAGAAAGGATGTTTGGGGACTCATCAACTGAGGTAGTATGGGCTGAGGTTAGAAACAGGAAAGGAGAGGTCACCCTGTTGAGAGTTATCGAAAGGCCTCCGAATAGTTCCAGAGATGTAGAGGAAAGGATAGCAAAGGTGATTCTCGATAGGAGTGAGAGAGACATGGTAGTTGTCATGGGGGACTTCAACTTTCTAAATATTGACTGGAAACACTATAGTACGAGTACTATAGATGGGTCAGTTTTTGTCCAATGTGTGCAGGAGGGCATCCTGACATAGTAGGTAGACAGGCCAACAAGGGGTGAAGCCACATTAGACTTGATACTGGGTAATGAGCCTGGCAGGTGTTAGACTTGGAAGTAGGTGAACACTTTGGTGATAACAATCACATTCTGGATTAGTGGTGCTGGAAGAGCACAGCAGTTCAGGCAGCATCCAAGTAGCTTCGAAATCGACGTTTCGGGCAAAAGCCCTTCATCAGGAATTTTTGCCCGAAACGTCAATTTCAAAGCTACTTGGATGCTGCCTGAACTGCTGTGCTCTTCCAGCACCACTAATCCAGAATCTGGTTTCCAGCATCTGCAGTCATTGTTTTTACCTCGTTGATAACGATCACAATTCTGTTATGTTTACTTTAGAGATAGAAAGGGATAGGTGTATACCACTGGGCAAGAGTTACAGCTGGGGGAAAGGCAAGATGTAGGAAGCATAGGATGGGGAAGGAAACTGCAGGGGATGGCACATTAGAAATGTGGAGCTTATTCAAGGAAAAGCTACTGTGTGTCCTAGATGAGTATGTACCTGTCAGGCAAGGAGGAAGCTGTAGAGCGGGGGAGCCGTGGTTTACGAAGGAAGTGTAATCTCTGGTTAAGAGGAAGAAGAAGAAGGCTTATGGTAGGATGAGATGTGAAGGCTCAGTTAGGGCACTTGAGGGTTACAAGGTAGCCAGGAAAGACCTAAAGAGAGAGGTCAGAAGAGCCAGAAGGAGACATGAGAAGTTGTTGGCAGATAGGATCAGGGTAAACCCTAAGGCTTTCCATAGGTATTTAAGGAATAAAAGAATGATGAGAGTAAGATTAGGGCCAATCAAGGATAGTAGTGGGAAGTTGTGTGTGGAGTCAGAGGAGATAGGGGAAACGCTAAATGAATATTTTTCGACAGTAATCACTCTAGAAAACGACAATGTTGTCGAGGAGAATACTGAGATATAGGCTACTAGACTAGGTGTGATTGAGGTTCACAAGGAAGAGGTATTAGAAATCCTGCAGAGTCTGAAAATAGCTAAGTCCCCTGGGCCGGATGGGATTTATCCTAGGATCCTCTGGGAAGCCAGGGAGGAGATTGCCGAGCCTTTGGCATTGATCTGTAGATCGTCATTGTCTACAGGAATAGTGCCAGAAGATTGGAAGATAGCAAATGTGGTGCCCCTGTTCAAGAAGGGGAGTAGAGACAATCCTGGTAATTATAGACCAGTGAGCCTTACTTCAGTGGTTGGTAAAGTGTTAGAAAAGGTTGTAAGAGATAGGATTTATAATCATCTAGGAAAGAATAATTTGATTAGGGATAGTCAGCATGGTTTTGTGAAGGGTAGGTCGTGCCTCACAAACCTTATTGAGTTCTTTGAGAAGGTGACCAAACAGGTAGATGAGAGTAAACTGGTTGATGTGGTGGACATGGATTTTAGCAAGGCTTTCCATAAGGTTTCCCACAGTAGGCTTTGTACAAAATGTGGAGGAATGGGATTGTGGGAGATATAGCAGTTTGGATTAGTAATTGGCTTGCAGAAAGAAGACAGAGGATGGTGGTTGATGGGAAATGTTCATCCTGGAGTCCAGTTACCAGTGGTGTACCGCAAGGGTTGGTGTTGGGTCCACTGCTGTTGGTCATTTTTATAAACGTTCTGGATGAGGGCGTAGAAGGGTGGGTTAGTAAATTTGCAGATGACACAAAGGTCGGTGGAGTTGTGGATATTGACGAAGGATGTTGTAGGTCACAGAGAGACATAGATAAGCTGCAGAGCTGGGCTGAGAGGTGGCAAATGGAGTTTAATGCGGACAAGTGTGAGGTGATTCACTTTGGTCGGAGTAACCGGAATGCAAAGTACTGGGCTAATGGTAAGATTCTTGGTACTGTAGATGAGCAGAGAGATCTCGGTGTCCAGGTACACAGATCCTTGAAAGTTGCCACCCAGGTTGACAAGGTTGTTAAGAAGGCATACAGTGTTTTAGCTTTTATTAATAGAGGGATCGAGTTCCAGAACCATGAGGTTACGCTACAGCTGTACAAAACTCTGGTGCGGCCACACCTGGAGTATTATGTACATTTCCGGTCACCGCATTATAAAAAGGATGTGGAAGCTTTGGAAAGGGTGCAGAGGAGATTTACGAGGATGGAGGGAAGGTCTTACGAGGAAAGAATGAGGGACTTAGGGCTGTTTTCGTTAGAGAAGAAGGTTGAGAGGTGACTTAATAGAGGCATATAAGATAATCGGAGGGTTAGATAGGGTGGACAGGGAGAGCCTTTTTTCAAGAATGGTGACAGTGAGCACGAGGAGGCATAGCTTTAAATTGAGGGATGATAGATATAGGACAGATGTCAGAGATAGTTTCTTTACTCAGAGAGTAGTAAGGGTATGGAATACTGTTGCCTGCAACAGTAGTAGATTTGCCAACTTTAAGTACATTTAAGTTGTCATTGAACAAGCATATGGACGTACATGGAATAGTGTAGGTTAGATGGGCTTCAGATTGGTATGACAGCCGTCGCAACATCGAGGGCCGAAGGGCCTGTAGTGCGCTGTAATGTTCTATGAGACCTGGGTGTCCTCGTACACCAGTCGCTGAAAGTAATTGTGCAGTCCAACTGTCAGTAAAGAAGGCAAACTATATGTTGCCTTGATAGCAAGAGGATTTGAGTACATGAACAAGGATGTCTTGCTATAGTTACACATGGTGTTGGCGAGGCCACACCTGAAATGTTGTGTGCACTCCTGGTCTCCTTACCTGAGGAAGGACGTTCTTGCTATAGGGGAAGAGCAGTGAAGGTTTACCAAGTTGATACCTAGGACAGCAGGACTAGCGTATGAG
This sequence comes from Chiloscyllium punctatum, assembly GCF_047496795.1. NCBI lineage: Eukaryota > Metazoa > Chordata > Chondrichthyes > Orectolobiformes > Hemiscylliidae > Chiloscyllium > Chiloscyllium punctatum. The sequence continues at coordinate 105,908,736 of NC_092745.1, read as the reverse complement.
GAGATAGAGTTAGTTAGGATTTTATGCACTGCAGGCCTAATGCTGGGAAATAGGATTTGAATAGGGTGCTTGATGACCAGAAAGGATATGGTGGGCCAAAGTATCTTTTTCCATGTTACATTTGATATATTTTAATCTGTAATTGCATATACAAAATTTCTTCCATGCCTTAATGGCTCTATCCAACACTCAAATTCAAGTTTGAAATGAAATAGTCAAATGAGCACCTATTTTTTGATATTTGAGCTGAGAAGCTGACCATGGGGTTCTTTACTACAATCTACCACAAATCTACCAAAACTAGTCAGTGTAATCATTGGAATTCATAAGTTCCATGTGCTATAAGATTGGTTTCCTCAGCAAACGCCTAAATAGGACCTAAGCCATTTCTTCACCCTGCAAACTCAATGCTGAACTAGGTCTACCAACGCCATCCTGTGCATGATTCGTTATGCCATTCAGATACTTTCTTGCTCCATGTTGCAGCAGTGCGTTAATGGCCATAAAGCGGTCATTCTTGGTGCTAAAAATGTCCAGTCTACTTTACATTATTGTGGAAGGGTAAGGTCTCGCAACAGTTTGAGCAACTGGCGAAACTAGCACTTTCACACTGCTATTATGCAGTAGCACCATGAGAGGTGATTGCCACTAACAGAGTGCTGGTGTTAAGCCAAGAAGATGCCTTCGCTATCATATAGGTAAAAACAATGACTGCAGATGCTGGAAAGCAAATACTGGATTAGTGGTGCTGGAAGAGCACAGCAGTTCAGGCAGCATCCAACGAGCAGCGAAATCGACGTTTCGGGTAAAAGCCCTTCATCAGGAATAAAGGCAGTGAGCCTGAAGCATGGAGAGATAAGCTAGAGGAGGGTGGGAGTGGGGAGAGAGTAGCATAGAGTACAATGGGTGAGTGGGGGAGGAGATGAAGATGATAGGTCAAGGAGGAGAGGGTGGAGTGGATAGGTGGAAAAGGAGATAGGCAGGTTCGACAAGTCCAGACAAGTCAAGGAGACAGTGCTGAGCTGGAAGTTTGAAACTAGGATGAGGTGGGGGAAGGGGAAATGAGGAAGCTGTTGAAGTCCATATTGATGCCCTGGGGTTGAAGTCTGAACAAACAGTATTTCAACTCCATCTCAAACATCAAAAACTGTAAGTACAACAAACTTTTATCCACCCACATTCATAACCAGCGCTCCTCAAACATTCCAGAAGCTTCTCCTGGCCTCGGAAACGCCATGAGCCATGCGGCTGATGCAGCTACCACCCCCACGCTGAGTGATGATGTCACTTCCGCCCCCCATCATGGCCACTCCCACAGCCACTTCCGGCCCTCACATCATCGCTGATGCCACACGCTCAGTGACTTCCGCCACCCCTACTGCCATGATCACCACCACTTCCGCCCCCACCAGTGCCACTCACCTGCATTCTGCTGACATGCCCCCCACAGACCCCACTGTCACTATCCCCACCCCCCAGTACCCCAAGGGGAACATTACCCCTGCTCATGCCTCCACCCCTATTCCCCCCACCATCACACCCACTCCAGGTACTGGCTCAGACCCCACTCCCAGCTCCACACCCGCACCAGATCCCAGCTCCCGGCCCTGCCGTGTTTTCACCATCCCCCAGACCTCCCACTCAGAGGACGAACGATCAGTCCTCAGCAAAGGACTCACCTTCATACCCCTCCGTCCACGCATCAATGAATTTAATACACGCCGTGACATCGAACAATTCTTCCGTCGCCTCCGCCTCCGAGCTTACTTTCACAATCAGGACTCCCGCCCACCTTCCGAGGACCCCTTCGCCCACCTCCAACACACTGCATCCACCTGGACACCCCGCGCTGGCCAATTACCTGCCCTCGACCTCTTCATTTCCAACTGCCGCCAGGACATTAACCGCCTCAACCTGTTGACCCCCTCCCCCACTACAACCTCTCACCCTCACAACGCGCAGCCCTCCAATCCCTCTGCTCTAATCCCAACCTCACCATCAAGCCAGCGGATAAAGGGGGCGCAGTGGTAGTCTGGCACACTGACCTTTACACCGCTGAAGCCAAACGCCAACTCGAGGACACCTCTTCCTACTGCCCCCTCGACCATGACCCCACCCCCCATCACCAAACCATCATCTCCCAGACCATACAGAACCTCATCACCTCAGGAGAACTCCCACCCACAGCTTCCAACCTCATAGTCCAGGAACCCCGCACTGCCCGGTTCTACTTCCTTCCCAAGATCCACAAGCCTGACCACCCTGGCCGACCCATTGTCTCAGCATGCTCCTGCCCCACTGAACTCATCTCTACCTGCCTTGACACTGTCCTATCCCCCCCCAGCCCAGAAACTCCCCACATACGTTCGAGACACCACCCACGCCCTCCACCTCCTCCAAGACTTCCGTTTCCCCGGCCCCCAATGCCTCATCTTCACCATGGATATCCAATCCCTCTACACCTCCATCCGCCATGATCAGGGCCTCCAAGCCCTCCGTTCTTTCCTCTCCAGAAGTCCCCAACAGTACCCTTCCACTGACACTCTCATTCGTTTGGCCGAACTGGTCCTCACCCTTAACAATTTCACCTTTGAATCCTCCCACTTCCTTCAGACCAAAGGCGTAGCCATGGGCATACGTATGGGCCCCAGCTATGCCTGTCTCTTTGTTGGCTACGTAGAACAGTTGATCTTCCGTAATTACACCGGCACCACTCCCCACCTCTTCCTCCGCTACATTGATGACTGCATTGGCGCCACCTCGTGCTCCCGCGAGGAGGTTGAGCAATTCATCAACTTCACCAACACATTCCACCCTGACCTTAAATTTACCTGGACCATCTCTGACACCTCGCTCCCCTTCCTGGACCTCTCCATCTCCATTAGTGACGACCGACTTGACACTGACATTTTTTACAAACCCACCGACTCCCACAGCTACCTGGATTACACCTCTTCCCACCCTATCTCTCGCAAAAATGCCATCCCGTATTCCCAATTTCTCCGCCTCCACCGTATCAGCTCCCAGGAGGACCAGTTCCACCATAGAACACACCAGATGGCCTCCTTCTTTAGAGCATGCAATTTCCCTTCACACGTGGTTAAAGATGCCCTCCAACGCATCTCGTCCACATCCCGCACCTCCGCCCTCAGACCCCACCCCTCCAACCGTAACAAGGACAGAATGCCCCTGGTGCTCACCTTCCACCCTACAAACCTTCGCATAAACCAAATCATCCGCCGACATTTCCGCCACCTCCAAAAAGACCCCACCACCAGGGATATATTTCCCTCCCCATCCCTTTCCACCTTCCGCAAAGACTGTTCCCTCCGCGACTACCTGGTCAGGTCCACACCCCCCTACGACCCACCCTCCCATTCTGGCACTTTCTCCTGCCACCGCAGGAACTGTAAAACCTGCGCCCACACCTCCTCCCTCACCTCTATCCAAGGCCCTAAAGGAGCCTTCCACATCCATCAAAGTTTTCCCTGCACATCCACTAATATCATTTATTGTATCCGTTGCTCCCGATGTGGTCTCCTCTACATTGGGGAGACTGGGCGCCTCCTAGCAGAGCGCTTTAGGGAACATCTCCGAGACACCCGCACCAATCAACCAAACCGCCCCATGGCCCAACATTTCAACTCCCCCTCCCACTCTGCCGAGGACATGGAGGTCCTGGGCCTCCTTCACCGCCGCTCCGTCACCACCAGACACCTGGAGGAAGAATGCCTCATCTTCTGCCTTGGAACACTTCAACCCCAGGGCATCAATGTGGACTTCAACAGCTTCCTCATTTCCCCTTCCCCCACATCATCCTAGTTTCAAACTTCCAGCTCAGTAATTGTCCCCTTGACTTGTCCGGACTTGTCGAACCTGCCTATCTCCTTTTCCACCTATCCACTCCACCCTCTCCTCCTTGACCTATCACCTTCATCTCCTCCCCCACTCACCCATTGTACTCTATGCTACTCTCTCCCCACCCCCACCCTCCTCTAGTTTATCTCTCCATGCTTCAGGCTCACTGCCTTTATTCCTGATGAAGGGCTTTTGCCCAAAACGTCGATTTCGCTGCTCGTTGGATGCTGCCTGAACTGCTGTGCTCTTCCAGCACCACTAATCCAGTATTCGCTATCATAAACTTAATTAATATGGCATATGAAGTTAAGTGCCTTTATGGCACCCAGTACAGTCAGTTCTTCCTAAAACATGATTATTGTGTCCTTGTGCAACCCCGCTTTATATAAAAATTGCACTTTAGAAATAGTGCTTCGTGATGGTGTAATCGCTTTACAGCCAACACACGTTTTAAAGTTTGCACTGTAGAAACGATGTCCCCAGTTTGTCAATCACGTTACAGCGAATTTGCGATGATGAAATGCATGTTATAACAGAATAACCTCTATGCAAGTTCACAGTACCCAAACAGCCCATGCTTGCAAATTAGGCAGCAGTATCTCGCATTAGATGTAACTCTGCAATTTTCTGGATAATCGTGATTGTTAGAAGAATTGCACTGACAGCCAATTTCAAATTGTTAGTTGGGCTTGCAGTGTGGTGCAGTTGCACACATTGGAAACCGCATACATTGAGCCCTGTTCTTTGCAGCCAGAAAGAACATGTACACACACTGTACCTGTCGCAACTCAGGGACCAATCAGCTTGGCAGTTAATTCTTGATCATCATTAATTGTTGCACTCTCCATGGCACCATTTACTAACCAATCAGCATTGTCCTTTCATACAAAGTGAGTGTTCTCACCTGTTGAATTTTAATAGCCCAAATTATTTTGATAAGTGTAAGATGAAAAGCTTCGACAAAATGTTTCTTTCATTCAGCAATATGTTCACAATTGTTATTGTCAACAGAAAATATTCTTTGCCTGTGCATAACAGTTACCCCATTGTTAGTTTAGGACCGATGGAGCAATAGAACACCCAAATAAGAAACTATTCTCTGAAGAATATTCTCCCCAATTTTCATGTTCTATTTTACTTTTCTTCACACTGATATAGGATCACCCAAGGGACTCTCCTCCATGTCTGAACTTAGTTAACCAGTGTCTCCACCTAGTTAGCAAATATTAGCAGACTGTGGCACAATGATGATATCACAGATGAGTATAATCCTGTCCTCAGTCAACACCTAAACATGAACTTCCAGTAAAAGTGGAAGACGCCGTACTCCTAGAGACCAGTGGCTGCTTTTTCTATAGATGCAGACAAGTGGTGGTGAGCTTAGCCTGAGGATCAGCAGGTGAAGGGCAAGGTTGAGAAGGTGGGGTTTCATGTGATTCAGTGATTCAATTGATTCAGTGCTGTTGGTATTACTTTTCAGCACAAACTAACCATCCGGTCAACTGAATGGAACCAAAAATAATGTTAATTGAAAATAGTCACGAGATAGCAACAGAGTGAGATTTTGTGTTTATATTCTTCTAACTCCATGCCAAAATAAAGAATTATAGCATCACCTGTAATTCTTTCACCAAATTTAAAACATATCAGGATTCTCCAGTTTCGCTTTTCAGGTTTTTCACTCTGTCACCTGGAACCTTTTTAGTGTTTATTATAAGAATTGAAATAAATTGTGTATAGACTATCCATCAATCAGCTGAAATGCCACTTATACTGCCTACAATTTCTTTTTGAATCAGCAATATGGATATGTCCCTTTCTACAGCAGTAGCAGCCATATTCAGTTAGTTTTAAAGGCAAGATCAATTTAACAAATGAGTGAAAGGCAAAGTGAATGAATGGATGAAAGGGTAGTCTATAGATGAGGGAGTTGGCTGCATCTTCCATGCATTTGCCCTCTCACTTAGACTGTCCAAATCAAACTACAACATTGTTATGATTACAACTATGATTACAACTTTGATCCTTAGTGGACCCTACTCTTTCCTTGGTTATTCTTTTCCTGTAATACACTTATAAAACACCTTTTGAGTTTCTTCAATGTTTCTCACCAGTGTTTGTTTATGTCTCCTATTCACTCTCCTAATTTCTTTTCTACGTACCCTGTGCACTTTCTGCACTCCTTTCTTGCATCCGTTGTTTTGTTCCGTCAACATAAACTATATTTTTTATCTTTGTATTATCTGGACTTATTGATCCCATCCTTCAACTTTATGGAAACATGTTGGCCTTACACTGTCACTATTAGCCCTTTGAATGATATGAATTTGGATTTTCTGATATGGATTTTCTTGTGAGTAGCTACTCCACTTTGATCAGATCCTGTATTTTTATTTTTAAAATTGGCCTTCACCCCCAATTCAGAACTTTTTTCTCATGTCCATCTTATGATCACTACAGTCGGTTTTGATCTAACGTGATAGTTCCTTTCTTGTAAGATCTTGGTGTCATAAGAAAATCATGCAATAGCCGTACCATTTAAACTAATGGGGCTGGAATCATGTTATAGCCAATACAGGTAAGGAAAGTTTGCGTTGAACAAATAATGGTCTAAATTCTTCAATCGCGTTAAAGTCAATTAGTCTGAAGAAACACACGTTATAGCAGAACGAACTGAACATCAAAATGCCCACCCCCCACTGATGCATCTACTATTTGCCTGTCTTCGTACCCTACAATTAGGTCCAGCTTCACCCCTCTTGTAAGCCTTTCGACATGCTGGCCTAAAAAGCTGTCCTGGACACATTTTAAAAACTCCACCCCCTCTAAGCCTTTCACGCTTTTGTTCACCCCAGTTAATATTAAAGAAGTTGAAATCCTCTACTATGATTACCCTATTATTTTTATAGTTCTGAGATTTGCCTACATATCTGTCCCTGACAGTTTGGCATCTATATATCAGATATATTCCAGGGATAGAAATTTCATTGTCAATCCATTGAAGGCACATTTCTCATGGTATCCAGCAAAGGATTTTATTAAATGTTTGGATGAAATATCGCATCATTAAAATTTATTCTGTAGAGCAACACAGTTCCAACAGACTACTTCAGAATTGCTACTAGGAAAATTATCTTAGAAGAGCCTAGTAAAGTTTATATTAAATAGTTTTGAATTATTAGATTGTTTCCTGTAGCATAACAATTGTTTGCTCTGGATTCTCTCCCAGTTCCAGCTCAACCAACCGAATTCCAAGCTGAAGCAGAGTCTGATACTAGCATTGCACTGTCCTGGGTGTTACGTCAACAAGAGAAAATTACCAAATATGAACTAATATACTCTGAGGGCATTGATGGAAAAGAGGTATGTTGGAGTCCAAACTCATGGTGGAATGAATCAGAAACTGTGTACATGACTCTTCCTGACTTAATAAGTGACAAAAATAAAAATGTATTCTATGGTTTAATACTCCATGCAATCTTTTAAAAATTTAGAAAGTCCAGTGAAAAAAGGCATCAAGATTCCATACTGTATCCATTTTTATGCTCATTTCTTAAATTACAGAAAATACTGGGTTCTTTACCCTTTCTTGCTCCTTCTTGCAGCAACATAGCTGGTCTGTAATTTTTATAGAAGCTGGTCAACTGGCAATGACTCTTCCAAGTAAACAAGCAGGAGGCTGGAAGAACATAGCAAGTCAGGCAGCATGAGGACATGGAAAAGTTGACGTTTCAGGTGTAACACTTCTTCAGGAATGAAAGTGGGGTAGGGGGAGCTGCAGATAAAGGTGTAGCAGGGAGTGTTATGAGTGGGGAAAGGGGCAGAATGGTGAGATAGTCAGAGGTGAATGCAGGTGGTGAGAACAACCTGGTTGACCGATGGGAAGAATGAATCCGGTTGGATGCTGGACAGATGGCTTGGTAGGAGGAATGGAAGCGAGGCTGGAAAGGGAGTTCTCCAATTTCAAATAACATTGCCATCCACCCCCCAATTCCCTTTCTCGTCCTGACTCCTCCATTCCGTTCCTCCTATTGACCCCTCCTACCAGCTGCCAACCGGATGCAATCCTCCCATCGACCAACCAGGTCATACTGACCGCCTGCATTCACCTTATCACTACCTCACCATTCTACCTCTCCTCCGCCTGCCCCCCCCCCCAACTTTATCTGGAGCTCCCCCTGCCCCCACCTCCATTCCTGAAGAAGGATTATACCTGAAATGTTGAATTTTCCACCTCCTCATGTTGTCTGGCTTGCTGTGTTCTTCCAGCTTCTTGCTTGTCTATTTTGGATTCCAGCATCTGTAGTTTTTTTGTCAATGACTCTTGCAAGTGGCACATTTTCATTTGTGAACTTAAGCAGTGAATCTTTGCCTGTTAAGTTTAGGAACAATCATAACAGAGCTCAACCGTGGCCCATACAAACAGTATGGATGTTTGAACTGGGAATTTGAAACACTGTAATCTTAACAATGTTTTTTAATGTCTTTCTCATCCAGTAATGGTAAAGAAAATATTCTGTCTTCTCCAATAATGCCATACAATCTAATTCAGCAGAGATTTGGGTTTGAACTTGATAAACAGCTTAAAGAAAATAGATCAGGAATTCAATGTAGTTTTAAATAAAACTACATTGCAAGTTCACACATTTAAGAATAGTGAAACTTACTATGTTACATTCAAAACGTTCAATGATATGAAGTTTAGCATGAAGATTCGGATATTTAACCACATGTAGGAAGATCTTTGTATGATTAAATTATTTATTATGCTAAGAGTTGAAACATTTCTTTCTCCACAAAATTGAGTAAGGAGTGGTCAACTGGAATTTTTAAAAAGATGATAATAGTGTGCTAAACAAAGCAAATGCAATTGGCGTGTTCTTAAAGTTTTCCACCACAGTGATTAATAGCTCATGGATGAACCCATGAAATAGGACATTAAGCCTAACACTAGGTCAGTAATCATTTAAAGGAGGACTTACATACAAACTTTTATTCCCATTAGATTTAGCACTTACAATCTGCTTTTCCTAGATTTAAGAAGCTAAATTAAATGTCATGTAATTTATACTAGCCAACTATAGAACTTGTTTTTCAAAAGTATAATCAGACGATTACTGATCCACTCATCACACTAATTAGCTGTATGAATTTGTTAGACTATTTCTCTAATTGTATTTTGGTATGAAGAACATCGGGATCAAAGAAAATCCTAACTCGGAGCAATAGATCAATTAACATTTTTAAAATTCATTCTGTTTTCATTGTATTATTTACAGGAACAAGTGATATTTGACCCTAAATCTTCATACACTGTGGAAGGCTTGAAGCCAGATAAAATGTACTACTTCCGTTTGGCAGCACGATCAGATCATGGTTTAGGAGCATACACACAAAGAATTTCTGCAAAAACCATGCAATCCAGTAAGTGTTTGAGTCTTTATCATGGTTTGTGCCAGTTTCAAGTTTAGGAAACATAGTGACATGACTGGTAAGCCACTGGCATTTGACAATGCTGCTCAATTTATTTCTTTAGCAAATGTTCATTCCTGCATCTGTAAGGGATTGTTGTATAAGTCTTCAATTTCTATTAATTTAATACTAATAATTAAGTGAAAATTTGAATGAAAGAATCTAATTAAATATTGCATCAAAAATAGAAAAATAAATGCTTGATACATTTACAATGCTGTGGTATAGTGAATACATTTTAATGACTTCTTAAAGCGCATTTGAAACCTAATATTGTTTAATAAATGTAATATATTCCAAGCCAACTATTTTTATTGTCTTTTGATGTACACAACCTTTCAATTTGTTATTTAGGTATTGCTTTCCAGAGGCAGTACGTCCCTGTCTAATGTTGCTCTGTTTACTGTTGTTTTGCTTTAACTGCGATAAGTTAATAGGGCATGTAATCTAGTTCAACACAGCACGAATAATTTTAGCATAGTATTGAATGTGACCAGTTGGCACAATCTTAAAGAGGCCTCTCTTGCTCTCTAATCCTGCGCCCTTACCCATTCTGAAGTTTCCAACTTAAAGCCTCTCTCCATCTTGAATCCTCCTTTTGTAGCTTCTCTCCCTCCCTGACCTCATATTTCAGACCTTTTTCTGTACCAGGCCATCTGACTTTCAGCCACTGTCCCTCCCCAATTCACCTTTTTATCAATTCTCACTGAAAAAGCACAGCAGGTCAGGCAGCATCCAAGGAGCAGGAGAGTCGATGTTTTGGGCATAAACCCTTCAAAATTCCTGATGAAAGGCTTATGTCCGAAATGTTGACTCTCCTGCTCCTCAGATGCTGTCTGACCTCATGTGGCTTTTCAGCGCCACACTATGATCTCCAGCATCTGTGGTTGCACTTTCACCTTTGTCAATTCTCTCCACTGTGCTCACAATCCCTTCAAGCTCCCTTCAAGCAAGAGTTCTGGGGTTTGAGAATGCAGGTTGCAATAATATCGAATAGCCCAAATCTATCTATTATAATCTATAGGTTTATTATATACTCTCACTCACTGCTTCTCCTAGACCCTTCATGTGAGTGATTGCTTGGGGAGATGAGCAGCATTAGTGAGAAGTAGCTTTCATGGGAATTTAATTTTACAAAATGATTGTAATCACCCCAGCTCAATACTCCCACACCATTAGCGTTCACAACTGTCAAGCTCTGGCATCTGACAATATATAGGCCAGCAAGAAGGGGTTTGAGGAATGTGACAAGCTAAATTGTTCTTCCAGAGAATGGCACGGACATAACAGACCAAGTCGCTTCCCTCTGCTCTGTAAGAATATTGTAAACTGAAGCAAAATTCAAGCAAAACAATTCCTAGGTAACATATGTTCATATTAATTGCATCAGAAGGTTCAGAAAAGGTTCATTCAACTGGCTGTTGAAGTAAAGGGATTATCGTAGAGGGAAAACTGGACAGATGGCCTGGATTGTTTGGAGTTTATAACTCCTCCTTTCTTTCCACTGCTATCTTTTCTGATCACTTTATCCTCAGACATATTTCTCAATTTATACCCAGCCCTGCCTTTTCTTGAGCCGAACATTCATTATTCCTACCTATTAAGTTTTGAGGAGATGTTTTAGTTGAATTATTGTTAATAATGTTGGTCAACAATTGTTGTCCTAGTATTTCAGACTTTACAAGTTTAGTTACCATTAGTTGTAACTCATTGATCACTTATCAATCCAGTTTGAAAAGTGTATATCTTCAGTTGTGATCAAAACCTGATTTTGTAACTTTCAAGAATAAGTAGTTGTTTATACCATTTTTTTAAACTAAAAAGTCATCCAATAAGCAACAACTGGGACAATGTTCCATTAACATTACACATAGGGAATGCCGTGTTAGCCATTGGGTTTTCTTCAGTCATTGCTTAAGTATATAGACTTTGTAGTATTCTACTTCTCCAGTTACTAGTGGCAAGTCATTCTATTAGTTGGGTATTTTTCTGAAGATTAAATTTGCAATTTAATTGTTAAATAGTATCTTGTAGTAGTTGTGGTGCAACATTGGTGAAAACATTCATAATTAGTTGAAGAAAATAGCAAGACAGCTGGGCAGTAAAGCAAGCGGTCTATTTTAAGAATTAGACCTTACTTTATACAAACCATTGAGCTGCAAACCCACTACAGCTAACTGGTTTCAGGTCAGTGCAGTATCAAACAGCCAGAGGCCAACCCAACCTGTACACAGGTCATGTTATTCCCAATAGAGGGGAATGTCATTTCCAGTAGTGAGTGTTTTTCTTTAATTTTTCCATGCATATGGGCATGGCTGGCAACACCAGCAATTATAACCCATTGCAAATGACCCTTGAATTGAGTGGCTATTTGGGCCATTTCAGAGCGCAATTAAAATTAGCCACATTGCTGCAGTTCATGTGTAGGCCAGGTAAGGATGGCAGACTTTCTTCCCTGAAGGACATTAGTGAACCAGTTGAATTTTTACTACAGCTGACAATGGTTTCATGATCACCACCATTGAGTGACTAATTCCAGAATTATACATGGAGTTTAAATTCCATTAGCTCTGCTGGTGGGATCTGAATCCTTTTAACCAGAGTGGTGGTGTTGAGTCTGGGGTAAAAGCAACTCAGATTTATTCTTATGGAGTTTCTTGTTGCCTAAAAAAAATTACTTTGTAAATCCAGCTTTCTAACCTTCTTCCTTTTGCATGCCAAAATTTTAATGAATAACACACTCACAACACATGTTTCACCCCATAGATACTTAAACTTAATTGTCCACCTGTTGTTGCCAGGAATTGGCCAGCGCAATGCACTGCATGATAAATTTCAATACTCTTCCATTGCTATCTTCACAGGACAGAGTCTCCTACTTCCATTATCATTTCTGGGTCCATTCAACCCTACACACATTTTTTCACTGCCTCTAGCTCTTACCCTTGACCCCTATCCTTTGTCTCCAGTTTTACTTGTTCTCAATACAGGCATATGGCAAGAGGACTCATCTAATTTATTTTTATTTCATTAACCCTTAATTTGGACATGTAAGTATCTCAGAAGAGGGAAGAAAACTTAAACATGGCTCAAAAGGCAGTTGGAGAGAATTACAGCAATCCTGTGCACAGATTGCTTCAACAGAATGATAAATTTAGGATGCCATTTTCTATTTTAAATTTGAAGTGTCCAATGATTTTTGGAGTTGAGATGTATTTACATGTTCTTTTCCTCTATCGTTATTAATATACTGTTTATGGATTTTAAGCGTTGATTCTCTGACATAAGATTTCTCCAGACATGTCATTCCTACTATTGTATTTTCTCTGTACCATAATAGCCTCTTCAACTAGTCGTCAGTAACCCCAGTAACCAGAACATGCATTCTTCTTGCATCAAAATTATTAGGATCAACTTATTTTGTTCTCTTTTACATTCCTACGAGCTTTATACAAGTTGACCCACCTAGTATTTTACTTCAGACTCTATCCATTATCTTTCAAATGTCTTTATTGACATCTTATGATCTCCATGAAACATCTCAACTCCCATTTATTTCTGAAGAGATTTTCAAATGTTCAAGTTTACTTTTTATGAGGTATCAATACCTACAAAGGTTGCACTTATCCAAGACTTTGAATACTGAGCTTACTCACCATAGATAATCCAGGACAAAAATTATGCCTAATAGGAAGCACTTGTATTACTGGCTCCATAGGTCCACAAAAACCGGGAATCAAAACCAACCTTATGAAATCTGTGATTTATCCATTGAGCTTACATTCTTTTTCTGTTAGATTTCCATTATCTATTTGCCACTTATCTCTTTAAACACTTTTGTCTTATCCTTTATGCCTTCAAATATATTCTGTGCATCTTGCATTGCAATCTTGCAATGATGAAATTAAAACTATTACCTTGGTACTGAACTTCATGTATTAGTTTTAACTGTCATTCCTCCGACAGACCTGTAGGCTATGTAAAGTTAACTTTACACCATCTAAGCAAATATTCTTTATATAGTTTCTCTCATTTCACAATCTTTTCAAAAACTTCTGCTAAAGGCCTTGATTTCTTAAGCCAAGTTTCTTAATTTAAAGATCAAATTAGTATTCCTACTGGGACAATGGAAAGCAGTGAAGCAGTGACGGATTGCTGGCACCTAAAGCTTAGTTATAAATTATACTTCAATATCTAGCCATAATCAGTAAAAAAACTGGCATTTCCAATTTGGGGCCAGCTACCTCATGATAATTAAGAATCTACACATGTGCTTGAGGATAAATTCATTACAATGTATTATCCTGGAATGTTACTTTATGATGGTGAATGGTACATACTGAAATGTTGGCAACCTAGATTTGGTGGTATAGTAATCATGCATGTGGCGAGCTGATTAACTTCTTGGTCCACAGGCCCATCCCAATTACTGACACAGACAGTATTAAATGCATTCTAGTAGTATATACAATTTCAATGAAATACAACAAAATTGGTGCTCTGCTGCAGTCAGATAAGGACAGGATTAGGTTTACACTTAGGCTTAACCTTTGGAAGACATAATCTGTATGGACCGATTAAAGAATATTATCCCATGTTCAAGAATGGATGGATTGTCATATATATGTACAGGCAACACAAATTGTTCATACTATAAGCACTGAATCAAGCCACTTTTGCTGTAAATAAAGTGCAGAATAATTAATGATGTATTCTGTACTATTTAAGGTAGGTACTTTGCATGAATTTCAACATTTAATTTCTATATTATTTATCCTACCATAATATTATTTTACTGTATTTCTGCATGACCAAATGTTAACATTTAGTTGTTAAATGTTAAAACTGAAGTTAAAATTTTGAATTTCTTTTTGCTGTCAGCATGCATGTTTTGTTCTTGTACATATTTTCTGGTTAGTCTTTTGCCATCTTATTTCATTCATTACCCTTCATACCCCTTCATTTATCCACTAGCCCCCTCCGCCCCACCTCAGGATGTCCATGGATTTTCCATCAGCTCCACCAGCATTCGGGTAAGTTGGTATCCACCACCAGCAAACAGTCGTAATGGCGTCATTACCAAATACTCCATTATATATCAAGCAGTGGATAGTGAGGACAGCGGAAAGCATGTTTTGGACAACCTTGCGGCGGATGCAACCAGCTCAGTAATCGAGGACCTGGAGAAGTGGACTGAATATCAGGTGTGGGTAAGAGCTCACACCAACGTTGGGCCAGGTCCGAAGAGCACACCTGTGAGTGTCCGCACGGATGAGGATGGTAGGTTATTTGGAAATCAAATTAAAGTAGTTTCGTGTTGTGATACCCCTTTCACCATATTCTCGAAGACAGACATTTTATAAAACATTTGAAGACTGCTATGATTTCATAAATTATTTCACTGTAAATTATAATACAAATAAAATTTGTTACAGAAAAATTAATTTGGTACATAATAAAATGATCAGTTTATTCTCCCATATTTTTCATGCAACAAAATACATAAGAGCACCTGCAGTTCACAACAAATGTTTAATTTGATTTTTAAAAATTCTGAATAATTAGTGACCAGTCTATTTAGCAAAGGGGTACCACAGTTCCTTTCATAGTTATTAAAAAGTTATGTTTCTAATTGAATATGGAATATATTCCCTTGTATTTTCATAGATATGTTTATGATTATATTTATATCGTATGAATTAATCTCACCTAGAAAATGAGAAAAACGATTTCACCAGTAGCATCATGTAGAAATCAATATTTCCATCATCTGTTGCTGATTCATTTTCAGTTGAAAATGACAATGTGAACAGCTGAACCAAAAATTTTTGTTCCTAACTTATTTCTTGGTATTTGATCTATTGAAGTTGGCACACTTGAATATGAAACAACATCTACTGTTCATTCACAATTATTCTGAAAATGATGATATACAAAGCTCTTGAATGTGTATTTACCATTGCCTACTTTGATTGGATGTGTATGTGGCTGGCTAGATCAGCATTCAATGAAGGAGATGGTGGAATGCCTTTTTGAATCCCTGTAGTCTTTGGATACAGTGCCATTGGGAAGGGAATTTGAGGTTTCGGTCCAAGAATAGTGAAAGAATGATGATATAGCTCTAAGTCAACAATGGTTGCAAGTGGTGGTGCTATCATGTTTGCTGCCCTAGAGCTAGTAAGTTTGGAAGTTTGGAGAGTTGTTGCAGTGCAATACTGTACACACTGCTGTGTCGATGCTGAAGGGTATGAAAGTGAAGGTAGTGGATGGAGTGCCAAATAAGCTGGCTACTTTGTCCTGTGATGAAAAGCTTCTTGACTGTTGTTAGAGTTGTACCAGTCCAGACAATTGAAGAGTATTTCATCATATTTGTGCCTTACGGAGTATTATGGAGCATTCAGCTGAAAAGTCGCTGCACTCTCTCTTCCTGAAAATGTATACACCTTATTCAGCAACAATAACTATTTAATTCTTTCTTACTTCTTTTCTCACAAAGTCCACATCCTTATCAAGTACATTCCAGATGATCATCACCTTTTATGCCAAGCAGTTAAACATGTCTGCATCATTTCTTTCTTAAACTTTGAACAGGGCCCTGCGTTCTAAAGTTTGTCATTATTACTAACGTATTATCAGTGTTAATTTTATCAATCTCAGTTGTCTTGAATACCTGAATATTAAGATCTCTTAGCTTTCTGTTCTCCAGAGTAACCGAGTTGAGACCCTTCAACCTTCTGATACTGCATATTAGCCAAAATTTTATTGAGAAAAATGGAAGCAAGTTCTCCATTCTTCTTGTTGGTGATGGTGGAATGGGATTTTATGAAGTAATCGATAGTGGTGAAAAGAAGAAAAATGCTGGAGTAGTGAACAGCTTTTACAGTGATGTTTGAAGTATGATTAAGTCAGTCATGTGCCTGAAGTATTGATACCTATCTCCCATGGACATCAGTTAGCAAAGATTGAGATCATACCATGGGGAATGACCAGAATGGGAGAAAGTAAGACAGCAAAGACAAAAAATGGAAATGAATTGAGCACTTTGGTAACTGTAGAAGTTTTATGACCAATAGGCCAAAGACAAGAAGGTGGAATTGAGACTGCAACCAGATCAGTCACAATCTTATTGAATGTTGAAAAGCTGAATGGTTTTTCCTGCTTCTAAGCCCTAATCTCCAATGAAAGACTTGAAGTTTCAAATGCCATTGCAAACAACTTTTGGGAGACTAATTTCTGGGGAAGTGGATTAAATGAGGAATTGATTGGTGGAGAATATATGGAAATGAAGAATAATGACCATGTTTGTGATTAGAAAATGACCATTTCACATGAATGGAGAATACATGGGAAGATAGGGAGTCTATGAAATCAAGGGAAAGAGGTTAAGGGTGATTTGAAATATAGGTAGAAATTGCCATAATGCAAGGATGAATGCAAAAAGCAAAATGAATATCTGAGCAAGATGCTACTAAGCTAGTTTGGAAGACAAATGTTGTAGAAAGTGTAATTGGATGAAGAAACATTAGAAAGCAGGAGGGTATCATCAATCAAAACTCATAATTTTGCCCCAAACTATTGATTTGAGAAGTTTCCAACCGTGGAAATTAAACCAACCAAGATACACATTTAATCCTGGGAAAGATTAAACTAGATATGTCTGGTTGTAAATAGAGAGTAGGGATAAGGCAAGAAGTTAAATTCAGGATCCTTTGGTATGACAATGATAATTTTTGGATAGAATTGACTTGGAGCACTGATGCCTAGGATCAGTGAACATGAGTGAATCCAGGAATTGTTTGAAGTGAGGGTGGCTGGTATTCTGGTAAAAGTATTTCTGTTAAAGATTTGAGATTCGAGCAATATTGAGCATTGTCCATGGTCTGTCATTGCTTAACACCAGAGGTCAGCAGAGGTAAACAGTGGTTTTGATTATTAGAACTGCGCACAAGCAGTGAGGAACAGGTGGAGTCAGATATAATGGAAAGCAGGCAGAAAGCAGTACAACAAAGATGTTTTGCAGCAGTGGAGCAGAATCATCACAGCAGGATGAGATTCAGCAGAAACAAATCAAAGATAACTCAATTTAGATTGAAAACTTCCTCACAGAAGAGCATAAAATTGAGAGCACAGTAAAAGTGCAAGTAGCAGAATATGTCAAAAACTGTACCGATGTAATGTTCATTATTTGGGCCAATAACAGTAAAGAAATTGACTTTTATCCACAAGCAGTGACTAACAGCCTAGAATCCACTGGAACATAAAGCTGAAAAACCATCAATTCACCAAGATGCAATCAGTCAAACTGTTAAGTTACAGATGGGGTGTAGGCCAGAAAAATGACTGAAATTTGAAGTTAAATCTTATTATTTGGTCCTGGAGAAAATATAAATTCGCAGTGCCACCTCATTTTGCTGTGTCATCATGTTACTATTGTTTATTTGTTTTTCCTGAAATTTTAAAATTTGTGCAGGTCATTTACCATTCATCATCTCATGCTCCCAATTCACGTGGCATAAGTCCAGTTTTAAAGCTGACAATTTGCACTGAATATTAAACATGGTGACTTTGGTGATTGAAGGAATTTTAAGGGGTTATGTCTTTCTAAAAAGTACTTAAGTTATGAGATTGATGTCGTTGGCAATTACTATCAGCAGTGGCTGTTCAGGTCTTCAGAGTTTCTTTGTAGTATAGCTGTAGGAGGCTTTTGCAAATGCATGGAGTTTAGTTCTATGAAAAACACTTCTAATGAGTATTAAACTTAGAATTTTGGGAGTGAGCAATAGGTCCAGCTCTGGTATTTTAAAACATAAAGAAGCAGTGCCCTGAATGAGGAAGGAGGAGATGGAAACAGCAGACATTTGATTTCTGGAGAAATTTATAAAAATGTATAGGTTGAATAAATTACTAACGAGATCTATCAAAAGAAATAGAGTTTTGTTTCAGATGATGAATGGGCAGCTGAGACTTGTAATTCCTGCACCATATAGAAATTTCAGGGCAGTTCATGTGGCTTGGAGACCAAGCACAGAATCTTATATGGTCCTGAACAACATGGGCTATTTTGAGATTTGTGGCAGACTTGGATGAGAAGTCCAGTGACTAATCTCAAACTTAGGTGCATCTCACTTCACTTGTTATGCTTTTGACAAGTGACAGAGCGAGTTTCTCACGAGGTAGCAGTGGGCTGCCAGTTTTTGCATGTTAAATAGGTTATTAATGGCCTAACTCACCTCATTAATATTCAGCTTTCTATCTTACCAACTGCATCAGTCAAACTAGATGTCTGGAACACTCAACACAGAAATCAGAACTGGTGAACTTTGCTTGCTGCTTTCTCTAATAGATACAGGAAGGATATCATCAAGCTGGAGAGGGTTCAGAAAAGATTTACCAGAATATTGCTGGAAATAGAAGGTTTTGAGTTATAGGGAGAAGCTGGATAGGCTGGGACATTTTTCACTGGAGTGTAGGAAGTTGAGGGGTGACCATATAGAAGTTTTTAAAATCATGAGGGGTATAGATAAGGTGAATAGCAACTGTCTTTTCCGGGTTGTGGGAGATTTCGAGGCTGGAAAGGTGAGAGGCAAAAGATGTTTTTTAAGACATGAGGGGGGACTTTTTTTTATAGAGTGGTTCGTGTGTGAAATGAACTTCCAAAGGAAGTGGTGGAATACGGTATAGTTACAATGTTTAAAAAACACTTGAATAACTACACAAATAAGAAAAGTTTAGACTAGCTTAGGTTGGAATTATGATCACCATGGACCTGTTGGACCGAAGGGTGTATTTCCTTGCTGTATGACTCTATATCCACACATCTCAGGGATGTTCCAGGACACCAGCCTCGTGCACTCCCCGTCCATGTAAATTGGCTTGTTGCATTTGCCAACCCCTCAACCATCATGACATCTTTCTGTTCCACTGGCAGGGTACTGTAGAAGTACATTCTGGATTAGTGGTGCTGGAAGAGCACAGCAGTTCAGGCAGCATCCAAGTAGCTTCGAAATCGACGTTTCGGGCAAAAGCCCTTCATCAGGAATAAAGGTAGTGAGCCTGAAGCGTGGAGAGATAAGCTAGAGGAGGGTGGGGGTGGGGAGAGAGTAGCATAGAGTACAATGGGTGAGTGGGGGAGGGGATGAAGGTGATAGGTCAAGGAGGAGAGGGTGGAGTGGATAGTTGGAAAAGAAGATAGGCAGGTAGGACAAGACCGGACAAGTCAAGGGGACAATTACTGAGCTTGAAGTTTAGAACTAGGGTGAGGTGGGGGAAGGGGAAATGAGGAAACTGTTGAAGTCCACATTGATGTCCTGGGGTTGAAGTGTTCCGAGGCGGAAGATGAGGCGTTCTTCCTCCAGGCTCTGGTGGTGAGGGAGCGGCGGTGAAGGAGGCCCAGGACCTCCATGTCCTCGGCAGAGTGGGAGGGAGAGTTGAAATGTTGGGCCACGGGGCGGTGTGGTTGATTGGTGCGGGTGTCCCGGAGATGTTCCCTAAAGCGCTCTGCTAGGAGGCGTCCAGTCTCCCCAATGTAGAGGAGACCGCATCGGGAGCAACAGATACAATAAGTGATATTAGTGGATGTGCAAGTAATACTTTGATGGATGTGGAAGGCTCCTTTAGGGCCTTGGATAGAGGTGAGGGAGGAGGTGTGGGCGCAGGTTTTACAGTTCCTGCGGTGGCAGGGGAAAGTGCCAGGATTGGAGGGTGGGTTGTTTGGGGGTGTGGACCTGACCAGGTAGTCGCGGTGGGAACGGTCTTTGTGGAAGACGGAAAGGGGTGGGGAGGGAAATATATCCCTGGTAGTGGGGTCTGTTTGGAGGTGGCGGAAATGTCGGCGGATGATTTGGTTTATGCAAAGTCCAGACTTGCATCATAGCGTACACCAGCAGATAGCACTGAAAAGCTACTGCAGGGATACCTTGTGAGCCCAGCAGCATGCAGCTAAGAATTGGAGCATGCTGCATCTTAAGGATTGAATGCTTGCTCCGTTAATGCTTATCTTCATGTTCACATTGTCCATGCCTTGCCTTGCTGTGCCATTTAGTGCAGTGATGCAACCATGCAGCTTGCCTTACTGGTCAGCAGTCCTCAGTTAAGGTAGCATACATCATGCTTAATGGCAGTATAATACAACAGTCTCATGCCTACTCTGTATGACAGCACCTTCCTCAGCAAAGACACACTATGTACAGCAAGCAAGCGGCCTTGTCTGAAAATTTTGGTGAAGTAGCCTTTAATGAAGTCCATTGTGGCATAGTTAAGAGCTGTAGCTCCATCGCAACCATTCTGTGGGTCGGGCTAATGTGGTTGTTGAAATGTACAACCAACAGTCAGCGTTCTGGCAAGTTGGGGCTGTCCAGTTAGGTTTCTCAAGTCCATTCACATCGTCCACAGAAACTAAGGGAAAAGGGAATGGAGGAGAAAGAAAACAGTGGCCGCTCCTGTGAGAAGGAGATTCAGCAAATTATTCTTCAGGACGCTAGGCTGCGAGCTGGAGGGAATGGGGGATGACAGCTATGAAGAGGGCAACAGTGTCTGCAAGGGTGGGGGGGTGGAGAGGAGATATGGTAAAGCATGGATGGGGGGAGGGGGGGTACTTCATTTGTGTTTAGGAACAGACTGGCTTCAAGGAGAGTCAGTGTATGACCACTGGCCGTGATTGAGCTGGGTGGGAAAGATGGGCAGGTGCAGGTTCATGTAAGTAGGTTGGGGAAACCCTGAGATGTGCAAAGCCTATGGGATTTTGAGGAAGGGCTACCATGAAGGGCATTTGGATCTTTGGGAGACTACTGACATGTATGGGGAGCAGCTGCAAGCCACTGACCGAGCAGCACTCAGTGTCAAATTCTATCATGCTGGAAAGTACAAAATGAGGAAGAAAAATGTAATGACCCCTGTTGGAGTGGGTGCAGTCAGTGACTCAACCTGTGAGGGAGAGGACTGCAGACATAGACCTGCAGGGTCCCTAATTCCTGGCCATCGTAATGTATTGCCCCTTGTTTGCTGTGCATCTCCCTTTCCCAGAAATCTCTGACCAATTCATTCATGTCAACACATTTGAACACAAAGACCAGAAAACAGTAGAAATGTTGGAGGGCTTGGATACTGAAATGCAGAGTAAACATTCAAAATTTGATGCAGTACCAAACTTGGAATTGTGGTAAACCTAGACAATAATATCAGTCAATTGTAGCATCACATAGATAGGATAACAGAATGGGCAGGTAAGTGTCAGTTGAAATGTAATGCACCCAAGTGTGCAGTAATACATTTTGGTGGAAGAGATAGGAAGAAGCAAAATAGATTTAATGGTACAGGTTTAAAGAGTGATATGTGGCCTACTGATTAGAAAGATTTTATGTTACACTTTAACTGTAGGATTTTAGTCAATTACTGTTATAGATTGAGTTTGAGAGAAGCAATTTAAAGGTTTATTGATCCTGTTAGTTACCAGGCCCATTCCAGGTACAGCTATGTTTTCACAAGTTTACAATCTTTATGGAATTTGTTAAGTTTATTATAGAAGTGAAAAAAAGAAATTATATTTAATAAAAGCATGGTTTCTCAGTCAGTCCATTTGGAAACACCAGTAACACTGGATGACTAGGCACAGGTTTCTTGTTCTGTTCTGTTCTGTTGACTGAAGTTGTCCTTCTATCTTCAGTCTTCTTTTCTTGTTCAATGAATCATAAAAAATGACCACATACTGTGGTCCACTGTAATCACTGTGAACCACTACACTCTGCATATGTTCAGAAACGTCCCAAACTAATTGGCTTGTCAGTATATGAAGAGTTCATTACCATCTTGGATTGGAGAAACCGTATGCAATGCATCATTCCTGATTGTTTTTAAAGAAACCAATGTTCATCTTAGTGGCAACACTTCATATAAAGTCCTGATTCAGTTTTTGGCATGCTGATCATTTTGTTTGATTGTCCCTTTTGAATTAGCTTTTTGCTTATGGTGTACCAACTCCATATATCTATTCCAAGATAAAATGGCACCAGTAAGCCCATTTATTTATCTGCCAGAGAATGTAATGTGACCTCTTAGTGATTAGCTATCATCCCAACTGTCTCAATTATTGCTTCTAAGACAACTACAAGACTACAAAATTCACTACAAAACCTAATTCTAAATTAGAATGCATGTATTCAGATTGTAAGCTTGCTCGCTGAGCTGATAGGTTACTTCGCAGACATTTCTTCACCATGCTAGGTAACATCATCAATGAGCCTCCTGTGAAGTACTGATGTTCTGTCCCACTTTCTATTTATGTGTCTTGGTGTGTTATGGTGGGTGATATCATTTCCTGTTCTTTTCCTCAGAGACTGGTAAATGGGGTCCAAATCGATGTGTTTATTGATGAAGTTCTGGTTTGAATGCCAGGCCTCTAGGAATTCCCATGTGTGTTTTTGTTTAACCTATCCTAGGATGGATGTGTTGTCCCAGTCGAAGTGGTGTCCTTCTTCATTGGTGTGTAAGGATACTAGTGATAGTTGGCCATGTCATTTGGTGGCTAGTTGGTGCTCATATATCCTGGTGGCTAGTTTCCTGTCCAATGTAGTGCTTGTTGCAGTCTTTGCAGGGTATTTTGTATATGACATTCATTTTGCTGGCCCTTGGAACAGGTTCATCAGTAACTTACAGTGTGTTGGTAGGTTTGTGGGCTACTTTGATGCCAAGGGGTCAGAGTAGTCTGGTCGTTATCTCAGGGATGTCTTTAATGTATGGTAGTGTGACTTGGAGCCTCCAGGCATCTTGTATCTTCTTGTTTGGGTTTGTTGTTCAAGAATTGGCGAACTGCTTATTGGGTACCCGTTGTTCTTGAATATGTTGTATAGGTATTTTTCTTCTGCTGCTCATAGTTCCTGGGTCCTACAATATGTTGTACCCCATTTAAATAATGACCTGATGCAGCTCTGTTTGTGGGTGTTGGGATAATTGCTCCTGTAGTTGAGTATCTGGTCAGTGTGTATGTTGCTTTCCTGTAGACACTGGTCTGCAGTTCTCCACTGACTGTTCATTCTACTGTAACATCTAAGAAGGGGAGTCTGTTGTTTTGTTCCTCTTTGGTGAAATTTGTGCCAGTAAGGATGTTGAGATTAGAATGGTGCTGGAAAACCTGATGAAGGGCTTTTGCCTGAAACGTCGATCTTCCTGCTCCTTGGATGCTGACTGACCTGCTGTGCTTTTCCAACACCACTCTAATCAAGACTCTGATTTCCAGCATCTGCAGTCCTCACGTTTGCCCAGTAAGGACGTTGTTAATGTGTCATCTACATAGCTGACCCAAAGCTTGGGTTGGATCATGGGGAGAGCTGTCTGTTCTAGTCTCTGCATAACTATTTCTGCTAAGAATCCTGATATTGGTGATCCCAGAGGTGTCCTGTTGATTTGTTTGGAGGTCTTGTTGTTGAAGGTGAAGTGGATAGTGAGGCACAGGTCTACCAGTTTGAGGATGCTGTTCTTGCAGATGGAGTTGGTGCTGCCTGGTGTTTGTATCCTGGGTTCATCTAGTAGGGAGGTGAGTGTTTCTTTGGCCAGGCTGTTGTTAATTGATGTGAATAGGGCATTACATTGAAGGAGACCGTGACTTCATCCTCTTCTATCTTGGTGATTTTGATGATGTTCAGGAATTCGTGGATGGAGTGGCATGAGTTTTCTACTCAGTATTTAGGACTCCATTTACCAACCTCTGGGAGAAAGAACCAGAAATAACATCACCCACTGTAACAGATCACGACACATAAATAGAAAGCAGGACAGAACACCAGTGCTTCAGCAGAGACTTACTGATAATGTTACCTTGCATGGTGACGATGTGTTTGAGAACAAACCTACCAGTTCAGTGAGCAACCTTACAGCCTGAACCTCAATCTGAGCTACAAATCTTCTCAAAAATAGCAGAATACCTGTATACATTCACAATTATATTCATAGGCTTATTACATATTTTAATTTACAAAACTAAACCATTTTAAAATATAGCTGTATTCTGAGTAAAAACTTTCTACCTCAAAGCAGTCTCATTTGTGTTTGTCTAAGTTTTCATCTACATGGGCTGCAAAAGTAACTATAAGCGCAATACCTTGCTTTTCACCTGAGTCATATGGCTATCTTCCTTACAGAAATGGTAACCACAATTAAAAAATGTATAATGTAATTTGTCACTTGCTTATTCAAAATTATTAGTTATTGAAAATGTGTTCAATCCTACAGGTTAATGTTTACAAAATTATGACCATACATGACATAATGAGAGAATAGTAAGCCATTCATTTGGAATTTTGGACCTCATAAGTGAAGGTGTTGAGTACAATGTAGGGAAGTTATGAATCTGTATAATGTGCTTGAGAGGGTACTGGGGCAATTGACGGATGTGGTTTCAGGATTAAGTGAATTTTAGTTACATGGATAAATTGAAGCTGCTGAGCTTGTTCTTGGAGCATAGATAATTGAGGGAAAACCTGGTAAATGTGGTTAAGATGATGTCAGGGAGAAAAAAACTGTGCCTATTAGCTGATGATACAAGGAATAAGAGGCAAATTTAAGATTTTGGGCCAGAGATGGAGGGGTATGGAAGTAAGAAAGAACTTCTACACAGCAAGCAGTCACCACCTGGAATTCACTGCCTTCAAGGGTGGTCCAAATGGGGACAGACAATGATTTGATTTTAAAATGAAATAGAGTCATCCTCTATCTCCTACCTTTGAGCCTGTTCTGTATCCAAATGGCTAGTTCTCCCTGTAATCTGTGAGGTCTAACCTTGCTAATCAGTCTCCCATGGGGAACCTTGTCGAACGTCTTACTGAAGTCCATATAGATCACATCTACCACTCTGCCCTCATCAATCCTCTTTGTTACTTCCTCAAAAACCTCAATCAAATTTGTGAGACATGATTTCCCACGCACAAAGCCATGTTGACTATCCCTAATCAGTCCTTGCCTTTCCAAATACATGTACGTCCTGTCCCTCAGGATCCCCTCCAACAACTTGCCCACCATCGACGTCAGGCTGCTAGTCTATAGTTCCCTGGCTTGTCCTTAAATAGGATAGATATTTGAAGGACATAAAGTAGGTTATAGTAAGGGAATGAGACTGCCTAGTTTGTTCTGTAGACTGCTAGCATGAACTTATCAGGGAAAAAAACCTCGTTCTGTGCTGTTGTGAGTTCATTTAAATGTCTTTGTGTTTGGTTTGTGTGCTCCCTTATTGCTTGATCACTTTTCCTCAGTTTGTTGGTAGCTGTTTGTTCACTCTTATCCCAATTTATTTCACACTCTTTTCAATAGTTAACCCAACTGTGATTCTTGTGACATCTTGACAATCATAAACATTCTTTTGTCTGATATATTTAATTTTTAAACTTTATACCATACTTTCTACAGTTTGGAGTAATTAAGTGTGCCATGATATCTTACTGATATCTGTCTGTAGAATTTCTCTTGTCAATGGGTCCGTCACTTAGAGTCATAAAGCATGGAAACAGACCCTTTGGTCCATCTTTGAAGAATTTTATGTATAATTGCTACAGAAAGCTCACTTCTACAAATCCACTTTTTCTTGGTTTGTCAGTTTGTCTAATTGCTATTTTGTACCCTCTCCAAGAATATCTTCTTTTACTTCACCTATGATAAATATTGATTTCAGTGAGCTCTACTTTTCTGGATTCTTGCTTGTCTGATTTTCTATTCAAGGTCTTGTGTCTGGTTTCTTAACCTCCTATACTTTAATATTCTTGGTTTCACCACTATGTATATGTATCCACAGTTACTTTACAGTGTAATTATTTTCCTTCTCTTTTATGCTTCAGTTACCATTTGAAATTAACTTTCTATTTGCTGGAATTTCTACTGTGTCTTTTAATTGATTTAATGAATTAATAAGCCCTAATATTCAGTATTGTTATTCCTTTAAGACTGTGTTCCAGATTAATCCTTTTATTGAATATCAACACACCACCCCTCCTATTCTGATTTTACAATAGGTGGTTTAGTATTTACTGAAAGATATAATATTTCAAACATAGCTTTGGATATGCAGGGAACAAATTATACTCTATGTTGAAAGTTGGTATTACATTGGAAACTGATTTATGCTAATCTTGCATTTAGAATCCATCAGTGCTTGCATACTACATGGAAAGAGAAATCCTGTTTCTCAATTGTTCCAACTTTTGAGGTTTTTATTCTTTTATCGGACGATTGTTGTTTGCAAGGCCAGCATTTCTTGACAGTCTCTAATTACATTTGATAAAGTTGGTGGTGAGCTTATTAAATTTACTGGTTGTATGTTAATTTTTTACAAAGTATTCACCATCAATTTAAATCTCTATGGTAACTGTCAATGATAAGCAGAGAATGCCAAAAGCAATGTCACAAAGACAGAGCAAGTTTCATTGATGAAATTAACATTCCAATTGTTAAGCATTAGCAATTAATCATCATGGAAAAAGCACATAACTCTCCTGAAAAATGTTAAGTGCTTTTACATGTAAAAATGCCTTTCTTCTTTTGGGAGAAAAATTGGTATTTTGAACCAACTTTGTGGCCATTTTCAGATTCAAAGGTGAGAGTAATTTTTAAGGTGGGCTTTGCATGTAAAATAACTACAAATTAGTTAGAAGGTTTGTCAAGTGGATGATAGATGGATATTTTAATTCAACGCAGGTGTGAAGCAGGCATTTTTGCTGACATCGTGTAATCAGATTCCTGCGCACCTAATTTGTTCAACAACATTGACTGCTCAGTAACTGTGCATCTGAAAACTGATGTCCAACTGTTATTTTGCACAATCTCTGAACGTAGCAAAACATGGTGATTTAATGCATATAATGCATTTGATCTCTTTGAGAAGCAAGAAACATAACAATTAATGTTAACTGCAAGCTGTTTTAATTGCAGCATATCGAAGTTCAAAAATATATGCTGTAAAGAATGAGGTATTTTAGTTACAAAACTATGTAAAATGATTTTGTAGTTGCCATCTAGTAAATGCATCATTATATTCATTCTTCTTAATAATGCAAAATGACTTCACAATAGTGGATGTCCCCAGGCTATGAAAGTGAAAATTAGCCACTCAATCATTATCCTGTGGTAACTGTCAAAAGAGAGTTTATGTGAATGTAAAGTGAGGGCAACATTAAAATCAGCAATGATGGGCTCATTTGTTAAATTGTGTGCAAACATATTCACTGTCCAAATCGTGAATAAACAATATTACAGACGCTGCTTTAAATGCATGTAAATGTAATACTGTATTAAGGTAAAAATCTTGTTTCTTTTCCTTGGCTCAGTCTGTTCATCATATTTTTTAGTTCGGTAACCTGAAAAATGGGACATCATTTTACAGTATTCATCATTGACAATTCTAGTCTCAGCAGTTGATTTCAGATGTTACTTTTTAATTATTAATTAGTTCTCTGTCTCAAATAACTCCAGAGTGGGGATTTTTTTTGTTTATTCATAAGGTGTGGGTCAGCATTTATTGTCCACCCTTAGCTACAGCTCATCGCCACCTGCTGAACTACAGATTGATAGCAAATGCGGGCCCACGTCCCATGAATAATTTTTTTAAAAATTCCTACTTTGGAGTCATTCCCAGTTATTTGTATTGGAGAACAAGAAAAAATAGAATCGAAAGCAGTGATCCTATAGGTTGAAGGAAGTTAGGAATTGCTGAACTAGAGTTAGAGTTGTGTTATTTTTAAAATAGCTACTAGGTCTTTTCAATAGTTTTCAGCTTTGTCTGACATTGAGAATCTTTGCCTTAATTCCAAAGTGATAGTTTTTTGAGGTATTTTTGAATTTTTTTGGGAGGGGATGTACATATCTAATGTGTAATTTTTTTGAAGGAAATTGCCACCGTTGTTGAAAATATGATAGTACACACCACAAGGCTGAAAGATGTGTTGCTGGAAAAGCGCAGCAGGTCAGGCAGCATCAAAGGAGCAGGAGAATCGACGTTTCGGGCATAAGCCTGAAGAAGGGCTTATGCCCGAAACGTCGATTCTCCTGCTCCTTTGATGCTGCCTGACCTGCTGCGCTTTTCCAGCAACACATTTTTCAGCTCTGATCTCCAGCATCTGCAGTCCTCACTTTCTGCTAGTACACACCACAAGTCTGTTAAGTCTTTACAGCGCATGATGAAAGAAATATGAAGTATGTATAAAGTTTAACAAGTTCTTAATAAACCTGAAGAAATTTTTTCCAGTAATAACTATACATTTTCTCACAGTGCCTAGTGCACCACCACGGAAAGTAGAAGCAGAGTCAGTGAACTCAACAACAATCAAAGTAACGTGGAAACCTCCAATATCAAGCAAGCAACATGGACTGATCCGGGGATACCAGGTCACCTATGTGCGTTTGGATAAAGGGGAACCACAAGGACAACCAATAATTAAAGATGTGATGCTAGCAGAAGAACAAGTAAGCATAGTTATTTGTTCATAGTTGAGTTATCAAAAATTACTGATTATAGAGGAAGAAGAAAGAAATTGCCCTTTATTATGATTTATGTTTCTAAAGTATAAAATGATAAATGTAAAACAAATTGTCTGAAATGTATTCTTCTCAAAACTTATTAATATTTTTATTACAATATGCTTTGTTGGTGTGCATTGATTTGTGGAGTTTGAGCTTGTTATAATGTGGTATCCTGATAATGACAATATCAGTTGTATCTGTAATCATCCAGCACAGATATTTATTTGAACTGATCTGGCACAAAGTTTATTGATTATAATTCACATTATGACTTCTAATTATTTCACTACATCCTTGAAAAATTGTATTTCAAACATGCCACATTGTTCTCTCTGCCATAATCTATTTCATTGTAGGGAGTTCCAGGATTTTGATCCAGCAACACTGAAGGAAGAGTTATATATTTCCAAGTCAGGATGGTGTGAGACTTGGACTGGAACTTTCAGGTTTTGGTGTTCCTATGCAGTCCCTGCCTTTGTCCTTCCAGATAGTAGTGTTCATGGGTTTGAAAGGTGTTGTCTAAAAAGCCTTAGAGAATTTCTGTGGTGTATCTTCTGGATGGGGGACATTACTGCTGTTAAGCACCAGTGGTGGAGAGAGTGAATGATTGTGGAAATGATACCAGTCAAACAGGCTGCTTTGTCCTGGATAGTGTCAAGCATCCTGAGTAGTTTGGAGTTGTGCTTATTCAGGAAAACGTTCTGTCACCCTCTTGACTTGTGACTAATAGATGATGAGCAGCTTTGAGGAGTCAGGAGGTGAGTTACTTGTTGAAAGGTTCCTAACCTCTACCTTTCTCCTGTAGCCACAGTACACATTTGGCTCGTCCAGTTGAGTTTCTGGCCAACGGTAACCCCCAGGATGATGATAGTGGGAGATTTAGTGATATAATGCCGTTGAATATCAGGGATGATGGTCTGAAATGTTGGAAATGGTCATCATCTGGCAAGAATCTTACTTGTCACTTTTCAGCCCAAATTTGATTTTTATTTAGGTCTTGCTAATATCTGAAGAGTTATGAATAATGCTGAACATTATGCAGTCCTAAGCCACATTCAAACTTTACCAGGCTTGTATCCTCCTGATGTCCCTTGCTATGCACTTGTTCACTACATTTCAGTTTCTTTCCACCTGCAAAGTTGAAATTATGCTTTACGTTAATATGTAATCAAAAAGAACAGTGGCCCTAAAACTGACCCCTGGAGAACACAGTTGTATAGGTGACAGTGGCTGAACGTTGATGAAAATTGAATTACTTTTAATTGTTCAATATTGCAAAGTTCCCATGGGAACATGCCTTACAATATGTATACAGGCAGTTGCAACCTTGAAGCATGTCATGCGGGCAAACCTTAAGCTGTCTCTTCTTATCTCCTTTCATATTGATAGAGAAAAATATATGTTACTGTGGTGCTAATATTGCTTATTGCAGCCTAAATTAGCCTCTGACAGAGAGTTGAGTGGCCATGATCATGAAAGCTGTGGGCAGTGTTATTTAATACATGGCTTGGAGCTGGTGACATAACTCAGTACCATCCTCATTATAAAGTTGAACTCGTCTTCACTGATGTTGAGGTAGGAGAAATGTTGCATGATCATGGCCGCCTGCTGGATATCATGCTCCTCCTCACTCTCCTGGCACATTGCCCTACTTGTAGAAGTTTCCTTCATGCTCAATTCCCTGATGCAGGCAAAACTCGAGGCTTGGATAATTTGTGAAGGCTGCCAACACATCTGTCAAGGGAAACAGTTTCTATCCTATCCTCTATCAAAAATCCTTAATATTTTGAGCATTTCTGTGTGTATCTAATAAGAATTAAATAGTTTTGGTATCAACCTCTCTGTGGCTTTGCTATATCCTTCTATCCAACTTCAAAAATACTTATTCACCATTACTTCTGCTTCTTTACCAGCCACACATCTGAATTACTTTCTGCAGTTGATTATTTTAATCTCCATTATGCATCGCATATTAAATTTGCCTTCTTATTGCTAAGAAAAGCAGGAAATGGATGTTGAACATCACGGTGATCACTGGATTACCTTATTTATAAATGTACCTGATATGATTCATCCTGGTGCAAAGCTTTAGTTAAAGTCTGTCTAAATTTGATGCCCTGCAGCAATTATTTATTCATAAACTGAGTCAAAATCTTATTGCATTTTGTGTAAAACTAAGCATTTTCCTTGTATTGACTAAAATTCCATTGTGCTTGAGATGACCAGTTGGTTATTGTCTCCTGTATTTATAACTATATATGCTGCAATTTCAAGAATAATTTTAGTCATTATGAAATTAATGAATAATAATATATAATGCATAACCACTGCATATCATTAAAAGAAATGTTTAAATTAGCAGAAAAAAATTGAAGGTGGCTGTGACATTGTGATTGTATGCACTTCTAGATATGGGTTGATGGGAGATTTAACAGTATATCATTTGTTTGTGTCTGTTTGTGTGTAAAACTTCCAGATTTTTTATCTGTACCATGTCTTTGAATTGGCATTAGATGACTTGAAGTATGAGACATGAAATAATTGTTACATGGCAGCCAAAAGCTGCGTCCTATAAAAAGTAACTGTTAAACAACGTGTAAGCAGCAGGTATTAACAAGAGCAAATCCCAAAGACTACTGCTGTGAGTGCAGATGGCTGAACCTTCTAGTTTGTGCAAATAAGTAATAAACTATACTAATCGCTGTGCAATGTAGTCTGAAAGTTGCTATTTTAAAATATGTTTCTTGTTATTTTCTCTGTTCATAGTTAGCATGTATCCTTACTAATCTAGTCCAGTTTGCCTTTCCTCTAATCCCTCTTTCTAATTGTCTTTATTTTCCCCAAACCCATCGTTCAGTGGGAGTCTGAGGACACCCAGGAATATGTGAGTAATAAACATGTGCAAATCTGGGCATGGGCTTTCTATCAAGTAATCAGGGGGATGTCAAAGATGAATGTAACAGAGATAAATAGAGAAGAAATGGGTAGGATCCTTGAAGAATTTAAGAATTCTGTGTAAAGTATAATATTAATGTCTTTATTAGAGTCACTGCATGAAGGGAAGTCGGTAGTAGTAGTAGTAATGCATTCATTAACTTTGGTGTAAAAATTGTTTTCTGGGCTGAAAGTGAACAGCATTAGAGATCAAGGTCTTGGCAGAATACAGATTTTATTAGATTATTCAATAAATTAATTCACGACCATGTGTGTTCAACAAATTTGCTTTTTTCAGTGCTAACTGATTTACCCAGTTTTGAAAAATATGTAATATTCAAAAATCACTAGATCATGCAGTTTGCTGAGATCTATATTTACTATAGCATAAAAGAATCAGAAAGGTGGTGGTGAAGCTCCTATTAATGGTTAATCTATCTTTGGAATTAAATATGCTTGCCAAGCTCATTAAGTGCTATTATTTACAACACAATCCCACAAGGAGAGAATTGCTGAGATGTGATTCAAAGGGTTTCAATCATCCTAACACTAATAGTGCTTCTGACCCACAAAATAGAATTTTCGTACACCACACACTTCACCTTCACCTAAATTGTGAAATTGCATGTCTTAGCAGGACCCCTAAATGAATAAAAACGGAAGCAACTGCAGATGCTGTAAGTCAGAAACAAAATCAGAAGTTGATGGAAAAGCTGAGCAGGGCTGGTAGCATCTGTGTAGAGAAATCTGAGGTAACGTTTCAGGTCTGGTGACCTTTCCTTAGAACTCATGAGTTCTGAGGAAAGGTCACCGGATCTGAAACGTTATCTCTGATTTCTCTACACTGCTGCTATCAGACCTGCTGAACTTTTCCAACAACTTCTGTTTTTGATGTCCCTCTTAATGAAAAAGGCTCAACGTATTCACTGCCCTGATTATGGAAGTTCAATATGTGAATATTGGAACATATAATGGAGAACTCAATAATATTATCATTCTTGTTCTGTTTCGTGAATTGTAAAACTATTAATTGGCATAATTTGTTCACATATAACTTTTTTCTATGACCTTTCACTCTAATGTTAGAGAAATTTTATGTAAATTATGATCAAAGTAGTCTTGATTTAGGTCTTTATTATGAAATCCAGGCCAAATCACATGCTAGATTCCCAGTAAATTTTAAACTTGTTGTTTTCAACTAATGTTTGTTCAGTGTCTTCTGGATTGATAGCAGTGGCAATAAGTATGTTATGCTAAGAAAATCTGTTTAGAATTTAAATGTAAAACTATGTGGACAGGCTAAAAAGAAAAGACGAAATAGTATTCAATTGTTGAGTCTTTTGTGGAAATTAAGAAAATGGAAAACATGCAGTATATAGTTTTGTTGACCACTTCTCTTTGACATCCCTGCATTACCATTTTGCACTGAGATTTCTGTGCTTTCTCTGAACTAACCCAGTTGCATGAGAAATAATCTTGCTTGAAGAATCTAATGGACATTCTATTTGTAGATGTTTTGCAATGATGCTGGCACAATCTGTGCTTTTTGTTTGCTGTGTTGCGTGTGATGTGTTGCTTGTTGAGATTTGCTTCCTGGTTTTGAACTGGTTTTGTATAAATCCAGTAGGGCTGGATCACAGAACCGGGCAATTCTCCAGACCGTATAGGCAACAAACCTTGATAAAGATCAGCCTGTCTTGTTTTTAACATACACTGAAAGATTTGTGATAATAAACTGGAAAGGATCAGTGAGAGAGAACAAAGCCCACAGTCAACTGTATTTGCAGTGCAGGAAGCAAGCAAATCTCTTTATAAATGTAAATTTCTGATTCCTTGCCTGAGGATATTTTTTGAGAGCATGCTTTCCACCAAATAAACTGACGGTCCTTTATCAATTTCAAGATGGCAAATTTCTAAGAGCTAGATCTAATTTATCAGTCATGCCCAAATTGAAATTTCCCTCACTATACTCTTGTTGAAGGTCTTGCTATAATACTTTTCACAAAGTCACAAAAGTATTATGGTACAGAAGGGGCCTATTTGGCATATCGTGCCTTCACCAACTTGTTAAAAGTGCATCATTACCTAGTGCTAATCTCTTGCTTTCCGCCCTACTTGTGCACATTATTTGGATCCACATAATCATCCATTTCTCTGTTGAATGCCTCTTTTGTTCCAAGTTTTTGGGACATTGCTGCTCCTTTAATGCTGACCCTATTGGCACTTTTACACTTCATGCTGTTTATAAAGAGCCACTAACAGTCTACACCTGCTGGGATGTCAGCATGAATACTTAATAATCCACCAACTCTGCTGACTATGTCAGGGTCATGAAGTAAATTAGACGTAAGAGGGAAATTCAGCCAAACTTGTTTAGTTAGTAATTTCCACCATAGCTACTAAAAGTAGTGGGATTGTTGTAGAATAGACACACAAGTCAGTATGTTTAGTTGCATGGTAAATTTAGTGAAATGGTGTGGCCAGGTATAGAGCAATTTTCCACCCCAAGTTATATATTGCTTTCCAAACAGAATATTGCTTGACACAGATTTTAAAACAGCAGAGCTTCAATTCCTAATTTGGAAAAGGGCAAGAAAGCAATCTGGTTATATAGTTTAATGTTCAGATGACCAATTTGGTAAAATTAGAAATCATTTTAGCATACACCCAGTCCATGGATGGAAATATCAACCTGTGTGAGTAGGCTCTATCATAGGGAAAATCAAGGGTTGCATTATTTTCAAATGAACAAAGAGTATCTCTATCCGTTCAAAAATGAACAGCTTTACTGTTGACCTGGACCAGTCAGAGCCTTATACAGTTGACTGTAAGAGATTAGATAAAGTTGGGAATATGTACAGCTGTGTGCATGTGTGGAAATGGTGGTTAGCAGTGCATTGGTGTTGCTTTTTGATTTCTAAAATATATTGCCTGAGTTAATCTTAGTTGATTTAATGCATTATTCCCTTTTTATGTTATTAACTTTTGTGATATTTCTGTGCTTTGTTGAGTTCAGCAAGATTTTAGTTCAAACAAGGACTGATGGAAGATGTGGTCACTTCACCTGGATTACACACCAAAAGAATTTAATTAGCTAGGATGGAAATTTAATTGCGATCATTGATGCTAAGTGCATTGCTAAATTGTTTCTGATTATTTTCAACTTTGATGTGCACTTTTATTCCTTTAAATTAATTAATACAATCTCAGTCTGAGTTCCTTTAAAAGCATTCTGATTTTTCTCACCACTGATAATGAAATATTTAAATCCATGCTCATTATTAATCAATTGCAAAATGTATTTATGAAAATCATGAACTATTTATGTATCATGCTATTGTACTAAATTGTTGAAACCTTCGTATATTTCATTAACTCTTCCATGTTGGTTCACGTTTTCCCCCCTTGCCCTGTGCCAGTCAGACCTCTTTTGTATAACCCATTGGATACGCTGAAAATGTGTTGCTGGAAAAGCGCAGCAGGTCAGGCAGCATCCAAGGAGCAGGAGAATCGACATTTCGGGTATGAGCCCTTCTTCAGGAACTCATGCCAAAAACGTCGATTCTCCTGCTCCTTGGATGCTACCTGACTTGCTGCGCTTTTCCAGCAACACATTTTCAGCTCTGATCTCCAGCATCTGCAGTCCTCACTTTCTCCTAACCCATTGGATAGCATTCCAATTGTTCACTTTCTAGGGTCCTAATTGTTTGTTATGCAGGTGTTCTGTATGGATAGATGAACATTAAATAAACTATTTGCTTGTCATACATTTAACAATAGGAAGCCATTATTGGGGGACTGATGCCTGAAACAACATATTCCATTACTGTGGCAGCATATACGACCAGAGGGGATGGAGCCCGTAGCAAACCCAGGCTGGTTACTACTTCAGGATCTGGTAAGTAGGGAGATCATCTTAAATTAACCGTAGCCTTAGATGAGTTCCTCTGGCAAAAAAAATCGAGAGAAGTTTTTAATGCAACTTGGTATTGACACTGTACTCCCATTCCTCACTACACCAATGCTGCATTACTTATAAATTACACTTCCAACATTAGCATAAAATAGAAAATGGCAACATGTTAAGAGCAAATGAAATAATTCACGTGCAGAATGAAAATGTACCATATGCTTTTCTGTGGGTATAATGTTGAAAGTTGTTAATACAATGCTTTATTAAAAGAGGACTTGTTAAATTGAGGCAAGATCCTATTAGTATGTGCTTCACCTTTCAAAAAGAACCATAAGATAACTGGAGTCCTGCCAGGATATCAAGGTTTGTAGGCCTTGTAGGATTCTTTGCATAGGTGAAGTAGGTG
The DNA here is from genome assembly GCF_047496795.1 of Chiloscyllium punctatum. NCBI lineage: Eukaryota > Metazoa > Chordata > Chondrichthyes > Orectolobiformes > Hemiscylliidae > Chiloscyllium > Chiloscyllium punctatum. The sequence goes on along the minus strand of NC_092745.1, from coordinate 105,872,659 downwards.
GTTACTGTCACCTGTAATGGTGGTGTGTAGTTATATAGACCTGGTAATATTGCACTGATGACAAAATTAGCAAGATCAGAGAAAAAGTTTAATTGGAAAATTACTGTTATTGTTTTATGGAGCACCTCTTTATTAATTTCTTCAAATAGATTAGAAATAGAAAGACTCAGTGTCAATGAACTCAGTATTTATAAATTTATAAATATCATGAGCCAACTGCTAAAGCAACTAACAGTGTTTTGGAAGTATTGACTTGGATTTGTTTTCTGATTCATTGTTTTTGTAATGTGTAATTATTTTAGAACTAATGCCTACAAGAGTGAGTAATGGAGATGTACTCATGAATTAACCAATATTCAGCTTAACTTTGCTTTATTCTTCAGTTCCAGGTATGCCTGCAATGGTTATCAGTGTCACTAAAATGAACACTGCCCTCATTCAGTGGCAGCCACCACAACAAATGGTGGATGATCTGCTAGGTTTCCGATTACAGTATAGTCGGACTGATGAAGATAAGCCAAACATTATTGAACTTAGTAAGAATGATAACCATTACACAGTAATGAACTTACACAAAGGGGCCACATACATCTTCCGGTTGAGTGCCAAAAACAAAGCAGGATTTGGTGAGGAGACTGTGAAAAAAATCGTAACACCAGAAGATGTGCCAAATGGGTTCCCCCAAAACCTACATGTTGTGGGACTTACAACATCCACCACTGAGCTTTCATGGGACCCACCAGTTATGGCGGAGAGGAATGGGAAAGTGATCCTCTACACCGTGTTGTTCCGTGATATCAACAGTCAAAAGGATCTCACCAATACTACTAACGAAACTCAGATAACACTGAGCAGTCTAAAACCAGACACTACTTATGACATTCGAGTGAGAGCTCACACTTCCAAAGGGCATGGTCCATACAGTCCTAGTATTCAGTCCCGTACCATGCCAGTTGACCAAGGTAAGGAATTTTGTCAAATCAAAACCTTGAGCGAATGATGGTTGGCAATGAACCCAAAATTCCAAAAACATTTCTCCATTACTGAAATGAATTACCTGCTCAGTTGCTGTCCTAGCAGTGTCCTACATCATTGGTTTTGATAATTTACAGACCGATGCAACAAAGGCAAACATTCACTTGTACAAAAATCCTGAAAGACCCAAAGATTTTTTCCTCTAAAATTGCTGCCTTTTGGGCAGACCTGGACATATCTGGTTTATACCACCTTCCGAAGAGCATTCTTGCTGTCATCCCTACCACATCTCCAATTGTCGAAATAGTTCTTATATTCGTTGGAATGTCTTGAAATTACTTGGGCTGCAAAGTGTCTGACTGTTATTGCCCTCATTCTTTTCAACCACTGGAAGTTTGGATTTAATGAGTTTCTTTAAGACTTTATTCCTGATCAATTTATGGATTTCACTGATGGTTTGTCTTTATTGCATGATACGTTTGTGCAGCACCTTTTGTTATTTAAATTTTTTATAGATTGCTATTGCATTACACTGGAGACTGATTTTGTTTTGTGTAGTAATTCCAGAATGCTAGAGTTGCAATCACAGCCATACTATTGAGGAAATCCCAAGAGCATTACTAGAACTTGAGGTAAAAAGCTTAATCTTCCCCTTCCAAAAAAAGAAATGGTGTAGGAAGTGGCAAAAAGAGAAGAAAATCAAGCAGATTGGTGTCAAGGAAGTGTTCATTGCCTTCCTGCCACTACATAAATAATGTTCTGGGAACAAATACCAAAGCGTCACAGCAGGTACTCTTGTGGTGCAGTGGTAGGGTCCCTACCAATGTTCAGGAGGCCCGGGTTCAGACCCTACTTGCTCCAGAGGTATGTAACATCCCTAGAAAATATCTCGAACCTGCACCAAAGAATGAATAATTAAACCTCTCTGACTGTACAGCTGAGAAGCACTTGAAAATCATGCTAGTAATGTAGTATTGGTCCCAAATGAGTTGCTACAGATTTCATATTCTATAAAATCTATCCTCATTTAGATGCACATATGTACAGGAACTGATACTTTTGATCTTTTCCACAGTGTTTGCGAAGAACTTTCGGGTCAAGGCAGTGATGCAGACATCAGTGTTATTGAGCTGGGAAGTACCAGAAACATACAAGCCAGGCGTCTCTTTTAAGGTTGGTATGACAATAGACAGTAGGTGCAGGAGTAGGACATTCTGCCCTTTGAGCCAGCACCACCATTCCTTGCGATCATGGCTGATCATCCTCAATCAGTATCCTGTTCCTGCCTTATCCCCATACCCCTTGATTCCACTAACCTTAAGAGCTCTATCTAACTCTTTCTTGAAAGTATCCAGAGACTTGGCCTCCACAGCCTTCTGGGGCAGAGCATTCCATACACCCACCACTCTCTGGGTGAAGAAGCTTCTCCTCAACTCTGTTCTAAGTGACCTACCCCTTATTTTTAAACTGTGTCCTCTGGTTCGGGACTCACCCATCAGCATATACAGGCCCAGTCGCTCCAATCTTTCAGCGTAAGATAGTCCCGCCATTCCGGGAATTGACCTCGTGAACCTACGCTGTACTCCTCAATAGCCAGAATGTCTTTCCTCAAATTTGGAGACCAAAACTGCGCACAATATTCCAGGTGCAGTCTCACCAGGGCCCTGTACAGCTGCAGAAGGACCTCTTTGCTTCTATACTCAATTCCTCTTGTTATGAAGGCCAACATGCTATTAGCTTTCTTCACTGCCTGCTGTACCTGCATGCTTGCTTTCATTGACTGATGTACAAGAACACCTAGATCTCGTTGTACTGCCCCTTTATCTAACTTGACTCCATGTAGGTAGTAATCTGCCTTCCTGTTCTTGCCACCAAAGTGGATAACCACACATTTATCCACATTAAACTGCATCTGCCTTGCATCCGTCCACTCACCTAGCTTGACAAGGTCACCCTGTATTCTCCTAACATCCTCCTCACATTTCACCCTGCCACCCAGCTTTGTGTCATCAGCAAATTTGCTAATATTACTTTTAATACCTTCATCTATATCATTAATGTACATTGTAAAAAGCTGCAGTCCCAGCACTGATCCCTGCGGCACACTACTGGTCACCGCCTGCCATTCCGAAAGGGAGCCGAAAGGGAAACTCTTTGTTTCCTGTCAGCCAACCAATTTTTAATCCAGGTCAGTATTTTGCCCCTAATACCATGTGCCCTAATTTTCCTCACTAACCTCCTATATGGGACTTCATCAAAGGCTTTCTGAAAGTCCAGGTATACCACATCCACTGGATCTCCCTTGTCCATCTTAAGAGTTACATCCTAAAAAAATTCCAGAAGATTAGTCAAGCATGATTTCCTCTTCATAAATCCATGCTGACTCTGGCCGATCCTGTTACTGCTATCCAAATGTACCGTAATTTCATCCATTATATTGACTCCAGCATTTTTCCCACCACTGAGGTCAGACTAACTGGTCTATAATTCTCTGTTTTCTCTCTCCCTCCTTTCTTAAAAAGTGGGACAACATTAGCCACCCTCCAATCCGCAGGAACTGATCCTGAGTCTATAGAACATTGGAAAATGATCACCAATGCATTCACGATTTCTAGGGCTACCTCCTTCAGTACCCTGAGATGCAGTCCATCAGGTCCCAGGGAGTTATCAGCCTTCAGACCTAACAGTCTCTCCAACACCATTTCCTTCCGTTCAGGTCCTTCAGCCATTACTACATCTGGGAGATTGCTCGTGTCTTCCCCAGTGAAGACAGATCTAAAGTACCAATTCAACTCTTCTGCCATTTCTTTGCTCCCCGTAATAAATTCACCTGTTTCTGTCTTCAAGGGCCTAATTTTAGTCTTAGTATGGTATTCTGACAGAAAGGTTTGCTTCACTTGATGACATCTTAAATAAAGTTTTCCTTTTCTCAAACATCCCATGATTTGCTCTCTTAAAGGATTGGATTCATTTCCTCCTTTCACACTCATTCCAAGTTCATATTGAGATTTTGTCTTCTTTTTGTTTTATTATCAAGACGAGATTAAAATATGCTATTTCAAAGGATTTGTGTAGTATATAAAAATACATTTGGAATCAGACGCATGATTCTTCAGTTGACTGACTTCCTAAATGTAAATAGTCTTATGTTCACTGAACTTATAGTCGTAAATTTGTAGTCACACAAAAATGTGGACCTACAAATCTGTTATCAGATTACGATGGTTTATTTCTGGAAAGTAAATTAGGGAACCATGTTTGATCACTTCGTTAGATTATTGTCAAGTGAGTTCCAAAACCCAACTGTTGTAGAATTGTAGTATGATCTGCATAGGTGAAAAATATGAGCTAATTCAGTGTTTAAAGAAACTTGATAAATGCCCTATCTAATTTTGACAATAAGAATTTGTTATTTCTGAAGTTTGGAAGTATCATATTTAATCTGTACCCTCAGACCTAAACTAATCTGGTGTCATTAGGGCTACATGGAAACCAAAACGATACACCAGGATAAACTGTGGAGGAGAGTGTTGAGTCCAGTGACCCATCTTCAGAACTGATAGTAATTAGGACAAGGTGGTATTTATGCTAATGACAAGAGATTGAGGGAAAGGATTGATCAGATAGGTGGACACTGAACCCTGAGAGAGAGAGACAAAGTTAGACAGACAAAGAGATGATAGACAGTAAGCCAGGTAAGAAGAAAAGCTGATATAGGGGACAATGGATAGGTGAAAATGGGTTTTCTAAAAGCAGTCCATTGCCATGACCGACCCTGGGGTACAGGGCATACCAAAAATAATATAAAAAAACAATTTTTGTATGTTGAGTTTCTTGTAGCCCTTCTTGCCTAAGTTGAAATGTATTATTTGAATTTTTTGGCACACTTTTTGCCTACTTTAAAACTTAATGCTCATTTACTAATATTTCATTTGCTTTTTCCATTTAATATTATCCAAGTAATATTGTAAAAGTTTTCTACTCAATTAGAATGTTACACTGTTACCACCTAATCAATAAGCAGTTGGTATTATTATGGATTAATAGGGTTTTGATCTATCCAGACTGGTGATTTGATTTGGACAACTTAACTCAATAAGTAAGTAGTTGATGGATCTAAAATAGACTTCTGAAATCCCTGTCTCCTCCACAGTGGGGAGACAAAACACAGACTGGGTGACTACTTTGCAGAACATTTATGTTCTATCTGTAAGTTTGGCCCCAAGCTTCCAGTTACCTGCCACTTCAACATAGTGCTGCGCTGTCTGCCAAAATTTTTGTCTTGAGCCTACTGTAATGTTCCATTGAGGTTCAGTGCATGCTGAAAGAACAGCATTCATCTTCTGCGTGGAGACCCTGTGACCTTCAGTTATTGAAGTTCAATAACTAGGGCTATAGACAGGGCTTTAAATTAAATAAGGGGAGAGAGGACTCAGTTATAGGGGAAATTATAAAACCCAAAGTAAAAGAGGAGGTAAGATTGCAGAACTCAGGAGAGGTTATTAAAATCTCCAGAACAGACACAAATAGGACAGAGTGAATGGAAAGGGTTAGCAATCAAACTTCAAGCACACTGGCAAATGAATGAGCATGAGAAGAGGGACAGTTAATACAGGACTGAAGATGTTATAGCTGAATGCATGCAATATGAAGAATATGGTAAATGAGCTTGTGGCGCATATTGAAAATGGCAGGAATGATGTAGTGGGTATCACGGAGATGTGGCTTCAAGGGGATCAGGATTGGGAGCTGAATATTCAAGGATAAACATCCTATCAAAAAGATAGGCAAGTAGGCAGAGGGAGTGGGTTGCCTTATTAGAAAGAAATGAAATTGAATCGATAGTGAGAAACGAAATAGGGTCACATGGTGTAGAATTGAGGAACTGCAAAGATTTAAAAAAACATAGCTGAAGTTATGTACAGGCCTCTGAAGAGTAGTCAGGAGCTGGGGCACAAGATACACCAGGAGATAGAAAAGATGAGTCAGAAAGGCAAATTAACAATGATCATGGGGGATTTCAATATGCAGGTGGACTGGGAGAGTCAGGTGGACTGTAAAAAAATGAATTTGTAGAATGTCTATGAGATGGCTTTTTGGAGTAGCTGGAGGTGGAGCCCACTAGGGAACAGGCAATATTGGATTTAGTTTTGAACAATGAGGCAGACTTGATAAGGGAGCTTAAATTGAAGGAACCTTCAAGAGGCAGTGATCATAAAATGATTGAATTTACTGTGCAATTTGAGAGGTAGAATTTAGAATCAGAGGTATCAGTATTACAGCTGAATAAAGGCAACTACAGAGGCATGAGGGAGGAGCTGGGGTGAATTGACTGGGAGAGAAGCCTAGCAGGAAAGACAGTGAAACTGCAATGGTAGGACTTTCTGGGAGTAATTCAGGAGACACGGCAGAGATACATCCCTTGGGAGGATGAGGCGATCATGGTTGATTAGGAAAGTCAGGGATAGGATAAAAGCAAATGAGAAAGCATATAATATGGCAAAGGGCGGTGGGAAACCAGAGGATTGGGAAGCTTACAAAGACCAACAGAGGGCAACAAAAAAAGAAATGAGGAGAGAGAGATTAAATATGAGGGTAAGCTACCCAGTAATACAAAGGAAAACTGTAAGAGTTTCTTTAGATATATAAACGACAAAAGAGAGGCAAAACTGGACATTGAGCCATTGAAAAATGATGCTAGAGAGATAGAGTAGGGAACAAGACATGAGTAATATCCCAAAAATTCAAGAGAGTGAGGAGGCAGAGCTGAGTATGGTGGCCATCACCAAAGAAAAGGTGCTCAGAAACTGAATGGCCTGAAGGTGGATAAAGCACCTAGTCCAGATGGACTACACCCCAGAGTTCTGAGGGAGGTAGCTGAAAAGGTAGTGGAGACTTTAGTGGTGATCGTTCAGGAATCGCTAGAATCAGGATGGGTCCCGGAGGACTGGAAAATTGCTAACATGATACCCCTGTTTAAAAGTTGAGTAAGGCAAAAGGCAGAAAAGTGCAGACCAATAACCCATCCTCGGTTGATCTTGGAATCCGTTGTGAAGGATGAGATTTCTGAATACTTGGAAGTATATGGTAAAATAGGACAAAGTTAACATGGTTAATCAAGGGGAGATCATGCCTGACAAATCTGCTAGAATTCTTTGAGGAAGTAACAAGCAGGTTAGACCAAGGAGATGCAATGGATGTTATCTACCTGGACTTCAAGAAGGCTTTTGACAAGGTGCTGCACAGGAGGTTACTGAGTATGATAAGGGCCCATAGTGTCAGAGGCAAGGTGCTAGCAGGGATAATAGCTTAGTTGACTGGCAGAAAGCAGAGAGTGCAGTTAAGAGTCCTTCTCAGGATGGAAGCAGGTGACAAGTGGTGTTCCACAAGGCTCAGTGTTGGGACCACAATTTTTCACTTTATACATTAATAATCTAGCTGAAGGAACTGAGGGCATTCTGGCCTTAAGGAGGCAGGAAGACTGCAGAAGGATTTGGACGGGTTTGGAGAGTGGGCAAAGAAGTGGCAGGTGGAGTACAATGTGGGAAAGTGTGAGGTCATGCACTTTGGTAGGAAGATTACAGGCATGGACTATTTTCTAAATGGGGAGAAAATTCAGAAGTCTGAAATGCAAAGAGACTTGGGAGTTCTAGTCCAGGATTCTCTCAAGGTAAACCTTGCAGGTTGAATGAGATGTTTGCAAGGCAAATGCAATGATGGCATTTATTTTGAGAGGACTTGAATATAAAAACAGGGATGTACTTCTGAGGCTCTACAAGGCTCTGGTCAGGCCACATTTGGAGTATTGTGCTCAGTTTTGTGTCCTATATCTCAGGAAGGATGTACTGGCCCTGGAGCATGTTCAAAGGTTCACTATAATCACTATAATGGTCCCTGGAATGAAAAGCTTAACTTATGAGAAACGTTTGAGGACTTTGGGACTATACTCGATGGAATATAGGTCGATGAGGGGGGGTCTGATTGAAACATGCAGAATACTGAATGGCCTTGTCAGAGTAGATGTTGGGAAGATGTTTCCATTGGTAGGAGACATTAGGACTGGAGGGCTTGGCCTTAGAGCAAAGGAAAGACCTTTTAGAACGGAGATAAGCAGAAACCTCTTCAGCCAGAGAGTGGTGAATCTATGGAATTCATTGCTACGGGAGGCTGTGGAGGCCAGGTCATTGAGTATATTTAAGACTGAAATAGATAGGTTCTTAAATATCAAGAGTTAGGGGGAGAAAGTGGGAGAATGAGGCTGAGAAACTTATTCGCCATGATTGAATGGCAGAGCAGACTCGATGGGCTGAATGGCATAATTTCTGCTCCTATGTCTTACGGTCTTGTGGTCTAATTTAGAGTCTAACCACCTCCTTCCATGTCCTTTACCCGTCCCCATACCCTGAGCCCTGTCATAACATGGACTGCTTTCAGCACAGCCAACCCATTTTCACCTACTCGTCCCAATTTTCAGCTTTTCTCCTTCCCTGACTTAGTATCTACCATCTCACTGTCTGTCTAACTTTCTTTTTTTCTCTCTGGGATCCATCTCCATCTATCTGATAACTCCTTTCCCCAACCTCATCAGCATAAATACCACTTTTTCCTAGCTACTAACAGTTCTAAAGAAGGATAACTTATAGTTTATATAAAGGTTTAACTCTGCCTTTTGCTGCAGATGTTGACAGATCTGTTGAATTTCTCCACAATTTCTGCTTTTGTTTTAAACTTTCAACATCTGCAGTTCTTCGTGTTATTCTGAAATCTTCAAAGTTAATTTTTGGTTGACAGCTTTAGCCATTAAAATAAAGTGCTGGAGAAACTCAGCATCTGTGGAGAGAGAAACAAAGTTGATGTTTTGAGTACAATGACTTTTGAAATTGATGATGGCTGAAAAATAATTGCTTTCATGCAGGGTAGAGGTTGCACATGTGGAAGAGGTGGTGAGGATGCCCTGAGCAAAAAGACATAGGGAGTTCAAATAGTATAAAGGAGAGATTTAGCTGCAAAATATGTGTTAATGATAGGTGTGAATAATAGAAGCTAGGTCGTGTTCTGAAATTATTTAAATTGTTGTTGAGTCTTAATAGCTATAAAGTCCTTCAACAGAAAAGTGAGGTATAGTTCCTCCAGCTTGGGCTTCATTGGAATGCTGCACAGACCTCATAAGGAAATGTTTGTATGGGAGCAAGATGGTGCATTGAAATGACAAATAACTGGAAGGAGTCCAGAGTTCTAGCCATTTGTTGCTTAATTTGGATAACGAATGACATGTTTTTCCCCATTTGATAGTTCTTCCACTTGTTCTACATTTTGAAGGACTCCTTAAATTTGTTTTTCTCACAGAAAAACTTTTCATTAAAGAAACATTGTTTAAAGTGCTATAGAGAATTGAAGGATTCTTGGGTTTTATTGCTTTGAAAGGAACACCAGGAAATTATTTAAACGATCACAATCTAATGAAATCTAGTTGTTTGCTCTTGTGTTTAGTTCTATTCATTGACACTGTTATAGCCAAGGATATGGGAGATATCATTTTTATTTGTTCTTCAATCAAAAAGGGGAACTGTATCAGGATTATATTAATTTTATTCAGCTTAATACATGTATTTTTTACTCATTTGAAACTACTTTCCAGATTACTTCACACCTTAGATTATATTTCAGTACATAACTTTGCCTGTGAAAAGAAGTCTTTATGCGAGACTCAAATAAGTGTCTGGGAATTATTCAAATTGTAATAGCATCTTTATGCATATGAATACATGGCAACGGAAATGTAGTTACAAATATGATTTGTATTCTTACATTCTTAAAAATGTCGAACAGCTGCCATCCAAAATAAACCAAAATTAATGCAAATTAAAGGCCTTGATTTGAACTTCAGATAAGTTTTCAGCAGGTGAGTGACAAGTTGACTTTGGAAACTCCCTCACCACTTTAGAAATCAGGACCAAGTTATTTTAACTCCTGGGTCTCGCTTATATAATGACACTCAAGTTCCTCCCTGAAATGAACAGAAAATCACCTGGCCTACAGGCCATCCATTAATACATGGTGAGTAACAGGCAAAGGACAGGTTGAGCAATGAGATGTTTGATTATTCAGGAATCTTTGTTTTAAAAAGGTGATCTAACATTTTAACTGCTGTAGTTGCCCAGAAAGAAAAGTTGTTGGTGAAACATCTAAGCTATGCAAGCAGTTTATTAACTTGTATTTTCTTTCCGTTGTAACTGAATACTTTGATTTAATTGTGAAACTGCAATGAAGTAATTATAGATAGTAACAAATTGCTGTCAAATTGTTCTACAACCTGGTGATCTTCCATTAACAAACTGGAGCATACTATAGTGCCTCTTTTTATAGCACAATTGATGTTGATCATCTGCTTTGAAAGGAAGCAAACAAAAATGAAGTTAAATATAAACTTTTGTTATTAATTTATTATGAGTGCCATTTCTTATCCCTATCTCAGATCCTGTACAATGGCCAAAGCATAGAGGTTGATGGACAATCCATGCGAAAACTTATTACAAAGCTTCAGCCTGACACCGAATACTCCTTTGTGTTAACAAACCGTGGAAATAGCGCTGGTGGACTACAGCAGGTGGTATCGATCCGAACTGCTCCTAACCTGCTGCGCACAAAACCAGTTGTGTACAGCAAAAATATCCAGGATGGCAAATTGCCAATCAATCTGCCAAAGGTCCAGACCACATCCATTGTCAAGTAAGTTGTAACCTAATTTAAGAATGAATTCACTGGAATTGTGAAATTTATATTAATATGCTAACCCATTTCTGTAGGTTTGTTTTTGTAAACTATGCGGAAAGTCTGTGAGATGGTGCAAATGATTATATCATCACATAAACTTTGCTTGTTCTAATGACTGTCTGGGTCGGTGGGGATGGTTATAAGTTTAGAAAAGACCACTTCAAACAAAATGTCACACGATTGTACATGTACATTACATGATGTCACTGTCTGGTCTGCATTAAGAACTAGAGTTAAATATTTTAAACTGGAGAACTTTGTTGCTGATAAAACTTGAAATTATATTGGGATTTTGATTGCAGCATGCCTTATTAAAACAGAGATGAAAGCTGCATTCAGACATACGAAATTTTGGACAGGAACCTGAAATATCTCCCACAAAGGCCGGTATCCCGTCATCGAATCACCCTTTATTTACACATGCACAGTACATGACACAGAACCAGCCAGATCATAGCTGGCTCCTCGAGTGAACAGATCCACTGACATTCCTGTTTGGTTTTTTTTCTTTTTTCCCCAGCACCCATGTTATGTGTGTGCAGGTGTGAGACACAGTGAGAGACACAAGGTGTACGAATCTTTATTCAGTTTCCACCACCAGGAAGAAAGGAAACACCCCAGTGGCCAGTGACGAGCAGTGCCCGTCACATCAATGGGCAATGCTGTGTGATCAAACATTGAAGGGGAAGGCAGGGATTAATTCAAAATAGAATTGGATGGGGAAATAATACACTCCATTCCCTGCAGGGCCCACCTCTCCCTGAACAACTCCAGGATGTGGGTGGACACCGCATGCTCCTTTTCCAGAGACACCCGGACTCTAACTTTGTGGGTGGCACGGTGTCACAGTGGCTAGCACTGCTGCCTCACAGCGCCAGAGACCCGGATTTAATTCCCGCCTCAGGCAACTGTCTGTGTGGACTTTGCACATTCTCCCTGTGTCTGCGTGGGTTTCCTCCAGGTGCTCCGGTTTCCTCCCACAGTCCAAAAAAAATGTACAGGTTAGGTGAATTGGCCATGCTAAATTACCCGTAGTGTTAGGTGAAGGGGTAAATGCAGAGGAATGGGTCTGGGTGGATTGCTCTTCGGAGGGTCAGTGTGGACTTGTTGGGCTGAAGGGCCTGTTTCCACACTGTAAGTAATCTAAATCTAATCTAAATTTAATGGAACTGCGAAAGAAGGGACACTCCTGTTTGTTTATTTTTTTTCACAAGGTGCACAAATCTTTATTCAGTTTCCACCACCAGGAAGAAAGGAAACACCCAAGTGGTCAGTGACAAGCAGTGCCCTTCACATCAAAGGGCAATGCTGTGTGATCAAACAGTGAAGGGGAGGGCAGGGATTAAATCAAAATAGAGTTGAGGGGGAAATAATGCACTCCACACCCTGCGGCGCCCACCACTCCCTAAACAACTCCAGGGTGTTGGTGGACACCGCGTGCTCCTTCTCCAGAGACACCCGGGCTCTAACGTAACCGCGGAAGAGGGGGCACTCCTGTTTATCTCTGTCAGCCAGGATTCCCTGATTGGACCAGGTTAACAGCCTCAGTCAGTGAAATCCTACTGAATGAGGTCCACCTGATTAACCTTGTTCCAATCACTACAGGAATGTTACAGGACCTTTTTCTCTTCCTGCACAGTTCCTGCCAGATGTTGCAGGTTAAAATCAGCTCTCATATTGTTCAGAAAATGTGACTATCCTTTTCCGCCTTTTCATCTAATCTATAGAATCTCTCTTTTAGGTGGTATTTTATTGTAGTGGTACCATTTGATAGAACCCAACGTGCTGTTACAGACAAATTGCAGAATCCTGAGGAGATGGACCTTGATGATGTAAGGCTTTATAATCAGAATGATACCATGTATATTTAATGAAAGTTTTATGTTGCGTGTTCTGGAAATTTATTGTCATCAGTTTACATTTACAGTGAGAGTTGATAAATGTGTATAAAGCTATCTGTTTGGATAGTAAGTGGGCCAGTGCTTCATTTTATTCTTTTCTCCCCTCAACCTCAATCAAAAATTGAATGGCAATTTAGTAAATTAAATGCAGGGGCTGTTTCTCCTGAGAAAATGAGGGAAGCAATATCTAAATTGCAGCTGTACACAGGTTTACATTCTTGTTCCCTTATCAATTTGTACATAAAAATGTCTAATCTATTGATCTGAATGGAAGAAAATGCACGCAGGCAATGCTCATCCATTAGCTATCAGTTCAAAATTAGAAGCTTTTCACTCACTCACTTGTATATCAGCCCTATTCTGGAACAAATTAAATCCTCAGCAGTGATCAGTACATGAGAGAAACCCTTGTATTGTTTTAATCTTCTTAAAGCTTTATGCAATTTAATGTTCGAGAAAAAAATTCTTTTTGTGTTCTTCATACAAAAGTTGAGAAGAGTTTTGCAAATTTTATTCAGTTCATGATTAGTTCATGCAAAACTAAGATTATGAATCAGTGTTAAATGTTATGGAATATAAAGAGCCACAGTAAAGAATATCCTTGGCCCTGTTTGACAATGGAGATCTCTTTCTGAAAACATTGTATTAAAATGTACAGCTGAACCATTCTTCCATTCCATTTCCATTCTTACAGCTTTTTTTCTCTCCCTACTACTGCTATTGGCCATGGTTTCAGCAAGGTGATCTTCTAAGTTTCGGCAGTGTCTGACATATAATTGAAGAATATTAACTTCCAATCCAGCACTTTTGTCTCCCTGTTTTTGTCGTGAAACATTTGATCTCTGTCACTTACACAGACCATTTGGCTGAGAATGGGAATTATGTGGTGTTTTATTGATTTAATTTTGGCAGGATGAACAGGTTGTGCACTCCTACGTGTATCATGGTAGTGCAGAATCTGTGCTTTGTTAGTCAAATCATCTAAATAAAAAATGGAAATATTACTAAAATACATGTATGTATATGTTTAGCTGTTTGAAGGAATAAGCCACCATCATAATATTCGGCAACGACGTCAGTCTGAGAGACCAAAACCATATATTGCTGCCCAGCTGCAGAAACTACCAGACACATTCACACTTGGAGATGAACAGACCTATGGAGGGTTTTACAATAAACCACTATCTCCCAACCACAGTTACCTATGCTTTGTTTTGGCAGCATTAGAGGAGAAGGAAACAGTAAGTATACATATGGTATTTTGGAATTTTTAGAACATTGTCATTTTCTTGCATACTTGGCTAAACTTTCCATGCTTAAGATAAATCTCTGCATTAACTGTGTTTTTTTTAATTGAAGGGATAAAGTCACTACATGGAATCCCATTATTAGAAAATAAGAATATAAGAAACATAAGTATACCATATGGTATATCATCGCTGCCCTCCATTCAACACAGCTGATCTTCCACTTTCCAGCACATTTTCCATAATACTTGATTCAATGATAGATCAAAACTTAGTCTATCTCAGCCTCCATTATATGCAACAATGGGGCACCCACAACTTCTTAGGGGAGCTAATTCCAAAGTTTCACAGCAATTTGAGTCAAGAAGTGTCCTCTCATCTCAGTCCTACATGATCATACTCTTATGCCAAAGCCATATTACAATTCCCCAGTTAAGAGAAAGCAATTTCATAGTGTCTCTCCTGTTACATTCTTGTAACTTTTAAATGTTCTGCAATTTACATATGAAAGAACTGAAACCAACATGTTCATTCTAAAAGATGAGAGACTTAACAAACAATCCAGGTCTTTTTCAAGACATAATTTCAATTACATCACACAGCAAAAATGCATCACAGCAAAATACTGTGTCTTATGATCTCCACAACCACTTGATGAAGGAGCAGTGCTACGAAAGCTAGTGCTTCTCAATTAACCTGATGGACTATAACCTGGTGTTGTGTGACTTTTAACTTTGTACACCCCAGTTCAACACCGGCATCTCTAAATCATGACTGTCCAAATATGACTGAGTGGTTCAAGAAGGCAGTTCATCATCATCACCATCTCAAAGGCAATTAGCAATGGCCAATAAATGTTGCTTAACCATGATATCCATGAATGAACAAAAAGATGTCATCGAGTCATAGAGATGTACAGCATGGAAACAGACCCTCCAGTCCAACCAGTCCATGCCGACCAGATGTCCCAACCCAGTCTAGTCCCACCTCCCAGCACCCTGCCCATATCCCTCCAAACCCTTCCTATTCACATACCCATCCAAATGCCTCTTAAATGTTGCAATTGTACCAGCCTCCACCACTTCCTCTGGCAGGTCATTCCATACCTGTACCACCCTGTGCATGAAAACGTTGCCCCTTAGGTCTCTTTCATATCTTTCCCCTCTCACCCTAAACCTGTGCCCTCTAGTTCTGGACTCCCCCAGCCTAGGGAAAAGACTTTGCCTATTTATCCTATCCATGCCCCTCATAATTTTGTAAATCTCTATAAGGTCACCCCTCAGCCTCTAACGCTCCAGGGAAAACAGTCCCAGCCTGTTCAGTCTCTCCCTATAGCTCAAATCCTCCAACCCTGGCAAAATCCTTGTAAATCTTTTCTGAACCCTTTCAAGTTTCACAACATCTTTCCAATAGGAAGGAGAGCAGAATTGCACGCAATATTCCAACAGTGGCGTAACCAATGTCCTGTACAGCCGCAACATGACCTCCCAACTCCTGTACTCAATACTCTGACCAATAAAGGAAAGTATACCAAAGACTTACTTCACTATCCTATCTACCTGCAACTCCACTTTCAAGGAGCTATGAACCTGCACTCCAAGGTCTCTTTGTTCAGCAACACTCCCTAGGACCTTTCTGTTAAGTGTATAAGTCCTGCTAAGATTTGCTTTCCCAAAATCCAGCACCTCGCATTTATCTGAATTAAACTCCATCTGCCACTTCTCAGTCCATTGGCCCATCTGGTCCAGATCCTGTTGTAATCTGGGGTAACCCACTTCACTGTCCACTACATCTCCAATTTTGGTGTCATCTGCAAACTTACTAACTGTACCTCTTATGCTAGCATGCAAATCATTTATGTAAATGACAAAAAGTAGAGGGCCCAGCACCGATCCTTGTGGCACTCCACTGGTCACAGGCCTCCAGTCTGAAAAACAACCCTCCACCACCACCCTCTGTCTTTTACCTTTGAGCCAGGTTTGTATTCAAATGGCTTGTTCTCCCTGTATTCCATAAGATCTAACCTTGCTAACCAGTCTCCCATGGGGAGCCTTGTCGAATGCCTTCCTGAAGTCCATATAGATCACATCTACTGCTCTGCCCTCATCAATCCTCTTTGTTACTTCTTCAAAAGACTCAATCAAGTTTGTGTAATAACTTTCAACAATGTTTTATAATATAAATGACAAAAAAAGCAAACATGCTGATTTTCAGTAAGTTCAATTCATACATTTTAAATCTGCTACATTTGGTGTTAAATAATAAATATGAATAACTTGTTACATAGAATAATTTCTATTCCCATTTCAGGATCAAGTTCTTGTGGAATTGTTAATGCTCTAAACTTTGAATCACAATGTTCTGGGCTTAATTCTTACTGCAGGACTTAACACACAAAAATTAAGGCTGGATTTCAAACTGAGGGTGGGATCTTTGCACCCAAACCCAAATTTTGGGGAAGTAGCCTCAGACACTTAGGAAGCTCATCCTTTTTTTAAGTTTCTAGCTGATGGCCCTTTCATTTGGATGAGATTTGGGAGTCTTATGCATCTGCAGGAGGATGTCCGATCTCATGGACTGGCTGGCAGCTGTGCAAACTGACAGTGCCATGCAGGAATGGTGGCCAAAGCTGCTGTTGCCGGTAAGACAAGAAGGTGGCATTCAGCAATTACCTCATGCATTCCAGTTAGTCTGAGATATTGCTGGCACCAGGCTGACAGGAGCAGGGATTAGATATTGGACTTGAGGAGCTTAGACTTGGGAGAGGAAAATCAATGGGTGGACTGATTCCGATTGACACAGTTGCCGGCAGGGTTGTAACTGCTGGGCTGCACGTTGGGCACAATCTTTTCCTACGATCATTGCATTTTAATGAGAAGAATGTTTAAAAACATATTATTTGAATGGTTAAATATTGCAGAACTCTTGAGAGGCAGGAAGAATATGGGTGCCGTGCTGCGTGAATTGCAATAGGTCATTATGCAAGTACAGTAAGTAATTAGGAAAGCTAATAAATTGTTAGTTATTATAAAGATAATTCAAAGCAAGAAGTAAAGAGTTTATGCTTTAATTATATAGGGCAGTGGTGAGACCACATCTGTAGTACTTTGTACAGTACTGACCTCCTTATTTCAGGAAAGATATAAATGCGATCAAAGCAGTTCAGAGAAGGTTTATTTAACTAATGTCTGGAGTTGGTAGATTGTCTTATGAGATAAGCTTTGACAGAATAGACTTGTCTCCACTGAGGCTGAGATGAAAATGAGTCAACTTAACTGAAATATGAAATTCTGAGGTATCTTGACACAATGTATGTGAGAATGGTATTTTGACTTATGGAGAATTTAGAAACTTTGATCACATTTTATAAATAAGGGGTTGCACATTTAAGGCTGAGATGAGAATTTCTTGCTCTAACAGGATAATGAAGTCTTTTGTAACTCTTAACTTAAATGGTGGTGGAAACAGCAGTTTGAATATTTTTAAAGTAAAGGTCAATACATTGGTGGTAAACAAGGTGATGAAAGGCTATCCACAATTCTGAGGAATCCATGACCTTTCTGAACAGTAGAGCTTGCTAGAGGGGCCAAATGGTCTAATTTGGCTCCTGATTTGTGCGAGATCAGAGTGCTGACAGGATGAGACCCTTAATTGTGCATTAATTGCACATTTAAGGCCTTCATTTGAACCGCAGGTGGGAATTCTACAAAAATCTAGAACACCACCTGTAAAATTATGGAGGACATGGGTGACTGACTGGTACAGAATTGATGTCATGACATCTTAATTTGTGGATTCTGTTTACCCAGCTGCCGATATTGCATAAAGTTCAGATCCAATATTAACACTTCTCAGTGAAGTAGTGCTGCTTGGACATGCCATCTTTCAGATGACATATTAGATTGTGGCCCATCTGTTTGCTTGGGTGCATTTAGAAGATCCCATTGCACAAATTTGAAGGAGAGTAGCAAAATATTGAGTCAGATTATATTCCACACAACACAAAATTTAATTGTGAGTTTGTTTTTATGTGTATCAACAATTTCTGTACAATATTTTAATTTTCAGAATTAGATTTTTCACTATTTCAAACTCATTGTTACTACAACGTTTTAATACTTGCAAATAGCTGTTTACTACAAGAATTAATTCTGAATTACATTATAGAAATGAACATTATATCATAGAGCAGGATTTCCCAAAATGTTATCAGGACCCCAAATGGGAAGTGAATTGAAATTTGGGGGTAGTGGCTGTCATGGAGCTCTGGCCTCCTCAAATTGTCAAACAGTTGTCAAGCTTCAAAGTGGAATCATAGTGGGAAAAAGTTTGACTGACTTTATAGAGGTTTATAAAATCATCACGGGGATAATAAGGTAAATAGCCAAAGTCTTTTTCCAAGGGTAGAGGAGTCCAAATCTAGATGGCATAGGTTTAACGTGAGAGGGGAAAGATTTAACAGGGACCTGAGGGGCAACTTTTTTGCACTGAGAGTGATGCGTAAATGGAATGAGCTGCCGCAGGCAGTGGTAGAGAGATGTACAATTACAATGTTTAAAAGGTGTGGCAGCATAATGGCTCAGTGATTAGCATTGCTGTCTCACAGCGCCAGAGACCCAGGTTCGATTCCAGCTTCAGGCGACTGCCTCTGTGGAATTTGTGCATTCTTTCTGTGTCGACATGGATTTCCTCCGGGTGCTCCGGTCTTCTCCCACAGTCCAAAGATGTGCAGGTTAGGTGGATTGGCCATGCTAAGTTGTCCATAGTTTCCAGAGATGAACAAGCTAGGTGAATTAGGCATGGGAAATGCAGAATTATTAGGATGGGATGGAAGGAGGATCTGGGTGGGATGCTCTTTGGAGTGTCTGCATGTATATGATGGGCTGAATGGCCCACTTCCTTACTGTCAGGATTCTGTATTTAAAAAAAAAATAATAAAATACATTTGGACAGGTACATGAATAAGAAAGGTTTAGGGGGATTTGGGCCAAATGCAGACAAATTGAACGAGTTAGGAAACCTAGTCAGTGTGAATGAGTTGGGCTGAAGGGTCTGTTACTGTGCTGTATGACTATAAGATTAGATTAGATTCCCTATAGTATGGAAACAGGCCATTTGGCCCAATAAATCCACACCGGCCCTCCGAATTGTAACCCATCCAGACTCATTCCCCTACCCTATATTTACCCCTGACTAATGCACCTAAGAATCTGGGCAATTTAGCAAAAAAAAAGGCAATGTATCATAATAAGAATAGTGATAAAATGACAATTCTACTTTAAATTTAAATGCAATCTTCAAATTTACCTGAAGAAGCAATTGAATGTCAAAACAAATATATGTGATTAAGGTCATACAATCCTATATAATTTCTTAAAAGTATGGTCAGCTTTTAAGGGGTATTATATTAGAAATCAGTTTGTATCCAATAAGATGGCTGACCTATCTCTGTTGTATTATCTATTGATATGTTAGCTTTTAAAAAATGTCTTTGCTTCTGTTGCTGTTAGAAACACAGCCACAACTTTCTTTCTTTGAATCTATAAGGGTCAACTGCTTACAGTCCACTTTTCTTACAGGTGTTTGGCTCTCTTCATGTAAGTTGTTAGCTTTTTTAAGAATTCCCGCTATTTCCATGTGTGTTTACAAGCTTATTGGCAATGAATGAGTTTTAGTTTTCACATTGATTAGTTTAATTAGCGCTTCAATTTCTTAATTAAATATATCACTTCCTTTGCAATTATACTTTGATTTTTTCTTGTAAAACCATCATGACTATGTATTATGTACTTCTTTAAGTTTCGCAGATTTAAATTGTAAACATTTTTTCATCAACTGCTCTCTTGGATACGATTTTTAAAAAGTCTTTGTGAACAAAATCAAGGTGGAGAAATTTGCAAAATCTGAAGAATAGTTAGAAAATGTCAGTAAAGCACAGTAGTGAACAAAGCAGAGTATTCATCACTAGCAGAATGTTACCGTTTTGATTTACTTTTGCAGAGTTGTACCTGCTGCAGTTGGATTGTGTACTGAGGACTCAGATGAAACATTTATATCGACATCAAATTGCATATTTTCTCCTCACATTCCTAACAAGCTCTGAGTTCATTTTTTGGTGATGACTCATTAGGTCTGGTCAAATTCTGCAGTATTCATCAGCCCAGATTTCATTCTATGTAGGATCGCACAGCTGCAACGAAAAATTGAACTCTAAATTTATCTGACTGCAAGAAAAATCATTCCTCCTGTATTGAATTAGAGTTTAATGTCATCATATTTCAGGGGAGACCATCTTGCACAGGCAATTAGTTCTGTTGTAGGAAGTAATGTCAAAGAAAGTGGTTTTATCAGGCTCTTGAGGTTTATAAATAAGAGAATTGTACAAACAGTTGATGGGTTTTGAAATTTATATAAATATTGCAATAATTTGGCAGTGTGAGGACATGTTGATTGTTACAAGTGGCTTAATTCCTTGCTTGAGGGACCTTAAAGAAAAGTTGCTGAAACTGATTTTTTTTTTGCATAGATTGCAATTCAGACATAGTATAGGCTGGCTGAGAAATTTGCTACACATCCATTGTATTGCCAGTTGTTTTTCTACCTTCTGTTGTGTTTTTTAAGGAGTGTAATTCTGATCAGTTTGTAATCAGGGAATATTTGTTTTTGGTTAAATCTGGTTAAATCCTGACATTAGCTATGCACTAATGCTGCTGTCCAGAGTACACTAATACTCTGAATACTACATTAAGATTATTTTACAAACCTTTGAGTCAGAAATCTGTATTGTGTTGGAGAAGAAAAGGAATATTCCTAGACGCCTGGCACTCCAACCACAACGCCATAAACAGACACATAGATCTAGATGCCATCTATCAACCCCTCAGAAAACAAACAGGAAATGACATCAGCACAAACCCCAGGAACCCCATCCAGGAGAAAGATATAAATAGAAAGCAGGAGACAACAGCTTCGCTTCACTTGGAGGTTGCCACTGATGATGTTACCTAGCCAGGTAATGAAACGTCTGGATATCAAACCTACAGCTCAGCGAGCAAACCTACACCCTAAATATTTTGTTTTATGTCATAAACTTCTGGGTTTTACAACAAAAAAATGATAACCCTGCTTGTTGATTGGAGGCTGTTCAAACAATTGAGTCTCATTTAAATCTCAAATATTGTAGGCGGCATGGTGGCACACGTGGGCGGCATGGTGGCAGAGTGGTTAGCACTGCTGCCTCACAGCGCCAGAGACCCAGGTTCAATTCCCGCCTCAGGCGACTGTGTGGAGTTTGCACATTCTCCCCGTATCTGCGTGGGTTTCCTCCGGGTGCTCCGGTTTCCTCCCGGTTTCGGTTGAATTGGCCATGCTAAATTGCCCGTAGTGTTAGGTACAGGGGTAAATGTAGGGGCTAGGTCTGGTGGGTTGCGCCTCGGCGGGTCGGTGTGGACTTGTTGGGCTGACGGGCCTGTTTCCACACTAAGTAATCTAATCTAATCTAAATTTGAACTGATATAAACCGGACTATGAGTTGACTGGACATTGGGCATCATATTTCACTTTGTCATAGTCAATCTTAATTTTTTTAGTTTACATTATATTGGGGTGGAGTGTGGGACATGACTGGACAACCTGTTTTTAAACACCTGCATGAACAAAAGCAGGAAAGATTGGGGACATTTCAGTTTGTTGATGCCCGAGTGCATTGGAGGGCAGTCCCACCCCAAGACCTTATTTTACCATGCTGCTGCCTAGCAGGACTTGGTCCTTACCCCTCTCTCCCTGCTTCCTGAGCTATACGATCTCTCCCAGCCATGAAACCCCAGGACTAACCTTCTTGGAGCAGCATAGCCCTCATTCAGCTCCTTTGTGCAGTCCCAGCAGTACTCATTACTTGAAATCTTGTGCTGCCATGAGTGATGGAGCTGTAGGTTAATTCCGAGGGAAGGACTTCCTGCTGAGTGAGGAGCAGAAGCCATGCTGTTAACCAATTTAGCCCATCTGCAGAACAACATAGTTGCAGGACAGACTTACAAGGAGCAAACTGACTTCCAATCAACTTCCTTTTTGGGCAGACAAGCTAACTGCATCTCTATAAGCATCTGCCCACTGATTCAGCAACCAATATAAATGCGTTTTCCTCATTTATCTTTACAAAATCCCTCATAAACTTGATTATCCATTGGATCTCAGTTTGTTATAATGAAATACAGGGGTGAAGGTAAGGGGGCCGTGGCATCATAGTAATATCACTGGACTAATAATCCAAAGCACCTGGCTCATGTTCTAGGGACATGGTCTCAAATCCCTCTGTGGTACATGGGGAAATTTGAATTCAGTAAAATCTAGAAATAGAAACTATTCTAAAGACTCTCACAATATCCCATCTGGTTCACAAATGTCCCTTGTGGTAGGAAATCTGCCACCTTCACCTGGTCTGGCCTACCTCAGATTCCAGATAGAATCATAGAGTCATACAGCATGGAAGCAGACCCTTCGGTCCAACTAGTCCATGCCAAACATGTTCCCAAATTAAGCTAGTCCCACCTGGATGCGTTTGGCCCATATCCCTCCAAACCTTTCCTATTCATATATTTATGTCTTTTAAAAGTTATAACTGTACCTGCATCCAGTGGTTGACTCTTAACTACCCTCTAAAATAGCTCTAGCAAGCTGCAGAGTTCAAGGGGTATTTCGATATGGACAATAAATGCCAGCCCAGCAAGCAATACCCATATCCCAGAAATGAATAAAGAAACGTTTCTCCAGACCTTCCTCATAACTCATCGCCTAATAAGGCTCTCAAAACTGCAAGTAATGTTTTAACAATGGCTTAATCAATGATTTACAGAGACTTAATATGATCTCTTATTTTTGGTACTTTATGTCCCTTTTTATTGAACAATCTTATGATTTTCTTTATAGCTTTTTCACTATCCATGTTCAGACATGTGTATTTGAACTTCAAAGTCTGGTTGCTTCTTTCAAAGCATTGTAATTTTGTTTCTATTTCTTCTGAAATTCTTTCTTAAATTTCTCAGCATTAATTTTCACATGACATCTATGCACCCAACATGCTAACCATCAGTACCCTCAAAGTCACTTACAGTCCTCTTCACAATTAACCATGCTCTATAGCTTTAAGATATAAGCAGATTTTGATATTGTACTCTTCGACTCAAATCCAAATTGTGGATATACACACCCATCTTAGGATGTGTTAATACATAGACGCATAGTCGTATAAAAGCGATGGTTGGAAAGCTAACAGTCTGATGTAGGTGAGCAACTGTTTAATCCCTGGATTCTAAAGATCACTTTTTAACCTCTATCTTTCTCTTTCTGTCTTTTGTCTCTCTGTCTCATTAAAAATCAACGTTATGTAAGATACCCCTCTTCATACCATACGTTTTAACTTTATCAACAACATTCTATTTGGATATTTATCAAATTCATCTGGAAAGTATGTAGCATCCATTTAATTTCCTTTATCACTATAATGATAAGTCTCTCAAAAGGATTTATCACATTTATTTATCACACCAGTTGTATTTAATTAACTCATGTTTTCTAGGCAAATTGTTACTTTTACCTCAAATTGTAACCATTGGAAACATACTGATGCAGGGCTGGCTGTAGATAATGTTGTATTCCTTTGTCCCTTTTTAAATAGAGATGTTGCATTGGCAAGTTCTCAAACCCCTGCAATAACCTCCATAATCAAAGATGTTAGAAGGATTGTGGTCAGTCTCTATTTTTTATCTCGATTTGCCTCAGCATTTTATGATGCATTTCATCAAGGAATGGGGCTCTTCGACTGAGTACCACAGATTTCTTTCATTTCTATGTCCCTATCAGCGCTTATCCTATCTAATTATTTCACCTTTTCCTTGTGGATCTTTCACTTGCATTGCTCAAAATATGTTCTTATGCTGGAGTAGTGATGATGCGGTAGAGTTGAATTCAATTTCCGACAGCTGTTGAGTGTTTAGATCTGCAAGTGTTCCCATTGCAGATTCTCATGTCTTATTAAGTCAGTTAGAAGGGAACTTGTCTCCCTTCTCCTCCCTAATCTCCAAAATCAAATAACCATCTCATATTTGCTAAGTTAGTTTCACAAGTGGAGATTACTACTTCAAGCACCAAAGTGCGCTTAATAGTTTGAAGAACAGTAGCCAGATTTTTATGTTTAGAAGACAAACTTAGAAAAATACTTAACTATAAAAGCTTTATAAATTAATAATTTATTATTTACTTTGGTGGGAAACTGACTATTTTATTTAAGTACAGTATTATGTCTTAATTCAATAATAACCATGGAATGAAGTGACACACATCATTTCATTAATTGCTATAGATGTTAATATTATTTCTCTTGTGTTCTTTTTCTGTTCAGCAGATGTATGCTGCTAGCCCCTACTCTGATACAATTCTGGTGGAGGTAACCCCATCGCCAAATGCACAAGATGATCCTGAGATGCTGTGGGTGATGGGACCAGTACTTGCTGTTGTGTTAATTATCATCATTGTTATTGCTATACTTCTTTTCAAAAGGTGAGATAATTACAAAATTAATTGTAAAATTATAAATTGAAAATAGGACTGTGTAACCAAGATCACTGCTGAACATTTTATCTTTATAGCATAAACTTTCAAAGGTGATGATCTCAAATTACAAACTAAAAGAAAGCCCATTTGTCAGGATCATCCTACTCTAGACCTCGTTTACAGCCTTGGTTCGAAGACTGGCAAAAGATCTAAATGTCACTGGTGAGGTGAGAATGACTGCCCTTGATGTTAAGGCAGAATTTGACTGAGTATGGCATTAGGAAGCTCCAACAAATTTGAAATTGATAAGGAGTCATTGAGAAAATTCTTCACCAGCTCAAGCCACGCTGACACAAAGAAAGATAACTATGATTGTTGGAGGCCAATCATCTTGACTCTAGGACATTATCATGGGAGTTTCTTCAGGGCAGGTCCTTGGCCCAAACATCTGGACCTGTTTCATTACTGACCGCAATAACATCAGAGGTGTCGCCATTCACTGACACTTACATGTTCAGTTGTGTTTGTTACTCCCTACATAATGAAGCAGTTCATGACTGCTTGCAACAAGACCTAGAGAGCACTGAGGCTTGACCTGACAAGTGGCATTGACCTGACCAGTGGCATTCATGCTGCACAATGCTATTAAGTGGTGTTTGTTCACTAATAACTTGCTTGCCATTACTCAGCTTATAAGTTACAAGGACATTCACTTTTAGAACTCATAATAAACTTGATCTAAATAAAGACCATTAAGCTAAATTTGAGAGATGAGCTGAGAATAGCCATCCTTGACACCATTGCATCATTTGGTGGATTCTGGCCCCTATCGAGAAGTCCTAATAAAAGTGGGAATTGGGGACAAAACACAATTGATTGAAGTCATGCATATCATAAAGAAAGATGTTTATTGTTTTTGGAGATGATTCACCTCATCCCCAAGACATCACCGCAGGAGTGCCTCAGGTCCCAACCACTTTCAGCTGCTTTATCAAAAACCTTCCGTGTGTCAGGCTGATGATGTTCAGTTCTCCTCAGATAATGAAGTATCTTTCTGCCATGTAGCAATGTCTGGGCTTGTTTTAGGTGATAAGCAAGAAGTAATATTTGTACCATACAGGTGCTAGGTAATTACCATCAATAAGTGAGAGTCAAGTCACATATCAACTGTACATTCAGTGGCGTTACTGAAATACTCCATAGAGGCTGGTCACTCTTTATTTACACATAGGGAATCCTTGACACTAATCCAGCTTCCTCAGAGCGAACAGAACCTCAACACTGCTGTTTATATCTGTCAGCCAGTGGCTTCCTGATTGGACCAGATTGACAGCCCCAAACAGGGAAATCGTAGGGTCACCTAACTGACCTTGTCACAATCACCATCAACAAAATCCATGCCTTCAAGGGTGTGGGTCATCATTGACCAGAAATTTAACTGAATCAGCCACAGCAGATCAGAGACTGGATACTCTTTGGCAAATGACTAAGCTCCTAACTCCCCAAAGCCAGTACTACTAACCAGAAGTCAAGTATGTGATTAAATAATGTCCTTTTACCTGGTGTCAGTAGCTCCAAAAGCACTCAAGAAGCTTGCCATCATTCAAGACAAAGCAGCTCATTATATTGACAGTACATCCACCTTAAACATTTAATTCCTCCACCAGTGATGTACCATTGCAACAATTAATTAAGGTTTCTTGCATTTCCCAAATGTGTGACCTGTTTCAAAACATGTTTCCTTCCATGTGAAAAACTATCCTGACTTGGAAATATATCATTATTTGTTTATCATTGCTGGGTCAAAATCCTGTAACTCTCTAACTGAGAACATTGTGAGAGGACCAGCATCTTACAGGTTGCAGTAATTCAAGTAGCATTTCGCCACCACCTTCTCGAGCAATTAAATAGGTCCATAAATGCTAGCTCATTAAGCTTAATTATTTTTTAAATATGTGCTGCAAGGATTTTAATTTATTGTACAAATAATATTATGGTTCTTTGACTATCTTTCAACTGGAAGAACACATTTATCTTTTTGAACCTAAGTCTTACTAACCACCATGCTTTCCATACATTGAATCTGTTGTTAAATAGTTAACAACAACCACCACAGTAACTTATAGTTGTATCATGCTTTTATTAAAATATTCAATGGCACTTTGCAGAAGTAATATACAACAAAATATGACATGGAGCTACATAAGGAAATATGCAATACGACAATGAAAACCTTGAACAAAGAAGTAGGATTTAGTTATGGTTTTACAAAGAAGAAAATTGAGATAAAGGGACAAAGAGGTGTAGAGAGGGAAGTTTCAGAGTTAAGGCAACAGAAGGCATGATTTTGGAACAATTTAAACTGGAGAGGCAGAAGAGATCAGGATTAGAGAAATGCAGCTATGTCAGAAGGATGAGAGGCTGAAGGCTATTATAGAGATAGGGAGGAGCAAAGCCAAGGATAGATTTGAAAATAAGAATAAGAATCTTAAAATTAAGGCAGCCAATGTTGATGAGTGAGCAGAGGGGTGATAGTTGATGAAGGGCTTATGCCCAAAACATCGATTCTCTTGCTCCTCAGACGCTCCCTGGCCTGCTGTGTTTTTCTAACACCACAGAGTCGACTCTGATCTCCAGCATCTGCAGTCCTCACTTTCTCCCTGATAGTTGATGAACTCATTATGCGGGTTGTGACATGGGCAACAAAGTTTTGGATGACCTTAAGTTTATGGAGAGTAGCATGTGAGAAATCAGCTAGGACTGCTTTGAAATAATGATGTCTAGAGCTAGCAAAGGTGTAATGAGAGTTTCAGCAACAGATGGGAGAAGGTAGATGCAAGTATTGCCATGTTACCAAGGTGAGGAAAGGTGTTCTAAATGATGGCATGAAGATGTGTTTGGAATCTTATGGTCAAATATGATGCCAAGAATGTGAACAGATTTGCTTTAGTCTCACAGTAAGACAAAGTGAACCAAGAAATAGGGAAAAAACACAGTGGAGAGCCAGTTTGTTCTTTAGTTCTGTATCATCTTTTATTTTTGTATCTCACTTTCTCAGCTATTACACACATTTTATTTATTTTTCTTGCTTTCTCCATTGGTAGATGACTATCCTTAGGTAAATCTATGATCTTACTGTGATCCAGCAAGAGTTTATGTAATAACATTTGTGAAGATTGCTGCTCAGCATTTTTTCCAAGAAATACTCATACATATCTGATTTGTTCTGAGGTTTACTCCCTTTTTTTTAACTGTTTATGCTGACAGGTTTGCTTTTGCTTGAGCTTTTGGGAGATCTTTCTCTTCAACATTTTGTTACTTTACTGTAAGAAAGAAATCTATTACATTGTTCCCAAGCAAGATAGATTATCTTCACTGCTACCGAATTTTCCTAGTCCTATGTATTGAAGGTTGAGACAGGACCAGGAGCAAAATTTGAGAATCTCGCCGAAGAATAGCTGCTCGATGAAAACCCGCTTTCAAGCTATCTTGTTGGAAGCAGGATTTAAATTGCATCAGCTACCCACTCAACAGTGACAGACAGCTAATTTTGTTAATACAAAATTAGTGGCACCACCGAGATCTTCATATAGGTGGAGACCTCCACTACTGATGCCAAAGTGGCTATTGCTTGGAGGTGAACACGCGACAGAAGAGCTATAAATGCCTCATTTAAATGATGGCAGTGCTGCTTCAGGTTTTCTAACCCAAAATCAAGAATGACATTGGGGACCATGAACCAACCGGGGAAATTCAGCCCCAATTATCTGTACTTCTTTTAATTGATCAAGAGCAATATTAGTCTGTAAAAATAGTTTGTAAAATTTATTAAGTGTTTTTTATTTATAATTTTATTTCAAAATTTTTGAATTTTATCAAACAGCGAGAGCCGCAAAGATGACGTTTTCTTCTCACCAAGTGTTCTGTCGAGTGATTAGTGCTTCACAATTATAAACTGTTAGAATTTCAACATATATGTATATCACTTGTCACAGAGAGTTAAATTGGCAAATGTACAAAGCTGATTGGAAGAATAGTGTAGAAAATGTTTTGAACTTAATGGCATTGTGATAATTTACAGAGTTAAACATAATGAAAGACTTTATGGAGATGATATATAAGCAATTTATAAAATTGGTTTCAAATTATCTCCTTTGCCTTTCAATTGAAGAAACGAGGCAGAGGGAGAAATTTCCACAGTTTAATTTAACCATGGGATATGGGAAATAATCACTCATTTCTGATGTTTCCTCTTTTTGCCATCTCATGGATACAGTAAGCAAGAAAGGTAAGACTCTTACTAAAAACCATAACATTGCCTTAAACTGGACAGTCCAGACATTCTTGCATGTGCATCAAAGAAAGCAATCAGAAGGCCTGCTTTTTAAAGTTTTCGTAATTTGGCAAGTAAGGCATTGGGATTGGTAAAGAGACCGGTGGCTAGTCAATCATTTTTAACATTTTGTTCCCTTCCACATGCTTTAGGAGAGGGGATGATGTTTAGACCCTAATCTTGGTGCTTCTGAGACTGGCATGATTGATACTGTGGATAAGAGCTAACATTTTATTATTGTATGGAAGGGTGTGCTACAGAAATAGTTCCATTCCTTAATAAATATAATTCGATGGTTAATATCAGAAACATTACAGAGATTGCTGGAAAAACATAACAAGTCTGGCAGCATCTGTGGGGAGAAAACAAAGTTAACGTTTTGAGTCCAGTGACCCTTTTTCAGAACAGTTCCATTCCTTAATGTTTTAGAATCGAAAATATTACATGTATATAGGTGTTAAATAAAATCTATGAAGATATCGAAATAATATGGTCTGTGATAATAACAATCTTAATCTTTATTTATATTAAGCAAGCTTGTTCAAATTCATGTGCCTATCTTAAATGGCAGTGATCTAATAGAACAATATATCATCCTGACTTGGAAATATATCACTATTCTTTCACTGTTGCTGGGTCTAAATCCTGGAATTTCCTGCCTAAGGGCATTGTGAGTCAGTCTACAGCACGCGGACTGTAGCAGTTCAATTTGGCAGCTCACCACCTTCTCAAGGGCAGAAAGAACAGGCAATAAATGCTAGTCAGTCAGCAAAGCCCATGTCCCACGAATGAATAAATAGTAGTGATAATTAAACTGCTTGTAAATACTAGTAAATACACTGCAAGTTCATTCATTGAGGGACTTGAGAAAAAATAAATTGATATATGAGGTGGGAAGCTTATTTGTTGGAAGTTGATTTTCCTAACCAGGTGAACATCTGTTGAATTTTCAACACTTCTGTTTATATGTATAATTTCCAATATTCACAGGTTTTTTTTATAATTTAGATTTGCTTTGAATAGTTAATGAGTTGACATGTAGAAGTCACAAAGGTGGAAACCACTAGTGTAGTCATAGAAATGGTGCATATTGTACGTTTGCTTATGAGTCATGGCTTTATACTAATAATTCAAGTACAATGACAGACTTTTACCAGCAATTAATTTACCTAATGTATTTAATTGTAAAAATGTTTTCCTAATTGGAATGCAAATGTTATAAGAACAGCAGTAAGTGTGGAGCTTCATTAAGTTTCCTTAAACTGGACAGTCAAACCATTCTTCCAATTCCTGCATATGCATTCAAAGAAAGCAAACAGAGGATCTGCTTTTAAGCTTTCACAGTTTGTCAAATAAAGCATTGGGATTGGTAAAAGGACACCGTTGAAGGGTCAATCATCTTTAATTTCTTGCTCATTCCTTATGTATACATTTGTACAGCATTTTAACATCATTTTCATAAACAGATATTATAAAAAGGTAGTATTTTGCTCTTATACATCTGGACATATGGTATGTAATGTACCAGACAAAGTAATGAGTGAATTAATCAGTTTCTGTTGCTTTGACCAAAGGGATATTTTTAAAACAAATTTCATGCATGTAGCATAACTGAGCAGAAGCAAGTACTTAACTACCAAGCAAACGCCTACTTTTTTGTTTCTGAATTACAACATTGCATGTCAATAGTAGATATCAGTGCAAATCTATCATTAGCTGAAGTAATAATACCATGTGGTTGGTTCAGGAAAAGAGCAAGTTCTCCATCTGCTAAGGATGATGTTCCTGGTGGAAAAGACCCACTGCTGGCACACTCTTCAGACCCTGTGGAGATGAGAAGGCTAAACTATCAAACTCCAGGTAAACACTTGAGATTGAAACTCAAAGGAATCACTTATTGAATTTCTGATTAGCTTGGAGACTATCAATTAATGTTCAAATTAAACAGTTCTTTGCTCTTTTTGTTAGCAAGTTAAATTTATTTAAAACGAAGATCACAAATGTCCTACTTAATTGAATATTTTATTTTCTAATGGCAGTGGTGAATTTCTACATTTATGGTTATTTCAAAGACATAGTTGCAATTTTTTTTAGAGAATTCACTGGCTAAATGACTGGATGTACAATCCAGTGTAATACTTAACAATACCTACAGAGACTGATCACAACCAAAGCAAAATTCAGATAATACAACTTGTTTTCAAAATTTATGGCTAATTTAGAGAAACATGAATTAAGGAATTAGGAAATCATAGGACTGCAGACTGAGAACATATGCAGCTAACATAAACCAGAAAGTGGTGCAAAACACAGCAGATGCATTAGTATTGTTGGAAAGAAAAGTCAAGTTAATGTTTCTAGACAATAATGTCACTTGTTCAGACTGTTGAGATTAATGTATTTAATTTAATACATTAATTTAATGTAATATATGCAGTTATGCATATTACTGCTGAGATAACTCGATGGAAAAAAGTTTTTTTTTCTCATTACTTATTTGTTTAACATGTGTAGTTAAGCCTATCAGTTCAATCCAATCCAAATCAAATGACATGTCTAATAAAATTCTGCCCTAGATTTAACAAATCTTACAGAAACAATATCTGAGTATAGGCCTTTCTTCTGAATGGTTCAATTTTCAAGAATAGCTTTATAAAGCTTCAAATGTCTTTCATTATAGCACAAATCCCACGATAAAATGCTAGTGTTTACTTCCTGAAAGCTAATTTGTGTACTCATTCGATAACTAGGTAATTTGTATCAACCTTTGCACAAATAAAATTACTTGCAATAAATTTGAACTCTGAAGCACCTTTTGTCAATCTGCTGATCATCATATGCAACAACGTACTTATAAACTGATGCTCTGTACAAATTATTATGAATAAATATGATTAATAATCAAACTTGTAATACAACCCACGTCATGTAAAATTATACAACTTCCATCTTTTTGGAGGAGGGAGGAGAAGTTATTAGAGAAGATTGTGAAGTCTTCATTTGAATTTAGGATTAAATTTCAAACTGTATAAGATTAGGTGTTCATGATCCTTATCTCTCCGAGTAGTTTGATTATCAAAAGTTATATGAAGTAAACCTTAGATTGATGTAATAGTACTTGCAACTGATGGCATTGCAAATTTTTGATCGGATAATTACTTAACATCATCAGAGATGACTTTGCGCACATATGAAAACATCATTTTGACTGTATTTGTTCTAAACCTTTATAAAATACTTTTTTTTCCTTGCTATTCCTCTGGAACTACCTCATTTGACCTAATTAGGTGATAACTCACCCCAGAACTGGCTTTTCACCCTAAACGTAGCCCTATCTTCAAATCATAGGAAGGGAAAGAAGCTAATAATGTTAGACCATGAAGGGATTAGAGAAAATTTAACTTCAAATCATAAGGACAGATGTGCTAAGCCACATTATATTCCTGTGCACTTGCATTCCTTTAATATAATAATCCCAATTACATATTTTCTTTTTTTTTCATGTTGTGATGAATGTGACCAATAATGGCCTAAGATTATGCAATATCAGCATTACTTATAGGTTATGAAATAAATGACAGTAACTGTATGTGCTGTGTAATTAGACAAAAAAAAATCATTTTAGTGTACCTATTTGGCAGTGAAATTCAGGTACTTTGGATAAGGAACAAGATTCCAGTTTTAAAAAGTTTATACAGTCACAGGAGGTCATCATACCATGTCCACTTAAGGTTCTAATTCTGCCTGATGTCCTAATGGCAATCTCAACAGATTACAAATGATTTAAGAGTTCAATTTTTTTTAAATTGCGTATTTGATTCTTGTAACTACTTAAATATCATACTTACATAAATGAAGTAGATTTTTACAAAACAAGGCAATCTAATTCCTACTCACCTACATTAGCTAGGCCCTAGAAATATTTTAGATATCTCATTCTGCATTTTATTTTAATTTCGCATATTTGGGTCACTCTGACTGAAGCAGTGAAGAAACTGATTTCTTACCTCTCCCAGTGGAATACTTGAACATTTCTCCCACTTCCTATAAGAGGGTGCACTACTTCTGCTTAATACATGCTGATGTTACAACTAAGATCAGGAGTTTACTGTTTTGGGAGCATTGGTTGTAAAGTGTGCAGTCATCAAGGACTCACGTTAGATTGATGTCTACATTCAAATAATCGATCTGATGATTTTATAACAAATCAAAGTACACTATAGAGAATCATATCCCTGAGTTCAGTAGTCATTTTGTTTCACAGCAATGATAAATACTTTGCTTAAAATTTGAGCTGATCATATTAACAGTGATGAACTATCCTGCACTTCAGCAATCAAAGTGTTAATGTGTAGTAGTTAAATTTTCAAAGGCCGATGACAATGTGAAGCAATTATTAATATGGGCTCATGGACTGAGACAAAATCCAATTGTTTCATAATGACAATGAGCTGTATTTTACAATGAATATGCCTTTCAAAAAAGTATAGGTGTCAGCTCAAAAAAAATGGAATGTCAAGTCTTAAATTCCTTTGATTAGAATGGTGGAATTGAAAGCAACACATAACTCAGACAAAAGGTTTTTGTAGTCAAAAGATCTCATATGAAGTGTTTCTTGTCCTACCTGAGATAGACTTCGCAAATTTATATTTCTTTCACCTGTCCAATTTGTTTACTTTAAAATATTGAAGTTAGAAATAGCAGTTTTAAATGTTTTGTGTAGCTGTGTATTTGTTAGAGCAACTAAAGAATTATTGAAATATTTATCCCCTGATTTATTCCACATAGAAAATGCAGTGTTTTTTGTCACTTTGTAACTTATGCTAATGTAACTACATGATTTAAAATTGTTTTACATAAGTCAACACGTGAATTTATTCCAGTATATTCCACGTTCAGTTTGAACTTGATTTACAAATGCACAGATTAGAAGTTTTTGTTGGGCTACTGGAAATGAAAACAAAATCAACATACATTGACATGTGTAAACTACCTGTCCAGCCTTGATTCCTGACTGACATAGGCCTCCTTTTCCAATTTAATGACCATTTCAGAAACCCTTAAACTATTCTAAATTAGAGAAATTCCTATTCTTACTACAGTTTAGTTTACATTTTAATTCATTTGTTCAGTGGAATTGCCTTAATATTTGGCAGATTTAGGTAGACATTGAATGTGCAACTATCCCTTACAATATGGAGAATTGACTGTTCATTCTGTTTTTCTCTCTTTAAATATAATTACAAATTATTTTTAATTTTAGTTTTATATTTATTTTGCTTATGATCAACTTGGAAATGGAGGAACAGGAGTAGACCATTCTGCCTATTGACCTTGCTATCATGATTGATCAACCACTTCAGTGTCTTTATCCACACAATCCTCATTCCACTTTCCACCATTGATAATTAGAAATCTATCAACCTCCACTAAATATACTCAAAGACTGAACTTCCACAGACCTCTGTGGTAAAGAATTCCAAGATTCACAACCCTATGATTAAAATATTTTTTCCTCCTCTTGACCCTAAACAACATCCCTCTTATTTTAAATTGTGCTCCCTGGTTCCAGATTTCTCAACTAAAGGACACATCCTACTTAAATCAACCTTCTCTCTCCCTTTAAGTATTTTGTAGGTTTCAATGAGATCACCTCTCATTCTTCAAAACACCAGAGAATACAGGCTCAGTTTTCCCAATCCTTGTTCATAGCACAGTCCCATCCCCCTACAAACTGGAAATATTTGATAATTTACTTCAGTTTCAATGGTACTAAAGGGGATATTTGTCACACTTGAAATATCTAGTAGTCAGCTCAAATATATCATGTCTGCAAAACAATTTCTTGATTGTATGAGTAATAGAAGATGGGTTGGGATCAACACTTTAGAAAATGATTTCCTTGTATTTTACCCCAACATGATATTTTGTGAAGTTAATACAGGTGTTTTTCATAGGTTTCTTTTGACAACCTAATCATACTTTATCCATTAACACCCTTATCAATGTGTAGATCATGAGCTTGGCAAGTTCTCCATAATGAGAATAGGATGATGAATGTTCCAGACTCTTTTGTGCATTGATGGTTTTAGAGGTCACATTATTAAGAAACTAACTTTAAATTTGAGGGATATTTGGACTTTGCCCTACTCCACTATGATATATATATATTATGATGAGCAAAGTAAACAAACAGATCTATAAAGTTCACACCTTCAGTTAGGTTTATTTTGCTTCCCATGGGAAGAACCTGATTTATATACGGGAACTAATATATGAGTAATTTTACATGTTATTGGTCCCAAATTTTTATCTTATCACTTCATTAATACTTAGCCAGACAATAAAAACATTTGTCATTCACTTTTCATTTATTTCTGTTTTTAAGACCTATTTTTTGATTTGTAATTTTGAATCTAACCTTTGAATTGATGACATTTTCAAGATCATTCCTCTACTATTCTCCCCAAAAAAGAAAAAATAACCCAGAGCAGAATTTAAAAAGATAAACTAAATTATCTGAAGTCAAAGATTGTATTGAAATTGTTAAATGTTGATGAAATGAATAAATCTAAACTAATTAAAATAATTGAGTCTTCTGGTAACTCATTCCATACATGCATCAGGTCCCTTTTAAATCTTTCCCCTTTCACCTTAAACTTATGCCCTCTAGTTTTGGACTCCCCCACCCTCGGAAAAACATATTAGTATCCTATCCATGCCACTCATGATATTATAAACCTCTATAAGCCTCAGCCTCTAACGATCTGGGGAAAAAAGACCCCAGCCTAAACATCCTCTCTCTCTAACTCAAACCTTCCAGGCCCAGCAACATCCTTGTAAATCTTTTCTGAACCCTCTCAAGTTTAACAATGTCCTTGTTATAGAAGGGTGACCAGAATTGTACACAGTATTTAAAAAGTGGCCTCAGCAATGTCCAGTACAGCCACAATATCAACTCCTGTACTCAGTGTTCTGACCAATGAAGTCAAGCATCCCAAATGCCTTCCTTACCACCCTGTGGACTTCCAACTCCGCTTTCAATGAACTATGCACCTGCACTCCTAGGTCTCTTTGTTTGACAACACTTTGCAGGGCCCTGCCATTAATTGTATAAGCCATGCCCTGGTTTGCCTAGGCAAAACGCAACACCTCACATTTATCTAAATTAAACTCCATCTGCCCTGCCTCAACCTATTGGCCCAGCTGATCAAGGTCCCGTTGTACTCTGAGATAATCTTCTTCCCTGTCACTACACCAGCTAATTTGGTGTCAGCTGCAAACCAACTAACTATACCTCCTATATTCGCAACCAAATCATTTATACAAATGACACAAAGCAGTGGACCCAGCACTGAACCTTGTGGTGCACCTCTCGTCACAGGTCTCCAGTCCAAAACCACCACCGCCACCTTCTGTCTCCTCCTTCAAGCCAATCTTGTATTCAGTTGGCCAGCTCCTCCTGGATCCCATGTGACCTAACCTTAGTAACCATTCTACCATGCGGAACCTTGTCAAAAGCTTTGCTGAAGTCCATATAGACAATGGGGCGAAAGTGAGGACTGCAGATGCTGGAGATCACATTCTAGATTAGGGCGGTGCTGGAAAAGCACAGCAGATCAGGCAGCATCCGAGGAGCAGGAAAGTCAACGTTTCGGGCAAAAACCCTTCATCAATGAAGGGCTTTTGCCGCAAACGTCAATTTTCCTGCTTCTTGGATGCTGCTTGACCTGCTGTGCTTTTCCAGCACCACTGTAATCTAGACTCCATACAGGCAATGTCTACCTCTCTGCCTTTATCCATCTTCTTTGTCACCTCTTCAAAAAACTGAATCATGTTAGTGAGACACAATTTCCATGTTGATTATCACTAATCAGTCCTTGCCATTCCAAATGCACGTAAATTCTGTCCGTCAGAATCCCCTCCAACAACTTACCATTGCTGATGCAAGACTCGCAAATCTGTAGTTCTCTGACTTTTCCTTACCACCTCTCTTAAATAATGGCACCACATTAGCCACCCTGCAGTCTTCCAGTACGTCATCTGTGGCCAGTGATGATGCAGATATTTCAGCAAGGAATCCAGCAATCTTTTTCACTAGCTTCTCACAAAGTTCTGGGAAACACCTGATCAAGTCGAGAGGATTTATCTACCTTTAAGCATTTTAAGACCTCCACCACTTCCTCTTCTGTAATATGGACTTTTTTCAAGATATCACTGTTTATTTTCCCACATTACCTAGCTTTAATGTCCTTCTCCAAAGTGAATACTGACGCAAAATATTTGTTTAGTATCTCGCCTATCTCCTGTGGCTCCACACGCTTAAACTGAATGTTACTGAAATTAATGTTTTGAGGCTGAGATTTTGTACAACTCACACTTCTGCCCATCCAGACATAAAGTTGGCCTGCAGTTACCTTGGTTCACTTCATTCCAGTGACATTTTGGA
Source organism: Chiloscyllium punctatum (assembly GCF_047496795.1). Classification (NCBI taxonomy): domain Eukaryota; kingdom Metazoa; phylum Chordata; class Chondrichthyes; order Orectolobiformes; family Hemiscylliidae; genus Chiloscyllium; species Chiloscyllium punctatum. The sequence continues at coordinate 105,835,432 of NC_092745.1, read as the reverse complement.
TAGAAAGTGAGTCATAAGGAGAAGAATATCACATGGCAAAGAGGAAGATACATGGAGCAGAGTGACTTGAAAGCTCTCCCAAGAACTAGCACATGGTGTAAATGACCTTTTGTAGTGTCTCATGCTATGATTCCATGACAATGAAAGGAAACATTTTACATATTATTTTTATGATCCTACCACTTTGCAGAGTAAGCATCATGCCTTTTGTATGGAACAGATTCAGTAGATAACAGAATGTGTCACTCCAAACTAGATATGATCAAAGTCTGCCCTATTGTCCTCATTTTTAAGTAGAGACATTCACTTCTCATATGTATTCGTTTATTTGTTACATACAAAAAGATCTAAGAAACTGCTGGTGTTAAAAGGCTGGTAATGTCATAAAGAATTTCAAAATTCTGAACTACTGCCTAATTGGTAATCCGAATTTAATGGTCTTGCAAATGAAGGGATTAACAGGTGAAATTAGCATTGCACAATAAGATTAGCAAGTAAGCAAGGTACCAGTTAAAATTAGCATAATGCAAAATTAATCTTCTTCAAATTAAAGCCAAAGTATTACATCCTCGATCTTTCATTTTAACTCTGATGTTCCAATGATTCGATTGTCACTGTTATCAAATGATGAATCTAAACACTGCAACCATAGTAAAACATTTCTCATTATATATGAATCATGTATGTTTGATTGATCGATAACGGTAAAAGATTTTTAAAATTTACTTACTGGGCTGTATCTACTGAAGCTGTTGAGCATTTCTGGAAGATGGGTGTGCACTTGTGGATGCTGATGGAAAAACACCACTGCAGTCCTAAAGATACACACTCTACAAATGGGCTAAGCAGAAATTTTTAAAGTTTTTTCAAAAAGAACGAGATGAAATGAGCCAGTTTAGCCCAATTTAAATGCTAGTCTTTAAACTTCATATCTGAAACAAGTAATTTAATAGTGAGTCTGGCTCATGGATCACCTAAAGAACTATAGACCACGAATACACACAACTCAAAAGCAGTGTCAAGAAAAAGACTGATGGTGAGGTATGCCCTCGATAAATCCAGCTTTAGTGATTTATTTCAGTGACTAACCTGCAAAATGTTCCTAGTAAGCAATAGTTTTGCAATCTCGCAATTTTCCCCAAAACCGAGCTGTTTAGGTTTGTCTAGGGATGCCAAACACACACAAACCCAAAAGAACTGCAGATCCTGAAAAACTGAAACAAAAACAGAAATTTCTGGAAAATCTCAGCAGATCTGGCAGCATCTATGGAGAGAAATCAGAGTTAATGCTTCGGGTCCAGTGGCCCTTCTTCAGAACACCCACGCTTACTCAACAAACCAGTGATGCTAATATGTCCATAGAGGTGTATGTGAGTTGGATTGTCCCGATATTGCACTGTTCACAGCTTCGCCCCAGACTTCACCCCACCCCACCAAGTAAACAGTATGCTTGAATAGGTTTATGGAACTCAAAATTGCCATTGAAACTCAAAATAAATACTTGAAGCACTAATGATTTAATGTGAAATTGTGCATGGGATGGAATTTTTCTTACTAAACAGGACTTATTTCTGCAGTTGCATGAAGTGAAGGTATTAAATTAGAAATACAAGGCAAAGTCTGGATTGTTAAGTTTTTTTTTATTGATACTCTTTAAGCAACTATACTCAGGGGTTCAAATAAAGAGTCAAATTACAGTGCAACCAAGTCCTACAAGACATTAACTAGAGAATGCTGTTTCAGTACTTTATGGACAAGTAATAATACAAAAATATTAAATATATATATTCTTTCCCTTCATATAGGCTAGTGTTTTATGTTGGTGGAAAATACTGATAAGATAATATTCTTTGAATCTGGTGTTTCAGTTATCACTGTCCACATGATGAAAATATTCTAAGTCAGTTGAAATAATTGCTGACTGTAGAAACAATTTGTGTTATTTGAAACCTCTGAGTATATAAGTGTTCCTTCACCGATTTAACACTGAGATTCGTTTCTTTTCCGCTGGTACAAACTAATTCGTTTTCTTCCCCCTTTTTTTAAAAAAATGTTTCTGCCCCATTTTCTTCACAGGTCCAAGTGTCCCCAGTTGCCCAAACAACTCAAGTTAGTTTAATTGTCCTGTGTCTTTTCTGCATTTTTTTCTGTATATTTCCTCTTGCTCTGCCATGAAGGTCATTTTTGCACAAAGAACCTAATCTCAGTTCCAATATGACTAATTGAGCAGTGTCCCCTTTGGTTATCTACACAGCCTCAATTTCTGTGGTATATGTGTGTATTCCAAAGTTATCATATTCGTAATTAATTTTAAAAAGCAAACATTTGTAGTTTTCTCCAACCTCTGAGTCACAAAATGAATTGCTAAACAGTTTGATAGGCACACTAGCAGACAAACTCTCATCCTCAAAGGACTGAAATGCTGAATTTCTACTTTTGAAGGTCTTTCAGCAATACATAGGAATTGAAGTGACAGCTTTAAGTACTAAAAATGCTTTAATTTATAATGCAAATGCAATGGATTTATACTCCTCAGCAATTTAAAGCCCTTTTTACCATTTTCCATATGCAGCATTTTAATAGCCGAGAAAAGAAATTTCAGCTTTACAAAACTGAATTTTTGCTCAGGCATCCTGTTCTTAAGACAAATTGAAATAAGATTTATTTTAGAAATTTAAAGTGGATTAATTTCTATTGCAGTCTCTAAGTCGTGTATGCCAATGTTATAAATATCATAGATATGAAGAAAAAGCACCAAAATATCCGTAGGGGTTTTACGTTATTCTGTTTCTTATCAAAAATAAAGTTGGAAAGCAAGGATATTGCACATTTTGAATTGCAATATTAAAAGCAGTTAGTCTTTTGAGTATCTCCATATTTTCTGAAGGCAGAGAATTGAAGTTATGAAACACAAAGCCTTAATGAAGTTGTGAGTTAAACTTTACAAATTCTAATCAATGCGATAAATGCGATGCAGAATGTTTGCAATGTTGGTGTACATTGGCTGAAGAGTTGTGAAATATGCTCAGTGGTCAACTTCAAATATATTTGTAGAACAGGTAAAATCTAAACAGTGCACTGTTATGGTGCAGTGGCAGTGACCCTATCTCTAAGCCCAGAAGCCCAGTTCGAATCCTACATGCCTCAGAGGTGTGTAATAGCATCTCTGAACAGGTTGATTACAAAATATCGAAATAAAATCTAATCTGTTTGCAATTTCCATCTGTCTCAGTGTAGGATGCACTTAATTATTCCGTAATTTGGAATTTAGCTGCATTTTCTGCCATCAATATATTTCCTAATAAATAGCTGCTCAAGGTATTTGTTCAATTGTATAACCAAGGATCTAGAATACTTGACATTTCTACTAGATACAGACGATGAAGTCTATGACAAAATACTGGTGCAGTAATGATATTCTGCCACTAGATGGCACCTGTTATTTATATTAGAATTTTGATTTTATTAATTTCACATTTGTTCACTCACTTATCACAGAATCACTGTTCAATCATTGCACCATTATTTTGTTCACCTTCATCTTCAAATTCTCTCGTTGGTTGTCTAACATCTAATAAATGATCTAATACAAGACTCATATTAATAATATTGTATAAATGCCCACTGGGATTTTCACACCAATTTCAACCAGATGAACCACTTACTTGCACCTCTTGTGCTAATGCAGGATCAAATTTCTGTTCAGGGCCTTTTACTATGTATCAGAATTGATACTGAGAATCTTAACCACAATAACATCCTACCATTTAATGGTTAAATATTAGAATTTAAAATTATATTCTGAAGATGTATTTTTGTTATGTGAAATCATAACATTTCTAATACCTTTTGTGTTGAATAAGTTGTCCAGTGTTATGATTGATATTACAACAGGCTAATCATATCATGGAACACAGGATAGACATCAAGATGTAGAACAACATTATTGTGCCCCTCTGCAAATATAAAGTTTTATTTTCAAGGCCAGATCTGTTGTACAGTGATGTTATGCTGGGAAGACTGTCAAAGTGAAGAACTATTCTGAACTGCTGCATATTTTTATTTTCTTCCCAAGCACCAGCAAAAACAACAAGATTGTATAGAAATTATTTTTTTCCATTTTAAGTAAAATATAAGTTTCACTTTACCAAATGCTATGTAAAAGTATAAACAGAATGTGAGCTTTTTAGAGGTAGTAATAATTCTAGTGTGCCTATTAATTACAATAATGATGGAAAAATGTGAATGCATGAAGCAGAAAAAATATATACTTGTTCTCCCTCACTCCCTCGATGACTTGAGTGATGAATATATTTGGAAAAAGAGAAAGAATAAGAAACCTTTGGGGTATTCTTGCAAGATAGATTATTCTGTTTACATTTTAAAACAGAAACATGACTATGGATTGATTATCAACTCAGTCTGTGTAGATGAGAAAATGGGACTGCTGCAATTTTAACAACCTTTACTATGTTTTTCATTCAAATCTGCCTTTGTCATCACTTTTCTGTATGTAACCGCATATGGGCCGCTTAGAAACTGTGTGCTATGTGATCAGTGACTGTTGCATCTGAGCATGTTCAGTAGAGAACAATTTCAACCATACAGTTATATTTTTAAAAATCCACAAATATTGGCGCATGTTATATTGTAATTCCAGCGTTTTTTGGTAATATCACACATAACCTTTTTACATGCATAATGCATATGTGCTTTTAACACTTATTTCATTTTATTTATGTTCACAAAAACGTTGTCATGTTCTGTATTTAAATATCTCACTGACTTTATGGCTCTTATTTGGTTAGGCATGAGGGACCATCCACCAATCCCCATCACTGATCTTGCTGACAACATTGAAAGATTGAAGGCCAATGATAATTTGAAATTCTCACAGGAATATGAGGTAGGTTGAGAATCAAAATAATAATAGTGTATTCTGAACATCATGCTAACTTTCTTTTTGCATTGAGCATATTTGTGTCCTTTAAAGTGCTAGAAATTATCATGAAATAAGAAATTAAAAGTTTATTTATTTGCATCTGTTGTCTATATCAAGAGTTCCCAAGTCAGATGCACTGCAGAATTTCCTCTAATTATTTTGACCGAATGCCTCAAAACTCCAATTGCAAGAAAATAAATCTCAGCAACTGCTAGAAATCTAAAATAGTATATATGTGCAACTCAACATGAAAATCCTGTGAATGTGCTCCTTATTTTTTCCATTGACAAGTTTTCATTTCAATAGTTTTGTTTGAGTCATTTTAATGCAGTCGTTCTATTAACATAAGCAGAGGGTACCTGACTTCTTTGTACCATTCTCATGAAATATAACTCAATGGCACTACAGTTTGCATTGATTCATGTTAGAACTTGCTACTGATTTGAAATGGAGCGATCTGTCTAGAACTGAATGGTGATTAATTAAACAAAACCAAAATATTGTGGAAACTGAAAAATCTCAATTGAAAACAAAACATGCTGGAAATACTCAGCAGGTCAGGTACCATCTGTGGCGAGAAAAAGTTAATGTTTCAGACGATATTAATGAAAAGTCATTTATGTGAATCATTAAGTCTGTTGCTCTCCATAGATGCTGCCTGACCTACTGGACATTTCCAGTGTTTTTGCTTTTATTCTATAAATTAATTAAAATTGTCTGAAGTTCCCAATACATTGAGAACCAGAAAAAAAAGAATAGAACTGTTTGGGATCTATTACTATTTGTAGAATTTTAGACATTGTATGTTGTATTTACAAGTTTAATACCTTTCTGTTTGTGCATTTGTAGTGCAATGTGTAACAATTTTAAAATATGAACATCAATATTTTTTCAACCAATAGAATTTAATAATTGATTTACTGTCTGTTAGAAGACTGAAGGAGAGCATAATTAAATGTAGAATTATTTAACATCAATTACAGATTAGTTGTTGAGTTTATTACAATCAATTCTCTGAACTGTACACCATGCTACACGAGGTAAATGATTGAATTCTATTGACAGAATAGGTACTTAGTTTTAATTTCACAGGCCTCATACTGATTCAAAGTATGGTTAAAAGCTTGACCAAAGAAATTTATTTTCAGGAATGCGAAGTGGTGAGCCTTAGAAAAGCAAATCTGGTTTGGACCTGTATCCCATGAAAAGTGAGGTAGAATAAATTGGTGGTTTGTTAGAGGTGTTGGTTGGTAGAAGACCAAGTTCTACAAGTGCCGTAGTCCTGGAAAAGATTGTAGACACAAGAATGAGCAAGAATATTGAGGGTTTAGAATATAAGGATGTGTATTTTAAACTGGAACATTGGTGAATTAATGAAAGAAGTAATTCAAATCTCGCATCAACATATGCACAAAATCTAATGCAACTTTTTTCCGACACTACTTAAATTATGGAATATTAAGTGAGAAACACAAATAAAAACTCACTTGGCTAGTAGACTAATGGAATAAATTTCAAGTGTTCACTTTGGTAAAACCTCAAAATGTGATGAAATAAAAGATTTCTTCCCCAGTTATGACTTGAGTCATGACAAAATACCGTTGAGCATTTAATGAAGAATTGACACAGTGTGACAGAAGAAGCATCCAACAAAAATGCTCTTTTTTAAATATCTCAGTTTATAGAATTATATGCCAAACCATATGTGCAAATTTCAAACTCTAATCCAAAGTTGGTGCTAAATCAAAGAAGGAAAACATGTTTTGGATGAAAGTTTTTGTGTTTTGAAGGAAGATGGAGAGGTTGAAGAGGGTTCCTAATTAGAACTAGACAGCTGAATAAAAACCGAAAGAACTGTGGATGCTGTGAATCAGAGACAAAAAATAGAAATTGCTGAAAAAGCTCAGCATGTCTGGCAGCATCTATGGAGAGAAATCAGAATTAATGTTTCAGATCAAGTCACCCTTGAAGGTTACTCGACCCAAAATGTTAACTGATTTCTCTCCACAGGTGCTGCCAGACCTGCTGAGCTTTTCCATCAAATTCTGTTTTTGTCCTAGACAGCTGAAGGCTGCTAGTTGTGAAGTTATAAATGGGGTGCACAAGAGGCCATACTTAGAGGAATTGAAAGCAGTACATTTGTAGAGATCACAGAAAAAAAGGAGAAGCGAGGCCATGTCAAGCTTTCAGCACAAGCTTGAGAATTTTTAATCAGATGCTTCTGGGGACTAACAGCCAGTTTAGATCAGTAAGGGCATGGATGATGCACAGAACCTGGCACAGAATAGGTCATGGCAACATTTTGAATGAGCTGATGTTTACAAAGTGTGAAACCACGAGGGCAGTATTAGATTATATAGATGAAGTTAACTCTCTTTCTCTCTGCACGGATGCAGCCAAATCTGTTGAGTATTTCCAACATTTTGTTTTATTTTAATTTAAGATTGCCAGTATTTAACAGTAGTTTTCAGACCTGAAGATGAGAAAGGATGAATTTCAAGAACAAATGAGCTGAGAAAGTTACAATGTGGAGCCTTGTTACAAAGGTGGAAATGGAATGTTTTGGTGCTTGAAGATGTGGTTAGAAGTTCAGTTCAGGACCAAATAGTCTGTCTTCAAATAACCTGTCTCAAACAAAATCATTGACAGAGAGACAAATTGAAATAACAGCAATCTAAAGAGGCAGTAGATTGAAGAGCTTGGCAGAAATCATGTCTTATCGAAGATCTGAATTAGATAATCAACTTCACAGTACAAGAGATTGTGGAAGGATAGAGAGGGTTGATGAATAGGTAGAGGTGAACAACTATAGTGATAGTTTTGCTCAGCAATTAAATGAAGGTGATGTAGGTCCAAAGATAGAATCCTGGGCATCAGAATGTGAACAGAAGACATTGCTGCAGAGATTCTGGTTAAGAATAGAAGCTTGTGGTCAATTTAATTAAGCTGACAAGAGAGGAGAATTGTAACAGAAGCATGTTATGTTGACCATGACTGGACTGCTCAGAAGTAAAAGGCTTAAAAGTGCGCCATAGTCACAGTTGCATAATATATCATTTGTGACCTTTATTAAGATTGTTTCTGTGCTGTGGAAGGCACTGCTTGTTGAATGAAATCTTTTATGTATATATCAGCAGGTAAAAAAACATTTAATTTAATGCCTCATTAATGAAAACATCTCCAACAATTCAAGCTTCACAACACTCAAATGTCAACCTGGATTATGTGCTTATACTTTTGACATAGGGTTTGAGCCAGAAACCTTCTGACTCTGAGGTAAAGGTGTTATGACAGAGCCAAGGCTGACACCTGAATGCTTTATCCCTCTAGGATGCAGCAGCACATCATTTCTTCGTCTTTTGCACAGAAGAGTAAGCCTAAACACTTCAAAGCCTTCTCATATGTTCATATGTTTATCCCTGTTTAGAAAGGGGAAAAAAAACAAAGTGCTCTAGCGGCATCCGTGAGGTAGCAAGCAAGTCAGATTTTGATTGCAAGTTTGATTAGAACAGAAATATGTCATGAACAGCACTTGAAAAGGAAAATGGAAAGACAAGTACAGGTGAAAAAGAACCATGCTGAGGAAAAAAAAAATGGAATGACGCACAGTTCTTGAATAAAAATAAGAGATGATTAAATAGCAAGGGTATTATAAGCATGAAACAATAGAAGTTGCGATTCGAAAAAACAAAGTAAAATACATAGGATATATGTGAATAGTTAAAAGGAAAGAGGATGACAGATGAAAAAACTTGTGAAGAACACCAGACTCCAATGGCCCAGAAGCCAGGCAGAAAGAAAAGCATATTAACAGATTAGCACTTCGATTCTCCACCCCACTGTGAAGTCTCTGACTTTGGCCACCTCCCATTGTTCAACACAAGCTTAATTCACGACTCTATCTTTCTTATACGATCTCTGCAACTACGTTTTAGACCATAGACTAAGATTTGGAGCAAAATTAGGCCATTCAACCCATCAGGTCTGCTCAGCAATGTGATCAAGGAGAAAGTGAGGACTGCAGATGCTGGAGATCACAGTCGAAGAGTTTGGTGCTGGAAATGCATGGCCGGTCAAGCAGCATCAAGGAGCAGGAGAATCGACGTTTCGGGCATAAGCCCTTCATCAGGAATGTGGTGGCCTAGGAACATGTAGAAGCATGTTCTCCACATCCTATCTATGCCTTTCATTACTCTGTAAGTTTCAAAGAGATCTTCCTCATCCTTGTGAAGACCCAGAGTGAACCACATGAACTGTATCTGTTTGGGTTCCCTCTGGGTGCTCCATTTTCCTCCCAAAATCCAAAAATGTGCAGGTTAGGTGGATTGACCATGCTAAATTTCCAATAGTGTCCAGGGATGTGCAGGCTAGGGGGATTAGCCATGGGAAATGCAGGGTTACGGGGATAAGGTAGGAGTTGGGTCTGGGTGAGCATCTCTTCAGAGGGTTGGTGTGGACTTGGTGGGCTGAATGGTCTGCTTCCACACTGTAGGGGTTCTATGAATTTATAATTCTACTCTGGATCCCCTCCAAGGCCAGCACATCGTTTCTTGGATAGAGATTCCAAAAACAGCTCACAATATTCCAAGTGCAGTCTGACCAGAATCTTATATAGCTTCACCAGTACATCGCTGCTGTTGTATTGTCGCCCTCTCGGAAGCAAAACTATCATTGTCACTGCTGGTTTGTGCCTTGTCGATGGTGGACCGGCTATGGGGAGTCAGGATGTGAAATACTGGCTGAAGTATTCCTAGCCTCTGACCTGCTTTTGTACTCACTGTGTTTATGTGGAAATCCAGTTGAGTTTCTGGTCAGTGGTAATCCCAAAAATATTGGTAGTGGGGAATTCAGTGATGATAACACCATTAAATATCAAGGAGTGGTGATTAGATTGTCTCTAATTGGAGATGGTCATTGCCTGGCATTTGTGTGGCACAAATGTTACTTGCCATTTGTCAGACCAAGCGTGGATATTGTCTAGATCTTGTTGTATTTGAATATGGACTGCTTCAGTAAGTGAAGAATCACGAATAGTGCTGAACATGGTACAATCATCAGCAAACATCTCCACTTCTGACCTTATAATGGAGGGCAGGTCATAGATAAAGCAGCTGAAGATAATTGGGCCTGGGATACTATCGTGAGGAAATCCTGCAGAGATAACTTGTAGGTGAAATGACTGATCTCCAACAACCACAACCATCTTCCCATGTGCTAGATATGACTCTAACCATTAGAGAGTTTGTCCCATGATACCCATTGATTTATGAGAGCACCTTGATGCAACACTCAGTTGAATACAGCCTTGTTGTTAACAGCTGTCACTCTCACTTCACTTTGCTTGAAAAGCTTCTCAGAACTGCTTTACAAATGATAATAAAGCTTTTGTTTTGGTCTCGGGATACTAGAGTCCTTAGCAGTTAAGTGTGCACAACCTATGTGACAGGAACAATAAGTATACTAAGGGACAGTGAGGTTTGCAGATGCTGGAGATCAGAGTTCAGAGTGTGTTGATGGAAAAGCACAGCAGGTCAGGCAGCATCCAAGGAGCAGGAAAATTGACGGTTCGGGCCAGAGCCCTCAGTCAGAAAAGTATACTAAGCTGAGTTACTCACGATCAGGGTGTCAATAAGTTTGGAATGTGGAATTTTGGAGAATGGAATGACAACAGCACAGAGACTTGTAATGAACAAAGAAGCCATGCAGTTGAGAGTGATATAGAAGAGAAGATTGACTAATAAACAGAACACTTGGAATCAGGATAATCGAGTTATTTTTAGGTTGGCAAATTGAAACTAACCGTGATGCCTTGAACATTGTGGGGCCTCAACTATTTACGATCTACGGATTGGACTGGATGAAGCGACAGATTGAATTGTAGCCATGTTTGATGTTGATAAAAATAATAGGTAGGAAAGCAGACTGTGAGGAGGGTACAAAATGTCTGTAAAAGAATATAAGTAGGTTAAATATGTGCGCCAAAATTGGCAGAACATGAGAAGGTGTGAATTTGTTCATTTTGGTAAAAAGAAAAGCAGCATATTATTTGATTATGATAAGTTAAGAGAGACTGCAGAATCCTACAGTACAGTGAGATCCACATCCCAGAGGTGAAAGAAGTGGCTGTAGAAATAGTGGATACTTTGGTGATCCTTTTCCAAAATTCTGTAAATTCTGGCATAATTCCTGCAGATTGGAAATTAGCAAAAGTAACCCCACCATTCAAGAAAGGTAGAAGAAAGAAAGTTGGGAAATATATATGTGTTAGCTTGACTTCAACAGTAGGAAAACAGCTAGAATCCAAGCTAGATGTTTAGACTATAATGCTAGGATCTGGCAAATCAACATGGATTTTTAAAAAGGAAATCATGTTTTAACAAACCTGTTAAAAGCTTTTTTTGGAGTTATCAGGGGTAGGATTGATAAAGAAAAATGTGAGGACTGCAGATGCTGGAGATCAGAGCTGAAAATGTGTTGCTGGAAAAGCGCAGCAGGTCAGGCAGCATCCAATTCCTGAAGAAGGGCTCCTGCCCGAAACATCGATTCTCCTGCTCCTTGGATGCTGCCTGACCTGCTGCGCTTTTCCAGCAACACATTTTCAGCTAGGATTGATAAGGGGAATGGTGGGGGGTAGGTGGGCGCAGGTGGTGTTACTTTTCAATTTCTAAAAGGCCGACAATAATATCGACAGAGGAGGCGGGTGAGTAAAATTAAAACACACAGATTGAGAATCAGTTAACAGACAGAGTAGAAGTAAAATGGATCAATGGTTCATAACCAGACTGTTGAATAACCAATCCCAGACTGCGATTTATCAATTCCAAAAACCGGTTTGTATCTTAAAAAAAGGCTTAGCAACTTATTAAAAATTCAATAACTTTATTAGAGCAAATCTAAATTACAAAGCAATCTAATTGGTCTATGCGATAAACCCTAAAACATTTGTTTTGAGCTCCATTTATACAAAAGATCAACAACAAACAAACAGTTAAAGGATAATGAAATAACAGAACTTGCCAGATTATTTAAGCTGTTTTCATGATGATTTGTTCAACAGGCATAGATGAAAGTTTCTTTTTCGATTTTCTGAGGGTGTCAATTCAATATACTCAGATAAAGGCAGTAATACTTATAATTTAATTTTCTATTCTCTGAACATCCACGAGCAAGTAAAGCAGGTTAGGCAAGGAGCTTTCAAATTTTCATGCTGTATTATCAACAGCCAGATTCCTTCTCGACAGAAATACAGTCCAAAAACCATTTGAAATGCTGAGCACTCCCTGACAGATTGATTGTCTCCTCCACATGGTCCCAGCTGCAATTCAACATTTGCCATCTGTTTGAGCATAAGGGCTTATCTAGACTTGCTGGAACAGGTAGTGACCTTGTTAATGGCAAATTCTGTTGTCTGTTTAAACATAATGCTTTTCCCTGGTAACAAAACATCAGCAGAATCTTTTGATCACAACTAGCATGCAACTAACTTTCAGGCTTAGTCTCATGACTAAACAAAAGCTTGTTTGAGCTGTTTTCCTTTCAACGCAAGTTGTTACTTACTGTTCAAAAGTCATCTTTAGGTCACAGTTCCCAGTTCATAGCACCAAACCAAAACTGATAAAAGAATAAATAAAAATAATGAAAGTTCAATGTGGCTGAAATAATTTGGAAGTGTGAAGTTATCATATTTTGTAAGAAAAATAAATCGAGTATATTTCTTAACTGATGAGATATTGATAAATGTTTGGAATCCAGTTCAAGCAGTTAGGAAAAGAAGTGGTATTTGGCCTTTATTGCAAAAGAGTTTGATTACAAGCGTTAAAAAAAACTCCTGTTGAAATTGCATAGGCCTGGATGAGGCGACATCTCGTTTCCTTATCTGAAGGAAAAATGTACTTGCCAGAGAAGGAATGCAATGGAGGTTCATCTTCCTGGTCCCTGGGATACTGGGGTTTTCCTGTGAGGAAATATTGAGGAGCATATTGTCTTGAGTTTAGAAGAGTAAGTGATCTGATTGAAACATGCAAAATTATTACTGGTTAGATGCAGAAATTATGTTCCACTCCTAGTGGAGAGTCCAGAACCGGAAGACATAGTTTTTTGAATAATTGAAGATTGAGAATAGGAATTGTTTTCACTTAGTGGGGTGAATATTTGGAAATCTCTACTACAGAGGGTTGTGGATGCTCAGACATGGAGTATATTGAAGATAAAGATCAATGCATTTCTAGATGTTAAATATATCAAAGCAATTAAGGATATTGTGGGAAAATGGTGATGAAATAGATCAGCCATGATATATTTAAATGGCAGAAAAGGCTCCAGAGGTGCAGCTAATACCAGAACACAATTCTTAAGTACAGCTGCTTGGATGTGGTCAGTCTTTGCTGTATCCAGTGTTTTCACGTGTACATTTCTATGAAGTGAAATGATTTAAATTTGCTGAAAGCTTCAGTCTGTGATACTGGGGATCTCAAGACGAGACAGAATTACACCATTCTCTGCATTTCTGGCTTAAGATGGTTACACAGGCTTCAATCTAGTCTTTTGCAGTAAAGTGCTGGGCTTAATCATTTGGCATCTCTTCTGACAGTTCTGCCTGATGCTGCTCCTTGCATGATGTCCTCACTCTTCATTGAACCAAGGCATATAGAGTCATAGAGCTGTACAGCATGGAAACAGACGTGTCGGTCCAACTTGTCTGTCCAACCATTCCATCCAACCAGATATCCTAAATTAATCTAGTCCCATTAGCCTATATTGCTCCAACTCCTTCCTATTCATATACCCATCCAGATGCCTTTTAAATCTTGTAATTGTACCAGCCGCCACCACTTCCACTGGCAACTCATGCGATACGCGTACCACCCTCTGCGTGAAAAAGTTGTCCTTTAGCTCCCTTTTAAATCTTTCCCCTCTCACTTCAAACGTATGCCCTCTAGTTTTGGACTCCCCCACTCTGCCTCTTATGATTTTAAAAACATCTATAAGATCATCCTTCAGCCTCCGACACTCCTGGAAAAATAACTCCAGCCTATTCATCCTCTTGTTATAGCTTAAAGCTTCCAATCCTGGCAACAACCTTGTAAAGCTTTTCTGACCCTTTCAAGTTTCCCACAGTAGGGAAACCAGAATTACACGCAGTATTCCAAAAGTGGCCCGACCAATGTCCTGTACAGCTGCAACATGACCTCCCAACTCAATGCACTGACCTAAAAAAGGCAAGCATACCAAACGCCTCCTTCACTATCCTGTCTACCTAAGACTCCATTTTCAAGGAACTGTGAACCAGGTCTCTTTGTTCAGCAACACTCCACAGGACCGTACCATTAGGTATAAGTCCTGCCCCAATTTGCCTTTCCAAACTGCACCAGTTCACATATATCTAAATTAGACTCCATCTGCCACTCCTCATCCCATCGACCCATCTGATCAAAGTTCAGTTCCCAAAATGCACAACCGTACATTTATCTAAATTAAACTCCTTCTGCCTTTTCTTATCCCATTGGCCCATCTGATCAAGATCCTGTTGTAATCTGAGATAACCTTCTTCGCTGTCCACTACACCTCCAAGCTTGGTGTCAGTTGCAAACTTACTAACTCTACCTCTATGTAAATGATGAAAGCAGTGGACCCAGCACCGATCCTTGTGACACACTGCTAGTCACAGGCCTCCAGTCAGAAAAGCAATCCCCCATCACCACCTTCTGTATTCTATCTTCATTGACTAAATTAATTATTAGTTTCAATTCCTTAGGTTAATCACTTCACTCAGGAACTTCCCATAGCAATGCATTTAAGTATTTCTATTGCTTCCTATGAGTGGATTCTCTGTATCTCTTTTAGCATAAGTAACAAACCAGGTTGATTTGAAGTTAGAGTGTAGTTTATTGTGACATTGATCACTTGAGAATAATTGTGTATCTGTCACTTCAATTATAAGAGCATTGCGGATGTTGTATTGATATATGTTTGATAGGTGACTTTATTTGACATTCATTGAACTTTCTTTCCTCGCTGTCAGATTTTCAAATTATCATTCTAAATTTAGTTTTAAATTTAACTATTAAAAGCCAACTGAGAGATACTCATAGTTTGGGCTATCACTTCATATGATGTCAAAAAAACAGCTGAAGACACGATACTGCAAAAGGCTATGGGCCCCTGCTATAATGTGGCAGTAGGACTGAAGACTTGTGTTCTAGACTTAGCTGTACCCCTACCTAATCTGTTCTAATGCAGTTACATTGCTAGCCTCTATCCAACAATGTGGATAATTGCCCAGATTTTTCTGCCAACAAAACGAAGGATAAATCAAACCAGGCCAATCACTACACCATAATTACAACTTTGAACATCAGCAGTGTGATGGATCATCATCATTGTAATGAAGAAGCATTGCTCATCAAACCCTGCAAATTTGGAGAAGAAAGCTGAACTCCAGAAGTGAAAATGACTGCACTAGACATGAAAGCAGCAATTAACTGAGTCTGACTTCAAAGAACCCTAGAAAAACTGAGTCAGTGGTAATCATGGGGAAAGATGGGATTGCAGTTGTTGCAGGTCAATCACCTTAAACTCAAGACATCACTGCAGGAGTTCCACAGTGTAGTTTCCTGAACCCAACCACCTTCAGCTTTTTCATCAATGGTCATCCTTCCATCATCAGGTCAGAAGTGGAATTTGTATAAATCTCTGCACAAATCATGATTACTCAGATACTGAAGCAGTTTGTGCCTGTTTGCAACAAGACCTAGACAGCATTCCAGGCTTGACAAGAAAAATGGCAAGCAACATTAGTGCCACATAATGCCAGGCAATGTCCTTCTCCAGTAAGACAGAATCTAACAATTATCCCTTGATATTCAATGTCATTACCATTGCTGAATACCAACTATCACATCCTCGAGGTTACCATTGATGAAAAGTTGAACTGAACCAGCCATACACATGCTGTGGCTGTAAAATCAGGTTAGAGACAAATGCCTCATTTCCAGCCTTTGTAAAGCCTGTCCACCATGTGTAAGATGCAAGTCAGGAATATGATAGAATACTATGGAATATATCTTCACTACTCTTGGATAAGTATAGCTCCAGCAACACCATCCAGGACAAAACAACCCTTTTCATTGATATCCTAACCATAAACTTAAACATTCATTCTCTTCACCAACAATACAAAATGAGAACAATGTGATTCATCTTTAAGATCGCAACACAGGGCTCCTTCAATAGCACCTTCCAAACCTGCAACCTCTACCACAGTGAAGGACAGATGCATGGGGTCACCACCACCTATTGGTTCCTCTGCAAGCCACATATCACCTTGACTTGAGATTAATCTTGGAAATGCCTTTCTAAACAGTACTGTTGGTGTACCTACTCCTCACCCCTATTGTAAGTTAATTTTTTTGGATTGTGGACTAAAAATTGGGTAAAACTACTGTTTTAAACTTAAGAAATTGTGGAAGAATACGGTATTGTTTCAAAATAAAAATTTTACTGGAAGTCATTGTGAGTTGCCTTATTCAAGCAGTGGGAGAGAGTGCAAACATGTCTCTTCCAAGAGTGTATGCTCAGGGCAGTTTTGCCCAGAGACAGATGTTTGTATGGTTTTTCAATCAGGAGTATCTGTGTGTGTTCAGGAGTACACAGCATAGTAACAATTTCTTGAATGGCTCTTGGGCAAGTGGCTCTGCGTTTGTGTTTGGACATTACAGCAGAAACACCCAGCCTGTGAAGGAGAAAGCACCTAAATCTCTCTCTCTATCCTGTGTGGAGAAGTAACAGAGAATCTTCTGATGGTCATTCCTGTGCACCACCTTACTGTAAATGGCTCTCTCTGCAACCACCTTTGCTGGAAATAAAAGGTGGAAAACCATCATCAGAGACGCTGAAAGGGCAACTCTTCAATCAGTAAGTGTAAGATTGAGAACTGAGGTATCCAAAATCTTATATCCTCATCACAAAAGGTCAAAAAGAATCAAAAAGATTCAAAAGAAAACAACTCATCACCTATAATCTGGAACTGGTGCCAGAACTGTATTTCACATAATTTCTTGTTCCTTCCTCATTTCTAATATTTTCATCTTGTCTCTTCATCTGTCTGTTTGTGTCATAATTTTAAAATGGGTGGAGTTTAAGTTGTAGAGGTGTACATTAGCAATTCATAATTCCTTCTTGCCATTGATTAAAAACTTTGAATTCAACAAATTTGTCATTAATGGTAAAAAGCATGTTTGTGTATTCTGAGTTGTGACACCATGGAATGCAGTACTTCACGAAAACAGTTCTCAGCTACCCCATCCGAGGAATTTAGTGATGGGCAATAAATGTTGGCCTATCCAATAATGCCGATCACATGAATGTATTTTAAAAAATATCTATATTGCTGCTTATGCCAGGTGCAATTCACATTGAAATTCAGCAGTGGCACGACTTGGTTTGTATCTTTTACAGAATGTTAAGTAGCTGTTACAAATGTATGGATTGTCATTACTAACATTTGCTTATGAATTTACATATTAATGTATCTGATGGGTATTTCATGGTTTATGACATAGTTTAGTCAAGTAGCTCTTTTACTCCCTTCAAATTGACAAACATAAAGACGTATGATATATAAAATAAGCTGGAATACAACATTGAGAGTTTTCTATTCACCCTCAAGCTTGCTCCTTATTACAGGGATATTGTTCGAATTTGGATAGCTAGGCAGTAAAGTTTAGAAAACTGGCATCCACACTTTATGCACTGGACAACTTTTTCCAACAAAGATATTAATTGCATATCATGTATGTCCAAGCAACAAACCTTCTTTAAGCCTGCTGCTGAATATCTGACCAGAAGCAAGTCCCTGGTTTATAATCTCCATCTGGATACAATAAATACATAATACCTGAACACATTGTTTGGAAAATATATCAATAAAATTAATAGTGGGGTGAGTATGTTAGATTATGGTTTGTAGTGAGTAATGGTCTATTTATAGGACATTAACTAGTCAAAAATCTATAAAGAATTATAGGCTGAGACTCGTTTTGTCAAAATGTGAAGAATTATGCTGGAAGATTAATGAGTGGCTAATCAAGGTGGTGCTGTGTGAGATTTGGCTCTTGAAGGAATAAACAATTTGCTCTGTTGCATTTGTACAATATGACATGCTTTTTCAAATTTGGTTGTGGCAGATGAAAGAAAGTTGTTTTATCTATATAAAGCTGTGTTTGACTTGACCATTAACCTGATCAAAAAGTGAAAATGCTCCATTCATCAAGGCCATCGGTCAATTTTAAATGTGTCAGTCAATATTTTAATTCATGTTTAAGTTAATTAAGTATATTACACAATTGATGTGATTTGAATTTTATCATCGTTATGATAGATGCTATTGACTTGTTTGTGCGAGAGCTGTTATGGCTAGTGAGGGACTGTAATTTAACTTTATTCATTTTGGTAAAATGGGGTTGAGTTCCATTTGTGACGGTGAAATAACAAAGGAAAGAGCCCATGACATTCATGCAATATTAATCAAATAAAAAGGGAACTATACAAATTATTGTTGGAAATAAAATCAGAAAAGACAGCAGCAAAATGACGTAGCTGCTGAAAATCTGAAATGACAACTGAAAATGCTGCCAGTCGGAGAGCTGTTTACATTTCAGGTTAACAATCTGTAATCAGAGATGTTCAGATTGACTGAAAATATTAAAACTGTTTTATTTTATCCACGGATACTGCATAGTGAGTGTAGTATTTTCAACATTTTTGGATTTTCATAAAGTGTGAAGAGTCCATTTTTACTTTGACTGTGCCCTCATTGAAGGAATAGATGGTGGATCTCAGCATAAGACCCTATTGCAATTCTTGTTGGCAGTTGCTTGCACCTGAATCCTTATGAATTCTAGTTTTTTTTCCTGTTATTCTCTGTGTCACCTTTTATTTAATTTTCTTCTTTCTTTTATTCACATTTAGTCAATTGATCCTGGTCAACAGTTCACATGGGAGAATTCCAACATGGAAGTGAACAAACCGAAAAACCGCTATGCCAATGTTATTGCATATGACCATTCAAGGGTTATCCTCACCTCTGTCGATGGCAAGTATAGCTGCAGATCTCTGACTTATTATGACGATATCTAATTTAAAATTAATTGCTATAAAGTGTTTGAATAAATTATGAGGCTGAAATTGATTCTGTAGACACTAGAACTGCTTGATGTCCAGGTATATAGAACAGTAAAATGTCATAAGCAGAAACAGAAGTTCATCAGAAGGGCTGGTGGAATGCTGACCATTATATCGAAAAGGCTAGAATATAAGAATGCAAAAAGAATGCTTCATCTGTTTAAAAACTATGATTAAATCATATTTGGTGTTATGGACACAATGTCACAGTTGGACATGTTGCCTTAAAGGGTGTGCAATATAGATTTCCTAAATATTTGTGGATTTAGAAAGCTCTTTCAAAGGAGCCTTGGTGAATTTATGCAATGTATTTTGTAGATAGGGCATACCTGCCACTGTGCATCAATGCTGGAGGGAGTGAATGTTTATGATTGTGATCACAATCTAGCAAGCTGCTTTGTGGTGGATGGTATAAAGCTTCATGAGTGTTGTTGGAGGTACACTCATCCAGAAAAGTGGGAAGGATTCCATTACACTCCTAATTTGTGCCTTGTAGGTAGTTGACAGGCTTCCGGGAGTCCAGAGTTAAGTTGCTGGATTCTGAACTTCTGATCTGCTATAGTACACACAATATTTATATAGGTAGTCCAGTTCAGTTTTTGGTCAGTGGTAACCCCAAGGTGTTGATATGGGGATTTAGTGATGGTAACGCCATTGAATGTTAAAGAATGATAGTTAGATACTCTCTCATCGGGCATGTCCATTGCCTCTAACTTGAGCGGCATGAATATTTCTTGTCACTTGTTGTCCCAAGCCTAGGTTTTGTCCAAATTTTGCTGCATTCAAACATGACTTCTTCATTATCTGAGGAGCCTCTAAAAATGGTGAACATTGTATACAATCATCAGCGAACATCAATACTTATGAACTTATGATGGAGGGAAGATCATTTAGGAAGAAGGAAGTTGCAGTCACTATGATAGGGTTATACTATTGGCATCTCAATAGCCAGAGGGAGCTAAAGGAACACATATGTAGGTAGATCTTCGAAGATCATGGAAAGAAGTCAAAACACTAAGGATGTTGTCATGGATGATTTTACCTTCCCCAATATTGACTGGGACTTCCTTCGTGCCAGAAACTTATGTGGGACAGAATTTGTTAGGAGGGCTTCTTGAAACTAGCAGACAGTCCAATGAGGGAAGGGGCGATACTATAACTTGTACTGGGAAATGAGTCTGTCCAAGTCAATAAAGATTCACTGGGGAAGCATTTTTAGAACAGTGAAACATATGGAATTATGTTTTAAGATATTTATAGAAAAGGATAAAATTAGTCCTCGGATAAAAGTGCTAAATTAGTGGAAGGATAATTACAACAGTATGAGGCAGAAACTGAAGAAAACTGAAAAAAAGGGGACATGAGATAGCTTTGGCAAGTAGGGTTAAGGAGAATGCAAAGGGTTTTTAAAATATATTAAGGATAAAAGAGTAACTAGGGAGAGAATAGGGGTCTCTCAACGATCAGCAATGCGGCCTTTGTGTGGAGCTGCAGGAGACAGGGGAGATACTAAATGAGTATTTTGCATCAGTGTTTCCTGTGGAAAAGGACATGGAAGATATAGGATGTAGGGAAATAGATGGTGACATCTTGAAAAATGTCCATATTACAGAGGAGCAAGTGCTGGATGTCTTGAAATGCATAGAGGTGGATAAATCCCCAGGACCTTATCAAGTATACCCTAGAACTCTGTGGGAAGCTACGGAAATGAATGCTAGACCCTTTGCTGAGATATTTGTATCATGGAGTGAGCTGCCAGAAGACAGGATGTTGGCTAACTTGGCACCACTGTTTAAGAAAGGCGATAAGGACACCCAGGGAATTACAGACCAATGAGCCTGACATCGGTGGTGGGCAAGTTGTTAGAGGGAACCCTGCGGGACAGGAAATACATGTATTTGGAAAGGCAGGGACTGATTAACGATAGTCAGCATGGCTTTGTGCATGGGAAATCATGTCTCACAAACTTGATTGAGTGTTTTGAAGATGTAACAAAGAGGACTGTTGAGGGCAGAGCAGTGGACGTGGTCTATATGGACTTCAGTAAGGCGTTCAGTAAGGTTCCCCATGAAAGACTGGTTAGCAAGGTTAGATCTCATGGAATACAAGGAGAACTAGCCATTTGAATACAGTACTGGATCAAAGGTAGAAGGCAGAGAGAGTGGTGGTGGAGGATTGTTTTTCAGACTGGAGGCCTGTGACCAGCGGAGTGTCACAAGGATCGGTGCTGGGTCCACTACTTTTCGACATTTATATAAATGATTTGGATGTGAACATGGGAGGTATAGTTAGTAAGTTTGCAGATGACACCAAAATTGGAGGTGTAGTGGTGAGCGAAGAAGGTTACCTGAGATTACAACACGATCTTGATCAGATGAGCCAATGGGCTGAAGAGTGCAGATGGAGTTTAATTTAGCTAAATGTAAGGTGCTGCATTTGGGAAAGCAAATATTAGCAGGACATACACTTAATGGTAAGGTCCAAGGGAGTGTTGTTGAACAAAGAGAACTTGGCGTGCAGGTTCATAGCTCCTTGAAAGTGGAGTCACAGTTAGATAGGATAGTGAAGAAGGCATTTGGTATGTTTTCCTTTATTGATCAGCGAATTGAGTATAGGAGTTGGGAGGTCATGTTGCGGCTATACAGGACATTGGTTAGACCACTTTTGGAATATTGCATGCAACTCTGGTCTCCTTCCCATTGGAAGAATGTTGTGAAACTTGAAAAGGTTCAGAAAAGATTTACAAGGATATTGCCAGAGTTGGAGGATTTGAGCTATAGGGCGAGGTTGAATAGGCTGGGGCTGTTTTCCCTGGAATGTCGGAGGCTGAGGGGTGACCTTATAGAGGTTTACAAAATCATGAAGGGCATGGATAGGATAAATAGCAAAGTCTTTTCCCTGGGGTGGGGGAGTCCAGAATTAGAGGGCATAAGTTTAGGGTGAGAGGGGAAAGATATAAAAGAGACCTAAGGGGCAATTTTTTTCCTGCAGAGTGTGGTGTGTGTATGGTATGAGCTGCCAGAGGAAGTGGTGAAGACTGGTACCATTGCAACATTTAAAAGTCATTTGGATGGGTATATGTCTAGGAAGGGTTTGGGGGGATATGGGCCGGGTGCTGGCAAATGGGACTAGATTAGGTTGGGATATCTGTTTGCCATAGACATGTTGGACTGAAGGATCTGTTTCCATGCTGTACATCTCTGTGACTCTAAATTGGATTGTTGAAGGTCTGTTGAAGGTAAATCTAGACTTGACTTGTGGGTGTCTTTTAAAGATTTGTTCAGATTTCTGGACCAGCATGTTCCTGTGAGGATGAAAATGAAGAATAACAAGATTCAGGAACTCTGGATGACAAGAGATATTGAAAGTTTAGTCAGAGAGAAAAAGGACACATTTGTAAAGTTTACAAAACTGAAATGAGAAAAGGCCCTGAGGAATATAAAGGAAGCAGAAAAAACTTAAATCAAGAATTAGGAAGGCTAAAAGCAGCCATTAAATGTCCTTGCCAAACTGGATTAAGGAGAATCCTAAGGCATTTTATACATGTATTCAAAACAACAGGGTAATGAGGGAAAGGCTTAGTCCACTCAAGGGAATTAATACATAGAAGCAGAGGAAATGGGTGACCACTTCACATTGCTACTCAGCAAGGACAAAGTCATTGATGATGCTAAGATTAGGGAGGGGGATGTTGATATTTTAGGGCATGTCAGTTTTAAGAGAGAGGTGATGTGGAATGTCTTAAAAAATATTAATGTAGTTAGGTCCCCAAGGCCTGATTGGATCTATTCCCAGGATACTGAGGAGGCAAAGGAGGAGATTGCTGGGCATTGACATCGAGACTGGTGTCCTGCCATCAAGTCACGTTTTAATTACACATGAAGTGTTCTCATTCAGAGTCAGGTACCAGAGTGTCAGTATCTCTGTCAATCACCTTTTTTATATTTAGTAGACAAGCAGGAGGCTGGAAGAACACAGCAAGCCAGGCAGCATCAAGAGGTAAAGAAGTCAGCATTTTGGATATAACCCTTCTTCACTGCCACACCCTTTTTGCATGTCAGCCAGGGCTCCCTGATTGTTCCAAATTCGCAGCCCCAATTAGAGAACTCATATTCTATGAGGTCCAGCTGCTGACCTCATTACAATCACTACACAAGTGCATAGCTGCCTGAAAATGGCAAGACAGTTGATAAGCATGCAGCGTGCTTCCCTTCTGTCAGGGTACTCTTCACAATGTGGTCTCTTACATTGGTGAGACCAAACACAGACTGAGTACTACCTTGTAGAACGCCTCTCTTCTATCGGTAGGAATGATCCTGACCTTGCAGTTGCTTTCTATTTCAATTAACCACCTTTCTCACAGGCTAACATTTCTGTCCTGGGCCTTCTGCAGTGTTCCAGTGAAGCACAACACATGCTCAAGAAAGAACATCTCATTATCCACTTATGCACTTTATGCTGTGTCCTGACACCTCACACTTAGTCAGATTAAACTGTAACTGCCATTCTCTGCCCAATTTTCTAACTCATCTGTATCTCCCCTCAGAATTCCAGCCTCGAGGTTTTAATATTAAATATTCCATTTCAGTCTTGAAGTTTTAATATTGAATTCCAAAAGGTTGCAAACTGACCATATGGCATCAGTTCTCCATTTTTTAAATTCTCTCTCTCCCCACAGTCTTATCTTGTTTGCTTGATAACTTTGCTCTCAGTAGAGAGGGCTCATTTTCTCCATTTCACAGCTCAAATTACACCCATTTTACATTTCTTTTTCCCTTTCGCCACCATTATCAGTCCTTTGTCTCTTGCACTGTGCCTCTACACCGTGTGTCCTTCACCCCATTTCTACCACTGTCAGAAATTTAAAGAAACGTTTTCCAACATTCTTCAATTCTGAAGTAGACTCATACTGTACTCAAAACATTTCGACTCTCCACAGATACAGTCAGACTTTCCATAAATGCTGCCAGACTTGCTAAGTTTCTCCAGCATTCTCTCTGTATGTTTTAAACTTGCAGCATCCACAGTATTTTGTTTTTATTTGTTACCATTTAGGACGAAGCAGCTCACTTGACTTGCACCCTTTCTACCTTCAACCCAACTCCTTTTACCATGAATGCACAGTGGCAGCAATGTGCATCACCTGCAAGATGCAAAGCAGTAACTCACAGAGGCTTCTCTGAAAGGATCTTCTAAACTAAGAAAAATTACTACCTAGAGCTACAAGGGCAGCAAATACGTGGGAAGCCAAAAGCTGCAAGTGTTCTTCCAAGTCACCTTCCTGTCTTAAAACTATATCATCATTCCACCATTGTCACTGGGTCGAACTCCTGGAACTCCCTTTGTAACAGTGCTGTGGGCATCCACACCTCAAAGGCTGGAGCAGTTCAAGATAATATCTCACTACCTTCTCCAGGCCAATTAGGGATGTTGGCCAAGCCAGTGATGCCCAAATCTATGAATGTATTAAAAAGAAAGTGAAGCTAAGTAGCTTAGTATTTTGGACCTGTGCAGTTGGAAAGATAATGTGCAAACTTTTTCCTGAAACAGTTGTAGCAGGTCACAGAATTGAAGGTTAATTTCCAGGACACTGCTGCAAACAACCCAGCAAAATATGTCACAGGATATGAGCAACATTATATATTTTTGTTTTATGAATATCTTAATTTATTGGTCTTAAAAATGCTGGAATGAAAAGGGTTCACTGAACTGTCCATTTATATATGCAGCAAGACCTGTGCAAAATTTGAGCTTGGATTGATAATGCAAATTACATTCATAGGACAGTGATAATTACAATTTGTTCCCATTCCAATGTGTGTGTATAAACAGTGTAACTGGGAAATGACCTAGTGGCAGAATGTAGGTGTGGAGTGGTTCTTTGTAGCTTGTAATGTGTTTAAAAATCCCAGAAATAGACCTGACCAGAGGTGATAACTCTTAATCATGTATGTAGTTATCTCACGCCTTAATTTATGAACACAGAACAATTATAACATTAATGAAATGCCATACTACATTTTAACAATAGTGTAATCGATTGTGTATTATAGTTTGATGTTCCTGTCCCTTTTATTGACTCTTTCATGGGATATGAATGCCACTGGCAGGACAACCATTTATTATCCAACCCTGATTGTCCTTGAAAAGGTAGTCGTGAGCTACTTTCTTAAACTGCTGCTGTTTTTGTCGTGTACAAACGCTCTCAGTACTGTTAACTAGCAAGTTCCAGGAAAATTGAAGGAACAATCATATCGCTCTAAATCAGAATGATGTGTGGTTTGGAAGGGAACTTGCCATTGGTGGTGTTCTCATGCTTCTGCTGCCTTTGTCCTTTGAAGTGAGAGAGGCCATAGATTTAGTAGGTTCTTGTCAAAGGAGGTTTGCAATATGCTGTTGTTTTTCCTGAATGTCTAACACACTGTTCATTGGCTGTGAAATGATTGAATGTTTAGTTTGATGGATGCAGTGTCAATGAAGCACCTGCTTTCTCCTGACAGTGTCAAGCTTCTTGAATATTGTTGGAGCCTGATTCATCCAGGCAAAATGGAGAGAATTCCATCACACTCTTGACTTGTACCTTTTAGATGGTGGACAAGCTATGGGGAGTCAGGAGCTGAGTTGTTCACTGCAGACTTCCGCACCTCTGAGTTGCTATTGTAACCACGGTTTTATATGGCTGACCTGCTTAGCTTCTGGTCAGTGGTAGCCCTCAGGATATTGATATTGGAAAATACAGCTGTTTAAAGTAAGAGTGAAATGGTTGAATTATCTTCTGTTGGAGATAGTCAATGCCTGGAACTTGTGTGCACAAACACACTTACCATTTCACCAGCCCAAGATGGAATGTTATCCAGATCTTACTTCATATGCACACAGACTGCTTGGGTATCAGGGGAGTCAGGAATGAGTCTGAGCATTGTGCAATAATTGGTGAACTTCCCCAATTCTGACTTTAGGGTTGAGGGAGGGTCACTGCTGTTGCAGCTGAAGATGTTTGGGCACGGGACACTACTCTAAATAAGTCCTGCAGTGATGACCTTGAACTGAAACAATTGGTGTCCTGCAACCACAACCATATTCCTTTGTTGTGGGTGTGACTCCAACCAGTCATTATAAAGCAATACATGCTGAGACTTGCACTGCTACACTAATTTATTACAAATGGTACTGTGCTTCATTTTATTTCTTCTTGTACTTAAATCTCTACCTTAATGTCAGAGTACAGGGAACAGTTGGAATGTTATCAAAAGGCAGTTACGATTTAAAAAAAACACAACAATGTGATATCCACATTAGTCAGAATGTTTATCCAAGAGCAATACAAGTAAGTGCACTGCGTATTGGTTGTGATACATGCAGTGAAGTCTCAGGTTTGCTGGTTTTTTTTCAGGGTTCATACATTTGGGCTGATAACACATAGCTTAGCCTGGGATAAGAATGAGAAATCTCCATAGGGTTCTAAGAGACATTTATTATTGATCTGTATGGAAAAGCATATACCTTTTAGACATGGTTGAGAAAAGGATTACATTTTGCCATGATGATCCAGCAGCTGAATACCTGCCAACAGTCACCACTGATGGTAAACACAAGGAGCAATGATTATATGAAGAAACTGTCACGCTGTGTGTCCCTGCATTTTTGAATGGAGTCTAGAAAATAAGAAAAAGATTTGAATCAAAATGTGTTATGTACTTTGCAAGATGTGTAATGTTCCTTGGAAGGGAATTGCCATTTTTTTTCCACAGTTAAAGATTTTACTAGGTGTTCCAAAACTATTTTAATGAGTGTTTCTACTCTCAAAGGGGTGCCAGGCAGCGACTACCTGAACGCCAATTACATTGATGGGTACAGGAAACAGAATGCCTACATTGCTACGCAGGGCCCACTTCCAGAAACACTCAGTGACTTCTGGCGAATGGTATGGGAGCAAAGAACCGTCACTATAGTAATGATGACAAGACTAGAAGAGAAATCAAGGGTAAGTCATACTGTACTCAGAGGGTTAATCTAAGTTGGTGTATTTGGCAGCTCTTTGTCACTACAGTAATAAATATTGCACAACCTGCCTTGTCCTGGAGCTTTCGGACATTCAAATGTGTTGCACCAGTTATCCAGGGATTAGCTGGAAAACCTCTTGATGCCAAATGGTGCTCTGGAATGACTGAAAGATTCTAAATGTCTGGTAGCTCAGTTGCATAACATACTGCAATCTTGCGACAACTTCAGCTAATGTTGCACCCTTAGATACATTCTGAAATCCAAAATTATTTACCATGCTTACAGATCAAGTTTCAAACATTTCCTACCTGGTACCAAGTTACCTGACTAGGATACCCAGCATGGACGGGACAGGCTGAATGGCCCCTGGTGCTGTAAATACTCTCTGATCCTTTTTTGTCATTATACTTATTCAGTTATTATAGCCATATGCCTGCTGCTCCTGTTTTTCTATTTGGTGGAAGTTGCAAGTGCTGTTGAAGGAACCTTGATGAATTCCTGCAGCACAACTCGTCCATATGACACACTGTGTGCATTGGTTGCAAAGGAAATTAATGTTTAGGCTGGTGGATGAGGTCCTGGGCAGCTGGCCTGCTTTGTCCTGAGCATCTGATCTCTTGGGTACGGTTGGAAGCACACTCATTCAGGAAAGACAGAGGTGAATTACTCACAGCAGAATTCCCAGCATGTGAGCACAGTATTTAAATGACTAGTCCAGTTTAGTGTCTGCTCAATAGTAATTCCTAGCATGTTAATGGTGGGGGATTCAATGTTGGTCATGACATTGAATATAAATAGGAGAGGGTTAGATTCTGTGCTGTTCAGTATGGTCATTGCCTAACATTGTGTGGCATGGCTGTTGTCCAGATCTTACTGCATAACAAAAAGGGCTGCTTCAGTTTCTGAGGTGTTGTGAATTGTCATGAACATTGTGCAGTCATCGGTGTACATTGCCAACTCTAATCACTGTTGCAGGAAAGGTCATTGATGTTGCTGACAATAGTTCAGCCTAAAAAAACTACCCTGATGTACTCCTGCAGCTATCTGGCTGGAGATGATTGCAAATGTTTGAGCCTTGTCTTTTGCACTGATATATTGGGCTCCCCCAGCATCGACGATAGGGATATTGAAGGTGTCACTTTCTTCTGTAAGTTATTAATTGCCCACCAGTATTCAGTACTGGATGTAACAGAACTGTAGATCTGCTCCATCCATTTAGGCCTATCTATTGCATGCTACGTCCACTGTTTGGCACTGCTGGTATTGCAACTTCACTTAATTTTTAGGTATGCCCAGTCCTGCACTCAGTATGCCCTCCTGTACTCTTCATTGAACCAGAGGTGGTTCCTTGTCCTCAACGTAATGGTAGAACAATTGCTGGGCCATGAGGATCCTGTTGTAGTTAAATACAATTCTGCTGCTGTTGGCCACAGTACCTCATGTTTGCTCAGTTTTCTGCGAGTAGGCGTGTTCTGACTCAACATATATATTCTGAATTAGTCCCATCTAACATGGTAGTATCAGCCTCATAACCTGATGGAGGGTATATCCAGTCTGAGGACAGCCTAATATGATGGGTAACGCCTCCCTATACTGTCTTGGATAGATGCATCTATGGCAGTTAGTTTGATAAGAGTATGGTCTAATAGCCTTATTCTCCTTGTTGGTTACTTCACCGTCTTCTGCAGGATAAATTTGGCAGATATATCTTTGAGGTCTCATCTCAATTGGCCAGTAGTGATCCTACTGAGCCACTCTTACAATGGACTTTGAAGTCTCAACCCAAAGCACATACTGTGCCTTGCCATCTTCATTGCTTGCTCCAAATATTGGTCAGTATGGAAGATTAAAAATTCATCAGCTGACAGCACTAATAATTAAGAGGGTTTTTTTTGCCCCGTATGACCTGGTACCTTGAGAATGGTCAGTAATGAGGATCCCAAGAGGAACTCTCTCCATGCTGCTGCCAATTTTGGCACAAGCCTCCAGAATTTAGTCAGGAAGCCTTGACAGTGTTGACAGGGCTGTGTGTGCTGTTGTTGTTTCCCATGCCCAACACAATGCCAAGTGTATTATTCAATTTTATTCCTTTTGGACTTTACCGCAGCAGTTTGGTACAACTCAGTGGCTTTCTAAGCAAGGTCAGAGTGCAATTTAGAGTCAAGCAAACTACCCTGGCTCTGAAGTTGCATGTAGACCAGACCAGGTGAGGGTGACAGATTTCTTTCAGTCATGGACATGAAGGAGCCAGATGGATTTTCACAACAGTCAGTGGTAATTTCATGACACCATTTCGAAATTAAATTTGATAAAAATTGGGGTGGCATGGTGGCTCAGTGATTAGCACTGCTGCCTCACAACACCAGGGTCCCAGGTTCAAGTCCAGCCTCAGGAGTTTGCACATTCTCCCAGTGTCTGCATGGGTTTCCTCCGGGTGCTCGGTTTCCTCCCACAGTCCAAAGATGTGCAGGTCAGGTGAACTTGGCCATGCTAAATTGCTCAGAGTGTAAGGTGCACTAGTCAGAAGGAAATGGGTCTGGGTGGGTTACTCTTCGGAGGGTCAGTGTGGACTGGTTGGACCGAAGGGCCTGTTTCCACACTGTAGGGAATCTAAAAAAAATCTAAATGAAAAGTTAATGTGTTCAATCTAAATTCCACAGGCTGTTGTGGTGAAATTTGAACTCATCCCATGGTCTCTGATAACTTAAGAGTCTAAATTTGGTTTTTAACTGGTTTTCTGGTTGAGTCCTAAACTCTTGTGAGCATGTCAACCCAGTCAGCAACTATCATAAACTGATGTGGTAATATCTTTGTTTCTCCTTGAAACTACCATTTCTTATTGCCCACATTCTAACTGTAACATTACAGCATTGACTGCATCAATCAGTTTAAAAGGACTGAGATAGAAGTAAATTGACATTTTAAGAGTTCATTGTAGTATAGATTTACTTGCATTTTGTGACTTGCCAAAATTGGACCAATGTTCTGTAAATTACTTGTCAAGTCCATAAAAGATCAATTCATTTTGGTCCATTCATTTTTCCCATTGCACTCAAATTATAATCTGAGAGCAAACCACAGCCAACACCACACTATAAGGAGCAGCAATCTCTGAACCGACTTGGGCTGAAAATAATATTAGTAATTTCTATTTAATTTGTTTTTATTAACTTGTCTGTGATAGTGTTGGCTTGGCTGTTCTTTTCTACAAAATGCAAGTTGCAGCAGTGTTGTCAAATTGTAAGTTTGAGGAGCCTAATTCTGATTCATGTATCCATTCTTAAGGGGATCCCATTCAACTAAACATTGCAAGTCAATCTTGACTAGGCCACTGTACACTTCAAATTGTTCTTTTGCCCTTCCAAGACAATGCTTTTATTTAAGATTTGCTTGAAAAAATGTGTGTAAACCAGTTTTGCAGTGACTTGCTTTATGTGGGATAAAGACCATAAAAGTGAAATAGGAAAAATCTATATTATGCACAAAACCCTATTCTCTTTCAGCACTGATGTAAATTGGAATCATTTTTTGAAGGTGACATTTTAATGCTGTTGCAACAGTTTAAAATTAGCTGGTGCAGCAAAATACACAAGGGGACATTACAATCTTTAGCCAAGCTCTCTTCATGAACTGCTGCAGGGCATTACAAGAAAATTCACCGTTGTGACTTGATGAAATCATGTTGAAAAAATTCTGAATTCTAAAATGTGCTATGCAGGTAAAGAACACATCATAATATGTAAATCAAACAATTAGATATTAAAGCATGCGCTCTTCAGTAGATTAATAATGTCGTGTTGTATGTCAACAGAGCATATATTATGTAGCCTTTAACATCCTCAAATAATGCATAGTCAGTGAAAATCAATTTTAGTGCGTTATTGATTTATTTAAAGCTGAATTGATAGACTCAAAGCTGCAATCAGCATAAATTTATCATACAATGGGATTGTCACAAACAACATATTGAGTACTCTTGGTTTTGCACTGGTTAAAATAAAAGGGACTGATGAATGTGATGAGCACTCCAAACTATATCTTCTACTATTTAATTAAACTATTGAATATCATAAAGTGCATAGAAAACATTTTGCTAGGCCTCTTAACAATCCTTTTGTTTATCAACCACTGAAAAGCACCAATTATCTTTTTTGATTCTTTTCTAAAATTACCAATGCTCTCTGCATGAGATTGGAAAGTAGGAAATGAGGAAAACAAGTACCATTCTGTCAGTTGTAACCCAGGTATTGAAGTTTCACCGCTAATCACTTTGAAATCACATTTTATGAAAACTTTGTAATTCCAATACTAGATCCATGAAATTTTCAAAATGAAACTTTTAATTTGATTGAAGGTCTGTGGAGAAGAATGTAATATACATGAAATTCACAAGAGTACAATATATACATGAAAGACAATAGAGGTGTTTAACATAGGAAAACGTGGGATTGAGCGTACTGGGTGGAGTGTATTTATTCCAAAAAAATGTGTCAGGAAACCAATTTCAATCTATAATTGCTAATTATTTGGAACATTGGGTGAGCAGCCAACCCACTCTCCATGGCATCAGAAAACATGCTGCTGTAACAAGGTAAGGACAGCTGTACATGCTCTCCTGATGGACGAGGAGAAGCAGGAATATAACATCCAAGTTCATCAACCCTCTCTCCCTGAACACCATAACCCCTCCAAACAATTAAACACCTTGGTGATCGTCATTCCTTTCCCCCTTCAGCTGTGAAGAATTCATATTGCTCTCAAAACTTTAACTCTGTTTTTCTCTCTCCATAGATGCTGTTAAGCCTGCCTAGTTTCTCCAGCATTTTCTCTTTTTATTACCTTCCTCTGCATTGGCTAGAATTGTACTCCTACCCATCCATCCCAGTATCAGAGAGTGGGTCATTCACCCCCAAGTCTCTAAATCAGGTTGATTTACAAGCAGGAAATCTGTCTATCATTGATCATATTTACCATATAAAACCAGAATGTATCCACTGTTTGCAAGAGAAAGATGCATCTCAGCTGAAAGTCAGTTTGTCTCTTGTTCATCTTGAGATTACTGGCACGTTCAGAGATACATCACTTTCTCCTGACTAATTTAATAACTTTAGATTTGAGCTATAGTATTGAAAATGTTGTGAACACGGTAACTCTTAAGTAAAAATCGCAATTTTGCTTTGTCAATAAAGTTAAACCATTACCTATACCTGCCCTGTTCCTGTTATATTTAACTTGCCTTGTCCTCTTTTTATGTTTATGTCCACTCTTAATTTAACTAATAGATTCATAAGTGTCCTCCTGTTTCCTCCTTCTCAACTTACCAGTGTTTAGGTGTCATATATTCTTTACATTCACTTTTCCATCATGCATTATAAAGGTGGTACTAATTGTAAAAGATTGGTGTTTGATTAAAAATAAGCTCCTCCTCCACCCTCCCTACAATAAAGGCCATTAGTAACTGAAATCATAAAAACTTTAGTTAATTATTGAAACTATTACCTTTTGAAAATTTCCCATACTTTACAGTTATTGTCTTTTACCTTATTACATACAATATTGGAAAAAAAGGCAAATAGCTGCATTCTCGGTCTCATTAATTTAAAATGACAATCATACATTACCCAAATTTAACAGGATGCTATGTGTGTCTACAACATGCTGTCCAATTTATGCTGCCTAGCTGTGGATTCTATCACAGAAATTTGAGATGAAAAATTTCGCACAAAAATTGATTCCTTGCCTGTGATTAAGTCACATGAAGAGCTTGTACAGTTTATGGATCTTACTTGAGATTATTGGGCAATAGTACCATTAGTCCAGCTTGTAAATGAGTGATGATTCAAAACTTATATTAATTTGTACTAGGAAATGGTACTCATTTGAAGAATAGTTTTAGGCATGATAGTCCGAATGGCATAACAGTTCTGTTTTTTTTAATTCACTCATGGAACATGGGCATCACTAGCTGGCCAGCATTTATTGCCTGGCCCTAGTTGCCCTTGAGAAGGTGGTGGTGAGCTGCCTTCTTGAACTATTGCAGTCTGTACATTTTATGTACTTTGCTGTTATGGAATTAATTCCAGGATTTTACCTAGCAGCACTGAAAGAATTCTGTGATTGCAATAACTGCATGAGAAAAGGCATTCATTTGAATGTGAATTTGTTGGGGCAAATACTTGTAAATTGGAAGTAAGGTGCAGGAAAATTATGTTCCTTGAGTCAAGGAAGCTACTTGTTCAAAAAGAGCCTGAAGAAGGTTACATCCGAACCATTGATTTCCCCGCCTATTGATGCTGCTTGGCCTGCTATGTTCTTCCAGCCTCCCACTCGTCTACCTTGGATTCCAGCATCTGCAGTTTTTGGTATCTAACTGGATAGAGATCTACAGCACAGAAAAAGGTCTATCAGCCAATCATGTCTGTGCTGACAGTTAGACAGCTGAATGTTTGTGTCCTGCAAGTTGATGCCACACTGGCCCAGAAATGGACTGCTCTACAAAGTCAGCATAATGTCAAAAGCCCTTGATCTATTTCTGTAGAGCAGGAATAATTTGTTATTTTTAGCAGTGACTCTGAAATCCCTAGCAGAGCTGTGAAAAGACTTTAACATCTGGTAAACTCTCACACTGACTTCCTGAATCCAGTCCCTGCTCCTCCTCACATATGCTAGGTGCTTCACTGCATACAGATCCTTCTAGATCACTGTAAAACCTTGAATCCCCACATCTTTCTGCAGTTTCTTTCCCATCTACCTCCTGCCCTCTTGGAGCTCATCTTGCCCATTAGACGTGTCCAATGCTTCATCAATGTTGTTAGCAATTTTTTCATTCATCTTCACACCTTCTATCACAATCGCTGTCCTTAAAAGAGATTCTTGACCTTTCATCCTTGTCCTCTCCAAAGTCTTTGTTAATTTTGTTATCTAACAAATGTGCATTTTTCCCAGACCTCCATGTTTGAATTCAAACAATAAGGTCTCCATTTCTGCCACAGTACAAAACTTTATGTTAACAAATTCTTAAGTGACGTCCTATGTGACTGTGGTAATCTATCCCACCTTGATTTTCTGCTGCTTTCTGCAGTCATTGATATGGCTCACCATAGCAACCTTCTCCAGAGCCTCATACTGTCATGTAGCTGCATGGAGCCTCCACTCACCTGGATCCATTCCAATCTATCTAGTATTAGCCAGAGAACTACCTGCAATGGTATTTCTTACTGCAATAGCTCCACTACCTCTGGTGTTCCCTAAGAATCTTAATTTGACTTCTTCAGCCTTCCTTTATCTCATCTATATACTGTCCTTCAATGAATTAAACTGAAGACACAACACCAAAGTCCATGTATTTGCTGGTAGCCTTCAGCTCTCCTTCACCTCTGCCTCTCTCAACTCCTCCATCATCTTTCAAGTCCATCACTGACAGGCTGCTAATCCACAGTCAAAAATGGGATTTGCAGAAATTTCCTCCAGCTAACTGTTCGGGTGACTTATGGTTCTGTCATCAAGATCATTTCTATTTCCATGAAGAACTTCATCAAAGCCTCAGCTCAGTTATTATTGAATACCATCATGCCTTTGCGACCCCAAGACTTGACTATTCCAACACTCTATGAGAAAATGAGGACTGCAGATGCAGGAGATCAGAGTCGAGAGTGTGGTGATAGAAAAGCACAACCGGTCAGGCAGCATCCAAGGAGCAGGAGAATCGATGTTTCGGGCAAGAAGGGCTTTATCCTGAAACGTCGATTCTCCTACTCCGCGGATGCTGGCTGACCTGATGTGCTTGTCCAGCACCACACTCTCTATTTCAAGACTCTTCTTGCTGACTCCACCTCGCGTCAGCTTAAGGCCCTTCAAAGTTCTGCTGTTCCTATCTTAAGTTCCACTAAGCAACATTCATCTCTCACCTTTGTTGTTCCTGACCCATAATGGCTCCTATTTAGGGAATGCCTTGATTTTGGCTTAGTGATGGGAAACCGCTGAAGGTGAGCCATTATGCTAGATGTCAAATGTCTGTGGCAGATGAGGGGTGGAAAATGAAATTGTGAAAAAAAAGACAAAGAGAAATACAGAGGGTAAGATGGCTGTGATGGAAAGATAAAGAATTAGCAGATGGCAGTTTAAGGTGGAGAGGACTGGAGGGAGACCAGCGAAAGGGACCAGGAACTTGTTGGGTAACTCTAAGTCAATATCATTGAATAGGATTTTGGTGCTTGCCAGACTTGTGGTGATCGGGTTACCACATTCCAAGATTTTTTCAATGTTAATAAAACAAATTCAGCAGAGGTTTGCAAATAGATTTAAGGTTTTAAAACCTTAGAGTTGATATACTCACAGCTAATGAATTTTTTTTAAGATCAAATTCTTTACAGTAGGGAAACAGGCCCTTCACCCCAACAAGTCCACATCAGCCATCTGAAGAGTAATCCGCCCAGACCCATTCCCCTATCTTATGTTTACCCCTGACTAACACTATGAGCAATTTAACATGGCCAATTCACCTGGCAAGCACATCTTTGGACTGTGGGAGGAAACCAGAGCACCCGTAGGAAACCCACACAGACATGGGGAGAACGTGCAAACTCCACACAGGCACTCATCCGAGATTGGAATTGAACCTAGGTCCCTCGTGCTGTAAGGCAGCAGTGCAAACCACCAAGCCACCATGCCTGGAAGATAACTTCAAAACGGTCCTGTAATCCAATGTTTCTACAAAGCTAATTTTTTTTACTTGCTAATGGGATGTGGGCATCATTGACTCGGCAAACATATATTGTCCATTTCTAATTGCCCTTGGAAAGATGGTGATGAACTGTCTTTTTTTTAAAAATTAGATTACTTACAGTGTGGAAACAGGCCCTTCGGCCCAACAAGTCCACACCGCCCCGCCGAAGCGTAACCCACCCATACCCCTACATCTACATTTACCCCTTACCTAACACTATGGGCAATTTAGCATGGCCAATTCACCTGGCCTGTGGGAGGAAACCGGAGCAAACCCACGCAGACACGGGGAGAACGTGCAAACTCCACACAGTCAGTCGCCTGAGGCGGGAATTGAACCCGGGTCTCAGGCGCTGTGAGGCAGCAGTGCGAACCACTGTGCCACCGTGCCTTCTTCTTGAATCATTGCAGTCCCTAGATGTAAGGATACCGAAAGTGTTGTTAATAAGGAAGGTGTAGGATTTTGACCCAAAGACAATTAAGGAAAAGCAGGTTTTTTTTTCAGTCATGTCACACTGGAATCGCTGGCTGGCCAGCACTTACTGCCTATCCCTAGCTGCCCTTGAGAAGGTGGTGCTGAGCTGCCTTCTTAAATTGCTGCAGTCCATATGCTGTAGCATGACCACAAAGCCGGAGGGAGGGAATTCCAGGATTTTGACCCAGTGACAGTGAACAGATGGTGATATATTTCCAAGTCAGGATGGTGAGAGGTTTTGAAGGGAACTTACTGTTGGTGATCTTCATCTGCTGCCTTTGTCCTTCTAGATGGAAGTGGTCATGGGTTTGAAAGGCGCTGTCCAAGGCTCTTTGGTGAATTTCTGCAGTGCATTTTGTACTTTGCTGCTGTTGAGCATCAGTGGTGCAGGGAGTGGAATGCATGGATGTAGTGCCAATCAAGCAGGATGCTTTGTTTTGCATGGTGTCAAGTTTCTTGAGTGTTGTTGAAGTTGGGACCATTCAGGCAAGTGGGGAGTATTCCATCACCTGACTTGTGCCTTGCAGATGGTGGACAGGCTTGGGGGAGTCAGAAGGTGACTTTCCCACCACAGTAATCCTAACTTTTGACCTGCTGTCATAGCCACCTGTTTATGTGGCATGTCCAGTTAAGTTTCTGGTCCATGGTGACCCCAGGAATGTTGATAGTGGGGGATTCAGTGATGGTAACACCATTGAATATTAAGGGGCAGTGATTAGATTGTCTCTTATTGGAACAACATTTGAACAAACTATTTTGTTCAAATTTGGACCAAGGTTGTAATGAGATCAGGAGCTGAATGGCCTTCAGAGTCTAAAATTAGAATCAGTGAGTAGGGTATGCTTTTCAAGCTTATAGAGCACTGCCAACAGACCCCTTCCATCACTTTGATGATGATTGAAAGTAGACTAATGGGGCAATAATTAGTTAGATTGGATTGTTCTGCATTTTATGGACAGGGCACACCTGCACAGTTTTCTACCTTGCCATGTAGATGTCAGTAACGTGGCTGTGCTGGAAGAGTTTGGATAGGACCACGTCTAACTTGGGAACATAAGTCTTCAGTAATATTGTTGGAATGTTGCCAGTTGTCAAAGCTTTTGCAGTATCCAGTGTCTTCAGCTGTTTCTTGATATTAAATGGAATTAGTCAAGTTGGTTGAATTTGAAGCTGGGGATCTCAGGAGGAGTTTGTATGTGATTTTAAAAGATAATGACAATTTTTTCACTGAAATGTTCTGTGAAATAACTCCACAACAACCAGTATCTTGTCACGAAGTCACTCTCTATTTAAATATGGAGAGTCCTAGACACTGATCCAACTTCTTCAGAGCCAGCTCTGAGTGGACAGAACCTCTTGAGACTCCTGTTTATATCTGTCAGCTAGGACTCCCTGATTGGACCAGATTAACAGCCCAAATCAGGGAACACTGATTGGACCAGATTAACAACCCAAATCAGGGAACACCTATGATACCTAATTGGCTGACCTCATAACAAACAATGCATACTGCTTCTGATAAAGTTATCCAGTCTATTTTAGAGCAACATCAATTTTCTTTAGAAGTAAACTATCTATTTAATTAAAATGTAATGCATAAAAACTTCTGCACTTGCTGGGAATTAGAAACAAAAACAGAAATTGCTGTACAAACTCAGCAGGTCAGGCAATATCTGTGGAGAGAAAGCAGTGGTTAAGTGACCCATGGATCCAGTGATTCGTCTTTAGAATTGATTTTAGCTAGGAAATGTTGGGTATGCGTGCTGTAGATGGGGTGGCGGGGGGAGGAGTAAAGGATAGGTGGAAATGGAGCCTGAAGAAGAGAACAGCAGTTGGGCAGACAGAGTAGTCATAGAAATGTACAGCACGGAAACAGACCCTTTGGTCCAACCTGTCCATGCCGACCAGATATCCCAACCTAATCTAGTCCCACCTGCCAGCACCCAGCCCATATCCCTCCAAACCCTTCCTATTCATATACCCATCCAAATGCCTTTTAAATGTTGCAATTGTACCAGCCTCCACCACATCCTTTGGCAGCTCATTCCATACACGTACCACCCTCTGTGTGAAAAAGTTACCCCTTAGGTCTCTTTTATATCTTTCCCCTTTCACCCTAAACCTATGTCCTCTAATTCTGTACTCCCCGACCCCAGGGAAAAGACTTTGTCTATTTTTCCTATCCATGCTCCTCATAATTTTGTAAACCTCTATAAGGTCACCCCTCGGCCTCCGACGCTCCAAGGAAAACAACCCCTGCCGGTTCAGACTCTCCCTGTTGCTCAGATCCTCCAACCCTGGCAACATCCTTGTAAATCTTTTCTGAACCCTTTCAAGTTTCACAACATCTTTCCGATAACAGGAAGACCAGAATTGCATGCAATATTCCAACAGTGGCCTAACCAATGTCCTGTACAGCCTCAACATGACCTCCCAACCCCTATACTCAATACTCTGACCAATAAAGGAAAGCATACCAAATGCCTTCTTCACTATCCCAGCTACCTGCGACTCCACTTTCAAGGAGCTATGAACCTGCACTCCAAGGTCTCTTTGTTCAGCAACACTCCCTAGGACCTTACCATTAAGTGTACAAGTCCTGCTAAGATTTGCTTTCCCAAAATGCAGCATCTCGCATTTATCTGAATTAAACTCCATCTGCCACTTCTCAGCCCATTGGCCCATCTGGTCCAGATCTTGTTGTAATCTGTGGTAACCCTCTTCGCTGTCCACTCCACCTCCAATTTTGGTGTCATCTGCAAACTTACTAACTGTACCTCTTATGCTCGCATCCCAAACATTTATGTAAATGACAAAAAGTAGAGGACCCAGCACCGATCCTTGTGGCACTCCACTGGTCACAGGCCTCCAGTCTGAAAAACAACCCTCCACCACCACCCTCTGTCTTCTACCTTTGAGCCAGTTATGTATCCAAATGGCTAGTTCTCCCTGTATTCCATGAGATCTAACCTGCAAATCAGTCTCCCATGGGGAACCTTATCGAATGCCTTACTGAAATCAATATAGATCCCATCTACCGCTCTGCCCTCATCAATCTTCTTTGTTACTTCTCAAAAAACTCAAGTTTGTGAGACATCATTTCCCACGCACAAAGCCATGTTGACTATCCCCAAACAGTCCTTGACTTTCCAAATATATGTACATCCTGTTCCTCAGGATTCCCTCCATCAATTTGCCCACCACTGATGTCAGGCTCACCGGTCTACAGTTCCCTGGCTTGTCTTTACCGCCCTTCTTAAACAGTGGCACCACGTTTGTCAACCTCCAGTCTTCCGGCACCTCACCTATGACTATCGATGATACAAATATCTCAGCAAGAGGCCTAGCAATCACTTCTCTAGCTTCCCACAGAGTCCTCAGGTA
This sequence comes from Chiloscyllium punctatum, assembly GCF_047496795.1. NCBI lineage: Eukaryota > Metazoa > Chordata > Chondrichthyes > Orectolobiformes > Hemiscylliidae > Chiloscyllium > Chiloscyllium punctatum. The sequence goes on along the minus strand of NC_092745.1, from coordinate 105,795,722 downwards.
CATCTGATCAGGTCCTGGGGATGTATCCACCTTTAACTGTTTCAAGACATCCAGCACTTCTGATGAAAATACTGATATTCATAAATGCAAATATTCATTTATTACCTCCCCCATTTTCTGTGGCTCCACATAAAGACCGCCTTGCTGATCTTTGAGGGGCCCTATTCTCTCCCTAGTTACCCTTTTGTCCTTAATATATTTGTAAAAACCCTTTGGATTCTCCTTAATTCTAGTTGCCAAAGCTATCTCATGTCCCCTTTTTGCCCTCCTGATTTCTCTCTTAAGTATCCTCCAACTTCCTTTATACTCTTCTAAGGATTCACTCGATCTATCCTTTCAATACCTGACATATGCTTCCTTCTTTTTCTTAACCAAACCCTCAATTTCTTTCGTCATCCAGCATTCCCTATACCTACCAGCCTTCCCTTTCACCCTGACAGGAATATACTTTCTCTGGATTCTTGTTATCTAATTTCTGAAGACTTCCCATTTTCCTGCGAACGTCAATCAGCTTTCGAAAGTTCTTGCCTAATACAGTCAAAATTGGCCTTTCTCCAATTTAGAACTTCAACTTTTAGATCTGGTCTATCCTTTTCCATCACTGTTTTAAAACAAATAGAATTATGGTCACTGGCCCCAAAGTGCTCCCCGACTGACACCTCAGTCACCTGCCCTGCCTTATTTCCGAAGAGTAGGTCAAGTTTTGCACCTTTTCTAGTCGGTACATCCACATACTGAATCAGAAAATTGTCTTGTACGCACTTAACAAATTCCTCTCCGTCTAAACCTTTAACACTGTGGCAGTCCCAGTCGATGTTTGGAAAGTTAAAATCACCTACCATAATTACCCTACTATTCTTACAGATAGCTGAGATCTCCTTACAAGTTTGTTTCTCGATTTCCCTCTGACTATTAGTGGGTCTATAATACAATCCCAATAAGGCTATCATTCCTTTCTTATTTCTCAGTTCCACCCAAATAACTTCCCTGGATGTATTTCCAGAATATCCTCCCTCAGCACAGCTGTAATGCTATCTCTTGTCAAAAATGCCACTCCTCCTCCTCTCTTGCCTCCCTTTCTATCCTTCCTGTAGCATTTGTATCCTGGAACATTAAGCTGCCAGTCCTGCCCATCCCTGAACCATGTTTCTGTAATTGCTATGATATCCCAGTCCCATGTTCCTAACCATGCCCTGAGTTCATCTGCCTTCCCTGTTAGGCCCCTTGCATTGAAATAAATGCAGTTTAATTTATTAGTCCTACCTTGTCCCTACCTGTCCTGACTGTTTGACTCACTTCTGTTCTCAACTGTACCAGTCTCAGATTGATCTCTTTCCTCACTATCTCCCTGGGTCCCACCTCTCCACCTTACTAGCTTAAATCCTCCCGAGCAGTTCTAGCAAATTACCCTGCCAGTATATTAGTCCCCTTCCAATTTAGGTGCAATCCGTCCTTCTTGTACAGGTCACTTCTACCCCAAAAGAGATTCCAATGAACCAAAAATGTGAATCCTTCTCTCATACACCAGCTCCTCAGCCATGCATTCATCTGCTCTAACCTCCTATTCCTGCCCTCACTCGCACTGGGAGTAATCCAATTATTACTACCCTTGCGGACCTCCTTTTTAAATTTCTTCATAACTCTCTGTAATCTCCCTTCAGAATCTCAACCTTTTCCCTTCCTATATTGTTGGTTCCAATGTGGACAATGACCTCTTGCTGGCCCCTCTCCCTTGTGAGAACATTCTGCACCCTCTCTTGAGATATCCTTGATCCTGGCACCAGGGAAACAACACACCATTCTGCTTTTTCTCTGCTGGCCACAAAAACGCCTGTCTGTACCTCGGACTACAGAATCCCCTAACACATTTGATCTCTTGTGAATGTCAGCCTGTGGGAGAATTAATAGCTAGGAGAATCAATTTAATACACCTTTTGATTCAAAGCCATTCTCCTACAATCTCTCCTTTTAAGTCAATGGCACCTTATTTCTTTCAGGTGGACATTTAAACAGAGGTGTTAAGGTGTAGGTTGCACAAATTTGGATGTTACTGCACCACCCCAGTTTACCAAAATTGCTAATTTTAACCCTCAATGGCAGCCATGAATTGTCTCTTACTGAAGCATGTCAAATGCTTTACAAATAATTACTAGCTATCCAAGTCACCTCCTTTAGCTGGAGTATGCAGTATCACCAGGTGCTCCAAGAAAGTTTAAAGAACAATTGGACTACTACCTTTCAGGAATCTGACACTGCTTTCTCAGCATTTTGAAACACACCCCCACATATCTAAATCTATCTTAGAGTGTCAAGACAGAAGCTAACATTATTAACAGACTATTTTTCTGGCTTCACTAAGTGATCCTTCAATTTCCAGGTCACCAGAAATCTAACCACTATAATATGCCCTGATAAAGATAATCACAGTTTGACTGATTTGTTTCCTGCTTGACTCCAGAGCAACTGCAATGTAACTGAGCTTTCCTTGCTCAAATTGGAACAGGTGACAAAAAATAGTCCAGCCAAGATTCACCTCTGGCTCAAACTTGGCTGATCTATAGTCGCAAATACTTCGAACATTTTTGACTGAGCTTATTAAATATGTATGGGTTAACCAAATTGATATAACTTCATGTTCTCACCTCAAATCAATTGTTAAAATACATTTTTTTCTTTCCACTGTGAGATTTCTCCTAAATAATGAGTTGCTGTTCGTAGTGATTAAAGTGTTTCACTTTGGAAATGAGCACTGTGCCTTACAGATCTCCAAGTGGTAGTCTTTTAGACAGACTTATTTTTGGAGTCAACTCTTAAATGATTTGAAGTGTTTTCTGTTTATTTATTTAAACGTGGTTTGATGCTTTGAGGATTACTGTTCCTCTGAGAAAATAATTTTTGCTTACCTATCAAATCTGAGCCATCTGTTTATACGTGATCTGCGGCACTGTAGAGCTATGAAGCAATCTAATTATGAAGTACTCTCTCTGTTTGAAACACTTCTACAACTATTAAAATGCAATTTACTGAAATACCAGTCAAATTAGTTCAATTATCATTAGCACTGACACTGACAACATAAGTCCAAATTCTCTTTTTAAAACAACTTGATTTTATAACATCATGACTTTCTGTTTGATCATTGAGAAACAAATATAATTAAAGTGTCTCCATATTTTGAGGTACATTTTCAGCTTGCCAGGAATAAACTGGAATTGCAGGTTGGCATTTCATTGGAAAAGAGGTATGATAGTCTTGACAGATAATAGGGGTGAGTGGGAAGGGGAGAAAACCTGCTAAAACAGGAAGTGGGGAGAGAGAAGACCTTTTGATTGGGGATGAGGTCCAACAAGGTAGCCTCCATGGCAGCCTTTTCTCGCCTGTAGCTTAGGACCTCACTTAGTGTCCTAGCCACCAAAATTGGAAGCCCTGATCTCAGTGACTTGGGTTTCCTAGAAATGTTTGCTTGTAGCCTAAGACTATTGAGTGCAGTATCTTTAGAAAGCTCAATGTTTGTGTTTAGAATTACAATGCTGTGTGATGACTGGTTTGCAAAGCAGAATTATGCCAAGAGTGTGAATTGAATTCCTGCACCAGCTAACATTACCATGAAGGACTCCTTCTCAACCACTCGCCTTACCTGAGGAGTGGTGACCCTCAGGTTGAACCACCACTAATTTTTCTTTCTAATGAGAGAGCAGCCTTCTCGTCTAGTGACTAGCAATCTTACCTTTCTTACCTATGTAATTTTCAAATACAGAAAATCTGCAAGAGCTATTCACTTATCGCTTGTCTATTTTGATATGATTTTTATAGACTCATTCAGTTGTACAGCATGGAAACCGACCCTTTGGTCCAACTAGTCCATGCCAACCACTTTCCCAAACTAAACTCGCCTGTTCTGCCTGCATTTGACTCATATCCCTCCAAACCTTTCCGATTCATGTGCTTATCCAATTGTCTTTTAACTGTACCTGCATCCACCACTTCCTCTGTCAGTTCATTCCACACGTGAACCACTTTCTGTGTAAAAAAATCATTGCTCCCATTCTTTTTAAATCTTTCTCCTCTAAGCTTAAAAATATGCCCCCTAGTTTGAACTCTCCCATCCACGGGAAAAGACCTTTGCTTTTCACCTTATCTATGTCACTCATGATTTCATAACTGTCTAAGGTCTCTCCACAATCTCCGATGCTCTAGTGAAAAAAATTCCAGCCCATCTGTATTACTCAAGCCCTCCAGTCCCAACAACATCCTGGTAAATCTTTTCTGCACCCTCTCCAGTTTAATAATATCATCCTATAACAGGGTGACTAGAATTGCACAAAGTATTTCAGAAGAGGCATCACCAACATCCTGTACAACCTCAACATAATGTACCAACTCCTATACTCAAAAGTCTGAGCAATGAAGCGTGCTAAACTACCTTATTTACCTGTGACACAAATTTCAAAGAGTTATGTACACGAAGCTCTGGGTCTTTTTGTTCTAAAACAGTACCCAGGGGTCTACCATTAATTGTATAAGTCGTATCTTGTTTGTAATACCAAAATGGAATACCTCACATTTATCCAAATTAAACTCCATCTGCCACCCCTCAGCCCACTTACCCAGTTGATCAAGATCCCTTTGTAATCTTAGATAACCTTCTTCATTGCCCATTATACCACCAATTTTAGTGTAATCCGCAAACACACTAATCATGCCTCTTATAGTTGATTCCAAATCATTTATATTAATGACAAACAAAAGTGCACCAAGTACCAATCCCCATGGAACACCGCTGTTCACATGTGTCCAGTTTGAAAAACAGTCCTCCACCAGCACCCTCTGTCTCCTACCCAAAAGCCAATTTTGTATGCATTTGGCAAGCTCACCCTGAATCCCATGTGATTTAACTTTACTAATCAGTCTATCATTGCAGCACCTTATCAAAGGCTTTACTGAAGTCCAAATAATGATTACTGCTCTGCCCTCATTAATGTTTTTGGTTACTTCCTCAAAAAACTCAATCAAGTTTGTGAGACCCGATTTCCCTCGCACGAAACCATTTGTTGAAATCATCCTGGTTTCTATTTTCTGGGAGGCAGCAGAATTGCAAAGTTCTTATAATAGAACCTCTTTTTTTGAGCCTTTGTTGCCATGTGCTATTTTTCCAATGCTGAATGTATGAAATTTTATTGATATCTTGTAAATTGGCTCTATTCATAGTTCTGTTGTGTCAATGTCATTACAATTATTCATGTTAGTTCAGATTTACCCCCTTTCAAAAAGCTCCAGAGCCTATTGGATTTTAACACTTTATTGAACATGAAGCCGTTTGTGATATTTACTCATCCTAAACTCATGGCCCAATTCAACTTAGTTCATACGTCTTGCTGCTCCATCAGATCAATAAAGTCATATCTTCAGAACACACTCAAACCTTAAATCTCACAGATCTCTTCAGATTCCTGTTTTATCTTTAAAACACTCTCTTGCTTTCTTCAGGCTGGAATTATTTCACTGGGAGTAAAGTTGTCTATCTGTGTGCAATTCACGTTTTGTGGAAAATGTTCTGTCACTGTAGGTTGTGACACTTTCTTGTAGTCACTTATGCAGGATTTGTCCAAATACAGTTGAATGCATCACACTGCTTGGTTGCTTAATAATTTGAGTGTCATCGTGATTACTGTGATGATGCAATGTGTTTTGGAAATGCACACGATCACAAGTTGACAAAGACTTAATTATTGCTTGTTAAATATAAAGGCTTGCCTTGCATTAGGAAACATTTCCTGCCTGTGTTTGTTTGTTCCCTGATATTCAACTTTAAATGTCTTGAATCAAAATGGAAGAAGTCATATTTGCTGATGCTATTGAAAATGCATAAAAATGTAATTGCACGTTAATTGCGCTCACTAGTTTTCATGAAGAAGTGGAATAAAAACTGCAAAATATTCTTCATATAATGCTCAAAGCAAATCCTACATAAAAATCTTTATAAAAGTTTATTGTTGTGCTAATAAATTTACCAAATGTCAGTATTTGGGTAGTTGATTCAATTTGCAAATATCTGGCAGCAGCATGATTTACAAATGTAGGGGCTGCCATATTGAAGGTGAATTCACTAAGTCACTTTGACAATTTTTAAGTAGCAATGTCAGCAGTGATTTTTGTACTTCATGCATTCCAAGTCACCTCAGAGAAAGTGGAGACTGCAGATGCTGGAGATCAGAGTCAAGAGTGTGGGTGGTGGAAAAGGACAGCAGGTCAGGCAGCATCCGAGGAGCAGGACAATCGACATTTCGGGCATAAGTCTTTCCTGTTGAAGGGCTTATGCCTGAAACGTCGATTCTCCTGCTCCTCAGATGCTGCCTGACCTGCTGTCCTTTTCCAGCATCACACTCGCATACCAAGTCATACCAAGTAAACGCTGTGTACATTGGCTACAGTAAAGGCCATGGACTCATCAACATCCTGGCTGCAGTGCTAAAGACATATGGTCCAGAACTAGCCACAGCTATGCCAAGCTATGACAGCTCACCTCTGGTATGTGTTCAATAAACTGGAAAAGTTTGTAATGTCACTGGAAAAATAGGAGAAATCCAAACTCACTAATTATCATACTATAGTCTACTTTCAGTTGTGAACAAAGTGGCCAATTGCAATTACTCATCTGTAACTTGCTCACCCATGTACAATTGAATTTGACCATGATCACTGAGCTCCTAACCTTATTATAGTCTTTGCCAAAAGAGCCAGAGTCCAGAGGTGAGGCGAGAGTGACTGCCCTTGACAGCTATGGAGGATTTCATTGAGTGCAGTGATGGAGTCCTAATAAAAACTGCAGTCATTGGGAAAAGGAGAGAAAACTCCTTTGGCTGGAGCCATTGCAATGCACAAAGGAAGATGATTGCGGTCGAGATCAGTTATCTCAGTCCCAGGAGATTGCTGCAAGACACTGGCAGTATTTTTAATCAGTTTGTTCAGGTGGGACTTGAACCCAGGCCTCTTCTCTCAGACATAGGAACACTACTAATGCACAACAGCCCCTGCTGGGCAGTAGCAGAATTCTAGATATAATTGCTTTGAACTGCTTCATCAATTACCATTAGAAAAGGAGATTAAGAAGGTTCAGTTCCTTTTATGCTTCCTCTCGTCCCATTTACAACATGACCAGGACAGCATTCAGATTTGGACTGATGAGTGGCAATAATTTGTATACCATTTAAGTGCCAGGTAATAACAATCTCCACCAAAAAAGTATCTAACCATCTCACCCTGAGACCTAATAAGATTAACATTGTGGAATCTCCTGCCATCAACATGTGTCTCGCTATTGACAAGAATCTTAATGGGATCAGCCATATCAGTACTGAGCTGGTCAGAGCTTGGGTGATCTCAAGTAAGTAACTTGCCTGACAGCCAGAGCCTTACCGTAGTAGACAGAACTGAAGAAAGATGTTACCCGAAACTTTCACTTTTCCATCTCCTGATACTGCTTGGCTTGCTATGTTCTTCCAGCCTCCTGTCTTTCTACTCTAGATTCTAGCATCTGCAGTTTTTTGTGTCTAAATAAGCCATGCCATAATCTACAAAATACAAGTCAGGAGTGTGATGGAATACTCTCTACTTTGCTGATGTTGACTGTACTGCTCCATCAAGAAACAACTTGCTATCCAAGAAAAAGCAACTCATTATCTTGGCATCTCATGTACTACCTTTTACTACTCAGCCAACTACATTATGTACCATCTACACAATGCACAACAGTATGTCACCAAAGCCCCTTTGACACCAGTTTCCAAACCTGCAACGTCTCCCACCCAGAAGAACAAAATCAACAAGCAAGAGAATCCAGTAGCCTGTAAATTCCCTTCCAATGTGTAAAATCATCCTGACTTCGAATACATTACCCTTCCTTCACTGTCCAATGGTCAAAGTCCTGGGACTGCCTCCGTTATCGTCCTGTGAGTGTACTAATAAAGAGTCGTAGAGATGTACAGCATGGAAACAGACCTTCAATCCAACTCGTCCATGCCACCCAGATATCCTGAATTAATCTAGTCCCACTACCAGCACTTGGCCCATATCCCTGTAAATCCATCCTATTCATATATTCATCCAGATGCTTTTTAAATGTTGTAATTGTACCAGCCTCCACAACTTCCCCTGGCAGCTCATTCCACACACTCGCCATCCTCTGCGTGAAAAAGTTTCCCCTAAGGTACTTTTTAAATATTTCCCCTCTCACCCTAAACCTATGCCTTCTAGTTCTGGACTTCCCCATCCCAGGGAAAAGACTTTGTCTGTTTACCCTATCCATGTCCCTCATAATTTTATAAACCTCTATAAGGTCACCCCTCAGCATCTGACGCTCCAGGGAAAACACTCTAGCCTATTTGGCCTCTACCTATAGCACAAACCCTCCAACCCTGGCAACATTCTTGTAAATCTTTTCTGAACCGTTTCAAGTTTCACAACATTCTTCATATAGGAGGGAGACCAGAATTACACACAATATTCCAACAGTGGCCTAACCAATGCCCTGTACAGCCACAACCTTTCGGTGTATAAGTCCTGCCCTGATTTGCTTTTCCAAAATGCAGCTCCTTACATTTATTAAATTAAACTCCATCTGTCGCTCATTGGCCCATCTGATCAAGATCCCATTGTACTCTGAGGTAATCCTCTTCACAGTCCACTACACCTCCAATTTTATCAGATAGACTGCAGTGTTTCAAGAAGATGTCATCTCCTCAAGGTCAATCAGCGACAGGCAACAAATCTTTGCTTTAGCAGTCTTTTTTAAAATTATTGTAACGTATTCCTTTTCAGGTCTAATTCTTAATAATATCGGTAACCTTTTGAAATCCTCTCTAAGCAGCTATAAAGCATTGAATATATTCTGGATAAATGGGAATAAATTGCTGATGCAAAGATGCAGTCCTGTATTGTTTATCTGTGTGTCTCAGTTAACAAACACATAGACTTTCATGTTACATCAGATATGCATGAACAAACTCCTCTACAGCCAGAAAACAAAATTATATTTTTTTAATGTGTATGCTGTAGAGGTTCATTATTCCTTTACTAAATTCGTCATAAGTTTAAGTTCCATACCATTGTTATCTAACATATATGTGTCTATATAGTTTATAAAATCTGTTGATGACTGACAACACTCTCCATGCTTTGAACACACTTGACCTTGTGTTTTTTTTAATACAGGTGAAATGTGATCAATATTGGCCATGCCGCGGCACAGAAACATATGGAATGATTCAGGTCACCCTCCTGGACATGGTGGAGCTAGCAACCTATTCTGTACGAACATTTGCACTATATAAGGTATGGCATCACTTTGTGTTTTGTATTTTTAGCCTGCTTATAGAAATTTAAAGGAGATATTAATCCTTTCAGTCTCTTCAACACTTTTATTGAGGTCTCCAAACTTTCTTGATGATTTCTGTAATGTTTACACTTGAAGATGGCATTTTAAGTACATATATGTGGCTCTGCTTCCTGAATGCTATGACATACAGAAGATGAGTTCAGAAATAGGATGGATAGGCCTGAACTGTTTTCTTTGGAGCAGAGGAGGCTGAGGGTGGACCTAATTGAGGTGTATAAGCTGATGAGGATGGACAGGATTGATAGAAAGCAGCTGTTCCCCTGAGTCGAAGGGTCAGAAAAGAGAAGGCTTAATTTACGGTGAACGACAAGAGGTTTGGAGGAGATTTGAGGATTTCCTTTTCACCCAGAGTAGAAATTTGGACTGCACTGTCTAGGAGGGTAGTAGAGACGGGAAACCTCATAAAGTACATGTATGAGCACCTGAAATGTCATAATATTCAAGGCTGTGGACAAAGTGCTGGAAAGTGGGATTAGTGTATATAGATCAGCAGAGACTCAGTGGACCAAGAACAACTTCTTTGCTGTATGAATCTGCAGTTCTACACTTCTGCTCAGTACTGAAACTGTCCTGCACTGTCAAGATGCCATTTTTTTCAATCAGATGTGAAACCTTATCTATGCTTTCAAATTAGTGCAAAAGACCTCACAGCACTCCTTGAAGAAGGGCAAGGGGATTTCCCTGTGTCTTGACATTTATCCCTCCAGCAACATCTAAAACAGATGATTTGCTCATTCCGTTTATTGCTGTTTGCTGTGTGAAAATTGTCTATTTTTTCTCCATTAAAGTAGTGGCTACATTTCACAAGTATTTCATTGTAAAAATCTTGGGATGATACAAGATCATAAAATGTACTACTTAAATGCAAGTTATGCTTTTAAAATGCGCTTAATTCTAGAATTCTCCAAATGAACCAGAATGTGTAAATCTAACAAGAAATGAGAGAAAGATGAAGCTGAGAATTTACTTTGACGGCATGACAGGATGAAAACAGGATGTTTTCCCTGGCTGATGACTCTAAACACATAATACATACAATCTCATTATAAGGAGCAGGCTATTTAAGATTGAGATAGGGAGATTTTCTTTACTCAGGTGCTCATAAATCTTTGGAATTCTCCATGTCATTCTTTGAAAATGTGTTAAATGCAGAAACTGTTGGATTTTTGGAGATTAATGGCAATAAGGGATATGAAAATAGTGTGAAAGAATAGCATTGAGGAGTTGATCAGCCATGATCTGAAATGGGCTGAATAGACTATTCCTCTTCCTATGTTTCTTTTATCACTTGTCCCAGAAATGCTGGTTATTATTACTAAGGGGACTTTTAAATGTATTTAGAAAATCAAAGAATGACCAGAGTCAGCATAGTCATATGAAAGGAAATTCATGCTTGACAAATATATTACTTTAAGACTGTATCTTTTTATTTTTCTGTACTTTCAATTGGACTAAAATGAGACTGATTGTGGATTGAATAACTAAAGGTTGTTTAACGTTTTACTGCACTTTTTTAAAAGCAAGTTACCTGACACCCATTTTAAGTGCTGCTTCCACTGCTGTTTTGTTCAAGTAATAGTGGAGATGAACTGGATCCAGGGAATGTATATAAAGAGAGATTCAGCTGGCAAAAGTAGCAAATTAATTAGCTTAATCTACTTAAAGTGGACTGGTCTGTGAAAAGACAGATTATAGAGTCACAGAAATGTACAGCATGGAAACAGACTCTTTGTCCAACTCGTCCATGCCGATTTGTCAATGACAAAGGCCTGCTAGCTGCTGACAACTATGCTCCCAGGTGTCTGAACAACTTGTAACCAGTCAGAACTATCAGTCCTCTCGATCTTTGCAATCCAAAACTGCCCATCCTATCTTTGACTTTAGGTATGTTTATATGTAACCTATCGAAAGATGTCAGATTGTGTTCATTAGAAATCCTAGAAATGGTTATATCTGTAACTTATACCAAGTGTAGTTGCTTTTAGACTGTTTCAATCACATGTCAGCTTATAAATGCACTTTGCTCAACAGAATGGCTCGAGTGAGAAACGGGAAGTGCGTCAGTTCCAGTTCATGGCTTGGCCAGACCATGGTGTTCCAGAATACCCTACTCCAATATTGGCATTCCTAAGGAGAGTTAAAGCATGCAATCCCCCAGATGCTGGTCCTATGGTGGTTCACTGCAGGTATGTGGAATTGAAATATAGCGAACTTTTGTTTTAACACGCACCTTATGAACAGACACTCTTGATAAACTGGCAAAATTATATACCTCAAATACCACAAAGTTGCTTATATTATTCTGTTCAATTATTATAGTTTTTTAAAATTTAACGGAATAGCCACATGAAATATCAACAGTTGACTCAATTTTGAGTCAATTTCTCCTCAAATACTGTGATCTATCACAATGTCAGAGTAGTCGGTTGAGAATGCTACAATACAAGAGAGGGGATGCACTGATGAGACTGCATCAGTCTCTCATCAGACTGCATTTGGAACCTTGTGAGCAAGTTTAAACAAATTTAAGCCCCATATCTAAGAAAGGTCATGCTGGCATTGGAAGGGGTCCACAGGAGGTTAACAAGAATGATCTCAGGGATGAAGGACTTGTCATACAAGGAGTGGTTGGGGTCTCTGGGTCTGTATTAATTTGATGGAGCTTAGAAAGGATGAGGGGAGGATCTGATTGGAACTTACAGAATACTGAGAGACCTGAATAGAGTGGACATCGAGAAGATATTTCCAATAGCAAGGGAGACTAAGACTCAAGGGCACAACCTCAGAGGTTCATAGAATCAAAAGGAGGCTATCCTCAACAATTCCCCCAAACAACAACCCACCCAGAGACCTACCTTATCCCCTTAACCCCACATTTACAATGGCTAATCCATCTAGCCTGTGCCTTTCTGGACATTATGGACAATTTACCACAACCAATCCACCCAACCCATACATTTGTGGGAGCAGACCAGGTCACCCAGAGGAAACCCACACAGGCAGCCACCCAAGGCAGGAAATGAACCCAGGTCCCTGGAGTTCTGAGGCAGCATTGCTAACCACTGAGCCACCATGTCACCTTCACTCAGAGTGAAGAAACAACCCTTTAGAACTGAGATGAGGAGGAATTTCTTCAGCCAGAGGGTGGTTAATCTGAGGGCCTCTTTATAGGTATAACAGTCATTATTCAATAGTAATGCAGAATTGATGGGCTGAATGTCCTAATTCCGCTCCTATATCTTAGGGTCTTACAGTCTCTGTATTAAAACAAACGTTTGTATTTTTAAAAATTTATTCAAAGAAAATGAACAATTCTGCAAAACTGGCACTAATTATCCATTCCTGTAGTTCCTTAGGAAGATTTTAGCGGGCCACCTTTTTAAAATCTCCATGTGAAGATATTCTTAGACAGGGAATTCCAGAATATTGCTTCAGTGGTGATGTGGCCAAGCAATAATACTTTGCACCATTCTGCTCTTGCCTGTTATTTTATGGTGCTTGGGAAGTGTAATGTTGGGCTTAAAAATATCTTGAAAACCAGACTGTTAAAGGTTAATTGTTCATGTCAATCAGCAATTGAAGAAAAGTAGAAAAGGACAAGAAAAACAGGCCTAATGCAAAAACAGCCTGTTTTGGCTGGGGGATACTGCCTGACCTTGAAAGGTAGTGGGAATTGTCCGCTTGTGCCGTTTAGTAAGGGCCATGTGAACTTATTTTTTGCCTACTTTTGAGAAGTGGAAAAGTACTGTAGACATTACAAAATGGAGATTCAGCATGTAATCTTAGATTCAGAATAGTGTTATTAATCAGATCGAGGTTATGAGACCAGGGCCAAGGACCTTTCACCGTCATCCTGGGGTTTGTGAGACTGTTGCCATGGAACCTGACAAACAACTCTAATTCCTATTGTTACCAAAGTTCCTGATGGATAGAAGGCAATGTGAGCTTCACTTGTTTGTGTATATATATATATGTATATTATGTAGTTTAAGCTAATAGAGTCAATCATTAGTTTGTATATATCTCTAATATATAATAAGTAGACTAAGCTTCATATTAAAGTGCTCATGTCATCTTGTATTCACTTTGTTCAGTCACTAAAGAACTCATTAGGTATTTTCAACCTAACAATCCAGGAGATGCTGCCAAAGAGTAAACCGTTTGCCACAGTATGTCAGGCTCTTGACTGATCTCGTAGGTGTGACAATTAGGCAACTGATGTACTTGAATTTCTGGTTAATAGTAACCCAGGAATATTGATAGCTGGGGGTTTTGGCAATAATGCCGTTAGATGTCAAGGACTGATGATTAGACTCCCATTCTGATGGGCATCCCCTGACTCTTGCAGTACAGAGATATTATTTTCCATTTCAATCAGGCTTGATTATGCCTATATCTTGGTGTTTGGACTGCTTTGTTGCCTGAGAAATCGTAAATGTGGCTGAGACGTCACATTTCTGATATAATTTATAAATAATGCTGAAGATGGATGTGCTTCAGATGCTGTCCCAGTCAGGATAAAGTCTTATTTTTTATGCCAAGTATGACTTCAGTTGACGTAATCTCCAGTAAAGATGAACCTACTGCAATTATATAAAATGTTGGCGAGACCACAGTGCGGAGTAGTTTGGTCCCCTTATCGATGGAAGGATATACATGCCTTTTGAGGGATTGCAGTAGAGGTCCATCAGACTAACCCCTGTGACAGAGATTGAATTAACTGGACCTGCATTCAAAAACTGATGGGTAATCCTGTTGAAACTTAGAAAATTCTTAAAGGGTGTGACAAGGTGCGTGTAAATGGGATGTTTTCCCTGGCTTGTGAGTCGAGAAACAGGGAACATAATCTGAATAAGGAATAGGCCATTTAAAATTGAGATGAGGAGGAATTTCTTCATTCAGAGGGTGGTCAATCTTTGGAAATCTCTGCACCAAAGGGCTGGGAAAGATCAATCCTTGAGCATGTTCAGTCAATAGCTACCTGGAGACTCAAGAGTATCAATGTTGAGGATATAATGCAGGAAAACAGCATTGAGGTAACCATGATCTGATTGAATAACACAGCAGACTCAATAGGCTGAATGTCCTACTGCCATCGTTATGTTCTGTGTTCAGTTGCTCGAGAATTTCATCCTGATCACCATTGACTTCAATTTTATTAGGACTCCTTGGTGCCACACTTATTTTAATGCTGACTTGATGTCAGAGACAGTCAATTGTTCATTTCTAGAATTGCGAAATGTATTTGTCTATGTTTGAACCAAGGCCGGAGCTTAGTGGTTCTGATGGAATCCAAACTGAGAATTAGTGAACATGTTGTTGATGAGTTAGTGACAATTGTTAGCACCATGGATAATTTCTTGCATAACTTCGTTGCTGGGCTGGTAATAGGCTGAGTTGGATTCTGGACAAGATAAAACCTGTGAAGTTTTGCACATTCTGGTATATGGTAGTGTCGTAACTCTTCTGCATTAGCTTGATTAGAGGTTTGACTAATGCGGGAGCACAGGTCTTCAGCCTGACATTGGAAATGCTGCAGGGGCCCTGTAACTTTTACTCTGCCACCTGTAGTCAGCTATTTCTTCATGTTAGTTGGCATAAATTATTGTATTTACTATATATGCAGGATCTCCCAACTCACTTGATGTACAATCAAAGAATTGTCATCAGAGGTTTGTGTAAAGCCTGTGTGACTCTCTGGTAAACCTTTCCACTCTGAATCAAGCCCTACTTCAACCTCATAAGCACAATGTTTAGCTGGCGCAAATATCGAGTGAATGCTGTATTTTTGGAGATGAAGTCTGTCAAATGAGACATTAAACTGAGGACTCTTTGACTGCTCAGACAGATTAATGGCACTATTTCAAGACCAGGTGAATTTTTCTAGGTGTGCTGGCTAATTGGTATCTCTCAACCAACAGACATTTATCTTAACATTATTGATAGGGGCTTGTTGGACAGACATGTGATTGGTATTTGGGAGTAATTACAAGCACTTACACAGAAATAGTTATGGTCAAAACAATTGGGACCTGCTCAGTAAGGCCCCTGCTCATCAACTCTTTCTTTGTTTTCAATCTGGGGTCATACCAATTTTTGACGTAAAAATGGGCTCACTGTGGGAAGAAGTCTGCAAAGCACTATACTACACTATAAAAGCCATTCATGCACAACAAGTTTGCACAAAACATACCATGAAAAATTACCACAATTCCATTCTGCTATGCTGGTTGAAATAACAGTTATCTTGCCTTATGAAAATTCCAACACAAACAAGCAAATGATTCCAATTCAACATCTCAGTTGAAAGCATACAACATTGCAGTGTTCCCTCATGACTGGACTGAAGAATCAGCCTAGATTGTGTGCCGAAGTCCTCTTGACTTTCTCAGGGGTTAAAATGTTACCATTGAGCCAAGATACCTAAAGCACTGTTATAGTTTTCTAAAATTGTTTTCAGAAGTTGAACCTATTTCAAGGAATTGGGTCAATCATTCTTGCCATAAATGATTTAATATTTCATGATGAATTTCTTTTTCTTCTGTGCAGTGCTGGTGTGGGTCGAACTGGCTGCTTTATTGTGATCGATGCCATGCTAGAAAGGATCAAACATGAGAAGACAGTTGATATCTACGGTCATGTCACCTGCATGAGAGCACAGCGAAATTACATGGTGCAAACAGAAGATCAGTATATCTTCATTCATGAGGCCCTCCTTGAGGCAGCAACATGTGGAAACACAGAAGTTCCAGCAAGAAATCTCTTTGCCCACATACAGAAACTTGGCCAGGTTCCACCAGCAGAGACAGTCTCAGCCATGGAGCTCGAATTCAAGGTCAGTGCTACAACTAATGTACAGGTTTTATATATTGGCAAAGTACTTGATGTGATCACTTTAATTGACCATTCAACTGATTTTGACAGAAACTATTAAAACACATTGGAAATATTAAACGCGTAGTATTTTGTAATTGATGCTTCCCCTCATTTCACTTCTAGTGCTTAAACTAGAATTAGCCTGGTGTTGATTCATTCAGTGATTATTTCTTCCTCCCACCCATTCTTCACATGTCCCTATAGTAACATGATTGAGAACAAGACTGTAACACATCGAATTATGGAACCTGCACGCGATATACTACCACGCCTGTCTGTCCTAAACGTGTTATGTTGCGTTATACTGTGAAGAGGAAAACAAAAGCTATCTTGACATCATCGAAATATTAGTACAGAAATTCCTGTTTAATGCCTCTGTCCTCTATCAGAACTCAGACTGTATGGTGGCTCAGTGGTTAGCACTGCTGCCTTGCAGCTCAGGGGGTTTGGATTCAATTCCAGCTTCCCGTGACTGTGCAGAGTTTGCACTTTCCCCCATATCTATGTAGGTTTCAGCCAAGTGCTCTGGTTTCCTCCCAGAGTCCAAAGATATGCAGGTTAAGTGGATTGGCCATGCTATATTGTCTGTAGTGTCCAATAAAATGTAGGCTAGGTAGGTTAGCGAGGGAAATATGGGCACAGGGTGTGGATGGGTCTGTCTGGGATGATCTTCAGAGGGTCAGTGCAGACTCGATGGGCCAAATGGCCTCTTTCCATATTGTTGGGATTCTATGATTCTAGAACTGTCTATTCTTAATGCATTTTTAGATGTAGGTTTGCTCGCTGAGCTAGAAGGTTAATTTCCAGACATTTCATCACCCTACTAGGTAACATCTTCAGTGGGCCTCTGGGCAAAGCACTGCTGATAAGTCTTGCTTTCTATTTACATGTTTGGGTTTCTTTGGGTTGGTGATATCATTTCATGTTCTTTTTCTCAGGGGGTGGTAAATGGGATCTAACTCGATGTGTTTGTTGATAGAGTTCCGGTTGGAACTCCATGCATGTCTCTGTTTGGCTTGTCCTAGGATGGCTGTGTTGTCCCAGTCATTGTGGTGTCCTTCCTTATCTGTGTGTAAGGATACTAGTGAGAGAGGGTCATGTTGTTTTGTGGCTAGTTGATGCTTTGCCCGGAGGCCCACTGAAGATGTTATCTAATAGGGTGATGAAACTTCTGGAAATGAACCTTCCAGCTCCGTGAGCAAACCTACATCCAGAACATCAACCTGAGCTACGTATCTTCTCAAAATTCATTATTGCATTTTTCTCATTACTTTTATTCTTCATATGTTAATCTGATAAATTCCTCTTGAATTGTAATAATGGATTTTGCATATATTTCTGGCAATGCATTCCATATTCTACCACTGGTCGTTCTGCTATTATACACATTTCATTTATGTGAGTTAACACAGGATTGCGTGAGATTGGAACTACCACGTTATAGCAGAACCGACTTTAACTCTTTATACAACATGTGACTAACCACCACCCCTCTGTAGCTTATATAGATCCCACGTTTATGCTCTCCTACTTATTAATTTGTGTAATCTTGCACAACTTTACACCTATTCAAAATGCATTTGCGTTATGAAAGATTCCCATTCTTTGTTTTTCTTCACTGAAATACAGTTTTAGATTTGCCAAAGTTGAAAAAAGTAGAAGTCCACTTAAACTTGTGTTGAGCAGTTATTTGTACTGTGATTCCCAGAGTAAAGGCTTCATGCAAATTACTGCAAGCTGAATGTAAAATTCTGGTTGCCTGAAGCTCTCCTTGAGCATTCGAAGAATGGTCTTTATATGAAGGCTCAATTACATCTAGTAGTTTACAACCAATTGAATACAAAAACAAAATACTGTGTTACTATAAGGAAATTTTCAATGTAGAATTAACTATAATTTCAAAGTCAAATGCAAATCATTTGGACAGGGTTGAAAGCTGCCATCTTTGGTTCACACAATATATTTCAAAAGTATGTTTTTCTAGACATTTCAGCATATCTAGTCCTTTTTGAAATATTTCACTGCATTAGTAACTGCCAATCGATGTAAAATGAAATAGCACAGCTAAGGAAATAAAGAGGGTAAATCTAAACAGGATGTTTCAGCGAGTTTTGAGAAGATTTGTTGCTCAAGTTGAGGTTTTGGATGTAGGTTTGCTCGCTGAGCGAAAAGGTTCATTTCCAGAAATTTCATTACCTTATTAGGTAACATCTTCAGTCGACCTCATACGAAGCAATGCTGAAGATTCCTGCTTTATATTTATATGTTTGGGTTTCTTTGGGTAGGTGATGTCATTTCCTGTGGTGAAGTCACTTCTTGTTCCTTTTCTCAGGGGATGGTAGATGGGGTCTAACTCGATGTGTTTGTTGATAGAGTTCCGGTTGGAATGCCATGCTTCTAGGAATTCTCGTGCGTGTCTTTATTTGGCTGGTCCTAGGATGGATGTATTGTCCCGGTCAAAGTGGTGTCCTACCTCATCCGTATGTGAGGATACTAGTGGGAGAGGGTCATATCTTTTTGTGGCTAGTTGGTGTTCATGTATCCTGGTGGCTAGGTTTCTGCCTGTTTGTCCAATGTAGTGTTTTGCTACACTCCTTGCACAGTATTTTGTAAATGACAAAATCCAGACAATGAGCAAAACTAACATTATTTACAAAATACCGTGCAAAGACTGTAACAAATACTACATTGGACAAACAGGCAGAAAACTAGCCACCAGGATATATGAACACCAACTAGCCACAAAAAGATATGACCCTCTCTCACTAGTATCCTCACATACGGATGAGGAATGACACCACTTTGACTGGGACAATACATCCATCCTAGGACAAGCCAAACAAAGACACGCACAAGAATTCCTAGAAGTATGGCATTCTAACTGGAACTCTATCAACAAACACATCAAGTTAGACCCCATCTACCACCCCTTGAGAAAAGGAACAGGAAGTGACCACCACAGGAAATAACATCACCACAGGAAATGACATCACCAACCCAAACATATAAATAGAAGGCAGGAATTTTCAGCATTGCTTCGCATGAGGTCCACTGAAGATGTTACCTGATAAGGTTGAAACATCTGGAAATGAACCTTTCAGCTCAGGGTGGTTCAATTCAGAAGAGACAGCAATTTTATAAAGAACTTCATACAAGTTGTTAATAAGGATTAATAACACTGTAACGAAAACTTAAAGCAATGTGAGGTGTAAGAATAATGTTTCCTTGATCAAATGTTGAGACAAGAGTTGAAGCAAACTTATTCAAGACTGGTATTTTGTTGAGAAGATTGTAATGTACTATGTTTTATAATTCTCCCTCCTGTACATAAGGAAGACCAAGAAGTGGAAAAGCAATTAAACTGCCAATCGATGATATTTCAGTGAAACTACATTCAGTCATCAAGAATCTTTGACACCCTCGAGAAAAAATTCCTCAAAGCTTTTCAGAAATTGATTCCTAATTGTTTTGTGTTTTATGCAGCATGAAGCATTCCCATTTATGAAATTGCAGAATGGGTGTGCAGTTCGCAAAATAATATCAATATAGAAAAATGGGAGTAAGTTGAGATAAGAAAAATGAAAATGTCACATGCCCCTTGGAAGTAAACTGATTACATTGGGTTGAGGACTGACAGATACACAAAACATGAAAGTAGTGACTTAGGTTATTGAGGGCATTTAAAGGAAGAGAATTGAAAAAAACAGGAATTCTATATTAAACTTGTTGAGAATTTTGGTTAGGAACACTTGGATTACTTTTTTCCAAATATGGCATGAGCCAGCATTTATGGCCCATCCCTAGTTGCCCTTGAGAAGGTGCTAACAAGCTGCATTGTTGAACCACTGCAGTCCATTTGGCATAGATAGTTGGGGGAAGTTGCAGGATTTTGACCCAGTCTTAGTGAAGAAATAGCAATGTATTTCCAAGTTAGGATGGTCTGTGGCTTGGAGGGGAACATGCATGTGGTAGTTTTTCCATATATCTGCTGCCCTCCTAGATTGTAGTGGTCATGGTTTTGGAGTCCAAATTTAATCCCATATTTTAAAAAAAGGCATTGGGGAAGATGCAACAAATGCTTATTGATATGCTACCAGAAATGAGATGTTAAGTCTTTCATGAAATATGGAAAGGCTGATACACTATGTCAGGATAAAAAGAGGCTGAGGAGTGAACTGAAGTGGGTGGTTTCACATTATGCCAGGCTTTTATTGGGTAGGCACTGAGTAACCACAGGCGAGGTGCCAGAGGCCTGGACGGTGGCTAATGTTATGCCTTTACTGAAGAAATGCTGTAAAGAGAAACCTAGGAACTATAGACCTGTGAGCCTGACACCATGGTGGGTAAGTTGTTGGTAGTGATTCTGAAAGATAGAATTTTTATGCATTTGAAGAGGCAAGGACAGATTGGGAATGGTCAGCATGGTTTTGTATGAGGGAATTAGTGTCTCACAAACTTGATTGAGTTCTTTGAGGAAGTAACCAAAAAGATTAATGAGGGCAGAGTGGTACACCTTGTTTACATAAACTTTAGGAAAGCCTTTGACAAGGTTCCATATGGTAGACTAATTAGGAAAGTTAGATCATATGAGATTCAGGGTGAACTTGCCAATTGGATATAAAATTGACTCTACGGTAGGAATTGGAAGATGCTGGTGGACTGGGGGCCTGTGCCCAGTCGTGTTCCATAGGGATCAGTACTGGGTCCACTTTTGTTTGTAATTTATATAAATGATCTGGAAGCGAATGTAAGAAGCACGATTAGTATGTTTGCGGATGACACCAAAATTGATGGTATAATGGACAGTAAAGAAGGTTATCCCAGATTGCAAAGAGATCTTGGTCACTAGGATCAATAGGCTGAGGGGTGGCAGATGGAGTCTAATTTGGATAAATATGGGTATTGCATTTTGGTAAAACAAACAAGGGCAGGACTTACACTATCCAGGGCGCTACCATTAATTGTATATTAGAACAGAGAAACCTCAGGGTTCAGGTACAGAATTGTTTGAAATTTGTGTCAAGGGTAGAAAGGGTGATTAAGAAGATCTTTATCACACTTGCCTTCACTGCTCAGATCACTGAGTGTTGGAACTGGGATGTCATGTTGAGTGTACAGGAAATTGGTGATGCCCCTTCTGGAGCACTGTGTGCTGTCCTAGTCATCCTGTTATCGAAAGGATATTATTAAATTGGAGAGAGTGCAGAAAAAGGTTTACCAAGATGTTGCTGGGAATGGAAGATTTGAGTTATAAAAATAGTCTGGAAAGGCTGGGAGTTATTCTCACGAGCATAGGAGGTTGAGAGGTGGCCTTATCGAGGTTTATAAAATTATGATTGGCACAGATAAGATGAATAGCAATGGTATATTCCTGAGAGTTGGGGAGTTCAAAATTAGAGGGCATATTTTTAAGATGAGAAGAGAAAGGAAAAAGGATATGAGAGGTAACTTTTTTTTAGGCAGAGAGTGGTTCTTGTGTGGAATGAACTGTCAGAAGAAGTGTTAGATGCAGATAAATTTATGACATTTAACAGACATTTGTACATGAATAGGTAAGATTTGGAGCAAATGCAGATAAATGGGGCTAGTTTGGGATTGTAGTCAGCATGGACAAGTTGGACCAAAGGGTTTGTTTCCATGCTGTATGTGATGCTATAATGTTTCCATTTGTGGACAAAACCAGACGAAGGGCATAAATATGAAACAGTTACTAATAGATTCAATTGAGATAGGGGACAAACTTCTTTACCCTGAGTTTAGTTAGAACGTAGAAATTGTCGTCATCTTAAGATGCTTCATCAATGACCTACCATCCGTCATAAGGTCAACAATGGGGATGTTCACCAATGATAGCACAATCTTCAACACTTATTGCGACTGCTCAAACACTGAAGCAGTCCAGGTTCAAAGAACCGGATAATATCCAGACTTGGCAAGTAACATGAGCGCCACACAAATGCCAGACTATGACCATCATTGAATCCACCACTATCAACATCTTGGGAGCTATCATTGACCAGAAACTCAACTGGACTCACCACATAAACACAGTGGTTACAAGACCAGGTCAAAGGCTAGGAATTCTGCAGGAAGTAACTCACTTCCTGAATCCCTAAAACTTGTCTACAAGGCACAAGTCAGGAATGTGATGGAATACCGTCTACTTGAATGGATAAGTGAAGCTCCGACAACCCTCAAGAAGCTTGACACCAACCAGGACAAAGCAGCCTGCTTGTTTGGCACTACATGCACAAACATCCATTCCCTCCACCACTGACGCTCGATAGCAGCAGTGTGTGTACTTTCTACAAGGCACACTGCAGAACTTCACCAAAAATCCTCAGACAGCAACTTCCAAACTCATGACCACTTCCACCTAAAAGGATAAGGGCACCAGATTATGGGAACGCCAACGCCTTCAAGTTCCCTTCCAAACCACTCACCATCCTGACTTGGAAACATATGACCGTTCGTTCACTGTCACTGGGTCAAAATTCTGGAATTCTGTCCCTAATGGCATTGTAGGTCAACCCACAGCAGGTGGATTGCAGCAATTCAGAAGGGCAGATCACCACATCTTCTCAAAGGCAACCAGGCATAGGCAATAAATGCTGGCATAGTCAGCGATGCCCACATCTGACACATTAATTTTTTTAAAAACATGGAGTCATTCAGATAGTGAGCGTGAATGAGAAAAATGCAGATAAATATTAAATCTAGATTGAAAATTAAGAGGAGCTTGAAAAACAATATACTCAAGGTTTATTCAATGAAGTAGGAGACTATTTGTATCATAAATACCAGAGTGGATATGCTGAGCCATGTAGTCTGTTTCTAAACTGCAAATATTATGTAATAACTAAGGTAATGTTAAATGGCTATTTTTATTCACAACCAGCCTCTTATTAATGGCTGAAGAGACCATTAATTAATGAAAACCCAAATGGTGTACAATGTTTTCAGATTAAGGTGGCAACCCATGTTGATGCTTACCTGCCAAACAAACATGCAGATTTTGGGTGTGTTTAGACCAGTGTTAAGTCTGCTTTTGACTTGTCAGTTGCTTTTGAAGTTGTTGGTCTGGTTTTACAAGTTGATATGTATGTTGCTACCTCAGGTGAGCAACCAGGGTGTGGCACATGGTTTCATATTTATGTTCAACTAAAGTTGATGTAATAATTGGAACATCTAGGTATTATGTTGGCTAAAAGAGAGAAGTTGTTTTGTCTATATATTCGTTGAAATAATTAGATTGTCAAAAATGCCATTGGAAATTGCATACCTTTGCACGCAACACTACAAAAAGCAAGAACAATCGTCATTCTATTTAATTCACCTTCAACTGCACTCAGTACAATGTGAGAACATGAAATTTCTTTGTTTTAATCTTTTTGTTAGAATTCAATAGAACCGATAGAATGCTGTATTTCCATTTTAAGTTTCAGTTAATCATTGATTACTTTTAAGTTTATCTGAACAACTCATTTTTTTCTTCAGATTTTTCCCATCCTTTCCTCCAACACATTCCAGCCTCACTTTCCCAACATCTTCTCGAGTGTCAGTGACTCAAATGGAGGTTCTGATATCCTGTGGGTGCTTCACCCAAGTAACCATTCTTCATGTATCAGTTTGGACACTAGATGGTGGTAGCCTACTTTAACAAATTGTCATCACTGTTGATCTCATTCTCATTATTCTTGTATGCATGCATGTGTACAAACTTATAAATGCATAACCACACACATCCAATTCCTATTACTGTTCCTGGATAGCCGGTTGAGATTTGGCTATCTCGGTGCATAGGCTAACTCCAGATAATTTTGATTTTCTCCTGTAGCGATTCTGCTGTAAAATTCTATAATTTTCTGTGTAATGGCCTGTAATTTGTTTTCACAGATGTGTCGTAAGAATATTTTCTTCCTGTCTTCTGCATATTGAGAAATGCTTTTGTGACAGATATGGAGCTTGAGCACTCAAGCGCTACTGGCCCAAGTGGCCTGTCTTTCTGCTGTTCCATGCAAACCCATCTTACATTTTTGGGCTAACCTATTTTAATATTTATTTGCAGCGTTTGGCAAACTCAAAAGCACATACCTCACGATTCATCAGTGCCAATCTCCCTTGTAACAAGTTTAAGAACCGGCTAGTAAACATCATGCCATATGAGTCCACCCGAGTTTGCCTGCAGCCAATCCGAGGAGTTGAGGGCTCTGATTACATCAATGCCAGCTTCATCGATGGGTACAGGTACGACAATTTTCCACTTGGAAAGCTTGCCATTTTCTTATTTACTCCATACCAGCTGTTCAGTATCATCTGTAACCTTCAATATGTCGTTCCTCTTAGAAATAAATGTGGCGCATTTTTAAAGCTTGGCTTAAAAGTCTTTTGCAGCCAAAGAATCATTTTTTAACTGTAGCCAGTTGTGTAAAGAATTGCAGTTGTGGCACATCCCACTAATATCAATGAAATGAATGATCAGTTTATCAAATTTGGCCAGGACGTTGAGAGATCTCCCTTACTCTTTGAATAACACTAAAAGAACCTCTGTGTTCATCTCAGAGAGCAAATAGGGTCTTTGTTTATTGTCTGTTCTGAAAGTTGCCACTTTCATCAGTGCGATCTTTCTTCACTGTTGTATGGGTATCAATATGGTTTTAAATCTGTGCTGAAGTTTCTAGACATACAATCAACTTTATCTTCTGAAAGATAACAGCAGGGGATGCTGGAGATTTCTTTCAAGTCTTATCTTTAAAGATATGCACATACGAGTCAAATAAAGCAAAGATCTTTAATGGATGTGACTCAGTTTAAAGATTAGAAAAAGAATGCATAATGCAAAAAACTACTATACTGTCAGCTGTATTCTGCTTCTTTGCAAATAGAATAGCATTGACTCAACACACTTAAAGCACAGAGCATTAAAACAATTCACTTTTACTTCTTATTTGTAATGTATTGGCATTGACGCTCTTCCATAAACTCGTATCCGGGTGTCGAATTGGGCAGCAAAAGATTCTTGGAGATTTACAAGGGTTTATTGTAAATCTGTAGTTAAGTACAATCATCATTTGTACCTTTCCCTTTCTAATTCTCTCCCTGTCCAGAAACCAACACCCAAATGGGGGAGATTTAGTTCTTTTCTTTTGATCAATCTGTTCAGATGTGTGATGATACATCTCTGGATCAGGTGGGACTTAAACCAGGCCTTCATATTCAAAGGCAGAGACTATCACTGCATCACAAGATCTCACAAAAGGACAGTCGACAGAACTTGAACTTGTATTGAGGAACACCAGTCTCCAGTTCATTGCCTTATCCATTCAGCCATGGTTACAGGCCCTTGAAACTTAGAAACTGTCTATTGTATGGGACTGCTCTGTACAACAGTCCCCTTTTAATAGTCTGTTAGTCATTTCAATCAACATGTCTGGACATGCTACGACACATGGCCTAGGTAGGTGGGACTTATATCTAGATGATCTGGCCTAGCGGCATGAACACTACCACTGTGCTGCAACAGCCTGATAACTGTTAGATATTTTAATCAGCTTGTTTGGTTCAGCTGTGAGGAGGATGGTATTAAACTTCAAAAGGGCAGAGAGAGTTTATTAGAATTGTTGGACAAGTGACAAATGAAATTCAGATGCATAGAAATGCATTCAAATGAATTCGTTTTAGCAGGAAAAGCAAGAGGCAATACAAAATAAAAGGTACAATTCTAAAGGGAGTGCAAGAACAGAGAAATCTGTATGTATATGTGTATAAATTATTGCAGTGAGGAAACTGATTGAGAGTACAGTTAATAAAGCAAGATCCTGAGCTTTATAAACTGTGCCATATAAAAGCAAGGAAGCAATGACAAGCCTGTACTGAACAGTTTGGCCTCAGCTGGAGTTTTGCATTCAGTTCTCTGGGCACCATTTTTAAGGTAGGGTGTGAAAGTATTAGAGAAGATGGACCCAATGGTTCCAAGGATGAGGGTTACATAGATAGCTGGGAGAAGAGGTTGAGAAAAGTTGTAACAAGCATTCAAAATCATAAGGTGTAGAATGGGAGAAACTGTCTCATTGATAAAGGGATCAAGAACCCAAGGACCCTTATTTAAAATTTAAATTCATTCATAGAATGAGGGCATCACTGGCTGGGCTACCATTTATTGCCCATCCCTAATTGCAGTTAAGAGTAACCACTGCTGTGTGGTCGAGAGTCAAATGTAGACTAGGCCAGGTAAGGATAGCAGTTTCTTCCTGGAAGGGCATTATTGAACCAGATGGTTTTTTCCCCAACAATCACTCTTAATTCCAAATATTTTTATTGCATCCAAATTCCACAACCCACCATGGCAAGATTTGAACCCAGGTCCCCTGAACATTACCTGGGTCTCTGGATTAGCAATCCGATAATAATACCACAAGACCATTGTCTTCTTGTAATGAGTGGTAACAAAGCAGTGGTGACACAAGGGAAAGCATTTGTATGCAGTGAGTGATTAGGATGTGAATGCACTATCTGAGAGCAAAGTGGAGGTAGATATATAATCATGGCTTTCAAAGGGGATCTGAATTATTATTTGAAGAGGAGACATTTGCAGATTTACAGAGAAAAGGGAAATGACACTGGCTACATGTTCTTGCAGTCAGCAAGCATACACGTGGCAGACCAAATAAGCTCCTCATGTGATATAACTATGCTATGATTTTAGGTCTTGCTTACAGACAATAACTGTGTGTTTTCAGCACCACTGAGACACGCATGAGAGTACATGAAAAGAAACATTCATCCAAGGACTATTTAATGCCATGGAGATTGATAAAAGAAAACTTGACAACAGATATCTGTACTGAATGCTTGCACTGCTTGACACTTTCATTTGTATTTGTTTTTGTAATTTTAACACGGCAGCAATATAGTTTTTCCCAAACTAAACTCCTTAAATTCTAGTCAACACCTATTGAATTATTTACTAAAGTTGTGCAATTTCAGTCCTCAAACACTAAATTAATTCATTTAATATAAATTTTAATAATTGTGTAACCTGGATGATATCTGAGATTTAATTATATTTTTAGTGAAAATCAGGAATATTACAACACATTAATGATTTACATTATTACAAAAACTTACCTAAAATCAGGTTACAATCATTTGAAGTCTCTAGTATGTGGAACACATTAATTATGCACTGTTATCAGGAAGAGGAATTACTGCCAAGGGTGACTTTAGTCAGATAGGTATATCTATCATAGAGCACTGCCTCCATCTAGTGGGGAAGTGTGTAATTTTGTTTTACTTCAATATTACTTTGTGGGAAGTGGGTGTCGCTGGCTGGCTAGCATTTATTGCCAATCCCTTCTTGCCCCTCGAGTAGGTGGTGATGAGCTGCCTTCTCAAACTGTTGCAGTCCACCTGCTGTGGGTTGACCCACAATGCCATTAGGGAGGGAATTGCAGGATTTTAATCTAGCAACAGTGAAAGCACAGTGATATATGTCCAAGTCAAGATGGTAAGTGGCTTGGAGGGGAACTTGTAGGTATTAGTGTTCCCATATATCTGCTGCCCTTGTCCTTCTAGATGAAAGTGGTCATGTGTTTGGAAGGTGCTGTCTGAGAATCTTTGGTTAATTGCTGCAGTGCATCTTGTAGATAGTACACACTGCTGCTACTGAGTGTTGGTAGTGGAGGGTGTGATGCTTGCAGATGTAATGCCAATCAAGTGAGCTGCTTTGTCCTGGATGGTGTCAAGCTTCTTGAGTGTTGTTAGGGCTGCACTCATTCAGGCAAGTGGAGAGTATTCCATTACACTCTTGACTTGTGCCTTGTAGATGGTGGACAGGCTTTGAGGAATCAGGAGATAAGTTACTTGCCACAGAATTCCTAGCCGCTAACCTGGTCTTGTAGCCACTGTGTTTATGTGGTGAGTCCAGTTGAGTTTCTGGGTTAATGATAACCCCCCAGGATGTTGATGGTGGGGGATTCAGTGATGGTAACACCTTAGAATGCCAAGAGGTAGTGGTTAGCTTGTCTCTCATTGGTAAAAGCCATAGCCTGACATTTGTGTGGTGTGAATGTTACTTGCCACTAGTCAACCCAAGCCTGTATATTGTCCAGATCTTGTTGCATTTGAACATGGACTGCTTCAATATCTGAGGAATCACGAATGGTACTAAGTATTGTGAAATCAATGGTTCACATCCCCACTTGTAACCTTATGTGGGAGGGAAGGTCATTGATAAAGCATCTGATGGTTGGGCCTGAGGACACTACCCTGAGGAACTCCTGCAGAGATATCCTGCAGCTCAGATAACTAACCTCCAACAACTGCAACCGTCTTCCCATGTGTCAGGTATGACTCCAACCACCAGAGAGTTTGCCTGCTGATATCCATTGATTCCAATTTTGTAGGGCTCCTTAATGCTGCGCTTGGTCGAATGCAGTCTTGATGTCAAGGCCTGTCACTCTCTCCTCACCTGGGGAATTCAGCTCTTCTGTCCATGTTTGGACTAAGGCTGCACTAGGGTCAGGAGCTGAGTGGCCCTGGTGGAATCCAAATTGGGCAATATTTAACAGGTTATTGCTGAACAAGTGTTGCTTGATGTTACTGTTGATGACACCTTCCATTACTTTCCTGATAAGCAAGAGTAGGCTAATAGTATGGTAATTGGCTGGGTTGCATTTGTCCTGCTTTTTATGTACAGGACATACTTGGGAAATGTTTCACATTGTCAGGTCAATACAAGTGTTGTAGGTATACTGGAACAGCTTTGCAAAGGAGCAGCAGAGTCTGGTGCACAAGTCTTCACTATTGTTGCTGGAATGTTGTCAAGGCAACATTCTTTGCAGTATCTAGTGGTTCTAAACATTTCTTGATGTCACAAGTAGTGAATCAAATTGGCTGAAGATTTATCATGCACTCGGCACTTCTGGCTGAAGTTTGCTGTGAAAGCTTCAGCTTTATCTTTTGCACTGTGCTGGGCTCTTCCAGCGTTGAGGATGAGAATATTTGTGGAGCCTCCTCCAATGAGTTGTTTAATTATCCACCACCATTTACAACTAGATGTGGCAGGACTGCAGAACTTAGATCTGATCCATTGGTTGTAGGATCACTTAGCTCTGTCTGTCACTTGGTGCTTCTGCTGTTTAGCATGCAAGTAGTCCTATTTGGTGGCTTCACAAGGTTGACATCTTATCTTCAGGAATGCCTGGTGCTGCTCCTGGCATGCCCTCCTGCACTCACCAGTGAACCAGTCTTGATCCCCTGGCTTGATGGTAATGGTTGAGTGGGGGATATGCTGGGCCATGAGGTTACAGGTTGTGCTGGAGTACAATTCTCCTGCTGTTGATGGACCACAGCACCTCATCCAGTCTTGAGATGCTAGATCTGTTCAAAGTCTTCCCATTTAGCACAGTGATAAGAGTCGCAGAACACGATGGATATTTTGCTCAATGTGAAGGTAGGACATCTTCTCCATGAAGACTCTTACTGATACTGTCATGGACAAATGCATCTGCAGCTGGCAGATTGGTAAAAATGAGGTCAAGCATAGTTTTCCATATTGGAACCTATTGGTTCTCTCACCACCTGCTGCAGGCCCAGTCTAGCAGTTCTGTCCTTTAGAATCCAACCAGCCGATCAGTGGTGCTGCTGCCAAGTCACTCTTGGTGGTGAACATTGAAATCTCTCACCCTTGGTACCTTTTATGCCTTTGCCATCCTCAGTGTTTCCTGTGAGTGTTAGTTTAATATGGAGAAGTACTGATTCATCAGCTGAGGGAGGATGGTTTGTGATAATCAGTAGGTTTCCTTGCCCATGTTTAACCTGAAGCCACGAGACTTCATAGGGTCCAGAGTCAATGTTGAGTACTCCCAGGGCAACTCCCTCTCGACTGTAAACCACCATGCTGCCATGAGTATGACTATGTCAGGCTGTTGCTTGAGACACTTGTCCCAATTTTGGTCCTAGCCCCCAGACATTCTCACTGCACCACAAGATCCCCTAATAAAAATAGCCTACTCTAATTTCTGAACAGCTACATGCACTCCCACAAACCACCCAGTTTGACCACATCCCCCTCCATCCCACATTCATCAACTCTGTTATCCCCTTCCCCCAAACTGATCCAACCCTCAAAGCAAACCTATCCTACCAACCTAATATGACTACCTTCCAGCCACCCAATAGTTCTCTCAACCTGACCCAAATAACAACCCCAATGACCCAGTGACTCCCTCCGAACCTGACTATCCATTTTCTTAAACACCTCACCCAGCTATTCACCTCACTCACTAATTGTCTCCATCAATTTACTCACCACACCTTACTCACAACAGTTAAGTCTTAAACATATCCCCTACCCACGTCACCATCTCATTCCCTACTCACGCCCCACTCGCTCAACTGCCCCTTACCCACATACCCACCACAAAAACCAACACCGCCCACTTACCTGTATTGTCCACTTACTCCCTATTCAACTTACCCAAACCCCTACATCACCTACACTATACACCAACACTTAACCCACACCCATCTATCCATTCACAAACATCTCAAGTGGACAGTTAAAATTATTATGCAGCAGCTGCTATAAAAGAGATAGAAAACCTATTTGTCCCTCATCTACTGCCATCTAGTGGAGTTTTCTGAGGGACA
This sequence comes from Chiloscyllium punctatum, assembly GCF_047496795.1. NCBI lineage: Eukaryota > Metazoa > Chordata > Chondrichthyes > Orectolobiformes > Hemiscylliidae > Chiloscyllium > Chiloscyllium punctatum. Next base: position 105,764,800 of record NC_092745.1, on the reverse strand, counting down.
CAATACTGGGCACTTCAGTCAAAGCTGCATTTGAAATACCTCACAAAAAATCCACAGGAGCATACAGTCAAGATCATTTATAGATTGGGGTCATTATCTTCAATCCAGCAATATAGCAAGTATATTTGCTTTGAGATTTACCGGAATTTGTTTAGAACTTTGGCGTTTGAATTTGTATTCAGTGTTTTGTGAGGTTGTGCACAGTTTGCTTGATAGGTGCTTCATTTTCATTGGTCAACAAACAGTTTTGAACACTGCAGTTATTGATCAGAAACAAAGGGCTGAACCTTTCATTTTTTGTCTAAATGTGGTTAAGAGGAGTGATTTGAGAGGATTTCACTGAGAAACCCAGCAATATTTCACACAGTATTTTACTGACATACGTCATTAATTATCTCTCCAACCCCTATGATATTCCTCAGGTCCTGTCCTGTACACATCTTATCACATACCATTCCTGGAACAATTCGCCACTCAGCAGATCCCTGCCCAAAGACCAACATTCCTTGCAGACATGCCAATTTTGACAGGCTGCTGTTCACACAGATCAACATTAACAATCTGACATTGGCCCTCATTGGCAGTGTAATGGCACATTGGACAAAAGCTAAGCTGCCCAGAACACATGGTGGCATGGCTGAGAGCCCCTCGACCATGTATCCCTATTGTCTTGCCATGGTCACTGTTTAACCACCAAACTGCACACTTTACCTGTTCCTGAAAACCTTAAGTCTGTAGATCAAATCTGAGTATCTACCACTGCTTCCCCAGTTCCCATTGGTCACATGGATCTAGTCATTGACCGAAATGATATGATCAGGCAAGCATTCAGACAAATCCAAGTAAGAGCTTTTATTGATAACCGGAAAAAAGGCACACAAAGGAACTGTAAACAGGCTGCAGTTACCAAACATCATTCAAACCAAATACTGGCATTCTTGATCTTGACATTCATTGATGGTCCTCTGTACTCAGCTTTCATCTACAAGAATGGTATGTCACTCAGGTCCTGTGTGCCTTGTAGCACCCAATGCAGTTGAACTCTGTCTTCTACACAAAGAGGTCCTTCCACTTGAATGTCCTCACCCTTTCCCTCAGGAGACTGTTCCCATCTTCCAGTTCCTAGTACTTTTCACATTGCCTTGTTGCTTGCTCTGATCATCAGATCACACCACACCAAAATGTTATAGCACACTGTACCAGGACTATGCTTGAAAGATATCCCTGGCCACTCCAAACTGTGGAACTGGACCTTCAACATCCCTATTTTCTGATCCACCATGATTTTGGTCATAGTATGTACACCAATTTGGTGAAGGTACCACACTGGCTGAGTAACAAATGGTTTATATCTGAAAGGTAATGCCTGTTGGCACTCCAACCCCTTCCCAACCCAAACCTACCTTGACCATTTCACTCTCTATTGCATTCATTACAGGCTACGTAACAGATGCAGCTGGGTGGCAACAATTGATTGATTAGTCTATGAACTAGTGACCATATCAATTGCAGAATCCATTTGCTTGCCAACAATCATGTAATTGGTGCTCAGGTGACTAAACAGCTTGGGGTGGGAACAGGGTAATGAGAAGTATTTTCATCTCCATCAGTACAGAGGTTGTTTGCAGTCTACACCATTTTAAACTTGAAGAAAACCAGTTAATCTTTCCTTCAATATTTGTTGTAAGCTGTGACTTTTAAATGTCCCTTCTATAAGTGAACCAGCCATCTTGTGTCTCTTGCAAACCAATGGAACCAGCCAAAGGTGGACAACTAAAATGCAACATTCTGGCCAATATAAGAATCATAAGGTTCTCAGCAACTTGTAAATAGAAGCCACCACCGAACTCGTCCAGTTTTCCTCTAACCATGCCAATTTTTCCCTTTTTGTTTGTTTGTCTTTCATGCATGCGCTTGTAAGGAGGGATTTGGGGATTGGAGTTTTAATTAGTGGTGTTATATGCTGGTGTTTTATAACAGTTTAGCAGTAGTTAGGGTATATTTGCTTGCAATAAATAGTAATTCTTGATAAGTACTTGGCCTGAGCTCTCTATCAACCTGGTTCTAAAGGTCAGGTAGATTGGGGAATTTTGTGTACTTATTTTAAAATCTTTACCTTTTGTGACAACTGCAGAGATAGTAGGGCTGGATTTCCAGCATGCTATCCCAGTGAGTCATGAATGTTCAAGCAGTTTTCCAACTGCATTCAATTTCTAGGGAATGCCAAATGATGGCTGAGTATCAACGTGCCATAAGTGAGGGGTGAGGTTGAGGAGGTGGGACCTTCATTGTAACTTCTGCAATGTGTCAATTGATCCCGTGCCATTGGCATCATTCTGCATCAAAAACCAGCCCTCCAGCCAACTGAGCTAACCAGCCCCTACCCAGAGGGTTGTAGGGATCTTGAAGTCACTGTCTGAACGTCTGGTGGAAGCAGACACCCTGTAACCGACTGATTAAGAGACCAGGAACTGGAAGCTAGTTTAGGCTGTTTTCTGCAGTTTTGTAATGATTTGTTTTATTTTGGTTGAAAATTGTAACTTTTATTGTATACGTCATTTTAACTAAATATGAATGGCACACGTTGACACTGTTTAGAAATCATTACATACTACAGTTTAAAGACTTTAGTTTATTATACATGTCAGCTAGTTCTCCTTTTTATCACTGATGTTAACTGGCAGAACGAGTAACCCAAATTAATTGCAGTGTCATATGTATCGATCTTGAATTATTAAGGTTTGGTCTTGCTTGACTGTAATTCTTTGAACTGTTTGGATAATTTTATTTGATTAGATCGGGGAAAATATCAATCTTTATTCTTTAAATTATGTTGTAAATAAATACAAATCTTCAGAAAACATCTGAATTTTTAAATTATTGTATGCAAACCTTTGCAATTATAAAGAGCTTAACATGAAAGTCTCCTTTTAATTGCTTTATTTGTCTCAGTTAGATTATTTTACAAGGTAATGAACAGACCATTACATTCCCTGTCCTGTGGGCAAAGTCATACCACATGCTGGAAGGAATAAATTTCTCACTCATCCATCTACCTTAACAACATGCAGCTTTGCCTGTTCAAACCCTTTTGATTATTCAGTTTAAGAGTGAATCTGCTGGTGGGTTTACTGGGTGGGCATTCATGGGTGCATTCGGCACCCAAATATTACATAACAGCTGATATGATGCAAACAGGTGAAGACCAACAGTTTTATAGAACAATTTCATCAAATACAAAGCATTCCAGAAGAAGTGGAAAGGGGCAGCATGCAGAGCAAACTGTGTTGGAAGGGATAGCATGGGAACAACAAAATGGGGGCTGGGATAATATGAGGGGGAAGGGATCACATAAGAAGAAGGTTGGGAATGAAAGATGATATGATGAAAGGGATGGTTTGAGCATGGCATAAAAGGGAGCACTTTGGGAGGATGGAATGGCAAGGGATGGGGATTTAAATAAATATTGTTGCAGTAAAGTTACTAATTTCACCGGAAATGTGCATGTCTCTGATAATTTTTAAATAATAACAGGAATGTAGAAATGTGTGTTCTGAAAACTACATATGTTTCCTCAATGAACAGGCAGCAGAAAGCTTATATTGCCACACAGGGACCACTGGCAGAGACCACAGAAGATTTCTGGCGTATGCTGTGGGAGCACAATTCCACAATTGTAGTAATGCTCACAAAATTGCGCGAGATGGGTCGAGTAAGTAATTTGCCTTTGTGCTCCCAACTGTACAATGAAATTATTTACAATGAAAGTCATTTGCTGGTTATTAGCTAAGATATTCCATTTGTAAACATGTAAATAGTAGTACAGGTCCCAGGATTGAACTTGTCAATGATTTTTTAGATGAGTGAGGTGGTGAAGAAAGAAAGAAAACAAAAATATAGAATTAAACTTAGAGCCATCTGACACTGAATGTGCATAACCAAATTGTAACACCTCTTTCGACTAGAATGTGGTCATAGAGATCTACAACACAGAGAAAAGTCCTTTGGCCTATCATATTAGTGCAGGTCAAAAACAACTACCTAACTGTTCTAATATCCCATTTTTCAGCACTTAGTCCATAGCCTTGTATGGCTTGGCATTGCACGTTCAGATCTAAATTCTGCTTAAATGAAAATTTCTGCCTCTACCAACCTTACAAGCAGTGAGTTCCATCTTCCCAGCACCCTCTGGGTGAAACGGTTTTTCCTCATATCTCTTCTAAAACCACAACTCCTTACCTTAAATCTACTCCTCCTGGTCACTGATCCCCTCCATTGATTCCAAGGGAAAATGTTTCTTCCTGTCTACTCTATCTATGCCCCTCATAACCTTCTATATCTCCATCATGTTCCCTTTCAAACTCATCTGCTCTCAGGAAAGCAACCCTAGTTTATGCAATCCTTGCTGGGCTAAAGGGCCTGTTTCCACGCTGTAAGTAATCTAATTTCTTCATCATGGAAATTCCCCACCCCAGGAAACATCCTGCTATATCTCCTCTGCACTTTCTCCAATGCTATCACATCCCTCCGAAAATGTGGATTCCAGAACTGCACGCAGTACAATAACTGTCGCATAACCAAAATTTTATACAATTCCAGCATAACCTCCCCGCTCTTAAACTCTATGCCTCGGATAATAAAGGCAAGCATACCATGTGCTTCCTTAACCATTTTTCCACCTGTCCTTATGGCTTAAGGGACTGGTGGACATAGATATCAGTGTTCCTCTGATCCTCTCATACAAAAGGTAAAATTTTAACCAGCTTTTGAAGCAATAAATATAAGTGTGTAGTGTCACCTGTTTAGAGATTAAATTAAACCTGAAAATACTTCTTATCAGAAGGATGGTGTGAAACTTGAAAGGGTTCAGAAAAGATTTACAAGAATGTTACCAAGGTTCGAGAATTTGAGCTATAGGGAGAGACTGGTTAGGCTGGTGCTGTTTTCCCTGGAGCGTCACAGGCTGAAGGGTGACCTTATAAGGTTTATAAAATCATGAGGGGCATGGATAGGATAAATAGACAAAGTCTTTTCCCTAGGGTGGTGGAGTCCAGAACTAGAGGGCATAGGTTTATGGTGAGAGGGAAGAGATATAAAAGAAACCTAAGGGGCAAATTTTCACGCAGAGGGTGGTGCATGTGTGGAATGGGCTGCCAAAAGAAGTGGTTGAGGCTGGTACAATTGCAACATTTAAAAGGCATCTGGACGGGTATATGAATAGGAAGGGTTTAGAGGCATATGGGCCGGATGCTGCCAGGTGGGAGTAGATTAGGTTGGTATATCTGGTCAAGACGGACGAGTTGGACGAATGAGTCTGTTTCTGTGCTGTACTTGAAAACCTTAAAACAGATTTGGCAATATCAGTGGATAGAGTTAACAGAGCCTAATGACTTTTGCACTTGCTCCAAAGAAGGGAAGAACTCAAGGGCTTCCAGCATCCACAATATTTTGCTTTTATTTTACTGTTTAGAGGTTTTATATATATTATGCTCAGTGGTGCTGATTCATTCTTTTATTCTCACCAGGAAAAGTGCCACCAGTACTGGCCAGCAGAGCGCTCTGCTCGGTATCAATATTTTGTAGTCGATCCAATGGCTGAATACAGTATGCCACAGTATATTCTGCGGGAGTTCAAAGTAACAGATGCCAGGGTAAGTGTGAGATGTGAGTCGTATCAATGTTTCTTTAAGTTATTCTCATGTACATACTAATAATGTGATCCACTGTTACAAATATGTTTTGCCTAAAGTATTAATTTGTAATATCATTAGCTAGAGAGATAAAGATAACCTGGAGAGAAAGATGTGATTAAGAGGAGATGCGAGAGAGAAGATAGGAATAACTATTTAAGTTGAAAAACATTAACTAAGAGGGGAGGATCCTCTTGAGCCTTTTGCTATGGTTCCTGAACAGCTAGTAATGAGAAGAGACTTGCCTCAACTCAGGGTCAGGTACAGAGCTGTTTAAGTTTGCTTAAACAATCCCACAATTTGAAGAGAGGGATGTGGAGAGATGTTTCATTTCATTTGAGAACATTGCAAAACAAATTAAATGCTTGATTTGATTTGATTTATTACTATTGTTACGTGAACCGAGATACAATAAAAAGTATTGTTTTGCATGCTAACCAGACAAATCATACCTTATCTAAATACAACAGGGTAATAGAACAGAATACAAAATATAATGTTAGAGCTAGAGAGAAGGTGCAGAGAATGATCAACTCTAATATATGAGAAGTCCATTCCTAAGTCTGAAGACAGTGGGAAAGAAGCTGTTCTTAAATCTGTTGGTATATACCTTTAAAAGTTCATATCTTTTGTCTGATTGAAGAGGGTGGAAGAGAGTATAATCAGGGTTGGATGGGCCTTTGATTATGTTGGCTGCTTTCCTGAGGCAGTGGGAAAAGTAGACAGTTTTCCATGATGGGCTGGGCTGCATTCTCAACTCTAATTTCTTGTGGTCTTTGACGAGCTGTGATGCACCCAGAAATTTGAATTCTGCTAATCCCATCTGCCTTTGTTAAATTAAGCTATTATGGCTTTGCAGACACATATGCAAGAGTATAAATGAAAATAATTATCTTTACGGTGTGTGCTAAGCAACTGTTGAGATTTATGATGATCAAAACTTGTTTTAAAGCAAAGGACACTGACTGGCTGTGGCATCAAAAATCATTGTGTTTGGGAAGAACACAAGCTACTTAACTGGGGTCACTGAGCAACATTCCCTCCATATGCATGCTCATTGACATCCAGTTCCAGAAGTCGCTGTTGGGAACTGACCTCGGCGCACTTGAAAAAAAAATTAGAGGGGATGCTGTTACTGTGTTTGCAATGCTTTAGTGGAGTGGTCCTATGACCCAGTTTGTGGGTGTAAAATTATATTGGCTTTGAACAAAATCAGGGAGGAAATGCCCAAGAAAACAAAACCTCAGCCCTCCTTTTTCTTTGAGACCCCACATAGAACATAGAACAGTACAGCACAGAACAGGCCCTTCAGCCCACGATGTTGTGCCAACCATTGATCCTCATGTAAGGTAAACCTAATGTACGAACCCTCAAATTTCTGTGACCATATGCGTGTCCAGCAGTCTCTTAAATATCCCCAATGACCTCGCTTCCACAACTGCTGCTGGCAATGCGTTCCATGCTCATACAACTCTCTGCATATAGAACCCGCCTCTGACATCCCCTCTATACTTTCCGCCAAACAGCTTAAAACTATGACCCCTCGTGTTAACAATTTCTGCCCTGGGAAAAAGTCTCTGGCTATCAACTCTATCTATGCCTCTCATTGTCTTGTACACCTCAATTAGGTCCCCCCTCTTCCTTCTTTTTTCAATGAAAGAGTCTGAGCTCAGTTAACCTCTCTTCATAAGATAAGCCCTCCATTCCAGGCAGCATCCTGATAAACCTCCTCTGAACCCTCTCCAAAACATCCACATCTTTCCTATAATAGGGCGACCCAAACTGGACACGGTATTCCAATTGTGGTGTAACCAAAGTTTTATAGAGTTGCAACAAGATCTCATGGATCTTAAACTCAATCCCCTTGTCAATGAAAGCCAAAACACCATATGCTTTCTTAAAAACCCTGTCCACTTGGGTGGCAATTTTAAGGGATCTATGTACCTGCACACCAAGATCCTGCTGTTCCTCCACACTGCCAAGAATCTTGTCTTTAATCCTTACTCAACTTTCAAGTTTGACCTTTCAAAATACATCACTTCGCATTTATCCAGGTTGAACTCCATCTGCCACCTCTCAACCCATCTCCACATCCTGTCAATGTCACACTGCAGCCTACAACAGCCCTCTATACTGTCAACGACACCTCCAACCTTTGTGTCATCTGCAAACTTGCTAACCCATCCTTCAATCTCCTCATCCAAGTCATTAATAAAAATTAGAAAGAGTAGAGGCCCAAGAACAGAGCCCTGTGGAACACCACTCACCACTGACTTCCAGGCAGAATACTTTCCTTCCACTACCAATCGCTGTCTTCTGTCGACCAGTCAATTCTGTATCCAGACAGCTAAATTTCCCTGTATCCCATTCCGCCTGACCTTCTGAACGAGCCTACCATGGGGAACCTTATCAAAGTTTGTCAGTTGAAAATGCACCAGAAAACCTCACTACTGCAAACTCTCAAAGAAGAAGTCTATCTACATCACTGTCCCCAGAAAAAGGAACCTCAGTGCCAGTAGCCTGTGTGGAAAGTGATTTTGGTTGCAGAGTTACAGTTAGGGCAATGTAATAATTCTGTTTTTCTCAATTTAACATTTCTTTGCCGGAGTACGTATCAAACTGCAGGGTGTCATCTTATTTTTTTCCCCACAACTGGAGGAGTATGTTTGTTATTTTTCAAGAAGCATAGTTGGACATAATTGCACATTTTAAACAAATCTCTAAATAAATACTGAATCCTTGCTTGAGCTAAGGTTTTTTGCAATAAATTAGATTTTTATTTGTCAACTTGAGAAATCTGAATGACTTTGGTTCTGATACTGAGCTTCATATAGTCTAATATATAATTGGCAATTATCAGCTCCCTTTTCAAATTTAAACATTGTTATGGCAATGGAAGAATAGGATACAGAAAGAAATCAATCCACCCTTTCTAACTTTGTTGTTGTAATATTCTTGCTTTCAGATTAAATGTTCACTTATTATGTTCACTAAGTGAATGAATGGGAATTTTTGAAGTGTCAGTGTACCATTGTTTTGTTGTGTGAAGTTCAAGCCCCACCACTCAAGTTGACGAATTTGAATTCAGTTAAAAACAAGTTATCAGTTGTGGTGACCGCAAAATTACTATTTTCGCAATAGATGCTGGACTTGATTGCAATGCCCACATCCAATGAATAGAAAAACCTGTTTTTGACTCCTTTATTGCACTGAGAATTCACATAATCGTTCCAATAATTAGAAGAGAATTGCAAGTTGTCTCTTTTTAAATCAAGAATCGTGACCAAAGATATGTGCACGTCAGATCAATAATTTCAAGTTGTACTGTATGTTGAAGAGTTTTGATAATGATAACACCTTTATTATTGTTATCTACTTTCAGTAGGTCCAGGTGTTTCTTTTAGATTTCCCACATCATCAATATTTTGTATTTTGCCTTCTTACATAATTGACAAAATTAATATACTGCATGCAATTACCAGAATATTTTATTGCTAACACATGTTGTAAAATAAATATATAAGACAGAGGTTTATGTAGTTCACAATACTGTCTTGCTGATGTAATATTTCAAATGTGCATTTTTATTGCCACGGTTTTGTGGTGTGCACACCATTCACAAAAGGCATAAATGTCATTTTCTGTTGAAATAGCTTAGCTTTATCCTTTGACCATGGAAACGTGTATTACATTTGAAACTAGCAATGAGGCCATAGAGGTGGTGCTGGTGAAGTGGTATAAATAAGTGTGTTATCATTTAGCAAAATGATGGCCTCTTAGATATTCCACTTGTTTTCTTGAAGCTTGTGTGAGGACCATAGAAAAGCTACAGCAGAGAAAGAAGCCATTCAATGCCAATTATTCTGCCAGCTGAATAAACTAGCACCATCATCGCTGTAGCCTTGCGGGTCACAGCACTTCAGGTGCAGATCCAGGTTCCTTTAAAATAAGTTGAGGATTTCCATCTCAACAGCCAAGTAGGGTAGCGCATTCCAGACCTTCGGCACTCTCTAGGTGAAAATGTTTTTCCTCATGTCCCCTGTAATTTGCCTTATCCAGATGTATAACCTCAGACTTCACTGGTGTGATGTCCATTTGTCACTTGCCCCCTGCACCCCCACTCAACTAAACCTTTGGTATCATCCTCTATCTCTTCACTATCAACCACCCATCTTAGTGTTGTCTCTGTATTTCCCAAACATGCCTTCTAAAAGCTACTGTTTGAGTGCCTTAAAAAATTAGCTTATTTATTGGACTCTACTTTTCCCTATTTGTTTCATTTTTTTGACTATTAAAAATAAAAACTAAATAAGGATAAAATGCAACAGTAACTTTAATGATCTGTAAGACAGCACATCTACCTATTACTAGAGTTACTGTATCATCCATGCATTTTGAAAGGAAAATATTTGCTGGGCTACAATGGAAAAATGTAAGTGGTGGCACTAATTGGATAGCTCTTTCAATAAGCCAGCATAGATAGATCTAATAGATCAAATTGCTTCTTTCTATACTTTCAGATTTTTTTGATCTAACAAAGTTGGCTACTCCTATGCAAATTAGTTTAGGAGACCTAAAATTATCTGTTTAAATAGGTTTTCAAGCATTTGACAATACATTGTGGTCGAGGGTTATGGTTTTAACTGATTCCCTCTTGTCCTTGAACACTTTCTGTGCCTATCTCTTTATCTCTAGCACCATGAAAGTATATCAGTAATGAAAGTGGTAATTAAATTCACTTGTGGTTCACAATGTTTTAGCTTTACTCTCTACATTGATGTGTGTCCTCTTGAGGGAGAAATTCTATAGCTTTTTTTCCATTATTCCTCCATTGTAAGAGAAAATATTCAATTAAAATGTCATTTAAACACCAAAAGATTTCCAATCTTTACTTTTAATTTTAAATGTAGGATGGTCAGTCTCGAACAATCCGGCAGTTCCAGTTCACTGATTGGCCTGAACAAGGAGTGCCAAAAACAGGAGAGGGGTTCATTGATTTCATTGGTCAAGTACACAAGACTAAGGAACAGTTTGGACAGGATGGACCTATCACTGTGCATTGCAGGTAAGCAGTCAGCACTTTTCATAATGATAATGAAATTAATTACAACCAAGCATATTTCCATGACAAATTGATATCTCTGTTGAAATCTTTCTTACACAACTGGAAAGAACTGTAGACTTTGCTTGACTGACCTCTTTGTGAGTTTTTTTTTCTCTTTTTGTTAATATAACAATGTTTATTTTCTGTTATTGATCGTTTAAGTGAACTGTTTGATAGTTTAGTAAGTCTGTAGGAACACCAGTTCTTTCCCCAAGATTTTGTTTTTCTCAGATAGTTTCAGACGTGGCACTGTTACTTTGGGTTAATTGGTTATGTGCAAAGTGTATACTGGGTGATTGAGCAAGAAAGAACTACATGTTGGCATGGAGGTTATGAGGGACTATTGGAAATGGGTGGGGATGCAACAGGGCAGTGAGGACTATAAGGTCAAAATTATAATCCGACATCTGGAATGAAGCCCCAGAGATCTGAGGCAGTTCTTTTTAACCTGCCCCACCTTACACCTTAGCACCAATATTTCCTCTAAGCTGCATGGCTATGTGTATGCAGCCACTCTGACATTGCACCACACACAGCAATCAGCATGCTGACACTTACTGAACTTGGAGATCCACACACAAAAAAAATTACAAGGAATGTTGCTGAACACTGAGTCACATGAAATCAGCTCCTGGGCATGGTGGGCCTAACTGTATCCTGCACTGGCACCCACTCTCAGTGGATCAAAGATCATGCCAATCAAGGTACTTTCAACTGAGCTGAGTCCTGCAAGTCAGATAATTTCACAACTCAAGTTATCCTCCTCAGTCAAGAACAACTGCACCATAAAAAGTTAGTGCACGAGAAATGAATTCAACAAAGCTTTTAAATGCATAGCTACACAAAAATCTGATAAAAGATTCTCCTCTTCTAGCGCTGGTGTGGGTCGAACTGGTGTTTTCATTACCCTGAGCATTGTGCTGGAACGGATGAGGTACGAGGGAGTTGTGGACATGTTTCAAACAGTGAAGACATTACGAACACAACGGCCTGCCATGGTTCAAACAGAGGTGAGATATTTAATTGATTTTTTCTTAACTAGTAGAAATGCACCATGTTAAATGCCTTAAGAATAGCTTGTAGCAATGTCAATGTTGTTTGTTGTCTTATCATATTCTGTCAATATGACACTGACATTATATGTAGAAATCTTATTGGGAGAGTCCAGTCCAGTTGCCAGGGTTGTCAAAGCAGTGAAAAGTCTAGATTTCTCTGGTCATACACTTTGCTGCAGGCATTCATTGGAATTTATCTAGCATCCATCAGATGAATTTTGACTTGGACAGTAACACAAAAGGCTCACCATCAATCAATCTTGTCTTCCAGACAAAATGATTTCACCTGTTGGGTTTTAGTGCCCAAGATAAATTTTGCCTTCTAAATTGGTAGAGATGTTGACAGGGTTGATATTTTAAATGCACCATCAAACTTGTGACATTGTATTATTTGCTGAAACTTGCTGCTGTTCTATGTTCTGCAGTTAGTGGTATCCTTATATTGAATTAGAATGTTTGTGCCACATGTAATTAAATCATCAAATCCCTACAGTGCAGAAAGAGGCCATTCAGCCCAACAAGATTGCATTGACCCTCCGAAGAGCATTCCACCCCGACCAGCAGTATCTTAGACAGGGTTGTAAGATTATATGTAATAAAGGATGGGTCAGCTGTGTGACTTGGTGCTTAACAGCAATAGATGTAAGACTGTGCATTTGAGTGTGTAATGTTTTGTCAATCATTCCACCTGTATGGCCTGAAAGCATTGGTTTGTGCTTGCTTTCCCACTGTGTGCGCAGTGAAGAGCAACTCAGGACTGCCAAAACTTGGCCAGTGCACCGTTGGGCTTCAAACATACCATTGGCATCGGAAAGTGCAGGTTATCCCAACTGTGGGGGAAAAGGACAGATGGCATGCAATGTAGCATACCACATTGAAAATTAGTCAAGGTTCAGACAATAGCATGAGAAAACCCATGAAAAGTAACACTGAAATGACTAATTTCAGATTAAATCCTGCCCATATACTCTGCGTAGGTCAACAAAGTCACCCCCAGTACATCCAACAATCATCAGTTCACAGATAAAAGATAAAGCACTCTTTATTGAGTTTGCTTTGAACTTTATTGGAACGTTACATGTCCAGGTGAACTAAAGCAAGGCTGAGAGTTAAAATTAACAGGTGACTGGAAGCTCAGTCACATTTGTGAACTGAATGAATGGAAGCGTTCCACAAAGCGGTCAGTCAGTCTGCTTTTTGTAAAGGAAACCACCTCAGGGCAGTAAATACACTAAACTACATGGAAAGAAATTTTACTTTGACGGAGTGTTTTGGGACTTGAAAAATGAGTGGAGGAGGTAGAATTTCAGGTGTTACATCTCCTGCACTTGCATGCAGAAGTGTTGTGGAAAAAGGAAGGGTAGATGGGTGAAAGTGGAATAAACCAAGATGTCACTGGGGGAAACAGTCCCTTTGGAATTGTGAAAGGTGAGGCAAGAGGAAGATATTTTTCATGGTGGCACTGTGCTGAAGGTGACTAAAATGACAAAGAATGATTAATAGAATACAGAAGCTAGAGGGTCAAAAAGTCAAGACAAGTGGAAATCTCTAATGGTTCCAGAACAAAAGGAAGAGTTTAGAGCAGGTGCATAAATTAGAATGGAAACAGTTGACAGCCCCATCAATTATAATGCACAGAGAGGGGAGTGCATGCAGATCAGAAGTACTCAAGTGCAAGGTTTAACATCTAAACAGATGCAACAGTGAAGAAGAAACAAGAAGAATGGAAGAGTCCCTACTGCAAGCTGGGCTTTCTCAAATGTGGACAAGTCAATTGTGGGAATCATTGGGGTTAGAGTGAGTGTTGTTTGTAACATTTTTTGAGGGGCATGGATAGGATAAAGAGGGGAAAGATATAAAAGAGTTCTAAGGGGCAACTTTTTCATGCAGAGGGTGGTACGTGTATGGAATGAGCTGCCAGAGGAAGTGTGGAGGCTAGTAAAATTGCAATGTTTAAAAGGCATCTGAATGGGTACATGAGTAGGAAGGGTTTGGAGGGATATGGGCTGGGTACTGCCAGGTGGGACGAGATTGGGTCGGGATATCTGGTCGGCATGGATAAGTTGGACCGAAGGGTCTGTTTTCCTGCTATACATCTCTATGACTCTAAATAGAAGCCATGATGTGGAGGAGCCAGTGTTGAACTGGAGTGGACAAAGTTAAAAATCACAACACCAGGTTATAGTCCAACATGTTTATCTGGAAGCACTAGCTTTTGGAGTGCTTCTTCTTCATCAGCTACCCGATGAAGGAACAGCGCTCCGAAAGCTAGTGCTTCCAAATAAATCTGTTGGACTTATAACCTGGTGTTGTGTGATTTTTAACTTTGCCTAGAAATGGAGACACAGAAGTCAAGGAAATGAAAAAAATCAGATGGAGTTGGAATATGTTGAGGCAAAATAAGGTGAAAATTGGAAGCTGAGTTGGTACAATTTTCTAATTTGGGCAAGAACACCACAGTGCAGTTGAAAGAGAAATGGAGAACAATTAAGACAAATGAATCTACATATAAACAGCCAAGTTGAGAAAGGTAGTGCTGGATAAAGACTGGTTGGACCTCCATTCCAGGAAGAAGAGGTGAGCTTTTCGACTGTCCAGAGACAAAGGTAGAGATGGATCAGATAAAAGTTCCAGGAAATTGTTAAAATGAGAGAACATCTGTAAAGTCAGAGATACAGATAAATAAAGACTGGATAAGTGGGGAGAAATAGAGACAAGATAGAAATTGAAAAGTCCAATGGGGCAGTAACAGGCTGAATTCATGGTTTTGGGAAGGTCAAAACAGGCTGTTCAATGTTGCAGAACTATGATGTTGGAGACTGTGGAGAATAGATAACAGTCATGGAAATAGGTCCTGGTTGAAATCATCGACAAGCAGAAAATGAGGACTGCAGATGCTGGAGATCAGAGCTGAAAAATGTGTTGCTGGAAAAGTGCAGCAGGTCAGGCAGCATCAAAGGAGCAGGAGAATCGACGTTTCGAGCATAAGCCCATCGATTCTCCTATTCCTTTGATGCTGCCTGACCTGCTGCGCTTTTCCAGCAACACATTTTTCAGCTCTGAAATCATCGACAATCCTGCAAATAGGTCCTGGATGAAATCATCGACAATTGATTCCTGGTTGTGTCTGTCCAGTTCTCCCCTATGATACCCAGACAGAGCTTTTACATATGTTTCAACCAATTTTCATAAAGGTTTCTGGATTGTTTTTTATTAATCAATTGATTAGTAAAATCTTATTAACTCTTAAAAATTAAGGGAAACATGCTCTAAATGCAAATATCAGATGCAGTAATCAGTGGAAATGCATAGCCCTAAGATGCTAGCTGAAGTCTTGATGATTACTATAGCAATGCTATTATCAAAATGGGTATAATCGGAACTGCAATGAATACTGTGAATGCTATTCATAGCAGAAATTTGAGTAATATACCAACCATGATGCTTTTCACTCATTCTCACAATCTGCATAAAATCTGACTTGGAAGGAACTTTGGTATCTGTGGTACTCGTTAGGTATCCAATTTGTTATGTGAAAAAAGTGAAAAATAGTCAATATGCACTTCACACTGCTGTTACAATGTGAGACCAATGAAATCTTATTGAAATTCAGGACTTTGCGTTTTCAACATTGGCCTTTAGTGAGTGACATTATAAGTGTTTCAGCAACTTTCACTCCAGTATTGCCCAGGATCACACATAATGACTTTCATTTCTCTTTAGAGATGTTTGGTGGTCATATTTCAATTCCACTGTGTTATATATTAATCACTCATGTAAGCAAATATTTTAGAATAACAAATAAAAATAATTAGTTGTGTATTTTATAGAATTTTTTAAAAAAATTTAAATTTTTAATGAAATCTTTTGAATTCAGATTTTAATGGAGAAGACACAGTTTTATTGAACAATGTTTAATTTCTGTCTACAGGACCAGTACCAGTTATGTTACCGAGCAGCGCTGGAGTACCTTGGAAGCTTTGATCACTATGCAACGTAACTTCTATCACCCAATCAGAACTTGTGACTTTCAGGACCCAGAAAATAATTTTTTGAGCCATATCAAATCATTGTTTGGTTATCCTGTACAGCGAGTTGTCAAGGTGTAATGATATCAGCAACTCAGAAATTCTATCATGGTTCTTGGACTTATCAGGAACTAAGTTGACTTGTTTTAACTCCGAACCAATATGATAATAATTTACACATCTCAAATCCTCTTCAATCTACATGGGATTCCTTTTTTGATTATAAGTTTAGCTCAAATATAATGCATCAGTTTTTTTTGGGCTTTAACAGGGGTGCCATCAACAATTTTATAAATCTTTTTATTAAAATTGGTATTTTTTTCTGAAGCTAAATTGTTTTGCTCAATGGCAAAACAGAATTCCTTGTGCTGTAAATGCATTTTTTAATTTTATTATAATTGGTTAAGTTTTTATATTCTCCTTTTTGCTGATTTAAGGGTTCTTTATGTTTGCAACAGAGCTGCCCATTTTAGTGCAGCTCTGTATTTAATCCGGGGTGACTGGAATCTTAACCACTGTTCTGATAATAGCTGCTGTATCTACTCCTAGGGATAGACAAATCAAACTGAAGTTTAATCTTATATGAAAGTGTCTTCTCTCCAGATACTGTACAATACAAAACTATTAATACTGAATAAAGCAGGAGCCTGGTGCTGTTAGATGAATTTAATAAAAAAAAACAAGGATGCATTTTGGTTTTGTACAGTTTCTTAATATGACCGATTTGATCCTTTCCTTGTTTTAAAAAAAATAAAAATGTTAGAAAAAGTAATCAATACCCAATAATCTATTGGAGATAAATTTAAACTGGATCACAACCAACTTCATGTAAACACTGCAGCGCACCTTGCTACAAACTTCAATCACCTACCCAGAGAAGAGCTGGGAGCAGCAACGCTTATTTGTCACCAATCAGACCAGTTGGTCTCTGTTTTACGTTGACTATTGTGGGAGTTAAGACTGCTAAGCGTTTCCTTACCAATAGCCTGAATTTTCCAGTTAGCTATTATGGTGGGTGGAAGTTCTGTGATTGGATAATCAACTGTTATTCTGTGGAGCTGTTGCAGTAGGGTGTCTGGGTGTGGAATTGGGGAAGGTGGTGGATGAATGCCAAATATAATCAATTAGAATGATATCGACTGTAACCTGATTTGAAAAGGTTGAATTGTTCGGAACACGCTCATTTTTACCTTGTGTATGCATAGTGCTGTAGGGGTTACTCTGTTGTATACACAGTCTGTTTTCTATTTGTTGACAAATGAGATCATCATTGGAAAAGTCTTGATGTTAATAAAGTTGAATAATCGGGTTTTATACAACGTGGTTTCATTGGGGAATTCTTACTTCTTATTCCACTCTTGAAAATTAAAGCTTCATCTATGATAAGCATCAATCCTCCGTTTTGGTCTGCATGCAGATATAAATATAAATTTACCAAAAGCAGTTTAGTAGAAAAATAAGGCCATTGCTGATTAAAAACAAATTAATAAAGTGAAGTTGGGAGGAGAGTGATGATGAGATGAGAACTCAAAATGATTTGCAGATGTAATATTGTGATCACACTTGTTTTATGTATTGACTTCACTGAAAACAAATATTATGGATGTAAATTTGCTCGCTGAGCTGGAAGGTTCATTTTCAGACGTTTCGTTACGTTACTAGGTAACATCAGTGAGCCTCCAGTGTTCTAACCCGCTTTCTATTTGTGTGTTGAGGTTTCCTTGGGTTAGTGATGTCATTTTGTGTGATGTCATTTCCTGTTCTTTTTCTCTGAGGGCCTGATCATCTGAAAACGAACCTTCCAGTTCAGCAAGCAAACTTACATCCAGAACCTTAACCTGAGCTACAAATCTTCTCAAAACTCACTGAATATTATTATATCACAGGAGTGGAACTGAAATTAGATCCATTCATTTAACACATTTTAGGGGCATACGTAGACTCACGATTCCCCATTATTTCAATTCCAACCTTTCAAATGAAGATCAGACTGCCAACTTTATTTCCTCTTTATCTCCTGCATCTTGCTGGAGAACTTCCAAGTGCTGACAGCCATGCAGTACTGTGGCCAAGTTTCCATTCCTCATGTATGCATGCTTAAGGCAAAGTACCAGTAAGCTGTTACACAGCCAAGCCAAATTCTGTTCCCACTAAATATCATTCATATTTTCTCTGACAGAGGTTTACCATTGACAGTTATAGTCTCCTTCTATGGCTAAAGCTTCTGAGGCCAAATATTAGCACCTATACAAGATCAGCTAACTCACCAAAGCCTGTGAAACCTGGAGCTGGATGCAACCATTCCTCCACCACCGCCCACCCCCCCCCCCCCCCCCCCCCCCCCCCCCAGCACCCACAACACACACACATATAATTAAAAAAAGAAAGGCAGCTGCCCTATCAATGAAGAGATTTGAAGTATAACTTGTATCTCTCTGGAACAAGACTCCCACCGCAAGGATTCTGCCTCTGAGAAGCTTGGTTGGCAGCTCTCCAGAACCAATAGTACCATGGGGAGCAATGGCCACAGTGTGTGCTGCAGCAAGGCCAAAAGGAAGTACACTGTGATAAATTCAATCCAGCAGATAGGGGGTGTTAGGGAACCCACTGACAAGGTGCACATCTGCAAACCCTTTCTCCTGTGGGTCAAAACAATACTGATAAAGAATCTCAAGACACTCCCTTCACAACACCTTTAAAGGATCCGGTGATCTCTGGCAATACTCAAAACAGCAACAGTGGATGACGTTGGATCCTCAATCCCTCACTCTTCTTATCTTCAGTGTTCAGTCCTTTTCTAACTGTATAACACACATGGCAACACATGCTCTATACTTAGAACACTGCTTAACGTCAGGATACGTTCTAAAACTATCAAGCCAAAGGCATTCATTTAGAGATAATCTTGTTTGTTTCCTCATTACATAAATTCTGACTGTTCTAAACTGTCAAACAGAATACAGACTGAAACCTAACGTCAATGAAATTAATCTTCCATTAACCCATTATTTCTCAGCTATTCTTTCCCAGAGCAACTCCAGATCACAGGGCATTTTGTGGAACCTCATAGTGTTATAATGGGAAACTAAATAACTGCCTTCCAGAATATTCCTGAGCAAACGTTGGTTATTGCATTAAAACAAACATGTGCTTTCCAAAGGACACTGGTCCTCACAAGATATACAAGCCTTTTTCCTGATGTCTGAGTGTATAAATATGTTTTGTGATGTGATGATAAGCCAGTAAGATTATAGGCTATATTTCTGGATGATACTGTTAGCTTAATTCAACAGGTACAATAATGAATGAAGGGGTAAGCCACACCACAACTCAGTACAGTCTCGCCAATATGGGGAAATTAGTCAAGTTTCCATTATTCAACACTACGAAGTGCT
This sequence comes from Chiloscyllium punctatum, assembly GCF_047496795.1. Taxonomy (NCBI): domain Eukaryota; kingdom Metazoa; phylum Chordata; class Chondrichthyes; order Orectolobiformes; family Hemiscylliidae; genus Chiloscyllium; species Chiloscyllium punctatum. The sequence goes on along the minus strand of NC_092745.1, from coordinate 105,745,528 downwards.
CCTTCTAGCAATTTCAAGGATGAGAACATAAAATGAAGTTAGATTGAACTCTGATGTGATTCCGTTTGCATGCAGGTAAGTGAGTCACTGCTTTAGTCACATGAATCTGTTATATCATTATTAAAGAAAAGCACAGAGACAGTTGGGGAGATGGTCTCACAGGGAAGGCAGCAATGGCCACGTTTGTGGTTGACTCTACTGCACAGCAGGGGAGGAAAAAGATTGGGGAAAGCTTTAGTCATAGGGGACTTGATTGTAAGGCAAATTGACAGGCAGTTTTATGTCAACAGACGGGATTTTCAAATTATATGTTGCCTTCCTGATGCCAGGGTTTGGGATACCTAGAGAGACTGTAGGGCATTCTGAAGGGGGAGGATGAACAGCCAGCAGTCATGGGTTAAAAAAGAAATAAGGTCCTGCAACAGGAATTTAGACAGGTAGTAGTTTAAAGAGGAAGACTACAAAGGCTGCAATCTGTGGATTACTTACACTGCCACCCGCCACTGAGTACAAGAATAGAAAGATAAGTTGAATGAACTTGTGGCTAAAAGGATGGTGTAGGAGGGAGGGCTTTAGGTTTTTGGATGTTAGGACAATTCTGGGTGAGGTGGGACATGTACAAGCTGGACAGGTTTCCCCTGTACTGGAATGGGTCCAATATGCTAGCTGAGAGGTTTGCTCATGCTGTTGTGGAGGTTTTAAACTGATTTGGCAGGGGGAATGGGGCACAGAGTAGATGCAAAGTCAGGAGCAGGGTCCAATCAGAAATGGAAGGAGTACTAGGACAATGCTGTAGGCAGAGAAGAGATAGACAGGATAAGGCACATAGAGATCTAGACAACTAACTTGTATCTATTTTAATGCAAGGAGCTTGACTGATAAGGTGGATGAACATAGAGTATTGGTCAGCATGAAGAAATATGATTCACTGCAATCATTGAGATATGTTGGAGGAAGAACAGGACTGGCAGCTCAACATTCCAGGGTACAGAGGTTTGAGGTGGAAGAGGGCAAATAGGCAAGTAAGAGGTAGGGCATTGCATTTTTGATAAATGAATCACTGCAGTAATGACGGAGGACATCCTAGAAGGGTCTTCAAATGAGGTCATCTATGTAAAGCTTAGAAATGTAAAAGGGTTGATTACCATCTTGGGATAATACTACAAGCCTTCCAACAGTCAGAGGGAGATATAGAGGAGCAGGTACGTAGGCAGATCACAGAAAGGTGCAAGAAAAACAGGGTTAGCTATAAGGGACTTCAACTTTGCTAACATTAACTGGGATTGCCTTGTGAAAGAATCAGATAGGGTGGATTTTTTAAAGTGCATCATGGAGAGCTTTTTGTACCAGTAAGTAGATAGTCCTACTAGAGATGGAGCAGTGCTGAACCTAATCCTCAGGAATGAAGCCTGTCAGGTGGTTGAAGTATCAGTGAGGATTTTGGGGATAGTGATCATAACTTTATAAGTTTCAAAGTCATTATGGAAACAGATAAGGATGGTGCAGAAGTTAAGTGTCTAATTTGGAGAAGGCCAATTTCAGTATCTTTGACAGGAATTGGCAAACATAGATTGGGAGCAGCTATTTGCAGGTAAGTCTACATTTGGAAAGTGAGAGTCTTTTAAAAGTAGAAAATTGAAAATTCAGGGCTAGGAACTTCCCCTAAGAGTGAAGGGCATGGGCAACAAGTCCAGGTAACTCTAGATGTCAAAAAATGCTGAGAGTTTCCTAAAGAAAAAAGAAGGAAGCATTTGTCGGGTACAGCACATTATAAATAGGATAGGCTGGCTTTGTATTCCATGAAGCAGATGTGTCTGAAGGGGATCTGATTAAGGTATTCAAGATTGAGTGGTATAGACAGAGAATCTGTCATGAGAATCTCTTCCACAGGACAGACATGTCGAAGACCAGAGGGTGGTAGATATATGAAACATGCTACCTGAGGTGGGGGGAGGGCAGCAGGTACTCACGCAACATTTAAGAAGCAACTGTGGAGTTTGCACATTCTCCCCGTGTCTGCGTGGGTTTCCTCCGGGTGCTCTGGTTTTCTCCCACAGTCCAAAAATGTGCAGGGTAGGTGAATTGGCCATGCTAAATTGCCTGTAGTGTTAGGTTAAGGGGTAAATGTAGGGGAATGGGTCTGGGTGGGTTGTGCTTTGGTGGGTCGGTGTGGACTTGTTGGGCCAAAGGACCTGTTTCCACACTGTAAGTAATCTAATCTAATCTAAACTGGATAAGAATTTAAAATGCTGAGGCATAACTATGGACTAATTCCAGGTAAATGGAATTAGTATGGTTTGGTGTTTGTGAGGCCAGTGTAGATGTGGTGGACTGAAAGCACTACATACAGCACTATATGCTGTATGACTCTATGAAAACACCAAGCAGATTTCAGTATCAATATTCCCTTTTTTTTAACCAATTTCCATTATCATCCCACTTCTTCCTTATGGGTCCTGTTTTATATCATGTGACGTGTCAGCATTGCTGTCAAGGCCAGCATTCATTGTCCATTTTTCATGCCAGTGAGAAAACAGCTTTTCATCAGTTGAGTCTTAAACTCTGATTGAGCTGTCCTGAGCTTCCTTCACTGGTGCCCTCACTCACTGAATTTTAAGATGAGCAATACTGAGTTGGACTTGCAGCCTTTGTCCTTACATCACCAGCCATTCTGATTCTCTCTAACTTTATCTTGTAAACTCATTTCTTCCCCCTTTCAATTGAAACTGTAAACAAAGTACTAGTTATTACATTTCTCACTCTTTACTCACTTTTAAAGAATTGTGTCCATTGACCTTCCAGTTCTCCATTCTTATAGATTCAACATTAAATTTGCCATCACTTTGCTGAGATTGATAAGCACTATTATTGTTCTTCATATCTTTTAATGATAAGCTCACTAACAAGCAGTTAATACTTTTTACATTGTCACTGACCTTGTCTCTTTCCTGCTGCAAAGCTTTCATCCCTTCCTCTCAATCTCAGCCAGACTGTCGTAAATGCAGTGGAGATTTCATTTTCAAAGTTTGTAAAATGTTATTTTTCTTTAATAAGCTACAGATTAACTGGGCTCTTGCCTTTAGTATCAGTCATGGGCAGCACAGTGGCTAAGTGGTTCGCACTGCTGCCTCACAGCGGCAGGGACCTGGGTTTAATTTCTGCCTCGGATGACTGTGTGGAGTTTACACATTCTCCCCGTGTCTGTGTGGGTTTCCTATGGTTTCCCCCCACAATCCAAAGATGTGCAGGTTAGGTGAATTGGCCATGCTAAATTGCCCAAACTGTTAGGTGCATTAGTCAAGGGTATATACAGAATAGGGGAATGGGTCTGGGTGCTTTACTCTTCGGAGGGTCGGCAGGAACATTGTTGGGCTGAAAGACCTGTTTCCATATTGTAGGGAATCTAACCTAAAAATTCCATTTATATTTCTGAAACCTGCGCTGCCTACTTCTATCTCCTCATCATAATTCACAGACAGTTCTGTCCCTTGGGAGTTAACAATGAGAGGGGGCAGGAGCAGGTTTGGATAAGGATTGGGTTAACACTCAGAAAATGGCATTCAAATGGAAACTGACAAAATTTTGACCAAGTAAGGAAACTACATGGAGTTGTTGGGTAAGGAATTAATATATGGACATAGGTAATTAACTGTGAATATAGATACTTTTAATCAACCTGTTCAGGTTATAATATACCTCTGGAGTAGATGGTAGAGGTAGGGACACTACCACTGCACCATAAGTCCCTAAAATTGGTGTTGCCATGTTGTAGCTCAAAGTCTAATTAAGTTGTTGTCATTTTTAAATCAAATTTATCAATCCAGCATTTGACTTGAACAGTCACCACACAGCTTAAGCAAGCTCCGATGAAGACCATAAAATACAAGAACAAAATTAGGCCATTCAGCCAATCGAGCCTGCCATTTGATCATGGCTGATATGTTTCTCAATCCCATTCTCATGCCTTCTCCCCATAACACTTGATTCCTTTACTAATCAAGAACCTCTCTATCTCTGTCTTAAATACACTCAATGACTTGGCCTCCACTGCCTTCAACAGCAAGGAGTTCCATTGAATCACCACCCTCTGGCTGAAGAAGTTGCTCAGCATCTCAGTTCTAAAGGATTGTCCCTTTAATGTAAGGCTGTACTCCCAAGTCCTAGTCTCTCCTTCCCATGGAAACAACTTCTCCATGTTCACTTTAACCAGGCTTCTCAATGCCCTGTAAATTTCAATCCGAGCCCTCCTACATCCTTCTAAACTCCATCAAGTACAGACCAGAGTCCTCAACTGCTCCTCATATGGCAAGTCTTTCATCCCTAGGATCATACTTGTAAACGTCCTCTGGACCCCCTCCAAGGCCAGCAAGTCTTTCCTTAGATACGGGGCCCAAAACTGATCACAATATTCCAAATGTAGTCTGACCAGAGCCTTATACAGCCTCAGCAGTGTTTTCAAGCCCTCTTGAAATGAATGGCAACATCACATTTACCTTCCTAACCACCAAATGAGCCTATATGTCAACCTTAAGAAAATCCTGAACTAGGACTCCAAAGTCTCTTTGCGATTCAGATTTCTGAAGCCTTTACCCATTTGGAAAATAGTCTATGCCTCTATTCTTCCCACCAAAATGTATAACCTCATACTTTGCCACATTGTATTCCAACTGCTACTTCTTTGTCCACTCAGCACGTCCAATTCCTTCTGCAGCCACCCCACTTCTTCACTACTTATCCCTTCATCTACAAACTTAGGATCTACAATCTTAGCAACAATGCCCTCAATTCCTTCATCTAGATCATTAGTGTATAACATGAATAGTTGTGCTCCCAACACTGACCCTTGCAGAAATCCACTAGTCACCATGTGCCATCCTGAAAAAGACCCCTTTATCCCTGCTCTTTCCCCTCTGCCAGGCAGCCAATCATCTGTCCATACCAGTGCCTTGCCTCTAACACCATGAATTAAAATTAAGTTTTATTGTCACATATACTCAAGTACAGGGATACAGGAGTACAGTGACAAGCGAAAAAAGTCACTATTCCCGTCTTCGGTACAAAGGTACCGAGGTACAAAATCTTAGATATAAAGCAGAAAAATAAAGAACGACTAAGTTTGACATTGCAGTCCTGAAGTGATTAGCCATGGCCCTGGATCCAATCTCTTCCACCCCGACGCTGATACCATCACCAGCTGGAAGCAGTCGGCTAGCCTCAAGTCCTTTCACCGGGTCACCATTCTTCTGCGCCATCTTACCTCCAGTAAATGACCAGCACAAATCCACACTGGGCCAATCTCTGCAACGCAATGAAGCTGTCAGGTTCCACACCGGGCACTGGGCCCAACCTCATGTCCTCCCCCCAATACAGCCACTGGGAATACAAACTCAATTCACTCTGCTGCCGCCAGGAAGAAATCTCACATCAAACAAGCTGAATCTGCTGAGCTCTCAACAAAAGGTTAAAGAAAGAAAAAAAGCAATTAAAGAGGAAAAAAATAAAAGGATCTTATTTCACAGCCTTGAGTGCGGAAACTTGTCATAGACCTTCTGGAAAGCCAAAAAGATCATATCCACTGGCTCTCCTTTGTCGAACTTGATGGTTATCTCCACAAAGAATTCTAACAGATTTGTCAAGCGTGACCTCCCCTTGACAAAATCATGCTGACTTAGACCTATTTTACAATGCACTTCCAAGTGTTCCACAATCTCATCCTCGATAATAGTCTCTAAAATCTTAACAAAGACCTAGATCAGGCTAACCTGTCTATGGTTTCCTGTCTTCTGCCTCACTCCTTTCTTAAACAGGGGTGTTACATTAGCCACTTAGGAACTCACCAGGTCTGAGGGGCAAGAGCACAGTGGGGACTTATTAAACAATGACTAATTGCACAGCTTGTAGCCAGCTTCAGTGGAACTTCAACCCACCAATTCCCGACTACGCACTTCAGGCTGATGGCTTTTCTATCCATTGTATCGCCGTACAGGGTGAAGGGGTTTGTTTTTTAATCAACAACTTGTGGTGCACGGATATTGCAACCCTGAACAGCCATTGCTCCACAAACCTTGAACTCCTCAGCATCAAATGTCGCCCCTTCTATCTACCACAGGAATTTACCACTGCTATATTAACTGCTGTGTGCATACCGCCACCAGCAAAAGTTGAGAAGTTCTGGATGTGTGATACTCCACCACTAACACCTTAGAGACAGAACACCCCGAGGCCTTGTTTGTTGTGACTGGTGATTTCAATCAAGCCAATCTAAGGAAGATGTTGCTCAAGTACTACCACAACATTACCTGTCCAACCAGGGGCCTGAACATTTTAGACCACGGCTACACCACTGTGCCTACCGCTCTATCCCCCGCCCTCACATCGGGAACTCCAACCACAATGCCATGTTTCTTCTCCTGGTTTACAGGCAAAAGCTCAAGCAAGAGACCCCCCTCGCGGATACAGGTCCAGTGCTGGTCAGCGGAGGTAGGGGATCAACTCTGGTGCTGTCTAGAATTGGCTGATTGGACCATGTTCAAACAGTTCGCAGGTGCCTTGGACGAGTACACCACACCGTCAGAGTTTATCAGCAAATGTGTGGAGGACTTCATACCGAGGAAGTCAATCCGGATGTTCCCCAACAGGAAACCCTGGATGAATCATGACATATAGAACCTGCTAAAAACCAAGCGTGAGGCCTTCAGATCAGGAGACCCATTCAAAGAAAAGGAATCTAAGTATGACCTTTGCAGAGCTATTAAGACAGCCAAGGACCAATACCGATCCAAACTAGAGACCCAGACACCAGGCAACTGTGGCAAGGACTGAATGACATCACAGGTTCGAAAAAGAGACAGTGCAAGACAGCAAACGATGACACATCCCTCCCAGATCGTCTCAACGCCTTCTATGCTCGCTTTGAGCAGAAGTTTGGAGGATAGGTAACACCAATTCCAACAAGTCCTGATGAACCTATCCCAACAGTCAGATCAGTTTTCCTTCATGTGAATCCAAAGAAAGCGAGGTAACCAGATGGAGTACCAGGCCGTACACTCAGAGCACGCACAGATCAACTGGCAGAGGTCTTCTCAGACATCTTCAACCTCTCCCTGCAGCAGGCCAGTCTCCCTGCCTGTTTCAAGAGGGCCAACATCATCCCTGTGCCTGAGAAGGCTCATGCAGCATGTCTCAATGACTACTGCCCAGTGGCCCTAACTTCGGTGCTCATGAAGTGCTTTGAAAGGCTGGCCATGGCATTAACCAGCCTTCCCATTACTCTTGACCCATTCCAATTTGCCTATCAGACCAACAGATCCACATCAGATGCCATATCACTTGCCCTTCACTCCTCCCTAGAACATCTTGACACCAAAAACAACTATGTAAGAATCCTACTCATTGACTACAGTTCAGCCTTCAACACTATTACCCCTTTGAGACTGATTACTAAACTTAGTGATCTTGGACTAAGCCCCAATCTCTGCAACTAGATCCTCAGGCCACAATCAGTGAAGACTGGTGACAATATTTCATCATCTCTGACACTCAACACTGGAGCCCCCCAGGGGTGCGTGCTTAGCCCCCTACTGTACTCACGATATACTCATGACTGCATCGCCAAATACCAGATTAATGCCATTTACAGGTTCGCTGATGACACCACCATAGTTAGTCAAATCTCAGCTGGCAATGAAACAGACTACAGACGGGAGGTGGAAGACCTGGAAAAATGGTACACTGAGAACAACCTAGCTCTCAATGCCAGCAAAACCAAGGAACTCATTATTGACTTTCGGCAGGATGTTACTCATGCCCCCCTACACATTAACAGCACAGAGGTGGAACAAGTGGAGAGTGTCAAGTTTCTGGGAGTAGTCATCCACAACAAGCTTTCTTGGCCTCTTCATGTGGATGCAATGGTTACAAAGGCCCAACAATGTCTCTTCTTCCTCAGGCAGCTCAGGAAATTTGGCATGACGGCAAATACCCTTGCCAACTTTTATAGGTGGGCCATCGAGAGCATTCTGTCTGAATGTACACTACCTGGTATGGCAACTGTACTATTCAAGATTGGAGATGTTTACAGAGAGTGGTGAAGCCGGCCCAGACAATCACAAAGGCCAACCTCCCATCTACAGAATCCATCTACCAGGCCCACTGTCAAGGAAAGGCTGCCAGCATTCTCAAAGATCCATCCCACCCCGGCAATGTTTTTCTACAACCTCTACCATTGGGGAGAAGGTACAGAAGCCTGAACACATGCACCAGCCAGTTTCAAAACAGTTTCTACCCTACTGTTGTTAGAATACTGAATGGACTCGCAAACTGTTAACATTCACCTGTACCTGTGTTTTTGTTTTTGCCGCTGTTTATCTATTATTTACTTATCTACGCTACTTAAGTATGTGATCTGCCTGCATTTCTTGCAAGACAAAGCTTTTCACTGTGCCTTGGTGCACGTGACAATAAATTCAATTCAATTCAAAGCTTTGTGCTTCGGAGAATTGTTCTAAAACCCTGATTTCATTGTATTGAAAGTACTTTTTAATCTTTCACGTCCCATGGACTTCACTCATCTTTATAGAAACCGGACAGTGTGGAAGCAGGCCATTCAACCCATCGGGTCCACACTGACCCTCCCCCAAAGAACATCCACCCAGATCCAGCCCCTCCCCCCCCCCCATCCTTTCCATGTAACCGTACATTTCTTCATTTCTCCTGTGGCAGTTGGAGTGGAAGCAGCAGCAGCGAGGACCAGAGGCCCGATGGAAAGGTACATTTCAAAAGATATAATAACCTACCTCATGTATAGGCAGAGCGCACACTGGACTGCTGAGAAAGTGAGGTTATATATTTGAGTGGTTGCTCTATCTGAAACATGACTTGGGTAGTGTCTCCCACCCGTCCTCCTCCTCTAACCAAAATAAAAAACAGTTCTATGTGCTGATTGGTAAGGTGACTGGTTCATTTTTTAGCTTTTCAGTAGTCTCAGCATCTGCAGTCCTTGTTTTTACCTCATTGGGAATTTAGAATAATGGGAATGGAGGTTAGGGCAGTTGAATGTTCCTCCTGCAGAATGTGCCACTAAGATTCACCACTAGTAGCCCTGCTTACTGCATCTGTGGGAAGTGCATCCAACTCCAGCTCCTCAAAAACTGCGTTAGGGAGCTGGAGCTGAACTGGATGAACTTCAGATCATTCGGGAGGCAGAAGGGGTTATCTAAAGGAGTTACAGGGAGGTAGTCACACCTCAGGTAAAAGAAGAAGGTAGCTGGGTTACAGTCAGGTGATAGAAAGGGTACTGGCAGGCATGCAGGGATCCCTTGAGGCCATTCCCCTCAACAAGTATAACATTTTGTATACGACTTACCAGGGGTAAGCCATGGGGTACAGGTCTATGGCACAGAGTCTGTCCCTGTTGCTCAGAAGGGAAGGGGAAGAGGAGCAGAGCATCAGTCATTGGGGACTCCATAGTTGTGGAAACGAGAGAGACTTACGGTTGGTGTGTTGCCTCCCAGCTGCCAGGGTTTGTGATGTCTCTGATCATGTTTACGGGATCCTTGAGGGGGAGGGGGAGCAGATCCAAGTCGTGATCCACATAGGCATCAACGACATTGGTAGGAAGAGAGATGGGGATCTAAGGCAGGGAGCTAGGGTGGAAGCTTAGAGCGAGTACAAACAGAGTTGTTATCTTTGGTTTGTTGCCCGAGCCACATGCTAGTGAGGCGAATCGGGAGAGAGACGTTGAACACTTGGCTACGGGGATGGTGCAGGAGGGAGGGTTTTGTATTCCTGGATAATTGGGGGTCTTGGAGGGGTAGGTGGGACCTCTACAAACAGGATGGTCTTCTCCTGAACCAGAGGGGTACCAATATCCTGGGGGGGGGGGACATTTGCTCTTTGGGTGCGTTTAAACTAATTCAGCAGGGGGACAGGTACCTAAATTGTAGTTTGAGTATATGGGAGGTTGAGAGTAGTGAAGTCAGAACTATGCTGTCAAGATCGCAAGAAGGCACCAACAGGCAAGAAATTGGTTTGCTGTGTGTCATCTTCAACGGCAGGAGCATCCGGAATAAGGTGGGTGAACTTGCAGCATGGGTTGGTACCTGGGATTTCGATGTTGTGCCCATTTCAGAGACATGGGTAGAGCAGGGACAGGAATGGTTATTGCAGCTTCCGGGAGTTAGATATTTCAGTAAGAACAGTGAAAATAGTAAAGAGGAGGTGATATGGCACTGTTAATCAAGGACAGTATTACAGTTGCAGAAAGGACATTTGAGGACTCGTCTACTGAGGTAGTATGGACAGAGATTAGAAACAGAAAAGGTTACCCTGGTGGGAGTTTTCTATAGGCCTCCAAATAGTTCCAGAGATGTAGTGGATAGCAAAAATGGTCTTTGATAGGAGCGAGAGTGACAGGGTAGTTGTTATGGGGAACTTTAACTTTCCAAATATTGACTGGGAATACTATAGTTCCAGTACTTTAGATGGGTCCGTTTTTGTCCAGTGTGTGTAGGAGGGTTTTCTGACACAGTATGTAGACAGGCCAACAAGGGGCGAGGCCACATTAGATATGGTACTGGGTAATGAACCCAGCCAGGTGTTAGATTTGGAGGTAGGTGAGCACAGAGGTGGGCGGCACGGTATCACAGTGGTTAGCACTGCTGCCTCACAGCGCCAGAGACCCAGGTTCAATTCCCGCCTCAGCCGACTCTCTGTGTGGAGTTTGCACATTCTCCCTGTGTCTGCGTGGGTTTCCTCCGGGTGCTCCGGTTTCCTCCCACAATCCAAAAAAGTGCAGATTTAGGTGAATTGGCCATGCTAAATTGCCTGTAGTGTTAGGTGAAGGGGTAAATGTAGGAGTATGGGTCTGGGTGATATACACTTCGGTGGGTCAGTGTGGACTTGTTGGGCCAAAGGGCCTGTTTCCACACTGTAAGTAATCGATTCTAAAAAAAAAGCACTTTGGTGATTGTGACCACAGTTCGATTATATTTACTATAGTGATGGAAAGGATAGGTATATACCAGAAGGCAAGAGTTATAGCTGGGGGAAAGGCAATTACGATATGATTAGGCAAGATTTAGAATGCATTGGATGGGGAAGGAAACTGCAGGGGATGTAAACAATTGAAATGTGGAACTTATTCAAGGACTAGTTACTGTGGATCCTTGATAAGTATGTAAGGGAGGAAGTTGTTGAGCGCAGGAGCCGTGGTTTACTAAGGAATCTCTTGTCAAGAAGGCTTTTGTGAGAATGAGATGTGATGGGTCAGTTAGGGCACTTGAGAGTTACGAATTAGCCAGAAAGATCTAAAGAGAGAGCTGAGAAGAGTCAGGAGGAGACATGAGAAGTCGTTGGCTGATCTCAAGGATTAAGGAAAACCCTAAGGTTTTCCATAGGTATATCAAGAATAAAATAATGACTGGAGTAAGATTAGGGCCAATCAAGCATAGTAGTGGGAAGTTGTGTGTGGAGTCCCAAAGAGATTGGGAAGCACTAAATGAATACTTTTTGTCAGTATTCACACTGGAAAAAACAATGTGGTCTAAGAGAATACTGAGATACAGGCTATTGGACTAGATGGGATTGAGGTGCATAAGGAGGAGGTGTTAGTAATTCTGGAAAGTGTAAAAATAGATAAATCCCCTGGGCTGGATGGGATTTATCTTCGGATTCTGTGAGAAGCCAGGGAGAAGATTGCTGAACCTTTGACTTTGATCTTTATGTTGTCATTGTCTCCAGGAACAGTGCCAGAGACTGGAGGATAGCAAATGTTGTTCCTTGTTCAAGAAGGGGAGTAGAGACAACTCTGGAAATTATAGGCCAGTGAGCCTTACTTCAGTTGTGGGTAAAGTGTTGGAAAGGGTCATCAGAGATAGGATATATAATCATCTGGAGAGGAATAAGTTGATTAGGGATAGTCAACATGGTTTTGTGAAGAGTAAGGTCGTACCTCACAAACCTTATGGAATTCTTTGAGAAGGTGACCAAACAAATGGATGAGGGTAAAGCAGTAGATTTCAGCAAGGAGTTTGATAAGGTTCCCCACAGTAGGCTATTCCACAAAATGTGGAGACTTGGGATTGAGGGTGATTTAGTGGTTTGGATCAAAAATTGGCTAGCTGAAAGAAGACAGGTTAATGGAAAATATTCATCCTGGAGTTTAGTTACTAGTGGAGTACCGCAAGGATCTGTTTTGGGTCCATTGTTGTTTGTCATTTTTATAAATTACATGGATGAGGGTGGAGAAGGATGGGTTTGTAAATTTGCGGATGACACTAAGGTCAGAAGAGTTGTGGATAGTGACAAAGGATGTTGTAGGTTAAAGAGAGACATAGATAATCTGCAGAGCTGGGCTGAGAAGTGGCAAATGGAGTTTAATGCAGAAAAGTGTAAGGTGATTCACTTTGGAAGGAGTAACAGGAATGCAAAGTACTAGGCTAATCGTAAGATTCTTGGTAGTGTCATGAGCAGAGAGATCTCTGTGTCCATGTACATAGATTCTTGAAAGTTGCCACCCAGGGTAGATCGGGATGTTAAGAAGGCATACAATGTGTTGGCTTTTATTAGTAGAGGGATTGAGTTTGGAACCATGAGATCGTGCTGCAAGCTGTACAAAACTCTGGTGCGGCCACATTTGGAGTATTGCGTACATTTCTGGTCACTGCATTATAGGAAGGATGTGGAAGCTTTGGAAAGGGTTCAGAGGAGAATTACCAGGATGTTACCTGGTATGAAGGGAAGGTCTTATGAGGAAAGGCTAAGGGACGAGGCTGTTTTCGTTAGAGAGAAGAAGGTTGAGAGGTGACTTGGGATGGCATGGTGGCTCAGTGGTTAGCACTGCTGCTTCAGAGTACCAGAGATCCAGGTTTGATTCCAGCCACGGGTGACTGTGTGAAGTTTTCACATCCACTCCATGTCTGCATGGATTTTCTCCATGTGCTCGTTTCCTCCCACAGTTTAAAGATAGGCAGGCCGGGTGATTTGGCCATGCTAAATGGCCCATAGTGTTAGGTGCATTAGTCAGGGGAAATGGGTCTGGGTGTGTTACTCTTCGGAGGGTCGGTGTGGACTTGTTGGGCCAAATGGCCTGTTTCCACACTGTAGGAAATCTAATCTAAATTGAGACATGTAAGATAATCAGAGGTTTCGACAGGGAGAGCCTTTTTCCTTGGATGACGATGGCTAGCATGAGGGGACGTAGCATTAAATTGAGGGGTGATAGATTTAGGACAGATATCAGAGGTAGTTTCTTTACTCAGAAGGTAGTAGGGGTGTGCAATGTACTGCCTGCGACAGTAGCAGATTCACCATATTTAAGGGCATTTAAATGGTCATTGGATAGGCATATGGATGAGAATGGAATAATGTAGATTAGATGGGCTTCAATTGGTTCCACAGGTCAGCGCAACATTGAGGGCCGAAGGGCCTGTACTGTGCTGTAATCTTCTATGTTCTATTTCCCATGGCTACTTTCTCCCCACCCCCACCCTCCTCTCACTTATCTCTCCACCCTTTAGGCTCACTGCCTTTCTTCCTGATGAAGGGCTTCTGCCCGAAACGTCGATTTTACTGCTCCTCGGATGGTGCCTGAACTGCTGTGCTTTTCCAGCACCACTCTAATCTAGACCCATGGCTAATCTACCAAGCCTACACATCCCTTTCACCATGGGCAATTTAGCATGGCAGGTCCACCTAACCTGATCATCTTTTGACTATGGGAGGAAACCAGAGTATCCAGGGGAAACCCACACAGACACGGGAAGAATGTACAAACTTCACATAGACAGCTGCCTGAGGGTAGAATCAAACCTGGGTCCCTGGCACTCTGAGGCAACAATGCTAACTACTGAGCCACTATACTGCCCCAAACTGTTTCTACTGCACCATAGGCAACATATGTCATTGGAGCAGGAACCTCTAATGAGAATGCACAGAAGCAGCCTCTTCTCTGGATCCACAAAGCATAGGTGGACTGGCTCCAATTTTAAGGAGGGGATACCCCCAGCAAAGCCAGCAACAGTGCCTTAAGAGGTTCAAGGTTTTGCTGTAGGTCAGTGCTGATATCTGCAGCTTCTTGGAAGACCTTCAAAGGGGGCCAGATCATCATGCGTTGCCATAGTCACGTTTCTGACTCTGTGTGGGGTTGGTGCAGAGGGCTGGATGGAGAGATGAAGCATGCTCTTTTTACATCTTCCCTCTCACGGCCCGTGTATTCTCCACTGCTGACAAACAACTGGGCCACTTCTTTTCAGTGAGGCATTCAGCTGTCTCAGTGAGGTTTCCTTGCTCCACATGTCGAGTGGAGAAGAGATTGAAACTCAGTCTAGTAAATATCATTAGTGGTAATATTGGTGATTGTGAAGCTTCAAATGTGATTCTTGACAACTATCACTCGGTCTATGGGCTACTTCCATCTCACCGACAGACAGTGTATTGTTCACCAGCCAGCCAGCCAGCAACCATCCCTCCCCCCTCCAAACCCAAATGACACTAAATTCAAGGCCTGGGCAACACACATGAGCTGCTCAGTTTGGTTTGCTTCATGCTCTTCTGGAGACAACACTTTCTTTCTGGTTCTGTGTTCACCACGATCCCCTGGAATGAGTCAAATGACGACAAAGGGCTGAGAGGGCCGGGTGGTATCAGACTTCCCACATCTTCTTTCCATTTCCTTGCCACCATTCACCTTAACAATCGAGATTTCTTGCAGCCTTTCTAACTGCTGCCTCACAAGCTCCTCCTCAAAGCCGCAGTCTCATTGGGTCCTCCTCTCCAGCGTCACTGACCCATTCGCCAATGATTGACTGACCTCATCGCCCAGACCTCTGTCTCCTCCGAGGACAACAATGTGCAATTCTGCACGCGGACCATGAAAGCCGCAGCCCCGCCAGCTGATTGGCTGATGGCAACAACCTGCCGCTGCTGGTTGGTCCGTAATGCAGTCGGTGGGTGGGCGGAGCCGATGCCACAGCCTATTGGCCGCCGTCGCAGAACCGCTTGATGATTGGCCAGGTGTGGATCAATTGCTTTGTGACGAAAAGGAGTCTGATTAGCCGAGGTAGAGCGGTTGGGGGTGGGGCCGATGGATGTTGACGGTTTGTGGAAAAGCAAATGGCCACCGAGTGAGACCCTCCCAGGAAACAGAAAATGTTTCATATAAATTGCACTTGGCAACAACAGTGTAATTTCCTAGTGGTTAATGCCCGAGAAACGAATTATTGATTGACTGCTGACAATCCAATGGTGAGTGATATTCCAGGGCAGTGCTGATTGGTCAGAAAAGGAAGGCGAGGGATGATGTGAAGACACTGAAAGTCCGAATGGACAAAGTGTGATTACAATCAACTGCAAATCTCAGAGTTGTATGTGGGACAGTCAGTCCTAAGGGAGAAGGAACGTCCTGTATCTAAATGTTGGGGAAACTGAAGTCATTCATTTCAGTACCAGTCACAAATACCATCCCATTTCCTGCCAATAGTCTGAGCCAACCAGTCTCTTTACATTCTTAAAATAAAATAAAGAAATAGCATAGAATAGAATCCCTACAGAGTGGAATCATGTAGAGATTTGAAGCAAAGGAAAAACAAAAAGTTTTGGAGAAACTCAGCAGGTCTGGCAGCACCTGCGGTGAGATAAACAGAATTAACGTTTCGACTCCAGTGACCAATGACAGAACTCACTTCCAAAGATACACACCACCACAAAGGCTACCTCCGTAAAATCACCCCCTGTTTAGCTCATCTGCTACTCTCTTTCGTGTCTTTGCCACCCTTCACTGGCTTTCTGCACTTCACCCTCTGTAAACTGAACATATTTGATACTCTGCTGCAGATGTCTTAGGTTGTGCCAATTATTGTTCCCGCATCACAGTGTTGGCTGACCATCTCTTGGTCATGCATCAAATGGATTTTAACTTCTAATCCTTGTTTTGAATGCCTTATTAGCCTTGACTGACCCTATCTTTGCAACTTCCATTTGCCTGTTATTCCTAGAAGATATCAAGGGGCAATTGTCAGAATAGATTACTGGCTGGATTCAAGACAGATAATAAAGTGAGGGAATGCAAAATAAACAATCAGCCTGGCAGAAGATGGGAAATGGTTTTCCACATGTAATATTCCTGGGACTTTTAAATTAACAGTTTAGGTGGAGTCATCAATATGTACAGCATGGAACAAACCGTTTGGTCAAATTCCGAGAAAAATCCTGTTGCTCGGATGCTGCCTGACCTGCTGTGCTTTTCCAGCATCACTCCGATCTAAACCTTTGGTCAAATCCATCCATGCTGACCTGATATCCAAAACAAATCTAGTCCCATTTGCCATCACTTGGCCCATAATTCAAATTAAACTCCATCTGCCACTCTTCGGCCCATTGGCCCATCTGATCAAGATCCTGTTATACTCTGCAGTGGTAAAGGCTGGTACAACATTTAAAAGGCATCTGGATGGGTATATAAATACCAAGGGTTTTGGGGGATATGGGCCAAGTGCTGGCAAATGGGTCTATGTTAGTTTGGATATCTGGTTGGCATGAATGAGTTGGATCGAAGGGTCTGTTTCCATGCCGTATATTTCTATGATTTCCTCTGGCAGCTCATTGCATTCACACACGACCCTCTGCTTGAAAATGTTGTCCCTTAGTCCCTTTTAAGTTTTTCTCCTCTAACCCTAATTTTGACATTTGCAAATGACATGGTGAACAGTCAATACTAAATATGATTGCAGCAAATTGTAAGAGAACATGAATAAACTTGCAAATGGACAAACAATTGGCAAATAAAGTATAACATCAATTTTATTAAAATAAATAGGGAATCCCATTATTTGGAAAATAAATCTCAGTAGGGGTAGAGGAATGATTGGATCTTGGAATGCAAGTATATGTATCAGTAAAAGTTTTACCACAGTTAACAGGCATCAAAAGGCAAACCAAACACAGTTAATTTCTACAATGATAGAACATTCAAGAGTCGTGAAGTGATGTTGCAGCTGTACAGGACTTTGGTTAGGCCACAGTTGGAGTACTGTGTGCAGTTCTGGTCGCCTCACTTTAGGAAAGATGTGGAAGCTTTGGAGAGGGTGCAGAGAAGATTTACCAGGGTGTTGCCTGGAATGGAGAGTAGGTCGTACGAGGATAGGTTGAGAGTTCTCGGCCTTTTCTCGTTGGAACGGCGAAGGATGAGGGGTGACTTGATAGAGGTTTATAAGATGATCAGAGGAATAGATAGACAGTCAGAAACTTTTTCTCCGGGTACAACAGAGTGTTACAAGGGGACATAAATTTAAGGTGAAGGGTGGAAGGTATAGGGGAGATGTCAGGGGTGGGTTCTTTACCCAGAGAGTGGTGGGGACATGGAATGCGCTGCCCATGGGAGTGGTAGAGTCAGAATCATTGGCGACCTTTAAGCGGCATTTGGATAGGTACATGGATGGGTGCTTAATCTAGGTTAGAAGTTCGGCACAACATCGTGGGCCGAAGGGCCTGTTCTGTGCTGTATTGTTCTATGTTCTATGTTCTAAGTTCTAACATAAACTTAGGAAAGCTCTGCAAAGTTAGTGCTCAGCCTTGGTTAGACAACAAACTGCTTGCAGGTCGGTTTACGAGAGATATGTATGGAAGCTTTGAAGAGGATGCAGAGGAAACTTCCAAGGATGATACCAAAACTACATGTCTTTATTTACCAGGCAAGGTTTGATAGACTGGGTCTCTTTTCTCTTTTAAGTAAACGACTTGGGGAAAATGTTTAATGTGATGGAATATTTTGATGTAATTGATAAAGAGAGTACGTTTACTGCTATAAGATACCAAGACATCTAACAGGCTATTCAGAAGAATCATTCTCATCCAAAGATTGCCAAGAATGTGAAACACACACTGACAGGTAGTTATTCATGTGATTGCATAGTTAAAAAATGTTGATTTCTATGCAGAAGATAGGGTGGAGGGACCGGGTAAGGAATAAATGATAGGTAAAAATAGTGCCCAAAGAGAGAGAGGAGGACAGTTGGACAGACAAAGGATTGGATAACGGTCAGCCTTGGAGAATGGATAGCTACTCATGGGGACTGTTTGGGGCTAACAATGGGTTTTGTGTAAAATCAGACCATGGTGTGTTGGTATTGGGGTAATGACACGGTAGAAGCTATCTCAAGCCCTAACATTGTAGGACTGGATATTGAATCTAGAAGGCTTTAAGAGTTCCCAAGTGGAAAATAAAGTGCTGTTCTTCCAGCTTGCGCTGAGTTTCACTAGAGCACTGAGATGTTGGCCACGGAACAAGGTGGTGTGCTGAAGTAGCAGGCAACTGGAATCTCAGAGTCTTTTTCTTTTTGTGCACAGAATAGAGTCTACGCTTCATTTCCCGAACGTTCAGCATTACCATTTTAACTCTCCAGTATGAGCTATGCTATCCTTAGACACCTAGCTCCTACCCTCTGGAATTCAGTTGCTTAATGTCTCTGCCTTTATTTCCTTCTTTTGGACACGTCGTAAAAGTTACCTGAATTGACTGAAATTTAAGTCACCTGCTCATCTCCTTATATGTTTGATGTCTGTTTTTGTAGCAATAGAAACTTATTGTTGTAATCATGATATGGAGATGCCGGTTTTGGACTGGGGTGGACAGGGTCAGAAGTCACATGACACCAGGTTACAGTCCAACAGGTTTATTTGAAATCACAAGCTTTTGGAGCGATGCTCCTTCATCACCACCAGAGAAAAGGGCAGCACCCAAAAGCTTGTGATTTTGAATAAACCTGTTGGACTATAACATGGTGTCGTATGACCTTCTAACCTGCTATAATCACTGAAGTAATGATCCAGTGGCCCCAGAGGCCAATTCAAATTCTAACACAGTCCTGATGGAATTTGCATTCAATTGGTGAATCTGGATAACAAAGCAATGGTAACCAGGATTTTGCAAAGTTAAAAATCACACAACACCAGGTTATAGTCCAACAGGTTTAATTGGAAGCACACTAGCTTTCGAGAGCGATGCTCCTTCATCAGGTGGTTGTGGAGGGCTCGATCGTAACACAGAATTTATAGCAAAAATTTGCAGTGTGATGGAACTGAAATTATACATTGAAAAATTGATTGTCTGTTCAGCCTTTCATCTGTTAGAATACAGTGATAGTTTCACTTCTTTCATGTATAAATCACAAAACCCTTTTTTTAAAAGTCGCATTCTCGGGTTAGCTGTTAACAATGGTGATAGCTAGACAATATGTTGAAGGTGTTAGCCCCCTGTGTTCTCTGTCTATGACCTGATGTTTAGATTGTTATCTCACTTTTTAGATTAGAATCAGAGTTTTACATAAATTCATGCAGTTTTTGAGCTCAGAGTTCTACATGAATGTATGCAGTTTTTGAGCAAAGTGCAATGTAACTCTGCAAGTACAAATTCACCCCACAAAATATATGTGTGCATGTGGGTCTTTGTCTGTCTGTGTGTGTGTGTGTGTGTCTGTCTGGGGTGGGGTTGTGAGTGTGAGAAAGTGTGTGTGTGTGTGTGGTGAGCGCAGAGTGTCTTAAGTCTGTGAGGGGATGCATGTGAGAGTGTGGGAGTGTGTGTGTCTATAAGGGTGTGTGTGGGTGTCTGTGTGCGCGTCTGTGTGTACCTGTGTCCGTGTGTATGTGAGAGTGTGTGTGTGTGTAGGAATATCTGTGTGTGTGTGTAGTGCAATGGTGGTCACCTGTAATGTGACACAAACCCAAGGTCCCGGTTGAGGCCCTCCCTATGGGTACCGAACTTAGCTATCAGCCTCTGCTCGGCCACTTCCTTCTGCTGCCTGTCCCAAAGTCCACCTTGGAGGATGGTCACCCAAAGGTCCGAGGCTGAATGTCCTGGATCACTGAAGTGTTCCCCAACTGGGAGGGAACCCTCCTGTCTGTTGATTGTTGTGCGGTGCCCATTCATCCGTTGTCGTAGCCTTTGCTCGGTTTCCCCAATGTACCATGCCTCCGGGCATCCTTGCCCACAACGTATAAGATAGACAATGTTGGCTGAGTCACATGAGTACCTGCCAAGTACAAGGTGGGAGGTGTCCCCACGTGTAATAGTGGTATCTGTGTCCACAATCTGACACGTCTTGCAGCGTCCACCGTGACAGGGTTGTATGGAGTTGTCCTGAGAGCTGGGCAGTTTGCTCCGAACAATGATCTGTTTGAGGTTTGGCGGTTGTTTAAAGGCAAGTAGTGGAGGTGTGGGGAAGGTCATGGTGAGGTGCTCATCCTCATTGATAATGTGTTGCAGATCATGAAGAACATGGCGAAATTTTTCAGCCCCTGGGAAGTACTGAACAATGAAGGGTACCCTGTCAGTTGCAGCATGTGTCTGTCTCCTGAGGAGGTCATTACGGTTCCTTGCTGTGGCACGTTGGAACTGGTGGTCGATGAGTTGAGCATCGTACCCCGTTCTTGTGAGGGCATCCCTGAGTACTTCCAGGTGTCCGTCACGTTCCTCCTCATCTGAGCAGATCCGATGTATGCGTAGGACTTGTCCATAGGGGATGGCTGTTTTCATACGTTTTGGGTGGAAGCTGGAGAAGTGTAGCATTGTAAGGTTGTCTGTGGGTTTGCGGTAGAGTGTGGTGCTGAGGTGTCTGTCCTTGATGGAGACGCACGTGTCCAAGAATGAGACAGATAGTCGAGAGTAGTCCTTGGTGAGTTTGATGGTAGGATGAAACTTGTTGATGTCACTGTGTAGTTTTATCAGTGACTCCTCATCATGGGTCCAGAGGAAGAAAATGTCATCAATGTACCTGGTGTACAATGTTGGTTGGTCATAGACAGAGAACACAGGGGGCTAACACCTTCAACATATTGTCTAGCTATCACCATTGTGAACAGTTAACCCGAGAATGCAACTTTAAAAAAAAGGGTTTTGTGATTTACACATGAAAGAAGTGAAACTATCACTGTATTCTACCAGATGAAAGGCTTAACAGACAATCAATTTTTCAATGTATAATTTCAGTTCCATCACACTGCAAGTTTTTGCTATAAATTCTGTGTTACGATCGAGCCCTCCACAATCACCTGATGAAGGAGCGTCGCTCCGAACGCTAGTGTGCTTCCAATTAAACCTGTTGGACTATAACCTGGTGTTGTGTGATTTTTAACTTTGTACACCCCAGTCCAACACCAGCATCTCCAAATCAGGATTTTGCAAAGATCTGTAGCTCAGGTTGTGAACGAGGTGATTGATTAGCTCGCCGAGCTGCTGGATTATCATGAAAAGCGGTTCGTTTCTATGCTGGGTAACATCATCAGTGCGACTTCCGTGAAGTGTTGTTCTGTCCTGCTTGGTTTTTATGTGGGAGAAAGTTAGGACTCAGATGCTGGAGATCGGAGTCGAGAGTGTGGCCCTGGAAAAGCACCGTAGGTCAGGCAGCATCCGAGGAATAGGAGAATCAACGTTTCGGGTATAAGCCTTTCATCAAGAATGAGGCTTGTGGGCTGGGGGACTGAGAGATAAATGGGAGGGGGGTGGGGTTGTGGGTAAGGTACCTGAGAATGCAATAGGTAGATGAAGGTGGGGGAGAAGGTGGTAGGTCGTAGAGGAGGATGGAGCGGATAGATGGGAAAGATAATGGACAGGTCAAGAGAGCGGTGTCAAGTTGGAGGCTTGGGACTGGGGTAAGGTGAGGGAGGGGAAATGAGGAAACTGGTGAAATCCACATTAATCCCGTGTGCTTGCAGAGTCCCAAGGTGGAAAATGAGGCGTTCTTCCTCCAGGTATCAGGTGGTTAGGGTTTGGTGATGGAGGCGGCCCAGGACTTGAAAGTCCTTGGTGGAGTGGGAAGGGGAGTTGTTTAGTCATGGGAGGGGGGGGGGGTGGTGTTGGATGGTGTAGGTGTCCCAGAGGTGTCCCTGAAATAATCTGCAAGTTGGCATCCTGTCTTCCCGATGTAGAGGAAACCACATCAGGTGCAACGGATATAGTAGATGATATTTGTGGAGGTGCTGGTAAATGTGGAAGGATCCTTTGGGGCTTTGGACAGAGGTGAAGGGGGGAGGTGTGGGCACAGGTTTTGCACTTCCTGCAGTGACAGGAGAAGGTGCCAGGAGTGGGGTGTGGACTGTTGGGAAGTGTAGATCTGACAAGGAAGTCACGGAGGGAATGGTCTCTCTGAAACACTGATAGGGGTGGGTAGGGAAATATATCCCTAGTAGTGGGGTCTGTTTGTAGATGGCGGAAGATGATGCGATTTATAGAGAGGTTGGTGGAATGGAAGGTGAGGACCGGGGGGTTTCTGTCCTTGTTGTGTTGGAGGGGTGGAATTCAAGGGCTGAGATGTGTAAAGTGGAGTAGATGAGCTGGAGGGCATCGTCGACCACATGGGAGGAGAAGTTGCGGTCTTTGAAGAAGGAGGCTATGTGGGATTTTCTAAGGTGGATTTGGTCATCCTGGGAACAGATGCGGCAGAGGCGGAGAAATAAGGGATGGTGCTTCTACAGGAGGCAGGGGGGAGGAGGTGTAATCCAGGTAATGTGGTCTGGTCTATTGGGGTGACTGTCACTTCCAGATCTTCTCTGCAGTGGTTTGTACACAGATCTATTTCTTTGCTTGTTGATGGCCATTTTGGTTGAAAACCAGAACTCTCTGGTGTGTGGATGTAGGTTTGCTCGCTGAGCTGGAACGTTCGTTTTCATATGCTTTGTCACCATACTAGGTAACATCATCAGTGAAACTCTGGATGAAGCGCTTTCTATTTATGTATTTAGGTTTCCTTGGGTTGGTGATATCATTTCCTGTGGTGATGTCATTTCCTCAGGGGATGGTAAATAGGATCCAAGTCAATGTGTTTGTTGAGTGTGTTCCGGTTGGAATGCCATGCTTCCAGGCATTCTCGTGAGTGTCTCTGTTTGGCTTGTCCTAGGATGGATGTCTTGTCCCAGTTGAAGTGGTGTCCTGTCCCAGTTGAAGTGGTGTCCTTCCTTATCTGTATGTAAGGATAATAGTGAGAGAGGGTCATGTCTTTTTCTAGCTAGTTGATGTTCATGTATTCTTGTGGCTAATTTTCTGCCTGTTTGTCCAACGTAGTGTTTGTTACAGTTCTTGCAAGGTATTTTGTAAATGACGTTAGTTTTGTTTGTTGTCTGAATAGGGTCTTTCAAGTTCATTAGCTGCTGTTTTAGTGTGTTGGTGGGTTTGTGGGCTATCATGACGTCAAGAAGACTGAGTCGTCTTGCAGTCATTTCCAAGATCTCTTTGACGTAGGAGAGAGTGGCTAGGATTTCCGGATGTGTTTTGTCTGTTTGTTGGGACAACATATCCATCCTAGCACAAGCCAAACAGAGACAAATAGAACATAGAACAGTACAGCACAGAACAGGCCCTTCAGCCCACGATGTTGTGCCGACCACTGATCCTTATGTATGCACCCTTAAATTTCTGTGACCATATGCATTTCCAGGAGTCTCTTAAATGTCCCCAATGACCTTGCTTCCACAACTGCTGCTGGCAACGCATTCCATGCTCTCACAACTCTGTGTAAAGAACCTGCCTCTGACATCCCCTCTATACTTTCCTCCAACCAGCTTAAAACTATGACCCCTCGTGTTAGTCATTTCTGCCCTGGGAAATAGTCTCTGGCTATCGACTCTATCTATGCCGCTCATTATCTTGTACACCTCAATTAGGTCCCCTCTTCTCCTCCTTTTCTCCAATGAAAAAGGTCCGAGCTCAGTCAACCTCTCCTCATAAGATAAGCCCTCCAGTCCAGGCAGCATCCTGGTAAACCTCCTCTGAACCCTCTCCAAAGCATCCACATCTTTCTTATAATAGGGCGACCAGAACTGGGCGCAGTATTCCAAGTGTGATCTAACCAAAGTTTTATAGAGCTGCAACAAGATCTCACGACTCTTAAACTCAATACCCCTGTTAATGAAAGCCAAAACACCATATGCTTTCTTAACAACCCTGTCCACTTGGGTGGCCATTTTAAGGATCTATGTACCTGCACCCCAAGATCCCTCTGTTCCTCCACACTGCTAAGAATCCTATCCTTAATCCTGTCCTCAGCTTTCAAATTCGACCTTCCAAAATGCATCACCTCGCATTTATCCAGGTTGAACTCCATCTGTCACCTCTCAGCCCATCTCTGCATCCTGTCAATGTCCTGCTGCAGCCTACAACAGCCATCTACACTGTCAACGACACCTCCAACCTTTGTGTCATCTGCAAACTTGCTGACCCATCCTTCAATCCCCTCATCCAAGTCATTAATGAAAATTACAAACAGTAGAGGCCCAAGGACAGAGCCCTGTGGAACACCACTCACCACTGACCTCCAGGCAGAATATTTTCCTTCTCCTACCACTCGCTGTCTTCTGTTGGCCAGCCAATTCTGTATCCAGACAGCTATGTTCCCCTGAATTCCATTCCTCCTGACCTTCTGAATGAGCCTACCATGGGGAACCTTATCAAATGCCTTGCTGAAGTCCATATACACCACATCCACAGCTCGACCCTCATCAACCTTTCTAGTCACATCCTCAAAGAACTCGATAAGGTTTGTGAGGCATGACCTGCCCCTCACAAAGCCGTGTTGACTGCATTTAATCAAGCCATGCTCTTCCAGATGGTCATAAATCCTATCCCTTAGAATCCTAACACCTTGCAGACGACAGACGTGAGACTTACTGGTCTATAATTGCCAGGGATTTCCCGATTTCCTTTCTTGAAGAGAGGAATTACATTTGCCTCTCTCCAGTCCTCAGGTACGACTCCAGTGGACCTCGAGGATGAAAAGATCTTCGCAAGTGGCAAAGCAATTACATTTCTCGTTTCCCAAAGCAGCCGAAGACAAATCTGGTCTGGGCCTGGCGACTTGTCAATCTTAATGTTTGAGAAAATTTTCAGCACATCAGCTTCCTATATATCTATCCATTTCAGTATGCACACCTGCTCTTCAAAGGTTTCATTCACTACAAAGTTCGTTTCTTTCATAAAGACATAAGCAAAAAACTCATTTAGGGCTTCCCCTACCTCTTCAGACTCCACACACAAATTCCCTATGCAATCCCTGATCGGCCCTACTCTTTCCTTGACCATTCTCTTATTCCTCACATAAGTGTAAAATGCCTTTGTGTTCTCCCTAATCCGTTCTGCCAAGCCTTTCTCGTGCCCCCTTCCTGGCTCTCCTCAGACCATTTTTGAGCTCCTTCTACGCCTGCCTGTAATCCTGTAGAGCTGAGCTTGACCCTAGCTTCCTCCACCTTATGTAAGCTACCTTTTTCCTTTCGACGAGAAGCTCCACCGCTCTCGTCATCCAAGGTTCCTTTACCTTAGCACTTCTTGCCTGTCTCAGAGGGACATATTTATTCATCACTTGCAACTACTGTTCCTTAAACAGTCTCCACAT
Organism: Chiloscyllium punctatum; assembly: GCF_047496795.1. Lineage (NCBI taxonomy): Eukaryota > Metazoa > Chordata > Chondrichthyes > Orectolobiformes > Hemiscylliidae > Chiloscyllium > Chiloscyllium punctatum. Next base: position 105,720,155 of record NC_092745.1, on the reverse strand, counting down.
GTCTATAGTGCCTTTACCATGGAACAATTGCTCTCAATCCATGCTTCCTAACTCATGTCTGATCACATCATAGTTTCCTCTTCCCCAATTAAATATCCTCCCATTTTGCCGAATCCTCTCCTTCTCCATAGCTATGTAGAATGTTAGGCAGTTGAGGTCACTATCACCAAAATGCTCTCCCACCACAAGATCTGATACCTGTCCCGGCTCCTTTCTGAGCACTAAGTCTAGAATGGCCTCTCCCCTCGTCGGCCATGAGACTTCCTAGACACGCATGGCATTTGACCGGATCTCTCTCAACAAACACTGATTTGGACCCCACTTACCACCCCCAGAGAAATAACAGGAAATGACTCCACCAACCCAAGGAAACCTAAACATAAAAATAGAAAGTGGGCTATGCCACCAGTGCTTCATCCGGAGGCTCACTGATAATGTTACCTAGCATGGTGGTGAAACGTCTGAAAATGAACCTTCCAGCTCAGCTAGCAAACCTATATCCAGAACCTCAACCTGACCTACAAATCTTCTCAAAGCCCTTTGGTGTGTCTCTGGTTAGCTTGTCCTAGAATGGTTACTTTGCCATAGTCAAATTGATAGCCCTCTTAGTCAATGTGTACAGACAGAATGAGAATGGATCATGTTGTTTAATCGTCGGTGTTGGTGTTCACGAACTCGGATGGCTAGATTTCTTCATATTTGTCCAATGTAGTGCTTGTTACAAGGGACTTTGTATATCACATTGGTCCTACATGTTGTGGGTATGGGGTCCTTTGACCTGGTAAGTAGTTGCCCTAGTGTGGCTGTGGGTTGGTGTGCTACCTTAATACTTAGTGGTCATAACCGTCTAGTAGTTAATTCTGAAATGTTCTTCACATAGGGTAGGGTGGCTAGTGTCTTCTTGTCGTGGTCTGTTGGACATGCAACGGCAGATAAAGCTGATGGGGTATTGTTGTTAGCAAAAACACTGCAAGTTTTCTTCCTCCTCCCTGTGTAATTCTGTTGTGTTGCAGTATGTACCAGCTTTTTTGAATATTGTCCTGACTCAACTCTATATCTGGCTGTTGAGGTCGTTGCTAGTGTAGTTGAGGATCTGTTCTGTGTAGGTGGATTTCCTGTATACTTTGATTGTGAATTCCCCCATTGGTCATCCGTTCTAACATGACAGGAATGAGATAATTGATGTTCCCTCCCTCCCTTGTAAACTTGATACTGTTAATGAGGTGGTGTGTTTCTTCTCGTCTTCTATGTTTGATGATGACAAATACAGTCATAGAGCCATAGAGATGTACAGCACGGAAACAGACCCTTCAGTCTAACCCGTCCACACCGACCGGATATCCGAAGTCAATCTAGTCCCACCTGCCAGCACCCAGCCCATATCCCTCCAAACTCTTCCTATTCATATACCCATCCAAATGCCTTTTAAATGTTGCAATTGTACCAGCCTCCACTACATCCTTTGGCAGCTCATTCCATACACGTACCACCCTCTGCGTGAAAAAGTTGCCCCTGAGGTCTCTTTTATATCTTTCCCCTTTCACCCTAAACCTATGCTCTCTAGTTCTGGACTCCCCAACCCCAGGGAAAAGACTTTGTCTATTTATCCTAACCATGCCCCTCATAATTTTGTAAACCTCTATAAGGTCACCCCTCGGCCTCCGACGCATCCAAGGAGCAGGAGAATCGACGTTTCGGGCAAAAGCCCTTCATCAGGAATAAAGGCAGAGAGCCTGAAGCATGGAGAGATAAGCTAGAGGAGGGTGGGGGTGGGGAGAAAGGAGCATAGAGTACAATAGGTGAGTGGGGGAGGGGATGAAAGTGATAGGTCAGGGAGGAGAGGGTGGAGTGGATAGGTGGAAAAGGAGATAGGCAGGTAGGACAAGTCCGGACAAGTCATGGGGACAGTGCTGAGCTGGAAGTTTGGAACTAGGGTGAGGTGGGGGAAGGGGAAATGAGGAAACTGTTGAAGTCCTGAAGAAGGGCTCATGCCCGAAGCGTCGATTCTCCTGCTCCTTGGATGCTGCCTGACCTGCTGCGCTTTTCCAGGAACACATTTTAAGCTCTGATCTCCAACATCTGCAGTCCTCACTTTCTCCTACCTATTTCCCTACAGTCTATATCTTCCTTTTCCACAGTAAGTACTGATGCAAAATATTCATTTAGTATCTTCCCCATTTTCTGTGGCTCCACACAAAGGCCGTCTTGCTGATCTTTGAGGGGCCCTATTCTCTCCCTAGTTACCCTTTTGTCCTTAATATATTTGTAAAAACCCTTTAGAATTAAGGAGAATCCATTTGCCAATGCTATCTCATGTCCCCATTTTGCTATAGCATCCACATATCAGAGCCAAAGTTTTGGTTGGATTGGGTGAGGGCTGTGTTTTTAAGTCTCTGCATGACTGCTTCTGCATCGTTCTGTGTTGGGAGAGCCCATTGGTGTGCCATTGGCTTGTTGGTATGTCTGGCTGTTGAAGACAAAGTGGGTGGTGAGGCACAAGTCCAATAGCTTGAGCATGTTGTCTCTGCTGATGGTATTGCTAGGAGTCATTGTCCCTTGATCCTCTAGTAGTTTGGCAATTGTTCCCTTGGTTATTGGTATTTAATGGAGGTGAATAGGTGATTTCATCCATGTTGACTGTAGTGTTCATGAATTTGTCAAAGAATTCCTGGGCCGAGTGAATGGAATGGATTGATTCGCTGATGAGACATTTCAGTCTTTGTGTCGTTCCTCGAACAGTTTGTGCATTGGTGTACCTGGTAGCAAGACTATGGGTCTGACTGGGAGGTTCCATTCATATACTTTGGGCGTACCAACCTACAGTCACACCATACCAGCTACTTACCAGGACAAAGGACCACATATCCACAACATCGTAAACAAAATCCCTTACAGCAACTGCAAGCACTACATCGGACAAACAGGAAGAACACTAGCCATCTGACTTCATGAACACCAACTAGTAACTAAACAACATCATCCATTCTCCCTCCATACACACATATCAAGAGGTCATCAATTTGCCTATGACAAAGTAACCATTCTAGGACAAAGTTAAAATCACACAATGCCAGGTTATAGTCTAACAGGTTTATTTGGAAGCACTAGCTGTCAAAGCGCTGCTTCTCCAAAACCACCTGATGAAGGAGTAGCGCTCCGAAAGCGAGTGCTTCCAAATCGACCTATTGCCCTGAACGTGGTGTTGTGTGATTTTTTTTATCTTTTAACTTAACCATCCCAACACCAGCTCCTCCACCACATTCTAGGATAAGCTAACCAGAGACACGTCCGTGAGTTCTTGGAAGCCTGGTTTTCAACCAAAAAGGCCACCTATAAACACAAAGATAGAGTACAAATCGCTGCAGAGAAAACCCGGAAGTGACAGTCACCCCAACAGACCAAACCACATAAAAACCAAGTAGGAGAAACAACAGTACTTCACGGAAATGCTGATAAATGTTCCCCAGTAGGGAAACGAAACATCTGCACGATAATAAGCAGCTCGGCGAACTAACCAACTACCTTAATGGACTTGGTATGGAGTGGTCCTGTTCCCAACTCACAGCCAGAAGGTCCAGGTTCAAATGCTATAATCTGGTATAGTGTGATCTTTAAACACTCTCAACATGGTGGCAGTGGATGGATCCAACAGAGTTAATTAAAAACATTTTTAGAAATACTGATTGTCTGTTAATATTGAGTAGCAAACAACTAGAGACGAGTCGCTGATTGGCTGTTACCGGGAGCTGAGCGCTGATTGGCCGTCATCGGGGGCTCGGCGCCGATTGGTTGGTACCAGGAGCACGGCGATGATTGGATGGGAACAACATTTGGTGCTGATTGGCTAGTAGCGGGTGCCCGGCGTTGATTGGGCACATTTGGTTTCCTGCCGCTGATTGGCTAGTCCAGGGAGCCCGGTGTTGATTGGGTTTTGATGGTTGGAAAAAGGCGGAACGAAATGTCAGTTTTTGTTAACAAACGAAGACGGGAGGGCGTTGAGGGAAGAGGCGACGCTCGGTAATGACAGACCTTGTGTTCTGTGATAACGCGTGAAATATTTTTAATAGCTTAAAACATTGCTTCTCCGCGATCCTTGAAGTTTTCAAAAATTATGAAAAACAATAATATATAATTTCCGGTTGTCGTAACTTGTGGCAACTTAACTTGCTTGAACAATGGCCTGACTGACAGGACGATCGCCCAATTCGCTCGACGCACCGTGTGTTTTGTGACGTAAACTGCGTGTGACTATCCAATCAGCGGCGCGGTTGACGAAGGCTGCGCGTGGTGAGGGGGGGGGGTGGGCCCGGACAGGGGGCGGGGGGCCAGGGTTCGGTTGACGAACACGATCCGGCAGCCGTCGATGCTTCTTCAGGCCTGAAGGCTGCCCCCGGCCCCGGCCTATCGGGCTGGGATACAGCCTCCCGTTCGATTTCGGGATCGTGAGCGGAGAGGTGCCGAGAGGCCAGGTGACGTACTGTGAAACAATAGGGAGAAGTGGGCCGTTCCTCCACCCCCCCCCCCCCCCCAGGCCCCACAGGCCGCCATCTCCACCCCCCCCCCCCCCACCCCCCAAATCCCACAGCGACCACAAAGGGAATGAGGGCACCGATTTAAAGAGTAGACCGTACAGAGCCAGAGCCAGCTCTGTGACCACGGTCAGGCTCGGCTTCTCCAAGCTGCTGGACGTGTACAGACAGTGGGGGTCAATTACAATCCGAGATCGGGTGGTGTTGGAAACGGGTGGTGGGGCAATTGGGAAGAGGGGGGGGGGGGGGGGTGGGGAGAGGGCAGCCCGAAGACAAAGGGAGATGTCTCCCCCCGCCCCCCGGCCCCCGGCCCGAGTGTTTACAGCCCCGGGCTGCCCTCACTCTGGTGCACTGCCTCCCATTGCGGAGACACCCTTTGTTGACACCGTCTGGTATTGCTGTCCTCTCTGAAAACGAAACTTGCTTCTCGCGGGTCGTACCCTGCGACGTTTATGAAAGCTGTTGTTCAGTTGGTTTTATTTTTTTTTCGCTCAGCACCGATGATGCAAACTTTAATCGTCCATTCGACCTTTTGGACAGTTCGCTGAATGTATTTTGACTTCGATCTTCCCATTGCTTAAGATTTTTGAGCAGTGCGCGTAATCTATTATAATTTCTACTGTTTTATTTATGGTTCTCGCCTTCGAAACGATCAGTAATCCCGTCAGATCTATTTCTACAGTTATTCCTTATTTTATAGTCTTGGAATTCCTCTCCCTGGCACGATGGCTCAGTGGTTAGCACTGCTGCCTCGCAGCACCAGGGATCGATTCCACCCTCGAGCAACTGTCTGTGTGGAATTTGCACGTTCTCCCCGTGTCTGTGTGGGTTTCCTCCGGGTGCTGCGGATTCTTCCCACAATCCTGACTTATGAGTTTAGATGAGTCGATCATGCTAAATTACCCATACTGTTCATGGATGTGTAGGTTAGGGGTAAATGTAGTGTAATAAGTTCAGGAAATAGGTCTGGTTGAGTTATTCGTTGGACGGTCAGTTTGGACTTGTTGGGCCGAAGGGCCTGTTCCCACACTGCAGGGATTCTAAAGCTATCTCTGTGGCTCTTACAATGAGGCAATATATTTTGTTGTTGGTGTTCCGTCAGTTTTATAAATCCCATAGAAATGGGCTATCCAAATCATTGGTTGACGCTGTTAACTTTAGCTTGAACTACCTCATGTCACTATGTTACAAGTGCTTATTAATGCATTTTATCACTTAATAGGGTCAGAGAGCTGGCTGCATAATATCATTTTGTGTAAATGTTTGCTTTGTAGGTGAGTGACATTGGCTACCATGGCGTCAGATTCTGGAGTGACCAATCCCAGCTGTCGGATAATGACTTTTTATCCTACGATGGAAGAGTTCAAAAATTTCAGTCGGTACATTGCATATATAGAGTCACAAGGAGCCCATCGTGCTGGGCTTGCAAAGGTAAACTGATAGTCATCCGGCAAGGAGTAGACCTTTGGTCCAACCAATCCATGCTGACCATAATCCCAAACTAAGTCCCACCTACCTGGACTTGGCCCATATCCCTCCAAATATTTCTTATTCATATACTATCTAAATGTCTTTTAAACGTTGTAACTGTACTCACATCCACCAGTTCCTCTGGCAGTTTATTCCACGCACAAACCACTCTATATAAAATAAATGCCCCACATGTCTTTTTAAAATCTTTCTCCCGTCACCTTAAAAATTTACCCTCTTGTCTTGAAATTCCCAACCCTAGGGAAAAGACATATATCAGTCACCTGATACATCATACCCCTCATTATTTTATAAGCCTCTATAAGGTCAGCCTCAGCCTCTGACAATCCAGGGAAAAATTTCCCAACCTATTCGGTCTCACCTTATAACTCAAACCCTCCACTCTTGGCGATATCCTGGTAAATCGCTTCTGAACCCTCTCCAATTTAATAATGTCCTTCCTATAACAGAAGGACCAAACTTGGACACAGCACTCCAGAAGAGACTTCACCAATGTCCTGTACAGCCTCAACATAACCTCCTAACTCTTGTACTCAAAGCTCTGAGCAATGAAGGCAAGCATGCTAAACACCCTTTTAACCAGCTTATCTATATGTGATGCAAACTTCAAAGAATTAATTACCTGAATTCATAGGGGTCTCTGTTCTACAGCAACACCCGAGGCCCTGCTTTTAATTGTATAAGTCTTGCCTTTGCACGTTTTACCAAAATGCAATATCTTGCATTTATCCAAATAAAATTCCATCTGCCATTCTTCGGCCCATTGACTCAATTGATCGAGATCTCTTTGTTACCTTAGATAACCTTCACTGTCCACTATGCCACAAATCTTGGTGTCATCAGCAAAGTCAGTAACCATGCTTTCAATATTCTCATCTAAATCATTTATATAAATGACAAACAAAAGTGGATGCACCACCAATCCCTGTGGAACATCACTGGTCATAGGCCTCTGTAGTTAATATATATTCAATATTAATAACTACAGCTTCTATGGTTCCCAGGTTTATCCTTACATCCCTTCTTAAGTATATTTGATATAACATAGAACACTATTTACCATTCATGAAATTACTCAGTCCTTTGAAATTGGAAATTCAGTACATTACCCCAAGTTGTGAAGTTTGTCATTGTCACACTGTGGGAGCAGCTTTATTATTGCTGATTGCAGGTGTTGTATCTTCTGTACATCTGCATAAGGCCCTAAGAATATAGGGTACACTGTAATGCCTTTTTGTTATATTAGGGGAATTGGAAACGTTTCTAATTTGCTGAAAGCAACAAAATAAAAAGGAACCAGTATTGTCCAAAACTGAAACTGATGTCTCCTTTTGTCCAAATACTTGCACTTTTATTTTCGATCAGATGGTCCAGACAGCTGAGAATGAAAATTCATTCACAATTTTTGAGGGTAGTCCAATTGTTCTACCAATGTGATGATTAGGTGCACCCAACATGATCGAATGGGCATGAAGTAACCTTTCAGAAAGAGAATGTAAGAATCAGAGGAAATAAAGGACAAAGTAAGTAGATAATTGGGGTACAAGACCAGATATAGTTTCAGATTTTTGTAGTACAGATGTACTAATAATACTGATGGGATCAGCCCATATATTGAACTGAAGCTTCGATGGTGGACATCCGTTTCAAATCTAAATCTATTTAAAAAAATAGGTAATCAAATAAAGGAGGTATGAATTTTAAAAATCCTCATCAACACTAAAAAGTCTCCATTTTGTACTGTGAATGAAATTATGCAACTGCGTATGTTCAGTTAACATGACCTGACACGGTGAAAGACTGTGATGTTGGAAAAGCACAATCAATTAGGCAGCATCCGAGGAGCAAGAGTGTTGACATTTCATTCCAGATGAAGAGCTTAGGCTTGAAACATGGATTCTCCTGTTCCTCAGATGCTGCCTGACTGGCTCTGCTTGTCCAGCACCACATTCTTTGACTGACCTGCAGCATCTGCAGTCCTCACTTTCTCCCATTTGACCTGAAACAGTGAAGTCCAAGTACTAATCTGAATATGGCTTTATTGAATGATGGAGTCCAGTGGTTAATTCTTGCTCAGATTTCATGATTATCACCATTATGGCTGATTGTGATCTGGTAGTGCATGACAAAATATCTGAGTTGCAACATAGTTACCACTTCCCATCCCTAACAAGTAGATTTTTAAGTGATATGATTCATTTGGGTGCAAGTAATGCAACACAATTAGTTTCAAATTTCAGTAGTTTCTGATGTAAATTCATGTACCATTTGTAAAAACAATCAAAAAGGTTGAATGATCTTCACGAAAGCAGATAGCATGTGATGAACTCTTAGTTTGTTTTTCAAATGTCATATCTTTTATCTTCCATTTGTTCTCTGTAAGTTTCTTTTGAGATGATTACTCATACTGACCATTGACCAGAAACTCGACTGGAGCAGCCACAATTAATCTCTTGGTTACAAGTCACTCAGATGTTTGATATTCTGTGCTGAGTGATTGGCCTCTTGGTTTCTCTAATCCAGAACAACATCACCAAAGCACAATTCAGAGTATGATGGAATACTCTCAACTTGCCTGGGTGAATACAGCCTTAGCTATTTCTGAAGAAACTTGACATCATCTAGAGCAATGTTGCCCTCATGATGAGCACCCTGTCTATGGCTTTAAACCTCTACTCCCTCCACTATTGATGCATCACAGCTCATATTTTTTCCAAGACGCACTTGCTAAAAGTTCTTTAAAAACTTTCTCCCTGTATTATCTGATAGCAGCAACACTATCCTCAAAAATTGTGAATGAATTTTCATTCTCAGCTGTCAGGAAAAGCTGACTGAAAGCCACAGGAGATGTGATATGTTGTAACCTACATCTTAAAAGTCATATCATGCAAAACAAAATGTTTTCTCTTCTGTTTCGGCCATGAATTTAGAAATACAGGTCTTTGAGATGCAACTATATTCATTTAAATATTGTCCTCAACAGGTTGTTCCACCTAAAGAATGGAAGCCTTGTAAGAGTTATGATGAAATTGATGATCTGGTGATTCCAGCCCCAATTCAACAGGTGGTGACAGGCCAGTCAGGCCTCTTCACACAATACAACATCCAGAAGAAGCCTACCACTGTACGCGAGTTCCGAAAAATTGCTAACAGTGATAAGTAAGAAATTTTTTTTTTGTGTTGCTGCTTCTCATAATGGATTGTTAGTAAAATTTGTTTAACCAAACTTCGCAGTATTGGATAAGAAGCCAACAAGATTTTTTGGAATTTTACAAAATGTGTTTTTGAGGTTTCTGTAGTTCTAGTTCAGATAAATCATATACTTGTGCCCTAATATGTTCAATTATGTTTCTAATTTGGAGTTGTGGCTGTGAGTAGGACATCAAAGATGTTGTTTGTTTAATATTTGAGCGCTCTAACATTTCAGTAACAAATGTGAAAACACCCACTAGTGATAGAGGCTGTCCCTGAGTTGCAAATGGGAGTTCTGGAGTCAGTTTGCAAATCGAAATGTTCTGACCTGTGTACAAAATTCAGGACATGTAAAACAGCTATTCTTGAGTACAGGAAATGTACTTTAAAATAAAACCCCTATTTGGGATCAGGTTCGTAACTCCCTATAGTCATTTTCCTCGGTGGCAAGATAGTAAGTGTGGATATTGGTTCAGTAAAATTTACAACACCAACTGACCATTTGGCCATCTGGTCTATGGTGCGTCTCACAACCTTCCTTCCACTTTGTTTCATCTAATCCTGGAAAACCCTTTTTTTTCCTTCTTTCCCGTGTGTTTAACTTAATTTCCCCTTTTATAAAGATATCTGTAGCATTGCCTAAATTGCACCATGTGATGGCAAGTTCTACATTCTTACCCCGAATAAAATGTCTGTCTTGTAATTTTTATTGTGTTCATTAGTGACTAGCTTGCACGTATTGCCTCTGATTTTGGATTCACGTAGAAGTGCCAGGATCTTCTGCATATTGACGAAATCAAATCCCCTAAATGTGAATTATGTACCTTCCCCTTTCGAGGGAACAGTCGAGAGTGCATGCACGATCATTTCGTACACTCGCTGTCACTTTTGAATTCTGGTATTATTGTTGTGAATCTGTTTGTTCACTCATCCAATCCTCTAAGCATAGAATCCCTACAGTATAGATGGAGGCCAATCAGCCAATTGAGTCTGCTCTGACCCTTCAAGGAGCATCCCACCCAGACTTACCCACCCCATCCGCGTAATCCTGCATATACCATGGCTAATCTACCCAACCTGCACATCCCTGGGTACTACATGGCAATTTTGCATGGCCAATCCACCCAACCTCTACACCTTTGGACTATGGGAGTAAACCAGAGCACCTGGCGCAAGCCCCCAGAGACATGGAGAGAATGTGCAATCTCAACACAGACAATGATCCAAGATTGGAATTGAACCCAGATCTCTAGAATTGTGAGGCAGCAGTGATAACTGCTGAGTTGCTATGCTGCTACAATTTTTGTGATGGGGAAACCAGAATTTACTTAGCAAGTAAACAATATTCTGGAATGTGGCCGAGCTATGCTTCTACACAATGGGAACACACACTCCCTGCTTTTGAAATAAACATGAAATGCCGGAGAGCCATACCAGGCTATCAATGTTGACTTTGTTTCTCTCCACATATACTGATAGACCTGCTAAGTTTTTCCACAATTCTGTGTTTCTGATTCCTCGTATCTGCAGTATTTTGCTATTATTTCTTGTTTCGAATTCTGTTCCTCTGGATGTAAACTCTAGTGATTTATTTGCATTGTCTTTAATTTGTGTTGGTACTTTTAATTTGTGAATGAATACTCCCAAGATCCTCAATTTTCCACTGTCCCATTGAGACTGTTACTTTCCTCCAGAATATGTGGCCGCCTGAATTCTCCTACCTAAATGCACCACTTCACATTTATCTGTTAAAATTGCTCTAATTTTCACTTGTTGTTTTCAATTTTTTTAACATATTAACTGCATGGAATTTGCTGCTGTCTCCAAATTTTGATAATGTTTCCAATTTCATTTCTGTAAATAGCAAACAGCAGTAGTCATGGAATCCCTACAGCATGGAAACAGGCCATTTGGCCAGTTGAGACCACACTGATCCTCCAAAGAATATCCCACTGAGACCCATTCCCCTACCCTATTACTTTATATTTCCCCTGACTAATGCACCTAATCTACACACCCCTGAACAATATGGGCAACGTAGCATGGCCAAGTCACCTGACCTGCACATCTTTGGACTGTGGGAGGAAACTGGAGCACCTGGAAGAAATCCACACAGACATGGAGAATGTGCATACTCCTCACAGGCAGTCGCACAAGGCTGGGATTGAACCAGGGTCCCTGGCGCTGTGAGGCAGCAGTGCTAACCACTGAGCCACCATGCCATGCAGTAGCGTTAGTACTAGTTTTTAAATATCACTCCCTAATTCTATGGAAGAGTCTAACTCCAGCTTTATTCATTTGAGAACTAAAGTGAAGTCCAACTAGAATTTTGATCTATTAAAATGTATATCTTTTTTCCAGATACTGCACCCCTCGCTATTCAGACTTTGATGATCTGGAGCGCAAGTATTGGAAAAATCTCACATTTAATGCACCAATCTATGGTGCAGATGTCAATGGTACATTGTACAATGAGGTAAGGCTTAAATAAGTCTTTAATTGTTTTTTATTGCTGTCATTCCCAGATACATTTGATTAAAGTGGTTACACTTCTGTTTGCTGTTTTTCCTTTGAAAATGATTTCAAATTGAAGGATTCTGAACATTACATAGTCCACTGTGTATTTTTAATGTTACCAAAACTGATGAGAACTCTCAGTCTCTGAAGTTAGGCTTGGTGATTGAGAATGTTTGGTGTTAACTTACTTTCAATTTGTTGGAATCATCAGATCATGCAAAACAGAAGGAGGCCATTTGATCCATTATGCTTGTGCTTGTATTCTAAACAATGTAACAATTAGTCTTTCTCCCTTGTCCTTTCCATTTGGCCTTCAAATATTTTCTGTTTAAAATGCAATTTCTTTTCCTTTTTGGGAGTTCAAATTGGATCTGCTGCCACCACCCTTTTCAGACAGCAAGTTATTATGATCTGGACTGCAACAAGTAATAAATTCTTTTCAGCTCCTAACCAAGGTTTTTGACCAGTTACTTTAAATGGATGTTCTCTGGTTGCTGATCATTCTGCTAGTAAGAAGGAATTACAACATCTCTGAATTTGAACCAGGATCTATTAAATCTTCACTCTACAAGCTCTTTCTAAGAAGAAAAATTCCGATCTATTCTCCAGACAATTGAAATCCTTCATTTTGGTACCATACTATTATATCTAGGTGAAACCATTAACTCGTGTCTCGTTACAGCCATTTTTTCCCCACACAGGTTGGCAGAAGCATATGTTTTCATGACTAATTAAATCAGCATTAATATTTTGGAATATTCCTAAACTTTTTAAAAAAATTTCCAGGTCTTCTAAAATTATTTTAAAATATCTTGATGTCATTCTTCAGCTTTCTCTACACAGTGCTCTTTTTTCCTCCTCTTCTCTTGCTTGCTGAGTTTTTATGCTGTCTCTATGCTGTGGGTGCTATCTTAGTGTAAATCAGTGTGAATACATGGTCCATTAGAATAAAGCTCTGAAAATGCCTTACTTTTCTCTCTTGAATCAAATACTTTTGTTTGAGATGATGGGTAGAATATCTGCTTAATTTTCTTTAGCATAACATCCTGTGACTTACAGTATGTCCCCACCAAAGTGAGAAACGCTTGTCTTCTACTTTGTAATCTCCAGTTGATATCAGCTGCATGCAGATTGAAGAATATTGGGAGTAATGTAGAGTTTTTGTAAATATCAATCCTACTTTGTGACACCATCCTTTTGACAAAAGGTTACCATGTAAGCATCGCTTTTCTTCTGTCATGGTGAACCTTATTTTTCAAGATGTTGCATGATTGTTGGAAGTAGAGGAAAAGGTGGAGTGCGGTATTCTCCTTTTTATATAAATAGTCAAGACTGGATTTGTCTCTGTGTTCTCAGTTTCCATAGAAGATATATAACAAGCTTAAATGTTGTGTTTTCCAAATGCTATATTATTTTAAGCCAAATATTTTATTTACAGATACAATTTCCTGTTTGTTTAGGGTGTGACTGAATGGAACATTGGGCATTTGAACACCATCTTGGATGTGGTAGAAAAAGAGAGTGGTATCACAATTGAAGGTGTCAATACACCGTACCTTTATTTTGGAATGTGGAAAACCACGTTTGCTTGGCACACAGAGGACATGGACCTCTACAGCATTAACTACCTGCACTTTGGCGAACCCAAGTCTTGGTAACAGGCTCTGTTTTATCTTGCACTCTACATATTTGTTTTGAATACTGTAGCTTGAATTTTAAATGTGTTACAATGAAATAGTTTAAGCATTTTAATGCTCTACACACTCAAATGATTAGTTGACAGCTCCTTTATTGTTGTAACATGAGACTAACAAGAAGGCAGTTGAACTAGATGGGGGTCTTGATTTTGTTTTTGTGCAGTAACTGCTATTTTGTTATAACACTAGGTTAAATTTAAATATGAAACTCCGAGTAAAAGTGAGTAGGGTAGTTTGGGGAAAGAGAGAAATTAAAGGACTTCAAGGTTTAGCATCTGCTTGGCTTGTTTCTTACTGGTTAATGTATGTACCTATGTGGGAAAGATTATACGGTACTATTAAGACTCGCAATTATATAGAAGTAAAAATCATCAGATTGTCACTGTTACTAACTATAGTCACTGATGCTGACAAACACAACTGTCAGTTTGTGGACCGCAATAAGCTGGCTAGTCAGTAAGTGATTTTTGATAGCTAGTTAAAGGATGGATTTTGGTTGGGTCATTGAAAACCAGTCCTTGATCTGGAAATTGTGAAATGGGATAGTAATGACATGCCTCCTTTTGTCCAGCTGCATGTCATGGGCAATTTGGATAAAATACTGGCATTTAGCTTACCTTTTGATTTTCAACAGCTTTGAACAAGGATTGCCCATACAAACCATATGTACACTTACATTTCTCACAACAGTCAAGATAGTTGAAATTTTGTTTCAAAGCTGTAATGTGTATATCAGAGCTCTGAATAAAGAGAAGTGTGTGCAGTAATATTTACTGGAAATTGTTGTGACAGTGTACCTGTAATCATCCACAGGTAGCTTTTTAAAGGCAGTTTGCTAAAGCAGGGTAGGCCCCATGATTGCCTGTGCTCCAGTTTCTACTGGAATAGCTGCATAATTTGCTAACTGTTAAATTTGAGAGAAGGATGTAGTTTGAATTTGAATGTAAGTTGGCTGTAATTTGAGTATGTAGTTTATGTCAGGTATGTGTGTACTATTAACATGGGCCCTGATTCAGCAACAAAATATCCATCAGGAACTATTGGCAATCACAGCCCTGCTTTCTTCAGGTCCACTTATATCTTTTCTGCACCTTCTCTAATTTGGTAATATCTTTCCGATTATCTAATAGTAGGTCCAACCCACAATATTATCCAGCCCATCTCAACCATTAGTAGTCCAAGGAGGCAGGTCCTGAATTCAGCCCAGCCAGACCAATGATCAAGCTCTGTAGCATTGGCACTAGTGTGATCTAGACAGGCTGTCCAACCAACCCACCCCTCAAGGAGTCAGTGTGCTGTGGCAACATACACTTCTGTTTAATATGTGTATTTTACCCTGACTATAGTTAACTATTCCAATTTATCATGTTGCTGACCAGGCATCTCCCATTCTCACTGCTTGTCATATGTGCATGTTGGAAGGATTTACAAGTTGATACATGACCTGTTTGACCATGTTATGCATGCTCCTTTGTTGGCCGACTGGAGTGGCTTGGGCTTCTGAAATGGGGGTAAAAACAATGACTGCAGATGCTGAAAATCAAATACTGGATTAGTGGTGCTGGAAGAGCACAGCAGTTCAGGCAGCATCCAACGAGCAGCGAAATCAACGTTTCGGGCAAAAGCCCTTCATCAGGAATAAAGGCAGTGAGCCTGAAGCATGGCTTGTAGAGAGAGGAGGAAAACTTGGGGTGCTACCTCTATGCCACAGGCCCTCTAGAGGATGGTTTATCTCACTGCATTTGCATCACCTTGTGTTGAGGCTATGAACTTCTTAAACTAAAATCAAAGAATGGTTAGAGGGGACTCAGAAGTGAAATTCAAGTAAGTTGTGAAAAGAACTGATTTTGGCAAAATATTCAAGAATTATTTATTCTGGCCAGAGGACAGTACACTAGGATGGCTGGGATTGAAGGAAATTAATGGGTTTGGCATTGGTTCTGTTGTGGCTAGCACTGACATATTTGCAGGTGAGGAGATTGACAGAAGTTCTTTAAATCATGAGGTCTAGGCAAATCAAATAGAGAGTAAAACTGGCTCAAGGCAGAAATTTAATGGACAGAAATTTAAAATGATTAGCAAAATAACCAAAAGCAACATAAGGCAAAATCTTTTGTTTTTAGTTTAGCAAGTGAAGATAGAGGATCCAGAATGCATGTGGTAGAGGCAGTTTCAGTCATAGGTCTCCAACAGGGAATTGAACGTGCATCTGAATAGAGAATTTGCAGGACCACAGGAAAGTATGTAGAAATGGGTCCTGCTTAACTTTTCTTTCAAAGCTGGCATGGAGTTGACCAGCTGGCTGTCCTGCTTTTGTTTTAATCAAGGTGGCTCAGTGGTTAGCACTGCTGCCTCTCAGCACCATGGACACGGGTTCGATTCCACATTTGGGCAACTGTGTGTGTAGTTTGCCCATTATCCCCGCATCTGCGTGGGCTTCCTCTGGATGCTTTGGTTTCCTCCCACAGTCCAAAGATGTGTAGGTCAGGTGGATTAGCGCTGGAAATACAAGGTTACAGGGATAGGGTAGGAGATGTGTCTGGGTTGGATGCTGTTTGGAGTATCCGTGTGTACTCTATGGACTGAATGGCCTGCTTCCATGCTGTAGCAATTCTATTCTACTCCGTGACTCTAAAATTTAATGAAACAAATCACTCGTATCGGTTAAACAAATTTGGGTTCCTAGTTTAAAATACACTATAGTCGGTTCTGCTATAATGTGTTTCTTCAACTTGAATTGGCTTGAACACGATTAAAGTATTTAGACCAGACCGTTATTTGTAGAATACAAACTTACCCGTGTTGGCTATAATGTAGTTGTAGCCCCATTAGGTTAAAATGGCGCTGCCATTGTACGATTTTCTTACAATGCGAGATTGCACGAGATTGGAACTATCACATTATATCAGGACCAACTGTTTTGTTGTTTTATTGCTCCTCTGCATGAAATCAACATAATTTTGATACAAGGTAAAAACAATGACTGCAGATGCTGAAAATCAAATACTGGATTAGTGGTGCTGGAAGAGCACAGCAGTTCAGGCAGCATCCAACGAGCAGCGAAATCAACGTTTCGGGCAAAAGCCCTTCATCAGGAATAAATTTATTCCTGATGAAGGGCTTTTGCCCGAAATGTTGATTTCGCTGCTCGTTGGATGCTGCCTGAACTGCTGTGCTCTTCCAGCACCACTAATCCAGTATATAATTTTGATACAGTTGTATTATCGCTTTTTCCTTGAAATGTCAGAACCAAAGAAAACATTTTCTTCAATTCTTTAGTGACTATATTTAGGTATGGAGATCTACAATGTTTTGAACTTAAAACTCCATTCATTTGTAGAATTACGCAGCTGCTTATGTGTCTCTCAAAATAGCATATTCAAGTAAGGAATGTGCAGTGTACATAGTAAATAATTATATCTATCTATACTCTCATAGGTACACTGTTCCACCAGAGCATGGAAAGCGATTGGAACGTCTGGCTAAAGGTAAAGACTTGTATTGCAATCTATTTGATCTTTGTTTGAATTTCTTGCTTTCTGTTTCATGTGATTCCTACATTTTGATAAACTGTAAGGAGTTTGCTGCATGGTAGAAATATTACACACGTTTGATTTTTCTTATTAAAGCAAATGAGAGTTCAGTCCTTGCTGGTCACTTTGGTGCATCACTCTGGAATGTCAATGAGTGTCAGTTGTAAATAACTGACAAATAATCCTGAGATGTAGTTGAGCTCTGACCAGATTGCAGAGGTCTTTCCATCATATATATCTGTCAAACAATCGCTAAAACATTACTGTTTTGACTTGACTTCAGAATTCTTCCCCTTGAGAAACACAAGGTTTTGAAGTGGAACTGTGTTTTAAAACAAAAAGTCCGTCTAGCTAATGGGTGTACAATATTGAATTTTCTTTAAAGAAAGCTCTTGCTCTCCTAACTACCACCGGCCTTAAGGGGACAAAGTATTTTTCAATACATCGAATCCTGTTGCTTGCAGCTCTTGTTTTGCTGACTGACTGTTCCTGGTGACATGCTCTGCAATTGTTCCTGTTTGAGTTGCTGCTTTCTACTGACCTGGAGTTTGATGTTTGGCTGCCCAGTCTACCAAGTCTGGTTTAATTAACTGCTCTGATCTTGATGAAAAGGAGTCTGACTTTCTTGTTTACAGTTCTGTTTTGGGAGTGAAGAAAATTGGAAATACATAAGTTACTTTCAACTCTAATATAGTGTAGTGCTTTTAATCACATTTTCTGATTGTACATGAAGTAAACTTTGACAGATTCTACAAACTTAATAGCTGTATATTGCAGGGCTTCCCCACGTGGGGATGCAAGTTGAAGTTTGAGATTGTGAGCTCCGAAAAAGCAGTGGAAAACTGACACTTTCAGCAACAGACAAAGGAGCGAAGCAACTCCTGTTTAAAGGAGGAACTCCTTGCTATTTCCTTCTATTCTATTTCAATGGCATATTAGTTACCCATTTGAGTGAAGTGATGTCCTATGTGATAATGGATACATACCCTCCTTGAATATATCATTGTCATTGTCAGTCATGAAACCTCATCTAAGGGCCTAATCCACCACTTGGCACCAGGTGATACCCAGTATACCTCTGATTATCCTGAAAGGGAGGAAAACATCTCAAAAATGTAAACAATGAATGAAGTTAGCCATCTCATGCTACTACTTTGCAGTAAATCCATGTGTGGTTTTCTCATTAATAGGGTACTACTCTCAAGACAAAATGACATTTACCCTACCAAACCCATCCAATTAGTAATGAGTTCAAATGCCAGAGTGATGCACGGTGTGTAGGCCATAAGAACAGTATGTGCTGTTGACCATTTGCAGCTTGCAGCTTATGTCTCCGTTCAGCCAGCCCATGTTTGCAAGCCTTAGAAAATTATATTTGCCATTAGGTACTCTGCTATTGAAATTCATATGAAATTATCTGGACTGTGCTACACACGTGAAATCATTTTTAAGATTATCAACTGGGATCACTATTTGATGCATTTGCACATGCTAGAAGCTAAAAAACTTAAAGCTTATAGGTGGCTAATTCTCCAGGACCAGATCAAGTGTACCCCCAGGATGTCTGGGAATTTAGGGAAGAGATAGCGGGTCCCGGCAGAGACACTTGTATCATCCGTAGCTATGGGTGAGGTGTCAGAGGACTTGAGGGTGACAAATGTCATTTAAGAAAGGGTGTAAAGAGAAGCGTCGGAACTATTGATAGGTGAATCTAATAACAGTGGTGGGTAAGTTGTTGGAGAGGATTTTGATAGAGGATTTATGTGCGTTTGGAGAGTTAAGAACTGGTTATGGATCGTCACCATGGCTTTAAGTGTGAGTAGGCATGTCTGTCAAATCTAATTGAGCCTTTTTTTGAATATGTAACCAAGAAGATTGAGGGCAGAGCAGTAAATATCTGCATGGATTTTAGTAAAGCCGGTCACAATGTTCTACATGATTGACTGATTAGTAAAATTAGATCACATTGGTTTCAGGGACAGTTTGTCAATTGGATATGAAACTAGTTTGATAGTAGGCGACATGCAGTGGTAGTGAAGGAACTTGTGTTGGACTGGAGCCTGTAACCAGCAATGCTCGACAAGGTTCGGTGCTGGGTCCACTTTTGTTTGTCATTTATATCAATAATTTAGGAAACATTTGTAAGTAAAAGAGGTTATCTAAGATTACAAAGGGATCCTGATAATTATCGAGGAGAAAGTGAGGACTGCAGATGCTGGAGATCAGAGCTGAAAATGTGTTGCTGGAAAAGCACAGCAGGTCAGGCAGCATCCAAGGAGCAGGAGAATTGACGTTTTGGGCATCAGCCCTTCTTCAGGAATCCTGATAATTAGGCCAGTAGGCTGAAGAGTGGCAGATGGAGGTTAATTTGGATAAATGCGAGGTATTGCATTTTGGTAAATCAAACAAGGGCTGGATTTGTACACTTTTAATGGTAGAGCCTTGGATAGTGTTATTAAACAAATAGACCTCTGGGTTCAAGTGCGCAGTTCTTTGAAAGTTATACCACAGGTAGACATGCTAGTTAAGAAGGTATTTAGTATGCTTGCCTTCATTGCTCAGACCATTTGAGTATAGGAATTTGTTGAGATTATACAGGATGTTGATGAGGTTACTTTTGGAGTATTGTGGATAGTTTTGGTCACCTGCTATATAGGAAGGATATATTGAAGAGGGTTTAGGAATTATCAGGATGTTGCCAGGAATGGTGGGTTTGAGTTATAAACATTGGCTGGGATGTTTTTCACTGGAGCGTGGAAGGTTGAAGGGTGAGCTTAAACAGCTTTATAAAATCATGAGGGGCATGGATAAGGTGAATAGCAAAGGTCTTTTCCCTAGGCTAGGGGAGTTCAAAGCTAGGGGTCATATTTTTAAAAGGAAAAAGATTTAAAAGGGACTTGAGGGGCAACCTTTTCATACACAGGTTGATTGGCATGTCTAACAAACTAACAGATGACATGATGGATGCTGTTACAGCTACAACATTTAAAAGACATTGGATAGGTACTTGAATAGGAACAGTTGAGAGGGATATACGCTAAACATGGGCAAATGGGACTAATTTAATATGGAAACTTGGTCGGCATAAATGACTTGGATTGGAAGAGTCTTTCCATGCTACATGTAGGACCCTGTTTTACACAGACAAAAGGAATTTGTAGACGCATTGTGCGTATCTTATTCAAAACAGGGATCATGGAGACAGCATTTCTAGGGCTACACCCTGACCAATCGGAATCTCTTTACCAAGGCTGAGAATTAGTTGTCAATGAAATGTTCTTGGTGTATCTTCTGGCTAAAGATGTTCTAACCAATCCGCCACCTTTTCTCAGGCTATTTTAAAATGGAGTTTATTTTTCAAAGACTGTTTCTTGCATTCCAGCTCTTGAGTGAAATACAAGAAGCTTATCCTTATGGACACTTTGCATAGTGGAAAACCAGTCTAAGAGCCATTATTTAAAAAAACAAAATGTTTCTGACATGATGATTTCCCCCACACCATCTTTAAGAGTATTAGTTCAAAATTCATGAAAAGCAATTTTGAAACTGTTATCTGAAAATATTTCTTTTTAAGGTATAAGTATTGATTGGGGTGTTCAAGGTACAGCTGGAATGGTTAAAAATTGAGTGATAAGTTCCATGAGCCAAATGGTTTTTCCTTTGAATTTTAAACTTGAATTTTGTACTTTGTTGTGAATAGGCTTTTTCCCAGGTAGCGCTCAAAGCTGTGAAGCATTTCTGCGGCATAAGATGACCTTAATATCCCCTTCTATTCTCAAGAAATATGGAATCCCATTTGATCGGGTATGTATGTCATACTACAGTAATAGACTTATATTCTAAATTATTTTGGTATGGTTGCTTTTATTGAAATGGCAGGGTGGAGGATAATGTCTGTGCTGCTGTTGTATTCCATTTTATGCTGACTTTATTTCAGCTACTTTGTATTGGAGCTTGTTGATCAAAATAAACTAGTGAAGTAAGATTATAACCAAACCAAGTAGGATGGCTATAGTTTATTTGCACTCAGTCTGCAGTTTTATTGATTCCTTTAACCGTTACGAAGTTTGTGTGTAGCATGCAGCTGCATCAGGTGCAATAACATTTTCAAAGAAAATAACATGTTTCTGGAGAGGCTGGGTACTTGAGTTGTAAAGCTGTGATCTAACTCGTAGAAACAACAGCAGCGTTCAACAGTTTTTAAGTTGAAATGAAAATAGTGTAAAACAGTTGGATTGTGAAAGTTGGTTGCAAGTTAACTTTTGTTCCAACAATGTTCATCTGAAAATTTTCTTCTCTCAGCCAGTATCCAAATCTATACTCTATGAATAAGGAAATAATTGTTTTTAGAATCATTTGCTATATATTTGAATGAAGAGTTAAAATTGAGGAAGAACTGTTTATTGTGCACTTAATGCTCTGTTGTCTAGGTGATCTTAGCCATGTAAAAATTGGAAAATAATCTCCATACAGAGTTGTTGAAGTAGTTTTTTTTCTCCTTTTTAATTCTTTAAAGCAATTTTTGCCTGAAGTGTTTATTGGTTACTTGTGTTTTATATACCTTCCTTATCAATGAAGTGGTAAAATGTTTGAGGATCTCTACTATCCATTTGTAGAATATATTGGAATTAATGCTTATGCTTCTATTAAATTCAGCTTTACATGAAATTTATTTGGCCATTTGGTGTGTGCGCATTGCTGGCTGATCTGTATTGCAGAACCACTCTATTCCATCTGGAGTAGGTGTACACACAGTACTGAATGACTAGTTAGGGGATGATAGGTGCAAATTTGACCCAGTTTAGATGTTCAAAGTTTGGGAGAAGATTTGTAGCTCGGGTGCTCGTTGTTGTGGTTCTGTTCGCCGAGTTGGGAATTTGTGTTGCAGACGTTTCTCCCCTGTCTAGGTGACATCCTCAGTGCTTGGGAGCCTCCTGTGAAGCGCTTCTGTGATGTTTCCTCCGGCATTTATAGTGATTTGTTTGTCAGTTCCAGCTGTCCGCTGCAGTGGCCGGTATATTGGGTCCAGGTCGATGTGCTTATTGATTGAATCTGTGGATGAGTGCCATGCCACTAGGAATTCCCTGGCTGTTCTCTGTTTGGCTTGTCCTATAATAGTAGTGTTGTCCCAGTCGAACTCATGTTGCTTGTCTTCTGCATGTGTGGCTGCTGAGGATGGCTGGTCATGTCGTTTCGTGGCTAGTTGGTGTTAATGGATGCGGACCGTTAGCTGTCTTCCTGTTTGTCCGATGTAGTGTTTTGTGCAGTCCTTGCATGGGATTTTGTACACTACATTAGTTTTGCTCATGTTGGGTATCGGGTCCTTTGTTCTGGTGAGTTGTTGTCTGAGAGTGGCTGTTGGTTTGTGTGCTGTTATGAGTCCTAGTGGTCTCAGTAGTCTGGCTGTCAGTTCAGAAATGTTCTTGATGTATGGTAGTGTGGCTAGTCCTTTGGATTGTGGCATGTCCTCATTCCGTTGTCTTTCCCTTAGGCATCCGTTGATGAAATTGCAGGTGTATCCGTTTTTGGCAAATACATTGTATAGGAGTTCTTCTTCCTCTTTTTGCAGTTCTGGTGTACTGCAGTGTGTTGTGGCTCTTTTCAACAGTGTCTTGATGCAACTTCTTTTGTGTGTGTTGGGGTGGTTGCTTTCGTAGACAGGAGTTGAAACGTCTGCAACACAAACTCCCAGCTCGGCGAACAGAACCACAACAACGAGCACCCGAGCTACAAATCTTCTCCCAAACTTTGAACACCTACGGGTGAAAGATGCTAAGACAAGCCAGGAAATGGGATTTCTGTGCCAACCGCCTTAGCACCACATACGAACAACTCTGGTTCCTGCACAAATGCCGAAAGAATCGAATCCTTCCACCATGTGTCAGATACAGACCACCAGTCAACAACCCACAAGCCAGGGACACAGCCAGACAGAATGGATTCAGGATCATCCAGGTAATGATTACAGACGCACACCACAGACTACACAAATACAGACAAGAAATTGCGTGCCAAAAATTGTTAATTTCAAAAACCACCAATCCGGAATGGACCCGGACCATAGAACAGGCCATCACCATAGAACCGGACCACGCACCGCAAAAAAACGGCACTAAAAGAAAAAATGGCCAAATGAACACACAACAGAGAGGACACCACAACACACTCCTGGATTAGAAACCTCTCCCACAGACAGCTCACAGCCATGGAAGGAACAATACTGTCCAAGGGACTCAACGACAACCACAGGGACGCCAAGACAGCAGACTTCCAAGACGCCAAGGCAGAATGACGGTCATCCTGGACAAAGCAGAGTACATCCAAAAAGCACAACAACTACTTGCAGATACCAAAACCTACCAACAGAAGGAGTTTGACCCCACCCCCACAGCTCACCAATAGGATAAACAACACACTGAGGAACCTACAAAAAAACAGACAGATAACCAGGTCTGACCTATAGAGAATGAAACCTGAAAGCAACAACACCCCCAGATTTCTATGGACTATCTAATGTGCACAAACCAAACATCCCACTCAAACCCATAGTATCACGACCAGGGACACCATCTCTCAAACTGGCTAAAGAACTACAGCAGAAACTGAAACACCTGATTCAGCGGATCCAGACACTCTATACAGTCAACACAGGAATTCTTGGACATCATCAGAAATATACACATAGACAAGGAAGAAACTATGGTCTTATTCGATGTAACGGCACTGTTCACCTCTATCGACAAAACCCTAGCCAGAGAAACAATAGCCAACCTGCTGGACATACAGAACAGACAAGACTGGGAACCTATCAACAAAGACTGCATACTCAAACCACTGGACCTGTGCCTCACAACACACTTCACATTCAACAACCAAATATATGAACAAATCGACGGCACACCCATGGGCTCACCCATCTCTGGACTCCTAGCAGAAGCAGTAATGCAAAGGTTAGAACAAACAGTCTTTCCGCAAATTCAACCCAAACTCTGTGTCAGATATGTAGATACCTTTGTAACCACTAAAAACACAAAAATCGAGAACACCGGATCATCAACGCCACACTCGCAGGAATCCGATTCACTATAGAGGAAGAAAAGGACAACCAACTCCCATTCCTAGATGTGATGGTACGGAGAACACCGAATGGAGAATTCATCACAAAGGTATACAAGAAAGCCACACACCGACCAAGTCCTAAACTACGAAAGCAACCACCCCAACACACAAAAAGAAGTTGCATAAAGACACTGTTCAAAAGAGCCATAACACACTACACCAGAACTGCAAAAAGAAGAAGAAAACCTATACAATGTATTCACCAAAAACTGATACCCCCACAAATTTCGTCAACAGATACCTAAGGGAATGACAATGGAATGAGGACACGCCACAATCCAAAGGACTAGCCACACTACCATACATCAAAAACATTTCTGAACTGACAGCCAGACTGCTAAGACCACTAGAACTCATAACAGCACACAAACCAACAGCCACTCTCAGACAACAACTCACCAGGACAAAGGACCCGA
This sequence comes from Chiloscyllium punctatum, assembly GCF_047496795.1. Taxonomy (NCBI): domain Eukaryota; kingdom Metazoa; phylum Chordata; class Chondrichthyes; order Orectolobiformes; family Hemiscylliidae; genus Chiloscyllium; species Chiloscyllium punctatum. The sequence continues at coordinate 105,695,661 of NC_092745.1, read as the reverse complement.
TACCCAGCATGAGCAAAACCAATGTAGTGTACAAAATCCCATGCAAGGACTGCACAAAACGCTACGTAGGACAAACAGGAAGACAGCTAACAGTCTGCATCCATGAACACCAATTAGCTACGAAACGACACGACCAGCTATCCTTAGTAGCTACACATGCAGATGACAAGCAACATGAGTTCGACTGGGACAACACTACTATTATAGGACAAGCCAAACAGAGAACAACCAGGGGATTCCTAGAGGCATGATTCAATCAACAAGCACATCGACCTGGACCCAATATACCGGCCACTGCAGCAGACAGCTGGAACTGACAACCGGAAGCGGCAGGTACAAATCACTACAAATGCCGGAAGAAACATCACCGAAGCACTTCACAGGAGGCTCCCAAGCACTGAGGATGTCACCTAGACAGGGGACGAAACGTCTGCAACACAAATTCCCAGCTCGGCGAACAGAACCAGAACAACCAGTTTATATGTACCTAAATTATACTGCTCAGATGTCATTGCATCTTTTGGGCGAGATTTTTGTTCCCTGATAGGAAAGCAAAAACTGAAGAGCTCCTAATTCTGTGAATTTGACCTTTTCGAAAATACGCACCCATCCTCCCTTCTTTCAGTAGTGAGTGGGGAATTGTAGGGTTATTGGAAGTTTGGTGTGGCTACTTGAGACCAGCTGAGTATGTGCTGGGTGTGAGGCAAGTTGGGCAGGAAATCTTTGAGGCTCCAGCAATGTGTCCAGAAATAAAAGCATATCCCATCCAATCCAACCATATTGCTGAACAATCTGTACCAAGGGAGATAGTGAGGAAAGAGATCAATCTGAGACTGGTACAGTTGAGAACAGAAGCGAGTCAAACAGTCAGGGCAGGCAGGGACAAGGTAGGACTAATAAATTAAACTTAATTTATTTCAATACAAGGGGCCTAACAGGGAAGGCAGATGAACTCAGGGCATGGTTAGGAACATAGGACTGGAATATCATAGCAATTATAGAAACATGGCTTGGGGATGGGCAGGACTGGCAGCTTAATGTTCCAGGATACAAATGCTTACAGGAAGGACAGAAAGGGAGGCAATAGAGGAGGGGGAATGGCGTTTTTGATAAGGGATAGCATTACAGTTTTACTTGGTGAGGATATTCCTGGAAATACATCCAGGGAATTTATTTGGGTGGAACTGAGCAATAAGAAAGGCATTGTATTATAAACCACCTAATAGAGGGAAATTGAGAAACAAACTTTCAAGGAGATCTCAGCGAGACATAAACATCTCTACATTTAAAAATCCTAAAAGACACTAGCACTGGCCCACACCTTTTTCTTTTAGCAAGTCTAAAGTGCATACTCTGCATTCTGAGCAGGGTACCCTGTAAGGGTACCTATCTTTCACTTCTTAGAGACAGCTGTAAATTTTAAATGGTTCACCATTTCTATCAAATATTTATAAGCAAAGCCCTGCTTGGCTCCACTCCTGCCCCATGAAAATTGGAAGTGCTATTTTCGTAGGTCGAACTTGTGATTTTAGTCCACTTCCAACATTTTCTTAACTGTAGAGACTCCTCTTCATGATGGAAATTTGAATTTTGAAGTAGAAAAGAGTTTGTACAACATACTGCTCTTCTGAATATGGCTAGAGTCTTGAACAGGAATGTCCCTTTAAGCAAAGCAACTTTCAAAACAAAAACACATCAGCCCAAACGCACTTGCAATTTAGCAGTACTGTAAAATGCCAGTTGAGAAGCTGGTGTTCAGTCTATGCTCTGCTTGTAATGGTTACTCTGTTAGCAGAAATTTGGTGTATTAATGTTGCCAAATCATTGCAAGTGTTTATATTTCAGTAGTAAGAAGAAAACTAGACTGAGATTTTCCTCAGCAGTTAATTCTCAACCTTGTCCATTTCTGTCTAATTAATTATATAATGTTTTTGTATGTTTTACTTAATTAATTGAATTAACACTTCATTTATTCATAGATAACTCAAGAGGCAGGCGAATTTATGATCACATTCCCATATGGCTATCATGCTGGTTTTAACCATGGTTTTAACTGTGCTGAATCAACAAACTTTGCCACATTAAGATGGATAGAGTATGGGAAACATGCTGTTCTGGTATGTTTACTCTTTGATATTTATAACTGAATTCTGAAAATAACAAGTTTCCTGATTTATCATTTGACTTAAAGTTATCCAGTTGGTAAAGATCAGTATTCCGTGAGATTATTAGAACTATTGACTTTTTCAAATTGGAGGCCTGTGACCAGTGGAGAGCCACGAGGACCGGTGCTGGGTACTCTACTACTTTGTCATTTACATAAATGATTTGGATGCGAGCATAAGAGGTATGGTTAATAAGTTTGCAGATGACACCAAAATTGGAGGTGTGGCGGGCAGCGAAGAATGTTATCTCAGATTACAACGGGATCTTGATCAGATGGGCCATTGGGCTGAGAAGTGGCAGATGGGGGTTAATTCAGATAAATGCAAGGTGCTGCATTTGGGAAAGCAAATCTTAGCAGGACGTAGACACTTAATGGTAAGGTCCTAGGGAGTGTTGTTGAACAAAGAGATCTTGGAGTGCACTTTCATAGCTCCTTCAAAGTAGAGTCGCAGGTAGATAGGATAGTGAAGAAGGTGTTTGGTAGGCTTTCCTTTATTGGTCAGGAGTTGGGAGGTCATGTTGCAGCTGTACAGGTAATTGGTTAGGCCACTGTGTGCAATTCTGGTCGTCTTCCTATTGGAAAGATGTTGTGAAACTTTAAAGGGTTCAGAAAAGATTGACAAGCATGTTGCCAGGATTGGAGGGTTGGAGGATTTGAGCTGTTGGAAGAGGCTGAGCAGGCTGAGGCTGTTTTCCCTGGAGTATTGCAGGCTGAGGAGTGACCTTATGGAGGTTTACAAAGGAGGGCATGGAAGGGTCTGTTTCCATGTTGTACATCTCTATAACTCTATGACTGATGTAGGTTTGTCATTAATGTGCATATCCAAAATATAGGAAGTTTGGAAGTAGTTGGTTAACTTGCAGAAAACACTTCCAATAGAAGACCAGGATCTTGTGTGAATTGGAAGGAAATCTCCTCTAGTATTAGTGCACCATAATAGATTTGGCAGTTTCATTGCTCTTGAGCAGCCTCAAATTTAGAACATAGTTTTGTTTAAGCTGTTAACCTGGCTTGTGCGTTCTTGATCCATAATACAGTTGTACTGAACCATTAAAATTTCTGTCAAAATGTTTATGGCATTATTACATGGCTCCAACTATCTTCGTTTCACTGTCCTCTATCCAGTGCTCATGCCGGAAGGATATGGTAAAAATCTCGATGGATGTTTTTGTGCGCAAATTTCAGCCTGAACGTTACAAGTTGTGGAAAGTAGGAAAAGATACCATTTTCATTGACCACACACGAGCCACTCCAGAAGCAGTTGAATTTCTTGGTGGAGAATTGAACTCTGTAACCGCAAAGAGTTTGAAGGACCAGGATGCTGATACTGCTGAAAGGGAATCGGATGACAAACTTGAAAAAGAAGTATCCACGCAGCAGGATGATGGTGATGAAATAAAAAGGTGAAATATTTGTTCACTGCATGTATCTGTCCAGTGCTAAACTGGCAAACTCCATATACTGTTATAATGTGGGGAAATGTTGCTAACTTTGTTAATGCTGCTTTTATTTTGTTGAACGTGACATTCTGTTTGAAGAAAGAAAAATAACGTAAGAAAGTTTTGACCTAGAGACAGTGATTATCTTTTCAAGGAATGCTGCTTATTAGTTTGTAAGCTGGTGTGTATTATCCTTTGGTTCAAATCTTGACATGAATTTTTTTTCATATCATGGAATCAATTTTCATTTGAATCATCCAGCTTTGTTGCAGTGGGATTTACTCGGTTTATTTCTGTGAAGAGAAAAATAATTTCTGCATGATATTATGAGCGTTTATTCAAAGTAGCTTAGTTATCAAATTAAGATACTGACACAGCAATTCTGGTTATCTATAATTTGAATTTTCTATTAGTAGTCATCTTAAACCTAGAATAAAGTGTTGCACATTGGAGGCAGTGGATGCAGAATCTTTCGATATTTTTAAGGAAGATGTAGATAGATTCTTGTTAACCAAGTAGGTGAAACATTGTCATTGTGCAAGAATATACAGTTGAGTTTAAAATCAGCTCCTCTATGAATGTATTGAAAGGCAGACAAGTCTCTAAAGGCCAGTAGACTACTCTTGTTCCAAGGTCATATTTTTAAATACTCTTTAACATATGTTTATTTGACATTTTAGTGACAGGTGTGTTAACGTGTTATCTTACATAGGAGCAATATTTTAACAATTAGATGGTCTACTGTAATGTGTGATTAAATTATTTCTATGTGATCAGACTGTACTGAATTTTTTTTTTGAGCTGTCATGGGATAAGTCTCAAGTTCTTTTATACCATTAAATGTGTTAATGCAGCTAAGGAACTGCAGATTGGCAATAACCATAAGTTTGTCAACACCAAAATATTGAAGATAGTGAAGTTATTGCTCTGTACAGCACAAATCCATTTGGCAAGTATCCACTATAATGTTTTATGTGGTGGGACCTGTTAACTCAGATAAGAAACAATACTCAGAAAATTAGACTAGCTGTGGAAAGTAAAAGAAGGACGTTAGTGGAATGCAACCAAAAAACAAGTTGACTTTATAGTTCAGTATGGAATGGAATTTTTTTTTCTCTGTTTATAGACATCAATAGATATCTAGTGTGCTTTATCTGATGATTACTGTCTTTCATTACCCAGTCCAATACAGCATCGAATCGGAGCAAAAAGGCACAAAGTTTGTCTTGAGCTGCCGCAAGAAGTGAATGAAAATACTGCCATTCTGAAGGAAAGTGAAGGGAGTAATCCTGTTCCACAAAGCGAATCTGGAGACTCTAAGGGAGTAATGAGAAAGGATAAAGAGGAATTTAGTAAAGTGGTGGGTGACAGTGCTGATCTAGGTGTTCAAGGTATGTTTTTGTAGAAACGATTTTAGTTTTTTTACCTTATTGCATCTTTCAGGAGAGCTAACAACACGATTGTAATGCTGGTTGATCTTTTTTAACTTTGTTAATTTCTATGCGCAAATCAATTGTTTTCTTGGAGAGATGGGGCCAAATTTGACAGTCAACCTCTAGGTATAAATTTAAGGGATTTTCTTCATGCGATCCACCAGACTGTAATTTCACAAACAGCAAGGAAACATAAGTGGGTTGCCCATCTGTGGCCCAATTGACCTTTTAGGGTGCAGATAAGGCCTTCTGTAGCTTGAGGATTGCTGGAGAGACCAGAAAGTTTAACCTGTGAATTGGTTGATAAAGGAGAGAAGAGAACCAATGCATATTAGAGGAAGTTCTCCATATCTGTTCCTGTCCCTCAGTGGGACATCAGTAAAACTTAAATAGCATGTCAATGTCCAGATGCATCTCTGAAATTAGCTACACGCATTGTTCCTACTGACCTCAAATTGGCCTGGACCATGATGAAGCAGGTCATCCTGCACACTGAAGTCTCTCCTTTACATTAATTTTCAAAGACCAGTGCCCAACAATTTAAAGTGGGGTGAACAGACTGAGTTTTCATGTGTGGGACAGGGGCATTGTTGACTGGTTAGCATTTATTGTCTGACCGATAGTTGTCCCTTAAGGTGATGGTGAGCTCACTCCTTGAACCTCTATGATCCGTGTTCTGTAGTTAGACTGATTATGCTGTTGGGGAGGGAATTCCAGGACTTTGACCGGGTGACAGTAAAGGAATGGTAATATAATTCCACGTGAGGGTGGTGAGTGACTTGGAAGGAAACTTACAGGTGGTGATGTTCCCAAGTATCTGCTTCCCCCATCCTTTCAGATGGTAGTGGTCATGGGTTTCGAAGATGTTGTCTAAGGATTTCTGCAGAGAAGCTTCTAGCTAGTGGTTACTCTAAATGTTGGTGGTGAAGGGGGTGAATGTTTGTGGATGTGGTGCCAGTCAAGCAGGTCACTTTGAATATTGTTGGAGCTGAATCCATCCAAGCAAGTAGGGAGTATTCCATCACACTCCTGACTTGTACCGTACGGATAGTATACAGGCTTTGGGGAGTCAGGAGGTATGTTTGCCACTGCAGTATTCCTAACCCCTGGCTTATTCTTGTAGCCACTGTATTTATATTGAGAGTCCAGATCAGTTTGTGGTCAATGCTAACTCCCAAGATGATAATGCGGCATTCACTGGCACTGAATTTCAAGAGCTCTTGGTTAGATTGTCCCTTTCTTGGAAATGGTCATTACGTGGTATTTGTGCTACATGAATGTTACTTCCCTGTTTTAAGCCCAAGCCTGGATAATGCCCAGTTCTTTTTACTTTTGAACATGGGCTGCTTCAGTATCTGAGGAGTCACAAATGGTACTGGGCATTGTGCAGTCATTAGTGAACATCACGACTTCTGATCTTTACAGTGGAGGGAAGGTAAGAAGGTTGGGCCTTGGACTGTACCCTGAGCAACTCTTGCAGATATCCTAGAGCGGAAATGACTGAACTCCAACAACTGCAACTGACAATGTGTATACGGTAGAAGCAAGCAGGGAAAGAGTAAAGTTCTGAGTTTTGTGAAAAGAGGTTCAGCTGAGCATGACTCAGATCAAATAAAAACTTACCTCCAACACTCCATTGTTAAATGTATGGGAAATGGGTTAACAAGGTACAAAAGCAGTCATGATGTAGAGACATTTAACGATATTGGAAGCATTCAGTATGCAAGGTCAGCTAACAAGGGGAAAAGTATCCATTGTATAAATCCAGTAAATAAGGTTAAGAACATTCTTTGTATAACAGTAAAGGGCTTGATCTCTGCTACTGATACTCATTGATAGTAACAGTCACCCAATTAATACGTATATTGCCTTATCTAGATGCTTCTCCCTGTAAAATGATTATATAGTTCATAGAGAATCCCTTGTTCAAGAGAAGACCGGGAACCCATGTCCCTGCGCACATGGGCGATTGTTCTCTCTCTCTCCAGGGCCCAGAATAAAGATGAAGGAGGTAAAACTATACTGTGTCTCTGAGCGTTTTGCTTTGACTGAGGGGGAGAAACAGGATGACACAACCATGTTCCTGTGTGCCAGGTATGATTCCAGACAATGAAGAGTTTTCCCCTGATTTCCATTGATTCTAGTTTTGCTAGGGCTCCTTAATGCCACACTCTGACAAATGTGATCTTGACATCAAGGACTGTTATACTCTCGAACATGGAGATGGCCTTAGCCCTGAACTTTATGGCTGGGCGTAGAGTGAAAGCAAGCTTTTTATGATATTTGGGGAGGTAGTATGCAAAAACAGTCAAACTTGACCTCTGAAGCACTTGGTTGCAGGCACTGTTGAATAGTGGGCAGAAACAGAATTCCAAGTTCCTCATTCCAACTCTTTTCTTCCTAGGGGGATATTGAGTGCCAACTGTCTTTGGCCTTTAGTTCTCCACATCACTTTCCCAATTGAAATT